>NC_086181.1:602500-3002500 GCF_023053635.1 Elgaria multicarinata webbii | reverse complement strand
TACAGTTATGGTTACTTTTAGGCCTCATAATAACCAAAGATAAAGCTGCTCCTGAGGAGTATGTGTATTTCTAAAAAAGTGTGTGTGTGGGAAATGGGGGCTATTGTCCCCTGACCTTACATACTGCTCGTGGAGAGGTGGAGATGGAAGGGGTGCTAAAGGTGGCTGGTTTTAGAAGTCATTTCGTCTCTGGTAGGTAAGGGGAATAACCACATGTTACATGCAGATCTCTGTCTTAGAAGAAAAGAGGTTCAGAAGGGGGAGATGTTAAATGAAGCAGCAGCGGTTTTTATCTGGTTGAGCTTTTATTTTGTATTTTATATTATGGTTTTATACTCTTTGTTTTATACTTTGAATGTTTTTCATTTTTGTGAACCGCCCGGAGAACTCCGGCTATTGGGCGGTGTAGAAATGCAATAAATAAATAAAAATAATAAATAAATAAATAAATAAGCCGCTTGGGTGTGTGTGTATGTGTGTTTGTGTGCTTAATCCTTTCCCTGCCCACTTTTTTCCTTCTGTAACTCTTCCCCGCCCCACAGCTTCCCCACCCCGGGTGCAGTTCGAGTGGTGTCTTTGCAAGAGGTAAATAACAACATTACTTTTTCCCTTTCCCTGATTCGGGAGTTTGTGTAACGCCAGAGCCTGCATGCTCCCTTACTGAGAGAAGTCGGATTGAGGTGAAAGGTGCTCCCTGGCTTGTATTTCCAAAAGCAACAAGAGGAGTTGCTTTCTAGGGTGTGCTGCAGCATGCAGAGGACGTGTTCAATACCTGTCCTGTCAGGTGGCACAAGGGCAGCAGTGACCTTTGCTTCCTTTACATAGCAGCAGCTTTGTCCTCTCTCCTTTCTACCCAATAAGAGTTTTGGGTTGCTCTAAAACGTGCACGCTGGCTGACTGCGAAAAGGAGAGTGAGACATTTGTTAAAGTGGTCAGATTGCTTGTGCAGGACAGATTTGAGGTCTCTGAAGTGACAGAGGTGCATAGTCTGTTATTCCTCCTATTTCATTAACCTATAAGAATACAATGAAGAAAAACAGAGTACTGATAAGATTTTTTTATTATTATTTTCTTTAAAAGAAAAACAGAGGATAAGAAAAAATAGGGATGCTGGGGGATATTCACAGTGGAATCTTCCAGCCTTCTCAGTTACTTGTCTATAGTTGTCATTCCATGCGGGGGGCCAGGATGGAAGCCCAAACCTGCTGTTCGACTCAGGCTCAAAACGCTCCCTTGCCATTTCTCGAAGCCCTTCAGTTCAACCTGAGATCACACACCCCTTCCCAAAGTGCGGTTGTTCCTCACTTCACATGACACATGTTCCTTCATTGGGACATTTCACGGTGACAAGGAGTCCCGTGCCCCAAGTCACGGAGCTGAGAAATGGGGTTGGGGGACCCCAGACGTCATCCTCTCACTCTTTCTAGTCCCTGACTGTGACAGAATCAAGAACCCTAACAGAACCAAGAATGTCACCAGCTTCTCACAAATTATCTCACTTGCTGCAACCCGCTAGACACTTTTCTCCCTTTTCCAAAGCCAGAACTTGGGAGGAGTCTTGCCCTAGCTCTCTCCTGCTAAAGGCAGGAAGTACGGCTCCCATCCTCCTCCGCCTTAACCATTTATTCTTCCAATTCATTTCCACACCCTGGAACTTTAGGAGTTGAGCACGCTGGCTTTGCCTCTTTCTCCTCCAGTCCAACGGGCTCCCCCTCCGCCCCCAGGGAGGCAGTCTTAAAAAATACTCAGTGCAGAAAGGCAAGCACTGGAGGTACAGGTGCACATGGCACTGTACATCTAATGAACTATATGCACACACAGATACAGCCACCGTCTTCGCCCCCTCCCCCCAAAAGGGTTAACCAAGATGGGTTCAATCCTACCAAGTCTTTTCTACAGCTTTGGGCCCCTCTAGACAGTCCTCATGCAGCAACCGATGCAAAGGCCCGAGGCATCCAAGCCAGTTCCGACAAGGGAAGTTGTTGTGCTGGGGGTGGCCCACGGCCTCAGCCTCTCTGGGCCTCCTGAGACATGGAGCGGGACAAGGAACGGGGCAGGCCAGCTTTTTTGAAGTCGGGGCAGCTGGGTTGGATGACGGGTGGCAATTCTTTGGTGATCTCGGCCAGAGGTGTCTTGTCGGGGCACACGCCGGCTGGTGGCAGCGACTCCACGGACTCCGAGGGAGTGGGCGTAAACTCCCGCTCAGCCTTGGTGCTCAGCCTGCTGGGTGTGAAGATAGGCAAGGGCAAGGGCCGCTGATATGGCAGGTGGTAGGAGGCCAGAGGCTCCCCCAGCAGACCCAGGCGGAGGATGCCCCATGGTGACCGCTGCACGATGACCCGGGCCTCCTGCTGCTGGTGATAGGTCTCTCGATGCCGTTTGTCTGCCTCAAACCGAGACCAGCTGTGGAGAAGGGGGCAGAGAATTCATTGTAGATTCACCCCACACCCTGCCCCAGCAGTCCCCAACTTGGCCTTGTAACCTCTAACATCAGGGCCTCGTCTCATCCCATTCTATCCCTGGCAGGGCAGATAAGACTGGACTCCTTCACCCAATTCATGAAGCTGGAGCTGCTTTCATTCGCCTGTCTTCATGCTCACCATTGCTGTCACCCTCTTCAGGCACTTTTACACCCCACGTGACACGGGAGAGAGCAGGGATGAGCACGTGAACTCCACAAACCTGCCATGCATTGGGAAGACAATGTTCTGTAGAGGGGACCTTCCTCTGGTTGTGGAGGCTCCGTGGGCACATCAGAACCCTGATTTCCTGCTCCCTGCAGCTGAAATTGGCCTTTGTAGCACATGGGAGGTAGCTGATGGAGCCAGCCATATGGATGCAATGGTGGGTGGGGGGCAAAGTCACCTTTAGGCAACGCTAATCACTGGCGAGTGGTGAAGCTGCCCATGGCTACTAGCCAAGATGGCTATATGCTACTACCAGGATCCAAGGCAGTGGGCCTCCAGTCCTAGTTGTAACACCGGGCAGCAGCTCTTGCCCCCCGTGTCCTACTTGTGGACTTCCCATGGGCACCTGGCTGGCCACTGGGCTAAATAGGATGCTGGATTAGACATTCCTTGGGTCTGACCCAGCAAAGCTGCTCTGAAGATCCGAGGCAGGATCTCTTGGAGTAGCAGATGGGCAAACAAAGGCCACATTCCCATCATACCCTCTTTTGTGCGTTCTCCAGAAGGGTCTGCGTGGCCGCTGCTTCAGACAGGAAGCTGGACTAGAGACAAGCTGTGTTGGGACCAGGAAAGCTATTGATGTGTTCCTAACCATTTGTATGTAGGCAGGAAAATCTACCATTGTTTAGAACCCTGCGTTATAAAGGTCACACGTGTGTAACTCATCCTCATTAGGTAACCGTAATAAGCATGCATCCCATGGTGGCTCACTGACCCTCAGCATTGCTATGTTCCTGGTCTATTTCATTCCAATGTGAATCCATATAACTGAAAGAAAAAGCTAGAAGATGCCTGTGTAGTAGCCTACATGTCTGGATCCTCCACAGCTTGACAGTGTTTAACTTCTTAGAGAGAACTATCAAGACTTTCTTTGTCTAAGCTTGCTCGGAGGATCCCAGAGGAAGACTTTGTCCAACCAGTAACTTCCACAAGAAGGAAAAACAACAACTGACCCATCGGATTACAATATCTTTGACTAAGCCTGTCCTAATCTCTGCCCGATCCAATCCCAACACTCACCCTTCTTCAGGCCTAGTGGTGAGCGACAGGTCTTTCCATTCAGCAGTGAACGATTCCTTCCGTGTCGTATCCTTCTCGGACACCTGGCAGCCCAGTTCAGCTGCAGACAGCGTCCCGGAGCTGCGGAGGACCACGCTCTTGCCGTGCATCGCTGCGTCTGGTTTTTTGCTTGAACTAGGATGGGTGCTTGACGTCTCAATTCTGTCTGGTCTCTTGTCCCCTGTGCGGATGATTTATATAGTTTTCCGAGTGCTCATTCCCCAGGGGTTGGCGTCTGGAGCTATATTGGTCTTGCAGCGTCACTGGTGTGGCATTCCGATACTGGAGACCTCTCCTCTCCTCCCCCGCTCTTTGCCTCCCCGGCATGTGTGTGTTACTGGAAGCCAAATCTGTGACGTTACAATATTTTTATATTCTTTTAACTGTAACCTTCCTGGCAAGAATGAGTGGCTGTCAACAGGTCATGTGATTAATTGATCATGGAAGTTTGAAAGAATGCAAACATATGATATTCTGAAATAATCTTAAAGTTGGGTAGATATTATAAATAATGTTTGTTTAGTATTTCAAATTTGGCTCACTGGAGTAATGATAATCATTTTTCTGGCTAAGAGGACTGCCAGCTCTTCACCCAGAGATGTATCACTTTTCAGTGCCTTTAGCTCATCCCTAGGAAACATGTGGAACATTAAAGAGAGTACGTCTGGTCATGTGCAGAATTCATACATTTCTGTCTTGCCACTGAGGAATGATGAAATTCAACTAATTTAGACATTGGCATCTCTAGATTGTTTTGGCAGGCAACAAATACAACTTTTTAAAAAAGGTGTCAAATCCCCCAATATACAGTGGCCAATTTGTCCTACTTTACAGAAGACAGTCCTCTGTTCTGTCCAATTCCAATTTAATGAACCATAAGAAGGGAGAACAGAAGTTCATAGAATCATGGAATAGCAGAGTTGGAAGGGGCCTACAAGGCCATCGAGTCCAACCCCCTGCTCAATGCAGGAATCCACCCTAAAGCATGCCTGAAAGATGGTTGTCCAGCTGCCTCTTGAATGCCTCTAAGTGTGGGAGAGCCCACAACCTCCCTAGGTAACTGATTCCATTGTCGTACTGCTCTAACAGTCAGGAAGTTTTTCCTGCTGGAATCTGGCTTCCTTTAACTTGAGCCCGTTAATCCGTGTCCTGCACTCTGGGAGGATTGACAAAAGATCCTGAACCTCCTCTGTATGACAACCTTTTAAGTATTTGAAGAGTGCTATCATGTCTCCCCTCAGTTTTCTCTTCTCCAGGCTAAACATGCCCAGTTCTTTCAGTCTCTCTTCATAGGGCTTTGTTTTCAGACCCCTGATCATCCTGGTTGCCCTCCTCTGAACACAAGTTGTCCATCAACAGTTTGCACCTGGACAGCAGACTACGTGGCACACAGGTCGTTGGGTCACAGTCTCCCCCACTATGATGACATGTATTTTATTTCCACTTAAATTATGGTCATTATAATTAAAAGTGCATCTATGCATTTAAATGAGCATCTGCACATTTGATGTCATTCTGTGTCTCTTTTATCTTTTGGGGGGGGGGCAATACCTAAGTGGCCACCCTAATGAAATACCGCCAGACTCCATACCATTGCTATCTGATCATCAAATGCTACCATGGCCTCAATATTTGACAAAATTTCAAGACAGCCATCAAATATGAACAGAACGTTTCAGCATCAAAATTTGTAGGATAATGTCTGGATCCAAATTCATGTTGAGATCCTAATCCTTAACGGCAATGGAGGAAGAAATGAACTCAGTTGTCCTGAGATTAAGAGAAACTAGGAGCGAGGAAATGTAATTCAGAAAGGCATCCAGTGACGGATGGAAGGCTTATGGGCATTGTTGATGGGAGAAGCCTGCGCTAAGCCATCACAGCTGTGTGACGTGTCTGGGGGATGAAGTCATTTGGAAAGAAGTTCTTTCCACCCGCCCACTCCCCCGTTCTAGTTTCAGGACTACGACTCCTGCCGCACCCCCCCCACTCACGCTCCCCCCACCCCACGCACACACAGCCAGGTCCAAACGCACTTCTTTCTGCCTGACGGAGACACAATGTCAAAACTTTGGCCTGACTGGGAGAAAATGTCCTGCGTGGTCTTGCAAGGGGAGATAAGGACAGGGGCAACGTGAGTTGCTAACTGGGCAGCAAGCCACTCAGGAGAGGAGGGAGCAGAGGAGCTGTGGGCGCAGATGGCACATGTCTTGTGCACATGTAAGCCCCATGACCCCTAGATGGTAGGAAGGAAGGCAGAGAACAGGAACGAGGGAAGGCGAATCAGGGTGGAGGGACACATCCCGACCCAGGGAAGCTGGGCTCCAATCCCAATCATGAAACTCATTGGCTGTCTATATGCCCTGTATACCCCATGGTGGCTGCGCAGTAGCACTGCTGCATAGTTTATATGATGCAGCCACCAACTTGCACCCACCACAAGGGTTTTCCCCAGAACTGCACACTTTAAAATGTGCTGACTTTTTCATTTATTCTGGGTTATCTGTGGGTGTTGTGCAAAAGCTCCAATGGAGAGAGAGGTTGTCTTTTGTTGGGATGGGAAAGCGTGGGAACGCAGGGCACAGGGCAGGCTTTTCTGGCCAAATGGCCCGCCCTCTCTCCTGCCCCTGTCTAGTTTTATTGGTTTAGCCTTGCAGGCTTTTGACCTGACACCCTTCCAAGGTGGTGGCATCTAGACGCACACCCCTGGTAAACTTAGGCCCAGTCACTCTGACTCAGCCTAACCTACCTCACAGGGTTGTTGTGAAGATAAAATATTAGGGGACTGCTCACTATATATGCAATCCTGAGTTCCTTGGAGGAAAGATGTGATAAACAAAAAGGAGACCCTGATGGATAAAGAACGTGGCTCCGCAGGGATCAGCACATTGGAATGAAATTAGTGTTGGGATGTAATGAAATCCTGGTTCAAATCCTTGCTCAGTTAAGTCAGCTCTCAAGGTCTAACCAACCTCAAAATGCTGTTGGGAAGGTGAGCCCAAACAGGGGTGTCTAATCTCTTTCATCCAGACTGAATTCAGGTTTGGAGAATCTCTTGGGTGGGGCCAGAGACAAAAAAGGGCAAGGCCAAAATACCAGCACATTGTAGCTTAAAGCTCTTACTATTAGTAATTAAACCTTAGGGCAGGAACTTCATCCTTTCAGAATGACAGGGGGAAACTGCACAAAAGCTGGGCAACCCACCAAATGGTCAGGGGCAAGGGGGTGGGGTCAACGGAAGGGGTGATGGCTATGTGGGGAACCACGGAGGGCAGGATTTAGTCCTTAGGCTCAACTCTTCTGAGCTACAACATGAAAAAATGTATACCATTTTTGAATACTGAATAACATTGCTGCAATAAGCATCAGCCGAAGCCAGCAAGCGGTCATAGGTGTAAAGGGAACCACACTCAGCCAAACCGGCTGTCCACTGGATTTTGCACAGATCTTGGAATAAAGCACACAGATCTCAAATTGAAAGGGTTAGGCCCAATCCTTTATTGAAATTGGAAGGGTAAGAGGCAAGCAACACATCAGATTAGCTACTAAAATTGATACAGAAATAACACCCTGAACCCCAATACCAGCAATACTAATACATTGTTACAGAATATACTTCCCCAGCCAGGTGTCCTTCAGCTCAGGCGCCAGGCCCCACGTATGGTAGACTTTTATGGCCACTCAGCTATTCTACTCCCCCCTCCCTCCGGATGGGCCATTTTTTCCCTTCACAGATGCAAATTGCCCCAAGGCCACTTCTCTCGCCTTGACGGAGCCAGGAGATGGCCTCACGCCCACGGCCAGGTGGCGAGATAAGCGGTACTTCTGCAATTCTATAACAGACAATAGAGAATGAATAAAAATTCTTAAAAACAGCAATTCTTTGTACACTTAACCCCTTCCTTACACCTTCCCCCTCAAGATGGCTTTTCTAGAAAAAGCCATCTCCCAGTAAAATCTTTAATTATTGTTCAATCCCCCCCCCTTCCCCTCGGTTGAAGCTCCGGGATAGCCCATCAGCCACCACATTCTCTCTGCCTTTGATGTGGGAGATTGTGAATTCAAAGTCCTGTAAGGCCAGGCTCCATCGTAGCAGTTTTTGATTGGTATTCTTCACCCTGGCTAACCAACACAAGGGGGAATGGTCACTTTGGATCGTAAAAGATCTTCCCCACAAGTACGGCCTCAGCTTGCCTAATGCCCACACGATGGCCAAACATTCCTTTTCAATGGTCGCCAAAGCCCTTTCTCTCGGCAACAGCTTTTTACTAATAAATGCTACTGGTTGCTGCAGCCCTCCGTCTCCCTTCTGCAACAACACCATGCCCAGGCCCGCTTCTGAGGCATCCGTCTGCACCACAAACGGCTGGTCAAAATCGGGGGCTTTCAAGACCGGGGCACGTTGCAACCGATCCTTCAGCTTCTCAAACACCCTCTGGCAAGCCTCTGTCCAGCAGACTCGCAGCGGCTGCCTCTTTCGGCACAGCTTCGTCAAAGGAGCGGCCAACTGGCTAAAATTCGGCACAAACCTCCGGTAATACCCGGCTAGCCCAAGGAACGACTGCACCTGCCTCTTAGTCTGGGGATGCGGCCATCGGTTTCAGCGCCCCCCGCCCCACCTTATGCCCTAGGTAGGTCACCTCTCCTCGCCCAAATTGGCATTTGGAAGCCTTCACGGTCAACCCCGCCTCTCGCAACCGTCCCAGCACCTGCCCTAGATGCTCTAGATGTTGTTCCCACGTGTCGCTAAATACGGCCACGTCATCCAGGTAAACACACGCAAACGCTCCCAAGCCGTCTAGGACCCGATCCATTAGCCTTTGGAAACAAGCCGGTGCAGACGAGAGCCCGAAAGGAAGAACCTTAAATTGGTAGTGACCCCGCGGAGTAGAGAAGGCGGATTTGGCAGCCGCATCCTCATCCAGCAGCACTTGCCAATATCCCTTGGTTAAGTCTAACGTCGAGATAAACTTCGCTTTCCCCAATGTTTCAATCAAATCATCAGTGCGAGGCATAGGATAAGTCTCCACAGTCGTCACGCTGTTTAATTTTCTAAAATCCACGCAAAAACGGACAGATCTGTCCTTTTTTGCCACGAGCACAAGAGGAGAGGACCAAGGGCTCTGACTCTTTTCAATCACCCCCATAGCTAACATTTCCTCCACTTCCTTATTCACCACCTCCAACTGTTTTCTGTTTAACCGGTGAGGTGGCGTGTGGATCGGGGGGTGTTTCCCAGTATTAATGGAGTGTCTAGTCAATGATGTTCGCCCGGGCAATCCCGAAAACAATTCCCTAAACTCTCCAAGCTGCTGCCGCAACTGCTTCCCGTGCAGGGTGCTCAGCTCCCCGGGAACTTGAATCTCTTCTACCCCCTCCATTGGCCGATAACGGGCCAATACGTCCAGCCCGGCTCCATCTCCCCCTTCTTCCTCACTGCCCACCTGACCAACGTGCACCCCGCGCGCCCGAAAGGGCTTCATCATGTTTATATGAAAGACTTTCACCCGCCGTTGTTTATCCACGTCCCGCAACAAATAGTTCACTTCATTCAACTTCTTCTCCACTACTAAGGGCCCCTCCCAACGCACCGCCAATTTCTCGGGCTTTACAGGTTTCAACACCAACACCTTTTCTCCCACTTGGAACACTCGCCGCCTAGCCTGCCGATCGTACCACCGCTTCTGAGTCTGCTGGGCCTGCTCCAAATTCTCCTGTGTGACTTCCCCTACCTCCTTCAATAAATTTTGCAGCTTTTGCATATACTCCACTACCGACACCGGGGCCGGGGAGGCACTGTCCTCCCACTTCTCCTGCAACAGCTTCAAAGGTCCTCGCAACTCCCTCCCAAACACCAATTCATTCGCCAAGAACCCTAGGCTATCGCTCTTCGAGTCCCGAGCAGCAAAGAGAAGGTAGGGCAGTGCCTGATCCCAGTCGGCTGCGTGCTTCACCGCGTAGGCCTTTAACATTTTCCCCAGGGTCTGATTAAACTGTTCCACCAACCCATTCCCTTCATGATGATACGCCGCCGCCACACACTGTTGCACCCCCGCCAACCGCCACAGCTCTTTTAGCAGGGCTGACATAAAATTTCCTCCCTGGTCATGCACCAATGTTTTAGGGACCCCCCACCCTGGTAAATATCGACATCAGGGCTTTGGCCACCTGGGGGGCTGAAATAACTGCGAGCGGCACTGCCTCCGCATATCGCGTGGCATAATCCACCATGGTTAAGATATATTTCTTTCCCCCTCGGGTGGCTGGATTGAATGGGCCCAAAATGTCCACCCCCACCTTTTCAAACGGTACTTCCATAATCAAGGACGGGTGTAGTGGGGCCTTTGGGTGATCCCGAGGGAAGCCCACCCATTGGCAAACTTCACAGGAGTTACAAAAATCTTTTACCTCCTGAGCCACCCCTGGCCAGTAAAAGTCCTGGCTCACCCGCTCCAGTGTGCGGCGGATTCCCAAATGCCCCGCCCACAACCGCTCATGGGCCATTTCCAGCACCTTCCCCCGCTCTGACTTGGGCACCACCAGCTGTTTTCATTCCGCTCCCCCTCCTCCTTTCGGCGAAAACCTGCGGTACAGCCTGCCCCGTTCCCACACAAACGTGGCTTTTCCCATTTTTCCTCTCTCTCCCCTGGGACCTCCCGCGGCATCCCGACACTCTTGCAAAGAGGGGTCCTGTTGCACTTCTTTGAGGAACTCTGTGGTAACCTCCTCCCCTTTCCCCCCCCCGCCTTCCTGCGCCGGTTCTCCCTGGGTAGCAGGGGCTCCCTCCTTTCCCGGGGAATCCTTCCGCTCCCGGGCCGCTTTTCCCCGGGTCGTGACCGCTAGCTGGGTTACTTTAAAGCACAAGTCGTTGCCCAGGAGGAAAGCTGGCCCTTCCCGATGCGTAAGGATAATTAGCTCCCCCTTCCATCCCTGATACTCCAATTTCACTCGGGCCAGCGGCGCCTCAAAGGGAGGCGCTCCATACGGGGTCACCTTTATGGTTCGGCCCACCAAACTTTGTCCAGGTTTCAGCAGTCCTATATGGGCCGAACTTAAATCTGCGCCGGTATCTCTCTGAGCCCGAATTGTCTTCCCATTGACCACCACGCACTCACAGAATCTGCGACGACTCCACTGGAGCTGCGCCGGAGTCACCAGCCGCATGGAAATCGCGTTCGCTGGCTCGGGACTCCCGGATGCCGCAGCGGCCTGAGCCACTCCTGCTGATTCCGCTCACATGTGTTCCCACTCCAAGTCGGTCGCCTCGCCACCACTATCATCGCTCCAGTTGGACCCAGGTGAGGGTGGCGCCATCGGTGCCGCCGCCGCTCGCACCCCGGGTGAAGGTTTTGCCCCTAAGGCTGGTGACTTAGCGGCTAGCTTGGGGCATTCCCTCTTCATATGCCCCAGCTCCTTGCAGTAGAAACACCCGCCGCTGGGGGTTCCGCCTGCCGCTGCTGCTCCGCCCTTATCTCGCCGCTCCTTGGCTGGCCACACAGGCTTCTTCTCCGCAGGGCCCACTCCAGTCCGCACCTCCAGCAGCCTCGGCGCCCCGCCAGCTCCTTTCCGCTCAAACGCCTGCAGCCGGTCCGCCATCTTGGCCGCCTCCATCACGGTTCTCGGATTCTTCTCTCCGACCCATGCATCGAACTTCTCCGGGAACTGCCGATACAATTGTTCTTTTGCCACCAATTTTTTTGCCCCTCTCAAGTCTCGCACCCCTTCCGCTTCCATCCAGGCATCCATGGCTGTCACCATCCTGGTGGCAAAGGCGGAAAAAGTTTCTTTCGGACTCTTGGCCAGCCGGCGAAACTTTTGTCGGCAGTGCTCTGCTGTTAAAGCAAACTGTTCTTTGGCCAGGCTTTTAAAATATAGGTAGCTATTACGCAGCTCCCGTGGGATGGTAGCCACCATTTCTCGCAAAGTTCCCGTAATCTGCGGCCTCAGCAAACTCATCCTCTGGGCGACTGGCACCCCCATCTCGTCACACGTGTCCTCGAACAGGGCCAGAAACGCTCCCACATCGTCCCCCTCCTGGAACACGGGGAATGCCCTTCTATCAATCCGTGGGCCGGGGTTTCCTCCCCTCTCCATCAGCTGCAGTTGCCGAGCCATCATTTCCCTGCAATCCGCATACATTCTCCGCATCCTCTGCTCCTCGGTTTCGCCGCCGTTCCCGTTTGTCCTTCCTGGAGAGCGAGGGAGCAGAGGCGGGCGGCTCTTCTGCCGCTGCGGGACCCACATTTTCTGACCCTTCTCCTCCGGTCCTCCGGGCTTCCACGACGCTGTGGCCCGCCGCGAACTGGGCCCTTCCTCAACTTCCTCGGCCAACAACTCCGCCGGCATGGACGTTCCCAGTTTGCATTCGTACCACGCCTTGTCTGCCGCCTGTGGCATCCACCACCGCCCTGCCGAACGTCTCCGAACTGTCCCCTCGAAGCCGGGTGTCTCCTGCAATCCCCACCCTAAGGTGGCTGCACTGGACTCCCCCCCTGCTTCTTCCCGAGGGTTTTCTCCATCCTCTACTCCTGGAGCTTCCGCTCCCTGAACCTGAGCTAATTCTTCTTCTCCCAGGGGCATCCCCTGCAACATCCTGGCTGGACTACCCTTTGCTGGTTTAGGGTTCAATTCCATCTCCTGCTCTCCTTGTCTTGCCAGCATTTATTCCTCCAGATCTGTGTCAAATCCCAGCGCTGCCCACCATGTAAAGGAAACCACACTCAGCCAAACCGGCTGTCCACTGGATTTTGCACAGATCTTGGAATAAAGCACACAGCTCTCAAATTGAAAGGGTTAGGCCCAATCCTTTATTGAAATTGGAAGGGTAAGAGGCAAGCAACACATCAGATTAGCTACTAAAATTGATACAGAAATAACACCCTGAACCCCAATACCAGCAATACTAATACATTGTTACAGAATATACTTCCCCAGCCAGGTGTCCTTCAGCTCAGGCGCCAGGCCCCACGTATGGTAGACTTTTATGGCCACTCAGCTATTCTACTCCCCCCTCCCTCCGGATGGGCCATTTTTTCCCTTCACAGATGCAAACTGCCCCAAGGCCACTTCTCTCGCCTTGACGGAGCCAGGAGATGGCCTCACGCCCACGGCCAGGTGGAGAGATAAGCGGTACTTCTGCAATTCTATAACAGACAATAGACAATGAATAAAATTCTTAAAAACAGCCATTCTTTGTACACTTAACCCCTTCCTTACAATAGGCATGCGCAGGGTGTGTGCCAGATGTGCCCAGGCACACCCTAATGTCTCATGATGCTGTCATGCACAGGCCCCGGGTGGCTCATAAATGCTCCCTGCTTGGGGACAGAAACAAACAGCAGCCCTGGGAGACGTGCCATGTTTGGGTCCATTGCTGTAGTGGTGAGCTTGATCCTAGCCAAGCTGCCATCACTGCAGCAGAGGCCATCACTGCAGCAGAAGTTCTTGTTGCATTGTTCCAGGTCCAGCCTCCCTGCCACAGTGATGGGGAGGTGACCAAGCCCCAGCCTCTCTCAGGGAGTAGTAGGATAGGTGGGGGGGATGGGGTGACTGGCCAGCAATGCTGCAAGAGGAGCTGATGAGAGATTTCCCTTCTCTACACTATTGCTTTTAAAGTGCTTCAAAGCACTTTGAAAACGTTTTGACAACTGTATCTGGAGTGTGTCCTGGGCCCCAACAGTTGTCAAAACTGTTATAAAGCGCTTTAAAGCAGTAGTGTAGATCCCCCCCTTTTCTCTCTCCCGTTTCTGCCCCACATCACTCGAGACCAGCATCAGCGAGCTCACTTGGAAACACAGCTTCCCTAGCAGGGCTGCCACCCACACCTCATGAGGGCCTATGGGGTTACGGTGGCGTTGCCTGGCACTAGTGGGGGGGAGGGGGCAGGGACGCCTCACTCTTGTGTGCCTCCCACCCCTTGACTCCGTCATAGTTAAACATGAATTTAAGGCCGTAACGCCTGGTGAGCGAAGTCTCGTTCTCTAGGACAGGAAGAGGAAGAAAACATCATCTGTTTTGGTCAATTTGTGTTAGCTCGTTATCAGGTTAAAAATAACAGATCATGAAATTTGACTATCTTTGTATATGCCTGGTTATCACTACAGCAAAAAATTGGTATGTTGTGTCTCATTTTGTAAGTTTGTATTTTTTAAGTAAAGTTTAGTTGTTAATTAAAAAAAAAGGTTTAGTTAAATTTTACTTTCTTTAGTTTGTTTGATGAATATTTTAAAAAAATGTTTTAAAAAACCCTAATGAAATGCACTGTGCAGGCCTATGCAAGCAGTGTTCTAATTCCACTGAATGTCCAATTTTGATTTTATAATTTCTGCAGGGAAAGGGGCTTGAAAAAAGTAACTATTTGGTATATTTATACCCTGCCTTTGCTCTTCCATGGAACTCGAGGGTGCTACTGAGCTGGACTATGCCTTCTGCTCTTCACCGGTCCCACTCCAAAAAGAGATGGGGTGACCGCCCCCCCCCCCCATCTCTCACCCAAAGAAAGGCTGTCTGCATCTCATCCACAACAATCTCATTCCAACAAATGTTGGAAATGCCATGTAGTTAATGCTAATCTCAAACATATGTGGTGGGATTGCCCTCTTGCCTCAATATATTGGTCTCAGACAACTCGAACCACTGCAGATATAATTGGTCACCCATTAAGACCATCCTTGATGTTGATAATTTTTCAGATTATTCCTGACGAAATCCCTGGTAATTTAAAGTCCTTGGTTACAATAATGATAATTGCAGCTAAAAGCATTTGGGCCAGAAGGTGGAAGGCGGCACAATCTCCAGCAGAAAATGAATGGCTGAGTCAATGTCTGGAACTTGCAGTTATGGATAAGCTGACTGACGATATAAGAAGGAGGGAAGGAATCTTAAGAGGCACAGAGTATATGGACAGGTGGGCATGTTTTGTTCAGTTTTGGAATAGTAGGTATGGGAATTAGAGACTTGAAATGTTTTTGTTTCAATAATTATCTGTACCATAATTATTTGTATTATAATTATTATTATTTTCTTTATTAAGAGCTGTAAAAATGTTATGTATGGAAATGCCTTAGGGCAGGTTCCCCTTTCTTCTTTTTCCCTGCTTCTCTATTAGAGGCTTCCGCTTTTGTTTTGTTTTTCTAATTGTCATGTTTTCAAATTAAAATAAAATAAAATATGGGGGGGGGGAGGCAGGAGAGATGGAGGGAAAGTCCTGCTCAGTAACTGCCCCCATCTTCCTCCCATCTAAAACTTGCTCAGCTGAAGGGCAGGACAGGACTTTGGGGTTCTACCAGTTGGCAGCACAACTACCAAAAAAAGGGAGGAAGGAGAGTGAAGACCCAATTAAATAGCTGTGGACTGATCCGATTCAGATGGAGGAACTGAATGGTGATGTCATAATCTGGACAGCCAATGGAGGGTGTTCTCAGTCTTTCCTGTCGCTGGGCAAAATTTTAAGTACATTTTCTTGGAAAAGGTAATAGTTATTTACTCACTTCTCTACCTATTGAGTATATAAATAACTGCAAGTATGGAACTGATACTAACATCTGACGGGAGGGGGGAATCCCTCTCGCCTGCCACAAGAGGAATCCACCCCCTACATCAGTCTGAGTCACTGACTGGAGCTGCAGTTACTCATACTGGGATGCAATGGGCAGCCACCCATCTCTGGAGGTCGCTTTTCTTCAGCAGGAGTAACTGAATGTTCAAATCAGACCTGATGCAGGAGGATTGCCATCCCACCACCATCGGTGGCCACGGGGAAAGAGGCAAGATTATGGCAGCAAGGGTTGGCCCACCAACACTTTGCTGCCTGAAGGCTGGTAGGGCAGTGAATCTACTCTGGGTTTCAGTCAGAAAGGTGGCTGGAGAGCTCCTTTAGAGTTCTGACTGGTTCTGATTGAAGCCTAGAGTGGATTTGCAGCCTCGCTGACATCGGCGTCCCCAGCCTTCATTGAGCAAAGCTTGACCTCGGGGCTGGCCAGGCCTGGCTCAGCTCGCTGCAGCATTCGTCCTTCTTATGTTGAAAAACGAATTAGGGAATCGTTGACTGGGCATGGACACGTTAACCTCTGTGCCTGCCCTTATCTTGAGGACACAGAGACATGCCACAGGCACGAGCACTGATCTCTTCTTGATTGCTGTTGAAACAGACCGTTTTACAAGGAGCGTCTCCAGCTGAGCCTCCAAATTTGCATAACACAGATCTAAAATTAAAGTTTTGTCTGCGCGGGCGCGCGCACACACACACACACACACACAGGATATCAGAGATGTCTGCAATGGATTCAACTGAGTTTGGATTACTATGAATCAGACTTGCGGGTTCCACTAGACACTGACTTTTTCTGAGACTGATTCCCTGGACTTGCAGACTGTTTTTCACTTTGGTGGCAATTTGCATTTATTCACCTTATCTAATGCATATTTGTGCAAGTAGAACAAAATTCTGGTTTTTAAAAGTCTGATTCCATCAATGAGTGGACAACAGATTGAAAGACACCTGACAATTGGTGAAACACAGATGGAACAGATTTAACAAAATCCATACATCCCTAAAACCCAGAGGCAAAGGGCCCTCTGGCTCCATCACAACTGATTTTTCTATCCAGGTTTCATCCACGGTTTCCCCCTCCATTTCCTTAGCGAGTCGAGCACTGGGACACGTTCACATTCGTGCGTTGTTATGCTCTTTCAGCTCATGTAGCTTTTCACCTGGAGCACCAGCGAAATCTCCCTCCCTGCCACTTGGGAGAAGTTTACAGGGGAGGAGGAGTGAAGGTTTGCTTTGCTCCTTTCAAAGGGTGGGCAGATGAACAATCATTTTAACTCATTGCTTTTGTAAAGGTGGTCAGGTCCCCTCTTTTGCTCTAAGATAACCAAAACGCTTACACCTGAGTAAGTTTGAAAGATAAAGCAATCAAAATAGCTCTTAAGGAGGGCTTTAGCCACCCCAAGTTTGAATCAGTTCGGTTGAACCCTTGATTTTAAGGATTTTTAAAATGGAATTAACAAAAATGCTTACATCTGTGTAAATTTTAAAGATAAAGAGATCAAAATGGGCACAGTCATAGCTCTTAAGGAGAGCTTTCAGCATGCTAATTTTGAATGATATAGGTCCATCCCTTGATTTTTTAGGATTTTTTTTAAATTTCTCCCCTTAAATGCTTTTCCTGGAAGTTCACAACTTTATAAAATAAAAGCAAGGCAAGTACAGAATTCAGTTAATAAAAAAGGGGGAGTCAAAACATAATACTGATGCCAGAATAAAGTAATGCTTCCAGGATTTAAAGAAGTACAGTTTCAACAAGTACAGAGAGCTTCGGCTATCGGGCAGTATAAAAATGTAATAAGTAAATAAAATAAACAAATGGTGACAGTATCACAGCCAGTCGGTTGTGGTCCTGTCCCTCCTTCCGCCAACCTCCAGAGAGTCCCGTTGCGATGACCTGACCCACACACACACCCCAAAGTTCTGTTTTCCGCTTCATTCAGGTCTGACACAACACAGATCCTTCACTCTCTCAGGAACAGTGGCTGCTTCTATTCACCGGAAGTGCTCTCTTTCTCTGGTTAGATCTGCTACTCCTGGCCTTCTGCTGTCTGAGGTGCTTATTCTCTACATGTTCAGCTGTTTCCTTCTTCTGCTCATGAAGACTTTCTTCTACGTCATCCATGACTCGTCCTCCGCTCCCTCCCATCACATCAACTGTCAACATTATTTTTCTGTTACCCGGTAACTTGGTCCTTTCCCCCGCCCTTGCTGTATCTGTTTAGTCACAGCTAACTCTGCACTGGGTAGAGTTCACTAAGTTCCATGGGTCTTACTTTTGAGTAAATATCACCAGATGTAAATGCAGCCTGTGCAGGCTCGAAACTTGACCACAATCTGCTACTTTGAGATCCAAACAAGAAGAAAAAGCATGTAGCATAAAATGAGCTATGCTAATTAAAATAGTAAACTGTAACTTATTCTAATATAGGACATTTTCCTGTATCATCTTGTGTGCTTCCAGAATTAATCAGGGATTTTTCAATCCAGTAGAAGAATTTTTCTAGCTGTCTCCAAATGCAGACACAAAGCATGAAATGCTTCCTATTCATGAGGGAGTCATAAAAAGCTTTCATCTCTGTGAACTGGCTATTGAAAAGTTCAAATGAGTATCATCAGAGCATAACTTCTGGGGCTCATTTAACACATAACATTAGCTTTGATTTTATATTGGATGTCAACATGGTGTAACATCTTGGCTGACACTGGCTTGGTTGTCAACTGTATAATATCTGGTTATCTGTTACACAAAGCCATGAAATTCATTAAACAAAAAACCTACAGTTTAAAAAATACCAGGGCCGTGAAAGAGCCTAGTATGGCCAGAGAGATGGAGTAGGCCACGAGGACCCCTTACAAACTGACTAAAGTCATCTCTCAATAGAACATTAGGGTTAGGGTTAAGACTCAGGTTAAGGTAAGGGTTGAGGAGGCCTAGAGAGGAACCAGGGCCGTGGAAGAGCCCAGCAGGGCCAGAGAGATGGAGTGGGCCACGAGGACACCTTACAGACTGACTATTAGTGGCTTGAGACATGTCTCAGAGCGACATTAGGGTTAGAGTTAAGACTCAACTTAGGGTTAGGGTTAGGGTTGAGGTGTTCCCCATCCTACTGCCCTCCAGATGTTTGAGATTACAAGTCACAGAATTCCTGACCATGAGACATACTGACTTGCAATGATGGGAGTTGTAATCCAACGCCTTTGGAGGGCACCAGGTTGGGGAAGGGCTGGTCAAAACAAAAAAGAGAAGTAGGTGCCCCTAAGTTGTTCGTCATCAGTTTTCCACAACCCCACACTTACCTCTGCATATCCTATTCTCCATCCTGTCCTCATGGTTTATCTGCTTTAGGAGAATGAGAATTTCACTGGCACTTTCTGCCTCCTTTGGGAGGATGCAGCAATAAGCCTTGTGAGACTTAACTCCCAATTTCCCTGCTTTTTGGTGCTTGGTTGAAAGCTCTAGAGCCTTAACATTGTTTTGTAAACCGTAGGTTCTTGTTTATTTATATATATGATGTGTGGATAGATGGATAGTGTGTGTGTGCGGATAGATAGATAGATAGAGATAGATTGTGTGGTGTGTGTGTGTGTGTGTGAATATGGTGGGTGTGTGGATGGAGAGAGAGAGAGAATGGTGTGTGTGTGTGTGTGTGTGTGTGTGTGTGTGTAGAGAGAGAGAGAGAGAGAGAGGGAGGGTAGAGAGATGATAGATATTGTGTGTGCATGTATATAGAAATAGAGATATATAGCTCCATCAGACAAGCATTTTATTGCACGCTCATTACTGGGCACTCACGGATTTTCACGAGTCCCTCTCACAACATCATCAGCCTTCCGCCCCTTCTAGCCTTCTTCGCGTGACAAAACCCCACCCAAGTAAGAGCATCATCATACCACCGGGGGAAATCACATTTGTTTATTGTTGCCTCTCCACCCACATGTTTCTCCTTCATTACTTCCTCTTTTGAAAGAGGAAGTAAACAATGTTTTGATCCAGCTGCTTCTCCTGCACCCAGCAGGAGATAGCGGCCACTTCCGTCTTTAAAAATAAGTCAGACTTAGGGGGGTGTTTTTTTATGCATGAAGAAGGCTAGAAGGGGCAGGACGTGTGTGGGAGGTAGACAATGTAGTGAAAGGGACCCACGAAAATCCATGAATGCCCAGTAATGAGTGTGCAATAAAACACTTCATAGAATCATAGAATCATAGAATAGTAGAGCTGGAAGGGGCCTACAAGGCCATCGCGTCCAACCCCCTGCTCAATGCAGGAATCCACCCTAAAGCATCCCTGACAGATGGTTGTCCAGCTGCCTCTTGAAGGCCTCTAGTGTGGGAGAGCCCACAACCTCCCTAGGTAACTGATTCCACCGTCGCACTGCTCTAACAGTTAGGAAGTTTTTCCTGATGTCCAGCCGGAATCTGGCTTCCTTTAACTTGAGCCCGTTATTCCGTGTCCTGAACTCTGGGAGGATTGAGAAGAGATCCTGGCCCTCCTCTGTGTGACAACCTTTTAAGTATTTGAAGACTGCTATCATGTCTCCCCTCAATCTTCTCTTCTGCAGGCTAAACATGCCCAGTTCTTTCAGTCTCTCTTCATAGGGCTTTGTTTCCAGACCCCTGATCATCCTGGTTGCCCTCTTCTGAACACGCTCCAGCTTGTCTGCGTCCTTCTTGAATTGTGGAGCCCAGAACTGGACACAATACTCTAGATGAGGCCTAACCAGGGCTGAATAGAGAGGAACCAGTACCTCACGTGATTTGGAAGCTATACTTCTATTAATGCAGCCCAAAAGATCATTTGCCTTTCTTGCAGCCATATCGCACTGTTGGCTCATATTCAGCTTGCAATCTACAACAATTCCAAGATCTTTCTCATTTGTAGTATTGCTGAGCCAAGTGTCCCCCATCTTGTAACTGTGCCTTTGGTTTCTATTTCCTAAATGTAGAACTTGGCATTTATCCCTATTAAATTTCATCCTGTTGTTTTCAGCCCAGCACTCCAGCCTATCAAGATCACTTTGAAGTTTGTTTCTGTCTTCCAGGGTATTAGCTATCCCACCCAATTTTGTGTCATTTGATCAGCGTTCCCTGCACCTCCTCGTCCAAATCATTAATAAAAATGTTGAAGAGCACTGGGCCCAGGACTGAGCCCTGCGGCACCCCACTCGTTGCCTCTCCCCAGTTTGAGAAGGTTCCATTGATAAGCACTCTTTGAGTCCGATTCTGTAGCCAACTGTGAATCCACCTAATAGTTGTTCCATCTAGCCCACTTTTAGCTAGTTTGTTAATCAGAATATCATAGGGCACTTTGTCAAAAGCTTTGCTGTAGTCAAGATATATGACGTCCACAGCATTCCCACAGTCCACAAGGGAGGTTACCCGATCAAAAAATGAGATCAAATTAGTCTGACAGGATTTGTTCCTGACAAATCCATGTTGGCTTCTAGTGATCACCGCATGGATTTCAAGGTGTTTACAGACTGAATTCTTTATAATCTCCTCCAGAATTTTCCCAGGGATGGATGTCAGACTGACTGGTCTGTAGTTCCCAGGTTCCTCCTTTTTGCCCTTTTTGAAGATAGGGACAACGTTAGCCCTCCTCCAGTCGTCCGGCACCTCACCCGTCTTCCATGAGTTTGCAAAGATAATGGACAGAGGTCTGATAGAGCTCTAAGTCTGGCTTATTTTTTGAGACAGAAGTTGCCCCTTTCTCCCGCTGTGTGCAGGATCAAAACGGCCCACTGGATGGGCCACTTGTAGGGACAAACGCACAGGCGGAGAAGCAACAGTAAGCAAATGCCGTTTTCCCCCTGTGTGATGACACTTTATGTGTGTGTAAAAGCAGAAACAGGGCCATCTCTGTTGGTGCCCTGCTGCAAGTCATTACAGTTGCCTGTAAACATTTGCAGAAAAGTTTATTCTAACCAGTTCATTCTAAATTTGGACCTCCTTAGAGTCAGGATAGAGACACTTTTCTTTTTAATTGCTCCTATGCCTTTCAACTGTGGCTTGGCCTGCAGACATTAGCAATAACACTCATCTACATGCCCTCAAATGCTTCACCTGTTCTGTTAGATACGTAGCTCAAGCTTATTGTTAAAGGTACAAGAACAAGCCAGGCTGGGATTTGGTGAATTGGCAATTTGTGTAAACTCATAAAGTTAGAAGAATCTGCTTGAGAATTTGTCTTCTCCCTCAAAATATATTTCGCCTCCAATTTTTTGGCTTAAATACGTTTATCTTCACACAGTTGAGAAATTACTTTCTTCACCCAGCTTTAGGGTTGCAAACTGGCCCACTGCTCCTGTAGCTGTAGGATATGTGTACTGTGCAGAAATCAGCAGGAGACTCTTGACATAAGATGGAGCTAAACATTTCCTGATCTCGGTTAACAAGAGCAAGTGCCAGGAGCCCAGCCCATTCCAGTCCAGATGACAAGGGCAATTGCTCCCTGGTTGTGTGGCACACATAGCAGATCAAAGTCAAACATCCTGCTTCCAAAACAGATCAGCCAGATACAGGCCATCTCCAGTTAATGGGTACATAGTTTTTAGACATAGAGCTTCCATTTAGATTTCATGGCTAATGGAAGAGCCTACCCTCTTGATATCGATTAATAGGGACCGCACACGCACACTAAATCTCACATTTCTGGTTCAGCCCATAAGAAAATTGATGGTGCAATCCCATGCATATCTACTTCTATTTTAAAAAGCAAACCAAAAACAAACAAATCGAAGAGCAGCTGCAGGTTGGGGGTGATTTTAATCAGGGAAATGGCACAGACGTAAAGATTTAAACATACCTTCTCCAGCACAGTTGCCCTGATAGAAGCAGCTGAGAGAGAGGATTTAGAGTAGCCTTCCCCAACCTGGTGCCCTCCAGAGGGGGCCACCTTGGAGTAGGCTGATTTATAGAGTTTTTGTTTTGTTTTGAAATGTTGGGAGACCTGATCGTGGACCTCTTGTGCAATGTGTAGTCTGGCCCTAAGTAGTTAATGACTGATGCTAATATCTGATAGGAAAAAATCCATATTCTCTGGTCTGGATTATATGTAGGCTGATTTGGGGGTGGGGTGGGTGATTTGCAGCTGCTCCTGCTCCATAAGTGGGAGGGGGTGCCACACAACTCCCTGTTCTTGCAGATGGATTAAATGCAGGAGCTGTGCAAGATTGGCCAGCAAGGCTTTCCCCTGAAGGACTGTGCTGTCTGCCACTCCACATCCTCCTGCCAGCCCTCTCTAGTTCCTGACACTAATGTGGTTACACTGGATGGACAGCCTCAATAAAGTGTCCTTTCAATAGAGCTTTTAAACGACTATCCGGTGCAAGATAAACCAATCTGTTCCCTCACCCCCCGGCATTGCCAGAGCGAGTCTCCATCAAGCCCTTGGAAAAAGGTCTTCTCAATTACTCCCCAACGGAAGGGCGTGGATGTGTGTTAGAGAGAGAAATGGCCCCAATTTATAGATACCCCAGAGGGAGTCTCTGATGGTATCAGCCCAAAGTACTTGGCACTAATTGCATTGGGTCCATTAACCTGTTTTGATGCCATCAACAAGCAAGGCTATAAAACCACTTGCCCAGCTCAGTCTAGTGAGTGAGGTGGATGCAGCTAAACATCTCCTGAGCATGAATGCTGTTGGTGTGGCAGCTGTGGCCGACAGCTACCAGATGTTCAATCCCAAGGCCTACCTGCAGAACAACTACATGCCGCCTCGTGCCAACTTCACAAGCGAGGAGTTTGTGGTGCCCTGGAAACTCCGTTGCCTGGCAGATGCCTTTGCCACAGGTAGGCATAGACCTGCAACCTTTCCCCCTGCAAGCAGGAGAAATCTGGTTTTGAAAGGTGAGCTCCCTTTGCACCACTTGAAATTTTTGGCCTACCCACCCACCCTAGATTATTTCACCTTTTCTTGATAGTGTTATTGACATAAGAGTTTCTCTACTACACACAGGAAAAATCCTGTGCTTTACTGGGGCTTTCATTCTCACAGTAATGCCACCATTGTGACATGCTCCTACACATGCAATCATGTGATTTGTTCCCTTCTTGGAAAGTCCCCATTGTATTTTAATAAGACAGTGTCATCTAGTGGTGGGGAGATCCCAAGATATCCAAATATTACCACATTAAGTGTGGTTTTTTCAAATGCGTAATTTCCAGGGAATAGCACGGGAGATGTCCTGGCTGTTGATGACATTGTGTGATGGACCCACAAAGTTCCATGAGTGGCCAATCACAAGTGAGCTATAAATTGCTCATTTAGAGAAGCTCTATAAATAAGCTTTTCAAGAGCTGAACTTGCTAAATCGAAGCATGTTGCAAAATAACTTCACTCCATTAGTAAACTATTACACAAATACACACACAGCTTTGCAAAACCTGAGCTATGAGATCAAAGCAGAGCTTGCAAGACCTCAGCCTTTTTTGCCCATCTCTCTAGTAGCTTGGGTTAAGCCACATTTCTTAACTCCTGTTTTGCTTATTTGCAAGCAAGTAACAAAGCAAAGAGTTATGTAGGTTATAACTTACAAACAATATGAAACAATAGGTAGCAACTAAAATGTCATTCCCCGAAGTTGCTGAGACCAGTGAGCCAGGGTATTTTCTGCTTTTCTCTCTGGAGAGATGATAATAATAATAATAATAATAATAATAATAATAATAATAATAATAATAATAATTTATTTCTTACCTGCCTCTCCATTTTTATACTAGGCTTGCACTGCTTCCAGTCCAGCAGGATTAGTCCCCAAGCTAGTCACAAACTGCCCTTGACTAGCCAATTAAGATTCAGTCAGTACTGCCAAAACTGAACATCAGAGTATAAATCAGGACAAAACAGAAATTACGATTTTTGGCAGAACAAACAGACCCCACAAATAGCTGGTAGGTGGACATCAGACCGAACAAGTGAGTTCTAAAAATTATTATTTAGTTCTAATGTTCCAGCCCAGCAGGTGTGTGGCATTCACAAGTACTGAAAGTGACTCAAATGGTAGGCGGGGCTACAAACGGGTTGCTAAAATTTTGTAGAACCAATATATAGTTGTAGAATTGTGCCCCAGCTGCTGTGGGCCTTGGACAAGCTCTATTTGTTGGCAAGGTACAGAATAAATTTGTGTGTAGATTTTTGTCAGTACCTAGATCAACCAGGCTAGCCACACTAAGGGCAGAATTAGATCTTCCCCAGGTTAAAAACCAGGCACCGAGGTTGGCAGTGCTGTTTTGACTGAAAATCACTTTCTAAGAGGTCTTAGTCTTGGTAGCTGAAGCTTACAGAGAGATTGGGGAGAGTTCTTGGTGGCAGAAGTTCTGTGAAATGGCTTTAAATTTGAACTTCTTCATTCCCTGCGTGCTGAGCTTGGGTTAGGAAAAAGCTAAAGGAGTCTTATTGCAATGCCTGAAAGATTTCTCCTTTCAAAGTAATTGTGCAGACATTTGTCAACCAAACCCCTTGTATTTTAATAGTATGTGTAAACTTGCTCAGGTTCCACTTTATTTTGAGCTTCTAGTTAAGAGGGAGTTATGGGTTGTTTCCACACAAACCTGGCTAAATGTCTTCCACCTGGCAGATTATACTGGGCACCTGGAGAATATCCCAAGGAAACTTAGAATCTGCCCATGTAACACACTAGTGCTGGAGGAGTAAAATAGTTGCTATGCTGAGAGACTTGTATATACAGCAACTAGTGGCAAAGGAAAATCAACAAACTGCTATACCTGCTCTCTGACCAGGACAGAGACGCTACATTTAGAAGTGTAAAATTGATCAGAGCTGCCTTGAAAGTGCATCCAAAAGTAGAATCATAGAATAGTAGAGTTGGAAGGGACCTATAAGGCCATGGAGTCCAATGCAGGAATCCACCCTCGAGCATCCCTGACAGAATAGAAGTAATGGGCTCAAAGAGTAGATCTATACTATTGACACTGTCTGCCAACTGGGGACCCTGCCCTTTGTATTTTGCTATCTAAGTGTAATCAGATTATTTCTTCCATAAAGCTTTTGTCTTTAATTACTATTTTAATTGTTTATTTTGCTATACGAATCGAGTAGATTCTTTTTGGAAATGCAGAGTGGCTGGTTGCTAATATAAGAAGCTATCTTTGCCTGGCCTTCTCTAGCCAGTTGGCTGTCCCTTGCCTTTGCCAAGCTTCACTCTTCACCCAGGGGCCGGCCCTATAATGAGGCAGAGTGAGGCAGCTGCCCTAGGCAGCGGGGGGGGGGGGGCATCGGCATTGGCACTAGCTCCCACAGCCATTCCTGTCCTCCTTCGCTGGCACCCCGATAGTCGCAATGCTTGCTTGTTGCTAGCCTGGGCTCTCTGTCTCGCCTCACTGCCTTCTCCCAACACTTAATGGACGGTGTGGTAATTGAAGAAGCCAGAGGAGGCTAGTAGCTCCAATTTTGGTGGGGCGGAGATTCCATTCGCGGTTTAGCTGCAACTAGCTAGAAGACTAAAAGCTATTCAAAGTGCTGGATGCATTTTGGGGATTGGGTTCAGCACTTTGGATATCTCCTTTAATCTTCTGGCTAGTGGTAACTAAAACCCAGTCTGGAATCTCCACCCCACTGAAAGGGAGCCACCTCCACCCCCGGGCCAAGCGCAGAGGCCGGGCCATGCACTCCAGCAGTTACCGTGCGCACGCATGCGTGGTGATGCTCCTGTGCCACATGCCGGTGCCATTGCTGCATATTTGGAGCAGCGGGGAGCTAGAGGACAGACCCTACCTACACCTCAAGTTAGCCAGCTGCCTTCCTCCATTGGAGTGGAGAACGTGGTCCCACTGACAGTGCTGAAGGAAGATTCAACTGCCAGCCCAAGCCAGATTCCTCTGTGCATGGAATGAGGGCTAGCGGGAGCGATCTTGTTCTTCACCTCAGGGCCAGGCAGCAAAGTCCCCATTCTTTGGATCCGGAACTGCGGGTCTCAGCTAGTTTGGAAGATCCTGAAAGCAGTACAAGCTTGCAAGCTTTCCCCATTCCTTTAGAGATGCCCGAGGCTTTCATTGGCAGCATGGGTGTGTGTGAGAGCCCATATATAACTTCTCCTTGGACATTTGGCCAATAAGCTTTAAAGTAGGGGTGGGCATAATATAACCTTCCAGATGCTTTGGCCTACAACTCCCATCAGCCCTAGCCATGATAGCCAGTGGTGAGGGATCATGGGAATTGTTGGCCAAAACATCTGGAGAGTCCCAAGTCGCCTACCCCTGCATGAGATGAGCAAATGCAGTGGAGGACAGAGAACTTGCACCTGTAATCATCTTCTAAGAGATACTTTTGGCAGGTACAGCTTTTCCTGTCCTTGTTACACACTGTATGACAACTTGCATCTACTGGAATTCTTTCCTCTGCACAGGTCAGTGGAAAATGTTCCAGTGGACTGTGCCTCACAAGGTAAGATCTTTCTCCTACTCTTAAAGGCTCCCTTCATTTGATGGTAAGATCCTCTCTGGCCCAAAAACTAGGCTCCAGGCTATGGGATTCCCCTTTCCGGTTGTATGAAGTCATGGAAATAGGGCCTCTTTCTCCGCAAGGCTAGCCATTATGAGCACAGACTTTTAAATAAAGGTTTCTGGTCCTCATGAAACAGTTTGTCATGAGCCCGTCTTAGTTCTTTCCTTGCTTTCCTCTCCCCTTGCAGGAGAAATCTGTGGCCATACTTTGATTGATATCGGCACAGGCCCCACCATCTACCAGCTCCTCAGTGCCTGCGACTACTTTGAAGAGATTGTGGCCACTGACTACTTGGAAGTGAACCGGGCTGAGATCCACAGCTGGGTGTGTGGCGAAGACCCTGGCATCTTCGACTGGACCCCTTACATCCAGCATGCTTGTAGGATTGAAGGCAATGCGTAAGAAATGGAGGAGGGGCTTTCCCAGAGATTAGATTTGGGGCTGTACCGCCAAATGAAGCCATGACCCAGCTCCATTGGCCAGTATGCCTATGGGAGTGGGCAATAGCACCTACTGGATGTCACTGGGCCACAGCAAGGCAGAAGATGCTTGCAATTGTGCTAGCGGGCCCAGGAGCCAGCCACACGAGAGGGAGGCATTTAAGTTACGTAGTTACTCTTTCCAAGGCCAGGGCAATAACATGGCTCTTTCATTCCCCTTAGTGCTTTGGGGCCACTTGCCTACATAGCTTTGGGGGCGGGGAGGGCACCAGGTCTACAGTCCCCTATACAGAGTTTAGCAGGATCTTGCCTCCTTCCCGGCCTAGGAGCAGGATTATATGTTGGCTGCCATGATGACGTCATTTCCCAGTATCAGTACATACGCACAACATATGGCCCACACTCCTCTCCCCCGGTCAGCTCAGCTCCCAGCCCTTGCTATTCACCACAGCATTACTCCCAGTATGCAGTCTTGCCCCCATAGAATCACCATGTTGGAGTGGGATCCCAAAGGTCATCTAGCCCAACCCATTGTCAGTGCAGGAAATCCACTGCTACAGCATCCCTGGAAGGTGGCCATCCAGCCGCTGCTTAAAAACCTTTAACGAAGGAGAATCCGCCACTTCCAAGGCAGTGCCGTACTGTACCAACTGGCCTCCTCTCCCTTCCTGTCATGGTGCTGTCTCCTCTCAGTGGGGTCATCTGGAAGTTTTCTCCATGATTTGCCTGCTAGTCCTATCGTGAGCTGGGCTCCATCTGGGCTGATCTGCTGCAGCGGGCAAGGGGTGCTAGGGGGCCAGAGGAAGCCCTGACTGAGGAGGCTGCAGGGTAGCTTTTGCACCCCAGCTGGGGGAGAGGCTAACCCTAGCCCTGACCCTGTCTCTTTATTTTGTTCCCGGCTACCGTAGGGAACCATGGAAGGAAAAAGAGCAAAAGCTGAAGAAGAAACTCAAGAAGATCCTTCCCATTGACGTCCACCAACCCAACCCCCTGGGCTTTTTGCTCAGCCAGCCAGCGGACGCCTTGGTCTCGGCTTTCTGCCTGGAGGCGGTGAGCCCTGACCGCCCCAGCTTCGATCGAGCCCTTCAGAATGTCACCACGCTCCTCAAACCTGGAGGCCATTTCCTCATGATTGGGGCGTTGGAAGAGTCCTTCTACTTGGCCGGAGAAGCCAAGCTGTCAGTAGTGCCCATGAGCGAGGCGGCTGTCAAGGAATCCTTTGCCAAGTGTGGCTATTGCGTCCACAGCTTCCGCTCCTACGACATGCCACCGAGCCTGAAGATTGGCGTGGACGACGTACAAGGCATCTTCTTCATCCATGCTCAGAAGCCAGCTTGATTCCAGCTTGCCTAACAGCCCCGTCATTCCCTTGCCAAAGAAATAGTACATTGCATTGTATCTAGCTAGAAATTCAGCTTGCCGGCTGTTAGCGCTATCTCCGACCCAAGTGTTGCTATGCTGTGTGTCCTCTAGTTTTGTTTACTTGTTAACTTCGAATTCAAGCTCACTGCCAAGAAAAGATGGTCTCAGTAGCCTGAACAAATCGCTTGCACAGTTCACTCTGCTTCTGCTGCTCACAGGGAGAAACAAGAAATTACACATAGCCCCACCCCCACCCCCACCCCCACCCTAGCCACTGAAAGCTCACTGGCCACTGTGGAGTGGCAATAGCACAGTGGTGGGCGCATGCTTCCCACGTAGAAGGTCCAAGGTTCAATCCATGGCATCTCCAGTTTAAAAAGGTGTCTGTTTTTTTTAATTGTTTGACATAACTAGAGAAGATTGCTCTTCCTGGGCCCCTGTAAAACCTCTGCCAGCTAGAATAGAACATATTGGGCTAGATCAGGAGTGGGAAATATATATTTTTCCCTGTCAAGGGCCATGTGCCTCTGGGGTGGTCTGTCAGGGCCTGCATGCTAGAGAAAATAGGAGGCTGTGGTTGAAATCGCAAAAACACCATTGTGCGGCTGAGCACTCAACCACAAAGACTCACTCATGACAGAGAAGATAGACGCAATCTATTACAAATGTGGGTGATATATACAGTATTCTTACAGATACAGTTTGTAAAAAGTATACAAAACACTTTCTCCTTGCTGATACACCGCCTTAAACCCCTCCAATGAAATCCAACAGTGCAGAAGCTTCCACTATATAGAAAATAAAGATAACAATAATGTCCAATGTATCAGCACTAAAGTCACAATAACAAGTTACAAAATGCCATACGGGAAAAATATTTTTGTAGTCAAGGTACAGAATTGTATCACCCCACACATTCATTAATCAGGGCGTCTAAATAAGCATTATCATATCTAGATGCCTAAAAAGTTCTAGGCGTCTAAATAAAACAGGTGTCCGGTACAATTCTCGTTTCGAAGCGTCTTCATCAGTTGGACGCTTATTCATAGAAGGAGCCGTGGCTGTATGTCTGGGGTGGAGCCCTCCAACATTGTCACCTTGTAGTTTTCCTGTTTAGTTCAGCCACATAATGCTCTCAACCCCTTTGTTGGAGGGGTTAAGGCGGTGTATCAGCAAAGAGAAAGTGTTTTGTATACTTTTTACAAGCTGTATATGTAAGAATTCTGTATATATCACCCACATTTGTAATAGATTGCGTCTGTCTTATCTTTCACGATTGAATCTTTGTGGTTGAGTGCTCAGCCCCCCAATGGTGTTTAGGGCCTGCGTGCTGGCAGTGAGCAGAGCCAAAAGTGGGTGGGGCCATCCCATTTTCTCTGTCCCTTTTTCCCACCGCTTTCTTTCTTTCTCCCCCACCCTTCTACCCACTCAACAGGCCACCAGGGGAGAGACAGGTTCCTCTTCCCAGAAGTCTGACCTCATGAATTGCCAAGAGCTTTTGGAATTAGGCCAAATGGTCACAGGCTGTCTGCCTTTAGGCTAGATGGACCAATAGTCTAATTGAAGACAAGACAATTTCATGTGTGTTGAAGTCCTGATCAAGTCCCCTCTGGCTTCTGTAAATTATTCAGGTGTTGCCCATATACTTTCAAATTTCTCTCTGCAGCCAGAAGGACTAGAGCCCATCTACATTGTTTTGGCGTTAGAAAAAATAACACTGGGAGGGAATCTACACGTCGTTGTGAGGGCGCTTACATGCGCCCCCACAATGACTGTGTAGACCGAGAAAGAAGAGACGGAGGAAGAGGCAGAGGAGGCGGCGGCGGCAGCAGCAGCTGGGGAACCAGCCGTGTCCTTGCCGCCAGCCTCCTGCTGCCGGGCTAAGAGCCACCCAGATCGGAGAGCTTGGCTTCCGCCGAGCTCTCCGACCTGGGTGGCTCTTAGCCCGGCAGCAGGAGGCCGGCAGGGAGGAGGCGGCCGCAAGGATGCGGCCGGTTCCCCAGCCTCCTCCGCCTCTTCTTTCTCGGTCTACACAGTCATTGTGGGGGTGCATGTAAGCGCCCTCACAACGACGTGTAGATTCCCTCTGAGTCTATTGGAATGCTGAATTTACTATCATAATGTGCAGAGACAATTCTAACCCACCCAAAGGCAGAGACATTCAGTAGCTTTGTTATACTCCCCACCTGTATTGTGTGTCTCAGTTGCTAAAACTCATGATTTTGTTCACAAGTGATTTGCAAATGATACAACACAGTTGTGATGCTCTTGTGTCCCATGCTGCTCCTAAATACAAAGAGAAGCTGTGGTACGAAATTTTGCATCAAGCACCTTCTTACTAAGCAACGTGAAACCTTCCCCCTTGATTAAGAGATCTTCAGAACTCATTGCCCCCCCCCCACCTGTGCAGCAGGCTTTGCATTCGGTCCCTTTTTCTATGGCTGTAAGTGATTCCCGTGTGTGCACACCCACATTGCTACAACATGAACCACCTCCTCTGCCAACATACCGTAACACATCACAGACAATTGTGGGGGTCTGGTCTAGGGGGTACACACTCCATGTGGGGCACTGGCCAGGCCTCTCAGGCATCGACAAACCCCATATGAACTGAGAATGCCACCTAGATGGAACCTAATTCTCCCCTGCATTGCTTGCTCATTGCAGGGGAAAATCAAAAATGGAAGATAAGCAGACTTTCATGTAAGTTTTTATGCCATTGTTATTCCCTCCGTTTCCAGTGTTCAGGTGTGAGTGCCACTGTTTATATAGTCAAAACACACACGGAGAGACACAGACACACAAACACACACAGAGGGTATCAGCAGGTTTAGGGGAACCCAAAGGTGTGCAGAAATACAAAAAAAAAACACCTAAGGAGACCCAAAAGAGCCGAGTGAGGACTGACCATGCTCAGAGGCTACAGAATGCTGAATGACTGGTGGAGGGGAGAAGATAGAAAACCAGACAGGGGAGGAATCAACAGTGGAGGCTGGTGGCTTCGATGTCAGGGGGGCAGTAAATCCGCTCTGCGTCTCAGTCAGAACTCTAAAGGAGCTGTCCAAGGCGCACCTTGGAGAGAGTTCTGACTGAAACCCACAGCAGATTCATTGTCCCACTGACATTGGCGCAATCAGCCTCTGCCGGGAATAGAGAGTGCTGGGAAAGGGCCTGGGTGAGCAAACAGTGAACAGGAGCGCTCCACGCAGTAACATTAGTTGCAGGCTGCACTTGTTGATCTTCAGATTGATTTACCTGATACACTTTCGAGGACACCAAGGGTTCTCCTGAGCTCAGCATGAAAGACACTGCATGAGAGAACCACCAACGAGGGAGGTTTTCTGACACGATGCTGGTGCTGCTGTGTGGTCCAGTGTGCTGTGGATGAGAGCTGAGAGCAACGGCCTGGTCTTCCTGTTTGAGTCCTCAGCCTCAGGTGAAGCCGCTGCCGGAACACGAGGGACGCAGGTAAGGGGGGTGGAGGGAAGGGGCCTTACCTGCTGCCACCGCAGTCTGTGCGGCGATGGTGGCGGAGCCAGGTAAGGGGGCAGGGGGGAAGGGTCATACCTGAATCTGTAGCGTTCCGGAAGCGGCTTCAACTGAGCCCGAGGACTCAAACCGCGCGGCTTGGTCTTCTGTTTGAGTCCTCGGGCTCAGCTGAAGCAGCCACCAGACCGCGACGGACACAGGTGAGCGGGGAGGAGGGCCTTACCTGGCGCCACCCCCGCCACTGCGGAGCTCCGATTCAGAGCCGGAGCTCTGCAGCGGAGTGGAGCAGACCATAGGCGGATTGACGCGGGGCGGAGCGAGCCCGATCCGGAATTTGCGGACCGGGTGCGGAGCGGATCGGGGGGTCTGTACACAGCCCTAATTTGAAGTGTCGCTTCTGCAAACAGTGCCTGCTGCATGAGCCTTGTCCTCCGATGGTCATATCTGCCACCAGAGAGAGGATGACTTCATCTCTCTAAAAAATAATGAAAGAATTTGGGGATGCCCTGACTCTGATGAAGATGGTCCTCCTTGTGGGCAAATGCAAACAAGCATCCTAGTCTTGCTTACACGGTGCTTGATTTCTGAGAACTACTGAGAAACGGGGGCTCAAATATTCCAAGTAGCCACCTCCCCACCCTTTGTATCCATCCCAAATGCCAGGGGACGGGTTGTGTTTAGTGAAGGAGGGCGTGGTTCTCCCTGCAACTGTGCAGGAACTAGTTCTCACTGAGGTTCTAAAGCTGTGTACTGATGGGCCATGCATGTGAGTCTAGGGGTAAGAAATGCCCGCGTGATGAAATGCGGGCATAAAATAGTAATAACAAAAAATCCCTGCACATAGAACTAGCTTGTCAGGGACAAGGGCCTACTAGCTTAATCTTCTCCTTGACACACCTAGTTTTGGGCTGTGTGATGGAGAAGCATTCAGCTGCATGAGCCTCCACCCCACCCCAGCTGCAGTCTGATACAGCCCAGACACAGGTTTACTACCCCGGCTGTTTGTGAGATCAAGGCAGAAGTCAAAGACAAAACTCCCCATTGACCTTGCTGAGGAGGACACACGTAGCTAGAGTTTGAATTCATTTTATATGGATTCTACAGCCACCTCTTGATTACTGAACCTTCAATGAAATGTAGTTGAATGTCTGAACTGGTTCTATTAGAGCATTTTGTTTGCGATGACATGGAAATTCTCTGCCACTGGTGTGTGATCGACAACAGTCTATTCAGACACGCAGGTCATAATCTAGTGTTGCAGTCCCTAAAGAACAAATATTCATGTCTCGTTTGTGCCACGTCAGAGTGTAGTTGGGGGCTGACATGGCTGAAGGGCTTCGTCACATTAGTGAAATAATGCATGCTCATGACAGGACACGCATGGAAGTTTGCAGGTCCTTCTGATGATGTTGGCAACCTCCTGCACGGCTCCCGTGCCTTCCCCCAGTAATTCCATTTGAAAAAATAAAATAAATGTGATATTCTGATTCTGCTGAAATATCTCGGGAATTCCTACCATGTATGGGGGAAGAAGCACTAGAAATCACCAGCTAGAGGACACTGACCCATTCAGGGCTATGAGCAGCAAGAGGAGGAAAAGTTTTCCATTACAGGCCATGTGTCCCTCCTCTCCAGCCATGCAACAGCACCCCCACCCCATTATGATTATGCAAGAGAAGCAGGAAGCAAAGTCCTGGTAAGGAAACACAATTTCCCCTTAATCTAAAGAAGCCCTGAAAGTTCCTCCATACCAAAAAAAGAAAACTTTCCCTCCCGTAAGAAAAACCAGAGATCCCAAGGAGGAGGGTTCTTCTAGCCTAGGGTGACCATATGAAAAGGAGGACAGGGCTCCTGTATCTTTAAAATTGTATAGAAAAGGGAATTTCAGCAGGTGTCATTTAAATGCATGTAGCACCTGGTGAAATGATGTCTTCATCATAACAGTTAAAGCTGCAAGAGTCCTGCCCTCTTGACCAGATACAAAAGAGGGCAGGGCTCCTGCAGCTTTAAGTATTGTGATGAAGAGGGAATTTCACCAGGTGCTGCATGCATACAAAGGACACCTGCTGAAACTCCCTTTTCTCTACGACTGTTAAAGACACAGGAGCCCAGTCCTCCTTTCCATAGGGTCACCCTATTCTAGCCTTGCTCTCTTCCTGGCAGCGAGGGCTTCTGCTTGCAGGAAATGTCTTGTACTTAGGAGTCTTCTGAGGTGGTACAGGCCAGGCAGGGATTTAGCCCCTCAGAAAGAACTATGCTGCTCCCTTTATTGTTTTGTGTTCTGCTGCTTCTTCACCACTGGCAGTACTGTTTCTTTCCAAGGCCCTCCTGATTCAAGGAACCTTGGGCAACATAAGAGTGCACACCCATTGTGTCCGCAGCTATCCTTAGTCAGTTAAGCATGCATTACCTCATTGGTTGAGGCGGTCATTCATCCCCAGCACAAGTTTTTGTACAGCCGGTAGAGCCAAACTGTCTTCTGCACACGGGCTGCTTTTGCTGGATTGGAGCGTGTGCATCTAGGACGGACTGCTTGCCACTGTCAGTCATTGGCACTGTTGGTCTGCAAGCTTTTTCCCCTCCCTGGAACCCTAGGATTTCAGCTGCTGCCCTTGAACTAATGGGTTTCAAAGACAAGGGGAGATTAAAGGGATATTATTATGGTGGAGGGATTTTCCTGACAATTGCAAACTGCTAAATCAGGCAGTCAGGAGTACAGAGCTAAAATTTAATTACCATTCTTTTTATTGCAATTGCACACACATCAGCTGAGACTGAGTTTTAAAAGAGTTGATTCTGAAATCGAAACACTGGCACAAACACTGGCACACTGGCACTGGCACAAACACAGCAATGCCCCCCGTCCTGTCCCGTCCCAAATGCTTCAAACCTGTACAATGTAACCCATCAAGCAACCAGATATAATGGCCACCAGGGAGTCAATTAAACCTACTTTTGCTGCCTACCTGTGTCAGCAAAAATAAGGGATTTGTAGGGCACTTGCCAGGCCTCAACATGTGGCTGGTATGCTGCATTTGGCTTGGTGGGTCACCAGTTGGTCAGGCCTGAAACAGATGTAATCTGAGCAGAACATACGTATACGCAAGCTGCCTTTGCAATATTGTAATCAAAGACTGAACATAGCGCCTTTTCCCCACAGTGTGGTACGCAGAATGATCCTGGAAAGGGCGTTGGGGAAATGCGAAAAATCATCCCACCATTGCTGTTGAGGCCACCCCAAAGTCTGTTGGGGAAGGAGGGGAGAGAAGCAGTGTCTTAGACTGGACAATCTTGCTGCGTCTCCCTCTTCTACAGTACATTTCCCTGCATTCCTTCTCAGCACAAACCACTTTCCCACCGTGCACTTCGAGTGGTAGCTGGGAGAGCAAAAGTGGTACTATGGGTGGGGGAGGGGCAGTGATGGCAAAGGAGCTTGGCTGGCTTGGCCAGGCCCCGCCCCACCCGAGGATGCCCATGGACTCCAGCTGACCTGGCACAGGAAACCTGCCTTAGGGAAGGCCACGTGAGCCTGTTCTCATTTTGCTGGCTTGTGGCTTTTCCCTTTTTTCTGCATTCCTAAAAAAAAAAAATCTCTTCCCATGTTTCAAAATTTTCCTACCTGGTCACTCCCCCCCCCCCCATGCTTCTAACTAGGCATGCTGTGACAAACAGAAGACAGGCAACAGGCACTGAAGAAGGCAAGGAGAGCGGTCCATGCTGCCAGAACACCAGGGCAGCCACCTCCTGCTGCCACTGCAGCCCTCCTCATCCAGAGCTTCTCCACACTGGCAATTTATTGCATGCTTATGAATAGCCACTCATGGCAGTTTGCAGGTCTTTTACATGACACCGTCAACCTCTAGGACATCTCCCATGCCTTCTCCCAGTAATCTTGCTTTTAAAAGGATCAGAGATAATGCACTATTTAAAATTCTTTCAAGATATCCTGTGCATAAAGTCAGCATTGTGCTATAATGCAGCCCCTAGTTGGTGCTGTTTCATTGAACTTTATGGAGCATTGCCTAGAGAGGAAGTTTCCAATTACAAATCATGTGGTTGCTATAGGTCACCATCTAAAGGAGCCCATAGTGAATGTGGAAAGACCTGAGGTAAAAAGCCTGGTATGGGTGGGAGTTTTCTCCTTAATGTAAAGACACCCCCAACCCCCAACCACTCCAGGGACCAAGTAACCTATCCCCATCTCGTCTATCGCAGTGCATTGGCTACAAGTGGCTTCTTTTCATTGCTTTTCAAAGCATTGGATCTGTGCAAAAGTAGGGGGGGTCATGGGGAAAAGTGGCCCCTAGCTCCTCCTAGTCCTTTTTCTATTTCAAGATCTAAAGCGAAAATTCATAATTGCATAAATGTAACCTACTAAAATGGTGTTGTTGGCAAGTTCCTACCTCCATTAAATCCTTTCCACATTGACCCAGCTGCCAAAGAACCTCAATACATCGCAAAGGATTCTGGGGCACAGTCAAGAACGCCCACCCAGGTGATGCGGAGCAAGGGCACACCTGGCCTTTCAGGGAGGCTTGGCTGTCATTGCTGATCTTCTCGCTGTGTAACCTCTGACCATCTCCTAAAAGACCCACAGTTCCCAGTTTGAACATCACTGCATTAAAGTGAGAAAACCAAAGTCTATTGCTTGGATGAAGTCACACAAAATGCAGCTTCCAGACCTCTGGTGAATTGGCATCTATTGCCACCTGGTGGCTGACTGGAGCTACAGCGCCTACATCAGCAATCCATGGTGCCTTGTCCTTTTAACTTTTGTACTTTTCTTGGCTTGAATAACTTCGGAACCGTTTGGCACTCTTCGCATAAAAGGCACTTTTGGCCTCCTCCTGCTTTCTCTGTTTTTCTTGCAGTTTTTCCTGGAGACAGAAAATGCTGATGGGTTCTTGCTGACTTTACACCCTGCAGCTCTAATGAGCGGTGCCCAGACTGATGTCGTTTCAAAGCCACAGAGATGCGTAAATAGTATGAGCCACAGGGATTTGAACCATCTATCTACGGTAAGGTGCAAGAAACATTCCTTGCCAGAAATATCCAGGTAACTTATCATTTTCAGCCACGGGTCGAAGGGCAATTTTCCTTAATTGCAAGCCCTCTCAAAGAATAGAAAAATAGGTGAACGCCAAAAGTAAAGAAGAAATGTCAAGGCTTCACAAATGGCCTACTTCTGAATTCACAGAGGTTGATTGGTGCAGCAGTGGCTCTTAGCTGCAGAAGCCGAAATGGAACCTGAGACAGCAACCCTCAAGGCTGCCAGGGCCAAACAGCAGGGGACGGACCCCCCCGCCAGGCCTGTGCTCGTGAGCTTCCCCGAGGCAGCTGATGCAGAGGGCTGGACTGGATGGAACTTGGGTTGGATACAGCGAGTTGTATCAGACACACACACACACCCCACTCCAATTTACAGTGTCTATATTGCTATTTCAAAACCAGAGTGCAGATGTGTAGAAGGGAAGGAGAAAAGTTATTCATTTCCTCTCTTGATCCGGCTTGCATTTCAGTTTGAAAATCCTCAGTTAGCTTCCACAGCTTAGTGGGAATAACCTTTGTGATTTAACTTTCAGATTCATCCCAATTGCTTTTGTTGTTGTTAAGAAAAAAGATCTCCCGCATCCAGGTGGAAGCTGAGACATAGCTTGTCGCCCTCAAACCTGGTTTTGAATGCCAGTGCTTAGTTCTGGAGCACATGTGATAGTAATAGTAAATAATGAACTGATTGTGTCTGAGCATGTGCAGAGTGTCCATGCCAACAAGGAATAATTCATTATGAAGGATATGGGGTTATGCATGTATAGAAAACTTCGAGGGCAGAGGGTGCATCTTCCAGCATGGGGAACATCAGCACCGTGTTTTTGCTCTGTTCTAGAAGTCACTGCAACAAAGAATCCATCTTCTCTTTTTCTCATTGCAGGTGAGGAAGTAGTTCATAGGGCAGTACTAAGTTCCAAATAGCTTGGCAAAAAAGAACAAAAGTAATCTGTCGATAAAGCAGCATAACGACACTGCTTTCCTGAGACAGCTGATGCTTCCAGTTGGTCACAGTGTGTCTTTGCACAAACAAGGCTCCTAAATATTCCGGGTTGCCAAAGCTGCTACCACCGTCTTTTGACATCCCTTTAGTAAAGCCCAGCAGATCTAACCCCATAGCGCCGCTTCGGACAGAAAAGAAAAAGACCAAGGAGTGGAGCAGAACAAGCAAAACTGTTGTTTTCCCCAGAGAAGCATGAAAAGAGTTGGAAACGCAAAATGAGGAACCCAAAACAAGTTCCAGGGGAAATGAGAAGTATATCCTGATGCATCCAGGAAAAAAGGCAGTCAGTTTATTACACTATGGCAACAGAATCCAGGCATGGATGCTTTAGAAGTATAAAGGACCAGAAACAAAAAGTGCAAATTGTCACTGGTTCTCAGGACGAAGTAGGCTTAAAGCGGTGCACTCCTTGAATGCCGGAAATAATCGGTGGGTGTCTTCTGTCGAGGTCAGTGCTCTTTCCCAAGCTATGTTCCACCAAGAGCTTTAGTCTATTTTAAGAACATCAGAGTTGGCCTTCAAAAGATAGAGGCTGTCGTCAACAAGGAAACTGCAAGGAGAAGTGGAATAAGAAAGTTATTGGCGTGACTGGCGAGTGATGTACAGGGCTAGCTGGTCACTAACATGTATCCATTGGTCTTTGAAGCAGAACCTGCACTGATCTCCCCCAAAGCTGCCAATGTCTCCACCTCTAGCCATGCTCCAGCTTATGCATACTAGTCCCACCAACCATGCTCCAACATGCTTCACATGTGCACAGTCACAGGGTACGCATGAAACTTAGAAAAACAACCCTCCAGAAATAGCCGCTGCAAGAACCACACGGGCAACTCCTTATGCTCTGGCCAAAAGGCTGCATGCATGAGACAGGTTACAGTTTAAGATGGGACTGGCTACAAACCAGATCAGGAGTGGGGAACCTCTGGCCCTCCAGATGATGCTGGATTCCAACTCCCACCAGCCTCAGCCAGCATGGCCAATGGTCAGGATGATGGAATTGTACTCCAGCAACAACTGGAGGGCCAGAGCTCCCCGCCGCTGCTGTAGATCGTCTGCTGCCTGTGGACATACTGCTTCCATTCCTAGTTATTCCAGTTATGAGTGACTGGTAGAACTGTATCTTAGGCCTTAGGTAGACCTAAGGTTTATCCCAGGGTCGTCCCTGCCTGCTCCCGGGATCCCGTGTGTCATTTAGATGCACAGGGATGACCCCGGGACGATCTCGGGATAAACCTTAGGTCTAGCTAAGGCCACAGTTATCAGTGATTGCTAGAACTGTATCTTTCATGAATCCAGTCACCCATTTTGGCACCAAGGGCTGAGTCCATGCAAGGACACACACAAGGAGGGGGAACTTCCAACCTCCCCTCCCTGCCTGCTGAGATCTGGGGATGAGAGGATGGGGCAGGTTCTAAGCGCTGTTTCCTCACTCCTGTTAGCAGCGAGGAAACAGCAATCGGCACCAGGATCACTGGGAAGACAAGGAAGCTGTTGCATTTATATCCCGCCTTTTTTCCTCCAAGGAACTCAAGGCAGTGTACATAATCCTCCTCCTCTCCATTTTATCCTCCTAACAACAACCCTGTGAGGGAGGTTGGGTGGAGACTCTGTGACTGGCCCAAAGTCACCCAGTGGCCAAGTGGGGAGTAGAACTTCCAGTCCAACACTTTAGCCACTACACCACACCGGCTCTCACCAGTGAAGCTAAAGGTTCTCTCCCTGCTAAAAACAGCAGGGCAACAGTGCTCTGATCAACTGGGTAGTGGGGAAAAGTGGGCGCCCCCCCCCCCAGTTCTGCAGGTGACACAGAGCGCCTCAAAGAGCCACAGGTGGGCTGTGAGAGGCCCACATGAGAAATACGGCAGTGGGCTGTTGCAACACCTTGGGGCAGTGATCCCAGTGGCAGAAGGTACACAAGTGAGGATACAAAGACGCAAGGCAAGCAGCCCCGGCTGACCTGTAGAAAAGGACATTGACAGGGATGGTGCTGATGTGCCAGATGGCGTGGGCATCAAAGACCCAAAACAAGGGCGGGAAGTCCAGGAGCTCCAGCAGAGCCAAGCCTTGCAGAAGGAGCACAACCGCCACACACTTCCAGACGTAGGGCAAGCGCTGCTGGTTCCTCATGCACCAACCCAGCCACCAGAAGAGGTTGAGGAGGCCTAGAAGGTACAGCAGAGGGAGGGAGGGAGGGAGGGAGGGAGGGAGGAACAAAATGAGCAAGGGGGACAAGACTTCATGTTAGTATCTGTGTTATTACCTAGCAGCTGCAGGGAGGCAGGGCCTTGGGTCCTTCAGAGCCCTGGACCCAACGGCTTCCTCCTCAGCAACAAATTCCAAAGAATGTCATGAGTGCCCAGGAATATTCTCCAATCAACTAGAAGGATTCATAAAGTAGCCCAGTGTGGCTCTGCCTCCAAGCCCGAATTGAGACATGAGTCAGGCATTCTCTGGCTTGAACCCGAAACTGCAGAGGCCAAGGCTGGAATACAGGCTAGTAAGAGACTTGGACCACACAGACTCAGGACCCTGAAGCCCCTCGGACACCGAAGGGAGAAGGGGGCGCACCACTGGCCCATGCAAGCAACAGGCCACGTGGCCCTTCTGGATCAGAGAGGCCCGGTGCGAGGCTGTCTCTCCCAGGGGAGGACCTTTGGGCCCGCTGCTCCTGCCCTCCAGGCTGCCTTCCAAGAGCCTTGTTCTGCCCTACAAGCCCCCAAAATGGACAACAGGGACTGTGAGTTGGGGAAGACCAGCTCTACCACGATTTTGGGTATGACCACATCAGTCCTCATCCAGCTCTAAAAAGATTGGCATTGCTTCCTCTGGCAGAATTTCAGTTTGAAGGGAATCTAGCAGCAGCAGACATGGTGCTGGAGGTACCAGCATTAGCTTATACCCCAGTGTGCTACAGAGGCAGGGACATTTTTTAGTGGAAACGATTATAGGCATACAATAAAAGAATAAGGCAGGCACATATTCAACCTTTTATGTATGTAGCTTTCCAACTAAAATGTGCTGAGGCATTTGGGCGGAATGCAGCAGCAGTCAGCCCTGCTGCCATCAGTCCAACCGTTCACGCCAATCTTTGTCTGGAAAAGCAACGCATGCCATCCCCTTGGGCCTCACCAATCGCCACATTGGCAGTCATGTTGTAACCGTAGTCAAAGCGCACGAGTGTCAGATACGAGACATGGCAGGCCAGGAAGAGGAACAGGAAACCCCCAAACGCAGTGGCAAAGGCTCGACGTTTCAGGCCCAGGGTCCTGCAAGAAAAAGCAGATGGTGCTAAAGAAACTCCCAAGGGCTGGAGGATATATTGTGTGGATCAAACTGGGCCTGTTTGCCCTCAGCTGAGAAGGCTAGTCCCGCTGGCCAGAAAATAGGCTGGGCAGATTCCACCCCCCCCCCCCGCCCCCCCGTCCATACAAAGAACCCGTTAATGAAAAAAAGACGGAACAGCCGTGCAATGTCTTCTGATTGGTAACACTTGGGAGCCCTCCATCTGCAGCCACCTGCAATCTGAAAACAGAGAAGCTGTATCTCCGGAGGAGAGGACCTGTTGCTTTGCACATCTTCAAGCTGAGGAAGGAAGCGTGTGCACCGAGGAATTGTCAGGCTGTTCTTTTGCGGATGGCAGCTACGGTGACTGCACTCTGGTCCCTGTTCTCCTTGCTTCCCTTCTGAAGGATTCCTGCTAGCCTTGAGGGTTTTGTGAACCGCCCAGAGAGCTTCGGCTATTGGGTGGTATAAAAATGTAATAAATAAATAAATGCTAGCATGAAGGGAAATGAGAGACCAGGCCATGACCAGGGCAGGGGGAGCAGCCTGGCCATGAGAAAAGCAGCGCCTTCTGGCAAGAGCCAAGATGAAAGCATTCCAAAATATTTGTCTGGACACGCAGAAGTAGTATTTCAGGAAGGCCAGTATCCCTTTCGTGAGTGTGAGACAAGTGCTAATCTGGGACAGGACACGGAGGGAGGTCAGACCTGTACCTGCTGCCCACGCCCTTGTTGAAGGCCACCATTTCTGCTTATACAGACGATGCAATTAAGCCACAGCAGCTCAATTTGACTTACTTATTTAAAATGTTATATCACAGGGAGCCAAACTGGTGCCCTAGAGATGTTTTGGACTATATCCTACATCCAGCCTCTTGCTTCTGCAGCGGAGGCGGTGTGTGTTTCTCCGCATGTGGCCGCCATAGAAACAAGGAGCTTCCGAACGGCCTCACATGTCAGGGCACCAGATCCGTCCACCGGCAAAGCACATGTCAGCACTGAGCGGCATCCCTGTCGCCTGTCCCCGCACAGCCACCGCAGTGAGAACCAGCAGCCGCATCGCTTCCAATGACAGGGGAGGCAGTGCGCCCACCAGAGCAACGGTGCATGGATTCCACCTCCTGTGAGGAGAGGAGATGCCTCCGCCACCACTTCTTTCTCCAGCAACAGCCACTGAGAAATGACGCACCATGGCCGTTGCCGGAGAAAGAAGCAGCGGCAGAGGCATCACAACTCCTGACAGGAGGTGGAATCAATGCGCCGCCTCTGCCGTCACTCCAGCAATGGCCACAGCGTATCTCGGCATGCTGCGTCTCTCCTCCCCCTTCCGCCGCTCCCACAGAATGGCAGCACCCCAATAAGGTAAGCAAGAACCAGCCCCACCATTCAGTGAGGAGGGCAGGAGTGGGTGGGACTACCCCACGGAATGTTAATACTCTACTCCATGGAGCATCACCCGTGTTGCGCAAGTGCGACACACAAATAGTCATCCACGGAGTGGGCTAGTCACACTCTGTGGACGAAAGTGTCGTCCAAATGCACGCATTGTATCCCTGTCGCTGGGGAACAGGAGAGAGGGGGGGCTATTGCATTCATGCTGGGCTTGCCAGCTTCCCATGGGCATCTGGTTGGCCACTGTGGGAAACAGGATGCCGGACTTAGACGGGCTCTTTGGCCTATTTATTTATTTATTTATTTATTACACTTCTATACCGCTCCCATAGCCAGGGCTCTCTGGACGGTTTACAGAAATTCTAAAATTGAGGTAAAAACAAGTATACAAAATTTAAAACTCTAAAACACAGAACATACACACATAAAGCATTAAAAACCGATTAAAAACTAAACATGTGGGTAATTAGGATGTGCCGCCATATGCCTGGGCAAAGAGGAAAGTCTTAACCTGGCGCCGGAAAGATAGCAGCGTTGGCGCCAGGCGAGCCTCATCAGGGAGATCATTCCACAGTCTGGGGGCCACCACTGAAAAGGCCCTGTCCCTCGTTGCCACACTCCGAGCCTCTCTCGGAGTAGGCACCCGGAGGAGGACCTTAGATGTTGAACATAGTGACCGGGTACATTCACGTCAGGAGAGGCGTTCCGTCAGGTATTGTGGTCCCAAGCCGTGTAAGGCTTTATAGGTCAAAACCAGCACCTTGAATTGGGCTCGGAAACATACAGGCAGCCAGTGCAAGCGGACCAGAGCAGGTGTTATATGGTCGAACCTTCTGGTTCCCGAAATCAGTCTGGCCGCTGCATTTTGCACGAGCTGCAGCTTCCGAACCGTCTTCAAAGGCAGCCCTACGTAGAGCGTATTGCAGTAATCTAACTTGGAGGTTACCAGAGCATGGACAACTGAAGCCAGGTCATCCCTGTCTAGATAGGGTCGTAGCTGGGCCACCAACCGGAGTTTGTAGAAGGCACTCCGTGCCACTGAGGTCACCTGAGCCTCAAGTGACAATGATGGATCTAAAAGAACCCCCAAGCTACGAACCTGCTCCTTCAGGGTGAGTGCAATCCCATCCAGAACCGGTAGAACACCCCCCATCCTGTCAGTGGAATCACCTACTAACAGCATCTCAGTCTTGTCTGGATTGAGTCTCAGTTTATTAGCCCTCATCCAGTCCATTGTCGCAGCTAGGCACCGGTTCAACGCATCCACAGCCTCTCCTGCTGAAGATGAAAAGGAGAAATAGAGCTGCGTGTCGTCAGCATACTGATGGCAGCACACTCCAAAGCTCCGGATGACCGCACCCAGCGGCTTCATGTAAATGTTAAACAACATGGGGGACAAAACCGACCCCTGCAGGACCCCATACTTGAGAGTCCACGGGGCCGAGTAATGTTCCCCAAGCACCACCTTCTGGAGCCGTCCTGCTAAGTAGGAGCAGAACCACTGCAGAGCAGTACCTCCCACTCCCAGCTCAGCGAGTCGTCCCAGAAGGATACCATGGTCAATGGTATCGAAAGCCGCTGAGAGGTCGAGGAGAATCAACAGAGTCACACTCCCTCTCCTGTCTTTCTCCCGACAGAGGTCATCATACAGGGCGACCAAGGCTGTTTCCGTGCCAAAACCAGGCCTGAAGCCCGACTGAAATGGATCCAGATAATCAGTCTCATCCAAGAGTGTCTGGAGCTGGCCCGCCACCACCCGCTCAAGGACCTTGCCCAGGAATGGAACATTTGCTACCGGCCTGTAGTTACTAAGATTTTCCGGGTCCAAGGAAGTTTTCTTCAGGAGTGGCCTCACTACAGCCTCTTTCAGACGGTCTGGGACCACTCCCTCTCGTAGAGAGGCATTAATCACCTCCTTGGCCCAGCCGGCTGTTCCATCCCTGCTAGCTTTTATTAGCCAAGAGGGGCAGGGATCCAGTACAGAGGTGGTCGCACGGACCTGTTCAAGCACCTTGTCCACATCCTCGAGCTGTACCAACTGAAACTCATCCAAGATTACAGGACAAGCCTGCGCTCTGGACACCTCACTAGATTCAGCTGCTATAACACTGGAGTCTAAGTCCCAACGGATGTCAGAGATTTTGTCCTGGAAGTGCCTGGCAAATTCATTACAGCGGTCCTCAGAGAGTTCTACAATGTCCTTGGGGCCAGCATCTAATAGCCCCCGAACAACTCTGAAAAGTTCTGCTGGGCGGCAGATTGATGAAGTAATAGTGGCCGCAAGATACTGTTTTTTTGCTGCCTTTGAATATGTTGTATTATATGCACTTACCAGGAGTTGATTACATCCATCTGGAGCTCGCCTCCATCTGTCCTCTAGCCGTCTCCTATTTTGTTTCATCGCTCTCAGCTCTGGGGTATACCACGGAGCCGTACGAGCTCTACTCAGGAGAGGGCGTCGGGAGCAATCCTGTCAACCGCCTGGGTCATTTCTGCATTCCACAGGTCAACCAGGGTTTCGACAGGAGAGCCAGCCCTATCAGCCGGAAAACTCCCCAGAGCCCTTTGGAAACCAATCGGATCCATTAGTCTCCGGGAGCGGACCATCTTAATGGGTCCCCCACCCTTGCAGAGGGAAAAAGCCGCTGTAAGTCTAAACCTCAGCAAGCAATGATCTGACCATGACATGGGGACTGATGTGAAGTCCCACACTTTCAGATCACCATCTCCCTGTCCAGTTGCAAAAACCAAGTCTAGAGTATGCCCTGCTACATGCGTCGGTCCGATGGAATACTGGGACAGTCCCATGGTTGTCATGGAGACCATGAAATCCTGAGCCGTCTCGGATAGGGTGCCCTCGGCGTGAATGTTGACATCCCCCAGAACCAACAGTCTGGGGGCTCTCAACAGCACATCCGAGACCACCTCCGTCAGCTCAGCCAGGGAGCCTGTTGAGCAGCAGGGTGGGCTGTACACCAACAGGATCCCTAATCTGTCCCGTTGGCCCAACACAAGGTGCAAACACTCCAGACCAGTAGTCGCATGGACAGGGAGCCTGGAGAGGGAGATGGAATTCCTATAGACCACAGCAACCCCCCCTCCCCGGCCCTCAGGTCTACCCTGATGCTGAACCAAGTAACCCGGTGGGCATAGCTGGGAGAGACTGACTCCTCCCTGCTCTCCCACCCAGGTCTCGGTTATACATGCCAGATCGGCTGCCTCATCCACAATTAAGTCGTGGATGAGGGAGGTCTTATTATGCACCGATCTGGCATTTAAAAGCAGCATCCGGAGGCCCGAGGGCTGGCTGACAGGGCAACCAACAAACCTGCGGGTGCAAGGAGGGCCGGAACACGGGACAGCCATTAACTGTCTGCTCCAAGTTCCCCTAAACTGGCAAGTCCTTCTCGCAACGCCATACCTCCCTCTACCCGTCACTACACTAATGGGCACCCCCTCAGATCCCCCCACTTGGCTCTGTATCCTCCCTCCCAGGAACATAGCATAAAACCCACAAAAAGGCAGAGATGAGAGAGACTCACCTGACGCAGCACAAGTATACAGAGTGAAGGATGACTGCAGATGCACAGAAATAGTCCATTTTCTGTGGGAAGAGAATTTTAATTAGAGATCTAAGCCAGGGCTCACTCGCCGCTCTATGCTAGCTTTAAGCACGTCCTGCCTTTTACTCCTGCCTTTTCTCAAATAACACGAAGCTCAGAACCCTTTCTCCTTAGATGTGACTTGCAACCTGTTTGGAGCATTTTGACACATGGTTGTTCCTGTTTATGGCTGGAGCATTCCAGGCAGGGCTCGCCCTGTTTACTCCTGATTCCTCTCTCTCCCCCCGCATATAAAATATTAGACCGTAAGCCTCTTGGGGTAGAGACCTATCATTGTTGTAACATACCATGCACATTGATGGTGCTCTATCAATAACAAAAATAATGGTCAAGGAGCTTGAGAACTTTTGATTCTAGCTCTACCTATTTGAAAGATAGTCTCATGCATGCTGTGGTATTTATTTTGAGGTTTTAAAAAACCTACTTATTTTTTATTAGAAACAAAATCAAAATCACTGAAAGATTTTTGCCATGGGGTTTAGATTTTAGATGGTGATGACTGTACTATTTTTAGGTCGTTTTATGTGCACCAACCTGAAATCCTTTTGGGATGAAGGAGTGGTTTATAAATTAATAAATACACCCCTATTCAGGTTCTGCATCGTTTTCATGTTACAAGATAATAACTGCTCACCTCGGTTAGATTCGTTTCTCGAGTATGGAAAACGGTAGACCAGAACCAGGCATTTAAAGAAACCTGAAAGGGTGGGGAGCCAGGGATCAGGAGAAGAAAGAGAAATCCTGAAAACACCACTTTCGAAGAGCTCAGATCAGTTAAGCTGCAGAACAAACGCTGGAACCCATTGGAAGGTAGGGGCTTGAGTCTTGAGAGGGGCACGAGACCTGCCTCTTTTCTCCCTTCCGTCATTCTGCACTCTTTGAAACAGACAGGAGCAAGGAGGAGGGAATTGGTCCTCTTGCTGGCACGGCCCCTGTGTCTTTCCTCCCCTCCCATCAAGACCTTGAGCAATAAGAACTTCACCCCCTTTTTGTGGTGTACACCACTGTCTCCTCCTTGAACCCAGCCTTCCCCAACGGGTGGCCATCAGGTGTTTGGGATTTCAATTCCCATCAGCCCCAACCCGCATGGTCAATGGTCAGGAATCCTAGACGTTTTACTCCAAAGCATCTGGTGGACACCAGCTTGGGGAAGGCTGCTCTAACCGAAAAGGACTGTCACGATGGGAAACTAATTTTCAAAAGAGACGTACCCAAGCAAAGGCGATGCAGGTGTGGTACATGGGAGAAGAGCGAGGAACGACGGCTTTGTATCTGTTCAGCATCACTAAGTTGGCAAGGCCGTTAAGGAATGAAGCAAAGGCAGAAGCAGGCTCCTGAAAGAACAGGAAACGGGAAAAGGGCCACTACGGGGGGAAGCGGGTGGAGGGTGGAACAAGAAGAAAAAGGACGTCAGCGACCAGCAATTCGGATGTTTGCACCTGTTCCCAGGATGGCTAAAGGTATCTCGGGCGAGAACAAGAGTGAGCAACTTGTAGCCCCCCAGATTTTGTTGGACTGCAACTTCCAGCATCCATCACCATTGGCAATGGTGGCGAGGGCTGAGGTGCAATCCAACAACATCCGAAGGGCCACAAGTTGCCCACCACTGAACTAAAGCCACGATTCTCAACATGGGATGCCTGATGGGGTAGATGGGGGGGGGAGGCAAGTTAGGAGAAATTGAGTGGGGTAGTTTTCCAACAGTCTCAAAAGCCTGAGTGAAAGAAAAAGGGTGAGTTTCCCCCTTCTTTTTTCCCCCTTGACAAAGGGCTAAACTAGATATGAATCCATTCACACAATTAGAAATTGCACAAAAGTATTTTTTTAAAGAATTAAGCAGCAGGTGTAGAGGGACAGGAAGGGTTGGAGAAATAATAATAATAATAATAATAATAATAATAATAATAATTCTGCCTTTTCCTCAGTACTGGGACTCAAGGCAGTTTACAAGATTAAAACATGTAAAATTAAAACATATAAATATAAATTACAAAAGTTAAAATAGAATTAAACCTACCATAAAATTAAAAACATGTTAAAAACTTTTTTTTAAATGTAACAGGTTAAAAGTGGGGGGGGGGGGGGAGAGAATCCAATACATTAACACAGGTCCAGTATAGTTCCAAAAGCCTGGTGAAACAAAAATGTTTCTGACTGCCTCCGAAACTGTAGCACAGAGGGAGCCAGCCTAGCCTCCCTGGGAAGAGAGTTCCAGAGCCTTAGAGCAGCCACGGAGAAGGCCCTCTCCTGCGTACCCATCAGGCGTGCCTGGGATGTTGGTGGGAGTGACAGAAAGGCCTCCCCAGAAGATCTTAGAGCATGGGCAGGCTCATATGGGAGAATGCGGTCTTTCAGGTTTAACCCTTTGTCTCCTGCTGCAGCCCAAATCAACATTGGGACGAAAGCTTTCACTGCTGTCAACAGCACCTTGCCTTGAAATGCAAATAGTAGATTCAGAGAAGTGATTTTTCAGGGGCTGAAAAGAGTTAAAATTCCTCACTGCCTGGTCCTGAGGCTACTATGAATGTGGGAATTAATTACATTCACACAACTGTCATATCTAGTTTGGCCCTTCTGGGCCTAGTAGCCTAATGTTCTTTTGGGGAAGAGGAACACAACAAGCATACGATGTTTTCCTAGGAATGCTTTCAACTAATTTATGGGATCACTCTCTCCCCCACACCCCATCTATAGCCGCTGTGGGTGGGTGGATGAGGTAGCAAAAGGGCTGGCTACCAATAAAAAGGCACAGAAGCATGCGACGGAGGCACTGCAATGCTATTTGCTCTGCTTCTCTCTGCAAGTCCATCAACACGGGAATATGCCCCTGTTCATTAGCGTGTAGGCGCCACAGCACAATGCTGGAGAGCATGCTTTGAAGGCCCAATCCAGGTTCCAAGGTCCCAGGTTCAATCCCGGGCACTTCCAGTTGAAAGAATCTCACACAACAGGGCTAAGCAAGACCTCTGCAGAAGGGCCCTGAACAGCCACTGCCAGTAACAGAAGACTGGGCTCGATGGGCAAATAGTCTGACCTGGTATAGGGCTACGTTGTATATCTGTAACAGTGAGACAACTTGACTTCACAAAGATGGATTACCTTTCCATGAAATTGAGGCACTTTGTATCCTTCCTGGACATAAAGATCCACAGTCAGCCACATACATTCATATTTACAATCATCTCTGCAGGTCCACCCTAGAATACAGATGGAGAAAAACAGATAAACTTAGGGTAAAGGATTTACTTGGATAGTGAAAGCAATGGAACTCACTGAAATAATGTTAAAGGAGTAGGGAGAGAATGGAAGATATTCAGATTTTCCAAGTATGTTTTATTTTAAGGGACTATAGCTTATTCATCACTCTCTGGTCTTATTTTCTTCCATCAAGCTCTTGTGGCTAAAGCTGAACGGGCCTCCTAAGGGTGATGTTGTTTTGCTTTTTAAAATATTGCAGGTACAATCATATGCCTGTTTAGACAGGGTGGGTGGGGGCGGAAGTCCTAAAACTCACAGTATTCTCCAGCCAGCCCATACTGGATGGAGGGTGCTGGGAGTTGTAGGACACTTTTTCTGTCTAAACATGCATAGATTTGCACCCTAAATACATTTAAGTCTACTTACTTGAAAGGTTGTTTAACTGAATCCAGAAGGCTTGCTTCTGAGTAAACACGCATTGGATTCAGTTGCATGTAAATGGTCCTATAGTTTATATTATACACAAGAAACCTAGTAATTAAAGAATTGCGACTTCTTCCCACTTAGTGATTATAACCTGAAATAAGCCTGGAGGTCAAACAAGAGGGTGAACCACATACCTAGTAGTGAATGCTACAGTAAGCCACTCAGTAGGTGTTTTAAAAAATCTCTCTAGCCCATAAACTTTGCTTGTGGCCCTCCAAATGTTCTTGTTTACAACTCCTTCATCACTGGCTAAGGGGGCTGTGGCTGATGGGAGTTGTTGACCAAAGCATCTGAAAGGCATAAAGAAAAACAGGGAGGGGGGGGGGAATCCTGCAGGAATGCTTACAACAATGGGAGGAGGCAACTGGTGGGTGGGACTTCTCTGGGAGAGACACTTTAAAATATTAAAAGTAGAGCAGGTTACAAGCCAGTGGTCTGCTGGAGAACATGGGTGCAAGGATTGCACTCGTGTCCTGCTTGTGGGTTCCTGGTCAACAGATAGCTGGTCACTGTGTGAACAGAATGTTGGACTAGATCAGCCTTCCTCAACCTGGGGCGCTCCAGATGTGTTGGACAGAGTGCAGTCCAACACATCTGGAGCGCCCCCGGTTGAGGAAGGCTGGACTAGATGCACCCTTGGTCTGATCCAGGGCAGGATCTACACTACTGCTTATAATGGTTTATAATGGTTATGACAACTGTTCAGGCCCAGGAAACATTACAAATACAGTTTTCATACCGTTTTAAAAGTGTTATATCCTGCTTGGTGTAGATCGGCTCTTCGTATGAGACGGAACAGCTGCTTTGTGTCCTGCCCAGCTGCTCCGTCACCCCCTTGGGTTTTGTTTTTTGTGTTTGTTGTTGTTTTTACCTAAATACTACTTGCTAAAACAGGCAGCGGAGGGGTCAATACGGATGCAGTCGCTAGCAGTTGCATCCACTCTCCCTGCTTTGTAGCCTCAAGAGGTAGAGGTGCGTTTTGACACTACTTCCAAAAGCCGTTCCCCAATGGCATGAGAAATGCACTCTGCACATGCTCGTGCGCTCTCCTCGTCTCCATTACTAACGCTCCACCCACGCCCGCCAAAGAGAAGGCGGGGAAGAGCCTTGGAAACAAGCAGGCGGAGCCATCAGGCGGGCAGCGCGGCCACGGAGGGCACCGAGAGGGGCGCCGTGGCTTCCGGACGTGGCTACGCGGAGGCCCATCATGCCGTAGGACCCCCCCCCGCCCCCGACGCTGGGCGTGGCCCTCTCGCTTGGCTCAGGCGGGCGCCGGACGGTACCTGCGAGGCTCATGTAGAGCGGCTGGCGGGAGCGGAAGTGCCGCAGCCCGGGCCCGGAGCAGTTGCGCCTCTCGCATTGCGCCAGGCAGTCTCGGTAGACGGGCTCCCGGTCCCCCCGCGAACCCTGCACGGGGGCCGGACCCACTGCCGCCGCCGCCCCTAGCAGGAGCAGCAGCGCGGCCTGGGCCGCCATCCCGCCTCCAGGGAGGCCGGGCGCTTCACTTCTGGTTTGCGTCGGAAACGGTCCTTTCCCCAACTGGCTGAGGAAGCCATAGAGTTGGGGAAACCCGAGCTGTACGCGCAAGGGTTCCGCCATGGCCGCCAGGCCCGGGGATTGTGGGAAATGTAGTTTTCTCTTACCTGTGAGAGAAATGTTCAGGTGCAACTCTAAGAGAAATGTAGTTTCCTCTTACTTGTGAGAGAAATGTTCAGGTGGAACTCTAAAGTAGAAAGTAGTAGTAGAAAGTAGTAGTAGGGCCCCAGAGAGCCCTGGCTATGGGAGCGGTATATAAATGCAATAAATAAATAAATAGAAAATCAACAGGGAAAAGAAGAAGATCCCCATCGCTGCTTCCCATTGAAGCACTGTGAAGAAGGAAAATGACATTCCGACCACTTTTTTCTTTCTTTTTCATGACAGTCCTAATCCGTTTATTTATTCCTGCTGCACAGTTAGCTTTCAGGGGTGGGGGAAGAGCTGCTTTCCTGCTGCCACCCGCCCTCCTTCAAACTGTATGTATATGTTGTATATATCACTTATATCTCTAATATATTGTGTCTATTTTACATCTCTAAGTGGGGCCCTTCTCCGTGAGCCCCTGCCAAAGGAAGTGAGGCAGGTGGCTACTAGGAGGAGGGCCTTCTCCGCTGTGGCACCCCGGCTGTGGAATGAGCTCCCCAGAGAGGTCCGCCTGGCGCCTACACTGTACTCCTTTCGTCGCCAGCTAAAGACCTTTTTATTCTCTCAGTATTTTAACACTTAATTTTAACTTAAATTTAAATTTTACTGTTTTAATTTTATATCAATTTTGCTGTGTGTTTTTTATCCTGGTTGTGCTTTTCATACTGTATTTTGTATTTGTGCTTTTAACCTGTTGGTTGTTTTATTATGGTTTTAATTTTTGTGAACCGCCCAGAGAGCTTCGGCTATTGGGCGGTATAAAAATGTAATCAATAAATAAATAAATAAAATAAGTGAATTTTTGTGGTTGAGTGTTATCACCCTTATTGTGCTTTGCATTGGAGACACAGGGCAAGTGAGACAGAAGCGAGGAGAAAGAGGTGAACCGAATCAGAAAGAGCATTTATACCCCGATTTTGAAGGCAAACAGTTTTTAAAAAGTGGCTTTTACTACAGCTAAGCAAGTATAAACACAAGTTTAAAACAAAAAGGGGGGGAACACGTTTTAAAACAAGACAATTCTCTGAGTCGGACTGATTTCAGTACACGAACAAATTATGCTAGGGAAGTTAGGGGATGGGGGAGCCTAATTCAGTGAGAAAGTTTGGGCTGGATCCCAAACTTGCAGCTCCTGAAACTCAGGGGAAGTATGTGAATCTACTGGCATCTGGTAGAGAAAGAAGACAGCTCCCAGTGCATAGTGAATAATCCTTGGCTCTGTTCCCTCAACTTGAGACTACTCTTCTTTCTCCTGAAGACAGAGACTAAAGCCCTGAAGGAGGCAACCCTAACCAGAGTTCATTAGCCAAAGAATCTGGAAGAATAATTTTCTTTTGTGGTCACAAAACATCTTGATTGTGACCCCTAAAACATTTTCTCTCCCGCCTTCCTCAGAGTGAGGATGGAATACAGGGTACTGCAGGGGTGCCCAACGCAGCGCCCATGCGATGGCCTCCACTGGTAAATGCAAAGCTCTTCACTTCTTGCCCCCTTTAAAAGATGATTTTTAATGAAGAACTTGAAAAGGTTTGAGGCGCCAGGTTCTCTTTTCTGTCCCTGAACCTGCTGCTGAGCAGCTGTTCAGCAGGCAGGAAGAGAAGGAAAGAGTCACTTCCCGGACCCACACCTTATCTTTTTCTGTCCACGTAGACCTTTCCCCTTCGATCTTGGTCTCTACTGCCAGCCTCTAGCCTTGCTGTTTCTCTCCACCCAACTCCTTTCCTCACTATTTCTCTCCCTTCCTACCCTGTCTTTTTCTTTCTCTCCCAGTCACCCCTTTATCTTGCTGTTTCTCTCCCCCCCCCCCACCAAGTCTAGCCTCACTCTTTCTCTCTCTTCTCCCCTTGCGATTTCCCCCTCCCAGCCTCTAGTCTCGCTCTTTCTCTCTTTGGACTAACCAGGCTTTCATGGCAGCCATTATGTGTCTAGCCCCATTCTCCATGGGAGCCATTTTGTAGTGTTGTCTACAGCAGTTGCTCAGATTCCCAAATGTGCCCACAAGTTCAAAAAGATTGGGGAGCCTTGGGCTATTGCATATTCTAATTAGTTAACATCAAAGGATTGGTTCCAAATTTAGTCACACTAACAGCCAAAACAGATGTTACTTTAAATCTGTATCTAGCAACTGTGTTTTCATTTTTACTCTAGAATAGGCACAGGGCCCCAATCCAGATAAAACATCTAGTGTGGGCAACAGGACATTTAAGGTTCAGTTCAGCCCCACCCCACCCCGCCCATACCTGCTCTAGATTAAAAATGGAAAAGGCATATCTGTTAGGTATGTCGTTAATGTCTGTTTTGGCACTTAGACCCATTGAAATCAGTGGTTTTAGGCTAGTCATGGCTCACTTAATTCCCAAAAATTTCAGTGGGTCTACTCTATGTATGCCTAAATCTGAAACCAACCCTATGTAATGACAGAAATTATTGTTACATGGATATTGACTGTTGTGTGTATTGTATGGTGCGTTTTATGTGCTTGTATATTTTTAATCTTGTATGTGTACTCTTCAGGTACTGCTCTGCAGAGAATGCAAGTCAAAAGTTTTGCAAATAAATTCTATATGTTAATTATTCATTGCATATCTGCTAGTTCTGAATCTGCTATGCAGTAAAAGGCTGCACTGGTTGACCTTGTGTTCTAAAATGCACTGAATGACCATGTGTTCTAGTATTTGGAGAGAGAGATAATAACTTCTCCCTATTTATTTTTATTTATTTGTCATATTGTTTCTCGCCTACCACGGTTGTCTTTTTTTTTTTTTTTGTAAACCAAAAAGCCTCTCCCACCCTCATCTGGAAGATGCTCCATTCTTCCAGTTATTTCACAGCCCCATTCTATGCAGAATTAGGCATCCCTTAACATATTGAAAATCAATGGATTTTAGCCATGTCTATCTGCATAGGAATGAGCTTGTTAACACTGCAATGCCTACTCAGAAATAAGCCCCACTATTGTCAATGAGGCTTCCTCCAAAGTAAGTATATATAGGATTGCAGCCTAAGTTGCCCTTTTCTATTCTTCTCACATCTCTTAAAACCTTTCTAAAATGGGGCAACCAGAAAGGATTCTTATGTCAGTGCATGATAAATTTATATAATGGCATTGTGGGTTTTTTCATTTGTCCCTTTCCTGATAATTCTTATTTTCCATTGTCCAATAGCGGTAGAGAAGATATTGTTTCCAAACCTTGATGCCTGCAATTTCTTTTGACTTGAGAGTTATAATCTCAAGGTAGATGTCTTGTCTCTTTCAGGTGGAAAATAAGCAATAAACCCAGTCTTCACACACAGCTGCAGGGCATGAAAAATATGACTGAGGGAAGAAAAGAATCAGCACCACAAGAGAGTTTCCCCCCTGTTTGGCTGCCTGTAGGGTTTGACGGAAGCCTTGAAAGAGCCCATTCTCTAGAAATCCCTTCACATTCCAAGAATTTCCTCTGCAGGGTTCAGTCTCTCGAGCCAACAACCCCTCCTCCCCTTCTACAAAGCCCTCTCCCACCCCCTGGCCTTTCATATCTGAAAGAGAACTACAACAAACCCAGCAACATCCAGATCACAACTGGCAGCAAAGCAAGGCTGCCAGAAGCAGCAAGAAAGCAACAGTAAACTGATGAGGCCTTTTACATGTGTGACTTATACATCAATCAGGAGTTTGTCACAAACCCAGCAATGTTCAAATAATCTTTAAGACTCTTCTTGGAAAGAGTTTAGAGGAGAGCTACAAAGATGAAAAAGAACGGAGAACAGCAATTCTTAAAATGTGCCACAGTGTTTTGCCAGCAGTTCCATGAGCGAACGCTCAGTTTGCAGCTTGGTCATTTAGTGCTCCTCCTTGTCTAAATAAAAAAGTATAATGCGGTCCAAGCAACAGGCTTCTCTATCATCAGCATCTAAAAGAAAAAGCACAATGTTAGTATCAGGCTTGTACCCTGATCATGGCTTTTTGCAGAAAAATCCTTTTCCCTACCCTTGCAGTTTAATTCTGCTGCAACATTAGGTATAATAAATAAGTTTAAGTTCTAGGTAGAGAATTCCTACAGCTGGACGCTATGGATGCTTAATTTCTCCTGAACTATAGTGAAAATAAAAGGAAAATGAGTTCCACTGCAAACAATGGTAAGTGCCAAGTTAAAAAGGACTCCAGTGTATTTGTATTCTGTACAAGGTGCCTGGGGTGCTTGGAAAGGGGAATTGGTTTGAATGTGCCTCGTGTCACCGCGATGTTCATTGGTCAGGATAAATGACTGAACTGGGGCTGGATACCCAGTGTATAGGTGGCTAGCAGTGCTACCTCTTGCAACCCTGTGTATCCAGTAAACTGGCATTGTAGTGTAGAAAGAACTGAAGTTCAGTTCTGAAGTCTTTCAAGCAACCTCCTAGTGGGGTGGCTGTAAAATAAGAAAATGCAGTGATTGCATACAACAAGAAAATTTCAAATATTGGACCAAAGGACAGCAAGCTTTTAGATTTTCTGGTTCAGAAGGCAATCCCCTTGGAATTATATATGATTCAGTCCAGAGAGAAAATGAAACATGGGGAGGGGTATGCTGCTAAATTTTGAAAGTTAAAAATGTTACAGAAAGGACTGGACAGGAAGAAAAGCTTTTAATTTTAAACCATAGGGAAGTACATCTAAGTTAAACCATAGCAAGAACATATGTTAAGCGTACCAAAAAAGCTGCCTAGGGGACCTGGAGAACCTCTTGCATTGGAAGTTTCCAAGGAAAGATTATTATTATATTTATTTATTTGTATCCTGCCTTTTGTCCACTACTGGGCCTTATGGCAGCCTTACAAAATTTAAAACATATACATTTTAAAACCTGTGAAAAGAAATATAGAAAAGTTAAAATATATTATATTACAATATTAAAACATTAAACATTTAAAATACCTGACAATTTTAAAAGTCCTTAAAACTGGGCCAACAGCCTCGTGTGGCACAGAGCAGTAAAACAGCAGTTTCTGCAGCCGAAACTCTCCCCATGGCCTGAGTTCGATCCCAGCAGAAGCTGGTTTCAGGCAGCTGGCTCAGGTCGACTCAGCCTTCCATTCTCCCGAGGAGGTCGGTAAAATGAGTACCCAGTTAGCTGGGGGAAAGGTAATAATGGCCGGGGAAGGCAACGGCAAATCACCCCGCTATAAGGCCTGCCAAGAAAACATCCGCGAAAGCTGGCGTCCCTCCAAGAGTCTGTAATGACTCAGTGCTTGCATGAGAGGTTCCTTTCTTTTCCTTCCTAAAACTGGGCCAGCTCTACCATTAGACAAAGTGAAGCAGCTGCCTCATGTGGCAGATACTGTGGGACAAGAAACAACGGCATGTTGGAGGGAGGATAGAGTTGTATGTGCCATGCAGCCTGTCCTTTGCCCCCTAAGCTAACCTGGTGCTCTCAGGTGTGGTGAAGGATGATGTCCTTTCACTAGAATTAACGTAAAATCAAATTACCAGTCTGGCTGGCTTTTACACATGAAACTTGTCCTTTGTCTCAGGCAGCAAAATGTCTTGGTGTAACCCCAGAAGTTGGGTAATATATTCAGTATCGGGAATAGGAGTTTGGTTGATACAAACCATTGAGCTCAGCTGTCTTATTCTATGAATTCTTCAGGAAGAAAATTACCTTGTCTATACGCTTCCTCTGTACCTGTACAGTGCAGGCGTCTTGCATTTGTAACAGCAGCACAGAAAATATTATTTTAGCAGTTGTACCTTTCTTCCTTCCATTACTATGATGACTTTTAAAAGCACATTCAGACAAGATACTCTCCTGCATAGGGCCCAGTGGAAAAAACAGGACCTGGACAGGGCTATGACTAAAGTTTTGTTTCAATTGATATCTTGCCTTTCTACATTTATCGGCCAACCAACAATAAGAGTTTGAGCTTTTGTACATGAGGCATTTATTGTGCACTCATTTCCTACTCATTGTTATTTACAGATTCTTTACATAACATCCTAATTCTTCAGTTTCACTTCTGTTTTTAAAGAGCAGTTTCAGCAGGGTTTTTTTAGAGCAGGGAAAATGTATTATTTCAGAAAGCGCAAAAAATGCTTTTTCCATTTTTGAATTTATGCTATTTCACTGTGCCACCTAGAGGTTATAAAGTAGGAAGGAAACACTTTTTGTGTAGTGCTCAATTCTGCAACAAAACCGAAAGTAGTACAGAAAAGCCTTTAAAACTCTATAGCTATTCTTTCACTGCTCCCGTTCAGTTCATTAGCGCTTGGAGAGCTTTCTGTTGTACATGAACTCTTCATATCTGCTTGCTCTTTCTCACTTTACCTAAAAGCTTTTTGCATGTTCTGAAAGTTACTCATCAGATAATTGTCAAGGGCATTCTTGTTCTGCATTCTTGGTTTCTTAAGAGACACCATCTTCCTTCCTCAAGATCAATATAGTTCATTCTCTTCCTCTTTTACAATGTGTGTGCATAATTGAATAAAAATTAAAACATTTCTAATTGCTTTATTCATGAAATGGAAAATGCCCACACTCAAGCCTGTGTGGTATATGCACCCTCTAATCTGGAAGTCCTTATCTGGGCAAGTAACTGCACGTGCTCAGAGGCACTGCCATCTGGATGATCATGTCATGTTACTGATGTAATGGTTAAGAGACTGATCTAAGAACCTGGAAGTCCCTGGTTTGAATCTTACCTCTGCCTTGAGGCACTGGTAACCACACTTTCTCTGCAGTATGGGAGTGGTAATATTATCCTATTTTACAAGTATTGTTGTAAGAAATACAATATTTATTTATTTTCTTACATAAATTTTATCTTGCACCTTCAAACATTAATGTATGTTCTCGGGATGGCTAACAAAATAGTAAGAAATAAAGTTACAATATTAATAAATAGTTTGTATGCCTTATTTAAAAGCGAAATTTTTTAAAAGCAACACTCCATTCAACTAGACAGTGAAATCGAACAACTCTGTGTTAAAAATGCCACCACTGAAAAGGCTTTCCAATCATCACCTGCTGCATATCAGATGGTGGGTGAGGGATGATCAGATGATTATCTAAACAATTTTTTAAAATATATAAAGTATGTAAGTTCTTTCAAATGGTGTATAGACGCTCTTTTTTTTTCTTTTTTCTTTTTTACTATTTTGCAAAACAGTCTTATCAATGGCAACAAATTCTGGACTGCGCCTTGGGTATTGTATTAATCTTTCCCTGCTGTGTCCATTTAAGGTAGATTCCTCTAGTACCAGATCGCTCATCTCCAGATGTTTTATATAGACATTACATATAATATATGTGCATCTTTTTTGAAATAGGCTGCAAACTTTAATTGGTTTAAGCTGCAATGCACTTAAACTGGGCATAAATCCCATTGAACTCAGTAGAAGTTATTTCTCAGCAGACATGTACAGGATTGTGTTGTTAATCAGTAAATCAGGCTAGTCTATATACACTTACATGAAGCAATCTATTGAACTTAAGAGGGCTTAGTTCTGAGCAGACATGTATAGGACTGCAGAGTTAATTGACCAAAGATTGATTGGTGGGGTACAATTTTAATCCATGAAGCAGAGAGCTAAGAACAGGCTTTGCATAGAAGCTATTTTGAGCCCAGTGTGTTATAGTGGTAGGAAAGACCTTTCCTTCTAAGAATTAGTGTCCTAACTTTTATTAAATATTAACATCTTCCTGCTTCTTTAATGCACATGTATTTAGATTAATCACTTCCTTTTAACTAGTTAATCAAACAAAAAAAATTATTTGACAGTCCTACTTTTCAAAAACTATTACTTTTTCCCACCCCACTCAAATTTTATATACTTTTCTCCTCCGCTATCCCTCTTCAGAAATCGTGATTCCTTGGCAAGTGTATAGATGTAGTTTTACTTTTTCTTTTAGATAGTATTTTCCCTATATGTGTCCATGGGAGGCCAACGCTCTAAAAACTGAAAAGTCTCCAATTGCTCAAGGAGAAGAGAAAGTTCAGTAGCGAGGACGCAAAGGGGGAAAAGTTTCAAGAGTTTACTCCCCCTTAATTTCCCACGAGGCAGAGAATGCCTTTGACGTACACCAACGAAGAACTCGTTTGCCACTCCCGAGGGAGCTGGAATCCTTTCCGGGGGCGCGCTGGGCGCGTTCCCGACGCTCCGTGCTGGTGGAAAGAGCGAAAGAAACGAGGTGGTGGATGGTTTTTTGTTGTTTTTTTAAGGAAGTAAAGGGGGGTGAAAAGTTGAGTTGGAAAGAAAAGTGGGAAGAAAAATTGCGGAAACAAACTGGGCAGGTTTCTCCGAGGTTGTTGGGGAAAACAAATACTTCTTCCTGGACGAAATTATGAGCTGGGATTTGCAATGAAAAAACAATGGGGCCCTTTCTCAGCCCCTGCTGGTTTTGTACGGGGCTCCTCTTGGTTTCTGTCTGTCCAGCCGTTTGGAGTACACAAGGTAGGTCTGAATTCCTGTGTCGGCACTATCGCGATTATTATTTAAAGAAGAAAATCGTTGAGAGAGGCAACGGGAGGGGTAGGAGGGGAAATCTTTAAGCAGTTTTAGAAACGTAGAAAGAAGTGGCTGGTGGTTGGAAGAAATTGGGCGACACACAGAGAGAAACTTTAAGAACATAAGAAGAGCCCTGATGCTGGATCAGACCAAGGGTCCACCTAGTCCAGCACTCAGTTCACACAGTGGCCAAGCAGCACTCGGCCAGGGACCAACAAGCAGGACATGGTACAACAGCACCCTCCAACCCATGTTCCCCAGCAACTGGTGCACACAGATTTACTGCCTCGAATACTGGAGATAGCACACAACCATCAGGGCTAGTAGCCGTTGATAGCCTTCAGCTCCAGGAATTTATCCAACCCCCTTTTAAAGCCATCCAAATTGGTGGCCATCACTACATCCTGTGGTAGTGAGTTCCATAATTTAACTATGCGCTGTGTGAAGAAGTACTTCCTTTTATTTGTCCTGGATCTCTCACCAATCAGTTTCATGGGATAATCCTGGGTTCTAGTATTTTGAGAGAGGGAGAAAAATGTCTCTCTATCCACATTCTCCATACCATGCATAATTTTGTACACCTCTATCATGTCTCCCCTTAGCCTCCTTTTTTCCAAGCTAAACAATCCTTCCCTCATTGGGGGGATGCTCCAGCCCCTTAATCATTTAAGTTGCCCTTTTCTGCACTTTTCCTATCCTTTTTTAGGTGTGGTGACCGGAACTGTACACAGTATTCTAAGTGTGGTCGTACCATAGATTTGTATAAGGGCAGTACGATACTGGCTGTTTTATTCTCAATTCCTTTTCTTATAATGCCTAACATGGAGTTTGCCTTCTTTACACTGGGTGGACATTTTCATCGAGCTATTCGGTCACCACCAGCTCAGATCTTATCAGGTTATACTTGAAGTTGTTTTTTGCCCCAACATGCATCACCTTACACTTGCTTACATTGAAGCGCATCTGCCATTTGGATGCCCACTCTCCCAGCTTGGAGAGATCCCTTTGGAGCTCTTCACAATCTCTTTGTGTTTTAACAACCTTAAATATTTTGGTGTCATCGGCAAATTTATCCACTTCACTGCGCACTCCTAATTCCAGATCATTTATGAACAAGTTGAAAAGAATTGGTCCCAATGCCGAACCCTGTGGGACCCCACTATTTACTTCCCCCCATCAGGAGAATTGACCATTTATTCCTACTCTCTGCTTTCTGTTCTTTAACCAGTTACTGATCCGTAAGAGGACCTCTCCTTTTATTCCATGACTACTGAGTTTATTCAGGAGTCTTTGGTGGGGGACTTTATCAAAAGCCTTTTGGAAGTCCAAGTAAACAATGTCCACTGGATCACCCCTGTCTACATGTTTGTTGACACTCTCATAGAATTCTATTAGATTAGTGAGACAACTTATATGCAACATGTTAGTAGAGCAGACACATTGAAATGAATGAGACTAACTGAAGTCTTATTCATTTCAGTGGGTCTACTCTACATTGCATTAACATTGGTTGCTATCCATTGACCGCTTTGATTGGGTTCACTGACATTTCAGGGCACCACCTTCAAGAAAAAAACAAAATTGTTCAGCACAAATTAACAGACCTCGAAGACATTGCGTATCCCCCTCCCTTTGTAGTCCAAGTCCAGCTGATCAGAAAAGAGATTGTCTTTTGCAGCCCTGCCTTGCAATATGTGTTTTGTATGGTTCCGGGAATGATTCCAATCTGTATTAGCAATTATGAACATGGAACAGGACTCTAGTAGTTACTCTGGGTTAATTACCCCAATACTAAATTCTTTCAGGTTTATAAGGGCGATTATTTATTTATTTATTTATTGTGACTCACAAGTTTGCTGTAGTGTCTGGACAACATTGCGAAGTGTGAGTGTGTGTTCTGCTTTGTAAGGAGGAGGAAAAAGGAAAGTGCTAGACTTCCTGATGCACTATGCCGTGGTGGACTTGTTTTGAGCCTTGCATATGAAAATAATAAATAACCAGTTTGCTACCTTGCTTAAATCCTAGTGGATCACCAGTGTACATTAACTTTTTGAAGTAAAAACTAGCAAATATTGGATATCTTTAACTAATTAGTCAAGGCATAACTAATCTGTGTCAAGTAATCTGGAGAATGTGCTCTTGGTTACGAATATAAGGAGGGGCTTCCTGGATCAGACCAAGATCTACTTGTTGTGCAATTCTATATGTATCTACACAAATGTAAGCCCCGTTGAAATCAGTGGGACTTGCTCTCAGGTGAGAGTGTATACTAGGATTGCTGCCTTAGTTCAGCAGTCTTTGTAGAATCCCAGGATACACTACTTGAACCACTGGAAATGTCGGAATGGCCCACCAGCTCCTTCTACCTGCCCAGGAGCTATGGACCAGACCGTTGTGTCATACAACTGTATATTCCACCTTCACAAACAAGAAAGGGGCATGTATTAAGGATGCTTTACCCCCCACCCCTTTGTGAGACTCTTGTCATTTTCAGGCCAAATCCTCAAATGCTATTCTACCCAATAGCTTTGGGCATTGGAATTACTACATATAGAGGTGGGGTTGGGTTTAAACCCACGTTTCTTTCTTGATCTTGTTGCTACAAGGAAATGGGATGGGTAAAGGGTGTTTTTCAAAACCGCGTTCAGTTGAGCCTGGTTAATAACAACACAAAAGACATGATATGCAGATCAGGCAGCTTCTCTGTATATTGTATGTAAACAGTTTCTCTTAAAGGGACATTACAAAAGAATTCTCAGGTCCCCAAAGACTGGGAGAATGGAAGCTGGGAACAAGCGGCTGGTGCTTCATAGATCAGAGGGTCCAGCCTGCTGGAGCCAGAGGAACATAGGAAACTGCCTTATATTGTCAGACCGTTGGCCCTTCTAGCTCAGTATTGACTACTCCAGTTTTCCTCAACCTGGGGTTCTCCAGAAGGACTTGTACTACAACTCCCCAAGGATGGGAGTCCAAGACATTTGGGTGGGCAACTGGTTAGGAAAGGCTGGTCTGCGCTGACTGGCAACAGTTCTTCGGGGTTTCAGGCAGGGTCTTTACCAACCCTACTTGGAAATGCAAGGGGTCGCACTGTAGCCCTTCCCTTTTTCAAGGGAGTGACACATGATGGGACAGAGCCTGTCTGTGTCCAGGGCCTCATAGCCAAAGTTCTCAACCAGAAAATAGCCTGCAGGGTGGGTACAAAGCAATGGGTTTTTTAAAAAAAACACACAAAAAAAACACACCACAGATTTTTTAAAATTTAAATTGGATTTTTTTATTTAAATTGGATTTTTTTTATTTAAATTGGATTTTTTTTAATAAAATGCTTTTTGAGGAAAAATCTATCTAAAGATAGTTTTCTATTTAAGATACATTATAGCTCAAAGGTTATTCGTCATGAAATAAGGATTAGTTTTTAATTATGTAGCATGAGGCTGTTTAAATTTTTTGGTAAATGAATTCCATTAATCCATTCACAATGTCATGATCTTCCAGAGGTTTCTGTAAGGTTATTTTTCTCCTTCCAATAAAGTACGGCAGAAAAGTTGTCCAAATATGAATGATTAACCTATTAAACTAGAGATAGTTCACCTTGCAATAATTTCATAATTATCGATCTATGATGTGTTTCTAATAGTATAACCAAATCAGTATTTTATATATATAACTGTAAAATTAATCTGAAAAGTTGCTATTCTAAAAATGAAACCTTCATCTGGTTGTAAATTTTAAGATTATACCAGCAAGAATGAGTCTTTGGTAACTCTGAGTTGTGTAAAATATAGCGAGGAAGAGTGCACTTTTTTTGGGGGGGGGGGGAAGTCACATGATTAAATCGAGCCTTTCTGAGTAGTGATTTAAACCGTGATTTAAATCAGATCCACTCGGATAGCCTGTCCCCTTGATTCTCTTGCCTCACCCTGAATTTTTTTTCTTCCTTGGAGTTGAGACCCCAAGAAGGAAGTTACAACCCTGAAATGTCATTCATGACCCTGCAGCCCTAATTACAGGTTAGATGAAAACAATGGATCAAGCTCTCCCTTTTGCAGGTGGATTTTAAAGTCATGCCCATCATAGGGTACATGTAAAGAGGATCCTTAAAAGTGCTACACTGATAACAAGTTCACTTTGTGGCTCAATTCAAAGTGCAGGGATACCCATCAATGTTCTTGCTCTAGTTTAGGGTTGGGCGACATGCAGCCAACCTCCACATATGGACTGAAACTCACATAATCCTTCAGCATTGCGTATGTTGGCTAGGGCTGATGGGGGTTGCAGTCCAACCACATCTGGATGGCCATATGTTATCCACCTTTGGAAATATTTAAAGGGGAATTTCTTCCTGAAATCATCCCTCTGCTTTAAGTCCGTCTGTGGAGGCTCTGCTGAGCATGCCTGTGCCTCTAAGGAGTGTTGAGAGGGCACACAGAGTGTCATTTCATTTATTACATTTCTATACTGCCCAATTGCCCAAGCTCTCTGGGCGGTTTATAAAGTTTGTTGGAGCTGGAGCCTTCTCTCTCTACGCCATGAAATCCTTCCACCCAACTCAATTCTGCCTTTTTGTAGATAGGTAAATTCATATTTAGAACAGCTTTCAGCTGCTGAGTTTGAGCTGTCGTTAGCTGCTGGTTCACTTTGCATATGGATTCTTTAGTGTTTCTGTGTTTGACATTTTAATTGTTTTGCAATCAGATGCAATGATGTTCGTATATTTTGTTAATTTCTGCAGGAATCCCTTGAGTTAGATGGCAGGATATCAAATGCCATACATAGAACAGGAGTCTGAAATAATAGAATTAACCTGGTGAAACTTTCCCCTATTACAGCTTATTATCTCCATGTCACCTGCTAAAGTTTTGTATGTCAGCTTGATATCAGAGACAGAAAAGCAAGGCCTGTATAAAACAAAAAGGTGGCAAACATAGCCCAGACAGTTTGTTACTGATAAGGGCAAGTACTATATTTGGTTTACACTGCATCCGACAGCCACTGTTTAGTGAGTAGGGTCCACTATGTGTTTTATGCGTGTGCCTTGTTTAAAGAGATACAACCCATTCTGCAATTGGCCTGAACAGAAGTCTCCCACTGTCCTTTTCGCTGTTCATTAAACTTCATTAATCAAGACTTTCTACATTAACAAATGAATGCTTGTTCATTTACACCCAGCTACACTTTTGCTAAACCTTTGCAGTCCTGTTTTCAGGTCACACTTTTGTTAACACCCTTCATCACTTTTATTGGAGAATGTATGGTTGCATGGAAGCAATAATACAAACCTAGCCATATTTTTAGGGGAACCTTTCCACCCTCCCCCAAAATACACACATGCAGAGTTCCAGACTCTGATGAGTAACACTACCACTACCCACAAATTTACATCCTTAGAGTCTAAAAGGTGACTGTGACTCTTCCACCCCTGCTACCCCACCACACTTCTTCGTGATACCTCACTTACTGTCCTGGTCAGGTGGGGTCAAGACAGGGGAAGAAGCAAGCAACAGTTTAGGTTACAAGGTAAGGTCAGAAGGCAGTCCAGGTCTGAGCAGAGAACAAGGTAGCCAGGCAGGGTCAAAGCTAAAGCCTGAAGACAATCCAAGCACAGAAAGGGGATTCAGCAGAGAAGTAATCAGAGCCTAATATATAAACATTGTTCCAACGACTAGCTGCCAGAGACTGAGTCTTTTAAGACTGAGCTCCCTGAGCCCCCCACCCAAGGCTCAGCCACCAAGGTACCCTCCCAAGATACTCTGGAAGAGGTCCAACCCATGAGAAGAGTCTCATAATTTGCCTTTTACTCACAAGGAGCTCTTTTTTGTAACTGAGCACTTCTTTGCTTGGCCACCATCTTAAAAACCAGAATTCTCAGGGGCTAGGAGGTAGTTTGACATCCAGCCCTGGATTAGAATCATAGAATAGTAGAGTTGGAAGGGGCCTAAAAGGCCATTGAGTCCAACACCCTGCTCAATGCAGGAATCCACCCTACAGCATACTTGACATATGCCTCTTGAAGGCCTCTAGTGGAGCCTTCCACCCTTGAGGGGGTGGATCTGAGGCTGTCTCCCATAGGCCCCATATCTCCCTGATAAGCCCCAGGGTACGATGAAACAGGCTGTTTCCTGGGGACATCTGGCTCAGGGGGTTGAGTGAGGATACCTCCAGGGGAGGCATGACACAGTGCAATCCTATGCATGTCTACTCAGAAGTCAGTCCCACTGAGTTCAGCGGGACTGACTTTCAGGTAATTATGTATAGCATTGCAATCGTAAGGTACTTCCTTGCAGCTAGAAGAGTCTGACACTAGCTGCCCTTCAAATTTAGCTGCTTTGTACCACTTTGGCCAAGTCAGCCATATATCTCTGGAGATTTGGAGTGTGTGTTGGACTGGAGTGAGGAAACTTGTTCTCAGAAGTGTTGATTGGGTTTTCAATTTAGGCCAGGTTGTGCACTGATTAGAGAACATTGATTCCCCCCTCCCTTGTAGCTCTGACAAATTTGATCTAATCTATCCTCCCCCCTCCTCGGAATTTAAATGTTTAGAGGTGGATAAGTTTTAGGCAAGGAAGCAAAGTTTGGTGGGGTTCTGGAATGTTGCAAAACTTCTGATATAGGAAGCAAAGATGAAGATATGCTAACAGCATGTTACAAATTATACAGAGGGGTTTATTTTAACATCTGCTCTTGTCACTACTGGCTCCTTACCTTGCTGTGGTTTATTCTTTTGGTCCTTTATTGTGAAGTACAGCAGGAAAATTATTATTATTATTATTATTATTATTTATTTATTTATTTATTTATATAGCACCATCAATGTACAAGACAGAATTGTTTATTATTATTTTTATCCCTTTGCCATTTTTTATCTTGTATAACAATTACATTGAGCAAATCCATTGGTTGAGTTCCAGAGAGAGAGAGGTACTGGGGCGCAACCTCCTAATTGCTGTTCTTCCTAGACCCAGATATATGGGAGTGGTTTGTAGTTAGGGATTTAAGGGTATAAGAAATGACTTCATAATTGAGTTGGTCTTGCCCTCCCTCATGATACTTTTAATTTACTCAAGACTGAGTGTCTGGAGCCTTGGGATGTGCGCATTGTGCAGGATTGGGGTGAACCATTTCAACTGTCTGTCAAAAAGTTCACAGTGAGACTATGGGCCTGTTCAGACAGCATGCTAAGCCACTGTTAGGCCGCTAACCCTTTTGCAGCAAATGGTTAGTGAGCATGGTTATGTTGCCACCATGGCTAGGAATGGTTCACACAACACACTAATTCATGGTTCACACGACACGCTAAGCCATAATGTTTAGCTCAAAATGCTTAACCACTGTGGCTTAGCGTGTTGTCTGAACAGGGTCATTATGGAGGTGGTCTTAAATGTATGTAGGTGAGAAATATGGAGATGCCTCTGAATCGTTTTGCCTGAAGAATGCTGAGTGGTTTGAAAACTTGTATTCTCTAGAGTTGGGTTTAAATAACCTACATTATCATTTTGCTGTAAGAGTGCCCAGTGTTTGTCAGATTCAAGTGAGAATTGAAAGCGTAGCTTGTGAATACCATGTTTATGTCCATGGAGACCCTAATTTGTGATTTTACTTAGTATAGTACAGTAATGCTTGCCTACATTGCAAAAGCCCTTGTTTTCCAAGGCCTAACTCACAAGGGTGTTCCAGGCACCACAAAAGCTAGTTATAAGTGGCAGTCTGGGTGACCCATGTGAAACCTCTGATCTGTTCATTGGGGTATAAATGGGTCCTGGACTCAATCCGGACTGCTCTCCTTCAGCAGTTTACTGGTGTTGCAACACCACTGCCCAGTTAGACCAAGTTACCATTTATGGGCAGGGGAAGGGGGTCTCAAAGGGTGACAGAGAAGAGATGAGACTTTTGCTCAGAGCAGGGTGTATGGAGGAAAGTGGGAAGTCACAGCAAATTGGGATGAGAATTTGGGGAGATGCCGCCATGATGTTCAGTCTCCCTTCTCTGCTATTTAGTTGGGCTATTTCCATGGGCATGTAAACTCCCTAAGCCTCGCTTGTTGCAAAAGTGACCTTCAGGCTTCTGCGAGACCCCTTCGTTCCCCTCCAACTTTTCTTCCATTGCAGCTGCTGTTGAATATTAGACCCTTTAATGGTTTTACACAGCAAGCAAGAAGGCTCCCTCCTCCCCACTCCGCAACAATGCAGTGCTCCTCCCAGCCCCACTTCATGGTAGAGCTTCCAGGTCAACTGTAAGGGTTGTTGCCAAGCTCTGAACTCCCAGGGATTCTTTTCCTTTGATGTCCCCCAAAGAGGCAAGGGGGGAGAAGGACTGCTTCCACTTACCACGGGAAGTATTGATATCCCTAGCCAAATAGAGAACTGGGATTGATGAGGGCCTGCCCAAGACATCGTTCTGTCCACAAACAGTTGGTAATCTTAAAAGTGCAGCTCAAATCCCCTGTAATGCCCCAGAGGATGCTGAGGCACAGCTCTATGTTTATGCTGTGTTGTCCAAAACTGCAGCCCTTCTGAGCACCTTGTACGGCACTACATGGGATCTTGGGACACACTTGTTTGGCAGCATACCATTTTATTAAAAGACTAGCTGATATACCCAGAGTTGCCCGGGTCCCGGAAGAGCACCCCTGTCTCCTCAGTTATCATGTCCTTCTCCCTCACCTGTCCAACGTCTCTGCACCAGACTGGGGCGGCTGCCACTGCTCTCCACAGTGGCTTACCCCATCACCGCTTTGCCGTCCATATTTGTGGCATTGAGATTAGGTGCCAGCAGGCAATGCCTGCTTCCTCAGCACCGTTTTCTCTCCTCAACCTGGCTCCTGAGACGCTGGCAGCACCGGTGGGTGGCATCACAGCCAGGCAACCAACTGGCAGCGGCCGTGGGAGCTGCACAGGGGATTGCCCACGTGGCCACACGCAATCCACCGAGCTCATTGAAATGCCTACACCTCCCCCATGCCTTTTGGCGTGCTGCTGCCCACGTCCTCTAGCAAGTGCTTCCCTCCTCTCGTTGACGTGGCATGCTGGGCTATGTAACCATTACAGAGATCTCACGAGATCACCCACATCGTCGCGTATGATTCCCTGAGATCTCTGTTACACCTACACCTTCCAGCATGCCTTCAGATGATGGGAGTTGTAGGCATCAGTTTAAGATATGTTTTAAATTATTTAAAAAATAGTTAAACAGCAAAAATTATGGATTTAAGTTTTTTAAAAAACTTGTACACGAAGACCTATCAGCATTGAAAATTTCAAGCTTCTACCTCATCTGGAAGTGGGTAAACATTTCTGGACATACAAACTCACTTTCAGCTTTATAGGTAGAGATTGTTGTCCTAACTGATCATAGAATCATAGAATAGCAGAGTTGGAAGGTGCGTACAAGGCCATCAAGTCCAACCCCCTGCTTAATGCAGGAATCCACCCTAAAGCATCCCTGACAGATGGTTGTCCAGCTGCCTCTTGAATGCCTCTAGTGTGGGAGAGCCCACAACCTCCCTAGGTAACTGATTCCATTGTCGTACTGCTCTAACAGTCAGGAAGTTTTTCCAGATGTCCAGCTGGAATCTGGCTTCCTTTAACTTGAGCCCGTTATTCCGTGTCCTGCACTCTGGGAGGATCGAGAAGAGATCCTGGCCCTCCTCTGTGTGACAACCTTTCAAGTATTTGAAGAGTGCTATCATGTCTCCCTTCAGTCTTCTCTTCTCCAGGCGAAACATGCCCAGTTGTTTCAGTCTCTCTTCATAGGGCTTTGTTTCCAGACCCCTGATCATCCTGGTTGCCCTCCTCTGAACACGCTCCAGCTTGTCTGCGTCCTTGTATTGTGGAGCCCAGAACTGGACGCAATACTCTAGATGAGGCCTAACTAGGGCCGAATAGAGAGGAACCAGTACCTCACGTGATTTGGAAGCTATACTTCTATTAATGCAGGCCCAAATAGCATTTGCCTTTCTTGCAGCCATATCGCACTGTTGGCTCATATTCAGCTTGCGATCTACAACAATTCCAAGATCCTTCTCGTTTGTAGTATTGCTGAGCCAAGTATCCCCCATCTTGTAACTGTGTATTTCGTTTCTATTTCCTAAATGTAGAACTTGGCATTTATTCCTATTAAATTTCATTCTGTTGTTTTCAGCCCAGCACTCCAGCCTATCAAGATCATTTTGAAGTTTGTTTCTGTCTTCCAGGGTATTAGCTATCCCAACCAATTTTGTGTCATCTGCAAATTTGATCAGCGTTCCCTGCACCTCTTTGTCCAAATCATTAATAAAAATGTTGAAGAGCACTGGGCCCAGAACTGAGCCCTGCGGTACCCTACTCGTTGCCTCTCCCCAGTTTGAGAAGGTTCCATTGATAAGTACTATTTGAGTCCGATTCTGTAGCCAACTGTGAATCCACCTAATAGTTGTTCCATCTTGCCCACTTTTAGCTAGTTTGTTAATCAGAATATCATGGGGCACTTTGTCAAAAGCTTTGCTGAAGTCAAGATATATGACGTCCACAGCATTCCCACAGTCCACAAGGGAGGTTATCCTATCAAAAAATGAGATCAAATTAGACTGACAGGATTTGTTCCTGACAAATCCATGTTGGCTTCTAGTAATCACTGCATTGATTTCAAGGTGTTTACAGATTGACTTCTTTATAATCTGCTCCAGAATTTTCCCAGGGATGGATGTCAGACTGACTGGTCTGTAGTTCCCAGGTTCCTCCTTTTTGCCCTTTTTGAAGACAGGGACGACGTTAGCCCTCCTCCAGTCGTCCGGCACCTCACCCGTCTTCCATGATTTTGCAAAGATAATAGACAAGTGATGGCTGTACTTGGAATAGTGATGCATGTTGCCTGTGTCTGTCTTGCCTTGTTTTGTTTTGATTAACAAGTTTGCTGTATAATTTTCATCCACAAAAGATCCAACAGGGAATGGAATATTCCATGGGGTAGACATTTCTGCTAAAACATTAAGGGGGGAAAACAATGGTTGAGAGTGAGACTTTGATTTGGCAATTTTTACCCAGGCTTTGGCTCAGTTCAGACAAAACGTTAGTCAACACAGTGTGAAAACTGCACTCAGCGTTTGAGTTTTTAGGGGGTACTCCTCATACAATATGTTCTAACTCTACCATTGTGTGACTGTGGACTACTGTGGAGTTGAGTAAAATCCATCATGATGTTTGATTGAGAGTTCCTGTGCCCTCTCTCCTCCCCTGGTCTTCCTGATGGTATCCCATCAGCCATTGCAGCAAAAAACAACAACACCCAATCCCAGTGGCTCTCCTAGAGTGGCACTCGCTCCTTTTGCCACTCTTGCCAGGAAACACTGTAGCCAGTGGGAAAAGTCAACTCAACGCAACAGAAAACTCCACAGAGCCCACCACACGCCACGCAACACAACGGTTGTGCAGGAACTCTCTTCTGTACAGCGTAGAGATGTAAAATTTCCAGAAATTTTGAAGCCATGGAAAAAAACTATTTTAAGAAAACGAAAATTTTAAGAAAAATTGAAATAATGTAATGTTAGCACTTTTTACAGATTGAAAGTCACTTTGTTACTTTAGGAACATAAAATGTAATTAAGTCCAAGTTGGTTTGGCATAAAATTATTACATTTGGTATATTAAAAGTACAATGTATTCAAACAATTATTACAAATTGAATTTACTTTTTTAAATTTTTATTTTTTAAAAAAACAAATGGAGCTACAAGCTCCTGAACTGTTAGGAACACTTGAACTGCAAGGAATCTCTTTGTTTTTGCTAGTTTATGAGGAGCAGGCCAAAAAAAAAACCAGAAGAAGAAACCATCAACATTAGTAAGAAAGAAAATTATTTATGTCTTTGCTAGTCCTCCATAATATCAAGTAGACATAAAGCACCCATTCCCATAAAAAGAACTGAGAAAAAGGGACCAAGATTCAATGAATATACATGAAATTTAATCAGACTCATTTCCTGAGCTATAGCCATCACTATCAGTTTCATTCTCTGCTTCCATGGCAGTGCCCCCTAGAGGTAGACACGCATCTTGCTCTTGCATTTGAGAGTTGTAGTCTCAGTTTGCCACCTAGGACTTGCTTGTCCCTGGTGCACAGAAATTGTAATAATCTGGTACTGTACATTGTTTTTAGAAATCATTTGGAGAAGTAAATATCTGAACTAGGGCTCCGTGCCGATCCGCCAGTGGTCCGCTTCGCTTCGCTGCAGAGCTCCAGATCCGAATCGGAGCTCTGTAGCGGCAGCGGCAGCGCCAGGTAAGGCCCCCTCCTTCTTCCCCCCTTACCTGTGTTCGTCCACAGTCCGCCGGCGGCGTCAACTGAGCCCGAGGACTCAAACAGGAAGACCAGGCCGCAGCTGCGGCCTGGTCTTCTGGTTTGAGTCCTCAGGCTCAGTTGAAGCCGCTGCTGGACCGCGGACGGACGCAGGTAAGACCTTTCCCCCTTACCTGGCTCCACCGCCGTCGCCGCATGGGCAGTGGCAGCAGGGCCAGGTAAAAAAAACCTCGCGCACACCACTTACCTGGTCCGTTGCAGCCCGTCTCCAGCTTCACTAGAGCCCGCAGCTCAACCCGGAACTGTAGGCCCTGAGCCGCAGGCTCTAGTGAAGCCGGCAACAGGCCGCGACGGACCAGATAAGACCCCCTCTGCCCCCTTACCTGGCTGTGCCGCCATCGCTGCACAGGTGGCGGCAGCGCCAGGTAAGGCCCCCTTACCTTTTTTCAGAGCTCCGGATCGAGGCGAAGGATCCGCCTTCATCTTGATTCGCTCCACAACTCTCCGCTGCCCGCCCGAACCTCTTTGCCTCCGCCTTAAGGGGAGGCGAAGCACCCCGATCTGCTTCTGCTTCTCCGATCCAAAGCGAAGCGGAGCACAGCCCTAATCTGAACACCTTGTTGTAAACATTTTATTCATCGTGGTAAAATGAAACATCCCATAATCCATTTTTCTTCACACACACCCATTTTTCAGAACCCCACCCCCAAAGGCTTCGGGAGGGAAAACGGGGGGAAACCAGTTGTTTTTTTAAAAAAAAATCTGGTTTTTTTCCCCCCCCCCAGGGCTTCACATTTCTAGCAAAATCCAACACATTCCCCTGAGATCGCTGAGTTAGAAGACCTAGAGTCAAAGGAAATAAATGAGTAATTGAAAGATCAAATGGAGAAGTTAAAAACTGAAATGAAATCAATGACTTTAGAGGGGAAAATAAATAAGTTGGTTGCTGCACAAGAACAGATAAGAAAAGAAAGCCTAACAATAGAAGGTGGGCTTTATAGAATAATGAGAGAGATAGAATTAATTAAAAATTTCATATCTGAATGCACATTTCTAGCACAGCGTGGATATTCTGCATGGAGTGTTTTTTCCAAAAAAAAAACACCTCCACTGTTGCATGGAGTTTTCCCACCAGAGAACACATTTCTCAACGGTGGTGTAAAACTCCACCATGGAGTTCTAAAACCACTGTTGGGAAATGTGTTGTCTGAGCTGAGCCTTTGAATTAGCCATTTGTCTGGTCATTGTGGTGTATAAAAATCCCTTCTGGGCAATCCCTTACTACTGCTGAGTGCTGTTATTCAGCTGCCATGGCTCCCTTGTCTTTACTCACACTGTACGCATGTTATTCTCTTATCCTTCCCAGGATTAGTGGACTCAGCCTGGAAGGGTGACCAAGACATTGCTGTTGGTGGTTGTCCCTTTTGGCTTCCACCCAGTAATGTGTTTGGGGGCAGAGTATGGTCAAGCAAGTGGAGCTTGGAGTGGAAAACCAATACTCATGTTTACATGAATGTGGATTCCTGCAAATAGTTTGAAACATAAGAAAGTTCTCTGAGAAACCAGCTGATTTTTATTGCAGAGATTTGTAGCACTAAGTTTATGACTGTTTTATTATAATTGGTAGGCTGCTGTCACTGCTGCTGCTGATAAATAATAGCAGTCATCTATAACTTTTTGAATGTTTGAACTGTTTCATGACATTATTTTGGTTATCCTTACGATAATGGTTAGGGAATTCACCGACATTCAGTAGCAAAGAAGGATATTAAGGCTGTGTTCATACAACACACTAACCCACACTCAGTGGTTGTGTATGGGTTGTTTAACTGTGTGTTAGCATGTTGTCCAAACCCAGAACATTTTCCACAGTGGAGCTTGTTAACCATGCAGTATGGCTTATTTTTCTTGAAGCAGCTTCTTGAAAACCCATAGTTTATTGTTGGATTGTTCAGTGTGGTTAACAAGCCACTCCGCAGAAAATTTCCTGGGTTTGGACAACACGCTAACCCACAGTTCAACAAACAACCCATGGTACAACAACAACCCACATTCAATCACTGAGTGTGGGTTAACGTATTGTATGAACCCAGCCATAATATCCTTTTTCCTCCAGCTACATCGCAAGTTTCAAACTTTAGGGGAGAGGGGGTGTTCCAGTTAGTGAGGGGACTTGATTTTCTGGGGTATGGTGTTGGGTATATTTTAGAGTTCCAATTGCTAAGGAGACTTGTTTCAAATTAAGCAAAACCTGCCAAAAGAGATATTATCTGTCTGTAGTGTGTGGCTTGAATACTAGCTTTTAGGATTTTTAAAATGAATTGTATGGTGCTCGCTCCTGAAATAACAAAATTATTTACAGATTATAGGCTGGATTCTTCTATGTTTTGAGTTACTCTGAGGAATATCTGTTAATCATCTACTTATCTGTGTTTGGTGATTATTCCATACCTCTGCCTTATATTCAGTTTGTGGTCTTGAGCAAGTCACTTTATCTAGTCCAGTATTCTGTTTCTAACAGTGGCTGACCAGTTAAATGCCTTTGGGAAACTTAGCAAGTAAATTTCTCCTGTACTTTGTCCTTCGCATCTAGCATTCAAGGTATATTGCCTCTAAACATGGAGGTTCTAGTTAATTATCATGGCTTATTGGTAGGGCTTCCATAGGTAGAACTGAGATGGAGTGGATAGAACTGAAGGAAAGTAGGTGTGATTTATCATCTGAGGATACATTTTCCTTGTTTTTTTGGCTAGGGCCTTGATCTGCACATGGTGCATTAACAATGGTAGGTTTTGGGTGATACGGAGAGGGGCCAGATTTTTTCTTAACCATGTTTGCAAAAAAAAATGAAATTGAAATGAAAAAGTTCTTTTATTTTTATTAAAAATATGTGCTGGCAATATTGCCAAAAAAACTTCCCAATAGCTGAATATAGTGTGATTTGAATTCTCTATCGTGAAGGCCAAAACCTGCTCCTAGCAGAGCAAGTTCCAGAATGCCTTAGGGGTGAGGTGGGGATGGGAAAAAATGAGGTGGGAAAGCTCAAAAAAATTAGAGCGAGTTGTAAGATGGTGGGGTAAGGTTTGAAGCTGCATGGAATAGTGAGGAAGCACAGCTTAAGAAAAAAGAAAGCACAGAACAAGAGAAAGGAGAGAAATACTGGCTTCTTATATTGATACAAGTTATTTATCTTCATTTCTCAGTGGGAGGGGCAACTTGACAAAGGAGATAGGTAGGCCCATGCCTACCCTGGGAAAGTGGTGGGTAGGTTCAGCCTACCTGAGCCTGCCCTGAAATTAACTCCTGTTTATAGTTCCCTCATTTATTGTAGGTGCATGCTTTACTAAAAACCTTGTTGAGTTAATTTAAAACAACTGTACTCATTTATGTCTGTCAAATGTTATGCCACATTTCCAGTAAAAATAGGGCGACCATATGAAAAGGAGGACAGGGCTCCTGTATCTTTAACAGTTGTGTAGAAAAGGGAAATTCAGCAGGTGTCATTTGTATGCATGTAGCAGAAAGCTCTGGCGTGGGCTGGTCCATGAAGTCACGAAGAGTCGGAAGCGACTGAACGAATAAACAACAAAAAGCACCTAGTGAAATTCCCTGTTCATCACAACAGTTAAAGCTGCAGGAGCCCTGCCCACTTTTGTAGAGTGACCAGATACAAAAGAGGGCAGGGCTCCTGTGGTTTTAATTGTCGTAATGAAGAGGGGATTTTACCAGGTGCTGCATGCATACAAATGACACCTGCTGAAATTCCCTTTTCTATGCAACAGTTAAAGATACATGAACCCTGTCCTCCTTTTCATATGGTCACCCTAAATGTCTTAAAAGTGGCTGAGGGGGCATCTGCATGGCCATTAATGCTGTGGCAGCTAATTCTGGAAATGAATCGCTCCATCTGTAATGAAGTTAATTTTAACATAGACTCCCACTCTTTCTGTACTAGCACTAGATAAGAGCCAAGCTCTCAGTTCATCTGGGTGGCCTAGGCCTGAGGCCTACTGCTGCCTGTTGCTGGGAGACCACTGGCGGACATGCCGAGAATTCCGGCAGCTGGGAGTTGGCTTTATTACTAACCCTTTCTGTTGATTGTCCTGTAGGAGAGTCCCTGTTGAGCACTAGACACTAGGCAAATGAGGCTGTTGGGAAATGTTCTCTATGGCTCAGCCACGGGAGTAGCCCCCTTGCAAAACTGCCATGGGCAACACACAATCTCATATGACTTCTTTTTAGTCAGAGGAACCCCGTTTCTCCTCAATCAAGACCACTTCGTCTCTCCTGCCAACAATACCTGGAGGAAACAGACTGCTGTCCATTTCCAAATTCTACAAAAACGTTAATATTTGCTCTGGAATAAAGAATGCAAAGGGGTTATCAGGGGCTTCACTGCTAGGATTTCTGAACTAGCAAGCACTGTCCCCGCCCCCCCAAAACTTGCTCCTATTTGAGGTGGACCAACACTGTCTTGACATCTGCCGTCCTTGTTGCTAGAGTTCCCCAGACCTCCTGTTAGTGTCTGGGAACATATCTATACAGTGTTGGCTGAAACGTCTAGTTTCTCTGAGTCACTTTTGGTAGCCTTGCTTATAAGGCAGTTTCCTATCTTTTTTTTGCATCTTCACAGGAGCAGCAAGTTTTGTACTCTGGCCTGTCCCTGCCCAAAACAGCAAGCTTTCTTCCCTGCCCAAAACAGCAAGCTTTCTTCCATCCTACAATCTGTAGGCTCAGATCTGCTAACTAGCTTTGAGAGATCATGTATATAGGGCTTATAAATGGCTCTCTTAAAAAAGAGAAAGAAAAACATGCCAAGTTTTGTTGATGTCATTAGTCTTAATTTCCTTTTCCCACTGTGAGGAGTTAGGAGAAAAGAGCACATCTATTATTTCCCCTGCCAAATATTTGAGTATTGGTGGATAGTATCTTTATATAATTTAATCACTAGGTAGCACTGGACTTGGCTATATTTGGGTGGAATTGGGAGTTTCCTGTGTTCTGCTTTTGTTTAAGAGAAATAATAAAAAATCTTGTCTAGCTTACTGACTGATGAGCCCTCTAAATCCATCACAGAGTGATCCCATCACAGAGGTTATTAATCTAAAATCTCATGGCTTACCCCCATAATCTATTTTTAGGATGGGGCTCAGCTCTAAAATGTATAAAGTGTTTTTGAATATGTGTAAAGTACCTTTCCTGTCTTCATCAAGTAGCCATGGCTTGCTCTCACGTGCAGGAGTTAGGAATAAAAGCTTACAGAGTAGAAAGTGTGCATTCCAGGAAGACTTGAATGCCAGTTGGGTCGGTCTCTCTCTCTCTCTCTTTTTCTCTCTACCCCCCCCCCCCAAATTATGCCCGTCATGTTAGTTCTGTTTAGGAGAAATGGCTACACTAAGGGCCCTTCACTTGAGTTAGAGATTAACTGTCCTGTGTCTGCCAATTGCTTAGCAACTCCTTTCTTTTAACAACCTGTGCATATACATATAGATCTCGAAATGGTTACAGGGTTGGGTGAAGTGGGGCTCTTGATCGTGATTCTGGCTGGCTCAAACTACATGGGCATGGCCAAGATGTGTTGGAGGCAAAGTGTGTTGGCTTAACCAGCATTGCTTCAGAGAACCACTTTTCCTTTCTAAAACATGCCTAGCTTGAAAAAGCAGTTCTGTTGCCAAACCCTGCCAAGTGCCTGGGGGTGACCTAAAGACACTGTTGATCCAGTAGAGAGAAGAGCTGAGCTGGAGCTTCTGTTGGTGGAGAATCCAAAGAAGGCCATTCTGGTATCACTTCATAAGTGCTGTGTTTGTTACCTGTAAATTGGAGATGGTCTAGTCCAGTGGACTTCATTTTTCAAACCAGAACCTCAACTTCAGCCTGCAATCAATTTTTAATGAATTAATTTATCATAGTTGTCCATCTGTCCCCTTTTTGTTTTAGGAGACTAAATGTAAAGGGGTGCATTTTCATAGCAGTGTAGAAGAGGAAATTTTGGCAAGTGCATCATGTTAGTCAGGAAAAAGAAAAACTGCACCAGCTGAAATTCTTATGTACTTCTATTAAAAATGAGGAGCTCTATCCATGTTTGTCACCTGACCATACTCTGCTTCTCTTCTTAAAAATCTAAAACAAAACGTTGGTGGTACAATTGGTGGAGCCCCACTTGGGTCTAGATATGTTCCACCCATTGAAGACCAAAGTTCTATGTAATGGTGATGTTGTGGTTAAAAATGTAAACTGTTAGTGGGAGAAATCCTTGGTTCAGATCTTGCCACAGCTGCAAACTCTCTTAGGTTGCCCTAGGTGATCCATTATTCCCCCTCATCAGTCATTTGTAAGATAGACCTTTATTATTATTGTTCTGGCTGTAATTATTATTTCACCATGTTCAAAATACTTAGGTTTCTACAACCGGAAACCCAAATTTTGTAACACTGGAAATGTAAAAATAGTTATTTTAATTTAATAGTTCAACTTTCACAAAGGGCTCAGGAAGAGAAGTTACATACAGAAAGAATCGAATGTATTCCTTGTCTTAGGACCAGCTCACATTCCTTTCTTCTTTAAATAAAATGTTTAAATAAAATGGTTGGTTGGGGGGGGGAGTAATCTCAGATTCTATTTTTTTTAAAAATTAGGAAACAATATTTCGGTGTTTGCTATATTACTTGTATAGCTGGTAATTCATCAAGCCAAGCATAGCTTATTAGCCATGTATTCTGGCTTGCCTAATGTTTGACAATCCCATGTCTTTGCAGTCCCCCAAAAAGCAGCATAACCAGGTAAATCACACTTGGCTTTGGCTTCGTGGACCATAGGTTGAGCTGGCCTGCTATCTGTCTTGGAGTTTATTTATTTATTTATTTATTTATTACATTTCTATACCGCCCAATAGCCGGAGCTCCCTGGGCGGGTCACAAAAATTAAAAACATTCAAAGTATAAAACAACAGTATAAAACCATAATATAAAATACAATATAAAAGCACAACCAGATAAAAACAGCAGCAATGCAAAATTACAAATTTAAACACCAAGTTAAAATTTATTTATAGACTGTTAAAATGCTGGGAGAATAAAAAGATCTTCTCCTGGTGTCTAAAAGCATATAATGTAGGTGCCAAGCGAACCTCCTTAGGGAGCTCATTCCACAGCCGGGGTGCCACAGCAGAGAAGGCCCACCTCCTGGTAACCACCTGCCTCACCTCCTTTGGCAGGGGCTCGCAGAGAAGGACCCCTGAGGATGACCTTAGGATCCGGGCAGGTACATATGGGAGGAGGCGTTCCTTCAGATAGCCTGGCCCCAAGCCGTTTAGGGCTTTAAATGTTAATACCAGCACTTTGAATCGGGCCCAGACCTGGACTGGCAGCCAGTGAAGCTGGAAAAGTCCTGGCATAATGTGGTCTCGTCGGCCAGTCCCTGTTAGTAAACGTGCTGCCCTGTTTTGTACTAGTTGAAGTTTCCGGACCGTTTTCAAAGGCAGCCCCAAACGAGAGGTTATCAGAGCATGGATAACTGTAGCTAAGCTATCTCTGTCCAGATAAGGGCGCAGCTGGTATATCAGCCTGAGCTGATAAAAGGTGCTCTTTGCCACTGAGTTCACCTGTGCCTCAAGTGACAGTTCTGGATCCAAGAGCACCCCCAAACTACGGACCCGATCCTTCAGGGGGAGTGCAACCCCGTCCAGGACAGGACAAACATCACCTCACCGGACAGATGAACCACCTGCTAACAGTACCTCTGTCTTGTCTGGATTGAGTTTCAGTTTATTAGCCCTCATCCAGTCCATTACCGTGCCTAGGCACTGGTTCAGAATAGCCACTGCCTCACCTGGGTTTGATGACAAGGAAAGGTAGAGCTGGGTATCATCTGCATATTGATGACACCTCAGTCCACATCTCTGGATAACCTCCCCCAGCGACTTCATGTATATGTTAAACAGCATAGGGGATAAGATAGAGCCCTGTGGAACCCCATGGCTTAGGAGCCACGGTACAGAGCAATAATGCCCCAGCACTACCTTCTGGAATCGGCCATCCAAGTAGGAGCGGAACCACTGCAATGCAGTACCTCCAACTCCCAGCTCAGACAACCTATCCAGAAGGATACCATGGTCGATGGTATCGAAAGCCGCTGAGAGGTCCAGGAGAACCAACAGGGTCGCACTCCCCCTGTCTCTCTCCCGACACAGGTCATCCCACAAGGCGACCAAGGCAGTTTCCATTCCAAAACTAGGCCTGAAACACGATTGAAATGGATCTAGATAATCCGTTTCATTCAATAGTGTCTGGAGTTGTTCTGCAACCACCCGCTCAAGCACCTTGCCCAGGAAGGCGATATTAGCCACCGGCCTGTAGTTGTTAACATCCTCCGGGTCCAGGTTAGGCTTCTTCAGGAGTGGTCTAATTACTGCCTCTTTTAAAGAGGCCGGCACCACTCCCTCTCTCAAGGAGGCATTTACAACCTCCTGGACCCAGCCGGCGATCCCCTCCTTATTTGATGTAATGAGCCATGCGGGGCAAGGGTCAAGCACACAGGTGGTCGACCGGACTTGGCCAAGCACCTTGTCCACATCCTCGGGCCTCACTAACTGAAACTCATCCAATAAAACTGAACAGGACGGCGCTCTGAACGCTTCTACTAGTGGAGCTACATTAAGTGTGGTGTCCAATTCATGACAAATCTGAGCGACTTTATCTTCAAAGTGCCATGCAAACTCATCACAAGTTTGCTGGACTTGTTCTAAGATTATGTTCCAGTCCATGGAAATGCATTGTAAATCTGAATCATCCTGCCATACTGTGGTTTGTTTTTAACTTGTTCATTAGTTCTACCTCATTGATTGCTTAATTCCACCTGAATGTTGGAAACAACTTGAATTGCACTTTCTTCTGCCAAAAGGCAATTTGTTCCCACTGTCCAAACGTTTATCTGATCAGGGGTTGGGACATATCTGTGGGAACTGTCTCTTGGCTGCCAATGGGCTCATGTTGCCAATCCTCTAGAGGCTGAGGCTGGTTATGATTCGCTTTCTGTTGCTTGTCCGTGCAGGAAAGAGGGTTGTGTAAAAGGCCCGCGTGGGAAGGGAGTAAACATGAGGAAAGACAGCCATCCCAACCAGAAAAACAAGCTTGTTCCTTGCCTGCCCTAAGTTTTATAACTGGCCTGTTTGTTTCTTAGCTAGACTTTTAGCAGGTCTGCAGAATGATCCAGCTTACCTAGAGACCCTGGAGCTTGCTTCTACTTGAGTCTGTGCCTACAAAAGGTTTCTGACGTTTCTGACTTTTGTTTTCAAACTCTTTCCTAAAAGCACTCAAAGTGGTGTGCTATTAAAATTAAAACAAAACAAAGCTTTGTACAAGTTCAAAATGGACTCATACAACATTTAAAGCTCTAAAGAGGCAAAAAAACTAACTCAAGGCAGCTTTTATTTACCCATGCAAGCTTTACAGAGGGAGAGGGCAGGGAGTTCCAAACAATCTAAAGAACAGGGGCTGCAAGCAAGCCCGGCTTTGTATCTTCGTAGTTCTCCCCGTAGGAAATAGTTCATGAAGCACAGTTTCACTTGCTGATTGCAAGGCTCAAAAAGATACTTACAAGACAGGATGCTGGAACCACTACTAAATTAGATTACCTACCAGATTAAGCCCAAGACATTTTGATACCTGAGGTGGACAATCCAAATGGCACTTGCCTCTCACATACACACGAATTAAAATCTGACACAATCTGCCAGGAAGTTCGTCTGCCTAAGTCCAATTAGAACGAACTGAAACTGTGCATTTCAATAGATAGGATTTGTATAGGAGAAGTTCCTGGTGGATTGCACCATATGATTCAGATCTGTCTCTCTGCTGCCGTTGAAGTAGCCCAACACCTGAAACAGCCACCTCACTTTGTCTCTTGATAAAATTGCATCTAACGATGGGCAAATTGGTCTATTTCCAGTCTGTCTGTCTTTGTCCCTATTATCCCTATTTGTCCCTATTAATGTATAAAATTGTACATTAATGTACAATTTAAAAAAAAATGCACAAAAATTATTATTTAAATACGCATTTCTAAACTTATATTGATAAGTTTTTAGTAGGGATGTGCTCCACTTCTAATTGGACCGGCGAATTAGAAGCGGAACGGGGTGCTTCGCCTCCCCTGAAGGCGGAGGCGAAGAGGATTGGGGGCCGGCGGAGCGTGGCGAAGAGGATCGAGGTGAAGGCGGATCCTTCGCCTCGATCCGGAGCTCCGCCGGAAAGGTAAGTGGGGTTTACCGGGCCCTGCCGCTGTCGCTGTCGCCCATGCGGCAACAGCGGCAGGGCCCGGTAACCCCCCCTCCTCTCCCTTACCTGCCTCCGTCCGCGGTCTGTCGGCTTCTTCAATTGAGCCTGCGGTTCAACCAGGAAGTCTAGGCCACACGGCCTAGACTTCCTGGTTGAACTGCGGGCTCAATTGAAGAAGCTGATGGACCGCGGACGGAGGCAGGTAAGGCCCCCCTCCCCCTTGGTCCCTTATTGGGCTCTGCCGCTGTCACCGCACGGGCGGCGACAGCGGCAGGGCCCGGTAACCCCCCCGCCCTCCTCTCCTGGCCTTACCTGGCGCCACTCCCCTCCACTGCGGAGCTCCGATTCGGAGCTGGAGCTCTGCAGCGAAGAGGAGTGGAGTATGGGCGGAGCGGCGCAGAGCGGAGCGGGCCGATCCGAAGTTTTCGGATCGGCCCACGGGGCGGAGCGGGGGGTCCGTGCATACCCCTAGTTTTTAGTATTGAGGATTGTGCTGAAAGATTCATGAAGCAGGAAAACGGGTAGATAACTAAGTTCCAGTCTGCACATTAGTCCAAGAAGTACTGATCAGGTCAATACATATCTGAATTTGCAAAGAACGCAGCCTTCACACATCCCTGTCTCTGACATCTACTGTTTCTTCCCTGGGTTCATACAGCAATGAATGTGGATTAGATGAGAACAGTGTCCATAACTTGTGATGACCTGTGCATGTATCCTTTCAACCAGTACTCTCGATGTGCTGGTTCTGTCACACAAATCGGTCCAAGATTTATAGACAACCTACATAGGAACATAAGAAGAGCCCTGATGCTGGATCAGACCAAGGGTCCATCTAGTCCAGCACTCTGTTCACACAGTGGCCAACTAGCCATCGGCCAGGGACCAACAAGCAGGATGTGGTACAACAGCACCCTCCCACCCATGTTCCCCAGCAACTGGTACACACAGGCTTATTGCCTCGAATACTGGAGATAGCACACAACCATCAGGGCTAGTAGCCATTGATAGCCTTTGCCTCCAAGAATTCATGCAACCCCCTTTTGAATCCATCCAGATTGGTGGCCATCACTACATCTTGTGGTAGTGAGTTCCGTAATTTAACTATGCGCTGTGTGAAGAATAACTTCCTTACTATACCTAGTAAGAGTATAATAAAATCCCAGTGTGTACTGAGCTTTTATACTCTTCATCTGGGGATATAACCCACGGTTTATGAGGTACTTCCTCTGTTATTATATATATCAGCACAAGGGTCACAAAAACTGTACTGCAGCCTTAACTAGAAATTAGAGGAGTGGTTGTTGACAGAAGCAACAGGCTTGTATCTCCTCACTGCACCCCCAGTAATGTCTAGTAATACAAAATATGTAAATATGATGTCACTGTGCTACTTAGTTTCCCTTAACACCACCACATTTCATTTTCTGTTTGCAAAGACAGAGAAATGGTGACTGATTGTAGGAAAAGGTCCAGAAAAGTTGGGGAGGGATGGGAGTATCCTGAAAGATGCTGGCTGGCATCCTGAACAGGAGCACTCCGCACTGCAGTATTTTGTTAAAGTGATGAAGTACTGATGAAGTGAGTACAGGCTCAATATGCATTGTGTCCTTTCAGATCGCTAAGGAAGTTGCTTTCATATTTATGTGTTAAATGTCACGTACATAAGGGCTATCAGCCTCTTGGTTTATTCCAAGGTTTATGGGGAATCTTCGCAATTGGATTCATTTATTTCTATTTGGTATGAAAAACTAAAGGTCATCACAGAATGTTAACTCTGAATGAGCAGATCTTAAAGAACAATAAGTTCATGTCTCCTAAATGTCACGTTTTTCAAAACTATCATGTTTAAGGGCCTCTGATGAGGAGTAATGATTCCTATATTGGGAGGCTGCCGGAACAACTTGGAGTAATGCAGGAAATCAATAGGAAGTTCTTGAAATGAGCCAAGAGCATGGCATTTCCTATAGAAACGGATACTTCTGTGTTGTATTTGGTGTCAAGAATCTGGGGGAGGATTTTATTGAGGCAATGGCTGTATGTGGGGACATGAATGCTGGTTGGCTGAGTTTTCAATAATGGGGGAGAGGCACAGGAAGTATCAGGCTTTCTGAAAAGATCAGAGAAGCTTCTGCTTGGCTTGGGTGAATTCCAAGTGCCGGGAATGAGTCGCATGCTAGATTCCTGAAGCCCCAAAAGCTGCTTAGTTCAAACCAGTGTATGAAATTAGCATCCGGCACTGCGTATTTTATCTCCCCAGCACGAGAACTAGTATGGTATAATGGCTAGAATGTTGGACTGGGAATTGGGAGATCCAAGTTCTAATCCCCACTCAGCCATGGAAACCCACTGGGTGACTTTGAGTCATTCACAGACTCTCAGCCCAACCTCCCTCACAGGGTTGTTGTTGTGAGGATAAAATGGAGAGGAGGAGGATTATATACACTGCTTTGGTTCCTTAAAGAGGAAAAAAGGTGGGATATAAATGTAATAAATAAATGGAGGGAATGTCACCTGTTGGATTTTGACCTGCCGTCTGGCTGTTTAAAGCCACAGAATTCTTTCCAGAAAAATAGGTGTTAGCTGTAGAGCTGGAAAAGTTATATGTTACAGGAAAAGACAAAAGTTAGTCTCCTGAACCAATCTGCCCCCCCCCCCCCCCCCCCCGCACACACAAACACACTTGCTCTCCCAAGTCAGGTTTAAAGTTTGTAATTCATGCAATCTGTCTCTTGAAGGGTTCTGGCACTTGGCAGGTGACAAAGTTATTGGTCTGGTTCAGACAACACGCTAAACCATGCTGCTTAACCACAAAATGGTTAAGGGAATGCATGTGGTTAAGCAGCATGGTTTAGCGTGTTGTCTGAACCAGGCCATTGTTTTATTTTCAACCTCCATAATGTTGTGTGTGTGCAGTTTGTCAATAAGTAGCAGGTTTCTGTCTACTCAATTTAAAAAGATTGTTCCATGCCCCTCCCCAAAACTGAATTCTATAGTCTATGACATTACTCAGGTTTTTTTACATATCTGCTGATTGTGTCTAATGTATTCTGCTTCTGCTAGTCACAGGAAAGGGCACAAAATTACACAGGGCACTGAAGCTTGTTCACTGAAAATCCTGCTCAGCTCTCCCTTGGGCTTCTGGAATTTTCCAGAGGATTGCCCACATTCTTCTTGCTTCATAAGGGCTAGGAATGTACTTTAAAAAGCAGCCGAAGAAGACAAAAAACAGATTCTCTGTGATGATTTTTTTTGCCCCATTCCAAATTCTTTACATATGCACAGTCCTGATAATGTATATTGATTGGCATGTGTATATGTGGAAGATTTTATATTGTAAATCCATACCAGCTTAAACCCAGGACTCCAAAAGGAGCCTATAACAAGATGTTCAGACTTGTACTTAGCTGCCTAAGTAGCCAGACATCCCCTCCCACCTCAGCCAATCAGATTAAAACCTTGTTCCTTGGCGGTGGGGTCCCCCCTTCTTCTTGAGTTCAACCTTACTGGCATTTCTGTTTTGTTTTCTTTCAGTCTGCACAGGGACAGATATGAAGCTGCAGCATCCTTCCAGCCCAGAAAACCACCATGCTACCCTCCGTCGGCTCTATGAGCACTGTCAGGTTGTGCAAGGCAACTTGGAGATCACACATTTGCCAGCAGATGTGGACATGTCTTTTCTCAAGGTAGGGATGATGTGGGAAGTAAATAACATGTTCTCAACATTGCTTCTCTTTATTTGCATGGGACTGGGGAGAGGAAGGAACAGGGAAGGTAGGTGCCTGTTCCCAGTTTGGCTATCGTTTTCTTTCTTCAGTGTAGAGAGGGAAAGTTGATGGATGGAAGTTATAAAAATACTTCCCACCAGGAGTTCAGGAGTCACATCGTGGACTCACTGCAGCTTCATGTCTGTATGCATTAACCATTCCAAAGTATAGAAGAGCATTTACCCTTGCTCGCTTTGATGTGTTGCCATCAGCATTACCAGAAGGACGATTTAGTAAAATCCCGGTTAATGAACAGAACTGTCCCTGTGGCTGTAGAACAATAGAATCTGTTGAACATGTCGTTTTGCATTGTCACATGTACGAGGAATGCAAAAAGAAGTTAATTTTTCCATTATTAACAGCCTTTTCTGGATGTCACCCCACAACATTGGTATTAATTTGTTTAAGGGATGTGTTCTTGTGTGGTGCAGAATGGTAAAGCAGCAGTTTCTGCAGCTGAAACTCTCCCCATGGCCTGAGTTCGATCCCAGCGGAAGCTGGTTTCAGGCAGCTGGATCGGGTCAACTCAGCTTTCCATCCTCCCGAGGTCGGTAAAATGAATACCCAGTTAGCTGGGGGAAAGGTAATAATGGCCGGGGAAGGCAACGGCAAACCACCCCACTATAAGGCTTGCCAAGAAAACGTCAGCGAAAGCTGGCGTCCCTCCAAGAGTCAGTAATGACTCAGTGCTTGCACGAGAGGTTCCTTTCCTTTCCTTTCTCCCATATTACTGAAAGGGTCTCTGTTTCTCATGACCTCAATGCAAATTAGAAAAATAACATTGCAATCCTCCTGAGAGAAGGAACTTCACCAAGCTGTATTATGTTTTTATGTCACTTTTTATCTATCCTTTGCATGTTTTGTATTGGTTTTGCTGGTCTGCGACCGTAATAAATAACAATTGATTGATGGATTGATTGAGTCACATCATGCCATAATGATTCCACATTTAGTTCTTCCCACAGCAGAACTGTTGCACATGGAAAGGTGTTACTAAAAGTGAGCAAAGCTATGTTGCCATCTCTAGCCACCACCCACTTCCTCAAAAAGGCCACCCTAGCTTTAGATGTCGTGATCATACTTCCAAGAGAGCTGGATTACATTAGCAGGCATAGCCTTGACTACACTGGACAACAAGCTGTTGGATTTGAATCCATGAAATCGGCATTTGGATGCCTACACATTGGCTCAGTTCAGACAACACATTAGTGAATGCAGTGTGAAAGCTCCACTCAACAGCTGAGTTTTGAGGAGGCACTCCTCACACAGCATGGTCTAACTCCACTGTTGTGTGACTGTGGGCCATTGTGACGTTTGATTGACAGTTCCTCCACCTTCTCTTCTCCCCTAGTCCTCCCGATGGTATCCCATCAGCCATTACTGCAAAAAAAACACAATCCCAGTGGTTCTCCTAGAGCGGCACTCCCTCCTTTCGCTGCTTTTGCCAAGGAACTCTGTAGCCAGTAGGAAAAGTCAACTCAAAGCAGTGTAAAACTCCACGGAGCCCACCACACAACATGCAACACAATGATTGTGCAGGAATCCTCCTCTGCACAGCGTGGATATTTTTGCGTGGAGTTTTCCCACCAGACAACATGATTCTCAACGGTGGTGTAAAAACTCCACCGTGGAGCTCTAAAACCACCGTTGAGAAATGTGTTGTCTGAATTGAGCCATTGAGTAGCTGTGGCCATGCTAAACTTGAGTTTCCACCTGTAAAATGGCAAATAGTAGTGACCTATCTTATAGGAGTGCTATGAGAATGAATAAGGGCTTTGGGTCCATTCTTTCTCCCATTCCTTTCAATGAATAATAGTAATGTAAGTGGGGACTTGTGACATTTTAGAAATGTGCTCTGGAGAATGTGGCCTGGTCTACTTGCTTGAGCTTTCTGCAGCTATTTGCTCCCCAGATACACGGTTTCAAATTTCAGTGGCAGGAAATGGAAAAGAGCAGAGCAAGTACCACAGCAGAATTTAAACAGTTGCTCTTAGAAATACTTTAAGATTCAGTTGGCAAAAAGAAAAAGGAAAGCTGTGAGTCTTAAAAGCACTTGTTAGGGTTAGTAGGGCTGTGCACAGACCCCCCCGGTCCGCTCTGGATCCCAATCCGCAACTTCTGGATTGGGTCCACTCTGCCCCGCGTTGATCCGCCTACGGTCTTCTCCAATCCGCTGCGGGGATCTGGATCGGAGCTCCGTGTTCCCACTCCCCATAGATGGCGGCGCCAGGTAAGGCCCCCCTTCCCCTCACCACTTACCTGCCTCCGTCACATTCCAGCGTCGTCGTCAACTGAGCCTGAGGCCTCGGGTTCAGTTGCCGCCGCTGGAACGCAACGGAGGCAGGTAAGCCCCCCTCCCCCTGCCCCCATTACCTGGCTCTGCCACCGTCGCCACACAGACTGTGGCAGCGCCAGGTAAGCCCCCCTCCTGCCACACTTACCTTTTTTTCAGAGCTCTGGATCGAGGCGAAGGATCCGCTTGCTCTCGATCCACTTGTTCTCGATCTGCAGCTCACCCGACCCGTCTCCGCCTTTATCGGAGGCAGAGCAGGCCGCTTCACTATCGGTTCTAAGAACCGAAGCGGAGCACAGCCCTAATGGTTAGTGTATGTTTAGATACCTAGCACCATTAATGCATTGGGCATCCTAGTCATAACCTTTAATGCCCTACATGGCTTAGGAGCCTGATAATTGTTGGATCACCTTCTCCTGCAGCAGCCGACCCATCCATTGTCATTTAACTTTTAACATTGTCATTTAACAGGTATTGCGGTCCCATTGTCACTTGGGACTGCAATACCTGACGGAACGCCTCTCCCGACATGAACCTACCTGTACACTGCGCTCAACATCTAAGGTCCTCCTCTGAGTGCCTACTCCGAGGGAAGCTCGGAGGATGGCAACAAGGCAGAGGGCCTTCTCAGTGGTTGCCCCCCGACTGTGGAATGATCTTCCCGATGAGGCTCGCCTGGCGCCAACATTGTTATCTTTTCGGCGCCAGGTCAAGACTTTTCTCTTCTCCCAGGCATTTTAACAGCATTTAACAACGTTGTTTGTTTTTAATGGACCCCAGAATTGTTGTTTTTAAATGGATACTGTTGTTGTTTTTATACTGTTTTTATGTTTTTTAAATTTTTGTATACTTTTAATGTTTACTATTTTTAATTGTTGTAAACCGCCCAGAGAGCTTCGGCTGTGGGGCGGTATATAAATGTAATAAATAAATAAATAAATAAATAAGACGTTTTTGTGGCCGCCCTTACTTTATGAACATAGGAAGCTGCCTTATATTGAGTCAGACCATTGGTCCATCTAGCCTAGTATTATTGACACTGACTGGCAGCGGCTCTCCAGGGTTTTAGGCAGAATTTTTTCCTTGCCCTTCCTAAAGAAGTTGGGGATCGAACCTGGGACCTTCTGCTTGCAAAGCATGTGCACTGTCACAGTGAGCTATGATGCCTCTACATGATGCATGGCGGGTAGTGACCGAAGAGAGAGTCTTTTCAGTAGGGGTGTGCACGGACCCTGATCCTCTCCGCGGCCGATCCGCAAATTGCGGATCAGGCCCGCTCCGCCCCGCCTCGATCCGCCTGGGGGCCACTCTGCTCCACTGCGGAGCTCCGGCTCCAAATCGGAGCCCCGCAGTGGCGGGGAGTGGTGTCAGGTAAGGCCCCCCCTCCCCCTTACCTGAGTCCGTCGTGGCCCATCCCAGCTTCACTAGAGCTCAACTAGGAACTGTAGGCCCCGATTGCAGCCTACACTTCCTGGTTGAGCCTCAGGCTCGAGTGAAGCTGGGATGGGCCGCGACGGACTCAGGTAAGACCCCCCTCCCCCTTGGTCCCTTACCTGGCTCTGCCGCCGTCGCCGCACGGGCCTAGTCTTCCTGTTTGAGTCCTCGGGCTCAGTTGAAGCAGCTGCGGGACCGTGGACGGACGCAGGTAAGGGAGAGGAGGGAGGGGGGGTTTACCTGGCCCTGCCGCCGTCGCCACATGGGCAACAGCGGCAGGGCCAAGTAAACCCCACTTAACTTTTTGGTGGAGCTCCGGATCGAGGCGAAGTATCCGCCTTCACCTCGATCCACTCCGCAACGCTCCGTGGTTCCCCCAATCCTCTTCGCCTCCGCCTTAAGGGTAGGCGAAGCCCCCTGCTCCGCTCCTGCTTCTCCAGTTTGAGGAGAAGTGGATCACATCCCTACTTTTCAGTAGTGGCTCCTTCCCTTTGAAATGCCCTCTTCAAGACAGTTTCCACCTTGTTTCAAGCTTGTTTCCATTATTTAGGCACCAGGCAAAAAGCATTTCTGTTTTCCCAGACTTCTAAGAAAGGCAAATTTGAGCATTTCTAACATTGAATAGTTTTTATTTTTACTGGCTGATTGAAAGGACTATTGGTGTTTTAGTTAGCTGTATAAGTTTGCATTCCTTTGATTTTGTAACTGTACTTTTATTGTATATATCACTACTTTGCTAGCTGCCCTGGGCACCTAAGTTTATGTTCAAGGTGCAGTGTATAAATTATGAAAATAAATAAGTAAATAATTGGATTGAATGACAATAGCCTCCAAGTGTGTAGGACCAGGGAGACTGCCAGAGCTATACAGGCTCTCGAGGAAGTAATTGCAAAGGCGAGTCCCTTGTCCCATGACCCTCCCTAAATCATATTCGTAGCATGCTGTGGTTTGGCTGGAGTAGACATGGATATTCCCATCTCTCTTGAGTGGTTGGTCTATCAGGAATGGGGAACCGGTGGCCCTCCAGCTGTTGTTGGATTACAACCCCCATCAGTCCCAACGAGTGTTACGGTCAGGGGTGATAGGAGGTGTTCTTCCCTACCCCTGCTCTAAATGAACTTTGGACAGCCTCCAGTGTCATGAAGCTGAGATTCCTTGCTTGCTCCTTCCATTCTTGATGTCTTGCTCTTTCTTTCTTTGCTTCTCTCAGGACATCAGAGAGGTCCAGGGCTATGTACTGATTGCCAAGAACCATGTACGTCACTTGCAGCTGGAAAATCTCCTGATCATTCGTGGGACCCAGCTGTACGAGGAGAAGTATGCCCTGGCTGTCCTTGACAATGCCGACATCAGCGGAGATGTGGGGCTGTGGGAGCTGGGCATGTTGAAACTGACAGGTATGGAAACAGGGGCTGGGCAGTTTCTCAGACATACGATAGTAGACGTTGATGAGGCTGCCCAATATGGGTTGGAGCCAGACTAAGCACTTGGATTGCATTTAAATCAAGTCATAACTAACTTGTCCCTTGATTTCAATGGGACTTAAGCGCAACTAAATTTGAATCCAGCAAAATGACTACAAGTGAGCCTTGACTAGCTAGGATCTTGTGTCTAACTTTGATTCCATATTCATAAACCCTGCTGCAAATATCGCCTCTCAAATTGCATCAGATTTGCAATATAAACAATATTAGACAAACATATAATATAAAACAGATCTCTCTTTCTCTGGGTGCGTTCGAACAACACAATAGTCAAGCATGTGTTAATAGTCAACTCCATGGACGACTATTTAGGGGCTACTCCCCACACAACATGACAATAATTGACTGTGAGTTGACTTTGAACACATTGTTGACTATTGTAGCTGACCCGTGCCCACACCCACCCTCTCTCTGCCCTCTCACTGAATAGCGGCACTAGTTTCCATTAGAATCTCCCTTTGTGCCGGGTCCCCCCACTGTCAGTACCTGATGGCATGCCTGAGCCCGCATGGGGCTCTCCCAGCAAAATGGATCTATGCTCTCGTCCTCCTGTTCCATTGTGCCCATGTGCTTCCTGGGACGGGCACATCCTGCCCCGGGGTGTGTGTGATGCGATTGGTGACTTCCCTCCCCGAACTGTCCTTCCATTCCCTTGCAAAGGATTTCTCCCCTAAAGCTACAGCAGAGATGCTTGCAGCAGCCCCGCTTTTTAAATGCAAAGCGGGGTGGCTGCATGAATCTCTGCTGTAGCTTTCGCCCTCAAGGATTTTGGGGGTGGGCAGTGGAAGGATCTGTCCTGTAGCGTTGCAGTTCAAGCAGTCGCAGCATCCTGCCCCACCCAGGGACAGCACATGCACGTCCCGGGAAGCACATGCTCATCCCAGGAAGCTGACACATGTCCATGGAGCCCTGCTGGGTAAGAGCGGCAGCGGTTTCTGCTGCTCTTGCCTTGCAACTCTGTAGGCATGTGCAACAGTCAACGGAGCTCACCACATGACACAATGACCAACAGTTGTGCAAATAGTCAACTTTGCACACCATTGATTATTTGTGTTGGTTATTTGGGGGAATAACCAACCATGGTGTGGAAAAGGCTCGCCAGACAACACAATAGTTAACGGTTGTCTATTTCAGCAACAGTGGACTATTTAATAAACCGTTGACTAACATGTCATCCGAACCCAGTCTGCCTCTCTTTCTCTCTCTGGCTTTATGTTGTATCTATCTTAAAAACCATTTGATAACTGCAAGATGCCATGTTGAAGGAGTCCAGGCTTTTCATATTGGCAATTCTATGAAAGGAAATATTTCCCAAGAGTACTTTGGCAACCTTTTTATATACTGGATTTTAATAACATTGTAATAGTTTGTTTATTTATTTATGAAAAGATTTTGCATATTTGGTGAAAAGATTTTGGTGTGAAACTTCTGTCTTTAATCCTTATTTGTGCATCTCAGTTTATTGGGGTTTTAGGGGGTTATTTTCTTCTTTTGCCGTTTGTTTCTAGGATCTAGACCAGTGGTGGCCAACTTTTTTTTTGACAAAGGTGCCTCAGATCAAATCCAGAGTATGAGACATTGTCATTCTAGTTAAGAGTGTCTTACGAGAGGTACATACCCGCACCTGCCAGGGGGTATTTTTGTTTCTGGCCTACTGAGCCAGAGAGCTGGAAGCAATGTAGTTCAGGAGAGGCAGGCCCGTGAGGAGGATTGAATGCGTGATATAGCCAGGTCTGGGAGTTCACTCAGCCTCCTGCTGCTTGCACAGTTCATGGCACCGATGCTGCAGATAAACCACGTGTGATCTAGACCTGTTGTTTTCAGACTTTCTATCTCCCCAATGGAGCTTCTGCGTGCGTGTTGTAAAAATGTTTGGGGGCATGTTCTAGACTGGGGACACAGTCAGGCCCAAAGTACACTTTCAGATTGTGGAAAATGAAGTGGTAGAGGAGGCTGCAGATGGCGGGGCGTCACATGGCCGTTGGCCCTACTGGAGGAGAAGGCAGTCCAGCCCATCTGGAAGGCTCCAGGTGGGCAAAGGCGGCTCTCGGGGCGCCACCCTAAAGTGCAGGGAGGGAAGTGGCGGATCATTTGCCACTTCCCAAGTCCTGCTGGCTCATGCCTGCCATGGAGGTTGTTTCCCTCCCCGAGGCCTTGGGAGGGAACAGGCGGCCCTTGAATTCTGCAGATGTAAGGCTGCCTCCTGGAACACCCTGTTTTGGAAGCAACTTCTGGTGAGAACACCACTGGTGACAGCTTCACACCCACAGAGTTTTCCACAGGTGTAACTGAAGCCCACGGGATAAGCGTGCTCCCACTGCTGGATGAGGGGGTTAGGGTTGCTCTGAAAGTAATATATAAATGCCAAATAGATTGTTCTTTCTTTATTTCAGCTCAGCCAAAGGGTACTGAACTTGGAAGTAAATTAGTAGGTTGCACAACCCATTTTCAGAGAGCAAATAAACACAAAGAAAGATTGGGTTCCCACAACCCATGATGGTTTATTTTCCAGAACTACCCAAAATGAATTAAGTGTGTTGTCTTTGGGATGCCCACCCCCCACGGTGGATTATTTCTCCCAAATAAGCCACCCTGAGAACCCAGAGTCTGCAGTAAGGATTATTTTACCTATGGTGGGCTGGCTTGTGATCTGTCACACCTGAGTTATGGAGATCACCTATAGAGCTGTTTGGCAAGAGTGGCCCAAAACACTGGTGCCGTTCTGCTCTTCTCAAGCAATCTGTATTCCCCTGCAAAGGAAGCTGGGATACCTGTCCAGCTGGTCGGGAGAACTACAGGAGGAGGATGGGTGAAGGGGTGTGCGTGTGAAATAAACTACTCTGTATAGCTTGATTGCCTGATCATCTGATGGGAACCCAGTAGGTTGTTTCCATAACCACCTACCCAGCGTAGCTTGCCACCCACCATGGATTAGCGTGATGTGTGAAACCAGCCAAAGTGTTACCCTTTGATCCTCACTCCCCCTTTCTTTTCCCCTTTTCTTTTCAGAGATCTTGAAAGGTGGGGTGATTATAGAAAGGAACCCACAGCTGTGCTTCCAGGAGACCATTTATTGGGAAGCCATCTTCCACAAATACAATTTGCACAATGACACATTGATCAGCAGCCACCGTCTTAGGACATGTAAGCATCATGGTTTGGGGTCTGGGCTGCCTGGGAATGTAGAGTTCTGTACTGAAATAAAACCTGTATTTATGAGGCTGGGTTGCCTGGAACACATCACAGTAGTGTTTCTTTACCCTGCTAGTTTCTTATTTCATTATCTTCTGGGTAGAATTCAAGGTTCTAGTTTTTCATGAAATCCATGTGTTCCAAGTGGTAAAAATAAATGTTCAGCCCCAAGAACAAGCTGAATTCTGCAACCACTATAAATTATGCAAGTACAGAAAATTGGCATTATATTTGCTTTTTATATACAACTTATTTTGTTCTTGCTAGCCATGAGGAAAGGAAAAATATCTTTGTAGGCCACCAAAGCCCCTGGAAATCGTATTCCTACCTTCTGGCTTCTGAGATTTCAGTGGACATTGTCCACACTCTTTCAAATATATTTTCATGTCCACGAGTGCTAAAAAATGTAAGCCAACAAATCAAAGGCTAAAATTTTGTCTCCTCAGTAGATTATTGCTTGTCCTTTATGCCCTAATTCTAGCCCTTTCTACAGTTGGTGAGACTGGGCAAGCCAGCCATGCACCATTCATACCAACTTCCTCTTTCTCACGGTTTCTGTAGACCACTGCTGCCTCACAACTCAGGCTCCACCTCCAGCATTCTGGGAATTCTGCACGTGTGGCCTGGGTGACACCGTTCGGCCCCCTTGGCAGGCCAGCCCTGCCACCATCTGACACACACACCCCACCTCAGCTACCACAGGGCGTGTGTGTATTCCGCATCCAGGCAACTCAAAGCTCATGTTGTACGTTCTGCATAACCTATGGAAATCGAGAAAAATCACATGAGTTCTTTTATTTTTGCGTAATTTATTCTGTAGAGTTTTCTATTTTGCATGAGCGATCCTCCCTGTAAACATTTTGCTACTTACATGGAGGGTCAATGAACTATGCAGAACCCCGAAGCCCCCAGTAACTGACAGTCTTATTCAGCTACCTCTCTGACATCTGAGATTTCAACAGGTACAGCCCATACACACTTTCAAGTTTACCATTGCATTCATATTTACTTTTAAAAAACGAAACCAGATATTCTCAGGAAGCTGAATTGTGTATCCTCTACTGCATTCTGTGCTGGCTGACACATAGCTTCCATGGCTTGTTCTTGCAGCTTTCCAGCCAGGTTTGTGTCCCCTCCTTCAGTTTTGCATCTTTCCCCTGCTTTAAGGAGGTTTCTGTTTCCCCTCTCACCAGGCCCTGACTGTAGCGGAATCTGCCCCAATCTCCATTGCTGGGGAGAAGCAAAAGAGAGTTGTCAAATATGTGAGTATGAGTAGCAGCTGTTTGGGATCTGGGGATAGAATGTGCTGAAATGTGCAGGTTTACACAGGATTTCTGACAGCTGTAGACCAGCTGCTTTACATGCCAAAGGTCCCTGGTTCAGCCCATGTCAAGGCTCTCAGGTAGAGACCCCTTGCTGGGAAGGACCCCGGCTTGAGATCTGCTGCCATTCTGAGTGGGTCGTCCTGGGGTGGGTGTCCCGGTGGTCTGATTGTGTACAAAGCCATCTCATGCCCCCCTTATAAGGTTAGTTTGCTCTGCAGCCCCCCCAAAATGTAGTCTATGCCAAGGTATTCCAAATCCTGCATCAAGAAAATCTAAATTCTGCGGCACATTATCAATTACATTTTTTTTATTTTGCATAATTTATTCTGCAGTTTGTGGCAATTTTTGTAATTCTTGGTTTTGCTAGTCAAAGTAGTATGCTGGGCACTTAGGCCCTGCCCTGTGACCACTGAAATTCTCACTTGGCAACTCTTCTGGCTACTGAGATTTCAACAGAGCATTGCCCACACACTTTCAGGCATATCTTTGCTAGCCTAATTTTTTTCACAATTTACGACATTTATATTCCCCCTCTCTTCCAAGAATCTCAGGGTGGCCTAGAAGGTTAACTCTCCTTGTTTTACCCTCACAGCAACCCTGAGAGTCAGGTTAGATGGAGAGATGAGGACTTGTCCAGTGAGCTCTATAGATGATGGTGATTTGAACTTGGCTTTGCCCACTCTTAGGCATTCTAACCCACTCACCTTTCCTTTCCTTTCCTTTCCATTGGAAGCCACGTTTCTTGGAAAGTTGAATCCAGTTCCTTATGCTATATCCTGCGTTCCGTCTCACTGCCCCCTGTGCCTGTGAAGTACTCTGGTGACGCCTGTGGTTTTATGTGATGGTGGTTGTTTTAAAACAAATCAGGTGGCTGGGAGTGCTTCAAAGGAAAGGGCTGACCTCCAGCCGCACGCTGCCCTTGTCCCCGTGAACGCCTCTGGGCCCCACATGGCCCCAGAGACGTTCCTCAGAGGTGAAGATGGCAGGCGACTGGAGAGAAGCGCTCCCTTTTGAAGTGCTCCTGGCCAAGCCAGCAACAACAACAGCGACGATGACAACAGAAGGAAGAGATGGATGCCCTTGCTGTTGCCTGGTGAGGGAACAGGGCTTGGGAAAGGCAGCGGCGTAAGCAGGGAGACACATCTTGCAGGGAGACCCGTGTAGTCAAACTACATTTGAGTGCTTGTGCTGCTCACCCTGCTGTCACTTAGTGGTTTGTGTGGCAGTAGTAACAGGCCTCCCGCATCACCGTTGCTCCTGCATCGGGGCGTGGGGCTGCTTGCATCTCCGGGCTCAGCTCCTCCTTTCCTGCGAAGTATCAGTAGAACAGGAGCGCTGTGAAGTCTGAAGGAGGTGTGACGGGGCTTCTGGCTTACCTTTTCATTTCTGTTTTGCCCCCTGCCAGTGACAAGCAGAATCTGTGCCAGCAGCTGTCCGAGGTGCAAGGGGGAACGCCCAACAGATTGTTGTCACGAGCAGTGTGCAGCCGGCTGCATGGGACCCAAACACTCTGACTGCCTGGTGAGTGTGTGCCTTGGCAGGGAGGCTCCCTAGAGATGCTGGGATGGTGTCACATGGGTCGCCAGTTTTCCGCTGCAGAAATAGGAACCCTGCTCCCCGCGCTAGGGGATAGAGCCAGGGCAAAGCAGGGGTAGAGTGGCAGTGGAATCCAGTCAGCCAGCAGGGGGTTCCAGTAGAATCTGGTGGTTGTGGGCAGTATCTGTTCGCATCTGGAGTTGACTGGCTTTTCAGTTCCCTCCTTGACAAAGCAAGGTGTTACCAACTGCTGACGGGCCATCTCAGGTGGCAGATTGCTGACTAATAGCTCAGAATGGTCCATGGACCTTTCATCAAGGGAGCAAATGGTTAAATGAGCAGTTCACCGGCTGGGGTGGAGTCTGAGATAAGTACTCAGCATGACTCTCAGAAAGAGAGAGGGAGGGAGAGAGAGGGAGGCAGGCAGGCAGGCAGGGAGGATCTGAGAAATTTAGCTGGAGTGAGCGGGAATTGGGGATGCAAGCTTCAACTGGGGGGGCAACGGCTGTTCTCTGGATATCTGCTGCCTGCAGCAGGACTGTCTACCTCCAAGTGTGCTGTACTTGCACTTGCTGCTTGTCTGCAAATGTTTGTTGCCAATAGTAATGAGTCTTTGTAGGGACACAGCTTTGTTGCTTTTCCCCCAAGTGGGTATTTTAGACGAGTGTCATAAAATGTTGCCCCCTTTTGCATGCTGTGTTTTGCATGCTGTGCTTTTAACAACAAAGCTCTTGAAGTGTGTTTGCCCTTTTCCTTAAACTGCCCCCCTATTTATGTTTCTCCAGGCCTGTCTGCACTTCAACCACAGTGGAATCTGTGTACTGCATTGCCCATTATTCATAAATTACAAACCAGACACCTTTGAGGCTTTGAACAATCCAGATGGGCGCTACACTTTTGGAGCAACTTGTGTCACTGAATGCCCTTGTAAGGCCCTGTCATCTCATTTGTTTTGTATGTGTGCTTGTTCATGTGTGTTTTGCGGTGTTTGAGGGCTGACAATGCCCTGGGATATTTACAATCTTTTGCTTAGTCCTTACTGAAGAACTGAGGACTTTTCTGCACGAGGCATTTATCCTGCCGTATTCATGGTTGTTTATGGGGTTTTTAGACAATGACATGACCCTGCAGTTTCACTTCTGTGTATAAAGAGCACTTTCGGTGAGTTTTTCTAGTGCGAGGAAAATGTGGTATTTAATTATAAAAGCAAAAGAAAATGCTTTTTTCACTTGTGTATTTGCACTATTCTGCTATACCACAGTGCCACCTAGAGGTTAATGTAGCAGAAAAGCGGGAAAGGAAATAGGCTTTTCCCTCTTCTTTCCCCACCCTGCAACATGAGTAAAGGGAAGTGCCATTAAGGATTCACCTTTTTAAAGGGTAAGGATGATATATAGACTGATAAGTCATATGGAATTACATGCAATCTGAAGTTCGAGAAAAAGGGAATTCTGGTATCGGCATCCCTGATAGGCAAGTGATAAGAGGTCTTTTGGGATGGTCCCGTCATGTATTTATTTATTTTATTTATTTGAAATATTTCTTGGTTGCCTTTCAGGGCAGAAGCCTTCTCAAGGTGGCATACAGCAATAAAACACAAAACTTGCATGGTATTAAGAGCTATTAAAACACACACCATAAAAACAGTAAGAACACAATAAAAACAGTAATAAAACCAACCATACAACCAGCAATAAAAACAGCAACAAAGCCAGGAAAACAAAACAAAACACAGAAATCCTATTAGGAGAAGGCCAGAATAAAAGAATATGTTTTCAAAGCCTTCTTAAAAGCCTGCAGTGTTGCGTATGGAGGATCCCAGTGGCAACTTATTCCAGAGGTGTGTGGCCACTGCAGAGAAGACCCTCTCACGTGTAGGCATTCGCCCAATCGCTCTCACAGGTTTCTTGGTAATTATACCAGGAGCCTGGCTGTTGGTCCTTGCCTGGCCAACAGAAGAAGAAGCTTCTGTTGGCCAGGCAAACATATTTCTTTTGTGTTTCTAGGTAGGTTCTTTTCATAAGAATATAAGAACTGCCTTCCCAGGCCAGACCAGAAGTGCAGCCACCTATTTCCTGGCAGTCAAATTTTCAAGGAAGTCCATGGGCAAGAGACATGAAGGTGCTAATAGCTCCCCCCCCCTCCAATTTTTTTGTTACCAGAATCTGGTATTTTTGTTTCCAAACATGTCATGTTTGGTTTTGGTTTTGATGGCTAACAACCATTGATAGACGCCTTCTCCATGAATTTGTTTAATCCCCTTTTAAAGCTACGTAAGTCAGGGCTGGCAGCCCATCTTGTGAAAGCAGTTTCCAAAATTGTTTTCTGTTGTTAGTTCATATAAACCCCTCCAACTTTCAGACCCATAAAGAGCCCCCCAAAGGCAGTTCACACAAACAAAAACGATTACAAAAATAACAACAATAAAGATGATGTACGAAGTGCTTCATTTTGTCTGGTCTGTACCTCTTGTCAATCCATTTTGGGGTAATCCTGACTTCTAGTATTATGAGAGAGGGAGAAACATTTCTGCCTCCATTTTTTGCACATCTTTCCTAAATTTTATAAACTCTTGTCTTGCGTGGGGATTTTTCTAGGCTGAGAAGCCCCAGACACTTTCCCCATAGGGAGTGTGCGCTGCCCTCTTGAATGTTTTGGCAGCCTTTTCTGTTCCTTTTGAAGTTCCCTTTTTGAAATGGGAAAAATCAAATTGTACACAGTATAAATGTGACCATACTATAAATTTATAAAATGTATTGTGCTACTTATTTTTGTATCCCTTTCTTAATCATTCCTAAGAGGGAATTCACATTTTTCACCACTTCTCCATATTGATCGGGGGTTCAGACGATCGCAGGGGCAAAGGGGCCCATCATGAGTTCTCTCCCCTCCCCCGCGCGTGCTGGTCACATTACTGTCATTTGCATAATTGCCCATGATGCAGCACGGGTTGTTTGCTCTGTTGTCACACAGCTTGGCAGATGTAACTTCATACTCGCCCTACAACCCACGGCGTGCAGTAGAGATGGTGGCAAGGCAAGAACCCACAATGAATTATTTTGTCCCTGCGATCATCGGAACATGGGACTGAATGCATCTTTCTCATTGCGCTGTCTACCATAATCCTCAAAACTCTTTCCTGATATGCTTGAGGATACAGTTCCCTGCCCTGCAGCTCAGAGCAGTTTTAAAAATTCAGAAAAAGAATGCGTTAGAGTACTGAGAGGGCTGTACCATTTCAGAATGCACATGGGGGAGCAGTTCACCTTGTTGAATGCTCCCTGGTATGTTTAAAACCTGTATGTAGAAAACTAGCAGATCTAAGAGAAGTTCTAGCTGTCCTGACATGCAACTTTTGCTACATGCAAGGTCTTTGAGATGTGGAGGCCCGTTCAGACATATGTATATACCAACCCACACTGATGTGGTACAATCCTAAAAGGAGTGTTCCATATACCTTTTCCCAGAACAATTGAAGTGGGTCTGAGATACTCAGAGTCAACCAGTGCCATCTTGAGACCATCTCAGACATGACAAAATGGGAAAATGGGAATAGCATGTAGTTCCCATGTAGATGATTCCATGTGATAACTGCAGACATGAGTAAACATGGTATGTACATGCTGGGAACCCATGACCAGTTATAGCTTCCACGACATGTAGGAATTATGGCATGTTTTCCCCATTGCATAGCTTAACCTAGCCACTAAATATGCTAGCCTTCCCTGATCTTATGCCACTTCTGGAATATTTATTTTATTTGTTACATTTCTGTACCACCCAATAGCTGAAGCTCTCTGGCCGGTTCACAAGATGATTAGCATCTGAAAAAGCTGCAGGGAAGCTTTCATCATCTAACTTTATGGGTGGGTGGGTGAGTGGGTTCGTGGATGTGTTCTTGGAATCTGCTTCCTTGAAACACTACATGTATGTAACATTCAGAATATGCTGCAGTGAAGTGGCCAAGTTTGCCAGCGACACCAAATTATTTAAGGTTGTTAAAACACAAAGGGATTGTGAAGAGCTCCAAAGGGATCTCTCCAAGCTGGGAGAGTGGGCATCCAAATGGCAGATGCGATTCAATGTAAGCAAGTGTAAGGTGATGCATGTTGGGGCAAAAAATCCCAGCTTCAAGTATAACCTGAATGGGATCTGAGCTGGCAGTGACCAAACAAGAAAGAGATCTTGGGGTTGGGGTGGACAGCTTCGATGAAAATGTCCACCCAGTGTGTGGCCACTGTAAAGAAGGCAAACTAACAAATATGTTAGGCATTATTAGAAAAGGAATTGAGAATAAAATGGCCAGTATCATACTGCCTTTATACAAATCTATGGTGCAACCACACTTAGAATAATGTGTACAGTTCTGGTCACTACTCCTAATAAAGGATATTATGGAGCTGGAAAAAGTGCAGAAAAGGGCAACTAAAATGATGAAGGGGCTGGAGCATCTCCCCTATGAGGGAAGGTTTCAACAGCTGGGATTGTTTAGCTTGGAAAAAAGGAGGCTGAAGGGAGACATGATAGAGGTGTACAAAATTATGCATGGTATGGAGAATGTGGATAGAGAGACATTTTTCTCCCTCTCTCAAAATACTAGAACCCAGGATTATCCCATGAAGCTGATTGGTGGGAGATTCAGGACAAATAAAAGGAAGTCCTTCTTCACACAGCGCAGAGTTAAATTATGGAACTCAGTACCACAGGATGGAGTGATGGCCACCAATTTGGATGGCTTTAAAGGGGGGTTGGATAAATTCCTGGAGGCGAAGGCTATCCATGGCTGCTAGCCCTGATGATTGTGGGCTATCTCCAGTATCCGAGGCACTAAGCCTGTATGCACCAGCTGCTGGGGAACGTGGGTGGGAGGGTGCTGTGGCCCCACGTCCTGCCTTGTAGGTCCCTGGCCGATGGCTGGTGGGCCCCTGTGTGGACAGAGTCCTGGACTAGGTGGACCTTTGGCACTTCTTATGTTCTTACTCTAACCTCTCATTTGCTTTCCACCTGTGATTACAGATAATTACTTGGCTGCAGAGGTCGGCTCCTGTACTTTGGTGTGTCCTCTGAATACCCAGGAAGTGAGTGTGGGCACCATGCAGAAGTGTGAGAAATGCAACAAACCCTGCCCAGGAGGTAAGAGCAAGGATAGGGTTAGAGCAAGGGTAGAAAAGCTGTTTCCAGGGGGACTCTGCATTTCCATTTATACAGCAGCCTTTGTATTGCATCACTCAAGTCTACTTCAGCTTTGGTCCCGACAACCTGGGGCATCATGTGTGCTTGCAGAAATGGTCAAAGAGACCTTTGGAAATGACCTATGGCGGCTGCAGCAAATTTTGAAACTGACACGCATTTTCTTTTGGTGTTTTGTTCTGCCACTTGGGTATTCTGATCCCACTTCAACCTCCTTGGTTTTATTGGACTTTCTTAGCTGGAAATAGCTAAGAAATAGCCCCCATACCATTCTGCACCCAAGAATGTCTGAATTGGCCCTACAGTCCAAAGGTTCGGAGCTTGTGATGTGATGTTCCCATTGGCTGGTCTACATTGTTGGCTTATGACGTCTGTGGACTCGAACACATCTTTCTCCACACTTTCCCTTATTCCACACCTCTCTCTGTCTCTCAGTCTGCTATGGCTTGGGAAGGGAGTTCCTGAAAGGGATTCGTGCTGTCAGTGCATCCAACATCCACCACTTTGCCGGCTGCACCAAGATCTTTGGCAGCTTAGCCTTTCTGCCGGAGACCTTTGCAGGGTAAGTAATTGTGAATACAGGTTTAAAGTCTGTAACTGTTTGTGTGTAGGTGTGCCATGTGAGACAGCCCTGGTTTCAGCTTTGGAATGTCATATACACGTGAGAGTGATGGAGGTAGTTCATGTGTACATGACATTTTGAAGTCACGCCAGCAGCTTTATTCCATTGCTAGAAAGCTTTACTATTGGAAGCCTTTCCTAAAAGTTGAAGTTGCATTTTCCTCCTCAAAGTTGAAAAAGAGGAAAAGAGAGGAGAAAAGAAGATGAAAGTTGAATTGTATCCACTGGCCTGGTTCACACATCACGATAAACTAGGGGGGCTGAGAACCCAGGCAAGCATGCAGGTTCATGCTGCTTGATCATTCCCACCTGGCTCCTTCTGCAAGTAGGAGTGGCAAAATAAGTCATGGACCCTCCATCCGTGGTTTGTTTATCATGATATTCAAACCAGGAATTCTGGCTTGTCTTTCTCCAAATCGTCCAGTCATAAAGTAACAACAAATCACGGCTTATGACTCTGGCTTGTTTGGGGAGAGGTGAGCCAGAATCTCCACGATAAACAAACCACAAACATGCTTTGCTCAGCTGCTTGTGCTTGCAGGAGGAGCCAAACAGGCAGCGGGCGCCTGTGCTCTTACTCAATCATGATAAGACAGGATTCTTGGCCACCCTAGCTTATGATGTGTGAATCGTGCCAACAGATCCATTTCAAGTGGTTATTCTCCCCTTCTTATCAATGTCTCTATGTGGAAGAACAAGTAACCATGGAAGCATTAGAGCAGCCTTCCTCAACCTGGGGCGCTCCAGATATGTTGGACTACAACTTCTGGGAGATGCAGTCCAACACATCTGGAGGGCCCCAGGTTGAGGAAGGCTGCATTAGAGCGTGCTTGTTGTTTTTTGTTGTTTTTTACTTCCCAGTCAGATTTCCCTGTGAGAAATGTTCCCACGGTTCCTACGAGTATAGCATGTGGAGAGTAAAATATTTTGGCAGCTGTTTCATCAGTTGAATAGAATCTAAGTAAAGTAGCTACCACTAAAGTTACCGTGAGTGCAGCATTTGTTGTAACAGCAAGGGGTGAAGGAGCTGTTTTACATGTGCATTTGTGTGCCCTTCATTTCCCCTCAGTATGGTTCCCTTCCTTTCTCTCCAGGGATCCTTCCACCAATACCCCACCCCTGGACCCTGAGCAGCTTAAAGCCTTTGAGAACCTGAAGGATCTAACAGGTATCTAAGAAATGTATTCCTGGTAGCTGTGAACACCCCCGCCGTTGCCCTGGACAAAAGAGAGGCTCTCTTGTTATAGAGGAGTATCATAAAATATATATATATATATATATATATATATATATATATATATATATATAAAGCTGAACATATGTGGTTCGGTTTGTATGTCTAGAAATGTTTACCCACTTCTAGATGAGCTACAAACTTGAAAATTGGGACACTGATAGGTCTTCCTGTACAATGTTCCAAAAAATGTACAATTTTTTCACGATTTCACTATTTTTAAACAATTTAAAACAAATCCTACACTGCTGCCTACAACCCAGCAACTGTTGAGGAAGTGCCTCTCAGAGGACGGGGCCACCTGTGGTCCGTCAAAGGCATGCTGGGAAGTGTAGGCATTTCAGAGATCTCGGGGCATCGCGCACAACCATGTGGCGATTGCCTGAGATCTTAGAAATGGCTACACATTCCAGCATGCCTTGCCTGGAGCTGCCCGCATCCACTGAGAGCCACTTCTCTCCACTACTCGGTGATGCTACTCCTCAAGAGAGCAGCGAGGAGCAGCATCAGCAACGAGTGGAGGGAAGCGGATTAACGTTTTTCGGGGACCTGAGCCACACCGGGGATATCTGCTAATTAATCATAAATGAGATACCATGGTATTCAGATGACCAGAACTGACTCCACATTTTCATAGGCTTCTTATACATTGAATCGTGGCCAGAAACCCTCTCAAACTTGAGCGTCTTCCAGAATCTTCAGGTGATCCGGGGACGAGCGCTCCACAAGTAAGCTCTCTCGTAGGATTTTGGCAGAGGTGACATCTGTGGTGTAGCTAAAAGGCTAAGATATGAATCAGGATGTCTGAATCTGAACTCACTAGGTGGTCTTAGGATAGCTGTCAACATTTGCATGTATGAATGCTGCCACCCTCAATGAATTTTGTGGCTCTCTAAATATACATGATACCCTTGCTCCCCTTTTTCAATCATACACAGATGAATGCTGACAAACACATTTAGATCGGTTTTCACCATTGTGTGTCTGTTTTATGAAATCCACAAAACCTGTCTCCATTTGTATAAGAATGCTTTCCCTAAGGCAGGGGTGCAGAACCTGTAGCCCTCCAGATGTTGGGATTCCACTTCCATCAGCCCTGGCCAGCATGGCAAGTGGTCAGGGATGATGGGAGTTGTAGTCCAACACTTGGAGAGCCACGGGTTCCCTGTCCCTGCCTTAACGGATCTCTGCATTGGCCATTCCTCCTGAAGGGTGGCTAGTCTTGCAAATGGTGCAGAAGCCTGCAGTGGGAGATGGTCTACGGGTGAGGAGAAAATCTGGTCTCTTTCCTTCCAGCAAGGGATTGCACTCTGTTATTGGCAAGGTGGACCTGATAAAACTAGTTCTGCTTCTTCTTTGCATTGTTATGGAAGCTTGGATGAAGGGCTGTAAGGCAGGAAGAAGGTGAGACAACCCATTCCTTTTCTCCCCACCCTACAGTTCTTCATCTAAGCCATTAGGGTTGTGGTTTCCGTAACGCATGAGGAATGAGACCATTTATATCCCTCCTACTAACCAAATTCACAAGGTAACTTACCTTATATTAAGAATGCAATAAAACAGACAATTGGGATGTTAGTGAACTAGTAAAGATAGATAGATAGATAGATAGATAGATAGATAGATAGATAGATAGATAGATAGATAGATAGATAGAGATAAGCTACTTCTGTTATTGTTCCCTTGCCCTTCCTGATTGGGGAGCTTTTTTCTTTTGACAGAGGAATCTATTCCCTAACATTGCAAAACCTCAATATCACTTCGCTGGGCCTTCATTCACTGCAAGAAATCAGCAGCGGAATGGTCCTTATCCATCACAACCCCAACCTTTGCTTAATCCAAAGTGTTCCTTGGGGAGACATCTTCAGAAAACCCCGGCAGACACTGTTCCAGAATGACAACAACCTGGCTGAACAGTGTGGTGAGTGTGTGTATGTGAAACCTATTCCTATAGAAACCTCCCTCCGCAGGCTTGGGGTGTGTGTGGGATGGGTGAGTGTTGCTAGGCCTATGGAAATTCTTATACACAAATGAAAAGCAAGGACCCCTCTATTTGAGCTATGAGACCATACTCTTTTGGAAGCAAATGTAAAAGAATTCAGGGTTGCTCAGTGCAGCATTCGTGCAGTGGGGCTGTCAGCCTATAGCTGTCAGGCAGGGGCGAATAGCCAGCAAAAGTGTCCTTCTGTGGATGAGAGAGTTAGAAGAGCTGGCAGTGTGTCCAGAGCGGCCCCACCCGGCACTAGCAGATTCTAAGTTTCATCTCTGTGTTTTGCAAGCCGGAATTTCATTTGCTTGGAATATCTTGTGACATTACCCTTATAACTGCCCTGAAATGAACACCTGAAGACCCCCTCTCTGTAAGAGAAATTGTGGGGACTCAAACTGAATGCTTTCTGGAACATCAGACACAGCTGTCTTTGATCACCCCTTCTGGGGGGGACGGACATTATATTCTTCATTAAAATTGGGAATCAAGGGTGTGGGAATTAATGGGACATGAGTTGCTTCTATGGAGACCCCCAGATTTAGTGCTCCCATTTGAATGCACCTGATTAAAGTGTGCCCTTGATCTGGTGCAAATTTTATAGCCATTTGAATATTTCAAAAGAAATAAGTCTGGATTGTACATATCAGCTCCCAAACTGAGACAATTTTGTAATTTAACTCCTTGCTCACTGATCTTCATGCCTTGAAGCATTTGAAGAACCCCATTGTTGCTTCACATGTGCTGAAATTGGATCAGTCAGAGCAAATGTTATGCAGCCTATGACTTCTCTTAAAGAAGTACTGGTACAGTGCCAAGGCATGAATGTACCAGCACTTCAACCAGTGTGTGCTCCTTTTCTTGGCACTGAGAGCTTCGGCTATTGGGTGGTATAAAAATGAAATAAATGAATAAATAATTAAACCAGTCAGATGGGTTGGAATAAATGAGTTCCCATGTGGGATGGTAGATACAAAGGGATGTATGTTGGCTAAACACTTAAAAAGGATTTTACAGTTAGTCACTGGAGTGTCTTTCTTAGACACTAGAAATTTAGAAAGGTTAGCTAATAAGTTATCACATGCAACTAAGGACTTGGGAAATTATTTGCTCCATTAACAAGGTCACTCAAACAGCTTACACAGGAGCCTCAAGCCATAAGCTAAGTGACATTGAAAATGCCAATCAATTATTAATTTCAGGGATCCATTTCCTCCAAGATAACAACTCTTTGGCCTTGGCCTGCACCTAGGTTCACACAAAGCAATGTTCTAGGGATCGTTCGAACCACTTTCAAGGAGCAGATCCCCATGGAAGTCAGCCACGTAATTAATCCAGGTCTATCCTTGTGTGAATCGTCTTTGGAATCTAGTTGGAAATTGGTTAATGCTTCCTCTGGTCCCACGCAGTGTGTGTGTTTGTAATCACTGAGGAATCCAAACAGACCTTGCAAGTTTTTCCATTGGCTCCCTTAAGTTTTCAAATTGAAGCTCATTTGGTAATTTATTCAAGAGACTTGAACCTGGGAGGTTGGCAATGCGGGGCCCACTGCATCTGCATCCACCTCCCCCTGCAAGGTTTTCTTTGTCATCTCTTTTGTTCTGGGGAGCTTTGTTCCTTAGAAGCTTAGCATTTCTAATGCTGTGTGAGCCAGCCCAGATTCAGGCCTCATCTACACCAAGCTGCATATTCCACTATGAAAGCTGTGTGAAGGCGATATATAAAAGGCAGGAGCCACACGACTGCTTTATAGCGGTATTGAAGAGCACTGACAACTGTTGGGGCCCATTGGCACAGACCATATACCTCTTTCATATCACTTTCATAGTGCAATATCCTGCATGGTGTAGAAGCCCTCAGTCATAGAACTGGGAGTCTAAAGGACAGTTTCTGTTCACCTCCGAAGCCAAATTATTGATTCCTTTGTTTAATCTCCTTCTCCACATTCCCAGGGCTGTCCCTCGAGTGCTCTTTCCCTGAACTCTCTGCAGGGTGGGGTGGGGGATGGATCCATGAGCATGAACATAGGAAGCTGCCTTATACTGAGTCAGACCATTGGCCTATCCAGCCCAGTATTGTTGACACTGACTGGCAGCAGTGGCTCTCCAGGGATGAAGCAGTGGTCTTTCCTGTCTCTATCTGGAGATACCTGGGATTGAACCTGGGACCTTCTGCATACAAAGCAGATGCTCTAACCAGCCCTGGACCCTCCACCGGCTTGAGTTAACCCCCCACCCTTTTGAGAATATTGAGCACAGGACCTGAGATGCACACACTGTTTTGTTTTGGTGCGCCTTTATTAGGAGTGAGGCTCCTCCTAAAATTGGTTTGCCTCTTTCATGAAATATGTCCGTTGCTGACCTCTAGCTCCTTGCCTTTGCTGAGAGCAAGTTAATGGCCAAGTTTGGACATCATGATAGCCCATGATCAGTTACTAAGCTACGCATAGTAGCTTATTTTTTTAAATAGTCCACAATCCCCTGCCAGATGAATGGGCTAATAAGCTACTGTGGGTAGCTTATTAAGCGAGTGTGTGCAACCTGACACACATCCCTGCCCCTGTCCTGCTGCAGTTCTCCCACCCCAGCAGTGGCACGGTTTCATCTCTATAAAGCGCTGGAGGTTTGCAGTCAGCAGGCACCCAGTCCAACAACAGAAACCTGTGCAACTACTCACCAAGGAGCAAAAATCCCAAGAGTACCAAAAAGAGGGTGAGAGCTATAAAGCGTTGGAGCTTTGCAGGACCAGGACAACACTTCACACACAGCCTCTTCTAATCGGGAGGCACCCGATCCAACCTTGAAACCCTGGGCAATTATATCCAGAGGAGGGGAAATATCCCAGGTGCACCAAAAAGAGGGCAGCACTAATAAACCCTTGGAAGCTTGCAGGATCAGGAGCAAACGTCATACACAGCCTCTCCTAATGGGGAGGCAGCCGATCTCACTTCAAAACCCTGCGCAATTATGCTCAGGGGAGGAAAAACCTGGGGTTCATCAAAAAGGATGGCACACAATTAAACCTAAAGTGCACACTTGAGCAAGTATGAATTTTCGCAAATGCAAATTTGCACCCGCACAATTGTGCACTTTAGGGTTCATGCATATTTGGTTGTTTCTGCTTATTTTCCCAGGATTTCCCCTTCCCTGGGTAAAATTGCGCAGGGTTTTGAAGGTGGACTGGGTGCCTCCCCATTAGGGGTGGCTGCCTCTGAGGAGTGGTCCCATTTCTGCAAACCTTCAAGGGCTTATAGTGGCGGAAGCTCTGTGATTCAGTCTTGTTGCGTGACTCTATAGGCGAGCAAATTAACCCACGGTGCCCAACAGACAACACAGTGAGATAAACAACCCACAGTTAGATAAATAACCCCTACTGCAGACCTTGGGTTATCAGAATAGGTTATTTCAGGCAAATAACCCACCATGGGTTAAAAAAAAATCCCGATGGATGACATGATAAACCATGATGGGTTGCATGATCTACAATGGGTGAAATAAGCCATGATGGGTTATTGTGTCGTCCAAACCCAGTCAATGCGTCACAAGTTCTGCGTTCTGTCATCCCTCTACAGAGCTCAAAGGCCATGTTTGCTCCTCCCTGTGTGCCAATGGGCATTGCTGGGGACCAGGGCCAACTCAATGTGTGTCCTGCAGCCGCTTTCTGCGTGGGAAGGAATGTGTCAAGAACTGCAGCATTCTGGAGGGGTATGTGACCGTGAAGAAGTGGAATAGGGGGCCTTTCTGGTTAGAAAAAACAAACTGGTAGGTGAAGAATGGCTCTGGCAGTGCTATGCAGAAAAGAGATTACTCTGTCATAATGAGGTCTAGAAACTTACTTGATCTTTTCCTGCCCCATAAAAATAAAAGGTAATATTCTTGTTACATTGGGTCCGGTGTCATTTACCAAAATCTGTGCTTTCTTGGTCCATTGAAGAGGTGTAGAAGTAACATGCACATCACCTGTCAATTTTTTCAAAACGTACTTCTCCATCTATTTTTTTTAAGGAGTCTATAGCCCCGATTGTAAAGTTATTCTGATGAGAATTGCACCCATGGATTGTGGAATGCAAAATTCCATGGCAATAAGGGAAGCTGGGACGAGAACATAAGAACATAAGAAGAGCCCTGATGCTGGATCAGACCAAGGGTCCATCTAGTCCAGCACTCTGTTCATACAGTGACCTACCAGCCCTTGGCCAGGGACCAACAAAGCAGGACATGGTGCAACAGCACCCTCCCACCCATGTTCCCCAGCAACTGGTGCACACAGGCTTGCTGCCTCGAATACTGGAGATAGTACACAACCATCAGGCCATTGATAGCCTTCACCTCCAGGAATTTATCCAACCCCCTTTTAAAGCCATCCAAATTTGTGGCCACTCCCTATCTTGTGGTAGTGAGTTCCATAATTTAACTATGCGCTGTGTGAAGAAGTACTTCCTTTTATTTGTCCTGAATCTGTAAAATGAACTTCACTCCAGGTTAATTTGAATTTGCAATTGCAGAGATATTCGGGAATACATCAACGGGACCCAGTGCTTTTCATGTCATCCAGAGTGCATGCCCCAAAATGGGACAGAGTCCTGCTATGGATCGGTAAGGATGGGGCAGTGGGAGGGCCAGGCTGAAGCATATGGAGACTCTTCTTGTATTCTGAAGCTGCTTTTCTACAACCATACACGGTGTATGTCTTTATCTGCCATTTGTTCATGTTCAAGGAGGTGCAGGCATCCACTGCCTCCCTTCCAGTCCAGCCGCTAAAATCTAAGGTTGGTGAAGAAATTGTCAACTTGATACCAGTCAGTCAAACAGAGAGCTGAAAACATCAGTCTCTACAAAGGAAAAAAAAAAAAAAGATCGGATAATGCCACCCATGGTTGAAGGAGCAGTTCTCAAACTTTCTACTAACAGAAAATCCTTTCCACATTATTTTATTTATTTGTCTATTAAAATACTTCTATACTGCTTAGTATATTAACATCCCTAAGCATTTCACAGTAAAACGACTTTGCCAAAGTACTGTGAACATCTACCTTGGAACGTCTACAAATTGCAGAGGGGTCCTAGTGCAGGTTCCAGGGTTGCAAAGACTGCTCTATGTGGGACACTGTCACCATGTGTGAACAGAAATTATGACCAGTGCCAGTGCCATGGAACTCTTGGGCAGGGCCTATTGCTTATACCTGCCCTGGGCTCCCTTTAATCCACTTTTGAGCACTCTGATTGGTGCTGCATCGCTGGGCTAAGCAGCGACTATTTGAATTCCCCACAACGTTGGGGCATTGTGAGAAATTAAAATGGCGTCTCTCCAACCCAGCCACTGTATGCTAATCTGAGCACTGTTGCTGCCACTGCCAAGTAAGCCTGCCATATCCCACTGAGGTGGTCCACTAGAGGGGGGCTTTGCTAAGAGCCCCCCACCCCAGCCCTATGGTCTAGAATACACCCAAGAGGTCAACTCAGACTATGGTTTGGTGGTAGGGAAACAGAAACGATGCTTTCACGCATCCTCTTCACCCTTTCTCTCTTTCAAGCTCTGATTACTTCTCTCAAGTCTAGTTTACATCCAAACTGACTGAAAGTGGTTTGCCCAAGCCATGTCTTGTTTGCAAACCAGTTCAAACTGGTTTGTAATCCTGGTTTGCTTCTTAAGCAGAAGTGGGGAGAAAATGGAGCACAGGAGGGGAGGGGGGAACATGCAAAGGCAAGGTTCATTCCCGCAGCGCCAACCCGTTGTGCCAGAACCAATCCAATGCTCCCCTGCGAGTGCGCATTGCACAAGGCTGCACCAAGGAAGCCTGGTAGCAGTGGGCAAGTGGTTTTCCAGGGAAGCTTCTCTGCCATGACTTATCTGTTCACTGAGGAATTCCTGATAAGCTGTTGAGGAACCCCAGGTACTTTGAAATCAGTGGAGGCTGATGGCTCTGCATATCAGTGGGGCAGTGAATCCACTCCAGGTTTCAGACAGAACCAGTCAGGAGTCTGAAGGAGCTATGCAAGGTGCCTTGAATCACTCCTTTAGAGTTCTGACTGAAACCCGGAGCGGATTCACTGCCCCACTGACATCGGAGCCACCAGTCTCCGCTGCTTGAACTGGAGTTTGGAAAGCTGTTGCCCTACAGCAGATTTCCCCAACCTGTCACCCTCAATGTGTTGGACTACAATCCCCATCATCCCCAAGTATCATGGTCGTGACTGGTGATGGTGAAAGCCCTTGCGAAGGGCACTAAGATGGGGAAGGCTGGACTACAGGGCCCTTGCTGTAAAAGCAGACACGTGTGTCCTGTGGAGCAGGGGCCGTGGAGGCACTGGCCTGCTTCCCTCTCCTAACGCCTTTTGCACTGGAATGTTAAGGAAGGATTCCTCAGGCCTGTTTTAAACAGAGCAGCTGGCCAGCCAGTCATGCGTAAAACTGTGCAGTGCCCGAAATAAATGATTAACGTGGAAGAGGCACGTGTTTCTACAATGGCCTCACAAGTTTAGAAAAAAGAAAAGAAAGAATTATCGTTTGTTGCCACAGGGACAGCGTATGGTGGCATTCTTTAAGTTTTCCTGGTTTTGCTTTGTGTTTTGCATTTTGTATCTTATTGACATGTTACTATTCTATTTGGTGATCATTAGAGCTGCAAGATGTTGATAAATTAGTCCTACCTTCCTGTGTGTGTGTGTGTCTGTGCATTGCCACATATTCATGCAAAAAATACAGGTTGTAGGAACAATCTTTGAAGAAGCATTCTTCCTTCTCTCACACACATAAATGAATGTTTCTTTATGTTTGCTTGGAAAGGTCTAAAAATGCGGTGACATAATCTAAGAAGAAAGAACATGATTTATTTTATTAACTAGGGTTTATTTCATCAGGTGACTGACCTAGCTACTATTGCTTTCCTAATAATGTAAAAGGTCTGTGGACTAAAAATTAATACCTATTCAGCTTCTCTGCAGAGCCATGAGGACTGGAAGCTTGTTTATTTTTACAAAAGGAAAAGCTGGGATTCTATGCATACTAGCCATTTTACTGAATATTGGGTTCTTCTTTTCTCTGTAGTTATAAAGCCTTGGAATGTATTCAGTTTTTTCGTTTTGGTGTTAAGCGGAAGCCTGTGTTCCCAGGCAGTCTTATGAATTCACAGAATATAAGGCAGCCTTCCTCAACCTGGGGCGCTCCAGATGTGTTGGACTGCATCTCCCAGCTGGCTGGGGCATTCTGGGAGTTGTAGTCCAACACATCTGGAGCACCCCAGGTTGAGGAAGGCTGATGTAAGGCAATGAATCCTGCTTATACTATATGTAACCTTTTGAGTCCACACATGTGGACTCTGAGGTCCTTGTGATATAGGGCAGGATACAGATGTTTTAATAATAAATAATAAATGTTTACCTGGTATAAGAGGACATACTAATTTTTCATACAATACTTGTGTCTGTATATGACCAGAACTGACTATTCTTATAATCTAAGAAAGACTTCCTAATCTCCAGAAGTCTTAGATTGCAACTCTGGGGCTTTTAGTCTAACACATCTGGAATGTGCTAGGTTATGGAAGATTTGTGTATGTTCCTAGGTCCTGCTGACGCAGCCATAGTGCTTCTTCCTTTAAGGAAGAGCGAAAATGCCAGTTGGCACGTGGTCAAAGATTTTAGATGTTGTAAAGCTAGGTGAGCTTAATTCAAAGGACTTTATATCGGACAATGAAGTAACAATTTCTTATAGACATTTAGTGTGAGATCCAGCCAAAGTGAAGTGCTCTGAAACTTCATTTACTTCATTGGGAGAACTTAACTTGCCTACTGAACTCAGTGAGCTATACTATTGCTCACAATATTACAAAATCCAAGTTACACAACCTTTTACTTCATAGGTAATAAAACATATAACAACGGCAGGTTTCTCCTGAGGCAATTTTGCAACAGCCTCAAACCCAGTGACTCTAAATCCCTAAATTCTTATCAAGCAGCTAGGTTTTTTTTTCCTGGTCTGTAGGTTATGCCTGCCTATGGTCATGTCAGCAACAGGACAATTTGTATAATTAAATAAAAGGCTGTCATTAAATGTAGATACATATATGGCAGCTGAAATGAATGACTTCCCTTTCCCTTCACTTAACAAAAGGCCTCCCTCTCTCTTCCTTCCTTCCTAGGAGGCCGACCAGTGTGTGGCTTGTGCCCATTACAAAGATGGCCTCTCCTGCGTGGAGCGGTGTCCCAGCGGTGTGAAGGTTGATGGCTCTTTTGTACCCCTCTGGAAGTACTCTGATGAACAAGGCATCTGCCAGTCCTGCTCAAGCAATTGCACCCATTTGTGAGTTTGCAACAGAGTTGAGGAGGGAGCGGGAGGACGGGGATCCGCTATAAAGGGGCACCAGTCCTTTTGACTAGCTGCCCAGGGGGGAGTTGGGAGGAAGAACCTTTTAAGGCTTTAAGGCTGGCGAAGATACACGAGCTCTGAAACGTAGTGGAAGGGGAGGGTTCTAGAATGACCCCCTTTTCCCACTAATTAGTATTCTGCTCTCTTTCGCTCTCTCTTTCTTTCTCTTTCTCTGTTCTGCTACTGTTGCGATGATTATTTTTTAAGCAACATTTATCACCTATCTTGTCCCCTGGTCTTGGGACAGGTTATAGGTGTTTCCCTGAACCTAAAAAACAAAACCCCAAACAGATCAGGAAGAAAGATTCTATCTCAGCCTGCTCCATGTTCTTACAAGAAGAACATTCAAAAATTGTATTTCCACACACACCCCTCCGCTTTTAGGAGTCTGGAGTGGTGGGGTACATTTTTCACCATTGGGTTCTACCACTTCAATCCATTTCAGGGGCAGGCAACCTGGGGCCCTGCAGATATTGTGCACTACAAATCCCATAAGTAACAGCCAGCATGGCCAATGGTCAGGAATTATGGGAGTTGTAGCCCAAAATTCATGTAGGGGATCAGGTTCCTAGTCCTGTTCTATTCCGTGTGTAGACAACGACTTCCTGGGAAGTATTCAGGACCAGGGCAAGCACCAAGACATTTTGGTGCTTGAAGCAAAAATGCAAATGGCACCCTGCCCATAATTTACATGGGACCAGCAAATTCTCCTGCACAAGCCCCATTAAGTAGCGCTCTTCCACAGCTGCCATTCACTCCAGTAATGCTTGTACAGGATTCCCCCCCCCCCCCCCCGGTTTCACATACCTCAGTCTTCCACTCTGCCACCTGTAATGATACCCCAAACCAGCCACCTGAGATGTCCACTTCATCTTGCCTCATGGAAAGGCTGCCTCTGTACTGGGGTTAAGGAAGCCAAGGTCAGCAAACTGACATACAATTTCCTGAGGGTAAACATTGGGATCTTTTAGTGTATGGAGCTTATAAAGGTTTAATTAAAAAAAACTTTTAAAAAAATCCCTCTAGTGTCTCATGTTGCTAATGTTTCAAAGCACATGAATCCTTCTTAACTTGATTCAGTTTATTTATTTATTTACAATATTTATATACCACTCCATATCTAAAATAGATTCCAGAGTAGTGAACATAAGAATAAAACAGGAAAAAAACAGAATCCCAGTAAAAGTGGTGGCTGGTCAGTTGAGGAATGCTTCCTGGAAAAGAGTTGTTTTCTGGGGGCACCAGAAGCAGCACAGTGTTAGCTCCTGCCTGACCTCCAGGGGCAGGGAGTTCCAAAGAGAAGGGGCCACCACGCTAAAGGCTCTTCTCCTGGTGGACTCCAGTGGGGCCATGGGGTCATGTGGAACTACCAGGAGCAGGCCCTCCAAAGACCTCAGTGTGACTGGGCGGATTGGTAAGGATAAGGCGCTCTCTCTCAGGTATCCTGGTCCCAAATTGTGTTTCTTTACTCTTTTCTTTACAACTTGTGTTTCTTTACTCTTTCTGCTGTTCTGGCATTTATGCTTGTTTTATTTTTTAACCAGATTGTTTATAGTTTGCATTTATTAGTAATTTCAATCCATTAAAAATACAAAAAGAAAAGGCAAATTAATATGGCCATAACCCTAATGTTTGTAAATTGTGAGCTCAGGTTTGGGCAGGCTTGGATTCCTGCTTTAGCTGCTTCTACTTAACACCTAAAGCAATGTTTCTCAAATGTAATGATTGTATGACGCAGCTGATGTTTCTCTTTCCAGGTGTGTGCTTCGGGATGAACGTGGCTGCCCTGTGGATCAGAAACCCGGGTATTGGACTTTGGCTAATTTTATTTATATCACATCTTTATTCCATGGAACTCAAGGTGTTGCACGTAGGGCTTATTGCATGTAAAAGATGAGGGGTGTTATGGAACTTTGAAATTTGAATGCACAAAATTTTTGTATGAACAAAAGCCACAGCAACGGCCAAAATTATTTGTAATCAGGGAATTCAATATTCTGTTTGTTTGTTTTTTAAGAAACTATGTTTTTAGCACTTATAACTGAACAGCAAACCTTCCAGAACTGCTGCTTTAAGGGCTACAAAGTACTTTGGTGTGCTGAAGTGTGGCAGAAATAATACATGACCACAAAGCAATATCCACAGGAAAGCTACAGAGATGAAATAATAATATCCAGTAGTTCCATTAGTGTTTTTGTCAAGTATTCTTTCTCCCTTGCACATGTTATCTCAGTAAACTTTACAATGACCCTCTAAAGTAGAACAGTATCCCTAGGGAGAGACTTGCCAGGGGCCACTTGGTGAATTTATGGCTAAGCTGAGACCTGAAACACAGTGGTCCAGTTCATAGCCCGTGGCCTTTGCCAGCTCTAGACACTCTTGGATGCAATGCCTTTGAGGAAAGGCTGAACAACGTGGGGATGATTACTGCAAACAGGAGATGCTTGCAGTTTTCAGCTATTAGACAACCATTCACAGTTTTCAGGATGAGATATAAAGCAGTGATACTACAGAAAGGACTAATGATCGGAACATAATTAACCTTTGGATTTTGCACTTCTCCAAATTCTGTGATGTAGTTCTCGGCCCAGAACAAGATACTAAAGCGTGTCTTTTAGGATAAAACACCTTTTGGATTCTGTACTTTGAGAGGTGCCCTCACTGCAGGCTGAAGAGGTTTGCCATCTCTGCGTTAGGCTACTCATTTTCCTTCCCGCTCCGCCCTCTCTCTCTCCTCTTACAGCCAGGCTACATCCATCATCGCTGGGGTGGTGGGCGCTGCGCTCGCTCTGGTTCTGTTGTTGCTTATCATCATTTGCATCAACCGGAGGAAGCAGCAGGAGAGAAAACATACCATGCGGCGTCTTCTCCAGGAGACCGAGGTATGGTTGGCAGCCGTAACTCCTATAGGATGGGGGAGACCTGGCTTAGCAGCAGTACATACAAAAACCGGCGAGGTGATGTTTGCCCTGTCCTGGACGGGGTTGCACTCCCCCTGAAGGATCGGGTCCGTAGTCTGGGGGTGCTCTTGGATCCAGAGCTGTCACTTGAGGCACAGGTGAACTCAGTGGCAAAGAGCACCTTTTATCAGCTTAGGCTGATATACCAGCTGCGCCCTTATCTGGACAGAGATAGCTTAGCTACAGTTATCCATGCTCTGATAACCTCTTGTTTGGATTACTGCAATGCATTATACGTGGGGCTGCCTTTGAAAACAGACCGGAAACTTCAACTGAAGGCAGCACGGTTACTAACAGGGACTGGCTGACGAGACCACATCACGCCAGTCCTTTTGCAGCTTCATTGGCTGCCAGTCCAGGTCCGGGCCCGATTCAAAGTGCTGGTATTAACATTTAAAGCCCTAAACGGCTGGGGGCCAGGCTATCTGAAGGAACGCCTCCTCCCGTATGTACCTGCTCGGACCTTAAGATCATCTACAGGGGTCCTTCTCCGCGAGCCCCTGCCAAAGGAAGTGAGGCAGGTGGCTACCAGGAGGAGGGCCTTCTCTGCTGTGGCACCCCGGCTGGGGAATGAGCTCCCTAAGGAAGTTCGCTTGGCACCTACATTGTATGCTTTTAGATGCCAGGTGAAGACCTTTTTATTCTCTCAGCATTTTAACAGTCTATAAATAAATTTTAACTTGGTGTTTTAAATTTGTAATTTTGCATTGCTGCTGTTTTTATCTGGTTGAGCATATTGTATTTTATAGTATGGTTTTATACTGTTCTTCTTTGTGGTCTCTGTGCATCACACATATGGGCTCTGCGCCTGCGCAGGGCCAGCTTCGGAAACTTCTATAGCTGAAATCTTTTTAGGCGGGAACCCCTCCCCCACCGTCCACTGAGCATGCTCAGGGGTTCCCGCCTGATCCCCTCAGTTCTCTTCAACCGCCTGTAGGGTCCACAGCGTTTGGAGACTTCTAGTGTTTATTGCTATTATTACCTCAGCTGAATCTACTATTTTACATTCTTTATCTTTCTTCTCCAGTTTTCTAACCTTTTCTGTATAGTTATATATAAATAAATAAATAAATAAATAAATAAATAAGATATTTGTTTATTCGTTAGTTTAGTCTTGGTGCCTATGGCACACCAAGGCCTCTTCAAAAAGTGCTCCTGTTGCGGGCAGAAGATATTGCAGACCGACGGACATTCCCTTTGTTTGCTTTGTTTGGGGGAGACGCATGTCATCCAGTCCTGTTGCTTTTGCCTAAAATTCTCGAGGCAAGCCAGGAAAAACCGCTCAGACCGCCTTCGGGCGTTACTCTGGGAAAAGGCATTGGAGGCAGTGGAGAAACCGAGAACATCTCGACGCTCCAAATCTCCTAATACGATGGAGTCTATGCCCCAATCTCCTTCCACGCGGAGTGAAGCCTTATCGGTTCCCCCCTCATCCTCATCCTCTCAATCCGCATCTTCAAAGGACAGGAAGATTGCTAAGAGAGTGAGAGAGCGTCCTGGGGCAGAAGAACCCCAGAAGAAGAAAAGCAAACTCAAGATAAAAAATGGGAAGAAAAAAACGTCGAAACCGATTTCGTCGGTACCGAGAAGCCCGGTACCGAGCACTTCGCTACCGAGGCATGCGGCAGGGCATAAAAGCCCGATATCAAGCCTTTCACTACAAAGGTCTCCGCTGCTACCGATAAGCCCGATACCGAGGCTATCGCTACTGAGACCATACTCGATACCGAGACGGGCGACACAATCCTCACCGCCGGTATCGAACCCGCCGCTCCAGGCAGAGCACACTATCGGCTCACTGGTACCATTCCCGCTGCAGATCATCACAGTACCGACAGATGATCCCAGCGTGAGAGCACCGATTTCAGATGACGAAATTAGAGGTTCCTCACTGGATAACACCGTACCGGATCGAGGCCCCATTTCCCCTCGGTACCGAGAGGAACCGCAGCCCATCAATACCGACGGACGTCGGTACCGACAAGTGCCCCAGGAACCATCGGTCGATACTGAAGGCTATCGATACCGACATACGCCTCCTTATGGATACGATCGGGGCCATTAACCGGCTTTGGCTCATTCGGATCCTCAGTGCATGGCCTGTGGCAGGCGGCGTTCGTCCCCGCCTGGAGTGCGGGACTGCTGCGCCGATTGGCGGCCTCCCCAGTGTCTTCCGTGTGGCTGCGAGGATTGGGGACACAGAGGGCGCCATGATTGTTGCTGTCGGTGGTCCTCCCGGGAACGCCGATGTGGGCCATGCCCGCGTTGCCGACGGCCACCCTCCGAGGCGGTCTCCCGTCTGCCGGCCACCTCGGCCGTCGGTGCTGAGGCGCGCTCCGCGGCCGACGCACACATCGGTACCAACCACGGTACCTTCTCAAGCACTGCAGACGCTGCCTGCTGCAGGGATGGGGTTGGGTGCTCCATCGGAGGAGGATTGCCGATCGGATTCCTCTCGGGAGATGTCGCCGGCCCCGTCCGTCCCTTCACCAGATGACGTGGTGGTTGCTGCTGGCGTGGTGTCCTCTTCAGAGGACTTTGCAGACCAAGTACAGAGAATGGCAAGATCTCTAGGGATTGAAATGTCCCAACCTATAGAGAAACTAAATGATCCAGTCTACGACGATGTATACTGTGAATTGACTACACCAGCAGCCATCCCTTACTTGCCAGTATTACTTCGGACTGCACAACAGTCATGGAAGCTGCCCTCCTCTATGCCACCAATGTAGAGGAGGCTAGACAATATATATATAAAATACAAGAGAAAAACAGCCCCTTTTCTCTTCACACACCCAAAGCCAAATTTGATAATTGTGGAAGCGTCTCAAGGACACACTCAGAGGAAGCATAATGAACTCCTCGACAGCATTGTCTCTTCGTGTCCATAATTACCAAGCCACAATGGCGAAATATCAGGGTTTTTTTTAATGGGAGAAAATGGCATCTCTCTCGGGATACTTGCCAGATGACCAGAGAGAGTTGGCAAACGTGTTTACACCAAGGCTATGAGACTCTCTCGGCAACAGCTCAACACGGCTCGCCACGCCACTGACTGCGCCTCAAAGGCCATGATAGCGTCAATTGCGTTTAGAAGACATGCGTGGCTAAGGTCCGCAGGACTGTCCCAGGAGGCACGTACTCGCATAGAGGACTTGCCATTTGACGGAGAGGGCCTTTTCCACTGCTCCACTGACGAGTCAATGGAAAACATCCAGAAGGCCAAGAACACGACCAAGAAAATGGGAATTGGGCAACAGCAACAGATGCAAAGAACGTTCCGCCCAACACGCTGGCCTAGGGTTCAACAACAGTTCCAACCCAGGCAACAACAGTCTCAAGATCGCACACTCCTGTACCAACCCCAAGGTCAGTACAGGAGGCAACAATACTCAGGACGCTTTAAACAGATCAACAGCAAACCTGATCCCAATCAAACACGGCGTCTTTGACTGCCCTATGACAACACCAACCTCACCTCAATTTGGTGACATCCTTGCCCCTTTCTATTATAATTGGACCACCATTACCACCGATAGGTGGGTCCTCACAAAATTGAGTTTACCACCCTCCCTCCCCTGGGAACCGCAAGGTTCTTACCACCTACAGACGCTCTGTTGCAAGAGACCATGTCTCTTTTGGAGAAGGGCGCCATAGAGCGATTACCAACTCACGCCCTACGAAGCGGATTTTACTCCCGCTACTTAACGGTTCCGAAACGGGATGGGAGGCTAAGACCTATTTTGGACCTAAGGGACCTTAACGAGTTCATCACCCCTAAAATATTCCAGATGAACTCTTTAGCAAGCATCCTACCTTTCCTCTCCCAAGAGGACTGGTTCACATCCATAGATCTCAAGGATGCTTATTTCCATTCCTCATTTCATTCCTCCGATTCATAGTAGGGGAAGACATTTTCCAATTTAAAGTGCTTCCGTTTGGTCTTTCTTCTGCCCCCCGAGTCTTCACTAAGTGTATGGCACTAGTTTGCGCCTTTCTGAGAACTCGAGGGGTACAGATTTACCCCTTCAACCTACTTAAAAAAGAAAAAAGAAATTAATTCCTTGCAGCAATTCTGGACTCAACCCGCTCCAGGGCTTTCCTTCTGGAGAAAAGAGCTACAACATTAATTACACTTGCACTCAAACTCTTTCACTCCAGGACTAAAGACACTCTCTTTTGGTGGACGGAAATGTCCAATATTATGCAGGGCTTGGACTTCAGACCGCCACTGCCATCCCAACATCTGATGACAGACGCGTCTCTTTTGGGCTGGGAGCCCACTGCGGAGACCTTACTATACAGGAACGTTGGAGCCCTACCGACAGGAAGAGGCATATAAACGTCCTGGAACTGATGGCCATCCAGAAGGCACTACATGCCTTCTAGCAGACCTTGCTAGGACATGTAATCCAAATCCTTACAGACAACATGGCTGCTGTTTGGCATATAAACAAGCAAGGTGGGACATGGTCTATGGACCTGATCTCCCTAACTTTGGACATTTTGTACTGGGTAATCGCCCACGACATGACTTTATCAGCCATTCATATCTCAGGCCAGGACAATATCCTGGCAGACGACCTCAGCCGCACCTTTGTGGATACGCACGAGTGGCAGATGAAAAGGTCTGTACTCGACCTGATTTTTCAGGCATGGGCAGCCTGTAATAGACCTATTCGCGTCACCGGAGAACGCCATCTGCAACCTATTCTGCATGAGGGCGGGCCACAGGACAGCATCTCTTGGAGACGCCTTCGAGAGGACATGGACAGGACAGCTCCTGTACCTGTTCCCCCCCCCCCATACCACTCCTACCCAAGGTGATTCTGAAGTTGCGCATAGACAACGCCAATGCCATATTAGTGGCTCCTTGGTGGCCAAGGCAGCCGTGGTTCACTCCGCTACTCAAACTGTCCTCAGCGGAGTTTATCAAACTGCCCCAATGCCACAACAGAGGCCTCATCTACACCAAGCAGGATATTGCACTATGAAAGCGGAATGAAAGTGGTATATAAAAGGCAGGTGCCACACCAAGCAAGATATTGTTGTTGTAAAAGTGGTATATGGTATGTGTCAATGGGCCCCAACAGTTGCCAGTGCACTTCAATACCGCTATAAAGCAGCAGTGTGGCTCCTGCCTTTTATATACCGCTTTCATAGTGGAATATCTTGCTTGGTGTAGATGAGGCCTTAATCTCCAAGGAGAAAGGACTCATTCTTCATCCAGATGTCCGGTCCCTGAACCTGACGGCATGGAGAATCAGGCAACGATAGATAACCTATCCCTGCCTGCTGACGTATGGGACATTATTCTAGCAGCCAGAAAACCGGCCACTAGAAGATCATACGCCAAAAAGTGGGAAGCATTTTCTACCTTTGCCCTCAGCAGAAATGAATACCCGTTGTCAGCACCTATACCCATTGTGCTTTCCTTTCCTTTTCTTCATTTAAAAAAGGACTCGTTCTCGTCACTTAGAGTTTATTTGGCAGCTATCTCTGCCTCTCACCATTGGGTTCAGGGCTGTTCGGTCGTCACTCACCCTTTAACAAAGCGTTTCATGAAGGGTATGAAGAATACCATCCCACCAGTTCGCGCCTTTGTTCCCCAATGGAGCCTTTCCGTGGTGCTCAAGGCACTGTCTGCCAAGCCCTTTGAACCATTGGCAAAGACACATTTACGTTTATTGACTTTTAAGGTGGCATTCCTTGTTGCCATCACTTCTGCTAGACATGCATCAGAGCTAGCAACACTCCGTATGGACTCACCTTATACGGTGTTTCATGCTGACAAAGTGGTCCTTAGACCAGACCCAGCCTTTCTGCCAAAGGTTGTGTCTTCTTTTCACCTTGGACAGGATTTTACTCTGTCAAGTTTTTTTCCGTCGCCGTCATCTCCCCTTGAGTCAACACTACACAACCTGGACGTGAGACGTGCTCTCGCTTTCTACCAGTCCAGAAAAGCAACTTTACGGAGATCCCTAAGATTTTTTGTTTGTTATGGGGGCAAACAAAAGGGATTCCAAGCATCTCCGCAGAGAATATCTGCTTGGGTTTTTTCAGACTATCAAATTAGCCTATGAACTCGCTGGCCTCCCGTTGGAGGGTAAGGTGCGTTCCCACTCCATGAGAGGAGTGGCCACTTCCACGGCTTTGAAAAGGGGATCGCTTTACCAGACCTCTGCAAAGCGGCTACCTGGTCGACACCTCTGACTTTGCCAGTCACTACCGTCTAGACATTAGAGCACATAGAGACTGTGCTTTTGGGCGTGCCGTCTTATCGGCAATACTATGAATATTATCCACCAACTGACACCACCCACCTCCGGTAAGTGAGCTTGTTATTCGCCCATATGTGTGATGCACAGAGACCACGAAGAAGAAAGACAGGTTGCTTACCTGTAACTGTAGTTCTTCGAGTGGTCATCTGTGCAGTCACACATCCCTCCCACCGTCCCCCCTATGGTGTCATTAATTTCTTTTTGATCACCTGGTGGTTCACCTCAGTGAGACTGTTTAGGCGGTTTCAGGAACTGAGGGGATCAGGCGGGAACCCCTGAGCATGCTCAGTGGACGGTGGGGGAGGGGTTCCCACCTAAAAAGACTTTCAGCTAGAGAAGTTTCCGAAGCTGGCCCCGCGCAGGCACAGAGCCCATACGTGTGACTGCACAGATGACCACTCGAAGAACTACAGTTACAGGTAAGCAACCTGTCTTTGTTTTATACTTTGAATGTTTTTAATTTTTGTGAACCGCCCAGAGAGCTCCGGCTATTGGGCGGTATAGAAATGTAATAAATAAATAAATGAATAAATTAAAAGGGATGTAGGTGTCTTAGTGGGTCACAGACTGAATATGAGCCAGCGATGCGGTAGCTAAGAAAGCTAATGCAGTATTGGGCTTTATCGGAAGCATAGTTTCCAGATCACGAGAAGTAATAGTTCCCATTGATTGGAACTGTGCTTGGAGTACTGTGTCCAGTTCTGGGCACCCCATTTTAAGAAGTACATTGACAAGTTGGAGCACATCCAGAGAAGAGCAACCAGGATGGCGAGGGATGTGGAATCCAACTTCTCTAAGGAACGGTTGAAAGAATTGGGTATGTTTAGCCTGGAGAAGAGGGGATTAAGGGAAGAGATAGCAGACTTCAAATAGCTGAAAGGTTGAGATGCAGAAGGTGGAGCAGACTTGTTCTCTGTTGCTCCGGAGAGCAGGAATAGGAGTGCAAGGAAGGAAGCAGGTGGGAAATGCAAGGAAGCAGATTTCAGCTTAACCTTAGGAGAAACTTCCTAACTAAGGGGGCTGTTCAGCAGTGGAATAGACTGCCTTGGGAGGTGGTGGGTTCTCCTTTGCTGGAGGTATTTCAGCAGAGGCTGGATGGCCATCTGCCAGGGATGCTGGAGCTGCACCCTGCAGTGCAGAGCCTGCAGTGAGCTGAAGTTTGGACTAGATCAGAGGGGGGCAATTTGTGGCCCTCCAGATGTTTTGGCCTCCAAGTCCCATGATCTCCTCACTGTTGGCTGTGCTAGCTAGGGCTGATAGGAGTTGTAGCCAAAAAAATCTGGAGGGCTACAAATTGCCCACCTCTGGGCTACATGGTCTCAAACATCCCTTCCAATGATTCTAAACTGCTACAGGGGAGGGGTGGGGGAAGAGCCCGAAGTGATGCTCAGGCAAGGATTTGCAGGACATTTAGAACATGAGTAGTATTTCTTAGGTTTTCCCTTGTTGGAGGGAATGTATTCCTGTATGTTCTATTTAGCCACAAAAGCTAAATGGAGCCTCCATGAATACAGGATGTTGAATGAGATGGCCCCTTGTTCCCTGATCCAGAAAGACATGTAAATAAAGCAAGCTTAAATAGTCCTAAAGGAGCTCCCACTCTGAATTACTCCCCCTCAGAAGTACTCAGCACATTTTTGTAAACTGCCCTGAGAGCCTCGGCTATTGGGCAGTATAAAAATGCAATAAATATTTTTTCTATTATTATCCATTTTCATGTCACCTAGATAATTCTATTACATCCTTGTATATGTGACTACCTGATGGGGGGAATACACATAATGGGCTCAAGTTAAAGGAAGCCAGATTCTAGCTGGACATCAGGAAAAACTTCCTGACTGTTAGAGCAGTACGACAATGGAACCAGTGACCTAGGGAGGTTGTGGGCTCTCCCACGCTAGAGGCCTTCAAGAGGCAGCTGGACAACCATCTGTCAGGGATGCTTTAGGGTGGATTCCTGCATCGAGCAGGGGGTTGGACTCGATGGCCTTGTAGGCCCCTTCCAACTCTGCTATTCTGTGATTCTATGATTCTATATCTCTGTTTCTTTCTCATTATTGGTACCTCTTTGCTTTCTGTCACTCTGCTAGTTGGTAGAACCGTTGACGCCCAGCGGAGCCCTGCCGAACCAGGCTCAGATGCGCATTCTCAAGGAGACGGAATTGAAAAAAGTCAAGGTTTTGGGGTCAGGTGCTTTTGGAACAGTGTATAAGGTGAGGAAAAGGGGAACTGATTAGTTAAACATGGTTAAGTGGCATGGAAGGCCTTGGGTGGACTCATTTGATGACTAGCTGCTGTTCTTTGTTTCTCACTTGGGACCCAGATGTCTTCTCTCAAGGAAACATTCTGGTTCCAGGGAATTATCCCATCTTCCCAGCAGACAGTATATTACAGGGAAGATGTGATTCTTTTGCCAAGTGGCAGGGAGGCTATGATTTGGAGCACCATCTGGAATGCTGTTTTGCTACTGTCCCTGGAACCATGATATCCCACACGATGTCACACTTTTCAGCCTACAATTCATATACTGCATTGTGAACTAATGGCTGCACTTGGCCTGCAAAGAAGGGACTTGAACGGAGTTGAAATTTAGTTTCAGGACAAGATATGGTGACTCATTCCCTCCCTCCCTCCCTTTCAGTTATCAATGTGTATTCACTCTCTGAGCCAGTGTGGATGTTCCACTTGCCATGGGGATTGGCACCCATTGTGAATATCCCCACAAACCACACCAGCCTTCCCCAACCTGGCTCCTTCCAGATATGTTGGATTACAACTCCCACACCTTCAGACAACATGACCCTGGCTGAGGAAGATGGGAGTTATGGCCCAACACATCTGGAAGGAACTAGGTTGGGGGGGCTGTTCTTACCCATATTGAATCCTGCCCCATATTGAATTTCCATCCCATGGTAGCAACTCTTCTTGGGAAAACCCATTAAATCATGGCAGGATTGTCATTGTGACTGTTTCTGGTTCAAAGTACTGCCTGTGGTTGGGAAATTTGCCTTGCAGAGTGTGTATGTATCAGTCCCCATGGTACGGTTAATATCTAGATCAGGTTTTTTTGACTTGGGGTTTTAGGAGAGTGTTTCCAAAATAGTCTCCTTCCCCCCTAATGCAGTCTCCTTTCCACCTTTCTGTAATCAAAGAAATGTCTTCATCTCACTGACTTTCTTTCGACTACCCATGCAGGGTGTTTGGATTCCAGATGGTGAGTGTGTGAAGATCCCAGTGGCTATCAAAGTCTTGCGGGAAAACACCTCACCCAAAGCCAACAAGGAGATTTTGGATGTAAGTGGAGAAAGTGTCATGACTCCTCCCTGGTGTGTTCCCCATCTCCACACCCACTGGAAGTGGTCTGGCCCCTGTGTCCCCCCCCCCCAACCAGCTCTATTCCTAAAGGATACCACTAATGCCTTTTTTCCCCTCCCCAGGAGGCCTACGTCATGGCAGGTGTGGGCAGCCCATATGTCTCACGTCTACTGGGAATCTGCCTCACCTCCACGGTGCAGCTAGTGACTCAGCTCATGCCTTATGGCTGCCTGCTGGACTACGTGCGGGAGAACAAGGACCGCATTGGATCCCAGGACCTACTTAATTGGTGTGTGCAGATAGCAAAGGTAGGTGGAGCTTCAAGGCAAGGACAGTGGTTGGATGGAGATTGTCCACCTGGCACGCCTCTCGTGTAGCAGCAGGATTCAGCCCGCGACCCACCGTTACTGCATACAGTTGTTCTCCTCTCCTATCCCATTCAGTTTTTCCTCCTCTGTCTTCAAAAGCCCAAACAGACAACAAATAATATCACCGACATGACCTCTCTCTTAAATCAAGGCACTGCATGCTTACAGGCAGACTGGCATGGGGATGGCAGGTCATGTTGATGGATGAATGATAGAATCCTGTGCTTTTATAAACTGCCTAGAAGGGAGAATTTCAGGAGGCGAAGCTTGTCCAATGACTGGAGAGGTTGTAGTGTGAAAAGGCAGAGCATCCACATGACTGCTAGATTGCAACAGAAGTGACTTAGCACAGAATTGGGTATTGTGGGAGGAATTCAACAATTTGAGAACTTCTGAATTCTCTCTCTCTCTTTTGCATCAAGTTCCTAGTCCACATGTGTATAAACTTTAACTTTGAGTAGAGCACATGCTTTGTTTGCCGGAGGAGGAAGAGGAGGAGGAAGGCTCAGGTTCAGTTGCTAGTATCGCCAGTTAAAGGAATGACAGGTAGCAGGAGTGAGAGGGCCCTCTATCTAGGATATTAGATAACTATTTCCAGAATAGATAGTATCAGGCCAGAGAGAATAATAACCTGGCTCAGTATAAAGCAGTTTCATCTGTTCAAACATCTTTGTTTCATACGTTTTTGGAAACGAATAACCCAGTTGAGTCAGGCAATGGGAAGCAGTGTAAGAAGAACCACCACGACTCCTTTTACTTTTCTTCTGAATTTCAAAGTAAGTTTAGGAAGTTCCTGATGATGCCACAAAAAATGGAGAAGCTGATTTTAATTGTAGCCCCCACTTCTGCAACTCAGGTGGGGGTGCATATCCATCCCACTTGTAGTCCATTCAAGAGCTCCAGAAATTATTCCCCTCTGCTCAACTCAGAGGGAAACTAACAGGTATTTTTGTTCCTTCTGTCTCAGGGTATGAGCTACCTGGAGGATGTCCGCCTGGTCCACCGGGACTTGGCTGCCCGGAACGTCCTGGTGAAGAGCCCAAACCATGTGAAGATCACGGATTTTGGCTTGGCCCGACTGCTGGACATCGATGAGACAGAATACCATGCTGATGGAGGGAAGGTGCGACCAAAGTATTATGGCAGGGATGGGGAACCTGTGGCCCTCCAGTTGTTGTGGAATTCCAGCTCCCATCAGCCCAAGGAACCACATTGTCTGACCCCAAATTAATGGTCAAACAGAATATATATCAGTATTATTTGGAGAAGGCTGCAATACAGCACAGGGTCAGAAGCTGATTTGGTTCCTCTGAGCAAATTGGCTATAATCTACCTCCCCCAACCTGGTTCCCTCCAGATATGTTGGAGTACAGCTCCTACCATCCCTGGTCATTGGCCTATTGGCTGGAGATAATGGAAGCTGTAGTCTAACACATCTGGAGAGGACCAGGTTGGAGATGGCTGGGCTATTTAGAAAAGCTTATCTTGCTATAATTGAAGGCATCTCCAAGCAATATTTGATTAGCACCCACCTGAGACATGATAGCACAGCCTCTCCCTGCTGCTTTCTGACATTGATATGGTTCAGCCCATAGCACACTGGAACGAGTTCAAAGAAGAGCAGTGAAAGTGATCAGGGGACTAGAAACTAAGTCCTACAAAGGAAGAGTGAAGGAACTGGGTATGTTTAGCCTTGAGAAGAGAAGCTGAGGGGTAATGATGAAGGGATACAATAGAACTTTTCAAGTACCTAAAGAGTTGTCACGCAGAAGAGGGCTGCAGTCTGTCTTTTATCAACCGAGATAGCAGAACATGAAATAACAGGCTTAAGTTATAGGAAAGCAGATTTTGGTTGAACGGTCAGGGAAAACGTCCTATAGCCAGAGCACTCAGAAGAGGAACCGACTGGCTACGGAGGGGTGGGCGGGCTCTGCATCGCTGGACATTTTCAAACAAAGACTGGCACAGCTATCTTCCAGGGGTGCTTTCAACTGGATTCCTGCACTGGAATACTTTGGTTGAATATGACTGTCAGAGCAGTCAGACCGTGGGCTGGTTCACCACAGCCCACCATGGCTTATTTAATTCTTTAATTCTCAAATTAAAGTTGGTTACATTGACCTGGTTCTCTGCAGAGAACCAGGTCAATGTAACCAACTGCCAGGGGAGGTGGTGGGCCGCTTTAATCGCTGGAGGCATTCAAGCAGAGACTGGATAGCCATCTCATGCTTTACACTCGATTCCTGCACTGAGCAGGGGGCTGGATGCAATGGCCCCTTCCGACTCCACGATTCTGTTGCTGTTTGCCTTTCTCAGGTGCCTATCAAATGGATGGCACTGGAGTCCATCTTGCGCAGACGATTCACCCACCAAAGTGATGTGTGGAGCTACGGTGAGTGGGTTCGCTCTATTGTTGGCATTCCCAGGCACTCCCATTGTGAAAGCCTATCCCCTGTTTGATGGGAACCCCCTTGCTTCTTTCTCTCCAGGAGTTACTGTATGGGAGCTGATGACTTTTGGTGCCAAGCCATATGATGGCATCCCAGCCCGAGAAATCCCCGATCTGCTGGAGAAAGGAGAGAGGTTGCCCCAGCCTCCCATCTGCACCATTGATGTCTACATGATCATGGTGAAATGTAAGGGGCCACAGATAGGGCTTGCGGGAAGGGGCAAGGGTGGAAGCCACGTGTCGGGAAGGAGGTGGGTGGCTGTAGTCTTGTTATCTCCAGCCTCCCAGCAGCCATGTCAAAGGAAGCAGGAAGTGGATGCTGGCAGGCTGATCTGTACCATGTGCTCGGAGTACTTGACTGTGCCTCAAGCGAGGGCGGCCTCCTTATACTTACACACCTTTTCTTCCTTTTGGTACCAAGACTGATAACGTCGAACTGCTGGCTTTTTGGAATTTATTTATTATTATTTTATTTTTCGTAAACCCCCTTGATATCTTTTTTTGAATATATAAAAGGTGGCACATAAATGTCCTGAATAAATACTGAAATTTCCTGGCATATACTCAGAGTTGTACATGTGCTGCAATTACACAAGGGAGCAGAAAAAGCCTAGAAGGTGGGACCTGGCTCAGCATTCAGTTTTCTGAAAATCGCTACTTCCATTTTAAAAACAAGAACAAATTTCTAGCCCTTATGGTTGTACATATAATACTTGAAGGTTGATGGGCAAGAGCTCCTGAAATTTCTGAAGTTGGCTGGCTGGCTGCATAAGATACCTTCTGGTTGGGGAGGAGCCTTCAATGGCCTGCATACCTCCTTGCCCCTCCCCATAAGGAGCAAAGCTGACATAAAGTATTCAAAATGACAAACGCTGCAGAATAAATTATGCAGAAATTAGGTGAATGTTCGCAGTGTATTTGATTTATACGTGTTGTGGAATTCAGCTTTTCTGGACACAAATTTGGGCTGTCTGGCACAAAATTGTGTTTGTTTTACACATGGAATAGATAGTTCTGTAAATACTAAGCTTTAGAATACTGAGAACTATAAAGTTCTGTGAGTGGGATTTGATGTAACATGGTAGAAAGTATGTGGATGTCTAAACTGGGAAATATATGCATCTATGTTAGGGAAAGAAATCTTTCGACCTTTCCGAAAGTCACTTTGAAATTCCCGGAGTTCTTTCTTGGGGCCCGCTAGCTAGCTGACCCCCTGAAAGTAGCTGTTTTTTGCTGCCTGTGCTCTACCCCTCTGTGGCAGGGGTGGGCAACCCTGTGGGGACCTGTGGAACTCTTTCAGGGTGGGCATAAGTGGACAGAGCTGGTGGTGAGTGGGGCCAGGACACTCGTATTCATTCGGATACCCATTTTCACACACACAATCAGGAAGAGGGCAGCTGAGGAGAAGTTAAAGCAGATGCCTGCCAGGCAGCCATCCTGATCAAAATCACTGTTTTTCTGTTGCTAGTAGCAGCAAAATAGTGATCCGTTCCGCCCAGCTGATGACTGATCAGTTGAGATTTGGGTAATAGGAGTGGGGCTTCCTGCATGCCCATATGTGCTCTGTGGAAAAACGAGGTCTCTTCTAATAAAGACTTGATTTGATGTGACACCCTGGAGTGAACACTTGTAACTATTTGCCACGCAGGCTGGATGATCGACTCGGAATGCCGGCCCAAGTTCCGAGAACTTGTCACGGAGTTCACGCGTATGGCGAGGGACCCACAGCGTTTTGTGGTCATCCAGGTGAGCGAATTGCAAGTTGCTTCTCTTCTGCTGCAGAGGGCTGGGCTGTCCCCTAAAGGGTGTTTCCTCTAGGAGCTATATTGCTCAACTGCAGGGCTGGGAGTAGGAAAAAGCAAGAACAGCACACTTCCTGCTGGGACCGGACCAAGTATATCTACGGCAGCATTCTGTCTTGAACAGTAGCCAGCTAGACGTCTCCAGGGAGCCTACAACCAGGCCATGAAGGCAACAGGCCTCCATTGTTATACCATTCCTGGAAACTGCCATTATCTCTTGCTAGAAGTGAGGCATTTTCAGAGGTGACTGGAGGTGCTGAACTACCACTGATACAGTCATGTGGAGGCTAATTCACAGGCTGCTGTTTAAACTGGATCTTTGTGATGCTGAGGACAAGATTGATCTGGGGGAGAGAAGAAATGTGACTCCAAGTCCACTTGATGTGTGGGGATGTGGTGTTCTCTGTCCCTCTGTAGTATATGGCTGAGCTTACTTGCTTGAGTCCTGCCTATCCATTGGTTTCTCAGACACCCTAGTGCAATACCCACCTGTCCCTGACACGGTTGTTTCAAAAGCAAGTAGACAGTTGTAATGTTTTGGGTTTCAGATTGTAATCATTCCAGAGACAAACAAAATAGATAATTAACAGTATTTCATAGAATAGCAGAGTTGGAAGGGGCCTACAAGGCCATCGAGTCCAACCCCCTGCTCGATGCAGGAATCCACCCTAAAGCATCCCTGACAGATGGTTGTCCAGCTGCCTCTTGAAGGCCTCTAGTGTGGGAGAGCCCACCACCTCCCTAGGGAACTGGTTCCATTGTGATACTGTTCTGACAGTCAGGAAGTTTTTCCTGATGTCCAGCCGGAATCCGGCTTCCTTTAACTTGAGCCCGTTATTCCGTGTCCTGCACTCTGGGAGGATCAAGGAGAGATCCTGACACTCCTCTGTGTGACAACCTTTTAAGTATTTGAAGAGTGCTATTTACTTAATTGTAAAATATTTGGTAAATAACAATATTTTTAAAACGATTAATAGAACTATAAACCGGATATGAACAACGCTAACTTTAGGCCACAGCACACTGCAAAGTGCAGCGTTGTTCTTGCTAGTATTTGCTTGTCTCAATTCCTTTAGTCTTTTGCTGCCATTCTCCATTGTGGAGGTTTACTGTCCTTCTAGCTTAAGGCTGCTTTATCTGTACCTTTCTCTTCTTCACGCCACTCCTTGTTTCCCTGAATTTCCGCCTCAGCTCGCCTCCTTTTCTTTCTGCTGCATCAACCACCTTCCCATTCCAGCTGACATTTTACTCTCTCCTCCCCCTCATCCGTGCCCCTCCCACTTTACACAAACCTCATCCCAAGGCCCTTCAGAGACAGACATTACACAACGACATGGAAGGACTTTTGCAGCTTCAGTGGTGCCAGCCGCCATTTGCTTTAGGACTGTCACCTGATATTTACAGGGAGGCAATTCCCAGCTGATTCTTTTGGAGGAGCTGAGTGTCTGGCCCACTGCACAAATGGCACACAGTTCCCACAGAGAAGGCACTCTTGTGCAGGAATTAGCAAAGGATTTATATGACATTGTTATTGTCAGACACCACTTTGAGAAGGTTCTAGCCTTAAAGGCAGTTTAAAAGTGGTTTTTTTAAGCTAAATAACAGGCATATTGTGTTTCTTTGTGCATTATGGTAGAAAATCACAATTGAATGTGTCTTCCCTGCACATTTACCTGCAGCCAAAAAAAAAAAAAGTTAAGGTGGTACAAGTGCAGATTTGCACTTTGGTTTTACGGTACATGGAAATGCCTTCAGTGTGTAGGAAATTTGTAGCATGTGGTGGTCCTTGAAGAGAGGTAACCTCCTGCCATCTGTTTTCCATTGGTCTCATTACGTGCACCCCTCTCCCCACCAAAATGCCCTTTGCTTGCCTTTAACATGAAAGCAGAACAGGTTAGCTTAGTGTTGCATAATTGTTAAGAACGTAAGCTGTGAACCAGGAAGTCCCCAGTTCAAATCTTGCCTTTTGTCATAAAATCATTAACTGGCCTTCGATAAGCCACTCTTTCAGTTTTAGCCCACTCATCTCCATCATGAGAACAATAGTACCAACCTATCTTCCAGGTTTGTTTTAAGGATTATTGAAAGAAGATGTATGTGCAGTGCTTTAAGCAGATTCCCTCCTACCCTATACCTTCAGCAAGATCAGTGGAATTCTGAAAGCCTCAAATACTTACTCTCATTTCATTATCGCTGATAGAACGATGATAAGATGGGTCTAGCCAGCCCCATAGACAGCACTTTCTACCGCACTTTGCTAGAAGAGGAAGACATGCAAGATCTGGTGGATGCAGAAGAGTACCTCGTCCCCCACCAGGGTTTCTTCAGTGGTGAGGCATCAGCCGACTATCGATCTAGGATTCCTTCAACCAGAGTAAGCCTATGGCTCTGTCCGTTTATAGTAATAATAAACCCAGTTTGTATCTGGGTCATACTGTACTTCCAGTGTGGTACACCCTCCTCTCTTGTGGGGCCAGAGAGGGGTGGAGGGTACAGGTGACAAGGAGTTTGCAAGAGAGGGAGGAAACGTGTCTCTGGGTGGAGCACACACACATTATTCCATTTTCTCCCCCTGGCTGGTTTTCTGTGACGTGGTGGATAGAGGAGACCACTACAGGCACTGTGTTGTTGTTTTAAAAATATAATCAACAACATTGTAAGCCTCCTCCTCTACTGGCCAAATGCATTTGCAGGCTACGAAATGATTCCTAAGAAATGCAAGCCTGGACCATCAGCTTCTATTTATACTCAGAGTATCAAGTTTCTAGATCTCATGGCTTCCTCAAAGACAATTCTGAAACTGATACACACACCCACATATTTCCTTGCAGAGTGCCACAGAGACCCAAATGGATGCAGAAGAGACTGAGGAATCAGCTCAGTATCCCTATTTGGGCTCATCTCTCTCCGAAGAGCCAGAAAGTGTCAACCCTGACTTGCTTGAGGAGGATTGTGCAGTAAGTAAGGCATTGCAGAAGCCGGCACTGCTGCAGGAGCCTGCCACTCTGCAGCGTTACAGTGAAGATCCCACCAGCGCCTCTGTGAAACAGAATGAAAGTCTGGATGCCAAGAGCTGCAGTTCACCTGAACCCTCTGGTGTCATTCCAGGTATGTGTGCTGTATTTGTATTCTTTACACTGACAACACAAGGTGCATGACTTGCTCTGGGCATCTTAATGTTTTTGTTTCTAAAGCCTTGTTTTTAGCCATATTAAAATGGAGTCAATACTTATATTTGAGGGCTCAAAAAGCAAAGGCTGCAGTTCAACAGGGATGGAGGAAGACCACAAGCTACTCCAAAACTTTACTTTGGTTTTGAACTGTAGTTCTAAACATTTAGAAGTTTTGCATTATGTTTTATTGAGCTTTATTTTATGGTTTGCCCAGAGAGCTTCAGCTGTTGGGTGGTACAGAAATTTAATTAATGAATTAACCTGGCTTGCGCCATTCATTTTGGCTCTTTCTTTCCCCTGCAGAGTATGTGAACCAGCCAGAGAGCAGCCTTTCACTCAACAAAAGCCTTCGACCACCAGGTTCCACCCTGGGAAAGCCAAAGGGCCACTTGGGCAAGAACGGGCTCATCAAGGAACCAAATAATGCCTTCCAGAACAGCTTCTCCAATGTGGTGGGAAACCCAGAGTACCTGACGCCATGCCCCCTCCCTGTGGCTGGCCCTTTGCCACAAGCCTTTGACAACCTCTATTATTGGAATCAGGAGACTCCCAAGAGCAACCCATCAGAATTCTTTGCCACCTCTGTGGCTCCTGCTATCACCACTAACAGCTTCACCACAACCCCGACGGCGGAGAACCTTGAATACCTCGGCCTAGCCGAATCAGTCACTCGTTCCAAGGATTTTCCGTGAGGGCCATTCCCATCTTCCGTGAAATCGGTTTTCACTTTCAAGGCAGCTCAGGACACAAACTAATGAACTATTAATGCATGTAAGATGAGCAGGATTCACTAAGGCCTTAAAACCTCTCTTGAGGCTGAGCTGATCTGTTCCTGTTCCTCCGTTTAGCAGTTGGGCTGAGGCACGTATCAGCAGAAGGTGGATTTGGGTTTACTGGTGGATCTCTAGGTGACTTCCAGTAGCTTGTCAAGAACTTCTGACACCTAATTGTTAACAATGGCAGCAACAACATGACCTCCTCCTTCCTTAAATTATACTGCTGAAATGAAGAAAGCTTGGGGTGACCCAATTTTTTATTTTATTTTTTTGGTCTGGAAGGACTGTGGGAGCCATCCAGAACAAATTCTTGGGCTCAGAATTCTTTAATGCGAATTGTATGTCTTTTGCACCAAGCTCCAATTGGTGGATCTTGCCGTACTAATCAGTAACGCACACCACAGAGTCAGTTCTGCAAGTCCACCCCTGGGAGAAGGCACTTTGTTTGTGACAATTGCCTGTCCTGCAAATCAGACAACCCAACAGTCATTTGACACACAAACAAAATGGAGTGCTCTCTCACTTTTCACTTCCTCCCTGTCCTTGCCTCTCTATTCTTTGGATTACAAGAAAAGAGGATCAGACCACTGATTGAATTACAAAGTTAATAGTTGCAATTATTATACTTTTCTTTTTTTTAACTTGAGGACCTTCATATTGGAGTTTTGACTGATGGGGGAAAATACCATGAGGTTGTGTGTGTTTTTAAAAAAGTGAGGGCAAAGTGTGGGTGTCTCTCAGAACTTATGGTGCATTTCCTGTTGTTGGTTGCTTAATCACCTTGGTAAAAAGGGAATGTTCTTTCTCTATTGAAGCATTAGAAAAGTCTTGTCCTTCCAAGAGGTTATAACAAAATATTTTTTGGTGAGGTTAAACAAAACATCTTGACAGAGTCTGCACAAGAAGAGAAGAGAAAACAATTTTGCATTTTGGCAAAAGACACTGTGGTGACTTTTTGTTGCCCTCTGAATATCTCTAGAAGATTCTAGAAGAACCAGCTGAAGAACTAAAACCAGCTTCATTTTGTGGCATGGGCAGTTTGGCAAATGTTCTGCTACAAACTGAGAAGAATAGTTGCACATCATAGTTCAGGAGAGAATAAGTTTGGAGGATCTTTCTTAAATAACCTATTTTTAGTGCTTGTGATTTTCTATGTTGAGACAATGGACAAAAAGCCAAAGCAGCTAATATGGTTTTTTCTCTCTCCAGTGAGTGGGAACAATCAAGTTGCACCATGAAAACAATATGCAATCTTTACCAGCATTCTGGGAATATTTATTGTGTTAAAATAGGATAGGGTTGTGTGTATGCCACCATCACATTGGATGGCAACAAAACCACAGAATGTACTAGTGGGTGCCAAATTTAGCTTCATGGGAAACTTGGTTTTTTAAAGGCAGAAAATGTCTAGCCTTTTTGGTGGCAAATATATATGCTTGAAAGTATGTGGCTCATGCCAGCTGAAATCTCAGAAGCTACTGAGGCATCTGCATAAGATTTCCAGAGATTGGGGTGGTGCTTCAGGGCTCTGCATAGCTCCTTGCCCCTCCCCATTTCAGGTAAAACAGCTGAAATTGCAGAATAAATTATGCAAAATAAGAAAAATTATGCAAAGCTGCTGAAATCTGTTTAATTGAATACAGGTCACAAAATGAAATTTTTAAAGGTACATAATATAGAAAGCCCTAAAGTAGGGCATGACGCTAAACTTTACTCTCGAAGAATTAACCACTAAGGACTGTAGATTTTATTTGAAGCTCGTTTGATACCTTTCAAATTTCGCCTGCCCTTCCTTCACTATCACTAAAATGTTTTTCACCTCCATGGTCCTGTTTTTGGCCTTCTGGTCTTGAGAATTCTTGCCCTTGTGGATTTATTTTTTTTAATTTGGAATCTGGCCATGTAGCAATCACCTATTCCTTTTGGATGAGGTCTATAAGCAATAGCAATGATAATCTTTTGGTTGCCAATAAGGATATCAAAACTGGAAACAAGGTGGATGTGACCAACTGGGACGTTCTCCTGGCCAAGACGGCCTTTCTTTTCCGTGGGCCTGCACAGGAAAGCTTCCCAGTGGATTGTGCCCCATTGTTAGTTTCTGCATGTGTTATGGAGTTTGGGGAGTTCTTTGTTTTTTCTGCCTCAGCTCCTAAAGTTTCTTGCGCCAGCTGTGTCCCACGAATACAGGGAAACTCCATCTCTTTCCAGGTAGAACATTTTACGTAGGACATCGAGGCCAATCCCCCCTATTCCATCCCTCACCCCTATTTCCATTTGTCAGGACTGTAGTCCGTTTTTCTCTAAAATGCTGAATGTGCACTATGGATACAGCCAACCCCCTTTCCTCCCACAAAGCAGAATTTAAGAGGAATGAGTGAGGTGAGGGAAACGGAGGTACTACCTTTGCAAAGAAATGAGGACGCAGAGCACTAATCTGGGATGAGGCGAGCGATGATGACTGCACCAGGCCTTGGCAGTACTGACACTTTTTGATTATCCAAAGTGAGCTGGTCCAGGTATATCTTAAGAATGTCTTTTGAACTCCATTGAACCACTTCTTTGAATGTTGCTAAAGTGATCTATGGGGGAAAGGAAGGAGCCACTTTCAAATTGCACATACTAGGGGAGAGCTTAAGGAACTGGGAAAAGGTCCAGGAGACCATCCATGGGCCTTTTTAAATTATTATTTTGACTGTTCGTAGGCCCTTCTAAGCATCAGAGGGTGCAATGCACAGGTAACTCATGCAAGGAAGCTGCACTACATCCTCCATTGTTCATCTTATCCAGCTTCCTCTGGAGCTAACCCTGCATGTATATTGGGATTAATACAGATTGCTCTCTATGTACAAATGTGTGGGAACTCCAGATACGACTGTTAAGGATCATCTGTTAAAATTCCCTAAGTAACACAAGGCAGAATTGTAACCCATCAGATCACTTGCTGGATTAGGGGTGGGATTAGTTATCTGCTCTTCCTAAAGCCCACGCCCCCCCCCCCCCCCGTCTACACTTCCCTCTAAAACCTGTTTTTTCAAGGTGGTGCTGTTTTGGTACATTGAAGGTTATCTGCTGTGGCTGACCTAAAAACAAACAGTTGTGTCATAAGTATTTGTATACCTGAGAATTGTACAACAGTTTTCATTTTCTATACTATTTGTCTTGAGCAATTATTTGGCGGGGGAGCGGGGTTGAAGCTCATCTCCAAGTGGGGTAGGGTGGGTCTGAGATTCTACAAGTGCCAAATCCAGTCTGTGAGGCAGCCCTTCTGCAAATCAAGGTGAGGTAGCAGCCTCTGCTGGCAGAATTCAGGTGCCACTAAGATGGGAGTCTGTCTCCCATCTTAGTGGCACCTGAATTCTGCCAGCAGAGGCTGCTACCTCACCTTGATTTGCAGAAGGGCTGCCTCACAGACTGGATTTGGCATCTGAGCCATTGGGGACTCAAACTGAAGGGAAGTTCTGTAGAAGGGTGAGCAGAAAGTAGATCTCCAGATGTTTCCGACTTCAGCTCCCAGCATTCCTGGCCATTGGCCATGCTGGCAGGGGCTTCTGGGAGTTGAAGTCCCAGGGCTGCATAGTTGTGCCCTGTTGTTTATATGACACAGCTGCCAACTCACGACCACATTGTGCTATTCCCTGTGAAACTGCACTATTTCAATGTGTCGTTTTGCTATGACTTTATATTGCTCCATTGTTTGTTGTCTGTCTGTGGTGGCTTCAGTTCTGATTAAGAGAGTGGGTGTAGAGAGGGGTGGATCCCAGTGCTGAGTAGGCGCAGGAATGCAGGGCAGGGGCCAGGCTCAACAAGCCTAGTAATGGGTGCCATGGTGATAGTGAAGCCTGGAAAATGAAAGTATGGGCAGTTATGAATATTGCATAAATTCAAAGTTGGGGAAAAGCTTTTGGTCCTCGATATTTGCTGCCCGTTACCACTGTCTAACAATAGTGCTGCGATAGCCCACACTCACTTCTGCCATGAATAGGCAAAGCGTTGTCATATAGACAGACCCCAAAACAGCTGGAAATAAGCCTTCTTCCCACCCCTACTGTAGAAGCCTCATTTGACATGAGTGATGCAGAAAAGCACAGTTCTACTTGGATTTTCTGTCTCAGGTTTTGATTCAACCCTGGTGTCCTTTAGAACTTCGTGGCATGGAACAAAAGTGGTGAATTTTTGGAATCATGAAGTATGTAAAACATGGAAATTATACTTTAAAATGTACTGTGATGCTAGAATTTAAATACTTCCAAAAACCTCAGTGTCCTGCCTTTTGCTTCCGTATCTTTTTAGTTTTTTAAAAAAGATAGCTTGCCTGTTTCATAGCTCAGAAATTAAATATTTTACACGAATAAAAAGATGAATATCTGTCAAAGGGTCTACTAGGTGGAACTGAACACTTTTTCCTCAAGATGTAAAAAAAGAAGTGTTGCTGTGGTTTTTTTCTTCCTCCCTCTCAAAACAAGAGGCGGGCCCTGTTCAGATGCAACTTGGGGAAGGGTGGTTAGGCAGACCATGGCGCTTCCCACTAACCACGCTGCATGCTCCCACCACACCTGCATGGAAACGTGGCCCGCAGCAGCATGGCTACTCTAACCACTGCCGAACCATCCTTCTTGAGCACGTGGAGCTTGTCTTGCACTGTTGCAGGGTGTAGGAGTAGCTGCTCTTCTGCAATTGCTTGGAGAACCATGGAAGAGGTTGTGGTGCCTGACAGTGCTGAGAATGCCCCGGGCCTTGGGGCTACCCCAAAGCATGATGAAGACCGTATGTGTGCCTTCATTCTCTTTTGCTTCACCCCTGCTTTCTCCCCTCATCTTTGGGGTCAAGGTGCTGCGCTGGGACTGGGATACTTCAGAGGAGTCCCCATCCAAGTAGAGGGCAGGGGCAGGGGCATCGCGGCTCTGCCATTACTGAGAATGGGATCTCACATATTTTTAGGAGAAAGGTGTTGATGTGGCCTGCTATCCTACTAGTCACCCAGTAGAGGAAATTGTTGGCTGCTGCCAAGACAGATTGGGTTCTAGAGAAACAGCTGTCCCATCAACGTGACAGCTGGGGGGTGGGGTGGGGGGATGGAAACTCACTGTTAGGGTGCGTATCTAGGTGTCATTTGGAACTGCTGCTGCGAGGGTTGTGGCCCTGTTCTAGAGGTCCCACCCTTTGCAACGGATGTCCAGAAGGGCACATGCCCTACATTAATTTTGGGTTACTCTTCAGGAGCACCTTGCCTTCTCAATGGCTCAATACAGTGAACAATCTCTAACAGAACAATTAAACAGACTTACTAGCTGTATGTGCGCGCGCCAAAGCTTAAGCAGCTGGGAGCAGGCAGGCCAGTGGGTACAGGTGACTGTCCTGTGTTTCTGATGGATATAAACACACACGTTCTTAAAATGTACACCGGGGGGGGGGGGGGCGTGTTGGGTGTTGTTTTTTTTTAAAAAAAGTCTTGAACATATCCAAGAGCTGGCCTTTAAACTTTGCTGAGACTCCTGTCCAGCAGCCCCTCCCTGACATCTGAAATAACACCCCCCCCCAATCCTCCCAGCTACTTCCACACAGTATTAAGTGAACAGCTTCCCTAGTGGACTCTCCACCCTCATCACCCCAGGCACTCATACACAATTAACCACAACAATCGAACTTCTTCCTTCTTTATACAAACTGAATTAACCAAGTGGATTCATCAACGTTGCCAACACATAAAGTAAGACAATGGGGAGTAGGAGCACTATTGGCTCTGACTCCCAACTTCCAGCTCCTGCAAGGGGCCCGCGTCTCCGTACCAGTTAGCAGCAGCACTTAAGACTTTCTTTTAGCACTTCAACTGTGGCAGATGTGTCAGAGTCACCAACTGACAGATAAAGAAGTGAAAATGATGATAAAGCCCACATGTTTTGAAACGGTGGAGGCATAAAAGAAGAATTAAGCATGTCAGCTTTTAACTAGATGCAATGTATTATGTAGGACTGTCATTACACAGCCACCCCTCCCTTGTCTCCTCTCTCCCCCCCCCCTTTCCCCTCTAGTAAAACAAAATGTGTGACATGCAGAAATGTAACAGCACAGCGAGGTCACGTCAGCCTTCACCAACCTGGTGCCCTCCAAATGCCTGCTGGATCTGGGTGATGGAGTTTGAAGTCCAACACATGGGGAAGGCTCTACTAATGTAACAGAAAGGAAGAGAGGTGGGTCTGCTGTTCAGTCTAAGGATGATATCCTAAAGAGCGCAGTTGTTACTTTTAAAGGATGCGTGCATGCAATCCAGCCTGAATTAAACCTTAAACACTTGAAGTTCCATAATTGCCCTGGAAAAATTAAGCACATACTTTACTCTTTAAATCAATGGGACTTTAAAATGCTTAGTGTTTGGCTGGATAATGTCTACAATTCAGAAAGATATGGCTTAAGTACCTGCAGTTTAGATATGCATCACATGTTATCATCAACAAAATGGCTTTGAAGAATAACGTTCTTCCTAAATCACTGGCCTATTCTGAACTGCTCTAGGTTTCATGCAGGTCTTTAAAAAATGGTAAGGGCATTTTATGGAGCACAGAAGTCCCAATGTCTGACTGTTGGATTGCTAACAGGCCTGGAAAAAGCTTTGTGTTAAGCTCCATCCTCTCCTTTGCCTAAACATTCTGGTCTGGTCTGACAGCCTTCGCCAACCTGGTGCCTTCCAGACATTGTGGACTTCAGCATAGCCAATAGTCAGGAATCCTGGGAGGAGTTGTCCAAAATATCTGGAAGGCAGCAGGTTGGGGAAAGTTGCCTTAAGGGATGGTCCCTTGAAAGTCCTGGCCTTTGCTGGTGCCTTTTCCTGCCCCTACAGCTGCTGTGACAATAACCTGCAAAACAAGGCCGGAACAATGAAAAATTAAAGACCTTCATTGAAGTTACACTTCAAGCCGCATTTGGGACATGGATGGGAAATATACCTGCAGTGTTGCTGTGGGAAATTTTCACTCACATTATTTGGACAGTGAGAGTTCTCTACTCTGGAGCACTAGTTTAAGAATACTGGTCCCCAAGAGTAGGTTGGAGGGGTGTGTGGTCCTTCAGAACTTCCTCCGTAGTATCAATTCTATCTACTCAGGGATGGTGTCCAGCCTTTTTAACAAGCATTACTCCAACAGTTCAGACCTCATACTAAGGGCTAGCTTATTCTGGCTCCTGGTAAAAGAAGTGTCAGGGGGTAGGAGAAGAAAGTAATAGCTGAAGTCCCAGAATGAAACACCAAAGACACCAACTCTGAAAAGAGATGGGGGAGGAAATAAGGCATCACTCTTGTGAGGACAGATGAGGACAGAGAAATGCAGGAGTCAAATTAAAATCCATGCTAGTCTCTGGAGTGGATTCACCTTCTGGAGAAAGGTTGACTGACTGAATGTATGTAGCAAGTGCCCTGTTCTCCTTACTTCCATGAAGTGGCTCAAGTTCTTGCTTAGAAGGCTCTTTGCAGAAAGGCAACTCAAATTGTCTTGTCATCCCTCTTGAATCCCCACTTAGCAAGGTAATTAAACCTGGAGTCAGGTGGAGGCAAGGATGGCTAGAATTAAGGGGTGGCAGGTGGGGGATTGAAAGACAGAGACCGGAGAGAGAGACTAAAGGATGACACAAGGCGGTCGGCTCTTGGTGATCTTCTCAAGTGGCTCCCCATTGCACGCCTTCCGGATGGCTTCAATAAGCTGGACGAGGAGAAGAGAGAAAACAAGAAGTGTGAGTTCTCCTGATACTGCCTAAGGATCCGTCTAGGCTTTGGAATGACAAGGGTAACAAAAAAATGTAAGCACATACAAGAGTAAATCAAAAAAAGATTTTAAAAAACACTCTCCCACAGCTTCCTTCCTTCCCCACAACTCTAGAAAGTTGAGTAATTTGTAACAAAAGTTGCACGCTTTAGCACTAGACCAATCAACTATAAATAATTAAATGGCGGGCTTAATTTTACTTGTGAGTTAAGATCACATTTATGTTATTTTTTAAAAGCTATTTTACTTCTGGGGTATTGGGGTAATATATTTTTTTTTCAAAAAGGCATGAAAGATGTCTTACTTTCTAACTAATGAGAAGTTGTTCTTATTACATCAGAATTTATCTCAAAGAGGGCCCTGTTTTGGTAATATGCAAAGTTATTTAAATTTAACTAATCTGGCTTTTAAGTGGTTATGGCACTCAAACTCTTGTAACCACCCCATTTATAAAACTCAAACTCTTGGCAAATGTTCAGGCAAAATCTGCCCTCCGATAAAGAAAAAAATCATCAAGGTTACCATTAAAAACATTTTAAAGGTTAGAAGGAGAAAAGCAGAAGGAGGAGCCTCTCTTAACTTGGACCAGGCTGACGAGATACAGCTTGCCTCCATTTTGGACCACAAAAAAAATCCTTGGGTAATGAGAGACTTCTGAGGAAAGGGTAATTGCTGGCATCCCGGGCACGGGATTACCACAGAGTGACTGTTACCCATGGACTCAAACGCTCGCTCCCAGATGGCTGACTCAAAGTACTGCGGGGGGAGAGGGGGAAGGAAATACTCACATCTTTCTCATACGGAAATCCTCCATTCTCGAGTTTGGAGAAGACCAGCTGCCCATTTATCTCTATTTCAAAAGTACCTGAAAGAAGAAACACAAAGTGCCATGAAGAGAAACATTAACACTAGAAGAATCCTGATCTCATCAAGTTTAGTCACAGTATTAAATGGGCATCTATCCCACAAAGCATCCCAAACTTTTTCCTCAATTCGATTTCCTAGATCAGGCCATTTAATACAATATCATGTAAAAACAGGGAACTAATGTTAAAATGGATACTTAGATGGCATCTAACATCAAGGAAAGTATCAATGATTAACCCAAGGGCATCTCCAGAATGTTGGAGAGGCTGTTCGGGAGTTGGGACATATATGTGGTGGTCATGCCCACAGGTTAATACTTTCTGGAACAAAGCGTTCCAGGAGATTAGCTCAATAACTGGACAATGGGTTCATCCATCCTCTCACCTGGCATTGTTAAATCTATATAAAGGATTGGATGGACAAGGATTTAGTAGGCCACCTTCTACTTGGCTGATTGCCAAGCACTGGAAGGATGGCAAAGGGCTTCATATTGATAAATGGTATCAAAAGGTGTAGCAGATTGCCCTTTTAGAAAAAATGACAGGAAAAATGAGGAAAGTGTGTGGACAATTATGCGAAGATAAATTTGTGAGGGTCTGGACGAAGTATATTGACTTTGTGAACGAAGAAGAGGGGAGGACACTCCCGTTGTTATATACAGACATTTGGAGTGGATAGGGGGGGAATTAACTTCCAATCCGGGCAGAAACTTGTAATTTGTATCTGAATTTATATGGAATGTACAGATATATGTGTATATATGAATGTTGTAATACCTGACTTATGTAAAATCAAGTAAAACTTGATTTTGTTCTGACTTTTATACTGTTACTTTTACTCTACCCTGTGCCTGTTTGGTGCATTCTCTTCCCCTTCTTATTGTTTTATTATGATTTTGTTAGAATGTAAGCCTATGCGGCAGGGTTTTGCTATTTTATTGTTTTACTCTGTACAGCACCATGTACATTGATGGCGCTATATAAATAATAATAATAATAATAATAATAATAATAATAATAACCAGAACCACCAAAAATAAAATATTAAACAAAAAACAAAAGTCATATAATTATCTCAACTTAAGATAATAAAAATTGTATTTATTCAGAAAAAAAAGTCTAGTCACAGTAACAGCCAATATACCTCGGCAGAATTCATCCTTCCCTCCCCGATCAGGGCCCCCTTGCCCAGATATCAAGCCATGCAGTCCAGGTTACAAGATTCCACAAAGCAAAGACCAATTGCACCTTGCTGTGTGGCCCTCAGAGCCAGACCAGGTTTTGGAGGGCCCTGGGCACGATACTCTCAGTGGCCCCCCTCCCTCCCTCCCTCAAGAAGCCTACCTTTTCCCCACCATTGCCACCAGCTGCTATTGCTCCTCAGCCTGTTTCTCATCATTGCTACCACTTACTTGACAGGAAAACAACCAGTGGGCAAGTAGGCAGTGCCATCTCCTGCTCCTCCTCCTCCTCACCACCACCATTGTCTGGCCAGGATGAACAAGGAGGTTGCAATGGTGAGAAGGAACAACCTGAGCAGGCTCTTGTCAGTGGGCCCACGTTGAGGTGTTGAGGCCCACGTTGACCCTCAGCAGATACCTAACCATGCCTACCCTTGACGCTAGCCTTGGTGGCCCTGAAAAGCAAGAAGGTGCAGACTATACACTCAGAAGTGAGCTAAGCCACATGGCAGAAGAGAAGGCAAACCATCTCCCTTCCGCCCAGGCTTCCTAGCTTCAGAACTCTGAACTCCAGCAGCAGCTGGAGGGAGGTCCTAGGCCAGGGGTTTTCATTCTATGTTCCTTGGGACCCTGGAGTTCCCCAGACTCTTAGCAGGGTTTCCTCAAGTAAGGGGGAACAACGTTATCTGAAAGGCAGTGCAGTGTTCACTGCTACTGAGCAAGCCCGGGGAAGTGCTGAGAGGGTTCCAACATGAACGCTCAGATAAGTGGCGCTCAAGGGGCTTCGCCAGAGCTTTGTGTGAACTCCAAATGCACTTCCCTCAAACCCTCTACAACACCCAGTGGAGCCATAGGAGGCATGCAGCGGGTCCCTTGGCAGGTCTGTATAGAAAAAGCTTCCTCAAGTTAGAACGTTTGAAAACCACCATCAGAAGGCAGATCCAGTCAAATTAGGCCTGCTGCCTCCACCAACGGGAATGCAACAGTACTAACAGAACCAAAGCATTCCTACAGAACTGGTTTACTTGTAAGGCTTTTCCATATACAACAGAGATGGTGAGCCTCTTTCACGTGGAGGGCTGCGTTCCTGCAGAGACAGAATCTCTCAGGGACTAGAGCTGGCAATGAGGCCACTCATGTTCTTTCTCCCCTATTACTCTGCCCCCTTGTTCTCTCTCTCCCCTTCCCACCCCCATCTTGCAAGTGGGAGGCTAGTTGCCACCAGAGGGCAGTTCACAACGGGGAACAGCCTTTAGAGAGAGCAGGGTTAGCTCTTCCTTCCCCAACTACCACCCTATAGCAATTCGGCTTAGGGATAAAAAGGTCCCATTTGCATGAATGGGAGCTTTTAGTCTCAATCCAATTGCCATGTAGAAACTTTGTGCTGAGGAGGGGAGTCAATAGGCCAGATCTAAAGGCTCTGTGGGCCACGTCCAACCCACAAGCTGGCATTTCCCCACGCCTGATAAACAGCATGTTTCACAATCCCCATGTTAACATCAGCAATATTGAGCAAGGTTTATTTCATCACACTATGAGGTTTTCTAGATGCTGTTACGACTAGCATGGAAATGTCTCAGGTACTGTACCTGTCCCTCCAAGCCGGGATTCAATCTCCACGTCAGGATATTCTTCTTTTACTGCACTTGCCAGCTCTAGGTAGGCAGACTCAAAGCCACAAGGCTTGCTGGGAAAAGAAATTTGGTCAGAGTGTCAAACAGAAAATGAAGGTGACATCGACTTAAGGAAGAATTTGTGAATTTCATTGGGGACTAGCGGAGATAAAGCTTTTAATGTTTGTTTGTGATTATTTCCTTTTTTGTTCGTTTGTTTAAATGCAGTACTGAACTGGTTTGTCTGTTCATACAAGGTTGGCATTTAAAGGAGGCACAAACGTGCAGTTTGGCACAGGCCCCATGCCGTAGGATCAGTGGCTGCACGCAAACAGCAAGCATCCCTCCACAACAGGACAGTGCTGAATAAAGTATGGTTATCCGGTCTGATCAGTTTTTCTACTTTCTCTAAAGGAAGTAGTAAAATCTCAGGGTAAATGACCAAGATCAAGAGAGAGACATTTTTCTTCCTCTCATATAATATTTTATATTTTTTACTTTTTATTTATTTATCTGCCACCTTATCTGCTAAAAAGCCATCAAGGCGGTATACAACAATTAAAAACAATTAAACTTTAAAACAAAGAGTAATAAAAAGATTAAAATGTTAAAAACTGTGCTATTTAAACAGCTAAATTAAAGAGATGGATATTTACTCCCTAATTTATCTAACTAGCTGTACCCAGTATAACATACACTGTTGTAGCATATCTTAAAGTGCTTGGAGGCCGCTGATACAGCGCCGTCTGGCAGACCTGGGGAGCAGGAAGGTCGGGGGGAGGGGGAGCAGGTGTCCCCCTCTCCCTGGGGTTCCTGTCAGCCTTGGGCCGCCCGCCCAACTCGCATGAGATTAGGCTGGGGCCGGGGCTCGCAGGTGAGCGGCCTCCCACTCGGCCACCAAGGGCCCCGGCCGTGCCTCGCTCATGCTCCGGACTGTGGCGCTGCCCCCTCCGTGGGAGTGGGGAGTGAAGAGGGGTAGGATTACCTTGGAAAGCCCGGAGGAGTCGGGCAAGGGGCTTAGCAACCTGTACCAGCTGACGTTACACGTTGTTACTGTTGCTTAGCAGCCTGTATCAGCTGAAGCCTTTACGGAAACATACCTAAGCGTTTTATATATATAGATTCTTGAGGGAGCACATTCCATTATTTGGGGGCAACACAGGAGAAATTCTCTTCTCCCAGGCAGCTAACAACATATGCTGAGTTTTTATAACTGAATAGTTGTTTTAAATGATATTGATGTTTTCATGCTTTTAAATTTTTGTATATTTGTTTTTAATGTTCACTGTTTTTAACTTTTGTAAACCACCCAGAGAGCTTCGGCTATGGGGCAGTATATAAATGTAATAAATAAATAAATAATGGTGCCCACAGAAGGGCCTCACCTGAAGATCTTAATACTCGGGCAGCTTCATAGCGAAATAGACACTCCCTTAGATAGCCAGGTCCTAAAGCCACTTAGGGTTAAGACTAACACCTTGAATTATGCCCAGAAAGCAATTGGCAACCAGCGCAAGTGTTCCAGGACAAGTGTTTTAACATGCATCAGTTAGAAGCCTAGCTGCCACATTTTGCCCCAGTTGAAGCTACTGGACACTCTTCAAGGACAGCCTCACATAGAGCACATTGCAATAGTCTAAATGTGATGTAACCAATGCATGGATAACTGTTGCTAAGTCAGACCAGTTCAGGAAGGGTCACAGCTAGTGCACCAAGCATAATTGTGCAAACACACTCATGGTCACCACCGCCACCTGAAGATCCAGGGACAGCACAGGATCAAGGAGTACCCCTAAGCTAATCTTTCAGGTCGAGCATAGGCCCTTCCAGAACAGGTTGAATCACAATCCCCGAGTCAGGCTTTCTACTGACCAACACTACCTCCATCTTGTCAGGATTTAACCTCAACTTGTTCACCTCCACCCAGCCTACTCTTAAACCCAGGCAACAAGGGTTTCAACCACTTCCTTGGTGACAAAGAGCAATAGAGCTGGGTGTCATTGGCATTTTGGTGGCACTTTAATGCACTGTAGATATTATGTTTCATGTATATATTATTATATTTATTTCTATCCTGCCTTTTGCCGAATATTAGACATAGATACTAGAACCAGGGATCATCCAATGAAGCTGAGTGATGGAAGATTCAGGTCAGATAAAAGGGAGTTCTCCTTCACATACCACATAGCTACAACTAAAGAATTTGCTACCACAACACATGAGGGAAGCTGCGACGCCGCCACCTCACGCACAAGACTTTGACGCGCACACCTCCCTCAGGCTAAGCAGCACCACTTAAATTCCGGAGGAAGGGGTAAAAAGAAAAGTATAACCTTTCCTTTATAGCAGAGGAAAAAGGTCAGGAGATTTGGAAAAGGCTTTTCTGAGAATATAGCAGGCTGAAGGTTTAATGCAATGTGTTTATTTATGAACTAATGGAGCAGGAGACACAGCCAAACTGACACGTGGTTTTATGGTAGGAAAATAAAGAAAATGTTTATTGTTGTTCACAGTTCTTAGTTCCTTCAAATTCTATTCAACTCCACTATACTCTGACCTATGCCTGACTTCACACATCACTCTGCCAAGCACCAGCCCTTGGTTTCTAAGCCGGCTGACTCTCAGGGACTTCAGAATAAAAAACACATCTCAATAGTTACTGGGGTGGGGAAACCAAACCCCTTGGCTACTAAGTTTTGCTTTGTAAACTGCTTGGGGCAGGGTCCTTCCTTTTTAGTTTTTGCTCTATAAAGCACTGCACCAATGAACGAATGAAAACAAGCCCATCCTACTAGGAGCAGAAACGAAGCAAACATAAAAAGGAAACCGTGTAAACGCACAACTCGGAGGAAGGCCTAGGGAAGAAGGAAGCGCAAGGGGACAGGAGCAGGCAGAAGAAACATCAGGGCCTGCTCCAGTTGGACTCCCCTCCTTCAGGAGCAGGACAATCCCATCAGCGCTGTTCCCAGTCCACTTAGTTTCTCTCTCTCTCTTTTCCTCTTCCCTCCTGGCCTCCTGTTCCTTGTGTGTCATGTCTTTATTGGACTGTAAGCCTGAGGGCAGGGACTGTCTTTTTTGCTAAGTGTAAGCCGCTCCGAGAGCCTTTTTTGACTGAGGATCGGGGTATAAATATGATTGATAGATAGATTAAACGTGAGGGGATCTAATTCCAAAATGGGCGGAGCCAAGGGAGGAAAGGAAGGGCCAATGGGAAATGCGAAGACCCCCCCCCCCCCACATGGGCAGCGCCTCAAAGGAACCGTCGCGGGTACAGGAAGAAAAGGCGGGGCTTTCGACTTGGTGGGCGCGGCCTGCGGAGAAAGTGGGCGTGGTCACCTCCCGCTAAAACCGCCGTCCTCCTCCTCCTCCTGCTTTCTCTCACCAGTATTCCACCATGATTCGGACCCCCCTTCCGGTAGTGGGCGGGGCCTCCGCGGCCGGCTCCCCAGACCCGTCGCTCATCGCGCCACCTTTCAGTCAGTCCCTCCCCAGGTCCTTATTATTATCCAGCATTCACTCAGCCCGGCCGCGACGTCGAGAAGGGAGACGGATTTCCGTTGCCTGCGACGTCACGTGCAGGCGAAGGTACTTCCGGTTTTGTCTGACGGCGGCGGCGGCCATGATGCGAGCCCTCAGCCCGTCTTCCTGGATCACGTGAAGAGGGCGTCTAAACCGTTTTTTCACTTCCCTGCTTCCCCGCCCACCGCGTGTTCTGGCGCCCCCTGGCCCTTCCGTGTGGGAAATGCAGCTTCCATTTCCTCATCAAACGCCGCAGGAGAAACGCCTCCCGCACCCGCCAGCCATTTCAGGAGGCTCAGAGGAGGCTCCTCAAATAACACCCCCTCTCCTGTCAGGACCCTTCCCTCGCCCATCCTTCACGAACTTCCCACCCTCCCGGTCCGCTGGCAAACGGACATTATTCCGCCACCTCTCCCGATAAGCACCACCGGGACCCCCTCCGCTAAAACAAACACTCCTGTGGGGGAGGGGGCGTGTTGACATCCTCTCTCAGATTCCAATCCTGTACATACTTGCCTGGGAGAAAATCTAGTTGGACTCAGTAAATTGGTCAACTTCTTTTGATTAGGTAGCACTGTAAGCTGTAGTTAAACTACACTGAATACAGTGGGACCTAGCAGTAAACATGTTTAGGACTGCTCTGCACCGGTAATACGAAACCAACAGAAGTGACCATGTGCAATGACATGTAAACTTTACACTCCTAGATTTACCACCATTCAAACAACAGAAAAGTTCCATGGGAGTCCAACATGGAATTTAATTTAATAGGGATGAATGCCAAGTTCTACATCTAGGAAATAGAAACCAAAGGGACAGTTACAAGATGGGGGACACTTGGCTCAGCAATACTACAAACGAGAAGGATCTTGGAATTGTTGTAGATCGCAAGCTGAATATGAGCCAACAGTGCGATATGGCTGCAAGAAAGGCAAATGCTATTTTGGGCTGCATTAATAGAAGTATAGCTTCCAAATCACGTGAGGTACTGGTTCCTCTCTATTCGGCCCTAGTTAGGCCTCATCTAGAGTATTGCGTCCAGTTCTGGGCTCCACAATTCAAGAAGGACACAGACAAGCTGGGGCGTGTTCAGAGGAGGGCAACCAGGCTGATCATGTCTGGAAACAAAGCCCTATGAAGAGAGACTGAAAGAACTGGGCATGTTTAGCCCAGATAAGAGAAGATTGAGGGGAGACATGATAGCACTCTTCAAATACTTGAAAGGTTGTCACACAGAGGAGGGCCAGGATCTCTTCTCGATCCTCCCAGAGTGCAGGACACGGAATAATGGGCGCAAGTTAAAGGAAGCCAGATTCCGGCTGGACATCAGGAAAAACTTCCTGACTGTTAGAGCAGTACCTAGGGAGGTTGTGGGCTCTCCCACACTAGAGGCCTTCAAGAGGCAGCTGGACAACCATCTGTCAGGGATGCTTTAGGGTGGATTCCTGCATTGAGCAGAGGGTTGGACTCGATGGCCTTGTATTCCCCTTCCAACTCTGCTATTCTATGATTCTATGTTGCCCACCCTGATTTATATAGTGCTTCCTCAAGTATAGACATTCCTTAATGTACAGCACCATGTACATTGATGGTGCTATATAAATAATAATAATAATAATAATAATAATAATAATAATAATAATTAAGTACTTCAGTAAAGTGCTTCAAACATTAAGTTCTGAAGCCCTTATGACAACACAAACCCCTATGACAACACTGGTATGTTAAGCCGAAGTTGCTATTGCCATGCTTATTGTTATTAATAATTCAATTTATTTCCTGACAATCTAGAAAATACCCTCAGCGGGTATTTAATACATTTATACCCTATTTTTCTACAAGGGGATGTCCAAGGCTTTCTCCCCTCAAAGAAAAATAACTCTCCATTTGTTCTTTCTTCTAACTATATATTGAACGAGGGTAATAATCCTTTCAGAGAATGCCAATCCAGGGCAGAAGAAGGGATACAGCATCTTCTGAAAGTTACCTCTGATGGTGCAGATTTTCACCATGTTCTCTGCGCTGTAAAACTGGAGCTTGCCATTTTCATAGTGTAGGAATACTCCAATTCCTGAGGGACTGTGGCTGGGAGACAGAAGAACTGGGGTTTGGCTCAGGATGTAGAATTGATCTCCGGGGGATGTCTGTATGGCTTCTTTACCCCGACGTAAATGCGCAAATTTGCGTTTCTGGACACATGGTGCAGCCATCCATTTGCCGTAGCACTGTTTTTTTAACGTGATAATGCACATATTCGCATTTGCAATTTATCACGACTTTTGAATCAACATCCGAGTTTGCACCGCATCATAGTTATGTGTCCCTGGGGGAGTTAAATCACATTTTGACCTGGGCATAACTTTCACGGCAGGACAAAGTGATTGGCTGATTTCCCACCTATCGCATCCTTTGGCTGCCTCATTCCTTCCAGCCGTTTTCATGTTGAATTAAGATGGAGCTTTTAAAATGAAAAAAAAGGGGGAATGGGCAGCGAGAGACAGGAGACCTGTTCAGTCCCCCGCTCGCATCCTCCTCTGCTGCCTTGTTCCTTTCCCCACTCGCTTTTCCTCCTATATAGCTTGGCTCGTCTATAATCCATAGCCTCGTATGTGCACATGTGCGCATTAATAACTGCAGTACCAAAAAAATTCAGGAGATAAATCTTTGTTGATGCTGCAGTGTGACGCTCTTTGCGTAGATTTGAATCTACGAAAATTCAGGTTTATATTCAATGAGGAGCAATCACGTCATATAGACAAGGGCCAGGTACTCTTTGCTTATTGTTGTAATTTCACAATTTAATGTTGGTTTTCTGCTCTCAGGTAATTATTTTTTATTTGTATGTTTTATTAATCATATTTTTCTTACGGTTTTATATTATTAGCAGCTTTGAAAGTCTTTTGGAGGAAAAGCAGCCTAAAAATATGACAATAAATGTTTACCCACAAGAAAGTTCCAGAGTTCAGAAGTATTTACATCCTCATAAACATTTTTGCAATTGCAGCCTTCGTTCGCATGTTTTTCAGTGCACGGCTGCATAAAACAAGATGTATCATAAGTTGTGGCAATGCAGATATGAATATGCTCAGTCTAGCTACTAGATGCAGCTCTTCTATTGCAGAAGTGAGGGCAGAAAGTCGCGTAAGGTCAGGGAAGCCATTTTGCAATTGTTTTGTTTTGGGTTAGGGTCCCACAGCAAGTCCTGTAATCTCCTCTCCTTCCCCTTTTTCTTTTTGCTGCTGCTAAGAGGGATACATTCCATTTCTACATTTCCCAAACTTAGTTTGTTTGGCTTGGGGTGCAATCCTATGCATGCTTAGACCAAAAAAAAAAAAAGGCTTACAATTGGGAGTTGAAGGACTTTTTTCTGTTTAAACATGCATAGAATTGCACCCATAGTTAGCTAAGCTGGGGCTGTCTTAATCAAGGCTGTACCATGCACAGATTTTGGGAGGCAAATGTGCGTCACCACTCAAGGATCATCTCCTTCCCTGTGGTTGCCCCGCCCCCAAATAAAAGCTGAGAGAGAAATGCAGCTGCTTTTTTTGATGGAGCTATAATATATATATATATATATATATATATATATATATATACACGTCCCTGGATAAAGCTGGCGAGTTCCCCTTGTTAAAAGTTTATCCGCCAAGGCCTAGTTTGGGTGAGAGATGGGAGAGATTTGTTAACCCTTCCCTAACCACAATGTGGTTTGTTGGAGCGTATCTCCCATGTACTTAAGTGACCTCAGGTGGCCTTCTAGGTTTAACTACTGGAGCAATGAGTATCTCTTTACAAACGGCTGGATGTCTCTTGAACAGCCTGGATGGTAAGGAAGTCCTCCCCCTTCCACCCACCACTCTTGGTCTGTTGTCCGTGGCTGTCCTGACTTGGCCCTGCCTGCCTCCTTCCATCTCTAGAGGGACAGAAATAGCTTGGCACCGTGTGGCTTTCGAGTCACTCAGCATCTCTGAATCACTTCTGCTCCATAAGGAGAACTAGACGGATTCCACCCGTATGCAGCACAGTAGTTATTGCTGCATCTGTCTTGATGGTCCTTCATGTCAAGTTTGTGCCACAGGGACAAAATGGGGTGTGCATTTAAGGAGTCAGGAGTGGTACAGAGTGAGCTGGGTCGGATGGATCCTCTGTAGTTGTCACTATTTCAAACATCCAGTCCTGTCATCTTAGCCAAGCGTGAAGCGTATGGGACTTCGGCAGACTGGGGGAGGTGGAAAGAGCCTTCTACGTAGCTACGGGCTGAGTCACTTTGGAGTAAGGTGGAAAACAGTGCTGGAGCAGTTGTTCTAACCAATGGGGATGCTCAGTTAAAGGAGGTGACCTGGAGGCTCTTGCTTTTGGACTGCAACATGCAGGAGCCCTGGGGCTTGCACTGGAGGAGAGCTGTGGGGGTGGTCTTCTGCTGCACCTGTCTGCGAAAGCGTGCCCCCCCGGGCAAGATACCTGCCTGCCCTGAGCAAAAGAGAAGCCACAGTGCTGCTCCTTGCTACAAGGTAATTGCTAATCTCTGGGGACTGATGTGAAGAACCTGGTGTGGATGCTATGCCCTCTCATCTGGAAGCCAAGCCTGCTGATCCATGATTTGGGGGGAGGTGCTGTTTGTGATTACTTATGGGTGAGGCAAATGTGTTCATATCTCTTTTCCAGGATGGGACCTTCCCTTCTCCTTAGGCAATTATTAACTTTTAAATTGAGAAATCCTAGATCCAAGCTGGTTCTCTATGTGGTGGGCTGTAGTTTCTCAGAGATGTGGAAAGTTACTTTGCATTTGCTCAGTGGCACTCTTTATTCCTGGCTGGGGTGTGTTTTAAGTGAAAATTAAGGGTCCTAGCTCAAATTAAGGTTTACTGAAATCAGAATGTTAATGAGAGTAGCTGTAATAACTTCTTTGGGGAAGAGATTTCTCTGTGTTCTGCTAACAGATCACCTCTTTGTAAGTTTGAGAGAACAAAGCTGTGCTTTTGAGTCTAACGTTTGCATGGAAGGCTGTTTGTAGACCTCCGAGCAGTTGCATATGCAACAATAGGGAGCTTCGGCTATTGGGCGGTATAAAAATGCAATAAATAATAATAATAATAATAATAATAATAATGGGGAGATCATTAATCAGTTTACAGCCCTATTTGGGAGTAAATCTCATTGAGCATAGTGGAAATTGTATTTTGCCAAAATACTGTATTGGCCAAAAGGTGGGATACAAATAATAATAATAATAACAACAACAACTTATTTCCAAGAAAACATGTACAGGAATGCACTATCAGATTGGACCAGCTTTATATTATTCTATAATAAACACAAGAGGTGTTTATCATACCCACTTATTGTAGCTTAAGAACCTTGCTGATTGACTAGGAAGAAATGAGTTATAAGTAGTCCTAATAATTATCTGCAATTCTGTATAGTTTCTGTGCTTGTATCCATTTTTTGAGGATTGAGTTATATTTATGTATGTAAAAATGGATATTGTGGTTTGGTTTATACAGTGAATTGTATTTGATGGTTTTAATTTTTGTGAACTGCCCAGAGAGCTTCAGCTATTGGGCAGTATAGAAATGCAATAAATAAAAATAAATAAAATAATTTCAGAAACTGCTCTTCCTTGCAAAGCTCTTACTTACAAAGCTCAACACTCTGGTATCAAATGTTTAACTGCAGTCAAATATAAACAGAAGGAACATTCTTTCACCTAGAAGTCCTACTTTTAAATCCTAGATAACTGAGAATACTCTATGAAATCCAAATGGAAATGGTGATAGAAATGCACTCTACACATGTTCAGAAGCACCTTCCACCTTGCTATTGCTTCACAAGCCTTTTGGAAGAGCCTAGGCATAAAAACAAGAACTGTGTGATCCTTACTTAAAGCAAGTGATAGAATCTATGGGAAGATATTCCACGGATTGGTAGGGGACAGGAGTGAGCAACTTCAGACTTGCAGGGTTGACTATATTTTTACTGTAACTTCTTAGAATTAAAGAATTCTGAGCCCAGGAATTTGTTCTGGATATCAGAACTGAATGAACCTTACATTTTCTTCATTTTAGAAGTAATAATTTAGGGCAAGTGGGGAGAGTAATTTTGTTGTTGCTATTGTTAAATATCAATCCTTGTTGGTCTACTACAAATCATCCAGATCCAGATTTACCTTCTGCCAACCACTTGTATATGGAAATATTTTAACCCGAAGGCTCATGGGTACTTTTGGTCCCATACCTGTTTTTGCCTAAAGGCCTCCTTAACTCTAAAGAGAACTACGAGTTCCATAAGGCATTGCGGCCGAGCGGCCGGTCGCCAAGCTTTAAGCAATGCGCAGGCGTAGCAGCCGGCAAGGTTTCTCTTTGCCAAGATGGCGGACGATGGTGAGGCAGCAGTGAAGCAATCGTCAGCAGGAGAAAACGACCACCAGCACTGCAGCGACTGTGAGAATGAGGACGACCGCAACTACAATCGAGGGTAAGCGAGTGCTGAGCCTGACTGGTCCACGCCGCCGCCTCTTACCGAGAAGAGCGATCCAAGTGCAATTAAGAAAGGTTGGGGGAGGGGGAGGGGGAGGGGGGGAGTGGCCCTGCCCACTTCCCTCTGCCTACACTTGGTTGGTCGATGGGTCTGGGTGTTGTATGCTGAGTGGTTGGTCGTTTTGCCAGTCCTAAAGGGGGAGGCGTTAGTTACTCATCCGTTGCCGACAGCAGCATGACAGGGAAAACTCAGTAGTTGTCGGGCCTGGCTTGTGCATAGCAAGACAGGGAGAGAACGCCTAGTACTTAGCTATTTGTGGATATAGGCTAACTGCAAGGGAGGATTCTTTATACGCTCAGAGAAGCCTTTTATTTTAGCTAGTTTGTTTATGTCTTGTATTTTCTTTGTGGGAAGTTATAAGATTAGGAGGCTGCTTGTTCATGTAATTTTGGCAGTGGCTTTTCCGCATCTTGAACAGAGACTCTCTTCTTTTCTGGAGATGTTAGTCTCCCAGAGAACACTGCAAAGGACTCTTTAGACCATGAGTTTCCTTAACATGGGCCAGTTCACTTAATGAAGTAGAAAAGAGTAGTCTTTAAAATTAAGTTTTAAAAGAAGACACAAATTATTTAGCATAAGGTATTAGCATTGAGGCCTCTGACACCACTTGGTTGAGCTGGTGTGATGGATGTAATATTCACCATTATGGCTGTTGGAATATTTGTAGTCTTACCTACTCTGGGAGAAAGTGAAGTTGTCTATTTGATTGGTGTTACAATATAATGCAATTCCTATGGACAGAAGTAGTTTTATGGGGCTCCTAGCTAGGCTGAGGAAAGTGGTTTTAGTGAGTAGGGAGGCTATGAGGATAAGGTTCACAAAGGTAAGATGGGAGAATGTGGATATGGAGACATTTTTCTCTCTCATAACACTAGAACCCGGGGTCACCCCAATGTAGTAAAGGCCACCACTCATCTAGGGCATGGTTTTCAATGGTGACTAGCCCTGATAGCTCTATGCTACATCCAGTATCAGAGGCAGTAAGCCAGTTGCTGGGGAACATCAGCTGGAGGGTGCTGTTGCACTCATGTGCTCTTGTGGGTTTCCCGTCAATGGCTGGTTGGCCACTGTGTGAACAAAATATTGGACTAGACACACTCTTGGTCTGATCCAGCATGGCTGTTCTTATTTTTTAAAGAATGGTGCAGAATAGGCAATGGACTGAAAAACAGGAGTCTGACAGAAGGATGGGTGATGGAGGCTTGAGAAAAAGTAGTCTGGGTAGACTGGAAATGGATAAGCTTACTAGCCTTTTTTATTGCCAGGTGTTTTTTAATTGCATGCTTCTAGTGTGGCAGTGTGCATCAACAAATGCATGTTATCGTAACACTATATCATAATAATGTTTCATTATCTGGCAGGAGCTCCTGTGTTTTTAATAGCTGCATGACTGGCAGAAATGCAGATACACGACAGAAATGTACACCTGGCGTAAAAATACAGTGATAAGGGGAAGCTGCAACTTCTGAATTTCAGTCTCTCATGTATCTGTTAAAGAGCCATTGGTGGTAGGGTGAGGGGGAATGTGGCAACCCCAATAAAGGTTCCAGTTCAAATGAGTCTGATTATTTGAAAACACCTCTGTTTACACATCTACCTAGTTTCATCTGCTGGATCTATTCAAGATTCCAAATATCTTGGAAAACTACTGCCCTTTTTTTCATCATATGCAAAGAGAATGCTGGCAATGCTTCCCCATTTGCCTTTAACAGTTGCATGATAGGTAGAAATTCAGGATCAACAGAGAAACCTCCTTTTTCTGTCTTAATTACGCTTTGCAATAAAAGTATGTAATTAGTTTTAATCTGGAATTACCCACATGAGCTTTTTGGGCTTTGAATAGTTGTGTGGCTGGGAGAAGTTTGTGGATTCTGCTGACGTAATGAGAGGGGTATAGTCTAAATTGTTCGTTGCCTGTGAGTCCTTGCCATGATTTATTTATTTATTTAGAATATTTTTATCATGCAACTCAGCCAAAAAGGCTCCAACTGAAGCAGGCCCTGATGTTGATGTTATTTATCAAGCTTATGTAAGTGATGTTCTCTGTCATTATGTGACACCTGAAGAAATGTCCAACATGATGTCAGGGAATGATGTGGCAGCCTTCCAAGATCCCTTGGGCTCACAGCTGCCACGGTTGAAAAACAATAGCTCTTTCTTTAAAAAAAAGTAACAAGGTTACTAGATGTGATTTTGCTTCTCCAACTGGTTAAAAGGGACTACCCCCACCCACTACTGCTGCCAATATAAATGTTTTCTGATTCCTTCTGTGAGTTTTCAATGTTAAGTGGAGCTTTGAGAATATTTCCTCATTTGTTCTTTGTTTACTTCCAGTAACACTCTGGAAAACTGCTATCTATGCCAGGAACCATAGAGCCCTGGAGCAGTTACTGCCTGAGTGTTGTCAGTCCCCCCAGAACTCAGTTTGCTGCTGCTCTGCCAAGAGGGCTTTAGTAATACTGAATTAAAGGGGATTACATAGAAATGGCATTCCCTTTCCCCCCCCTTTTTTTTTGCATAAAATGCCATCAAATCATTCTGGACATGCCCCCTTTTTCATGTAGATGTCAATAGCTTTTCTAGGATCCAATGTGGTTCCCAGCCCGGAAAAGGTCAGACAATAGAATGTAGCATTGGCTGTGATTAAAACCTATCACATGGTCTAAGGCAACCTTCTGGGCATATGTTTAGGACTTTCAAGTCTTAACAGCCCCAGCTAGTATGGCCAATGGTCAGGGATGAAGGGAATTGTTATCCAAAGCATCTGCAGGGACCCAGGTTGCAAAACCTCATCTAGGGGCATGTGGCACACTCTGTTGTTGGCAGGAAGAGTAGGCAGGCAAAATGAGATCTGGAGGTTAAGCAATGATGAGCCAGAGAGCAGAAAAGCAAAGTAGATGGGGGTGGGTCAGGATATAATATTGACTTGAAGTCTTTATTTTAAAACAGAAGTGGAAAACTGTGACCCTCTAGATGTTGTACTGCAATTTACAGTTGTACTGTTAATTTACAGCTAAATAGATTATTTACGCTCTTTCGTTATTAAAAGCAGACTTTGCATCTATTTGTCTTAGTGTATATATTTTGCATGCTTTTTATCTATAGCAAAAATGTAGGCTCATTACCAGCATGACAGTTTAAGGTTAACAGCACAATCCTATACATGTCTCCTTATAAATAAGTTCCACTGAGTTCAATGGGGCTTACACCCATGTAAGTGGGTATATGATTGCAGTTTTAGTATGAGAATACAGGAAGATGCACACTGAATAATTTTGTCTTCTTTCCAGTGCTGCTCCTTCCTTGTCTTGGCCCACCCTTGCCTTTCAAAGTAGCAAATAAAAATGAAATGCCCAGGACATATAGGTCAAAGAAAGTTTTGATAGTTACTGGAATTAATAAATCCAATTTAAAATTTCAAAATCCAATTTTGTGTTGTTGCTTTTAAGCATCCATTTTCATCCAACCTGAGAGACATAAAAATTATACATAAATTTCAACTAAAGCAGACCAAATATCCAAATATTAAATGCTGAAAGTGTTGTAAGGTCTTCTATCCATTGCATTATAGGAGGTGAGCATTTATCCTTCCAATATTGTAATATCAGTCTTTTAGATGTCAAAATGACACAGAGAATCCACTTGTGCTGAACAGGATTCTGGTAGATAACTTAAAAGGACATGTACATCAGTAAATGTTAAAGAGTGTTCTACTGCAAAGTTTATCTGTATAATAACCTCCTCCCTCCCCAAAAGAGGCAAGTATTAGACATTGCCAAAACATATAGTTAAAAGAAACATTAGCTGTATTACTCTCCAACAATTACCAACCTTTTTAAAAGAGATGTTCTGGTATTCAATAGACATGGAATAAGAGTTCTTGATGAGTAAGGAATATTTGAGATCCATAGACACTTCAGATACAGATGCTATAGCAATGATCCATTCGTGCTTAAGATCCTGTATATTTATTTGCCAGTAATAAGTATTTATAAACATGGATCTTGGGTCAATATAACTGATCAGCCTCAATAAGTGCTTCCAATAGTGAAGGAGACTCTGAAGCTGTAAAAGCGGCAGGGTCAAACCTAGATTCTAACAAATGTTGCAAAGACCAAAATTTAGTACAAGTAGACTCAATATATAAAGCAAGATCTGGAAAACTGAACCCACCTTCTTTAACTGGAAGAATGGTTAGATAAGATGGACAGAGCCATTTTCAGGAGATGAAAAATTGAAATTAATGCCCATGCTTGATTGGTAGATAACTGGTTTTTAATGAAATTGTAAGTGTGTTTGTGATGAGATTTAAATATTACCGTACTATTTTTTGTTAGAGCGAAATCCAGTATTTTGTTTATGATGCATGTGGTGTTTTAATTTTTTTAATGTAAATCCAGTTAAAATACACCAAAATCATGGATTTTTATCCACTCTGTTTACGTGGAGGGGAAATGATCATCCTTAATCAGGAACCCAGTTGCAATTTGAAACTCATCCAACAGACACCTCCCCAACACATTTTTATTTCTCAGAGACACATTAGAAACCTTAGAAAGGTTTAAAGAAGGCAGTGTGATGCATTCTTTCAAAGTCATTGACCCAGCTTTGGATAGCAGCAGCAGGCCACCCATCAACACTAGACAAAATGGTATGCCACTAGTGAGGCAAGACTTTCTGGTCTTACATGAATTTAACCTAATAGAGCCTAATAGAAATCTGGAGGAGTAAAGAAAAGAAAATCCCCAAAGAAAAAGATTCTACTCAGCTAGATACAAGTGCTATGCAAGAATGAGCAAATCCATGCTAAGAAACAAATAATAATAATAATTTATTTATTTCCCGCCTCTCCCTTTGGATCGAGGTGGGGAACAACATTAGAACAGGAATCAATACATCTTAAAAATTCATGATTTAACATTGATCTGGATAGGCCTGCTGGAAAAGGCTAGTCTTTAAAGCTGCCTTAAAATCACACAGAGAGTTAATTTTACGAATCTCCTCCGGCAGGCCATTCCGCAATCTGGGGGCGACAGAAGAAAAGGTCCTCTGGGAAACTGATGTCAGCCTAGTTTTAGCTGACTGAAGTAAGTTCACCCCAGAGGACCTGAGTGTGCGGGGCGGACTATATGGGAGAAGGCGATCCCGCAGGTAACCTGGACCCAAACCATTTAGGGCTTTAAAGGTAATGACCAACCCTTTGTACTTTGCCTGGAAACTAATTGGCAGCCAGTGGAGTGATTTTAATGTTGGGGTAATATGCTCACCCCTAGATGTACCGGTGACCAACCTGGTGCCATATTTTGAACTAGTTGAAGTTTCTGAACTAGGTACAATGGTAGCTCTATGTAGAGCGCATTGCAGAAGTCAAGCCTTAAGTTTACTAGCATGTGCACTACTGTCTTTAGGTCTTCTGACTCTAAGAAGGGGCTACCTGTACCTCCTAATTCTTAGGAGGTAGAGGTAGCCAAGATTCTTGCTACTCTCTAGATGTTTCTGAGATTTTCTTGCAGTTGCTTTTGTTACTGTCTCGGGTCAAGCTCCTCAACTTGTCAACTAAATCTTCAAACAGAGCCTTATCTAATGATCTCATGTCCACATCTGCCTTCATTAAATTTGTTTATTTATTTATTTATTTATTTATTACATTTCTATACTGCCCAATAGCCAGAGCTCTCTGGGCGGTTCACAAAAATTAAAACCATTCAAAGTATAAAGCAACAGTATAAAACCATAATATAAAATACAATATAAAAGCTCAACCAGATAACAGCAGCAATGCAAAATTACGAACTTAAAACATCAAGTTAAAATTTTTGTGAACCGCCCAGAGAGCTCCGGCTATTGGGCGGTATAGAAATGTAATTAATAAATAAATAATAAATAAAATAAATATTTATAGATTGTTAAAATGCTGGGAGAATAAAAAGGTCTTCACCTGGTGTCTAAAAGCATATAATATAGGTGCCAAGCGAACCTCCTTAAGGAGGTTAAATGTTGCAAAATTTGATCTCTCAAACTCAGTCTCTGTCCTTCTCTTTCCCCTCCATTATTTTTGTTCGCTTCGTGAACTGCCTTCATTACCTGCACGATTTGAATATGTTATTACAGTAACTTTCTTGTCCCTACCTCTCATGCTCAACACTCTTTCTGCTTTTTTGGCTCTTTCCACTAGCCATTCAAGTGGAATTAGCATTGGCTCATCTGTTCCCATCAAACACATTATTCCATCCTTCAGTCCTTCAAACCACACCCCTTTATACCTATCAAGTATCATGTCAGGCTTTCCATCCTCTCTTAGATCCACATGTTCTGAAACTATTCCTATAACCTGAAATCTTAAAAAGTATTCTGCTACTGTCTCCTTTTGCTGAGTACATGTCAGAAAGTGACTGGGTTCGGATGACACAATAGTCAATGGTTGATTAAATAGTAAACCGTTGCTTGGTCAACCGTTGACTATTGTGTCATCTGTCAAGCCTTTTCCACGCCACAGTTGGTTATTTTCTCAAAATAAGTAACACCAATAATCAATGGTGTGCAGAGTTGATTATCTGCACAATTGCTGACTATTTCACATACTTACAGAGCCGTGAGGCAAGAGCAGCAGAGACCCCTGCCATTCTTATCCAGCGGGGCTCTATAGGCATGTGTCATCCATCCCGGGAAGCACATGGAGAGCTGCTGATTGTGCCGTCCCTGGATGGGATGCCGCAATCAGTGGCTCTCCACGTGCTTCCAGCACATGCCAGGAGAGCTCTTCTGTCAGGAGAGCATCCTCCTCTGCCCTGCCCTCACCATTTGTGGATCTCAGAACAATGTGGAGGAGAGAGAAGTGGTGGTGAATGGGGACAGGGGCTGTTAGCATCTGCTCTCAAGCAGCAGGAGATGCTTGCGCCTCCGCCCATCCCTTCTCAGCAAAGAATGTTCTTTGTAGAGAAGGGGTGGCTGCCGCCACCACCAGCATCGTGACATCCCACCCAGGGACGGCACATCCCATGTGAATACTCCTTCATGCTGGGTCCTCCCACGCTGCCAGGCACGAAGGGAGGTTCTCATGGGAACCAGTGCCGCCATTCGGTGGGGAGAGGGGGTGAGGTGGGAATACTCAACCATGTGTTAAAAGTCAACTCCACGGTTGACTAGTACCATGTCGTGAGGGTGCTACTTCCTATATAGTCATCCGTGGAGTTGACTATTAATACATGGTTGACTGTTATGACTGATCTGCAGTCATGAATTGATTACCAACATAACTCAGTATATACTGGATTTCAAATCGTTCTCTGTTTTCCCAGTCTTTCTCATCTCTTCTAATTCTGCCTGCATCAGTTTTCCTATACCTGGGGCACAAACTGGAATCATATCTACAATATCCTGCCCATCCAACTGTCATAGAATCATAGAATAGCAGAGCCGGAAGGGGCCTACAAGGCCATCGAGTCCAACCCCCTGCTCAATGCAGGAATCCACCCTAAAGCATCCCGACAGATGCTTGTCCAGCTGCCTCTTGAAGGCCTCTAGTGTGGGAGAGCCCACAACCTCCCTAGGTAACTGATTCCATTGTCGCACTGCTCTAACAGTCAGGAAGTTTTTCCTGATGTCCAGCTGGAATCTGGCTTCCTTTAACTTGAGCCCGTTATTCCGTGTCCTGCACTCTGGGAGGATCAAGAAGAGATCCTGGCCCTCTGTGTGACAACCTTTTAAGTATTTGAAGAGTGCTATCATGTCTCCCCTCAATCTTCTCTTCTCCAGGCTAAACATGCCCAGTTCTTTCAGTCTCTCTTCATAGAGCTTTGTTTCCAAACCCCTGATCATCCTGGTTGCCCTCCTCTGAACACGCTCCAGCTTGTCTGCGTCCTTCTTGAATTGTGGAGCCCAGAACTGGACGCAATACTCTAGATGAGGCCTAACCAGGGCCGAATAGAGAGGAACCAGTACCTCACGTGATTTGGAAGCTATACTTCTATTAATGCAGCCCAAAATAGCATTTGCCTTTCTTGCAGCCATATCGCACTGTTGGCTCCTATTCAGATTGTGATCTACAACAATTCCAAGATCTTTCTCGTTTCTAGTATTGCTGAGCCAAGTGTCCCCCATCTTATAACTGTGCATTTGGTTTCTATTCCCTAAATGTAGAACTTGGCATTTATCCGTATTAAATTTCATTCTGTTGTTTTCAGCGCAGCACTCTAGCTTATCAAGATCACTTTGAAGTTTGTTTCTGTCTTCCAGGGTATTAGCTATCCCACCCAATTTTGTGTCATCTGCAAATTTGATCAGCGTTCCCTGCACCTCCTCGTCCAAATCATTCATAAAAATGTTGAAGAGCATTGGGCCCAGGACTGAGCTCTGCGGTACTACACTCATGACCTTCCCTCAGTTTGAGAAGGTTCTGTTGATAAGAACTCTTTGAGTCCAATTCTGTAGCCAACTGTGAATCTACCTAGCCCACTTTTAGCTAGTTTGTTAATCAGAATATCATGGGGCACTTTGTCAAAAGCTTTGCTGAAGTCAAGATATATTATGTCCACAGAATTCCCACAGGTCACCAGGGAGGTTACCTGATCAAAAAATAAGATCAAATTAGTCTGGCAGGATTTGTTCTTGACAAATCTATGTTGGCTTCTAGTAATCGCTGCATTGTTTTCAAGGTGCTTACAGATTAACTTCTTTATAATCTGCTCCCGAATTTTCCCAGAGATGGATGTTTGACTGACTGGTCTGTAGTTGCTTTTCAAGAACGAAGGAAATTCAGTGGGTCTTACTTTGAGTAAATATCTAGGGATGGAAATGCAGCCTGTGCAAGAATTGAGCCATGTCAAGTTGAAAGCAGATTGGTTCATGCCTTAATTTTTAGGATTTTTTAAAGTTTGACTTTAAAAACACGCACCTAAAAATCTGCTTCCAACTTGGCATGCCCAAAGCCCTGTTTAAGAGCTACCATACTGCCAAGTTTCATATCTTTATCTTTAATTTCATTTTTTAAAAAACTTTTTTAAAAAACCTAGTCCCCAAAGAGGAAATTTGTGTTTGGATTTTTTTTAAAAATCAAGACATGAGCGTACCTGTTTCAAACTTGGCATGGCTAAATCCCTATTTAAGAGCTACCATGCTGCCAAGTTTTATCTTTGAAAATGAAGGAGATGTAAGCATTTTGGTTAATTAATTAATTAATTTGAAAAATGTGTTCAACACATAACACTAGCTTTGATTTAATATTGAATCTCAACATGGTGTAATATCCTGGCTGATTCTGATTTGGTTGTCAACTGTATAATATCTGGCCATATGTTACACAAAACCATGAAATTCATTAAACAAAATACCTATGGTTTACAAAACGTTAAGGCTCTACAGTTTTCAACCAAGCATCAAAAAGCAGGGAAATTGGGAGTTAAGGCTCATAAACCGTAACGTCACATCCTCCCTAAGGAGGCAGAAAGTGCCAGTGAAATTCTCATTCTCCCAAAGCAGATAAACCATAAGGACAGGATGGAGAATATGATATGCAGAGGTGACTGTGAGGTTGTGGAAAACTGATGACGAACAACTTAGGGCGACCTACTTCTCTTTTTTTTCCCTTTAGAGCAGCCCTTTCCCAACCTGGTACCCTCCAAAGGTGTTGGACTACAAGTCCCAGCATTGCAACTGCCAGCATGCTTTGGGCTGAACTTCCAACATGCCTTGGGCTGAACATCTAGCATGTCTTGGGCGGGAGATCAGACTTACCGGCCTTTGGCAGCCATTGTGAGTGCATGGGTGGGTAGCTGCTGCATGCCTTTCACAATCGAGACACCTAAGGTTGGTCTTGAGCAGTCAAGCCAATTCCACATAAAAGGAAACAACCCACATAAATGGGCTGTGTCCATTTGCAGTGTCTTTTCCTGCCTGCCGTGCATGGTTTTAAAATCAGAACTAGATAAACCAGCATGATGTTGAGAGGCCAAACTCTGAACATGCTCAAAGGCACCATGTCCTGATCTCGCTGTTTACTCAGAATCTGGGGGAAGTGCGTGCAGGGCATTTGTCCTTAAGAGGGAGGGAGGGAGGGAGGGAGGCACTTTGTGTCCGGGGAAAGCCGCCAAAGGCTGACAAAGACAAACGATGGACACTGGTAACCAGGCAACAGTTTGGTTTATTTATAGAACACAGGCAGTCAGAGGAGGAATGCTCAGACTTGAAGTTAACTCAAAAGTAAAGCAAAGCAACAGTTCAGGATGAGGGCTTCCAGAGGAGTCAGTGTCCGGTCCGAGGTCTAGGGTGTTGGCAAAGCAGGTAGTCGAGAGTCCAGTCCAGGGTCAGTGCAGCCAGCATTCAGCAAAGTCCAAACAACAGTCCAAAAGTCCACAGGGCAACAACAGGCAAGCAAAGTCACAAACCAGTCCGAGGTCAAACAGGAGTCCAGAGCAGAAAGACGTAGTCACAGGGTTCAGGAGTCAAGGCAGGAATCAGGAACCAGGATACAGGAATCAAGGCATGGGGTCAAGAGATGCAGGAACCGAGGCTTTTGCCAGAAAGCTCAGATAATCTCTGACGAAGCTGCCTTGGCTCACGGCTGCGTCTTTATGCTGAATCAAGGTGCTGAGTCACGGTCTTTCAGCTGTTCCTTGATTGCCTGGCGTTTTTGATAAATGCGTCGTGACCGACGCCTAGTCTCTTTTTCAGCCCGCAACTGGCTAAAGGCAGGTATGTCCATCTCTCCCCCTGACCCCTCCTGAACAGTAGAGGTCTTCGCTGGCACTGAGCCCTCTGAGCTGGCAGAGGTCCCAGCTGGCACTGGGTCTTCCCCCTGGGGCTCTGCAGCAATCTCTGCCAGTCCAGACTCCATGCCTCCCGAGCTGGGCCTCCTGGCACTGGGTCCAGCCTCCACCAACTCCTCCTCATCTCCCGATTCCATTTCTGTGCAGGGCATGACACTTTGCGCATGCCCAGAAACAGGCCCGACAAAGGGGGGCAAGTGCCCGGCCTTTCAGTACAGGCTCCTGTTCGAGCACTTGTTGGGCAAGAAGCTTGGGCCAAGGCAGTCCCAGCAGGACTTGACCAGAGCTGGGCATGTCTACTGATAGCTGCTTACCTTCCCATTCTTGGTGATGCTACTCCTTGATGCTCTATATTGAGCAGTGTTGGCAACGAAAGGAGGGAAGTGCCTTTCAGAGGACGTGGGCTCCTGCAGGCCACCAAAGGCATGCTGGGAGGTGTAGTACTGGTATGTAGAGTGGCTGATTTTAAATAAATCATGGGTTAGCAAGCCAGTTGTCTTCCACCACATCCCAAAGATTAACATGTTATTCAGAGACCTAGGCTTACACCTACAACTCCTGGCATGCCTTGGGCAATTTAATTCACTTAAAAGTTTACTCACAGGCCTAGCACAGGCCTACTACTTTAAGATGATTACCTCGCAGATATATATCTTGGGGAGCCAAGCAACACTGGGTATCTTATATTGATCTTATATCAATTTTGCTGCATGGTTTTATCCTGGTTGTGCTTTTTATACTGTATTTTGTATTTGTGCTTTTAACCCGTTGGTTGTTTATTATGGTTTTAATTTTTGTGAACCACCCAGAGAGCTTCGGCTATTGGGCGGTATAAAAATAAATAAATAAATAAATATATCAGCTAGTCCTTATATAAAACACTTATGTAAAGTTGCATCTGTGCATGTGTACTCCACAGATACAGAAATATCAAGATAATTGGGCAGAAGTGCATAGTTGATTACATGTACTTTATACTGTGAGGAAAGTAGCTTAAAGCAGGGGTGCACAACTTTAACCTCCAGCTTAAAGCAGGGATGCATAACATTTGGGCCCTATGGGGCACATCAGGTGTCTGTTGGGGAGCTGGGGGCCGCATATGTGCATCCACACTTCAGTAATTGCTCCTTTGGGGTCACTGAGGGTGAGTGGAGGCTGTAGCCTCCTCACACCAGAGACACCACCCCTAATAAATAATACCTGCCTGACTGCTTTGTGCTCAGAGAGAAGGAGGTAAGCAGCCTCTTCCCCACCCTTATGGCCCTGATTCAGGTTTTCTTCTGCCATTAGTGTGGCATCACCATATTTTTTTCATCAATGGCAATTTTCATGGTTAGGGGTGTTGAAGAGGTGCACAAGAGGGCTTGTGGGGGTTAAGGAGCTTTCGGTTTATCAAAAATAAACAGGATTGGTTAGTGCACTATCCTTAACTAGGCTGGAAAACTAATCCCCTTAGATTCTTAATTGTAGTGTGGAAAGATAGTTTTAGACTGCTTTCAGGAGAAAAAGAGGAAATCAGATCAGGCGTACTTATCTATTTCAAATGAAGGGGAAAACAAAGGGCTTCACTTCCAAATTAGCATTATTATTATTATTATTATTATTATTATTATTATTATTATTATTATCATCCCACTTTTTGCCCAATGCTGGGCCTCAAGGTTGCCTTTCAAAGTTTAAAACATATATGTGTGTGTGTGTGGGGGGGAACAAAACCATAAACGTTTAAAATACACAACAAAATTATAAGACATTAACATAGATGGAGGGCCAGATTATTCTCCAAAGGCCTGCTGGAACAAAAAAGTTTTAGCCTGCTTCCGAAAGCCCATCAAGGAGGGACCAGCCTAGCTTGCCCAGGAAGAGAGTTCCAGAGCACCGGAGCAACCACTGAGAAGGCCCTCTCCCATATTCCCACCAAGCGCGCCTGTGAAGATGGTGCGACTGAAAGAAGGGCTTCTCCAGAAGATCTTAAAGCACAGGCAAGCTCTTAGCCCTGTGGGGAAGAAGAGAAAGCAAGGGGACAGGAGCAGGCAGAAGAAACATCATGGCCTGCTCCTGTTGGATCTTCCCCCACCCCCACAGGGCAAACTGTCATCTTGGCCCTGTGGGGAAGAAGAAAGACCGAGGGGACAGGAGCAGGCAGAAGAAACATCATGGCCTGCTCCTGTTGGATCTTCCCCCACCCCCACAGGGCAAACTGTCATCTTGGCCCTGTGGGGAAGAAGAAAGACCGAGGGGACAGGAGCAGGCAGAAGAAACATCATGGTCTGCTCCTGTTGGACTCTCTCTCCTCCCTCCCCCCCTCCCTCCTGAACTCCTGTTCCTTGTGTGTCATGTCTTTATTAGACTGTAAGCCTGAGGGCAGGGACTGTCTTTTTTACTAAGTGTAAGCCGCTCTGAGAGCCTTTTTTGGCTGAGGAGCGGGGTATAAATATGATAAATAAATAAAAATAAATAAGGGAGAATATGTTCTTTCAAATAACCTGGACCCGAGCCATATTATTGGTCATAACCAGCACTTTGAATTGTGCCTGGAAACAGACTGGAAGCCAGTGGAGCTGTTTTAATAGGGGAGTTGTGTGTTCCCTGTAACCAGCCCCAGTCAACAATCTGGCTGCAGCTCTTTGAACCAGCTGGAGTTTCCGAACACTCTTCAAAGGCAGCCCCACGTAGAGTGTGTTACAGTAATCCAATCGGGATGTAACTAAGGCATGTGTCACCATGGCCAGGTCAGACATCTCTAGGAATGGGCGCAGCTGGTGCACTAGCTTTAACTGTGCAAATGCACTCCTGGCCACCGCCGAAACCTGGGCATCCAGGCTTAGGGCTGAATCCAGAAGTACACCCAAGTTGCGGACTTGTGTCTTCAGGGGGAGTGTAACCCCATCCAACACAAGCTGAATCCCTATTCCCTGATTTGACTGACCAGGAACACCTCTGTCTTATCTGGATTAAGCTTCAATTTGTTCGCCCTCATCCAATCCATTACTGCCAACAAACATCGGTTTAGCACAGAAACCGCTTCCTTGGAATTGGGTGGAAAGGAGTAGTAGAGTTGGGTGTCATCAGCGTACTGGTGGAACCGCACCCCACAACTCCAGATAACCTCTTCCAACGGTTTCACGTATATGTTAAATAGCATGGGGGACAAAACAGAGCCCTGAGGGACTCCACAGGCCAACGGGCAAGGAGTTGAACAGGAGTCCCCCAGTACCACCTTCTGGGTCCGTCCATCCAGGAAGGAATTGGAGCCACTGTAAAACAGTGCCTCCAAGACCCATCCCAGCAAAGCGGCCCAGAAGGATACCATGGTCGATGGTATCGAACGCCGCTGAGAGGTCCAGCAGAACCAGCAGGGACACACTCCCCCTGTCCAGTTCCCGGCGAAGATCATCCACCAAGGTGACCAAAGCTGTTTCTGTTCCATAATCAGGCCTGAAGCCAGATTGAAATGGATCTAGATAATCCGTCTCATCCAGGAAACCCTAAGTGTTGGATGTGGCGAGCTTGAGACCTCGCCACACTCCAGCAAAATGCCAGTGGCTCTTAGCTCAGCCACAGAGCTTGCAGCAAACAAACTTTAACAGTCACAGTATTTACTCCCACTGTTAATTATGGGCTCCCTGGATCTCCAAGTGACCTGCAAAGATTTGTAACCCTAAAGCCAGAGCTTTAAACTGGTGAAGCTTAGTTACTTTGTGACTGCTGTGTTTTTATGTGTGTGTTTTATTGTATGCATCTTGTGGGGTTTTCTAATATTGCTGATGAGGTTTTCTGCGGTGCTGGTCCATGACCAAAATAAATGAACTGAAACTGAAACCGTTACTTTGTAGGTTCCCCAATTAGAGTAGTGACTTGATTAATAAAAGAATATCCCTTGCTTTACATGCTCACAATGTGGTCAACTATTCATTCAAGTAGAGTAGATGACACCTAGATTATGAACTTTTAAGTATATCAGGTGATATTATTATTTATTACATTTATATACCGCCCCATAGCTGAAGTTCTCTGGCTGGTTTACAAAAGTGATAGTAGCTCGCACATTACCATCAGGAAATTTTTGCTCCTAGCTGCTGTGTGGAGCTTTCTGAAACAGGACATGTTATGAAAGTCAGTGTGGCTGAGCTTCTCAGTGACAGCTTCCACTGAGGAGCTAAGTTTTTTCAAGAGTGAGAGGTTTCCCCCTAAATCAGAATCAGGTCTTGACCCTGGGATGTGTCCCCCCTCTCCATCCCCAAGCCTCGTTTGTAGCTGTCTATCTTCCTTTTTAAATTGTTATTAATTACCAATATAGCAAACTAAAAAGTTCACAATAACATTAATAAAGATTTAATACTCCTATCTTAGAGATATACATTAATATAAGCAGTCCATATGTCTGAATAGGTATCCAAACAAGATTGATGACTATAGAAGATATGTTCAAATGTAGAGAAAACAGTAAGATTTTCAGACCATTGAATAATAGATAGTGGGTGTTTATCCTTCTAGGCTTGTAGAATAGGTCTCTGCTAGAAGGGCTCTCAGGATCCATTGTTGTCTATCTGTTAGTCTCCCCACCACAAGAACATAATGTAAAAGCCCATCATTAGACACATAGATAGCTGGGTTTGTGACGGGCGTCTAGACCGCATGGTAAATTACCTGCCTCGTGCAAAGATTGTGGATATCACATGCCACCTAGATGGAATAGTAGACAGTGCTGGGGTGGAGTCAGTTGTCATGGGTGGTCCATGTTGGTATCAGTGATGTGGGGCAATGTAGTCATGTGAGGTCCTGGAAGCCAAATTTAGGTTGCTAGGCAGGAAGTTGAAATCCACGACCACCAAGGTAGCTTTCTCTGAAATGCTACCAGTTCCATGTGTAGGGCCATGATTCAGGTTTATAAATACTTATAAATAAATAAATATGATACAATGGGGCCTCAGCAGGAATGCAACAGGGAATTGGAATGTCCTATTTTATCTAATCAATGGACTGCTGTTTTGGCATAGATATCTGATATGTCAATGGATCTCCGCAAAACCTTTTGTTTTGGGTCTATTGGACACCATAGCATCTGTTTAATAAAGGTTGTCCAAATCGGATTGTTGGAGGTATCATACAGTTAATGCTTCATTGGTTCATATATTCTGGAAATGCCCAATAGTTTCCTCCTTTTGGGGGGGTAATTATCAAACACATATATTTTTTATTAGAAATCTTGTTAATATTTTCTGATGTACATGTCATTTAAAATTATGTAAAAAAATAAGACAAAGTGCCTACGCATTTCAAATGCTTCTGCAGACAACTGCACTAATGTTATAAAGCCCTGAGGAAGAGCGCAACCTTGTTTGAAACGCGTAGGCACCTGGCACTTGAATAAACCTTTTACTACTAATAATATTGCAGAAGATTCCTTGGTTCCGCCCTTGCCTTTGGCTTATTTTTTACTCCACTACAGGGTTTTCCTTCTTTTCGCGCTTGCATTTTAAATTATGTACCTGTTCATTGAAAAGTAACACACGGTCAGTATAAATGGATTTTTCGCACCCACTTGACTGCTAAAAGACTGGTACTACAACACTGGAAAGATAAAAGCTTACTGCCTATAATACAATGGATTGAAGACTTAACAACACTGGTAATATTTGAAAGAGTGGTATACAGTCACCATTTATGAATGGACTTATATTTGGACATTTGGTCTGTCTTCATGGAAGTTGTTGTGTAATTTATGCTACTTTCCCTACTTTTTTTATTTAGAATGTTGTCATATTTGAAACTGAGGCTTTTGAAGTACATAAATGCATATTGTCTTTTTAATTTTTTTGTTTCATTTTGTTAAAACTCACCATAAAAACTTAATAAAACCAAGCACTAAAATCAAGCAAAGAAGAAAAAACCAAAAAGTAATCTGATCAAAAACAATTCTGTAGTCCATTCCTCCAAGATCGGTACATTAGGAGTTTCAGATCACACCTTAGTCTGGGCATCCCTACGTTGGGGAACTAGGCCTTCACAACCTCCAGCTTGGAGACTGGACCCTTGGCTGGCTCAAAACAAGCTAACATGAAAAAAGAAATCCCAGAATTTCTTGCAATTAATAACACTGGAGCCCATGCCCCATACCCATACTCCAGTAATAATCTGGGAAACTAGGGGCCTATTCATCACTGAGCAGAGCAGAATTTTAAAAAAGGAAAGAATCAGTTACTGTCCTTGATAAAAGAGATCTGTGAGCTTGAAATCAAACAAAATTACACTGAGCAAATGTGTTTATTGTAATTGCTTTGGAAACATTCAGAATTGAATTAATTGGAGATACCTAAAATTATAAATTCACTGCAATATTTAAAACAGCATTATTCTGAATTTGGTAACAAAAATTCTAAACTACTCACCCACCTGTTAAAACGCCAAGCCAAAAAGACAATATGTTCCTTAAAAACTGGCAGTGGCAACAAAACATTTGATAAAGATAGAATAATGCGGGACTTTGCTAACTTCTATAAAAAATGATACACTCCAGGACCCTCTAATAAGGACAATATAGCTCAATTTCTAAACAAAATGAACTTCCCAAAATTCTTCCAAGCACATAAACAAAGTCAGCCATTTACATTGGAGGAAATACAAAATGGAATCAAACATTTCAAATCCTTTAAATCACCTAGCTGTGATGGATTTATGGAGCTTTTTTATAAAACGTTCTCTGATCAAATATCACCCATTTTATTAAAACTATTCCTGGACATCCAGAACAAAAGTCAGATACCAGACTCGTGGAAATCCACAAATATTGTTGTAATACCTAAACCTTTTGAAGACATTTGAGTCTGTGGACTCATGCCGTCTTATCTTGTTAATCAATGTTCACTAGTTTACTTGCACACAGACTTTCAATTGTTGCACCTTCTTATGTTGAACACGATCAAACAAGATTTCTTCAATAGTGCTCAATTCCTTTCATAGAATCATAGACTTGGAAAGGGCTTACAAGGCCATCGAGTCCAACCCCCTGCTCAATGCAGGAATCCATTGTATTTTGGACGCAATTTATTGGGGCATCAACATCCAGGCATGACAGCAATAATAACACTAGATGCTACAAAGAAAATTGATCACCTTAATTGGCAACTTCTATTTGCTACACTATACAAATTTGACCTGGGCGGAGCTTTAATTCGCCTTCTAATGAGGCTTTATCAGGGAGGCTCAGCTAGAGCCTTGGTGAATGGTATGTGCTCAACCTCCCCAACCATTGGCCAAGGCTCAAAGCAGGGTTGCCCTTTGCCTCCCCTACTTTTTGAAAATTGAATGTATACTTATTAAGGGGTTAATTTCCCAGATTTACAAAGCTATAATTTCTGCCTCGTTAACATCCTTAAACTCACTCAAAGCCTGATGGGAAAAGGATCTAGGAGAGGCAATTTATGAAACTCTGTGGAATAAAATCTGGGACAAAACACCCTTTAAAACAACTTCTGCACAGGTCCAAGAGAATTCCCTGAAGGTTATCCACCGATGGTCCATGTATCCACAACTTCTCAGTAAAATTAACAACACAATTTCAGTATCTTGCTGAAGCAATTGTGGTAGTAACATAGGTTCTTACTTCCACATGTGGTGGAGATTTCCCATTAGTCTCTGTATTCTGGGAAGAAATCTTTCATGAGGCTGAACTCATCACTAACCAAACTAGTCTATTCAATCCTAAAATTGTTCTCCTATAAATATATGATGCGACAGCACTAGATTTTACCCAAAAGGGCCTCATAACTTACCTGATGACAGCAGCAAGACTCACTATAGCCAAATGCTGGAGATCTCTGGATGGAGATTTATTTGAAATCTGGCTGTCACAGCTTTGGGACTTTGCTCCTATGGACAAATTAACAAACGAAACCCGGAACCGAAGAACCACCACCACTTTTTATAAAACTTGGTATAATGTTATTTCTTATGTGGTTACTAGGGCTGTGCACGGACCTCCTGATCCTCTTTGCGGCCCGATCCGCAACTTCCAATCCGCCTGTGGCCTGGTCCGCTTTGTTATGGAGCTCCAGATCTGAATTGGAGCTCCGTTTCTCCCCACCCATAGACTTATCTGGCTGTGCCACCGTCGCCACATGAACTGCGGCGGTTGGGCCAGGTAAGCCCCCCCTCGCGCACACCACTTACCTGGTCCATCGCGGCCCGTCGCCAGCTTCACTTCAGCCCGCGGCTCAACCCGGAACTGTAGGCCCTGCTTGGGGCCTACACTTCCGGGTTGAGTACAAGCTCAAGTGAAGCCGGCGATGGGCCTCAATGGACCAGGTAAGAGCCCCCTCCCCCCTGCCTCCTTACCTGGCTCTGCTGCCGTCGCTGCACAGGCAGCGGCGGCAGGGCCAGGTAAACCCCCCCCCCTTGCGCACACCACTTACCTGGTCCGTCGCGGCCCGTCGCCAGCTTCACTTGAGCCGCGAGCTCAAGTGCAGCCGGCGATGGGCCGCGATGGACCTGGTAAGATCCCCCTCCCCCTCCCCCTTACTTGGCTCTGCCGCCATTGTCACACGGGCGGCGCCAGCGCCAAGTAAGGACCCCCTTTTTTTCGGAGCTCCGGATCGAGGTGAAGAATCCGCCTTCATCTCGATCTGCTCCACGATGGTCCGTTGCCCCCCCCCGATCCTCTTCGCCTTCACCTTAAGGGGAGGCGAAGCCTCCCGATCCGCTTCTGCTTCTCCGACCCGAAGAGAAGCGGAGCACAGCCCTAGTAGTTAATTTTAAAAATTCTCATATATATATATATATATATATATATATATAATATATTTTCAATGAACAAAAAACCTACGGTTTATAAAACAACGTTAAGGATGTACACTTTTTCACCAAGCACCAAAAAGTGGGGAAATTGGGAGTTAAAGCTCTCCAGCCTTAACGCTACATCCTCCCTAAGGAGGCAGAAAGTACCAGTGAAATTCTCATTCTCCCAAAGCAGATAAACCATGAGGACAGGATGGAGAATAGGATACGCAGGGGTGACTGTGGGGTTGTAGAAAACTGATGACGAACAACTTAGAGCTACCTACTTCTCTTTTTTTGTTTAGAGCAGCCCTTCCCCAACCTCGTGCCCTCCAAAGGTGTTGGACTACAACTCCCATCATTGCAAGTCAGTATGCCCCATGGTCATGAAAGCTGCAACTGAGACTTTCAAACATTTGGAGGGAAGCAGGCTATCATATGCAGAGCTGACTGTGGGGTTGTAGAAAAGTTATTGGGGAATACTGTTCTACAGCAAGGGCAGGCAGAATGTGGATCACAAGATGTTTTGAAGTTCAAATCATAAAAGTCCCTGTAAGCATGGACAGTGATCAGGAATGTTGCAAATGCTGTGACCACAGAGGACTTTTCTTACATGTTCAGCATTGTGAGATCAAAGACAGCTAACACCTAATAGATTCATGTGTAAGGATTATTTTAAAACTATTGAAGAAAATGTTTTTTGTCCTCACCATAACATGGAAGTTGCAGTGCAACACATCTGAAGAGCACCAGGCTGGAGAAGGTTGGTCTACACTTTGATCCTATACATACCTTCTCAGAACTCAGTGCTGCTAAATTTACTAGAGTTTTCTCCCAAGTGGTATAGGATTGCAAACTATTTTCATTTGAAAGGAGTTCAAGACAACCAAATTAATCCTTTTCTGTTCCTCTGTCACTCAGATGAGATGGTGTATTGTGAAGGGATTGTGGGGAGTGAACAGTATATTTTGTATGAACACATTTTAACGCTGAGGGAAAAAACATTGGTTCTTTGAAGGGCAGGGTATTAACCAAAAGTTGAAAATGCCAGCCCTTGCTCTGGTTCTACATCTCCAACAAATAGTGCCCCTTTAGTTATCAATCGTGCTGCTCTATGCAAGATGTGTGTGAGAGAAAAAATATTGTGCAGTACCAGTATTTGGAAAGAAAATAGAACAGCATTCCCTACCCTACTGTCGCAGCTTTCATGACCATGGGACATACTGACTTGCAATGATGGGAGTTGTAGTCCAACACCTTTGGAGGGCACGAGGTTGGGGAAGGGCTGCTCTAAACAAAAAAAGAGAAGTAGGTAGCTCTAAGTTGTTCGTCATCAGTTTTCCACAACCCCACAGTCACCTCTGCGTATCCTATTCTCCATCCTGTCCTCATGGTTTATCTGCTTTGGGAGAATGAGAATTTCACTGGTACTTTCTGCCTCCTTAGGGAGGATGTGGCGTTAAGGCTGGCGAGCCTTAACTCCCAATTTCCCCGCTTTTTGGTGCTTAGTGAAAAAGTGTACATCCTTAACGTTGTTTTATAAACCGTAGGTTTTTTGTTCATTGAATTTCATGGCTTTTTGTAAAGGATGACCAGATATTGTATAGTTGACAACCAAACCAAAATTACCCAGGATATTACATCAAGTTGAGATCTAATATGAAATCTCAGCTACTTTTATGTGTTTAACTTACTTTTTAGATTAATAAATAAGCACCAGAAATTATGCTATGACAATATTCACTTGAACTTTTCTATTGCCAGTATCTAGAGATAAAAGCTTTTCATATCTCCATCATGAACAGGAAGCATTTCATTTTTTAGGTTGTTATTGGAAAACAACATGATAAATTGTTCTACTGCAATTAAAAATCCCTGATTAATTCTGGAAGCACACAAGATGATAAAGTAAAGTATTCTATATTAGAATAAGTTACACTTTAATATTTGTAATTATTTAGAACAGTACAGTTATAACATTAAACCTTCAACTAAATACTATAAATGTAAATGGGTTCTGATCATGCAGTGTCTTCTTTGGAATTGGAATACATGTGTCTGCAATAAAATGAAAATAAAAGGTATTAGAAATTAATATTCAGCTTTTAGACTTTGAGCAATAATTTTTAAAAAACTATGATTTGAAATGGAATGAAAGCAGATGAATTTTTAAAATTAACTACATTCCATAATTTTTGGAAAGACTTGTTATATATATATAGTTCTATAAATGAAATTGAAATTAGATTTTTTCAAAATAAATCTAATATAATATTCAATGAAATATTTATTATTATTTCTTTATAATACTGTTCTTATTTAACATGGATTTGCAAGATTAAAAAGTGTAATAAAATGAAAACACTGTACCAGTGTCAAGTTCATTGTTCTCTTGACTTGATTACTCTTGGATGCTGGCTTCCAATGGACTTTCACGTGTTACTACAGATAGAGGATGACAACATAAATAATACATAGTTTGGAAATAAATTAGGAAGGAATTTATTATGTTATATTTATCTTTAAAAAGTAATAAATTTTAATTTAAAATAATTGACATTCTCATGAACATCAAGGATTTTAATTTTTACATCAATAATGAGAAAATACTAACCTTGAATTGTTTCCAAAGATTAACAGTTTTCACAGACCTCATCTTCATTTCATTTCATATGGGTTGCTCAAGTGGAAATGTTACTTCTGTAAGATAGGGAGGAATTTAAACACATTTACATCAAAAATATAAAATATTTTAACTTCTAATTATAAATCAGTTTCAGAAGTACGTATTTTACAAATAATGATGTTAAATTATAGAACATTTTAATTTAAAAAGAAATAAAATAAACTAAAGAAATATTTGGATTTTTGAAAGGAAATAATTAGTACAGCTGTGGTAAACTTTGTCAGAAAATAATAAATTATAAATTATCAGTATAGTAATTGGAAATCCAACCTTCACAAAAATGAATGAGTGGAATAAAGGCATTGTCCTCCAGAGCTTTACTTCAACAGTATACAGCAATTCACACAGGAAATTATCAGTTGTTGCTGGTGCGGAGAGATATTTGACTCAACAAGGAAGGAGAGTGAACGATCATGTGACATGAAAAATGCAAAAGAAGACAACATAATAAAAGTTTAAAAGGGTTAGAATGATCAGAGAATCTACAAGTGATCAAATAAGTCGTCGAACCTGGACAAAAGACATTCACTTGTATAAATTTTTTAATCTTTAAACACATTCTTTAATATTAACGACTAGTTCATATATGAATTACATAAATACTAAGTAAAGTATACTAATCACTGTAAAGGTGTTTCAGGAAGGTCACAGCTGTCACTTAAATGGCTTTCCTAAACTTACTTGCCAATGGAAAAGTGACTAAATAACCTAACAGTAACAGTATAATTTCATTGTGGTGATGAAGGGTGAGAAACGATGAGACAACAGACAAGAATGGATTTAAAATATGGTCCACATTTATTGAAAATCTGCAGAAAGGGTGTAGACCTAAGCGGGCATCAACTATTGGCCTCCCTTGAGGCCCTTCAGGGATTGGGCGAAGCAATCACAGCCTGTATCATGGCGCTCATGTATTCGTCACTATACTTGCTTTCCCCTTTTGGGGTTGGGAGGCCTTCCAGTGTCAACACCCCTCATGCCGCAAGGCTCTGAGTGGTTTGAGGAGGGCTGGCCTCAAAGGTAAGCTGTATCCCCCCATCTGGCGCAGCTGTGCTCCCAGTGGTTGGCAGTAATAGATTACCTCTCACCATGAATGGTGCCTATGAATGCTCACCAATTCACACCTCACCCAGATGCTCGCCCCTATCCATCAAAGAGAGAGATAAGCCTCAGCTTACACTGTCTCCCTCACCTACCTAAAATGGCATCCCTAACACACTTTTGCATTTTAGCTATGAAGATATCATTGCTAAGATCAGACAAATGCACTCCGTCATTCCTAAACAGCTCCCTCCAAGATCTAACAGTATTTAGGTGCTGAATGCCAACATCCCTGTGAGAAATCTAATTCTTTAAGATTTCCAAATTGCCTCTTCTCAGTGCCCTTTGCAAGGTGAGGGAGTTGTTGGTGTCTTACAAGATGAGCCTGGGCAACATGCAGGACCATATGATAAAGACACCAGGCCAACGTTGATGTAAGTTTTGGAAATCTACAATGGCTTGCAGAATAAGAGCCTTGCCCTTCAGCAAATTGAGATCATTTCCCCCCAGGTGTATTAGCAGGACTTGTGGGTGGGTGTGAGCCACACGCTGTTGTAGTAAAGTGGGGAGAAGACTCACCCACTGCATGCCACATCTGCCAAGCCATCAGATAGATGTCAAGTGCGTCATCCTGAGTTGCATTCCAAAGCTCAACCTGGATGCCCTCCTGCTTGCCCAAAAGACAATGCTGTGGCCACGGTGAAGTGCAACACACTTATAAAGGTTGTATTGAGTGTGCTATACTATACTGTTTCCCCTCCTCTGCTGCTGAGCCTGCATAAATCCCACCCATCCCATATGAAGCCAAAACAGAGGAACATAATTCTCAATGTTCCCTTTTCAGCACTAAAATATAAATGTTTTTGAGATGTTTTGGTAATCTTTTCTTCTTTGAGACTTTGTCATCATTGCACACATACCACCCATCTGTATACCTCAGCCACACAATGTAGTGACCAGAAGTCATGTTTTTGCCTATGTGGAATATTGCTGCATGAGTGCTATATGTGTAATTATTAATTATTACATTACCAGAATTATATCTGCTTATTTTAACATTTCTTTTCTCAAAATGAGAATTGAATGAGCAGATCATAATAAATAGGTACTGTGGTGCCTGAGTCAATACAATTGATCGTGTACACAAAACATGACATTGTCCACATTGTTCAGATTCTATTTGGGAATGGAAGAGATTCTTAAAGTCAAATTGTGATGAGGAAGGGCTATGTAATATTAGGAACCACTCATTTTCAAAATGGCTCTGTGTTCCAGATGAACACCTTGGACAAGTTGTGTTACTCAGGTATGATACAGAGAATATATCTCTGATGATTGTTCCCTCAGTCTCTAAACAATTTAAGATAGACAGAAGGAACTCACTTGCATCTTGCTGTTCTTCTGAGAAAATAGAACTTGACCTAACTGCTCATCTACAGTTTTTCGAAGCTCAGTGGAACAAAAAGAAGTTGCAGTCTTGCTCCTATCACCTTCCAGTAGGTTGCAAATTGCTTTGCTGACACGTCCCTCACTTTGCTCTCTAATCTTTTCCATTAGTGAAGGTATACTCAAGAGTAACTGTGCAATTACATTTGAATAGCAGTTTACACCTGTTTTATTATCAAAGCCAACTGGATTCTCATTAGAGATGGCTTCTAATGTTTTTGTCACCTTAGCCCTTTTTTCAGGCAAATCCTGTGCATCACGAATATGCTTCTCTTTCTTTCTTTTTCTTTCTACTGGTTTTTCAAATAGAGGAAGGTGTGGTTGAAATGCACTACGTAATCTATTGTACTCATCAATGCATGACCTATCACAATTTGCCTTTAAGTAGTCAATTCCCAATATATGTAGACCTGTGACCTTCGTACTCTCGACAAAGCAACATATGTCATGCCATCTTTAAAAACAGCTTTTCCCACATCGACAATTACATGGTCTAGTGAAAGTCCCTGAGATTTATGTATTGAGACTGCATATGAAGTAATTAAAGGGAACTGTTTTCTCTTAATATAAGTATCTCTAATCAATGGAAACTTTACTTCCACTCTGTTAATTGTCTGTACTTCCTCTATCTTATCAAATTTAACAAGTATTTGTTCTACTTATTTTTTGTAGATATCATACTTGAAAACTACGACATGTCCCATAGCCCCGTTGACTAGTCCTGTGTGAATGTCTAAGTTACGCCGCAACACAACACGTCCTTTCTTCTCAACCTTCAGCACTGTTTCAAGACCTGCAGTTCTTGAAATGTCTGTTTCTAAAGATGCTATTTTTCTATTAATCTCATCCTGCATTGCTGATGTAATTAATCTACTATCTACTACATCAACTGCAGCAACATAAGTTGGTTGAACTTATGACACTGTTGTGCAGTTGGCATTATACATACAGGAATTGTACTTCCACACATGAGTGAACTAAAGAACTCTGTGGCATGTTCAAGTACAGTGTCCTCACTTGCAATAATCCTCCTATCTAGCTGAGATCTGTCAGTATCTGTAAGTCTTCCAACTCTTAAGTGACTTAGTAGTAAACTATACTCCTCATCATCACTCTGTCTCATATTCATCAGCAATTCTTCATAACAGAAAAATCTCCAAAGATTCACATGTCCAATACATCCAATGCTATTTCTTGCCTCACTATTTCTTAAACTTTCAAAGATAGGCCTCCCCTTTACAGGGGTAAGCTGCAAAAGATCGCCTAGGACAACAACATGCTTGTTTCCAAACAGTGTGTCATCATTACTCTTCATAATTTCCTGCAACCTCAGATGAATATGTGCGAACATCAAATTTGAAACCATACTAATTTCATCAATGATCAAAAGGTTTAATAACTTTCCCTACCAATTCAGCATTAAATTCACATAGTTTTCTATACTCCATCTTATTTCCATGCTCTACAGGAAGCATGAGAAGGCGATGCAGAGTAACTCCTCCAATATTATTATTATTATTATTTATTTATATAGCACCATCAATGTACATGGTGCTGTACAGATTACACAGTAAATAGCAAGACCCTGCCGCATAGGCTTACAATCTAATTATTATATGCTGCTAATCCAGTAGGAGCAGCAACACAGCATGACTGACCTGATCCTGTTACCTCTAGCACAAATGTCCATATGGCATTTATGAGAAAGCTTTTCCCTGTTCCTGCTGATCCACTAATGAACATCAGCAATTGTTTGTTATTTGTACAATCACATTTCTTCTCTCTATGTAACAGGCTATGCTGAATGACTGCAGTGACATTGTCATATATCTGCCTTTGGTCTTCATTCAATTGACTGACAATATCTTGTAAATTTTGTCTCCCTTCAAATTGAACAGCTATTGCACTACAGACATCATCCATATTCTCTCCCACTCCTTCCTGTGCTATTGCTTGTCCCAAAAGTGGGTCATTTTCACTCAGATGTTCACTGTCCTGAGAATCATGAACTATTTCATTTTCTGTATGAGTAATCATTTCATCCTCTTTCTCTAGCATCTCCTTATATGTCATAAAAGAAGTGTTGCTATTCAGAGTAGGAGCATTACATCTGTAACTTTCCTCATAGCTCTCATACTGACCTAGAAGTTCTGACTCATCTCTCCATGGTTTAAACATAAAAAGCATAGAAAAAAAATAATGCTCTTTTTTTTCTATGGTCTTTAAAGACAATGGTAGATGATTTATTACCCATGGTTTTTTGCGTTTCACTAAACATCCACACACCCCTTCTACACTAAAGCATCCTCTCTCTATATTCTCTTGTGTTCCTAAATGAAAATCATAATACTGAGCCACCTCATAAAGACAACTAGTTTCCAACAGGCTTGAACGTTTTGGGTAGTACACATCTATCAAATTAGGTTTTAAAATTTCAGTGCTGTGTGGATCATTTTCTGCTATGTTCCCCAGGTCCTTTTTATTCTTTAGCACCCTTCTCCTATATTGCTTATACTGTACTGACAAGAACCGAATGCCATCTGACTTTCCATACAGCATTGTGCCAGACAGTCTATCGCTGGCCTCATATGCACCACACTCTCTGTGTCAGAGTTTTTAAACCAAAACTCCAAAGACGAGAGGATAATGACTGATTTTCTCCAATGTCTTGCCAAACATTTTGCAAAGCGGACTTCTCATGTTTGCTAATATATGCAGTTACATATCTAGCCAATGTCATACAATTGTCTGCTATAAACTGTACATCTATGTTAGCCTGCCAAATCAGTAGAAGTACAGGGTTGTAGTCATTGATGTATATCTCTGATTTTGCACGTGGCAAATTGTAAACACATTTTGCAGATTTGCATTTTAACCTATGTCTAATCGAAGAGAAAATGTCATTAATTTCAAATTTCCTTGTATTTTTTCTGGGAAATCCAAACCTACAACGCACGTAGAATAGATTCTCCTTTTTCAAAATCCTACGGCATGTCCTGTTGCACCTATGCATTTGAAAGTCAGACACAAGCTGCTGAAGTACAGGACTTTCCATTTTTTTAGGCATTCTGCATGTAACATACTTTGAAATAAAAGCTTCAATCTCATCATTAGTATTCTTCCCTAAAACTGGAGCATCGTCAACCCAAAGAACCATGTGAATATGTGGAGCTCCACGACTTTGATATTCCACTCTCCAAAAATAATGACTAACCACACCTAAAGGTGCATTTGTTTTCTGGAGGAGGAAGTGGAGCATTAACCTAAATCTTTTATGAAAGTGCCTAGAAACGTTAACAGGATCCAATGAACAAAGTTCCCCAGGTGTCAACTTCTCAATGTTAGGGATATCTCTGTTAACCCACCTCAATAAATCCAATAGCTCATTCCATGAGTACTCAGCACAACTAAATGTAACAAACCAAGTTGGTGGGCCAAAATTTCGTAGCATACACTGCAGCTCTCCCTGACGCCTATACCAGTATTCTTTAGTCCCTCGCATTGTAGACATGATGTTTTGTAAATTTGCCTGAATTACTGCATCTTTACTATTAATCAGATCTAACATTTTTTTAGCAGTCATCCCATGAAATTGATGCACCATACTCAATGTATGTGAAATACTAGCTGAAAGAGCACTTAGTTCACTTTCCCAAAAAGTATGGAACAAATATTGATGGTTCCTACGGAACCTTGAATCTTCACATTCGACTCTAGCTCTCCTATATTCATTTTTGGTATTTTTTTTCGGCCTGTCATCATGAAGTCCTCCAGTTCCACAAGGAAACAGGTCTGGAAAGCACTTTGCTTCCAGTGTTTTCTCCCAATAACTAATTGGAGTACTTTCTATTCTATGCATCTGATACAAGTCAATGTTATCTCCTACAGGATCTTTTCCATGCAATGGATGGATAGTATACTCCTCATAAAGATTGTCCACTGACAAATCAACTTTTTTCAACATGGCAGTAGTATCATTACCAAGCTCCACCTCATCAGTAGAAACATTTGCCTCCACATCAATCTCAGTGTACAATGGATTACATTTCTTTAAGTACTGCAGTGCAAGTTTTACTTTCCCCATATCTACCAACGCTTGCCAGATTACATTTTTCTTTGTTGCTACTCCATTTACAAGAATGAACAGATTAGCAGATAGATCTGTGTCCCTGTTTACTACATCTATATTCTCCTGTAAAGGAAGAGGAAGATATACAACTTTCCCCTTAATGGCCCGAACTAATTCTTTAGCAGGCAAATTACCACTTTTTGTATTCAATCTAACCACTGTTTGAAATGGTTTCACTAGTTGAATAAGTATTTTTTCATAAAGGTTTAATTCCTGTAACTGTTTTGGCACAGGATCCAAACTACTCCTGCCAGGTAAAATGCTACAGTCAATTTTTTTACAGCAGTAAAAACATGCATAGTAGCCATTACTTGCCACCACAAAATTATTCTGAAGCAAATGGTAACCAACTATTTCCCTCCATAAGTCATTCTTCTCCACAATTTTATCTATATCTATTTTTCTCACCTGATATACATAAAATAATCTATGACAACTGATGCAAACCCTATCAAATAGAAGGTGTTTGCCCTTTTCAAATAGTACAATTTCATCTTCAAACTGTGACATCACTACTGTTTCCTTTGGAATGTTCTCATATTCAGAACTCTCTGATTCATCTTGAAGCACAATATTCTCAGTTATATTTGCTTTTGGACACAATTCATCTGCAATGAATGTTCTAATGTTCTCTATGTTGCCTTTATCAATCACTGCTTGAAACTTGCACTCTAACAATACTAATGACCGAGCATAATATATTTGTCTCAAAATAGAAGCAGTCCAATTGTGGTGCACAGCAATCATTCTGAAATGCCGTAACACACTTTTACATTCATTGCTGTCATAGCAAAGTAATGAATGCTCCCCTCTTGCAGTAAGACCACATCTTCTACAAACATCTATTGATTTTAATTGTCGTTTTTTTGCTTGCACTGTTGCTTTGAAAAATTTGAGTAGGAAATTGTAAATTGTACTTAAAGACCTTGTTGGACGAACACATGCATCATCACAAGGCCAGTTTTTAAGTACATTCAATGCATTCTCCTTTGCATTGTCTGGTAATACATTCCTCAAAAAATGGATTTGTTTTCTCTTCAAACTTACTGCATTTGGTGTAACAGACAAAACCTCTGTTGAACATTGCAGTGGTTCACTTCCAGTTTCAGCAAAATAAGGTTGCCTCCACTGGCTATGAATTCATTCTCCTCCAAACACCTCACAGTATGTTTCTATACTAAGTTCTCTTTCTTCCAACTCAGTCAACCTCACACATTGAAATCGTGCATTTATTCCACGGACAGCTAAGTTAATCCTACTTATTAATGACTGCCTTAGATTTTTTAGATGCTGTACAAACTGCCTGACTTTAATCCTTGCCTGAAACTTTGCAAATGGCCTAGTCACTAATTTAAATGACACAGGAAGTATGTTATTAATAATCTTATTTTGAATCATTTGTGCTGCATACTTTTTTTCAGAAACAGAAACTGATATTGGGCTTTAACTGACACCTATTCACTGTATTGACCCTCCCACTTGTATTAGTATATCTCTTTTGCTGTGTCTGTTTTTTTTTTCCAAAGGAGAACATTGGCAATCCTTAGTGTTCTATGTTTTGAATAATATGCTTGGTGTTTTGTTTGCAGTGTTTGATGTTTTGTTTGGCATGAGTGTACTGGTACCGTATGTTTCTGTAATTCATACCTATTTTTTCTTTTCAATCGACGTTGCTGTTTCTTTGTAATCATTCTTCCTTTATACTCTTGCTTGGGTAAGAAACCTAGAATAATAATAATATTCAAATTTCAAAAAATACCTTTTAATTATTAAAAACAGTCTTTCATGCATACTGGAAGCTTACATTCATGGGATTATTCAACATAAACATTACAATATGCAACATATCCTTACAACTAAATTTTCTGATATACAGTTGTTTTAAAATATTTTTTAGTTTTTAGTTAATATTACAGTTCTTACATTTCTAATATTACCCTGTAACTACAACTCATGCCTTTTATTTTATCCAAGAATATACTTCCTTGTTCTGAAAAGTGATTGTACACTTTGTAGTGGTTCACTATATCCTGAAACTTTATTAGAAAAAAAAAGAGATGTATGCAATAGAAAATACTGTGCATTGTTAGCTGTATTATGGCATCCTCCAGTTTCCTGCCCCCCCAAAAAGATATATTGAAAATTACTGTGTAATCCTTATGCTAGAATAAGTTCCACTGAGTAAAACGGAAGTAACTTTAGGTTAATAGGCATAGTGTTGAACTGAATGTTTCAATAAGCAGTCATTCAACTATTTTTTTAAAAATATATATTAATCATTAATCAACTGTTAGTATCTTCATCAAATCACAATAGCTGTTTTCCCCTTATTAGCCAAAACCTATCAATACCTGGCATATCCAATGGTCCACATATTTTTATAAGCTACACTTTATGTTTGAAAATCAGCACAGAATATTCTTTAAATTTTCTCTATCAGTAATGGATTTCTAAACACAGAGATTTCAAAAGTGTTACACTTATTGTTGCCAACTTTTTAATCACACACTGCACAATGGAACTTTAAGAGCTATTTTGTTTTCAAGCATTAGAAGATGATAATGCTGATTTCTCTCATTTCAGTTTGCTGATAGAAGAAGTTAATAAAGTTTATGTCTGTGCTATGTAAAGATTAATTTACGATTTTTGTAGGCTTTATTTTTTGTACCAAGACCAAATAATCAATAGTAATTGTACTTACTAATATTTAAGAATTACAAAATATTTCAATAAATATTACAACCGTGGAGTTAGTTCACATATATCCAGATGACTGATAATTCTGCACACTGGAATTTCTCAGATATTATTTCCCCACCTTTAACAAAATAAAAAGTATTAGGAATAGCATTATTGACTATTATAGAATATTTCCATGAACTTTCTTCAAGCAATCTACTGAATATTAACCTATCATTCAATGCATTGAGCTAACTTCGATATCTAGTCAAGGACATTTTATTATTTTATATAAGCATTCAACCTACTTAATACTCTTCAAGGAAATATGAATGTAATGTACAATTACAATTTGAAAACAGCACATAATACAGTTATCTCTCAGTTGCAAGTATAATGCCTCTATATATGGGACTTTAATTCTGCCACATTAGCTTAATCCTCCTTTCATTCCATCACCACCCCATTTTGTGATGTTGTGTGACATATAACCTACAACAATGGACATTTTGGTAATTACAGAATGGAAAGCAACATGTTACTCTTCATATGTGAGAGCAGGACAATCATGTGTCAATTACATCAGTATAATTGCTGAAGAAATCTGTGGGAGTTATAACAGTGCAAAGGATGCAGGTTTGTGTTGCAAAGTAGAGAGTGAGAGCTAGTGTGGTGTGCTGGTTAGATTTTTGGTCTGGGAGTCAGGACATCCAGATTCTACTCTGCAGTCAGCCAGGAAACACACTGAATTACAGCCTAGCCTACTTCACAGGGTTGTTGTGAAGATAAATAAATAACCAATACTAAGTATTTTGGCACCCCATTTTTAAACTACAGCCATGTAGGAAAACATAAAGCAGTCTTGATTTAGCACTCCCACATGATAGTTTGTAGATCACTAGCTACCGTTAACACAAAAAATATCTCGTCAGAGAATACTTCAAAAAGTTATCAAAAGACCTTAGACTCTTCTACTTTACTTCTTTTTCTTCTTCTCAGTGGTATATCTGCAAAAGATTAGCAATCATGTAAAGACATTTTAAGTATCAAAGAAATTGTAAATAATATATTCTCAAGTATCCATTTCTCCTGCTATTACTATTGAAATTATCATGAACAATTCTAATCAGAACTGCAAAAAACAGACTCATACCAAGTTGGAAATCTCCACCACAGAAATGAGGACTGTCGTGGCAAATAACCTCCTATTTATATAAATATGTCTCAATTCGATTCGTCCAATGAAAGCAGTGTATGAATATTTGATGAGCAGTTAACTGCTCTGCTTTAACATCCCATAATGCTGTTTCCTCATATGTTAACCAATGAATAAATTGAAAATCAGAAAAATAGCTGTGACAACCTAAATTTTGAATAAATAAATACTTGCACAAGAACCAATCAGAGTCATATAGGATATATTCAAATCACCACCCCAAATCCTGTTTCGTCCACTCCATCTTCAAACTTACCAATCAAAAATTAAAAACATCTCTTCAAAAAGTATGAAATACATGCCACTGTAGATGACCCTTCCCATCCATTTAAATATTGATACATTCCATCTTGATACCCATTGAAATACAGTAACTATCACTGGGCAGAATACAGAGATACAGATGCATGATTAACCAATGACTGCCTAGTGCTGGGCAGAGATATAGATGCATGATTAACCAATGAATGCCTAGCGCTGAGCAGAGATACAGATGCATGATTAACCAATGATTGCCTAGTGCTGGGCAGAGATATAGATGCATGATTAACCAATGACTGCCTAGCGCTGGGCAGAGATACAGATGCATGATTAACCAATGACTGCCTAGCACTGGGCAGATTTAAAACACAATGCACTGGTCCTCATATGACAGTAACTTCTGATCAGTTTATAGAAAGAAAACAATGGAATAGTCATTATACATGGTTTTAATGTCATCCACCCAAAACAAAAATGCTGCTGAAAAATCAGACACTATATCTTGGCATAACTTATCAAAGTAGTCTAAGAAAATGAGCCATACCACACTCAGTGGGCCTGTTCAGACAGCACACTAATAAGCCATAGTTATGCCACTAATCCTTCTGCAACAAATGGTCAGTCAGCATGTTTAAACTCTACTGATCTAGACACCACGGTTACAAATGGTTCACATGACACTCTAACCCATAATTATTGTTGACCTCAAAATGCTTAACCACTGTAGTTTACCATGCCATCTGAACAGGGTCAGTATGTAATAAAGGACACACTGAAATAAAAGCCACACAAAACTATTGCTGTGGATCTGCATTCTGAACAATAAAGTGACTTTAAGATGATGAGTTGGAGCAAAGATTCCACACAGCCAAAGTAATGATAATAATTACAATAAGTTGTAATATTCCAAAAGCCACAATGAAAATCAAGCTTAGAAATACAGGAACAAGTTCTCTCCCCTGCCACTAAAATCCATACTGTGACTACGCCTGGAGAAATAAAATAGAATTTACATGTGCTGTCCTGATGCTGAATATGTTTACTTCCACATGAGCATTTTATTGTAGAAAAAAAAATTCTATTTCAAAAGTATTTTTTTTTAAAAAAAAGTCCACTTGTATACTTTTCTATTGGTTTTTTTTAAAAAAATCTTGTGCACCATCTTGTGAAAGTTCTATCCTCATAGGGTAGAACTCATAAAAATTAAATCCCAGCAGACTTTGCTGAGAGATGAAAGGAAGGAACAGCATCATTCCTACTTAAAACACTTACGATGCAATTGTAGCCACATTTAGACAGAAGTAAGTCTAACAACCCACAGGTTGGAATGCTGGAAATTTTAAAATGTATTTCTGTAAAAATGTGCCTACAATTCAATCCTTAATTTATTTCATCATCCCTCTGAATTCCCTTTTTCTTTGTGTGTTGTGACTTTTCTGAGCTGCTGCAATGTTTATGTATTGATACATTGATTATTGATTACATTTCTATACCACTGAATAGCCAAAGCTCTCTGGGTGGTTCAAAAAAATTAAAACCATAAAAAATATAATAAAACAACCAAGTATCTAAAAACACAAATAAAAATCCAATATAAAAAGGACAACCAGCATATGACCAGACAGCAGAAATTTACATAAAATTTAAATATAGAATTAAAACAGTAAAATTTAAGTGTAAGTTAAAATTAGGTGTAAAAATACTGAAAGAAGAAAAAGGTCTTCAGCTGACAACAAAAAAATACAGTGTAGGTGCCAAGCGAACCTCCTTAGAAAGCTCATTCCACAGCCAAGGTGCCACAGCAGAGAAGGCCCTCCTCTTGGTAGCCACCTGCTTCACTTCCTTTGGCAGGGGCTCACGGAGGAGCCCTGAGGATGACAGATACATATGGGATTGCCATCATGTGCGGGACACCTTGAGGATGACCTTAGAGTTCGGGCAGGTAGATATGTGAGGAGGCATTCCTTCAGATAGCCTGCCCCCAAGCCATTTAGGGATTTAAATGTTAATATCAACATTTTGAATTGGGCCCAGACCTGAACTGGCAGCCAATGAAGTTGTAAAAGGACTATTGTAATGTGGTCTTGCCAGCAAGTAGCGTTTTTAGTGCAGAAGAAATAGTCTAATCTAATTACATGAATCATTTAAAATATATAAATATTAAAAAGATGTGTTTCTTATTGTACAGATGCTCAATCTGATGCTCCATAACTAATTCTTTCTACCAGTCTGTGATCAGATCTGTTCATAGCATTTCAAGTGTAGTCACACAATAGATTTATATCTGGGTATCACTTTACACATCCTTAGACAGAACTACATGTACCATCTAGATAACCTTTGTTCTATAATTGAGAGATCCTTTTGGAGTTTATCATAATCCCTCTTTTTTTGAAGAATCTTAAATAATTTGGAGTCCTCAGCAAACATGGTCAAGTCATTGCTTACACCTAATTTCAAATAATTTATGAACAGGTTGGAAAGCACTGGTCTTAATACAGATTCTTGAAGGACACCACTGTAAATATAAAATTCATGTGACCATAAAATAGATGGGTATATAAAGTCACATCTGTGTTTTGTGAAAAAGCAAGTTGAGTTTTTTTGGAGGGAGGTGTTGTTTATTAAAATCACTTTCTGCATACAGTAAGTACACCCGAACGCAAAAGTCCGTAACAAAAACTGCAACAAACTCAGCTTTTACATTAACTAATACATTAGTATGCTATCTAACTTATCACTAATACACTCATGAATCTAACACTAAAATTTATAATTTGTACTTTATTAACATTAAAGAATGCACTTAAACCAAGTAAAGATCAGAGTATCTAGCATTTTTATTAATAACTGCTTGATAAGCCGCATATCACATAATTTCCAGATGAAAGGCATCACCAAATGTTGCTTCCTCGGTCTAATTTCCTTGTCAATAACTGGAGATCATCGTTAACAGCACTTTTAGGTAGGAATCCAGCTTCTTAGTAGGTTCCATTTAATGCTCTGTGTGATTCAATTCAATGTTTCGAAAAATGGTATTTCTTCCTTGCTGATAAAAAAAAAAGAGATAACCATCATTTCCCTCTTTTTTATATACAAACACAAGAAAAACCAAATAATAGGCTGTTCCTCTCATCCTGACTATCATTATCATCATGAACAGATCAAAGAAAAATACAAAGAAATAGGAAATGTATAGTTGAAGGAAGGCTAGCTTCTTTCTCCTATTTCTTTACTATTTTTTATTTAGCTCCCATTTCTTCTTTTTCTTGCAACTAGTAGTAGCGAACTTCCAAAATGCAATGAAAGAAGAATTAAGTAACATTGAAAAGAACAGATTTCTCTTCCATTTCAGATGTCCTTAGCACGAGGGAACCCAGGGATATTTAATAAACTTTGACAAATATTTCCCCCAGGCATGAAAAAAAAAACCAATAGCTTTTTTAAAAAGCACCTGTCTATAGGAAAATTCAAATTGTGCTAGCTCCCAACACCAGATTCAGTTTACTTGCTAGAATGATGCTATCACTAATTCAGATTCCATGACATAGATGCACCTTTAAAAAAATAGACCTAGGCCTTAGCTTAGGGTGACCATATGAAAAGGAGGACAGGGCTCCTGTATCTTTAACAGTTGCATAGATAAGGGAATTTCAGCAGGTGTCATTTGTATATATGGGGAACCTGGTGAAGTTCCCTCTTCATCACACCAGTTAAAGCTGCAGGAGAAAAATATATTTTTTACTTAATTAACATTAAAGAATGCACAACGGTGCATTCTTTAATGTTAATTAAGTAAAAAATATAAATTTTTTACAGTTATATTTATAAATATAAATTTCAGCAGGTGTCATTTGTATATATGGAGAACCTGGTGAAATTTCCTCTTCATCACAATAGTGAAAGCTGCAGGAGCCCTGCCCTCTTTTAAATGGAATCACTCTAGTATAGCTCCTGCAGCTTTAACTATTGTGATGAAGAAGGACTTTCCCCAGGTTCTCCATATATACAAATGACACCTGCTGAAATTCCCTTTTCTATGCAACTGTTAAAGATACAGGAGCCCTGTGCTCCTTTTCATATGGTCACAGGGGCAGGGGGCTGGTGACTCCGATGTCAGTGGGGCTATGAATCCATGGGTACATAAATCCTACAATCCTATGCAAGGTTAGACATAAAATCCTACAATTCTATGCATATACCCACGGATTCATAGACCCACTGACATCGGAGTCACCAGCCCCCTGCCCCTGTGACCATATGAAAAGGAACACAGGGCTCCTGTATCTTTAACAGTTGCATAGAAAAGGGAATTTCAGTAGGTGTCATTTGTATATATGGGGAACCTGGTGAAGTTCCCTCTTCATCACACCAGTTAAAGCTGCAGGAGAAAAATATATTTTTTACTTAATTAACATTAAAGAATGCACAACGATGCATTCTTTAATGTTAATTAAGTAAAAAATATAATTTTTTTACAGTTATATTTATAAATATAAATTTCAGCAGGTGTCATTTGTATATATGGAGAACCTGGTGAAATTTCCTCTTCATCACAGCAGTTAAAGCTGCAGGAGCTATACTAGAGTGACCAGATTTAAAAGAGGGCAGAGCACCTTCAGCTTTAACTGTTGTGATGAAGAGGAAATTTCACCAGGTTCTCCATATATACAAATGACACCTGCTGAAATTTATATTTATAAATATAACTGTAAAAAAATTATATTTTTTACTTAATTAACATTAAAGAATGCCACACTACTGCTTTATAGTGGTACTAGCTGTACCGGGCATAACATACGCTGTTGTAGCATATCTTAAAAGTTTATTAATTAAATATCATCGCAAGGGTGCAGGCTGCTTGGAGGCCGCTGATACAGTGCCGTCTAGCAGGCCAGGGGGGCCGGGAGGTCGGGGGGGAGCAGGTGTCCCCCTCTCCCTGGGGTTCCTGTCAGCTTTGGGCCGCCCGCCCAGCTCGCATGAGAGTAGGCCAGGGCCTTAGCTCGAAGCAGGTGAGCGGCCTCCCACCTGGCCACCAAGGGCCCCAGCCGTGCCTCGCTCATGCTTGGACCCGTGGCGCTGCCCCCTTCGGGGGGGGGGGAGGGAAGAGGCAGACAGGGGGAAAGATTACCTTGGAAAGCCTAGAGGAGTCGGGCGAGGGGCTTAGCAACCTGTATCAGCTGACGTTACATGTTGTTACTGTTGCTTAGCAACCTGTATCAGCTGAAGCCTTTACAGAACCATACCTAAGCGTTTTATATATGTAGATTGAAGTGCACTGCAGGAGCTACACTACTGCTTTATAGCAGTATCGAAGTGCACTGACAACTGTTGGGGCCCATGACACATCCGCACCAAGCAGGATATAACACTATGAAAGCGGTATATGGTATGTGTCATGGGCCCCAACAGTTGTCAGTGCACTTCGATACTGCTATAAAGCAGTCGTGTGGCTCCTGCCTTTTATATACCACTCTCATACCACTTCCATAGTGGAATATCCTGCTTGGTGTAGATGAGCCCTTAGTGCATCCATCCTACTCTCACAAGAGTTTTCTTTTTTAAAAACAGCTTGAAATAAAGGGAGCTCTGATGTTTGAGTAACAGGAATAAAAACTTGTAATAAATGCAATAATGTAATATTCTGCCTGCTTAAAGAAAATTGCTTCACTATGTCCAATCACTGCAGTTCACACAAAATAATATATAAAAAACTAAATACAGAGCTCAAGCTTTGTTTGATGGCTAGAATTCCTGTTGTTGAAGAAAGAAGCCACTTTGGTATTAGGGACTGCTTAGGCAAAAACGATAAACAATACTTTGGATGGTGGCCAATATTTTTGGGCACAGGGTGTTAGCAAAAGATGGAAAAAAGAAAAAAAACACCTCCCTAATGGGACATTCTGTTTGTTCCCTTCTGCCTACTGATTCACCTCAAACTTGAAAGCTTATCACTAATATACTTAAAGCTTTCTGTTCAAGGAATTATGCTAAGATTTAATTAAGAAAGAATTAAGTTGATATTATGCTGCTCTTAAATTCTGTCTAGTATACACATGAACTTGAGCTTTGCCATTATTTTCGGTTCTTTTTTAATGTCAAGTATGTTCTGTAAATTATATGAGTATATCATGTTATCCTGACCTTTAGCATATTCTTTACTTTTAGAGATCTGCCATTCTGTTTCTTTTACGGGAGCTAATACCGTAGTAGAAATGCAATAAAAGCTAGTAAGGATAAAGAAATTGAAAAGGTCAAATAGGAGAAGTAATACACTAAGTATTTGTAATTTTCAGAAATATAAAAGAGTGATCTCTGATTTGTATTACAGGAAATGAAAGAGAAAAGGGGTTAAGGAATGCTACGAACTTATTTGTGGGACTTTTTATTTGTAATAAAATATGTTTTCCCCATATTAGTGATTCAAAAATAGCCTTGTCCCCAGATTCTGTAGCTAATTTCTAAGAAAGGTGTCAGGACTCAGGCCTAGCTTTACCCATTTAGGTTGCAACCCTATGCTTGTTTAGAAGAAAAAAGTCTTACAGCTCCCAATATCCCTGGGAGTTGTTGGACTTTTCTTTCTGTGTAAACATGCTCAGGATATCAAGCCTCTTAAATCATATCTTTGAGTTTTGCATAACTTAAACTAAGGTCACACATTTTGCTGGAAACTGCTAAGATGATCTTTGTTTTGCTGTTGTGGCTGCAAGAGTTTCACTTGCGGAAGACATGACACTTTGGCTTGCACTGTTCTCTCCTATGTGTGCATACCAATTTTCACATAGCTACACACTGCGGGCACATAGTCAGAACAGTATGTACTGTATATATAATAAGTTAGCTCCTCCTTTATAATGTTCCAGGTGCCAGTAGACTATCCTTTGTTAGTCTACTCTAATTCTTTAGTTGTGTGATTGAGGAGCAGCTAATGATGGCATTTCCCCCCCTGGTAGCTGGAATTCTCTCCAGTTTTTGAATGTTATACCTATCACTGTTTAGGAAGGTGGCATTCTCTAGCTTATGAACAGTAAAACAGTTTGAGCCCGTTTTACAGCTCAACATGACGTGAAACTACTCCCACAATAAACCAAATGATTTTTAAGTGTATATAGCAGGCATTGAGTTCCCCAATCCATTGAGATACTGATGGGGAAAGTAGGGAGACTTTAATCCTTTGCTCCCTGCTGTAGTTCAGTCTGGATCAAGTCCCCCTTACCTCCTATTTGTACTGAATGGAAAGCTTCCATTGATGTAAAAGGGAACTTTCCTTTCACCAGATGCCAGGCATGCCCACCCCAACCCAGACTGGGACTTGACAGGGGCAGAGCGTCAAAGCCCCCCTATTCTCCCAAGGTCCCAATCCAGATCTGGGTCCCACACGCTTTCTAATTGCTTGAATGGTGTTACATCTAGCTTGGCTCTGTCTGGTCTCAGTACTGTCGCCGCCGCTCGAATGGCGGCTGCGGCGAACGCCAGGGGGAACACACACACACACACACACACACACACACACACGGGGGGGGGGGGAGAGGATTACCTTACCTCCTCCTTCGTCCTAGGTCTGGCGGGAAATGGAATTCTTTGCCGTAAGTGGAAGTGTCGCAAAGGCATTTACGGCAAAGAACTCCATTTCCCGCCGTGCCTGGAACGAGGAAGGAGGTAAGAACCTCCTCTCTCCCCCACCCACCCCGGCTAGGGCCCCCCACTCCGCCCCGTCCACCCCCCCGCCGCTCGATCACTTACATTCCTATGATCATCTCCCGGTCCTATGGATTGCTCCGGGAGGCTTCCCCTCTTGCGCTACAACTGCGCAAAAAAAAAGTCGCCAACCCCAGAAGTAAAACAAAGCAGATTGTGACAGACAGACTTTCTCTCCCTTTTTCTCCTTTAAACTCCCACCCAGCCCTCAATATTTCAGGAATCTCCCTGAAACGCGCAGGGAATGTAAAGCCAGCATTTCTTTCTGGCAGTACCGCGTTTCAGAAAGATTCCTGAAATATTTTTCATTTTAGAGTGCTAGGTTTACCATCCCCCTAGCAATAGCAAATAACATGGCGGAATGCTCAGATTACTGATCATCCTTAACTACAGGAATCACGACTGTGATTCCTGTAATATATATATGAAAAAAACTAATCCCACTCCATAGGGTATAAAATAAACCATATGTTAGTCATACCTAGCTCAGACATACAGGCGTTCAACATTGGTTTGCGTGCTGAGGTTTGTTGTGGTGAGTGCTCCTACCCAGTATTGGATAAAGAATGTCTTTAAAATCCCTGCCAATTGTTATTGCTGATAATAAGCAATCATAAATTGTGGATCTATTAATTATGTATCCTTTGTTCCTCAGTGACTTAAGTCCAGCGGATGACAGTGGGGGTAAGAAAAAGAAAAAGAAACAGAAACGGAAGAAGGAAAAAGGGGATCAGCTTGATTTGGCCCAGGATCAGTCAGTAAAGGTAAAAACAAAAACAATAACATCTTCCAGCAGATTGGTACTTTGATCTACCCAGTGGAGTATTTCCCTGTTCTGTGTTCTTCTCCATAGCTGTGGATCATTCTTGGTGGGAGCTTTCCCCCACCATCTACTGCACATGCTCCAGGGTTCCACTGCTGCCTTCAGTCCTCTTTTGACCACTGCATGTATCGCCTCATCGGGAGTTTCACTCGAATGTCCTTTCTCTCTCAATGCTGAGGTTTTTCTTCCCTTTCTTCTTCATTCTTCCCTACTTCTTTGACTGTTCTTACTTTTCCTACCAAAAAATGTAGCTTTTATTTTCCCCTTAGTTAGACACCAGTCTGCTCCACCTTTCGGCATCTCATCCTCTGACTTTCTGGCTCTTAGAGCCTTATTCAAGAAGTGCACTCGCTGCTGGAGAAAGGTGCCCCTCTCCGACGGCCACTCTCTTTGCCTCCTGTGCTTAGCGGAGGCTCATGTTGTAGAGTCTTGTGCCCAATGCATGAAACTGTAAAAGCAGGCCTGTCGGAACAGATTGAATCACCTTAAAGCAATCTTTTGGAAAAGGGCGCTGGAAGCTCTAGACACCCCAAGAATGGAACATGATAGCCCTCCACAAGTGGGCCCCTCGAATCTGCCATCATCAGGCCCACCAGCTCTAGTGATGGGCCTTGTAGACCTGCCAATGCCTGGAAGATTGCTAGCAATCTCTATGGCAAACAATATATCAAAATGGGTGAGGGAGCATAAATCCTCATCTGAGAGTCACAGGAAGAAGAAAAAATCTAAGAAGGACTCCAGGAAATCTAAGAAATCAAATTGAATTGAACCCCTTCCGACTTCATTGACTCTACGGCCACCCAGCCATCCAATGCCAATCTCACCCTCGATACCATCTCTGGTCCCGGAAGAATCGATCCCGGTCCTGAGTGCATCGGTCTATGAAGGAGGAATGAGGGATCCACCCTCTTCTAGAAAGCAACTATCACCTGCTTGACAGCTACTGATATCCAGGGAATCCTCCCCTCGGTCTCATCGTGGCTCTCCCTTGCGACCTTACCAACCACTTCGGCTGGAGTGGGACCGTGATGTGGACCGGACCTATTGCAATCATGACCTATTGCCTAAAATCATAGATACATTCACAACCATTCCTGGTTCCTCCACAACTGGGACCACTACTTAGACTGGTCAGTGCCTCTATCTCCTTACCAGCTCTTCCCTTGAGTGGCAATATCATTGAGAGCAGGATTGCTACTATCGTAGGTCCCAGTATTTAAGATGGAGCCTTCTGCATTGCCTTCTCTCTACGACTGTCTCAATTATTATTATTATTATTAATTTATATAGCACCATCAATGTACATGGTGCTGTACAGATAACACAATAAATAGCAGGACCCTGCCGCGTAGGCTTACAATCTAATAAGTTGTAGTAAACAATAAAGAGGGAAGGAGAATGCGAACAGGCACAGGGAAGTGTAAACAGGGTCATCTGGCGCAGATACTGCCACCTCTTCTTCCCCGGTCCCACCTCATTCCATCTTTTTATAACGCGACCACAGTTGCCACTCCACCAATCCCCCAGTTGAATGCCTGCTGCCAACATCGCCGAGGAGATTACTCTCATAGAATCATGGAATCATAGAATAGCAGAGTTGGAAGGGGCCTACAAGGCCATCGAGTCCAACCCCCTGCTCAATGCAGGAATCCACCCTAAAGCATCCCTGACAGATGGTTACTAAAATCCTCTTTTAAGCATTTGAAGAGTGCTATCATGTCTCCCCTCAATCTTCTCTTCTCCAGGCTAAACATGCCCAGTTCTTTCACTCTCTCTTTATAGGGCTTTGTTTTCAGACCCCTGATCATCCTGGTTGCCCTCTTCTGAACACGCTCCAGCTTGTCTGCATCCTTCTTGAATTGTGGAGCCCAGAACTGGGCGCAATACTCTAGATGAGGCCTAACCAGGGCCGAATAGAGAGGAACCAGTACCTCACATGATTTGGAAGCTAAACTTCTATTAATGCAGCCCAAAATGGCATTTGCCTTTCTTGCAGCCATATCGCACTGTTGGCTCATATTCAGCTTACGATCTACAACAATTCCAAGATCCTTCTCGTTTGTAGTATTGCTGAGCCATGTATCCCCCATCTTGTAACTGTGCCTTTGGTTTCTATTTCCTAAATGTAAAACTTGGCATTTATCCCTATTAAATTTCATTCTGTTGTTTTCAGCCCAGCACTCCAGCCTATCAAAATCACTTTGAAGTTTGTTTCTGTCTTCCAGGGTATTAGCTATCCCAATCAATTTTGTGTCATCTGCAAAATCTTCACAATCTGCAGAGGACTATGAATCAGACTCAACTTCTCCATTCTCCTTTTTTGAACCGTCAAATTCAAGACCGCTTCTTTTGTTACCAGCAGACACAGCACTAACAGAAAAAGCGCTCATCCTCTTGCTTTTGCCAGTCCCGTAACAAGACGGACAACTTTTCGAAGCATTGACTTTGACTCTTTCTAGTGTCCAGTTTGCCCTCTTCGTTTCGGAGATCTCCTCGCCACCTTCTATCCTATGTGGGCATGGGTAACTTCAGATACCTGGGTTCTCTCCATCATTCGCTACAGCTATCACATTGAATTTGAAGTCTCCCCTCCTCTTGGCACCATACTCATAACAACATCTTCGGACATCCTCCAGAAAGAATCCAAACTCATACTAGAAAAAGGCATGATTCATAGAATCATAGAATAGCAGAGTTGGAAGGGACCTACAAGGCCATCAAGTCCAACCCCCTGCTCAATGCAGGAATCCACCCTAAAGCATCCCTGACAGATGCTTGTCCAGCTGCCTCTTGAATGCCTCTAGTGTGGGAGAGCCCACAACCTCCCTAGGTAGCTGATTCCATTGTCGCACTAACAGTCAGGAAGTTTTTCCTGATGTCCAGCTAGAATCTGGCTTCCTTTAACTTGAGCCCGTTATTCCGTGTCCTGCACTCTGGGATGATCGAGAAGAGATCCTGGCCCTCCTCTGTGTGACAACCTTTTAAGTATTTGAAGAATGCTATCATGTCTCCTCTCAATCTTCTCTTCTCCAGGCTAAACATGCCCAGTTCTTTCAGTCTCTCTTCATAGGGCTTTGTTTCCAGACTCCTGATCATCCTAGTTGCCTTCCTCTGAACACGCTCCAGCTTGTCTGCGTCCTTCTTGAATTGTGGAGCCCAGAACTAGATGCAATACTCTAGATGAGGCCTAACCAGGGCCTTTTAGAAAATAAACATCATCTTTCTGTTTCAAAGATATAGAAAATAAGATAGAAGGAAGAATTATACCACCAGTATCCATTATGGCAACATTGGATGTCAATTCACTGTATAGTAGTATTCCACATGATGAAGCATGGGATATGGTTTATTTTCTAAAAGGCCAAATTTATGGTTTTCCACAGCCTTCAATTGGAGGGGTTTTCTCCCCCGCGAGAAAGTTTTTAAGGATGAATATTCTATAATTGATGGTTTAACCTGATATGGGTGAGTGATTTTTAGGCTGAATTAGAAATGAGTGCTTGGATTTTATAATTATAGAGATATCTAGACTAAATGTGATGATTATATAAATAATACTATCTTATCTCTGTAGTGTTTGTTCCGAGGAAGCTTGAGCAGCGAAAACGGGACATTTATTACAAAATCCTATCAACAACTTACAACACTGGAAAGAACAAAATATATTAACAAACCTTATTTATAATATATCTGTGAATATATGTTTATGTACTGATGTATTGCCAAATGTGTTTAATATACTAAAGTGTGTTAGTGTGTTTTTGTTGGGCTATACTACAGTATAGTAGTCTTATAGTAGGAATATCATTCCAATTATTGGTTTATTGTATTATAGTACCCAACACCACTATTGTTTAACAACTATGGGATACATCTGCTTTCTTGTAATTTTTGCATAATAATAAATGGGTTCCTTGTTAATCATCTCTCTCCACTAGTGGTTTGGGTAGTTATGTGCAGTCAGGCACCATATCTATCTATCTATCTATCTCCATCCATATGCAGCCACCCTTTGGCAAAGAAGCCATCTTTAACTCTTGGCACATTACATTCATTAGAGAGATGAAACCTCTCCCTGGAGCCATCAATCCCTATCGGTCAATATCAAGTCAAGGATTGCTGATCCTCTAGTTCCTTCCTCCACTTTCTGTAGGAAAAAGTTATTTATTTATTTATTTATTACATTTATATACCGCCCAATAGCCAGAGCTCTCTGGGCGGTTCACAACCCACACGTGTCAGGAATTATCGTCCACACATGTCATCCACACATGTCAGGAATTTCTTGGAAGGGCCACTTTTGGCAGTATTTGTTTCCCAACTGATATCGGGGTAATTGAAGTCCCCCATCACTACTACATCAGACTTGCTTGAAACACTGGCAATTTGTTTCTCAAAAGTTTCATCGAGTCTTCTCCTTGATTGGGTGGTCGACTCCGATTATCATGTTCTTTTTATTCCTTGCCCCATTTATTTTAATCCAAATGCTCTTGATGGGGCTCCCAGTCTCATCCGCCTGTAATTCTGTGCAGGGATAGGTATTTTTTAACATATAATGCAACTCCGCCTCCCTTTCAATTTCTTCTGTTCTTTTTGAACAAGTTATATCCTTCAATTACTACATTCCAGTCATGGGAGTCATCCTACCAAGTTTCAGTTATACCGATCAAGTCGTATTTGCCTTGATGTATTAAGTGTTCAAGTTCGTTCTGTTTGTTTCCCATACTCTGGGCATTAGTATATAGACATCAAAGACCATGTGCTTTATAGTCTGACTTTGTTCCTACATTGTTGTGGACACTATTTTGGGGCACAATTGGAGCTGTTCTCTGTATTGAGGTGCATGGGCCTTCATCCATTGTTGCCTTGAAGTTTACATCTCCTGCCCCCATAAGATTCAGTTTAAAGCCCTCCTGATCAAGTTCTTCATGCTCAAGAGCTTTATTCTCAGGCTCTTGGCAGTAAGGAAGGTGCTCATATCATTCAAGACCAACCTTCGCTGATACCATCTTTAGATACTAAGCAGCAATATGTTGGTAGTCTGGTACTTCAACAAACAAGGTGACTGTGATTGATCCGCCTCCGCTTTTTGACACTGGACTTCAATTGGTCGATTCTGAGATGGATATTGCAGGGGAAAGCAACCTCTTGGCCAGCATTGTCAGCTGCTCCTGTTCATCTACCCATGAGTGGGAACTGCCACAAAACATGCTCCACTGACTATTCAAGTGTTGGGGCATGCCAACGATAGATCTCTTCTACTCTCCGGCTAACACTGTCTGCCCAATGTTCTGCTCAAGAGCAGGGCACAGCAAATCTTCTCTTGGAGATGCACTCCTACTACCATGGATGGACAGACACTGCTGCCTCTTTCCCCTCATCCGAGTAATAACCAGTCTCAGGATGGACTCCTCAAATGCTATCTTCATAGCACCATGGTGGCCAAGACAGTCCTGGTTTGCTTCCCTCCTGGTTTGCTTCTCTCCAAGCACTGCTGAGAGGGGAATTCTCCCACCTAGACTTAATTTCCCTGGACAGAGGCCAAATCTGGCATCCAGATCTCCACACTCTGAAATTCACTGCATGGAGAATAAGCAACTAGGAGCCAATTTAGATTTCCCAGACAGCATTCTCCAGATCATACAAGCCCCCAGAAAGCTATCCACTAGAAAATCATATAACAGTAAGTGGGCCTGTTTCACTTTGTTTGCCCGGACCAACAACTTTGACCCGGTCCATGGCTCTATCACAGGAATCCTGCCTTTCCTGAAATCTCTTCTTGACTCCAGACTTTGATACTCCTTCCTTTGTGTATACCTGGCTTCCATTTCAGTAGCGCACAACCAAATTCACATCTATTCCATCTTCACACTCCCACTGGTTAAACAATTCTTCAGAGGAGTAAAGAACTTCCCCTCCCCCAATCCATCTCATTGTTGCACAGTGGAGCCTATCTGTCATCCTTAGGCAAGCCATTTGAACCTATGGCATCAACAGACCTCAGGCTATTCATGCTTAAAGAGGCATTCTTGGTAGCCATCACTACTGTACACTGCTCATCAGCACTTTATGTGCTCTGGATAAACTCTCCATATCTAATATTCCACAAAGATAGAGTAGTCCTCCATCTTGACCCATCATTTTTGCCCAAGGTGGTCTCTGACTTCCATCTTTGTTCTATTGATATTCTTCAGCTCTCCCTCCTCTACATTAGACTACAAATCCCGAACCAATCTGAAAGTCTCCCAGACTCTTCCTGTGCCTTAAGGGCAAGAACAAAGGCCTCCCAGTCTCATCCCAGAGGTTTGCTGCCTGGATAGTGCAAACCATTCAGCTGGCCTACAAGTTCAAAGTATTCAGCTAACAGGACCCATAAGAGCACACTCTACGTGTGGGATGGCTACATCAGCCACTTTTGCTAAAGGTGTAGCCAACCTGGATTTCTGCAAAACCGGTACCTGGTCAAAACCATCCACATTTATTAACCACTACTGGCTGGATGTCAGAGCCCAAAGTGGCTGCATATTCAGCAGAGCTGTTCTGTTCTCCATCCTGCAATGATGTGTCAATGGCGAACCTTCCCTCTTCCAGTAGGTGAGCTTGTTACTCACCCATTGTGAACCTGTTCAGAAGACATGCTAAATTATGGTGGTTAAGCATTTTGAGCTAAACATTACATGTCATGTGAACTTAGCATGTTGTGTGAACCATTCCTAACCATGGTGGCTACATAACCACAGTTTAAACATACTCAGTAACCATTTGCTGCAAAACAGTTACTGGCCTAGCCATGGTTTAGCATGTTGTCTGAACAGGCCCAATGTGTGATGCAGAGAGACCATGAAGAAGAAATGCAGGTTGCTTACCTGTAACAGTAGTTCTTTGAGAGGTCATCTGTGCATTCAAACAACCCACCCACCGTCCCCTTTACGGTATCAGCACTTCATCTGGTTGGCACCAAGGGAAGTATCTGCGAATTTTTATTGCCCTCGGTCCCATGGCCAAATTCCCATCTCAAGGAACTAAAGGTGGTGGCGGGAGCCCTGGGGCATGTGCAGTAGATGGTGGGGGAGGATTCACACCAAGAATGATCCTCAGCTATGGAAGTTTCCCGAATCCAGGCTCAATGCAAGTGCAGAGGCCATAATGTGTGAATGCACAGATGACCACTCGAAGAACTACAGTTACAGGTAAGCAACTTGCATTTCCTTTCTCACTACATATGAAGTTAAATTGGGAAGGACTGGGGATCCAGGCCAAAGCATATTACTCCTTTCAGCTGGGAAGTCCCCTCCTCCAGTTTCCCTAGGGTGCTTTCAGAGGACTGTGGACAGCAAGGGTACGCAACATTTTTGGGTCCATGGGCATATTTGGCAGTTTGAGAAACTGTCCTTTGCACCACAACAAAATGGATGCCATTGGAGGCATGGCTCATCATAAAAGAGAAGTAATCTGCCCAAAAGACTGAATACCCACAGTCTTCAGCATCTGCAGAAACCAGTTTGACAGAAAGCAAAGTTTTTCTCTCCCCATCTCCCAGCTCCTTTGCCAGCCCACTTACTTCCCCATATCTTCATTTCTTGTGCTCTTGATTGCCACACAGACACACACACATGTATTTAAAGAAAAGAAAAGAAAATGGAATAGATAGGGCACCTTGGTCAGCACCAAGAAAAGCGTTCAGGGGCACATTGGTGTCTATTGGCTTACCCTGACCTATAGTGTCATGTTTACATTTGTAATTGTTTTATTCAGTTACTGCATGTAGATGTGTAATTGGAGAGAGGGGTCAGTTTTAAATAGCCACTGGCAAAGTTTAAAGGGCAGGTGAAGAAGCATATCTTCTTCAAAAGATTTGAATCACCTTAAAAGGAGGTGGGGGGATTAGGATGTACCAGTTTGATAACTCATTCTCCTTTTGCTGTGTTTACAGGTGAATTCATTGCCAGCAGAAAGGATGCATGAGATTCAAAAGGCCATTGAACTCTTTTCAGTAGGACAAGGGCCTGCCAAGACAATGGAGGAAGCCACCAAGCGCAGCTATCAGTTCTGGGACACACAACCAGTCCCCAAGCTAGGTACATACGTTATTAGTGTCTCTCCCATCTTTCTAGCTGGGCTTAGAGTGGCTGGAAAGATCTATCCATGTTTTGAGACAGTTGTATATTTCTATTAGAAAGAAGATAACATGAGGCAGGGTGTAGCTACACTGTATAGCTCGTGCCTTCTAGCCCTTCCCAAGAAACAGTGTCAATTGTATGATTGAAAAAGGTCAATCAGCTTGATTAAGAGAGACTGAATTGCAGATAGGCTGGGAAACAAGCAGGAAATGTTGGTCCACACAAAGCACTGGAAACAGTATCCAATTAGTTGCCATGACCAGAAACATGAGAATAGTGGCCAGGAGACTGGAATTGTTCAGATAAGGTGTGGTATATGTGTAACTTGGAAGCCTGGAAATATATAAGGACTGGCCAGGCATGGCTAGGAATGCAGCCTGCTCTCACTCTTTCTTTTCCCTATCTCAGGAGAAGTAGTGAACACTCATGGGCCTGTTGAACCAGACAAGGACAATATCCGCCAGGAGCCTTACACCTTGCCTCAGGGCTTTATGTGGGATGCCCTGGACTTGGGGGATCGAGGTGTGGTGAGTAGGAGTGGAGGCAGAACTATCCACCTTAGTAGGTTGTCCTTGAAACCATCTCCTCTTTCCCCCTGCCCTTGCTACAGTGCTGTTCCATTATTGCTTTCTGCATCAGCTTCAGGGTACCAGTCCTTTGTATTTACTCCATTTAAGGTTTTCCACAACTTCACCAAATTATCCTTATTCCTTTTCTTTCTCTGTCTGTCTACATACAAGCTGCTGGGTTTGCTGCTAATTGCATTTTCATTCTCCTTCATTTTGACCATGCTGTTATTCCTCTTCTCGTGAAATCCACCTCAAAACCATTGTCTTTTACAGTTTTTCATGGACTCAAACTCCAAGGGGTCCATGGGATCGCTTGTTTCAGCCACTGTGTTTATCTTGGCTCACATGCTTGAGTCAGCTGGATCTCTCTATCTGTGCAACTCCGGAATGTTGTGTCTTACTGTCCTTTTCATACTGTACTCATCTGTGCCATAATTTCACAGCATGATCCAGACCTTTTTGTGCTGAGTACGTGGGAACATTTCAGCACTTTGGAGTCAATTTTCATAGACATTTTTCCTTTTTAAAAACTGACCCCTCATGACTAGTTTGAGATCTACTGTCTTATCCACTCATTTAAAAAAAGAATGTTGGGTACATTTTGGACAAGATACTCTTCTGCCATTAAACCTTTAACTTACTATTGTGCAATTAGATCCTTAACAAGATACTCTTCCAACATTGAACCCCAACTTCAGATGCATTTGGATGATACTTATTATCTGGAGCCATTTCAGTCAGGCTTTGGCCACAATATGGGACTGAGACTGCTTTGATGGCCTTAGTGGATGACCTATGACAGGAACTGGGTGGAGGGACTAAAGTCCTACTTGTTTTTCTGGACCTCTTAGTGGCTTTCAGTACCATCAACCGTATTATCCTTCTGGACCACCTGGCAAGGCTTGTTCTTGAAGTGATTAATCCTGTTCAGACGACACACTAAGCCACGGTGGTTAAACATTTTGAACTAAACATTATGGCTTAGTGTGTTGTGTGAAGCATTCCTAACCATGGTGGCTACATAACCACAGTTTAAACACACTCAATGACCATTTGCTGCAAAAGGGTTAGCACCCTAACCATGGCTTAGTATGTCATCTGAACAGGGCCAATGTATTGTAGTGGTTCCTGTCTTTCTTTTCAGGATGTGTCCAGAAGGTGGTGTTGGGCAACTACTGATTGGCCCCTCAGTTTTTGGTCTCTGGTGTCCCATAGTGTTCTGTTCTGTCCTCTATGTTATTTAACATCTATATTAAACTGCTGGGAGAGCTTTGGAGTGAGATGCCAGCAATATTCCAATGACACTCAGCTGTATTGCTTTATTGGCACCCTAAATTCAATAGTGGGCTGGGTGAGGTTGAACAAGCTGAGATTAAATCCAGACAAGGCAGAGGTGCTTCTGTTCAGTAGAAAGCCTGGCTTGGGAACTGCAATTCAATGTGTTCTGTATGGGGGTTGTACTCCCCCAGAAAGATCAGGTTCATACCTTGGGAATGCTCCTGGATTATACATAGTTCCTGGATTTTCAGGTGTTAGCAGTGGTAAGGAGTGCATTTATATAAGTACAACTACTGTGCCAGCTACAGCCATTCCTCAGTTATTGTGATCTGGCAACAATTGTCCATGCCTTGATTACATCACAGTTACTTCATGTTTAGACTAATGTAATGAGCTCTACGTGGGACTACTGCTGAAGAGTGTCCCTGCATGCTAATATGATCACATCATCCCTGAAAGTTCTACACTGGTTGTCAATTGTTGACCTCGCTCAGTATGAACCTTCTTGGTTATTAAGACCAGCAGGAGAAGCCCTTTTGAAGACACCCTCACCTGCAGAGCCCACTTGTCCAGTGTTGCACCTGAATTCTATGAGGGTTCACACAACATGCCATAACCCACAATGGGTTAGCATGTTGTATGAACCTGGACCGTTCCTATCAGGGTGGGTTGTTTTACCCACATGTAGTGCGAACCAAGACATGTCAACCCATTGTGGATAAAGGGCATTTGGTATCAAGCCCCTCAGCAAGAGTGGCGGAAACCCTTTCTGCTCTTGCCGAGAAGGGCCACAATCATCATTCATGATTGCAGCCAAGCTGCTGCCCGTGCCCTCCCTACCCCATGTAGTGTCAGCCACCTTCACTTTTGATCACTATCTTGATCACGGTCGGAGCCATTTATACAACATTTCCCAGCCCCATTTTGCAGAAAAAACAGGCCAGGGATTTTTCCCCACACTTCCCCATGCCTAGGGGAATGTGTATGAATGTGTTGGGTTAATTTCCCCAAAAATGCTTTGGTTTTTGCAGATGGGCACATGCGCAACTGCTGGAAGATGGATTTGCACTGGCATTTGGCAAACATACAGGGGTGCCAGCAAGGATAGTTTGTACCAAGTTTCCAGCGCTCCTTTTTCAGGGTGTCGGACATGCTGTTCCCATTCCTCAAACCATTGGTTGACGGCTGCCAAAACAGAAGCAGCGAGAGCAATCTTTAGGATTAAACAGCCCCCCCGATTAGCATCTCACCCCCCCTGCCCTACCTGCTCCATCCCATGAAAGTAGACATGCATCCACATTTAACCCTAAAATTCAATCTCACAGCTTCAGTTTTGTCAAAACTGAAATGGCTTGAGGGATCTTTACGCAGAAGGGGAATGGCATGCCTAGCACTTCAAAAAAGGGCTGCTGGGATTCGATACAGGCTATTCTCAGCTGCACTCCTGTATGTTTGCCAAGTGCAACATACAAGGGTGCAGGAGGGGCAATTATTAGGTTTCCTGCTGTTGCACACATACACTTCTGCAGAAAACCAAAGAATATATATATATATGTGTGCGTGTGCATATTGGGTAGTGTGAAAAAATGTTTCTTGGGCCCGTTTTGCGCAAAAATGGGGCTGGGGAAAAAGGGCTCCGTCTGTGATCAAGTTTGTAATTGGAGCCGGAAAGCGGCACTTGGCAGCAAGCAAGATGGGCCAGCCAGGGGAAAAGGGAGCAAACAAGCCATGCACTGTGGGTTGTTTGCCTGATCGTCTGGCAGCTGTGCCACTATGCACTGGGCTGCCGGCAAAACAACTCACAATGCGAGGCTAGTCACCCATCATGGGCTAGTGTGTTGTGTGAAAGCACTGTATAATACACTCCCTTTAGAGCTATGACTCTCTTTGCATTCAGGAAGTGGGTCAAGACACATCTTTTTAATTTGGCTTTTTATGGCTGGAACAGCTTTTTAAGGTTGTTTTTAATGTTTTCCTATTTATTTATTTATTTATTTATTTAAAACATTTGTATCTCTCCCTATATCATTAAGATCTCAGGGCGGTGTACAGATAAAAGCATATAGTATAAAACAATAAATTGAACAGTTAAAAACAAATTAAACCATGAACCAAGTTAAAACAATATATAATTTAAAAGCAGTTAAAACAATGTGCCGTCTTGGTGATTTTAAGCATCAAAGGCTTTAAAAGGCATGTTTTTACTTGGCGAAATGCAATCAGTGTTGGCGCCACTCAGTCCTCCAAGGGGAGGGCGTTCCACCGTCGGGGTGCCGCCACAGAGAAAGCCCTCTCCCTTGTTCCTTCATAGTGTATATGTTGTGTTGGTGGGATGCGGAGAAGGGCTCCTCCAACAGATCTCAAGTCTCGGGCAGGCATATATAAGGAGAGGCGCTCCCTCAAGTATCGAGGTCCCAAGCCGTTTAGGGCTTTAAACGTCATTACCAACACCTTGAATTCCAACTGGAAGTGTTGTTTTTTTTCTGTATAAAAAACTGTCATTTTTTCCTGTATAATACTGCCAGGATTCGATCATTTTTGTCTGTCTCTTCTGCCAAGACTCTTGTTCATGCATTGGTTATTTCTCGGTTGGACTACTGCAACCTTCTTCTCACTGGCCTTCCTTCTTCTCACATCAGTCCGTTGGTTTCTGTTCACCACTCTGCTGCTAAGATCATCTTCTTGGCTCGCCGCTCTGACCATGTTACTCCACATCTGAAATCTCTTCATTGGCTTCCAATTCAATTCAGAATCCAATATAAACTTCTCCTGTTGACCTACAAAGCTTTTCATTGTCTAGCTCCTTCCTATCTCTCCTCTCTCATCTCACACTATTGCCCCGCTCGTGCTCTTCGCTCCTCTGATGCCATGTTTCTCGCCTGCCCAAGGGCCTCTACTTCCCTTGCTCGGCTTCGTCCATTTTCTTCTGCTGCCCCTTACGCCTGGAACGCTCTTCCAGAACATTTGAGAACTACAAGTTCAATCGCAGCTTTTAAAGCTCAGCTAAAAACTTTTCTTTTTCCTAAAGCTTTTAAATTTTGATTTTGTTCTGACTTTATACTGTTAGTTTTACCCTACCCAGTGCCTGTTTACCCTACCCTGTGCCTGTTTGCATTCTCTTCCCCTCCTTATTGTTTTATTATGATTTTATTAGAATGTAAGCCTATGCGGCAGGGTCTTGCTATTTACTGTTTTACTCTGTACAGCACCATGTACATTGATGGTGCTATATAAATAAATAAATAAATAAATAATAAGTATAGGCAGCCAGTGCAATTCCTTTAAGACCAGTGTTATGTGGTCTCTGTAAGATGTACCTGCCAGCAGTCTAGCTGCTGCATTTTGCAGTAGCTGCAACTTCCGAGTCGTCTTAAAGGGCAACCCCACGTAGAGTGCATTTATTTATTTAAGCATTTTTATCCCGCCAAAAAAGGCTCTCACGGCAGCTTACAAAAGTATTTCTTGACAGTCCCTGCCCAAAGGTTTACAATCTAAAAGACATATCACAAAAGGAAAGGGGATTGGGAGGGAGGAGGAGGGGGAAAAGCAAAGCAAATTCAGGCACCACATTCTTAGTTGCAGAGTTCAATGACAGTTGACAGTTGGCAGCAGGAGGGAGGGGGTCCTCAGCTGGAGCTGGACGCAGGCACGATGGAGAGGTGCCTGGCTGCTACTTCCTCCCTCACTGGTGGCCTTTGCAGTAGTCTAATCAGGAAGTTACCAGTGCATGCACCACTGTGGCTAGGTTGTCCCTGTCCAGGACAGGCCGTAGCTGGTGGATCAGCTGAAGCTGACCCCAAGTACTCCATGTTACGGAGTCCACCTGGGCCTCCAGTGACAATGATAGATCCAGGAGTACTCCCAAGCTACGAACCTGCTCCTTCAGAGGGAGCACCACCTCATCCAGAACAGGTCACTTACCCAGGTCACTTACTCAGGAACCACCAATCCACAGAGCTTCCATCTTATCAGTATTCAGCTTCAGTTTATTGGCCCTCATCCAGCCCATTACAGCCTCCAGGCACTGGTCCAGCACCTTCACAGCCCCAGCTGACTCCAACAACAAGGAGAAGTAGAGCTGAATATCATCAGCACACTGGTGACACCCAACCCCCAAACCTCTAATGACCTCACCCAATGGCTTCATATAGACGTTGAACAGCATGGGGGATAGAATAGAACCCTGTGGCACCCCACAACTTAATTGCCATGGGGTGGAACAGGAATCCCCCAATACCACTCTCTGGAATCGGTCCTGCAACTAGGAGTGGAACCACTGTAACACAGTGCCTCCTACTCCCATCCTGCAGAGCCAATTCAGTAAGATACCATGATCAATGGTATCAAAAGCTGCTGAGAGATCTAGGAAGATAACAGGGTAGCATTCCCCCTGTCTTTCACCCGGAGTAGGTAGTCAGAGCCATCAAGGCTGTTTCAGTGCCTTGCCCTGGTCTGAAACCAGACTGAAATGGGTCTAGATAATCCGTTTCTTCCAAGAACGTCTGAAGTTGCCCGGCCACCACACGCTCAAGCACCTTGCCCAAAAAGGGGGTATTAGCAATGGGGCGGTAGTTCTCACATACCTCTGGGTCCAGGGAGGGCCTCTTCAGGAGAGGACACACTACAGCCTCTTTCAAGGTGGCAGGCACCACTCCCTGACAGAGGGAGGCATTTACCACCCCTTGGACCCACCCAACCAATCCACCCCTGCTAGATCGCATTAGCCAGAATGGGCAAGGGTCAAGCTTACATGTAGTGAGACAGACTGATTCAAGTGTCTTGTCCACATCATCAGTCTGCAACAACTGGAAGTGATCCCCAAAAACATGATTAGACGGGGCACTGTACACCTCCCCAGGCTCTGCGATAACTGTAGCATCAAGTTCTGAGCGAGTACTGGTGGGTGGCATTTTGAGGATGAGATTGAGGAGGCATAATAAGATGTTTTTGGCATCCTCACTGCAGCGTAATAGGTACAACAAAGAGTCTTTGCTGATTTTCGATCATACTCACTTCGAGACCTACGCCACCTGCACTCTAGCTGCTGTCCAGCCTGTTTCATTGCCCATAGATCTTCTGTAAACCAAGTGAATTATGGGCTCCACAGCACTGGAGTGGGCACTTGGGAGCGATTGTATTGATGGCTGTAATGAATTTGCTAGGCACTTCCAGAATAAAATCTTTTGCATCCGCCAGGACTTAGACTCCAGTGTTATAGCAGGTGAATCTAGTGAGGTGTCCAGAGTACAGTCTTGTCCTGTAATCTTGGATGAGTTTCAGTTGGTACAGCTCGAGGATGTGGACAAGGTGCTTGGACAGGTCCGCGCAACCACCTCTGTACTGGATCCTTGCCCCTCTTGGCTAATAAAAGCTAGTAGGGATGGAACAGCCGGCTGGGCCAAGGAGGTGATTAATGCCTCTCTACGAGAGGGAGTGGTCCCAGACCATCTGAAAGAGGCGGTAGTGAGACCACTCCTGAAGAAAACTTCCTTGGACCCGGAAAATCTTAGTAACTACAGGCCGGTAGCAAATGTTCCATTCCTGGGCAAGGTCCTTGAGCGGGTGGTGGTGGGACAGCTCCAGACACTCTTGGATGAGACTGATTATCTGGATCCATTTCAGTCGGGTTTCAGGCCTGGCTTTGGCACAGAAACAGCCTTGGTCGCCCTGTATGATGACCTATGTCGGGAGAAGGACAGGGGGAGTGTGACTTTGTTGATTCTCCTTGATCTCTCAGCGGCTTTCGATACCATCGACCATGGTATCCTTCTGGAACATCTGGCTGAGTTGGGAGTGGGGGGCACTGCATTGCAGTGGTTCCGCTCCTACTTAGCAGGACGGCTCCAGAAGGTGGTGCTTGGGGGACATTGCTCGGCCCCGTGGACTCTTCAGTATGGAGTTCCGCAGGGATCGGTCTTGTCCCCCATGCTGTTTAACATGTACATGAAACCGTTGGGTGCGGTCACCCGGAGTTTTGGAGTGCGCTGTCATCAGTACGCTGACGACACGCAGCTCTACTGCTCCTTTTCATTCTCATCAGGTGTGGCTGTGGATGTGCTGAATCGGTGCTTGGCTGCGACAATGGACTGGATGAGGGCTAATAAACTGAAGCTCAATCCAGACAAGACTGAGATGCTGCTGGTGGGTGGTTCCTCTGATCGGATGGGGGGTGTTCAACCGGTTCTGGATGGGGTTGCACTCCCCCTGAAGGAGCAGGTTTGTAGCTTGGGGGTTCTCCTAGAACCATCTTTGTCACTTGAGGCTCAGGTGGCCTCGGTGGCACGGAGTGCTTTCTACCAACTTCGGTTGGTGGCCCAGCTACGCCCCTATCTGGACAGGGATAACCTAGCTTCAGTTGTCCATACTCTGGTAACTTCCAAATTAGATTACTGCAATGCCCTCTACATGGGGCAGCCTTTGAAGACGGTCCGGAAGCTGCAGCTTGTGCAAAATGCGGCGGCCAGATTGATAGCTGGAACAGGGAGGTTTGAGCATGTAACACCGATTCTGGCCCGCTTGCATTGGCTGCCTATATGTTTCCGAGCCCAATTCAAGGTGCTGGTCTTAACCTATAAAGCCCTACATGGCTTGGGACCACAATACCTGATGCAACGCCTCTCCCGACATGAACCTACCCGTACACTGCGCTCAACATCTAAGGTCCTCCTCCGAGTGCCTACTCCAAGGGAAGCTCGGAGGATGGCAACAAGGGAGAGGGCCTTTTCAGTGGTGGCCCCCCGACTGTGGAATGATCTCCCCGATGAGGCTCGCCTGGCGCCAACATTGTTATCTTTTCAGCGCCAGGTCAAGACTTTTCTCTTCTCCCAGGCATTTTTAACAGCATTTTAACAGCATTTAACAATGTTAAGTTTGTTTTTAATGGACCCCACAATTGTTGTTTTTAAATGGATATTGTTGTTTTTATACTGTTTTTTATGTGTGTGTGTGTGTGTTGTTGTTTTTTAAATTGTATACTTTTAATGTTTACTATTTTAAAATGTAAACCGCCCAGAGAGCTTCGGCTATGGGGCGGTATATAAATGTAATAAAATAAAATAAATAAATAAATGGCCTTTCCCATCTCATCTTTCCATAGTGAGACCAAGGCCTCAACTGAATCACCAGCCCTATCAGCTGGGAAAACCCCAGAGCATTCAGGAATCCTTCAGATTCCATAAGTCTCCGGGGGCATACCATCTTAATGGGTCCCCCACCCCTGCAGGGAGAATCTGCTACCGGCAAACCAAATTTCACAAGGAAATGATCTGTCCATGACAATGGGGTTGTTGACCCCCCCCCCAAAAAAAACCCCAAATCCTCCCCCATTTGACCAATAGTAAAAATCAGATCAAGGTTATGTTCTGCCACATGTGTAGGGCTAATGATGTACTGAGACAGCCCCATAGTTGTCATGGTAGTCATGAAGTCCTGAGCGGGCCCTGTCAGGACAGCCTCGGCATGGATGTTGAAGTCCCCCATAACTACAGTCCTAGGGTTCTCCAACATCACCCCAGTCAGCTCAGGCGAGACTACTGGGCAGTGGGGTGGGTGGTACACCAGCAGCATACCTGTTCTGTGTTTTTGGCTCAGGACTAGATACAAAGCCTCAAAACTGGCCCTAGGACGGATGGGCTTCCTTGTGAGGAAGATGGAATCCTTATGGATGATGGCAACTCCTCCCTCCCGGCCCTCCAATCTGGGCTGGTGCTGCACCGAGTACCCAGGTGGATAGAGCTGAGACAGATCTACTCCTCCCAGCTCATCCACCCAGGTCTCGGTGATTGACAACAGTCAGCCCTTTCTTCCACAGTTAAATCATGGATGGTGACTGTTTTATTGTGGACCGACCTGGCATTCAAAAGCAGCACCAGCAGATCAGAGGGTGGGGTGATAGGGCAACCTGGGTCTTGAGTTATGGGGGAAGGACTGAAAGTTGGGACTGATTTCAAACATCTGTCCCGCCTTTCCCTTACCTGGCATGTCCGACCCCCAACACCATATCTCCCTCTGCCTGAGACTACACCAATAGGGGCACCCCATTCCTCCCTCCTCCCGTGGAATTTACCTAGGCACATAGATGACAATAAAACAAGGGCAAAAACCAGTACAATGAAACAGGTATACCAGGCCATTGGGGGAGTGCAGTACCAAATAAACTTAGAGGCCTAATATACCTCCCTCAAGCAACATTCCACAATTATACAGGCTGCCATCAAGGCTATGGCCAGTCTCTCACCCTGGCCAATTGCTCCCACCCCTCAATTCTCACCTAAGGGGTGGTTGGCTGTCAGCCACACCAGCTGTCCTACTCTCTCATCACAGGACAGCTCATTCATACACACACACACACACACACACACACACACCCCTACCTAAAAAGGGAGTAAGGCAGACAGGCAGTAGCTGCTTCTCAGTTCAGCTGTTCTTTACTTCAGTTCTTCTGCTGGTGGCAGATTCCTCTTGTACGGCTTCTGCCCGCGGCTGAGAGCCTCAGGCCAAGAGCCCTTGTGCTCTCGCCTATGTTCTTACTGGATTATGGTTTTTATTGTCTGAATTTTTTATAAGCTGAAATTTGGTTAGCTTCAGAGAGAGGTTATAGAAATACAATAAATAACATTATTTTATTTTATTTATTTATTTATTTATTTATTACATTTTTATACCGCCCAATAGCTGAAGCTCTCTAATTCAATTACTGCCAGTCTTTATATAGCACTCTAAATTGCAGACGGTTTTACAATCTTTATTATGCAGTAACCTGTGAGGTAAATCTGTAGGATTCTTGCTGTACAGGTAGGGAGTTGAGACTGAAGTAATAACTTCCTGAAAGCCACAAACAAGAACTGAACTTGGGTCTTCCCAGATCTGTGTTTAAAGCTATTTAAGTTGCTGGTTGTTTTATCTATACTGGTCTTCTAATAATTCTTACAAGTATCGTGTGAGATAATGCTGTTCTCTTAAGGCTGGCAACTTTCCTTCTTTAAGCAAATAATGCTTTTCACGTGCTTTCTTTAGCTTAAAGAGCTGTATACTCTCTTGAACGAGAATTATGTGGAAGATGATGACAACATGTTCCGGTTTGATTATTCACCTGAGTTCCTCCTGTGGTGAGTAATAGATTTTCCTAAATATATAAAGTGGTTTCCATCCATTTTTCCTTCCTCCTATATAGGAGCCCGGTATTGACATGAATACATCAGAATCAAGACTGCTCACTTTCAAAAGTGAAATTTGACCAAGTGCCATGAATTGAGCTGATGATCTTGCCCATCCTGACATTCTTCAGCTTGGGTCACTGCTATACCCTCCATAAAACCCCTTTTCCAAAGGCTGAACGCGTCTTTTGTAGGACACAGGATGAAATGGAGAGTTGCATTATGCAATATGGCTGCAAGAAAGGCAAATGCTATTTTGGGCTGCATTAATAGAAGTATAGCTTCCAAATCACGTGAGGTCCTGGTTCCTCTCTATTCGGCCCTGGTTAGGCCTCATCTAGAGTATTGCGTCCAGTTCTGGGCTCCACAATTCAAGAAGGACGCAGACAAGCTGGAGCGTGTTCAGAAGAGGGCAACCAGGATGATCAGAGGTCTAGAAACAAAGTCCTATGAAGAGAGACTGAAAGAACTGGGCATGTTTAGCCTGCAGAAGAGAAGATTGAGGGGAGACATGATAGCACTCTTCAAATACTTAAAAGGTTGTCACACAGAGGAGGGCCAGGATCTCTTCTCGATCCTCCCAGAGTGCAGGACACGGAACAACGGGCTCAAGTTAAAGGAAGCCAGATTCCAGCTGGACATCAGGAAAAACTTCCTGACTGTTAGAGCAGTGCGACGGTGGAATCAGTTTCCTAGGGAGGTTGTGGGCTCTCCCACACTAGAGGCCTTCAAGAGGCAGCTGGACAACCATCTGTCAGGGATGCTTTAGGGTGGATTCCTGCATTGAGCAGGGGGTTGGACTCGATGGCCTTGTAGGCCCCTTCCAACTCTGCTATTCTATGATTCTATGAGAGGATATCCTCAAGTAAAACTAAGACAACAGATCTTCCCTGTCTCCACTAGGCAAGCCTCCTTTCCATTTTCTGATCTGCCTCCCCAAAATCTAGCAGTGATCAGTATGTGAAAAACAGGATTCAGGGCATCTCACCTGCACGTCTGAACATTTAGTTGAGTTCTCAGCTGAGGGGTACTCGCATGAAGGCCATAGTTCCTTCCAGGTAAACTATTGACAACTTGGTGGGGACAAACAGTCACTTTTTCACTATGCATGTTAAGAAAGGAGAGGGTGAGTGAGGAGAGCTTATCCAGTGTGCCTCTAGAAGGTGGAGATTGGTTTCCTGCTGTAAGTCAGAATGACTCAATGAGAGAAGACTTTTCCAAGGCCAAGTGATAGCACCATAGGCTGTCAGTGGGGTTGCCCCTGTGTAAACTGGGTTAATTCCCTTAATGTAGGGGTGCAGAGCATGTATTGAGTGAGGGGGCAGATATCATGGGTCCCTGTTCCCTCTGACATTCAGACATGCTGGCAAACTGACATGGGACACTCACATCAATGAGACTTCTTTTATTTGAGGAAATCTCACGGTTTAATGGTTACACACTTCCGAAATACTTAAAGCTGATGGATGGTCAGAAAGCTTTAGGCTCCAAGATCACGTACCGTCAAAATGCTGCTCACTACAATAACAACCTGTTTTCCAGTCACCATCTCAATGGTTCCAAAAACGGGTTTCAAACCCGACCAAAGGAAGGGGAAAGATTCCTGATACAGTCCTTCAGGCAATCACAACATGACATTCTTGAAAGGCTTAACAAACCATCCCAGGGGAGCTGGTCCAAATGGGGCCACATGTTGGTAACTCAGAGAACATAGCCAAAGCCTAAACAAGGTCATGGGGTGGGTAAAAATCTCAGGCACAAGAGATTTAGCACTGGAAACTCCCTGCCACCTCAGTCTGTAGGGAAAAAGTCCAACAATAAAAATCAATCCCAGTCTACCCTTACACTGAGCTGTTGATGAACAAAAAATGAGAGTTGAAGCCTATGAAAAGCCCTACAATAGTTTACATGGCACAGTCCTTAGTAATCCAAAATCCAAATAGGAGAGGGTCAATGTGCAGGGTGCTTTCAAAGTCCCAAATGGTGATGGATCCAAACAGAGGGTTTTCAGGCCATGGGTTGAAAAATGATCTTAGCCTTTATAAGCCTTTTCTCCAGCTTATAAAGGGAGGCATAGGCCTGTACAAAACCACTTGACAGTTAGGGGCTCGGCCTGTGAATCATGCCCGTGTCCAAACAGGGCATACTGCTCAGCCCACCAAGATGATGCCACAATCTGAGTGACTCCTTAAACAACCCCCACCTTTCTAAATACTCTATGAGTTTCCCACAGAAGTCTTACAGCCCAAGGCTGAGAGAGGGAGGGAGGGAGGGAGGGAGGGAGGGACAAACAAAACTACTCCCTTCTACTTCCCTGAGAACCCTGACAGGGATAAGCCTGCTTAGTTTCCAACTCTCCAACCCAGTTCTAAACAAATCTAACTACAACTTGCTGAAACCTATACCTGACATCACTCCCCACCCAAAACACCTCCCCACACTTGTCTGGTTTGGTAGCTCAGAGATAGCTGGGGAAAGGGGTAACTAACTAGGGCAAAAGAAGGACCTAATAGGTGGCTAAAGAACGCAAACGTAATCACTTTCAGAGGATGCTGTTGTGGGTATAAATTTTTAACAAGCAATTGGTTTGATAGAAAGCATTACAGTTTTTGACAAACAGTTGCTAATTTTTCATTTGTAATAAAGTTATAATAAAATAAAGTTTAACATGCAGTTGCTATATTTAACAAGCAATAGTAGATCATTAATAAACAGTTGCTTACAACATTGACCTCATCTTATCGTCCAATATCACTCTTAAATCAAGACTATAAAATCCTAGCATCTATTTATGCTAAAAGACTAAATACTATTATTTCAAAATATATTCATCCTTACCAAACAGGCTTTTTAGTGGGGAGGTTGTTATCAGACAACACAAGGAGAGCAGTAGACCTTGTCTACGACTCCTGTGTTAGTAATAATCAAACTGTTTTTGCTTTCTTGGATGCTGAAAAAGCTTTTGATCGAGTAGAGCGTAAATTTTTATATAAGGTGTTAGAGAGATTCAATGTTGGAATACCATTCTTGAACTATATCAAAGCCCTTTATGATAAACCAAGTGCCTCACTTTTTATTAATAATTGTAATTCTGAATATTTCCGAATAAGTAGGGGAAAGCAGTCTCTGCTTTACTTTTTGTCTGCTGCATTGAACCTTTAGCAATTATGATTCGTTCATCAAACGAAACATCAGGTATAGAAATTGGTTCATCTAACTTTAAAATTAGCTTATATGCAGATGACATCATGTTATCACTAACAAATCCTTCCATGTCAATTCCTACACTCCACAGAGCTATATAGATTGTAGATTGCAAGCTGAATATGAGCTAACAGTGCGATATGGCTGCAAGAAAGGCCAATGCTATTTTGGGCTGCATTAATAGAAGTATAGCTTCCAAATCACAAGAGGTACTGGTTCCTTTCTATTCGGCCCTGGTTAGGCCTCATCTAGAGTATTGTGTCCAGTTCTGGGCTCCACAATTCAAGTAGGACGCAGACAAGCTGGAGCGTGTTCAGAGGAGGGCAACCAGGATGATCAGGGGTCTGGAAACAAAGCCCTATGAAAAGAGACTGAAAGAACTGGGCATGTTTCACCTGGAGAAGAGAAGATTGAGGTGAGACATGATAGCACTCTTCAAATACTTAAAAGGTTGTCACACAGAGGAGGGCCAGGATCTCTTCTCGATCCTCCCAGAGTGCAGGACACGGAATAACGGGCTCAAGTTAAAGGAAGCCAGATTCCAGCTGGACATCAGGAAAAACTTCCTGACTCTTAGACCAGTACGACAATGGAATCAGTTACCTAGGGAGGTTGTGGGCTCTCCCACACTAGAGGCCTTCAAGAGGCAGCTGGACAAGCATCTGTCAGGGATGCTTTAGGGTGGATTCCTGCATTGAGCAGGGGGTTGGACTCGATGGCCTTGTAGGCCCCTTCCAACTCTGCTATTCTATGATTCTATGATTCATTTGTTTATCAATCTCAAATTGCAATCCTGCCCCCTCAACTTCTGCTTCACTTTCTCCAGGGGGGTCATAGACCCGCTTTTGGGAAAAGACCGAGGCAAAGTAGGAATTGAGCACTTCAGCCTTTTCTTTTTCATCTGTTATCAATTTGCCATCCTCATTAAGCAGTTGAACCACCATTTCTTTCCTCTGTCTTTTACTACTCATGTATCTGAAGAAAGCCTTTTTATTTCTTTTAGCATCCCTCGCTAACCTCAGCTCATTATCAGCTTTAGCCTTCCTGACGCCATTTCGGCACTTCTGCGCCACCTGTCTGTACTTTTCTTTTGTAGCCTGGCCTTCCTTCCACTTCCTATATGTATCCTTTTTTGTTTTCAGGTCATCTCTAAGCTTTTTGTGGAGCCACATTGGTTCTTCTTCGTGGTCTCTGTGCATCACACATATGGGCTCTGCGCCTGCGCAGGGCCAGGTTCGGAAACTTCTATAGCTGAAAACGTTTTAGGCGGGAACCCCTCCCCCACCGTCCACTGAGCATGCTCAGGGGTTCCCGCCTAATCCCCTCAGTTCTCTTCAACCGCCTGTAGGGTCAACAGCGTTTGGAGACTTCTCTCTCTCTCTCTCTCTTTATATATAAAAGATTTTTTTCTGTTGTTACCTCAGCCTTGGTGCCTATGGCACTACAAGGCCTCTTCAAAAAGTGCTCTGGTTGTGGGCAAAAGATCTCCCAAACTGACGGACACTCTCGTTGCTGTTTTGTGCTTGGGGGAGACGCACGTCGTCGAATCCTGCTGTTTTTGCCTAAAATTCTCCAGGCAAACTAGGAAGAACCGATCAGATCGCCTTCGGGCATTACTGTGGGAAAAGGCGTTGGAGGCAGTGGAGAAACCGAGTACGTCTCGAAGCTCCAAATCTCCTAATACCATGGAGTCAATGTCCCAACCTCCTCCTTCGCGGAGTGATGCCTTAGCAGTTCACCCCCCTTCCTCCTCTCTATCCGCTTCCTCAAAAGCGGCCAAAAAGATATCTAAGAGAGCAAGAGAGCACGTTGGGTCCAAAGAACCCCAACGAAAGAAATCAAAGGAGGGAAAGAAAAAATCGACAAAGTCAAAACCGTCGATACCGGGCCCCCCGAGAATGATGATTTCAGTACTGAAGCGCCCTACGGCACTGAGCAGCCCGATATCGAGGCTTTCCCTACAAAAGACGCCTCCAATATCGGCAAGTCCGATACCGACACTTTCGGTACCGAGAGCTTTCTTGATACCGAGAAGGACAACACCATCTTCTCCACCGGCCTTGACACCGCTGCAGACGGAGCAAATAATGCAGTCCCCGGTACGGTCTCTCAATATCATTACGGTACCGGCAGAGGAGACAAGTTTAAGGGCATCAATCTCGGAAGGAGAGGTCAGAGCCTCCTCACAAGATCCAACACTGGCAGAAGAGGGTCCCACCTCCCCAGGATACCGCCAAAGCCAACAACCACCCATCGGTACCGACAGGGGCATGAGTCATGTCCAAGGTTCGACACCGACACACATCGGTACCGGGACTTCGATACCGACACACATTGGTACCGAGATATGCCATTCCCCGATACTGACGGCCGGCGATACCGGCCTGTGTCACAAGACTGTTCACCGGCGCCGATTCATTCAGCTCAATATTGGCATCCTCCACAGTATCCTCCTTATTACTACAAGGACTGGAGATATAGAAGGGACCAAGACTCCTATTACTACCAGGAGCAGTATGCCCCGTACCCACGCTTCCAGCAACCTCCATCGGAGACAGTTTCCCGTCCTCCACCCGTGGAAGACGTGACCGCTATGCCGCCGCCAATGCAACCCTCGGTACCGAGGCCCCCACCTCAACAAGTGCAAGCTACGACATCGGCAATGTCGGTACCGTCGCAGGCTCTGCAAGCCCTACCCGCGGCTAGAATGAGGGGAAGTGCATTAGATGAGCTCTCTGATGAGGAATATCGATCAGACTCCTCGCAGGAGTCCATCACCTCCGCCATCAATCCCTTCTCCGGATGATTTGGTGATAGCCACAGATGTTATTTCACCCTCTGAGGACTTGTCCCATTTCACTGATCAAGTGCAAAGGATGGCTAGGTCCCTGGGGATCGAAACTTCTCAACCATTGGAGAAGTTAAATGATCCAGTATATGACGACCTATACTGTGAATCGTCTACCCCAGCGGCAATCCCATACCTGCCTGTGCTGTTGCGTACTGCCCAACAGTCATGGACAATGCCCTCCTCTATGCCACCAACGTCGAGAAAGCTGGATAACATCTATAAGTTTCAAGAAAAGACAGCTCCATTCCTTTTCACCCACACCAAACCGAATTCAATTATAGTTGAGGCATCCCAAGGACACACTCAGAGGAAACACAATGCTCCGGTTGACAAGGAGGGTTGCAGACTGGACGGCTTGGGAAGAAGAATATATTCTTCTACGTCTCTGTCTCTAAGAGTGCACAACTACCAAGCCACCATGGCAAAATATCAGTCCTTTCTATGGGAGAAAATGGCGTCTCTTTCTGCATACCTTCCAGATGATCAAAGAGAGCTGTCAAATGTGTTTTATACAGAAGCCATGAGGCTCTCACGCCAACAGCTAAACACAGCAAGGCACGCCACTGACTGTGCTTCAAAAGCAATGGTAGCCTCCGTTGCTTTGAGGCGACATGCGTGGCTCAGGTCAGCAGGACTATCCCAGGAGGCACGCACACGCATCGAGGACCTCCCCTTTGACGGGGAAGGACTCTTCCACTCGTCCACAGACGAGTCCATGGAGACTATCCAAAAAGCCAAAAATACGGCTAAGAAAATGGGGATTGGTCAGCAGCAACAACAGCTCCAGAGACCATTCCGCCAGAGACGCTGGCCCGGAACACAGCAGCAATTCCAACTGCAAGACCGCCCTGCTACATACCAACCTCAGGGTCAGTACAGGAGACAACAATACCCGGGACGGTTCAGGCAAAATAAGAGCAAGCCTGACCCGAATCAGAGACGGCGTCTTTGACTGTCTTGCACCAAACAGCCTAACGCCTAAGTTTGGTGACATCCTTGCCCCTTTTTTCTGCAATTGGACCACTATTACATCCGACACATGGGTCCTTAACATCATATCTCGGGGCTGCAAAATAGAATTCTCCACCCCCCCTCCCCTTGGAACCGCAAGGTTCTCACCACCTACAGATGCCCTATTACAAGAAACTACGTCTCTGTTGGGAAAGGGCGCCATAGAGCGATTATCAACTCGCGCTCTAGGAAGCGGGTTCTATTCCTGCTACTTTACGGTTCCGAAATGGGATGGGGGGCTGAGGCCTATTTTGGACCTCAGGGAGCTAAACAAGTTCATCAACCCTAAAAAATTCCGGATGAACTCTTTAGCAAGCATCCTACCCTTCCTCTCCCAAGGGGATTGGTTTACGTCTATCGACCTAAAGGATGCATATTTTCATGTTTCAATCTATCCTGATCATCGCCAATACCTCAGGTTCATAGTAGGGGAAGACATTTTCCAATTCAAAGTGCTTCTTTTGGGCTTTCTACGGCACCCTGAGTCTTCACAAAGTGTATGACACCAGTTTGCACCTTTCTGAGGACTCGAGGGGTAGAAATTTACCCCTACTTGGACGATTGGCTGATAGTGGCTAATACGAAGCAAGAAGCCGCCCGTAATACCCACCTCACCATGAAATTACTCAACGAATTAGGCCTTTGCATCAACAGGGAAAAATCAAATTTTCATCCAACCCAAAAAATTAAATTTCTTGGAGCAATTCTGGACTCAACCCGCTCCAGGGCTTTCCTCCCAAAGGATAGAGCTAATACGTTAATTAAACTTGCAATTAAGCTCTTCCGCTCTAAAATTACAGGTGCAAAGGTTATTGGGTTTCATGGCAGCGACGGTCAACGTCGTCCCTTGGGCACGTTTGCACATGAGACCTCTACAGTTGTGGCTTCTGCGGGAGTACGACAATACATTGGACGCTCACCGAGTGAAATTGCCGCTCCCTGCCAAAATAAAGGACACGCTCCTTTGGTGGACGGATTTGTCCAATATCACACAAGGCTTGGACTTCAAACCCCAAATTCCATCACAACATCTAATGACAGACGCATCCCTATTGGGCTGGGGAGCCTACTGCGGGGATCTAACTATCCAGGAGCGCTGGAGCTCCCTCGACAGGAAAAGACACATCAACGTCTTGGAGTTGATGGCTATCCAAAAAGCTCTGTATGCCTTTCAGCAGACCTTATCGGGTCATGTAATCCAGATCCATACAGACAATATGGCTGCTGTCTGGCACATAAGCAAGGTGGGACAAGGTCTATGGACCTGATCTCCCTCACTCTGGACATTTGGCATTGGGCAATTGCCCACGACATGACTTTGTCTGCCATTCACATCGCAGGCCAGGACAATTTCCTGGCAGACGACCTCAGCCGCACCTTTGTGGACACGCACGAGTGGCGGATGAAGGACACCATTCTGGACATGATCTTTCAGGCATGGGGACAACCTGTAATAGATTTATTTGCGTCACCAGAGAATGCCATCTGCAGCCAATACTGCACGTGGGCGGGCCAAAGGGCAGCATCTCTAGGAGACGCCTTCGAGAGGATGTGGACAGGACAGCTCCTGTACCTGTTTCCCCCCATACCACTCCTCTCAAGGGTTATTATAAAGCTGTGCAGCGACAACGCCAACGCCATCTTAGTAGCGCCTTGGTGGCCAAGGCAGCCGTGGTTCACTCCGCTACTCAGACTGTCCTCAGCGGAGTTTATCAGACTGCCTCAATGTCACAACCTCATCTCCAAGGGGAAGGGACTCATCTTCCATCCGGATGTCAAGTCCCTAAACCTAACAGCTTGGAGGATAAGGCATCACTAGACAACCAACCGCTGCCTGCTGATGTATGGAGCATTATCCTAGCAGCCAGGAAACCAGCTACTAGGAAATCATACGCAAAAAAATGGACAGTCTTCTCTGTTTTTGCTCTCAGTAAAAACGAAAACCCGGCTTCAGCACCGATAGCAACAGTGCTTTCTTTCCTTTTTCTCTATTCAAAAAAGGACTCAAGTTTTCGTCAATAAGAATTTATTTAGCAGCTATCTCTGCTTCACACCAGTGGATTCAGGGCTGCTCGGTCTTCACACACCCTTTGACGAAACGGTTCATGAAGGGCATGAAGAACACAATCCCACCAGTTCGCTCTTTCGTTCCTCAATGGAGCCTTTCGGTGGTGCTCAAGGCATTATCGGCCAAGCCCTTTGAGCCTTTAGCAAGGACAGACTTGCGGTTACTAACTTTCAAGGTGGCATTCCTTGTTGCAGTCACATCTGCTAGGCGTGCCTCCGAACTAGCAGCACTCCGCATAGACTCACCATACACGGTGTTCCATGCTGACAAGGTGGTCCTTAGACCGGACCCAGCCTTTCTGCCAAAGGTTGTGCCTTCCTTTCATCTTGGGCAGGACATCACGCTCCCAAGTTATTTTCCTTCGCCGACATCCCCTATTGAGTCTGCCCTGCATACTCTGGACGTAAGACGGGCTCTTGCCTTCTACCAGTCCAGAACTGCCACTCTCCGGAGATCCCAAAGACTTTTTGTTTGTTATGGGGGCAAGCAAAAGGGACTACAGGCATCTCCGCAGAGAATATCTGCTTGGGTGGTCCAGACCATTAAGCTAGCCTATGAACTCGCTGGCCTCCCGTTGGAGGGTAAGGTGCGTTCCCACTCCACGAGAGGAGTAGCTACCTCTACAGCCTTTGAAAAGGGGATCGCTCTACCAGACCTCTGTAAAGCGGTTAGCTGGTCGACTCCACTAACTTTTGCCAGCCACTACCGTCTGGACGTCAAATCGCGTAGAGACTGCGCTTTTGGGCGTGCCATCTTATCGGCTAGTCTATGACTTCTTATCCACCAACTGACACCACCCACCTCCGGTAAGTCAGCTTGTTAATCGCCCATATGTGTGATGCACAGAGACCACGAAGAAAAAAGACAGGTTGCTTACCTGTAACTGTAGTTCTTTAAGTGGTCATCTGTGCAGTCACACATCCCTCCCACCGTCCCCACTATGGTGTCATTAATTTCTTTTGATCACCTGGTGGTTCTCAGTGAGACTGTTTAGGCGGTTTCAGGAACTGAGGGGATTAGGCGGGAACCCCTGAGCATGCTCAGTGGACGGTGGGGGAGGGGTTCCCGCCTAAAACGTTTTCAGCTATAGAAGTTTCGCAGAGCCCATATGTGTGACTGCACAGATGACCACTCGAAGAACTACAGTTACAGGTAAGCAACCTGTCTTTTCCCCTGTTGTCTTCTATCTTTTCTCCTTGTTGGAATTGTTTGTAACTGTGCCTTTAAATTTTCCTTTTTTAAATACTCCCACCCATCCTGCACTCCTTTTCTCATTAGGCTCACTTGCCACGGGACCTTACTTATTATAGTTCTGAGTTTATTAAAATCAGCTTTCCTAAAATCCAGAGTACGCGCATGGCTACACTCAACTTTTGTCTCCTTCATAATCAAGAATTCAAGTATGACGTGGTCAGTTTCCTCCAGAGTTCCCGTAACTGACACTTTATCCACTAAGTCATCCCTGTTGGTCAATATCAAGTCAAGGATTGCCGATCCTCTAGTTCCTTCCTCCACTTTCTGTAGGAGAAAGTTATCACCCACACATGTCAAGAATTTCTTGGAAGGGCCACTTTTGGCAGTATTTGTCTCCCAACAGGTATCAGGATAATTGAAGTCCCCCATCACTACTACATCACATTTCCTTGAAACACTGGCAATTTGTTTCTCAAAAGTTTTGTCCTCGTCTTCTCCTTGATTGGGTGGTCGGTAGTAGACTCCGATTATCATGTTCTTTTTATTCCTAGCCCCATTTATTTTAATCCAGACGCTCTCGACAGGGCTCCCAATCTCATCCGCCTGTATTTCTGTGCAGGGATAGGTATTTTTAACATATAGTGCAACTCCACCTCCCTTTCTATTTCTTCTGTTCTTTTTGAACAAGTTATATCCTTCAATTGCTATATTCCAGTCATGGGAGTCATCCCACCAAGTTTCAGTTATACCTATCAAGTCGTATTTGCCTTCATGTAATAAGAGTTCAAGTTCGTTCTGTTTGTTTCCCATGCTCTGGGCATTAGTATATAGACATCGAAGACCATGTGTTTTATAGTCTGGCTTTGTTCCTACATTGTTGCAGACACTATTTTGGGACTCTGTTGGAGCTGTTCTCTGTACTGTGGTGCCTTGGCCTTCATCCATTGTTGCCTCGAAGTTTACGTCTCTGGCCCCCGTAAGATTCAGTTTAAAGCCCTCCTGATCAAGTTCTTCACTCTGTGGCCGAATACATTCTTTCCAGCCCTTGTGAGGTGCAACCCATCCCTTGCCAGCAGTCCATGTTCCAAGTAGCGTAGCCCGTGGTCCCAGAATCCAAAACTCTCACGTCGGCACCACCTTCGTAGCCAGTCGTTCATCCGGAGTATTTTTCTTTCCCTTTCTAATCCTCTTCCAAGAATCGGGAGGATGGATGAGAAAACTACTGGGTCCCAAAGTTCTTCAGTTTCCTTCCCAGAGCTTCAAAGTCTGAAATGATTTCTTCGTAGCTCTGCTTGGCGACATCATTTGTTCCCACATGGATGAGAAGAAAGGGGTATGTGTCCGTGGGCTTTATGAGCTTCGGTAACCCTTCAGTCACATCTCTAATCTGTGCTCCAGGAAGACAGCACACCTGGCGAGTCCATGGGTCTTCATGACACATGGCTGCAAACAGATACAACTGTTTCTCCTTTTTATAGCTTGGCCGAAGTGGGAAGCTCACTGTAACCTCTGTAGTCAGCACCACTTTATACCTCTATTAATTTTAAAATCTATTGATGTTAAACACTATTGTGGCTCTTCTATTATTAATTTTGAAAGAAATCAATTCTCAATTTTTTCGTTGCTTTGCTATTGGGTTTAAATGAACAATGTAAAGACTTTGATTTGTTTGCATGTCATTTAGAGGGTTAAAAATTATTTTTCACAAATTTTTGAATTAGGGGATCTGAAAATATGTATTTTGATGTCAGGAATTAAAATCTGTTATTATTTTTTTGATTGGACAACATTTCGCTCGGTAAATCGGCACTTGAACAAAACGCATATTCACTGCTCTTGCAAAACAGTGTATAATGCTAAGAAGCATTTATTTTCTGTTGTATAAAACATACAGTTGCCATAAAACATCTTTCTAAACAAAGAACAACAAAATGTAATAACACCCTTTTAAAACTTATGCAATAAGTTTCATTAAGTCTTGTTTTGATTCATTCTTAGACATCAACCACCAACTTGCTTCTTGACCTCTTATATATCCCTCATGTTTCTCGGCTGTATATACTTTGCCTGCTGCCTCTGTGACTTGTTTGACGATTCTTTCTACAGCCTGAGCATGATGGGGCCACTTTGGAACTTGCATAGGTTCATTAATGAACTTCTTGACTTCTGATATCGACAGTTTGCATGTCAAAGGAAGTTCATATACATTTTCAGACCAGTCTATGAGTTCTAACAGGGAAGTAGCAGCAGGATTAATAGAAGGAGTCTTTCTGGGACATACAGGAAGATCTCCCAGGAAATCATCATTTCCACTCCTTAAGTCAACAATCTTCTGCACACCAGCTTTTCTCTCAATACTGGAGCACAAGAGTGTCTGAAAGATCATTTCGCTGAATGCATACCATGCTGAATGCTGGAAGGTTGGCAAAAGAGCATCCACTACAGCTTTCTTTTGGAGTCTGAGGAGCTGGAGCTGGAACAACACATGGCCTGGGCCTTCCACCTAAGAGTGTTTTACTTCTATCTGGAACCAGCAGGGAAAGTACACACCAACAACGTACGCTACTATCAGTCTTAAGTTCTGGAGGGTTTTGCCCTTAAAACCATGTTTTGATACCCATATACGGCAAATCCTGTTTGCAGTCGTTAACCATCTCGAGTGACACACTGGACCAATTTCAAGAAGGGTGAGATCTATAGGGAATTCTCCTGTCCTTATGGCCTGTGTAGTTCTGTACCCATATGCTTGATCTGTTGACAAATTGTTTATTACACTGTGACTAAGAGAAATGAGAGGCTCTCCAATTGAGACTTTAGTGAATGACGGATCAATTTCCAGTTCTGTGGCATTGTCTAGCATCTTCCCAATTACACCAGTCCATTTGTTGTTTAATAAGGTCTTTCCAACTAGTGTCGTGATCAAGTGTCGCAGGGGCAGCTCTTCGTATGAAGAGCACAGACTAAGCAGATGAGCTTGCGGCAAAGTTTAACCTCAACCAGTCCAACCAGCGTTTACATTTGTGGAATCACCCCCAATGGCCTGCAGAGTTTTATCAATGCTGCTCTTCTTCTTCTTCTTCTTCTTCTTCTTCTTCTTCTTCTTCTTCTTCTTCTTCTTCTTCTTCTTCTTCTTCTTCTTCATGAAATCCACTAAATTATCAGCAATAACTTCAGCAGGTTTTTTTATGTTTGAATCTTTCTCTGGAGTGAAGTGGTACAGATACCTTCCACCTGGCTCACTGCATACAGAATAATGCTGTTCTTTCATGATGCTGGGGAAACACCGATCGGAATTCAGCATAACTTTAGTTGCGTCTTGACATCCATCAAAGAAGATGCAGTCAATTGTACTCTTCTTACATAGTTCATCAAATTCTTGATCTAGCGATTTCATACGTTTTTCTTGGGCCCTCTTGACTTTATTGTGATCCCTACAAATGTCTTGTCTTGTTCAGTAACTAAGCCAGCATCAATAAAAGCTGCAGTGGTAATGGCAGCTGTGGCACGCAGGCCAACCACCATACCTGATGCTCTGCATAGCAACATTGCGTATTTCCAATGTGTTGTGCTGTTTATTTTTATTTGAAGTAGAAGATGTACTTGGCAATTCTAATGACATTCCTTAACTTTCATCCTTTCCATCTTCAGGATCAGTAATTTCTTCTTCATCATCATTGGAGAAAATTACTTCATTTGATGATATTGAAACATCTGGCTTACTCCTCTGCTTATATTCAGAAAGTCTTCTCTCATCTTCTTGCTGTTTCTGCCTTTTGACTTGTGATGTGGTCCAATAGAAACAGTCTTGTCTCTCAAGTCTTGTCTCTCAAGTTCATTCACAGGGATCTTAAACTCTGTACAACATATACATTGATTATGAGCTACTTTTTTGCAGTCTGCAGCACAGCCTGCTTCACAACAAAGCACAATTTTACACTTGCAGTTAAGGATGTCAAAAAGCTTGTCAAGTTTTAATGTGAAAGCCTCTTTGGTGTCTAGCTTTCCCCTACCAAGCAATATATTCTTAGCCTGCTCCCAGCTGTCTTGAATCTTATGTAAGATTCTAATTTTTGAATTTATAACAGGGCACTGTTAGCAAGTTCCCACTTCTCAATCATTTTGGGATAAATGTCCTTTGCAAGACTGATTGCTGGATAGTTCCTAGCATCATCAGCACTTTGTTCTCGTAGCAATAATCCATATCTCAGGACATCTCGCAGAGTTGGCAGTTCAGAAGGCAAGAGGTCTTGACCAGTTCCAATAAAATTGCTTATATGAGTGAATGTTCCTTGTCTAGTTTTTCTTTTTGAAGCCATTTTATCACTCCAAACAAAGATTTCAATACAGTCACACTAATAAAATTTTCACCTGCAAGGAAGAAAAATCATTTTTATATAAATTTACATAGATATTTTCATAAAAAGCATATCATTTTACAAAATAAAGCATACAGATTAATTGGAAATTGCATAAAAATGTAGAAAAAATGCCATTTTTACATGCTAATTTACCAAGCAAAACCAAATTATATAAATTTAACAAAAACATTTTTAAATTCTCCAGTCAAGCTACAACTTTTTAGCACCCCTAATTTTTACATTCAGAAAATTTGACAAATTCTAGCAATACTCTTGTAGATGACTGTTCCAAGCTGTTGTGTTTCGTTTGGATTCTGGATATGAAACTTTTGATGTATAATTTATGAATGCCAAAATATTTATATTAAAATTAATAATAATATAAAACCTTTTAAAAAAGGGAATTCACTGACACTAGTGAACTAATTTACACAGATCTTGGTGTTTTGGAGAATGCCACTGTGATCTCTTTTCCACTTCAAACAGGACTCCCAGCTTACAGGATCTGTTGCAGGCTATAGGAGGGTTGGTCGCAGCAGCATTGTTTCATGGCTAGGGTCATACTGTTGTGGGTCCCCGTTCCCTCCAGCATTCATACGTGCTGGCAAACTGACACAGGATATTCACATCAGTGAGATTTCTTTTATTCGAGGAAATATCATAGTGAAAAGCTTAATGGTTACACATTTCTAAAATACTTAAAGCTGATTGATGGTCAGAAAGCTTTAGGCTCCAGGATAATGTACAGTCAAAATGCTACTCACTAAAATAACAAACTGGTTTCCCAGAGAAGTCTAACAGCTTCAAGGCTGAGACAGGGAGTGAGTGAGCTACTCCAGTGAGAACTCTGACAGAGCTGTTTGCACAGATTCCAACACTCCAACCCAGTTCTAAATAGATCTAACTACAACTTGCTGAAACCTATACTTGACATCAGATGACCCACCCAGCCAGCCCTCCGCAGGCGATACGCCGTTCATTGCTTGGGACAAGGACCAAGCTTTACTGTGTGGGCATTCCCTCTTAGGGAAGCCCGCACACAGTGAAGCTGAGCCAGCTATTACCTATTGCTCCTCCAATAGAGGAGTAATCAGGACTAAGTCAGCTGTGCCCCCTCTTCACCTGCCCTGCCTCGTTCTGGCAATGGGAGGAAGCGGGAGGGGCACTGTGAAGCAGAGGAAGAGTCATGATGGATCACACCAAGGATCCATCTAGTCCAGCTCTCTGTTCACACAGCGAGCCAGCTGCTGACCAGGGACTCACAAGTAGGACATGGTGCAACAGCACCCCCACACCCATGTGCCCCAGCAACTAATGTATATAGGTTTACTGCCTCTGGTACTGGATGTAGCACATAGCAATCAGGACTAGTAACCATTGATAGTCTTCTTCTCCAGGATTGTTCTTATTCAGATTCTTATTCTTAGACATGGAATAAGCACAGTCTGAGCATCCCAATGCCACCTCTATCCACATCCACAGAGTATCCCCAAAAGGCAAAAAATTGCCCAGCAAACCACAAGAAATGCACACACACCCCAGCAGAAAAGCTAGAAAAAATATCAAGGCTGAGGTTCTGTACACATTTACCTGGGTAAGTCCCATGGAACTCAGTGGAGCTTACTTCTGAGTAGACATGTATAGGCTTGCACTGTAAGATAGACCCAAAAAAGAAGAAGGAAAGAACAAAATGGCCATCTTTTAGATCTAGAAGAATCTTGGTAGGCTACCTGACTGGCCACTCACTACATGCTCTCTCTTTTACAAGGTCTTTCTCTTCACTTTTTTCATTTTACTTCAAATACACACATTACTCACTCAGCCCCTCCTGCCTGTTAGTCTACACACACTCAGAAATAACAAAAGGAACTAGCTCTCGCTCTCCTCCCCCAAGGGGAAAAACCCACAATGGCCTGGTTCAAACCACACTGCTTAACCACAAAATGGTTAATGGAATGCATCCATTTTGTGGTTAAGCAGTGTTGTTTAGCATGTTGTCTGAACCGGGACAATATTTGTTGTTTTAGAAATGGATCAAGGTTCTGCTCTCTGCTGCTTATCTCTTGGACTGCGCTCTGGCTGCATACAGTAGACCTGTAGAGCCACGTGGTTCATTTTCAGCTTTATGTTTTGCTTGGGGTGTGCCCATCCTTTCCAAGTGGTTCTGACAATTGGGACAGTCTCCACCTTGCACAAATCCTCTGTATTGCTCAGAGGGTAGCAGTATGGCACTGTGTGGGGCATCGTTCCTCTGTGCCCTGCCTAGGCATTTGCCCATGATCTGCCTAAGTTGGGGAAGGCTTGGGAACTACTGAGCATGCGTGCCCAGCACACATGCTCAGTATTAGCCCTGGAAGCCATGGAGCTATCAGGGTAGGGAGGGACAAGGATGCAGCAACCAGCCAAATGCAATAACCAGAGCAAGCTAGGTGTGCTTGACTTAAAAAAAGAAATAAAACGTGATGGATGGATGGAGAGGAGTGTCTTGTCAGCTGCAACTTCATCCATATCCTTGGGGTGCTTTGCTCTGAAAACAGAGAGGTAGCCTTTTTTATGGGAAAAACTCTTGATAATGGAATTTATACATTAGATCAATTAAAACGTGCAGGGTTGGTTACAAAGCCACCTTTGCTACTCTGCCCACTGGCTTCAGACAACATGGCATGCGAGGGGAGAAGCCAGATGGCTTCTTTTACCCCTGCGATCATGTGAACTGGAAGTCTCTTTCTTGCCAGGATTTAACTTTAGTTCATTCGCCCTCATCCAACCCATTCCTGTGGTTCAAAACATGCATGGCAATTATATATTCTCATACATATTCAGTCACCCTCATGATGTCTTACACCGCTTGTGTTCCAGTCATCTTCTAGTCCGTTTCATCATGTGAAGCTATTTGGTAAACCAGAAAACCATTCCACAGTGTGGCACGGGCCTCAACAGAATTGCCAGCTCTGGCTACTGGAAAGTCTCCCAGAGCATTCAGGAGTCCATCAGATTCCATAAATTGCTGAGGTTGGACCATTTTAATGGGTTCCTGATTTCTGCAGGGAGTGACTGGCAACATGAGACCAAACTTCACCAGGAAGTAGTTTGATCATTATAATGGGATGATTTCCACCAACCCCAATATTGAGACTACCTCACATCCTGAGGCCAAATCAAGAGTGTGCAATATTTATTGGGCCAATGACAAATTGAGACAGCCCAATGGTTGTTATGGAGGCTATGAATACCTAAGCTATTCCTGTTAAGTGATGCCCCAGGCCAGAGGGTGCAGCAGCCAGCCACCAGGAACCCGTGGTATGGGAGAGGGAACTGAGAGAGATGGCCTGTAGCCGTCTGAACCTTCCACTTGAGTTTCCTGTTCCTTTATACCATCCCATCTGCTACCTACGAGCATCATTCTAGACGCACCTTCCCCCCTTATTTCACTCTTTGTGGCTCTTTTTACTGCTTTCTACTGTGAGGAGAAGCCACCATCGCTGGCCACAGCTGAAGGAAGGGGAAAAAACCCTCTCCCAGGCTGGTTAATAGATGGATAGCAAAAGTAGATCTTGAGAGTCCTTACAGCTGCAAAGAGATTCATTCTCCAAGCCTGGAAGGATAACTAATCACCACTTGTCATTCAGTGGTCTGAAAATTTTACAATTCTTTTATTACATTTGTAAGTGCATCCTACAGTCATCAATTTCATATGGGTGCTTATTTAGATATTAGAACTGTTGCTTATAGATATTAGAAATAGTGTCAAATCAGGGTTTTTTTCCTACTTGGTGTTGTGAATGTTTAGTACGAATGGATATAGTTCTGTTTCATGTTCCTCCCCCCCCCCCCCCGCCCCGCCCTGGCCTGGCCCTTTTTTCCTCTTTCATTGTCTTTTCCCTTTTTTCTGTTTTTGGTTTTGTTATATTTGCAAATTAAAGGTGTTTTTTTTTAAGTTCCTTTCCCCCCTTTTCCTTGGATGTAATGTCATTATGTAATGCTTTTAGGTCATGTATGTTTGTGAAACAATAAAAAAAATCATAATGCAAAAAGAAAAAGTTCAACCTTATTTTTACTGGACTAGTAACAAGGCTGCTTTATATCTAATAGGCACTTGTCACCCAGAAAAGCTGGATCCTGCAACTTGTCCTTTATGCAGATGAAGTCTACTTTGGATAATTTATTCTGCTGTATTGGCATGCCATTTTCTCTTCCCTCTCCCCCTAGGTTTCACTCACCATTGCCCATATATTTCCAGCCCTATTGTTCTTCCATACGTACTAGACTTGCTAGAAACTTGTTGCATTGTGTATTTCATTTTGTGTAAGGAGCTGACTTTATACCATCATACTAAATGCATCTTCCATTTCAGTATTATCTGCCTAGCCTGCGTCAGCTCACAAAGATCTCTAGGAGAAGGCTTTCCTAGTCCTGCTATATGAGATTGCTTAGCTGGCAAATAGACTGTGCTTCAGTGGTGATACCATTTGGCCTCTTGAACTGAAACATCTTAACAAGACCATCTCTTCTCTCCAGGGCCTTACGTCCTCCAGGGTGGCTGCCACAGTGGCACTGTGGTGTGAGAGTTATCTCAAGCAAGAAGCTGGTTGGCTTCATCAGTGCTATTCCAGCTGCTATCCACATATATGAAGTGTAAGTCAAGTCACAATTTTCTGTCTTATGTCCTGGTTTCAAGAGACACCACTCTATAAACCTTGGATGTTTTTCATGGATTAGAGTTGGGTCTTAATTTGAACCATGGATCAGAACCTGAAAGCACTTTTCACTATCTAGACTCGTCTCTGCAACCTTTCAAATAATCAGAGGACTTCTGAACATGTGCTTTTACATTTCTTGTAACTAGCCATATGGAACAAGTAGGCAGGACTTCAAGACAAGCTTGAGCTCTGATTACTTTCATTTTAGAAATCATTCAATAATTGGAACCTCCCGCCATGACTCTGCATGCCTATATATGGGATGTGTGTGAAAAGAATTGTCTGTGGAAAAGTATTCTGGCTTTGTTATGGCAGAAATGAGAGATTTTTCAATATAAGTTTTCAGAGTAATTCAATAAAAGTATATTCAGAAAGAAATGTCTTGGGGTGGGTGGATAACTCAGGATAGCAGGGAGAAGAAGTTTTAGGAAGTGGAGGGAAAGGAAGAGGTGGTGTGGGCACAGAAATGAGACTTAATAAATCTCATCTTTCCTCCTTTCTGCTAGTTTTGTTTCTAAAATGTGACTGAGCTGAGCTCTCTTTTATCCTCTGAAGGGAAAAGAAGATGGTAGAGATAAACTTCCTCTGCGTGCACAAGAAACTACGTTCTAAGCGAGTGGCCCCTGTCCTAATCCGGGAGATCACCCGAAGGGTCCACTTGGAGGGGATTTTCCAGGCAGTATACACTGCTGGTGTAGTGCTGCCAAAACCTGTTGGGACCTGCAGGTAGGTGTCAGTAACTGAGTTTTCTTTTGTCTTTCTCAAAGATGGCTTCCTGTTAGTTTCCTGGTTGTTTTACTAATGTTGCCTCCCTGATAACATTCTAGTCTTTTTGCAAAACCCACCTGTCAGATGCTCTCTCTAATTTGAAACTTTCCCTTTAATATGGGTCATGTTAATCGTAACACCTACTGTAGGAAAGTCTCACTAGTGGCAAATGGAAAACAAGTCAGCAAACCCAAGATGAGGATCATCGAGCAAGAGAGAACATTTTATTGAACCAACCTGGAAGCAAACGAGTCATAGAACACTCTTCTTCAAGCATAGGTTTTGAGAGAAAAAGTAGAAGCTGATGATGCCTGACCTAGCCAGCTTTGCTGGTTTTCAGAACAAAGCAGTGGCCTAGTTCAGATGACACTCTGGGCTTTGTGGTTAGCTTAACCATGTTCAGCTGTGGTTAATGCTAACTGTATGCGGAATGCTTGCAGACAACACTTTTAACCCTTTTGTGGTTAGGTTTTCCTTATTGAGCCTAACCACAATGTGGTTAACAGGGCAGATGGTTAGGGAAAACGTGTGTCAGACGACACCATAAACCATGGTTAAGCATTCTGTTAGCCATTTTGAGGTTAAGCAGCATGGTTTAGTATGTTGTCTTGAATGGAGTCACTATGAGGCTAGAGCACATATGGAGTGAGTGAGTTTACAAAGGATTTTTAGAGCACTGTGGGAGGGGGTGACCACCGCTTTATGCCTGCACCATGGGGTGGGGAGGGCCTGAGCAGCCTTCATTCCTCTGTTTTTCTGCTAGTATGGACAGGAGAGCACATTTTGAGTAAGGGCATGCCAGGATATCCTGATGTTGCCTGTTTTGCAGCTGATCATACTGGGGAAATCCCAGAAGTGTCACCATTGCTCAAAAGACAGGATTCCATCTCTAAGCCCTGGCTGACTGTACAAATAGGAACATGCTAGGAGGAAACATTAAAGGGCTATCCTGTAGTTGCGAGGAGAATGCCTGCCCATTATCCTGAAATTGTTTGAGAAAATATGTATGGTATCTTGTTGAGAATAAGAGAAAACTGTACGTCCAATTTTATGAGATACTGAATTAGGTCTTGCCAACAGGATTCAAGTAAGTAAGTCTTCCATGGAGGAAGGATGGGATATGGATGGGATGAATAACCTGGAAGGCTCATCTTTTTGGCAGGTACTGGCATCGGTCCCTGAATCCACGCAAGCTGATCGAAGTAAAGTTTTCCCACCTGAGCAGGAACATGACTATGCAACGCACCATGAAGCTGTATCGACTTCCAGAGGTCTGTGATGGGCAGGGCAGTGACCTAAATTGGGCCTTTGTGTAAGAACCTTTCCATCAGGCATCATACATTGTCCCACCTTGCCCTCCCCCCATGAATGAGACAAGAAGTCTTGGAGGATGCAGGATGCCCAAAGTATTCCCCATAATTGGAAAATATTTCTCCTCTTCTGCAACATACTTTCTAAGTATGTTACATAGGCACGTGCAGCTCATTTCATTAGGGTGTGCACCTAAGGCCCCAATTGGAGAGGAGGAGGGGAAAGCACGCTTTATTGCGGTTCCCCCCAGGCCAGCCCAAGACATTTTGCTGCCTGAGGCAGAATCACACACACACACACACGCACACACACACGGCTCATGTCATGGTGCATAAGTCAGTCAAGTTATTTTGGCACCAGAGGCTAGTTGACTAAAGCTTATTATGCTATAATAAATTTGTGGTGCACTCCAGACACACTCTAGCAAGCGAAGCCACACTATACGCTCATATATTACCTTGCCCCAATCCAAACGTTGCGGCTCACATCCCTTTTTATTGCAGTACCACTTCAGTATACCTTCCACACCTCACAACTGCTACACTCCTGATGTTACAGTAATAATAATTTAAAAAAAGATTTCACACATGTGCTCAGTTCCACTTTTAACCTGCTTAAGGTGCAATCCTATGCATGTTTATAAAGAAAAAAGCTGTGCAACTCTCAACATGTATTATATATTATCTTTTCCTATAACAAAATGGTGCTTTCTCCTGTAAGTGTGTTCAGCAACAGGGCGGCAGAGGGAGATGCTATTTTATTCCTTTAGTTATGCTAATATGACATGATGCATGTTTAAACAGAAAAAAAATCCTACAGCTCTATTGTATCTAGTCATGCTAGGCTAGAATTTGTTCTACCATACCAAATTGGAGCCTTCCTGTGGTGCTTAAGGCACTTCATCATCAAATCATTTTATTGTATTTGACTTACACCATTACAAAGAGAACAGCTTGATAGGCCATTTAATAACAGAATAACACCATGCAATAACAGAAATCAAGTTAGTGAATTGCTGCACAGTCCACTGCAATAGCATTCAGAGTGATTGCGTGAATATATTTGGCAGCTTTAGCAAACAAAGCTGTTTTGTGTCTGACATAAGGGCCGCAATCTGACAGTAACCAGCAAATTTTCACATAGGAACTTTTCCCCTGTAAGGATGTAAAAACCTGCCCCAGAAATCTCTCTCTGGGATTTTTATATAGATGACAATACAGTAAATAGTGTGAGATATCCTCTACCTCTCCCATACCACAGATACAGAACATAAGTTTCTTGGAACATGTCTATATCTGCCATCCAAGAATGCTGTGGGCATGGTTTGGAAGTGTAGCTCTGTCAATGAGGTTCTCAAAGAAGCAAAAATAAGGGTTTGTAGGTATTGCGCTCTTTCATGATCTGTTTTAAACAGGTAATACCATTGAGAAAAGTTTGAAGCTTTGATTAAATTTAAATACTGACTGTTATCTATTCCATATATGCAGTCTCTCACTTTGTTTTTGGCTCCCGATATGGTAAGAATATCTGGTACAAGGTTTTTAAAGTTAGCAACTCTTGACATGATTTATCCCAGCCACCCTTCTTCATTTGTTCTCTCAAGCAAAGCTTGGGGAGGCGGCCTTCTGGCATATCCAGGACCCTCTTATAATACACAAGGGCTGCCTTTTGAGTCCTGGCTTCTACAGATACTACACTTGTTTCTGCTCTGAGGAACGGCGCTGGGGTTCCCGGAGGAAATCTCAGAAACTTATTTTGGCAAACCTTCAACTCCTTCAAAGTCTTATGCCTTACCCCCTAAATCTCAATCCCATTTTCTTGCACTGAAGGTTTGCAAGAAAAACCTTCAGTGCTGGACCCACCAGCCTGCCTCCGCTGGAGTAGAAGAATTTCAGGATAGCTCGAGTTGTCTCCTGCGCTGTTATTTTAATGTTCTGGAGCTGAATCTTCCAAGAACTTGTCTCATCAAAGTATACACCCAGGTAATTGAAGGAGATCTGATCTATCTTATTTCCACCTAGCTTCTAATTGTATCTGGGGGGTGGGGGATGTTTACCAAATACCAATACTTTCGATTTAGTGTCGTTAATTCTGAGCTGTTCCATTTGGCAAAAATCATAAAGTTTGCTCAGACTTCTCTTCAACCTGATTTTGTTAATGGATAGCAGTACCAAGTTAACGTTTTTTGATCGAGTAACCTCCCTTGTGGACCGTGGGAATGCTGTGGACATCATATATCTTGACTTCAGCAAAGCTTTTGACAAAGTACCACATGACATTCTGATTAACAAACTAGCTAAAAGTCGGCTAGATGGAACAACGATTAGGTGGATTCACAGTTGGCTACAGAATCGGTTTCAAAGAGTACTTATCAGTGGAACCTTCTCAAACTGGGGAGAGGCAACGAGTGGGGTACCGCAGGGCTCAGTCCTGGGCCCAGTGCTCTTCAACATTTTTATTAATGATTTGGACAAGGAGGTGCAAGGAACGCTTATCAAATTTGCAGATGACACAAAATTGGGTGGGATAGCTAATACCCTGTAAGACAGAAACAAACTTCAAAGTGATCTTGATAGGCTGGAGTGCTGGGCTGAAAACAACAGAATGAAATTTAATAGGGATAAATGCCAAGTTTTACATTTAGGGAATAGAAACCAAAGGCACAGTTACAAGATGGGGGATACTTGGCTCAGCAATACTACAAATGAGAAGGATCTTGGAATTGTTGTAAATCACATACTGAATATTAGCCAACAGAGCGATATGGCTGCAAGAAAGGCAAATGCTATTTTGGGGTATAGAAGTATAGCTTCCAAATCACGTGAGGTACTGGTTCCTCTCTATTCGGCCCTGGTTAGGCCTCATCTAGAGTATTGCATCCAGTTCTGGGCTCCACAATTCAAGAAGGACGCAGACAAGCTTGAGCGTGTTCAGAGGAGGGCAACCAGAATGATCAGGGGTCTGGAAGCAAAGCCCTATGAAGAGAGACTGAAAGAACTGGGCATGTTTCGCCTGGAGAAGAGAAGATTGAGGGGAGACATGATAGCACTCTTCAAATACTTAAAAGGTTGTCACCCAGAGGGGGGCCAGGATCTCTTCTCGATCCTCCCAGAGTGCAGGACACGGAATAACGGGCTCAAGTTAAAGGAAGCCAGATTCCGGCTGGACCTCAGGAAAAACTTCCTGACTCTTAGACCAGTACGACAATGGAATCAGCTACCTAGGGAGGTTGTGGGCTCTCCCACACTAGAGACGTTCAAGAGGCAGCTGGACAACCATCTGTCAGGGATGCTTTAGGGTGGATTCCTGCATTGAGCAGGGGGTTGGACTCGATGGCCTTGTAGGTACCTTCCAACTCTGCTATTCTATGATTCTGTGATTAATATTGCAACCATGTACATTGATGGTGCTATATAAATAAATAAATAAATAATAATAATAATAATAATAATAATAATAATAATAATAGGTTGCTACTGTGGGAGGGAAGTGCTCTGGGCAATTTAACTCATTTACAATATTGTTAATGTAAAGATTAAATAGAAGAGGTGCTAGCAAACAGCCTTGTTTGACTCCTATGTTTATACAGATTTCTTTCGACAGACACCCATCTGTGCTGACCCTTACCCTCATAGCTGTATTTGTATGAAGTTCCCGAATCAGGAACAGCAGTCTCTTATCAGTATTGGTCCGTGCGAGCTTGTCCCACAATTGACTCCTATTAATTGAACCGAAGGCTGAGGAGAAGTCAATGAAAGCAGCAAAGAGCCTTTTGGAAGTACCAGTAGTAAATGTTGTAAATCACCAGTGTGACACTCGATAAGCAGGAGGGAAAAGTCAACAAACAGCCCATGGTTGAAAGCCGAAGTATCTGTCCAAAGCCGGTTCAACAATTCAAGAATCAAGAAGGCATCAAAACGTAGTCAGGGTCTGGTCCAAGGTCAGGATAAGTCCAGGCAAGATCAAGAGCTGGTATGCAAACGACGACGACAAGGCATCAAGAACAATAGTTGCTTCCAGCGTTGCTTCTGAGATTTAACAAATTTATGGGGAGTGTGGTGATTGGGAACTGTTAGCTGCATGGGGCTTTAGCTCACTTCCGCCTGTTCCTGTGGACCACTCCCCAAACACTCCCAGGCTCAGCTGTTCCTCCTTTCCATTTAATCCCTCAAACTGAAGCACCACAATAAATTTATAAATTAAATAGTGCAAAACAAAGACCTGGTCCACCGTACTATGGCCTTTCCTAAACCCAGCTTGTTCCTGATGTAAAATATTATTTTCACCTTCCCAGTCCAACAATGTTTGAAGGAGGAAATGGCTGTAGATCTTTATCATCCAATAAACTGATTGGCTGATAGTTCTGAGGTTTAGATTTATCTCCTTTCTTACAAATTGGAAATATTATGTTCATCTTCCATCCTTCAGGGAAGATTCCTGTAGAATTGAAATGAGAAAATAATTTTGCCAATAAAGGTGCCCATCATTCAGGATTACTCTTAAAAATCTCCAGTGGGATCATATCCTCCCCAGGTGCTTTTCCCACCACTAAAGCGTGGATAAGTTTGCTTACTTCTTTGTCTGTGACTTGGGGGCATTCTGGGTGTGCAGTCATGTTATGGATGGAAGTTGAACCAATATTGCCAGCACTTGTGTCATTCCCAAAGATATTACTGAAATAGGAATGCCAAGTGTTAGCTGAGATACATGTCTCTAATATGGGATGCGCTCCCTTATCTGTTACACTAATCAAATGCCAAAACTTTCATTCTTTTCCATGGCTGCAAAATCCTACTCCTTCCATTGAACCATCATAAACATCATTTTTTTCTTTCTGAGGAGGTTCTTGTAAGCTAAGCAACAGGAAGCCAATGCTTCCAGATCTGCTTTTAGCTTCAGTTGGCTTAAGGCACTTTCATCTAAGCCTTTTGAGTCATTGGCAGCTACAGACCTGCCCCTTCTTTCATGAAAGGTGGCTTTACCTGGTGGCCATTACATCTGCATGATGGGCTAGTGAACTCTGTGCATCCAGAGTAGACCAGCCCTATCTCACTTTTCATGGAGACAAAGTGGTGCTCAGGCCTGACCCTGCTTTCCTGTCTAAGGTTGTATCTAAATCAGGACATTATTCTTCCTGTTTTCTTTGCTTCCATGTCTACACCTCTGGAGTTGACATTACACATGCTTGATGTGCATCACAATTTGGCTTTTTATAAGTCGAGGACTGAGCAGTTCAGACTCTTGTCTCGCCACTCTGTCTGCTATGGTGGCCAGTACAATGGCCATCCTCTCTCAACTCAGCGCTATGCTTCCTGGATTGTCAAGACCATTGAGATGTCAAATAAGCTGGCTGGACTCAAACTGCCTGCCCTAGTCAAAGAAATACAGTTACAGTTACCTGTCTTTATAGATGGCTATCAGATGAAAGCTATGGTAGCCTCAATAAGATTAAGATTTAATGGAATCTTGGATGTGTTGACTTGAGCATGTTATTCACACATTCCCCACTTAAAACCATTTTTGCACAGCTTAGAGAAGGCACTTTGAAAGTTATACATAAGTGGCACTTTCCCACCATTAAATTAACACAAATCACTGTCAGTATATTTCCTATATGCTGGAGGGAATGTGAGTCTAGTGGTATGTTGTTTCATAAATGGTTCTGTTGTCTGGTAGAAGGGGTTTTGTTAGAGGGGCCACTTAGACACTGGCCCCGGATCGTCTGAACTGTGCACCAGATCTTCTGAGCTGCCTCAATTGCTGTAATCTTCCTTTATAAAGCCTGCTTCTTCTCTCTAAGCTCAGTCGCCTTGGAAGCATTAGAACCCTTAGCAGACCAATAGAGAGACGTGGACAAACTCACTCTGGCAAGCACCCGTCCACATGCTGAAATTGCATACTTCCTCCTCCTGCGTCAGTGGCAGGAGGGGAATTGCATAATGTTGGGACCCTCCATAAGTTGCAGATTCCTACACACACACACACACACACACACACACACCCCAATACCAGTGGTGGCCTTAAAGGCCCCATTGACACAAGGGTAAAGGTGTGAATGGAGACTGCCACTGTTAGATGCCTACTGTTGGAAGCTTGTTTTAAAGGGGAAGAAGGAAAGGCAGGAAGAGCTCCAGGTGAAATACTGGTATTTCACACTGCGTCTAATTTTAGTGCCCCAAACTCGAACTTTTGGCTTCTGCAGAAAGTTAGTAGCTTCACCACAGCAAAGGATTCAGTCAGCCTCCACAAACTTCTTTCTTCCCCTCCACTTTAATTTCTCCTAAGTACCTGCAGGCCTCAGATTATTCAAACAGGAAAGTTAGGACTATGTAACATCATGATCGAGGACATGCTCACACTTTTAAATGGGTTTTGCAGTTTTAAAACAAGAAAAAGCCCTCAGCCACCTCACCTCATAAAGTTAATTTAAGTGTGCAATCCCTACGGAACCCTCCATAGCCTCCTAAATTCCTCTGAAGTGCTACCTCTCTGAAAGGAGCTGCATGGCTTGGGAAATTCTCTCTTCCCTCCCCACCCTTCATTTCCAATTGCCATTCTTTACTTCTTCCCTATCCTGAGATTTCACCCAAAGCATATCTTGGGAAATTCTGAAAGAGAATTCTCTTTGGTTGGCAAGAGGAGTTCTGAATGGTATTATACAAACAGATAAGAGGGTTTGTTTTTCTCCTCCTCCTCACTTAAGTCTTTGAGAAAATTGGGTTCCCATGGTAGCAGACGAGCAAATATGGGCCTGTTTTAATTGTCAGTTGCATTAACCAGCAATAGGAAGGGCTGTAGCTCAATCATAGAGCACATGCTTGGCATGCCGAAGGTCCCAGGTTCAATCCTCATTATCTCCAATTAGAGCTATCAAAAAACACTACCTGAAACCCTGGAGAGCCACTGCTGCCAATCAGTGTCAACAATGGGCATGTCTAGATGGGGCGATATCCTAGGGATCATCCCCCCTCCCTCCCTCCCTCTACACCCGTAGGTATAGACATGCCAATATTAAGCTAGGTGGACCAAGGATGATCCCTTCCTTTCCCATACCCTTTTGCCATATTGCCATACCCTTTAATACCAGGTATGTTCTTCTGTGTGGTCTCTATGCATCACACATATGGGCTCTGCACCCGCGCTGAGACCTGAATCGGAACCTCCAATAGCTTAGTATAACGTTTTAGGCGGGAACCACCCCCGATGCCACTGCACATGTGCACGTGGTTCCCGCCCAAAGGCCAGTTCTTCGTCGTCCGCCATTGTGACTAGATGCACGAATCTGCCTCCTTAGCGTTTGTGTAAAAATTTACGTATCTTACCTTCTTTCTTCTCGCTTTTCTTCTTATCCTTCGTCTCTTCACCGTCCTCTTTCAACCTATTAAAAAAAAATTACATATATAGTTAGGTTTTTTTTACCTCAGCGATTTCGGTCACTCGCGGCCTAGAGCGTATGGCCCTTAAGGCGCCTTTCAGAAAGTGTGTCAGCTGCCGCAGCAAATTACCACCAACAGACGGACATTCGCTCTGTGTTTTGTGTTTAGGAGAGAGCCATATTGTTCAATCTTGTCCTCACTGCATGTCTTTCACCAAACAAACTTGGAAAAATAGAGCAGACAGACTAAGAGCAGTTTTATGGGAAAAAGCCCTCAAGGCTGCTGAACCTCGACCAAAACTGACAGAAAATCCAAAGATACATAGCCAGAAAATGGCTGATCAACAGAGCTCTGACATACAATCTTTTGTTATCTCTGAGACCACTATGGCGCAAAATAGGGCAGAGATACCCCTAATGCCAGGTAGATTTTTGGCAGTTTCAGTGGCCAAGAAAATATCAAAGAAGGCCAGGACACCTAAGTCCTCTGAAACTCACTCCAAAAAGAAGAAGAAAAAGGACGCTTCCAAGTCTCCTTCAACAAAACGTCCTTCGCTGCCGACTGCGTCGGTACCGAAACCCTCGACATTGAAAATGACTCACTCGACATTGAAAATGATACCTATACCGACTGCGTCGGTACCGAAACCCTCGACATCGAAGAACATTCATTCGACATCGAATATAGCACTTGTACTAACTAGACCGAGGCCGGCGTCGATGCCGATGCCTTCGGTATCGAATACCTCAGTACCGAACCAAAACAGATCTCGCCCAACTTCGGCAGCTAGACCCATAGAGTCTATTTCGGAGGGCGAAATATGGGACTCCATGCCGCCACGTTCATCTCAACAAGGACCTCCATCTGTGCGACAAGGCCCAATAGAATCCCCAAGGGGATCGTTACCACCTCCCTCGCCTGCTGCCTTTCGATCTCCTCGACCACCTACATATAGCGAACGCTCTCATTCACCGCGTTCGGAGTGGGACAGAAGATCTGAATACTTGGCTTCTCTTCGGAGGCATTACGAGTATCCTGATTGGGATTATTACCGTCCGTACCCGTATTACCCCTCGGACGAATACGGCCACCGTTATCGCCCACAAACGGAGGAGTATTTTGTATACCCACCGCCAGTGGCAAGATCGTTACCTAATCAACAATTATCTGAACTGGAAAGACGCCAAAACCCGTCAGCTTCGGTACCGTGCACTGAGCTGATACCTGCAATTCAACCAACAGACCAGTCATTACAACTGGTACTGCCGTCGTCCCCTGATAACAATGATCGGTCGGACTCCACGTTGTTGGTGTCGATAACACCTTTGATACCATCCCCAGAGGATGCAGTTGCTTCCCAAGACCCACCATCACCTTCTGATGATACGGGAAGGTTTTCCAAACATATCCTGAGGATGGCTCAATCGCAACAGCAGACCGAGAAACTTGTTGATCCAATTTATGTCGTGCTACATACAGAGGCTAATGCTTCCGTCGCAATTCCTTTTCCACCAACTTTGCTCCAGACAGCGCAGCGCTCATGGAAAACTCCATCATCGACTGCTCCTACTTCCAGACGTCTCGAAACCATGTACCGCATACAAGAAAAGGATGCGGCCTTCTTATTCCAGCATCCTAAACCAAACTCAATAATAGTTGAGTCAGCACAAAGCAGGTCACAAAAGGTCCATTCTGGTGGATAAGGAAGGAAGAAAATTAGATATACTAGGTCGAACAATTTATGCATCCACATCGCTGGGATTGCGAGCAGCCACTTACCAGGCCACTATGGCCAGGTATCAGTTATTTCTATGGGACAAAGTAGGATCGCTCTGCGATTACTTGCCAGACGATAAAAGAGAACTGGCTAGAGTGTTCCAGTCCGAAGCATCTACAATAGCCCAACAACAGCTCAGCACAGCCCGACATCAAGTCGATTGCGATTCCAAAGCCATGATGGGTTCCATTGCCCTCCGCAGGCATGCGTGGCTCAGATCCGCAGGATTAAGCCAAGAAACCAAGACCCGCATAGAGAACCTTCCCTTCGACGGCGAAGGGTTGTTTAACTCTAAAACTGACGAAGCCATGGACTCAATACACAAGGCTCGTACGACCGCAAAAAAGATGGGCATCTCGGCTCCAGGCGTCCAATACAGACCCCGTAGATGGAATAAACAACCATTCATGTATCAGCAACATCCTCAATACGACAGACCACAGCGTCAACAGCAGCAACAACAGCAATTGCAAAGAAAGCTTGCTTATCCCCAAAGATACCAGCCCAAGCGTCAGCAGGACTTCGGGAAAAAGCAGCAACTTTGACTGCCCCTTGCACCAACATCCGATCTCGGAAAACAGACTGCTTCCATTCCTTTTGGAATGGGAGCGAATAACTACAAACTTTTGGGTCCTCACTATCATTCGCACAGGATACAATATCGAGTTCAACACCCTCCCTTTTCGGGAATACAGAAAACACCGCCAACGCCTGTCCTCATCCAGGAAATCAACACCCTCTTGGAAAAGAGGGCGATCTCTCGTGTGCAACTCCAACAAGCAAATCACGGGTTCTATTCCCGATACTTTACTGTCCCGAAGAGGGATGGAGGGCTGCGACCGATATTGGACTTAAGAAACGTCAACAATTACATCACCCCCTAAAAATTCCGTATGACCACGGTCACATCTGTCCTACAGCTTCTTCACAAGGACAATTGTTCGCTGTTATAGACCTAAAGGACACCTATTTTCACATCCCAATCAGACCATCAAGCCAGCCTTTCCTCCGTTTTTCCATCGGAGACCAACATTTCCAGTTCATGGTTCTACCCTTCGGGTTAGCCACAGCCCCGAGGGTCTTCACGAAGTGCATGGCAGTGGTCCGCGCACATCTCCGCCAACTCAACATTACCGTCTACCCTTATATCGACGACTGGCTTTTAGTTTCGTACGACAAAACCACACTAGAAGCAAATATAGCCACAACGCTGGAAGTCCTCAGCAACCTAGGACTGTGGATCAACTACGAAAAATCCACTTTGACTCCAAAAAGGAGGATAGACTTCATAGGGGTTACTCTCTCGGCGAAAGACGGTCGCGCGTATCTCCCATTATCGAGAGCTACGGTACTGTGCCACTTCGTGACAGACGTTCTATACTGACCACAAGTTACGTCGTGGACCGTGCAGAGACTGTTGGGTCTCATGTCTGCCACCACAGCGGTAATAAGGTTCGCACGCCTCAGGATGAGAATTCTCCAGAACTGGTTTCTGAAGAGTTTCGATCTCCGTACCGATGCGCGTCAAACTCGACTAACGCTACCACACTCGGTACGGTTGTCTCTCCTATGGTGGATATCGAACAAGAACATCCTCGAAGGGGTACCCTTCCAGATACCAACACCATCCAAAACAATTACTACAGATGCCTCCCTCTTAGGATGGGGAGCCCACTGCGATTCTCTTCGCATACAGGGTCGATGGCCCAAATTGTTAAGCAACGAGCATATAAACCACCTAGAATTGCTGGCTGTAGAGAAAGCACTAAAAGCCTTCACAACAGTAATAATGAACTGCACTGTCTTAATCGCTACCGACAATACTACAGTAGTGTGTTACATATTATTATTATTATTATTATTTATTTATATAGCACCATCAATGTACATGGTAAACCGACAAGGCGGCACCAGATCCCATCCATTGAACCGTTCAGCCATGCGAATCTGGAACTGGTGCATAAGGAGAAATATATTCCTGACAGCCGTACACGTTGCAGGAATAGACAACACAATTGCGGACTCTCTGAGCAGATCGTTCAGCACCTCACACGAGTGGGAGTTGAACAAAGAAACCAGGGACGACCTGTTTCAGTTCTGGGGTCTCCCCACGATCAATCTCTTCGCAACGAAGGACAATTCCGCCTGCGCCAGTTGCAGGGCATCACAGTAGATAAGATCTTATTAGCCTCTTGAAAACCCTCTACTAGGAGATCATACATGTATAAATGGAAGAGATTTACTCATTATGCACATCAAAAGAGCTTCCAGCCCAACTCGTGTAACATCGAAGATATACTTCAATACTTACTTGTTCTATACCGGAAAGACTTAAAACTGTCATCGACCAGAGTTCATCTCGCAGCCATCTCTTCCTTCCATCACGGTGTCGACGGTTTCTCAGTGTTCTCCCACCCTGTAATGAGAACATTTTTAAAGGGTTTAAAGAATATCTTACCATCAACAAGACGCATAGTCCCTACTTGGAGCCTATCTGTAGTTCTAAAGGCACTTACAAGGAAGCCTTTTGAACCATTGGCCACAATTGACCTCAGACTACTATCATTTAATGTAACATTTTTAGTTGCTGTAACATCAGCTCGATGTGCAAGTGAACTCACAGCCTTAAGGGTGGACCCGCCTTATCTTAACTTCCATAAAGAAAAGGTGGTGCTCAGAACTAATCTAGCTTTCCTTCCTAAGGTTGTATCCACCTTCCATAACTCGCAGGATATCGTGTTACCAGCCTTTTTCCCTAATCCTACAACTCCATTGGATTCCACATTCCACATGCTAGATGTTAGAAGAGCATTGGCTTTTTACAAAGTCAGAACAGAAACTTTTAGACAAACAAAACAACTGTTCATATGCTATGGTGAGCCTAGGAAGGGGCTCCCTGTGTCATGTCAGCGTTTATCACGCTGGATAACCCAGACTATTGAACTGGTGTACACCTTAGCTGGCATGTCTCTCTCTGAAACGGTCTCGGCCCATTCTACAAGAGCAATGGCTACATCTGTGGCTTTTCGTAGAGCAGTGCCGTTACATGACGTATGTAAAGCAGCAACGTGGTCAACTCCATCCACGTTCATAAGACATTACAACCTCGATGTTAGAGCAAGACAGGACTGTTCCTTCGGTAGAGCAGTTCTCTCTGAAGTATTCAGATGACACACCAACCCACCTCCAAGGTAGGTCAGCTTGCTAATTGCCCATATGTGTGATGCATAGAGACCACGCAGAAGAAATGCAGGTTGCTTACCTGTAACTGTAGTTCTTCTAGTGGTCATCTATGCATTCACACAACCCACCCACCATCCCCTCTTGGTGGTGTGTTTATTATGTTTCTTCTTTCTTGCACTCCTTTTTTTTTAGGGCGTTCCCTGATGTTTCAGGCACTTTTTATTTATTATTAGGTTATGTTTAGGGGGTCACAATGTCGAACTCCTGTAAACTGGCCTTTGGGCGGGAACCACATGCACATGCGCAGTGGCGTCGGGGGTGGTTCCCGCCTAAAACGTTATACTAAGCTATTGGAGGTTCCGATTCAGGTCTCAGCGCGGGCGCAGAGCCCATATGTGTGAATGCATAGATGACCACTAGAAGAACTACAGTTACAGGTAAGCAACCTGCATATCTCAAGACCCCAGGAGGTGTGGCCGGGTGTCCCGTTTTCATCCTGGTTCCTTGCGAGTAACCACAAGGACCTCAGGAGGGTAGAGTGGGGGGGAGCAGGAGGTTTGTTTTTTAAAAAACAAAACAAAAACACCCTGCCTTTTGTGCGGGAATGCTCCTGCACTCAGTGTTGATTAAAAAAATGGCAGGCACAATGTCCTCTTCCTCCTGGGATGTTGCGCGCCACATGTAGACTGAGGGGGAGGATCTTGCAATCACCATATCGCAAGGTCCTCCTCACTCCCTTCCTCTACACCCATAGGTGCAGATATTAGGCTAGGTGGACCAAGGTTCTGACTCTGTATAAGGATGCTTCCTATGAGCAGAAAGCTTTAATAAAAATAGGACTTTTTAAAAAATAGGGCAGGGTTGGGGGAGATTGGAAGTGGAGGGGAGATAAATACTGCTCACTTACACAATCCTATGTATGGCTGTTCAGAACTAAGCCCCATTATGTTCAATGAGGCTTAGTCCCCAGGAAAGTGTGCATAGAATTCCCTGGTTACTTTTTCATAGTTACTTTTGCATGGAAGGTTGCAGGCAGGCTGATCTTCTGCATGTTTACTCAGAAATAAGTCCTGAGTTGTGAGCATGATACTGCAGACTTAATATACTGCCTGCCCAATTCCAGTCTAATGAATTGACTATTCTTTTAGCCCAGTCCTATGCATGTTTTGACATTTGTGTTCTCTCAGTTTGCATGAACTCTAGCTTCAGTGATGAGGGAAGAACATTTAATGCATGCTCAGTTTCTCCATGACTTAACTTAGTTTCGAAAACAGACATTGCACATTGGTTGAATCCTTGCATAGTCTTGGCACAAATGAAGTTATGGGGAGGAAAATACTATGGCCTGGTTCAGACAACATGCTAAACCATATTCCTTTTGGTGCCTCCTGAAAACATCATTATTCCAGGAAACCTTTCCTTAATGTCCAGCCATGAGTCACTATATTTGCTTCTTTTAAAATCTGTTTTAAGTGTTTTATTCTGTTTTTATTTTCATTTTATCTTGTACACCACTCTGAAATTTTCAATGGGGAGTGGTATATAAATATTGTAAATAAGTAAATAATAAATAAAATGGTTAACAGACTGCATTGACCTTAATGCATTCCATTAACCATTTTGTGGTTAAGCAGCATGGTTTAGCATGTTGTCTGAACCAGGCCTATGAGAGCTTGTGCATAAAAAGGAGGAGGTAGAGGAGAGTTGCACAAAATAAGACATCTATTTTTATTAAGAATTGCTGGGGAATGGAGAATGAGGAGGGATTCTTGGATTGAGGTGAACATAATTGATAGGGGGAGAATGTAAGTGCTCAGAAATGAAAGAAAAGAATTCTGCATCTGGTCAGAGGCACTCTATGTGTAAGAAAATAAGAAATGCTGTGCTGCTTCAGACCAAGGTCTATCTAGTCCTGCATTCTTTGTACACAGTTGCCAACCAGCTGCCCATAGGAAATCCACAAGCAGGACATGTGCAAAACTACCCTCCCACCCATGTTCCCCTGATGCTAACATGGGTGAAATGTAAATAAATTCCAATCCTTCTAAATTTGCATGCATGTGTGCATTGTATTCAGACTAAGGCCACAGCTAGACCTAAGGTTTATCCTGGGATCATCCAGGGTTCACTCCTGCCTGAGCACTGGATCCCCTGTGTGTCACCTAGATGAACAGGTTTGACCCCTGGACGATCCAGGGATAAACCTTAGGTCTAGCTATGGCCCAAGTCTGAGGCCCAAGCAGAACTGGGCAATCTTTATGTCACAAAACAACATATTTTGCTTTAGTTCCGCTAAGAGCTGCAGGAGGAGGGAGGGGAGTGTGTTTCAATGACTTACAAGTCCACCTTCTAAATAATCCTAGGGAACATTTTACAATGATCTCATATCACTGTGCTTTGGGGGAAGACAAGGATGGTAACATGAGTTGTCCAGCCTTCCAGTCCCAGCAGACGTGACTATGAAAAAGCCTTAATTTCAAGCATCATAATTCCTTAGCCCTTGCTCCTATCCTATGGATACTTTGCAGGTTTCTTGTCTGGAGGACACCTCTAAAGACCTGTGCAGTTTCATACAAATTTACCCAAAAATCATGGTGGGGGGGCGAGATGAAGGGAAGGAAAACCAAATCACTCCTTCCTCCAAATTGGAGAAGTCCACTTCCACCTGAACTGCTGCACCTATCCTTATGATCCTTTGCTAGTGCCTTACTTAGGGACACCTCTAGGATTTCTGTGATTTTCAGAACAATAGTCCACAAGAAACATAAGGAGGTAAGTATGTCGTCTTTTCAAGACCCTTAAAATGTCAAGGCTACCCTTGCACAAAGCCCGCTGTGGCTATCATTCTGCAATTTGGCAGACATGATCTCTGTGACAGAGTACGCGCTTCCCTTCTTCCAGTCCAAAGAAAGACACAGAGTCTGTTGGTCCAATTAATCATAAATATATTTTCTAACAACCGCCGACTACATCAACTACCCAACCACAACATGAACATTACCTACAGAATATATACACAGGGTTTTCAACCTGACCAGCAACATCCCAGGTGCTGCTAATCAGCACACCCTGGCTGATGCAATTAGCGCTCTTCATTTCAGGAGCTTGGTTAACCCTTACCATTCAGGTCTGTAAAATCCTTTTTACTTAGAGTGAATACACTGACACCCCTCCATTTTACTGACCTGAATGAACATACACAAAACAGTTTACATATTGTGATTTACCATCAGTTTCTCAATTAACTCTTGATGCCTTTTTGCACATAATGGTTTAGTCATCAGATCTGCTACATTATTTTCTGATTCACAGTATTCCAGATCTATCAGTCCATTATTTACAGATTGTCTAACATTACAATATTTTATATCCACATGTTTACTCCTGGAATACATTCTTTCAGTTTTAGCCATCTGGATACACGTTTGGCTGTCTTCGTTTACTTTTATTGGTTTATCAATTGGCACATTTACATCTATCAACAGTTGTTTGAACCACACTATTTCGTTACACAGTTCAGATAGTGCTGCAAATTCTGCCTCAGCAGTAGAAACAGAAATTGCATTTTGTTTCCTTGCTTTCCAGCCAATTATGGAATCAGCAAATGTTACCACAATGCCAGTGGTAGATTTTCTATCACTTTTGTCTCCAGCATAATCATTATCCACGTAACACTCCAGATTTGGTGTTCCTGATGAACTTAATTTTAAGCATTTGTCCTGAGTGCCTTTTAAATACCTCATTATTCTTTTTACAGCTTGCCATGCATTTGTTGTGGGTTTTGCCACCAATCTACTCAGAATGCTCACTGCATTGGATATGTCTGGTCTTGACCATTGTGCCAGGTACAACAGACTTCCAATGATAGATTGATAAAGTCTGGGTCTTGAAAATATGTTTCACCTATATTCTTTTGAAAATCTACTACCATTGGAGTTTGGACACTTTTGCAATTGTCCATGTTATATTCTTTTAATAATTGCTCAATTTTCTGTTTTTGGTTTAGCAGAAAACTGCCATCTTGTGCCCTTTCAATTTCAACTCCAAGATAGTTTTTAATATTTCCCAAATTTTTCAGTTGAAATTCTTTACCAATTTCCTTTTCAAAGTCTTGAATTTGTTCCTTTTTACTCGCCATCAAACAAAGATAATCCACAAAAGCTAACAAAATCATTTGTTTTTCTCCTGTTCCCTTGGTATACACACATGGATCTGCCAAGCTTCTTTTAAAACCTTGGGATTGTAAAACTTCATCTAAACATTGATTCCAATTTCTGGCTGACTGTTTTAGACCATAGATGGCTTTGTTCAATTTATACACCATTCCTGTTTTTCCACTTTCGTACCCAGGAGCCTCCATCATGAAAATATTTTCCTTTAGTTCTGCATTTGGGTAAGCAGTTGTGATGTCAAAATGATTGACTTCAAATTTCTTTAATGCTGTCAGTTTCAAAGCTAATCTTACGCTCTCTGACCTAACAGTAGGTGCATAGGTCTCATCAAAGTTCAAGTGTTTTCTTTGTGTAAATCCCTGTGCTACTAAACGTGCCTTGTATTTTACTTTACCAGACACTAGAACTTTCTTTTTGTATAGTCACAAAATCTTCTTTTCTGTTGGAGATATGCTGGCTGGATCCAGAGTCTAGGAGCCAGGTTTCTTTTTGCAGCTCATCAACTGCTCTCACCACTGAAACAAACTGCTGACGTTTGCCTCTTGTTAATCGCTGGTTCCTGGGTTTCTCAGCCCCTTCTTGCAGCTGAGCCATACAATTTCTTTTCAGATTCTGTGTTGATCCACATCTGTAGCAACGCTTTACAGCCAGAGCTCTCTCTACTCCTCCGCTGGTCGCTGCCTCCTCCATGTCTTTTTTTTCTCGCAAGTTTATTTTTGCACAGGCACATTCCTGTGCTTTATCAGTCCGTTTCTGCTCCTCTTCGAGAAGCCTCCCAGTAAGATAATGCAAAGTAAGCTCTCTTTCTGGCATTGATTCTAAGCTAGCAACAATCATATTCCAGGAATCATCATGGGAGCTTAGAATAATATATACTTTGTTTGCTTCTGAAAAAGTCATTCCTCTTACCTCCAGTTCTGCAAACAAAGTTCTCATGTTTTGCAAGGGCTGAGATAAACTTTCCCCCAGCTTCAAGCTAGCTTTGTATAGCCTTTTGGTTAAAGCAATCTTGTTGCCTGGAGTGTCACGGACATAAATCTGTTGCAAAACATTCCAGCATTCACTGGATGTTGTTAACCCACGAATGTGAACAAGTTGGCTGTCTTCCAGACCCAAAATTATACATGCTTTAGCTTTTTCATCAGCTCTCAGCTCTCTTGCATTAGGGTCTTCAGGAGGATTACTGACTGCATCCCAGAGACCTTCCCTCCAGAGGTACATTTCCATTTTAATGCACCACGTTAGGTAGTTATGTTCATTTAGTCGGTTCAAAGGAATTCCTCCACTCACCGCAACTGCTGCCTCAGCTTCCATATATTCTGGTGTTCTCAGGCCTCGTTAGAAAACCTTCAACAGCTCAAGAAGATGCCTTAAGTACTGCTCACCAGTGGATCCACTCAAACAGAATCGGGGCTTTCAAGTCAGCTCTGGGCCCATAACCTGACAGAGTACGCGCTTCCCTTCTTCCAGTCCAAAGAAAGACACAGAGTCTGCTGGTCCAATTAATCATAAATATATTTTCTAACAACCATCCACCACCGACTACATCAACTACCCAACCACAACATGAACATTACCTACAGAATATATACACAGGGTTTTCAACCTGACCAGCAACATCCCAGGTGCTGCTAATCAGCACACCCTGGCTGATGCAATTAGCTCTCTTCATTTCAGGAGCTTGGTTAACCCTTACCATTCAGGTCTGTAAAATCCTTTTTACTTAGAGTGAATACACTGACACTCTGATGGGGCAACAAATCTGAATTTTTTCATCCAATTCTTCCAAGAAATAAAAATGATATTGGCAACTACTTCTTCATGGTCTCTGTGCATCACACATATGGGCCCTACACCTGCGCAGAGCTTCCATCGGGAAAACTTCTATAGCTAAGCAAGTGTTTGGGCAGGAACCCCTCCCCCACCATCCCACTGGGCATGCTCCAATGGGGTCCTGCCCATTCCCTCAGTTTTTTCTCAACTGCCATTGAAGCTGGATTCATTCTGGAACTTCTCTTCGATTAGCTCTTCTTCATCTTAATTTTTTTAAAAAAACAAAGTAGTTAGTTAACTTTTGTGCCTATATTGTATATAGTTTACTTTACATAGGATAGAGATAGTAAATTTAGCAATCGTTGATCATGTTATGCCCAGGGTGTATGGCTGTTAAGGCCCCTTTTAGAAAATGCGTGCAATGTGGGGCCAAATTACCCCCAGCTCATGGACACTCTCTTTGTGTGGTGTGTTTGGGAGAAGGACACAAAATAGAAACTTGCCACCACTCCATCTCCTTCACAAGGCAAACAAGAAAGCATTACGCTGATCGTCTCAGAGCAGTATTGTGGGACAAGGCTTTGAGGGCAACGGAAATGCCCAAAAGCTTGAATACCATGGAGGACACAGGAGATCTGATAGAAAACCAAGGAGTATCTCCCACTCGTTCCATTATAACCCTAACTGTGGTTCGACAAAGCCGGCCACCCTGAGCCGCTCTTTGTCCTTAACGGTTGCCAAGAAATTTTCAAAATAGGCTCATACACTGAAATCAGGGGATCCTCCCCAAAAGAAAAAAGGATTCGAGCAAGCGGGTAAGACTGCCAAGGCATCGTTTGACTCTCCTCCTCTGTCTCCGATGTTGGATTCGCCCATACCAGTCCATACCGAGGCTTCGGTATCGACGTCAATGGAACCCATTGAGCACAGGATGGTACCAAGACCAGTCCCTTCTGTCTCCAAAGGAGAAGTGCTCGATTCCTCTCCACGTAGAGTGAGAGATAAATCCCTCGGAACATCGCCCTCCCACGAAGTCCAACAGGGAGACCGTATAAGAGACCCAAGGAGCGCATCCTACAGGAATAGATCCCGTTCCCCCTTATCGATGTGATCAGAATGGGACAGGCAATCCCAATACTTGGTACCGAGATCACGGTACGGATGGGATGACTAGACATATTATCACCCCCAGGACTATTACCCACGTTATGACTACTCAGGTTACCATGACAGTTACCGGGACCTGGGTGCCCATAGGCCCGGAGAACACTTTATGCCTCCGCCACCACCCCAACTTTCACGTGTCTTACCGCCGCCTAGAGTTGCAACACTGCCACCTCAAAGACAACCCACTCTGCAACTGTACCAAACTGATCATCAACCCGCCCCCCCAGGCTCACCAACCCCAAGCAGAAAGGGGTCACGAATCCTCTATTTCTCCACCAGAAGATTACTACTCTGACACAGCATCAGTTTCATCAATGGCTCCCTCCCCACCGTCCCCTGTTGAAGCAGTTGCAGTAAATGACCCACTATCACCATCTGAAGATCTAACTCATTTTGCTGAACATGTCCAAAGGATGGCTCAGTCCTTAGGCCTGGAAACTCATCCATCCACAGAACACATCAAAGATCCTGTCTTTGATGCAGTATACTCAGGCTTCTACCTTTCTTACCTACCCTGCTCCACAATGTCAAGCAGTCATGGAAGAACCCATCATCCATGCCTCCAACTTCTAGGAGACTGGAAAACATGTTCAGGATAAAGGGGCTGAATTTTTATTTAATCACCCATGGCCAAATTCAGTCATTGTAGAATCATCCCAGGGTAAATCTTCTCCCATCAATAAGGAGGGCTGAAGGCTCGACCCTATGGGCTGTAGATTATACTCTTTTGCTGCCCTCAGTCTCCGTGTCACAAATTATCAAGTGGTCATGGCCTGTTACCAACTTCCTATGGGAGAAGATTGGATCCTTGTGTGATCACCTTCCTGACGACAAAAGAGAGCTCGCTCATGTGTTTCAGGCTGAAGCCTCCAAGATGGCACGTCAACAAATTAACACAGCACAACACCAGGTAGACTGTGGAGCCAAAGCCATAGTGGGATCAATTGCTCTACGAAGACATGCTTGGCTTAGGGTGGCAGGACTCTCATGAGAAGCACGTTCTCGCATAGAAACCTGTTGTTTGATGGACAGGGCCTTTTTAACTCTGCCGCTGATGATGCTATGGATACTGTACAGAAAGCAAGAATGACTCTAGGAAGATGACAATTGTTCTTGCTTTCTGGCAGCGCTGCTGGTACTGTCAACCTTCTTTTCAGAATACCAGGCAGTATATCGATCACCCCAGACAGCAATTCCCTGCTCAGCAGCAACGTCCCTTCCAGAATCATCCGAGGTATCAGTCCTCTCGAAAGCGACCAGATGCCAGTAAGAAACAGTGTTTCTGACTTTTCTATAAGTCACACGAAACTTCCTCAGATGAGCAAAAATTTGACTCACGCCTCTCAAAATTCCAACATATGTGGCACAGTATTACTTAGACTCCTGGGGACTATTCACTATGTCCCCCCACAAGATGTCAACTGTGGTTTTTATTCCAGATATTTTACCATCCCGAAAAACGATGGAGGGCTCAGACTGATTCTGGACTTTTGAGGCGTAAATTTATTAATAACACCAAGAAAGTCTCGGATGACTACGCTAGCTTTCATTATTCCTTTGTTACAGTTTGGGGATTGGTTTGCAGCGATTGACTTAAAAGATGCATATTTTCATGTTTCAATCCACACCTCAAGTCAAAAATTCCAGTTTTTCAATAGGACAGTGTTTTTTTCTAATTCACTGTTCTTCCGTTCAGTCTCGCTACAGCTCCAAGAGTCTTCACAAGTCATGGCTCCAGTATGTGCACACCTAGGACTACAAGGGATCCAAATTTATCCATACATTGACGACTGGCTCCTGGTGGCCCAGTCAAAACAACAACTACTAAAAGACATTACATTCACTTTGCACCTCTTAGACCACCTCGGCTTATGTGTCAACTTGGAGAAGTCTACTCTCACCACATCGCAGACTATAAACTTCATAGGGGCAACTATAGACTCCTTAGTGACCAGGGTATTCCTCCCTCGGGATCAAGCTCAAGCGATCACTCAGCTGGCACAGGACATCTACGACGCAACGGTGGTGAAAGCTTTTGATGTCCTACACTTTCTAGGGCTAATGGCCTCAACCACCACCATAGTCAAATTCGCTCTCCTCAAGGTGAGAGTGCTCCAAACCTGGTTCATTCGCCAGTACAACTGCCAACACAACCTTCAACTAATCAAACTACAGATACCACCCCAAGTGCAAGTTTCACTTCTATGGTGGACAAGGATGGAAAACCTCATCCTTCAACCAACCAACCCCTTCAAGGCTTGTTACAACATATGCTTCCCTACTTGGATGGGGAGCCCACTGTGGAACACTCAAGATACAGGGCCGCTGTTCCAGCCAATACTGCAACCTCCACATAAACATTTTAGAACCACTTGCAGTGGAAAAAGCCATCAGACAACACAACAATGGTCTATCATCTGAACAAATGGGGAACAAGATCCCCCCCCCCCTCATATCACTCACTCTGAGAATCCTAGAGTGGTGTGCCGAGAGGAACATTGACTTAACAGCGATTGACATATCAGGCAAGGACAACATCATAGCTGACATACTCAGCAGCCAGTACAGCCCCTCACACGAATGGAAACTGAACCCCGAAGTCCTACGAGAATTGTGCAATTCTCGCTAAGCTATTTGCAACAGAGTGCAATGCTGTCTGCAACAACTTCTGCAGCTGAGCAGGAATAGGAAGGAACTCCCAAGGTGATGCCTTCGCGCACACTTGGAACGTGACGTGACTATACGCCTTCCCACCCTTTCCTCTCCTGACCAAGGTGATAGCAAAGGCTCAGCGAGATGGTATGACCGGCATAATCATCATGCCATAGTGGCTGAGACAACCGTGGTTTGCCAAGCTTCTTCACCAATCGCAGAGCATATACCAATGGCTTCCCTCCATACTGAACCTGCTGACTCAGGAATCGGGCAAAATACAATACCTGGACCTAGACACGCTGAACCTCACAGCATGGAAAATAGGGGAGTAGACCATCCACAACTGTCTTCCCCTATACAAGCTATAATTGAAGCATCTAGAAAGCCATCAACTAGGAAATCCTACTCGGCAAAGTAGGCAAAATTTTCCACCTTCGCAAACAAAAACAGATTTAATCCTAAATCTGCCTCAGTACAGCAAGTCCTAGGTTTCCTTCTGTCCCTCCACAATTTGGGAATAAAATGGTCTTCCATTAGAACACCTGGCAGCAATATCAGCAGATATCCCTTCGACATTGACATCATCTCTTTTTTCCAAGCAACTAGTTAAAAGGTTCCTCAAAGGCCTCAGCAACATCGCTCCAACCATAAAGGACCTTGTACCAACTTGGAGCCTATCAGTTGTTCTTCACGCCCTCACAAAAGCACCATTCGAGCCTATGGCTACAGTTGACTTGAGATTTCTCACCCTTAAAGTTGCCTTTCTGGTGGCCGTCACTACAGCTCGTCACGCTGGACAGTTGTGTGCTGTAAGAATTGACCACCCCTATTTGGTATTCCACAAGGACAAAGTTGTCCTACATACAGACTACAATTTTTTGCCTAAGGTGGTTTCGAGTTTCCACATTAACCAAGATATAGTGCCCCCTTCTTTCTTCCCATCGCCGTTGACAATGCTTGAAATATCCCTGCATTCATTAGATGTATGCAGGGCTCTGTCCTTTTACAAGGACAGAACAGAGCGCATTCATCAGTCTCCTCGACTGTTTATATGCTATGGGGGTAGACAGAAAGGATACCCTGTATCATCACAAAGTCTAGCTTCATGGGTTACCCAAGTCATCAAGTTGTTGTATGAACTAGCGGGACTAACCCTGCACAGGACCGTGAACACACATTCCACGAGAGCATCTGTTGCCTTTATGCGAGGGGGTATCACTTGAAGACCTTTGCAAGGCAGCTACATGGGCATCTCTTTCGACGTTCGTGAAACACTACAGGATGGACATCAGGGCACGGTGTGACTGCTCGTTTGACAGAGCCATACTTTCGCAAGTTCTCCGATAGACACCGACCCACCTCCTGGTGAGTAAGCTTCTTAATCGTCCATGTGTGTGATGCACAGAGACCACGAAGAAGAAAGGTTGCTTACCTGTAATTGGAGTTCTTCGATTGGTCATCTGTGCGGTTACACAACCTACCCACCGCTTCGGTGTCATTTCGATACCGAGCATTTCTTTAAAACAACAACAAAACACTCTCAGTTTAATGGGCCACAATGACGGTCTCATGATAATAACTGAGGGAATGGGCTGGACCCCATTGGAGCATGCCCAGTGGGATGTTGGGGGAGGGGTTCCCGCCTAAACACCTGCTTAGCTATAGAAGTTCTCCTGATCAAAGCTCCGCGCAGGCGCAGAGCCCCTAGAAGAACTCCAGTTACAGGTAAGGAATCTGACTTTCTGTTGTTTTTCAGAGAGAGAGAGAGAGAGAGAGAGGCATGTAGCACTAAAAAACCTTCAACTATTTTTCTGATATTGGGCAGGTATAATCTACTAAAGGCTACTATTCCTGCAATTATCATCCAATTCCAACCAAGAGAAAAGTTAGGTTTCCCCCCCTCTCCCCAATTTCCCATTATAGTTAATAGGAAGCATACTGTAAATACTCAGTTTTCTGAATCTTGACTTGGGTTTGGAACTGAGCTGAAGTGGACTGTTACCAAATTGGTCCAAGTAGAAACAGGATGTTTTCCAAACTGCTAGATTGGGGTCTGAGTTGAATGGGGTGGGGAGTCAGTGCACACATCTTATGTGTGTATCTATCTACACACATCCACACATATTGGGGGTATGTACTTAACTCCTTTCCCTGCGTCAACTTGATAAGCAGATGAAAATTTGTGTTATGGAACCAGGTAACAAACTAGGCTATCAAACATTGTGGGGCATTACTTTTGTTATCAGTATTATGATAAAAATGAAACACAAAGGTTTGAATCATGGTGGCTCACAGGAAAGCTACTTCTGGTGTTCCTAAATGACATTGGCTGGACAGATTGTGATCAGTAGCGATTTAGAAATACTAACAACTGAGAGCCTTATGTGGAGCAGAGAGATACAATGTCTTCACAACTACTTGGTTTCTGTATCATCATCATCTATTTATGCAGCACCATAACTGTACATGGCACTGTACAGAGAGCAAAACAATTAACGCCCTGCTGAAATGGTTCAGAAATTAAAACTGTAACAAAAGGGGGGGTAAGGAAAGGACAAACGTAGGACCCAGTTTTCAAGGAGAAATACCTAAAACTTCAGAAAAAAGTTTTAAACAGCATTAAAAACTGAGATTGAAGAAGCAGTCCATAGATGCTCCAGAAGGCAGTTCCAGGAATATGGAGCAACTAGAGAGAATGGACAAATTTGAGCAAGAGAACAGTCAACCTTCAGGCTGGTCAGAAGCATGGTATGCAAAGAGCGAAGATTCCTGGTAGGGGTATAAAAAAGGATAAGAGCAGAAAGATAAGAAGAGGCGAAATCATGTAGCGCTTTAAAATATAGAACAGGGAGCTTATATTGTATCCTAAAGGGAATAGGGAACCAGTGAAGGGGCTTCAAGAGTGGAGTGATGTGATTGAAATGGCAGGCCAGATGAATGTTCTTAGCAGTAGAGTGCTGAACAGAAACCAGAGAACTAATGTGAGCCTGAGGGAGACCAGTCAAACAAAGATTACTGTAGTTGAGCTGAGAAATAAGAAAAGCATGGACTAAAGCATATGCAAAGGAAACTGTCAAAAAAGGTCTAATTTTAGCTATATTATAGAGGGGGAAACAACATGATATTGTAGCAGCTTCAATCTGTGGAAGAAAGGAAAGGGAAGAGTCAAAAATGAAACCAAGGCTGTGACCCTGCTCAACGGGACAGAGAGGAACATTATTCATAGGCCATAGCTAGATGGGGTGATATCCTGGGGCGATCCCTGGGATCGTCCCTGTGTGTCCACATGACACACAGGGGATGCAGGGAAGGATGATCCCTCCCTTGCCCCGGGATCTCACCCAACCCTTTAAGCACACTTTTTCCACTGTCTCGGGTTGATCCGAGTGGGCGTGCATCGTGGTTTGTCCTGGCTCCTCACGAGGAGCTGGGAACCACACACGGGGCACAGAGCTCAGGAGCTCTGTGGCCATCGGGGGTGGGGTGGGGGAGTGGGATTTTTTTTTAAAAAAAAAAACACGCCACAGCTCGAGCGCTCATGTGCTTCTTCGTTAAAAAACAAAACAAAATAGCGGGTGCAACATCCTCTTTCTTCCTGGATGTCACACACCGTGTGTAGACGGGGACAAACTCACGATCATAATATTGCGAGATCCTCACCCCTCAGTCATGCTAGACTCGTAGGTCTAACTGAGGCCATAGTAATTGAAAATGTATACTGGGACGAAGGTTTAGGGCAGTGGTTCCCAAACTTTTTCAGGTCACCTCCCCCTTGGTTCCACAAACTCATGCCCAGCGCCCCCTACCCTACCCTATAAAAATCATTATTCAGAATAGCGGTTTTCAACGACCCACCAAGGAAGATAATAACAATAAAATTCAAAACAGTAGCAATTAATTGAATACTTTATTCAAAATCCAATTGGGGTGCCCCGCCACGCTGGCTGCAAACAGAGGCGTTCGCTCTCTTTTCCCTCCCTCCCTTGGCAAGCCTGGGGCAGGTGCTTCCCATTTAGAGGGGATTCTAGGAGTTGAAGGACTTTTTTCTGTCTAAACATGCATAAAATTGTGCCTTTAACTTATCATGTCACACTAGCATGAATACAGGAATCAAATAGGATTTCCTTTTGCAGTAGAACACACTTACTTAGGAGTAAGCAGCATTTTGTTATAGGAAAGGATAATGTATTTTAATTAAAAATTTAAAATAATTTCTGCCACCTGGTACAGAGTTTTCCTAACGAAAACCTGGCTGGGACTGAAGTAGAGGGGCACTAATTTTACTGTAGTTATTGTCTTTAAATATGGTTAAATATTTATTTATTATTTATTTATTTATTACATTTCTATACCGCCCAATAGCCGGAGCTCTCTGTAAATATCCCAGTTACCTTGCTATTCTATTTCTACAATTCATTTTCTCCTGTCTTTTCTTCACCCTCTCTTCATTTTCAGGCTGAATCCTATGCACATTTACCTCAGAGTAAGTTCTATTGATCTCAGTGGGGCTTACTTCTGAGTAGACATACTTAGGATTGTGCTGCAGCTCTGTTTTTATGGTGACACAAGTTACACACATACCATATTTACCAAAAGAACGCTTGAAAAAAGGGGGTTGGACACCCTGAAATAAGCAAGGGCAGATATGAATTGTTTCAGCAAGCATTCTGGAAAAAGGTACTGCTGAAACTTCTTTAGCCAGGAAGGACCTGGGGAATTGCAATTCTCTCTCCCTCCCCCTTTTCTTTTCTTTCCCAATCCTGTTGTAGTCCAGATTTTTTTGGGGGTGGGAGCACACACAGAGACACACAGCATCTCTCTCTCTCTCTCTCTCTCTCTCTCTCTCTCTCCAACCCCCACTCCCCTCAAGTCTCACAATAGCTGCCGGGATGATTAGGACGGGGGGGCAGCAGCTCAGAGGGGAGATGGCCCCAACCTGCAACTCCTGATGGGGGAAAGGAGCCTGGTGATACCTTGCAGCAGCACAAGCAGTCCTGCTCCCCACCCACCCTGTTCTTGGCAGCTGCTCTGCTGCCCACCGTCCTCTGCGTGCTCCTTCCTCTCCACCGCAGGGCTGCTGCTCCCGCCTTGTGCAGCAACTATCGCGAGAGGTCTGCCGGGGCAGCTTGTAGGAGGGAGCAGCTCTGGCCGAGGGAGCGAGCGAGCAGCGGTGGCTCCAGCAGGAAAGAAGCCCTGGGCCCTCCTAGGCAGGAGAAGAGTGGGCAGAGCAGCTGAATTCGCCGCTGTTTCCTGCTCTGCTGCCTCCTGTGGAGCTGCTGTGGGCTTGAGATAGGAGGAAAGAGCAGCTGTGTGAGTGAGAAAGTCCTTCCTGAGCAGGAGCCGTGTGGGGAGAGCAGCTGAATTTGCTGCTCTTTCTTGCTCGGTCCCTGGGTTTTAGGACCTTCTGGAGAGACCACCTCGAGCGCCCCCCTGCCGCCCCTTTGCCTGTTGGTGCCCCCTGCCAGCGCCCCCCCTGCCATCCCTTTGCCTCTTAACGCCCCCTATGCAATCCCACCGCCCCCAAGGGGGCAATACTGCCCACTTTGGGAACCACTGGTTTAGGGGAACAAATAGCACTTCAGTCTTGGCCAAATAGACTTGGCAACAAAGAAGCATCCAAGCTGAAATATCCGCCAAACATGCCATGATACGATCTTGTGTATCAGAGGAGAGTTCTGGGGTTGCATGGAATCTTTCTGTTGCATATATTAATACAAACACTGCAGTTCTGGATCACATCACAGCTCAAATTTGAAGGGATATTTTCTAAACATGGGTGCCACAGGACTGCTCAGTGTACATAAGTTCAATAGTTGTTGGACTCATCTATAACAAAATGAAACAGTATCCTATACAGGACATCTTTATACTGTTCCTAGAGATAAAATATATGTACTTCTGTTCTCTGTGTTAGATAGTTATTTTGTATTTCTGAAGATAATGATACTGACTAATTGCAGAAAGGGAACTAAACAGCAGTAACAACTTTAGAATAGATTGCACAGAAACCATTGGAGAATGTCATAGAAATAATGCAGCCTTTGAAACTTCAGGTAACATCAGGCTGCCTTATACTGAATCAGACAATTGGTCTAGCTCAATAACATCTCTCTGATTGGCAGCAGCTTTCCAGGCTTTCAAACAGCAGTCATTCCTCGCTCTACTGAGTGATGTCAGAGGATTGAACCTGGGATCTTTTGCATCCAAAATGTGCTCTGGCACTGAGCTACAGCCCTTTCTCACAGATCCTTGGAGTAGTTTGAAAGCCATTGATCTAGTTGAACCTCTTCCTTCACCATAAAGCAAGATCTCTGATATCTAAAGCCTTTCTAAGCAAACAGATTTTCTCTCTCTCCCCAGACTCCAAAGACCTCAGGGCTGCGGCCAATGGAGCACAAAGACATCCCTGTTGTACACAAACTTCTGGCGGAGTATCTGAGACAGTTCCACTTGACCCCCATCATGAATCAGGAAGAAGTGGAGCACTGGTTTCTGCCCCAGCCCAATATCATTGACACATTTGTGGTTGAGGTGAGAGGCTTCCCTGGCACATAACAATCCATGAGGTTTGGTCACGCAGATGACTTGCATAGTCTGTCTTCCCTGTCGTGTTGAGTAACATAAGCAGTATAAATTACATTAAATGCATACATATGAAAGTTCAGATAGTTGTTCAGGCTGTAGAATGCAAATTTTCCAGAGTGACTGGGTTTTCTGATTCACCACAGCCCGCCGTGGCTTAAATAGAGTGTGTGCCAGGAAACTTTTGAATATTCAAGTCACAGCTTGTCATGTTGTGCTTACCCAGAAAGGGTGGGCTGTTGGCATGGGTAACAAACTACCCATGGGCTGTTTTAAGGTTGTGGGTGGTTTGTTAACCATGCCAACAACCCACTCTTGCCAGGTTTGGATGACAAGCCACAGTCATGGCTTACATATTCAAAATGGCCACCCAAATATGCCACCCCGCCGTGCCCTTTTTAAGCCATGGGGAGCAGCTTAATTGTGCAATCAGGCACATTGTCTAATTTATTTCCTTAACATTGAATGGGGATTCTTATATACTGAGAAACTAGTTTTTCTCCTAGTATCTGTGTATGTGTGTGTATATATTCCTAGGAATGGATATAAAGTGCTGTTAGTGTTGTGTATTGCTGTACTTACAGCTCAGATTTAAAGGGAATTTAGAAGGGACCTGGTCTACACATGTAGCCAAATGAGGTCTAGAGTTCTGGGGTAGTAGAATGGACTTTACCAGTTCTGACTGCATATGGGAGGGTGGATGCCGTATTTGAATGCTCCCCCCATGTAAAAGAAGCTCCCTTTTAGTTAAGAAAAAACAACAATAAATCTAACTATCAGGGGACATTCTAGCCAAGCCACTCCTTGTTGTGCTAATTTTCTACGTGCAAGGTGGCATTCAAAAATCGTATTTCCTCCACATGTAATCTGAAGTGGTACAGTCCATAGAGCTCTTACCAACTGATTCCGATCTCATTTTGCTTTATGTGTAGACTAGGAGTGTGCTTAGGAAGGACCACTCAGATCTCCTCACTCTGCTAAGTGGGAATGGGCAGGCATGAAAGTAGACAACTACTTTCTCCACAGCTGAAGATTGCCAAAATATTGTCATTGTATTCTCCAGAACACTGATGGGGAGGTGACAGACTTCCTGAGTTTTTACACACTGCCCTCCACCATTATGAACCATCCTACCCACAAGAGTCTGAAGGCAGCCTACTCCTTCTACAATGTCCACACCAAGACACCACTTCTTGACCTCATGAACGATGCCCTCATACTTGCCAAGTTGGTGAGCTGCTATCTTGTTTTGCTTACTTATTTAACCCCCTTTAGCGTAGTACTTAGAAAAACATATCAAGAAATGAATCTCACTATCTCATATATCAGTGCCAGGTAAATGTTGCCTGTCCATAAGTGGGAGGAGGCCTGTAGAGCAATGCAGAAAAACATTTCTGAATATCTGAGCTTTTTGTTTTTAAAGCAAGTCTCCACCTTTCTTGAGAAAAACATGTTACTTCTGAATGCTACTAAGTATACTAAGGTGACTTCTTCTTTTTATGATCTCTTTGAACAGAAGGGCTTTGATGTTTTCAATGCACTGGATCTCATGGAGAATAAGACCTTCCTGGAGAAACTGAAATTTGGTATTGGAGATGGGAACTTGCAGTATTATCTCTACAATTGGAAATGCCCCAGCATGGGGCCAGAGAAGGTAGGTAGTCACTGCTGTAGAAAGTCATGGAAGGATCTGACTGTGGATAAGCAAGTGCCCTAAGAGAAGATGTTCACAAATACTTCCAAAGTATGATATAAATTGAGCTACAAAATGTGTCTTCTGCCGGCAAAGGAGCTTGGTTTTTAGAAACACAGTTTCTAGTCCTTGTGTTTGGGGAGTTGAAACCTGAAAAACACTGAAGGAGCATTCTGTTGAACACTTTAGAAATAAGGTCTGATCTGGACAGGATTTTGTGTAGTTGGAGAACAATCATGATTGTTCTATTTTTGATTTGTAGCCTTTCTTGCCATATAAAACACCGTACAATTTCTACTTGAGGAAATAGTAAGGCCATGCTGAACTTGAACTTGAGATTTCCATGTCCCCATCCAATCTACCATGCTGCCCCCCAAGTCCCTATGATCCCCTTGTGTGTCTCCCTCTTCCTACAGAGACTTGATACTCTTTGTCTTATGAGTTCCAACCCTTCTGTCTTAGCACGTGATCCAATAAAACTCAGGAAGTGGAGATTATGGTCCAGTTCTGGGCTCCACAATTCAAGAAGGATGCAGACAAACTGGAGCGTGTTCAGAGGAGGGCAACCAGGATAATCAGGGGTCTGGAAACAAAGCCCTATGAAGAGAAACTGAAAGAACTGAGCATGTTTAGCCTGGAGAAGAGAAGATTGAGGGGAGACATGATAGCACTCTTCAAATACTTAAAAGGTTGTCTCACAGAGGAGGGCCAGGATCTCTTCTCGATCCTCCCAGAGTGCAGGACATGGAATAACGGGCTCAAGTTAAAGGAAGCCAGATTCCAGCTGGACATCAGGAAAAACTTCCTGACTGTTAGAGCAGTATGACAATGGAATCAGTTCTTCTTCGTGGTCTCTATGCATCACACATATGGGCTTTGTGCCTGCGCAGAGACCAGACCGGAACCTTCTATAGCTGAGTGGAACGTTTTTGGCGGGAACCCCTCCCACACGCTACCGCGCACGTCCATGGGGTTCCCGCCCTTACCTCAGTTCTTCGTCGTCCGCCATTGTGCTTAGACCATAGAACCAAACCTCTTAGCGTTTTCTCTTTAAAATCCTTTTTTACTTCAAATCTTTCCTCTTTTCGCTTATTTCTCACTTCTTAACATCTTTTCTTCTATCTAAAAAAAAAAAAAAATTTTTTTTTTTTAGTAGTTAGATTTTCCTCAGCGATTTCGATCGCGGCGCTTAGCCGTATGGCAGTTAAGGCCCCATTTCGCAAGTGTGTGAAATGTGGAGCTAAGCTCCCTCCAACTGACGGGCACTCCCTGTGCGTCCTGTGCCTAGGTGAAGGCCATAAAGTTGAGTCTTGGCTGAATCTTCGAGGATGCACAAAACGGCAGCCAGTAAGTCCGTTGATGACCGTTGCACTGAGGTGCCTGGACATTCCAGAGCGGCTAATAGGGCTCAGATACCCCTAACGCCTGGACAAACGGCAGCCAGTAAGTCCGTTGATGACCTTTGCACTGAGGTGCCTGAACATTCCAGAGCGGCTAATAGGACTCAGATACCCCTAACGCCTGGACGGTCACTGGCGAGTTCCACGGCCAGGAAAATCTCCAAGAAGGCCCGGACTCCCAAATCTTCGAGGATGGACAAAACGGCAGCCAGTAAGTCCGTTGATGACCGTTGCACTGAGGTGCCTGAACATTCCAGAGCGGCTAATAGGGCTCAGATACCCCTAACGCCTGGACGGTCACTGGCGAGTTCCGCGGCCAGGAAAATCTCCAAAAAGGCCCGGACTCCCAAATCTTCGAGAATTGACAAAACGGCAGCCAGTAAGTCCGTTGATGACGGTTGCACTGAGGTGCCTGAACATTCCAGAGCGGCTAATAGGGCTCAGATACCCCTAATGCCTGGACGGTCACTGGCGAGTTCCGCGGCCAGGAAAATCTCCAAAAAGGCCCGGACTCCCAAATCTTCTTCTGAAATGGAGAAAAAGAAGAAGAAGAAGAAGAAGAAAGACGCGGAAAAACCCTCGTTAGGGTCATCCTGCACGGCGGAACCGGCTAGGAGTCACTCTACTCCTCCTGCCATACCGACCGCTTCGATACCGAGGCCTCCCTCGGTATCGAGATCCCAGTCGGTACCGATGGCTACGGTACCGACACATCCTCCCAGTCTATCGGAGGGCGAGTTGCGGGATTCGGCTTCAGCGGCCTCTTTCCGAGAGCCTGCCAGGCTGCAAGAAGTTCAGGGACTAATCCCTCTACCGCCTTCACCAAGGCACACTCTAAGGCGTCAATGGGAAGGAGCTTTTCAATAGTCTTATCCCCAATCAGTATGTGGCGACTATGTATGGGATCAATATCGCCCACAACGATACTTCCAGGGCGACCACCAGTACCCTCAAGAAGAATATTATGCACACCCTCCGCCTACGAGGATGTGTCATCTACCGCTGCCTCCACCGCCCGCCCACCAAACGTCCACGGTGTCGACGCCTCGACACCGTACGCAGCCATCGGCATCGACTGCCGCGGTTACCACGGTACCGACGGAACATGTAGACCTCCAGGTGGTTACAGTATCCTTGCCTGAGGATAATTACCCATCGGATTCTGAGTCGGGGTTGTCGGCTACTCCATCGATGCCTTCACCAGAAGATGAGGTTCATGACAAGGACCCTTCTTCCCCTTCCGACGATATGGTCAGATTTTTTGACCATATGCTTAGAATGGCTCAGGCATTAGGACTGGAGATCCAGCAAATGGATGAATCGGCTGTCGATCCAATCTACGACGTTTTCCAGTCCACAACCAACCAACGACTTGCCATCCCTATTCCACATGCTTTAAAGCAAACGGCTCAATTATCTTGGAAAACACCGGCTATGACTCAAGCCACATTGAAAAGGCTAGAGACCCTCTATCGAGTCCAAGAGGAAGATGTACAGTTTCTGGTCCAACATCCCAAACCTAATTCGATCGTAGTGGAGTCAGCTCAAGGCCACTCACAGAAGGCACATTCTGCACCCGTGGACAGAGAGGGCAGAAAGTTGGACCATACGGGCAGGAGGATTTACTCCTCTGCCTCTTTGGGCATCAGGGCATCAGCCTACGAGGCTACCATGGCACGATACCAGCTCTTCCTCTGGGAGAAAATAGGATCACTATGTGAACATCTCCCAGAGGACAAAAAAGAGCTGGCACGAGTTTTCCAGAGTGAAGCTTCAGCCATAGCCAGGCAACAATTGTCGACAGCGAAAGGTCAGCAGAGGCAGCAGCAACAACAGCTCCAAAGCAAACGTCAGCCCGACTTCTCTAAGAAGCAGCGGGTTTGACTTCTTTATCCCAGATCCACCTCCCTTTGCGAACCGCCTAGCACCACATTACCATCAATGGGAGTCAATAACATCGGACTCCTGGGTGCTCACTATCATCAACTCGGGGTATGCCATCGAGCTCGATGTCCTTCCTCCTTCTTCGGGGGTGAAAGTAACGGCGCCATCCCCTCCTCTGCTTCTCAAGGTACAGACCCTCCTAGCGAAAGGAGCCATCTCTCCAGTACCCGCAGAGGAACTCAACCAGGGGTTTTTCTCCCAATACTTCACGGTCCCGAAAAAAGATCTGGTAGCAGACATTTCAACCACCCTCAACCTGTTGGTCTCGTTGGGTCTGTGGGTCAACGAGGAGAAATCCATCTTGACCCCACAGCAGAAGCTGGACTTCACAGGGGTAACCCTATCGTCTCGGGACGGGAGAGCATACCTGCCCTCGACCAGAGCAAGCACCCTTCAAGAGTTAGCCATCGCTACCGAGAGCTGCCGAAAGGTCTCGGCATGGACAATTCAGAGGCTATTAGGCTTGATGGCAGCTACAACTGCAGTCATCAGGTTTGCAAGACTCAGAATGAGAATATTGCAGGCCTGGTTTTTCAGAACTTTCGATCTTCGACACGATGCCCGGCGAACTTACCTGTCGATCCCGACGCAAGTAAGGGCATCTCTGAAATGGTGGTTTTCGATGTCGACGCTCCTAGAAGGCGTTCCCTTCCAGCAAGAAACTCCTTCGGTAACGATCATGACGGATGCATCGTTGATCGGATGGGGAGCACACTGCGACTCCCTCACAGCTCAGGGCCGTTGGCCTCCTTCCCAGAGGGAACATCATATCAACCACCTAGAACTGCTAGCGGTGGAGAATGCAATAAAAACTTTTTCACAAATGATCGAGGGCCGAAACGTCCTGATCGCGACGGACAACACCACGGTAGTGGCGTACATCAACAGACAAGGTGGGACAAGGTCTCATCCTCTGAATCGATCGGCACTCAGGATTTGGAACTGGTGCATAAAGAGAAATACTCACCTGACGGCGATCCATGTAGCAGGCAAGGAAAACATCATCGCAGACGCCCTCAGCAGGTCTTTCCACGTCGACCACGAATGGGAGCTCGATACCGAAGTAAGGGACGATCTCTTTCGGTACTGGAGCCTCCCTGCTGTCGATGTCTTCACTACCGAAGAAAACGCAGCTTGTTCCAGGTTCTGCAGCAGAGCAGGAAGAGGAAAGCACTCGCTAGGAGATGCTTTCACCAGAACCTGGAAAGGAAATCTTCTTTACATCTTTCCTCTGTTTCCACTGTTGACGAAGGTGCTGGCCAAAATCCAGTCGGACAGGTCGGACTGCATCCTTATCACACCGTGGTGGCCTCGACAGACGTGGTTCTCCCACGCCCTTCGACTGTCGGACGGGAATTACATCAGACTCCCGCCGATACCGACACTGTTGTCTCGACACCAGGGCAGGGTTCGACACGCAAACCTGTCGACCCTCAAGATGACGGCATGGAGACTATCATCCATTCCTCCTCTCGTACCAAGGATTTAACTGTAGACCATATATTGTTGGCATCACTAAAGCCTTCAACGAGAAAATCTTACGCAGCAAAGTGGCAGAGATTTCAAACTTTTGCCTTGGAAAACGATCAAGCACCTGAATCTTGCCCTTTGTCATTGATTCTCAAATACCTATTTGCACTTTATCAGCAGGGACTCGAACTCACTTCCATCAGAGTTCACTTAGCGGCTATTACGGCTTTTCATCGAGGCATGGATGGTTTTACACCTTTTGTACATCCAACATCGAGGAAATTTTTAAAGGGGCTTAAAAATATGATACCAACAGTAAAGAGTATCGTTCCACCATGGAGCCTATCAGTGGTGTTACAGGCATTGACAAAGAAGCCCTTCGAGCCCATGGCCTTATCTGACCTTAGGCTTCTAACATTCAAGACTGTCTTTTTAGTAGCCATCACTTCTGCTAGACGTGCAAGTGAGCTTAGAGCTCTCAGGATAGATGCTCCTTACACTATCTTTCACAAAGATAAGGTTGTGTTACGCACAGACCCTGCCTTCTTGCCTAAGGTAGTGTCAACCTTTCATCTGTCCCAATATATCACTCTACCAGTTTTCTTTCCGAATCCAACAACACCTGTTGAGTTTTCTTTACATACACTTGATGTAAGGAGAGCTCTTGCCTTTTACAAGGCTAGGACAGAGAGTTTTAGGAAAACAAAGCAATTGCTTATTTGTTATGGTGAGTCTTCTAAGGGACTCCCTGTTTCATGCCAGCAACTGTCACGCTGGATTGTAGAGACAATTGAACTTGCTTACTCTATCTCTAAACTAGAGCTTGTGAAACCTGTGACAGCTCATTCTACCAGAGCTGTCGCAACATCTGTTGCCTTCAGCAGAGGTGTTCCTTTGACAGAAGTCTGTAGAGCTGCAACGTGGTCCACTCCGTCCACGTTTGTTAGGCACTACAGTTTGGACACCCGTGCTAGGCACGACTGCTCGTTTGGAAGGACAGTGCTCTCGGAGATCTTCAGATGATGCACCAACCCACCTCCAAAGATATGTCAGCTTGCTACTCGCCCATATGTGTTGCATAGAGACCACGAAGAAGAAATGCAGGTTGCTTACCTGTAACTGTAGTTCTTCGAGTGGTCATCTATGCATTCACACAACCCACCCACCATCCCCACTTGGTGGTGTGAGACTTACAAATGACACAGTTATACGTGGAATGTACTTTATTGAAATTACACTCATGTTTATGGGGGCACAATGTCGGACTCCTGTAAACTGAGGTAAGGGCGGGAACCCCATGGACATGCGCGGTAGCGTGGGGGAGGGGTTCCCGCCCAAAACGTTCCACTCAGCTATAGAAGGTTCTGGTCTGGTCTCTGCGCAGGCGCAAAGCCCATATGTGTGAATGCATAGACGACCACTCGAAGAACTACAGTTACAGGTAAGCAACCTGCATTTACCTAGGGAGATTGTGGGCTCTCCCACACTAGAGGCCTTCAAGAGGCAGCTGGACAACCATCTGTCAGGGATGCTTTAGGGTGGATTCCTGCATTGAGCAGGGGGTTGGACTTGATGGCCTTACAGGTCCCTTCCAACTCTGCTATTCTATGATTGTATGTTGAAACAGAACTAGTCCTTGTCATTTTGTAGAGGTGTATGAAGAATATTGAATTTGCAGAACTGTTGAACTGAGCCATTGTGTGCTTTCACACCTCTTGATGACTCAACCCTGTCTATATTTAACACTGTAACTGCTGGAGTATGCTGCCTTTTGTATAAAATGAGAGGTCACTAATCAGTGTACAGATATGAAGAGGCAAAGTTCTTACATCTTTCCTAACCCTTCCCTTTATCCTGGCTGTTTTCCATAGGTTGGCCTGGTTCTCCAGTAACCAATAATCTCTGGAGAAGTGCAGACAGAACCGCTGAAGAATTGAGCCAGTGTGGAACTGCTGGGTGTTACGGTTCAGATTTCCATGGAAGTGAGACCCTCCTGTGGAGGAACCAGCTGGCGCCCACTGCACTAACCATGTGAACCATCCACTGACACGCCTGATGATTGTATCATGTGCCACTGAGTCTGCCAATGTGTCGGTGTCAGCACTTGGCCTCTTCTTCCCTCACCCCTTGTACAGACATGATCAAGGGAATGTAACTGTTGAAAACTAGCTCACAATTGGCATATATTGGAGTTAACGGGTTAATAATAATAATAATAATAATAATAATAAATATTCTATATTCTATATTTTAACAATGTTTGCTGTTCGCCTGAACTGGAAACCGGGGCTAGAACAACTTTTGGGAGCTGCCTAGCTTTTTGTCTTAGAAATACTGTTTTTAAAAACCCCAATAAAAATGCCCCAGATTTATTTATTCACAGCAAGGTGGGTCAGTTGGTGGCAGGAGTGTGGTGTATGATATTCTGTCACCCAGCCATATCTGGTGCTTTTTTGTGCCCCAAAAGACACATTTGAGCTGTAGTGTCATTCTCTGGGATGTGGTTGGTCTAGGCTGGTGAGTTTTGAAGTCCAATGTTCAGTCTTGTGCATGGATCAAATGGCTGTTATGTTCCAATCTCCCTATTCAAATAAATTCCTCTTAGAAATCAAAGGGCTATTTAGAACTATAGCAGTATAGAATCCTTGTTTCATGGTGGGATGGTGTATGTAGCCAACCCATTTCTTGACTCCTGGACATGTACTAAAAAGTCTATAGTGAAATACTTGAATCACCAAAGTAGCAGCCAGTGCCTTTTGGTTCCTAGATTCTGTTTTGACCATCCCTTGCTCTTTGACAGCAGTTCATCAAGAGATGGAGTTATTTGGGGGCTTGCAATGTCTTGAACTACAGCCTCACCCCATCCATCTCTGATTTGCTCCTCCTGTATTTTCCAACAACAGAATCTCATGCATCAACCATTCATTCAAACCTTCCTGAGCTGCAATATCTCCCTTCTATTTAAGTAAACGCACCACTCCTTTTGCTGTCAGCTTGTATTGTCTAGCTTTGAAAATAAGCATTTTGTGCTTCTTTCCTTTGGTGAAAATGTGCTCATGTGATGAGAAACTTTTATGGTAATTATGCCATTGTCTATCTGCATAAACCATAAGAGAAAATTCCATGCAAGCTAGAAGGAAAATGGCTATCCATAACTGAGCTTTATTAATGAATAACTTCTATGGGAAATGGCACCTATTATTTTATGTAATTGAGTTGTGTTCTTGCTCCTACCTTTTCCATTATTTTCCACAAGCACATGTTTGCTACCAACACAATTAGCAAGATGGAAGGATCTTTGCCACTAACCCTCTGTACTAGAGAAGGTTCTTTCCCTATGCTGGAAAATTCTCTCCAAAAGGGGAAGTGAACTCTATGAAAGATCTTCTCTTGTTTGCATGTCACTGCAGATGGTCTGTCAGAAAGCTGAGGTTATGCGGTCTCAGCTTTTCAAAGATGGCTGAATAGAAGCTGGGTCTTGAAAAAGGGACCAATCAGCATCCTGTGACTTTGTAAAGTGATGCCACTTGAGAATGTGAAAGCTTGGACATGTAAAAACTGTAGCTGTCAGTTGTGATGGGAAACCTATTTCTCCCTTGCTGGGTCCTGTGAACGTCCTAATAGGTGAGAATAGCATTGAAGTGAAAATACGCCTCGGTAGAGGGCAGCAGATTCCCCTGCATCTGGCCCTCACAGGCCTAGGTGGTCCCCTAGGACATGCCCGCTCCTGACTGCTTCCAACCCTTCAGAGCAGTTGGGCATGGGTCCACCTCTGTCCTTTTCCTAATGCCAGTGGAGGAAGAAAATACACAATTTCCCCAGCCTTGGGGAAATCGCATTTCTCTCTTTCCCTCACCAATGGGGGTCTTAAAGGCCATATTAACAGGGCATTTAAGGCTCCCATTGGCTGGGGTGGTGGTGGACAGAAATACGTGATTTCCCTAAGGCAGGGGAAATGGTGTATTTCCCCCCTCCACTCTAATGGCAACTGCTTGCGCAGCCTGGCTTCTTGGAACAGTGCCACGTGAGCAGGGCTCGAGAGTTCTTTAAAGCTTAAGTGAGAAGCATGGAAAGGTATACCTCTGTCTTTGCCAAGCCAATGGCTTTTGCATGCAGTTTTCATCTAGTTCACATTGGTAACCTTTGTCTAGGCCATATTACTTCAGACTGCCAGTGGAGGCTCATATGGCTGAATATGCCTCTGTCTGTATAGAAAATTAACCAGTCAGGGAGAAGGCTGGACTAGAAACCTTGATTAGGGGGTTGGACTCGATAGGCGTCTTCCAACTCTACTATTCTATGCTTCTATGATACTTTGCATCTACTTTTCTATGTGGAGGGGTTTTATTTTGTTTTTGTATGGAGGAGCATTTCATCATGAAGTGGTGCAATCCAGATAGGTTTAGCTAGGCTTCAGTTGCAGGTCCCTCCAGTAATTATGGAAAACAGGAAACCCAGGTGGTAAAGGGGACAGCATTTCTACATAACTTACCTTCAGTACACTTCATCCAGGTGTTAACTTGTTCAGAAAGCAAAAGACATTGTGATCAAAGATGCCCAGTACTAGTGCTGATAAACTAACAGTGTCCAGTACATTCTCCCCAAAAGGTGCTTTACCTTGATGATGGCAATCCACCCAGTTTTTTTTATTCTAGAGACTGCCTTTCCTTGCTTCAGTGGGAACGGGGACCTTTCATGAAGGCTCGATACTTGTGGGGGGAAATGTTATCCATTAAACCAGAAAGCAGCTTGTGTGATTATTGTGGCATGCTATGGGCTGTCAGAATACCTGTAGGAACCTTTTAAATTTCTGCTTGCACTCTTCACTTTGAACTTTCTATGTCAGCAATCAAAATGGTGGGACTTCAGTAGAATAGTCCTAAAACAATTATCTCTCTCCATCTTTGCTAGTGCTGTCCAAGTTGCCTTTGATCTTTCATGGTAAATCCATTACTACCTTTTCAGAAGGAGTATCTTGTCTACCACCTCAGAGGAGTTGGACAAAATACCCCTTGAACTTCCAAAACCTTCATTTTGACAAAATTTCCTGAAAGCTAAGACTACATTCCCTTTCCCCCCCTAACATTCCTTTGTGCATCTGCATGGAGTTGAAAGTTTGGAGTTTTCAGTCTACCTGGCTGTTTGCAAAAGCACTATTGACTCCAAGTCCTGTACTTTGACAGACCCTTGTCTAGCATTTTTGTCTGAGCTTTTTCACATAGGGTTTCTGAGATGAGCTGTGATGTTGGTAACTTTGAAGCCCCAGACTTCAGGCCTGGGCTTTTGTGCATATATTCCTATCTTGCTATATTACAGTCTGTATAGCATTCTTTATATATGATAAATGTGTGACATTCCTTTTCACTGCCTTTTTGCCAGTTCTGTGTGTATTGGTGGGAGGCTTAACATGTTTGTTTTGGCCAAAGAACTGACAATTGTGCCACTGCTCAAAGACACATAGCTTTTGATTGTCTTGAATAACAATAGTGCATTCACAAACTAGATAAAGTTGATACAGAGACTGAAACCACTACACTGTGTGGTTTATTAAGAGACCAATGCTTTTTATCTAAGCAAACAGCAGAGAAAATATTTCATAAAATGGATGTGTTGCAACAGGAGGTTTCTGGCCTGAAAACCATTATTAGAACACTGGTTGGGTTAGTAGAGTTTAGGATTTTGACAGTGGTGCCCCCAGACGGGCTTGCTGACCCAGGGAAGGGAGGATGAAGATAGTTTGGTGGACCACCATGTCAAAGGGTGATAAGCTTTCTACAGATTCAGTATTTAAAGAATTAAATAATATTTTTCAAGATTGGAAAACCAACTCAGAAACATGTCCTCATTCTAACCAAATTGAGCATGAGGCAAGTTTTGATAGCTCCTTTTCCATCCTTAATCTCACCCCATCTGATCCAAGGCTGCTGCTAATTGATGAGTACTCTGACTTTGCCTCTGACATCACCCAAGTGAAAGACAGGAATACTCTGATAAATTCTACACAATTAGGCCCTGATCTTATACTAATAGACCGATCATTGGATATTTCACGGCAGTCCTCTCCCCTTCCAGTTGAGAGTGCTGGGTGATCAGTTGCATCCCAAACCATAGAGAACAGGGGAATAAAACTATTTTGAAAAATGGCTCTTTGGGAGAGAATTTCAGATTATCTGCAAGTGGTTGAACACAACTGGCCAATTAAAAAAACTAGGGGGAATAATAAGATCAGAAGAAGAACTCTTAGTACAAATTCAGTCCATCCTGGGGGCATCCCTGGATTTAGAAAGAGGCATGCATTGTTAAATGCCTGTCACAAAATGGGAAAAGAGGCAGTATTGAACTAATTTCTGTGTTTTATTTATTTATTTATTTATTACATTTATATACCGCCCCATAGCCAAAGCTCTCTGGGCGGTTTACAAAGGTTAATTTTGGTCCTTACTGTACAAGTTCATTGACAGAGAGCTATTGTTTGAACTAAAACAACCCCAAAACAAACCATGTTGTTTAGATATGAATTCCACATGGCCTTTACAAGAGAGGGAAAGAGAAACTCAGCTTAAAGTTGGTAATTCGTGTGGTAGGAGTTCGGGAATCACCATAGAGATGAAAGGAAGAACATACATCCTAGATCTAACATAAGATATGGGCTTGAGGATCAAAATCCCCATTTCACAAACAAACCACTTCATAGAGATTGGACAGACCTTCACAGGCCAATGGCTCAAGAAAATTGTAGACTTTGGGACAATTATAAAAAAACAAATTTCAAAAACCCAGAGACCTGCAAATCATTTTGAAGACATCAGTAATGACTAGTTACCAACCAGAAAGGGCTGGGTATAATTTCCTGGAACCTGGCAGGCTGGGGAAACAAACTGGTGGATAAGGAATTTGTTAGAATGCTCCAACAACGTTATACAATCTGCCTGCAAGAGACATGGTGCCGTGAGCACAGCCCACCATATCTCCAGGGCTATACATTGTTTAGTCAGCCAGCCATAAACAAATGTTAAAAAGGCCGAGGAAGTGGGGGTTTAGTAACCTTTATTTCAATAGAATTGGCAGGAGAACAAAGATGGTGGACTTTGGACTACAAAATAACTACCTTTTACCCCTACAAATTAAAACTGAAAATGGAGCTATCCTTTTTGTATTAGGGCTGATTCGGATCAGCGAATCCGGAGCGGAGCGACCCGATCCAGACCTGCTAAATGCAGTTCCAGATTGGGTTGAAGGACCTGCAGATCGAACCAAAGTGGTTTGCCTCTGTTCGGATCGCTTCACCTCGATCCGGAGCTCCGGATGCCATTTTGAGCGTCTTTTCCCATTGACTTATATTGGAAAAGAAAAATGCCTATAACTTTTTTGTTTTTCAAGATACACACATGTAACTGGGCACCATGATAGCTTCCACATAGACCTTAGGCATGGCCACTCTGAAGGAAATTGGATCATCCCCTGTTCTTTGTGGTCTCTGTGCATCACACATATGGGCTCTGCACCTGAGCGAAGCCCCGCTTCGGGAATTTTCCATAGCTAAGAGCAATTTTGGGCAGGAACCCTTCCATCTCCACTGTGCATGTGCAGGAGGGTTCCCGCCCAGATTCCCCAGTTCTTCTTCGACCGTCTTTGTGACTGCCTCATCGGGAACCTTTGTTTAAGGTTAAAACAACAAAAATAGCTAAGACTTACTTCATTCGCTCTTGTTTTTCTTCTATATAACATTACTCTTCAACTTTGCTTCCTAAATATTTTTTTTACCTCATTCCTCTTCTCTTTTCTACCTTGGACCGCATGGACCCCAAGGCCCCATTCAAAAAGTGTGCCCGCTGTGGGACAAAACTACTGCCCTCAGACGGACACAATTTTTGCGTCATTTGCCTTGGAGAAGGACATAAAGTTGACACTTGCCCTCACTGCCAAGCCTTCTCGAAGCAGACAAGGAGGCATAGGGCTGACAAACTGCGGGCCAAGCTGTGGGAGAGAGCACTTGCGGTGGTAGATAAACTGACCATGGCTTCTGAACAAGAGTCATCAGTGCCTCCAGCTCCTGTTGTGCCTTCATCCAGTCGAGCAGACACCCCCACCCCTACCCCGGGATCCCCCGTAACACCAGGGCGCTCCTTAACCACCTCAGTAGCAAAAAAAAAGCTATCAAAGAAGGCAAGGACTCCTAAGTCCACAGAACTCTCAAAGAAAAAGAAAGCAAAATCATCCCATAAACATGACCACAAGACAAAGGCATCGACATTGACAAGAATGACGCTATCTACTCCTGTTTGACCATCGACAGGTCAAGCGGCTTCAATACTTGTCCCCTTGACATCGATGGTTGATCCGATACTGACTGCTTCATTGTCAGAGGGTGAAATTAGAGATGGTGCATCCCTCCAATGAACGAACCAACAATGCTCAGAATTCGAGTCAAGCAGATGCTTGACCCCGATAAGAGACTTACCTGCTCCTGTAGAGAGTAGACCTGACTTCTGTAGATCGCCTACTCCTTTTGATCACAGATCAGACCATTGACGTTCACCCGACTCTGTCCGTTCTGTCTGGTCCATTTACAGTTGGTATAGAGAAAGAGAATGCTACTACTACTCCAGACGGCACTGTTCTTGATCTCCTGTAAGGGAATGGGAAAGATAGTCAGAGTGGTCCCTTCCACCTAGACCTACTTACTACTATAGAGATTGGCAGGAGATCCGTGATCGGTACATACTGTACCTGTGGACAGAGAGGGGCAACGCCTTGACCTAATGGGCTGCAGGTTCTACTCAACAGCATCACTAAGCCTGAAGGTATCCAATTATCAAGCCACTATGGATAGATACCAGTTATTTTATAGGACAAAATGATGTCGGTGTGTGATAATTTAGGAGATGACCACAGGGAGCTGGCAAGAGTATTCCACTCTGAAGCTACTAAAATGGCACGTCAGCAGATAGCTACAGCAAAACACCAAGCTGATTGTGGCACAAAAACTATGGTAGGAGCAGTAGCCCTTAGAATGCACACCTGGCTGAGGTCAGCAGGACTATCGCAGGAAGCCAGAACTTGCATTGAGAGCCTTCCTTTTGATAGCACAGGCCTTTTCAATTCTACAACTGATCAGGCTATGGAAACTGTTCAAAAGGCCAGAATTACGGCAAGGAAGATGGGATTAGGCTCTACTCAACAGCACTTTAAACCCAGAAGACGGTACAGACAGCCAGGATTTAATGCTGCAAGATACCAACCGGACAGACCATTGTTTAAGCAACCTTCTCTACCTCAACAAGGGAAGAAGCAGTTCCCAACATCGAAACCCAGATTTCAATGTCGTAAACCCGACTACACAGAGAATCGACGCCTTTAACTCCCCTATTCAGAACACTATGAGCACCCCCTTTGGCGACCATCTCTTGACGTTGAGGGAGGCATGGAATCGAATCACGTCAGACAAGTGGGTACTCTCCATCATTGAAAAAGGCTACAAGATAAGTTTGATTCTTTACCACCCTCGGGAGTCCTGAGAATGACTACACCATTGATACTGCCAATACCAAAAGGACAACTAACAAAGGGATTCTATTCCTGCTATGTCACCATTCCAAAGAACAATGGGGGCACCCACCCAATATTAGATTTACGAAACATAAACACTTTTATAACATCAAAGAGATTCTGTATGGTCTCCCTTCCTACAATCCTCCCACTACTCACAAGGAAGTCCTGGTTCACCTCCATCGACCTCAAGGATGCTTACTTCCATGTAGCTATTCCCCACCACAGCCAGCAATACCTGCGCTTTACCATAGGCCATCGGGCTTTCCAATTTTGCGTACTGCCATTCGGACTCTCAACAGCACCCAGGGTGTTTACCAAATGTATTGCGGTGGTCTGTGCTCACCTAAGAAGTCAAGGGACACAGATACACCCCTACATTGACGACTGGCTCATAATTGCAGACTCAAAAGTCACCCTCCTCCAGCACTTAAGCTATGTGCAGAATCTAATGATGGAGCTGGGGCTAATAATAAACATGGAAAAATCAAATCTTCATCCAACCAGAACTATAAAGTTTATAGGTGCAATTTTGGACTCAAACACCACCAAAGCCTATCTGCGAGTCGACAGAGCTCTCGCCATCAAAATCATAGCAAATGACCTCATGAAGCAACAGAGAACTATTGCTCATATTATACAGAGGGTTTTGGGGCTAATAGCATCGACTACCATGGTTGTTCCCCTTGCGAGGCTCAAGATGAGATGCCTACAGTTATGGTTCAACAAGATGTTCAACCCACTAAGGAATGCCAGAAGCATTTCACTCTTTGCTGCCGAGAATAGCCAGATCCCTGAAATGGTGGACGAACTGTCACAACCTTACACAAGGGGTACCATTCAATCTGTCGATGCCATCAAAATTAATCACGACGGATGCATCTTGCACAGGATGGGGAGCTCTCATTACAGGTGCAAGGGTCCTGAAAAGTGGCTTAGCAATCAGCCACTTTTCAACTTATCTAAATGGGCTGTGTGCCCAGACTGGGAATGCCGCCAGGTAACAGCAAACACACCAAATGAAGAGATAAAACTTAACTTGTATTTCTCTGGTCGAGAATAAGCTAAACACACAGTTCAAACATAAATAAACAGAACAGTCTTTCTGTGCTTATGCAAAAGTCAAAACCAGTCCATAAATCAATCCAGTTGTCATAAAGGGCAAGGGAGAGAAGGTCACAAAGGTCCAATTTTCTAGAAAGCAGGTGCAAAGTCTTATACAGGCCAAAATGTCCGGCTGGCCAGCTGTCAAGGTACAACTATCCCTACATACACCTGCTGGCACATACAACCAGCCACGGTGATATAGGAGCCCCTCTAATGCGGAAAGGTGAAGTTTCCTCCTCAGCCACGTGGTCCCGCACAAAAGAGTCCTGCCCCTGCAACTGGTGAATCTACTCCCGCAACGTCGGGTACACCTGAGCCATAGCAAAATGTTCAGGTTGCAGAATCATCAAACGAACCTCCCCCTCTGGCTGCGCTGCATACTCAGGCTTGTGGGACAAGGCATCTGCCTGGCAATTTTGAGCACGAGGAATGTACTTCAACTGAAAGTTGAAGCGCCCAAAAAACAAAGACCAGCGCTTTTGCCGTTGAGTCAGCTTCCAGGCTGTCTGCAGGTATTCCAGGTTTCAATGATGGGTACGAACCTCCACAGGATAAGCTTTCCCCCTCCAACAGATGTCGCCATACCTCAAAGGCTGCCTTAATCGCCAAGAGTTCCTTCTCCCAGATAGTGTAGTTCCATTCCGGAGGAGTAAGCTGCCTGGAAAAAAAAGCACAAGGCAACCAAAGATCTTGATAGGCTAGAGTGCTGGTCTGAAAACAACAGAATGAAATTTAATAGGGATAAATGCCAAGTTCTACATTTAGAGAATAGAAACCAAATGCACAGTTACAAGATGGGGGATACTTGGCTCAGCAATACTACAAACGAGAAAGATCTTGGAATTGTAGATCGCAAGCTGAATATGAGCCAACAGTGCGATATGGCTGCAAGAAAGGCAAATGCTATTTTGGGCTGCATTAATAGAAGTATAGCTTCCAAATCACGTGAGGTACTGGTTCCTCTCTATTCAGCCCTGGTTAGGCCTCATCTAGAGTATTGTATCCAGTTCTGGGCTCCACAATTCAAGAAGGAAGCAGACAAGCTGGAGCGTGTTCAGAAGAGGGCAACCAGGATGATCAGAGGTCTAGAAACAAAGCCCTATGAAGAGAGACTGAAAGAACTGGGCATGTTTAGCCTGGAGAAGAGAAGATTGAGGGGAGACATGATAGCACTCTTCAAATACTTAAAAGGTTGTCACACAGAGGAGGGCCAGGATCTCTTCTCGATCCTCCCAGAGTGCAGGACATGGAATAACGGGCTCAAGTTAAAGGAAGCCAGATTCCGGCTGAACATCAGGAAAAACTTCCTGACTGTTAGAGCAGTGCGACAGTGGAATCAGTTACCTAGGGAGGTTGTGGGCTCTCCCACACTAGAGGCATTCAAGAGGCAGCTGGACAACCATCTGTCAGGGATGCTTTAGGGTGGATTCCTGCATTGAGCAGGGGGTTGTACTCGATGGCCTTGTAGGCCCCTTCCAACTCTGCTATTCTATGATTCTATGAAGAGAGCCTGCTGTACTTGCCTGCAGAAGACCCGCACCCACGGTAACATCAGAAGCGTCAGTCTCCACCACAAAAGGTGTATGCGGCTGCTGTGAAATGCTGCTTCAGCTGCTCAATAGCAGACTGTGGCACCGGTGTCCACTGAAAAACAAGCTTGCCCCTCAGCAGCTATGTGATTGGTTCCGCCAGAGTCGCGAACTCCGGAATAAAGTGACGGTAGGAGTTCACAAAACCCAGAAAGCACTGCACCTCCTTTCAAGTCCTAGGAGGCTGCCAGGACAGAACCGTCTCAAACTTGGAGCGATCCATTGCCACCCCCTTTGCAGAGATCCTATACCCCAAGAAGTCCACTTCTGTGAGATCAAACGCACATTTGTCCAGTTTTGCATATAATCTGTGCTCACAAAGTCTCTGCAAAACAGCCTTGACATGAGCATCATTAGCTGCCTGATTAGGGGAATAGATCAAAAAGTCATCTAGATAAATAATCACAAAATGATCCAGGTAGTCCCTAAAAATGTCGTTGACAAAATGCTGAAACACAGCCAGGGCATTACACAACCCGAAGGACATAATGGTATATTCGTAGTGACCATATCTGGTCTGGAAAGTGGTCTTCCACTCGTCCCCCTCTTTTATTCTCACCAAATTATAGGCCCCACGAAGATCTAATTTGGTAAAAATCTTCGCATGTCGCAGACGCTCCAAAAGTTCTGGAATCAAAGGTAAGGGGTAGTGATTATGCACCGTGATGCGGTTCAAGCCTCTATAATCATTACAGAGATGCAAATCTCCAGTCTTCTTGCGTACAAAGGACACTGGAACGCCTGCAGGAGACTTAGAAGGGTAAATCTGTAGGTTGGTTTCCAAAAACTCCCGCAAAACCGCCAACTCTGGTTCTGAAAGAGAATAAAGGCACCCCGCTGGTATAGAGGCCTCTGGTAACAAGTCAATAGTACAATCATATGGTCTATGTGGTGGAAGCCTATCCGCTGCCTTCTTGTCAAAAACATCTGCAAAGTCTATGTACTTAGCCGGGAGAGCTACAGCCGCAGATATTGGAGACAATGCCACGGCTGCCTGCACGTGCTCTGGCCAACAATGTTCCTGACAATAGGGAGAGGCAAAAAGTACTTCCTGCCACCCTCAAGAGATATGGGGATCATGCTGAGTTAGCCAGGGCTAACTCAGCCAAGTCTACTGCAAAATACGGAACTGCTGCCACATAAAAATGTAGTTGTTCCACATGCCCCTGGATCTCCAATCTCAACACAGCAGTCTGATTATTAATTATTTATTATTATTATTATTATTATTATTATTATTATTATTATTATTATTATTTATATAGCACCATCAGTGTACATGGTGCTGTACAGAGTAAAACAATAAAATAGCAAAACCCTGCCGCATAAGCTTATATGGGACCTGACTTCAAAAGCCGCCCATCAATCGTCTCCACCTGCCTTGGCTCTGCAAGCGGCTCTAGCGAAATGTTGTGTTGACAAGCGAATGCCCAATCCATAAAATTGCTGGACGCTCCAGAGTCAATCATAACCCCAACTGAACACCCTTGAGCACACTCCCATGACAGAGTTGCCGAGACCAAGAGAGGGTCTTTTCGGGATTCTGCATGAGGCAAACATGCCTCTGCCCCCAAAATTCCCAGGCTAGCGACCCCTTCTAAGCCTGGGGAATCCCATTTCCCAACACAGAACCCTTCTGTCCCTTGGCAGGGCATACTCGAGCAAAATGCCCCCCCAGCCCACAATATAAACACAAGCCTGCTGCTCTCTATTGCTTTTCTGCCACAGAGAGGCGTGCTTGCACAGCTCCCAGCTGCACGGGCTTCTCTCCAGTACTGGGAGGGACCACGACTCCAGGTGCTGATGATGACTCCACAACTGGCTCCGCCTTCCACCCTGTTGCTCCTCTCCACACCAAACAACGAGCCGACAGCCAAGCGTCCATCCAGGTAGCTTGTTCTATAAGCAAAGCAAGTGACGTAGGTGGTGCTAAGCAAGCCAATTAATCCAATAACTCCTCAGCGAGGCCATAACGAAACGGACTGGAGCACACTGTCATTCCAGGTCAGGTCTTGAGCAAGGAGACGAAAGTAAGTAGCATATTCTGCCACAGACCCCTTTCCCTGACGCAACTCTCTAATGCAGTGCTTAGCCATCTCTGCTTTCACAGGGTCTCCCCAGATGGCCACCATTTCCTTAAGAAAATTGTCTAAATTGCTAAGCAAAGGGCTATCCTGGTTGAGATAAGGCGTAACCCATTTGCTCGCAGACCCAGACAGCAAGGAAACAATAAAGGCTACTTTATGCCCATCTGTAGCAAAATCCTCGGGTCTGACTTTGAAATGCAGCTTGTAGGTTGCAATGAAACCGTCCAGCATTCCCCTTTCTCCTGAAAATCTCTCTGGCATCACCGCAAAACATTTACTCCTACGAGGAGGCAGTGGCGGAGGCTGAGAAGCAGCATTAGTTGCCTGATTCACTTGAGCTTGGAGTGTGATTACTAATTGGGTGAGTTGGGTCACCTGGGCAGCTAATTGATTCTGCTGTTCAAGAAGATTTTCCGTTCTTCGTGGTCTCTGTGCATCACACACTATGGGCTTCTGCGCCTGTGCGGAGCCAGTGTCGGGAACTTCAATAACTGAGTAAGAGTTTTGGCGGGAGCCCCGCCCACCATCTTACTGCGCATGTCCAGGGGGTCCCGCCATGCTCCTCAGTTCCTTTTTGACCGTGCTGCCCCAGCACGTCGGGAGCTTCGCTCTTCTTGAGGAATATCCAGCTGAGTTTTTCTCTTATTCTTCCCCTTTCCCTTCTCCTTCTCCTTCTTCTCTTCTTACTATATATATATATATATATATATATATATATATATATATATATTTATCTTAGTATTGCTTTTCTTTACTTTCGCTTTCCCTCTCTATGTCTGACTCTAATAGAGGCCCTTTCAAGAGGTGCCCCTCCTGCAACGGGAAGGTTCCTCTTTCAGATGGACACTCATTGTGCCTCCTATGCCTGAGTGAATCACACATCGTCGAAACCTGCCCATTCTGCATGAAGTTGTCGAGACAATCTTGCCGTAACAGAACTGACCGACTAAAAGCTCTACTTTGGAAAAAGGCCCTTGAGACGGTTCACGAACCCGCTCCGCAGGCCTCAACATCAACCGCCCGCCCACGTTCTCCTGTTATGGAACAAGGGGCTTTATCCTCGGGTAATAAATCCCACGCCCTTACAACAGCAAAAAAGCTGTCTAAACAGGCGAGAGAGCATAAAGCGGATAATGGAAAGCAAAAGAAAAGACCTCGTCGGGAGAAAGACGCCCACCATCTCGCCCTCCGACTCCACAACCACAACCGCTACCGTCGGTATCGTCGCCCGCTTCGCTACCGATTTTGCTGCCGATCCCTTTGGAACCACCGCCTATGGCTTCAATCTTGGAGGGTGAGCTCAAAGATTCACCACCATCCTCCAGAGCCATCCCCTCGGCGCAACCACCTCCGATCCCTCAACAATCTTATGAGCAACACGCCTCTCCTCAATTAGTGATTCGAGCTCTATCCCATAGATCACGATCACCACGTCGTGATTGGGACTCTGACTCTAATTGGTCCATGCCGAGGTCTCAGACCCTAGATCGCCATCGAGACCAAGATTTCACCGGTACCTATCGCCGTCCTCAATACCGAGAACGCTGAGCTCCGCGCTCTCCCCGTTCTCCACCACCTCCACCAGTACCTCCTAGATTTGCATCGCTACAACGCTCTCTCAAATAGAGCAACGACGACAAGATCGACAACTGTCACCTTTGCCCTCTGAAAATGATTACTAATCGGACTCTTCCTCCGTCATATCGGTACCAAGGTCGATACCATCACCTACCGACATTGTCGACACAACTGAACAAGCATCTCCTTCTGACGACACTAACCACTTTACCAAGCAAATTCACTGCATGGCCCAATCCTTGGGCATTGACGCCCAACAGCCATCCAAAGAAATTTCAGATCCCATTTTTGACTCGGCTTATGCCGACAGCACGCCTCCGGTGTCAATACCACTATTCCCAAGACTGCTCCACACCACTCGTCAGTCCTGGAAGTCACCAGCAACTCCTGGATCCACTTCCAGGCGACTTGAGAGTCTATACAGAGTTCAAGAAAAGGATGCATCTTTTCTCTTCAACCACCCCAAGCCAAATTCCGTCATCGTCAAATCCTCACAAGGTCGATCGACTAAGGCACACTCAACACCTTCCGACAAGGAGTCTCGCCGCCTTGATATGGTGGGCAGGCGCTTCTATTCCGTGGCTGCCCTCACCATTAGAGTAGCCAACTACACTGCCCTCATGGCACGTTATCAATTTTTTTTGTTGGATAAGATGGCATCCCTTACTTCCCACCTTCATGATGACCACAGAGAGCTCGCACAACTATTCCATACCGAAGCATCCAAAATTTCTCAGCTCCAACTCAATGCCTCCCGTCACCTCACCGACTGTGCATCCAAATCCATGATTGGCTCCGTCGCCCTTCGCCGCCTTGCCTGGCTTTGCGCCGCTGGCTTAACCCCTGAGACTCGTTCAAGAATTGAGGATCTCCCATTCGATGGCGAGGGCTTATTCAATTCATCAACAGATGAAGCCATGGACACCATCCAAAAGGCACGCCTTACAGCGAAGAAAATGGGAATATCCCAACCGTCATTCCACTCCTCTTATAGAAAGAAATGGTACCATCCACAAACCTCCTTTCTACCAAAATATCAACAACAACAACATCAGCAACAACACCACGACAGGTTCAACCGCTATCAGCAGCAATTCAACCAACCTAAACGGCAAGCACCGTCACCACGCTTTCACCAACCTCGACCCAAAGCCGACTCTTTTCCCAAGCGTTGTCTTTGACAACCACTCGCTACCTCTTGCAAGACCACTCTTCGGCTCCATTCTGAAACCCTTCCATCACATCTGGTCAAACATCACAAACGACACCTGGGTCCTTACCATCATTCGCGTAGGCTACCATCTCGAACTTCGCGACCTCCCACCTCTCGGTACCGTGAGAATTACTCCTCCATCACAAACTCTCGTCGACGAATCACGCCTTCTCCTCAGCAAGGGAGCCATCCGACGAGTCGCCACCAACATCAGTCGAGGATATTTCTCGCACTACTTCACGGTACCGAAGGCCAACGGTGGACTACATCCCTTTCTGGACCTCAGAGACCTCAGAGACCTCAACAAACACATTGCTCATAGAAAATTCAGAATGATCACCTTAGCCTCCATCCTCCCCCTCCTCCGGAACGACCATTGGTTCACCTCTATCGACTTCAGGGATGCGTATTTCCATATCGCAATCCACCCATCACGCCACAAACTTCTTCGTTTCGCCATCGGCACCGAAGTTTTTCAATTTACAGTTCTTCCCTTCGGACTCTCCTCTGCCCCAAGGGTATTCACAAATTGCATGGCACCAGTGTGTGCACACTTACGCATCCGAGGCATCACGGTTTTTCCCTACCTAGATGACTGGCTTCTCTCAGCCCCATCCTCATCCGCAATACTTCGAGATACAACTTACACTCTCAACCTCCTTACCTCCTTGGGCCTCTGTATCAACGAGGAGAAGTCAAATCTCACTCCCTCGCAACACATCTCATTCATCGGAGTCGACATAGACTCGAGAACCTCCACAGCATACCTACCTCAAAAGAGGGCACGCACTCTAATCGCCAACGCACATGCCATCCGTCACCATCCGTCTCCATCCGTATGGACCATCCAGCGCCTACTCAGCCTCATGGCCTCCACTGTATACGTAGTACAATGGGCGCGCTTGAGAATGCGCCCCCTACAATCTTACCTTCTCCGCGCATACAACAGCTCCACCGACCCACGTCAGACTCACCTTGTCATCCCACCAGAAGTTCACTCCTCACTACTATGGTGGACGCGCCCTCACAACTTCCTACAAGGCATGCCATTCCGACAGCCCCCACCAACCATCACAATCACCACCGATGCGTCCAACCTCGGCTGGGGTGTACACGCCAATCATCTCAGCACCCAGGGCAAATGGTCCACCAACGAGCGTGCCCTGAACATCAACGCTCTCGAACTTCTGGCAGTTTACAAAGCCATGCTCGCTTTCAAACCCAATATCTTAAACCAACAAGTCCTAATTCTATCCGACAACACTTTAGTCGTATGGTACCTCAACAAACAGGGCGACCCACGCTCCCCTACACTTCTCAAGATAACCCTTGACATCTTCGACTGGGCCATTACCAGGAACATTTCTCTAACCGCTCTCCACATCACGGGGAAATCCAACCAAGTTGTGGACACACTCAGTCGCACGTTCTCCCCAACGCACGAGTGGGAACTCTCCCGGACCATCCTCCTCAAACTCTTCCAACGATGGGGGACTCCTTGCATAGACCTCTTTGCATTGCAGACCAACACTGTTTGTCAGCTGTTCTGCTCCAGAGCTGGGCAAGGCACATCCTCTCTCGGGGACACCTTCCAGATTCAGTGGGCACACACCTTCGCCTACATGTTTCCCCCTTTCCCTCTTCTCAACAGAGTCATCTCCAGACTACAGATAGAACCAATGAAGGCAATCCTGATAGCTTCCTGGTGGCCCCGCCAACCTTGGTTTGCGCCTCTCCTATCCATGTCGAATCAAACCTACATCCGCCTACCCTCGACACCGGGTCTCATCTCAATGAACAACGGTCACATTTACCATCCGGACCTCCAAACATTACAACTCACAGCATGGAAAATCAACAACTACTAGACCTCCCACTGCAAATAAAACATATATTGCGGTCAGCGAGGAAGCCAGCAACCAGAAAGACCTATCGAGCCAAACATCGCCGATTCACATCCTTTGCTCGACAACAGGGATTTAATCCTCAGAATTCTTCTATTAAAGACATTCTCCTTTTTCTTAAACATCTCATCGATTCTGGTCTCAAGCACTCATCACTGTGAGTCCACCTAGCAGCTCTATCGGCCACTCATCCACCAATCCAGGGACACACAATCTTTACTCACCCATTGGTCAAACAATTCCTAAAAGGAGCGAAAAACCTATTTCCTCCTACAAGGCTCATCACTCCACAATGGAGCTTATCCGTCGTTCTAAAAGCATTGACTGAGAAACCCTTTGAGCCTCTAGCTTCGACCAGCCTACGCCTCCTCTCCATGAAAGTAGCCTTTCTCGTCGCCATCACGTCTGCCCGTCGTGCCTCCGAACTCACAGCACTCCGGGTCGACCCACCATACCTCTCCTTTCATCCCAATAAAGTCACATTTTGGCCAGATCTGCAATTCCTCCCTAAGATCATCACACCCTTCCACCTCAACCAGGACATTATCCTTCCTACCTTTTTCAAACAACCTTCTCCCCTAGAGACAACGTTACACTCCCTTGACGTCAGACGAGCTCTAGCCTTCTACAAAACTAGAACAGACCCTTTCAGATCTACCCCACGCTTATTCGTGTCTTATGGCAAGCCCAAACAGGGCATGCCTATATCTTCCCAAACACTAGCTGTATGGGTCACCCAAACGATCCATCTCGCTTACCAGCTACAACATTTACCTATCCTTACTCCAGTAACAGCACACTCCACTCGTGGCATGGCTACTTCCACGGCTTTTTCCAAGGGAATCCCTATCCAAGAACTTTGTAGAGCAGCCATATGGTCCAGGCCCTCTACATTCATCAAGCACTACCGACTAGATGTCAGAGCAAGGGCTGATTCCAGTTTCGGTAGAGCCATATTGTCTTCACTTCTCTGAGACCAACGCTGTCAATGAGACTACCCTCCTCCGGTAAGTCAGCTTGCTATTCGCCCATAGTGTGTGATGCACAGAGACCACGAAGAAGAAATGCAGGTTGCTTACCTGTAATCGTAGTTCTTCGAGTGGTCATCTGTGCATTCACACAACCCACCCACCATCCCCTCTTTGTCTCGTTGAAGCTCAGAGGTACACTGCACTATTATGTATAGCATCTTATCTTGCTCCTTATACTTCTTGTGCGTGTATACATACATATCGTATACCTATGTGTGCATATACACGCACATATAGAGGTATCTCAGTTCCAATGACTGTGGTCTCAAGGAACTGAGGAGCATGGCTGGACCCCCTGGACATGCGCAGTAGGATGGTGGGCGGGGCTACCACCAAAACTCTTACTCAGCTATTGAAGTTCCTGACACTGGCTCCACGCAGGTGCAGAAGCCCATAGTGTGTGAATGCACAGATGACCACTCGAAGAACTACGGTTACAGGTAAGCAACCTGCATTTATTACTTTTCTTAACAAAAAGTGCTGGTTATCGTTGTTCAGACTTAATTCTGTCCTGAAAAGCAGTTTAGCAACCAGCCACTTTTCAACTTATCTAAGTGGGCTGTGTGCCCAGACTGGGAATGCTGCCAGGTAACAGCAAACACACCAAATGAAGAGATACAACTTGTATTTCTCTGGTCGAGAATAAACTAAACACACAGTTCAAACATAAATGAACAGAACAGTCTTTCTGCCTTACGCAGAAGTCACAGCCAGTCCATAAATCAATCCAGTTGTCATAAAGGGAGAGAGGGTCACGAAAGTCCACAAAGCCAGTCCGAGTTCCAAAGGGCAGGAGAGAGTCACAGAGTCCAAGAAGTCCGTAGTCCGTAGCACGAGCACGACAAGGCAGAGGTTTCAAGGTCCAGTTCTTTCTCAGGCAAACCAGATTAAGTCTGACAAGTTCCTGGCCTGTGCACTGTTACTTAAATACCCAAGCCCAGAATCACAGCTGTTCCCTATTTATCTGGAGTTTAGTAGCAATATGCTTGGAACTGTGTAACGCCTCCTTCTCTGCCCTTTGTTGTTTGAACAATGGCACCGGTAAGATGTTTGTTTGCTCTTCCTCTAAGGCTGAGCTGGAGGGAGCCTCCGCTGGCTGCTACCCAGCCATGCTGGTACTGGGTCCAGCCTGTGGCTTTTCATCCCCAGACTCCTCATTGTCAGATAACTCACAGTTCCTAACTGCAAGGCCTGTGGTCAACCAAGGAGAAAAACACGCACATCAACTATCTCGAACTACTTGCAGTCCAAAAAGCTCTCAGAGCATTCGACACTGAGATCCGCAACCATCACGTCCAAGTAACATCAGACAACACGACGGTCATGTTCTATATCAACAAGCAAGGAGGAACAAAATCCTTACCCTTCACCAGACTTACCATACACATCTGGGAATGGTGTGTTCGACATCGAATCTTTGTCACTGCAGTCCACATAGTAGGGCTATCCAACGTGCTGGCAGACACCCTCAGCAGGGAGTCATTGATAGTACACGAGTGGAAGATCCATCCTCTAGTCATCAAACAAGTTTTTCTCCTCTGAGGGAAACCAGAGATAGATCTGTTCGCAACAAGGAACAACACAGTCTGTCATCAATTCTGCAGCAGAGCAGGAGTGGGACAAGGTTCTCTAGGAGGTGCATTTCCCCACAATTGGAACAGTCACTTCTTATATCTATTCTCTCCGTTTCCCCTGATAATGAAAACACTTGCCAAGATTATTCACGACAATGCAAATTGCATAATCTTGACCCCGTGGTGGCCCAGACAGAACTGGTTTGCAACTCTACTAAACAGGTCACAGGGTTTTTTCTTTCAGCTCCGAATGAGATGAGACCTACTGTTCCAAGGTCAGGGCAGGATATTCCATCCAGACCTCGACACACTACATATGACAGCATGGAGGCTGAGCCCTCAATAGCGGAAGATGGCTGGGCAAACAAGATCCAGGCACTTTTAGATGCAGCCCTCAAACCGTCAGTGCAAAAAAATTATAATAAGAAATGGGCTACTTTCACTACTCAACAAGGGTTCTTACCCTCAAGCTGCTCTGTTGATGAAGTCCTATCGTTCCTGTTAGTTTTAAAAGACAGAGGACTTAAAGTTTCTTCATTAAAGGTGTATTTAGCAGCTATTTCTTATTTTCATAACTGCATTGATGGGTATAGGGTTTTTTCACACCCTACTGTCAAACAATTTTTAGGGGGTTGTTAAACTTAAATCCACCAGTAAGGAACTTTTCACAGGCATGGAGTTTATCTGTGGTTCTGCATGTGCTCTCAACAAAGCCTTTCGAGCCACTAGCAACCACTGACTTAACGACTTCTCACCCTTAAAGTGTTTTTTCTCGTGGCAGTTACATCTGCAAGGTGTGCCAGTGAACTATGTGCATTAAGAATAGATGAAAGTTACCTAGTCTTTCACCTGGATAAGGTAGTTCTTCGGCCAGATGTTCAATTTTTACCTAAGGTTGTTTCTAGTTTTCATGTTAACCAAGACATTGTCCTACTGGCTCTTTTTCCCTCTCCCTCATCTCCTTTGGAAAAGACACTACACTCATTAGATGTCAGAAGGGCCTTGGCTTTCTATAAGAATCGCACTGCTTCCTTCCGTCAATCACAACGTTTATTTCTGTGTCATGGTCAGCATAACAAGGGCCTACCAGTGTCATCTCAGAGACTTTCTTCTTGGCTGGTGCAATGTATTACCTTGGCTTATCAACTGCAGAAGTTGGAACCTCCAACGTCAATCAGGGGGCACTCCACAAGGGCTGTAGCCACTTCATCAGCTTTCCATCGTGGGGTATCGGTGCCCCAAATATGCAAGGCAGCAACATGGGCTCGACCAATGACGTTTGTGTCATACTACAAACTTGACATCAGGTCCAGATCCGACTGCTCTTTTGGCAGAGCAGTGCTGTCATCTATCTTCACGTAAAGAACACCAACCCTCCTCCAGTGAGTGAAGCTTGCTAATCACCCATATGTGTGATGCACAGAGACCACAAAGAAGGAGGACAGGTTACTTACCTGTAGCTGTGGTTCTTCAAGTGGTCATTGTGCAGCCACACAACCCACCCACCATACCCCCCTCTTGGTGTTCTATCAATTATTATTGTTGCTTCTAGTGATTTTTTTCAGATACACCTGTAGGTGTTAATATTCCTCAGATGAGGCCTTTGGGTCTCAGAAGAACTGGGGAATCTGGGCAGGAACCCTCCTGCACATATGCAGTAGAGACAGGAGGGTTCCTGCACAAAATGGCTCTTAGCTATGGAAAATTCCTGAAGCGGGGCTTTGCTTAGGTGCAGAGCCCATATGTGTGACTGCACAGATGACCACTCGAAGAACCACAGCTACAGGTAAGCAACCTGTCCATTTTTAGCGAATTTTTAAAGATTTCAGCATTCCCCCATTTACAAAACTGCATTCATCTCCGTCATTTTTCAAGATACAGACATGTAACTGGGCACCATGATAGCTTCTAAATAGATCCTTAGTCCTGCCAATTTTGAAGCAAATTTGATCACCCCTGATTTTTAGGAAATTTTTAAAGTTAAACCTCAACCACAATGTCATTCAGAAATAAAGGAGATAGTGAAGTGCATCTCAGAACAATATTAGCGCTTCAAAGGGAACACCCTTTGAAGTGCTAATATTGTCCTAATATTGTAAACGGGGAAAAATCTTTTTAAAATTCCCCCAAAATCAGGGCATGATCTGATTTCCTTCAAAGTGGCCATGCCCAAGGTCCTATGTGTAAGCTATCATGGTGCCCAGTTACATGTGTGTATCTTGAAAAACGACAGAGATAACTGAATTTCTGTAAATGGGGGGAATCTTTTAAAATTCCCCCCAAAATCAGGGGATGATCCTATTACCTTCAAAGTGGTCATGACTAAGGATCTATTTAGAAGCTATCCTGTTGACCATTTTCATGTTTCTACTAAAATTAAAAAAGTTATAGGTGTTTTACATTTGCAATGCAAGTCTCTGGGGTGGGGGGAAATGGAGCTCCGGATCTGCAGCGGAGCAGAGATGAGGTGGATCGATCTGAAGCGGAGCGGACCCAGTCCAAAAGGAGTGGATCAGGATCTGGAGCAGATCAGACAGTTCGTGCACAGCCCTATTTTGTATAAATACTTATTTTCCCCTCTACCTATTACTTACTGGTGGCTGACAAGACACAGAAGGACTTAGCTCCAACAGTGTCCCAAAATAGTGTCTGCAACAAGGTAGGAACAAAGACAGACTATAAAACACATGGTCTTTGATGTCTATATACTAATGCCCAGAGCATGGGAAACAAACAGAATGAACTTGAACTCTTATTACATGAAGGCAAATACGACTTGATAGGTATAACTGAAACTTGGTGGGATGACTCTCATGACTGGAATATAGCAATTGAAGGATATAACTTGTTCAAAAAGAACAGAAGAAATAGAAAGGGAGGTGGAGTTGCACTATATGTTAAAAATACCTATCCCTGCACAGAAATACAGGCGGATGAGATTGGGAGCCCCGTCGAGAGCATCTGGATTAAAAAAAATGGGGCTAGGAATAAAAAGAATATGATAATCGGAGTCTACTACCGACCACCCAATCAAGGAGAAGACGAGGATGAAACTTTTGAGAAACAAATTGCCAGTGTTTCAAGGAAGTGTGATGTAGTAGTGATGGGGGACTTCAATTACCCTGATATCTGTTGGGAGACCATTACTGCCAAAAGCGGCCCTTCCAAGAAATTCCTGACATGTATGGGTGATAACTTTCTCCTACAGAAAGTGGTGGAAGATACTAGAGGATCGGCAATCCTTGACTTGTTATTGACCAATAGGGATGACTTAGTGGATAAAGTGGCAGTTACGGGAACTCTGGGGGAAAGTGACCACATCATACTTGAATTCTTGATTATGAAGGAGACAAAAGTCGAGCGTAGCCATACACGTACTCTGGATTTTAGGAAAGCTGATTTTAATAAACTCAGAACTATAATAAGTAAGGTCCCGTGGCAAGGGAGCCTAAAGAGAAAAGGAGTGCAGGATGGGTGGGAGTATCTAAAAAATGAAATTTTAAAGGCACAGTTACAAACAATTCCAACCAGGAGAAAAGATAGAAGACAACAGAGGAAACCAAAGTGGCTCCACAAAACGCTTATTGATGAACTGAAAACAAAAAGGGATACATATAGGAAGTGGAAGGAAGGCCAGGCTACAAAAGAAGAGTACAGACAAGTGGCGCAGAAGTGCCGAAATGGCGTCAGGAAGGCTAAAGCTGTGAATGAGCTGAGATTAGCGAGGGATGCTAAAAGCAATAAAAAGGCTTTCTTCAGATACGTGAGTAGTAAAAGACAGAGGAAAGAAATGGTGGTTCAACTGCTTAATGAGGATGGCAAATTGATAACAAATGACAAAGAAAAGGCTGAAGTGCTCAATTCCTACTTTGCCTCGGTCTTCTCCCAAAAGCGGGTCTATGACTCCCCTCGAAAAAGTGAAGCAGAAGTTGAGGGGGCAGGATTGCAGTTTGAGATTGATAAACAAATGGTCAAAGAACACCTAATTTCCTTGAATGAGTTCAAATCTCCAGGGCCCGATGAACTGCATCCAAGAGTAATGAAGGAGCTAGCGGAAGAACTCTCAGAACTTTTGTCTATTATCTTTGCAAAATCATGGAAGACGGGTGAGGTGCCGGATGACTGGAGGAGGGCTAACGTTGTCCCTATCTTCAAAAAGGGCAAAAAGGAGGAACCTGGGAACTACAGACCAGTCAGTCTGACATTCATCCCTGGGAAAATTCTGGAGCAGATTATAAAGAAGTCAATCTGTAAACACCTTGAAATCAATGCAGTGATTACTAGAAGCCAACATGGATTTGTCAGGAACAAATCCTGTCAGACTAATTTGATCTCATTTTTTGATAGGATAACTTCCCTTGTGGACTGTGGGAATGCTGTGGACGTCATATATCTTGACTTCAGCAAAGCTTTTGACAAAGTACCACATGACATTCTGATTAACAAACTAGCTAAAAGTGGGCTAGATGGAACAACTATTAGGTGGATCCACAGTTGGCTACAGAATCGGACTCAAAGAGTACTTATCAATGGAACCTTCTCAAACTGGGGAGAGGCAACGAGTGGGGTGCCGCAGGGCTCAGTCCTGGACCCAGTGCTCTTCAACATTTTTATTAATGATTTGGACGAGGAGGTGCAGGGAACGCTGATCAAATCTGCAGATGACACAAAATTGGGTGGGATAGCTAATACCCTGGAAGACAGAAACAAACTTCAAAGTGATCTTGATAGGCTGGAGTGCTGGGCTGAAAACAACAGAATGAAATTTAATAGGGATAAATGCCAAGTTCTACATTTAGGGAATAGAAACCAAATGCACAGTTACAAGATGGGGGACACTTGGCTCAGCAATACTACACACGAGAAAGATCTTGGAATTGTTGTAGATCGCAAGCTGAATATGAGCCAACAGTGCGATATGGCTGCAAGAAAGGCAAATGCTATTTTGGGCTGCATTAATAGAAGTATAGCTTCCAAATCACGTGAGGTACTGGTTCCTCTCTATTTGGCCCTGGTTAGGCCTCATCTAGACTATTGCGTCCAGTTCTGGGCTCCACAATTCAAGAAGGAAGCAGACAAGCTGGAGCGTGTTCAGAAGAGGGCAACCAGGATGATCAGAGGTCTAGAAACAAAGCCCTATGAAGAGAGACTGAAAGAACTGGGCATGTTTAGCCTGGAGAAGAGAAGATTGAGGGGAGACATGATAGCACTCTTCAAATACTTAAAAGGTTGTCACACAGAGGAGGGCCAGGATCTCTTCTCGATCCTCCCAGAGTGCAGGACACTCCTGACTGTTAGAGCAGTGCGACAATGGAATCAGCTACCTAGGGAGGTTGTGGGCTCTCCCCCACTAGAGGCCTTCAAGAGGCAGCTGGACAACCATCTGTCAGGGATGCTTTAGGGTGGATTCCTGCATTGAGCAGGGGGTTGGACTCGATGGCCTTGTAGGCCCCTTCCAACTCTGCTATTCTATGATTCTATGATTCTATGATTAACATATCTCTTGGAACAGATAACCCAGAAGGCTCCAAATGCACTTATTTTTATTTGTGGGGATTTTAATGCCCGATTAGGAGCAGCTTCAGAGGGTCTTCTGCAACCACTTGGCATAGAGCTGGAAGATATTTTCCTAACAGCCCATATGTCTATTGATAGTAAATACAATAAACATGGATTAAAGTTTCTAGAATTTCTGTATTATCATAATCTATACACTCTCCATGGGAGTTCCGTGGGCCAATCTAGAGTCATTATATTTGAGCAAGGAGGCATTAGTGCTATTGACCATGTAAAGGTCTCACCATCATTATTATAATACAAAGAATAGTATTTTCTATTAGCTTGTATTGTAAATGTGGAAGTGGTAGGTGGAAGGTTGGTTGGCCATTATCATGGAATATAAATTCAGTCCAGAAACTCTGGACAAATGATGTGCAAACTAAACATCAGCACAAGCAAAATTAGTTCTTTGTAATCCCTGTGACTCACCAGTATGGGCTCTGTGCCTGCGCAGAGCGACGTTGAGAACATTCTAGAGCTGAGCATAGTTTTGACAGAAGCCCTCCTGCCTTCTCCACTGGGCATGCTCAGGTGTGGCTCCCTATTCCCCACACAGTTCCTTTTTGTCCACTACCACAGCACTGGTGAAGTATTACAGCACAGGCCTGGAGAGTTACGTTGACAGAAGACTGCCCGGGCGAAGCAGGGCTTTGCTGTTATCTTCCTCCCCGTTAATTGACCATTGTTCAATCCTAGACATGTCCTGTTGGCTTCCAGTAACTAACATGGAATCAACAACCAAGGCAGACTAACTCAGCAAACAGAAGGGATTAAAGATGTGGATTCAGGGTACAAGCAGGGTGATCAAAAGAGTTTCGGCTGAGAGGGAGGGGAGAAGAAGGAGGAGAGATTTTCCTACTTAAACTCTGTGTATGCTCAATAAACTCACTTGAGTGGCCTCGGTCGCTTCAAGTCACTTCAACCTTCAACCCTCAGATGTGTGCGTGAGTATTTACTACAGAGTGGCGCTCGCTCACAGGGACCATCGCAACCGCCTAACATACTTTGCCGTCAGCCTGGCGCAGGCTTCCAGTGGTGCACCCTCGTCTCCTCGAGACCCCCGTCTTCAAAAGACCCCAAGCGGTAAGTATGGGTTGCAAGTTGTCAAGCCACCAGCAGAAGCACGCGGTAGAATTGACCCGCATAGTCAATAAGACAGGGGGGGCAAGCCACATTGTCCTCGCTTCAGAAGCTGGTTGGTGAGATTGGGAAATTTTGTTTATGGTACCCGAAAAGCGGTTCGCTACTTTTAAGTGATTGAGAAAAAATAGGGGAAGTTTTACATCAAGAGCCCTGGGCCCCGGTTGAGATTTTGCTTTCTTGGTTCCAGTGTTGGGTAGCGCTCAACAAAATTCATCAAAGAAACTCAGCCACTTTGCCTGCTGGCAGGCTAAGCGTTAATCTACCACCCCAAGACAAAGCAGTTGGAATTTGTAAGCCAACCCCCCCTGTAGTTTCTGCTTTTGCATAAAGCTCCCGCTCCTGAAGAAAACCCACCTCAGGACATTTTGACTACTAGCGGTTTGAGCGTTAATCCGCCACCGTACTATAATGCAATTGAAATTTGTAAGCCAAAATCTTCCCTAGCCCTAACTTTAACATCAGTACCAACTCCTGACCCACAGCCAACTCAAATTGTTTCACCACAGCAAGTTTTAGAAGCCCAATTTACTTGCAGACAAGAAGACATAGTAAAATTGTCAGAAATGTCTTCCTTGTGTCCTGTACACGATACTGGCCAAATAAATCCACAAAATGTCTGTATTGTAGATTATAAACCCTTGCCATGCCCTGTTCTTAGCAAATCTCAGGCGCAGAGTGTTTGGCCAGCAGTAGCAGCCCTGCCCTTAAAGGCAGACGCCTCCTCTAGGCAGGCAAGCAAGCAAAGCAAGCTCCCTTCCCTGCGTCCAGCAACTGCCTCCTTTCTCCTTTCCTTCCTCCCTGGGCAGCAAGCGCACAAACCCCTTCGCCATCCTGCCAACTCTGCCTCCACCTCCTCCTCAGCGCAGCGCCGTCACAGAGCTGCCACCAGCCATAAGCGACAGAAGCACCAAGTCGGTGCTAGAGAGCGAGTGAAGTGGGGTAGGAGTGCAGCGAGTTGCCCAGACCACTGGCCTAAGCTCAGAAGTGCTTCAAGAGTGCTTCTGCCACGCCGCTTCTCCAGGCGAGGCTGGGTCAAGAGCGTGCGCAGCAGCGGCAGCCATAAATGTAGGCCCAAGCCCCGCGCCGTCACACAGAGAAGGCAGCCGCTTGAGAAAATAGCCCAGAGAAGCGCGCCTCCTCCCCGTGTGACGAGCTGGCCGCATTCAGGCGAGCGCACCTTAAGTTCCACACGCGCCCTGAAGCTGCAAAGGCAAGACTATTTGAGTTTAAACTCACGGGCTGTCTCCCCCTCTCTCCCCTCGTGTGTACTTGGTGTGTCCTCCACCATAGCCACCAGCATAGTTTCCACCCCTGCCACCACAAGTGACAGTGCAAAGATAGATCCTACCTTGCAAGAAAAAATAGAAATTAAATCTCCCAGAGAAGTGCAAAGAGTTCCCTTCCAACTTTCTGATCCTTTGCCTTCTAGATGTTTAAGCCTAGTACTTCCCTACTTAAGCAATAAGAAGGAAAAAATGTTTATTGTTCCAAGAGTAATTGATTCTGATTGTGCCAGCACCATTTTGGTGCAGCCTCGGGCATATTTGCCACGAATCCTTCCACTTCACACCAGACCTCCTCAATAGTTAGAATTGCTTGATCCAAGCCCTACATGTTAACGCAGAGTTGCTCCAACCCAACGTCCTTTTTTCAGATGTATTCATGCCATTACAGACCCAGGCATGAACTCTGAGCCAGCCAATATAATTAAAACCTGCAAGAATATTAGCACAGCCTCTCATCATGCAAGATCTTAGCTGTAGCTCTTGTAAAAAGAGCAAAGCCATAGTTCCTTTGCTATGTCTGATGCGAAAAGTTTTTTTTAAAAAAATCCTTCCAAAAATTAGCACAATAGTTACACACCCAACCTGAATTTAATTTCCCAAAGATTTTCAAATTGATTTAAAAGACAGTTTTCCACCATTCCTCTAACAAAAGCTAGTTTAAAGTCTGCTTTTACAGTTTCTGCCCTGCCCCAGGGTATATTAAATAGCCACTGTCTGTCAGTCTTTTGTTTCCCAAACACAAGCTTATGCAGATTTCAGAGCACAGAGAAAGAAGCGTGGGCTTCAAACCCTTAGCATAAGATCTAACCGAAGATTCCAAAGCCTTAGCAGAGTTAGAAGGGCCCCACAAAGCCATCTAGTCCAACCCCCTGCTCAATGCAAGAATCCAACCTAAAACATCCCTGAAAAATGCTTGTCCAGTTGCTCCTTAAATGCCTCCAGTTTAAGAGAGCTCACTACCTCCCTAAATAATTTGTTTTTCTCTCACTAAAATGCCGATAGAATGCCTTCTGCAAATGTCTGTAGCATTGCAAATATCAGTAGATGAATTTGAGAGATTTTTTTCTTTTCACGTCCCCCAACGCTTTATTTTTCTGTGTATTGACTCATCTTTTCCCCTAACCGCTGTTCCCATGTTCCACTCCATCATGTGCCCACCTTATATACAGATAAGAGAAGAGTAACTCACTTTAATCCTATCACCCAGCAGTGACAAACTATTTTCCCGCTGCCAATGTATCTGTTTTTACAATTGAATCTTATGTTAAGCTTCCAAAATGTGTGCTTTAGTATTACAAATTTACCTAGACCTTATGTTACCTCAAAAGTTGCTGCAAATTTCATAGCTTCTTTAACATGACAATAAGTCTCCCAAGATCCTTTCTTACATGCAGAGCCATTAAAGCCCCCTGATTGAAAGTTTCACTCAGGTTTAACTAGCCCTTAGCAGCCTAGCTAAGAGCAAGCACAAAGTGAAAACTTAGCCCTATTTTAAAAGGAAAAAGCACAAATTCCTGTACATAATATTGTTGTTATTGCTCTTCATCCAAGCGATGAAGATTGTCCACACCTCTCTTGTAGTTTATTTCCAATATACAGGTTTTCAGAGTTTTCCCAGCCTAGCCTAGAGATACAAGAAGTCCTCTCAGAAAATAATAATAAAAGATGAAACCCAGGTGAACTGCAGTACCAGAGTCCAGATGAGTTGCAGTACAGAGTACCAGAATCCAGATGACATCAGTTGCAGCAGTCTTCCAGCATCAAAAAACCATCAGAGCCAGAAACAGCTGCCCCAATGATTCCATATTGGCTATTTGCTTCAGCCAGTGAGAAGACCCACAATGGACTGTAAGCAGTGTTCCAGATAACTTGGTTACCGTTGAAACCAGCAAGAAGACTTGCCTTTTGCCTTTAAAGAAGATTTGCTTTTTGTTTTTAACAAAAAGACTTGCTTTGCTCTAAAAATTTCTATCCCATCAAGAACTGATATCTCTGCTAAATAAAAAATGAACTTTGAATGAAATTGTTTTACTCCTATATAAAAATAGAACTTTGTGTGAAATTGTTTTACTTATGTAAGAAGGACTTGCCTTGCAAAACCATGCAGCCACTGACTACTTCTTCAACAAACACCTAAGCTGCAACAATATAGAAAGCATGTGTTGTTTTAACCTGCTGGACAATTTCCACAAAAATACAACCCAGCCTGGACTTTACAAATAGTCATACCTCCCTCTCAGCTGACTAAATTCTCTCTTGAAGTAAAGTACTGTATATATTACATTGTACTACTCTTTCCTGAAGTATTATATGTATTGTATTGTATTCATCACGATATTAATAGTCGCCTGTTGTTCTGTTCAATGTATCCCAAATATCTTGTTCCATGTATTCCTAATCTGGTCCAAATGTATAGCCGCTTCTGGCAAAAAAATACCCCTCTGAGACCTTATCGTCCAGAACACATACAGATGTTATACATACAGCTGTCCAATCACGTCCCGGGAGTTCATCAAGACAACACCAATTCGGCATAATAAATTAATAAGGAAAGGGGAGATGAAGTATTACAGCACAGGCCTGGAGAGTTACGTTGACAGAAGACTGCCCGGGCGAAGCAGGGCTTTGCTGTTATCTTCCTCCTTGTTAATTGACCATTGTTCAATCCTAGACATGTCCTGTTGGCTTCCAGTAACTAACATGGAATCAACAACCAAGGCAGACTAACTCAGCAAACAGAAGGGATTAAAAATGTGGATTCAGGGTACAAGCAGGGTGATCAAAAGAGTTTCGGCTGAGAGGGAGGGGAGAAGAAGGAGGAGAGATTTTCCTACTTAAACTCTGTGTATGCTCAATAAACTCACTTGAGTGGCCTCGGTCGCTTCAAGTCACTTCAACCCTCAACCCTCAGATGTGTGCGTGAGTATTTACTACACATTGGGAACATTCTTGGTTTTCCTTATTGTAGAGATGTGAAGCCCTGGTGTGGGGGATGGGATGAAAACATCCCCCGGGCTGTTCCCCCTCCCCAAACAATGGAAATCATGAATAACTTTGTATTATGAAATATTTTCTTTTAGATTGGTAAATAAAATATTTATCAAGGTCCTTCTATATTGTTACCCAGACTTTATTGCCCCTCAAATTTTTTAAAAACTGTAATAAAGCTTTCGTAGAAAGACTAGAGATGTAAACATTTCTGGGAATGATGAAACCATTGAGGGCGGGGGGAAGAGAAATGTTTTTTAATCCTCTCTGTAAGTTTCCCAGCATAGTTATTTCTCCCATTTCTTAATCATTGATTGAATGTATCTTTTACTGATAAACATTTAGGGATGCTTCAAGTCATGTTCAGTTTCCCAACATATGAGTAGAGTCACTCTATCATGATGTGGAAGAAGATGTGCATTTTGAAAGTTTGGCCTTTATTCTACAGAGTCCTTTGTTTCTGGATTGGTTTTGGTTAGATGTTGTAGCAGTCAATTAATGTAGTTCCAATCTAAAACCCACATTTTTATGTAATCTCGCCACTGCTGCCAGATGTGACAAAACAACCTGGGCTTTTTTAAAATTAACTTCGAAGCTGGGGTCTATGGAACACACTGCCACAGTTTTTAATAAAATTCCCAATTAGACCTCACTGCTAAGGAATGCTGCCTCAGCTACAAAATCTTTAACTGCTTACCACTAGAATAAACCCTCTATCTAAAAGAAACTCAGTAGCTTGTTCCTATCACATAGGCATGGAATTGACACCACTACTAAAGACGACTTTTTAAAATGAACAAATACGTTTATTAATGGAAATTATTTCGAAATGAGAATAAAATAACTTCAAATAATAGGTTGAGATCGCTTAAAGGTTCTTAAATTAAATACGTTGCTAATTGGTGAGAGAGTCTTTCACAGTTAAATAAAATCTCAATAGCCTTTCCTTCTAGCCAGATTTCCCTAAACACTTACAGGTTTAGGGATTTCCTTAAAATCCCATACTATTGGAATGATGTATTCCCTCTGTCTCCAGTTCTTGCTGATTCTTTTGCTTTCTAGGGTCATTCAGATGTTTCAGGTGCTACTTGCTGAAATCCCTTGTGGTGAAACCTGAAATATATTATGTGTAACTTGATTTGCTCATAAAATTATCACTTTTGTTATAATAAACTTAAAAGTATTGTTTATTCAGACAATGATTATGTTTACTGTGTTAACTTTTAAACATTTTTAATTTTAATGATAATTTTATGAGCAAACCAAATTATACAGAATATCTTTTTATATTCCTAAAGCAGCCTTCCACAATCCGGTTCCCTCCAGATAATTTGGACTACAACTCCCAGGATTCTGACCATTGGCCATGCTGGATAGGACTGGCGGGAGCTGATGTCCTAAATATCTGGAGGGCACCAGATTGTGGAAGATTGTCCTATAGCAACAAAATGACTTTAGAAAGCTAAACAATGCTTTTAAAAAGGGATTGCATTTTTTTATATATCTATTTCCTACCACCATTCTCTGCCTTGGTGTCAATGACTGTGTTGGTACCTATGTCATTGTTGCAGTATTGCAACAATACTGACATATCTCAACATCTCCAAGGGAACTCTCAGTTTGACCTCAACTGCCCAGCCTATGCCTACGCCTGACCTTGAGGCTATTTCATCCTTGGTCCCTCTGGCCTTAACAGTCCCATTATCAGATCTGGAGAATTACCGTGTCTACATAATTGGGGCTTGCATCAATGACTCCTTTGGGAACAACGGTGAGAGACCAGACTGCTCTGTCTCCCGTGGATGATGTGCATCCCTATGTTGAGCAGGTCACCAGTCTTGAAATCAAGCTCTTGTGACTAATTCGGTCCTCCAGAAGGTTCATCCCCATGTTGCCAGCAATCCTTTTTATGATTAAGCAGTCCTGGGTAAAACAGTCATCTATGCCTTTTACATCTCACAAGATAGAGAATTTGTATAGAATACAGGGGTTGTGTGTGCAGATTTTAATTTCATAATTGTCTGTCTAACTCTGTCATAGTGGAGGTGTCCCAGGACAAGGCTAGACAGAAATCACATACAGCACCATTTGACCATGAGGGTAGAAAGTCTGATGCCGTGGGCTGGAGGATCTACTCTATGGGGCACTTTAGCCATGTGAGTTGCAAATTATTAGATCTTCATGGCTGCTTATCTTTGGGAGCAAGCATCCTCATTCTTTGATCACCTTCTAGAAGACAAATGGAGGATGGCTGTGATCTTCCAGATTGAGGCTCACCAGTTGGCTGGTCACCAGATCAACACAACATACCACACCACATGGCAGACTATGGATCAAAAGTTATGGCAGGGGCGGTGTCATTGACCGCTTTGAGGCCCAGTATTGGGCAAAAGGCGGGATACAAATAATAATAATAATAATAATAATAATAATAATAATAATAATAATAATAATAATAATAATTGTGGCAGCATGTGTTCTTATGCTCCAGATGTCTGACCCAGGAGACACATTCAAGGGTTGCAGATCTACCATTTGATGGTGAGGGTCTCTTTAGTTCCAAGAGAAATGACACCTTGGACCAGGCGCAGAAAATGAAATCCAATTAAAATGGGCATCAGTGTACCTGTCTTCAGAGGGCCATCCTTTGGCAACACCCTTTCATCCCTGGGAATATATTACAACGAACACCTGGGTCCTTGACATCATACAATTGGGATATGGCACTGAATTCATCTCTCTTCCTCCCAATGGATTTTTTTAAGCTACTCACCCATCCCCAGCTTTATGTAACAAAATAACTACTTTTGCCTAAAGGTAGCCAGAAATCTACAGGATTCTTTATTCCACACTACCCTCCAAAAGGCAGTGTATTTTGCCTTATTCTTGATCTCAGAGGAGTCCATTGGTTTTTCCATGCAAAGAAGTTCTATGTGGTCATGCTTTCTTTCTATCTGCCATTGCTTAGCTAAGGCATCATTGCTGCTGATTTCCATCCATCCCCCATATCATCACTTTTTCCAATTCATGCTGTTCCAACTTCAGGCCCTCCCTTTTGGGATTGCTATACCCTCAGGAGTTTTTAGCAAATGCACAGCAGTTTTGGCAGCAAATTGTGATTGGAAGGTGTGACTATTTCCCCATACATAGATGATGGGGTCTTAGTCACCACCTCCTGCCCAGTTTGCTCTGTTATATCCATGTTACCCTTTCCTTAATAAAAAAAAGACCTGAGACTCCTAGTAAACCAAGAGAAATGGCATCTTCACCAGTTTCAGTGCTCACAATTCATTGCGACTTTCCAAAACACAGTTTAGGGCTTGCCTATCTACTTCATGACATGGCAGATATATTGATAGCCCAGCCTGCTATTCAGGCATGACAGGTCTACAGATGTCTGGGATACCCAATAGTCACCACGGAAGTAACACCATATCCTTGCTTCACTCTAGGCCACTTTCACCATGAAAGTTGCCTTCTTGATAGTTGTGACCTCTTCCTGGAGGGCAGGCAGGCTTTGGAGAGATGAGCCCTGCTGGATCAGACCAAGGGCCCATCTAGTCCAATATTCCATTCACACAGTGGCCAACCAGCTGTCTGGAACCCCCACTAGTAGGACATGAGTGCGATAGCGCCCTCCTGCATATGTTCTCCAGCAACTGGTGCACATAAGGCATTCTGCTCCAGTAGTGGAGGTAGCATATCACCATCGTGATTAGTAGCAAGTGATAGCCTTGTCTTCCATGAATTTGTCTAATCCCCTTTCAAAACTATCCAAATTGGTAGTCATCACTACATCTTGTGGAAGTGAATTCCATCATTTCACTATGTGCTATGTGAAGAAGTACTTCCTTTTATCTTCCCTGAATTTCCCACCAATTAGCTTCATAGGATGACCCTAGGATCCAATATTATGAGGGAGGGAGAAAAATCTCCCTATCTCCTTTCTTGCCTATCTATTTTCTTCACCTTATTTGCTATTTTATTGTTTTACTCTGTACAGTACTCTGGCCCAAACCACGGCCTTGGTCACATGTCTGATTTCACAGCAAACCTGTTCTACATAACATCTTAATTAACACAATTATCAGCCATTGTTACAAAATATACATCCTGCTAATTATAGCAAACAAATTGGAGAGGAAGATTTATGGGTCAAAATGTATTATTTAGAAATACCACCTCCAAATCATCCCCCGCAACTCACACAGAAAACTACAGCCCTCCTCCCACACACACTGCACATGCATTCATTCATAGTCACGCCAGTCCTTTTCCAGCTTCGTTGGCTGCCAGTCCAGGTCCGGGCCCGATTCAAAGTGCTGATATTAACATTTAAAGCCCTAAACGGCTTGGGCCAGGCTATCTGAAGGAATGCCTCCTCCCGTATGTACCTACCTAAGGTACATTAAAAATAAGAACTTGAATGTCTTAGAATGGCCCAATGTACCTGAGATCATCCTCAGGGGTCCTTCTCAGCGAGCCCCTGCCAAAGGAAGTGAGGCAGGTGGCTACCAGGAGGAGGGCCTTCTCTGCTGTGGCACCCCAGCTGTGGAATGAGCTCCCTAAGGAGTTTCGCTTGGCACCTACATTATATGCTTTTAGACACCAGGTGAAGACCTTTTTATTCTCCCAGGATTTTAACAGTCTATAAATAAATTTTAACTTGGTGTTTTAAATTTGTAATTTTGCATTGCTGCTGTTTTTATCTGGTTGAGCTTTTATATTGTATTTTATATTATGGTTTTATACTGTTGTTTTATACTTCGAATGTTTTTAATTTTTGTGAACCGCCCAGAGAGCTCTGGCTATTGGGCGGTATAGAAATGTAATAAATAAATAAATAAATAAATAAATAAATAGACAAACACCCCATGCATGCAATTCAGACATCAATACACACACTGCTAGCACGAACTCGCACACACACTCCAATCACCCACTCCAAAAACACACGCATGCACACATACATTCACTCAAACACCCCATGCACCCCATTCAGACATGAATACACACACTGCCAGCACCCGCCACCCACCCCAGTCTTACCTGCTGCTGCTGCTTCCCTTGCTGTTGCTTCTCCTTCTCCTCCTGCTTGCTGCTTCTTCCTCTCCTCCTCCAGCGATCGCACCAGCTCAGGAGGAGAGGACTAGATCATGCTGGGGGGGGGAGCAAACTGACCCCAGCCCCTTGCCTCTCATTGCAATGCGACAAGAGGCAAGGGGAGGGGCTCCGTGTTCACTCCCTGTACTGGGCAGCTGGGCCTGGCCCAGCTGCCTGGGGCAGGGAGCAAACTGACCCCCACCCTTTGCCTCTCGTTGCTGCCTAGATCGGCCGTGGGGGCTAGGAGACGCGTTCCTGGAAGTCCAGAACGCGTCTTCCAGGTCCTCCCCCCAGCGCCAATGCAGGCCTTCTTCTGCACGCTGGCACAAAGGCACATCTCCTAGCCCTCACTCCCAGCGGGGGTGCCCTCATCTAGGGTGGCTCAGGGAGGGCTATGGCACACGTTCCTGGAAGCCCAGGAACGCATACAGCAGCCCCAGCCCCTGTGTTTTGCCTGGACATAATGGGGAAAACGGGGATTTTCCCCTGGATTGGGCTTGCCCCCCTCCCATTTCCAGACATGTCCAGGCAAAACCAGACATACGGACACCTTACTTATGATGAAAAACATGTGCACGACATGATGCTGCCACTACCATGCTTCACTGTGGGGATGGTATTCTCAGGGCAATGAGCACTGTTGGCTTTGCCCCACACCTACGTTTTTGTGCTAAGGCCAAAAAGTTCCATTTTAGTCTCATCAGACCAGAGAACCTTTCCCCACATATTTTCTGTGTGTCCTACAAGCCTTTTGGTAAAATCCAAATAGTATTTGATATGATTTCCCCCACCCCCCAGCAATGGCTTTCTTCTTGCCACTCTTCCATAAAGCTCAGTTTTGTGGAGTATCCAGGTAGTATAATGTCCCATGGACAGTTTCTCCCATCTCAGCTGTGGATCTCCAGCTCCTTCAGAGTTACCATTGGCCTCTTGGTTGCTTCTCTGACATATGCCTTCCTTACCCGGTCACTGAATTTTGATGGATGGCCTTCTCTAGGCAGAGTTGCAGTTGTGCCATATTCTTTCCATTTTGTAATAATGGATTTATTGGTGCTCCAAGGGATGCTCATAGTTTGGGATTTTTTAAAATCAGAATCATAGAATCATAGAATCATAGAATAGCAGAGTTGGAAGGGGCCTACAAGGCCATCGAGTCCAACCCCCTGCTCAATGCAGGAATCCACCCTAAAGCATCCCTGACAGATGGTTGTCCAGCTGCCTCTTGAACGTCTCTAGTGTGGGAGAGCCCACAACCTCCCTAGATAGCTGATTCCATTGTCGCACTGCTCTAACAGTCAGGAAGTTTTTCCTGATGTCCAGCCGGAATCCGGCTTCCTTTAACTTGAGCTCGTTATTCCGTGTCCTGCACTCTGGGAGGATCAAGAAGAGATCCTGGCCCTCCTCTGTTTGACAACCTTTTAAGTATTTGAAGAGTGCTATCATGTCTCCCCTCAATCTTCTCTTCTCCAGGCTAAACATGCCCAGTTCTTTCAGTGTCTCTTCATAGGGCTTTGTTTCTAGACCTCTGATCATCCTGGTTGCCCTCTTCTGAACACGCTCCAGCTTGTCTGCGTCCTTCTTGAATTGTGGAGCCCAGAACTGGACGCAATACTCTAGGCCTAACCAGGGCCGAATAGAGAGGAACCAGTACCTCACGTGATTTGGAAGCTATACTTCTATTAATGCAGCCCAAACTAGCATTTGCCTTTCTTGCAGCCATATCGCACTGTTGGCTCATATTCAGCTTGTGATCTACAACAATTCCAAGATCTTTCTCATTTGTAGTATTGCTGAGCCAAGTGTCCCCCATCTTGTAACTGTGCATTTGGTTTCTATTCCCTAAATGTAGAACTTGGCATTTATCCCTATTAAATTTCATTCTGTTGTTTTCAGCCCAGCACTCCAGCCTATCAAGATCACTTTGAAGTTTGTTTCTGTCTTCCAGGGTATTAGCTATCCCACCCAATTTGGTGTCATCTGCAAATTTGATCAGCGTTCCCTGCACCTCCTCGTCCAAATCATTAATAAAAATGTTGAAGAGCACTGGGCCCAGGACTGAGCCCTGCGGCACCCCACTCGTTGCCTCTCCCCAGTTTGAGAAGGTTCCATTGATAAGTACTCTTTGAGTCCGATTCTGTAGCCAACTGTGGATCCACCTGTTGTTCCATCTAGCCCACTTTTAGCTAGTTTGTTAATCAGAATGTCATGTGGTACTTTGTCAAAAGCTTTGCTGAAGTCAAGATATATGACATCCACAGCATTCCCACAGTCCACAAGGGAGGTTATCCTATCAAAAAATGAGATCAAATTAGTCTGACAGGATTTGTTCCTGACAAATCCATGTTGGCTTCTAGTAATCACTGCATTGATTTCAAGGTGTTTACAGATTGACTTCTTTATAATCTGCTCCAGAATTTTCTCAGGGATGGATGTCAGACTGACTGGTCTGTAGTTCCCAGGTTCCTCCTTTTTGCCCTTTTTGAAGATAGGGACAACGTTAGCCCTCCTCCAGTCATCCGGCACCTCACCCGTCTTCCATGATTTTGCAAAGATAATAGACAAAGGTTCTGAGAGTTCTTCCGCTAGCTCCTTCATTACTCTTGGATGCAGTTCATCGGGCCCTGGAGATTTGAACTCATTCAAGGAAATTAGGTGTTCTTTGACCATTTGTTTATCAATCTCAAACTGCAATCCTGCCCCCTCAACTTCTGCTTCACTTTTTCCAGGGGAGTCATAGACCCGCTTTTGGGAGAAGACCGAGGCAAAGTAGGAATTGAGCACTTCAGCCTTTTCTTTGTCGTCTGTTATCAATTTGCCATTCTCATTAAGCAGTTGAACCACCATTTCTTTCCTCTGTCTTTTACTACTCATGTATCTGAAGAAAGCCTTTTTATTGCTTTTAGCATCCCTCGCTAATCTCAGCTCATTCACAGCTTTAGCCTTCCTGATGCCATTTCGGCACTTCTGCGCCACTTGTCTGTACTCTTCTTTTGTAGCCTGGCCTTCCTTCCACTTCCTATATGTATCCCTTTTTGTTTCCAGTTCATCAATAAGCTTTTTGTGGAGCCACATTGGTTTCCTCTGTTGTCTTCTATCTTTTCTCCTGGTTGGAATTGTTTGTAACTGTGCCTTTAAAATTTCATTTTTTAGATACTCCCACCCATCCTGCACTCCTTTTCTCTTTAGGCTCCCTTGCCACGGGACCTTACTTATTATAGTTCTGAGTTTATTAAAATCAGCTTTCCTAAAATCCAGAGTACGTGTATGGCTACGCTCGACTTTTGTCTCCTTCATAATCAAGAATTCAAGTATGACGTGGTCACTTTCCCCCAGAGTTCCCGTAACTGCCACTTTATCCACTAAGTCATCCCTATTGGTCAATAACAAGTCAAGGATTGCCGATCCTCTAGTTCCTTCCACCACTTTCTGTAGGAGAAAGTTATCACCCATACATGTCAGGAATTTCTTGGAAGGGCCGCTTTTGGCAGTAATGGTCTCCCAACAGATATCAGGGTAATTGAAGTCCCCCATCACTACTACATCACACTTCCTTGAAACACTGGTAATTTGTTTCTCAAAAGTTTCATCCTCGTCTTCTCCTTGATTGGGTGGTCGGTAGTAGACTCCGATTATCATATTCTTTTTATTCCTAGCCCCATTTATTTTAATCCAGACGCTCTCGACAGGGCTCCCAATCTCATCCACCTGTATTTCTGTGCAGGGATAGGTATTTTTAACATACAGTGCAACTCCACCTCCCTTTCTATTTCTTCTGTTCTTTTTGAACAAGTTATATCCTTCAATTGCTATATTCTAGTCATGGGAGTCAACCCTGATTGGTGTTTCTCCAGAACTTTATCCCAGACTTGTTTTGATAGCTCCTTGGTCTTCATGATGCTGTTTGCTATCCAAAAAAACTCTGGGGCATTCCAAAAACAGGTGTATTTTATCTGAGATCATGTGATACTTGAATTACACACCAGTGGACTCCATTCAGGTAATTATGTGAAGGCAGTTGGTTGCATCAGAGCTTATTTAGGATTGTCACAGCACAAAGGTTGAATACAATCAAGACCTCTAAGTTTTGTATTTCTAAATCATTTTGTAAAACATGTAGATTCTTTCCCCACTTCAACATTATGGGCTATTTTGTGTAGATCAGTAAGAAGAAATCCTAATTAACTCCATTTTAATTCCAGGTTGTAACAAAACAAAATGTGAAAGTTCGGATTAAATACTTATGCAAGGTATTGTATATCAAAAAGAGGGTCAAGACTATGTAATACCATATTTCAGGAAGTGTCGGGGAGGCTGTGTGCAGAGTGCCTCATGGCACTATCAGCAGGTACAAGACTTTTAAATAAGTTTTACAGTTTATAAAATCAAGAAAAAGACCTCAGTCACTACACCTCATAAAGTTAAGAACATAAGAAGTGCCCTGATGCTGGATCAGATCAAGGGTCCATCTAGTCCAGCACTCTGTTCACACAGTGGCCATGCAGCTATCGGCCAGGGACCAACAAGACAGGACACGGGTGCAACAGCACCCTCCCACCCATGTTCCCCAGCAACTGGCGCACCCAGGCTTACGGCTTTGAATACTGGAGATAGCACACAACCATCAGGGCTAGTAGCCATTGATAGCCTTCGCCTTCATGAATTTATCCAACCCCCTTTTAAAGCCATCCAAATTGGTGGCCATCACTACATCTTGTGGTAGTGAGTTCCATAATTTAACTATGCGCTGTGTGAAGAAGTACTTCCTTTTATGTGTCCTGGATCTCCCAACAATCAGCTTCATGGGATGACCCCGCTGGGTTCTAGTATTTTGAGAGAGGGAGAAAAATGTCTCCCTATCCACATTCTCCATACCATGCATAATGTTGTACACCTCTATCATGTCTCCCCTTAGCCTCCTTTTTTCCAGGCTAAACAATTCCAGTTGATGTAAACTTCTCTGATAGGGGAGATGCTCCAGCCCCGTAATCATTTTAGTTGTCTTTTTCTGCACTTTTTCCAGCTCTATAATATCCTTTTTTAGGTGTGGTGACCAGAACCGTATGCAGTATTCTAAGTGTGGTTGCACTGTACTGTACAAAGGCAGTATGATACCGGCAGTTTTCTTCTCAGTTCCTTTTCCTATAATGCCTAACATGGAGTTTGCCTTCTTTACAGCGGCCACAGACTGGGTGGACATTTTCATTGAGCCGTCCACCACTATCCCAAAATCTATTTCTTGTTTGGTCACCCCCAGCTCAGATCCCATCAGGTTATACTTGAAATTGTTTTTTTTTCCCCAACGTGCATCACCTTACACTTGCTTACATTGAACCACATCTGCCATTTGGATGCCCACTCTCCCCGCTTAGAGAGATCCCTTTGGAGCTCTTCACAATTCCTTTGTGTTTTAACAACTTTAAATAATTTGGTTTAGTCTGCAAATTTGGCCACTTCACTGCTCACTCCTGATTCCAGATTATTTATGAACATGTTGATAAGAACTGGTCCCAATACAGATCCCTGTGGGACTCCATCGGGAGAATTGACCATTTATTCCTACTCTCTGCTTTCTGTTCTTTAACCAGTTACTGATCCATAAGAGGACCTCTCCTCTTATTCCATGAATGCTAAGTTTGTTCAGGAGTATTTGGTGGGGGACTTTATCAAAAGCCTTTTGGAAGTCTGAGTAAACAATGTCCACCGGATCACCCTTCTTTACATGTTTGTTGACACTCTCGAAGAATTCTAGTACATTAGTGAGACAGGAGTTGTCTTTGCAGAAGCTGTGTTGATTCTTCTTCAGCAGGACCTGCTCTTCTATATGCGTACTAATTTTGTCTTTAATAATGCTTTCAACCAATTTACCTGGAAGACATATCAAGCTAACTGGCCTGTAATTTCCTGGATCCCCCTGGATGCCTTTTTGAAAATTGGTGTTACATTGGCCATCTTCCAGTCCTCTGGTACAGAGGCTGAGCTTAGGGACACGTTGCATATTTTTGTGAAGAGGTCCTCAATTTCATATTTGAGTTCTTTGAGAACTCTAGGATGGATACCATCTGGGCCTGGTGATTTATTTGCTTTCAATTTGTCAATAAGGTTGAGAACTTCAACTTTTGTCACCACTATTTGCCTCGGTTCCGAAGACTCCCTTCCTGAAAACATCATTTCAGGCACAGGCATCTGTCCCATATCTTCTGCAGTGAACACTGATGCAAAGAAGTCATTCAGCTTCTCTGCGATCTCCCTGTCCTCCTTTAGTACTCCCTTAACTCCATTATCATCCAACGCTCCAACAGCTTCCCTAACTGGTTTCCCGCTTCTGATATATTTAAAGAATTCTTTATTGTTGGCATTGGTATTATTAGTGATGTGCTTTCAAAACACTTTTTTGCTTCTCTTATTGATTGTTTGCTTCTCCTTTGTTCCAGCTTGTGCTCCCTTTTATTTTCCTCACTTGTTCAAGACTTCCATTTTCTGAAGGAAGCCCTCTTTTCTACAATAGCTTCTTTGACACTGCTTGTTAACCATGCTGGTGACCTGTTGGACTTGGTGCTACCTTTCCTAACCTGTGGGATACATTTTAGTTGAGCTTCTATTATTGTGCTTTTGAGTAAACTCCATGCATTTGCAAGGAATTAACCCTCACGATTCCCCCTTTCAACTCTCTTTTCACTAGTTCCCTCATTTTAGAGAAATTACCTCTTTTGAAGTCAAGTATGAATGTGTTGGATTTCCTGGGCAATTTCCCACTTAATTATATATTGAATCTGATAGCACTGTGGTCACTGTTACCGATTGGTTCAACAATATTTACACTTCGTGTTAGGTCCTGGGCAGCACCACTTAGGATTAAGTCCAGGGTTGCCTCCCTTCTAGTCGGTTCCATGACCAACTGTTCCAGGGCACAATAATTTAGGACATCGAGAAATTTAATCTCTTTGTCATGACTGGAATATACATTTATTCAGTCAATGTAAGGATAATTGAAGTCACCCATTATTACAACACTTCCTCATTTGGAGGCCTCCCTGATTTTGTTTTCCATCTCAAGGTCACTCTGAGCATTTTGGTCTGGGGGACGATAGCACATTCCTAGCACTACATTAGTTTTGGGTCCCTGCATTGTTGCCCATATCATTTCTGTGGAAGAGTCTTCCCCGTTTAGGTGCTCTAGACTACACTAGATTTGACTAAAGTCTCTACAACCCTCCTCATAAATTCCTCTGAAAGGAGCCACGGCTTGGGGAATTCTCTCTCACACCTCTCCACTATGGGGCAGTATACAAATGCAATAAGTAATTAATTATAATTATAATAATAATTCACACTTCTCACTTATATATATTATCTTCTCAAGGCTTGTGTGTTGGCACCACTTCGCACTTCGAAACTTTGAACTCCTGTCTACTTCCTGCACAAACACATGACTCTGAGACCCTCTTTCTAATGCCCTATGTTGAATGCCAGTACTATGGGGCTAAGTTACAACAGGTGTCTCTGGGTTGTCTGTGCAGCCTCTGTTCGTTCTCTCTCTCTCTCTCTCTCTCTCTCTCTCAGTCATTGCACCAAACCAAAGCCTCCAGCCTCAAACAATCTCTCCCCTTCTCTCTCTGATGGTCCAGCCATGCTTATGGCTGGGGGCATTGCTTATTGCTTAGTTACATCTGGTGACTCTTACTTTAAAAACCTCTGCCACCAGCCTCTTCCTACCCATAATCACACTTATGTGGGCAACCCCCATCCCTTCCCAAGTTATCCAGAGAATTTCCTAGGGACATGTTAAAATTCCAATGTAGAATAGAGAACTCTTAGCCTGGCAGACATCCACCCACCTCAAACGTCAGCCAGACATCTTCTATGCAGAATACATTGAAATGTAACCATTTTTTGTTTCACCATCAGTTTCATGAAAACCACACATGGCTATTATCACTTTATTCTAGGGGTGTTTACCTCAGAATAACAGCACAGTCTTCTTGCCACCTGTTCCAAATCTAACAAAATGAAAATAATTATGGGCTGGATCCAGATTTAGTCATACTTGGAGGGACAACATCTGGCCACTTCCCTTAGTAACGGCAACAACAAAGTCAAGCTTCGAGGGATCCAAAAGCTCCAAGCGCTCAGCTGCCTTTGCCGACTGAGGGAAAGACCAGCCCCTTCCAGTGGGGATTGGACCCCGCTTGGGAGAGAGGGAACTTCTGAGTGGCTTGTTACGGCCATCTTTTAATGTCACAAATGCTCTGTGCAAACCTTGCAACATGAACAATATTACACATTTCCTATATTGAGTACACCCACTGAAATTAATGGGACTTAAACTAATTTCAGCTCCATTGATTTCGATGGGCCTGCTAATAAGGTAGATAGAGCATTCTATTCACATTCAAGTGAATGCAAGTAGAGCTCCCTTTCCAACCTTTCTGATCCCAAACATGGCAAGGTCTGAATTGAGTAGGGTGACTATACACCTGGTTTTGAGAGGACAAGTCCAGAAATGGGACAGCAAAAATGGGTCTGGGGGGGATTCTACTTTTGGGGGTAAAATCCGGGAAAACTGTCATGGCAGAAATCGCCATGGAAAGGCCCATTTTAGGAAGTGCAGAAACGGGCCTCTCTAGGCACTCCCAGGGCTTGTCGGGGCTGCTCCTTGGGCAGCACAATGGCACCGGCCACGGAAAGGCCTGGATTGGCATGCGAGGTGGGCTGGATGGAAGAGCTGGTTTCTGGAGCCCCTGCCCCAACTTGAATGTTCTGGTACCTCAAAATGAATTCCTGAATCAGAGAAGACCTGGAAGGAAAAATCTCCTTCTACTCTCTTTGCCTTGGAACAGGTAACATTTGTGTTTCCATCCTTCTTTTCTTCTCTCCGCAAATGCCAATAACGTGATCAGGAGAATCAAGGATAAACCATCTGCATTTATTTTACATTTTTTTTACTATCCTGTAGCAAGCATGTAATATTAATAATGATTTTTTAAAATTAATAATCCTCTGAAACTTGTTCATGATTTGGCTTCTCTCAATTTGTTAATGAATGCCAATATACTTCCCATATTTAATACCTTGATATTTTGTGTTGCATCATTTAGAAGAAATAAAGAATTATCAATGAAGGGTAGGGATGTGGAGATACCCTTTTCTTTTTCTTTTAACATTTCAGTTCAATAGTAGTCCTTTTTAAATTTAACTAAGAGGAATGAAGAGGAAGCATCAAAGAGTTAAGAAACGTTGAAAGGAATCCTTTGGCTTTGTTTCATCTATCCATTGATGCTGGTTTATAAAAAAAAAAATCTGTTGCATTTGCAGTTTCATTTCATTTTTGTTTAAAATGCATATAAGTTAATAGTCAGTGTGGCATAGTGGCTAAAGTGTTGGACTGGGAGATGGGAGATCCGGGTTCTAGTCCCCACTCAGCTATGGAAACTCACTGGATGACTTTGGGCCAGTCACAGACTCACAGCCCAACCTACCTCACAGGGTTGTTGTGAGGATAAAGTGGAGAGGAGGATTATGCATGCCAACTTGGGTTCCTCAGAAGAAAGAAAGTGGTATATAAATGATAATAATAATAATAATAATAATAATAATAATAATAATGCCTTTCTAGACTGTCAGAAGGTAGAACTCATGAATGAAACATTTTATATTATGACATAATCCATAATACAGCCTTTCCCCAACCTGGTTGGATTTGTTGGATTCCAACTCCCATGATGGGAGTTGTAGTCCAACAGATTTTGAAGGCCACTTCAAAAGTGGAAGGTTGCAATAGTACATTTGTTGCTGTCATCTGATTGATTGTCATTGAGTTTCAATCTGTTTTTATGTTACATTGAAAACTGTCCTGGGAACTTTGTTGTAGGGGGCATGAACCTTTCCAGAGGAGTAACTGTCTTAATGCGTTGTAGCTTCCAAATTTCTATTGTGAAACATTTCCTACCCTCCACGCACCAGGAGCTAATTCTGGCAGTTCACTATAAATGGTAATACTTGCTGTTGAATACTAAGGAGGTTACAGGTTATTTCTTAGGAGCAGAGAATGCTGTGGTCAGGGGTAAAGTAATTTTCCAGGATGCTACAGTAATTTTTTCTTGTAACAGAAACTTTCTAATTGGAGCTCTTCAGGAAAAAAATACTGAAAACTTGACAGATATTTTCTTTTCATGATCCCATCTCTCTTCTTGCTTTAATTCCTTTCTGGGTGTTTTGGAGAGACATTTTGGCAACTTCGCAATGTTTAGAAGAAAATCACATTTTATTCCTGTAGTCATGCTGGTGTGACATGATAAGGTAAAGGCACAATCTTCTGCATATTTAGACAAGAAAAAGTCCCACAACTCCCAGAATCCCCTAGCATAGCTGGCTGGAGAATACTGGGAGTTGTAGGGCTTTTTTCTGTGTAAACATGCATAGGATTCACCTTAAGTGAGTTTAGAATGTGAAACTCTGCACATATATGGAAACATGAAAAAAATTAACAGGGTTGCCGTTGTTGTTGTTGTTGTTGTTGTTGTTGTTGTAGCATCAGAAATGTGGCAGCTGTGCAATGTGGAAGTGAAGTGATGCATTTTAAGAAATAAAGGGGGCTGTAAGACCATAACACCCAGCATCCAAAATTGTTTAACTATACATTGTATTTGGCTGGTGGGCAGAGAGGTGCCCACCAGCCGAACACTGCATTTTGCCATTGTAGACAGTGAGGCTGCTTGCAAGGGGTGAGCAGGTACCCTGGCTGCTGACATGTTCAATAGAGTGCCAGAGGCCTTCTTCACCTGTTGCTTCTTCCGAGCTAGCTCAGGTTTTGCTGCTCAAAAGGGATTTGAGCAGTGATGTTTGGATTAGAGGGCAAGGTATTATGTGAGTGCATAGTGTAGCTTGGCTTGGCTTGTTTGAGTGTGTCTGGATCTCCTGGGCTCTAACGGCATCTTTCTGGAGTGCACCTGCTGGTTGCATGATCCATGAGGCCAGGCTCTGGTGAGTGCATAGTCCTCCTTGACAGAAGGGGTTTGCACTTGCTAAAGTAAGGCGAACAGAAGAAGAAGAAGAAGAAGAAGAAGAAGAAGAAGAAGAAGAAGAAGAAGAAGAAGAAGAAGAAGAAGAAGAAGAAGAAGAATCCTTTGTTCTTTTGTGTTCAAAAGCCATAAAGTTGTCATGTGGCACCTTGAAGACTTGCAAACTATGTTCATCTTGTGTGTGACTCCACAACTGCAGAAACCTTCCCCTCTTAACAACTTCCTCCGTTCTCTGTCAATGATCCTGTTTTGTGTTTCTAATTATGTTGATGTTAACACTTTGGGATTGCAGGCCCTATTGCAGTCAATGGGATTTCTGAGCATACATGTATAATGTTGCACTTTTCAGCTTGCTTAAATTATATCACCAACAGCAATAAAATACTAATGGCCCAGTAAGCACCTTCATTTAAGGGTGCAACCCTATATTCATTTATCTGGGAGTAAGCTTGATTGAAATCAATGGGACTTATTTCTGAGGTTCCTTTGGGCAGTTTTCTTTGGGTCCCTGATTGGGATTTCTGTTCTCTGCACACTGAGGCAGTGTAAATTCAGGAGATATTTGGATAAAAGGAGGAAAAGATCCTTGTCTAGCATGTGTTCAGTTTCATTGAATCTCTCACTTGTTCTTTATTTCAGTGATTTTAACATTAAGATGTTATGTAGAACAGGTTTGTGTTAATTGTGTGCTGTGAAATCAGACATATGACCAAGGCCATGTTTGGGTGGGCACACCCCCTTGGGGGCTGGGCATGTTGGTAGGCATGCCCCCTTAGGGTGGCCATGTTGTCCTCCTTTTCAGTTTCCAAAATATGGTCACCCTAGAATTGAGGGTCTGGGATCGGTGAACCCAGAGACAAATGGCAGGGCCAGCATGCATGACCCCAACTCTCTACCCATTTAAAACCTTTACACATTCACTGGAAGAGTTCATTTGCAGTGGGACAAACATGTGTTTTTAAAATCTGAAGTCAATCCTTTTTCATACAATCCCTTCTTCTTAACCCCAAATGGTGTTAGGCAGCTGATTTCAGTTACACAGTACTGAAGGAAATTTGCACATGCTCAGAGGCACTCTTGACCTCAAATAATGTCCTGATATTAAATATTTATTTTATTTATTTTATGTATCTCTATATCATTTGTAGCTCTATATCACAAGGATTTCAGGGCAGCGTACAGATAAAATCATACAAACAATATAAAACAAGAAATATATACAACTAAAACCAAATCGAACCATTAAGAAGCTAAAACCAGTATAGAACTTAAAAACTATGTACAGGCTTGGTGAATTTAGCCATCAAAGGCTTTGTTAAAAAGCCATGTTTTAACTTGGTGCTGAAATGAAACCAATGCCAGCGCCAGTTGGGCTTCCAAGGGGAGGGCATTCCACAGCCAGGGTGCCACAACAGAGAAAGCCCTCTCCCACGTCTCACCATAGGATACATCTCAAATGGATGGGATGTGGAGGAGGGTTCCTCCAACAGATCTCAAGTCTTGGGCAGGCATATTTAGGGAGAGGTGCTCCCTAAAGTATCAAGGTCCATTTAGGCCTTTAAACGTCATTACTAACACCTTGAATTCTGACTGGAAGCGAATAGGGAGGCAGTGCAATTCCTTTAAGATCAGTGTTATATGGTCTCTGTGAGCAGTCTAGCTGATGCATTTTGCACTAGCTGCAACTCCTGGGTCATCTTCAAGGGCAGCCCCACATAGAGTGCATTGCAGTAGTCTAATCTGGAAGTTACCAGTGCATGCATTACTGTGGCTAGATTATCCCTGTCCAGTAAAGGCCATAGTGGCGGATCAGCTGAAGCTGGCCCCAAGTACTCTGGGCCATGGAGTCCACCTGGGCCTCCAGTGATGATGGATCTAGGAATACTCCCAAGCTACATACCTGCTCCTTCAGAGGGAGTGCAACGCCATCCAGAACAAGCTGCTTACCCAATTCCCAGACTTGGAAACCACCAATCTACAGAGGTTCCATCTTATCAGGATTCAGCTTCAATTTATTCGCCCTTTTACAGCCTCCAGCACCTTCACCGCCCCAGCTGACTCCGATGACAAGGAGAAGTAGAGCTGAGTATCATCAGCATACTAATGACACCCAACCCCCAAATCCTTAATGGCCTCACCCAGTGGCCATGGTGTGGAACAGGAATCCCCAATACTACTCTCTGGAATTGTCCCTACAAGAATGAGCGGAACCATTGTAACACAGTGCCTCCTATTCCCATCTCGCAGAGCCGATCCAGTAAGATACCATGATCAGTGGTATCAAAATCCACTGAGAGATCCAGAAAGATGAACAGGGTATTCTCCCAGTATTTTAACAGTCTACAGAATCATAGAATAGCAGAGTTGGAAGGGGCCTACAAGGCCATCAAGTCCAACCCCCTGCTCAATGCAGGAATCCACCCTAAAGCATCCCTGACAGAGGGTCGTCCAGCTGCCTCTTGAAGGCCTCTAGTGTGGGAGAGCCCACAACCTCACCAGGCAACTGACTCCATTGTCGTACTGCTCTAACAGTCAGAATGTTTTTCCTGATGTCCAGCTGGAATCTGGCTTCCTTTAACTTGAGCCCGTTATTCCGTGTCCTGCACTCTGGGAGGATCGAGAAGAGATCCTGTCCCTCCTCTGTGTGACAACCTTTTAAGGATTTGAAGAGTGCTATCAAGTCTCTCCTCAATCTTCTCTTCTCCAGGCTAAACATGCCCAGTTCTTTCAGTCTCTCTTCATAGGGCTTTGTTTCCAGACAAATTTGTTTCATCCTGGTTGCCCTCCTTTGAACACGCTCCAGCTTGTCTGCATCCTTCTTGAATTGTGGAGCCCAGAACTGGACGCAATACTCTAGATGAGGCCTAACCAGGGCTGAATAGATAGGAACCAGTACCTCACGTGATTTGGAAGCTATAGTTCTATTAATGCAGCCCAAACTAGCATTTGCCTTTCTTGCAGCCATATCGCACTGTTGGCTCATATTCAGCTTGTGATCTACAATTCCAAGATACTTCTCATTTGTAGTATTGCTGAGCCAAGTATCCCCCATCTTGTAACTGTGCTATTTCCTAAATGTAGAACTTGGCATTTATCCCTACTAATTTCATTCTGTTGTTTTCAGCCCAGCACTCCAGCCTATCAAGATCACTTTGAAGTTTGTTCCTGTCTTCCAGGGTATTAGCTATCCCACCCAATTTTGTGTCATCTGCAAATCTGATAAGCCTTCCCTGCACCTCCTCATCCAAATCATTCATAAAAATGTTGAAGAGCACTGGGCCCAGGACTAAGCCCTGCGGTACCCCACTCGTTGCCTCTCCCCAGTTTGAGAAGGTTCCATTGATAAGTACTCTTTGAGTCCGATTCTGTAGCCAACTGTGAATCCACCTAATAGTTGTTCCATCTAGCCCACTTTTAGCTAGTTTGTTAATCAGAATATCATGGGGCACTTTGTCAAAAGCTTTGCTGAAGTCAAGATATATTATGTCCACAGCATCCCCACAGTCCACAAGGGAGGTTACCTTATCAAAATATGAGATCAAATTAGTCTGACAGGACTTGTTCCTGACAAATCCATGTTGGCTTCTAGTGATCACCACGTTGATTTCAAAGTGTTTACAGATTGACTTCTTTATTATTATTATTATTATTATTATTATTATTATTATTAATTTATTTATATAGCACCAACAATGTACATGGTGCTGTACAGAGTAAAATAGTAAATAGCAAGACCCTGCCGCATAGGCTTACATTCTAATAAAATCATAATAAAACAATAAGGAGGGGAAGAGAATGCACCAAACAGGCACAGGGTAGGGTAAAACTAGCAGTATAAAGTCAGAACAAAATCAAGTTTGAAAGCTTTAGGAAAAAGAAAAGTTTTTAGCTGAGCTTTAAAAGCTGCGATTGAACTTGTAGTACTCAAATGTTCTGGAAGAGCGTTCCAGGCGTAAGGGGCAGCAGAAGAAAATGGACGAAGCCGAGCAAGGGAAGTAGAGACCCTTGGGCAGGTGAGAAACATGACATCAGAGGAGCGAAGAGCACGAGCGGGGCAATAGTGTGGGATGAGAGAGGAGAGATAGGAAGGAGCTAGACTATGAAAAGCTTTGTAGGTCAACAGGAGAAGTTTATATTGGATTCTGAAGTGAATTGGAAGCCAATGAAGAGATTTCAGATGTGGAGTAACATGGTCAGAGCGGCGAGCCAAGAAGATGATCTTAGCAGCAGAGTGGTGAACAGAAACTAACGGACTGATGTGAGAAGAAGGAAGGCCAGTGAGAAGAAGGTTGCAGTAGTCCAACCGAGAAATAACCAATGCATGAACAAGAGTCTTGGCAGAAGAGACAGACAAAAATGATCGAATCCTGGCAATATTATACAGGAAAAAACGACAGGATTTAGCTACTGTCTTGATATGAGGAATAAAGAAGAGCGAGGAATCAAATATAAAGGGGACGGTGTAAAAGCCGGAACGGAACGGAACAGGCCGGAACAGCCCCATTATATTAAAAAACCATACCAAAAACAGTGGCATGTGTTAGCAACACTTGAGAACAATATTTTAGGACTAAAACCATACCAATATTATATCACTATTAACCCCAAAACTCCCAAAACGACGTCCGGAACAGAATGGGATGGCCGGAACGGCCACTAGGGAACGAGCGATACCAACCAAATTCACCAGTCATGCATAACTAAATGGCAGGGATGCAATAAGCCACAAAAGTTGCCCCGAAACCACGTTCAGATACCCGTTCCGGGCAAAAACACGTATTTCACAAAACGGGCCGTAACGGCAGCTTCCCAATGAGATAAGTGAACCAAACTCACCAGAGGCACATGACAAGGTGGGACAAATATAGAAAGCTCCAAAAGTTGCCCCCAAACCACGTTCAGATACCCGTTCCGGGCAAAAACGTGTATTGCGCAAAAAGGGCCGTAACGGCAGCTTCCCAATGAGGTAAGTGAACCAAACTCACCAGATGCACTTGACAAGGTGGGGCAAATATAGAAAGCTCCAAAAGTTGCCCCGAAACCACGTTCAGATACCCGTTCTGGGCAAAAACACGTATTGCGCAAAACCGGCCGTAACGGCAGCTTCCCAATGAGGTAAGTGAACCAAACTCACCAGATGCACATGACAAGGTGGGACAAATATAGAATGCTCCAGAAGTTGCCTCAAAACCACGTTCAGATACCCGTTCCGGGCAAAAAAGTGTATTGCGCAAAAAGGGCCGTAACGGCAGCTTCCCAATGAGGTAAGTGAACCAAACTCACCAGAGGCACATGACAAGGTGGGACAAATATAGAAAGCTCCAAAAGTTGCCCCGAAACCACGTTCAGATACCCGTTCCGGGCAAAAACGCGTATTGCGCAAAATGGGCCTTAACGGCAGCTTCCCAATTATATAAGTGAGCCAAACTCACCAGATGCACATAACTAGGTGGGGCAAATATAGAAAGCTCCAAAAGTTGCCCCGAAACCACGTTCAGATACCCGTTCCGGGCAAAAACACGTATTGCGCAAAACGGGCCGTAACGGCAGCTTCCCAATGAGGTAAGTGAACCAAACTCACCAGATGCACTTGACAAGGTGGGGCAAATATAGAAAGCTCCAAAAGTTGCCCCGAAACCACGTTCAGATACCCGTTCCGGGCAAAAAAGTGTATTGCGCAAAAAGGGCCGTAACGGCAGCTTCCCAATGAGGTAAGTGAACCAAACTCACCAGAGGCACATGACAAGGTGGGACAAATATAGAAAGCTCCAAAAGTTGCCCCGAAACCACGTTCAGATACCCGTTCCAGGCAAAAACGCGTATTGCGCAAAATGGGCCTTAACGGCAGCTTCCCAATTATATAAGTGAGCCAAACTCACCAGATGCACATAACTAGGTGGGGCAAATATAGAAAGCTCCAAAAGTTGCCCCGAAACCACGTTCAGATACCCGTTCCGGGCAAAAAAGTGTATTGCGCAAAAAGGGCCGTAACGGCAGCTTCCCAATGAGGTAAGTGAACCAAACTCACCAGAGGCACATGACAAGGTGGGACAAATATAGAAAGCTCCAAAAGTTGCCCCGAAACCACGTTCAGATACCCGTTCCGGGCAAAAACGCGTATTGCGCAAAATGGGCCTTAACGGCAGCTTCCCAATTATATAAGTGAGCCAAACTCACCAGATGCACATAACTAGGTGGGGCAAATATAGAAAGCTCCAAAAGTTGCCCCGAAACCACGTTCAGATACCCGTTCCGGGCAAAAACACGTATTGCGCAAAACGGGCCGTAACAGCAGCTTCCCAATGAGGTAAGTGAACCAAACTCACCAGATGCACTTGACAAGGTGGGGCAAATATAGAAAGCTCCAAAAGTTGCCCCGAAACCACGTTCAGATACCCGTTCCAGGCAAAAACGCGTATTGCGCAAAACGGGCCGTAACGGCAGCTTCCCAATGAGATAAGTGAACCAAACTCACCAGATGCACATAACTAGGTGGGACAAATATAGAAAGCTCCAAAAGTTGCCCCGAAACCACGTTCAGATACCCGTTCCGGGCAAAAACGCGTATTCCGCAAAATAGGCCGTAACGGCAGCTTCCCAATGAGATAAGTGAGCCAAACCCACCAGATGCACATAACTAGGTGGGGAAAATATGGAAAGCTCCAAAAGTTGCCCCGAAACCACGTTCAGATACCCATTCCGGGCAAAAACACGTATTGCGCAAAAACGGGCCGTAACGGCAGCTTCCCAATGAGATAAGTGAACCAAACTCACCAGATCCACATGACAAGGTGGGACAAATATAGAAAGCACTTTTTTTGCCCGGAACGGGTATCTGAACGTGGTTTTGAGGCAACTTTTGGAGCTTTCTAAGGTGATGAAATGATGATGATGATGATGAAGAAGAATCTGAGTTCACAATTACACTAATTAGTTAAAGAGGAGTAACTTTGTTTTGCTGTTGATTATAACACAAGGCTATAAGGAAATACACAGGTCGCTGTTTGACTGTTGCAGGTAAATGCTATATTTACAAAATGTGAATGTAGTAATGTCACATTAGAGCTTTATGCTGCTGTCTAAGTTGGCGTGATTTGGAGACCTTCACAAATATTCCTCCTTAGGTAAAAACTCCAGACATCCCAGGTGCAAAAGTTTCAACAAAACTAGCAAAATCCTCCAACTGGGCTGTGGAAATTGACATTCTCAAGGTGCCAACTTGCCACTGAATTCAACCTAAGAGAAAAGGAGAAATTTGGAGGCACTGGAATAGATGCTTTCTGAGGAATGTGATAGAAGTGTTAGGAGTTTAGATCTGAGGAGTGACATTTCTTAGATGGATTTCATTTGACACCTTAGTTATGAATACATTCGAATAAGAAATGAAGATCATATCATGATTAGGCATAGATCATAGAATTAATTGGAGATTTATAAGGAGTTCAGATTACTAGGGTTGGGCAATAGGATTTAACAGGATTTTCTATTCTTGCATACATTATTGAAATAGTAAATTCGTCAGAAAACCTGTTTCAGTCAAGCAATGGAATGGTATCATAGAAGTATCTTCGGAATAAGAATGAACCATATTTTCTGTCCAGCACTAGTTCATGTTCATGGTTGCATAAACTGAGCCTGATGGAAAACAAGATATTACATTAGTTGTCCATTATAGATTATGAATGAATGAGAAGGTCTAAGCGACAGATGAACTCTTAGTAGAACCATTTTAATGGATAATTAAAATGGTGCTGTTGATATGCACCTGATACAATTTGAGTAACTATAGAATCAAGTAGTGCTGTGCACGGACCCCCCACTCCGCTCCGCTGCCGATCTGCAAATTGCGGATTCTGCCTGCTCCGCCTCGATCCGCCTAGTGTCCGCTCCGCTCTGCTGCAGAGCTTCGGCTCCAAATCGGAGCTCCGCAGCACTGTGGGGTGGCGCCAGGTAAGGCCCCCTTCTTCCTCCCCCTTACCTGTGTCTGTCCTGGCCCATCGCCAGCTTCACTAGAGCCCGCAGCTCAACCTGGAACTGTAGGCCCATCTTGCGGCCTACACTTCCAGGTTGAGCCGCGGGCTCTAGTGAAGCTGGTGATGGGCCACGACAGACGCAGGTAAGACCCCCCCTCCCCCTTGCCCACTTACCTGGCTCTGCCGCTGTCGCCGCATGGGCGGCGGCCGCATGGGCGGCGGCAGCAGGGCAAGGTAAACACCCCTCCCTCCTCCCCCTTACCTGTATCTGTCCGCTGTCCTGCAGCTGCTTCAACTGAGCCCAAGGACTCAAACAGAAAGACCAGGCCGCACTTGGGTGGGAAGCCGGCTGTTGCGAGGGGGAGGAGCAGAATAGAGGCACCCCTCATGGCAAAATGTAGACCATGTGAGGTAGGGAGGGACTGTGCCTATAAAAGGCAGCCCACCCAAGGCATCGGCCTCTTTCATTTCATAAATGGAACTCCCCTTTCCTGACTTTTTTCCCCCTCCCCTGGCCCATACTGCCTCGGAACCTAGAGGTTCTATTACATCATCGTGGCTAGCAGGCTTGGATAGAATGGCCAGGTTTGCACATAAGGGAGGACTGAGGTGCAGGCCAAATAAGCCACAATGGCTTATTTCTTCTCCCTGTGTGTGTCGGTCTCATGGTGGGAGGATTAGCCTAATTACCCCTGGGCAGCGTGGCTCTGGCGTGGGCTGGTCCATGAAGTCACGAAGAGTCGGAAGCGACTGAACGAATAAACAACAAAAGCATGGCTTGTCATGTTGTGTGAACCTGATGGCTTGTTGCCATTGGTAACAAGCCACCCAAAACCCTACAGCAGGCCAAGCACTCATTCTAAGCTTGGTCAGGGTGGGGTGTGTGGAGGAGCAAGTACTGGACAAGAGGGAGAGAGAGGCCAGGGTAATATAGGGCAAATGTGGGCAAATGTACTCACATGCACATTGGCTTTGTTTCTGTTGTTTCAGATTTGAACTAAGGCCTTAAGCCAAAAGCTCCATGGAAGAGATTGGATTAAAGTCTAGGAAACATTATTATTGCATTTGGACTTTCATATTATTGGGAGCAATAAAGGATTTTTTTTGGGGGGGGGGGGAAACCTGCAGATATCAAGTCAAGGATATTGTTTATTATTTATTTATTTTATTACATTTATATACCACCCCACAGCTGAAGCTCTCTGGGCAGTTCACAAAAGCTAAAAACAGTAAACATTATATATATATATATATATACACACACACACACACACACACACACACACACTTTAAAAACCATCAGAGATGTAACAACAACAGCATAAAAACAGCAGCATCCATTTAAAACAACAATTCTTGGGTCCATAAAAAAACAAACTTCGCGTTCAATGCCATTAAATGCCTGGGAGAAGAGGAAAGTCTTGACCTAGCGCCTGAAAGATATCAGGTCAAGGATTTATCTGAACAAAAATAATATTACACTAGCTGATTCTCTCCTTAAAGTAGACTAATATGTGAGCATTAATACACACAGCAAGTAAGATTGCACCTTTTATTGGATGTTTCTTCACTTAATACTGGAAGCACACTTTCAGGTTATGCTAAATGCTTCTTCAGATGTAGGTTATGAGTCTGAAACTAAACATCACACTTGGATAGTCAGGCTGATGGTTACTTAGTTGCAGAGCATTATGTGCCACTTAGTTGCAGAGCATTATGTGGCACAGGGATAACCTGGTGAGTTCAAATGTTATGCTTGAATATCATGGATGATGTCACAATCAGGATACACTTTAAGTTCTGGCAAAGTGTAAGACAGTTTACAGTCAGACTGAGTCTGAATGCAGTAAAAATGGGTCTTCGTAACAGGTATTGAAAAAGGTTTATTTTGGAGCTATATTAACTTTTACTTAGGGCTGGTTTGCAGATTGGATTTCCAATTCATAACCCACCAAAGCTAAGGGCAATTAATACACATTTTAAACAGAGCCAACCTTATATGAGAGTGGTTTGGTGAGATCCACAAAACCATATTGAAGATTTAAATATGGTTAAATATGCATTGTGATCTTGGAAAGCCAGACCCACAGGATAATATCATTTTCTGTTTTATATTATCATATAAGGAAGACTTTTCCGAGACTTCAGCTGAAATGGTTATGAAATTCACCTTTACAGCCATACTCCAAGCAATACAAGGGAAGTTACTTAGTCATGGTCTGCCTATAATTGTAGGTCTTCAAAACTACATCCATACCGTGACACTAATTTATTTTATCCTCACTGTGATCGTCATGGTGATAGTTTAATACTTCAATTCTTTGTATTGAAATGGAAGGGGTTCTCCTACTGGTTGTATAGGACCACGTATTTGACAGAGAAGAAGCCCATCAATGGAAGCTTCCTAAGGTTTTAGCTAACATTGCTGCCAAGGGGGTTCTGAGCATCTCTTGCTAATACAGAGACTTCACTCTGGGGCCTCATCTACACCAAGCAGGATATAGCACTATGAAATCAGTGTGAAAGTGGTATCTAAAAGGCAGGAGCCACACCAAGCAGGATATAGTGGTATGAAAGCAGTATAGGGTATGTATCAATGGGCCCCAACAGTTGTCAGTGCACTTCAATACCGCTATAAAGCAGTAGTGTGGCTCCTGCCTTTTAGATACCACTTTTCATAGTGGAATATCCTGCTTGGTGTAGACGAGGCCTGGATGATAAGGGAAGGCTGGAATAAAATATGGTGCAGCAATCAAGAGGGGTCTCCACTAGGGTTGTTGACAGCACCCAACTGGGTCCTGGAGGCTAATGGACCTCCCCCACGTCTGGCCTTACATTTGGTTCTGGAAATCCTTTGTGGAAGGGAGGGCCAACTGGTTAGCATCAATTTGGTGTTGGTGCTAAGTAGCAGCGTTCTGTCTTTCTTTCTTGGTTTCCACAAGCTGATATGAAATTTTGAAAGAAGTTCTTGATCTACTTTCATTGCACAAAAAAGTCTTATAACACGTGTTTCATTTTGCAACACTTCTGCAGGTTTTTCTCTTCGTTAAGAAGGCTAATGAACTGGAGGAGTCCCCATGTGTATCCAAAGGATGATTTGGGTGTATCTGGTGAGGATCTAAGTCTTGTACTTCTGGTGTCTAAGGATTGGCTTAGGCAGAATTGGGGTTTCATACCTTTGAATTGCTATTCCGTCAGTAGGAAGTCTCTTTGGGATAAAATTTGATACGCATCCAGTGCTTTATTAAACTAGAAATCATACCTTTTGACTATATTCCACATCATCTGAACACATCATTGCCCTGCACTGCTGTGGGTGGCTTCTGCAAACATTAAGGCAGGAGCCACACCAAGCAGGATCTAGTGGTATGAAAGCAGTATAGGGTATGTGTCAATGGGCCCCAACAGTTGTCAGTGCACTTCAATACCGCTATAAAGCAGTATTGTGGCTCCTGCCTTTTAGATACCCTTCCAAAATTCAGCTACAAGTGCAGATTAGCCACTGAATTCTGCCTCTTGGAACAGAGGGAGTCTGTACATGCTAAGAGACACTGTTGTTGTAAGGGAGCCTTTGTGTTTCGTCAGGCTTTTTGAGGAAGAGAATCACTAAGCCCAGAGAGGACACCAATGGGCCCCACCTGTCCATTCATTCACCAATTTAGGATTGCCATGTTTCAGACTTTGCCTGAGATTGAATCCAGGGGCAGGGCTGTCTCATTCTGATGGTGACAAAATTAAATTGCAGGGATAGCCCAACAAACTTGTCCATTTTATGGAATAGCTAGGCAAACTTTTGGGGTTTGAGTGCTGTACTGGCCCTTGATGAAATGTTCAAGGGCTGCACAAGTGAGCAGGGTTGATGGTGAGAATGGCAGTGGTGGGTGGGGTAAGACCTACAATTCCCATTCATTTCTCACACACTCATGAATTCTCTCCCTCTCTTACGCACACGCACACGCACACACGCGCGTGCACACACACACACACACACACACACACACACACACACAAGATCACTGTTTCCCCACTGCTAATACAAAATTAAATTGAAGGGTGGCCCAGACTAGGAGTGGGCACTGCTGGAGCCCCAATGCCCCATCATCTGTCCAAAGATGACATGTATTGGTGCCAGGCCTGGCTGTGTCACTACATTCGGTATTAGCTGAGGCTTTGGAACAGACTTCAAGAGCAGCCTTCCATGAAAGGGGGATAGCAGCCCTTAAGTTCTGAAGGTAGAAAACATGAGAGTTATGGGTCACAGGCATCTTTTTAAGGTAGGAGAGATCTAAAAAAAGCAAGAACTTGTTACTTGTTACTTGTTACTTATCCTTCTAGAAAAGGAGGTAGAAGTGCACATATGAGACATGATAAGGACACGCTGTCCTGTTGAACAAGAAGTCCTTGAAGTGTTTTCTGTAACTGATCTGTTAGTGTCACTTGCTGTAGGTCTTTTGTTTTCTCTTTCTTCCTAGATGCACAGCTGTGCTTTACACACCTCCAGAATTTGGGGTCAAGTAACACCAACACCTTGGCCCATTCTAACCTCAGCCTATGGGCCATGAGGATCACTCAGCCTGTGGTGGTCTTAACGAGTGCGTGCAACTACCTGCAGCAGTTTTATGGGGTACAACTCTTCTTAATCTTTTTAATATGGTATTTCTACTTGCATACTGGGCAACACTTTGGCCATAGCTAGACCTAAGGTTTATCCCTGGATCGTCCAGGGGTCAAACCTGTTCATCTAGGTGACACACAGGGGATCCAGTGCTCAGGCAGGGGCGAACCCTGGATGATCCCAAGATAAACCTTAGGTCTAGTGTGGCCTGAGTTTCTGAACAACTCCTTGCTTTATGTAAACCTTGGATGAGTGTTCCTTTCACAGAAAAGTATTGGTTGATTCTTTGGCCTACAAAGAAAAGACAAATTACACGCTGGCAGAAGAGACTACCAGCCACATTGGCAGCACAATCCACTTGCTCTTTAGAAGCTTTGTTTTAAATTCATTTTTGTGACTTTACATTTGCATACAACCCATTTTTGGGATGATCCCCTTCAGTTCAAGGGGACATAGGCCTTAGCTAGACCTAAGGTTTATCCCAAGATTGTCCCAGGGTCATCTCTGTTCATGTAAATGACACACAGGGGATCCGGGGAGCAGGCAGGGACGATCCCAGGATAAATCTTAAGTCTAGCTAAGGCCATATTGAGCTGGGGCACTATTATTTTATTTTAACACCCACTTCCATTGTTTTAAAAAACGTTTAAATGTCTTGTTTTTATTCTTAGGCTCTAATCCTAAACATGGCTACTGTGGGGTAAAATGCATTGATCGTGATGGGCTTACTTGGGCATGGGATTGCATGGTTAGACCTTTCTTATTGTGGGGTTTTTGTTTTTTAGCAAATAGAAAACTTGGATTTGGTGTTTCCCCCTCTTTCTCTCTTGGAGACACGGGGACACACACACACAAGCAAACTGAGAAATTATTGATTTCATTTGAATTCTTACTCATTTTTAATCCTATGCAGATCGCACCAGTACACCGGATGCGCATCAATGAACTTTTGCCATCTTTTATCAAGTCGGCCAGCGAAATAAGTGGCAATTTGGCCATGAACCTGCTCCATCTTGCCATGGAGGACATTGATAAGAAAACAGTGAGTATCGCAATGGCAAGGTTGGACATTTATATGTAGTCTGGCCTGTTTGGAGATTCTGTGAAAAACGCATGCCTCCTCATTCCAAAAATTCAGTCTCACCAGTCCAAATTGTTTGGAGGAACATGCATACGATTTGGTGAGCCATGCACTGAGAGAAACCAGGGTTCTGCTTCCACATGTTCCTATGGCTATGGTGGCCCCTGGATGAATTTAAAGAACTTTGCAAGGAGGTTCGCACAGAGTCCATGTTAATATTGAGAGTTAATGTCACACTGCTTAATTTGTGACATTAACTAGCTGAGCCCCCACACCCATTAATTTGATGGGTGTGGGGGCTCAGCTACTCTGGTTCACTTGTCAATCTTCTTCATAATCCCAGATCTGTGTATAAGGTGTTGTGGGAGGGGGTCCTTGGCGGGAGATAAAAGCCATGCCAGTTACAGGCCAAAAAGCACTCTGTGCTTGCTTTCCCACCTCCTACCCCTTGTTTTCATAAGGCCCACTGATATTGGAATGCAGGTTCCCAGATTGAGCCCTGCTTTGATTTAAGCCCTATTCCAAACATTGCCACTTGATTAACCTGTTCTGAAACTCCTCCCCTTCTTCCTTAGATGAAGCCTATGCAACTTGTGACCCACTAAGCTTAATGTACCCCATTTGCCCTGTATAGTGGCCCATGATGAGCTTGAGAAATCTCCTGAACTTGCTGCCTGCCTAGGACTGCAAGCAGGGAGGCTGCCAAGGTCCTGATGCGGTACAATACATGGATGGTGGGGTTCCATTAGCTTGATAGATCCAAAGTTGTGAGGCCTGCCTTAGATGGTTCCCAAAAGGGTATGCCAATCTCTCTTTGTGCTGTAGGATCTTCAGAATCTGTACAACGATGCAGCTGGAGCCATCGTCGAAGCTCTCTGGAGCTACATCCCAGCAGAAGTCCTCACCAAGCTGCTGGAGACTTTCCAGGGCCAGCTGTTATCAGATCGCAGCTCCTGGAAAGTGCTCAGGACACTTGCCTCCAAAGGTAGAAGAGGGTCTCCCACCATGTCACTTTGATGTTTGCAGGAGCACAGATTTCATATTACCATAACAGCAGCAGTGAATCTCTTCATATGTGTGCAGCTCACTGAGGCCTAGGCCTAATTTACCCCAAGCAGGATATTGCACTATGGAAGTGGTATGAAAGCGGTATATAAAAGGCAGGAGCCACACCGAACAGGATATAGCACTGTGAAAGCAGTATGTGGTTTGTGTCAATGGGCCCCAACAGTTGTCAGTGCAGTTCAATACCACTATAAACCAGGAGTGTGGTTCCTGGCTTTTATATACCGTGTTTATTTATTTATTTATTACATTTTTATACCGCCCAATAGCCAAAGCTCTCTGGACTGTTCACAAAAATTAAAACCATAATAAAACAACCAACAGGTTAAAAGCACAAATACAAAATACAGTATAAAAAGCACAACCAGGATAAAAACCTCGCAGCAAAATAGATATAAAATTAAAATACAGAGTTAAAACAGTAAAATTTAAATTTAAGTTAAAATTAAGTGTTAAAATACTGAGAGGTCTTCAGCTGGCGACGAAAGGAGTACAGTGAAGGCGCCAGGCGGACCTCTCTGGGGAGCTCATTCCACAACTGGGGTGCCACAGCAGAGAAAGCCCTCCTCCTAGTAGCCACCTGCCTCACTTCCTTTGGCAGGGGCTCACGGACAAGGGCCCCTGTAGATGATCTTAAGGTCCGGCCTACATATGGGAGGAGGCGTTCCTTCAAATAACCTGCCCCCAAACCGTTTAGGGCTTTAAATGTCAATACCAGCACTTTGAATTGGGCCCGGACCTGGACTGGCAACCAATGAAGTTGTAAAAGGAATGGCATAATGAGATCTCGCCGGCCAGTCCCTGTTATTTATTTATTTATTTATTTATTACGTTTTTATACCGCCCAATAGCCAAAGCTCTCTGGGTGGTTCACAAAAATTAAAACCACAATAAAACAACCAACAGGTTAAAAGCACAATTACAAAATACAGTACAAAAAGCTACAGCTTAGCTATAGCTTCTGTTAGTAAACGGACTGCCCTGTTCTGTACCAGCTGAAGCTTCCGGACCGTTTTCAAAGGCAGCCCCACTTATAACACATTGCAGTAATCCAAACGAGAGGTTATCAGAGAATGGATAACTGTAGCTAGGCTATCTCTGTCTAGATAAGGGCGTAGTTGGTATATCAGCCTAAGCTGATAAAAGGTGCTCTTTGCCACTGAGTTCACCTGTGACAGTTCTGGATCCAAGAGCACCCCCAAACTACGGACCCGATCCTTTAGGGAGAGTGCAACCCCGTCCAGGACAGGGCAAACATCACCTCGCTAATACCACTTTCATAGTGCAATATCCTGCTTGTTTTCTAACGTCTTAGCTATAGCTTCAGTGGACACAAACAAACCTTTCACAATGTTTTTATTTTTTAAAACACACACAATAAAACAACCCTTCTACCATAGGAATTATGGGAGGAAGAAAGGCTAGATGGGTTGGGAAGGAATATAGAATACAGAATATGTGGGCAAATAGGATGCGGTAAGCAATTATTACTATTATTATTAGTAGTAGTAGTAGTATTTGCGTTTTTATACCGCCCAATAGCTGAAGCTCCCTGGGGGGTTCCCCAAAACTAAAAGAATTCAAAATATAAAACAAACAGTATAAAAACATGATATAAAATACACATTAAAACGGATTAAAACATACCATACATGATTAAAACATCTTTAAAACATCCTGAAAACATTCTAAAATTTCACTGAATAGGCCTGCCACAATAGATCAGTCTTTATTGCTTTTTTAAATTCTAAAAGACTGTCAAGTTGACGAATCTCCTCCGGCAGGCCATTCCACAGTCTGGGAGCAGCAGAAGAAAAGGTCCTCTGGGTAACCGTTGTTAATCTAGTTTTTGCTAGCTGAAGGGGATTCTTCCCAGAGGACCTGAGTGTGTGGGGTGGATTGAACGGGAGAAGGCGATCCCACAGGTAGTCTGGACCCAAACCATGTAGGGCTTTAAAGGGAATAACCAACACTTTGTACTTTGCCCGGAAACTAATCGTCAGCCAGTGAAGAGATTTTAAAACTGGTGTAATGCGGTCACCCCTAGGTGTACCAGTGACCAGCCTGGCTGCCATATTTTGGACTAATTGAAGTTTCCGGACTAGGCACAGAGGTAGCCCCATGTAGAGCGCATTGCAGAAGTTGAGCAAATAGAAGGAAGAATCAGTGGGTAATGCGAAGAAGCCTTTGCCATCTTCAATTGGATCTTCCATGACCCAACTTTTAAAAGGAACTAAGCTTCTAGTTCTTATTGTTAAGTATCTTAGTTGGATAAAATGAAATCAGTGTGGGAGAAAATGACAGAAAGCTGGCAAAGAGAAGCTAATTCATGCAAATTCCTGCCACGGGTATCTAGATTAGATAGATGCAATACGCTCAATGTGGGCCTGCCTTTAGAATGTATTTGGAACGAGCAGCTGGTTCAAAAGTAGCTGCTAGATTGTACTGGGGCTGGCCATGTGGAGCATACAAATGCTGGTTTTACATGTTCTTTGGCTTCTACTTGGTTTGCAAGCCCATTCAGTTGCTCTAAACATGCTGGGGCCAAGATACTTCAAGGACTGTCTTCTCCCATAGGAACCTGCCTGCCCATTAATATCTCCCACAGCAGCCTGCTCTGTGTTTCCCTCACTGTCTGAGGGTCAAGGAGGATTTTTTTTTTTTACTGCTGCTAACTGCCACATGGGGGTGTTTTCATCGGAGGGCCCAGTTGGGGAGAGAAGAATTAAACCTCCCCACACACTGCAGTTCCAATCCAGTTGGCAGGGAGTGTGTTTACTCTGAAATAAATAAATAATAGAAGGGGGAGCAGCACACTAGTTAGTTAATGTAACGTGTAGTTTAACCCTGAAGTATAGCGAGTACTAACATGGGACCCCATTTTTTCACAGCCTATCACATTGTTTTGGGTCAGTTAAAGCTCCCAGACATATTGTAAATGGGAGGTTTCATGCAGAGCTCATTTTAGTTATTTTACAAGTCAGGCATGTTAGTTATTTGATTTGCCAGGTCTGATTTAGAAAGAAAACCTCACAGCCATCTTGTCCAATAGAACAATATTCCTAACCAATGCATTTCTTCTTCTTCTTCTTCTTCTTCTTCTTCTTCTTCTTCTTCTTCTTCTTCTTCTTCTACTTCTTCTTCTTCTTCCACAGAACTTTTAGAGGAGGATTCCTCAAAAGCAGAGGAATGGAGGAGCAAACTGAAGAGGGTAAGGAAGGATCTCCACCTCTTGCATCTGGGTTGCTTTCGGCTGGGTTTAACGTTGACATCAGAGAACAAAGCATAGAATTGGGAACTTCGTGGTTCTCTCTACATGATGGTCGATTTAATAAATTATTCTGGAAGTTATGCCCAGGATGGGGCCCATTAATGGCAGGGAAGCCATATTGATGTTACACCCAGGGCAGATAAAATGTTTGCTTGTCTTATGAGGCAAAATACATGGCAGGTGAAACTTCTGCCTTGCAAAACTATCCATCTTCATCAGTGGCAGCTCTGCTTTGATGGACTCCTGCATCTCCACAGCACTGTTATCTGAGGGATTCCCCCCTTTGTGCCAGCATGGCATGGCCAAGGACTGCTGATCAGAATGTGGAGCTCTGAACTAGGCTTGCTGGGTAACAAGACCTGAGATGATAGAGAAGTGTCCCTGTGTAACTCATGCCCTCCTGGAGGCCTACTCTGACTAGAACCTGTGAAGTAGACTGTGGCATAGCCAGAACCTGTCAGCCTAAGCATGGTGGTAGTCGGGAATGACTATTTCAGTGTCAGGGATACAATGGCCATCCTCAGAGCACCTTGACCTGAGATTGGAATCCAAAATAAAAGAGAGGAACAGAAGATGACAGGGCGCAATGGAAAGGCATGCTGGATCAAGCCTGTTCGGACAGTGGGAGGGTTAGACATCCATGAATGGTGAAAGGCTTGATTTCTTTTCCAACAGCTTGGCGCCAGATCCCTTCACTACCACCAGGAGAAGGAATTATCTGGAATCCTCCACCAAGTATTCAGGGAGGAGGGAAAGACCTCAAGGGATTCTGCCCTGCCAAAGGTCAGTGGAAGCTGTCTAAAGTTTATGGTGACCAAGCTCACCGTAAAGCAAGGTGGAATAGTCCAGTTTGGAGATGTCTTTCTAGATGCAGAGCCAGTATCTGCTTCTGTATTTTCTTTTTGATAATGAGGTTTGGTCCAGAGTGGCAGGGAGGTGTCTCTCTTTTTGTCTTTTTCTCTTCACAAATGAACAGGGGTACAGACTAGTGCTAATACAGCATGTTTAGACTATGACTAAGTTTAAGTGTGTGACATTGACATGACACGGAAGTCTTGCTCATTCATTCCTGCCTCCCCGTCCCTCCCCTCCCCTCCCCTCCTTCTGTTATCTCCCCTATGTCAAAATAAAGATTGTATATTGACCAAAACCTGCACTTTGTAAACTACCATGAAGATGTAATGGTGGTACAATAATAGTAATATCCAACTTTCTTTAGGGCAAGATGAAATCATGAGATAATGGAGTCTATCTACATTTGCTGTCCCAATAAATGCAATCTTTGCCACTCCTTCTTGCAGCTCTTCCTGTACCAATATTATGGGGCCATTCTCCATGCCTCAGGAGATCTTGCCCTCGTGGAGGAATCTCTGAACAACCTCCTGCAGTCATTGCTGACTAAACCATCAGATAAGGAGGTGAGAGGAATACAGCTGTCAGGCTTGGAAGCGTGATATTTATTTTGAGCTCTATTTAGCATAATCATGATTATTAAAGTGTTACATTGATACATGCATTGATACATAACGTTGATCCATGCATTGTATTAATATTTTACAACGTGAAACCATCCTGCACTTTTAGCTTCTTGCCTTCCATCCTGGTATGATTTGAAAAGGCCCTCAAAGTGTTGCTACAGTGACCCTCTCGGATTGTGACTGTGTTTGCAGCAAGCGGGAATTTACATCCTTTGAGATCCCTCCCCCTTCGGCATCCAGGCACCTGATAAGAGGGAACTTACTTCACTGCCAATTAAATACTCCTCCTGCTTCCCCATGTGTGCACATTAGCAGTCCGCCCCTTAATCAGACCTGGGTATTTAATGCACTTCCCTACCTGCGCTACAAAGGAATATGTCTCTGAGCAGATCATAGGCTGAACAGAGCTTGGAAAGGAAACCAACTTCCCTCATACTTTGGAGAAGAGAATTTCTTGTTAGAATATGGGGAAGCATAGCAGGGGAGATCCACAGGCTTCTAGAGTGTTCTGTTTTCTCAGCCTTTGTGGGATGCACGATGAAATTATGAATGTGCGATGTCTCGAAGATATCGCGCATTGAACAGGGATCTATGACCCCCATTCACAATGGAGCTATAAATGGAGCCCCGTGTCCCTTTTCATTCTGTATTTCTTGCCCTGGAGTTGGAGAGCAGAAAGGAAGCACACCCTGGCTTCCAAAATCCACCAGGCGACTGAGGGACACTGGGAGGCTGCCTCTCCTGCTTCCCAGGAATAACACCATGCCAAGGGGGAGACCAACCTGACCCATCCTTCAGCCAGAGAAGGAGCGGTTGCAGGGAATTCTCTCCTCCCTCCTTGCCAGAAAGACCACTCAGCTCCTACTGCCTGTAGCTCTGCAACTACAGTATCAACAGAGAGAATGCTCTAGTCCCATCCATTGGCCAAATAGCCACCAAATAGTATTTGAGCAAGAACCCCAGGGAGAGAACACCCGCTTGGCCCAATGTCCATTTAAATGCCACTGCTATAGCTCAGTGCTTTGTTCTGGCCTTGAAAAACAATCTCCCTCCTCTTTACATTTTCCCTCTACTCCTTGTCTCTATTGTCTCTTTACTTTGCAACCTAATGGCAAGAACTGTCTCTCTTTTCAATTGTTGTGGACCACTTTGGGAGACAATAATTTGAAAATACATCAGATAAATGTTTTTCAGACTCTCAAGGAAATAGGAATCAACTGAATAACCCCTGATTCTTCCTAGGGCATTCTTTCTGCCATCGGGCTTATTGCATCTAGCCATATCGAGTCCGTTTTCAAAGTCCTGAAGAAGTACTCTTCAGAGGAGGTCCTTTCATCAGAACCTCATCAGGTATCATGTCAGAAAGATAATGCATTTGGGAAGAACTGTGAGCCAGCACACTAAGCATGTGCGAGAAGTTATGGTCTCTCCTCACTCACTGAACTGGGGCTCTGTACATCAGGGGTGGCCAGAAGATAGATCTCCAGATGTTTTTGACTTCAGTGTTTCATGGAGATCCATGTTCTGCTCACCCACCCCCAGCATAAATCAGGAGCTTCCAGGACAAACCTGACGACTAATCATGTATCATGATGGCCTGCCTGATGCTTGTTTACGTGGTCGTAGCCAGGCAGGCAAACCAGCCAGCCTTTGGAGGGCTTTTTAGCAGGATGACTTGAAGGAGCTTCAAAGTGTGCAGGCACTGGGAAGTTCATTTGTGAATTGATGTAACATAGGGATATCCTGTTCGTGGGATTTGATCCCTGATGGCTTCTTCATACTTGCACATAATTGTCGATTAACATCACTATACAATTTGATTAGCTAGGGAAGTTCTAAGTAAAAAGTCACTTTTACCAGTTAAGGCTGAAATCCTATACTAGGGATGTATGAGAACTTCCTTCACCTGTGAAAATGTGAGGAAAGCACCCTGAATGCAAACTTGTGCATTCTTGAGCTTGCCATCACATTTGGAAGGGTGTATCCGTTTTGAAAAATGCACACTCTAACATGAGCATTTTTCAAAAAAGGACACATTTTTACACCATGGTTAATGTGGTGTGGGGGCATTTGCATTCTTGCTTGAATAAGTGTACATTTTCCCTGTTCGGAGATGTGCACACATTTACGTGAAAAGAACTTCCCTGAGGCTTACTTCCGAGTAGTCATGCATATCTGCACCGTAAGCTTTTCACATCTTCACATTACAAAATTCTGACAAGTTTCTTAATAGCACTAGAGGGACTTAAAAGATATTCTCTGTCTATTCCACTTAGGATAACATCCAGAACATACTGGTGGAGTCTATTGAAAAGATTGCTTCAACAGTAAGTGTCAATTTGAAGGGATGGTTGCCTGTTTGACTCAGCTTTTACGGTACCCAACGTATTTCGATAATCCTTATATTTTAAAGTTTGGGATACCATGAATTGCCATTCAATGTAACTAGAGGGGATGGCTTCTTAAGAGGAAGCCAAGGACTGGGGAGTGATATGAACTGTACAATAAGCGGGCAGTGCTGTGAAGTCGTTTTTCAAAACAGGCTCTTGGATTTGCACACCAAAAATCTTTCCGACTCATTTCTGTACTAATCTGCAGGATACAAATCCATGGCTTGTTTTTTGTGTGGATTATCCAAAGGTGCACATGTATGCATTTGCTCTCCCCATCAGATAAAGCGACAGTGCACGTATTTGCCCACATGACGTGCCTTTTGAAACATGCACAATTTGGGGACAGATTTTTTTTAATTGATGGAACTTTAGCCCAGCTGCCCAAGAAAGTGCAGATTTCCAGTTACAACTGCATTCTGGAATGCGTTTTGGTCTGAGGGGTGTGCCAACTGGATAGGTCTGCAGTAAAATGGAGACCCAATTAAATTCTCATCTAGCCCTAATGGCCAGTGCAGTTGAACCCACATGAGAACTAATGCTTTTTCCTTCATAACTCTTTCTCCAGGAAAGATACGGAAGCCTTTTCCAAGTTCGGCCCTTTAAGAACATGAATGAAGAACACCAGTCTTGAAGAGGGATTGATGACCTGCAATTATTTAGGCTGTCAATTCAACTGGGGCGTCTCTCTCTTTCTCTCTCTCTCTCTCTCTCTCTCTCTCCTTCTCTCCTTTGCTAGACTTACCATTAAATCTGCAACTGAGGAGGGGAAAGCCCACGATGCAACTATCCAGACATCACGTGTGGTGAGCTCAAGAAGAGAGCAGTCACGTCTGCCATTTTTTTTGTTTTCATGCGCACAGGTATTGGTTTTTTTAAAAAAATTAAATTGATTTTCCTGCTCCCCCCACCCTGCCCCCGATGGGCGCAGCACTCCTGGGGAGCGCTGCACCCCGTGCGCGGCTCCCAGCTACCTGCGAGTAACTGCGCGGGGCCGGGGTCAATCCACAGAAACGGGCCACACCTTCCGCGGTCCTGGGCTCAGCTTGGGACTGTGGAGAAATCGGGCCCACAGGCCTTTGCTAGACCAGGCTATATCCCTGGCGTATAACCGGGATCACCCCTGTGTGTCCAGATGATGCACAGGGGATCTCAGGCTCCGGCAAGGATCAACCCTGCCTGGCCTCGGGATATAGCCCTACACTTTGGGACTGCTTTTTTCACGGTGCTGGGCTGAGCCCGGGACCACAGAAGGTGTGGCCCGTTTCCGTGGCTTGACCCCAGCTCCACGCAGTTACTCGTGCGAGGCTGGGAGCCGCGCACAGGGTGCAACACTCTCCAGGAATGCTGCGCCTATCGGGGGCAGGGTGGGGGAGTGGGAAAATCAATTTAATTTCTAAAAATAAATTACCTGTGTGCACGAGCGTTTGTGCGCATTAAGAAAACAAAAAAATGGCGGATGTGATGGCTCTCTTCTTGAGCTCGTCACGCGTGACGTCTGGACTAGTGCAACAGCCCGCAATAGTTGCATCGTGGTCAATCCCCTCCTCCGTCGCAGATTTAATGGTAGGTCTAGCAAAGGCCTCTGTCTCTGTCTCTGTCTCTGTCTCTGTCTCTGTCTCTGTCTCTGTCTCTCTCTCTCTCTCTCTCTCTGACACATGCCTGACTCCAAGCAGTAGCACAGCCTGTTTTTTGAAGTGATGACACAATGTACTGCATGTATGAAAAAAAATATTAACATATTGTACATTAAAAAATATAAAGGTTTTATTGACTTCAGCTTCATTTTGTTTCATTATTACTGTTGGATCCTGGATTGGATCTGGTTTTTCTTTTTCCACTATTTTTCCAATTACCTGGAGACCTGAAGAAAATGAGGAGTCAGCAGAACATGCAATTCCCTCAAATGTCAAGGTGTCAGCTGGACAGTTATTGAATTGAACACCACAGGAGTTAACAGAGGCCGGATCAGAGTTAGAAACGCAGCCAGAACAGAAAGAGGAGGCGGCATTTATCCCCCCTCGCTCTCAGAGAGCAAATAAAGGAGTCCCGCCAAAGCGGTTTGCCTCTGAAGCCTTTAATATAAGCTTTGAGCCGAATTCTTACGCAGATGTACAAAGATTCGGTTCTTTAGAAAGGCAGAAATGGCTAGAAGCCATGGAAAGTGAGTTGAAAAGCCTAAAAGACAATGAAGTTTTTCAAGAAACAGTTTTGCCTCCAGGGCAGAAGTCTGTAATGTGTCGATGGGTTTTTAAGCGCAAACAGTTAGAGACAGGGGAAGAAAAATTCAAAGCCCGACTTGTCGCAAGGGGTTTTAATCAAGTTAAGGAGGTAGACTATACCTCAACTGTAAAAGCAGAAACTTTAAGATTATTTTTAACTATTGCAGCAAAAGAAAAGTTAAAAAATAGGCAATATGATTTCCAAACTGCACACCTGAACGCCCCAATTCAGGAAAAAATATACATGAGAAAACCTGAAGGTTTTGAGTCAGATGACAACAAAGTTTGGTTCCTGAAGAAAGCAATTTATGGCCTTAGACAGAGTGCCAGGTGTTGGAATTCTGTCCAAAACACCACTTTGGTAAGTGAGATGGGATTTGAAAGGAGCTGTGTCTGTACACAAAGGGGAGTGGTCAGAATTATAAAGCTCTCATCGTTTTTGTTGATGATGTTTTGATTGCTTGTCCTAGTGATGCAGAGGTCCAGAAAGTTGCAAATCAGCTTGGAAGCAGGTATAATTTGAAATCCTTAGGTCCAGTGAAGAATTACCTAGGAGTAGAAGTTAAACTAGCAGAAGACGGAGGTTTTTTGCTCAGTCAGAAGCAAAAAATTCTAAAGCTGCTAGAGGATTTTGGAATGCAGGATTGCAAAGGGGTCAAAAGCCCCATGGAATTGGATATCCAGAAAAACCTGCAAGGAGAAAGTTTCAGTGATCCAAGCCTGTATCACTCTGTGGTGGGTATGTTATTGTATTTGGTAAGCTGGTCAAGGCCAGATCTGTCTGCTGCGGTTGCTATCTTAAGCAGGGGGGGATCCGCACGTCACTCCCAGAGCGCTTCTATGGGACCCCAGTGCACCCCGAAAACGATAGTCTGACTTCCCTGTAAAAGAAACGAGGAAGAGCCGTCCATGCCGCCGCTGCAGAGAGCTCTCCGCCGGCGAGGAGAGCTCGGCAAAAGAGCTCTCCTCTCGGCAAAAGCTCGGTGACGAGAGCCCGCCTTCTTTTGCCGAGCTCTCCTCGTCAGCGGAGAGCTCTCCTCCTCCTCCTCGTCTTCGGCGGCATGGACGGCTCTTCCTCGTTTCTTTTACAGGGAAGTCAGACTATCGTTTTCGGGGTGCACTGGGGTCCCATAGAAGCGCTCTGGGAGCGACGTGCGGATCCCCCCCTGGTTCATTGCCAAGCCAACAGTGCCTGCTTGGCATGCAACCAAGAGAGTGTTAAGTACCTCAAAGGCACCTTAAATTACAGTTTGAAGTTATCTGCTGAGCCAGATAAAAAGCTCTTGAGTTATGTGGATTCGGATTGGGCAGGCTGTATAGAAGACTGGAAGTCAACGTCTGGAATTGTGCTAATGTTGGGAAAAGGACTAATCTCTTAGAAGTCCAGAAAGCAGGCTTTTGTCTCCAGATCTTCCTGCGAAGCAGAGTATGGGGCACTGTCAGAGTTGTGTGGAGAAATCACTTGGCTAATGCAATTAATAAAGGATTTCAAAATCCAAATTGAAATGCCAATCACAGTGTTCTGTGACTCCCAGGCATGTATTGCGTTGGCAAACGCAGACATGTTCAAGTCAAAATCCAAACACATTGCTATTAAGTACCAAAATGTGAAAGAACACATAAGTAGTGGAACTCTGAAGTTGTGTTATTGTGAGTCACAAGAAAACTTTGCTGACATATTCACAAAACCTTTAGGAGCTACAAAACACAGGGAGATTTGGGAAACACTAGGTTTCAGGCAGGATGAAATGTAAACGTCTGTACAAGTGTTGCGTTGTAAAAACTGTTGCGTAAAAATCAAAAGAACGGGTGTTGGATCTTGAAGAAAATGAGGAGTCAGCAGAACGCGCAATTCCCTTAAATGTCAAGGTCTCAGCTGGACAGTTATTGAATTATTGTATGGAAGCATTTTCATCAATTAATCAATTAGTAATTGCATGTTTTCATGTTTCTTATTCTTCATCTTACCCCATCTTGATGTATGCTGATGTGTATTGATCGTCTGTGAATATTTGTATATATGCTGCCATAACTAAATTATTTCAACTGTCACTAAAGGGTTTGCTTTTAACTTACAAAGAATCCTTTGCCTCATCGAGTCTTTGCTGCGTCCTAAACTGAGAGCCGCTGCTACTTCTGCTCAACTCTGGTTCAGAGTGTGATTTCCCAACAATTACGTATATTGGTTTTGGTATTTTCTTGTTTTGGTTTGCTATGCCTATTGGTTTTATATTTTTTAGGAATTATTATTATTTTTGCTCTGAACCACCTTGTCAACTAAAGAATGAATGAAGGGATGCATACATTATATTTGCCCAGGAATGAATTGAAACAGCAACTACAGTTGCTTTAATTTGCTTAACAGCCCACTTCACATGCATATGGAAGAGGGATCCTTCCCATTTAACATAAAAAATAATTTAATTATTGCGGCTGATTTTCCATTTTAATTCTGTGTTCTCCTAAACTCTTAAGTTACTTTGAAGCTGTTGCTTTTATTTCAGCTGGGCTGAATATCACACCCTTCCCTTCCACAGGACCATTTGTCCCCTGCAGAAGGGGGGAAATGCCCTTAACTTGGGAGGGCAGGAGGGAATTAAATCAAATCACTTTCTGCAGTGCTTCCCATATAACTTTAGACACCATACTATTTCATTATCAAAACACGTGTTGGTTTAAGACCAGGGTTAAGGCTACCTCATGTTGCTCGAGTTTTGCTAGAGAAATCCTGGAAGGTGACCTCTTCCTGTTTGTTACTTCCCTCAGTAGCTGCAGGATGGGTTACTACCTCTGTTCTAGTCTGGACTAGAGTGTTACCTGTACCTTTAAGATACAGGTAGATAAAGACTAAACTAACACACCTGTCTGCAGAACTGGCCACCATTGAATCTGTTCAATAGAGTTGCTTGGGATTGAGGGTTGAGCTCCTTAATTAACATTTGGCTGTTAATTTGATCATGTTTCTGAAACTTTGTATTTGTTTTGCAGCCAAACTTCCTGGGGTGGGGAATTAATAAGATTCTGGGACAGAAAGATTACTTAAGGTGTTTCAATTTTCTCTTACTCCCACCACATTGCTTGTGAATTGCAGCGAGTCCTAACAGAAAAGTCTCTGAGCCTTATCTGTTGCTATTTGCCAATAACTTTGTCTTTGTTTTCACAGATTACGTTGCTTTTCTGAAGAAGCCAAAACATGGCAAAACAGGACTGAAATGGGTGCATGTTATACTTTGCCTATCTTGTAGAAAACCTGTGTTCAATGCACGCTCTCATGTTCTCTCCGTCGCCCAGCTGTTAAACCTCATTGCTTTTTGCACTTTATTTACGTCTTCATTTCATACTGAGTGTCTAGCATGTTTTGTGTAGACTCGTTCAATTTACTATTTTCTGTTTAATTGCATCATTCCTATGTTATGGTTTGTCACGCATTATAATATTGTTTGTAGAGTTGTGTGCTCTTTAGCATTTATTTTTAATTGCAAATTCAACTGGTGCCCCCCTTTTATTGGACTGATGATTGGTTCTCAAGCCAGAAACGGGTGGGGGAGGAGGACACTGGAAACTCTGTGCTCCCTCCTTGGCGTGAGGATTACCAAGCGCAACCCTGCAGGAGGAAAACTGCGGGCTTTAGGGGCAACATGGTGTCAATGTGGTGCCGTCAAAGCAGCCCTCTTTTCTAGGAAGGAACTTTATTAGTAGTCTCTCCCAGGCAAGCTTTTTCATGTTACTGGGGCGGGGTTGGAAATGACCATGTGGGAGATACTGCAACAAACTAAGACGGCTACCTCTCTAGAAATCATGACAGAAATTCAACTGGTGCAGCATTTCTCATCACTGCATCTCCGTCGGTCGATTTTTATTTTTTAGCAGTCACGAAGCACTTAAAAATGCAGGCGTCCTTGCACACAGAACAAATATAAAGCCAAGACTACGAGCTTCCTTGACTGGAGTAAGCGTAACATTATTGACAGTAAGAGAGAATGGGAGATGAGGAAAAGGTTTAGGAGGAAAAACAAGCAATTCAGTCTTTGCCATATTAAGTTTCAAACGAAGCTGCAGTACTTGGTTCTGGCACAAAGTAAGCTCTATCGCACAGATTTTAATTAAGCTCTGGGGCCAAAAATTACGAAGAATTGTTACATCCATAAAGGCACCAACATGCTACTTTTGTTTTCTACCTGAAGAGGGCGGTATTATATCAAGGTTACAGCATAAATTTTAAGCGGCCAAGGAAATTATTTTTCCTGCAGGCGGCGCTGGCGCAGAAACATAATAGGCTGTAGCATAAACAAGGGGTGGGTCTGATTGGCTGAGGCCCAAAGAATAGCAAAGCACTGCATTGGTTGGCTGCTATGCACGTCACACTGATGTGACAACTTGGGCCAAGAAGGTCAAAAGTGAAACAGCTGCAGGCTGCAGCGCTCAGCGAGAGGGGGCGCAGCGGGTAAGACGCGGGGCTCGGTGCGTCGGGGTCGGCCAGGAGGGGGCTTCGTGCGTAAGCAGCGTGCGATAACAGGTGCCGACGGGTCAGCGCTGTTTTGAAGGCTCCCCGGAAGAGCGCGCGGCAGCGGCAGCGGCCGAAGCCAGAGTCGGGTCAAGCGCGCTGTCTCGGAGGCAAAGGGAGGAGGAGACAGGCCGTGGAGCAGCAGCAGCAGCCGCGGAGAGCGGAGGCATGAGGGGCTGTGGGCGGGGCTGTGGGCGGGTGAGAAGGGGCCGCCGGGTTCAATGGTCACAGTGGGGCGTGGTCTTGAGCGGGCCCGGGCGGGCGGGCGGGCGGACGGGGGGCCGGTAGGCCTGGGCAGCCCTTGCCCCGGAGGTGCTTCCCAGGGCCGCAGATCTGCTTGCCAGAGGCGTGAGGGTGGTGTCGGTTGGTGCCAATGGAAAAGCGTTTGTCTTTTGTTTACCCCTGAGCTTGATTGCCACGCGTGGGCAGCTCTCAAGAGGGATCGTAGCCTGGGAGGAGAGGGCGGACTCTCCCCTCTGCACCTGCTGCGCCCCACCGACCCGACCCAATCTTCACCTACCTGGCAGTTTAGCTTAGAAAAAACGTTTCCCTTTGGTTTGAGGTGATCAGGGATAGGTTTCAAATTAACAGAAGGAATTCTTTTATTGGAGATTATTTGAATGTGCAATTGCCTCCTATGAAACTAAATAAATCCTAGTAATTATTTCTAAATTTGCATACATAGATATATATTAGCATATTTATTTATTTATTTATTACATTTCTATACCGCCCAATAGCCGGAGCTCTCTGGGCGGTTCATATGTAGTTTTTATGCAGATTTGTGTCCTAAGGACCTGTGCCCTGAATCTTTTAAGTGCCTAGCAACGCCCATGGGGGCAGATGGAAAGAGCCTTGGTGTTTCTTGTAGTGAGACCATGAAGACCAGAACAGGTGGAGGGGAGCACTGACAAGTCTAAGAAGTTGGTTGCAATAGAAGGTCATGAGGCACCCACATTGGCCCTGGGTTGGAGTGGCGATGGAAACAATGACCGGTGAAAAGTGCATTAAATACAGAGCACCAGAGAATTGGTTGTACAGATAAAGCAAGCAAGGGGCATCGACGTGGCATTGGGGACAGAAACCAGGTTCCCAGCTTGTTATGTACGTGTCAGGGCAGGGGTGGCAGTTGCTGTAAGCATCTGATTTTGGAAGTTATGAAAAGGGAGCAAAGTGTTATTTTTTTTATTCTATTTTTACTGCCAGGGAAGAGGAAAGGTGCTTGTGGGATTTTCTGCCTCTGATCCCAAACTAATTTGGCAGCCTTGGGTGCACCTTGACTTGGGTTAGTGGAGACAGGTTCCATCTGCTGCTTCACCTCAGGCAGCAAAATGTCTTGGGATGGCCCTGATTCTGGGCTACAGGAAGTGCCACTTTGGCAAGAAAGAATATGGATGAGCACCTACTTGGAAGAAGAGTAGCTTATGGATGAATGTAATATAGTCAGTTGGCACTGGCCTGGAGAATCTGGCATGAGCAGGTACAAGTATATTATTTCTTCTCAATGTAAGTATACATTCAGAAGCAACATGCCCTTGAATACCAGTTGCCTCTTTTGGACTAAATAGGCCTTTTTGTTTGATCCAGCAAGGCTCTCCTTATGTCCTTAAATATCAGTTTCAGAGGAGAGATTTCCTCAAGACCACAGTAGGGAGGAAAGGAGTAAATCCTCCCTCCACACGTGATTTGATTTGGAAGATTACACAACCCATTGGTTATTTCAGGGCTGTTTAACCTTCTAACAAGCCATGTTCCCTGGGTTCAGATAACACGATTAACCACAGCCAGGTGGTAATTGTGCAAATCAAGCCTGACATTCACTAGCACGTACTATGACTCACAACAAGCCACTGTGGCTTGTTTTGACCATGTGAACCAGCAGTAGTGGCCTCAGAACAACTCTGTAGTTTTTGAGAGGTACTGAATTGCCCAAAGTCATCCCAGAAGTCTTCATTGCTCTGTGAGGATCTAGCCATGGATTTCCCACGTGAAAGCCTTACACTTTAGCCAGTGAACCAGACTAGTTTTGTGCTGGATGAGAGGTACTCTGCCAAGGCTCAGAGGTTCATTGGCAGTTGGGGGAGGTTCCTGGAGCAGACATCCTGCCTAAGGTCTAAAATTTCTCTCACAAGTTACTCATGAGATAACTGGAGGTTGGGGACACTAGACTTAGGGTGCTTCCAGAAAACATTTTTATTGTGCAATCGCTGTGCCTCAGTCACAGAATTTTACACGGGCTCCAGATGATGCCATCTTCCATTTGTAACCCTTCTGTGTTTCACCACCACTGCTTCCATCCTTTTTTCTTAATACAGAAAATCCTCCAAGCAGGATTGAATATCTATACATCTTTTAACTAGTGATACTCAGAACTGTCCATCTAGAACTGGGGCAGCGGGGAGCCATATTCGTCCTGGGGTCAGATTGTCCATCCTGTGGGAGGGTCTGGGGACAATGTTGAGGAGCATGGCATGCATGGGTATTCTGAAGCAGGAACCAGACACATTCAGCCAGCTGAGCCCTGGCCTCAGGACTCAACTGGCTCCTGCAAGTGTCAGCTGGGTGTGCAGCTTCACAGCAAAGGCTTCCCAACTGAAGTGCCAGGAGGAGGACAGATCCTCTACTTGTTGCTTCAGCTGGGGAGCTGTCTTCATGGCATCCCAGCTTTTCCTGACCAAGGAACACACACAGCAAAGCAGCTAGAGGGGTCACTTGTCCTACTCCTTCCCCCACTGGGGAGAATGCGGGGCAGGCAAAGTACTTAGTGTGCCACAGCCTCCTAATTTGGAAGGCAAGCAGTATGCTGAATAAGAGAGCAGCATGCTAGGTAAGGGAATCCCCATTGTACTATCCTATCACAGATCGGAGATTACAATGGGGGTTCCTTCCCTGCCTCCTCTCCCAAGGCCTCAGTAGCCATGGGCTAGTAGTGCATTGCCAGAGTCTGACCTGGTGGGCCACATTGACCCATGGGTTGGAAGTTCCCCATTCCTGATCTAGAAGTACTTTATGCATGTTAATTAATTGTACCTCTGAAAAGGACTTGCAAGGCAGCTTTGGGAAGCTCTCTTATCTCTGAGTAATATATGAAACAAATCTATTATAAACCAATGATTTGATCTTAATAACGAAGATGATGATGTTAACAAACCAGAATTGAGGGCAAAAATATTTGTGTAACGGATTTACTACAGCATAGAGGACCCTGGGCAGGAAGGTTGAATGTTGAAGTAATTATGTCCAGCGCTTTTGGGGGGCGGAGCCTGACGGCCATGTACTGGTAAGCTTTCTTGTGAGGCTCCCGGACTGGGTAGCCGAAAATTCAATTATCTCATTTAAATGGGCATGAATCTCTAATGAACATAAATGAAAATGTTTATGACCTTTAACTGATGGTGATGGCTTTTTTGAAAGTATAATCTGTATACGGAGTGGGGAAATCAGCGCGGCCTCTGGGATCAGTAAATCAGTTTGTCGGAGTAAAGAGTGTAAAGCGAAAGTAAAGAATTTGTTATTGTTGGACCTCTTCCAGCGACTGCTGAGTTAAATTGCTGTGATATATCACTCCTTATTTGTGTGGAGCGAGTAATTGGTAATAAATTTAACCATCAGAAAGCAGTGAGAGAGAGAAGTTGTTTACTTGGATGGAATGAGAGACTGTTTTGATTGTTACCCGGAACATTAAGCAACTGATTTATGCCCTATGCCGAACATTAGAAAACCAAAAAAAAAAAAAAAGTTAAAAAAGCTACCTGGCAACGCCGTAAACATCCCTCAAATCATAATCTCGGTTGCCTTGAAAAAGTGTCTGGGTCCTCGGAAGAGGACGCAGATAGTAGTGAGAGTGACAAGATGGCGACAAAAGCTGGCAAGGAGCCAGCTACTATGGATGAAATCAGGAGCTTCATATTAGCAAACAACGCCACTCTTTTTTAAAAAATGGATGAACATGCGGAAAAGGCAGACAAAAGAATGGATGTGTTAGCTGGCAAGATTGCTCAGAATGACAGGAGCATAAAGACACTAGAAGCAGGAGTAAATTTACTGGAGAAACGGCAAGATGTCTTTGAAAAAAGTTGTAATGTACAGTTTGAGGATCAAGAGAAAAGGCTGATCCAATTAGAAGACCAGAATCGACAATCTACACTACAAATTAAGAATTTTGTTGAAGTATCAGGAGAGGACTTGAGAAAAGTAATTTTGCGGTGGTTTAAAGAAATGATGCCTGATCTGGAAATAAAGAACTGTGAGGTGGACAGGATTCATAGAGTGGGAGGATCAAACTACAGAGGAGCAACTAAAGACATCCTGTTGAAATTTGGCAGCTACTACAAAAAAGAGCAAGTTATGAAGAAATTGAGGTCTTTGGCTCTGATACAATTTAAAGGCATTTCAGTGCAAATTTACAACGATCTTTGTCAGCAAACACTCAAATGGAGACGCAGTGTCAAACCAATAACTGAAATATTAACGAAGAATGTAATAAAGTATGCCTGGGGCTACCCTGTTTTTTAAAGGTTTACACATGGTGGGAAGTAATACAGAGTAACCTCCTTGGATCAGGGCAAGGAGTTGCTGAAAAGTTTGGGTTTGCATGATGGCGCAAGTTTGAAAAAAGCAGGTGGGAATGGAAGTGAAGCTGGGGCATCTGGGATGTGATAATTTTGATAAATTGATAATGACATAATAGTATATAATTTTTAAAAAAAAACATAGAGGGCGTACCGGACAGGCTGAGGACTGCCTCTCCCCCCTCCCCTAAGGGTAGACAACAGCCGGAGTGATAGACTTACAGGGTTTTTTTGGGGGGGAAAGAGGTGGGGGTGGGTGGGTGGGGAGGTATGGCTGGGTGGGAGGTAGGGATTTGAAGGGGTTTTCATGGTTTTTGTGTTTTTATGTATGTGAATTTGAGTTGCAGAACACATGGGATCGGAAGGATTATCAAAAGGTTGAATATGGATAAGAAAATAAAAATATCAACGCTTACTGTAAAAGGTCTGGGGGCAGTCGTGAAAAGGAGGAGAATTGAACAAATGTTAAACAGAGAAGGATCTGATATTATCCTTCTGCAAGAAACACACCAGGGAATTAATGGGGTAAATGAAATACGCATAAAATGGTCAGTTTATTATGAAAAGTCACTGGGAACTTCAAAAAAAATGGAGTGGCTATATTGATTTCAAAAAGAAGTGGATTTATATTAGACACTGTAAAAAAGGATGATAATGGTAGATATCTTATGATAAAGGGTCAAATTGAAGGCAAAGCGTATACACTAGTTAATGTTTATGCCCTTAATGAGAGACATAGAGAGTTTTATATAGAATTATTTAAAGAAATAGAAGACTTTAAGGAGGGGTGTTATTTTAGCTGGGGATTTTAATATGGTTATGGATAATAGATTGGACAGGTCAAACCCCACTAGTGCTGAAAAGAGAAATAATATTACTATATTGAACAAATTGGTAAAAGAAAAAGATTTTGTGGATTGTTGGCGTTTACTTAGTGGGGCGAATCCTGGGTTTTCATATTACTCTCCAGTTCATCATACATACTCTAGGATAGACTATATTTTTGTTTCAAAAGAGTTTGCAACTAAGGTCTGTAAAATGGAAACGGGTAATTAAGGTAACAGATCACGCATTGCTAAGTTTAGAGTTTACAGTTACGAAGAATTATAAAGAAGCGTTTAGGTGGAAAATGAATACAAAAATATTGAAGTATAATAAAGTGGTAAAAAAAATGCAGAGGGAACTGTCAGAGACCTGGGAAATTAATGAAAAGGGAGGAACGGCAAGGGCAGTTGTTTGGGATACCATGAAGGCAGTAGCAAGAGGGATTTGTATTAGAGAAATGTGTAATTTAAGGAGGCAACAGCTTGCAGCGCAGGAAAAGTTGGAGGAAGAGATTAAGAATTTGGAGAAAGATTATTGGCAATTTAAAAATAAACATAAATTAATAGAAATACAAGCAAAGAAAAAAGAATTAGAGAACATAAATTTAGAGGAAGTTCAGAAAAATCTGATTTATATGAAAAGGGAGTACTTTGAAAATAGCAATAAAAATTCTAGATTGCTAGCCAGACTCACACAAAAGGAAAAAGCTAGGAATGGGATAGGAATATTGAAAGATAAGCAAGGGAATTATTGTCACACAATGAAGGGTAAATTAAAAAAATTTCAAGAATTCTATCAAGAACTATATAAGGGAAAGGATATTCAAAAAAAGAAGTTGGAAGCTTATATAGAAAAGTATATAAAGAAGGGAATAAAAATAGAACATAAAGAGTTAATGGAGAAGGTAATAACGCAGAGAGAAATTGAAGAGGTAATTTAGAATTTAAAAGTGGGTAAATCACCTGGGGTAGACGGTTTAGGACCAGAATATTATAAAGTTTTTAAGACGTTTTTAGTACCGAAATTATTGAAGTTGTATAACGCCATATTGGAAGGAGAGAGGACACCAGCATCATGGGAACATTCATTGATAATTTTAATTCCAAAACCAGATAAGGACTTGACTGTCCCTGATTCATACAGACCTATTTCATTAATAAATCAAGATGCAAAAATTTTCTCAACTATTTTAGCAAAACGGTTAAATAAATTCATAGTGGAATATATAGGGGAAGACCAATGTGGATTTGTAGCAGGTAGACAAATGCACAATTTAGTGGGAAGAGTTTTAAATGTAATACAGGTGATAAAAAACTCTAAGGTTAAAGCGGGAATTTTGGCACTGGATATTTTTAAAGCTTTCGATTGTGTGAGCTGGTAGCATTAAAGATGGTTTTAAATAAAATGGGATTTGGAAATAAATTTAAAGCTATAATAGAACAATTATACTCTCAAAATACAGCCGTAGTGGTAGTGAACGACGGAGTTACGGATAAGATACGACTAGCCAGAGGGACAAGACAAGGATGTCCACTCTCGCCTGTCCGTTTGTAATAGTTATGGAATTATTGGGAAATGCAATAAGAGATGATGGGGAGATAGAAGGAATAGGTGATATTAAAAAAATAAAATTGAATATGTTTGCGGATTTTACTAACTATTAAAAATCCAATAAGAAAGATGGAAAGAATTAAACAGAAACTGAGAGAATTTGAGGAAATTACTGGGTTAAGAATAAATTGGTCCAAATCAGAGATGATGTTATTTAATTATACTAAAAAGGACAAGAAGGAATAGGAAGGAAAAGGAATAGAAATGAGAGTCAAAGAACAGATTAGATATTTGGGAATTAAAATTACAAAAAATTTAGAGAGTTTAGAGAAGGAGAACTTAAATAGTTTTAAAAAAGAGATTTTAGTAAAATTGGAAAAATATAAAAGATTAAATTTATCCTGGTTTGGAAGAATAGCATTAATAAAAATGAAGATTTTAGCAAAGATTAACTTTGTGCTTACGATGTTACCAATAAAACTTTCAGAATTAGAGATAAAAAGTTGGCAAAACATCATAAACAATTATTGTAATGGGGATAAGAAAGCGAGGGTAAATAAGAATAAATGGTATTTAAGTCAAAAAAAGGAAGGATTGGGTCTCCCAAATATTAACCTATATTATATAGCTAATAGGTTAAGGCATATTGTGGAAGCGATTATAGGAGTAGGAGATTTAGATTGGATGGAGGATAAAACCACAAGTAATATTGAGATGAAGTTGGAAAATGTATTCTTTAGGGAAGGAAGAAAAAAATGGGCTGAAAGTATAGGTAATCTGCTCTTGAGGTTTCACTGGGAGATTTGGAGTAAATATAAAGGGGAGTTGCTTTCGAGCAGCTCCCCTTTATCACCGGTAAAAATGTTAAAGAATTTCCCGGAGGAACTAAAGAGTAGATTAAGTAAAGTTTTAATAGAAAAAAATAAAATGAAATTAAGGGATTGGTTAAGAGAAATGAATACAAGAGAGGATTTGGAAGAGGTTTTAAAAGACAAAAAATTAACTTGGTTAAATTATTGGCAATTAGAACGGTGGACCAAAAAGTGGGTAAGAGAAAATGGAGATTGTAGAGAGTTGACGAAATTTGAGGAATTAATAGTTAAAAAAGAAAATGATAAAGGAAAAAGAATAGCGTCAAAAGGGTTAATGAGTGAAATATATAGAATTTTGTTGGAGAAAGGGTCGATGGATAGTTCAGGGAAAATGGTTTGGGAGACAGCTTTGAATGTACAAATAGGACAACAGAGCTGGGAGGGACTATGGAAACAAAGAGCGTTAAGAAATATGTCAGTGAGAATGAAAGAGAATTACTTTAAAATTATATGGAGGTGGTACCTAACCCCGGTTAGATTAAATAAGATAAATAATCAGCATCAGCAAATTGTTGGAGAGGATGTGGGGGAAAAGGAACGTATTTACATATGTGGTGGGAATGCAAATATGTACAAAAATTGTGGAAGATGGTGTTTTTAGAGATTGAAGAAATTGTGGGAATGAAGATAGAACGAACACCAAAAGTTGCATTACTGTCACTATTTGAAGATTTAAAATGTAAGAGAGAAATTAAGGAATTGATAACGAATTTGCTGACTGCAGCAAGATTGATAGTAGCTAGGAACTGGAAGATTCAAGGAGATTATTGTATTGAAGAATGGTACAAAGAAGTATGGGATATGGCTATTATTGATAAATTGACTTGTAATATCAAACTGAGAAGAGGTATAGCTAAAACAAATGATTTGAAGGAATCTGGAAACAGTTCCTAATATTCGTGTTTTCTAAGGGAAGTGGGAAACCACCAGCAGAAGAAAGTATGAGATTTTGGAATCAGGAATGAGATCCCGAGGTGGGGGGTGCACTTATATGTTAAGTTTGATTATGTTATATAGATTATATTAATGTTAATTAACAATTATGTAGTATGTGTTTTTTTTAATTGTACTGGTGTATGTTTAAGTATTGTAGAAAATAATAATAATAAAAAAAATGTCCAGCACTTTCAAATCACCTATCAAGATCCCAAATTCAACCCATCTCCGTATTTCTTTCCCACCAGAGCCCACACCTTTCAGCTTGGGCTTCCCTTCCAAACTTCACACGATGGCGATGAAGGCAGAAAAGCCAGATTATCAGAAGCAGTTTGAAGCAGCCGTCCGTGTTATCCAAGGCTTGCCCAAGAATGGTGAGAATCCATTTGGAATGCTCCAGAGTTACTTGCCTTGCCTACTGCCACTTGACATGAAACTCCTTGTGGCTGTTCAGCATGTTTGAAAAGCCATAAGGTGTTAAATGCATACACACACACACACACACTGTGATTCTCAAGAGCTTGAACTCTGCCTGATACTGAATTCTAAGTTTGCATAATTCTCTCATAGATGTTAGAATGCCACCTAACTTGACAGAGGTAGGTGTGTGTGTGTGTTTGTACAGGTTGAAATGCAGAGAAGCACACCTCTAGTGTGCCTCTTTTTTGGCTTTCCATGTCCTCTCTAAACACCAGGCATAGAGTTCTCATGCCTTAGACTAGAATCCTCCTTGTGAAATTTCCTGGAATAAGCAATTCTGTGAAAGAAGTATAAACAATCTCCACCTAAACTATTGAAGCCTATTTTTTCTCTCCAGAACTCTGCTATGACTGGAAACAGATTGGGGCACCTGATTGTGTGGGACAACTGTAAAAAAAACCACAGACACACACACACACACACACCATGCGAGATTCCAACCACTTCTGCCTTTTCTCTCAGGTTCTTACCACCCATCCTATGAAGAAATGCTATGCTTCTACAGTTACTACAAGCAAGCAATAGTGGGTCAGTGCCAGACTCCCAGGCCAGGATTTTGGGATCCTATTGGCAGGTATAAATGGTAAGGAAGGCCAATGCTAACTGCTTTCAGTACCAGGTGAAGCATTGTCTTTAATTAGGCTTACCTGGAGCTAAGAGGGCACCGCTAGAGCTTAGCCCCTAATTTTATTTTCAGTAAGAGGGCTCAGCATTGGAATGCTGGTGCACAATACTGCTGCTTATCTAATATCCAACCAGTATTGCTCCAATTACACTAGCTGCTGGTGTACTTCTGAGTCCAATTCAAGGTGCTGGTTCTGACCTATAAAGCCTTGTATGCCACCTAGAATATTTGGAATAGGCAGGATACAAATTGAATAAATAAATAATATATCACCCATCCCCAACCCGCTACCCTCATACCTTTTAGATTACAGACTCCCACAGTCTATGACCATTGGCCGTGATGGCTAGGGCTGGTTGGTACTTTCAGATGAAGCTTGTATCATGCCATTCCCCCGCCTCATTCATGGAATTTTATGGTGAGGTCCAGACAATGTCATCTTCCACTCATAACCCTCTAATGTTTTCCCACTATTTCTTCCATCTTTTTTCTTACCATAGAAAATTCATTAAGGAAAAAAAAGATGGAATGGTTACATAACGCCTTCTGATAGCGCTAGGAGCTCTCTGTCTGGAACTACCCTTAGTAGTTTTTAAGCTGTTTCATAATGATCATTTGCTGTTTGATTTTACTACATTTTATTAGACTTTAGATCCTACCTAATAAAAATGAAACAAAATGCGATCCATAGCTTTCAAAGAGTGCTGTTCGCCCATCATCGGCAACCAGCGGAGGAATAATGGCTAAGTTGAAGAAGAACTTTTAGTTAACAGGGCCTCACTGGTTCAGGCTCTGGCAGATTTCTTTTTTAAAGATTAAGCACCTGCCCCTGGGTAAGAGGTTATTTTTGTGGTTTGACAGGGATGCATGGAATGGCTTGGGAAAGATGACCAAAGGGGAAGCTATGGCTGCTTATATTGAAGAGATGAAGAAGGCAGCGCAGAAGGTAGGAAATGGGAAACACCCTCCTCAGACCTGGTTTGTGGGACTGTCTGGATGGGTTGCCATGGAAATTCATTACAGCAAGAAGCATCATCATGGGTAGGCTGAAGCCCAACATTGAGCCCTGCTGAGGAATGCATGGCAGGAAAAATAGGGTGAAGGAATACAATGAAGGGACCTCAGGGCTCAAGTTTGAATGGATATTTGGGGATTGGGGGTTGAGCACTTTTGTCTCTCAAATGAGGGAGTTCATATCTGAGGGAACTCATCAAGTTGTGAATAGAACTGAAATGGAGGTTTTCACCAATTCAAAATGTGTCAAATGTTTGAGATTCAAAATGAAATTTTGATTGTAATTTTTTTTGAAGGGATGTGGCATATTGCAAGTTTCCAAGTTCAGTATTTTAAACTTTGGGTTCTATTTGGTTTTTTAATCTTATAAATACAACAGCAAGCATAATTGGAAAATGTTGCAAGAAAAACACACCACAATTTGCATTTTTGCAGGCAGATTTATGTTAGATGTATTTGCTTGAGATTTCCTCCCTCTCCAACCTCTTCCCCCTCATCCCCATTTCTAGTGTTCACGGTTGTGGTAAAAGATGTGGAACATCCATAAAGTACTCAGAGTTGTTTATAAAACCCTAGACAATTTGGAACTAGGATATCTGAAAGAGCACCTTCTCCTTTGCCAGCCTGCCCAGCCCTAAAGTCATCCAATGAGGCATTCCTGATGGTTTGCATGAGAGCTGTAGACTCTGGAGTCCACTCAGATCAGAGGAGAGCCTGCAGTGTATTGGCCTCCTCTCTAGGGAACTCTCTGCCTGTTCATGTCAAGCAGGAACTGATGTTGTTTTGGTTTTTGTGGTGGCCGAAGACGTTTTAATTTAAACAAGATTTCCCTAACTAACCAGCCATGGTTTTATTGGCACAATCAGATTTTAAAGGTTTTAATTCTGTATTTCAATGATCATAACGATGACTTCCCTTTTTATTTTTCACTACTTGGATACTTTATTGAATGTAGAGTGGCAAATTAATTGCTGCAAATAGTAATACATATTATTGGAGCTTCCAATAATATTTGGAGCTTCATCCAATAATAGTTGGAGCTTCCTTTGTATCTCCTATTCAAGATATACAATTACAGAACCATACTGCTTCTGTCCCGTGTTTATGAATACCGCCTCCTCCTGCTACATGGCTGACTTGCTGAAAAATCGCAATTGGAAGGATGGGGAAAATATACTTAAACTGCTATCTCCTACGTCAGTCACAGTCATGGGGCAGGAAGAATGTGCCTCTCCAGGAGCTAATAATAATAATAATAATAATAATAATAATAATAATAATAATAATACTTACCCGCCTCTCCATTTTGATTGAAGTGGGGAACAACAGTAAATATAAAATAAAACTGAATTAAGAACATAATATTAAAACATCCTGAATACATTCTAAAAACATCCTAATAATGATTTTACTTACTTAGTGCAGTTTGATATCCAGCTGCTCTTCTCTTACAAAGATCAGGGTTGCTTAAATGGTGCACTTAATGGTCCAGAAGATAGATCAGGTCTCAACCTTCTTCGCTACAAGAAGCTTTGCTTCAGCTTCAAGTGCTCCCAGACCGTTCACTGGGTCCCAGTGAATGGTCTTGTACCACCTGGGATCCCTTCTAGGACTTTCTGGCAGGTCATCAACACCGTGCCCATGGATGAATCGTTGGAGGACATGTTTGTATACTTCGAACCACTCTACGAAGTGATTCACGATATGCCAAGACCCCCTGAGTCCTTCTTCAAGAAGAAAGCAGGTATGCCCATCGGCAGCAAAAAGTGGGGTAGGAGGAGAGGTGGGGTGAGTCTAGGCATGTTTTTCAGCTGTTGTGTTGAGGTGGCAGAGCACACCCCAATACTTGGGCTGGTTGTTTTCAAATTGTTATGTGAAAGTCAGATTGGCTCCCTGCCCTACAACCCCCTGCCTCCCTAGCTCCTGTTTGCACACCCTCTGTGTGAGTTTGCAGAGACTTCCTTCCACCAAGTCTGGCCTGTAAAGTACTTCTTCCTTAGAGCTTTATGGAGCTTGTTAGACGGTTTGGGTATAGAGCATCAGTCCTGAGGCAAGGGAGTCTGAGCTGGATGACCTTGTCTCAGATCATCCCTCAGCCATGGAATTCTAGACAAGGCATCCCCAATCTCAGATGCTCTATGTCCCTCTCTGTAATTGCCCAGGTGGCAATTTACATTCATCAGCTTGGAGTGGAGCAGGCTCATCTACTTGGACATGTTTGGGATTTTGGCAAAGGAGGCAGCCCCACCAGCTAACCTTCAGGGTTTTAGTTGGCAAAGAGAGGCAAAAGCAAAAAAAGAGAGAAAGATTTTCAGTTCAATACATGTTGGATTTCTTTTTCTGAACAAATTCTGTTTTGTTCCCCACACACATCTCTGGGGAGAGTGGGGAAACAGGGACCTTCAGCTCCCCCCTTTCCATTTAATTTCAAAATGTTGGTATGTACAACTCCCTTTTGATTCTGTTTCCCAAAGAGGAGAGTTGGCACAACCCCCAGTTCTTAACTCTCTTGTTACAGAACCCTTTTGCTGACTAGGTGATGATAGAGACGGCAGAGCTCTTGTACAGCTGCCACCAGGGCCAGTTCCTGGGTTGAGGAGGCCCTCAATAAAGTGCCCTGTAGTGAGTCCCCTCCCATGTTGGTGGACTGTGGTTGCAGGTTTACGGGAGGGTACTATTGTACTCATGTGTTGCTTGTGGGTTTCCCATGTGCAGTTGGTTGGCCATTGTGTGAACAGAATGCTAGACTAGACTGATCCAGCATAGCTCTTCTTATGTTCTTACATGGCGGCGACAGCAGCAGATAGCTCTGAGTCACCATTTTAAATTTCTCACAATACCCCAGAGTGACACTACATCAAGATCATTGTAGGATATTTTAAAGGGTGGCTTGCAGACTCAGCCAGCAGGCACAGGGGTAGGGCTTGCCAGGGTTCTGAGTGGTGGCAGTTGCCCCATATGTGTCAGGTGTCTGTGCTATGCCTGATTTCCATTTATTTCAACAAGGTTTGTACAAGAGAAGTTACTAGTTGACTGTGTGGCACATGCATTTGCCATGTGAGATAGCCACCCCATCTTGCTTCACAGTAAACAACTGTCTGCCTATAAAGCCTAGTATACCAATTTCCTGGCGCAGCAAACATCCACAAATCCAGGTTATGACTTAATCATCACCTTCTTTTTCATCATCATCATCCTTGTTGACTACAAAGTTCACTGTGATAATTGTGCTCAACAGTTGATTGAGGAGAGAAGATACAGCTCCCCGCTGTAATTGCATTCTTTCCCATCACTCCCAACAGGCGGTAGACAACGACAGCTGCCAGATTAAGGCCTAAGAAACTACACATACACAAAGTGCAGAAGTGTTGTTGTCCTGTTTCTTCTGTTGACTCTCTCACACATGCCCCTGATCATAGTTTGCACCTGTTTGTGTAAAGGACAGGCTAGCCTGACTTGGACGGTGGCCAGGGAAGCTATAGCTGGGGCATAAAAGGGCAGACCAGTGATTCCCAAACTGTTTGTCACTCCTAGTGGTGCTGTTAAAATGCTGTTAAATCTTGAGTTGCTACACAGCTTAGATCCAAGAACTTTCAACCCAACCTGGGAAGATGCCCAGCTCAACATTTTCAAACAGAATTAAATCTATAGTCAGCAATAAAGCAATATGAAGTACTTCCTTTGTTTTTACTTTTAGCATGTATTTGGAATATGATCTGAATTAACACACATATCAATATCCACACCTTAGCTTCTCTGGGAGGGACGGTAGCTCAGTGGTAGAGCGCGTGCTCTGCATGCAGAAGGTCCCAGGTTCAATTCCCTGCATCTCCAGATAAGGCGAGGAAAGACTCTTGCCTGAAACCCTAGAGAACAACTGCCAGTCCTTGTTGACAGTACTGGTCTGACCCAATATAAGGCAGCTTCCTGTGTTCTTGGCTTTAATCTTTATCATGGGCCAAGTATTGGGAACAAGGGGTGGAGACTCCTGAGGCAGGGGAAGGAGCTTGAAGTCTCCCACATTTGGCTTTTCAGATAGTACAGGTTAGGACAGCTCTCTATCTCTCTCGCACGCTCGCTCTCCTGTCTGTACTTCCGTTGCTCTCCACTTTTAAACCATAACTTTTTCTATTGCAGAGCCAATCCACAAAGCTGTTGAGAACAGCCAGATGGCCAGTGATTCAGAGAGTGAGGTGTTCTGTGATAGCCTGGAACAGGTGGATCCTGATCAGGTGATTAGATAAGGTGGAGTATGGGGCACCAGAATCAGGCTACCTTCATAGTACCCTAGCTTGAAAATGCTGCCCTCAAATGGGCTATATTATCACTTGGTGAGAAACACCTCTTTCCACCCCTGCACTCCGTGCTTTAAGTTAAGAGTTGTTAGGAGGTTGTATGGAGTTAAGTACAAGTCTTCACTTGGCTTTTTAAAGGGTGCTTCCAGACAAGGCCTTTATGGCACCATCCCTCTGCTTTATTTATGGAGGATCCAGAAATTGTCGTCTACAACTTGTAGCCTTCTCATGTTTTCCGACTGCTTCTTCCATCTCTTTCCTTACCATAGAAAATCCGTTAAGGAAAAAATGTTGGATTTGCTGATCAGTGCCTTCTTGGTTATTGGTGCAAAGACTCTGGAAGTATCCCTAATCTACTGCATCATAAGTCTACTTTTGCTATAAAGAGATTCATTTTAAAGGTGTATTAACCATGCTGATGTAGTTAATGATGTTTTAAGCTGAACTTACTGTGACTTCAGCTGCTAAAAGAAAGCAGAGTTCCTTTCAAGAGATTAGCTGAATAAATGTATAAATTTAAGCTAATTAAAATTTGAAGTAACAACCCTCCTGTCGTGGAACCTGAAACCATGGGTCCCTGTGGTTCGCTGAGTGGTGGTCACAGACTCTCAAGACACAATTTCTCTCTCTTTAGAAGGTTTATTACAAGCAGCGCTGCAGGGTGGCAGTTTGAGGAACTGCCCAACAATTTCAGGAAATGTTAACATTTTTATAGGGTCAGGTCCCTTCAGATATAATGGCAGAACCTTCCTACCAATTATAATACACCAAATCATCATATAGAATACAGCTCAGCAACACAACAACCAATGAAATAGCAAAGCACCTAGGCATATACAGAGTTCAGTTACTGTTCTGACTAAAACACCATAATTGGCATCTCAATAGCTACAGGAACTACTTCTCCATCTGTTTCCTAGTTGTGGTTAGCTTGCCTTAAGAAATATCTCACAACGGTTTAACTATCTTATGACATGTTATTTCAATAGCAGCTAGTGCAGCAAGTGTAACATTAAAAAAATAGGTTTTAATTAAGCAAGAAGATATAAACTTTATGATGTATGTGTTATAAAGCTATTTTCTTATATCTGTGGGCATTAGGTAAAAGAACCAGTTTAATTTCCACGACACCTCCCCAAAAAGCTTTTCTAAAAAATATTAGTTTAGGTGTTTTAAGACAAGGTTTACAAGACCTGAACAGGTAGACTGAACCAGAACTCCCTAGAAGAACTCAGCTCCTTGGTGAGTTAATTCAACACATATATGAATTCATTTACCTAGGCAAGGTGAAATTTGAAAACTTATTAGAAATTTCAAATGGCAAGAAACAAAGGAATACTTTCCTTTAGTCTTAAAATATAGTATCTTCAGGTCTGACTTATAGTTTTCTTTCTGAGCAAAGGAGGGTGAACTAGGATGCATTTACCAGGCCTGCCAAGAAGCAGAAACCCATTGAACCTTTTTTGCCTTGTCATAGTTCATGACAGCCCTAAAACTATGTTATGACTCCCATCTCAGAAATATAATGCTTGCAATCCCTTGGGGCTCAAGCATTCCATATTCTCATGGAACCCTGGAACTGTAGTCCTGTGTAAGAAGGGCTGGCTAGGATTATGGGAATTGTTGACACATCTGGAGGACACCAGGTTGGGGAAGGCTGGGGTAGGAAATTCTGTAATGAAACAATTAGCCCCTCATGCAGATCTTAAGATTCTTGATGGTTAAAGTGCTATGAAACTGATAATCTGTATTCTAAGTATGCCATCACTCTTACTAACTCGTTCTCTTTTCCCTCACAGGCCAGGAGGGCATCAACCAAGCGAAGCCTCCCCCTGGACAATCCGCACAGGCTTCAAGTTGGAGAGCAAAGTGAGTCTAGATCTCCAACTCATGCACTGTGCTTAACCAGGGAATGAAAGCTAAATAGAGGTGGTACCACAGATGCGAGAGTGACATGTTGCCTTCAAAAGCTCAGCACAGCAAGAGGAGAGACAGGTCTGAAACAGGTCCTTAGTTGCTGTGGCACGTGCTGTTGGCATATTTCATCTGCAAGTGCAAACAAGCTCATGTGTAATTAATTCACTTTGGTTCTAAGATAAGAAACAGAGAGCAGTAGGGAGGAAGAGAGAGAGAGAGAGAGAAGAACAAGTTTGATAGAATTTTCTTTTTGACAGAAAACAAAAATGACAGATCTGCCAGGCAGTCAGGGCTGTAACGCCTTGAGAAAAGAGCTGAGCAATGGGAAATGTAGGCAGGAAAGGACAGGTATGGTGTGAGGGTGGGGGACATAGAACATAAGAAGTGCCACGCTGGATCCATCTAGTCCAGCACTCTGTCCACACAGTGGCCAGGGATGAACAAGGCAGGACATGGTGCAACAGCACCCTCCCACCCATGTTCCCCAGCACCTGGTGCACACAGGCTTACTGCTTTGAATACTGGAGATAGCACACAACCAACTGGTTAAAGTGCTGGTGATTGGTTGCGTTCTCCAGGAATTTATCCAACCCCCTTTTAAAGCCATTTAAATCGGTGGCCATCACTACATCTTATGGTGGTGAGTTCCATAGTTTAACTATGTGCTGTGTGAAGAAGTACTTTTTATTTCTCCTGAATCTCCCACCAATCAGCTTCATGGGATGACCCCATTAGGTTCTAGAATTTTGAGAGAAGGAGAAAAATGTCTCCCTATCCACATTCTCCACGCCATGCATAATTTTGTACACCTCTATCATATCTCCTTTTTTCCAAGCTAAACAATTGCAGTTGTTGTAACCTTCCCTCCTAGGGGACATGCTCCAGCCCGTTAATATTTTTAGTTCACATTTTCTGCACTTTTTCCAGCTGTATTATATCCCTTTTAGGTGTGGTGACCAGAACTGTACACAATATTCTAAATGTGGTTGCACCATAGATTTGTATAAAGGCAGTATGATTTGGCAGTTTTGTTCTCAATTCCTTTTCTTATAATGCCGAACATGGAGTTTGCCTTCTTTATACCGCTACACACTGGGTTGACATTTTCATTGAGCTGTGCTCCACAAACCCAAAATCTCTTTCTTTTTCGGTCACTGTCAGCTCATATTCCATTAGGTTAATCTTAAAATTGGTGGGGTTTTTTGCCCAAATCTGCCTCACTTTATGCTTGCTTAATTGAACCGCATCTGCCATTTGGATGTTCACTCTCCCAGCTTGGAGATATCCCACTGGAGCTCTTCATAATCCCTTTGTGTTTTAACAACCTTAAATAATTTGATATCGTCGGCAAACTTGGCCACTTCACTGCTCACTCCTGATTCCAGATCATTTATGAACACGTTGATAAGAACTGGGGACTCCCATCGGGAGAGTTGACCATTTATCCTACTCTTTGCTTTCTTTTCTTTAACCAGTTACTGATCCATAAGAGGACCTCTCCTCTTATTCCATGACTGCTAAGTTTGTTCAGGAGTCTTTGGTGAGGGACTTTATCAAAAGCCTTTTGGAAGTCCAAGTAAACAATGACCACTGGATCACCCCTCTCTACATGTTTGTTGCCACTTTCAAAGAATTCTAAAAGATTAGTGAGACAGGACTTGCCTTTGTGGAAGCCATGTTGATTCTTCTTCAGCAGGACCTGCCCTTTTATTTTGCCTTTAATAATGCTTTCAACCAATTTACCTGGAACAAATGTCAAACAAACTGGCCTGTAATTTCCTAGAGCCCCCCTGGATTCCATTTTAAAAACTGGTGTTACATTGGCCATCTTCCAGTCCTCGGGTACAAAAGTTGAGCTCAGGAACATGTTGCATATTTTTTTTTGAGGAGTTCCATAATTTCATATTTGAGTTCTTTCAAATTGTCAATAAGGTTGAGAACTTCAACTTTTGTCACCACTATTTGCCTTAGTTCCTCAGCCTCCCTGAAAACATCATTTCAGGCACAGGCATCTGTCCCATATCTTCTGCAGTGAACATTCAGAACATTCTGCAGTGAAGTCATTCAGCTTCTCTGCACTCTCCCTGTCCTCCTTTAGTACTCCCTTAATTCCATTGTCGTCCAACACTCCAGCAGCTTCCCTAACTGGTTTCCTGCTTCTGATATATTTAAAGAATTCTTTATTGTTGGCATTGGTATTATTAGTGATGTGCTCTTCAAAATGCTTTTTTGCTTATCTTTATTGATTGTTTGCTTCTCCTTTGTTCCAGCTTGTGCTCCCTTTTATTTTCCTCACTTGTTCAAGACTTCCATTTTCTGAAGGAAGCCCTCTTTTCTACAATAGCTTCTTTGGCACTGCTTATTAACCATGCTGGTGACCTGTTGGACTTGGTGCTACCTTTCCTAATCTGTGGAAAACATTTTAGTTGAGCTTCTATTATTGTGCTTTTGAGTAAACTCCATGCATTTGCAAGGAATTAACCCTCACGATTCTCCCTTTCAACTCTCTTTTCACTAGTTTCCTCATTTTAGAGAAGTTTCATCTTTTGAAGTCAAATGTGACTGTGTTGGACTGCCTGGGTAATTTCCCACTTAAGTATATATGTCAAATCTGATAGCACTGTGGTTATTGCTACTGATTGGTTCAACAATGTTTACACTTCATGTTAGGTCCTGGGCAGCACCACTTAGGGTTAAGTCCAGGGTTGCCTCCCTTCTGGTCGGTTCCATGACCAACTGTTCCAGGACACAGTCATTTAGGACATCAAGAAATTTATCCTCTTTGTCATGACTGGAATATACATTTATCCAGTCAATGTGAGGATAATTGAAGTCACCCATTATTACAACACTTCCTCATTTGGAGGCCTCCCTGATTTTGTTTTCCATCTCAAGGTCACTCTGAGTATTTTAGTCTGGGGGACAATAGCACGTTCCTAGCACTACATTAGTTTTGGGGCCCAGCATTGTCACCAACAGCACTTCTGTGGAAGAGTCTTCCCCATTTAGGTGCTCTAGTCTACTTGACACAATGCCGCCTTTGACATACAGGGCAACCAGGTACGCCCTTCCCTATCCTTCCTGTAGAGTTTGTATCCAGGGATGATCATATCCCACTGGTTCTCTCCATTCCACCAGGTTTCTGTATGCCCACTATGTCCAGGTTCTCCTTTGAAACCAAGCACTCCAATTTGAAACCAAGCACTCTGCCATTTTGGCTTGGAGGCTTCTAGCATTTGCATAGAAACAGCTATATGGTTCCTGACTTGGAGCTGAGCAGAAGCAGGGAAGAGCAGCTGGCCCAGCTCAAGTAGAAGCTATAAAAATAAGCCAGTTCCCAGGGAGTGAGCAAACAGGAGTTTGACAGGGGGACTGTAGGGGAAGAGGAGACCAAGGAAACCCAGGAGGCTGCCAATTCAAAGAGGCCGTGTGCTTGCCATGTGCTCCTGAGTGCTGAGTGAAGAGGGTTGGTGTGGATAGTTGCTGCAGGAGGAGCAATCAGGGGGTGGCCTGATTGCTGATTGTACTTTGTACTCAGCAATCTGTGGCCTGATTGCTGTTGATTGTTGTTGGCCTTTCAGTGACCTCATTCTGGTTCCTGACTTGGAGCTGAGCAGAAGCAGGGAAGAGCAGCTGGCCCAGCTCAAGTAGGAGCTATAAAAGTAAGCCAGTTCCCAGGGAGCGAGCGAACAGGAAGAGCAAACAGGAGTTTGACAGGGGAGGTCAAGGGGGAGGCCTCTAAGAAAAAAAAGAGGTGGGAAAAACAAAGAAAAACATAAAGAGAAAAAAAACCCCACAAAACCACCACCACCAAAACAAACAAAAAAACCAACCAAAAGATCGTACTTTCCTTTAAGACATACTCATATAGTTGTGTACCTTCAGAGAGGACAGGACAAAGCAAAGGCAGTTCCACTATAATCAAAAAGGAAAAAACCAAAGCAGAAATTGACAATATGGATGGAAAGGAGTCCCTAGAGGTGGTGACCTGCAAAGGGTGTGCAATGTTCGTGTTTCTGCCTGAGCTCAACATGGCGTATACCTGCAACAAGTGCAAGCTGGTGGCACTTTTGGAAGAAAAAGTGAGAGGACTTGAGCAGAGAGTGTCCACCCGCCAAAGAATAAGAGAAGTCGAGGAGTTCTTAGACTGAACGGTGGAACTGCAACAGCAACAAGAAGCACATGAGATTGAAGAACAACAGCCAGCTGAAGCAGAAGTGGAGTATGCTGAGGGGAGGAAAGCCAATGAAGAGGAAACTCTCTGGAAAAGAGTGACAGTTAGGAGCAGAAGAATTAGAAGGCATTCTGCACCGGTGGAACCATTAGAGTTAAGCAACCACTTTCAGCTTCTGGAGAATGAGACTGAAGGACAGTTTGCAGAGGAAGAAGTACAGGAGACACCGTGCAACAGTGACCAAGAGGCAGAAGGTAGGTCAACCAAGAAGAAGAGAAGAGTAGTCGTTGTGGGAGACTCCCTGCTGCGTGGGATTGAAACCCAAGTATGTCGTGAAGACCCATGGACTCGCCAGGTGTGCTGTCTCCCTGGAGCACAGATTAGAGATGTGACTGAAGGGTTACCGAAGCTCATAAAGCCCACGGACACATACCCCTTTCTTCTCATCCATGTGGGAACAAATGATGTCGCCAAGCAGAGCTACGAAGAAATCATTTCAGCTCTGGGAAGGAAACTGAAGAACTTTGGGGCCCAGGTAGTTTTCTCATCCATCCTCCCGGTTCTTGGAAGAGGATTAGAAAGGGAAAGAAAAATACTCCGGATGAACGACTGGCTATGAAGGTGGTGCCGTCGTGAGAGTTTTGGATTCTGGGACCACGGGCTACGCTACTTGGAACATGGACTGCTGGCAAGGGATGGGTTGCACCTCACAAGGGCTGGAAAGAATGAGTTCGGCCACAGCGTGAAGAACTTGATCAGGAGGGCTTTGAACTGAATCTTACGGGGGCAGGAGACGTAAATTTCGAGGCAACAATGGATGAAGGCCAATGCACCACAGTACAGAGAACAGCTCCAATAGTGTCCCAAAATAGTGTCTGCAACAAGGTAGGAACAAAGCCAGACTATAAAACACATGGTCTTCGATGCCTATATACTAATGCCCAGAGCATGGGAAACAAACAGAATGAACTTGAACTCTTATTACATGAAGGCAAATACAACTTGATAGGTATAACTGAAACTTGGTGGGATGACTCCCATGACTGGAATATAGTAATTGAAGGATATAACTTGTTCAAAAAGAACAGAAGGAATAGAAAGGGGGGTGGTTGCACTATATGTTAAAAATACCTATCCCTGCACAGAAATACAGGCGGATCAGACTGGGAGCCCCGTCGAGAGCATCTGGATTAAAATAAATGGGGCAAGGAATAAAAAGAATATGATAATCGGAGTCTACTACTGACCACCCAATCAAGGAGAAGACGAGGACAAAACTTTTGAGAAACAAATTGCCAGTGTTTCAAGGAAGTATGATGTAGTAGTGATGGGGGACTTCAATTACCCTGATATCTGTTGGGAGACCGTTACTGCCAAAAGCGGCCCTTCCAAGAAATTCCTGACATGTATGGGTGATAACTTTCTCCTACAGAAAGTGGAGGAAGGAACTAGAGGATCGGCAATCCTTGACTTGTTATTGACCAATAGGGATGACTTAGTGGATAAAGTGGCAGTTACGGGAACTCTGGGGGAAAGTGACCACGTCATACTTGAATTCTTGAATATGAAGGAGACAAAAGTCGAGCATAGCCATACACATACTCTGGATTTTAGGAAAGCTGATTTTAATAAACTCAGAACTATAATAAGTAAGGTCCCGTGGCAAGTGAGCCTAATGAGAAAAGGAGTGCAGGATGGGTGGGAGTATTTAAAACAGGAAATTTTAAAGGCACAGTTACAAACAATTCCAACAAGGAGAAAAGATAGAAGACAACAGAGGAAACCAATGTGGCTCCACAAAAAGCTTATTGATGAACTGAAAACAAAAAGGGATACATATAGGAAGTGGAAGGAAGGCCAGGCTACAAAAGAAGAGTACAGACAGGTGGCGCAGAAGTGCCGAAATGGCGTCAGGAAGGCTGAGATTAGCGAGGGATGCTAAAAGCAATAAAAAGGCTTTCTTCAGATACGTGAGTAGTAAAAGACAGAGGAAAGAAATGGTGATTCAACTGCTTAATGAGGATGGCAAATTGATAACAGACGACAAAGAAAAGGCTGAAGTGCTCAATTCCTACTTTGCCTCAGTCTTCTCCCAAAAGCGGGTCTATGACTCCCCTGGAAAAAGTGAAGCAGAAGTTGAGGGGGCAGGATTGCAGTTTGAGATTGATAAACAAATGGTCAAAGAACACTTAATTTCCTTGAATGAGTTTAAATCTCCAGGGCCCGATGAACTGCATCCTAGAGTAATGAAGGAGCTAGCGGAAGAACTCTCAGAACCTTTGTCTATTATCTTTGCAAAATCATGGAAGACGGGTGAGGTGCCGGATGACTGGAGGAGGGCTAACGTTGTCCCTATCTTCAAAAAGGGCAAAAAGGAGGAACCTGGGAACTACAGACCAGTCAGTCTGACATCCATCCCTGGGAAAATTCTGGAGCAGATTATAAAGAAGTCAGTCTGTAAACACCTTGAAATCAATGCAGTGATTTTGTCAGGAACAAATCCTGTCAGACTAATTTGATCTCATTTTTTGATAGGATACCCTCCCTTGTGGACTGTGGGAATGCTGTGGACGTCATATATCTTGACTTCAGCAAAGCTTTTGACAAAGTACCCCATGACATTCTGATTAACAAACTACCTAAAAGTGGGCTAGATGGAACAACTATTAGGTGGATTCACAGTTGGCTACAGTATCGGACTCAAAGAGTACTTATCAATGGAACCTTCTCAAACTGGGGAGAGGCAACGAGTGGGGTGCCGCAGGGCTCAGTCCTGGGCCCAGTGCTCTTCAACATTTTTATTAATGATTTGGACGAGGAGGTGCAGGGAACGCTGATCAAATTTGCAGATGACACAAAATTGAGTGGGATAGCTAATACCCTGGAAGACAGAAACAAACTTCAAAGTGATCTTGATAGGCTGGAGTGCTGGGCTGAAAACAATGAATGAAATTTAATAGGGATAAATGCCAAGTTCTACATTTAGGGAATAGAAACCAAATGCACAGTTACAAGATGGGGGACACTTGGCTCAGCAATACTACAAACGAGAAGGATCTTGGAATTGTTGTAGATCGCAAGCTGAATATGAGCCAACAGTGCGATATGGCTGCAAGAAAGGCAAATGCTATTTTAGGCTGCATTAATAGAAGTATAGCTTCCAAATCACGTGAGGTACTGGTTCCTCTCTATTCGGCCCTGGTTAGGCCTCATCTAGAGTATTGCGTCCAGTTCTGGGCTCCACAATTCAAGAAGGACGCAGACAAGCTGGAGCGTGTTCAGAAGAGGGCAACCAGGATGATCAGAGGTCTAGAAACAAAGCCCTATGAAGAGAGACTGAAAGAACTGAGCATGTTTAGCCTGGAGAAGAGAAGATTGAGGGGAGACATGATAGCACTCTTCAAATACTTAAAAGGTTGTCACACAGAGGAGGGCCAGGATCTCTTCTCGATCCTCCCAGAGTGCAGGACAGGCTCAAGTTAAAGGAAGCTAGATTCCAGCTGGACATCAGGAAAAACTTCCTGACTGTTAGAACAGTACGACAATGGAATCAGTTGCCTGGTGAGGTTGTGGGCTCTCCCACACTAGAGGCCTTCAAGAGGCAGCTGGACAAATGCTATTTTAGGCTGCATTAATAGAAGTATAGCTTCCAAATCACGTGAGGTACTGGTTCCTCTCTATTCAGCCCTGGTTAGGCCTCATCTAGAGTATTGCGTCCAGTTCTGGGCTCCACAATTCAAGAAGGACGCAGACAAGCTGGAGCGTGTTCAGAAGAGGGCAACCAGGATGATCAGAGGTCTAGAAACAAAGCCCTATGAAGAGAGACTGAAAGAACTGGGCATGTTTAGCCTGGAGAAGAGAAGATTGAGGGGAGACATGATAGCACTCTTCAAATACTTAAAAGGTTGTCACACAGAGGAGGGCCAGGATCTCTTCTCGATCCTCCCAGAGTGCAGGACAGGCTCAAGTTAAAGGAAGCTAGATTCCAGCTGGACATCAGGAAAAACTTCCTGACTGTTAGAACAGTACGACAATGGAATCAGTTGCCTGGTGAGCTTGTGGGCTCTCCCACACTAGAGGCCTTCAAGAGGCAGCTGGACAACCCTCTGTCAGGGATGCTTTAGGTTGGATTCCTGCATTAAGCAGGGGGTTGGACTCGATGGCCTTGTAGGCCCCTTCCAACTCTGCTATTCTATGATTCTAAGAGCTGTCACAAATTTTTATTTATTTATTTATTTATTACATTTTTATACCGCCCAATAGCCGAAGCTCTCTGGGCGGTTCACAAAAATTAAAATCATCATAAAACAACCAACAAGTTAAAAATACAAATACAAAATACAATATAAAAAGCACAACCAGGATAAAACCACGCAGCAAAATTGATATAAGGTTAAAATACAGACTTAAAACAGTATAATTTAAATTTAAGTTAAAATTAAGTGTTAAAATACTGAGTGAATAAAAAGGTCTTCAGCTGGCGACGAAAGGAGTACAGTGTAGGCGCCAGGCGGACCTCTCTGGGGAGCTCATTCCACAACCGGGGTGCCACAGCGGAGAAAGCCCTCCTCCTAGTAGCCACCTGCCTCACTTCCTTTGGCAGGGGCTCACGGAGAAGGGCCCCTGTAGATGATCTTAAGGTCCGGGTAGGTACATATGGGAGGAGGCGTTCCTTCAAATAACCTGGCCCCAAACCATTTAGGGCTTTAAATGTCAATACCAGCACTTTGAATCGGGCCCGGACCTGGACTGGCAGCCAATGAAGTTGTAAAAGGACTGGCGTAATGTGATCTCGCCAGCCAGTCCCTGTTAGTAAACGGGCTGCCCTGTTTTGTACCAGCTGAAGCTTCCGGACCGTTTTCAAAGGCAGCCCCACGTATAACGCATTGCAGTAATCCAAACGAGAGGTTATCAGAGCATGGATAACTGTAGCTAGGCTATCACTGTCCAGATAAGGGCGCAGTTGGTATATCAGCCTAAGCTGATAAAAGGTGCTCTTTGCCACTGAGTTCACCTGTGCCTCAAGTGACAGTTCTGGATCGAAGAGCACCCCCAAACTACGGACCCGATCCTTTAGGGAGAGTGCAACCCCGTCCAGGACAGGGCAAACATCACCTCGCCGGACAAATGAACCACCCGCTAACAGTACCTCCGTCTTGTCTGGATTGAGTCTCAGTTTGTTAGCCCTCATCCAGTCCATTACCGTGCCCAGGCACTGGTTCAGAACAGTCACTGCCTCACCTGGGTTTGATGAAAAGGAAAGGTAGAGCTGGGTGTCATCCGCATATTGATGACACCTCAGTCCACATCTCCGGATAACCTCCCCCAGCGGCTTCATGTATATGTTAAACAGCATAGGGGATAAAATAGAGCCCTGCGGAACCCCATGGCTTAGGAGCCACGGCACAGAGCAATAATCCCCCAGCACCACCTTCTGGAATCGGCCATCCAAGTAGGAGCGGAACCACTGCAACGCAGTACCTCCAACTCCCAGCTCAGACAACCTATCCAGAAGGATACCATGGTCGATGGTATCGAAGGCCGCTGAGAGGTCTAGGAGAACCAACAGGGTCGCACTCCCCCTGTCTCTCTCCCGACAGAGGTCATCCCACAGGGCGACCAAGGCAGTTTCTGTTCCAAAACCAGGCCTGAAACCCGATTGAAATGGATCTAGATAATCCGTTTCATTCAAGAGTGCCTGGAGTTGTCATGCAACCACCCGCTCAAGCACCTTGCCCAGGAAAGGGATATTAGCCACCGGCCTGTAGTTGTAGGGCAGTGGTGCCCTACAAAAAGAGTAGGGCACCACTGTTAGGTCTCTGAAGGTCTCATCTGACAACCTCTCTGCCTCTCTTAGCTTCTCTTGGTCAGCAACCTTGGCCTGAAGAGAATGAACTTGTTCTCTGAGAGCCTGGAGCTGATTAAACTGAGCACACACCCATGATTTCTGTCCAGCTGGCAGATACAGTGCAATACACTGGGAAACCCCCACACCCCTGTTGGCATTCTATCTTCATGACTGGTTTTTTATTGCTATTATTGCTGTTATAGGGTTGTTTATGAGCCTCGTGTGGCGCAGAGCGGTAAAGCAGCAGTTTCTGCAGCTGAAACTCTCCCCACGGCCTGAGTTCGATCCCAGCGGAAGCTGGTTTCAGGCAGCCGGCTCAGGTCGACTCAGCCTTCCATCCTCCCGAGGTCGGTAAAATGAGTACCCAGTTAGCTGGGGGAAAGGTAATAACGGCCGGGGAAGGCAACGGCAAACCACCCCGCTGTAAGGCCTGCCAAGAAAACGTCAGCGAAAGCTGGCGTCCTTCCAGGAGTCAGTAATGACTCAGTGCTTGCATGAGGGTTGTTTACTAGGAGTTTGTTACTGAGAGAAAGTAGGGAGTTTACTTAGAGCTTAGTGTTTGTTCGTTGGTTTTAATTTAAAGTTACTTACTGTGAGTAGGGAAGGGAAGAGTTTACCACCCTGGCTCCCTTGCCCTGCTGCTAAACTCGCCCAGTTGCTTAACTCACTTGTATCCTACACTAGCAAAGAGTGAGTCTTATTTCTGTATGTGTGTGAGGTTTTCTTTAAACCAAAGATGAAAACCAAGGGATAAGTTGAATTCTTAAACTGCTGAAACTTGCTTTAGTTAGTGGGTCGCTCTCTAAGGTCTAAGACCTGAGTGTGGCATTACACCCCACAAGTCATTTCCCTAATGTATGTCTAAGAATTGTAAGTCTATTGTGTTTAGAATGTTGACCTGATTGGGTGGAGATTGAATATCTTAGGAGGGGGAAGGAGGATATATAAGGGAATGACTGAGGTGATGTGTGTGTTTTTTAAAAAAATTATTTTCTACAATACTTAAACATACAACATACAATTAAAAAGAAAACAACATACTACATAAATGTTGAATAAATGTTGAATACATATCATATCTAAATAACATAATCATATAAGTGCACCCACCACCTCGGGATCTCATTCCTGATTCCAAAATCTCATACTTTCTTCTGCTGGCGGTTTCCCACTTCCCTTAGAAAACACAAATATTAGGAATATTCCAAATTAAGGGAGGTGTTTTTGAAGTACTTTGGTTTGAGGGAGAATTAGAGGATCAGGGTAAAGAGGCTTGTCTTTTGAGTGTAGTGTGCAGATAGTCAGTTGGTGTATATTAAACAATCCTGATAATAAAGAAAGTTCAACAGTGAAAGTGTGAGAGAAAGGAAAGCGTGTATGAGAAGAGGGAAAGGATTGGATGAGAGGTTTTAACAAGGGTCTGAAAAGTTTTATTATGAAACAAAGTTTGTGAACATTGAAATAATTTTTTATTCAGTTTGTTTTACTACCACAAAAATCCCACGTGTCTCCTTGGCATTTATCATCTGCAGTTATCTACATATAACACCCATTCTGACATTAATTCACCATCAGCACATATAATTCACAGCGCATTATTTTATTCCTGATATTATTCCTGTTTAACCCCTTTCTCCACATAGTTTGTAGAAAGGTGGTGTTTGTCTCTCACCTCAGGCTCATAAAGTGGTGGCGCTTAGCTTGAGCAGGGAGTGTCCACAGACAGGCCTGTCGTAAAGAGCCTGTGTCGTGGCACACTGAGCCTAAATTGAAACTAGCAAGGAGTGAGTCTTTTTTTTTCTTTCTTTTTTTTCTGTGTATATGTTTTTGTTTTTAGCTAAATTATAAACTGAGTTCTTACACTTGGTTTATATAGAGTGCTCTTTAAGGCCCCAAACCTGACCTTAAACTGAAGCTAGTATACACTTTTTTCTGTTTCTAAGCAGACACCTCCAATATTTAGACCTGTACAGTGGCTCCTATCAATATAGAGCTACAAATTGCTCCCCCTCCCTCATAGCTTGGGATTAGTTAAAATATGTAGCTGGGATTCTTTTCAACTACTCTGTTATCTTATAGCAATGTTATCTTACACCTCTGTGATTTAACTCCCTTTGCTGTGGCCTTGTTTTGGCTTCAGCAGCTGTTTATGAACTTTGATTGTAAATGATTACCTCAGGTAATTAAATAGTTAAGTAAGTTCACTTACCTTCTCCTTGTCTAGTTACTTAACTCGCTTGTATTCTATGGTTTGTCACTGGCATAGCCTTCTCAAAATGTGATTAAATTCAATTTTGCCCCATAGAGTTACAAAATTGGGTGTGATAGCTAATACCCTGGAAGATAGAAACAAACTTCAAAGGGATCTTGATAGGCTGGAGTGCTGGGCTGAAAACAACAGAATGAAATTTAATAGGGATAAATGTCAAGTTCTGCACCAAGGGAAAAGAAACCAAATGCACAGTTACAAGATGGGGGATACTTGGCTCAGCAATACTAGAACCAAGAAGGATCTTGGAATCATTGTAGATCACAAGGTGAATATGAACCAAAAAAAATCAAATGCTATTTTGGGCTCCATTAATAGAAGTATAGCTTCCAAGTTGCACAAGGTAGTGGTTCCTCTCTATTCATTACTGGTTAGGCCTGATCTTGGGACAATCAAAACACTTTCATATTACCTCCTTCCAACGATTTAACCCAAACCAGATGCTTCCCAGCTCCTGCTGTCTTTCCCACAGGATTTAGTTTAAAAACTGCTCTGCCACCTTTTTTATGTTTAGTGCCAGCAGTCTGGTTCCATTTTGGTTTAAGTGCAGCCCAACCCTCTTGTACAGGTCCGGCTTGTCCTATAAAACTATTTTACCACCTTTTCTGTCTTAAAATGAGCTAGGAGATTAGTGGCAAAATCTATAGCTCATTAAACTGGTGTAAATTGTAGGGCTGTGCTCCACTTCGCTTCGGTTCGCAGTAGCGACATTGGATTGGCCTGATTCGCCTCCGCCAAAGGCGGAGACGGATTGGGTTGGGCGTGAAGCGAACCGTCACGAAGCGAGTTGCCCCTTTGCAGAGCGATCTGCTTAGTCATGAGGCTTCACCCAACATTTTGGAACTTTTTTTGCATAGGATTGCATTGGGCGAAAGAATGCCTATAACTTCTTTGTTTTTAAAGCTATATCTCTGAAACTTACTGTGCTTAGAGAGTGATGATTGGGGGTCATTTGTGTCAATTTTCAGAATTTTTCATCATGCGGTTTGCTTGCTATTAATTTTTATAGAATGGGTAAAGTGGGAGGGAGAAACCTATTTTTTTTAATGGTGATTGACAAGTTCATCTTCCAACTGTGATAAGTGATCAGCCTATGTGAAGCATCCTCCAATCCCAATGTTGGGGGTGGGGGAAATAAGCAAAACGGGATACTTAGTAACTTCTCTTTCTTTGTCTTTTGTAGGACTTTTATTTATTTTTATTTATTACATTTTTATATCGCCCAATAACCGAAGCTCTCTTTTGTCACTTTTTGAGTGCATTGGTGAAACAGTAGCCCCAGTAAACTCACACACACAACCTTATAATATACAAAGTAAAATAACAGATAGGCAACACAGCACTGCAAGGTACCCACCATAACCTTGGTGAACAACTGAATAGATGTGGTGCCAGTGGATGATGTGCTGTACGGCATGTGGCCATGCCCAGTGCCCACTGCCCTTGAGGGTCATCAGAACCCCCAAAGGGTAACAGTGGAAAGAGAAGCCAAGAAGTTGCACGAGTTGAAGTGTGATGTGGCTTCTCAAAGGCAGGTACCTAGACAGGACCGGCCAAATGACTGGTGGCACAGTCCACTGTCCCACTGGGCACATCCACTTCCCCCTTACTGGTAATAAAGACAGAGTTTTTGTCTGTCACAATTTTGTCACAATTCTTGTTGTGATTATTAGTATTTTTATTGTTATATTACAGTTATTGGCTGGGCATACCCTGGAGTGTGTGAACTGTGACGGAGATGTGTGTGTGGTGGGGGGGTGCATCTTGAAAAACCAACACGTAATAGCACTTTGAAATGAGTGCATGGCATGAAAGAAATTAAGTTTTTAGAAGTACTGTGCCCCAAGCATGGCAACGCAAGGTCTGTACGCTTACCCTGTTTATCTGAAAGTTCCCTGTGGTCTAGATCTGGGTCACTCACACACTTACCATGTCTGTCACTGACCATGGGTGGGACGTCTTCATTTGCAGGAGTGGGGGGAATACAGAGCAGGAATGCAGCAAAGGATTAAAAAAAATCCTCCCCCATGTTAGCGTTGCAGCCTGGGTCCACCCCCCACGGCTGCGTTTTAGAAAAGAGAAAAAAACAAACTTGCAAAAGTCAGTCAGTTAGGACCTAGGCGTGGCCAAGACAAAAAGGCTTAAGTTACAATTCTTCTTCGTGGTGTCTGTGTGTCACACATATGGGTTCTGCGCCTGCACAAAGCCCCAGCTCGGGAACATTCTAAAGAGTCTTTTTGGGGCGGGAACCCCTCCCCCATCCCTGTGCCTGTCCATAGGGAGTTCCCGCCTTCTCCCTCAGTTCTTTTCCAACCACCACTGTGTGAGCCTCAAGAGGAACTTCGTCCGTTAGATCGCAAATTGATTGTTAGGACTTTAGCTAAGAATTTTTTCTTTTAGTTTTCGTTATTTTACCTTTTTTTTTTTGTACTATTCTTGGACTTACCTTTGTTCCTTCTGGAAAGCTTCTTGATTTTAATTTTTTCCTTCATGCGGGTGCATGACCTCGAAAGCCTTGTTCCGCAAATGCTGCAAGTGTAGAACTAAATTTCTACACTCGGACGGCCACGCCTTGTGTTTGTTCTGTGTGGGTGAGGAACACTACACAAATGTGCACCCATTACCAATCTCTGATGAGACAGGCAAGAAAGAATTGAGCGGACAGATTGAGAGCTGAACTTTGGAGAAGGGTTCTCCAAGCAGTTGACAAACCTGCTGATATGGCTCAGATTCAAAAGTCCTTTGTTGCTACAGAGACTTCTTTACCTCCCTGTGTGCAAGGACACCAGGAAATGGCTATGTCACCGGCACACTCTAACCAAGCGATCCATACAAACCCCCCAACACCAGGGCGGACTATGGTCTTGGCAACGGGTAAAAGGCTTACTAAAAAAGCTAAAGTGACTAAGACCAATCCGGACACTCAAAACAAGAAAAAGAAGGAAAAGCGGACCCCAACTCAAGTGGCGGTTGTCAGAGAAAATAACTCTATAACCGATTTCGTTGCTGCAACCCTCCGTACTGACCTCAGTACTAACCTCAGTACTGACTGCAATACCATCTACATCAGAGGGGGAGATCCGGGATTCTCCCCCACCTAGACAGCCTGTACCGAGAGATATGGAACTTTTCAGGAGGGGCAGATCTCCACAGGGCATAGATTATCGAGTGGCTGTCCACGTACATAACGACTATCCTCGATACCGAGACCATTCAGCAGAGTCCATACTCTCCCTGCAATATGCTGACTCCAGAAGTTTCCCCCCGCGAGAGTATGATCATCAGAGGCATCATTCCTGCTCCCATAGGTCTGATTGGGAAAGGAGATCAGAGTGGGCCATCCCACCTCGACGTCCATACTGGGTTGAATATAGACCAAGACAAGCGGTGGACCCATACTATCATTGTACACAATACTTGGGGGGTACTGTCTCCCAGAGATAGACCTGTAAAAGTGGCAAGATCTCCTTCTAGACATTATGAACTCCTGACAACGTCAGTATTGGTTCCCCCCAGACAATCTGTATCTCCAAGACAAGTACTATCTAGTCAACATGGTTCCCCTATAAGGGACTGATGGGGAGAACAGTTGGTATGGTCAGAGTTTACGCATGGGACGGTACCACCAGGCAAGTAGAACCAAAGCACTGTCTGACCCCAGGCACAGCTGCTTTATAAATTTCCTTCCCGAGATTCTGACAGAGACAACTACTGTTAAGACTCAGTATCTATCTCAGCACCAGCACCCTCTATATCCTCTCCTGAAGCGATGGTAGAACGGGCATCTCCATCAGAGGATATGGGCCACTTCTCAGTGGCTCAATCACTTGGTTTGGAGATGTAGCAACCAACACAGGTTGTTAAGGACCCTGTATTTTATGCTGTGCATACAGATGCCTCTACACCAGTGGCTATTCCATTTTTTCCTAAGCTTCTGAAGACAGTACAGCAGTCATGGCAGGAGGCATGCTCACACATAGAGGACCTAGCTTTTGATGGTATAGGTCTCTTTAATGCTGGTACTGATGACGCTATGGAGACAGTACAAAAGGTGAGACTCACGGCACGGAAAATGGGAATTGGGCAGCAATTTCCATCTCAACGCCAATACCCTCGGTATCGACAGCACCGTTGGCAATCCCAGCCATATTATCAAGGTCGACAGTTCACAGATACACCTCAACGACAACAGAACACCATGTCACACGCAAACAGTATACTCTGTTCAGGCAAAGAAACTTTAAAACGAGCAAGGACAACAAAAATAAGTGTCGTCTTTGACTCGCCAACCAGCCTCTCTATAAAGACTGTCTGGTCTTCGCCCTATCCTGGACCTCAAATATCTAAAGTATATCTCACCAAAAAGGTTTTGCATGACAACCTTGTCAGGAATTCTTCCCCTACTAAACAGAGGAGATTGGTTTGCATCTGTGGACCTAAAGGATGCTTATTTCCACATTTTGATCTACGAGATATCAAAAGTACCTCTGTTTTGCAGTCGATACCGACGTCTTCCAGTTAAAAGTTCTTCCATTTGGCCTTTCCACAGCACCTTGTGTGTTCACAAAATGTGTAGCAGTCATGTGCACTGAAGTCTGGCTTGGCGGGATTCAAATTCATCCACCTTGGTAGCACCCACAAGATGGCAGCTAGCCCGAGACCTAGATACAGTGGTCAAACTAACTCAATGCAGAAAAATCCTGCCTGAGCCTGACTCAGATGATAAAGTTTATAGGAGCAATTTTAGACTCCAAAACAGCCTGAGCATACTTACCACAGGACAGAGCAACGACATTGACTGTCCTAGCAAAGAGAATTACAGAGCGAGGAAGGGTCAAAGCAATTACAATACAGAGACTACTAGGAATGATGGCAGCCGCCATCTTGGTAGTGGAATGGGCAAGACTCTGAATGAGGCCATTATGTGGTTTCTGAGGACTTTCGACCATCCAGAAATGCACATCGCGTCCAACTGCACTTACCACAACAAACCCTCGATTCGCTTCAATGTATGGGCACACAAAACCTTCTAAAGGGACTACCCTTTTCACTCCTGAACCCGTCAATAACTGTGACAACAGATGTGTTGCTTGTAGGATGAGGAGGCCATTGCGGAGTTTTCTCAACCCAAGGCCTCTAGAGGAGAAGTTCTATCACATCAATTGCCTAGAACTTGCAGCGGTACAGAAATCACTCTTCGCATTCGAGAAGGTCCTTCGGGATTGATTGGTTCAAGTAACGACGGACAATACTACCGTAATGTCATATTTAAACAGGCAAGGGGGTACCCATTCATAGACATTGATGCACATGACACAGGATTTATACGAATGGTGTATCACCAGGAAGATCTCTCTGGTTGTCACACACATTGCAGGAATAGACAATACCGGAGTGGATTGCCTCAGCCGTTCCACAACAGAGACACACGAATGGCAACTGGACAAAGGAGTTCTACAGGATCTATTTCTAAACTGGGGCACACCAAACGTAGATCTTTTTGCGACAGAATTCAACAAAGCTTGCCCGATGTTTTGCAGCCAGGCAGGAATAGGCAAGAACTCAATGGGGGATACTTTCACTCACAAGTGGGAGCAAGGAAACTTTTACCTGTTCCCCCTGTTCCCACTAATCACGAGAGTCCTTGCAAAAATTATAGAGGAATCCACAGACTGTATTCTAATAATGCCATGGTGGCCCTGGCAATTCAGGTTTCATTTTGACACTACTGTCTCAGGACCAGGGACGTATACTCCATCTCGAGCTCCACACGTTGAAGCTAACAGCATGGAGGATATACTAAGAAATTATATGATGCACCTACCACAGAGCATCACTGAGATAATTCATGCTGCCAAGAGACCAGCCACGCATAAATCTTATAATAATAAATGGTCAAAGTTTGTTGATTTTGTAAAAAGTTTGCATTACCTGTCCCATCCAGACAATTCTATTGTTCCTCAGGACTCTGTTTGATTAGGGGCTGAAATTGTCTTCACTAAAAGTATACCTTGCGGCAATTTCGGACAAACACTTACCATTGGACGGAAATACCATATTCACGCATCCTTTAGTTAAGCTATTCATCAAATGAATAAAGAATATTACCCCACCAATACAGACCCCGGTTCTGGGATGGAGTCTTTTCATTGTTTTAAAGTCTTTAACAACTAAACCGTTTGAACCTTTGGCAACAATAGACCTGAAATTCCTGACAATGAAGGTGTTTTTTTCTTGTGGCTATTACATCAGCCAGAAGGGCTAGTGAACTGACTGCATTAAGAGTGGACTCTCCATACCTGACTTTTCATAGAGAGTTGTTCTTTGCTCAGATCCATCTTTTTTTTTTTTTTTTTTTTACCAAAAGTGATTTCCTCTTTTCACATCAATGAGGATATAATACTGCCAACTTTCTTTCCATCACAATGTTACACTCCCTGGATGTCTGCCGTGCTTTGGCATATTACAGAGACAGGACTCAAAGTTTCCCAGTGTCTCCAGAGCTGTTTCTCTGCTATAGCTGACCAAGGAAGGACAGCCAGTTTCCTCCCAGCGCCTCTCGGTATGGATCATTGAGATGGTTCAGTTGGCTTGTGCTTTGCAAGGTTTACAACTACCTGAGCTGGTGCATGCCCATTCTACAAGAGGAATGGCATCTTCCATTGCTTTTGAGAGAGGTGTTCCCCTCCATGAGGTGTGTCGAACTGCGACATGGTCCACAGCCATTGACATTTTTCAAACACTATAGAATGGACGTTCGAGCCAGAAAGGACTGTTCTTTTGGTAGAGCAGTCCTATCCTCGATCCTGATCTGAGACACCTGCCCATCATCACCCATATGTGTGATGCACAGAGACCATGAAGAAGAACAGGTTGCTTACCTGTAACTGTGTTACTTCGAGTGGTCATCTGTGCATTCACACAACCCTCCCTCCTTCCCCTCTGGTGTCTGCATTTTCTTCTAAATTCACATGACAAAAGAGGTTTTCTTCTTCCTTCGGTACTGAGATCACAATGTCGGTCTTCAAGAACTGAGGGAGAAGGCGGGAACTCCCTGGGGTAAGTGCCTGACTTTTTTTGGAGCAGAGTTTCTGGGGGTTGCCCCCGGATGGCTTCACAATGGCGGCTACCCTTCATGTAGACTTGCCCCTGGATAACATGACACTGTCCTAAAGTGACTGCTTTAGGAAATCTACTTGATGTGCATATGCCCATCCTAAGAGCACCATATGGGAGGTGCTTCTTTGTTATGCTGCTGCAAGATGCTGGAGCAGGACAGCTTTCAGGGGCAACATTTGTCCTAACTGGCAGGGGCTCTCCAGGTCTTAGACCTCTGCTTTTGACTGGAGATGGCAGGAACTGAACCTGGAATTGTTTGCATGCAAGACAGGTGCTCAACTACTGTTTGGTTTATCCCAGACATTAGGGGCAGAGGATGAGTGTTTTAAAAAAATAAAAATAAAAATCAGCAATTGTAACTTCCTGGCAGGCTTCAGTTCCACCATCTCTTGTTTTAATAATTAAGCCTTGCTTGCCATTAGTTCTCATGTATTGGAACCCCCTGATATTTATGGGACCCATGCAGCATTCTAGGGGTGAGGAGGCTTTCACAAGAGGTACATCAAGTGAATCAGTGGCAGCCCCTAAACCCTCACTCCCACCCTGAAGAGGAGTCATTTTGGGACTGCCAAAATCAGGAAACCACAACCATTCCCTGCCCCCATTCCAAGTATTTACACATGTAGAATCAGAATGGGTGTGGTTTCAAAGCAGATTTGAGATGCGGAGGACCTCATTTTAAAAATGCAGTTTCCAGGATTATATTTGAACACAACTCCCCTTTAAGGTCTCAGCCCATTAGCCATATCTAGGAAGCTTTCCTGCTGCAAACCCATTTGATCTCTCAGATCCATCTTATGTCACAGACCCACAGCCCAGCCCAGATGAGAGGGGTCTCAGCAGCAGCCCTGAAGTCCTCAGCGAGAGCCTCGCAGGTGCCTTGATCCAACAGGAGGTGAATCTGCAGTTGATGAGCACCGTTCAAGCTTTGCAGCAGGATATGAAGAAAGTGATAGAGAGACTCAGTTATCTGGAATCATGGGCAGCTTTGCAGGTACGTTGCACATTCTGAAGGTGAATGTTTATTTTATGAATGTATGATTCACTGTTCAGCTAAAAAACCCTCTCAAGGCGACTAGAAAAAGGAAAATACGACCCGTTGCAAACTGCTACTGTATACATCTGGGGCCTGGCTGCCTCAGCTTGATAGGCTACAGGGATGCAATCATAAAAACGGATATCCTTAGCTTGTCAAGTAAAGCTTCTTGCATACTGGAAGCATGAACTTCCTAAGAAGAGAGATCACACCAACGTCTCAGGTGCGTTTGGTGGGGATGCAGGAGAATCTCCGTGGCTGCAGCACAGTTCTGGAATTCCCTTCCTAGGGAGGACCCTCTAGCCCCATCTTCGACGTTTGGCCAATAGGCAAAGATGCCTCTATTTCAGCAGCTTTTGGCCTTTTGAGTTGATCATTCTCTGTTCTCTGCGCTACTTATTGTTTACAGTATTTAGCTGACCAATAATAATAATAATAATAATAATAATAATAATAATAATAATAATAATAATAATTTCTTACCCACCTCTCCCTCTGGATTGAGGCGGGGAACAACACTGAATACAAAAATAAAAGGTACATAAAACTGATTAAAAACATAAACCAATACATTATTAAAATCTCAAAATCTTTTAAGTCATTTTAAAATTCAACATTTTATCTTCCCATTTTGTATTTTAATGTGAAATGTTATTGTATATTCTTGTAAATGTTTGGTTTTATTGTTGTTAGTCACCCACACCTAGTGTGGAAGGTGGGATATAACACGTTATGTCTGACTATTCCCCCGAAATAACTGAGATATTCGTAAATAAGAAAAAAGGATACAGGGAACTAATCAGAAATAAGAAAATGATATTTCAAAGACATCTCTGGCATAGTTTGGACACAGCTATGAAGACAAAATACACGGCAGCCTTTTGGAAAATTGTAAATAAAAGCTTAAACAGTGATATATTCACTGTAACACATATATCAAAGACAGACTGGGAAAAACACTAAAGTCTCCTATTCAATGCCGATATCCCACAGTTACATCTGCCTTTGAGCTCCATTCTTGCCACCATAGAACCATGGCCCCCTGTATCATACAAAGGGATAGAGCTATTAATTAATACACTGCCAGCCAAAAAAGCCCCAGGAGAAGACTATGTCCCAGCAGAAGTATTCAAATGTAACATCAAGTGGTGGCTGCCTATTTTGGCCAAATTGTTTGACCATATAAATCTATCCGGTGACTTCCCAAAGGGCTAGAATAATCCTGATCTTCAAAAAAGGGGATCCTAACCTCCCCTCAAATTACAGGCCAATTAGCCTTATTGATATTGCAGCAAAACTATATGCCAGACATCTGCTGAAGCAACTGGAGGACTGGGCTGCTATAAATAACATTCTTATAGAAGAACAAGCTGGTTTCCAAGCTAGAAACTCAAAAACGAACCATTGTTTTATACTAGACCATTTGGTCAATAAGTACAAAACCCAAGAAAAGTGCATTTATTGATTTCCAAGCAGCCTTTGACTCAATTAATAGGAACAGGTTATGGGCAAAACTGGCAGATTTAAACTTAGATTGATGCCTGTTGATTTTGTTACAACTGCTGCACGAAAACTTTTTTCTCCTTCTGGACACATGACAGATAATACTGCAGTATCTCAAGGAGTTAAACAAGGGTGTGTCCTGGCCCCTCTTCTCTTTAATCTATTTATAAATTATATAGCTCTTGATTTGACTGGTGATTCTTTCCCCCCAGTAAAATTAGAAGAATTTCTTCTCTATGCTGATGACCAGATTCTCATTTCACATACCCAGATTGGTTTACGTAGATTACTATCAGCATTGGCTGAATATCCCCCCCCCCCAAAAAAAATTATTATCTATCAACTATGGGAAAACAAAAGTCATGGTCTTTGGACACAGATCTCCATTATACAATTGGAGAATAAATACACATCCTATCAAGCAAATATCATCGTTTCTCTATCTAGGTTTTCTTTTTCCAGGTTCAGGAGGCTGGGATGCCCATTTTAAATCCTTGAAATTAAAGATAAACCAGCAATTAAATGGACTAGCGCACAAGGGGAGGTTACCAAATCAACCCAATGCTAACCTTGTTGAAATCAAAACTTATCCCTCTGTGTATGGAGGAGAATTTTGGGCTCTGAAATCCTCACACGATATGGAAATGTTTCAAAATAAATTGTTACAGACAATTCTAGGTGTAACAAGGTTACACTTTTACGCTCAGAAACCGGCGTAATACCATTCAAATCTATCACTGCCATCAGGGTCTGTAACCACTGGCTCAAGACTAATTTTCCCCCTCCAACCAGATTACCTAAATTGTGTCTTTTAGAGCAAATGAGAGCCAATTCATCAAATGCATCATCTTGGTTTCAGAAACTGATTCCTCAAATTCATTATTATGGTTTTCTTCTCAATACTTCACTACTTTGAATTTAGCTCACAGCAAAGAGGTCTTTAAGGAGAGGGTCTATAGTGTTTCTATTCAAATGGATCTCTGTGCAGTATCAAGTAATAAGATAGCACCTTGATTTCCAGAAACTAAGTTTAAATTTGAATGGGAACACTACCTGACTCTAATTTCTAATCCTCATCTTAGATCAGCCCTTGCACGATTAAAGATGCAACAAATGAAAGCAATGCCAGAAGGGTGTTTTAATAAAACTCCTTATGCCTCGAGACTCTGTCCTTGCCATAGTTGCAAAGTGGAGGAACTGCCTCATTATTTGTTCTACTGCTTTATCTATTCTCAAATTCGTTCTAAATATTTTTTAAAAAATTGAGAATAAGTCCAGCTGGTCCAATTCAAAAAGAATATACTTTTTCATAGAATAGCAGAGTTGGAAGGGGCCTACAAGGCCATTGAGTCCAACCCCCTGCTCAGTGCAGGAATCCACCCTAAAGCATCCCTGTCAGATGGTTGTCCAGCTGCCTCTTGAATACCTCTAGTGTGGGAGAGCCCACAACCTCCCTAGGTAACTGGTTCCATTGTCCTACTGCTCTAACAGTCAGGAAGTTTTTCCTGATGTCCAGCTGGAATCTGGCTTCCTTTAACTTGAGCCTGTTGTTCCGTGTCCTGCACTCTGGGATGATCGAGAAGAGATCCTGGCCCTCCTCTGTGTGACAACCTTTTAAGTATTTGAAGAGTGCTATCATGTCTCCCCTCAATCTTCTCTTCTCCAGGCTAAACATGCCCAGTTCTTTCAGTCTTTTGTTTACATGCAATAACAAAACTGTCATATTGGCATTGGCCAACTTCGCTCTTACAGCCCAAATGTATAGAGCAAAATTTCTGACCTTGTAGAATGTGTGATTTGTTTTAGAATTGCTTTTATTATGCTTGTTGTAACCATTGGTTGAAACAATAAAGCTTTACTACTGCTACTATTACTACATGTTATGGATATATGAAATAAAAATAAGATTCTCTGAACATGGCTAAATTGCTAATGATTCTCTGTTACTAGGAGGCAACTGCCAAACCCTGAAAATCTGAAACAATCTCTCTGGTGGAAAAAAGGTTCTTTCATTAATGAAAAAACTTCCACATCGATTAAAAGTTACAATTGATTTGTCTGGATGGTTTCCTGTTACCTCTTATGGCAGGTGTGCAGAAAAATTTCATGATGGGCAGGGGGCAATTGCCCCCCACCAGGCCTTCAGCTGGCTGAATTGTGTTGAGGTGGCCATACACCCACTGATGTCACATCACACCCATTTCAGCATACTGCAAGTGCACTACCCAGTGTAGTCCTTGTTCTGAGCTTCGTCCTGCATCCCTACAGATGCAACCCAAAGCGACCCAGCTACGTGTGGGAAGATCAGCTGCTTTTCCCAGAAGCAGCACCGAGGTCTCTGGCTTTGGGTAGCATCCATTGACTGGGTTCAGATGACACAGTAGTCAATGGTGGATTAAATAGTCCATGGTAGACTAAATAGTTCACTGTCATCTGTGGGGCAAAAAACACCCCATGGTTGTTTGTGTTGTCTGTGGGGCAAAATGGTTAGTTATTTCATCTGACGGGCTCCGTGGATTATTTCCCCTGCCTACAAATTCACAAGGCAAGAGTGGCAGCCCCTGTGTATAAAGCCCAGTGGGGCTCTATAGACAGGGGAAATAATCCCAGGCCTGGGAAGTGCTTGGGGAGCGGCCAATTGTGCCATCCCTTGGTGGGGCGTCATGATCCACAGCTCCCAACGCACTTCGCAGGACAGGCCCATCAGTTTCAAAGCTGAGGCCGGAGAAATCTCGGCATCAAAACAAATGGGTGTGCACACGTTGCACAGGGATATCATCCCCAGACTGGGGGTGATATCCCCACACAGCACGTGCATCCCCATTTGTTTCGGGGCTAAGTGAGGACCGGGGATAGTATCCATGCACAGTGTGTGCAAACCCATTAGTTTCGGGGCTGAGTATGGGGAGAGGTGACAATGGAGCCAGCGATGCCAAGCACAGTCATCCCGTGTTAAGGGATCAGCTGGCTCGGCGCCTCCTTTGCTGGCAGGGCCATAGAAACAAGGGAACAGGTGGCCCCCTTCCTTGTTTCTGTGGCCTCGCCAGTGAAGAAGGAGGTGGCGGTGCTGGTGCCGAGACAACTGATCCCCTCATAGGGGATGACTTCCCATAGCACCTGCTGCAGAAGCAAGAAGTTGTGGCCAAATCTCTTCCCCTATCAGCGGAAGAGATCCATCCGCGGGTTCTCGGTTTGGTATTGCCCATGTTGCCTGCAGCACATGTCCATCAGTGGCAGCTGCAGCCACAACTAGGGACTGGAGGGGATCTGTGTCTTGGTTCTGGCTGCGGCAGCCGCCAAGGGGCGCACTGCTGGCACCTCTGCAGCAACAAGGAGGCAGCTTCTCTCCCCCCTGTCTGCCCCTCCCCATGGAATGGCAGCACCCCGATCAGGTAAGGGGGAACCAGCAGCGCCATTCGGTGGGGGGAGAGCAATAGCCAACCCTGCTGTTATAGCCTACTCAACAGAGAATGCATGTCGCCCAAGTCCGACTTGCAAATAGTCATCTGTGAAATGGTTTATGAGGGCAGGGTTTATTCGAACGCACCCAGTGTCCCCTTGGGGACTCGGCACAGCATGAAGCAACCTGGCCACCATTGCCTGCATCCCTGCTTTTATTTCCCTGGATTTCCTTCTGGGGGGTGGGAGGCTCCATGGGGCAGATTATGTTGCCCAGCAGGCTGGATTAGGCCCACAATCTGGGGGTTATGGACCTGATTTATGATGATAGTAATCCAGAGAGGGGTTAAATAAATTGGAGCAGCGCTGCTCCAGCAGTTTCTATTCACGTAGGTTTAGTGCTATACTAGTTGCACCTTATTAGACATAATAAGAACAATAGAATAATTGAAAGGGAAAAATGAAGGATGGACAAAGTCCATTTGTGTGAAGCTAGCCTGAGCTCCTGCAAGTGTTAGACAACAGCTTCGCTCCTCCTTCACATTCTGCTCACAAGAGAAGGTGAAAGCCCACTCATCTGGCACTTGCAGGAGCTCCTGGAAGCATCAGTCCTGCAAGTGCTGGATGAGTGCACAACCTCCACTCCCCTGAAGGAGTCCCCACCTCCTCCCAAAGCTCCTGGTAGCCTTCAGGTCAGGAGGCAAGGCTTGAGGTGGGGAGGGAGAGGAGGAGTTGGGGCCCCAAAGGGAGTGCAAGCCTCTGTGAGCCAGATGGGTAACTTCCATGGGCTGATTTATGCCCATGGGCTAGAGGCTGCCCAGCCATGGTATATAAAAGGGCTTCTCCAGTTGGCAAACGGTGAACAAGAAGCTGGTAAATCAACGTTTCCCAAACTCTTGATAGCTGGCATACACTTCCCCCCTAAATTCCAGTCAAATGCACACTTTACTCCCAAGTCTATAAATCAAGGAGGGGGAACATGTGACCTTCCAGCTGGTTTTGCCTACAACTACCATTATTCCTTGCCATTGGCTATGTTGGGTACGGCTGATAGGAGCTGTAAGCCAAAACTGCTAAGTGGAGGGGGCACAAATTGCCCACTCCAGGTCTATAATGAGTAAGGACAAAATGTGAAAAAATGTCTGTGAGGGGGGGGGGACATTAAAAAGATTGTTTCTATAAGAAACTGCAAAATAGGTATACTGGTGAAAAATAGAAACAAAATTAGGCCTTAGCTGGACCTAAGGTTTATCCTGGGATTGTCCTGAGGTCATCCTGTTCATGTAAATGACACACAGGATATCCCGGGAGCAGGCAGGGATGACTCCAGGATAAACCTTCGGTCTAGCTAAGGCAAAAGATACAAGAAAAGAGTTCTCACTGCACATTAGTGAATAAGTGGACATGCACACAATAGAGATAATAACTCTGAGAAAGAGGGGAGAGAGATTAGTTTTGATGAAGGGTGATTTGTGAAGCTTTGAGCCACACAGGCAAAGATTCAATTTGTACATTTTTAAAATATTTACCTAATACAATTTTGGCCCCAGAAATAGATCTACAAAAAAGTTTTTAAAAAATAAAGCACAGGCTATGATAGTGCACAGGCTTCTAGCACGTATAGAAGCTCATTATGATTTTGCTGTCTTTCAGGACCACGCGACAATGTTGAATCTCTGTCCGCTGACCACATGGCATGATGAAAAGGTATGGTGACCCATTGAGGCATACAGTCTATGCCTTTTGGTTTATTGATACGGGCCTTGAAGAGAGCAGTCCTATGGTCCATGGGTGAGCATCCCAGGGGCCCTAGGATGGCTCAGAGGTCAGAGAGAGTGCTCAGACCTTAGAAGGGGTAATTGGAGATCTGACACCCCTCCCCCCCTCACAGCCAGTGCAGGAAAAAGTCGACCTTAGAGAGGGGGAAACGGGGATGTTCTGCTGGGTGGAATGGGAGGAGACTGGAGAGGTCAGGATGTGATTTAACCTGACCTCCTTCCTTCCCCCTCCAAAGCACCCTTGCTAGACAGGCTGAAAAGCCCAGCTTGTGAAAAATCAAAGATCGGATGATGGGGAGACAAAGATCACCTCCTGCCCTGCTGGCTTTAGCCCAACAGGGCATCGGAATCTTGGAAGCCTCTGAGTTCTGGGGCTTCTGAGTAACGGGTAAGGGATTGGCTACTAATGCTAAAATGGTATTAGGAACAAGGCTTAATTTAAAAATAGAAATATAGATGTAGTATGAACATAAGAGCCATGCTGGATCAAACAAAGGGTCTGTCTAGTCCAGCACTCTGTTCACAGTGGCCAACCAGCCATTGGCCAGGGACCAACAAGCAGGACACCGTGCAGCAGCACCCTCCCACCCAAGAGTCTGGGCATATGCAAAAGACCCTTTGCTTGCCATCAACCCCCATCAAACACCAGGGAAATTTTAATCAATGAATAAAGCTTCAGTTGAGTCATTCCATTTATTTAATCATCTTTATCTAAATCCTAAACTTTAGGATTTAGATAAAGCCAGCGGGAGAATCCAAATGTCCTTGGTGAGGAACTGTAGTGGGTAACATTGCACCGTCAGTGCTTTTTTAAAAATCCATTCTGGCATTTTACTCCACGATCTTCTCCAATTCCACAGGAACCGCAAAGTTGGCCTGTACGCTTGTCTTCTCGGACCTGGTTTTTCTTGCTGGCTTGGCCTTTCGTTGCCCAGTTGCTCTTTTGGTATTTTCAGAGACAGAAGAGGTGAATTGCAAGCCTGTCTTTTAGCAGCATTTAAAAAAAAAAATCCTCGTGAAAGGCCTGGAAAGTTCTGATGGTTTTGAACTCTGAACTTTGGATTCCTATCAACACTTCTATTTACCATCTTGGATCTTTGTAGTCCTGCAATCCTGGGGCGGACACGTAATCAAATTTGATTTATACCAAAGGCTGGGGAGAGGGGTAAGTGTTCTTGTTCAATCAACATGAAGAAGAGTGCAAAGAAAAACAGAAACAAGGCTTGTCAATCAACATTATGCCTTCACCGATGTGTATCACACATTGTAGCACTGAACTTTGCCCCCCATACTCCCATTTGGAGAATGGGAGTATGGGGGGCAGGCAGGTTTTCCTTAACTATTCCAGGAGGTGGCCCTTTTTCTACAAATCCCCCATCTCTGAAAGAGGCAGGGTATCTAAATCTTTCCAGATGTGGGAAACAGCTTCATGCTAATAAACTGCTGTTCTCTTCCTTCTGCTTGTTTCAAACGGTGTGGTAGTGATGCTTCTGACAAAAAGAGTTCCCACAAAAACTTGGGGCTCCACATGCCATTTGTCCATCCCTCCTCTCTCAATCAGAAACACTTTGGCCAAGCTTATAATCAACAGGTGCAAGGTGGCCAGTATGCTACTGAAAAGACAGCTTAATGTGACCTGTGAGGCTGTCACTTCAATCACCCACAATCTATTCCAGAAACTGGAGTTTGGCCACTGATTATGACAAATCTCCCATATCATGCATCTCCACATGGAATCAGGTAGAATAGAGGGAAGAATTCCTCTGAGAATGACAGAGGCACTTTTTCCCCCATACATGGGGAAGGGGCGGAGGACTTGGGGCCCTCCTTATATTTTGTCTACAACTCCCATCATCCCTTACCATTAATTTTGTTGGTTAGGGCTGATGGGAATTGTGGGGACAACATCTGGAGGGCCATAAATTGTCTACCCCTGCTCTGTACTGAATTATCACCTCTGTACTTTTGGAGGGTTGGGTGAGGCTAACATAAATGTCCTGTGACCAATTTTGGGCCCTGTATTTTAGGAAGGATATCAACAAATTGAAATGTGTCTGGAAGAGGATGACAAAGATGGTGAAAGGCCTGAACACCAAATCCTTTGAGGAAAGGCTGAAGACATTTTGTATGTTTAGCCTAGAGAAGAGACAATTAAGGGGTGATATGACAGCCACCTTCAAATATTTAAAGAGCTATCACATAGAGCATAGAGTAAATTTGATTTCTGTTGTTCTAGAGGTAAGCCCCAAATCAAAATCTTTAAAACTACAAGAAAATGGGATTTCAGCTAAGCATTAGGAAGAATTTCCTGCCAGTACAAGGCTACCTCTGAAGGTGTGGACTTTCATTAGAGATTTTTGAGCAGAGGCTGAATTGACTAGCTACCTTAAAGCATACCTGACAGATGGCTGTCCAGCTGCCTCTTGAATGCCTCTAGTGTGGGAGAGCCCCTGACCTTCCTAGGCAATTGGTTCCATTGTCGTACTGCTCTAACAGTCAGGAAGTTTTTCTTGATGTCCAGCAGGAATTTGGCTTCCTGTAACTTGAGCCCATTATTACGTGCCCTGCACTCTGGGAGGATCGAGAGGAGATCCTGGCCCTCCTCTGTGTGACAACCTTTCAAGTATTTGAAGAGTGCTATCATGTCTCCCCTCAATTTTCTTTTCTCCAGTCTAAACACGCCCAGTTCTTTTAGCCTTTCCTCATAGGGCTTTGTTTCCAGACCCCTGATCATCCTTGTTGCTTTGCTGAAGCTCACCACAGGCCCAATGAGATAATTGTCTGCAAGAATAGCCAGTTAGCTGCCCCCAAGAAGCCTGGCATGATGAAAATGGCTATTCCCTGTTTGCGCCAGGCCCTACCTGCCACTTTTAGCGCTATGCTGGTCAAAACATGGGATATACATGGTAAAATAAAATAAAATATGGCTCTGGTCCAGGTTATTTGAAAGAACGTATTTTCTCTTATCAGACTGCCCATGCTTTGAGATCTTCTGGAGAAGTCCTTCTTTCAGTCTCACCATCTTCACAGGTGCACTTGGTGGGAACATGGGAGAGGGCCTTCTAGGTGGCTGCTCCAGTGCTTTGGAACTCTCTTCCCAGGGCTCCCTCCTTGATGAGCTTTCGGAAGCAGGCTAAAACTTTTTTGTTCCAGCAGGCATTTGGAGAATAATCTGCCCCTCCATCTATGTTAATGTCTTATAATTTTGTTGTGTATTTTAAACGTTTATGTCCCATCCACCCCACCCCACCCCAATGTATGTTTTAAACTTTGTAAGGCTGCTTTGAGGCCCAGCATTGGGCAAAAGGCGGGATACAAATAAATATAATAATAATAATAATAATAATAATAATAATAATAATAATAATAATATAATAATAATAAGAAGAAGAAGAAGAAGAAGAAAAAGTTGCAATAATTGATATATTGACGGATGTGTGAGAAAATGCACAATTTAATAAAGAAAAGCTAATCATATTTAGAAGGAAAGGTTTTATATACACACATATATATTTCCTACTACAGTAACACACCAGAATCAAAATACCTTCAAAAATTAAACAAGAATGTCCTTAATTCTCAGCCCTCACCAATTCTAATTTCTGCTTACAAATTAAAATTGGTCCCAACAAATTAATTTAATAGGTGTTTCATCTACCAATTAAGCTGAATAAAGGTTGATTAAACTGGTGTGCGATGCAATCGTATTCATAAGAAGACAGACCCATTGAATTCAGTGGATCTTAGTCCCAGGTAGGTATTTGCATCTATAAGATTGTAGTCCTACTTGGCCATTGCTGGATAAATCTGTTTAAATGGTCATCTGTATGAATGCATGCCTGAGGATGGTTTAGAATGTTTAGACACTGAATATTAGTCATGTATGGATTGGCAGTGTGGGGTACCAAGCAAACCCACCAGCCAATGGGTTTGCTTGGGGTACCAAGCAAACCCATTGTCCTGATTCAATTGCTGACATGTTTTAGTAGAGAAATGTGCAAATATTTAAATATTCATTTTTGTAGGAGAAACGTATGTCATTTAAAATATAGACCAATTAATTATTCCAAATCACAGAAAAGAGGAAGTCCTTCACGAGTAAGATGATAGTCTCTGTGTGCTTCTACCGCTTAGGGAATGAAAAGATTCCCAATAAGGAAGCACTCGTTCTACCCAGCCCCCTACAGGTGCACATTCCTAGAGCTGGATGGAGTGTTATGGATCATCCAGTCCAACCAGATGCTAGAGCATCTGCAGTTGATGGCTGTCCAGCCTCTGCTTGAAGAACTACACCCACCCCACGTAATTGGTTCCATTGTCCATCTGCTCGTAATATGAAGTTTATCATACTGTTCAACCAAAATCTACCTGCATAACAGAAGTATCCAGGTATCCAAAACACGCTTTCTACATTTAGATTTAAATTATGCATTGTATATAGAATTTTGCAGCCTCTCTGACAGAATCCCATTTCTAAACATGGGTCACTTTTGCTGAGTATGCATGAATAAATCCAGTTGAGATTAGAGCTGCCAACTTTTCACACTACTACTTCTAATAGTAGCTCTATTAACACATTACACTATGATCTCCATGCTGTGAAAAGCTTTGCCTGCTGATTTCTGCACAACTACTTCTTGTTACAGACACAAGAGAAGATGAGTGTGTGTGTGTGTGTTTTTCTTGGGCATTTGGCAACCCTAGCTGTTGTCCATACATATATCCAAACTGTGTGAGATCCCAAATGTAAGGCTTCACACAGTAATTATACCAGCTTTGTCTGGATATGGACCTATATTGTGTCCTATTTGTGGTCACCATATTTGTGGTCACTTGCTCTAAACCACAGAATCTTTGGCAGGGATGAGTTCATGGGATGCAAACTAAAAGCCAAAGAAGGCATGACCTAGATTAGACCCTGTATTCCTTTTCATGAACAAAAGATCTGTAGATGTGAAACCAAGAAGAAGAAACTGGTAGCCTTGCCCAGGAGATGACTACAAGGATGGTTCTCTGTGGAGTTCAGCTGTCTGTTTGAATTCCCTCCTGCTGCAAAGGGGTAGCAGGCAGTCCAAACAGGAGCTAAGCTAAACTTCAGGCCACAGGCTAGAAGGAAAAGATGTTTGGAAATATCAATACAGAGCCTCTTTGGCAAACGAGACCGGAAGCATCTCTAGAAAGCAAGAGGCTTATTTTCAACTGAATATTAACATTCTTATTGTAGGAATTCTCACACCATCTTTAGGAGGTAAGTCACTGAATTCCCATTTTTCAGAAAGAGAACCAAGGCAGACTTCCTTTGTGCAAATGTTGCAGAGCAAGTCCACTGAAGAGTAGAAGGAGCCCTCTCCTGCATCCTGAACCACCCCTCTTGTTTCTTTGTATGATCTGTAAATATACTGGGCCAGCAAGGTTTACCTAGTCACAGATGGAGAATAAAATTGAAAAGGCATGCTCTGAACCATGGTGATTATTCCACATAACAGAGTGGTTTCCTCCAGTGTGCAAAGTATTAAAAATTTAGGATGTAATTCTAAATGTACTAGTGAGTCCTATTGAACTCAGGTTTATTTCTGAGAAAGCATAGAATCATAGAATAGCAGAGTTGGAAGGGGCCTACAAGGCCATCAAGTCCAACCCCCTGCTCAATGCAGGAATCCACCCTAAAGCATCCCTGACAGATGCTTGTCCAGCTGCATCTTGAAGGCCTCTAGTGTGGGAGAGGCCACAACCTCACCAGGCAACTGATTCCATTGCCGTACTGCTCTAACAGTTAGGAAGTTTTGTTCAACAGCAAACAGTCAGGTTTGCTCTCTTTGGGCTGATATCCTATATCCACTTACATAGAAGTAAGCCCAATTAATTCAGTTGGACTTACTTCTGAGTAGACATGTATTGTACTGCTGTCTGGTGTCTCACTCTGGTGTGGGAAGCTGTGTGTGGTCCAGTAAAACAGAGTTGCGATCTGACCAGGACAAGTTACATTTCCCCAACTTCAATTTCTCCATTTGTAACATAGACATTAAGATGTTTTACATTGCTGATCACCTTCTTTAAAATGTTATTTTCTAACTTAACCTCCTTCTGGTAATCTTTAGTGAGGTTGCAGAAGGAATGTTTTTGTCAGTAAAGTCAAACTTTGGCAAGAACAGTGCTAGCTACATTCAAATGAAAGTACTTTGTAAAATCTCCATTTTTCTGTAAACTAATTAAAATATGTCTTGAAAAATCTAAACTTTTAGACTGAAGAAGAATGAAATTTCAACTCCTTTGCAAGTATATTTAAGATAAATTGTGCTGAATCTAACTTCTTAGCCAGTTTGTGCCCATTATCTAGATCTTACAAGATGCTATTTCTTATGCTTCAGTTCTCCAGTTTTAAAAATATGTTTTTATTATAATGCCCAGACATCACAGGCCTGTTTTGTGAGGATGGGGAAAAAAGTATAGATAATTTCTAAGTGAATATTTTTAATCTGAAATGGAACCCTGACTATATCAGGGATCTATTTGTAAGACATTTACATTTTTGCCTGTGCAATATTTTATTTTCTGATCCATTTAAAAACATATATTTCACAATTCTCTCAGGAGGACTATTATATTACAGAGAAATGTTGCATAGCAGTAAAATATCAAACTTGCAGGAGCAGTATATAAAATACATAGTGAGACAGTCTGCCCGATGAAGTTAACAAATAGAGTTAAAAGGAAAATAATTAATTAAACTGTTGCCTCCTTACAACAGAAAGTGAATTGTTCTTCTGTGATTACCTTTAATAATTCAATCACAATAGTGCTAAATGTATATTCATTTGCATTTAAAACACTGACATTTCAGGTTTATTTAACCCCCATAAGACGTAAAAGGGAATCCTACCTGTGGCGTCAAATCCAGCTCCCAAGGATTTCCTATCTAGCCCTCAATGCAGTTCATGGTACAAGAATGACACAGTTTCTATGTACTATTAAACACCTCTGTCACTTTCTCCCAAGGTAAGACAAGAAAGGGGCTTTTAAACTCATGACTACTGCAACATGAGCAAGCACAAGATTTGATTTATTACATTTATATACAGCCCCATAGCCGAAGCTCTCTGGACGGTTTACAAAAGTTTGAAACAGAGAACATTAAAAAGTATACAAAATTTAAAACCATCAAAAACACAAACAGTATAAAAACAACAGTATCCATTTAAAAACAATAGTTCTGGGGTCCGTTAAAAAACAAACAAACTTAGCGTTGTTAAATGCTGTTAAGTGCCTGGGAAAAGAGAAAAGATAAAGTTGGCGCCAGGTGAGCCTCATCGGGGGGCCACCACTGAAAAGGCCCTCTCCCTTGTTGCCATCCTCCGAGCTTCCCTCGGAGGAGGATCTTAGGTGTTGAGTAAAAAGTATGGGTAGGTTCATGTCGGGAGAGGTGTTCCATCAGGTATTGAGGTCCCAAGCTGTGTAGGGCTTTATAGGTTAAAATCAGCACCTTGAATTGGGCTTGGAAGCTTATAGGTAGCCAATGCAAGCGGGCCAGAATCGGTGTTATATGTCCAAACCTCCTTGTTCCAGTTATCAATCTGGCCGCTGCATTTTGCACAAACTGCAGCTTCCGAACAGTCTTCAAAGGCTGCCCCACATAGAGGGCACTGCAGTAATCTAATTTGGAGGTTACCTGAGTATGGACAACTGAAGCTAGGTTATCCCTGTCCAGATAGGGGCGTACCTGGGCCACCTACCAGAGTTGGTAGAAAGCACTCCGTGCCACAGAGGCCACCTGAGCCTCAAGTGACACAGATGGTTCTAGGAGAACCCCCAGCTACGAACCTGCTCCTTCATGGGGAGTGGGGAGTGTTCCCCATCCAGAAAAGGTTGAACACCCACCATCTGGTCAGAAGAACCACCCACCAGCAGCATCTCAGTCTTGTCTGGATTGAGTTTCAGTTTATTAGCCCTCATCCAGTCCATTGTCGCAGCCAGGCACCAGTTCAACATATCCACAGCCTCTCCTGTTGAAGATGAAAAGGAGAAATAGAGCTGCATGTCATCAGCATACTGATGACAACGCACTCCAAAACTCCCGGATGACCGGACCCAACGGTTTTATGTACATGTTAAGCAGCATGGGGACAAGACTGACCCCTGCGGAACCCCATACTGGAGAGTCCACCGGGCGGAGCAATGCTCCCTAAGCACCACCTTCTGGAGCCATCCTGCCAACTAAGAGCGGAACCACTGCAAAGCAGTGCCTCCCACTCCCAACTCAGCCGGACGTCCCAGGAGGATACCATGGTCGATGGTATCAAAAGCCGCTGAGAGATCAAGGGGAATCAACAGAGTCACACTCCCCCTGTCTTTCTCCCGACATCATACAGGGCGACCAAGGCTGTTTCCATGCCAAAACCAGGCCTGAAACCCCACTGAAATGGATCCAGATAATCAGTCTCATCCAAGAGTGTCTGGAGCTGGCCCGCCACCACCCACTCAGGGATCTTGCCCAGGAATGGAACATTTGCCACCGGTCTGTAGTTACTAAGATTTTCCAGGTCCAAGGAAGTTTTCTTCAGGAAAACAGCCTTCATAGCAGCCCACCACCACTCTGCCTCTTAGCAACCCACTCCTGTACATAACCCAAGACTCTGGGAAGTGAAAGAGCAGTTATGAAGAAGAAAAAAGAGCCATACCTCAGTAGTGTGCGTTCTCTTCCCTTTCTTATTGTTTTCTTATGGTTTTATTAGATTGTAAGCCTATGTGGCAGGGTTTTGCTGTTTTATTCTTTTACTATGTACAGCACCATGTACATTGATGGTGCTATATAAATAAATAAATAAATAAATAAATAAATAATAATAATAATAATAATAATAATAATGTAAAAGGTCCCAGATTCAATCCCTGGCATATCCAGGTATGGCTAGGAAAGAATTCTGCCTGAAACCCTGGAGAGGTACTGCAGGTTGTTGTGGACTACATGGAACAATGGTCTCTCTCAGTTTAAGGCAGCTTCCTATGTTCCCATAAGCATAAAAAGAGCACATAAAGGAAAGCCTTCTGCGCCATCATTTCTGTTCACACTGCAGGAAAGTGTGTTAAAGAACGCTCGGCCTGCATCTTAACAGCTTGTGTGTTTGCAACTACTGGAACAGTCAGTGTTGCCAGTCTTCCGCCGTTTGCTCAGTCATAGTTATGGCCCTTGTTGTGGTTTTGAGACTGCAGTAGTATGGTTTAATCTGAGGGCTGCATAGGATTTACATAGGCAAGCAACAATGAAGAGGAATCCGTCTCTGAACATGTGCAAAGTGCATTTTTCCTCACTGGGAGATATTAGCATAGTCCTAAAGATCTGAAGTTCGGCATCTTTCTAGAAACCGGCTACTGCCCATGTCTCTCTTCGCCCCCACCCGCCAACAACAAGGAATAGAAAACAGGAGTACTGTACTTTAATCTGTTGCTATTTCCACATATCTTCCCCAGAGGAAGCAACTATAGAAAGCATCAGTCCAGGCACTCAGTCTTTAATCACTAGTCCACGACGCCCCTGCCAGGTTTCCAATTACATCATTTGATTTAACGGGTGGGCCTTTAAGACGGAACTAATTTCTAACTTCGGTTTGTTTACAACTCCCTCCACGCGGATCAGTCACCATTATAAGTTATTACCGCTTGTTTCGTTACACAATTAATAATGTCCTTCCGCCAGAAAGGGGTTCCAAGCCGAATCTCCCATCCAGATCTTTTTCGCCACCAGATGACATCCCATCTACCCACAAATACTCGAGGTGTTGCTGCAATTCTGCGGTCCTAAACAGGTGAGCCATTACGGAATCCTCTTAATCTTCAGAGTCGCGTCAGAACTACTTTTTGGGCAGTACTACTTTTCTCTTACAGGGAGAATTGCCGAGCTATTTTTCTCCAGCTCCATTGTGAAAGATAAAGAACATGAGGTGACACTCGTCTTCATATGTGACCTATGAGGGCTTTTAGGAATTGTTCGCCACCCACTGGAGATTTCAACCCCCTCGTGAACTGATGGTATGTCCCAGTGCGTACTTCTTCCACAGCCTCCTACTATTCTCCTCTAATTGGTTGAGTCACAAATGAAAGACGGCCACTATAGCTATTCATGCATTTCCTGTTTAGCAGGCCTATCAGAGAATGTCTCGTCCTTCGTCCAACCCTAACCGAAAGTTGATTGGTTAAAGACTACAGCCCCACCATGGTTCTGGGAATCGTAGTCATTGTATTAAGAGCAAGCTGGGCAATCGATCGGAGAGAAACCACAAATCCCGAGATACTTTGCGACAAAGGGGTTGAGGGGCGGCTGCGCGCTGAGTTGTGGGGGCTGGCTCGTTTATATAAGGCGAGGCAGAGAGTTGACAGTAGCAGTTGAGAACTGGAGGCGCTTGAGCGGAGGAAGGAAGAAAGAGGTTGGAGGAGGGGCGGGACTAACTGCTGGGGGTGGGTATTCGAACGTTGGGTGTGTTCGGAGAAGTTAACCAGTTCCTGTCTGGGGTTAACTCTTTGCTTTCTGAGGCGTAGAACATTTTTAACCTATTCGAGGCTGGACTAATAGGTTTTGTTTTTATCTGCTGAAGCTTGGGCCGGAAAAATATATTCTCCGCTTCCTATCTGATTATTAGGCCTGAACTGGGGAGAGGAAGGAAAACCTTTGCACGTACACACCCCTTGGCACGGGGACTGCTTTTAACTCCTTGGTGCTTGTACTAGAGCAACTTTAACCCTTGGGTGCCTGCACCTGGACAGTTTAACTGTATTGTCAGTACTGGAGTGAGGATGCCTACTGTTTAATTCTTCAGTGGCTACCTAATCTCCTGGATGATGGTGATGATGATGAATTTACTTTTAAACTAATAATTGTACAAGTTGCTTTTGGGGGAGCATAAAGACTATTGCCTTGGATCCTGCACCAGCTTCAACATCTCTCCCCCCTCCCATCATTTTACATTTCCAGATGTCTAAAGTTGTGAAGAGGAAGAGAAGCGGAGACTGACCCTGCTCAGCACTGTGAGGATAATGCAAGTTTAAAGGCAATTGGGTGACAAAGACAGCTGTTGAGTTCGTCCTTCTGCAAGGGTTAATGGTGGTGCTCTTGAGTACTGAGGGTAGTAGCAAAGGCAAATAGAACAAATACCCTAAGAACTTGTTCCAGGATTAAAAGTAGCAAGAGGACTGCAAGGGATTATAAGTGAAGACCAGTGCCTGAAGAGTTAAAGGCATTCGGTACCTGAGAACTTACAAAGCAGGCAAGCATCAGCAGGATTTAAAACGTCAAAGGTGTTCCAGGCTGGTGAGACCCCTTAAAAATAAAAGGGTACCAACCCGTTGGACTTAAACAATAACAGATAAAATTTTGTTAGGAAGAAGTTGTCCATCAAACCAGCAATGGCTGACACTCCCCTCTCTGTCAGTCAGCCGCAACCTAATGGCAAAACGTCTTCCCTCTCCCCTTGTGTGGGTACAGGTAGTGGAGGCAGTGGTGAAGTGGAATCTTTTGTAGTCTCTTCTTCCACCAACCGGGACCTGCTCCAAGGAGAAGAGATGGATGGTAGGTGGCAACTGAAAGAGACTAAGCATCATGATGGCAGCCCAATGAGTGGTCATAATAATGCTTGCTCTGGTGCAGCATGTGGAACTCCTCTGGTTGGGGGATGCTGTGGTTTGGGTGCCCCAGAAGGGGCTATTGGTGAGGTTCAGGACCAGAACTGTGGTGCAGAGGTAGATCTTCAGAATGCAGATGATGGAGAGCAGTTGAATCTGCAGTGTCAAGGAAATTGTGGGCCTGTTGGCCAGAGATGCAGGCCTCAGGCTGGGGGAGAAGAAGAAAGGCAGCTGGGCAAAAAGAAACATAGGAGGCGCCCTTCCAAGAAGAAAAGACATTGGAAGCCTTACTACAAGCTCAGTTGGGAAGAAAAGAAAAAGTTTGATGAGAAGCAGAGCCAGCGTGCTTCAAGGCTGCGGGCGGAGATGTTTGCCAAGGGGCAGCCGGTTGCACCATACAATACCACACAGTTCTTGATGGAGGACCATGACCAGGAAGAGCCAGACTTGAAGACTGGCCTCTATCCCAAGAGGTCTGCTACCAAGTCAGATGACACCAGTGAAGAAGACTTTGTGGAAGAGGAGGATGGCGGCAGTGATGGGATGGGAGGAGATGGCAGTGAGTTCCTCCAGAAGGACTTCTCAGAGACGTACGAGAGGTACCATGTAGAGAGTCTGCAGAACATGAGCAAACAGGAATTGATCAAGGAGTACCTGGAGTTGGAGAAGTGTCTTTCCAGAATGGAGGATGAGAACAATCGCCTGCGGATGGAGAACAAGAAATTTACAGGAGACTCAACAACGGAGGACCCCCAGATAAGTCAGTTGCAGCTTGAACTGGATAGGTTGAGAGCTGAGAACCAGAAACTTTTGAAAGAGAATGAACTCTGCAGACAACAGGAGAAACCTCTCTCCAAACCGGGAGAGTGAAACTGAGGGTTTTCTGAGAACTTAAGTGGAATGGGACAGAAAACCTACCCAAGAGGAGAATGCAAGTTGCCATATCCATATTGTGGGTGTGTATATAAAAAGACAAATGGACCTTTTTCTTTTTGGTGATTGAATCAGAATAAATTGAAAATCTCACATTGTTTTTGAAGATAGTTCTAACATAGTGTGTGTTCCTTTTTTAATTATGTGTAATCAAGGGGTTTTGAGTAGGGTGCTTTTTTAACGAAACAGAATTTCCAGCATTCATGGGAGAATGTTTTAAAAGTACATCTGACTTGTTAAAGCTTGCATTTTGTTTTTCCTCAAAAGGCGAGACTAGCTGGGTGAGGGATGGGGGAAAGTGACAAAAGATGTTGTAAAACAGTTGCATTCTGAAAAAAGGATATACAGATTTATGCTAAGAGTTTTAATAAATATAAGGACATGTCAGTGTAATGATTCTGGTGTGGTTTCTAGAAAAATAATTCAAAATATTTTCTCTTGGTGGAGAATATTGTGAATAATTTTTCCAGGTGACATTTGGAGGCTGTTTTTAAAAATGAATTAATGGAAAATGAATTTGGAGGAAATTAACAGTTCTATGCCACAGTGTTCACTTCCCTATATAGAAAACCATTAGTTTAATGTTACTAATTATTAGAGCACTCTTAATTTGCCTTGTGCCTTACAATTAGTGATTTATTTGTGTATATGCTGTCAAAAGCAAACTACTTTCTTTTATTATGTTTGTCCTCACAACAAACCCATGTGGCAGGTCTCTGCTTCCATGTTTACATTTGGAGAGTCGGAGGATGGGGGAAGCATGGCTTGCCCAGTGCAATACACCAAGTCTGTGGCAGTGATGGGACTTTGAAAGCCTATTGCTCAACTCCAATTTTCTGACCACTGTAAAAGTGTTTTAATATTTATATTGCTGGCTATTTCTTCATAAACAATCTGTAGTTTTAACAGACATGCACCAGGATGAGAATATTATAGGCTCTTTTCTCTTTAAAAAACAAAAATAAAAACTGGGGCATTGACTTGGTGGGGGACTTTTGTATGCACTCCACATTCAGCAATGGGAAAGGATTTTTTCCCAATGGTCAAATAGCTTAGTGCACACTCAATTGTTCTGTCCTTACCTTCTTGTGTAGCTTGGCTCACATGAGCCATGTGGATAGTTTATGCTCCCTTGTGGGTGCCGTTTGGTTTTTTCTTGCTTGCAGCTCATGATAGTGCAAATACATGAGAGGTTCTAAAATCAAGGAGTGGTCTGAATCAGGGATGGTGAATCACCATCCCTGATTTAGACCACTCCTTGATTTTAGAAGCTTTAGCCACACGCTCTCCAGAGGCAATTGGACTGCATCTCCCATCAGCCCTAGACAGCATAACCAGAGTGAACAAAGCTGGGATTAAATAACTTTATAATTAAGTGCTGCTTACATGTCTGGAAATGTCTTCATGCAGAATGGTGGGCTACTGGAAGGGGTTTTCCAGCTTCTGCCGCCATAAGCTCTGTGAGCTGCCAGGAATCATCCAGGCTTGTGGGAGTAGGAGCTGGCCCTCAGTTACTTGGGAGAACTAGCAATGGACAGGAGGCCATCCCTATTGTAGAAAGAGGGAAGTAAAAATATAAGGGACAGGGGTTGCAGCTGAGATACTAAAAAGAGGTATATTACATTTCACTTTTAATTTTGAAAGTACCGCTAAAATGAAACATTGTACGTTTTTGCTTCTACCAAATAACAGAATATGGGGCACATCTGTAAGTAAGTCATTGTGTTTTAGGATTGCAGATACTGAAGAACTCTGGGAAACCCTTAACCTTGATTATTTCCAAGTTAAAGTAGATCTGATAATATTGGCTTTGTCCATGGCTGTTTTTCCTGGGTCTTGGTAATGGCTGTCTGAACTTTGAAGGCGTGTCTCCATTTTCTATGTCTTTCACCAAAGTGAAATTCAGTATAGCAAAACAGAAAAGGTACTTCATTTTTCGTGGTGGAGGGAGGCATTGTTCCAGAGCTGACCATGGGGAAAATAGATTGGTGAAGGAGGATGTAAGCTTTTGAGATGCACAAAACTCTTCCACATCTGTAATTTCATCTTGTGTAACTGATCTCCAGTCAGTGTTATTCTGCTTCCTTCTGTAACTCTTCTTTTTACTAAGTTGTGAGGGAGGAAAAAGAAGAGTAGAGAATGTTAACCTTTTCTAGCCATTGGAATAGGGGAAGCTGCACTGTTTCCCTACATTCACATGTTGGCTTACAATATTGTCAATGACCAGTGTGATGTAATGGATGCTTCATTGCACTGGCCAAGTACTTTACCATGAGGCTCAGTAGGGCTAGCCTTGGGGTATTTGCTATCTCTCAATCTAACCTTCCTCTACACTATTGTTGTGATGAAATAGGATAATCTCAGCATAAGTTACCCTGAGCTCCTTGGAGGACAACAGGGGTGCGAATGGGATAAGTCTGTACTTGTAAATAGATGCTCACCTGTGTGAAGTAAGAACTGCTTCTTGACAAGCAGGCAGGGAAACTAGTAAATGGGTAAAGAGATGGCTCTCTCTTCAAGCCTTTGGTGTGATAAAAGTTGACTACATACATGTAAGAGTGTAGTTAGGTGGGCTAGAAACTTTTGTGGACTGCTGCATAAGTGAAACATTCAGCTGAAAAAATGAGAACTATATATGGGAAAACTATGTTAAAAATAGCTTAGTGACAGCCATCTGTAGGCCCAAAGAGCTCTCTGAAAAAGTTGATATTTCTTGGTGTATATCTGCCACAGTTCCACACCGGTAATGTCCAAGTTAGGTTATTATAAAGTATTACAGGTGGGACTATCTTTTGAATGTTGATGGCCAGGTTATTATTGGGAAGCTGGCATAGTAAACCTATTTTGCTGATGTTAAAACAAGAGTGGGCAATGCCTATCATCCCTCACCATTGATTATGCTGGCTAGGTCCAATGGAAGTTGTGGTCCTCCATATGTTTTGGCCTATAAGTTGCTCACCCCTGTGTTAAAAGATTTGCACTGGCTCCCAATTTGTTCCTAGCACAATTCAAAGTGCTGTTTTTGACCTATAAAGCTCTACACTGCCTTGACCCAGGTTATCTGAAGGACTGCCTTCTCATGAATAAATGTCCATGTGTGCTAAGATCAGGCATGGGGAATGTGTGGCCCTCCAAATGTTGGGAACTGCAACTACCCTCAGCCAAACAGAGCCAACGGTGAGGGATGATGATTACACATTGCCCCTCCTTGGCTGAGATCATCTGAGGCCCTGCTGAGAAGACCCCTGCCTTCAGGAATAAAGCAGATAACAACCAGGGATGGACTTTTCTGTAGTGTTGCTCCCCACTCCCATTGTGGAAGCCCTTCCCAGAAATATTGGCATGTTTATCATTTGTCAGCTGGTGAACGCTTGTATTTTCCCAAGCTTTTGATTAACAGCATCATGATAATCTGTTAATGTACCTGCTTTTTCTGTTCGTTTATTTTTAATTACTAAGAATTGATAAATTTTGCTTTAATTATAAGCTGCCTTGAATATATTCTGTGAGACTAACAAATATTTTAAATAAATCTTTCCACTATGTTTTAAAAAAAGCTCATTAGGGTGAAAGGAAAAATCTCCCTGATCTAGTTTACCATATGCAGCTGAGTGTGTTTTTAACTTGGGGCCAGGGGAGGGAACCTTAAAAACATGCCAACAGCCCTGAATTCTTTCACCTCATTGTGTGTAATGTGCAAAACAGTTCTTCCCTCACAACAGTATGAGGTTGATAGTGCATCAGTAATAGAGCAGGAATCTTCAGCTCTTATAAATTATTGGCATAAATCCTTTCAAGACAAGCAGTGGCATACATTTTTAAAAACTGAACATACAAAATACTGTTTTAATTTTGGTGAATGAAAGATATCACCAACAGAAAACTCTCTTAAGAGCTGTCATTCTCACAGAAAACCTGGAAAAATGTATATATCCTGGGCACTGTGTTTCTCTCAGCCCCTCCACCCCCAATTACAAATTTGATCTTATTGCTAGCCAGATGCTTCTGGGAAATGGATGGCAGACCATAGTCATTAAAACCACTCTGCCCTGTTGGTTCAATTTAGTTATCATGGCTAATAACCATGAGGATAATAGGTTTTCTTTATCAATGGTAAAGTTACATCACTGTTTTCATATCACTAAAATAGCTGGTGTGGCTGTTCCTTAAGAGTAATCAACTTCCTGAGAGATTGAGCAAAAGAAGTTATCCTCTGTTTCTGGTTTTCTTTGTTTGGGGGCTGGTTTACCCAAACATTTTTATTACTCAGGGGATAAAGCATCAAATGACTCTGATTTGAAGTAGATAATTTGCTGTAAATCAGCAAAGGTCTCTGATTCCCAAGTGTTTAATAATAGCAAAATGTAGTACAAGTCAAATAAATAGATGGTTGTCTCTACCTCCTGAGCCACCATGTTGTATGTGACCAAGTTGCTACTCTTCACCTGGCACTGGCTGCAACATTCCCATCATTAGATCCACTGATGTAATTGGACTAGCCTCTATGGCCAATGGTGAGGGAAGATGGGAGTTGCAGTCCAATAACATCTGGGATCTGAATTAGTGGAACTTAAACAGATCCACCAAGCCTGAGGTCTGCTCAAGCCTGCTCGAAGAGGCATGTGCTGCCCCCTTTCCCCCACACTCCAATTCTCCATACTTTGTTCTGTCCACAGAACATCTATTTCCCAAGAACCTTGTCCGCTCCTGTGAGAAGATCAACCCATCCCAGATTTACACAGTAATTTAGCTTTCATAAGTAACCATTTAGTAAAATGCTAACTCTCTTACTGGCTGTAAATAGCAAACAAATATGGGCCGATTGGCACATGTGGGTAACCATTTTGAATATTCAAGCCACAGTTGTGGCTTGTGTCCTAGGAAAGGTGGGTTTGGGCATGGTTAACAAACCACCCACAACCCTAAAACACCTCATGGATGGGTTGTTAACCACAGCAGCAACCCATCATCACTGGGTACAGACAGCACACCAAGCTGCAATATATATATGGCTTGAATATTCCAAACTCACTCAGCACGTACAACAACTCATCATAGCTTATATAAACAACAGAAGGCTGTGATGATTGTGCAAACTGGACACAGAAAAGCAGTAGAGGAAGTTTTTCCTGGCATGGAAATGGGTAAAACCAACCATTTCATTGGTTTTACCCATTGTCAAGCCATGTTGCTGTTGAAAGTATGGAGTGGGGGTCTGTTAAAAAAAAAATCATCCTGAAACCAGTCCAACTTTCAAAGATTAGCATAACTAATACTGCTTGCAGAATGTTGACCTTCTTAGTTAAAGAATCTCCTGCTTGCAAAACAGTGGAGTCTCTCAGTGCAATGTTCTCACATTCCTTGAAATGAAGATTATTGTTTGTTGCCTCGACTCCACCCAATTTATCAAAATAATTCCAAAGATTGCTGTTAACAAACAATAACAGCACTTGTGGGAAGCACTAGTAGCCTTTTAGAGCCAATTGTTATAAGGTACCACTTCAATTACTTTGAAGTTGCTCCATCAGGCTGAACTTGGGTTCTTCTAGATGAGGCTTTTATCATGCAATTGCCCTGCTGCATTCATGGAATGTTATGGGCAATCCAGACATCATCATCTTCCACTCATAACCGTCTTGTGTTTTCCTACTGCTTCTGTCTTTGTTCCTGCTGCATTAATTCCATTAAGGAGAAAACTCATAGAATCATAGAATAGCGGAGTTGGAAGGGGCCTACAAGGCCATCGAGTCCAACCCCCTGCTCAATGCAGGAATCCACCCTAAAGCATCCCTGACAGATGGTTCTCCAGCTGCCTCTTGAAGGCCTCTAGTGTGGGAGAGCCCACAACCTCCCTAGGTAACTGATTCCATTGTCCTACTGCTCTAACAGTCAGGAAGTTTTTCCTGATGTCCAGCTGGAATCTGGCTTCCTTTAACTTGAGCCCATTATTCCGTGTCCTGCACTCTGGGAGGATCGAGAAGAGATCCTGGCCCTCCTCTGTGTGACAACCTTTTAAGTATTTGAAGAGCGCTATCATGTCTCCCCTCAAACTTCTCTTCTCCAGGCTAAACATGCTCAGTTCTTTCAGTCTCTCTTCATAGGGCTTTGTTTCCAGACCCCTGATCATCCTGGTTGCCCTCCTCTGAACACGCTCCAGCTTGTCTGCATCCTTCTTGAATTGTGGAGCCCAGAACTGAATGCAATACTCTAGATGAGGCCTAACCAGGGCCGAATAGAGAGGAACCAGGACCTCACGTGATTTGGAAGCTATACTTCTATTAACGCAGCCCAAAATAGCATTTGCCTTTCTTGTAGCCATATCGCACTGTTGGCTCATATTCAGCTTGTGATCTACAACAATTCCAAGATCTTTCTCGTTTGTAATATTGCTGAGCCAAGTATCCCCCATCTTGTAACTGTACCTTTGGTTTCTATTTCCTAAATGTAGAACTTGGCATTTATCCCTATTAAATTTCATCCTGCTGTTTTCAGCCCAGCACTCCAGCCTATCAAGATCACTTTGAAGTTTGTTTCTGTCTTCCAGGGTATTAGGTATCCCACCCAATTTTGTGTCATCTGCAAATTTGAAAAGCGTTCCCTGCACCTCCTCGTCCAAATCATTAAAAAATGTTGAAGAGCACTGGGCCCAGGACTGAGCCCTGCGGCACCCCACTCGTTGCCTCTCCCCAGTTTGAGAAGGTTCCATTGATAAGTACTCTTTGAGTCCGATTCTGTAGCCAACTGTGAATCCACCTAATAGTTGTTCCATCTAGCCTACTTTTAGCTAGTTTGTTAATCAGAATATCATGGGGCAGTTTGTCAAAAGCTTTGCTGAAGTCAAGATACATGACATCCACAGCATTCCCACAATCCACAAGGGAGGTTACCCGATCAAAAAATGAGATCAAATTAGTCTGACAGGATTTGTTCCTGACAAATCCATGTTGGTTTCTACTGATCACCGCATTGATTTCAAGGTGTTTACAGATGGACTTCTTTATAATCTGCTCCAGAATTTTCCCAGGGATGGATGTCAGACTGACTGGTCTGTAGTTCCCAGGTTCCTCCTTTTTGCCCTTTTTGAATGCCTTCTAATTAGTTTTGCTAGGAGCCTTCTACCTACCTATCTGCTGAAATAGCTTCTGGAAAGAGCTTTGGGGTCTTTCCTTTTATCCCAAGCTGGTGTCCCATCATTTCCCATCAGCATGGCTGTTGGCCATGCCAGCTGAGAATAATGGGAGTTCTAGTCCAGCATACCTGGAGGGCACATCTGGAGTTGGAGGGCTGAAGCGCCTCCTTTTTTTTGGTACTTAATACACATTATGCAAAAGTAATAAGGGATGAAGAGGGAATAGGAAAACAAGCAAACATAGCCAATGATTCTACTTAAGAAGAGTTACTGATAAAACACGGAGTTGCCTCTATTTAAAATATCATAAATAACTTTTGTACATTGGTTGTAGCCTTTGCTAACCAAGTGTAGCTGTAGAGTAAAATTTTGATTGCTCAAAGGGATATACAAGATTTGACTCAGACCCCTTGCCTTTTGGTTGTGGGTAAGGTATGCAAGAAAAATAATATAAAGTGACTGAACAGTATTGAATTGCCAACCAGTTAGTAAAGAATAACAGCTTGTTGTTGGGCTATTCCCCCTTTGAAATGTCTGCATTGAAAAGGCATCAATCTTCTGAGGTTCTGCAGTTAAGAGGTTTCCTAAGGGCACAATCCTATGCACATTTAGACAGAAAAAAGGCCTACAACTCCCAGAATGCCCCAGACAGCTTCATGACATGCATTTCCGGCCTTGCTTATGGTTGCTGTAATGCAGTGCGTAACAGCTGACTCTGTTCTGGTATTCCCCACCACCAAATTGGCAAGTTCTAGTTTCAGCAAGGTACATTTCATTTCTTCCTCTTATGCCTTGCAAAGCTTTCTTAGAATCTTTCTGTTTGTTGTTCTGTTGACTCCCAAGTTTCACTAGAGAAACCACCATGAGCTCAAATTTCAGCTGCTTACTCTTCATTATTTCCTGTTCTTTACAAAGCAAGCCTGGCTTGGCTAACTGGTGGCTGCTGGAGCCAAAGTTATTGAGTTCCTGATTTAGAAGTATCTTGCGTTCTGGGATCACCCTTTTTGTTTTGCTTTCTATCCGCAACTCATTCTAAAAACTGAAATCAAGTTGGCCAGAAGCCCCTCCTCAAAGCTTCCCAGATCAAGTTACCCCACTCACCCACACCATAACTGTTTTGCAATAAAGAAAATGTCTGGGGATTCAATCATGGATTTTTCACATCTCGTGTAGTTTGGCCCAACAGCAGTCTTACCCAAACTAATGCTGACTGGGGATGATGGGAATCGTAGGGCACCAGTATGGGAAAGGCTGCTCCTAATGTAAGGCCCATTTGTTTGGGTTCTTTGCCCTTTTATTGAATCCTAATAGTTTTCTGGGAAATCATATTTGGAAGCAGAGCCCTTTTCATTGGCTGCCTGTCTGGTTTGCTATTTCTAATGGGAACTCTTGAATTCTAATACTAACTAGGTCTTTATATCTTTTGTTATGAATCTTCTATATCTCTTATTTATAGGTGGCACTCATGCCCCTTAAGTGTTCCCCAAACATCTGTTATCTAAAAACATTTGTTTTGTTATATTTTACTCTCATGCCCCCAAAGATTTTCTTTTTAGAGTAAGCATTATTTACCCTCTGAAGAATCCAGCCCTTGTGTTTTTGCTGTTCTAGGTGAAACATCAGATCAGAAGGCTGCAAGCCAAAAGCAGTGGCTCATATGAAGACACAAATAGGCAGCCTCTTCTGACACTGAATGATGCTGCTTCTCCCCTGCACAGGAATTGAGAAGTAGTAGAATGCTCTACACCTGATGTGACTCCTACTCCTAGCAAAGCCAAGAGAGAAAAGGCAACTTTGAGCAGTACATCATCCAGAGATTATGGGTGGCCTACTTAGAAGAAATTTTGAGGATACCCTCTTGATATTTATTTATTTATTTAAAACATTTGTATCCTGCCCTATATCATAAAGATCTCAGGGCGGCCTACAGATAAGAGCATACAGTATAAAACAATAAATATGACATAGCCCAGTGGTTAGATGGGAAACTGCCAGCTACTGTATGCTCAATTTCCTATGGGGGTGGTTAATTCTTTCACTCTTTCATTAAGACTTGTAGGAATGATCTTCCAGGGACATTTCTCAGTATTAATTCAACCTTGCATTTAAGTACTAGCCTGGTAGCCAATGGCATCAAAGATTTCCACGTAGGTGAGTGAGGGCTGGTGGAGGGGGGACAGATTTCTCCACCCCTTTCTCTGCCAATCCCCAGCAAGATAGGTTTTTTTAAAAAAAAAATTGCAGGCTTGTAATGTTTGTGCTCATATTTACACAGGTGAATTGATTATTAATTGGATCTATATCCCCCTGCTACAAAGGGCAACTCACAAGAAAAACAAAATGTTGAAAACAGTCCAACAAATTTACAATGTAACAATTAAATCAACTAAAAGCAGGGAAAACAACAGCAATGCAAAATTAACAAATTGGCTAACCAAGTTAAATGCCTATCTAAGCTAAAAGAAGGTGATTGTAAAGTGGGGGCCAGATGGATCTTCAAGGGTGTGCAACCTGACTGCTACTGTGGAGATAGCTTATGCAGCCCAGTGAGCAGGACAGTGGCTGTGGATTCAAATCTCTTGGTTTTATTAATGCCTTTTTCTTTCAGACCAATCTATGCATGTTTACTTGAAAGTTGCACTAAGTTTAGTGGGTAACTATGCACAGGATGGCAGCCTTGGAGACACTGTTAAGAACTGGAAGATCTAGAACCAGGTTCCAGGGTTGTCATTAAGTGTGATGGATGGAGAACCAAGAGTTTTATGTTTAAATCTATTTTTAATAGCTTTATGTCTTCTATTTTGAGAAGGCTACATGGAACTGCATTTTCTACAATGGCCTTGCACACTAGCCTTTCAGTAACAGGTTTGCACATACGAGGGTGGTTAATAAGCCACTGTTGCTTATTAATCATCCCTGCGCATGCTGATTTCTCTAATTACCCTCACTATGCACCTTGTCATTAAATGTGTTTCTGCTGAGGGTGGCTGGCTGGAGCGGTTAACACACCACCAAAACCCACACGCTGATGTATGATTGGTATTTATTATTATTTATTTATTTATTTAAAATATTTATATACCACTCCCCATTGAAAAATTTCGGAGCGGTGTACAAGGTAAAATGAAAATAAAAACAGAATAAAACAGTTAAAACAAAATTTAAAAAGAAGCAAAAACAAAAAACACAGAAATCCAAGGCTGCATGTTAAAGAAAGGCTTCTTGGAATAAAGATGTTTTCAGGAGGTGCTGAAAGGAGTACAAGGTTGGCGCCTGCCTGACCTCCAGAGGCAGGGAATTCCACAGGAGGGGCACCACCATGCTGAAGGCTCTTCCCCTGGTGGATTCCAATCGGAGGATGGATCTAGGTGGAACCACCAGGAGCAGGCCCTCGGATGACCTCAGTGACCGGGCAGGTTGGTAAGGGAGAAGGCGCTCTCTCAGGTATCCTGGTCCCAAGTTGTTTAGGGCTTTGTACACAAGTACAAGAACCTTCAACCTGGCCCGGTAGCGAATAGGCAGCCAGTGCAGTTCCCTCAGCAGAGGAGTTACATGCTGGAAAGGGGCAGCTCCGGACAACAGCCGAGCTGCAGCATTCTGCACTAGCTCCAGCTTCCGGAGCAGCTTCAAGGGCAGCCCCACATAGAGCGCGTTGCAGTAATCCGATCTTGAGGTTACCAATGCCTGTACCACCGTGGCCAAGCGATCCCTGTCCCCCTCTGCTAGTTAGTGCAGTCTTGACTCCAAATCCATGGGTTAAAGTTTAACATTTAAACATTCAAATCCTCACTGGCTTAATTGCTTTACATCTTGCTTGGAACTGAATGTTTAAGAGCATCATTCTAGTGCTGCCTGCAATAGCTTTATGTGAAAAATTAACTGTTAGCCAACAGGATCTATTGGTTCTTATCGCTCTGGGTGACTTTGAAAAGGGATTATGTTGTAGGGATTAGTTTTTAAAAATTTGGTATGGAGGCAATTCAGTCAAATAACCCCCCATATTCAGTTGTACCATGTAAATAAGAACCATGCCCAAAATTGTTTGGGTAATTGTGATGTTCTATCAGTAAAATGAAGTTTTTCAGATTGTGCAAGTGGATATATATGGGGAAAGCTGATGAATGGGATAATATGAGAAATGCATTGGGGTTGCAGACCTACACTATTTTACCTGGGAGTATGCCCTATTAAACTCAGAGAGGCTTGCTTTTTGAATAGATATGCATAGGATTGCGTCTTCTTAAAGATGCTATATTGTTGTTGTTGTTGTTGTTGTTATTATTATTATCATCATCATCATCATCCAAACCAAACTTGACCATGGTCAAAGGCCCTAAAACACTGTTAAAATTGTAGTATCATTAGATAGCGATTTAATCGACAAAACATGTTGCACTTCAGAGAGCTCTAACAATGCTTGGGCTAACGTGGGGTCACCTTTTCTATTTTACGAGGTTCACGTTTTTAACTTTCAGGAAGTCTTTGAAAACCTATTTTTCTTAGAACTGGATTTCCTTTAGCGGCCTCACCTTTAGCCTGGAAACGTAACACCCTCCTCTAGCCTCACGCGCAGAATGGCCAATAAGGCGGAGAAACTACATGTCCCAGTATGCATTGCTTCACCGTGAACTAATGGAGAGTTGCATGTTGGGAACGGTGTTCGGGGAGAAGACGAGACAAGTGGGAAATGGTCTGCCATGTTTTGGCGTGCGGAGTGTGGTGGGGGGATTCTATGCGTTGTGGACATTTTGCTTTTGCAAACCGACCGAATGATGAAATGCTTGCATCCTCTCCCGGCCTTGGTATATTATATATTTCTGGAAGGACATCGTTCCTCCTGTCCTTTTAACAGCTGTTATGACTGGCAGAAATTCAACAGTGGAAGCTTTGAGCCACTGCTTCATCTCCATACTGGGAAGGGGCGAATTGTACCTGATGGATTTCTGTCTGATCATGCAGCTGCGTGAAAGGTACATGGGGGCCCCGCCAAGGGGTAGGAGGTGAAGTGACTGTTCTGGGAGAGGAGGGGGGCTGTGGGGAGGAGAATGCCGGAGGCTTATAATGGACCTTAAAAGGTTTGTGGGATGATGTTGGAGATAGTGCTTTATGCTTTCTTAGCCCCCTGTGAAACAGCATGAAGGACAAGGCAGCCTCGAAAGGACATTTAAAAATACAATATTTTAAAAACCACAAAGTGGGGGGATCATGTTAGTTACCGTAAGTGGTATAACCACGACTCATGGTGAACGGTGGGGCCATAGCTCAAAGGTGCCCCCCATTTAGAGGGGATGCTCAGTGAAACAATCCCAGACATCAAGGCTGAAAAAGGGAGCCCTCCCCAGAACCTCCACTAGCCCAAGAAAAAGGATCTCTATTCAAGAGCTTCAGCAGAAAACCAGACTTGATGGCCAGGCCTGTATAAGGCAACTTCATGCATTTTTTTTTCTTTACTTCTTTAAAAAATAATACTCCTGTGCCTTATAGCTGGGGTGTCAGACTTCAGGCTTGTGAGCTCTACTTCGTTTTTTATTAGAACCCTGAGATATAGTAACTCGAGCCTAGCATAAAGGATATATACTTAGAATAAAATAATTTTGTTTGGAATTTGTGTTGAATACCAGATTTGAACAGAGCTCACAATACTTCTATACAAAAATCTATTCCTGATTATCCCATGCACTTTTCATTGGAGTGGTATAATTTTTTGTGAGAGGGGGGGAGTCAATTTGTTGTTGTTATTTGTTAAAGAATTGGGAGTCAAAAATCCTTGCTGATCTGCAAATCACCTTGATACCCAGATCTACCTTCTGCCTACCCCTACCTTGCACAATGGAAACATGCAGCCATTGAGCAGAGGACTGCTTTCCTGTCATGCAAATAAGTAATAGGAAATGCTTTGCCTGCTAAATTTCTGCACATACAATGCTGCTATTACAAGCCGAGAAGCAGGGGTGGAGGGAAAGCTAGCAACTCTAGTCATTAGCAAGTGCTATCCAATAGGTGACTGTGATATCTGCACAACCACAGAACACAGAGCATTCATTAAGACAATGGCGGTTGGGAGTTGATTGAATTTTCATATTGATATTTTACAGTTTCACTGCTGGAGAAAAGCCATTTTCTTCTAATAAAAGGCCCTCCTTAACAAAAGATGTCTGGATCCCTGCAACAAATGAGATGCTCAAATGTTTTTTGCACTAAAATTCTTTCATCCAGGAAGGTATACTTTTAGCAACTGCCAAGGGGTTTTCCTGGCAGACCTGGCCCCAGTGTGCCAAATTCCAGCCTGCATCCAGTAATAGTCATTTCAGATCCAGCCAGTGTGAGGAAATATGGGGAGTTTTCAAACAAACATTGCTATAAATTTGCAATTACCGCTGCCCTGTCACCAATATGTCCTGCTGTTTTGCTCCAATCAGGGCTCAAATACATGGGAGGGAGGTCACGCTTTTTTGAGGCCCAGAGATTTGGAGGTGGAGGAGGGCAGCCGCTGCTGCTATTACCATAAAGAAATAAATTGAAGCTAAATTATAGATAAGGATATTTATGGAAAGTTATTTCCATGTATTATGTACCTAAGGTCCAGATCTTATGAGATTTTCTGGAGTCAATCAGAAGCAGTGTTAGAGCAGAACAAGCAAAATACTGCACAGCGTGTTGCTGGCCAAGGCCCTTGTCTAGAAAGAGTGTGTGTGCTTGTGCTCTTAAACATGTAGTTTGAAGGGGATTAAATATATTTGTGCTTCCCTATGGTATGCTCTCAAGAACTACCAGCCCCAGAGTTCCTTGGGCATAGACTGGATTGAGGGACAACTGGTAGGGGATAACGACAGCCTAATAATCACAAACATTGATCCCAAGGACAGTGGGAGTCAGTGCCGCTGGTACCTCACAAGTACCCTAGGGATCTTTCTAGACAGCTCCTTATGAAATGTTGCATTTGAAAGAAAAAAAATCAAGTCTACTTCTGGAAAAGAGTATGAACTACTCCCACTTATCTAATTAAATGATATTTTTTAAAACAAACCCTGGAACTAATGTCCAGTGAAAAATCCTCAGATGGAGGATTCATAGAACAGGTAAGTAAGCAACCCAGCAGAAAGAATAACTAAGGACATATTGCATTCAATCTATTTTAGAAAGGATGTCTTCAGAATTTGAGTTGAGCAGATGGTGGTCACCCACTTTCAATATTCCCATTGATATACATAATGAAGGGAAAACAAGTAGTTGTGAAAATGTGTGCTTCTATCCCTTTTAGGGCTCTCAGATCATGTTGCTCAGAAAGTGCAATTGATCAGATCTGTTCCATCTGGCACTTTTCTGGGAGTCTGACTCCTGTTTTCCAGTGGGTCACGACCTCGAAACATGCAGCAGCAAGATGCAGTCTTAGCAAGTCTTTATATAACCTCATTTCCTTTGTGAAATAAAATTAAAGCTCCACACTGTATCATAGATTTATTGTGCACTCATTCACAATATACCTTAAACTATAGCTTTAACCACGGTGGTAAAGCCAGGCTGTGTTGTTGTTGTTATTATTATTATTATTTATTACACTTATATACCGTCCCCATAGGAGTCCCTGGGTGGTTTACAGAAATTCTAAAAAATTAAGATAAAAACGAGTATACAAAATTTAAAATTCTAAAACACAGAACATACACACATAAAGCATTAAAAGCTGTTAAAAACTAAACATGTAGGTAATTAAGATGTGCCGCTATATGCCTGGGCAAAGAGGAAAGTCTTAACCTGGTGCCAGAAAGATAGCAGCATTGGTGCCAGGCGAGCCTCGTCAGGGAGATCATTCCATAGTCTGGGGGTCACCACCGAAAGTTGGTGGTGGCCCAACTTTCTTTCCGGCACCTATCTTTCCGGCACCAACGGGCTCAAGTTAAAGGAAGCCAGATTCCAGCTGGACATCAGGAAAAACTTTCTGACTCTTAGAGCAGTACGACAATGGAATCAGTTACCTAGGGAGGTTGTGGGCTCTCCCACACTAGAGGCCTTCAAGAGGCAGCTGGACAACCATCTGTCAGGGATGCTTTAGGGTGGATTCCTGCATTGAGCAGGGGGTTGGACTCTATGACCTTGTAGGCCCCTTCCAACTCTGCTATTCTATGATTCTATGAAAAGGCCCTGTCCCTCGTTGCCACTCTCTGAGCCTCTCTCGGAGTAGGCACCTTAGATGTTGAACGTAGTGACCGAGTATATTCATGTTGGGAGAGATGTTCCGTCAGGTATTGTGGTCCCAAGCCGTGTAAGGCTTTATAGGTCAAAACCAACACCTTGAATTGGGCTCGGAAACATACAGGCAGCAAGCGGACCAGAGCAGGTGTTATATGGTCGAACCGTCTGGTTCCTGAAATCAATCTGGCTGATGCAGTTTGCACGAGCTGCAGCTTCCGAACCATCTTCAAAGGCAGCCCTACGTAGAGCGTATTGCAGTAATCTAACTTGGAGGTTACCAGAGTATGGACAACTGAAGCCAGGTCATCCCTGTCCAGATAGGGGCATAGCTGGGCCACCAACCGGAGTTTGTAAAAGGCACTCCATGCCACTGAGGTCACCTGAGCCTCAAGTGACAATGATGGATCTAAAAGAACCCCCAAGCTATGAACCTGCTCCTTCTGGGTGAGTGCAATCCCATCCAGAATGGGTAGAACACCCCCCATCCTGTCAGCGGAATCACCTACTAACAGCATCTCAGTCTTGTCTGGATTGAGTCTCAGTTTATTAGCCCTCATCCAGTCCATTGTCGCAGCCAGGCACCAGTTCAACGCATCCACAGCCTCTCCTGCTGAAGATGAAAAGGAGAAATAGAGCTGCGTGTCGTCAGCATACTGATGGCAGCACACTCCAAAGCTCCGGATGACCGCACCCAGCGGCTTCATGTAAATGTTAAACAACATGGGGGACAAAACCGACCCCTGCAGGACCCCATACTTGAGAGTCCACGGGGCCGAGTAATGTTCCCCAAGCACCACCTTCTGTATCCGACCCGACAAATAGGAGCGGAACCACTGCAGAGCAGTACCTCCCACTCCCAGCTCAGCGAGTCTTCCCAGAAGGGTAACATGGTCAATGGTATCGAAAGCCGCTGAGAGAATGAGGAGAATCAACAGAGTCACACTCCCTCTCCTGTCTTTCTCCCGACATAGGTCATCATACAGGGCGACCAAGGCTGTTTCCGTGCCAAAACCAGGCCTGAAGCCCGACTGAAATGGATCCATATAATCAGTCTCTTCCAAGAGTGTCTGGAGCTGGCTTGCAACCACCTGCTCAAGGACCTTGCCCAGGAATGGAACATTTGTAACTACTAAGATTTTCCGGGTCCAAGGAAGTTTTCTTCAGGAGTGGTCTCACTACCGCCTCTTTCAGATGGTCTGGGACCACTCCCTCTTGCAGAGAGGCATTAATCACTTCCTTGGCCCAGGCAGCTGTTCCATCTTATTAGCCTTCCTTGGCTAACAAGATCCCTTCCATCTTATTCGCCAAGAGGGGCAAGGATCCAGTACAGATGTGGTTGCACGGACCTGTCCAAGCACCTTGTCAACATCCTTGAGCTGTACCAACAGAAACTCATCCAAGAAAACAGGACAAGCCCGCGCTTTGGATACCTTAAACCATGGCTTTAACCATGGTGAGTAAAACAAAAGGCCTTATTTACTGTGATTCTTCTCGTCTCTGTAGCGGAAGAGTAGCAGAAGCAAGAGCGACGGTAAGGAAATGCAATTTCCCCCCATCTGATGATCCCCATTTACACTGGGGTTTACAAAAAACTGCTTAGTGTAGGCTCAAGAAACACTGTTGCTGTTACAAGACTCTAAGGACTTCTTTTACTTCAGGCCAAATGCCATAAACCCCCACGTATGGCACAAACTTATGAAGTTAGTCGGCAGCTTCTCAACTCAGAGGCTGCCGGGTATCTGATGTAGGGTGGCTGGTTCTCTCTGCTCTCCAGCCGCCCAGCCTTTCTGCTAGATGATGGGAGATTCCATCTGTCTAGCAGCGGCACTTCAAGAGGCTGGGGTGGCTGTATGGAAACATAATATGGCCACTAACCCACTCTCCTTCCTTCTCCACCTCGAGGAATGCCCTCTTTTCCCATCTCCATGCTCCTTTTCTCAGCGATGAGACATAGCCAGAACAGCATTGGCTACAAGGAGCAGGGGAGAGTGCAGTTTCAGGGCTATGAGGTGGGAGTTCTGTTTCCAACCTCAGGGTCCAGAAACAAAAATAATCCTATGTGCCCCCAGATGCTGTCTGGGTGACATAGTATTCCTTCCCTAGAAATGTAAAATTTCCAAAAATGAAGCTTTGGAGGGAGGGGGAATCCTGTTTTGAGAGGGGGAATAGAAATTTTGGGGAAATTGACAAATAAGCAGTACTCCCCCCCTCCCAGCACTCCTTATAGATCTAAAGTCACTTTGTTGCTTTAAGACAGCCTTTTTCAACCTTATGCTCTCCAGATATTTTGGACTTCATCTCCTATCAGTCTTAGGGTATTGTGTATTTCTTCAATAATAAAATTATTGTTTATATTTGAAAACTTTAAAAAAGTGAACTTAGTATGTTTTTAGTTATTATCTGAATAAACTATACTTTAAAAATGTAATATACCAACCATGATTAATTTATGAGCAAACCAAGTTATACATAACATATTTTAGGTTCTTATTTTATATCTAACCCAGAGGGAAGTTCAGCAAGTAGACCCTGAAATGTAAAACCATTCAAGAAGAAGGAAGAAGAACTGGGGGCTGAGGAAGACAAGTCCAGAAACACAGGGTTCTGTGGATCAAAACTCAAACTGTCAAGAATGTACATTTTCTTCCATGTTATGATATGGTGACTCTATTCACATGTTGGGAAACTGAGCATGACTTGGAGCTTCCTAACATATTTATTGGTAAATGATATACTGGATCAATAATTTAAAAAAGAAATGAAAGAAGTAGCTTTGGTGAGAATCTTTCAGAAAAGATTAAAAAACATCCCCCACCCCACCCATGGCTTCCTTACTTCCTGGCATTTTACATCTCTAGTCTTTCTATAAGTGTTCTTATTACATAGTTTTTAGAAATAATTTGGGAGGGAGTAAAGGCTTGGTAACAATATATAAACACCTTGTCTTAAATTATAAAATAAAATGTTTCATAATCTAAAGTAGTTTAATTTTTCCATGGCGGTGGGATTGGCATGGGGAAAAGGTCCTTGGTGGGTGGACTTTTCCCCTGATTTTTTCAGGGTTTTTCCCCAGCCCTTCATATCTCTACCAGCCAAAAACCCTTACAACCAGATCCAGCTTCTGGATACAGTCTTCCTCTGAGAGCCGAAGGTCCTCCCATTATATTACTGGCCGCTTTGACAGTTTATCAAGGTTTTTACCATCTGGTTGTATAATTGTCCTTCAGCGAAAACATAGAGAAGCCTCTTGGCATAACAGCCACCTGCATCCCATTCCCGATCTTCACCAGCTACCCAAGGTTACCCTCCAGAGAAAGAATAGCTTAACTTCTCCTTAGTCTTCCTAAAACACCATAAACCAACCAGCAGACTTTCTTGTTGCCTCTCCACAGACTCTCACTAAACCCCTGTCAATTGTCAAGTCTTAATTGTCATTTCCCAAATGTTCTCCATGTAGCTAGAATCCCCAGACAATCAGAATCAAGTCTACCTGATCTGGGCCTCATTTAACAATATTCAAAGGAGAGATCACACAATATTCACAGAGGCTGCACAAAGTAAATATTACAGAACAATAACAATAACAATAACGGCATTTCTTTACATAGGGTTTTGCCACAATATTCAAGACCACAGGATGCCTCAAGAGGAAAAAACAGCAAAACTAGATGCACCAAGGCAAACAATGCAAAACAATCTGCAACTCATTCCAGCAAGTGAGCCAAGCCACATTCAGAGGGATGGTGTTATGTATAGACTTCATCTTGGAGCAAGACCAATAAACTAGATGTTTTCATCTTTAGACAAAGGGTTTAAGATTGGTCATGTATGCAGGACTAGATTGAGTAATTCTAACAGAACTTCCAAAAATGCATGCCTGAAGGCAAAGATAGGGGTGAAACTGAAGAATCATACTTGCCCTCTACCTGCTCAGTGCAATGCAACTGCGCCTTTTATTGTTTTCTTAAATATATAGTAAAACAGCCATCCTCCCCAACCACCCTCCTCTGTCATGAGGGAGGAAAAAACATGAGGTCTTTTTTACCAGCAGGTACAACCATTCCCGGGCCGTTGCTTGATGACAGTGCATTGGCACCGCAAGTCCTCAAACCCCCGCATTTGCGCTCCTTTGCATTGTTCCCATGGTAAGGAGTGCAAATGCAGGTTTTGAAACCTCACCTGGAGGAGGAGCCCCTGCCCCTGCCCTGTGCACCCCATTCTTCTCCTTCCCTGGTTTTTCTCCCCAGGCAGGTTCTGGGATGGAACAAGTCCAGTGGTTCATAGAGTCATAGAATAGTGGAGATGGAAGGGGCCTATAAGGCCATTGAGTCCAACCCCCTGCACTAAGGGGGATATCCCACCTGCTGCCTCTCCCCCTCTCTCCACCGCAGGGCAGCCGCCGTGTGCTGTTAACTTTTGTAAGGTTTGCCGTGTGGAGTGAAGAGCAAGCATGACAGAGGAAGTGTGGAGATGTTCCGGTGATGGCAACCAATCGGGTTGTCATTGGCCAGGACACACCTCTGGTGCAAGGCCGGAGGATGGTGACAGACAGCAGATGTAGACCTGCACCTTGCATGAAAAAGTTGGGGTAAGTCCCTGACTTTTTAAAACCAAAGTTTTGGGGGAATGCCCTGGGACAGCTCTGCAATGGCTGCTGCATCATATAAATGACCTAGCGCCACTGCGGATCCATCCTGGGGCTTTCCCCTCATCAAGACAAGCACCCAGTTTTGCAATTTTTAAGCAGAATTGCCCTATAGCTTGTGATGTCATGTATTTTTTTTTTGCAAGTAGTATAAGAAAGGAGAATTTCAGTTGCAAGAGGTCACTGTATTTATTTGTTTCCAACTGTGGCTGATTGGAATTCCATTGGGTGCCTTCACTGCAGGACTCTGCCTAAGTTTAGAGGGCCCCACTCCTGCAAAGAGCTCTAGGGCCAATCTCTCAAGGAGAAAAGCAAATGCAGCATCTGCCACTATCTGATTAGCCTGGCTCACAAGCCCCAGACAGTGGGTGGATGCTGCAGTTATGCCTAGTTATGTCGCAACCAGGTTTGTCTGTCTTACAATCATAGAATAGCAGAGTTGGAAGGGGCCAACAAGGCCATCGAGTCCAACCCCCTGCTCAGTGCAGGAATCCACCCTAAAGCATCCCTGACAGATGGTTGTCCAGCTGCCTCTTGAATGCCTCTAGTGTGGGAGAGCCCACAACCTCCCTAGGTCACTGATTCCATTGTCGTACTTGTTAGTATTATTTATTTATTTATTTATTTATTTATTTTAAAATATTTATATCCCCCCCTATGTCACTAAGATCTCAGGGCGGCATACAGATAAAAACATACAGTATAAAACAATAAATATACACAGTTAAAAACAAATTAAACCTTAATCCAAGTTAAAACAATATATAATTTGAAAGCAATAGATGCAGTTAAAACAGTTAAAGCAATGTGCCAGTGAGTTTAACCATCAAAGGTTTTGTTAAAAAGCCATGTTTTTACTTGGCGTCGAAATGCAGTCAATGTTGGCGCCAGTCGGGCCTCTAAGGGGAGGGCGTTCCACAGTCGGGGTGCCACCACAGAGAAAGCCCTCTCCCTTGTCCCATCATAACGTATATGTTGCATTGGTGGGATGTGGAGAAGGGCTCCTCCAACAGATCTAAGGTCTCGGGCAGGCATGTAAAAGGAGAGGCGCTCCCTCAAGTATCGAGGTCCCAAGCCGTTTAGGGCTTTAAATGTCAGTACCAGCACCTTGAATTCCGATCGGAAGCGTATAGGCAGCCAGTGCAGTTCCTTTAAAATCAGTGTTATGTGGGCTCTGTAAGATGTACCTGCAATTTCCGCGTCGTCTTCAAGGGCAGGCCCACGTAGAGTGCATTGCAGTAGTCTAATCGGGAAGTTACCAGTGCATGCACTACTGTGGCTAGGTTCTCCCTGTCCAGGAAAGGCCGTAGCTGGCGGATCAGCCAAAGCTGACCCCAAGTGCTCCGTGCCACAGAGTCCACCTGGGCCTCCAGTGACAATGATGGATCAAGGAGTACTCCCAAGCTACGTACCTGCTTCTTCAGAGGGAGCGCCACCTCATCCAGAACAGGCCGCTTACCCACTTCCCGGACTCGGGAACCACCAATCCACAGAGCTTCCGTCTTATCAGGATTCAGCTTCAGTTTATTGGCCCTCATCCAGCCCATTACAGCCTCCAGGCACTGGTCCAGCACCTTCACAGCCCCAGCTGACTCCGATGACAAGGAGAAGTAGCATTGTCTTGCTTGTTAGTAGACTGGAACACAAATACAAGCCTAGTTTTTAAAGGACCAGAGTTTTTCAACTTCACCTGAAATCAAGAGTTGCAAGGCTCGCCAGTTCTGGTCTGCAGGAAAAGGTTTCAGTCCAGGTAAAGATATATTGCTCTTGGAGGTCCTTGTACAAATTGTAGCCTCCATCACTGCTTCCTCCTCTTTGTGTGTGTTTAAATTTAGATCTATATTTGAGCTTGTTCGTGTTGGAGCCCCAGCCATCATTATGCAGCCTGCATGGTTTGGCAGGATTGTAGCCAGAGTCCCTTTTAAATTAAATAGATCTCTGGTGTTTCTGGCCTACAGCACCCATCCACCCTCTTTGAAGCATAGAGTGACATTACAGCACATGGCCCCACGGACCAGGGACAGAGGTTTTTATAAGGAAATAGACACAAGAAAGGTATTCAGAATGAGATTTGTGTGTGTATTTCAAACCTCAGATAGACTCCTTCCCATGGTTTTGCAGGCTACAGTGAGTGAATGCTCCCTTCCTTATAGAGCTCCATTACACCAGTGATTTATCACACACTAGCCATGCCTGGTATGCAGTGTTGCAGCCCACATACAGCTCACATGACATCGTCCATGTCCTGCACTCATTTTGCCTCTTCCCCTCCATGTTTCGTGTCATTTTGGAGCAGGGAAAGTCTGGATTATTTTCCCTCCATGTGAAATAAATGTGCTCCTCCCTCTCATGTATTGCTGTCATTATTTTCTAAACAACCATCCCATTCTTTGTTGGAGGTGTGCGTGTCTAAGGGCAGTCTTGCTAATAAAAGAGGAGGGCGGGGCAGTTCTCCACTCAACTGCGAAGGGGGAGGGAGAGAGGCTCATTTAACTCTATGTTCATACTCCTGAGTAGGCATTTTCATCTTAAAAGAAATGTGGAAAATACACCCTCCTTGCCTGCAGCTCCCTCATTTTTAAAGAGATCAAAATTGGCACGGTGTTAGATCTTAAGCATACATATAGGAAGTGGAAGGAAGGCCAGGCTACAAAAAGAACAGTACAGACACGTAGCACAGAAGTGCCAAAATGGCATCAGGAAGGCTAAAGCTGAGAATGAGCTGAGATTAGCGTGGGATGCTAACAGCAATAAAAGGGTTTTCTTCAAATACATGAATAGTAAAAGACAGAGGAAAGAAATGGTGGTTCAACTACTCAATGAGGATGGCAAATTGATAACAGATGACAATTCCTACTTTGGCTCAGTCTTCTCCCAAAAGCAGGTCTATGACCCCCTGGAAAAAGTGAAGCACAATCTTGAGGGGGCAGGATTGCAGTTTGAGATTGATAAACAAATGGTCAAGGAACACTTAATTTCTTTGAACGAGTTCAAATCTCCAGGGCCTGGTGAACTGCGTCCTAGAGTAATGAAAGAGCTAGCAGAAGAACTCTCAGAACCACTGTCTATTAAACATGAATAGAATCATAGAATCATAGAATAGCAGAGTTGGAAGGGGCCTACAAGGCCATCGAGTCCAACCCCCTGCTCAATGCAGGAATCCACCCTAAAGCATCCCTGACAGATGGTTGTCCAGCTGCCTCTTGAAGGCCTCTAGTGTGGGACAACAACCTCTCTAGGTAACTGATTCCATTGTCGTACTGCTCTAACAGTCAGGAAGTTTTTCCTGATGTCCAGCCGGAAGCTGGCTTCCTTTAACTTGAGCCCGTTATTCCGTGTCCTGCACTCTGGGAGGATCGAGAAGAGATCCTGGCCCTCCTCTGTGTGACAACCTTTTAAGTATTTGAAGAGTGCTATCATGTCTCCCCTCAATCTTCTCTTCTCCAGGCTAAACATGCCCAGTTCCTTCAGTCTCTCTTCATAGGGCTTTGTTTCTAGACCCCTGATCATCCTGGTTGCCCTCCTCTGAACACGCTCCAGCTTGTCTACGTCCTTCTTGAATTGTGGAGCCCAGAACTGGACGCAATACTCTAGATGAGGCCTAACCAGGGCTGAATAGAGAGGAACCAGTACCTCACGTGATTTGGAAGCTATACTTCTATTACTGCAGCCCAAAATAGCATTTGCCTTTCTTGCAGCCATATTGCACTGTTGGCTCATATTCAGCTTGCAGTCTACAACAATTCCAAGATCCTTCTCGTTTGTAGTATTGCTGAGCCAAGTATCCCCCATCTTGTAACTGTGCATTTGGTTTCTATTTCCTAGGGTGACCATATGACCGGATTTACCCGGATCATCCGGGAGGGGGAGGGAAATCTGGATTTCCCCCCAAAGAGCTGCTCTAATGGGAATTAACAAAAATACTTATAACTCTGTCATTTTTAAAGTTAAAGTCATGAAACTTGGCATGATGGCAGCTCTTAGGAAGGGCTTTAGTCATACCAAATTTGAAACAGATCCGTTCATCCATTGATTTTTTAGGATTTTTTTAAAAATTGAGGTTTTAAAATTATTATTTTTAAAATCGTCATTTTTAAAGATAAAGAGATGAAAGTTTGCACCATGATAGCTTTTAGGTGGAGCTTTAGCCATACCAAATTCAAAACAGATCTGTTCATCCATTGATTTTTAGAATTTTTTAAAAAATTGAGGATTTAATGTTTTTTTAAAAATGTAATTTTTAAAGATAAAGTGATAAAACTTGGCACCATGATTGCTCTTAACAAGGACTTTAGCTGTTTGAAACAGATCTGTCCAACCATTGAGTTTTAGGATTTTTTTTTTTTAAGTTTGAGGTTTTAAAATTAATTTTTAAAAATAATTTTAACATGGCGACCATGTTGTCCTCCTTTTTGGTTTCCAAAATATGGTCACCCTATATTTCCTAAATGTAGAACTTGGCATGTATCCCTATTAAATTTCATTCTGTTGTTTTCAGCCCAGCACTCCAGCCTATCAAGATCACTTTGAAGTTTGTTTCTGTCTTCCAGGGTATTAGCTATCCCACCCAATTTTGTGTCATCTGCAAATCTGATAAGCATTCCCTGCACCTCCTTGTCCAAATCATTAATAAAAATGTTGAAGAGCACTGGGCCCAGGACTGAGCCCTGCAGCACCCCACTCGTTGCCTCTCCCCAGTTTGAGAAGGTTCCATTGATAAGTACTCTTTGAGTCCGATTCTGTAGCCAACTGTGAATCCACCTAATAGTTGTTCCATCTAGCCCATTTTAGCTAGTTTGTCATGTGGTACTTTGTCACACACATTTTTTATAAAGAAGTCAATCTGTAAGCACCTTGAAACCAATGCAGTGATTACTTGAAGCCAACATAGATTTTTCAAGAACAAATCCTATCAGACTTATCTGATGTCATTTTTTTTTTTTTTGGATTGGGTAAACTCTCTTGTGGACTGTGGGAATGCTGTGGACATCATATATCTTGACTTCAGCAAAGCTTTTTACAAAGTGCCCCATGATATTCTGATTAGCAAAGCAAGTAAAAGTGGGCTAGATGGAACAACTATTAGGTGGATCCACAGTTGGCTACAGAATCGGACGCAAAGAGTGCTTATCAATGGTACCTTCTCAAATTGGGGAGAGGTAACGAGTAGGGTACTGCAGGGCTCAGTCCTGGGCCCCAGTGTTGTTCAACATTTTTATTAATGATTTGGACGAGGAGGTGCAAGGAACGCTTATCAAATTTGCAGATGACACAAAATAGCTAATACCCTGGAAGACAGAAACAAACTTCAAAGTAATCTTGATAGTCTGGAGTGCTGGGCTGAAAACAACAGAATAGGGATAAATGCCAAGTTCTACATCTAGGAAAAAGGAACCAAATGCACAGTTACAAGATGGGGAATAGTTGGCTCAGCAATACTACAAATGAGACGGATCTTGGAATTGTTGTAGATCACAAGCTGAATATGAGGCAACTGTGTGATGTGGCTGCAAAAAAAGCAAATGCTATTTTGGGCTGCATTAATAGAAGAATAGCTTCCAAATCCTCTATTCAGCACTGGTTAGGCCTCATCTAGAGTATTGCGTCCAGATGTGGGCTCCACACTTCAAGAAGGACGCAGACAAGCTGGAGAGTGTTCCGAGGAGGGCAACCAGGATGATCAGGGGTCTGGAAACAAAGCCCTATGAAAAGAGTCCCTAGAGGTGGTGTCTTGCAAAGTGTGTGCAATGTAAGTGTTCCTGCCTGAGGTCAACATGGCGTACACCTGCAACAAGTGCAAGCTGGTTGCACCATTGGAAGAAAAAGTGAGTGTACTTGAATGGTGAGTGTCCACCCTTCAAAGAATAAGAGAAGACAAAGACTTCTTAGACAGAACAGTGGAGCTGCAACATCAAAGAGAAGCACATGAGGTGGAAGAGCAAAAGCAAATTGAAGCAGAAACACCAACAAAACAGTTTGTAGTAAAACACATCTGTGGATGACACTACTTGTCTAGCACTCATGATATCATCTCAACATTGTTTCTAAAGCAGTTTTGCAACTATTTTTAATGTTTCCATTTTAAAAAGAGGAATATATAAATAGATAAATGTACATGAGTGCTTTATTTAAAAAATGTCCAAAAGTTGGGAAGATGAGCAAATCTTTTATCAAGTATTCAAATTGATAACGTGCAACAGATTTGCAAACTGCAAAGCTAGGCAAAAGCTGGGCTCACATTACAGGTGGAAAATGCTTCTTCCATGACATCTCTTTAAATATTATGGCTATCTTTACCGTTAGGGTAAAGATATCAGCTCAGCCAACCTTTCCTAACTGGGTGTGCTCCAGATGTTTTGGACTGCAACTGTCATCCCCAGCCAGCATGGGTGTCACAGTCCAACACTTCTGGAGCACCACCAGAGAAGGCTGCACTAATGCAATAAAAGAATTGTGAAAAGACCAATTATCTTGATGCATTTCAGCTGGGCGTCAGACCAGGTTTTGGCACAGAAACAGCTGATGACCTATGTCAGGAGAGAAACAGGGGAAGTGTGACCCTATTGATACTCCTGGATCTCTCAGTGGATTTCAATACCATTGACCATGGTATCCTTCTGTGGTGACTGCCTGAGCTGGGAGTAGGGAGCTCTATGTTGCAATAGTTCCACTCCTACTTGGATGGATGGCTCCAGAAGGTGGTGCTTTGGGAATATCACTTGGGCCAGCATGGAGTTCCTCATGGATCAGTTTTGTCCCCCCATGCTACTTAACATCTATATGAAACAGATGAGTGGGGTCATCTGGAGTTTTGGAGTGCGTAGCCATCAGTATGTGATGACATGCAGCTCAACATCTCCTTTTCATCTTCATCAGGTAATGCTGTGGGTATGCTGATTTAGTGCCTGCTACGACAATGGAGTGGATGAGGGCTAATAAACAGAAGCTCAATCCAGACAAGACTGAGATGCTGTTAGTGAGTGGTTTTTCTGACTGGATAGAGGGAATTCAACCTGTTCTGGATGGAGTTGCACTCCCCTTGAAGGAACAAGTTTGTAGCTTGAAGGTTCTCGTGGATCCATCTCTCACTTGAGGCTCAGGTGGCAATTCACTCTATGTGGGGCTACCCTTGAAGACTGTTCAGAAGCTGCAGCTTGGGCAAAATGCAGCTGCCATATTAATAATTGGGACCAGAAGGTCTGAGCACATAAGAGCAATTCTGGCTCTCTTGCATTGGCTCCCTGTATGTTTCTGAGTCCGATTCAAGGTGCTGGTTTTAACCTATAAGTGGTTCAGATCTGCAATACCTGACAGAATGTCTCTCCCAACCTGAACTTGTCAGGACACTACGATCAACATCTGGGGCCTTTCTCTGAGTTCCTTCTCAGTGGTGGCTCCCCAACTATGGAACAAGCTCCCCGCTGAGGCGCACCTGGTACCAACACTGCCATGTTTTCTGTGCCAGGTTAAGATTGCCCTCTATTACCAGGCATTTAATGGCATATGATGGGGCATTTATGCCAGACATCTAAATAAGTCTAATATTTTACTGAAACTGTTTTTAGCTGTCTAAATTGTTAATTTTGTATGCTTAAATTTTTATGCTGTATTTTGTGTGGTATTTTTATGCTGCATTTTATTACTTAAATTGTTGTAATCTGACCAGAGAGCTTCAGTATGGAAATGAAATAACAACAACAACAACAACATTCCAGAGAAAACAGCTAGTACAGAAGCACTCTGAAAGCACAACATGGCTAGCCTTTGCAAGATGTGCTGTAAATGGTCCTCCCCTCCCCACCCCACCCCACCCCAGCAGAGAGACAAAGCAGCTCTTTTATTTTAAAATATTTTTATTGTTTTCCAAACAACATTAAACAACATTTCCAGGAACAATATTAAAAGGAGACAAAACACAGCAGCAATTGACAAATGTTCATATCAGCACAATTATTATGCAATGGTTTTAAGTTCATATTAGGTCTGGGTTTTCTTATAATTCCATTGATCCATGTGTATTTGGTGGTTTCATATTATTTTCTGTTTTCTCCCCATATGTAATTATGTAAGTTACATAGTGATCAGCAGGCACTAATCAAAATGTGAGTTCTTTGTTCTATACATCAAAGATTGAACATAATGCACTTTTAGTTTCTAATACAAATAATGATTGATTATTTTACTCCATTGTGCATAAATAAACCTTTGTCCAGAGCTATTTAAAATAAATTTTAGTAACTGTTTATAACCACTATATGTGGAAATACGATCCCACTTCCTTATTATTTTGCCAGCACATTGGTGATGCAGTATTGCAAATGCAACTGAGGCCTTAGCTAGACCTAAGGTTTATCCCGAGATTGGCCCTGGGGTTGTTCCTGCCTGCTCCCGGGATCTCCTGTGTGTCATCTGCATGAACAGGGATGACCCCGGGACGATCCTGGGATAAACCTTAGGTCTAGCTAAGTCCTGAGTATTATTGGTGTCAAATCTCACCTGTGAATCATTTTCATTGCATTTTCCTGGTTTTTTTTTTATGATACTGATTTAAATAACTTTTGATACCAAATTTCCCACTAGTGATTTGTCACAATATTTCCCCCTATATTCTTTCCCCATATCTTTCCCATACTTCCAATAGTTTGCCTATTGATGCTTCCACTAAAATGTCATAAACTTTTGAGACCATTCTTTTGTTATCAGTTATGGGCTGGAGAATCAAGTTTACAAATTTTGTCAGTAGACTGATTACTTGGCTCTTTACTGGTAACACTTGATGGAGCTGCAATACAAATTGCTTCAATCTCTCCCAGTTTTTGTTTTATTTTTCCTTTCTTCTTTGGTTTACATGTTTATACCAGAGAGACCAATCAGCTCTGGTATAAACATGTGGGGGAGTTATGGAAAATGGAAAGGATTACATAAGATTTGGGAGGTGGGTGGCAAGCAAACAAAGTATATTGGCATGAAGGAGGCTAGACTTCAACATAGGCTGGATTTGTTTCTTGGCAGTTAAAAACAGTAAAGGCAGGAAAATTCAGCTTCAATCACAGGTTAAGGAGCTCAGGTACTCCACATCTGAAGTCAAAGCTGCTAGCAATTTTGGCTATGACAATAAGAAAACATTGCAACATTAATATAATTTTCACAACAGCTCCCCACCACCACCACCACACACACTACCTTTGCTTGAAACATGCTGGTAAACTTCCCCAGCCTTTCCCCCTTTCCTTTTCTATAAAGACTGGCCAAGCATATTCATCGTGATCTGCAGATCACACAGTGCAAAAAATGCAGCCTCTTACCGAATATGGAGGCAGTGACTGCAAATATTTATTTATGCAGAGTGATATGAACAAAAAAGACAGGTCCCTGCTCCAAGCATTTTATAATCTAAATTTTGCCAGGGACAAAACAGAAAGGTGATGGGTGTGTGTGTGTGTGTGTGTGAGAGAGAGAGAGAGAGAGAGAGAACACAAACATAGGAAGCTGTCCTACAAGAGGACAAATTGTTTTATCTGTGTGGCCTGTTGTCTGCTCTGACTGAAAGTGGGTCCCCTTCTTCAGTTACATGATCCTTTTAACTGGAGATGCCATGGATTGAACCATCTAAAACAGGGGCTCTACCATAGAAACAAAGGAACCTCAAAGTTCATCTAGTCCAACCCTTTGCTGTTGCAAGAAACCCACTGCCTCAAACACCCATATAGATTGTCATCCCAGCCTGTGCTTTAAAATCTCTAAGGAAGAGTCCCTGCTGTTCAAGGCAGTCTTCTCCATGGGCCAAAGTTTAAAAGCATGACGAAAGTGTTCTGAATGATTACTTGAAACCCCATTTATTGTAATCTGAACCCACTGGAGCAGCAGTATTCCATCTCTACTACACTCCACTGAGCTATGGCAACACTACGGTAACAAGGTCACACAGAACGAATGTGGGGGGAAACAATTGCATGTACTTATGTTTTGTTTTGTCTGGAGGGCCAAAGATTGAGGTAAAATTGGAAGGGAGAAGGAGATGGCTTCTTAAAGATGTTCTGAGAGGCAGCATCAGGCACAGCCAGAAGCATTTAAGACAGCAGGAGACTTTCAGACAGCTGAGGGTGGGAGGAAGAGTACATGAACTATCAAAATATTAATCAGTTTTGCAGCATTGCAATCTTTTTTAAAGCTTTTTTGCAGAAGGGTTGGTCATAGTTATTCACATTTTACAGTTGATGGAATGAGTTTAAGAGAGAATCATTTGCTCACTAAGGGCAAAGGGGTGAGATTTCCAAGTGGGATTCAATCCTGGTATATTTCTTTTAGACATTGGCCTAATCTACAGCAAGTAGGATAGAGCACTATGAAAGCGGTATGAATGCAGCATGTGTCAATGGGCCCCAACAGTTGTCAGTGCACTTTAATACTACTACAAAGCAGTAGTATGGCTCCTGCCTCTTTTATACCACTTCCATAGTGTGATATCCTGCTTGGTGTAGATTAGGCCATTATTTTGAGCATGGCAGAGTGACATTACTTTGCTTAGAACACATGTGCAAATTAATTTAACAGCCCCACTTGACATGACAGGAACTGGGCCTGAGGCATCCCCGGCTCAAATGAGTGAAATTGACAATATATTCCCTTCCTGATCCACATGAAGAAGGAGGAAGTTCTTGCTACAATCTAAAAAAATACAGGTTGTGTTCAAATTTGAACAGAAGTGTTTGGAAGTGTTTTCCACCAAGAAACGGATGCTGATTAGCATTATTATTATTATTATTATTATTTATTTATTTATTTATATAGCACCATCAATATACATGGTGCTGTACAGAGTAAAACAGTAAATAGCAAGACCCTGCCGCATAGGCTTACATTCTAATAAAAACATAATAAAACAATAAGGAGGGGAAGAGAATGCAAACAGGCACAGGGTAGGGTAAACAGGCACTGGGTAGGGTAAAACTAACAGTATAAAGTCAGAACAAAATCAAAATTTAAAAGCTTTAGGAAAAAGAAAAGTTTTTAGCTGAGCTTTAAAAGCTGCGGTTGAACTTGTAGTTCTCAAATGTTCTGGAAGAGCGTTCCAGGCATAAGGGGCAGCAGAAGAAAATGGACGAAGCTGAGCAAGGGAAGTAGAGACCCTTGGGCAGGCGAGAAACATGGCATCAGAGGAGCGAAGAGTACGAGCGGGGCAATAGCGTGAGATGAGAGAGGAGAGATAGGAAGGAGCTAGACCGTGAAAAGCATTGTAGGTCAACAGGAGAAGTTTATATTGGATTCTGAAGTGAATTGAAAGCCAATGAAGAGATTTCAGAAGTGGAGTTACATGGTCAGAGCGGCAAGCCAAGAAGATGATCTTAGCAGCAGAGTGGTGAACAGAAACCAACGGACTGATGTGAGAAGAAGGAAGGCCAGTGAGAAGAAGGTTGCAGTAGTCCAACCAAGAAATAACCAATGCATGAACAAGAGTCTTGGCAGAAGAAACAGACAAAAATGATCGAATCCTGGCAATATTATACAGGAAAAAATGACAGGATTTAGCTACTGCCTCAATATGAGGAATAAAGGAGAGCGAGGAATCAAATATAAAGCCAAGACTACGAGCTTCCTTGACTGGAGCAAGTGTAACATCATTGACAGTAAGAGAGAATGATAGATGAGGAAAAGGTTTAGGAGGAAAAACAAGCAATTCAGTCTTTGCCATATTAAGTTTCAAACGACGATGAAGCAACCAAGCTGAGATATCTGAAAGACATGCCGAGATATGATCGTGAACATCAGGAGAAAGATCCGGAGATGAAAGATATAATTGTGTATCATCGGCATACAGATGATATTGGAGGCCATGAGATTGAATAAGATTACCCAAGGGCAACATGTATAAAGAAAACAACAGCGGACCAAGCACCGAGCCTTGCGGAACCCCTACTGAAAGGGGAAAAGGAGAAGACGAGCTGCCATTAGCCAACACGCTGAAAGAGCGACCTGCTAGATAGGAGGCAAACCAGTTATAGACAGAGCCACAAAATCCAAGGTCATGAAGGGAATCTAAAAGAAGATTGTGATCAACCGTGTCAAAGGCTGCAGTTAGATCAAGGAGAATAAGAACGGAATAATGGCCTTTAGACTTGGCAGTAAGAAGATCATTGGTAATCTTAGTAAGGGCTGTCTCAGTGGAATGCAAAGGACGGAATCCAGATTGAAAAGGATCCAGAGCAGAGTTACTAGAAAGAAAATCAAGACAACGAGAGTAGACCACACGCTCCAGGATCTTTGAAACAAACGGCAACAAAGAGATAGCCTATCAAGAGTAGGTTTTTTGAGAATGGGAGAGACTGTAGCATGTTTAAAAGCAGAAGGAAATGAACCAGAAGACAGAGAAAAATTAATAATATGAAGCAAGGAAGGGAAATTCAGATTCTGATAAAGTTGAATCATGGGAATACCCTTAAATTTGCATTTCAAAATGGCAGTTGTGTGCTAATTTGCAGTTAAGTGTAATTTCTCATTAAACTTTGATTTTTTCAATTTTGTAATGTCTTAATTGGCTAGTAATTAATTGTAAAGGAAATACAATTAATACATCATGAATAATAATAATAATAATAACAACAACAACAACAACAACAACTGCAGGCCTAGAACATGGTATTGCATTTATTATACATAATAAACACAACTAATAATAAACTAATACAACTAGGTTAAATAACTACATTTCTTCCAGGCAAAATAGTTCCAATGTGCCTATTCATCACAATGACTGACTTGATTTTCAACTTGTAAACTATTGTCACATCCAGTGACTTGGCAGTTCCACAAGTAGTTGAACAAGGCAAGCCATTTTATTTTGTTTGAGAACGCCATTACAGTTATAGAAGTGAACTCAGAGCTGGAGCCATATCAAACATTTTTGGCCAATGTATCTGATCTTTCAGTTACCAACCCCAATCTTCAGCATTGACTGAGTGTTGCATTGACTCAGGGTGACCAACTGTCAGGATTTCCCCGGATTTGTCCTGGTTTTTGTTCTTTCCATGGTGTCAGGGGGGATTTTCTATAATTTTCAATAATGTCCTGGAATGACACACCTTCCCCTTTAAGGCTGCCATTAGCATGGCAGGAGGGAGTGACATGCTTTCTTGAGGCACATCATTCCCCCACCCCGAGCTCCAATTGAGGTCTTAAAGGGAAAAGTGGGTCATTCGTGGACATTATAGAAAAGGCCCCAATTGGAGCGGATGGTGGTGCAGAATGAAATCCTTTCCCCTCCTCCACTCCAATCGGGTTCTTTAACGTGGCGGGGGAATAACGTACTTTCTGCAGGACTCAGAAAGCTGTTTCCCCACACACACACTAGGTGTCCTCTTTTTTGGTTTCCCAAATATGGTCACCCTAATATAGACAACACCTGAAAAGCCACATGGCCTTAACCTGGGAGGTAACACCTGACATCCCATCCACAGAAAATGCCACAGTGGGAGGCAAGAGATTTTGCTTGAAGAAATTGATATTTCTGTTTTGTTGGTCACTCCTACACACACACACACACACACACACACACACACACACACACACACACTTTAAGATGCCTTGAAGAATATTCTAAACATCTTTGCCAAAAGGATAACAAAGGGAGTGAAAGGAAGGAGGCGTTCTCCATAGAATCCCTTTTTCTGGTAATGTAACTTCTCTCTAATGACTAGCCTCATTTGCACCGAAGTTACAGCGCAAGGCAGGAGAACACTCTGGACAAAGAAATATCCTGCTCCATCAATGGGAAGCACAGAGGGTCAGAGATTGACTTACCAAAAGGCTCATTAAAACACTGCAGTGAGGCTCAGGGGCTGCCCCACTGTCTTCTGGCAGTCCTGTCAACAGAAACAAGATACAGAGAACAGACCTAGTAGAAAATCACTTCCATGAAACCACAGCTTTACCCTTCCACACCCCATCCATTCCTTCTCCCTACTAGGAAGTTGAAACACTTCCTAGGAGATACTCCACATGGAGAGAGAGAATGAAATCGCACCATCAAAATTGGCGCTACTTATGAAATGACAGGAGGGGAAACAGTCTTTGAGAAACGAAATTGGGATTCTTACTCAGAAAGCCCAGGCATCTCTGGACTTCTTCTCCAGGTGTCTCTTTGGAGGATGAAGAAATCTGGAAAGAGAAACAAGAAGTTTGAAAAGGAGAGCAGAGCAGGCGATCCAGTTCAACGTCCAATTCTGATGCTGTACTTCTGGCATGGCTGCTGCTTCCTCAAAGGCAGCTATCACTGAGTCCCCACTGGCATGATCCCCTGGGGCTGCCCCTCCTTTTCACCACTTCCATCTCTCCTTCACCTGCCTCTCACTCTGTCCCAGATCACAGTAGTACTGGGGGGAGGAGGGGTCGCATTACATGCCACTGACTCCTGGCTCTCTGGCTATCAAAGTGGTAGCAATGAAGAGAAAGAGCAGCATTAGCAGGTGAGAAGGGAGACTCACTGAGGGACGGGGCCCATTGAAGGGACCTCAGTAGGTGAATAAAAGGATCTCACAGACCAGCTAGATGACCTTAGATGGCTCATATTAGTGCCACCACCCCGTTTAGGAGAGTGGTGCAGACGCAGCCTCGACAACACTGAGCTAGATGGACCAATGGCCTGACTCAGTAGAAGGCAGCTTCCAATGTCCATATAGATCCCCTTCCACAATTGTTGCTGGAGTGGTGAGGGAATCAGGAAGGTGGGAGCAGGAACCAGATGTCTCTGGGTGGCCCGGAGAATGGGCTGCTCTTCTGAGGGCCCTCCTTCCTTTGTCAATGAAGTTAACGATAAGGTGGGTCCACCATGAAGCATTGTGAGGTCAAATACGTTGCTGTGTCTCCATTGGATTCTTCTTCAGAACCATCCCTAGACAGGGAGGTATTTGGGTGCCCCTCCAGCAGACACTCAGCCACCTCCTCTCCTCTGCTTCCCTCCCCACCAACACGTTCCTGGCTTTGCCTCTTCTCTCTCTCCTTCCCCACCCAGCAGCCGCCACCACCCACCTCCCTCCTACCCACTTCCTTCTTCCTGGGGGCAGCATGCTGGTGCTGGTGCCTCCCCATCCTCTCCTTTCCCCATGGTGCCAAGGCCAAACTCTCTACATGGCACCTGGTTGCTGCTAGACTCTCTCCCACTGCAAGGAACTGGGGGTGAGGTGGCCTTGGAGACAGCCTCTGCTGCAGCAGCAGGAGCAGTCTCTACGGCCACGTCACCCTGAATGCCTCACTATGAGGAAGGCCCCCTTGCAGCAAAGCGTTTGAGACGGGCGGGTTCGCCAGAGAGCCACACCGGCTGCTGCTTCGGCTGTGGCAGGCAGCACGTGGCAGGGCTCCCCAGAAAGCCTGCCTGCTCCATTCCTAGCTCTCAGGGGTTCTCAGGACTAGGCAACAGGTGAGCAGGCAGTACACTGGAGAGCCGTGCTGAGTGTGTTCTGCTATGGCATGTGATGCAGTAGGAGAGTACCCAGCACAGGGCCTCTGAGAGGAATTTTATCAGGGGGTACAAAGTTTCTTTGGGGGCCCTTCCCTTCTCCAGGAGTCATTCTGTTTTTATCCACTACGGTTTTAGGCCATGAGCTGCAGCCTGTAAGGTCAAAAGGGGTATGGAAGATGAGAGAGGGGTGGAGTGGAGCACTCTGTTAATTTTCTGCATTTCAGGCCTTCTGCTCTTATACTCCCTCTATGATAAATGTAAATAAATATAAATAAAATAAAAGAGGATCAGAGACAAGGAAGCACATTTGATTTGAACATCTTTGTTTATGCTACAATACAGATAAGGAGAAAGTATTCACACTGAAACATCGTTTGATATTGCAAAGCAGATCAGATCATCATAAGTACTACCCTATTTCTTCGATTGCAAGATGCACTTTTCCCCCCATATAAACATCTCTAAAAATGGGGTGTGTCTTAGAATCGTGGGTGTGTTTATTATTTCTTAGAATTAAAACTTCTTTTCTGTTGGCGGTACTGAAATTAGTGTGCATATTACAATCGATGGCGTCTTAGAATCGAAGAAATACGGTAGTAAAAAAAAAAAAAAGGTAGAAAAACTTACTATTCGTTTAAAAAAAAGAACTTTCCTGGCCTTTTTTGTGAAAATGTTTGAATCACAGCATGAAAATTAATTGTTCTGGCAATGTTTGATTCAATACTTAGCCAGGCCAAATCCACAAGACGTTCCTGAGACATTGTAGACCTTAAATAATTCTTAATTACCTTAAGTTTGTTAAATGACCTCTCTCCAGAAGCTACCATTGTTGGAATTGTTAATAGTATTAAATACAAACATTTGGAAACGGGTCACCAAGTCTGTACTCTGTTAACAAGTTCAACAGAGCTAATGGCTTTAACTGTGCATTTAAAAAAAATGCTTTATGTACTTAGGGTAAATATTGCATTTCTTTTCCAAAATCATCACCATTAAGGTCAGCAGGATATTGCTCTGATAAAGATAAAGTAGGGTGACCATATGGAAAGGAGGACAGGGCTCCTGTATCTTTAACAGTTGCATAGAAAAGGGAATTTCAGCAGGTGTCATTTGTATATATGGAGAACCTGGGGAAATTTCCTCTTCATCGCAACAGCTAAAGCTGCAGGTGCCCTGCCCTCTTTTAAATCTGGTCACTCTAGTATAGCTCCTGCAGCTTTAACTGTTGTGATGAAGAGGGAATTTCACCAGGTGCTGCATGCATACAAATGACACCTGCTGAAATTCCCTTTTCAATACAACTGTTAAAGATACAGGAGCCCAGTCCTCCTTTTCATACGGTCACCCTAGATAAAGCTTTTCTCTCCACATCACTTCTGGACATGGGGGGGGGGTCTACACTACTGCTTTAAAGCACTTTGAAAACGTTTTGAAAACTGCATATGGAGTGTGTCCTGGGCCCCCACAGTTGTCACTACTGTTATAAAGCGCTTTAAAGCACTTTAAAGCAGTAGCGTAGATGAGATATTTCCACAAGAAATCAAGGAGTGCTTAAAATACGAGTGCTCTCAGCCAGGCCAAACTGAGGAGAAATCTCCCGCCCAAATGGAAGCCCCCACCAATCTACTCCAGACTGCTAGATCCCAGTCCCAACAGGCCTGGCCAGCTGATCCCCGATCTCTCTGCTCTAAAGAGCTGGGGACGATACATAAGCATCTCTAAAGTGATGCACACTGGAGCAAAGCATCCCAACATCAGATATACACTGATGGGATCTGAGCCTGTGGTGACTTCTCTATGAGGAAAGGTGATCAAATCTGGGCCTAGTCACCTCTGCATATCCAGGGCTGGGTAGAGGGGGGGGGGCACTTGGCATGGGCTTAGAGGGGGCGTACTCCGAGTCCCCCTGGTAGAGGCAAAGGGGGACCCTTTGGTAAAGATTTGTTACAAAGTAGCTCTCCTGTGAGTGAGCAGCACTGACTCCATTTTGAGACAGCCAAAAAGCCAAGGTGTCTTCACCCCCCATCTCCAGCAGAGATGAGACAAAAGCACATGAATTGGGCTGAGAGCAATCACAAAAAGCTAGATCTAGCGAAGCGAGTCATACTTTCGGTCTGCAATGGTGCAAGAACGTTTTAATGGATTTGCAGTTTTGAACATTAACATTGACAAGGCAAAGTTGCTTGATTTTTCAGTTGTTGTTGATGAATTTGCCCAAAGAAAAGCACGTAAAACATTTCTGAATGTGAAGAAGGGATGTCTTAGATACATCTTGACTAAAAGTGCTTGCCATTACCGTTCTTTATAAATCATTCTAGTTCACATGTATTAAGAACTGATTAAAAATACTTAATGAGCAGCTTGAAATGGGGCCTACATTTCCCATCTGGCCTGGTCCTATTCCCAGCTTTGCCCAGCCCTGTGCATATCATATTCTCCATCCTGTCCTCATGGTTTATCTGCTTTGGGAGAATGAGAATTTCACTTGCAATTTCTGCGTCCTTAGGGAGGATGTGGCGTTAATGCTTGTGAACATTTACTCCCAATTTCCCTGTTTTTTGGTGCATGGTTGGAAACTGTAGAGCCTTACCATAGGTTTTTTGTCTCATGAATAATGGATCATAATTTGTACGAATTATGATATATAAAACTATGTAGGCTTACACAAAATGTGAATGCTAGTCTTCACACAGTATATGCAAACACTTTCTGAGATCCCAGGAAATTTCCAGCTCCCCTCCTTTTTGACTCTGGGCCCAGGTACAGTGTACACCCTGCACCCCCCTCTCATGGGCCCTGGCCCAGCATAGCTCTCTGGAGCATTGGGCAGCCTGATTCCAAGCTCTGAGAACACCTCAAGGCTAGGCATAGGCGCACTGTTCCAAAGCATTGGAGTAGGGGGAGAAGTCATCCTCCCAGCAGAGAGGTGTGGAGTTGCAGTTTCTCCTTCTGCAGACCAGCTAGGATGAGGATGTAGCCAGATTGCTCCTGCCCTCACCGCTGCCTCCACCACCATTGCCACTTGGCCACTGCTGCCACCCCATCAGAGGTCCTTTGACACCCTGCACAATTTGGAACCCAGAAAGTCAACCTGATCTGCCCCCCCTCCCCATCGCCCCAGAAATGGATCTGCTCTTCTGCTGTCTCAGAAATGTGCACCATCGATAGCGGAAGTTATCCAGAGTCTCTCTTACTTTGGAATGTAGCTCTTCCAAAATGTCACTGAGTTGAGACCTCAGCAGATCACGGTTCTGGCTCACGGAACCACTTGGAGTGTTGCCTCGGCCCTGCACAAAGGGGAAGATAAATAAATAAATAACTTCACTCATGCCTACTTTTGTAGTTTTGGCTGTACTTTGAAGTAGAGGTGTGCTCCGCTCCGATTAGAATTGGAGAATCAGAAGCGAATTGGCCTGCTCTGCCTTGCCCAGAGGCGGAGTAAAAGCAAATCGCAGACCCTTAGAAGCACGGCGAAGAGAAACGCCCATAGGCGGAGTGCTTCTCTTTTCGTGGAGCGCTCCGACCGCCATTTTGGAAAATTTCGCCCATAGGATTGCATTGCGGAAAAGAATAGGGGATAACTGTGTTGTTTTTTAAGCTATCTTTCTGAAACTTCTTGTGCTTAGAGAGTCGTGGCTGGGGGTCATTTTGAGCCTACTCTCAGCTGGTGCGGTTTGCTTGCTATAATTTTTGGAAAAATCGGGTAAAAAAAGTGGGAGAGGTACTTTTTTGAAGTGCTGAGAGGCAGAGTTGTGATCACATGATCCCAAAGTTGGAGGAGGGGATAGGCAAAACGGGATACTAGTAGTAACTTGGGATACTGGGAAACTTCTCTTTCTTAGTCTGAACGGACTTTTCCCAGTGTTTTTTAAAACCGTAGCCCCACCAAATGCACAAACACAACCCGAAATCATAGACTAAGCAAATAAATAACAGATAGGAAACACAGCACTGCTACCCACCCTAACCTTGGTGAACAACTGAATAGATGTGGTGCAAGGGGATGAGGTCCCCTAGGGCATGTGGACGTGCCCAGTGCACACACACTGTGTCCTGCCCTTGGAGGGTCATCAGAGTCCTCCAAAGGTTAACCAGTGGAGAAGCAAGCTATGCCTATCATGAGTTGAAGGGTTAGTTTGCTTCTTAAAGAATGGTCCCTAGACAGGGCCAGTCAAATTGGCACAGTTCCCGCTCCCCCTGGGCACGTCCACTTCCCTCTTACTGGTAAAAGACAGATATAGCCTTTTAAAAAAAATTCTTCCTGTTGTTATTCAGCAACACTGCTGCTTTTAATTCCACCCCTCCTTTGTTTATTTATCTATTCCATTTTATAGATAAATAAACCCCATACACCCCATAGCCCAAGCTCTCCTGGCTTTTCCTCTTCAGTGAAGTCAGGCAGGCTTTCATTGTGCTTCAACTCGTTGTTGTTGTTGATGTTGATGTTGATGTTGCTATTAATATTAATTAGTACTGCTATTAACATTATTTTGTTGTTTAGTAATGGCTGTGATCACAGTGCAGTCAATCAACTCTGAAGCAAGGATCACAAAGCTGTACTCTTATCCTCCTAGCCTCCTAGTTATGGGATGCAAAAGAAAAGGCATCTCTCTGTGCTGCTCCCACCTCACAGGGATGGTTTGGTTTGCATTACTGGCTTTGAAACAAACCTTTGCTCACTTGTGCCCCCAGAAATGTCTGCTGCCTGCCTGCCTGCCTTCCCCCCGGGGTGCTACTGTGGTGGGGCATCTGCCGGGACTGACTCCCCTAGATCTATGGCATATCTCTGCCTGGCGCTCTGCCCGCCTGTCCTCCTCCTCCTCTGTGACTGCCTCGCAGGGATGGTTTGCACTTTGCAATGCATGACTTTACTGCTGGCTTTGAAACAAACCATCCTTGCCACACTTCCTTATGCCCCCAGAAATGTCTGCTGCCTGCCTGCCTTCCCTCCCTCCTCCCCTGCCCGCCTCGCAGGGATGGTTTGTGTGTGTCTTGCTTTGACTCAGGGGATACGTCCTTCCTGTGTTCACTTAGACTTTTGAAAGCTCCAAATAAATTTTTCAAGTGTGGAAGAAGATTCATATAGGTTTATCTCTACTCCCCAATTCATGGCATGTTGGGATTTCCTTTGAAATGGCCCCATTGAGCTGTCTGCAGCTTTAAATCCCTGAGATACTGGGGTGTCCGATTTTCAAAAATTCCCCCCAAATCAGGGGATGCTTGAATTGGCTTGAGTTTTGGCATGCGTCCATGAGGTGTCATGGTGCCGAACTTGAGGTTTCTAACATGAAAATTGACGTGGTTCTAGCATGGGACTTGATTTGGGGTGAGTTAAAAGGTTAAAGCCCCGCCAAAAATCAGGGGATGATGGGATTTGCATGAAACTTGGCATGAATGTGGATCTAGATGGCATCTGTGAGGGCGCTCACTTCAAAAAAAATTATCTGTCAAAATTTCGGAGAACAGTCCATGTCTGAAAATGGGGTGTCCGATTTTCATAAATTCCCCCAAAATCATGGGCCACTTGGATTGGCTTGAGGCTTGGCATGCATGTGTATATGTCCATGAGGTGTCATGGTGCTAAACTTGAGGTTTCTAACTTTAACAGAAAAAAAGTTGTAGACTTTTTTAGATTTCAATGCAAGCCTATGGGGGGGAAGCGAAGCTCCGATCCGGATCCGGAGCTCCGCAGCAGAGCGGAGCGGACTATAGGTGGAGCGGGGCGGAGCGAAGAGGCCCGATCTGCAAATTGCGGATCTGGAAGAGAAGCAGAACGGGGGTCCGTGCACACCCCTACTTTGAAGCTTTTGCTATTCTCTGTATGATACAGTCTCCCCTTCACTGGATGACCATAGTCTCACCTTTCCTAATGTTTAATACTCTTTCCCCCATCGCCTTTCTCATATCCATGCTCACAGATTCAGCATATTGCTACCACTAGGGTGACCACATGAAATAGAGGACAGGGCTCCTGTATCTTTAACAGTTGCACAGAAAAGGGAAGATCCACTGAGATCCCAGTGATATAGGGTGGGATACAAATGTTTTAATAGTTTTAATTTATTTATTTATTTATTTATTTAATTACATTTATATACCGCCCCACAGCCGAAGCTCTCTGGGCGGTTTACAACATTTTAAAATAGTAAACATTAAAAGTATACATTTTTTTTTTTTAAAAAAAAGACACACACATAAAAAACAGTATAAAAACAACAGTATCCATTTAAAAACAACAATTGTGGGGTCCATTAAAAACAAACTTAACGTTGTTAAATGCTGTTAAAATGCTGTTAAAAATGCCTGGGAGAAGAGAAAAGTCTTGACCTGGCGCCAAAAAGATAACAACGTTGGCGCCAGGCGAGCCTCATCGGGGAGATCATTCCACATAATAATAAATAAATAACAAAATAATAAATTTTGTCTGGAAATAGGGCTAGGTGGACACCTCCATGGTATTTTTTTTCAAAACAGGGATTTCATTTTAAAAGATTTAAAAATAATAAATTTGATACTGGGGATTGTATTTGAGAACATATTGCTCTGGAGAATGGTGGGAATGACATCCACCAGCTATATCCGCCATGGCAACAACCCAGCAGAAGCCCAAATGGACAATGGGCAGGGCTGGGAAGGCCCGTTTCTGGAAGTGGGGAAATGGGTCATTCCAGCCCCTCCCACATGGAGATCCTGGCCTTTTCTTGGCCGATGACATTGCGTCAGCCAAGAGAAGGCCAGGATGGGCCATGGGAGGGGGGTGGCAGGACCATGATTTTCCCAGACATTTGGGGGGAGTTTACAATCTCCCCCTGGATCCTGGTTAGGGGGCAGGATTTTCAGACCTGTTTGAGCAAATCTGGGCATTTGGTCACCTTAGAATAACTTTTTAAAAATATTACATTTGAATTTGCTGACCCCTTTTGATGCTGAACAGGGAATTTATTTAGTATAGTTCTATCTTTCCTTTCCTTCAAGGAACTTAAGATAGAATACATGGCCCTCGCCCTCTCATTGTTTCCTCAGTACAATCTTGCATTGTTCTTAAAGCTTAGGGCCTAAAATTCCTTGAGGACAAAAGCCCATCCAAAGTGGCACGACTGGTTCTATCCTAAAAGCATTTTTCTTCCGGTCCCCTTTTCAAGTCATGCTTCATTCCGTCCAAAAGTCACTATGCTCCTGACAGAACATTGTTACTATGCTCTGAGAGCAGCTGTATTATGTAGCTGTATTTGTAAACTGCCCAGAGAGCTTCAGCTATTTGGCGGTATAAAAATGTAATAAAGAAATAAATAACGATGGTTCTGTTGCCAATTAAAAACATGGCTTGGGCTCTTTCAGCAAGCCAACACGTTTGGAGGAATTGCATGGAGGATTTAATTCCTGGCTCATCGTGGCGTTATATAGGGCTATTTCTGTCGCTACTATGAAGCAAATACCAATTATACCAATCTATCAATCAATGCAAGATGTGACATTTTTGCAGGGGGTAATGTCAGGATTTTTTGCCGAGGTTGTTGGAAAATCACACTCTGGACCAGAGTTGAGCAGAAGTAGCAGCAGCTCTCAGTTTAGGACACAGCAAAGACTCAATAAGGCAAAGGATTCTTTGTAAGTTAAAAGCAAATCCTTTACTGACAGTTGAAATAATTTAGTTATGGCAGCACATATACAAATACCCACAGACGATCAATACACAGCAGCATACATCAAGATGGGGTAAGATGAAGGATGAAAAAGCATGAAAAACAGCTACTTATATAGGCAGTCCTATACAATGATGCAATCACCAATTGATTAATTGCAGAAAATGCTTCCATACAATAATTCAATAAGTGTCCAGCTGAGACCTTGACATTTAAGGGAATTGCACGTTCTGCTGACTCCTCATTTTCTTCAGGTCTCCGGGTAATTGTAAAAGCAGTGGGAAAAGAAAAACCAGATCCAATCCAGGATCCAACAGAGGTTTATGTGTTTGTTTTGGTTTTTTTGCCCAGTACAGATGTGCGTAAGGACTACATGCAATTTTAAAATATTAAAATCCTCACAAAATATTAAATATAACTTTACTATTAAAGCAAAATATTATTTTATACATGAATGACGTAAAGACTATTCTAAAGTATAATTTTCTAATCTAGAATGTTCTTATTTATATACCCGATACAACATTAAATGGGTGGCAGAACAGGCTACCAGAAGCTGAGATTTGTCAATAGGCACTGGGGTAAAGCTGTTTGGGATAGTTTATTCTTTCTATCTATCTATCTATCTATCTATCTATCTATCTATCTATCTATCTATTTCATTTTTATACCGCCCAATAGCCAAAGCTCTCTAGGCGGTTCACAAAAATGAAAAGCACAATAAAACGACCAACAGCCTAAAAACACAATGACAAAATACAATATAAAAAGCACCACCAGGATGAAACCACACAGCAGAAATGGATATCGGTTAAAATACGGCATTTCTGCATCTGCTTCATTGACACCCTTTCTTCCTTCCACACGTTCATTCAAAGCACCACGAAAGAGCAACAGAGAGCTCAGCAGCACCAGCCAAGGACAAAACACCTGCAACAGCAGACCAGCTTATTGGCCAAAGCCCTGCCTGAACTGAAAGGCCACGGCCTGCTGACCTGGCCTCCATCCGCAGGGAATTCCGGGGCCTGGAAGTGGCCCCTGAGAACGTGCAGAGAACTTCAGGGGGCAATGAAATATAGTGACAGTAAGTTTGCAACAGCCAACAACATGCAATAATCATCAAAACTGAAAAACAACAACATGCAATCAGGTCTTATGGTAATGGAAAAACAGTTTGAATATGTGTATCACCACAGAGAGAAAAATACAATAAAATTGCACGCTGGGATTGCCTTTGGATATACAAACGTAAGAGGGAAGTTTTAATGAGCTGATATTTTTGTCATAAAACACTGGAATCGTTTGGGGACGGTGTTTGGCTTTAGCAACCCCGAGGGCTAAAAGCAGGCCGCTTGAGCCGTGGCCGGCATGTGTGGCTTTGCCCACATTGCAGGGAAGATGCAGGACAAGGGACAAGGCAGCCCTTGCCAGGGCCACGGCTGGAGCCCTCCGCCTGAGGCCTCAGCTGGGGTGTAGTCGTCTGTGCCTCCCCTTCCTCCGTTGGGGATGATGCAGCCCCTGCAAAGCAGACCCAAGGCGGGGGACGGGAGGGAGGGAGGGATGACATTATGAGGCAGGGCCCTGGTCTGTGACATCAAGGGGCATGGCCATACCCCATGACATCATCCAGGAGGGCCAAATGAGGACCATGCAGCCCCTGCCCAAAATGAGCCACCCATCCTGGCATTAAAGTAAGAAACAAAGAGAGTCCACTGCCCACGTTGTAGGAAGCATCAAGAAAAAATTGTCCCAGAGGTGCCCGACAGGTTGGCTGGCTGAGGGGGTGAAGGAAACACGCACTGAATCTGTTCGGGAGCAGCTTTGCAGCGGGGGGCGGGGAAGTCGACACGTGCTAATGGAAGAGCTGAGTTCGAATCCCTGACTACCTTTCAGAGAGCTCTAGAACCCAGGTGCCCAGCCTCTCCTTCCCCATGCAGCACGAAAGGGAGCGGGGGTTCCAGCACACTCAAGAGGGCTCTAGGCATTGAGAGAGATCTCAGCCCCCAGATGGGCCCAAGTGGCAAGGGACAATTTACGGAACAGAAGGGGAAGGAAGGTTAAAGAGGCAGGGGTGTCCCTGAGCATGTGCAGGGAGCCTTTCCCCCACCCCAGGGGTCACAGTGGTACCACAGTCTTCATTGCCATTGAGTCATTGAAACAAATCCAGCGTCTCCGCAGTCCTTCCTCTGCCCCCAAATCCCCTTCTGAATAAATGGGATTAAGCTTGTAGATCTGGACCGCGTTCTAGAGCGTTTTGTGCCACAGAGCCTTGCGTAATCTGAAACTAAGCTCTTGTGCTATTAGCGACACTTCCACCATTTCCCCAGTGTAAAGGTGTAGAGTTTCGAAAGCTTTGCCAGTTGAATTTCTGCCTGCTGTGCAGCAGGGGCACTCCCAGTGTCCCTTGAAGGGAGGGCCACTCAGTCCTAATATGCAACCTAGAATTGACCGAAGGTGACAGTGGAGCCAAATACTTAATTAAGGTCAGACCCTGAAGGAGACCTGAGGGCCACTTTCTTCAAACTATCTTAACCTCACCCAAACTAAAAGGAGTATTAAAACAAATCACAAAGAGAATGTTCTGGTCAGCACTAATTTCATTCGTCCAGTTTTTATGAGGAAGAGGCTCATCATACTCTCTACCTTCGACATATCAAGAAAGGTGATTTGAAATGGTGACTCAGTGACTTCTTGACATTTCAGTGCCACATGAATAATACCCAGAGAGATGTAGAAATCTCAAATGAAACACTAGAAAGACCGAGTGGGTGATATGGGAGCTTCTTAACCTGAGCTTGTCCAAATCCAAAACTTAATGTATGAAAGGAACCTCTCGTGCAAGCACTTGAGTCATTGCTGACTCTTAGAGGGACGCCTGCTTTCGCTGACATTTTCTTGGCAGACTTTTTGTAGCGGGGTGGTTTGCCATTGCCTTCCCCAGTCGGCGTTACCTTTCCCCCAGCTAGCTGGGTACTCATTTTACCGACCTCGGAAGGATGGAAGGCTGAGTCGACCTGAGCCGGCTGCCTGAAAACCAGCTTCCGTTGGGATCGAACTCAGGTCGTGGGGAGAGTTTCGGCTGGAGTAACTGCCGCTTACCGCTCTGCGCCACACGAGGTATGAACAGCATAGTTAATCAGAAATATACACATATATGTTCATTTATTGATGTATTTCCAACTATACATTTTCATAATTTGAATTAAAAGAAACTGTTTTTCTCTGTGTCTCTAAGGTATGATTTTGTTTCATCTTTAAGATTCAATATTTTGATAGAGTAAAAAAAAAATTAAAATTAATACGGAAAGTTTAAAAGGAAAGTAAAAACATGAGTTCATGTGCCAAGTCGTAATGATGGATGTTGGGGGAAGTCATGTTTGAAACGGTCTTAAGTGGTGGATTGGGAGAAATGGAAGGAGATGATAAAGAGATCAGAGAGTTTGGGGAAGGAATCTGTGCTTTACAGATATGGCAGAGTGGATGTGGACAGGAAACTGTTGACAATGACATAATGGGATTTGAGGAGGAGGAGGAGGAGGAGGAGGAGGAGGAGGAGGAGGAGGAGGAGGAGGAGGAGGCATTTAGAGTACAGTTGCCGCATGCAGAGCTTTGGTACCTTGTCAACAGCGGAACCACTGGCCACTGACGAGCTGGTCTCCTCAGCCCCATGCGCTTCTGCTCCACTTGCGGGGAGCAGTTCTTGTTCCAGGCTGGTGTCTGTAGGGAACAGCAACAACGGCAGTGAACCGAAACTGGCAGCTGAGAACAATTCATGACTCTCAAGTAATAGAACTGCCAAATCGCCTGAAGTTCTGCATCATGATGTCAAGGGTCGTGGACTCAGGTCTGGGGGCCAAACCCAGCCCTCCTGGATTTAGGCCCCCAATTTGGCCCACCTGGAGTTCCCCCGATGGCCCCACCCACGTCCACCAAGTAAGTACCCGTCGTTTGGGGCTTTCCCAGGACTTAGGAAGTTTACATTCTAATAGGCTGAACTCCTTCTCGTAAGGCCCTTTACACCATCCATTTCTCCAGGGGTCATCCTTGGATTATGCCTGTGGGTCCAAATGATGCACAGGGGATCCCGGGAGCAGGGAGGGATGATCCCTCCATTTTCCCAGGATAACTGAGACATCAGTTATCCCAGTTTTACCTGCGGTCCAGGGACAATCCCGAAGACTGCAGGTGGTGTGGGCACCTGTCCTGGCTTCGTCCCTCCTCCCCGCGAGTAGCAGGGGTCATCCGAGGGAAGGAGCCGGGACAGGGGGAGTCCAGGGCCATTGGGGGTGGGGAGCGGGATTGCTGCTTTTTTTTTTAAAAAAAAACAACCTTAATTCGCTCCAGCTCTTCCTCCTTAAAACAAAAAAAGCCCACTGCAATGGGCGCGATGCCCGGGACATAGCACGGCCCATGTGGACTGAGGGCGATGATCCCGGAAGCAGATAAGTCCAAGATCACCCCCTCTCCCTCCCTCTACACCCAAAGTTACTGGCAGAAGAGGCTTTAAGTGAAAATGTGCTTGTATTGGGGGTAATTTGGTCGTGTCCGTTTTGCCTTTAGACCTGATCACTGCTATAGTGTGACTCCCAAGAGCTTCTCCAAGATTCAGTTTTGCTCTCCAGCTGAAAAAGTTTCCCCACCCATTAAGTACGTGTAAAATAGAGTGTAAGTGAGATGCCAAAAGACCACTGTAAAATACCATTTGTCTCAGTAGTCATCATTCTAGTACTTGTGACTGGCCAATGGAAAATCGATTTATGCTACTGGTAAGGCAGTGGGGTGCCTATACCCAGGTTACGATGGAAATGTTATTGACAGCTTTCCCACAAGATTGCAGTCAAGTATGAGGTTTCTCCACACTCTTATCATAATAGATATACCTAATCCTTCTTCCATGGATCAAAATGCACAGTGGCCAAGGCGGATGTAAAAATCCCCTTGAGAAAATGTGCAAGTTGGAATGAATCTTACTTGGCTTCCCTCAAAACTGCTCTTCGCCAATTGAACAGTTAAATTTCCACACTCACCTTCTGTGTCTGGCGCCCAAAAGAACATGCTTAGCCAGTTCCCCATAACGGCAGCTAAAAACAAGAATCAAAATAAAAATAATGTCAGAAGGATGAAATGATCATGATCTCTTTGACCCTCCATTTGGTTAGACTGCCCTAATTCAAGTTACAGGAAGCCAGATTCCGGCTGGACATCAGGAAAAACGTCATACAGCAGGACGACAAAGGAACAGTTTACCTAGGGAGGTTGTGGCTCTCCCACACTAGAGGCATTCAACAGGCAGCTGGACAACCATCTGTCAGAGATGCTTTAAGGTGGATTCCTGCATTGAGTAGGGGGGTTGGACTCGATGGCCTTATAGGCCCCTTCCAACTCTACTATTCTATGATTCTATGATCCTATCTGGTTCCAAAAGATGGGATTTGCCAAAAGATTAGCACTTCTCCTAATAATTCCATTTTGTATGCCTTTTGGGCAATAAACACAGTTTTATAAGCAATTTTCCTAATGGATTGTGTTTTACTCTTATTTTTCCTAATGGGTGCATGTTTGTATGTGTTTTTAATTGAAAAACTGCCTAGCGAATTGAAAAACTGCCTAGCAAAATTAGGAGAAGTGTGATTTTTACAAGATTTTAGCCCTGCCTTTCCATTGCCGGAAAAAGGACCTAACCTCTATCTAGCAAGGAGACAAGAAGCCAGATTAAATAATTCCATTAGAAAGCTTTGTTTGAACCGTCATCAGGAAAAAAGGGACATGGAGAGGGCACATTTCCGTTCTTCCTGCATTTAAATTGGCTGTTCCAAATCGGTCCCCAACTAGAGATACCTCCTACAAAGAGGAAGAGAGTTTCAGAAGGGGAAGATTTTAATTCCACCGGCAGAGCGCTGCAATAGCACGTACAGCAATGTGCTTTCACACTTGATTAGAGTGATTGTACGATCAAGGGAGGGTAGAATAGAATGAAAGGGAGGAGTTTTGTTTTTTTGTTTTTGTTTTTTTAAAAAAAGACACCAGACATATTGCAACATAACTCTTGCTTTACTAAAATGATTTCATTCAAATCAGGTGAAGAGCAGGAAAAGGAGGTTGCATAGGAGGAGATGATGTCCTTGGAAGCAGGCAATCACCAGGGCTTGATTCAAAGAAGAGGGGAAACAACAACAGCAGGAGGGGATCTACAGAGCGTCGTGAAGGCGCTTGCGTGCGCCTCCAGTGCGCCCCGAAAGTCATTGTGTAGATCCTGCCCATGATCTGCCACTGCGGTCTCCAAAATTAAGGTGTGACATTAAACTCCTCTATGATGGATCTTTTGCCATACCTTGAGGTGAAAAAGAAATGAGTGGATAACTTAGCCAGAGTTGACCCGTTTTTTTCCTTGGTGAAAGCAAAAGGATGCCCAGGCTTTTACTCCGGTTCCCACCCAGGCTGCCGCTCCAGATTCCAGGAGCTTCAAGCCAAGATTCCCATATTAAATTCATGGTTTTGTTAGATCAATGTTCTTTCACTCTAGGACGAAATCCAAACAGCCCCTAAGCACGACTCCACCATTCCAGCGACAGAGGGTTCAAAAGCGCTTGATTGATTAGTAATCAAGGCCTGGTCTCTTCAAAGGGAGCAATCAGACAAAGACATTGGGCATTCAGCACAGCATTTGAGCCTGCAAGGGGCAGGGCCCAGTTGCAGCATAAACCAATCAGAACCTAACACTGGGGCATAGCTAATTTTGCTAAACAATCTCCTATGTTTTATAAACAATCCCTTTGCCTTACAGTAAGTTACAGAAAGTTAACTTTGACACAGGAGGACTGGAGCCGAAGCTCTTGTTTATGTTAGATAAGACAGATGCAAGGATGCACTCAAGGAGATATTCTCGCATGCATGACATTTTGCCTGCTGCTTCACAGTTTCCTTTTAAAAATGGAGACACTTATGCTAACGGTTTGGTCATAGAACAGATTAACTAAGTTTAAACTAGAGAGTGCCCATGAGCATGTGCGGGTTGAGTCCCTTAGTACAACCCCCAGTTCCACATATTTTGGATGTAATATCAAAAGAGGACTCATAGGGGCTTTCTTCCAGCAACATGGCCAAATTCAGATATCCAAGCTGGTAGATCGAATACTGTTTCAGCCGTCCGTCTTGCCCCTCCCCACCGACATGCCCTACATGTGTGCTTGTCTGTGGGGAACCTGTTCTTCTCACTTCATAGGAAGGGACTGCCTACATAAGTCAGAGTCAGCCTGTACATGTCTTCTCTCCACACCCAGAAACACCCAGAAAAGCATCCCTACCTCACCCTCAAACCCACTTGCATACCCCCACAAACCTCAGCCTTGTCACCAAGGTAAGGTAATGTTTCACAGCCTCATAGTATTGGATCCAGTCATAAGCAGTAGCATCTGGTCCAGGTTTTGGTGGCGAGGTAGGGTAGGCGTCCACCAAGGTTCCCAGACAGAACACGACACACAGGATCATGGCAATCACAAGAGGCCAGGACTTCAGACAGGCCACCATCTAGGGAGAAATGGATGAAAGGCACAAGTAAGTCAAAAGCTGGGTGAACAACCTTAAGGTGTCAAGTGCCTTTGGCTTAGTGCTGTAACTGTGGCCACCACTTTCAGTCCTGCACCAAAGAGTCAATGTTATGTCAATGTTCCTACACATGGCCGACTGGGTAAGATCTGGCAAGAGCATCACGCGTGCTCAATCTGCCTGAGAAAGAACCGGTCCCTGAAACATTTTGGAGGGGAATAAGGCCATAGCTAGACCTAAGGTTTATCCCAGGATTGTCCTGGGGTCAAACCTGTTCATCTAAGTGCCACACAGGCATCGCTTTGGTCTTGGTTTCTCTTCCTGTTTATTTATTTATTTATTTATTGACAGAGTTTGTGTTCGGTGTTCTTGCTGTTTTGCTATGTCGGCTATGTTTGTTATCACACAAATGGCAAGCCTAGTTAGAAATGTAGAGAAAAGCAAAGGACCAGGCATATCATGGACTTAAATTCCACCAAAGAACGGCAACAGCATTCACAGCAATGTCGTTTCACACATAATTTGTGTGGTTGTACGATCAAGGGTTCGCAAGCAGAGAAAAAGGGAGGGGAGGAAATGAAAACCCAGATTGCAAACATGAATCTTGCTTTATTATCATGATTCCATTCAGCAGTTAGGTGAAGAGCAGGGACAGGAGGCTGCATAGGAGGAGAAGCAGGCAATCACCAGGGCTTGATTGGAAGAAAACATCAAACGAGAGACCGTGGTATGATCAGGACTGGGTATGTCCTGCTCTGCATGCCTTGCTTTCTCCCGAAGAATAAAAGAATACCAAAGTTACTGCTAAGAGAACATTCCTCAGCTCTCTCTCAGACAACATGGATGATGCCCATTGGATCCCAGGTAGATTTGAATCCAGCCTTTTGACAGCACATACAGAGAGGCTCCTGCCTTTGCTGACATCTTTCTAGGATCAAAGTGCAGAAGGGGCACCCAGGCATTGACCCATCACCAGGCAGGCAACTCTGGCCAGACTATGGCCTAATCTACACCAAGCAGAATATTGCACTATGAAAGCGGCATATGGCATGTGTCAATGGGCCCCAGCAGTTGTCAGAGCACTTCAATACCACTACAAAACAGTAGTGTGGCTCCTGCCTTTAATATACAGCCTATGCGGCAGGGTCTTGCTATTTACTGTGTTATCTGTACAGCACCATGTACATTGATGGTGCTATATAAATAAATAATAATAATAATAATAATAATACCGCTTTCATAGTGCAATATTCTGCTTGGTGTAGATGAGGCCCATAACATGTCCTTCCCTGACTGTGGCAATGTGAATGATAATGCCGGTCCCCCAGTCCCTGATACAGACACAAACTCAGGGAAGAAACAACAACAACAACAACAACAATATTATTTGTGTGAAGCTTGTTTGCAAACCTGTAAGCTGATCTACTCCAGTTTTGAACTTATTTAACTATGCTAACTGATGGGTGTTCTTCGGATTTAGAGCTTTAAGAACCCAATATGATCTCAACATCATATTTTATATATGATTTTTTAAAGTAGGATATTTATTTATTTATTTATACTGTCCAACAGCCTAGGCTCTCTGGGCAGTTTAAAATCCAATTTAAAACTTTAAAATCACATAAAACCAGAATAAGTTACAGTCCAGGGAAGGCTTGTTTAAAAAGATATGTTTTTAGGAGGCGTTGAAAAGTTATTCCATTTTCCACCTCCTGAACCGCACAAGCAAGGGTTTTCCAGAGGGTGGGTGCCACTACAGAGAAGGCCCGCCGTCGAGGTTCTTCATGGCAACATTCTTTCCACGTTGGGATGACGAGCAGGGCCTCCTCTGAAGACCATAAATGTCGCCTGGGTGTAGATAAGGGAAGGCGGTCTGCTAGGTATCCTGGTCCCAAGTTGTTGAGGCCTTTGTAAGATAATAGCATGGCCTTGTTGCACATGGCTCGGTAGCTAACAGGCAGCCAGTGCTGTTTTTTTTAACACTGGTTTTACGTGGGCAGAGCTAGGCGTCCCAGAGAGCTGCTGCGTCCTGCACAAGCTGCAGCTTCCGAACCACATACATGGGTAGCCCCACGTAGAGCACATTACAGTAGTCTAATCGTGAGGTTACCAGTGCATGGATGGCCATGGCTAGGCTATCTCTGTCCAGGAACAATACCAACCAAAGTTGATAGCGGGTGCTCCGGGCCACTGAGGCCACCTGGGTCTCCAGTGACAGAGGCCGTAGCTAGACGGGGCTTTATCCCGGGGCAATCCCCGGGACCGTCCCTGTGCATCCACAGCCTGCTGTGTTGAACAGCATCAAGAAGTTTACTGGGGCAACACACAGGGCCCTGCAGGAACGGTGGGACCACTATTTAGGAGTTGAGACCATTGTTAGGTTGTGAATAACGAAGGGCTTCCGTGTTTGTCTAAGTTCCGGTGCCTCACCCAGATTCCTTACTTGTGGTGACACTCACACCCCACCTCAGAACAATGTGAGGAGTCGGGTACTGTGAAGGATGCAAAAGACGGCCAAGGTGCCAGCACAGCGAATGCTCCTCTGTATGGAGCCGGGGTTGCCATGAGTGTCCCACTGGATCTGTGAGGGCAGCAGACAGACCCACCCCCATCTGCCTCTCAGGGACCCAATCGCCCGCCCTGCATCCTGCCCTTTCCTCCCTGTGTTAATGGCGCCTGCCATGAGCATGGAAGGGGGAAATGCACACTTTCCGGAGGCTACGGAGATTGCGCACTCCCCCCCCCACTGCGATTAATGCAGCAAGCAAAGACAGGCACTTGCTGAGCACCCACGAGCCTCACAGGCACTCGGCAGAAGATCGCTCCGCTCTCAGGGGTGAGCACTAGCAGTGGCACGGCGGGCACCCGTGGGGCGAGCGCTGACTGATCTCACCCATTCCGAGATCATTCCTTTATTACTCTGCTTCCATTTCAAGGGCACGCTAGACCTGGGGGCTGTCTTGACATCTTCTTTGCCCTGGGGGGCTCCAAATCTGCATGGCATCACTTAGATGACACAGCCACAGATTCTAAGCCACCCCAGGACAAGGAGCCAAAGATGTGCAGTTGGGATGTTGGGATGTTGAGATTTACCCTGACTTTTCCAGCCATAGCGAGGGCAGTCTGGCTTCTCTGCCTCTCTGCCCTCGCTCTGGAGCTGCCCCACAGGCGTTCCTGGGGGATGGTGACCCCTTAGCGCAGGGGGCAGGGCAGCAACCAGAAGGGTTCCAGAATACCCCACACTGCCTTGCCATGGGGAGAAGAATTTATCTTCTTCCCCTGAGCTGCCTCCTCCGCCTCAAATTAATTGATCTCTTCTGAGGTAAATTCTTCTCTCCTGAGGTAAATTCTTCTCTTCCCCTGAGCTACCTCCTCCTCCTCAAATTAATTGTTCTCTTCTGAGGTAAATTCTTCTCTTCCCCTGAGCTGCTGCCCCCACTGTCGCATCCTCCTTGACCTAGACTCAGGGACGGACGGTGGAGGGGGTGGAGGACTGCCATAAACCCTGCGCTTCCTCTTTGGCACGGGGATTATCTGGTGCGACCCTGCAGGAGCAAAAGCGTGGAGTTTGGGGGGATGTAGCGCCAACTCAGCACTGTGAAGTTAGCCCCTTGGTCTTTATTAAAAATAAGAACGGTAGAAGAAACTCGCTGGATCACCCCAAACACCTAAATAGCAACTCATTTATTCCCATCTAGGCTGCATCTGAGAACTCCCTGAGTAAAACATGAAGTCAAAGGCTGCATTGGCACATAACCAAAAGGCATTCCTGATATAACTTGGTTCCCTATGAACGATAGGCATGTCAGTGAGTAGGATAAGTATGACCATCCCTCAAACTCTTAAACCCCGCCCACTGACAGGTGCCCCTCCCCCTTTTAAACCAGATGTCCCGCCCTAGGCGGAAGTTCCGCCACCGGAAGTCCCACTTCCGGAAAGAGTGGTCACCTGACGGGGATCACATGTGACCCCTCTAGGGATGTGTCAGGCCACCCTCAACCAATAGGAAGGGGTTTTAGAGCCCTAATCCTTACATGGGTGCAGAAATCCCCCCTAGATTGATATTTTGATCCAGATTGGCCCTGTAGGGCGCACGTGGTCCTGTAAGGCCACCCCCCTTAGCTCTAGGTGGGTATAGAAGGGAGCCCCCTTTTGGCTCAGGAATACATGGGGAATCCTTGCTGATCCCAGACACTTCATCTTCCCCATCTGGATTTCAGCTTCGAAGACCTGCCCCCAGCAGGGACACTGACCCATCACAAGGGCTGAAGAAGGGTTACATACCAGTCTGGTCAATTTTTAAATGGAATGCACCATCTTGTTTCTTCCCCATAGGCAGCAAAATGACTTAGACAAGCCGTATTTTTCATAGTAATTCAGAAGCATTTGTGCAAGTGGAATTAAATTCTCATACATCCCTTTAAATAAAATCTGATTCCATCTATGAGTGGACAATGGGTACATGACAATCCGTGAAACACAGACGGAAAGGACTTTACAAAGTCTGTTCTTCCCTAGTTTGGATGGCAAAAAAAACCTGCTTGGAAATGATCAAGGCAGCTGTATTCAACCCCTCTCGGATTTAACTGGAATCTGGAATTTAACTGGAATTTAACTGATCATGAGTCGATGGCTCCAGACACCTTGCCAGCCATTGCACCTGATTTAATTCCAAAACTCATGAGCCTGAAAGAACTTCATCGCCATGATGAACTGATGAATGATCATGGGAGGGTGACCTCTGGTGGAGATGTGCTGAGCTGCAGTGTTCCAATAACCTTATCCAGCAGCTAACCAGGAAGAAAAACTGGGCTTATGAGGCAAGTCCACTCACCCTCCCAAGACACTCTGTTAGCCCTGCTTTTCACTCACAGGAGACAGGATCTCACTTCTGTGCAACTGGAGGGGTTAAAGAATCCAGTTAGAATTATTCATCTGAACCTACGGCATCGAAAAATGCTGCATCCCAGCACTGCTGCGTTCAAGCAGTTGTAAAGTAGTTTTAATAAGCACTTGGATTTGTTTAATGCTTCTGGGAAGTAGTTCGTTAGAGAGAGACTGAAGCCCGGGTGTTTTATTATTTTATATTGAACAAGTCTGAGATTTGCCCTGGATCTTCCCAATTTTTTTAAGATATATATATTGTGAATATAAACAAATAAAACAGAAAATACATCATGAAATGAGGGGCGGGAGACGGGACCCATACATTGTATATATAGAATTATAATCATTTCTATCCTATGAACCATTTTAAAAAAGGGAGAGAGTTATACAAAGGTTTCAAGAAAAGCAGATCAAATATTCATATATTTATCCACTTGCGAGTTGTGTCTATATAACACTCGTTCAAAAGTTGATAATGTTATTAGGCCTGTGATCCATTGCATTATGGAAGGTGTGAATTTATCCTTCCAATGTGATAATATAAGTCTTTTGGCTGTCATAAGGGCTCTGAAGATCCATCTGCGCTGACCATGTGTTAACTTCCAAGAAGCCGGTAGGTAATTTAGGAGATGTACATTATTCCATATTATAGATTGTTTCAGTACAAAGTTCATCCTTGTTATAACCTCCTCCCCAAAGGGGACAACTACTGGGCGTTGCCAAAACATAGGAGTTAAAGCAGCATTAGATGCATTACATCTCCAACAGTTATGCAAGTTAGACGAACCCTTATTGAAAAGGTGTTGTGGAGTCTTTACTTTACTTTCTTTATTGCGATCTATAGATCCATAAAAAGAAAACAAACAAACAACAAACAACCAAACACAAGAATCAGACATGAAATCATACAATTAGAGCTATTATCAACTTTAGTCTAATACACAAAGAGCTCTAATCTTGGCCGCCACTGTAAGAAATTTAGCAACAGCCAAAGTTACACTTGAAGACTTATCTTCCAACAGAAACTTAACATAAAATTTGCCTGAAGTTCTGGACAGTTTGCTCAACAATGGGGTAATCATAAGATGACGGGCCTGATTATAAAAGCTACAAGACAGAAGGATATGCTCCATCGTCTCCACTTCCGTATTCCTACAGGGGCACCGACGTTCCTGATAAGGGATACCAGCATATCTGCCCTGAAGTAATTCAATAGAGTAAACATTGCATCTGGCCTTGGAGAAGGCAATACGATATTTAGCGACCGACAAGTTCTTTAGATAGTCAGCCAGCTGAAGAGGCCCAACGTAATGAATGTGCAATGCACTGGGAGAGCAAGAGACATGAGAGCGAGCACGTAAGTCACAGAAGGCTATATCCCACAGTCTTTGTTTGATAGCTTTAAAAGCAAAATTCAAGCCCAGATTAAGGAGGAGGGAAGAGGAGAGACCTATTGAAGCTGCCTTCCTGGCAAGAAGCTTGGACCAGCTGTTCACGTAGTTGTCCTGAGCCAGACAGGGAAGCAGACCTGAGCCCCTCCCAAAAAGACTAACTTCCATCCAAAATTTTAAGGCAGACCACCAAGCCCTAAGCGAAAGAGAGCTTTCCCCGGTTTCCAACAAAAGTACCGAATTAGGGACACACTTTGGGAGTTGAAGAAGGGTCCTCAAAAACCTTGTCTGCAGCCTATCTATCTCAGATGTTAATCCCCCTATCCAGATATTGGAGGCATATAAAAGCTGGGCTGCAGACTTGGCATTAAACACTTTGATGGCAGACGGTATAAACATTCCCCCTTTAGTAAAGAAAAAGCGTGTTATTACAGCTGAACTGACTGAAGCTTTATTAAGGGTGGCCGATCTATGGGCACTCCAGGACAGGGTATGGTGGAATAGCAGCCCCAGGTAAGAGAAAATTTTCACCTGTTCCAGGATATGCCCATCAAGGGACCACCGACGTTGAGAAAATCTATTTTCAAAGACCATGACTTTAGATTTCTCAAAATTAATTTTCAGATCGTTGGTCAAACAAAAGTTGGAGAATTTCATTAAAAGATGTTTCAAACCAGGTCTAGAGCGGGAGAGAATAACAGCATCGTCTGCGTAAAGTAAAATAGGAATTTTCCTTGCGCCAAGTTTGGGCAAGTGTCCTTCATGGTCAGACAGGGCCTCCTCAATATCATTTATGTATAGGTTAAATAGTGTAGGTGCGAGGATACAGCCCTGTCTTACTCCTCTAGACATAGGAATTTCATTTGAAAGCTGTCCCTGTGTGCCACATCTAACTTGCATCCTGCTGTCGCTGTATAGAACCATAATAAGATTAAGAAGTCTTTTGTCCACCAGGATTTTATCTAATTTCTCCCATAGTTTAGTTCTAGGGATGGAGTCGAAAGCGGACTTCAGATCCATGAAGGCGACAAACAGTTTGCTACGTAGAAACTTAAGATGTTTCTCGGCTAAGTGAAAAAGAATCAGACCATGATCAGAAGTGGAGTGATTCTTTCTAAAGGCAGCTTGGGCCTCCGTGACAACATTATTGGCCTCGAGGATGTCAGTTAGTCTATTAGATAGAAATCGAGCATAGAGCTTGCCTATTATTGAGAGGAGGCTGATAGGTCTAAAATTCCCAGGATCCTTTGGATGTCCCTTTTTGTATATCGGAACCACAATTGCGTGTCTCCAACTGTCAGGGATTTTGCCAGATTGATTTATAACAGTAAAAAGAGCGGCTAACAAAGGGGCCCACCAATCCTGATTGATTTTAATAAATTCAGCAGGGATAAAATCTATGCCGGGTGCCTTACCCCCTTTAAGTTGTTGGATTAGTTCAATCACTTCCTCCTTAGAGACTGAATTCCAGGGGGGGAGGGAAGAGAAAGTGACATCCTGCATATCAACCTGAGCTGATTGTATAGTGTCTGGGTCGGTAAAAATGGCTCTGAAATGATCCTCCCAGACCTGAGCTGGAATTGTACAACTGGGTGCTTGGCAGTTGGATCGTAAGGCGCCCGACACAATCTGCCAAAACATTTTTGAATCATTATTTAAGGAGGCATTTAACAGCAGGGACCAGGAGTTTCGTTCAGCTTGGCGTCTTTTTTGGGCTATGAGGGACTTATATTGCTTTTTTAGCTGAAAATAGGTCGAAGGGAGATAATTGTAGCCCGATTTTCTGTAGGTTATATAAGACTCCCTTAACTCATTTTTCTTCAGGTAACATTCTCTATCAAACCAAGTAGGGCCCTTATAGATCGTAGGGGCAGTATTGTCTGGGGCTGACCTGCCTGCATGAGTTAAAGCATCTTGGAAGGAGTCGATTAAATCATCATATGCTTTTATAGAGGATGCAGCCGATTCCTTGCACAAAATTGCTGATCTTAATCGAATTATTGAATCGGAGTTTAATCTTTCCTCTAGAAGACTGCTTAATTTATCAGACCATTTTACCCTTATTCTGTGTGGGCACTCAAACAGGACATCAGTTAAATGGGTATGGGGTAGTCTTAAATTAGGAGTTGGGGCACATAAAGTAAGGGTTAAAGGCTGATGATCGCTACAGGTTCTGGTACCTATATAAAAATGATAAACTAACTGGAAGGCATTTCTAGATGCCAGCCCATAATCTATTGTGCTTGAACCAAATAAATTTGAGAAGGTAAATTCACCTGAGCCTTCCCAAAGGTCCACCCCATTTAAAATAATTAAATCCAGACTGAGCTGAAGTTGAGCCAGGCAAAAGCCAGCATAATTCAGAAACTGATCTTTTGAGTTTCTGTGTGGAAAATTTCGATTTTCCCTAAGTTCACTCAAGATAGGGTATCTTGCTTCTAGATCGTTGTTATTGGAGCCAATCCTGGCATTAAAGTCACCCAGAATATATAAATATGCATCAGGGAACCTAATAATTTGAGTGGATAAATAGCTCTCTACTTTATGCCAGAGTTTCTTGATCTGCTCATTGGATTTAGCAGGAGGGATATAAACATTCACAAAAATAAAGTGACTAGCATTAATTTCCAAGCAAATTCCAAACACCAGTTGTTCACAGTTTTCTAATTCAGTAACCTTAGCTATCAGTGAAGAGGACACCAGAATGGCAAGGCCACCCCTTGGACGGCCTTTCTTATTTACCCGGTGAGCATTCAAAGAGTAGGAGGAAAATCCATTAACAACAACAGTGTCCATGGCCCAAGTTTCCTGAAGCAAGATCACATCAAAGCAAGAGATATATTGACAGAAGCAGCTATCCCAACGTTTGTTTGCCCAGCCTGCAATATTCCAGGATATGATCCTGAGGTAGGAATCACCCTGGGGCCACTGGCATCAATCCAGTGGGGTAATCCCGATCAGTGATCCATCCATGTCCCTCTGAATGCAGCCATTCCTTTTTGCTGTCATGTGGTTCGATGGAAGCTGTGGGTCGGAATCGATGATACTGGGCGATATTAACTCTGATGTCGGCCCTACTTGATTAGCATTGGGCGGCCCTCCAGACAGCTGTGGCAGTTGGCAGGATGGGATGGATGACGTCTTGCTCCCCACCGATGCATGCAGCACTCCTGGATAGAGGCACGACGTCGGACGAACATTTTCAACTTTCACAGGAGTGTCTTGGCCAAAAGTTATCAGATCTTGCAGGGTAGAGATGGTATGTTGCCCTTCGACCAAGGGCTGAGCGCAAAAGAAATCGCCCTCCACCCCCGAATGAGGTGAATCAGGAGACAGTTCCTGTTCCAAGATAAGGGAGTCGGAGGGCCTGCTCGGAGATTGCTGAATGCTTTGAGGTTGGTCTTCACACAGTAGGCAGGAGGATGGTATAAAGCTTTTGTGTGGTAAATCTGCTTCTTCAGTCACCGCAGTTGAAAAAGCCATGGATTTGCTGCTACTCAGTTTGGGGGCATTACACTGCAGCTGGAGGGTAGAATTAGAGCGGCTTTTGATGGATATTAATGGTTTAACCTGGAGATCTTTAAAAAGCCGTGATGGGTAGATCCCCACAGTGTGCAGAAAAAGTTTTTCCTTCATTAGTAAATTTGGGGTGGTAGGTTTAGTAAACTTCAATAGGTACCTCTTATAAACAGGTGAAGAGAAAAGTAGTTCCACAGCCAACAAATATGATGGCTGAATATTTAGCAGCCATTTGAGGTTTAAGTTAGCACTTTGAACTGATGCCCAGAATGGGTGTTGTCCTCCATAGGGATGTACATCTATAACCATCGAGCAGGGCTGAAGAACTAGGCCACCATTTTTTCGCTCTATTATTCCAATATCTGGTCCACTATTGGGGGCTGTAGATAAACAGCCTCCATTATTGCAGTGAGGTTTGAAGACCAGATCTAAGCGGGGAGGGCGTGGTGGAGGTTGAGCCTGGATGCCTTGGCAGAGAAGCTTTTCTGGGAGCCACGTCAACAGTTTATTTAAAGAGCTAAGCACAGTTTCTAAGTTAGAACTAATCGATTGGAGTGTCCTCGCTGTTAGAAAACATTGCTCAGCCAGTAATTCAAAGGAAGAAGCTTCACTTTGGGAGTTTTCCGTGGATTTGCCAGTTGGCTGGTTTGTTTGAGAAACGCCAGCGTCCCCTAAGATAGACTCACCGGTAACTTCGCCTCCCTCGGCCAGAGGAGCATATCTGTTAGACAACGTGATTTCATCTCTCGGAGAAGCAGCAGAGACGGCATGAGGAGGCTGACGAGCAATAAAACTGTCGAGCCTGCACTGTTTGGCACGAGGCACGTTACTTGCATTTTGTGGAGGTGATAAAACTCGTTTCCTTCTCATGGTCAGTCAAATGACCAAGAGGTAAGCAAGCTAAAAAAGTCCACCCTACTAAAAAGTTTAAAACCCCTTTCAGGGAGTGGCAACTAATACTCGAAAGCTGCCAAGTGTTAATTAAATTCTTGGTAAAAAAAAAGCAGTTTGCAGTTCAAGGAAGGAGGCAGCACGTCAAGAGCTGCAAAACTGCAAGCTGGAAATGCAGAGGCAGTAAGAGCAATTAAAAACAATTGAAAGAGTAAAACAATAAAACAATAAAACTGCTTAAAACAGGTCAATAAAACAGTAAAACTTCTAAACTAAATTCTATTGAGTCGCGGAGACTCACACAGCACTGCATGTTGTGGAGTCCAATAGACCCGGGGGAGGGGGGGAGGAATTGCTGAATAAGACATAACCTTAGATCCATAGAAGCTTCAGCTACAGATGCTAGAGCAAGTATCCATTGTTTAAGCAAGATAGGACACTCCAATTCTCTATTCCAATCTATTCTTAAACAATGGGTTTAGGAGAGCAGTTTTATCATTTCCAAGCAGTTCCCCCCCACACACCCGAACTAGGGGTGTACGACTTTGTAAAGTCTTTTCCATCTGTGCATGTCTTCACCCCTTAGCCTGAGACTGTTCTTCCTTTCAGTTGGGAAACATTGAGGCTCTCCAGGAAGCTAATTAAGTTCCCAGGACAGCATGTCTTGAAGATCTATATAAACTTGGAAAGAGCCTAATCCACACCAAGCAGGATATTGCACGATGAAAGCAGTATGTAAAAGGCAGGAGTCACACCAAGCAGGATGTAGCACTATGAAAGTGGTATGAAAACAGTATATGGTATGTGCCAATGGGCCCCAACAGTTCTCAGAGCAATATTGCTATAAAGCAGTAGTGGGAAATGTGGAAACAGTCCAGTTCCCATAATTTCGGCAAGACAGGCAGCCATAGGATCTCTCCTTTGGCTGCCAACCCAGTCTCCTCCTCTTCCTGCACTCAGGAATGCCCCCGTCTCCCTGGCTAGATCTACACTAGGGTTTGATAGTGGTATTGAAGAGCACTAATGACTGTTACGGTCCATTCCACATTCCATATACCGCTTTCATAGTGCTTCTCCCAGCTTTCTATTCCACATTCGTAATGATTTGATACAAAGTATAGGTCTGGCCCAAGTCTCCATGCTATACTGGAGAGGTAGTCAGAGTTCCCCCAGCAGGGGAAAAGAGAGGGGGATAAATGAAAACCCAAACAGAATTGCAACATGAATCTTGATCATTGTAATAATTTAATTCAAGAGTTAGGTGAAGATCAAAGAGAGGAGTGGCATAGGAGGAGATGTTGTCATTGGAAGCAGGGAATCACCAGGGCTTGTTTGGAAGAAGAAGTCAAAAGAACAGGATCACGGAGCTATAAGAACTCAATATGACCACATCTGCTTTTCCTGTTCACTTCCATGAATGTGCCTACTCATTCATAAATTGGCCACTGTTAGCACTGTCTGCTCTTAACTATTTTATCAAAATTTGTCATTGCTCTCCTCCCAAGAAGTAAACGTCTTCTGATTTCCTGGCTGCAGTCAGCGTCTGCAGTAATCTTTGCGCCCAGAAATACAAAGTCTGTCACTGCCTCCACGTTTTCTCCCTCTATTTGCCAGTTATCAATCAAGCTGGTTGCCATAATCTTGGTTTTTTTGAGGTTTAACTTTAACCCAGCTTTTGCACTTTCTTCTTTCACTTTCGTCATAAGGCTCCTCAGGTCCTCCTCGCTTTCAGCCATCGAAGTGGTGTCATCTGCATATCTGGAATTGTTAATGTTTCTTCCTGCGATTTTAACTCCAGCCTTGGATTCGTCAAGCCCAGCACGTCGCATGATGTTTTCTGCATACAAGTTGAATAGGTAAGGTGAGAGTATACAACCCTGCCGTACTCCTTTCCCAATCTTAAACCAGTCCGTTGTTCCGTGCTCTGTTCTTACTGTTGCTACTTGTTCGTTATACAGATTCCTCAGGAGGCAGACAAGATGACTTGGTATCCCCATACCACCACAGTATTTTTGTTTTCAGTGTGCTTGTCAGAAGACAGCACAGGAGACGTCATGGACATTGACGATGTTGTGTAATGGAACTGGAAACTTCTGTGAGTGGCCAATCATGAGAGTGAAATGAATCACTTGTTTAGAGAAGCTTTGGGTCTTCCTGAGTTCTAGTATTCTGAGTGAGGGAATATTCACAGGACTCAAGACCAAAGAAGATGAGAGCCCACTTCAGGCGTTCTTCACATACATAGGAATTCAGTTCCCAACACGAATACCACTGAAACTCTCATCTAGGACGATGTCTTCCAATTAGTACTTTCCAGGTTTAGCAGTCCACACTGGCGTATGGATCTCCAAAGAGTGTCTGGCTGCTGGTAGCTCACCATATCTGCATGAAGAAGAAGAAGACAAAATGACGTTCTGGCTTTAACAAACTATTGGGTTTCATAAGTGAAACTGCAGGCAAAGCCTATAAAGAGTGGTGCCTTTTTGGGCCATCCATAAGGATGGAGCACTTTTTCCTGAGTTATTGGATGACAATGCTGCATTCTAACAAAGAAATGCGGCCAGAAAGAAAGAAGGATCATCTTTAGTAGTTCCTCCTTGAACATATTAGAAGGAAGAAGAAATACTTTCTTTGTTTACTTTTTACATTTCGATAATATCTCATAGCCGAAGCTCTCTGGGCGGTTGTATTATAGGAATTGAGTCATACTTTTTTTTTCAAATTCCACATCTAGGGGGAAAACTAGAGGGGATTTTTTCAACTTGAGGGGATATGGAATCTGAGGGAAAAGGGAAATACAGTATATGCAATACTTAATTTCTCATCAAACCTCAACTTGTTGAACTGCTCCAACAATATAAAAAATATTTTTCTTAATATGTGCATTTTGTTTTTATTAAAGAATTCCATGGAGAAATTAGGATGTGTTTCTATGGATGGCTCAGTTTTGATTTGCATATTGGTTCAAAATTGCATAAAAATGTGAACTGAAGTCATTTCGCTACCATGCTAAGTAGACACTTTCAGATTTTGGGAGGATTTGCACGTGTGATCTAGTGTCCATTTTTATATGTGCACAATTAGTGATTTTCAAAAGTGTGCAAATTGAATACTTTTGAATATGAATGCAAGTTCAGGAAATTGCAAAAACTTCCCAATAATCAGATTTGTTTATGGGATTCTGAATGGGATGTGTTTGCGTAATTTGCAAACAGAATGAAATTCTCTTACATATTTATTTAATACATTTTTATACTGTTGTTGTTGTTGTTATTATTATTATTATTATTTATTTATTTATATAGCACCAACAATGCTCATCAGCTGAAGCGCTCTGGGCAGTGATTAAGATGGTAACTCTGCCTGTTTTTATGGAATTCCCGTCCCCAGGAGACACACCAGAAGCTCTTACCCAATTATGTTTCAGATTCATTTATGTTCGGTATGAGTAATTTGTTTCAGGTTTTTATTTGATGAGGATTTACTGAGTTTGTCCCTTCTAGACTGAACATAGATTTGAAACAAAATCTGCATTCAAAGTCTGTACATTTCTGATCTTGCAATGTGATTTATAGGCCATAAAATTGTGCAATGTGCATTAAAAATGTGTACTTCTGAAAAATACATTTGAGAAAAAAGACGCAAAATAAAGACTACTGTATTTTCCGGCGTAAAAGACGACTGGGCGTATAAGACGACCCCCAACTTTTGAGAAGATTTTCCTGGGTTAAAAAGTAGTCTTATACGCCAGAAAATGACTGGGTGTATAAGACGACCCCCAACTTTTGAGAAGATTTTCCTGGGTTAAAAAGTAGTCTTATACGCCAGAAAATACAGTAATTTGTATTGTAATTTTTTAAAAAACAACAACCCAAAGATCAAAATACGATAGAAACACAAGATGCAATGAGCATCACAGTGGAATTTGGGAGCATCTCTAGGAACTTGAGCTTTGCTTGCATGCATATCCCTAATTTACCTATGTTAGGATGCACCCCAAGACTCTCAGATGGAGGGGGGCAGAGGAACAAATGGATACATTCCACTGACCTGGGTCAGTTGACTGAGTTGAGATCTTGCTGGGCCTCACTGTAAAACTGCCCCAATCCTTCCAATGCAGCATCCTTGCCAGGGAATTCAGGTGCAATCCGCGAAGCGCTCCCAACGCGACTTAAGGAGCAGAGCCAGGTAGCAAATGAGGGTGACCATACTGAGCCAGCGTCTATGTGGGGTGAGCATCTGCATCAGGAAGGAGAGGGGTCAAGGGGGAGACAAGATGAGACAGAAGGCAGCCTGGAAGGCAACGAGGAACAGAACAGTCTCTCAACTGAAGTGGATCTGCCTATTGATCTGCCTATTTTCCAAACTGGGGGAAGTTATCATCCATCTAGTAGGGTTGGGGATAGGGATGGGTGAAAAGAGAGAAGTCAAAGCCCACTGCTTGCAAAAAAGATGCTATCTCAGCACTCAAACAGAATTTTAGAGGTTTCACTGTGCCTGATAGCTCAAGCCAACCATTATGGAAATGAGAATTCCTGCATATCCAGAATGTAGACAACTTAGGAAGAATTGTTAGTCTACATTCCATTGAACTGTTCTCTGTATTTATAGTTGATACGCAATGATGTATGCACCACAGTGGTTTTCAAGCTTTCGACCTTCGAGGAATAGTTTCTGCAGCAACAGATACTTGTGTCTTTCAGAAAATGACACAAGTTCGAAGATGCATCTCTCCACGCAGGACACTGTAGGGCTTCCCATCACCTACTCTGGCATGCCCTCAAACACAACCCACATTCTCCCATGGCTATTGCAGACAAAGATCCACAGTGGTGCAGCCTTAGTGATTCAGAAGTAGACTCACTGAAACCAATACAATGATGTAAGTCATGATGCGTTTCAGTCCTCTTGATTTCCTTGTGTCCACTTTAAGTATCACTACGGCCATAGCTAGACGGGGCGATATCCTGGGGTGATCCCTGGGATCGTCCCTGTGTGTCCACATGATGCACAGGGGATCCCTCCCTTTCCCCAGGATAGCGCCCTCCCCTTTCAGCCCACTTTTCCCACAGTCTCGCGCTGATCCTGAGACCGCAGAAGGTGTGGGCGGGCGTTGCAGTTGGTCCCAGCTCCTCGCAGTTACTTGCGAGGAGCCGGAAACCGTGCATGGAGCGCAAAGGTCCTCGGGAGCTCTGCGTCCATCGGGCGTGGGATGGGGGGAGTGGGGGAAATTGTTTTAAAAACCCTCACCTTTTGCACACGAGGACTCGTGCGCTTGTCTCCTTTAAGAAAAAGAAAAAGAAAATGGCAGAGGCGACGTCCTGTTCTCCCGAGGCCATCTCGCTCTGCATGTAAACAGAGGGGGAGATCATGCGATAACAATATGATATCACAAGATCCTCACCCCTCCATCACGCTAGACCCGTAGGTCTAGCTGAGGCCTAGGTCTGGATCATACAACCCAGGGAGTCCGGTATGAGCAAAGGTATGGAAAACGCTAGAGGGCAAAGTATACAGTTACGCCTCTGCTGTTTACCCCGCTGCTGGCGTTTCCCTCCCCACAGCTCCCTTTCCTGCCTGTACTACAATGAACGCCGGGTCAGATCAAATTCCCTCAGCCATTCCTCCTGGCTCCTCAAGCCATGATGGAAGGCTCAGGAGGGATAACAGCATTGCTGGTGATAGTGCCTGGAGTGGAACTGCCACCCCACTCTAGAACAGCATGCCCGGTTCCCTCCCCACTCACAACCCCATGCCAGTTTTTACCCTGAATCTCTTGCAACCTGGAGGCAGAACTATGCCGGCCTGGATGGGTTCTCCGGTGCTTCCTCTCTGTCTCATTCTGTGGCCGACTCTGCTGGCATCTTTATACCTCTTGCCTCCTCCCTCGTTCTCTTTTCCCACCTCCGCACGGCCGACGGTGTACTGGACACGCTGACAACCCAGTGCGATCAGTGAGTTCCACGCTTGCCCTGACAGCTCACCGCCAACCGCTGAAAGCATTAGGCTGGCAAGGAACGGGTTGCATTTTGAAAAACAAAGAAAAGAAAACGTGATTAATCACTCAGTTGTTTGGTTTCTGTCAGCCTGAAGACAAAATGGACAGAGCCACTTTTGCATCTGAAAAATCAACAGGTGTATGGAAAATAGTCAGGGACACACAGGCGTGGAGAGCACACACTGGAGACGGCGGTGGGGAATCGGCCACGCAGCCAGCCATGTGGAACAACCCGACCAATCACTCTTGTGATGCAGTTGGGCACATGGGCCTAACCCCATGTGCCCAAAGTCCTGGGCAATGTACAGATACTGGATGTTCCCATCTACAATACCATTGTGTTGTGAGCCCAGCATTTATCAGGCCCACATCAGAGGAAGAGAACTCTGAGTTACATTCAAAATGGAGTGGTGGTCTCTGAGACAGGCAAGGCAGTCCCGCATATCCCCTTCTCCTTCTCTGAGCAAGACTAAAGGAGGATATTGTCTGGGAGGAAAAGGTTCGCCTCTCGTCAGACGAGGGTCCCCATTAACTCCGCAAACATATATCATGTCACTCGGGGGGCTGAAAGAGATAACTGAAAGTTTCTGCTTTGGAAAGCTGAGTGGAGACAGCTCTGGAGGGATCAACAGATGCCACAGGGGCCTGAGTCCTGGTGCCACTGTGGTCACTCCAGGATGAGAACTCTGCCATCATTTCTTAGGCAATGATGAAGCACTTCAGGCCTGAAAGAGCTGCATCCTGCCCTGCTAAGAGGTCCCATTAAACAAAGGCGTAGACCCCTCGGTTCCTCTGAGGTGGGGAATGGGGCTAAACCTGGGGAAGGGGGCGAAGCTTATTAGTTTACATGTATGTACATATTTCTATTTCTGCAAACCATTCTTCATCATCAATGGTTCCAAGAGTGTTTAAAGCCACCTTTTAAAATAACCAGTACTCAACACAAATAGTAAATTTTAATTAGGATATTACGATAGTTTACACACTACCCCACCATCCATAGTCCTATACAATACGACATCCAGGGTGAAGTCCAAGATAAAAAGCAACAAGCTCTTTTTATGAATGGGCTCTCAATTTCTCCAATAACAAACTTTTCGACTCTGCTCATTCAGTTGCACCCATCTGCGGGAAAGCGATTGTGTAAACTGCTGCTGACGTTATCAATCACGTCATCAAATGTGTTCCTGTAGAATTCCTCTGGAGACTCAAACTGGAGAGGCTCAGGCCCGGCATCGATGTCCTGCGGAGGCTTTCCGCGCCTAGGGAGGGGAGGGCTCTCTGAAGCATTTTTCCGTCATAGTGGTCTTTCTTCAGAAGTCTTCGAAGCTGTTCCTCAGTTGCTTGCTGCTCTCCTTGGCAGACACCGAACGAAGGGCTGCTTGATGGAACTGTAGCTTATTCTTTCGAAGGGCTTTCTTTAGTGTGTCCAAGCGGCTAAACGCAAGCATCAACAGCTGCAGCATGAAGAAAGAAGCAAACCTCTGCAGATTTCACGCATCTCCATCCGGTTTTGCCCCAGCATCTCCCCATTCCTCAGATGCCTCACCCTCAAAGAAATCAATGAGCTCTCCATAATTTAGAGCAGGTGCCTGTAAGGAAGCTACTCTAAACGTCCACCTTGTAGGGCAAAATCATTTCAGATGTATGTTCTCGTCCCACGCTGAAAGTTTTTAAACCAGGCAACACATTTGGGTGAACTTCTGACAAAAATGAGGAGTTCAGCTACTTCACTCAAAAAGTTTCTACGCATTTCCTCACACCTCTTGCACCTCTAAGTGCTCAGCATGGGACTCACGGTGCACTGAGAGTGCTCTTGGTTCCTCTCCCGTCACAAGAGCCTGCAGTCCACGAATGCGTCCAGCTACCTTTGATGCTGCATCATAGCACTGGCCACGGCACCTACCAAAAGGACGATTGAAGCGGCAGAGTACATCTTTCAAAAGAGCAAAAAAGAATTTCAGAGTTATAGCATCAGTCTCATAAAACCCCAAAAAAAGAATTCTTCCACAGACGACGGCACAGTGAAAAATTGACTTTTGATGGCGATGGAATCTTTGTCGGAGTGAAGATGTGGAAAAAGGAGGGAAAGCACCACTACACGGTACGAACAAACGGCATTTTGGATGACAAACACAGCTCTCGACGTGGACGCTCCCCAGGCAAAGTGTTTAATCTTGTTACTAAGGACAAGAGTACTGTCCCCAACGCTGAACACTCCTCATCAGCTCCTGACGAAGGATCTTGGTATCCGAAACGTTGAGCTTTTTTAATTATACACCTATCTTTTTTCAACAATACCATTAAAGATTTATTACCCTTTATAGCACCAGAGCTAGTCTCTCTTTTTTCGTACAGTGGAATCTTTCGTCCAGTTTGAGAAGCCTGTAATAATAGACGATTTGTATGCGTCCCTGTCTCTTGAGCTTTGGGGGAGAGCAGCACTCATTTCATTTGCGATGCGACAGAGGTTGCAACATGCCTTGACCATTTCTTTTAGATAGATAGATAGATAGATAGATAGATAGATAGATATAGATAGATAGATTCAGTCTCATCTTCTGCATTAAGGCCAGAGGAGCTGCCAGTGGAGTTTTCACCAGGGGCTGTCGCAGTGCCAACCTCTGCACATTTCTTTTTCTTTTTCACAAGAAATCTTTCCATAGTGATGACTGTGGTCTGTAGTTCTATCAAGGGAACGGGATTCTGCAAGAGGAAAGAAAGCAGGTTATAGATTCAGTCATTGACTCAATCAAGATACATCTTCCCTTATGGGTATGAAAACCTCCTTCTCTTCCCTCGTCCTCCCCCGCCCCAATTTCTCCCACATGCCTCCGTATAAAATGGAGATGGGATGGAAATGTTTGTTTCCTTACAACAGGGCCAGGGGGAGCAGAATTCCTCTTTCTTTCTTTCTGGCAAGAGTATTGGGACTAATACCACCCCAGCCGCCCAGCCAACCCATGTTTCCTTCTAGCCTCTTTACTTACCCAAGGCGGTGCTGTTCCAGGAGGCAGCAGAACAATCCTTGTCTCCAAGTTTTCTGCTACTAGAGAAGAACTGCTCCTTGTGCTGGCAAGGCAGGTCTTCTGGAGCCCAGGCCTGATTGGTGGACGGAGGCCCCCAGCAGGGTCTTTCCTTCCCTCCATGACTCCCATCAGGCAATTCTTCCCCCTCCAGTATTTCTTCATAGAGATTTCCCCCAGAAGATCCCTCCTGGCAAAGAAACCCAGCTATGTGCTTCCTAAGAACCGGCTGAATATACAGACAACTGGAGACTGACTGAGGAATCTGCCAGCCAGGCTGTGAGCTTACTGATGTTGATGGTACCTGCTTGCCTGGAGGAGGCATTGCTCGCTTGGGGAAATCCCAAAGGGGCTTGAGCCCCTCCCTGCCCTAATTTATGCCCCTGCCATTAAGTGCTGTGGCATGCCTCTGGGACTCAACTGGCACATGCCAGTCTTGCAAGGACTTCCCTGAAATCCAGCAGAGATCTGCTAGTGTTTGGGACAGAAACCGAGTTCTAGGAAAAAGCAGCTGCTTTTGTAATTTGGCAACTGCGAGGCCTAATCAGCTATCATCTGGAGTTACTCCCAGACAAGATGGTGAGGGGTACTCCTTTTTAGATCAGGGATTATCACATTGATTTCATAAACCTCTCCTTTCCTTTCTCCAAAGGATGGGGAGAAAAATACTACTATGTGGGTTATATAGAGACAGATGGTGAATTTTCTTGCGCAGGAAACATCTTCTCTCCTTGGTTTCCAGGACTTTAACTTGGATGGCATCGCCCTAGCAAAAAGAGAATGAAATGAGAGACATCTAGAAACATTAGAGATACGGTTCACCCATTAAAGCCTTTGAGAAAAATATCCTGCTTTAGCAGGGTGACCAGATGATGCGGAAAACCCCGGAGACCTCCGGAAAAACGACGGTCTCCAGTGCGACAGGGACTGGGCACTAATTGACCAGAAAAAGGGGCCAGAGGATGTGTTCCCGAACTCCTGGGAACGTGTCCTCCAGCCACAGCCCCAAGTGCTGATCTGGCCTCCCCTTAGCAGGCGTAATCGTGCCAGCCCAGCAGAGGGCCGAGAACAAGGCCTAGATTAGCAAAAGCTTCAAAGTACAGCAAAAGCTACAAAAGTTAGAATGAGTGAATTAAATTTCGGATACATTGAATGTCTCACTTGTTCTTTATTCCAGTGCTTTTAACATTAAGATGTTATGTAGAACAGGTTTGTCTTAATTGTGTGCTGTGAAATCAGACATGTGACCAAGGCCATGTTTGAGGGGACACACCCCTTTGGGGGCTTGTCATAGTAGTGGGCACGCCCCTTTGGGGACTGGACATGTTGGTGGGCACGTCTCCTTCGGGGCGGCCATGTTGTCCTCCTTTTTGGTTTCCCAAATATGGTCACCCTAGCTTTACAGCATTTTAGGAACCCATCCCAAGAGGAAGGGATGCCTCTAATAAATACACCCTCTGAAACGGTCAAGTAGGGATCTATACACAGATCTCTCCAGTAAAATTGCCACACGCTATTCAACAAACTACATATGCTTTCATTATTGCACTATGAAAGTGATATGAAAGTGGGATATAAAAGGCAGGAGCCACACCAAGCAGGATATAGTGGTATGAAAGCAGTATATGGTAAGTGTCAATGGGACCCAACTGTTTTCAGTACACTTCAGTACTGCTATAAAGCAGCAGTGTGGCTCCTGACTTTTATATACCTCTTTCATAACACTTCCATAGTGGAATATCCTGCTTGGTGTAGATGAGCCCAGAGTTGCAGTTCCTTTCTATTCTGTTCATACCTGAGGTGTAGGGCTGCAGTGCAATCCGTTGTCTTTCGTCAGCAAAAGTACAGCAAAAGCTACAAAAGTAAGAATGGGTTGATTTCAGATACATTGAATGTCTCACTTGTTCTTTATTCCAGTGTTTTTAACATTAAGATGTTTTGTAGAACAGGGTTTTCTTAATTGTGTGCTGTGAAATCAGACCTCTCACCAAGGCCATGTTTGGGTGGACACGCCCCTTTCGGGGCTGGGCATGGTAGTGGGCACGCCCTTTTGGGGCGGCCATGTTGTCCTCCTCTTTGGTTTCCCAAATATGGTCACCCCAGCTTTACAGCATTTTATGAACCCATCCCATGAGGAAGGGATGCATCCTCTGAAATGGTCAAATAGGGATCTATACACAGATCTCTCCAGTAAAATTGCCACACGCTATCCAACAAACTACATATGCTCTCTGCAAGAATGGAGTAGGAAGCAAGAAATGCCACTGGAGTTGAGATCTGCCACTCAGAGTTGAGATCTACCTTTCGTGACATGGTCAACCTCCACGGCCTCTCCTATGCTTTATTACCTTTAGCACAGCTTTCTTAAGAATGGAGAAATTGCGGCTTTTTCTGCTCGATGAACACTTTAACAACTCTGTGAACTTCTATAACGCATCACCGTCTACTGCCTGTATAATGAAACGTGCAGAATTTGCAGTCAGAAAACGCCTGGAAAACAACATGTGTCAGCCCAGTAAAGGAGCCTGTCTTATCCTGCAAAGCATCCAGAAGCAGAAGGCCTGGTAAAACTGTGGGATGAAAGCCTGGTGTAGAGAAGCCCTCTGTTTTCCTAGATGTGTGTCAGCTCCTGGGCAGCAGTATTAGTGCTGATCTCTCATGGGGAGGGAACCGGCCAGCTGAGATGGGAAGGGGGCCTGGGAGGGACCAACCCTCTCCATTGTGTCCCATCTCAAAGGCTGGCCCTCAATAATGCTACATGGCCCTACTGCCACTCTCCAGCCCAGCGCCTCGTGAGGGGAAGGGCAGAGGGAGCTGCATTTCCAGGAGAGGATGGAGACAGAGGCCTAATCTACACCAAGCAGATAATTGCACTATGACATGGTCAACCTCCACGGCCTCTCCTATGCTATATTACCATTAGCACAGCTTTTTTAAGATTGGAGAAACTGCGGCTTTTTCTGCTCAATGAACGATGAAATACTTTAACAACTGTGTGAACTTCTATAATGCATCACCATTCATAGAATCATAGAATAGCAGAGTTGGAAGGGGCCTACAAGGCCATCACGTCCAAACCCCTGCTCAATGCAGGAATCCACCCTAAAGCATCCCTGACAGATGGTTGTCCAGCTGCCTCTTGAATGCCCCCAGTGTGGGAGAGCCCACAACCTCCCTAGGTAACTGATTCCATTGACGTACTGCTGTAACAGTCAGGAAGTTTTTCCTGATGTCCATCTGGAATCTGGTTTCCTTTACTTTGAGCCCATTATTCTGTGTCCTACACTCTGGGAGGATTGAGAAGAGATCCTGGCCCTCCTCTGTGTGACAACCTTTTAAGTATTTGAAGAGTGCTATCATGTCTCCCCTCGATCTCCTCTTCTCCAGGCTAAACATGCCCAGTTCTTTCAGTCTCTCTTCATAGGGCTAAGTTTCCAGACCCCTGGTCATTGTGGTTGTTATGGGATGCCACATGGATCTACTACCACTCTCCAGCCCAGCGCCTTGTGAGGGGAAGGGCAGAGGGAGCTGCATTTCCAGGACAGGATGGAGACAGAGGCCTAATCTACACCAAGCAGATTATTGCGTAATCAAAGTGATATGAAAGTGGGATATAAAAGGCAGGAGCCACACCAAGCAGGATATAGTGGTATGAAAGCAGTGTATGGTATGCGTCAATGGCACCCAACTGTTTTCTGTGCACTTCAGTACTGCTATAAAGCAGCAGTGTTGCTCCTGCCTTTTATATACATCATTCATACCACTTTCATAGTGGAATATCCTGCTTGGTGTAGATGAGCCCAGAGTTGCAGTTCCTTTCTATTCTGTTCATACCTGAGGTGTGAAGCCGCAGTGCAATCCGTTGTCTTTCGTCAGCAAAAGTACAGCAAAAGCTACAAAAGTAAGAATGAGAGAAGTTAATTTCAGATACATTGAATGTCTCACTTGTTCTTTACTCCAGTGTTTTGAACATTAAGATGTTTTGTAGAACAGGTTTGTCTTAATTGTGTGCTGTGAAATCAGACCTGTGACCAAGGCCATGTTTGGGTGAACACACCCCTTTTGGGGCTGCCATGTTGGTGGGCACGTCTCCTTTGGGCCGGCCATGTTGTCCTCCTTTTTGGTTTCCCAAATATGGTCACCTTAGCGTTAGAGCATTTAAGGAACTCATCCCATGAGGAAGGGATGAATCCTCTGAAATGGTCAAATAGGGATATATACACAGATCACTCCAGTAAAATTGCCACATGCCATCCAACAAACTACATATGCTCTCTGCAGGAACGGAGTAGGAAGCCAGACTTGCCACTCAGAGTTGAGATCTGCCTTTTCATGACATGGTCAACCTCCACGGCCTCTCCTATGCTATATTACCTTTAATACATACCATCAGCCTTACAAGTGTTTTCCGCCAAGGTATTAACACAATTGCTTTACAGTGCACAATTTTGCACTTACAGCAATTTTACTGCTATGGAATCCACCCAAACAAAATTTCTGAGAAATATTCTTTGTCTTCCAAGCTGTGTGCCCAACGTACTTCTACGTCTAGAGACAGGTCAAATCTTGGTTGAATCCCGTGCCTGGAGGTACAAGTTAAACTTCTGGCTAAAAATGACATTCTTTCCTCAAGGCTTGGCCCCTTTGACTCTGACTGATGCATTCCAGTCTAAAGGGAAAAGGGCTGTGAACGAAAAATTGTGCATTTTGGGTTTCTCGCGAAATGCCCTTTTGACATTAGGCCTTTCAAAAGCCAAGGAGGATATATATCAGCGTATTAGTGATATTGAGTTACAAGATCATATAAGAGCAGCAACCCCATATCCTGAATTTAGAGATCGGGGGCAGGCTCTCCTTCCTGCAACATATTTAACTTCTTTAACTATTCCAAAATACAGAAAAGCCTTCACGCAGGCTAAATTTAATGTGCTTCCCTCTGCATTTTTGGAGGGTAAATTTAATAATATTCCATATTCTAAGCGCCTATGCCCCTGTAAAGCTGACATGATAGAACCTGTGGATCATGTATTGTTGTACTGCTCCTTTTCTTGTGACTTTCGGCATACTTTCATCACTCCTATTTTACAAGGAATACCTGGGAGATCTGATGTGTTCTATACAGACTCTCTTTTGGCTGATCAGAACCCTCAAATAACCTCCAAGGTGGCTAAATTTTGTGCTGCGGCAATTGCTTGTTGGCGTGGGATGATATCATCTGATTGTGACAATGTTTTAATCTATTAAAATATGTGGGGCATATTTTAACTAATTAATCATTACCATATATTGTTTTATTCATAGTCTGATTTTATTCTGTTGGTTTGGGAATATTATATGTGCTTATATGGTTGTGTTGTTTTGCTGGTCTTGTGACCGTAAATAAAATTCATTCATACCTTTAGCACAGCTTTTTTAAGATTGGAGAAACTGCGGCTTTTTCTGCTCAATGAACGATGAAATACTTTAACTTCTATAACGCATCACCGTCTACTGCCTGTATAATGAAACGTGCAGAATTTGCAGTCAGAAAACGCCTGAAAAAGAACATTTGTCAGCCCAGTAAAGGAGCCAGTCTTATTCCGCAAAGCATCCAGAAGCAGAAGGCCTGGTAAAACTGTGGGTTGAAAGCCTGGTGTAGAGAAGCCCTCTGTTTTCCTAGATGTGTGTCAGCTCCTGGGCAGCATTATTAGTGCTGATCTCTCATGGGGAGGGAGCTGGGCAGCTAAGAAGGGAAGGGGACCTGGGAGGGACCAACCCTCTCCATTTTGTCCCATCTCAAAGGCTGGCCCTCAGTTCATAGAATCATAGAATCATAGAATAGCAGAGTTGGAAGGGGCCTAGAAGGCCATCGCGCCCAACCCCCTGCTCAATGCAGGAATCCACCCTAAAGCATCCCTGACAGATGGTTGTCCAGCTGCCTCTTGAATGCCCCCAGTGTAGGAAGCCCACAACCTCCCTAGGTAACTGATTCCATTGACGTACTGCTGTAACAGTCAGGAAGTTTCTCCTGAGGTCAAGCTGGAATCTGGCTTCCTTTAAATTGAGTCCGTTATTCCGTGTCCTGCACTCTGGGAGGATCGAGAAGAGATCCTGGCCCTCCTCTGTGTGACAACCTTTTAAGAATTTGAAGAGTGCTGTCATGTCTCCCCCCAATCTTCTCTTCTCCAGGCAGAACATGCCCAGTTCTTTCAGTCTCTCTTGATAGGGCTTTGTTTCCAGACCCCTGATCATCCTGGTTGTTATGGGATGCTACATGGCTCTACTACCACTCTCCAGCCCAGCTCCTCAAGAGGGAAACGGCAGAGGGAGCGGCATTTTCAGGAGAAGAAGGAGACGGAGGCCTAATCTACACCAAGCAGATTATTGCACTATGAAAGTAATATGAAAGTGGGATGTAAAAGGCAGGAGCCACACCAAGCAGGATATAGTGGTATGAAAGCAGGATATGGTAAGTGTCAATGAGACCCAACTGTTTTCAGTGCACTTCAGTACTGCTATAAAGCAGCATTGTTGCTCCTGCTTTTTATATACCTCTTTCATACCACTTTCATAGTGGAATATCCTGCTTGGTGTAGATGAGCCCAGTGTTGCAGTTCCTTTCTATTCTGTTCATACCTGAGGTGTAGGGCAGCAGTGCAATCCACTGTCTTTCGTCAGCAAAAGTACAGCAAAACCTACAAAAGTAAGAATGAGAGACGTTAATTTCAGATACATTGAATGTCTCACTTGTTCTTTATTCCAGTGTTTTGAACATTAAGATGTTATGTAGAACTGGTTTGTCTTAACCATGTGCTGTGAAACCAGACCTGTAACCAAGGCCATGTTTGGGTGGACACGCCCTTTCGGGGGCTCGGCACATTGGTGGGCACGCCCCTTTGGGGGCTGTAAATGTCTGTGAGCACACTCCTTTGGGGGCTGTAAATGTCTGTGAGCACACTCCTTTGGGGGCTGTAAATGTCTGTGAGCACACTCCTTTGGGGGCTGTAAATGTCTGTGAGCACACTCCTTTGGGGGCTGGACATGTTGGTGGGCACGTCTCCTTCGGAGCGGCCATGTTGTCCTCCTTTTTGGTTTCCAACATGTGTGAGCTCCTGGGCAGCAGTATTCGTGCTGATCTCTCATGGGGAGGGAGCTGGGCAGCTGAGATGGGGTGTGGTGGATAAAGTGTTGGACTGGGAGTCGGAGATCCGGGTTCTAGTCCCCACTCAGCCATGGAAACCCACTGGGTGACATTGGGCCAATCACATACTCTCAGTGCAACCCACCTCACAGGGTTGTTTTTGTAAGGATCAAATGGAGTGGAGGAGGATTATGTATGTCTCCTTGGGTTCCTTGGAGGAAAAACGATGGGATATGAATTCAAAAGTAAATAAATAAATAAATAAATAAAATGGTTCTATCTCAAAGGCTGGCCCTCAGTTATGCTAGATGGCTCTACTGCCACTCTCCAGCCCAGCGCCTCGTGAGGGGAAAGGCCGGGGGAGCTGCATTTCCAGGAGAGGATGGAGACAGAGTTGCGGATTCTTTCTATTCTGTTCTTACCTGAGCTGTGGGGCTGCAGTGCAATCCGTTGTCTTTTGTCATGCTTCATCCCTGGGCTTCATGAGCTGCTTTTTCTCACAACGATGTAGAGAGAAAGAGATGCCACACCACTCCATGTGGTGCTGTAATGGGGTTTCAGATGGGGTTTCTCTAGCTACGTTCCACGAAAGGAGAGACACCAGCCTTAGGAAGAAGAACTGCTGATTAATCTAGATGTCAATTGAGCTGAGGCCCACAGCCCCTCATTACAGTGAGCTCCAGCAGCCCTCTTAAGCACTACCACAAGGGGCTTCTTCATCCTCCTCCACCCTCGACTAGGAAGCAAGGGTTCTCCTCCAACTATTAGCCATCAATTTAAAAATAATACTGCTTTATCACATTTACTAGGCCCCAATGCTACTGGTAGATGCTTCCACACGTTGAAGTGGAGGGAGGGGTGTTGCTACTCAGGAGTGGAAGGACTCAGAGCAGCCATCCTGTTCCCATCTGCCTGCTCTTTCTCACTGAGGGGGGAAAAGTAGGCCAGAGCAAACACTCCTGAAATATTTCTGAGGGGGGAAGGTCTGGGTGGGAACAACAGGAGAAGGCCCCGGGGACCCCCCGAATTCTGCCCTTTGGGGAAGAAGGGCCCTGTGTATCCAAAAGGGGTTCTTGTTGTTTTATCTTGGGGAAGAGCACCAAAGTAGGGTCCTACGATATCGAGGCCTTGCATGTCCCAAATTAACCTGCAGTTTTCTTGCAAGGGACCTTCTGGCCACCTGTGGTGCTCTGGTGGCTTTTATTTCTCAAAATTAAACTTGCACATTTCAGTTCTGGCCACAGGGTGACAAACAAAGATGCCTAAACTGTGAATGATTTTATGCTATGTTCCAACCTGCTTTTTTAGCCAAATGGAAAGGAAAATTAAGATATAAAAACATTTGAAATTTGTGAGACCCTAAAAACCTCAATATTGAGGAAGCCCACATCCCTACATGACAATCCTCAAAATTCCTCTATCTTGCTCACCTGGATCTGTGATAGGACAGCCAGAAATATTTATGCAATCATGGCATCATGATGGAAAGGAAAGTCCATTGTCTTCTTTCTTCCCATAATGTCTGATACTGAAAAATCCATTTTTCATTTTCTACTGAGTGGAGGACTGAGGAGAGTTATTGTAGGCAAATTCAGCAAGATGAAGTAAATCCAATGAATTATCCTGTTGATAATTGATAGAGCAATGGCGGTATTGCTCCAATGTTGCACTGGTGCATTCTGTCTGGCCATCAGATTGTGGATGGTGTGCCGAGGAGGGGTGGATTTTCACATCCATGAGACAAAACAGTTTTTTCCAAAACCGGGCTGTGAATTGTGGGCCATGATCAGAGACAATCGCTTCGGGTAGACCATGTAGGTGGATGATATGCTGGATGAACCATTCAGAAGTATGTTTTGCTGAGGACGTCCCAGTAGAGAGGATCAAGTAAGCCATCTTGGGGAAAAGATCTACCACTACAAGAATTGTATTGCAGGGATTTGATGTTGGTATCTCTGTGATAAAATCCAGGGATTATGTCTTCCATGGACCTGTCAGAGTTGGCAGAGGATGCAGTGATCTCACTGGTTTACTGGGCGATTTCTTAATTCAGTGACAGTTTTTACAGGTGCTGTCATAGGGTTCACATTCCGCTTGAACACAAGGCCACCTCCAGCAACAGGCTAGTAGTGCTTCTGTGCAACAGAGTGTTTGCCTCCAGAAAAGGTTTCTTCAAGAGAAACAGAATCCTCAGGATTAGGGCTCTGAAAGGAGCGCTCTGATTACTGCAGCTGAGCTCTGGGTGGGGTCCAGCAGGTTTTGTGCTTAAAAGCCTGCATTAGAAATCAACTTTGGTCGATCCGGCCTTGTACCCTGTCTCCTGAACTCTGGACTGCATGATGTAGTGACTTTTATTGTGTTTTGACCTCTTTCTGTTTCACATAGATGTGCCTAGCACATTTCATAAGGGTGTGCACCCTGGGAATTTTTAGCCGCAGGGCCCTCCCTTGGTCCAGCTGAGCCTGCAATGCTATTACGTTGGCAGCAAGCTGATTTCCTTGGTCCCCAAAGGCCTCGTTTCCTTGCAGCATGCCTCCCTTCTGCAGAAGGTTAGAAAAAACGGTCCTGCTTGTAATGATTGTGTGTCAATTGTATCAATTAGCTTGATTGAGTGTTGCAGTGATTTGTATAAAGGCATTCACCTTGTATTGGAGGGCAGTTGCTATGTATCGTGACTTACTCAATAAAGGTTCCTCTTTGTATGCTGTCTGGAGAATGTTCTTCAGATAAAAGGAACATCAACTACTACATGGTGTCAGAAGGGATCAAATGGATCCGCTGAAGCCTCCAGAAATACTTTTATTGGAAGGTAATGTGGCTGAAAAGTGGAGAAAGTGGAAGCGGATAAGAAAAGCGAGAAGCTTCAAGGTGCTTTACTTCTGCATGTAATAGGAGAAGAAGCGAGAGAAGTAGACAGTGCCTTCCATTTCGAGGACGAAACAGATAGGCACAAGTTACCAATTTTGCTGAGTAAGATTGAATTATATTGTGCTCTGAAAAGAAAGGTTACATATGAGAGACACCATTTTTTTCCAAGAGTTCAAATGAGGAAGAAGCTATTGATTCCTCTGTGACAACTGAAGCTATTGGCACAGTCATGTGGGTTTAGTCAGCTGTGTGACTCCTTAATTAAGGACAGAATTGTTTGTGGAATAAGATCAGATAATCTCAGAACAAGGCTACTAAGAGACACCAATTTGACTTTGGAAAAAGCTGTGGATATTTGCAGAGCAGAGGAAGTGACTATGAAGCAATTAAAAGGATTGGGATTAGCAGAGAAACAAATGGATATTTTGAAAAACAAAGACAGTGTTAAAAGGAACTTTCAGCTGCATGAAGAGATGATCGTGAAACCTATTTCAAGTTTTGGCTCAAGTTTAAAGTTTTGTTCTCGATGTGGAAACAATCATAAGATAAGGCAATGTCCTGCATTTGGAAAAGATTGCAGGAGATGCAGAAAATCTAACCATTTTGAGAAAATGTGTAAAACCAAGGATGTCAAGTTTGTTAACAAGAATATGCATTTGTTGGAGGATGAAGATTTGCCAGATAGGGCTGTTGGAAATTTAACATCTAATAAATGGGAAGAATGGACTGTGGATCTAAAAATAAAGAATAGAGATGTAAAGTTTAAGATTGATACTGGGGCACAGGCTAATGTGATATCCTTAAAAACTTTAAAGAAACTTCAGAATGAATGTTTACAGAAACCAAACATAAGATTAGTTTCCTATTCAGGCACAAGGTTGGAAGTATTTGGGAAGTGTGTTATGAAGTTTACATATAAAGGGGGGGGGAATGAGTTAGAATTTCAAGTAGTAGATTTTGAAGCACAATCAATTTTGGGTCTAAAAGCAGTTATTGAATTAGACCTGGTGAAAAGGATAATTTTTTTAGAAGGTAAGGAAAGAACATAAACACATAAACAATATGAAGATGTGTTTCAGGATGTTTGCCAGGTCAATATGTAATTAAAATGTAACACCAGTGGTGCACGCTTCTCGTAAAATTCCAGTTATGTTAAGGGAGAAGGTGGATAAAGAACTTAGAAGAATGGAGCAAATGGGTGTAATCGTTAAAGTAGAAGGACCTACTGAATGGGTAAATTCAATAGTAATTGTGGATAAACCTAGTAAATTTATTATTTATTTATTTATTACATTTCTGTACTGCCCAATAGCCGGAGCTCTCTGGGCGGTTCACAAAAATTTAAAGATTAAATATTTAAAGATTAAATAAGAATTTATTTGGATCGAAGGGAGATGAATAATGCAATCTGGAGAGAACACTTCCAGTTACCAACAGTAGATGAAAGTACTAGTGAGTTGTCAGGTGCAAAGTTGTTTTCCGTGTTGGATGCTAGTAATAGATTCTGGCCGATCAAACTGGATGAAAGGAGCTCCAGACTATGTACTTTTGTCCTATATAAATTTACTAGAATAACTTTCGGTATTTCATCTGCTCCTGAAATATATCAAAGAGCCATACAACAAGTGTTTGAAGGGTTTGAAGCAGCTTTCTGTTATATTGACGATATATTGATATGGGGAAAGACACAACAAGAACGTGATGAAAGAGTTAGACAAGTTCTAGAAAGATGTAGATTAAGGAATTTGAAATTGAATAAAGATAAATGTAAATTTTCTATGACTGAAATAAAATATTTGGGACACATTTTGACTGTAGAAGGAATAAAACCTGATAGAGCTAAAATTGAGGCGATTGTTGAAATGCCAAGTCTTCAAAATAAAGGGGAGTTAGAGATTTTTAGGTATGGTCAATTATTTGGCTAAATTTATTCCAAATCTTGCTACATTGACAACTAATTTGCGACAACTTATAACTCAGGATGTAGAGTTTGAATGGACCAAGAGTCATATTATGAATTAAAACAGATATTAACAGAAGCTCCTGTGTTAAGATATTATAGTGTGAATGAACCAATGGTTTTATCAGTAGATGCTATAGTGATACAGGATTGGGAGCAGTTTTGCTGCAAGGAGGTTTACCAGTGGCATATACTTCTAAGGCAATGAATGGGCCAGTTCAGATGACACTCTGGATTTTGTGGTTAACGAAACCATGGCCAGCTGTGGTTACACTAACCACATGCAAAATGGGTGCAGACGACAATTTTAACCCTTTTGTGGTTAAGTTTGCCTTAACCACAAAATGGTTAAGTGCAGCACCTGAGTCCTCCATGGGCAGAAATCATAGAGCCCGAAGTATAGAGCAGCTGAAATTGCCTCAGCGGTCTATATACTTCAGGCTCCATGCCCATCGGGGATGTGGTGGGGGAGGCGTTTTAATTTAAATTGCCCATCGGAGGGGGGCCTGGGCTGGGCTAGTGGGAGGGCGAGGGGGTTATTTTTTGAAAAAAACGACTCACTTTTCTGCAGGAGCGCTCCTGTGCAGCGCTCTGTTAAAAAATGACATTCAAAATGGCGGCCGCGACATGCTCCATCCTCCAGGCACATCACACGCTATATACGTGTAGAATGAGAAAGTGGGCACTGGATCCACCCCCTCTTTCTACATGCACATGGCTCTATTAGTTTGGGGCTCTATTATTTTTGCCTGTTAATCACATACACGTGTCAGACGACACTTTTAGCAATGGTTAGTGCTGCTAACCACGTTGCAGAATGTGGTTAGTGAGCCTAACCCCAATGTGGTTAATGGACCAAAAGTTTAGCCAAAACGTGTGTCAAACGACACAATAAACCATGGCTAAGGGTTCCCTTAACCACTTTGTGGTTAAGCAGCATAGTTTAGCGCGTCGTCTGAACCAGGCCAATGAGTGTCAAATAGAAAAAGAAATGTTGCCTATTGTAGTTGGGTGTACTAGATTCCATCACTATATATACAGTATGTGGTAGAGAAATTACTGTAGAAATTGATCATAAACGATAGGAAGTTATTTTTTTTAAAAAAAAATCATTCTATACTGCTCTAAGAATTCATAGATGGTTGTTAACATTACAGAAATATCATTTGAATGTAAAATATAAACCTGGTAAGAGTTGAAAATAGCTGATCAAGAGCTTATATGATGTCAGGAGAATTTTTTTTATACTGAAGGCTGCTGTGAATTTGCTAATGTCTTGTTTACCTAATTCTGATTCAAAATATAAGGAATTTAAATTAATAACACCAGAAGATAACCTTCTGCAAGAATTAAAAGCAGTTATTTTGTCAGGATGGCCAGAAAAGAATGCACAGGTATCTGAAGGACTTAAAATCATATTGGAATTATAGAGAGGAATTAAGTGTGTATGATGGGTTTTTATTTAAAAATGATAGGCTGATTGTGCCTCAAAAGTTAAGGAAAGAAATGTTGCAATTAATTCATGAAAGTTATTTAGGAATTGAGTTCTGTAAGAGAAGAGCTCGAGATGTGATGCTTTGGCCAGGGATGTGCATGCAAATAGAAGAAGTAATACAATCTTGTAAGATATGTCAAACTTTCAGAAACGATAATGAAAAGGAACCAATGCTGGCTCGTGAAGCACCAGAAAGACCCTAGCAGAAACTGGGGGTTTCATGGGGAAGAATATCTTTTGATAGTAGATTATTATTCAAAAATTTTGGAAGTTTGTGTATTGGAAATGTCAACTAGTAAAGGTGTGATTATGCATTGTAAATCTGTATTTGATAGACATAGTATATCCAAAACTGTAATAACTGATAAATGGTCCTCAATTTAACTCTAAGGAATTTAGAATGTTTGCAAAAGAATGGAATTTTGTGCATGTCACTTTTAGTCCATAGTGTGCAAGATCAAACAGAATGGCTGAAAGAACTATTTAAACAGTTAAGAAGTTCTTAAAGAAGAGTAGCTGAGATAATACAGATATATATCTTTGCCTGTGAGATCTTAGAAATACACCTATGTTGGATAAGCAGTTTCCAGCTAGGTTACTAATGGGGAGAAGGTTGAGAACAAGGTTAGCTACAGCAAAAGCATTGCTGCAACCAGAAGGTGTTTCACATTGTAGTGTGCAAGAACAGTTAAAAAAAAAAGACAGAAAAAGCAGAAATATTATGATCGTGGGGCTAAGCTATTGCCACCATGGAATGTGGGAGAATTACTATTCCAAAAGAAGGAATTTGGCAATCAGCAAAAGTAATTGAGCTTCATCAAAATCCTAGATCATCTGTGGTGGAAACTCAGGATGCAAGGTTATATAGGAGAAATAGAAAGGACTTACAAAGGTCTGAGGAACGGATGTGTGAGGAAAGTCATAAAAGGGAGATTGAGAAAGAAGGGGGTGAAAATGTAAATATGGAACAGAATGAAGAAAAAAGGATGGCGCTGGAGGAGAAACCAGTAATCACTTCTAGAGGAAGAAGAGTGAGAAAACCTCTTAGTTTTGGGTGTGAAAATTGAAAACATTCAAAAAAGGGAAGATGGCAGGATTGTGTGTTAAAGGTATCAATTAACTTGAGTGTTACAATAACTTGTATAAAGGCATTCACCTGGTATTGGAGGGCAGTTGCTCTGTCTCGTGTCTGGAGAGTCTTCTTCAGATAAAAGAAACATCAAATACCAAACTGTTTGGCTGTAGCAGGCTCTAGATGCAATGGGGTTAAGGCTATCACAGAGGTGGTTTAAGTCCCATTAGAGGCGCTCAGACAGCCAAGAGGATCAGGCAACAACAGGAGCGGTCAATTTGACAAGCAAGAGGTCAGACATAGTAAATCAATTGTGTTAAGTTTTGCAGTTCAGAAACAGAGTCATTAGGCAGTCCAAAAGGTCAGGAAACAACGCATCAGTCACAGGCACAGTTCAGGAGACAGGATACAAGGCAGGATGGAGCAAGTTGCTCCATTTCAAGTGAAAGCTTGACTGTTACGGTCCTGAAAATGATCCGGGGAGGATGCCTCCAATGTCTGTGCACCATTCTTGATACACCGGTGGACAAAAACAATGTCCACGAAATGGCTTGAAGCCCTTTAGAGTATCATAGCCGTTGTCTGGATAACGGTCATGATCTGGGCGGCACAATGTCACCAGGCCTAGTCGGAGCCAGGCAGGGAGCCTGCGTTTCGATGCAAGATTCACAACCCAGTCTTAGGACTCCTGATAGGGATGGGTTGAGCCGTTCCCTGAAGGCGCTGAGCATGGGCAGTACAACACATGCTAAGTCCAGCCTGTCTACGCCACTCTTTTTCCTTGATGGTTAAATGTGGCCATGGGCCCACCTCCACCCCCCCGCAAAGATGTTGGCCTCACAAGGGCTGCGGGGACCCGAAATCTAGGAAGTGACTTAAATGCTCCTTGTGAGGCAGCAGTTTGTTTGTGAGGCAGCAGTTTTTGTTGCGCTGAACAGAGGCAGCAGTTTTTGTTGGGCTGAACAGAGGCTCTGCCGTTGCCTGTCTGGTGTAGGTGGCCACAGTGTCTGTTCTCTGTTGGAGGCGTCGTAGCTGCCTGTTTGGAGTCTCTGCCTTCTGAGGGTCTTCAGAAGTCTACGAACCACCCATAGCTGTTCATAAAGGGCCGGGCTTGCAGCTGGTAGCAGCCTGATGCTTCTCCGAAGGTGGTGGTCCTGCGCTCACCAGGAATGGATGGTAGCTCCATCACGGACTCAGAGATGGAATTGTCCGGAGGAGGAGGAGGAGGAGGTTGGGGAGCAGCAGCAGCAGCAGCAGCAAGAGGAGGAGGAGGAGGAGGAGGAGGAGGAGGAGGAGGAGGAGCCGCCAAACTCCTTCCTGAGACACCGCGCCGGATCACTCTCCGGGGAAGAAGAGGGGTGGTATGACAGTGAGACTGAGAGAGAGGGAGAGAAGCTGGAACTTCTCACTTTATCAGGTGGCCTAAAGACAACACAAAAGAGAAACATTAATTCAACATCACAAAGGACACGAGGAGGACACTGGGCAGATCAATGGCTTTGGGTGCTGGGCTAGGAGCATAAATTCCCTCTTTGCCATTCCAGAAACTGCACATGGTCTATCATTGCTGTGATGTTCTTATTCTCCGCTTCATAACTGATATTGTTGAGAACCTGACTACACCATTCACCCCCGCAATGGGACAAAAGAGCAACAGCGTCAAAGTCAAAGAACAAAACAATAGCAAGACGGGCTACAGTGACAAGCCACAGAAATGACTGAGATCAGTTTAGATTAGGCCATATGGGAGGGAACGGAAAAATTAAGATGATTAGCTTCATCACACCAGGGTCATACTGTGCAACCACTGCGAATTGCGTGCAAAGGGCTCTGAAGTTTTCCAGTTTATAATCTGCTTTGACTGTGGAGTATTCCCATGCATCCTGCTTTAATTGTGCTTCATATATAAAAGAACCGACTTATTTAACTACCTCTTTAGGAGAGAATCTTTTGTTGTTCTCCGAGCAGCCACTGGGGGCGCAGGAGAATGATTTGATATGTTTAAAGTACAAATTAAACAAATGCTTACGTCTGCGTACATTTTAAAGATAAAGACATCAAAATTGGCACAGTAATAGATATTAAGGAGGGCTTTAAGCAGTGCTGCCACCCGGGGTGTGATTTAGGGAAACGGGTACATGGGATGAAGCCCAATATTGCAGTTCAAGAAGTCTGATGATGAAGCTATTCCTCATCTTACACTTTAGTCTAGAATAAATCTACACACAAGAGAGTAAGAGTCCAAAGACATTTCATACCAATTACATGATGGGCAGCTGCGACCCTGACTCCAGACATCCTATCCAGCTGCCCAGGGCAATCCTGTACCTAAAAGGGAAACACACGATCTGAGGTTAATAATTGTGGGTTGATTTACCTTCAAGCCAAGGGATAGATCTGTGTATTGGGATTAGAGTGTGCGACAAAAGCACGGCCTTATGAAAGTAACAAGAATCCCTCTGATTATCAGTCCATCCCAGCCTTGATTGTAAATCTGCCAGCTGGTGTAAATTAGAAGTCCCAACTTCCACCAAAGTCCTTTGGTTAAAACTAGTATTGGCAGGTAACCGGAGACTGAATGGTGGGAAGAGTCTCTTAATGCCTAAGGTGCTACAAGCTGTTCCTTGCTCAGTTCTATGAATTCCTAATGGCTCACCTGAAATAGAACAGGAAGCTCATCAAACCCATATGGAATGGAACAGGACTTGAGGTGGGTCATTTACTTGTATTATAGTCCATCTCATGTAGCAATTCCAAATCTCTCTGTGTTACTCACCAGCAATCGGCATGTTTCCTCGAGGAAGCTGGTCGTGTTGCCAAGTTCCCCAGTCTTCAGACACTGCAAGATGTGATTCCGCACTGGCTTGAATCTTAGGAAGGACGCGCATTGCCACAATGTGGCCTTGCTTGCCTGAAAGATATAAGAAAGAAGAGTCATCAGAAAGCACACCTTTCCAAGCATATCTGCTGAGAAAAGAGAATTCGTATGGCTGTGTGGAGGGAAGGAAATCCCAAAAGCGGCATTGGAGATCAGGAAAACTGGATAATACCAACCTCGGCTTTTCAGGAAAGGTGAAAGTCGGGCTGAGCAAAATCGGGGGGTGGGGGGAGGAGAAGGCTGTCATGAACATCTCTACCCACCCATCTCCTTTGCGGTGAGAAGAGGGTGACGTTGTTTGCAGAACAGGAGTACAAGACTCATTAGTTTCCCTCCCTCACAGAAGTCCTCCCATAATTGCCCCTAACTGCCCTCCCCCTATGTGGCAGAGCCCCGGCTTGTGGCTGCCTCATGACCAAAGTTTCCTCTGTCTTTCCGAACGACAGCCCTGGAAACGAGAAAAAGCAGCTAGCGTAAGTTCCAAGGGGGACAAGGCATCACAGCGTGCCTTTAGCAAAAGCAGTATGGAGGTGAGGCAAGCACTATATGGAGCAGGGAGGTTCCGGCGGCTTCTGCCAGACCCTCTGAAAATCCCTCCTCCCAAAAGCTGTTATTTGCCCTTGGAGCGATCTTTCATGGCTGCGCTCCTTCCTAGAGTTGGAAGACCTAAAGACGCACACACTGGAAACTTCGAGGCTCGACTTCTGCAATGCGCTGTACATTGGGCTACCTTTGTGCCTAGTTTGGAAACTTCAACTGGTTCAAAATATGGCAGCCAGGTTGGTCACTGGTACACCTAGGGGTGACCATATTACACCAACTGTAAAATCACCTCACTGGCTGCCGGGCGAAGTATAAAGTGTTGGTTATTACCTTTAAAGCCCAACATGGTTTGGGTCCAGGTTACCTGCGGGACCACCTTCGGACATACAATCTGCCCTGCACACTCAGGTCCTCTGGGAAGAATTTACTCCAGTCAACTAAAACTAGGCTGACAACTGTGACCCAGAGGACCTTTTCTTCTGCCACCGTCAGACTGTGGAATGGCCTGCCGGAGGAGATTCGTCAGCTTAATACTTTAAGTTTAAGACAGCCATAAAGACTAATCTCTTCCAGCAGGCTTACCCAGATGAATTTTAAACCTAAGAATTTTAAGATGTTGTGATTGTTATTTTAATATTGCAGCAGTTTTATATGCTCTTTTTTAACCAGTTTGATGTGTTGTATTGTTGTATTTAATGTTGTTCCCCACCTCGATTGAGAGGAAGAGTTGGTAATAAATAAATAAATATATTATTATTATTATTATTATTATTATTATTATTATTATCATCATCAATTGGGAGGGGGATTGTAGGAAGGGGAGGGGAGGTGGAATGCTGACTTTCCACACACCCTGGATCATCTGATCCTACTCCCACCAGCACCACTCCATTTTCCTATTGTTGACCTAAAAACAGACGCAGTAGACGCATTTGTGCCAATAACGCCTCCTTTGGATTGGGGGCTAAAGTCCTTTCTGACCTCTGCCACTGTGGGATCACAGTCCTGGAGGTGAATGAGGAGGGGGGCGAGGCTCTTTTCCACTTCCAGGGAGAAAATGGCATTCCTCCGAGGAAAGATGCGGCTCAGCTGACCAAATGTTTCCAGGGCCCCTCTTCTCATGAAAGGATCTTCCTGAAAGAAGGAAACGCAGAAGGGTTAGCCCTGGCCAAACCATCCTGACTCCTCCTGTGAAGACAACAGTTGCATCCCCTGAATTCCTACCCAAGGGTAAAGCAGCTCCTACACTGGATCTTAAGATCCGTGTCTGAAGAGGAACAATACATTTGCTCTGGCTTGGGAGTTGGTGATCTTACTCTCCTAGGAGCACACGAAGAAGCGTTTTTCCTTATCATTTGTTCACTGGATACTCAGTAGTCCTCACTCCCAGGTGGTTAATCGATGACAGGCCAACAGCATGGCCAGCTAGCAACCAGCCATTATACAGTTTCACATAGATGCGATTCATTCATTCATTCATTCATTCATTCCCTTGCCCTTTGTGCGCAAGAGCAGGGCCAGCACAAGAAATTCAGCTGTTCTAAAAGTTACATATTTATTAAAACCATTCAATAAAAAACAGTTTTTCAAGGGGTGATCTTCCCTTCGTCCAAACTAGCAAAGGAAGGATATAAATTTTCCTAATATCTGAATAGACTTTGCATTCTAAAATAAAATGAGTGACGTCTTCTAAAATAGAAAGGTTATCAATATATGCTTACTACCCCCCCACCTTCCACAATTATTGCCAATGGGGTACCAAAGTGAGGCAGCATGAGGCTTTTGAACCCACGAGGTCTGACTTCTGTGACCTCCTCTACTTACATCATCAAAAAAAACTCGGGCCTGGTTGGCCAGCTGGACGCTGGTCGAGGTCTTCAAGGCCACCAGGTGGGGGAGCACCCTCAGGATCCCTGTCATTCCCTCCTGTCTGATGATGCCATGGGAAGGATCTGACAGGGAATCCATGAAGACCTCCAGGATTGCCTCCTTGTGCTTTGCGATCTGTGGGGGAGGAAGAGGAACAGGTTTGTAGTGTTGTTGAAACCACCTCTCCTTCAGGGCTTGTGGGAGGAGGATTTCTCTCATCATTTCACAGCACGCAGTTCTGTAGCACCGCTCCATCCTTACCTTCTTGGGAAAGAGATTGAGCACTTTCCCAAGGCCCCTCAAAGCATGGGTTTTCACGGCCGTCTCGGTGTCACCGACGGCTCGCCACATAGCTTTGTAGATCTCCTTCATGAGCTTCCTCTCTCCGGGGCAGAAATGAGGGCTCTCTAGAAACTGAAGAGAACAGTGCCCAAGAATTACTGGCAGCTTGAGGCAGATCGGGAGCTCCATGAAATCATCCAATCCTGAGAATGACTGTAAATGGCAATGACCGATTCACTACTACATGGTCAATGTGGGGGACTTTGACCATTTCCTAGAAATGTTTGTTTATTTAATTTCTACCCTCAAAAAATGCCTAAGAGAAACACAATCAATTAAAATAATAAAACAGAATGTTAAAATACAATAAAGACCAAACAGTAACTACCTCTTGAGAAGATCTTAAGAATTAGGTAGGCCCACTGAGACATTTTATTATATTCTGTAGTACAGGAATGCCACAAAAATTACTACATGAGTATGGGAGAAGGTGGTCTTTTAGGCAGCCTGGTCCGAAGTCGTACGGGGCATTCTAGGTCATAACCAGCACTTTGAATTCTGCCCAGAAGCAGGCCAAGGGCGCCACGTGCTCCCTGTTACCACGGCCACAGCCTTCTGCACGGCTGAGGTGCCTGTGGGGCTTTCAAAGACACAGTTTTCAAAGGCAGCCCCACACAGAGCACATTACAGTAGTCCAAACTGGCTGCCTTGGTAGGAATGGTTTAATGTTGCGCTGCAGACGATCATGGCTGCTTTTCTCCTAATCAGCAATGGCTCTTGCTCCATCGCTAGTCACTGATTTGCCCTGTGGTTGTGTGGTGCATGAATACAGGTAATCACACACACCTTTTCGTAATATCAATCCACCGATCGATCTAGTCCAGCACTCTGTTCACCCGGAGGCCAACCAGCTGTTGGCCAGGGACCAATAAGGCAGGACACGATGCAACACCACCTTCCCACCCATGTTCCCCAGCAACTGGTGCACACAGGCTTCCTGCCTCGAATACTGGCTGTAAGCACATAACCATCAGAGCTAGTAGCTATTGCTAGCCTTCTCCTCCAGGAATTTATCCAACCCCCCTTTTAAAGCCATCCAAATTGGTGGCCAGCACTGCATCTTGTGGTAGCGAGGTCCATGATTTAACTATGCGCTGCGTGAAGAAGTACTTCCTTTTATTTGCCTTGAATCTCCCACCAATCAGCTTCATGGGATGACCCCGGGTTCTAGTATTTTGAGAGAGGGAGAAAAACGTCTCCCGATCCCCATTCTCCACATCATGCATAACTGTGTACACCTCTATCAGGTCTCCCCTAAGCCTCCCTTTTTCCAAGCTAAACAATCCCAGCCGTTGTAACCTTCCCTCGCAGGGGAGATGTTCCAGCCCCTGGATCATTTTAGTTGCCCCTTTCTGCACTTTTTCCAGCTCTAGAATATCCTTTTTTAGGTGTGGTGACCAGAACTGTCCACAGTATTCTCAGTGTGGCTGCACCATAGGTTTGTATAAAGGCGGGATGATACTCTTATTTCCATACAAAAGCACTCCCTGTTTTAGATTTCCTTCCATGCATTAATGTATAGCAAAGGACAGTCTTAAATAACAGAACTTTTTACTCATATTCAGTGGGGAATTTTTCCCAATCCCCCACACAAGGAATTAAAAGTGAATGCTATGGGTGGGGTGTGCGTGTGTGTGTGTGTGTGTGTAGAGGAATATTCGAAATTTCTTTCATCTTTGCAAAAATGGGCTGTTGTTTGGATAGCCATCTTTTAGATTATCCATGCATGTGTTTCTCTGTTGGTCCCTCAGTGGCTGTTCGCACAGTGTTTCGCTGGCCCCTGAAAGCACACAGCGTCTTCCTGAACTGCTCTGGGCTTGGCATCTCCCCAGCTGAAGGGGCTGTAGCACTTTCCCTGACCTGCTCCATACCTCCGCAGAGATAGCACCACTCACCTCTGCAAAGAAGGCAGCACAGCTGGCCCGGTAAGCTTCCTTTGCACTGAAGAGTTGAGGAAGGAGGTCTCGAAGGTGGCTCCGGGGGAAAGACCCTGGGCTACAATTTGCCACAGCCCTGAAAGGGAAAACCGTTCAATCCTGACATGGCAGAAATGGCTCCCCAGCCGAGCCTCTCCCTGAACGAGCTTCTCCGTCGCGTTTCGGAGTAGCCCTGAGTCTCGATTCACGTATTGGTTCGAAAGGGAGGACGGAAGTTCCCCTGGGGATGCGAAGGGAACACAGGTCTTCCCCCACCCTCTGCCACGGCTTTGGGCCTCACCTTCCTAGAGCAGCAAAGCCTGCCTGTTGCTCTTGGGCCTGCGAGAGGAGGTCCCATCCATGGCTTCCTTCCATTGCTGCCTGCAGATGGTCCTCACAGCCTCCCAGGAGCAGGGTCTGACGGAGGGCTCGCACCGCCGTGCTGCAAGGAAGTCCGTAACATGGCCCAGTTTGACAACGCCCCAATGCCATCGTTCTCTGCATAAGGGGATGTTCCCTGAAACCAGCAAGGGAACGACCAGGCAACAACTCCCTTCTCCTGCCTTTCCGTTCACTTCTCAGAGAGAAGCCCCAGGGATAGGGGTGGCATTCCTTCTCCCTACGGATGGGCGCTGGGTTTGGGGCTCAAACTCCGTGTCCAGAGCCAGGAAAGCAGGTCCCTTTCCTGACAGCACTCCTTGGAATCAGGAAAGAGGCTTCAGGCCAGTGTTTCTCCCGGTGGCCTGCAAGGGCGGGGGGGGGGGACGACGACGACTAGGGTTGGAGGAAATCTTACCCGGCCACGTCCTCCTGGGAGCTGGCTCCAGCAATGGAGAGGAAAGAGCAAAGGAAAAGGGTAGCCTCTTTTCCTTGCAAGGACTCCTTTCTCTCTGCCACCGCCACAAAGTCCCAGATGAAAGCAGGGATCTAAGAGAGGGGCAAAGAACTGGCGTGTGAATCGGCCACTCGCTTGACTGCAAAGAGGCAGCAGCAGCAGCAGCAGCCGCCTGTCTTGGGTCACTTCCTTCCACTTACAGCAGGAGGCAGGGAAGAGGGAGTCCCAGCTGCTCCGTTCCTCTTCTGCACATCCTCAGGGATTTCTCTGAGAAGGGCATTCAGGATTTGGGGGGAGACGGAGGTGTCAGTGGCCAGGGCCATCCACAGGTCTCGGATTTCCCTGGAACACAAGAGCAGGGTAGGTCTTAGGTTTCCACTGTCATCGCACAATCCTTGGGTTGTTTCCTCTGAAATAAGCCCCACAATACTCAACAGGGCTCACTCCCTAGTTAGTGGGGTAAAAGCCGTTGGAAAGCAGCAATGGGGTTCATCAGTAACGTTTCATGTGACCAATGTTTCTGGTGCAGTCTGAGACGCAGATTTACTCAGGGAACGACCACTGCGGGTTTTGTGCCTGGTCCCCCAAATCACATTTGTTTGGGACAGAAGGAAGTGCCTGCATTTGGCAGAGGTAGGCTGGGCTTTGGCCTGTGAGACAGCAGGTAGGAAAGGGCACCTTTGAAAGCTCTCCCGTGGGTAGAAAACTAGCGAAGAGAGGCTCTCGCCCATCTCTGGGGCTTCTTCTAGGTGCAGAGGGTTGGGTTACTAGAAGAGCGTTCAGGAGGGACGCTTTCTTACTGGCACATTTGAACTCTCAGAGGCGGCAGAAAGAGCCGATTGTACCCGTCATAACACAGAACACGAGCTTTATCACACCAGCGTTCGACTGTGCAATCCCTGCGAATTGCAAGCAAAGGACTCCGAAGTTTTCCACCTTATAATCTGCTTTGATTGTGAAGTACTCCCACGCATCCTGCCTAAATTGTGCAATAAAGCAAAAAGAGTCGCCCTACTTAGCCCCTACTTTTTGAGCGTATCTTCCAAGCCGCCGCTGGAGCACAGGAGCAGGATTTTAAAGAAATGCTTACATCTGAGTAAGCTTTAAAGATAAAGACACCACTGTATGGTCTCCCCGCATTGGATGTGCAAGAATATTGGTGAGGAAACTCTTTCCTTTCCTTCGCTGAAGGAGAGTGTGGTCTCTTTGCCATGCGAAGAGAGCCCGTGTGCATGAGGGGCTGGTAAACGCTCACCGAGACAGGAACCAGCAGAAAAGGTACGATAAAACGGACTGCTTGATCCTAACAAATCTTGGATCAATGAAGACCGAGCAGGTTCGCAACTCCAAAATATTGCCAGAGAAAGGTCAAACTTACCTCATATGCCGATCTGTGGTGAGCAGCAAGACTTTGGCCACTCTTTGGGGCTGGACTTTCGCCAAGGCGCAGATAGCCCTCTTCACCGTCCTCTTTATTTCCTCCACTGTGCTGCTGCTGTGGACGGTGATCATTCTGGACATCAGATGGTTTGTCTAAGCAGCCAAGCCAATGAGAGCGAGAATTGCATTGAGAAGACCACATCCCCTTGAGGAGGTAACCCTTAAAAAGACGCCTCTGTCCCAGCCCTACGCCCAGGAGCTTCCAGCTCCCTCTTTCTACATGTATGCACAGCACCATCCCCTGGGACTGGGTGCCCTCCACAGTAGAAGAGACTGAACATTTGAAACTGGCTCTCTAGCCGAAGGGTGTGAAAGAGGAACTTGAGCCAGGCCTTACCCAGAATGAGAGTTCTCTGCCCCTCTTCTTTATGGCCACACCGAGCATCTCTGCCCACCCTGGCGGCATTTCTGGCCCCTGCTGGAGCATTCTGTGCAGCAGGGCGAACAGAAAAGGAACCAGCTTGAGGTCAGGGAGGTGGTCTGTAATGACCTGTGGAGAGAAAGGCAGAACATTTTTGATTGAACAACAAAATAACACCTGGGGCCCCTGAGAACGCTCTGAATCCAGCCACGTATTCCAGGGAAGAGGGAGGGTCCTCCCATCCTTAGGTGTCCCTGCAGTTGACTCTCATCCACTGAATCGGAGGGAAAGGGTTTCTCATGGTTCGGATGAGTCCCAGGATGAGCAAGACACACATGGTTTGTGACTAACAGCAGTCTCGGTGTGTTCCCTGCACTCCGCTTCTCCGCTAGGCAGGGTGGCCCTTTTGCCCCTGACCCCTGGGGAGGAAGGAGGTGCAAAAGCAAGCATGTTGGTTGCAGAGGCGGTGAAGCGGATGCCGTTCTAAGCAGAGACCCTCTCCTGAAACCTCCTCTCTCGCCCTCGCAGGGCAGCACCCGCCTGCTCAGCCAGGATACAGGGTGGCTTCCCCTGGTGGCTCCCCTTTGGAGAGGTGTGGTAGGGTGACCCTATGGAAAGGAGGACAGGGCTCCTGTACCTTTAACAGTTGCATAGAAAAGCTTTAACTGCTGTGATGAAGAGGGAATTTCACCAGGTTCCCCATATATACAAATGACACCTTTTGAAATTCCCCCTTCAATACAACTGTTCAAGATACAGGAGCCCGGTCCTCCTTTCCAGAGGGTCACCCTAGGTGTGGTAATAGGGAGGAAAAGCACCACTGGGCAGATAATGAACGAGAGGCAGGCTCTGGCTGCTGGAAACAGGTAAGACCTTTCATGGTTCTTTTTTGTGAAAGGCGTGACATTTCAGACTTAACAAAATTCTTCCTCTGGAGCTACAACAGATGAGATTTAAACAGTGAAAAAAATACAATCAGGCAAAGGGAATAACACCCGTACCGGAACAAACTTTCTTCATGTTTTTTGTTGCTTTTATAACCTAGATTTGTTTTTAAGGACAACACAAGGTTGTTGTTTTAAAATATCGCACTTCAGCTACATAAAGTGCCGTACAGAATTCTACAAGGAACAACATCAATTACAAATCTTCCTGAAAATCTTGTACGTTGTTCTTTGATAGCTTATACTAGAAAACTGCACAACACACAACATATCGAACCTATTCACAGGTTAATATGCACTGACATGGCGCTAGATACAGGCTGCTGAAAAACAACCCGTTCTTCTATATTGAAACATTCTTGAGCTTTTCTTTCTTCTAGGCGTTCTGTTAGCGAACTGCGTTTTGCCAAAGAATTCTTACTGGTGATAACGAGTCTAAGTCAAGTGTTCTGTACTTGAGATAATGAGGCTCGGGTCCAGGTGATTTGAAAGACCGTATTCTCCCTTAGGAGCCTGCCCATGCTTTGAGATCTTCTGGAGAAGTCCCTCTTTCGGCCCCACCATCTTCACAGGCGCGTTTGGTGGGAACGTGGGAGAGGGCCTTCTCGGTGGCTGCTCCGGTGCTTTTGAACTCTCTTCCTGGGGAAGCTAGACTGGCTCCCTCCTTGATGGGCTTTCGGAAGCAGGCCAAAACTTGTTTGTTCCAGCAGGCCTTTGGAGAATAATCTGTCCCTCCATCAATGTTAATTGACTTATAATTTTGTTGTGTATTTTAAATGCGTTTTTTCTTTTTTCCTTTTCGATGTATGTTTTAAACTTTGTAACGCCGCCTTGAGGCCCAGTATTGGGCAAAAGGCAGGATACAAATAATAATAATTTGCTTTTAAACATGCTACAGTCTCTCCCATTCTCAAAAAACCCACTCTTGATCGACTATCCCTGTCTAACTACCGACCTGTCTCCCTCTTGCCCTTTGTCTCAAAGATCCTGGAACGTCTGGTCTACTCTCGTTGTCTTGACTTTCTCTCTAATAACTCTGCTCTGGATCCCTTTCAATCTGGCTTCCGTCCTTTGCATTCCACTGAAACAGCCCTTACCAAGATCACCAATGATCTTCTTACTGCCAAGTCTAAAGGCCATTATTCTGTTCTTATTCTCCTTGATCTAACTGCAGCCTTTGACACGGTTGATCACGATCTTCTCTTAGATTCCCTCCACGACCTTGGACTCTGCGGCTCTGTCTATAACTGGTTCGCCTCCTATCTAGAGGGTCGCTCTTTCAGCGTGTCGGCTAATGGCAGCTCGTCCTCCTCTTTTCCCCTTTCAGTTGGAGTTCCGCAAGGCTCGGTGCTTGGCCCGTTGTTGTTCTCTCTATACATGCTGCCCTTGGGCAAGCTCATTCAATCTCACGGCCTCCAATATCACCTGTATGCCGATGATACACAATTATATCTTTCATCTCCGGAACTTTCTCCAGATGTTCACGATCGTATCTCGGCATGTCTTTCAGATATCTCAGCCTGGCTGCTTCATCGTCGTTTGAAACTTAACATGGCAAAGACTGAACTGCTAGTTTTTCCTCCTAAACCTTCTCCTCACCTCTCATTCTCCCTTACTGTCAACGATGTCACGCTTACTCCGGTCAAGGAAGCTCGTAGTCTTGGCTTTATATTTGACTCCTCGCTCTCCTTTACTCCTCACATCGAGGCAGTAGCTAAATCCTGTCGTTTCTTCCTGTATAATATTGCCAGGATTCAACCATTTTTGTCTGTCTCTTCTGCCAAGACTCTCGTTCACGCACGGGTTATCTCTCGGTTGGACTACTGCAACCTTCTTCTCTCTGGCCTTCCTTCGTCTCACATCAGTCCGCTGGTCTCTGTCCACCACTCTGCCGCTAAGATCATCTTCTTGGCCCGCCGCTCTGACCATGTCACTCCACTTCTGAAATCTCTTCATTGGCTTCCAATTCACTTCAGAATCCAATATAAACTTCTCCTACTGACCTTCAAAGCTCTTCACTGCCTAGCTCCTGCCTATCTCTCCTCTCTCATCTCACACTATCGCCCCGCTCGGGCTCTCCGCTCCTCTGATGCCATGCTTCTCGCCTGCCCTAGGACCTCCACTTCCCTTACTCGGCTTCGTCCTTTTTCTTCTGCTGCCCCTTACGCCTGGAACGCTCTTCCAGAACACTTGAGAACTACAAACTCAATCACTGCTTTTAAGACTCAGCTCAAAACTTTTCTTTTCCCTATAGCCCTCAAATATTGAGTTTGTTCTGACTTTACACTGTTGGTTTTGCCCTACCCTGTGCCTGTTTACACTTCCCTGTGCCTGTTTGCATTCTCCTTCCCTCTTTATTGTTTACTACAACTTATTAGATTGTAAGCCTATGCGGCAGGGTCTTGCTATTTACTGTGTTATCTGTACAGCACCATGTACATTGATGGTGCTATATAAATGAATAATAATAATAATAATAATAATAATAGAACATTTTTAGGGGATTCTGCTCAGACTTAGCTCAGAATGGAATGTCAGATCGAATAGGCATTGGAAGTGGCGATCCTTTTACTTAAATTGATTTAAGTGCTGAGTTCAAAAGAATAATTTAACTCTTTTGGTGCGATGGTTCTTAAAGGCAAAATCCAAAAGAGTTCACTTTTGCTGAGTACTAAAAGAACCCTCGCACCTAAAGGGTTAAATGACTCTTTAGAACTCAGCACTTTCAATCAATTTATGTAGCTAAAGGGCCGAGCCGACTGAGCTCATTGAACTCCACCCCCCAAGTGGATGCCTCCGACATCCCTCATAGCTCTCTGTACCCTGGAGGTACGGCTGCAAGCCCTCTTTGGCTCCAAGCTAATCTCCTTTATTTCAGGAAGGAAAAAGTTTCATACCAGAGCTGTTTCCTCAAAGGTGGTGGTGGGCAGCCAGGTCTCCTCCTCCTCCATCCTTTCCAGGAATTCCCTGCTGTCGTTCTCTGTGCAAGAAAGGAAGCCAAGGTTACCTAGGCAGGTTGTGGGCTCCATTGGGACGTTGTGGGCTCTCCCACACAATGGGCCTTCAAGAGGCAGCTGGACAGCCACCTGTCAGGGATGCTTGAAGGTGGATTCCTGCCCTGAGCTGGGGGTTGGACTCGATGGCCTTAGACGCCCCTTCCAACTCTGGGATTCTACCATTAGACCTGTGCTGGGCAACATTTCCTCATATCATACAGCTTCTAAGACAAAATGTATTCCCCCAGACTTTGCTGCATGGTCATCATAAGGTCGGATAAATGTGTCATCCAGGAAAGCAGAAGGGGGGAAAAGAAGAGTAGAAAACTGAGCAGTGAAGGAGGAGGAGGAACAGGTTTCAAGGTCAGAACGACGGGGAGCACTTTCTGGTAGGGCTAAACTGCACTGGCATGGGTGGGAGATGAGGCAGTTGCAATGCCCATATGCAAAAACATGCAGAAGTTAAGAAAATGCAGCTGGTTCAGGAGGAGGCACAAGCTTATCTGGATATATGGACTGCAGATGATACCCAGTTCTAGTTAAACTTTTCATCAAATCCAGATGAGGCAGTGGGCATTCTGAACCACTACCTGGGTGCGGCAATGGACTGGATGAGGGCCAATAAACGGAGGCTCAATCCAGGCAAGATGGAGGTACTGATAGTGGGTGGCTTGACTTGGGAGCCAGGCTAGGTGAAGGATCACCTCTCCTGTAAACATTTGCCTGGACCTTAAGATCCGCTTCTGCAGTCCTTCTCCGGGAGCCCTGCCAAAGGAAGGAAGGTTGGGGCTCCTCGGAAGAGGGCCTTTTCTGCTGTGGCACCCCACTTGTGCAGTGAGCTTCCCAGAGAGGTTCCCCTGGCACCTACATTGTGCTTGCTTCAGCGCCAGGGAAAGACCTTATTCTGCCAAGCATTTCAGTTTTTCCATTCGTTTTCATCTGGAACTGTATTTTATTTTTGCTGCTAGCTCCTGTTTGATTCTTTTTGATTTTTCTAATGTTTAGTTTTACACTTTCAACTGTTATATTGTTTTTTATCATCTCTTTTTCATTGTTTCACAGTTTATAGTTTTAAAGGTCGGGAACAGCCCAGAGAGCTTTGGCTACTGAGTGGCATAAAAATGTAAAAATAAATAAATCTACGAGTCCAGTCAATGCAGAGCGGCCTCTATCGTCTCCTGCTTCTTAACCGATCTCTTCTAGCTCCAACTTGATTTTGGTTCCATTTTCCTACCTCCCATCGGAGCCATGAAAATAAGAGAGGGTGGGTGGGTGGGTGGGTGGGGAGGGAGGGGGGATTTCAGGCTCCTGGGCCATCTTACCGATCTTAGGCTGCAACTCCGGCTGGAGGAGGCAAGTTATGGCAGCCTTCCCCCAGTGGCGAACGCTTGCTTCTTCTGCCGTGCAGCAGGGGACAAGGAGAGCAGTCATCAGGCCCTCCTCCGTTCCTGATGACTGCATCTGTTGCACAGAAAAGGAAAAAGGTGAGCCCGAGGACGGCCATCTGGGGCCCCTCCATCCCTTACAGCCCCAGAAAAAGTGCTTCCTTGCTGGCTGTCGGTCGACCCACCTTGGCAGGGGCTTTGCTCCTGTAGAGCTGGAGCAGCTGTGCGGTGGCCCTGGCAGCCCTCTCCCGTTGATGGGATTTGGGAGAGGATAGCAGGCTCATCAGGTTCTGCAGAAGGAAGAGGAAAGCTTTCCTGAAGTACCATTCGATCCATGCTTTGGGAACATACACAAGACATTGAACCATCCAGGTGATGGAAATAAATGGCATTGAACTCAACCACTGTAGAAAGGGGAAGACATCTGTGTTGGTCGAAAGGCCAAGAAGAATTCCATCATTTCCTACAATGGTTACGTGGGCTTAGAAAGTGATTCTGTCAAGGCCAGGCCTGCGTTTGAGATGAGGAAGGATTTGGGCGGCTGCCGCATTGGCTGCCAGCTCCTCTCTCCCTCTGCTTTGAATCACAGCGGCTCCTCCTTGCTCGGGATGCAGGAGCTGATAGAGGGGTGGCTGGAGCCCCGAATGCTGAGGTGGAAACTGCCTGAGTCTGTCCTAGAGCCCATGGGAAGGCCTGGTCTGGGGTGGTGCCAGTCACACCCAAAGCACCATCTTTCTCCACGAGCCCTGAATGCATGGAATGACAATCAGCAGAGCTCTTTGGAGTGGCTGGGCTGCTTCCGGGTCTTTCCTCCAGAAAACCAGGCCCTCCGCCTATAGCCTCCTGGGCCTTATTTGCACGCTTCCCCTCATGCAATGTACTGTTTCATTTCGGACCATGCATTGGTTCTGCCAAGCCTTCAGAAATCCACGGAAATCTGTGGGAATTACATTATAGGACAGTTGCTCTGGATTGATTTTAAGCTGGTGTTTTAGTATTTTTCCCCCCAGGGGTAAAAATCAAATGACTTGTATTTGGATTGCCTTACAAACAAATATTTGTTTTGTTTCGTTAAAAGATGTTATATTGATATTTTATAGATCCTGGAAATTAATTAAGAGATGTCTTCAATGCCTGCATCATGTGTCGCTGTTAACCAGAAATGTCTTCTACTGCAATAGTACGCAGGTCTACTCAGAAATAAGTTCCATTGAGTTCAATGAGACTTACTCCCATGTAAATCTGCATACGCCCGCAGCCTTAGTTTCCCTGGGTTCCCTCTCCTGCTTCTTATCATACCTCCAAGATCCTATGGAGGTTGTTGGGGTGCAGCTGCCACTCCAGGAGGGCCTCCATAGTTTTAAAAACGGCCTGGAATGTCTTGTGGTACCGTATCTGAGGAAAAGACAGAGGAACATTGAACAAATGGCTGCCAAGTCTAGGGCACAGGGGAGGCAGGAAACAATGCTGTCCCTACAAGAGGCACCATGAAACATGGTGGGGACACCTTCCCTCTGCAGCGCCTTCTTTCTAGGCTTTTTCTCCAGACTCCAGACTCAGCAAGAGGGCATCCCACACTCACTCGGCTTAGCAAGGGGGAGGAACTGCACTTTCCACAGTTCCAGTGCCTTCTTGTTCCCTCTACCCTCCATCCTGCTGAAGTCTGCTTTCTCTGGGTGAGTTCCTTCTCACCCAGAGAAGAGAGGACACAAAAGAGAGGACGCAAAACATCAAGGAACAGAGAGGTTTGGGACCATTTGCTTAATGCTTGGAAATGCAATTGGAGCAATGGGGGACTCGTAAGGCTTGAAGTCTGCTTTCCAAAGAGAAGTTTTCTAAAACTAACCATCAAGGTGAAAATAGAACTAAAGACACCCCAGACACAGATGTCAGAAAACATGGTCTGTCCCCAGAAAACTGGAGCCACTAGAGCACATTGTTGGGGTCCAGATTGACACTGGGTCAATTGTGCTGACAGAAGTGGTCTTCCCTCCCTCCTAGGCCAGCAACTCCAGGCCAAGCCTTGAAAATGCTACAGAAGGGGGCAGGAGACCCTGCTGAATGGGGTGAGTGGTGTTGTGGGAAGGGGAATCTGCCCAAAAAGTCAGCAGAGGGACCATTGAAAAGAGGAGGCCTTCCTCTCACAGAAGGACCTTTTGTTCCCAAATGGCAGATCCTGGAGGCAAACCCCCGGTCACTTTTGAGGGAAAGGACACGATCTAAGAATGGCTGCTCACTTGTACGATGGAGGCATCTGTGCCCTCTTCCCCTGCCTTTGCCTTGACGTCCCAGGGAGGAATGCTCATGATACTGGTGATGCAGGTATCTATCACCTCCTCCTTCTCCTCCTCTTCTAGATCTTGATGGCATCTAGGGGGCAGTGGGAGGAAGTGAAATAGGGATCTCTACCGGCCTGATACAAATGCAATGCATTATTTTAAGTTACTCTTTAGTGAGGCTCTTGACTTCTCACTCAAGCCCAGTCTAAAATCACATAGAAGTCATTGGGCCATTCCCCCACAAAGGCAATAGGTTCTGCAGCTTTCTCAAGTTCATCCCATGGCTATCTGCAGTGCCCTGTCCCACAACCAAAGTGTGCCAGTTCTGTGGGTGGGTGAGGCATTTAAATGTTTGTATACTTTTAAGGTTTACTATTTTTAATTGTTGTAAACTGCCCAGAGAGCTTCGGCTGTGGGGCGGTCTATAAATGTAATAAAATAAATAATAAATAAATAAATTGGCAGAAGGCAAGTGCATTTCTGCTAGAGGGTTCTTGAGTCTCCCTCTAAAGCACTCCATGCTGCAAATCTCAGGAATGGCCCCAGGGCTGGGAAGGGACATATAGCTGGATCAATTCTAGCCACTCCTTCGCTAATTTTTTGTGAACTATTATGCACTCATCACAATTCTCTAGAGGTAAAGCAAGAGCAAAGAGATACATACTCTAGAAAGAGGAGGGCCTCGATGCCCTGTTGGAAGGTGTCCACATCTCTGAGACATTTTGGTGTCCCCAGTAAAAGATCCTGTATGATATAAAAACACAGTGAAGTTAGGAAAAACATGAAAAGGAAGGCCGCTCAACTACAACCTTCTACCTGGCAGTGATCTTAATGGAACTCAGCAGGAATCACAGTTGAGTGGACATGCATAGAATTGAGCTCTGGGTCATGAGTGGAGCTAGGGTCAGAAACCACATTTTAAATCCTAGGATGAAAACAGGAACTCAGAATAGGACTTGTAGTGTACCTCCTTCTGTCCTTCCATTTGGTTCCAGACACAGACAGAAGGATGCATGTTTTCACAGCACATAAGTCATCGATACAGTTCTCCTGAGCCAGGGCTACTGGCTGAGATGGTTTTCCAAGGGTTTCAAAAGGAGAGCTAGGTGGACCCTCCCTTCTCAGTGGCTGTATATTTCTGAACAGCAGAGAGTGGGGCCAGAGGTGTACTGCTTTTCCTGCTCACCAGTATCACTGAAACATCTCTTGGCCACTGAAGGACCTTTGGAGGGATCTAAAAATGTTTGTTTCCCCTCAAAAATGAGGGCAGAATCAAAGACGTTCCAGGACAGAGGAAGGGATGGGACTGTCGAAACACCCGTGCACAAGGAGCTCAACAACCAGCTCACTGGGGCAAAGACATCAGCCCAATAAATTCAGCTGTTTATTACCTTTACATAGAGGACAACCAAGGACCTTGTCTCCAGAGGCCATTCAGACTTCTGCGCCTTGGTCGTCTGGCACATCAGTGTCACACTGCCAGTAAACGCATACTGGACCAGTGTGTCCTAGAATGCAAAAAGTAAAAGAGATAATGAGGCATTTCCCAGAAGGGAATGTTAAGGGCAACCGTGGATTCCCGGGGACGTGGTTCGGGGTGGTCATTCCATTAGCAACCTAAAGGAGAACCACTTTTAACCTTGGAAGGAAGGTTATGGAGTCCAGGGGGAAATGCTAGAAAAAGCTATCCCTAATGCGTTGCCCAGAGAAATCAAACTGGGTGGCTATTGCTAGCCCTGGCTGGAAAGGAGAACTTTCGAGCCAATGAAGAGGCCACGTGCAGGGCCCTACCCTCTGGCTCTGGAAAAGGGCAGAGCGATGAATGCCTTCCACAGATCCTCCTGATGCAAGAGGCAGGATCTGTTGACACCCATATGGAAAAGGCAGGATGTGGAGAAGAAAGGCATTACTTACACTGTGGCAGTAGACGTAATGTTGCAGGATCTTCTCGAGAACATCCCAGTCCATGCCAGCCAGAGCAGCCACAAAGGAGTGGCTGACAATGAGCAAGGACCTCACGTGCTCCATGCTCATTGGCACCTGCATTGCAAAAGAAAGAGGAATAAGGAAAGTCAGTTTCACCATCTGTCAAGGCGCTTAGCCCTGTCTGCAAGGAGGGGTCATTCACCTGAATTGCTCCTCTCCATGTGTATCCTAATTTCAGGGAAAGGGTGTTGGAGGGAAGGATTCATAATTTGGGGGAGACAGTGTTTCTCCATCCCAATCGGCGGGGAGAACATCACAGCCTACCTCCTGATCAACTTGACGTTGATACTCCCCCAGAATGGACAGGACCTCCTCTCTGTGGCTCATGGCACAAAGGGCAAGGCCACAGGCAAATCCCTGTGGAGAGATAACGAAAGACATGAGGGGCAGAAGGAGGCAGAGGAAGAGTCAAGGACTGGAGAGTCAAACCATGGCGCTGGCTAAGGGAGGAGCTACAGGGGCTGTGTCACCTTTACCTCTCTCTCCTCACTGTCACTCAGATTGCTCTCCTGGAGCAATCTGCAGAGGCTGGCCTGAATTGCCGAATGTTCGGACACCTTCATTGCTGCTCCCCAGCATTTATAGATGATGTTCTGCAGAAAGAGACCAGGGCATTAGAATCACGGACCCTCTCCATCAGAAACAGGCAGAAAAGAAAGAACATTTTATATGATTTATTAGCATTAGCATTAGCATTGATATCCTGCCTTTATCCTCTTGCAAGGAACCCAATCTGGCTTACCTAGTCCCCCTCCCAAGTCAGACTCCAGCACTCTAGCTGCTACACCACACTGCCGTTCTGTTAGATCACATCCAAAAGATTCTTGAATTGTGTCTCACAAGTCTTCTTATGGCTACCTACTGCTTGATCTCACTTAAGAGGGCCAGAATCGAAGGAGAATCCAGCTGGATCATACCAAAAGCCAATCTAGACCACCATGAGGTATCCCAGAGCGGCCATCTCGCTGCCTCTGGGAAGCACCACAGCGGTTGGCTATTGCCCGGTTCAGCTGTAGTTTTCCTCTTGCAGTTTCTTGTGAAATTCTAATACTCTATGTTGTATCACATTATTATTATCATTATCATTATTATTATTATTATTATTATTATTATATATTCATCGACTAAGAACACACCTTCTCACGGGGAGAAGCATGTGGCATCTGCATCACCAGTATCTGAAGAAGGCGAGCAATAAAAGTTTCCTCCCTGGGCTTGGTATCGTCAAGGAACTAGAGACGAAAAAGAAAGGAAAGGTCATAACGAAGGGCAAAAAGAATTGGAAGCCTTAAACTGCCTAAGCGGGTGCTCAGGTTGACATACAACACAGAAAATGCCGCCTCTTGCATAGGATGCTGTGGGGAGGTTGGTGCTCCCCTTCCCTCCCATCACTTCCTTTTCCACCTCCCTGCTTCCCACACACAACCTGCTCTTCCCCCTTGGCGTCTCTGAACCCGCCAACAGTTGAAAGGGGTGGTGGACTTCCCTGCTTCTACGGACACCCAGCAGCAGCTTGGCTGGGGTCGGAGAAGGTCCAGAGTCCAAAATCCTGAGCGCCATCCCCACCGTGTGCACTCTCAAACACACATGGCGGAGCAGGGCCTTCCCACCAGCCTAAACAGTCTCCTTAATTTCTTTTTATTTTCTCCCTCTTCCCTCCCCATCCACTTTTCCTTGTGTGTCATGTCTTTTTTAGAATGTAAGCCTGAGGGTAGGGACTGTCTTCTTTATGGATACATTGTAAGCCGCTCCGAGAGCCTTTTGGCTGAGGTGCGGGATAAAAATTAGGGGTGTGCACTGACCCCCCGCTCCGCTTCACTTGCAGATCCGCCATTTTCCGGATCGGGCCGCTCCGCCCCGCCCCCGCTCCGCCCACTTCCGCTCCGCTCCGCCCGGAGCTCCGGATCCGGATCCGGAGCTCCGTTTCCCCCCCCCATAGGCTTGCATTGAAAGCTAAAAAATTATACAACTTTTTTTCTGTTCAAGTTAGAAACCTCATGTTTGGCACCATGACACCTCATGGGGATATACATACGCACGCCAAGTTTCAAAGCAATCCCATCATCCCCTGATTTTTGGCGAATTTTTGAAAATCGGGCACCCCACACACAACATCCCTGCGAGGTGGGCAGGGGAGGAGGGAGGGAAGGCAGGCAGGCATGCAGCTGGCATTTCTGGGGGCATAAGGAAGTGAGCCAAGGATAAGCCAGTAATGCATATAAAATGGAATAAATCAATCAATAAACAAAGGAGGGGTGGAATTAAAAGAAGCAGTGTTGCTCAATAAACAGCAAGAAGAATTTTTTTTAAAAGGCTATATCTGTCTTTTACCAGCAATAGGGGGACGTGCCCGGGGGAGGGGGAAGTAGGTGCCAGTTCAAGACACTGACAGCCACCAACAGCTCTGAGAAGAAGTAAAACGCTCACTTCAACTCATAACAGGCATTGCTCTACCACTGAAAAGTGACCATTCACTTCAACTCATGATAGGCATTGCTCCACCGTTTTACTCTCTTTGGAAGGCTCTAATGGCCTTCCAGTGCAGGAGAGAGTGGGGGCACGTCCACAATGAGATGCCCTAGGGGAGCTCATCCCCTTGCACCACATCGATTCAGTTGTTCACCAAGGTTAGGGTGGGGAGCAGTGCTGTGTTTCTATCTCTTATTCTTGGCTTAGTATATGATTTCAGGTTGTGTTTGTGCATTTGGTGGGGCTACTGTTTTAAAAAACACGGGGAAAAGCCCGTTCAGATGAAGAAAGAGAAGTTTCCCAGAATCCCAAGTTACCTGTTTTGCCTATGCCCTCCTCCAACTTTGGGATCATCATGACCGGGAGCTGACTCTGCCCCTCAGCCCTTTGAAAAAGGTATTTTTCCCGCCGATTTTTAAAAAACTTCTAGCCCGCGACCCGTACGATGCAGAAAGTTGAGAGTAGTCTCAAAATGACCCCCATCCACGACTCTCTGTGCACAAGAATTTTCAGAACGATAGCTTAAACCCCCCCCAGTTATCCCCGATTCTTTCCCTCAATGCAATCCTATGGGCGAAAAGCCGAAAACGCAGTTTGAGCCGCGCGGTTGACCCGATTTTCAAAAAAAAATAGCCCGCGACCCAGACAACGCAGAGAGGTGAGAGTGGTCTCAAAATGACCCCCATCCACGACTCTCTGTGCACAAGAATTTTCAGAATGATAGCTTCAAAAACAACGTAGTTATGCGCGATTATTTGCCGCAATGCAATCCTATGGCGAAATGTTTTCAAGATGGCGACCGGAGCGCTCCGCCTGAACTCGGAGCTCCGAAAAATGGGCGCTTCTCTTCGCCTTTCTTCTAGGGGGTCCGCGGTCCGCTCCTACTCCGCCTCTGGGTAAGGCGGAGCAGGCCAATCCGCTACTGCTTCTACGCTCCTAATCGGAGCGGAGCACATCCCTAATAAAAATACTCTAAATCAATACATAAACAAACATGCAGCGTGCAGATAAAACAGGAACTGGCCTACACACTCATTTCAGGAGCCACAAATCTGCAACCGTAACAAAAACATTGTAGCAGCCATTTGCCAACCACTTGGAAGTCGCAGCCTGTGGGATTTCTCAGCAATTGCCATAGAGTTGCCATCTGAGCCAAATGTATTGGAAGCAAAAGAAAACCTCTGGAAACAGAAGACCAGGGAACGGGGAGGTCCCCAGGAGCTTGCTTCCCACGCTCGCCGAGCTCGGCCCTGTTTTGACCAAACCAGCCCCGTGAGGGCTTGGCGTTGCACGCGTCCCAGGCTTCCAGAAAGTGCTTCATTCCCACGACACGCCATTAGCGTGCCGTGGGAGTTGTGCCATTTCCGGAGTCCCAGAAATCACACTTTCCCCCTCTGCCGGGCCTGAAAGGGCCTCTTAGTGCAAGATTTACGAAGCCCTTTCGGCACCAATGGGCAAGGGAGGGGGAAGTGTGGGAAAATGTGTTTCTAGGCCAGCGCAAAGTGTGCAGATTCCCCCAGGCATGCTACTAGCACGGCAGCGGAAATCTGCGCCCTTTCCAGAGCCCAGGAAAGCATGGTTTCCCATGCCTCTCTCACCTCCCTCGCCCTTTCAACCCCAATGGGTGCGAGGGGGGCAGGAGAGCACACTAGGCAGAGAGGGAAGGCCATCGGCAGGGCAGGAAAAAATGCACATTTCCCCCCACACCCAACTGGAGAAGCGTCCCCATTGTCCCCTAAGGGGCCATGGGGCGAAATTCCATCAGATGAGCTCACCAGGGCTTGAGAGGGACGAGCCCTGGGAGTCTGTTGAGCTCGCAGGCTGTGGCGGATTTTCAGCCCACCCCTAATATAGACAACACCTGAAAAGCCACATGGCCTTAACCTGGGAGGTAACACCTGACATCCCATCCACAGAAAATGCCACAGTGGGAGGCAAGAGATTGGAGGTGTTCTCCATAGAATCCCTTTTTCTGGTAATGTAACTTCTCTCTAATGACTAGCCCCATTTGCACCGAAGTTACAGCGCAAGGCAGGAGAACACTCTGGACAAAGAAATATCCTGCTCCATTAATGGGAAGCACAGAGGGTCAGAGACTGACTTACCAAAAGGCTGATTAAAAGGCTGCTGTGAGGCTCAGGGGCTGCCCCACTGTCTTCTGGCAGTCCTGTCAACAGAAACAAGATACAGAGAACAGACCTAGTAGAAAATCACTTCCATGAAACCACAGCTTTACCCTTCCACACCCCATCCATTCCTTTTCCCTACTAGGAAGTTGAAACACTTCCTAGGAGATACTCCACATGGAGAGAGAATGAAATCGCACCATCAAAATTGGCGCTACTTATGAAATGACAGGAGGGGAAACAGTCTTTGAGAAATGAGATTGGGATTCTTACTCAGAAAGCTCAGACATCTCTGGACTTCTCCAGTTGTGTCCTTGGAGGACGAAGAGATCTGGAAAGAGAAACAAGAAGTTTGAAAAGGAGAGCAGAGCAGGCGATCCAGTTCAACGTCCAATTCTGATGCTGTACTTCTGGCATGGCTGCTGCTTCCTCAAAGGCAGCTATCACTGAGTCCCCACTGGCATGATCCCCTGGGGCTGCCCCTCCTTTTCACCACTTCCATCTCTCCTTCACCTGCCTCTCACTCTGTCCCAGATCACAGTAGTACTGGAGAGGAGGAGGGGTCGCATTACATGCCACTGACTCCTGGCTCTCTGGCTATCAAAGTGGTAGCAATGAAGAGAAAGAGCAGCATTAGCAGGTGAGAAGGGAGACTCACTGAGGGACGGGGCCCATTGAAGGGACCTCAGTAGGTGAATAAAAGGATCTCACAGACCAGCTAGATGACCTTAGATGGCTCATATTAGTGCCACCACCCCGTTTAGGAGAGTGGTGCAGACGCAGCCTCGACAACGCTGAGCTAGATGGACCAATGGCCTGACTCAGTAGAAGGCAGCTTCCAATGTCCATATAGATCCCCTTCCACAATTGTTGCTGGAGTGGTGAGGGAATCAGGAAGGTGGGAGCAGGAACCAGATGTCTCTGGGTGGCCCGGAGAATGGGCTGCTCTTCTGAGGGCCCTCCTTCCTTTGGCAATGAAGTTAACGATAAGGTGGGTCCACCAGGAAGCAGTGTGAGGTCAAATACGTTGCTGTGTCTCCATTGGATTCTTCTTCAGAACCATCCCTAGACAGGGAGGTATTTGGGTGCCCCTCCAGCAGACACTCAGCCACCTCCTCTCCTCTGCTTCCCTCCCCACCAACACATTCCTGGCTTTGCCTCTTCTCTCTCTCCTTCCCCACCCAGCAGCCGCCACCACCCACCTCCCTCCTACCCACTTCCTTCTTCCTGGGGGCAGCATGCTGGTGCTGGTGCCTCCCCATCCTCTCCTTTCCCCATGGTGCCAAGGCCAAACTCTCTACATGGCACCTGGTTGCTGCTAGACTCTCTCCCACTGCAAGGAACTGGGGGTGAGGTGGCCTTGGAGACAGCCTCTGCTGCAGCAGCAGGAGCAGTCTCTACGGCCACGTCACCCTGAATGCCTCACTATGAGGAAGGCCCCCTTGCAGCAAAGCGTTTGAGACGGGCGGGTTCGCCAGAGAGCCACACCGGCTGCTGCTTCGGCTGTGGCAGGCAGCACGTGGCAGGGCTCCCCAGAAAGCCTGCCTGCTCCATTCCTAGCTCTCAGGGGTTCTCAGGACTAGGCAACAGGTGAGCAGGCAGTACACTGGAGAGCCGTGCTGAGTGTGTTCTGCTATGGCATGTGATGCAGTAGGAGAGTACCCAGCACAGGGCCTCTGAGAGGAATTTTATCAGGGGGTACAAAGTTTCTTTGGGGGCCCTTCCCTTCTCCAGGAGTCATTCTGTTTTTATCCACTACGGTTTTAGGCCATGAGCTGCAGCCTGTAAGGTCAAAAGGGGTATGGAAGATGAGAGAGGGGTGGAGTGGAGCACTCTGTTAATTTTCTGCATTTCAGGCCTTCTGCTCTTATACTCCCTCCATGATAAATGTAAATAAATATAAATAAAATAAAAGAGGATCAGAGACAAGAAAGCACATTTGATTTGAACATCTTTGTTTATGCTACAATACAGATAAGGAGAAAGTATTCACACTGAAACATCGTTTGATATTGCAAAGCAGATCAGATCATCATAAGTACTACCCTATTTCTTCGATTGCAAGATGCACTTTTACCCCCATATAAACATCTCTAAAAATGGGGTGTGTCTTAGAATCGTGGGTGTGTTTATTATTTCTTAGAATTAAAACTTCTTTTCTGTTGGCGGTACTGAAATTAGTGTGCATATTACAATCGATGGCGTCTTAGAATCGAAGAAATACGGTAGTAAAAAAAAAAAAAAGGTAGAAAAACTTACTATTCGTTTAAAAAAAAGAACTTTCCTGGCCTTTTTTGTGAAAATGTTTGAATCACAGCATGAAAATTAATTGTTCTGGCAATGTTTGATTCAATGCTTAGCCTGGCCAAATCCACAAGACGTTCCTGAGACATTGTAGACCTTAAATAATTCTTAATTACCTTAAGTTTGTTAAATGACCTCTCTCCAGAAGCTACCATTGTTGGAATTGTTAATAGTATTAAATACAAACATTTGGAAACGGGTCACCAAGTCTGTACTCTGTTAACAAGTTCAACAGAGCTAATGGCTTTAACTGTGCATTTAAAAAAATTGTTTTATGTACTTAGGGTAAATATTGCATTTCTTTTCCAAAATCATCACCATTAAGGTCAGCAGGATATTGCTCTGATAAAGATAAAGTAGGGTGACCATATGGAAAGGAGGACAGGGCTCCTGTATCTTTAACAGTTGCATAGAAAAGGGAATTTCAGCAGGTGTCATTTGTATATATGGAGAACCTGGGGAAATTTCCTCTTCATCGCAACAGCTAAAGCTGCAGGTGCCCTGCCCTCTTTTAAATCTGGTCACTCTAGTATAGCTCCTGCAGCTTTAACTGTTGTGATGAAGAGGGAATTTCACCAGGTGCTGCATGCATACAAATGACACCTGCTGAAATTCCCTTTTCAATACAACTGTTAAAGATACAGGAGCCCAGTCCTCCTTTTCATACGGTCACCCTAGATAAAGCTTTTCTCTCCACATCACTTCTGGACATGGGGGGGGGGTCTACACTACTGCTTTAAAGCACTTTGAAAACGTTTTGAAAACTGCATATGGAGTGTGTCCTGGGCCCCCACAGTTGTCACTACTGTTATAAAGCGCTTTAAAGCACTTTAAAGCAGTAGCGTAGATGAGATATTTCCACAAGAAATCAAGGAGTGCTTAAAATACGAGTGCTCTCAGCCAGGCCAAACTGAGGAGAAATCTCCCGCCCAAATGGAAGCCCCCACCAATCTACTCCAGACTGCTAGATCCCAGTCCCAACAGGCCTGGCCAGCTGATCCCCGATCTCTCTGCTCTAAAGAGCTGGGGACGATACATAAGCATCTCTAAAGTGATGCACACTGGAGCAAAGCTTCCCAACATCAGATATACACTGATGGGATCTGAGCCTGTGGTGACTTCTCTATGAGGAAAGGTGATCAAATCTGGGCCTAGTCACCTCTGCATATCCAGGGCTGGGTAGAGGGGGGGCAGTTGGCATGGGCTTAGAGGGGGCCTACTCCGAGTCCCCCTGGTAGAGGCAAAGGGGGACCCTTTGGTAAAGATTTGTTACAAAGTAGCTCTCCTGTGAGTGAGCAGCACTGACTCCATTTTGAGACAGCCAAAAAGCCAAGGTGTCTTCACCCCCCATCTCCAGCAGAGATGAGACAAAAGCACATGAATTGGGCTGAGAGCAATCACAAAAAGCTAGATCTAGCGAAGCGAGTCATACTTTCGGTCTGCAATGGTGCAAGAACGTTTTAATGGATTTGCAGTTTTGAACATTAACATTGACAAGGCAAAGGTGCTTGATTTTTCAGTTGTTGTTGATGAATTTGCCCAAAGAAAAGCACGTAAAACATTTCTGAATGTGAAGAAGGGATGTCTTAGATACATCTTGACTAAAAGTGCTTGCCATTACCGTTCTTTATAAATCATTCTAGTTCACATGTATTAAGAACTGATTAAAAATACTTAATGAGCAGCTTGAAATGGGGCCTACATTTCCCATCTGGCCTGATCCTATTCCCAGCTTTGCCCAGCCCTGTGCATATCATATTCTCCATCCTGTCCTCATGGTTTATCTGCTTTGGGAGAATGAGAATTTCACTTGCAATTTCTGCGTCCTTAGGGAGGATGTGGCGTTAAGGCTTGTGAACATTTACTCCCAATTTCCCTGTTTTTTGGTGCATGGTTGGAAACTGTAGAGCCTTACCATAGGTTTTTTGTCTCATGAATAATGGATCATAATTTGTACGAATTATGATATATAAAACTATGTAGGCTTACACAAAATGTGAATGCTAGTCTTCACACAGTATATGCAAACACTTTCTGAGATCCCAGGAAATTTCCAGCTCCCCTCCTTTGGGGGTGTACACCCTGCACCCCCCTCTCATGGGCCCTGACCCAGCATAGCTCTCTGGAGTAATGGGCAGCCTGATTCCAAGCTCTGAGAACACCTCAAGGCTAGGCATAGGTGCACTGTTCCAAAGCATTGGAGTAGGGGGAGAAGTCATCCTCCCAGCAGAGAGGTGTGGAGTTGCAGTTTCTCCTTCTGCAGACCAGCTAGGATGAGGATGTAGCCAGATTGCTCCTGCCCTCACCGCTGCCTCCGCCACCATTGCCACTTGGCCACTGCTGCCACCCCATCAGAGGTCCTTTGACACCCTGCACAATTTGGAACCCAGAAAGTCAACCTGATCTGCCCCCCCTCCCCATCGCCCCAGAAATGGATCTGCTCATCTGCTGTCTCAGAAATGTGCACCATCGATAGCGGAAGTTATCCAGAGTCTCTCTTACTTTGGATTGTAGCTCTTCCAAAATGTCACTGAGTTGAGACCTCAGCAGATCACGGTTCTGGCTCACGGAACCACTTGGAGTGTTGCCTCGGCCCTGCACAAAGGGGAAGACAAGGACATCCCTTAGAGAGAGAGGACTGGCAGAAAGAAAGGGGTGCTCACATCTGCTTCCTCAGAAGGCAGATGAGAAATTCTTGGCACTCCGCCTAGGCACCCACGGTCATTTGTCTGCATTAAGGATGCTTTTGCATTTGAACCGCTCTTCAGTATTCCCCATGAAAACAAGACAGTAGTGATAGAGGAAGAAAACAGTAGTGCTCGAGTAGAGAAAACGCCTCCTGTTTTGCTGCATTCTGAGGAGTCAAGAGGGTTTTTCCCATATAAATTCAACTGTAGGATTTTGTTCAGATCAATAATACACGTGGAATGTCAGAACTCAGTACTTGGGAGGCAGGGCAAGCAGACATGCAAGGTCTATTCATTCACATTTTAGAATCTTGAGCAAGGCAAGAAAAGAGCTGTGCCTGCAATTCTGTGTTTCCTGGGTGGGTATCCAAAGGGCCATAGGATTCTCCCCACTCAGGCTGAAGAGAAACTTCTCTCTCTTAGTCTGAACGGACTTTTCCCAGTGTTTTTTAAAACAGTAGCCCCACCAAATGCACAAACACAACCCGAAATCATAGACTAAGCAAATAAATAACAGATAGGAAACACAGCACTGCTACCCACCCTAACCTTGGTGAACAACTGAATAGATGTGGTGCAAGGGGATGAGGTCCCCTAGGACATGTGGACGTGCCCAGTGCACACACACTGTGTCCTGCCCTTGGAGGGTCATCAGAGTCCTCCAAAGGTTAACCAGTGGAGAAGCAAGCTATGCCTATCATGAGATGAAGGGTTAGTTTGCTTCTTAAAGAATGGTCCCTAGACAGGGCCAGTCAAATTGGCACAGTTCCCCCTCCCCCTGGGCACGTCCACTTCCCTCTTACTGGTAAAAGACAGATATAGCCTTTTAAAAAAAAAATTCTTCCTGTTGTTTATTCAGCAACACTGCTGCTTTTAATTCTACCCCTCCTTTGTTTATTTATCTATTCCATTTTATATTTATACACCCCATAGCCCAAGCTCTCCTGGCTTTTCCTCTTCAGTGAAGTCAGGCAGGCTTTCATTGTGCTTCAACTCGTTGTTGTTGTTGTTGATGTTGATGTTGATGTTGCTATTAATATTAATTAGTACTGCTATTAACATTATTTTGTTGTTTAGTAATGGCTGTGATCACAGTGCAGTCAATCAACTCTGAAGCAAGGATCACAAAGCTTTACTCTTATCCTCCTAGCCTCCTAGTTATGGGATGCAAAAGAAAAGGCATCTCTCTGTGCTGCTCCCACCTCACAGGGATGGTTTGGTTTGCATTACTGGCTTTGAAACAAACCTTTGCTCACTTGTGCCCCCAGAAATGTCTGCTGCCTGCCTGCCTGCCTGCCTGCCTTCCCCCCGGGGTGCTACTGTGGTGGGGCATCTGCCGGGACTGACTCCCCTAGATCTATGGCATATCTCTGCCTGGCGCTCTGCCCGCCTGTCCTCCTCCTCCTCTGTGACTGCCTCGCAGGGATGGTTTGCACTTTGCAATGCATGACTTTACTGCTGGCTTTGAAACAAACCATCCTTGCCACACTTCCTTATGCCCCCAGAAATGTCTGCTGCCTGCCTGCCTTCCCTCCCTCCTCCCCTGCCCGCCTCGCAGGGATGGTTTGTGTGTGTCTTGCTTTGACTCAGGGGATAAGTCCTTCCTGCGTTCACTTAGACTTTTGGAAGTTCCAAATAAATTTTTCAAGTGTGGAAGAAGATTCATATAGGTTTATCTCTACTCCCCAATTCATGGCATGTTGGGATTTCCTTTGAAATGGCCCCATTGAGCTGTCTGCAGCTTTAAATCCCTGAGATACTGGGGTGTCCGATTTTCAAAAATTCCCCCCAAATCAGGGGATGCTTGAATTGGCATGAGTCTTGGCATGCGTCCATGAGGTGTCATGATGCCGAACTTGAGGTTTCTAACATGAAAATTGACGTAGTTCTAGCATGGGACTTGATTTGGGGTGAGTTAAAAGGTTAAAGCCCCACCAAAAATCAGGGGATGATGGGATTTGCTTGAGGCTTAGCAAGCATGTGTATACATGGATAAACTATCATGGTGCCGTGTTTGAGGTTTCTAACGTGAAAATTGACGGAGATATCGAAAGGGGTGTGAATTGGGGTTATGGGAGGTGCGGTAGAGGTTAAAGCCCCACCAAAAATCAGGGGATGATGGGATTTGCTTGAAACGTGGCATGATTGTGGATCTAGATGGCATCTGTGAGGGTGCATGTGTATATGTCCATGAGGTGTCATGGTGCTAAACTTGAGGTTTCTAACTTTAACAGAAAAAAAGTTGTAGACTTTTTTGGATTTCAATGCAAACCTATGGGGGGGGGGGGAAGCGGAGCTCCGATCCGGATCCGGAGCTCCGCAGCGGAGCGGAGCAGACTATAGGCGGAGCAAAGCGGCCCAATCCGCAAATTGCGGATCTGGAAGAGAAGCAGAACGGGGGTCCGTGCACACCCCTACTTTGAAGCTTTTGCTATTCTCTGTGTGATACAGTCTCCCTTTCACTGGATGACCATAGTCTCACCTTTCCTAATGTTTAATACTCTTTCCCCCATCGCCTTTCTCATATCCATGCTCACAGATTCAGCATATTGCTACCACTAGGGCGACCACATGAAATAGAGGACAGGGCTCCTGTATCTTTAACAGTTGCACAGAAAAGGGAAGATCCCCTGAGATCCCAGTGATATAGGGTGGGATACAAATGTTTTAATAGTTTTAATAATAAATTTTGTCTGGAAATAGGGCTAGGTGGACACCTCCATGTTATTTTTTTTTTCAAAACAGGGATTTCATTTTAAAAGATTTAAAAATAATAAATTTAATACTGAGGATTGTATTTGAGAACATATTGCTCTGGAGAATGGTGGGAATGACATCCACCAGCTATATCCGCCATGGCAACAACCCAGCAGAAGCCCAAATGGACAATGGGCAGGGCTGGGAAGGCCCATTCTGGAAGTGGGGAAATGGGTCATTCCAGCCCCTCCCACATGGAGATCCTGGCCTTTTCTTGGCTGATGACATTGCGTCGGCCAAGAGAAGGCCAGGATGGGCCTTGGGAGGGGGGTGGCAGGACCATGATTTTCCCAGACATTTGGGGGGAGTTTACAATCTCCCCCTGGATCCCGGTTGGGGGGCAGGATTTTCAGACCTGTTTGAGCAAATCTGGGCATTTGGTCACCTTAGAATAACTTTTTAAAAATATTACATTTGAATTTGCTGATCCTTCTTGATGCTGAACAGGGAATTTATTTAGTATAGTTCTATCTTTCCTTTCCTTCAAGGAACTCAAGGTAGAATACATGGCCCTCGCCCTCTCATTGTTTCCTCAGTACAATCTTGCATTGTTCTTAAAGCTTAGGGCCTAAAATTCCTTGAGGGCAAAAGCCCATCCAAAGTGGCACGCCTGATCCTATCCTAAAAGCATTTTTCTTCCGGTCCCCTTTTCAAGTCATGCTTCATTCCATCCAAAAGTCACTATGCTCCTGACAGAACATTGTTACTATGCTCTGAGAGCAGCTGTATTATGTAGCTGTATTTGTAAACTGCCCAGAGAGCTTCGGCTATTTGGCGGTATAAAAATGTAATAAAGAAATAAATAACGATGGTTCTGTTGCCAATTAAAAACATGGCTTGGGCTCTTTCAGCAAGCAAACACGTTTGGAGGAATTGCATGGAGGATTTAATTCCTGGCTCATCGTGGCGTTATATAGGGCTATTTCTGCCGCTACTATGAAGCAAATACCAATTATACCAATCTACCAATCAATGCAAGATGTGACATTTTTGCAGGGGGTAATGTCAGGATTTTTTGCCGAGGTTGTTGGAAAATCACACTCTGAACCAGAGTTGAGCAGAAGTAGCAGCGTCTCTCAGTTTAGGACACAGCAAAGACTCAATAAGGCAAAGGACTCTTTGTAAGTTAAAAGCAAATCCTTTACTGACAGTTGAAATAATTTAGTTATGGCAGCACATATACAAATACCCACAGACGATCAATACACAGCAGCATACATCAAGATGGGGTAAGATGAAGGATGAAAAAGCATGAAAAACAGCTACTTGTATAGGCAGTCCTATACAATGATGCAATCACCAATTGATTAATTGCAGAAAATGCTTCCATACAATAATTCAATAAGTGTCCAGCTGAGACCTTGACATTTAAGGGAATTGCACGTTCTGCTGACTCCTCATTTTCTTCAGGTCTCCGGGTAATTGTAAAAACAGTGGGAAAAGAAAAACCAGATCCAATCCAGGATCCAACAGAGGTTTATGTGTTTGTTTTGTTTTTTTGCCCAGCACAGATGTGCGTAAGGACTACATGCAATTTTAAAATATTAAAATCCTCACAAAATATTAAATATAACTTTACTATTAAAGCAAAATATTATTTTATACATGAATGACGTAAAGACTATTCTAAAGTATAATTTTCTAATCTAGAATGTTCTTATTTATATACCCGATACAACATTAAATGGGTGGCAAAACAGGTTACCAGAAGCTGAGATTTGTCAATAGGCATTGGGGTAAAGCCGTTTGGGATATTCTATCTATCTATCTATCTATCTATCTATCTATCTATCTATTTCATTTTTATACCGCCCAATAGCCAAAGCTCTCTAGGCGGTTCACAAAAATTAAAACCATGAAAAGCACAATAAAACGACCAACAGCCTAAAAACACAATGACAAAATACAATATAAAAAGCACCACCAGGATGAAACCACACAGCAGAAATGGATATCGGTTAAAATAGGGCATTTCTGCATCTGCTTCATTGACACCCTTTCTTCCTTCCACACGTTCATTCAAAGCACCATGAAAGAGCAACAGAGAGCTCAGCAGCACCAGCCAAGGACAAAACACCTGCAACAGCAGACCAGCTTATTGGCCAAAGCCCTGCCTGAACTGAAAGGCCACGGCCTGCTGACCTGGCCTCCATCCGCAGGGAATTCCGGGGCCTGGAAGTGGCCCCTGAGAACGTGCAGAGAACTTCAGGGGGCAATGAAATATAGTGACAGTAAGTTTGCAACAGCCAACAACATGCAATAATCATCAAAACTGAAAAACAACAACATGCAATCAGGTCTTATGGTAATGGAAAAACAGTTTGAATATGTGTATCACCACAGAGAGAAAAATACAATAAAACTGCACGCTGGGATTGCCTTTGGATATACAAACGTAAGAGGGAAGTTTGAATGAGCTGATATTTTTGTCATAAAACACTGGAATCGTTTGGGGGCGGTGTTTGGCTTTAGCAACCCCGAGGGCTAAAAGCAGGCCGCTTGAGCCGTGGCCGGCATGTGTGGCTTTGCCCACATTGCAGGGAAGAGGCAGGACAAGGGACAAGGCAGCCCTTGCCAGGGCCACGGCTGGAGCCCTCCGCCTGAGGCCTCAGCTGGGGTGTAGTCGTCTGTGCCTCCCCTTCCTCCGTTGGGGATGAGGCAGCCCCTGCAAAACAGACCCAAGGCGGGGGACGGGAGGGAGGGAGGGAGGGATGACATTATGGGGCAGGGCCCTGGTCTGTGACATCAAGGGGCATGGCCATACCCCACGACATCATCCAGGAGGGCCAAATGAGGACCGTGCAGCCCCCACCCAAAATGAGCCACCCATTTATTTATTTATTTAATTACATTTATATACCGCCCCACAGCCGAAGCTCTCTGGGCGGTTTACAACATTTAAAAATAGTAAACATTAAAAGTATACAATTTAAAAACACACACACACACACATAAAAAACAGTATAAAAACAACAGTATCCATTTAAAAACAACAATTGTGGGGTCCATTAAAAACAAACTTAACGTTGTTAAATGCTGTTAAAATGCTGTTAAAAATGCCTGGGAGAAGAGAAAAGTCTTGACCTGGCGCCGAAAAGATAACAATGTTGGCGCCAGGTGAGCCTCATCGGGGAGATCATTCCACAGTCGGGGGGCCACCCTTCCTGGCATTAAAGTAAGAAACAAAGAGAGTCCACTGCCCACGTTGTAGGAAGCATCAAGAAAAATTTGTCCCAGAGGTGCCCGACAGGTTGGCTGGCTGAGGGGGTGAAGGAAACACGCACTGAATCTGTTCGGGAGCAGCTTTGCAGCGGGGGGCGGGGAAGTCGACACGTGCTAATGGAAGAGCTGAGTTCGAATCCCTGACTACCTTTCAGAGAGCTCTAGAACCCAGGTGCCCAGCCTCTCCTTCCCCATGCAGCACGAAAGGGAGCGGGGGTTCCAGCACACTCAAGAGGGCTCTAGGCATTGAGAGAGATCTCAGCCCCCAGATGGGCCCAAGTGGCAAGGGACAATTTACGGAACAGAAGGGGAAGGAAGGTTAAAGAGGCAGGGGTGTCCCTGAGCACGTGCAGGGAGCCTTTCCCCCACCCCAGGGGTCACAGTGGTACCACAGTCTTCATTGCCATTGAGTCATTGAAACAAATCCAGCGTCTCCGCAGTCCTTCCTCTGCCCCCAAATCCCCTTCTGAATAAATGGGATTAAGCTTGTAGATCTGGACCGCGTTCTAGAGCGTTTTGTGCCACAGAGCCTTGCGTAATCTGAAACTAAGCTCTCGTGCTATTAGCGACACTTCCACCATTTCCCCAGTATAAAGGTGTAGAGTTTCGAAAGCTTTGCCAGTTGAATTTCTGCCTGCTGTGCAGCAGGGGCACTCCCAGTGTCCCTTGAAGGGAGGGCCACTCAGTCCTAATATGCAACCTAGAATTGACCGAAGGTGACAGTGGAGCTAAATACTTAATTAAGGTCAGACCCTGAAGGAGACCTGAGGGCCACTTTCTTCAAACTATCTTAACCTCACCCAAACTAAAAGGAGTATTAAAACAAATCACAAAGAGAATGTTCTGGTCAGCACTAATTTCATTCGTCCAGTTTTTATGAGGAAGAGGCTCATCATACTCTCTACCTTCGACATATCAAGAAAGGTGATTTGAAATGGTGACTCAGTGACTTCTTGACATTTCAGTGCCACATGAATAATACCCAGAGAGATGTAGAAATCTCAAATGAAACACTAGAAAGACCGAGTGAGTGATATGGGAGCTTCTTAACCTGAGCTTCTCCAAATCCAAAACTTAATGTATGAAAGGAACCTCTCGTGCAAGCACTTGAGTCATTGCTGACTCTTAGAGGGACGCCTGCTTTCGCTGACATTTTCTTGGCAGACTTTTTGTAGTGGGGTGGTTTGCCATTGCCTTCCCCAGTCGGCATTACCTTTCCCCCAGCTAGCTGGGTACTCATTTTACCGACCTCGGAAGGATGGAAGGCTGAGTCGACCTGAGCCGGCTGCCTGAGAACCAGCTGCCCCTGGAATCGAACTCAGGCCGTGGGGAGAGTTTCGGCTGGAGTAACTGCCGCTTACCGCTCTGCGCCACACGAGGTATGAACAGCATAGTTAATCAGAAATAGACACATATATGTTCATTTATTGGTGTATTTCCAACTATGCATTTTCATAATTTGAATTAAAAGAAACTGTTTTTCTCTGTGTCTCTAAGGTATGATTTTGTTTCATCTTTAAGATTCAATATTTTGATAGAGTAAAAAAAAAATTTAAAATTAATACGGAAAGTTTAAAAGGAAGGTAAAAACAGGAGTTCATGTGCCAAGTCGTAATGATGGATGTTGGGGAAAGTCATGTTTGAAACGGTCTTAAGTGGTGGGTTGGGAGAAATGGAAGGAGATGATAAAGAGATCAGAGAGTTTGGGGAAGGAATCTGTGCTTTACAGATATGGCAGAGTGGATGTGGACAGGAAACTGTTGACAATGACATAATGGGATTTGAGGAGGAGGAGGAGGAGGAGGAGGAGGAGGAGGAGGAGGAGGAGGAGGAGGAGGAGGCGGCATTTAGAGTACAGTTGCCGCATGCAGAGCTTTGGTACCTTGTCAACAGCGGAACCACTGGCCACTGACGAGCTGGTCTCCTCAGCCCCATGCGCTTCTGCTCCACTTGCGGGGAGCAGTTCTTGTTCCAGGCTGGTGTCTGTAGGGAAAAGCAACAACTGCAGTGAACCAAAACCTGCAGCTGAGATACAATTCATGACTCTCAAGTAATAGAACTGCCAAATCGCCTGAAGTTCTGCATCATGATGTCAAGGGTCGTGGACTCAGGTCTGGGGGCCAAACCCAGCCCTCCTGGATTTAGGCCCCCAATTTGGCCCACCTGGAGTTCCCCCGATGGCCCCACCCATGTCCACCAAGTAAGTACCCGTCGTTTGGGGCTTTCCCAGGACTTAGGAAGTTTACATTCTAATAGGCTGAACTCCTTCTCGTAAGGCCCTTTACACCATCCATTTCTCCAGGGGTCATCCTTGGATTATGCCTGTGGGTCCAAATGATGCACAGGGGATCCCGGGAGCAGGGAGGGATGATCCCTCCATTTTCCCAGGATAACTGAGACATCAGTTATCCCAGTTTTACCTGCGGTCCAGGGACAATCCCGAAGACTGCAGGTGGTGTGGGCACCTGTCCTGGCTTCGTCCCTCCTCCCCGCGAGTAGCAGGGGTCATCCGAGGGAAGGAGCCGGGACAGGGGGAGTCCAGGGCCATTGGGGGTGGGGAGCGGGATTGCTGCTTTTTTTAAAAAAAAACAACAACCTTAATTCGCTCCAGCTCTTCCTCCTTAAAACAAAAAAAGCCCACTGCAATGGGCGCGATGCCCGGGACATAGCACGGCCCATGTGGACTGAAGGGCGATGATCCCGGAAGCAGATAAGTCCAAGATCACCCCCTCTCCCTCCCTCTACACCCAAAGTTACTGGCAGAAGAGGCTTTAAGTGAAAATGTGCTTGTATTGGGGGTAATTTGGTCGTGTCCGTTTTGCCTTTCGACCTGATCACTGCTATAGTGTGACTCCCAAGAGCTTCTCCAAGATTCAGTTTTGCTCTCCAGCTGAAAAAGTTTCCCCACCCATTAAGTACGTGTAAAATAGAGTGTAAGTGAGATGCCAAAAGACCACTGTAAAATACCATTTGTCTCAGTAGTCATCATTCTAGTACTTGTGACTGGCCAATGGAAAATCGATTCATGCTACTGGTAAGGCAGTGGGGTGCCTATACCCAGGTTACGATGGAAATGTTATTGACAGCTTTCCCACAAGATTGCAGTCAAGTATTAGGTTTCTCCACACTCTTATCATAAGAGATATACCTAATCCTTCTTCCATGGATCAAAATGCACAGTGGCCAAGGCGGATGTAAAAATCCCCTTGAGAAAATGTGCAAGTTGGAATGAATCTTACTTGGCTTCCCTCAAAACTGCTCTTCGCCAATTGAACAGTTAAATTTCCACACTCACCTTCTGTGTCTGGCGCCCAAAAGAACATGCTTAGCCAGTTCCCCATAACGGCAGCTAAAAACAAGAATCAAAATAAAAATAATGTCAGAAGGATGAAATGATCGTGATCTCTTTGACCCTCCATTTGGTTAGACTGCCCTAATTCATGTCGTGCCCCTGAAGTTGGGGATGGAGGAAAGAGCGTGTGACAGTAGGCAAAGAGTAAGGAAAGAGAAGAGATGTGGAATTGCTAGATCCACAAGCATCACCATCATGGGTTCTGCCAATATCAAAGCCAGTCTGTTAGACAGGCTAAGAGGCCCGTCTAGGTGAAAACGATACTTGAGATGCAAGTGCAACCAAAAAGGATTCCACCATTCCATCTACTTTCCTTGGCTCTTGCTTGCTAGGGTTTGCATGGGTGGAGGCCTCCAATTTCGTATTTATCCATCTAAAGAAGATCTTTTCATTAGGATGGTGCTCTTATAGCCAGTCTTCCTTTTCAAAGTTTAGAGCAATTTTTCTAGGGCTTCCACTGTTCCATCGTTGCATGGATGGGGAAAATGCAGATTAAACCATTTCAAGGTGACTACACTGTGAAATCATTTGCCTTTGAGAAATGTTGGAATTACTACTCCCACACTTGCATTACTTAAACACAGCAACAGCATTGGATGGTCACAGACTATACACGGACCCTAAGTTCCTTCTCTGAAAATGTAAAGTCACCTGTAAAAGTAAACTTTTGAAAGCTGAAACACCACAAAATAACAGGTAACAGCAAACTGCTGATGCCCAGTCCTCCTAGCTCAGCAATAGAGTCAGGAGTGACAGCGAGTCCTGTAATTTCCCAGAGTCATCTGGCTTGCCCTTTGTGACCTCATCAGTCTAGGATGGACGATGGTGTAAGTAGGGTGACCTCATGACTGGGATTGCCTGGATTCACCCACTTGACTGTGCGCTCCAGGGGGGTGAATTTTACCAAAGAAACAGGGTCGCTACTTCTAGATGCCTGCATGGCCAGCCAAGCAGGCAGCTCACAGGACCAAGAAACAGCAGCCACTCGCTCACCCCCGTCATCACGTTCAGCTGTGCCATGTCGCAAATCGCAGCTCAACACCAGCTGTGCTCCTGTGCAGCACCTCAACCCACGTGTTCACTTGACTTCTCCTAGGGATGTAAGGGCATGGCCCTGAAGGGAGAAAGCCCTTACAATACTAGGAGAAGTCCAGTGAACATGCGGTTCCAGGTGCTGCATGGAGACACCGCTGGTGGGGAAATGCGAGTCGCAGCCCAGCTGTGCGTGATGAGGTGGGGGTGAGCATGTGTGCCAATGTGCAGGCTGTGGCCACTGCCACCATTGTCGCCATGTGGTCCTGCCAGTTGAGTTGACTGCATGGGGTGAATGACTGGGTGCTTCTTGGGGTGTAATTTTGAGAATTCCATTGCAAAATTCGGAGAAGTGTGAATTTCAGATAGCTGTGTTTTGGTTTGTGTACAGGTTCAGAATACAAAAATAGGTAAATCCTCAAAAGGAACCAGCTGGAGACAGCAGTCAGTGTAGTATTTGGATTATGTACAGATTATGCATTTGGCTGTGACCAAGATGACTGGTAGAGGTCTGAGGTGCAAAGACGCCTCCTGTCGGAGGTGTTCATCCTCTTGCAATGCAATAGCCTTCCTGTTTTGCTGCTCCCCACTCAGTCAGATATTGGCCTGCTGTGCTCAGATGGTAATTTGGGGGATACATTAGGTGTCATTCTAGCGCCAGAATCAGGTCTCTCACAAGGACCTGGTATACTTTCAGTTGTGAGCCAGATACTGCTTCCTCTGTACTGGACATAATAACAACAGCCCATGGTTGCATAACATAAAGTTTCCTGATAGGTTCCCCCCACCAGGAAGTTCAAAATGGACATGCATCTCCTGCAAACTGCTCAGTTCCTTATTTATGGCATAGGACAGGTGGATATGAGATGCTCTCTTTTTTCCAGCTGATGTTGTTTTTTACATTGACTGAGAATCAAAAGAGAGGATAACTGGAATTCCTACAGTCTGTTTTCTTGCAGTAATAAGCTTAGGGTGTTTCAGATGCAGGCCCGAAGGCAAAGCTGTTACATTCCTTTGTATGGAAGAGGTACTCTGACAACACCCCCTTCTTTGTCCTGTCATCGTCCCCAAATCACTCCCATCTTCTGTCTGTATGTAGGGCCAGGATCTCTTCTCGGTCATCCCAGAGTGCAGGACACGGAATAATGGGCTCCAGATTCCGGCTGGACATCAGGAAAAACTTCCTGACTTTTAGAGCAGTACGACAAAGGAACAGTTTACCTAGGGAGGTGGTGGCTCTCCCACACTAGAGGCATTCAACAGGCAGCTGGACAACCATCTGTCAGAGATGCTTTAAGGTGGATTCCTGCATTGAGTAGGGGGGTTGGACTCGATGGCCTTATAGGCCCCTTCCAACTCTACTATTCTATGATTCTATGATCCTATCTGGTTCCAAAAGATGGGATTTGCCAAAAGATTAGCACTTCTCCTAATAATTCCTTTTTGTATGCCTTTTGGGCAATAAACACAGTTTTATAAGCAATTTTCCTAATGGATTGTGTTTTATTCTTATTTTTCCTAATGGGTGCATGTTTGTATGTGTTTTAAATTGAAAAACTGCCTAGCAAATTGAAAAACTGCCTAGCAAAATTAGGAGAAGTGTGATTTTTTACAAGATTTTAGCCCTGCCTTTCCATTGCCGGAAAAAGGACCTAACCTCTATCTAGCAAGGAGACAAGAAGCCAGATTAAATAATTCCATTAGAAAGCTTTGTTTGAACCGTCATCAGGAAAAAAGGGACATGGAGAGGGCACATTTCCATTCTTCCTGCATTTAAATTGGCTGTTCCAAATCGGTCCCCAACTAGAGATACCTCCTACAAAGAGGAAGAGAGTTTCAGAAGGGGAAGATTTTAATTCCACCGGCAGAGCGCTGCAATAGCACGTACAGCAATGTGCTTTCACACTTGATTAGAGTGATTGTACGATCAAGGGAGGGTAGAATAGAATGAAAGGGAGGAGTTTTGTTTTTTTGTTTTTGTTTTTTTAAAAAAAGACACCAGACATATTGCAACATAACTCTTGCTTTACTAAAATGATTTCATTCAAATCAGGTGAAGAGCAGGAGAAGGAGGTTGCATAGGAGGAGATGATGTCCTTGGAAGCAGGCAATCACCAGGGCTTGATTCAAAGAAGAGGGGAAACAACAACAGCAGGAGGGGATCTACAGAGCGTCGTGAAGGCGCTTGCGTGCGCCTCCAGTGCGCCCCGAAAGTCATTGTGTAGATCCTGCCCATGATCTGCCACTGCGGTCTCCAAAATTAAGGTGTGACATCAAACTCCTCTACGATGGATCTTTTGCCATACCTTGAGGTGAAAAAGAAATGAGTGGATAACTTAGCCAGAGTTGACCCGTTTTTTTCCTTGGTGAAAGCAAAAGGATGCCCAGGCTTTTACTCCGGTTCCCACCCAGGCTGCCGCTCCAGATTCCAGTAGCTTCAAGCCAAGATTCCCATATTAAATTCATGGTTTTGTTAGATCAATGTTCTTTCACTCTAGGACGAAATCCAAACAGCCCCTAAGCACGACTCCACCATTCCAGCGACAGAGGGTTCAAAAGCGCTTGATTGATTAGTAATCAAGGCCTGGTCTCTTCAAAGGGAGCAATCAGACAAAGACATTGGGCATTCAGCACAGCATTTGAGCCTGCAAGGGGCAGGGCCCAGTTGCAGCATAAACCAATCAGAACCTAACACTGGGGCATAGCTAATTTTGCTAAACAATCTCCTATGTTTTATAAACAATCCCTTTGCCTTACAGTAAGTTACAGAAAGTTAACTTTGACACAGGAGGACTGGAGCCGAAGCTCTTGTTTATGTTAGATAAGACAGATGCAAGGATGCACTCAAGGAGATATTCTCGTATGCATGACATTTTGCCTGCTGCTTCACAGTTTCCTTTTAAAAATGGAGACACTTATGCTAACGGTTTGGTCATAGAACAGATTAACTAAGTTTAAACTAGAGAGTGCCCATGAGCATGTGCGGGTTGAGTCCCTTAGTACAACCCCCAGTTCCACATATTTTGGATGTAATATCAAAAGAGGACTCATAGGGGCTTTCTTCCAGCAACATGGCCAAATTCAGATATCCAAGCTGGTAGATCGAATACTGTTTCAGCCGTCCGTCTTGCCCCTCCCCACCGACATGCCCTACATGTGTGCTTGTCTGTGGGGAACCTGTTCTTCTCACTTCATAGGAAGGGACTGCCTACATAAGTCAGAGTCAGCCTGTACATGTCTTCTCTCCACACCCAGAAACACCCAGAAAAGCATCCCTACCTCACCCTCAAACCCACTTGCATACCCCCACAAACCTCAGCCTTGTCACCAAGGTAAGGTAATGTTTCACAGCCTCATAGTATTGGATCCAGTCATAAGCAGTAGCATCTGGTCCAGGTTTTGGTGGCGAGGTAGGGTAGGCGTCCACCAAGGTTCCCAGACAGAACAAGACACACAGGATCATGGCAATCACAAGAGGCCAGGACTTCAGACAGGCCACCATCTAGGGAGAAATGGATGAAAGGCACAAGTAAGTCAAAAGCTGGGTGAACAACCTTAAGGTGTCAAGTGCCTTTGGCTTAGTGCTGTAACTGTGGCCACCACTTTCAGTCCTGCACCAAAGAGTCAATGTTATGTCAATGTTCCTACACATGGCCGACTGGGTAAGATCTGGCAAGAGCATCACGCGTGCTCAATCTGCCTGAGAAAGAACCGGTCCCTGAAACATTTTGGAGGGGAATAAGGCCATAGCTAGACCTAAGGTTTATCCCAGGATTGTCCTGGGGTCAAACCTGTTCATCTAAGTGCCACACAGGCATCGCTTTGGTCTTGGTTTCTCTTCCTGTTTATTTATTTATTTATTTATTGACAGAGTTTGTGTTCGGTGTTCTTGCTGTTTTGCTATGTCGGCTATGTTTGTTATCACACAAATGGCAAGCCTAGTTAGAAATGTAGAGAAAAGCAAAGGACCAGGCATATCATGGACTTAAATTCCACCAAAGAACGGCAACAGCATTCACAGCAATGTCGTTTCACACATGATCTGTGTGGTTGTACGATCAAGGGTTCGCAAGCAGAGAAAAAGGGAGGGGAGGAAATGAAAACCCAGGGAGATTGCAAACATGAATCTTGCTTTATTATCATGATTCCATTCAGCAGTTAGGTGAAGAGCAGGGACAGGAGGCTGCATAGGAGGAGAAGCAGGCAATCACCAGGGCTTGATTGGAAGAAAACATCAAACGAGAGACCGTGGTATGATCAGGACTGGGTATGTCCTGCTCTGCATGCCTTGCTTTCTCCTGAAGAATAAAAGAATACCAAAGTTACTGCTAAGAGAACATTCCTCAGCTCTCTCTCAGACAACATGGATGATGCCCATTGGATCCCAGGTAGATTTGAATCCAGCCTTTTGACAGCACATACAGAGAGGCTCCTGCCTTTGCTGACATCTTTCTAGGATCAAAGTGCAGAAGGGGCACCCAGGCATTGACCCATCACCAAGCAGGCAACTCTGGCCAGACTATGGCCTAATCTACACCAAGCAGAATATTGCACTATGAAAGCAGTATATGGCATGTGTCAATGGGCCCCAGCAGTTGTCAGAGCACTTCAATACCAGTACAAAACAGTAGTGTGGCTCCTGCCTTTAATATAACGCTTTCATATCGCTTTCATAGTGCAATATTCTGCTTGGTGTAGATGAGGCCCATAACATGTCCTTCCCTGACTGTGGCAATGTGAATGATAATGCCGGTCCCCCAGTCCCTGATACAGACACAAACTCAGGGAAGAAACAACAACAACAACAACAACAACAATATTATTTGCGTGAAGCTTGTTTGCAAACCTGTAAGCTGATCTACTCCAGTTTTGAACTTATTTAACTATGCTAACTGATGGGTGTTCTTCGGATTTAGAGCTTTAAGAACCCAATATGATCTCAACATCATATTTTATATATGATTTTTTAAAGTAGGATATTTATTTATTTATTTATACTGTCCAACAGCCTAGGCTCTCTGGGCAGTTTAAAATCCAATTTAAAACTTTAAAATCACATAAAACCAGAATAAGTTACAGTCCAGGGAAGGCTTGTTTAAAAAGATATGTTTTTAGGAGGCGTTGAAAAGTTATTCCATTTTCCACCTCCTGAACCGCACAAGCAAGGGTTTTCCAGAGGGTGGGTGCCGCTACAGAGAAGGCCCGCCGTCGAGGTTCTTCATGGCAACATTCTTTCCACGTTGGGATGACGAGCAGGGCCTCCTCTGAAGACCATAAACGTCGCCTGGGTGTAGATAAGGGAAGGCGGTCTGCTAGGTATCCTGGTCCCAAGTTGTTGAGGCCTTTGTAAGATAATAGCATGGCCTTGTTGCACATGGCTCGGTAGCTAACAGGCAGCCAGTGCTGTTTTTTTTAACACTGGTTTTACGTGGGCAGAGCTAGGCGTCCCAGAGAGCTGCTGCGTCCTGCACAAGCTGCAGCTTCCGAACCACATACATGGGTAGCCCCACGTAGAGCACATTACAGTAGTCTAATCGTGAGGTTACCAGTGCATGGATGGCCATGGCTAGGCTATCTCTGTCCAGGAACAATACCAACCAAAGTTGATAGCGGGTGCTCCGGGCCACTGAGGCCACCTGGGTCTCCAGTGACAGAGGCCGTAGCTAGACGGGGCTTTATCCCGGGGCAATCTCCGGGACCGTCCCTGTGCATCCACAGCCTGCTGTGTTGAACAGCATCAAGAAGTTTACTGGGGCAACACACAGGGCCCTGCAGGAACGGTGGGACCACTATTTAGGAGTTGAGACCATTGTTAGGTTGTGAATAACGAAGGGCTCCCGTGTTTGTCTAAGTTCCGGTGCCTCACCCAGATTCCTTACTTGTGGTTACACTCACACCCCACCTCAGAACAATGTGAGGAGTCGGGTACTGTGAAGGATGCAAAAGACGGCCAAGGTGCCAGCACAGCGAATGCTCTTCTGTATGGAGCCGGGGTTGCCATGAGTGTCCCACTGGATCTGTGAGGGCAGCAGACAGACCCACCCCCATCTGCCTCTCAGGGACCCAGTCGCCCGCCCTGCATCCTGCCCTTTCCTCCCTGTGTTAATGGCGCCTGCCATGAGCATGGAAGGGGGAAATGCACACTTTCCGGAGGCTACGGAGATTGCGCACTCCCCCGCCCCCACTGCGATTAATGCAGCAAGCAAAGACAGGCACTTGCTGAGCACCCACGAGCCTCACAGGCACTCGGCAGAAGATCGCTCCGCTCTCAGGGGTGAGCACTAGCAGTGGCACGGCGGGCACCCGTGGGGCGAGCGCTGACTGATCTCACCCATTCCGAGATCATTCCTTTATTACTCTGCTTCCATTTCAAGGGCACGCTAGACCTGGGGGCTGTCTTGACATCTTCTTTGCCCTGGGGGGCTCCAAATCTGCATGGCATCACTTAGATGACACAGCCGCAGATTCTAAGCCACGCCAGGACAAAGAGCCAAAGATGTGCAGTTGGGATGTTGGGATGTTGGGATTTACCCTGACTTTTCCAGCCATAGCGAGGGCAGTCTGGCTTCTCTGCCTCTCTGCCCTCGCTCTGGAGCTGCCCCACAGGCGTTCCTGGGGGATGGTGACCCCTTAGCGCAGGGGGCAGGGCAGCAACCAGAAGGGTTCCAGAATACCCCACACTGCCTTGCCATGGGGAGAAGAATTTATCTTCTTCCCCTGTGCTGCTTCCTCCTCCTCCTCAAATTAATTGTTCTCTTCTGAGGTAAATTCTTCTCTTCTGAGGAAAATTCTTCTCTTCCCCTGAGCTGCTTCCTCCTCCTCAAATTAATTATTCTCTTTTGAGGTAAATTCTTCTCTTCTGAGGAAAATTCTTCTCTTCCCCTGAGCTGCTGCCCCCACTGTCGCATCCTCCTTGACCTAGACTCAGGGACGGACGGTGGAGGGGGTGGAGGACTGCCATAAACCCTGCGCTTCCTCTTTGGCACGGGGATTATCTGGTGCGACCCTGCAGGAGCAAAAGCGTGGAGTTTGGGGGGATGTAGCGCCAACTCAGCACTGTGAAGTTAGCCCCTTGGTCTTTATTAAAAATAAGAACGGTAGAAGAAACTTGCTGGATCACCCCAAACACCTAAATAGCAACTCATTTATTCCCATCTAGGCTGCATCTGAGAACTCCCTGAGTAAGACATGAAGTCAAAGGCTGCATTGGCACATAACCAAAAGGCATTCCTGATATAACTTGGTTCCCTATCAACGATAGGCATGCCAGTGAGTAGGATAAGTTTGACCATCCATCAAACTCTTAAACCCTGCCCACTGACAGGTGCCCTTCCCCTTTTACCCAGATGTCCCGCCCTAGGCGGAAGTTCCGCCACCGGAAGTCCCACTTCCGGAAAGAGTGGTCACCTGACGGGGATCACATGTGACCCCTCTAGGGATGTGTCAGGCCACCCTCAACCAATAGGAAGGGGTTTTGGAGCCCTAACCCTTACATGGGTGCAGAAATCCCCCCTAGATTTATATTTCGATCCAGTTTGGCCCTGTAGGGCGCACGTGGTCCTGTAAGGCCACCCCCCTTTGCTCTAGGTGGGTATAGAAGGGAGCCCCCTTTTGGCTCAGGAATACATGGGGAATCCTTGCTGATCCCAGACACTTCATCTTCCCCATCTGGATTTCAGCTTCGAAGACCTGCCCCCAGCAGGGACACTGACCCATCACAAGGGCTGAAAAAGGGTTACATACCAGTCTGGTCAATTTTTAAATGGAATGCACCATCTTGTTTCTTCCCCATAGGCAGCATATTTTTCATAGTACTTCAGAAGCATTTGTGCAAGTGGAATGAAATTCTCATACATCCCTTTAAATAAAATCTGATTCCATCTATGAGTGGACAATGGGTACATGACAATCCGTGAAACACAGACGGAAAGGACTTTACAAAGCCTGTTCTTCCCTAGTTTGGATGGCAAAAAACCTGCTTGGAAATGATCAAGGCAGCTGTATTCAACCCCTCTCGAATTTAACTGGGATCTGGAATTTAACTGGAATTTAACTGATCATGAGTCGATGGCTCCAGACACCTTGCCAGCCATTGCACCTGATTTAATTCCAAAACTCATGAGCCTGAAAGAACTTCATCGCCGTGATGAACTGATGAATGATCATGGGCGGGTGTCCTCTGGTGGAGATGTGCTGAGCTGCAGTGCTCCAATAACCTTATCCAGCAGCTAACCAGGAAGAAAAACTGGGCTTATCAGGCAAGTCCACTCACCCTCCCAAGACACTCTGTTAGCCCTGCTTTTCACTCACAGGAGACAGGATCTCACTTCTGTGCAACTGGAGGGGTTAAAGAATCCAGTTAGAATTATTCATCTGAACCTACGGCATCGAAAAATGCTGCATCCCAGCACTGCTGCGTTCAAGCAGTTGTAAAGTAGTTTTAATAAGCACTTGGATTTGTTTAATGCTTCTGGGAAGTAGTTCGTTAGAGAGAGACTGAAGCCCGGGTGTTTTATTATTTTATATTGAACAAGTCTGAGATTTGCCCTGGATCTTCCCAATTTTTTTAAAGATATATATATTGTGAATATAAACAAATAAAACAGAAAATACATCATGAAAATGAGGGGGGGGGGAGACGGAACCCATACATTGTATATATAGAATTATAATCATTTCTATCCTATGAACCATTTTAAAAAAGGGAGAGAGTTATACAAAGGTTTCAAGAAAAGCAGATCAAATATTCATATATTTATCCACTTGCAAGTTGTGTCTATATAACACTTGTTCAAAAGTTGATAATGTTATTAGGCCTCTGATCCATTGCATTATGGAAGGTGTGAATTTATCCTTCCAATGTGATAATATAAGTCTTTTGGCTGTCATAAGGGCTCTGAAGATCCATCTGCGCTGACCATGTGTTAACTTCCAAGAAGCCGGTAGGTAATTTAGGAGATGTACATTATTCCATATTATAGATTGTTTCAGTACAAAGTTCATCCTTGTTATAACCTCCTCCCCAAAGGGGACAACTACTGGGCGTTGCCAAAACATAGGAGTTAAAGCAGCATTAGATGCATTACATCTCCAACAGTTATGCAAGTTAGACGAACCCTTATTGAAAAGGTGTTGTGGAGTCCAATAGACCCGGGGGAGGGGGGGAGGAATTGCTGAATAAGACATAACCTTAGATCCATAGACGCTTCAGCTACAGATGCTAGAGCAAGTATCCATTGTTTAAGCAAGATAGGACACTCCAATTCTCTATTCCAATCTATTCTTAAACAATGGGTTTAGGAGAGCAGTTTTATCATTTCCAAGCAGTTCCCCCCCACACACCCGAACTAGGGGTGTACGACTTTGTAAAGTCTTTTCCATCTGTGCATGTCTTCACCCCTTAGCCTGAGACTGTTCTTCCTTTCAGTTGGGAAACATTGAGGCTCTCCAGGAAGCTAATTAAGTTCCCAGGACAGCATGTCTTGAAGATCTATATAAACTTGGAAAGAGCCTAATCCACACCAAGCAGGATATTGCACGATGAAAGCAGTATGTAAAAGGCAGGAGTCACACCAAGCAGGATGTAGCACTACGAAAGTGGTATGAAAACAGTATATGGTATGTGCCAATGGGCCCCAACAGTTCTCAGAGCAATATTGCTATAAAGCAGTAGTGGGAAATGTGGAAACAGTCCAGTTCCCATAATTTCGGCAAGACAGGCAGCCATAGGATCTCTCCTTTGGCTGCCAACCCAGTCTCCTCCTCTTCCTGCACTCAGGAATGCCCCCGTCTCCCTGGCTAGATCTACACTAGGGTTTGATAGTGGTATTGAAGAGCACTAATGACTGTTACGGTCCATTCCACATTCCATATACCGCTTTCATAGTGCTTCTCCCAGCTTTCTATTCCACATTCGTAATGATTTGATACAAAGTATAGGTCTGGCCCAAGTCTCCATGCTATACTGGAGAGGTAGTCAGAGTTCCCCCAGCAGGGGAAAAGAGAGGGGGATAAATGAAAACCCAAACAGAATTGCAACATGAATCTTGATCATTGTAATAATTTAATTCAAGAGTTAGGTGAAGATCAAAGAGAGGAGTGGCATAGGAGGAGATGTTGTCATTGGAAGCAGGGAATCACCAGGGCTTGTTTGGAAGAAGAAGTCAAAAGAACAGGATCACGGAGCTATAAGAACTCAATATGACCACATCTGCTTTTCCTGTTCACTTCCATGAATGTGCCTACTCATTCATAAATTGGCCACTGTTAGCACTGTCTGCTCTTAACTATTTTATCAAAATTTGTCATTGCTCTCTCCCAAGAAGTAAACGTCTTCTGATTTCCTGGCTGCAGTCAGCATCTGCAGTAATCTTTGCGCCCAGAAATACAAAGTCTGTCACTGCCTCCACGTTTTCTCCCTCTATTTGCCAGTTATCAATCAAGCTGGTTGCCATAATCTTGGTTTTTTTGAGGTTTAACTTTAACCCAGCTTTTGCACTTTCTTCTTTCACTTTCGTCATAAGGCTCCTCAGCTCCTCCTCGCTTTCAGCCATCGAAGTGGTGTCATCTGCATATCTGGAATTGTTAATGTTTCTTCCTGCGATTTTAACTCCAGCCTTGGATTCGTCAAGCCCAGCATGTCGCATGATGTTTTCTGCATACAAGTTGAATAGGTAAGGTGAGAGTATACAACCCTGCCGTACTCCTTTCCCAATCTTAAACCAGTCCGTTGTTCCGTGCTCTGTTCTTACTGTTGCTACTTGTTTGTTATACAGATTCCTCAGGAGGCAGACAAGATGACTTGGTATCCCCATACCACCACAGTATTTTTGTTTTCAGTGTGCTTGTCAGAAGACAGCACAGGAGACGTCATGGACATTGACGATGTTGTGTAATGGAACTGGAAACTTCTGTGAGTGGCCAATCATGAGAGTGAAATGAATCACTTGTTTAGAGAAGCTTTGGGTCTTCCTGAGTTCTAGTATTCTGAGTGAGGGAATATTCACAGGACTCAAGACCAAAGAAGATGAGAGCCCACTTCAGGCGTTCTTCACATACATAGGAATTCAGTTCCCAACACGAATACCACTGAAACTCTCATCTAGGACGATGTCTTCCAATTAGTACTTTCCAGGTTTAGAAGTCCACACTGGCGTATGGATCTCCAAAGAGTGTCTGGCTGCTGGTAGCTCACCATATCTGCAAGAAGAAGAAGAAGACAAAATGACATTCTGGCTTTAACAAACTATTGGGTTTCATAAGTGAAACTGCAGGCAAAGCCTATAAAGAGTGGTGCCTTTTTTGGCCATCCATAAGGATGGAGCACTTTTTCCTGAGTTATTGGATGACAATGCTGCATTCTAACAAAGAAATGCGGCCAGAAAGAAAGAAGGATCATCTTTAGTAACCAGGTCGGTTAATGGGAAAACAACTGCTATCCAGGACTTGATCCTGGATGAGCATGCCGACCTGGTCTGTATCACAGAGACCTGGTTGGATGAAGCTGGGGGAGTTAATCTCTCTCAGCTTTGCCCACCAGGGTTCTCTGTCGAGCAGCAAACAAGGCCTGGAGGGCGGGGAGGTGGAGTGGCAGTGGTCTATCGGGATTCCATCCCCCTGACCAGGTGCCCTGTCCCACAGTCTGCAGGGTTCGAATGTGTGTATCTGAAGGTGGGTGCCCAGGATAGAATAGGGATTCTGTTGGTGTACCGTCCACCCCGCTGTTCAACAGTCTCCCTTCCTGAGCTAGCCGGGATAGTCTCAAGTTTGGTGTTGGAGTCCTCACGGCTTGTTGTTCTGGGGGATTTCAATATCCATGCTGAGGCTGCCCTGTCGGGAGCGGCTCAGGACTTCATGTCCGCCATGACAACTATGGGTCTGTCCCAAGTAGTATCTGGCCCCACCCATGTTGCTGGGCACACTTTGGACCTTGTTTTCTGTGCTGGATGGGGTGACAGGGATCTGAGAGTGGAGGAACTTTATATAGTTCCGTTGTCATGGACAGATCACTACCTGGTGGGGTTTAGACTTGCTGGCACTCAGAACCTCTGCAGGGGTGGAGGACCGATTAAGATGGTCCGCCCCAGGAGGCTGATGGATCCAAATAGTTTCCTGATGGCTCTTGGGGATTTTCCTGTTGCCTCGGCAGGTGATTCTGTCGATGCCCTGGTTGATCTCTGGAATACAGAGATGGCCAGGGCAGTGGACACGATTGCTCCTGAGCGCCCTCTCTCACGTTGTGGAGCCACACCAGCCCCCTGGTTTTCCAGTGAGCTGGCAGCAATGAAACGAGTGAGACGGAGGCTAGAGCGACGTTGGCGGAAAACTCGGAATGAATCTGATCGAACACAGGCTAGAGCCTATCTGAAGGCCTACTCTGTGGCAATTCGGGCAGCGAAAAAACTTTTTTTCTCTGCCACTATTGCGTCTGCAAAGAGCCGTCCAGCAGAGCTGTTTCGGGTGGTCAGGGGCCTTCTACACTCTGGCCCCCAAAAAGTGATTTCAGACCTTTCAACAGCCTGTTGTGACCAATTCGCCCAGCACTTTGCAGACAAAATCGCTCGGATCCGCTCTGACTTGGATGCTATTGTTGATACAGATCCAGTGGATGTAACTTTGGCACCTGCTTGTCCAGTATTATTGGATACCTTTCAATTTGCACAGTCCGATGATGTGGACAGGGTCCTTGGATTGGTGAGAGCCACCACGTGTATACTAGATCCTTGCCCTTCCTGGCTTATAAAAGCTGCCAGAGGGGGACTGGCTGAGTGGGTAAGTGGAGTGGTCAATGCCTCCCTTCGCCAAGGAAAGGTCCCAGCCTGTTTGAAGGAGGCAGTGGTAAGACCCACACTGAAAAAGCCCTCCTTGGCCCCCACTGTATTGGATAACTATCGGCCAGTCTCCAACATCCCATTTTTGGGCAAGGTATTGGAGCGTGTGGTGGCCTCCCAACTCCAGGGATTCCTGGATGAGACGGATTATCTAGATCCATTTCAATCTGGCTTCAGGCCTGGTTATGGGACAGAAACAGCTTTGGTCGCCTTGGTGGATGATCTTCGCCGGGAACTGGACAGGGGGAGTGTGTCCCTGCTGGTTCTGCTGGACCTCTCAGCGGCGTTCGATACCATCGACCATGGTATCCTTCTGGGCCGCCTTGCTGGGATGGGTCTTGGAGGCTCTGTTTTACAGTGGCTCCATTCCTTCCTGGATGGACGGACCCAGAAGGTGGTACTGGGGGAGTCCTGTTCGACTCCTTGGCCATTGGCCTGTGGAGTCCCTCAGGGCTCTGTTTTGTCTCCCATGCTATTTAACATATACATGAAACCGTTGGGAGAGGTTATCCGGAGTTATGGGGTGCGTTGCCACCAGTACGCTGATGACACCCAACTCTACTACTCCTTTCCACCCAATTCCAAGGAAGCAGTTTCTGTGCTAAACTGCTGTTTGTTGGCAGTAATGGATTGGATGAGGGCGAACAAATTGAAGCTCAATCCAGATAAGACAGAGGTGCTCCTGGTCAGTCTAAAGGCAGATCAGGGAATAGGGATTCAGCTTGTGTTGGATGGGGTTACACTCCCCCTGAAGACGCAGGTCCGCAACTTGGGTGTGCTTCTGGATTCAGCCCTGAGCCTGGATGCCCAGGTTTCGGCGGTGGCCAGGAGTGCATTTGCACAGTTAAAGCTAGTGCGCCAGCTGCGCCCGTTCCTAGAGATGTCGGACCTGCCACGGTGACACATGCCTTAGTTACATCCCGATTAGATTACTGTAACGCGCTCTACGTGGGGCTGTCTTTGAAGAGTGTTCGGAAACTCCAGCTGGTTCAAAGAGCTGCAGCCAGATTGTTGACCGGGGCTGATTACAGGGAGCAGACAACTCCCCTGTTAAAACAGCTCCACTGGCTTCCAGTCTGTTTCCGGGCACAATTCAAAGTGCTGGTTTTGACCTATAAAGCTCTATATGGTTCGGGTCCAGGTTATTTGAAAGAACTATTCTCCCCTATGAGCCTGCCCGTACTTTGAGATCTTCTGGAGAGGCCCTTCTTTTAGTCCCACCTTCTTCACAGGCACGCTTGGTGGGAACATGGGAGAGGGCCTTCTCGTTGGCTGCTCCGGTGCTCTGGAACTCTCTTCCCGGGGAAGCTAAGCTGGCTCCCTCCTTGATGGGCTTTCGGAAGCAGGCTAAAACTTTCTTGTTCAAGCAGGCCTTTGGAGAGTAATCCAGCCCTCCATCTATGTTAATGTTTTATAATTTTGTTGTGTATTTTTTTTAATTGTTTATGGTTTTGTTTCCCTCCCCCCTCCCATGTATATTTTAAACTTTGTAAGGCCGCCTTGAGGCCCAGCATTGGGCAAAAGGCGGGATACAAATAAATATAATAATAATAATAATAATAATAATAATAATAATAATAATAGTTCCTCCTTGAACATATTAGAAGGAATAAGAAATACTTTCTTTGTTTACTTTTTACATTTCGATAATATCTCATAGCCGAAGCTCTCTGGGCGGTTGTATTATAGGAATTGAGTCAATACTTTTTTTTTCAAATTCCACATCTAGGGGGAAAACTAGAGGGGATTTTTTCAACTTGAGGGGATATGGAATCTGAGGGAAAAGGGAAATACAGTATATGCAATACTTAATTTCTCATCAAACCTCAACTTGTTGAACTGCTCCAACAATATAAAAAATATTTTTCTTAATATGTGCATTTTGTTTTTATTAAAGAATTCCATGGAGAAATTAGGATGTGTTTCTATGGATGGCTCAGTTTTGATTTGCATATTGGTTCAAAATTGCATAAAAATGTGAACTGAAGTCATTTCGCTACCATGCTAAGTAGACACTTTCAGATTTTGGGAGGATTTGCACGTGTGATCTAGTGTCCATTTTTATATGTGCACAATTAGTGATTTTCAAAAGTGTGCAAATTGAATACTTTTGAATATGAATGCAAGTTCAGGAAATTGCAAAAACTTCCCAACAATCAGATTTGTTCATGGGATTCTGAATGGGATGTGTTTGCGTAATTTGCAAACAGAATGAAATTCTCTTACATATTTATTTAATACATTTTTATACTGTTGTTATTATTATTATTATTATTTATTTATTTATTTATTTATATAGCACCAACAATGCTCATCAGCTGAAGCGCTCTGGGCAGTGATTAAGATGGTAACTCTGCCTGTTTTTGTGGAATTCCCGTCCCCAGGAGACACACCAGAAGCTCTTACCCAATTATGTTTCAGATTCATTTATGTTCGGTATGAGAAATTTGTTTCAGGGTTTTATTTGATGAGGATTTACTGAGTTTGTCCCTTCTAGACTGAACATAGATTTGAAACAAAATCTGCATTCAAAGTCTGTACATTTCTGATCTTGCAATGTGATTTATAGGCCATAAAATTGTGCAATGTGCATTAAAAAATTGTACTTCTGAAAAATACATTTGAGAAAAAAGACGCAAAATAAAGACTACTGTATTTTCCGGCGTATAAGACGACTGGGCGTATAAGACGACCCCCAACTTTTGAGAAGATTTTCCTGGGTTAAAAAGTAGTCTTATACGCCAGAAAATGACTGGGTGTATAAGACGACCCCCAACTTTTGAGAAGATTTTCCTGGGTTAAAAAGTAGTCTTATACGCCAGAAAATACAGTAATTTGTATTGTAATTTTTTAAAAAACAACAACCCAAAGATCAAAATACGATAGAAACACAAGATGCAATGAGCATCACAGTGGAATTTGGGAGCATCTCTAGGAACTTGAGCTTTGCTTGCATGCATATCCCTAATTTACCTATGTTAGGATGCACCCCAAGACTCTCAGATGGAGGGGGGCAGAGGAACAAATAGATACATTCCACTGACCTGGGTCAGTTGACTGAGTTGAGATATTGCTGGGCCTCACTGTAAAACTGCCCCAGTCCTTCCAATGCAGCATCCTTGCCAGGGCATTCAGGTGCACTCTGCGAAGCGCTCCCAACGCGACTTAAGGAGCAGAGCCAGGTAGCAAATGAGGGTGACCATACTGAGCCAGCGTCTATGTGGGGTGAGCATCTGCATCAGGAAGGAGAGGGGTCAAGGGGGAGACAAGATGAGACAGAAGGCAGCCTGGAAGGCAACGAGGAACAGAACAGTCTCTCAACTGAAGTGGATCTGCCTATTGATCTGCCTATTTTCCAAACTGGGGGAAGTTATCATCCATCTAGTAGGGTTGGGGATAGGGATGGGTGGAAAGAGAGAAGTCAGAGCCCACTGCTTGCAAAAAAGATGCTATCGCAACACTCAAACAGAATTTTAGAGGTTTTCACTGTGCCTGATAGCTCAAGCCAACCATTATGGAAATGAGAATTCCTGCATATCCAGAACGTAGACAACTGAACAAGAATTGTTAGTCAAAATGACATTTAACTGTTATCTGTATTTATAGTTGATACGCAATGATGTATGCACCACAGTGGTTTTCAAGCTTTCGACCTTCGAGGAATAGTTTCTGCAGCAACAGATACTTGTGTCTTTCAGAAAATGACACAAGTTCGAAGATGCATCTCTCCATGCAGGACACTGTAGGGCTTCCCATCACCTACTCTGGCATGCCCTCAAACACAACCCACATTCTCCCATGGCTATTGCAGACAAAGATCCACAGTGGTGCAGCCTTAGTGATTCAGAAGTAGACTCACTGAAACCAATACAATGATGTAAGTCATGATGCGTTTCAGTCCTCTTGATTTCCTTGTGTCTACTTTAAGTATCACTATGGCCATAGCTAGACGGGGCGATATCCTGGGGTGATCCCTGGGATCGTCCCTGTGTGTCCACATGACGCACAGGGGATCCCGGAAGCAGGGAGGGATGATCCCTCCCTTTCCCCAGGATAGCGCCCTACCCTTTCAGCCCACTTTTCCCACAGTCTCGCGCTGATCCTGAGACCGCAGAACGTGTGGGCGGGCGTTGCAGTTGGTCCCAGCTCCTCGCAGTTACTTGCGAGGAGCCGGAAACTGTGCATGGAGCGCAAAGGTCCTCGGGAGCTCTGCGTCCATCGGGCGTGGGATGGGGGGAGTGGGGGAAATTGTTTTAAAACCCTCACCTTTTGCACACGAGGACTCGTGCGCTTGTCTCCTTTAAGAAAAAGAAAAAGAAAATGGCGGAGGCGACGTCCTGTTCTCCCGAGGCCATCTCGCTCTGCATGTAAACAGAGGGGGAGATCATGCGATAACAATATGATATCACAAGATCCTCACCCCTCCATCACGCTAGACCCGTAGGTCTAGCTGAGGCCTAGGTCTGGATCATACAACCCAGGGAGTCCGGTATGAGCAAAGGTATGGAAAACGCTAGAGGGCAAAGTATACAGTTACGCCTCTGCTGTTTACCCCGCTGCTGGCGTTTCCCTCCCCGCAGCTCCCTTTCCTGCCTGTACTACAATGAACGCCGGGTCAGATCAAATCCCCTCAGCCATTCCTCCTGGCTCCTCAAGCCATGGGAGGCTCAGGAGGGATAGCAGCATTGCTGGTGATAGTGCCTGGAGTGGAACTGCCACCCCACTCCAGGCAAGACGCCTGCCTAGAACAGCAAGCCCGGTTCCCTCCCCACTCACAACCCCATGCCAGTTTTTACCCTGAATCTCCTGCAACCTGGAGGCAGAACTATGCCGGCCTGGATGGGTTCTCCGGTGCTTCCTCTCTGTCTCATTCTGTGGCCGACTCTGGTGGCATCTTTATACCTCTTGCCTCCTCCCTCGTTCTCTTTTCCCACCTCCGCACGGCCGACGGTGTACTGGACACGCTGACAACCCAGTGCGATCAGTGAGTTCCACGCTTGCCCTGACAGCTCACCGCCAACCGCTGAAAGCATTAGGCTGGCAAGGAACGGGTTGCATTTTGAAAAACAAAGAAAAGAAAACGTGATTAATCACTCAGTTGTTTGGTTTCTGTCAGCCTGAAGACAAAATGGACAGAGCCACTTTTGCATCTGAAAAATCAACAGGTGTATGGAAAATAGTCAGGGACACACAGGCGTGGAGAGCACACACTGGAGACGGCGGTGGGGAATCGGCCACGCAGCCAGCCATGTGGAACAACCCGACCAATCACTCTTGTGATGCAGTTGGGCACATGGGCCTAACCCCATGTGCCCAAAGTCCTGGGCAATGTACAGATACTGGATGTTCCCATCTACAATACCATTGTGTTGTGAGCCCAGCATTTATCAGGCCCACATCAGAGGAAGAGAACTCTGAGTTACATTCAAAATGGAGTGGTGGTCTCTGAGACAGGCAAGGCAGTCCCGCATATCCCCTTCTCCTTCTCTGAGCAAGACTAAAGGAGGATATTGTCTGGGAGGAAAAGGTTCGCCTCTCGTCAGACGAGGGTCCCCATTAACTCCGCAAACATATATGACGTCACTCGGGGGGCTGAAAGAGATAACTGAAAGTTTCTGCTTTGGAAAGCTGAATGGAGACGGCTCTGGAGGGATCAACAGATGCCCCAGGGGCCTGAATCCTGGTGCCACTGTAGTCACTCCAGGATGAGAACTCGGCCATCATTTCTTAGGCAATGATGAAGCACTTCAGGCCTGAAAGAGCTGCATCCTGCCCTGCTAAGAGGTCCCATTAAACAAAGGCGTAGACCCCTCGGTTCCTCTGAGGTGGGGAATGGGGCTAAACCTGGGGAAGGGGGCGAAGCTTATTAGTTTACATGTATGTACATATTTCTATTTCTGCAAACCATTCTTCATCATCAATGGTTCCAAGAGTGCTTAAAGCCACCTTTGAAAATAACCAGTACTCAACACAAATAGTAAATTTTAATTAGGATATTACGATAGTTTCCACACTACCCCACCATCCATAGTCCTATACAATATGACATCCAGGGTGAAGTCCAAGATAAAAAGCAACAAGCTCTTTTTATGAATGGGCTCCCAATTTCTCCAGTAACAAACTTTTCGACTCTGCCCATTCAGTTGCACCCATCTGCGGGAAAGCGATTGTGTAAACTGCTGCTGACGTTATCAATCACATCATCAAATGTGTTCCTGTAGAATTCCTCTGGAGACTCAAACTGGAGAGGCTCAGGCCCGGCATCGATGTCCTGCGGAGGCTTTCCGCGCCTAGGGAGGGGAGGGCTCTCTGAAGCATTTTTCCGTCATAGTGGTCTTTCTTCAGAAGTCTTCGAAGCTGTTCCTCAGTTGCTTGGTGCTCTCCTTGGCAGACACCGAACGAAGGGCTGCTTGATGGAACTGTAGCTTATTCTTTCGAAGGGCTTTCTTTAGTGTGTCCAAGCGGCTAAACGCAAGCATCAACAGCTGCGGCATGAAGAAAGAAGCAAACCTCTGCAGATTTCACGCATCTCCATCCGGTTTTGCCCCAGCATCTCCCCATTCCTCAGATGCCTCACCCTCAAAGAAATCAATGAGCTCTCCATAATTTAGAGCAGGTGCCTGTAAGGAAGCTACTCTAAACGTCCACCTTGTAGGGCAAAATCATTTCAGATGTATGTTCTCGTCCCACGCTGAAAGTTTTTAAACCAGGCAACACATTTGGGTGAACTTCTGACAAAAATGAGGAGTTCAGCTACTTCACTCAAAAAGTTTCTACACATTTCCTCACACCTCTTGCACCTCTAAGTGCTCAGCATGGGACTCACGGTGCACTGAGAGTGCTCTTGGTTCCTCTCCCGTCACAAGAGCCTGCAGTCCACGAATGCGTCCAGCTACCTTTGATGCTGCATCATAGCACTGGCCACGGCACCTACCAAAAGGACGATTGAAGCGGCAGAGTACATCTTTCAAAAGAGCAAAAAAGAATTTCAGAGTTATAGCATCAGTCTCATAAAACCCCAAAAAAAGAATTCTTCCACAGACGACGGCACAGTGAAAAATTGACTTTTGATGGCGATGGAATCTTTGTCGGAGTGAAGATGTGGAAAAAGGGGGGAAAGCACCAGTACACGGTACGAACAAACGGCATTTGGGATGACAAACGCAGCTCTCGAGGTGGACGCTCCCCAGGCAAAGTGTTTAATCTTGTTACTAAGGACAAGAGTACTGTCCCCAACGCTGAACACTCCTTATCAGCTCCTGACGAAGGATCTTGGTATCCGAAACGTTGAGCTTTTTTAATTATACATCTATCTTTTTTCAACAATACCATTAAAGATTTATTATCCTTTATAGCACCAGAGCTAGTCTCTCTTTTTTCGTACAGTGGAATCTTTCGTCCAGTTTGAGAAGCCTGTAATAATAGACGATTTGTATGCGTCCCTGTCTCTTGAGCTTTGGGGGAGAGCAGCACTCATTTCATTTGCGATGCGACAGAGGTTGCAACATGCCTTGACCATTTCTTTTAGATAGATAGATAGATAGATAGATAGATAGATAGATATAGATAGATAGATTCAGTCTCATCTTCTGCATTAAGGCCAGAGGAGCTGCCAGTGGAGTTTTCACCAGGGGCTGTCGCAGTGCCAACCTCTGCACATTTCTTTTTCTTTTTCACAAGAAATCTTTCCATAGTGATGACTGTGGTCTGTAGTTCTATCAAGGGAACGGGATTCTGCAAGAGGAAAGAAAGCAGGTTATAGATTCAGTCATTGACTCAATAAAGATACATCTTCCCTTATGGGTATGAAAACCTCCTTCTCTTCCCTCGTCCTCCCCCGCCCCAATTTCTCCCACATGCCTCCGTATAAAATGGAGATGGGATGGAAATGTTTGTTTCCTTACAACAGGGCCAGGGGGAGCAGAATTCCTCTTTCTTTCTTTCTGGCAAGAGTATTGGGACTAATACCACCCCAGCCGCCCAGCCAACCCATGTTTCCTTCTAGCCTCTTTACTTACCCAAGGCGGTGCTGTTCCAGGAGGCAGCAGAAAAATCCTTGTCTCCAAGTTTTCTGCTACTAGAGAAGAACTGCTCCTTGTGCTGGCAAGGCAGGTCTTCTGGAGCCCAGGCCTGATTGGTGGACGGAGGCCACCAGCAGGGTCTTTCCTTCCCTCCATGACTCCCATCAGGCAATTCTTCCCCCTCCAGTATTTCTTCATAGAGATTTCCCCCAGAAGATCCCTCCTGGCAAAGAAACCCAGCTATGTGCTTCCTAAGAACCGGCTGAATATACAGACAACTGGAGACTGACTGAGGAATCTGCCAGCCAGGCTGTGAGCTTACTGATGTTGATGGTACCTGCTTGCCTGGAGGAGGCATTGCTCGCTTGGGAAAATCCCAAAGGGGCTTGAGCCCCTCCCTACCCTAATTTATGCCCCTGCCATTAAGTGCTGTGGCATGCCTCTGGGACTCAACTGGCACATGCCAGTCTTGCAAGGACTTCCCTGAAATCCAGCAGAGATCTGCTAGCGTTTGGGACAGAAACCGAGTTCTAGGAAAAAGCAGCTGCTTTTGTAATTTGGCGACTGCGAGGCCTAATCAGCTATCATCTGGAGTTACTCCCAGACAAGATGGTGAGGAGTACTCCTTTTTAGATCAGGGATTATCACATTGATTTCATAAACCTCTCCTTTCCTTTCTCCAAAGGATGGGGAGAAAAATACTACTATGTGGGTTATATAGAGACAGATGGTGAATTTTCTTGCGCAGGAAACATCTTCTCTCCTTGGTTTCCAGGACTTTAACTTGGATGGCATCGCCCTAGCAAAAAGAGAATGAAATGAGAGACATCTAGAAACATTAGAGATACGGTTCACCCATTAAAGCCTTTGAGAGAAATATCCTGCTTTAGCAGGGTGACCAGATGATGCGGAAAACCCCGGAGACCTCCGGAAAAACGACGGTCTCCCGTGCGACAGGGACTGGGCACTAATTGACCAGAAAAAGGGGCCAGAGGATGTGTTCCCGAACTCCTGGGAACGTGTCCTCCAGCCACAGCCCCAAGTGCTGATCTGGCCTCCCCTTAGCAGGCGTAATCGTGCCAGCCCAGCAGAGGGCCGAGAACAAGGCCTAGATTAGCAAAAGCTTCAAAGTACAGCAAAAGCTACAAAAGTTAGAATGAGTGAATTAAATTTCGGATACATTGAATGTCTCACTTGTTCTTTATTCCAGTGCTTTTAACATTAAGATGTTATGTAGAACAGGTTTGTCTTAATTGTGTGCTGTGAAATCAGACATGTGACCAAGGCCATGTTTGAGGGGACACACCCCTTTGGGGGCTTGTCATAGTAGTGGGCACGCCCCTTTGGGGACTGGACATGTTGGTGGGCACGTCTCCTTCGGGGCGGCCATGTTGTCCTCCTTTTTGGTTTCCCAAATATGGTCACCCTAGCTTTACAGCATTTTAGGAACCCATCCCAAGAGGAAGGGATGCCTCTAATAAATACATCCTCTGAAACGGTCAAGGAGGGATCTATACACAGATCTCTCCAGTAAAATTGCCACACGCTATTCAACAAACTACATATGCTTTCATTATTGCACTATGAAAGTGATATGAAAGTGGGATATAAAAGGCAGAAGCCACACCAAGCATAATATAGTGGTATGAAAGCAGTATATGGTAAGTGTCAATGGGACCCAACTGTTTTCAGTACACTTCAGTACTGCTATAAAGCAGCAGTGTGGCTCCTGCCTTTTATATACCTCTTTCATAACACTTCCATAGTGGAATATCCTGCTTGGTGTAGATGTGCCCAGAGTTGCAGTTCCTTTCTATTCTGTTCATACCTGAGGTGTAGGGCTGCAGTGCAATCCGTTGTCTTTCGTCAGCAAAAGTACAGCAAAAGCTACAAAAGTAAGAATGGGTTGATTTCAGATACATTGAATGTCTCACTTGTTCTTTATTCCAGTGTTTTTAACATTAAGATGTTTTGTAGAACAGGGTTTTCTTAATTGTGTGCTCTGAAATCAGACCTCTCACCAAGGCCATGTTTGGGTGGACACACCCCTTTGGGGGCTGGGCATGGTAGTGGGCACGCCCTTTTGGGGCGGCCATGTTGTCCTCCTTTTTGGTTTCCCAAATATGGTCACCCCAGCTTTACAGCATTTTATGAACCCATCCCATGAGGAAGGGATGCATCCTCTGAAATGGTCAAATAGGGATCTATACATAGATCTCTGCAGTAAAATTGCCACACGCTATCCAACAAACTACATATGCTCTCTGCAAGAATGGAGTAGGAAGCTAGAAATGCCACTGGAGTTGAGATCTGCCACTCAGAGTTGAGATCTACCTTTCGTGACATGGTCAACCTCCACGGCCTCTCCTATGCTTTATTACCTTTAGCACAGCTTTCTTAAGAATGGAGAAATTGCGGCTTTTTCTGCTCGATGAACGATGAAACACTTTAACAACTGTGTGAACTTCTATAACGCATCACCGTCTACTGCCTGTATAATGAAACATGCAGAATTTGCAGTCAGAAAACGCCTGGAAAACAACATGTGTCAGCCCAGTAAAGGAGCCTGTCTTATTCCGCAAAGCATGCAGAAGCAGAAGGCCTGGTAAAACTGTGGGATGAAAGCCTGGTGTAGAGAAGCCCTCTGTTTTCCTAGATGTGTGTCAGCTCCTGGGCAGCAGTATTAGTGCTGATCTCTCATGGGGAGGGAACCGGCCAGCTGAGATGGGAAGGGGGCCTGGGAGGGACCAACCCTCTCCATTGTGTCCCATCTCAAAGGCTGGCCCTCAATAATGCTACATGGCCCTACTGCCACTCTCCAGCCCAGCGCCTCGTGAGGGGAAGGGCAGAGGGAGCTTCATTTCCAGGAGAGGATGGAGACAGAGGCCTAATCTACACCAAGCAGATCATTGCACTATGAAAGTGATATGAAAGTGGGATATAAAAGGCAGGAGCCACACCAAGCAGGATATAGTGGTATGAAAGCAGTATATGGTAAGTGTCGATGGGACCCAACTGTTTTCAGTGCTCTTCAGTACTGCTATAAAGCAGCATTGTTGCTCCTGCTTTTTATATACCTCTTTCATACCACTTTCATAGTGGAATATCCTGCTTGGTGTAGATGAGCCCAGAGTTGCAGTTCCTTTCTATTCTGTTCATACCTGAAGTGTCAGGCCGCAGTGCAATCCGTTGTCTTTCGTCAGGAAAAGTACAGCAAAAGCTACAAAAGTAAGAATGAGAGAAGTTAATTTCAGATACATTGAATGTCTCACTTGTTCTTTATTCCAGTGTTTTGAACATTAAGATGTTATGTAGAACAGGTTTGTCTTAATTGTGTGCTGTGAAATCAGACCTGTGATCAAGGCTATGTTTGGGTGGACACGCCCCTTTGGGGGCTGGGCATGGTAGTGGGCACATCTCCTTCGGGGCGGCCATGTCGTCCTCCTTTTTGGTTTCCCAAATATGGTCACCCTAGCTTTACAGCATTTTAGGAACCCATCGCATGAGGAAGGGATGCCTCTAACAAATGCATCCTCTGAAATGGTCAAATAGGGATATATACACAGATCACTCCAGTAAAATTGCCACATGCCATCCAACAAACTACATATGCTCTCTGCAGGAACGGAGTGGGAAGCTAGACTTGCCACTGGAGTTGAGATCTGCCACTCAGAGTTGAGATCTGCCTTTTCATGACATGGTCAACCTCCACGGCCTCTCCTATGCTATATTACCATTAGCACAGCTTTTTTAAGATTGGAGAAACTGCGGCTTTTTCTGCTCAATGAACGATGAAATACTTTAACAACTGTGTGAACTTCTATAACGCATCACCTTCTACTGCCTGTATAATGAAACGTGCAGAATTTGCAGTCAGAAAACGCCTGAAAAACAACATGTGTCAGCCCAGTAAAGGAGCCAGTCTGTTTCCGCAAAGCATCCAGAAGCAGAAGGCCTGGTAAAACTGTGGGATGAAAGCCTGGTGTAGAGAAGCCCTCTGTTTTCCAAGATGTGTGTCAGCTCCTGGGCAGCAGCATTAGTGCAGATCTCTCATGGGGAGGGAGCTGGGCAGCTGAGATGGGAAGGGGGCCTGGGAGGGACCAACCTTCTCCATTTTGTCCCATCTCAAAGGCTGGCCCACAGTTCATAGAATCATAGAATCATAGAATAGCAGAGTTGGAAGGGGCCTAGAAGGCCATCGCGTCCAACTCCCTGCTAAATGCAGGAATCCACCCTAAAGCATCGCTGACAGATGCTTGTCCAGCTGCCTCTTGAATGCCCCAGTGTGGGAGAGCCCACAACCTCCCTAGGGAACTGATTCCATTGTCATACTGCTGTAACAGTCAGGAAGTTTTTCCTGATGTCCATCTGGAATCTGGTTTCCTTTACTTTGAGCCCATTATTCTGTGTCCTACACTCTGGGAGGATTGAGAAGAGATCCTGGCCCTCCTCTGTGTGACAACCTTTTAAGTATTTGAAGAGTGCTATCATGTCTCCCCTCGATCTCCTCTTCTCCAGGCTAAACATGCCCAGTTCTTTCAGTCTCTCTTCATAGGGCTAAGTTTCCAGACCCCTGGTCATTGTGGTTGTTATGGGATGCCACATGGATCTACTACCACTCTCCAGCCCAGCGCCTTGTGAGGGGAAGGGCAGAGGGAGCTGCATTTCCAGGACAGGATGGAGACAGAGGCCTAATCTACACCAAGCAGATTATTGCGTAATCAAAGTGATATGAAAGTGGGATATAAAAGGCAGGAGCCACACCAAGCAGGATATAGTGGTATGAAAGCAGTGTATGGTATGCGTCAATGGCACCCAACTGTTTTCTGTGCACTTCAGTACTGCTATAAAGCAGCAGTGTTGCTCCTGCCTTTTATATACATCATTCATACCACTTTCATAGTGGAATATCCTGCTTGGTGTAGATGAGCCCAGTGTTGCAGTTCCTTTCTATTCTGTTCATACCTGAGGTGTCAGGCCGCAGTGCAATCCGTTGTCTTTCGTCAGCAAAAGTACAGCAAAAGCTACAAAATTAAGAATGAGTGAAGTTAATTTCAGATACATTGAGTGTCTCACTTGTTCTTTATTCCACTGTTTTTAACATTAAGATGTTACGTAGAACTGGTTTGTCTTAATTGTGTGCTGTGAAATCAGACCTGTGAACAAGGCCATGTTTGGGTGGGTACGCCCCTTTGGGGGCTGGGCATGGTAGTGGGCACATCTCCTTCGGGGCGGCCATGTCGTCCTCCTTTTTGGTTTCCCAAATATGGTCACCCCAGCTTTACAGCATTTTAGGAACCCATCCCATGAGGAAGGGATGCATCCTCTGAAATGGTCAAGTAGGGATCTATACACAGATCTCTCCAGTAAAATTGCCACACGCCATCCAACAAACTACATATGCTCTCTGCAAGAATGGAGTAGGAAGCCAGACTTGCCACAGGAGTTGAGATCTGCCACTCAGAGTTGAGATCTGCCTTTTCATGACATGGTCAACCTCCACAGCCTCTCCTATGCTATATTACCATTAGCACAGCTTTTTTAAGATTGGAGAAACTGCGGCTTTTTCTGCTCAATGAACGATGAAATACTTTAACAACTGTGTGAACTTCTATAACGCATCACCGTCTACTGCCTGTATAATGAAACGTGCAGAATTTGCAGTCAGAAAACGCCTGAAAAACAACATGTGTCAGCCCAGTAAAGGAGCCAGTCTGTTTCCGCAAAGCATCCAGAAGCAGAAGGCCTGGTAAAACTGTGGGATGAAAGCCTGGTGTAGAGAAGCCCTCTGTTTTCCAAGATGTGTGTCAGCTCCTGGGCAGCAGCATTAGTGCAGATCTCTCATGGGGAGGGAGCTGGGCAGCTGAGATGGGAAGGGGGCCTGGGAGGGACCAACCTTCTCCATTTTGTCCCATCTCAAAGGCTGGCCCACAGTTCATAGAATCATAGAATCATAGAATAGCAGAGTTGGAAGGGGCCTAGAAGGCCATCGCGTCCAACTCCCTGCTAAATGCAGGAATCCACCCTAAAGCATCGCTGACAGATGCTTGTCCAGCTGCCTCTTGAATGCCCCAGTGTGGGAGAGCCCACAACCTCCCTAGGGAACTGATTCCATTGTCATACTGCTGTAACAGTCAGGAAGTTTTTCCTGATGTCCATCTGGAATCTGGTTTCCTTTACTTTGAGCCCATTATTCTGTGTCCTACACTCTGGGAGGATTGAGAAGAGATCCTGGCCCTCCTCTGTGTGACAACCTTTTAAGTATTTGAAGAGTGCTATCATGTCTCCCCTCGATCTCCTCTTCTCCAGGCTAAACATGCCCAGTTCTTTCAGTCTCTCTTCATAGGGCTAAGTTTCCAGACCCCTGGTCATTGTGGTTGTTATGGGATGCCACATGGATCTACTACCACTCTCCAGCCCAGCGCCTTGTGAGGGGAAGGGCAGAGGGAGCTGCATTTCCAGGACAGGATGGAGACAGAGGCCTAATCTACACCAAGCAGATTATTGCGTAATCAAAGTGATATGAAAGTGGGATATAAAAGGCAGGAGCCACACCAAGCAGGATATAGTGGTATGAAAGCAGTGTATGGTATGCGTCAATGGCACCCAACTGTTTTCTGTGCACTTCAGTACTGCTATAAAGCAGCAGTGTTGCTCCTGCCTTTTATATACATCATTCATACCACTTTCATAGTGGAATATCCTGCTTGGTGTAGATGAGCCCAGTGTTGCAGTTCCTTTCTATTCTGTTCATACCTGAGGTGTCAGGCCGCAGTGCAATCCGTTGTCTTTCGTCAGCAAAAGTACAGCAAAAGCTACAAAATTAAGAATGAGTGAAGTTAATTTCAGATACATTGAGTGTCTCACTTGTTCTTTATTCCACTGTTTTTAACATTAAGATGTTACGTAGAACTGGTTTGTCTTAATTGTGTGCTGTGAAATCAGACCTGTGAACAAGGCCATGTTTGGGTGGGTACGCCCCTTTGGGGGCTGGGCATGGTAGTGGGCACATCTCCTTCGGGGCGGCCATGTCGTCCTCCTTTTTGGTTTCCCAAATATGGTCACCCCAGCTTTACAGCATTTTAGGAACCCATCCCATGAGGAAGGGATGCATCCTCTGAAATGGTCAAGTAGGGATCTATACACAGATCTCTCCAGTAAAATTGCCACACGCCATCCAACAAACTACATATGCTCTCTGCAAGAATGGAGTAGGAAGCCAGACTTGCCACAGGAGTTGAGATCTGCCACTCAGAGTTGAGATCTGCCTTTTCATGACATGGTCAACCTCCACAGCCTCTCCTATGCTATATTACCATTAGCACAGCTTTTTTAAGATTGGAGAAACTGCGGCTTTTTCTGCTCAATGAACGATGAAATACTTTAACAACTGTGTGAACTTCTATAACGCATCACCGTCTACTGCCTGTATAATGAAACGTGCAGAATTTGCAGTCAGAAAACGCCTGAAAAACAACATGTGTCAGCCCAGTAAAGGAGCCAGTCTGTTTCCGCAAAGCATCCAGAAGCAGAAGGCCTGGTAAAACTGTGGGATGAAAGCCTGGTGTAGAGAAGCCCTCTGTTTTCCAAGATGTGTGTCAGCTCCTGGGCAGCAGCATTAGTGCAGATCTCTCATGGGGAGGGAGCTGGGCAGCTGAGATGGGAAGGGGGCCTGGGAGGGACCAACCTTCTCCATTTTGTCCCATCTCAAAGGCTGGCCCACAGTTCATAGAATCATAGAATCATAGAATAGCAGAGTTGGAAGGGGCCTAGAAGGCCATCGCGTCCAACTCCCTGCTAAATGCAGGAATCCACCCTAAAGCATCGCTGACAGATGCTTGTCCAGCTGCCTCTTGAATGCCCCAGTGTGGGAGAGCCCACAACCTCCCTAGGGAACTGATTCCATTGTCATACTGCTGTAACAGTCAGGAAGTTTTTCCTGATGTCCATCTGGAATCTGGTTTCCTTTACTTTGAGCCCATTATTCTGTGTCCTACACTCTGGGAGGATTGAGAAGAGATCCTGGCCCTCCTCTGTGTGACAACCTTTTAAGTATTTGAAGAGTGCTATCATGTCTCCCCTCGATCTCCTCTTCTCCAGGCTAAACATGCCCAGTTCTTTCAGTCTCTCTTCATAGGGCTAAGTTTCCAGACCCCTGGTCATTGTGGTTGTTATGGGATGCCACATGGATCTACTACCACTCTCCAGCCCAGCGCCTTGTGAGGGGAAGGGCAGAGGGAGCTGCATTTCCAGGACAGGATGGAGACAGAGGCCTAATCTACACCAAGCAGATTATTGCGTAATCAAAGTGATATGAAAGTGGGATATAAAAGGCAGGAGCCACACCAAGCAGGATATAGTGGTATGAAAGCAGTGTATGGTATGCGTCAATGGCACCCAACTGTTTTCTGTGCACTTCAGTACTGCTATAAAGCAGCAGTGTTGCTCCTGCCTTTTATATACATCATTCATACCACTTTCATAGTGGAATATCCTGCTTGGTGTAGATGAGCCCAGTGTTGCAGTTCCTTTCTATTCTGTTCATACCTGAGGTGTCAGGCCGCAGTGCAATCCGTTGTCTTTCGTCAGCAAAAGTACAGCAAAAGCTACAAAATTAAGAATGAGTGAAGTTAATTTCAGATACATTGAGTGTCTCACTTGTTCTTTATTCCACTGTTTTTAACATTAAGATGTTACGTAGAACTGGTTTGTCTTAATTGTGTGCTGTGAAATCAGACCTGTGAACAAGGCCATGTTTGGGTGGGTACGCCCCTTTGGGGGCTGGGCATGGTAGTGGGCACATCTCCTTCGGGGCGGCCATGTCGTCCTCCTTTTTGGTTTCCCAAATATGGTCACCCCAGCTTTACAGCATTTTAGGAACCCATCCCATGAGGAAGGGATGCATCCTCTGAAATGGTCAAGTAGGGATCTATACACAGATCTCTCCAGTAAAATTGCCACACGCCATCCAACAAACTACATATGCTCTCTGCAAGAATGGAGTAGGAAGCCAGACTTGCCACAGGAGTTGAGATCTGCCACTCAGAGTTGAGATCTGCCTTTTCATGACATGGTCAACCTCCACAGCCTCTCCTATGCTATATTACCATTAGCACAGCTTTTTTAAGATTGGAGAAACTGCGGCTTTTTCTGCTCAATGAACGATGAAATACTTTAACAACTGTGTGAACTTCTATAACGCATCACCGTCTACTGCCTGTATAATGAAACGTGCAGAATTTGCAGTCAGAAAACGCCTGAAAAACAACATGTGTCAGCCCAGTAAAGGAGCCAGTCTGTTTCCGCAAAGCATCCAGAAGCAGAAGGCCTGGTAAAACTGTGGGATGAAAGCCTGGTGTAGAGAAGCCCTCTGTTTTCCAAGATGTGTGTCAGCTCCTGGGCAGCAGCATTAGTGCAGATCTCTCATGGGGAGGGAGCTGGGCAGCTGAGATGGGAAGGGGGCCTGGGAGGGACCAACCTTCTCCATTTTGTCCCATCTCAAAGGCTGGCCCACAGTTCATAGAATCATAGAATCATAGAATAGCAGAGTTGGAAGGGGCCTAGAAGGCCATCGCGTCCAACTCCCTGCTAAATGCAGGAATCCACCCTAAAGCATCGCTGACAGATGCTTGTCCAGCTGCCTCTTGAATGCCCCAGTGTGGGAGAGCCCACAACCTCCCTAGGGAACTGATTCCATTGTCATACTGCTGTAACAGTCAGGAAGTTTTTCCTGATGTCCATCTGGAATCTGGTTTCCTTTACTTTGAGCCCATTATTCTGTGTCCTACACTCTGGGAGGATTGAGAAGAGATCCTGGCCCTCCTCTGTGTGACAACCTTTTAAGTATTTGAAGAGTGCTATCATGTCTCCCCTCGATCTCCTCTTCTCCAGGCTAAACATGCCCAGTTCTTTCAGTCTCTCTTCATAGGGCTAAGTTTCCAGACCCCTGGTCATTGTGGTTGTTATGGGATGCCACATGGATCTACTACCACTCTCCAGCCCAGCGCCTTGTGAGGGGAAGGGCAGAGGGAGCTGCATTTCCAGGACAGGATGGAGACAGAGGCCTAATCTACACCAAGCAGATTATTGCGTAATCAAAGTGATATGAAAGTGGGATATAAAAGGCAGGAGCCACACCAAGCAGGATATAGTGGTATGAAAGCAGTGTATGGTATGCGTCAATGGCACCCAACTGTTTTCTGTGCACTTCAGTACTGCTATAAAGCAGCAGTGTTGCTCCTGCCTTTTATATACATCATTCATACCACTTTCATAGTGGAATATCCTGCTTGGTGTAGATGAGCCCAGTGTTGCAGTTCCTTTCTATTCTGTTCATACCTGAGGTGTCAGGCCGCAGTGCAATCCGTTGTCTTTCGTCAGCAAAAGTACAGCAAAAGCTACAAAATTAAGAATGAGTGAAGTTAATTTCAGATACATTGAGTGTCTCACTTGTTCTTTATTCCACTGTTTTTAACATTAAGATGTTACGTAGAACTGGTTTGTCTTAATTGTGTGCTGTGAAATCAGACCTGTGAACAAGGCCATGTTTGGGTGGGTACGCCCCTTTGGGGGCTGGGCATGGTAGTGGGCACATCTCCTTCGGGGCGGCCATGTCGTCCTCCTTTTTGGTTTCCCAAATATGGTCACCCCAGCTTTACAGCATTTTAGGAACCCATCCCATGAGGAAGGGATGCATCCTCTGAAATGGTCAAGTAGGGATCTATACACAGATCTCTCCAGTAAAATTGCCACACGCCATCCAACAAACTACATATGCTCTCTGCAAGAATGGAGTAGGAAGCCAGACTTGCCACAGGAGTTGAGATCTGCCACTCAGAGTTGAGATCTGCCTTTTCATGACATGGTCAACCTCCACAGCCTCTCCTATGCTATATTACCTTTAGCACAGCTTTTTTTAAGATTGGAGAAACTGCGGCTTTTTCTGCTCAATGAATGATGAAATACTTTAACAACTGTGTGAACTTCTATAACGCATCACCGTCTACTGCCTGTATAATGAAACATTCAGAATTTGAAGTCAGAAAACGCCTGAAAAACAACATTTGTCAGCCCACTAAAGAGACAGTCTTATTCCGCAAAGCATGCAGAAGCAGAAGGCCTGGTAAAACTGTGGGATGAAAGCCTGGTGTAGAGAAGCCCTCTGTTTTCCTAGATGTGTGTCAGCTCCTGGGCAGCAGTATTAGTGCAGATCTCTCATGGGGACGGAGCTGGGCAGCTGAAGATGGGAAGGGGGCCTGGGAGGGACCAACCCTCTCCATTTTGCCCCATCTCAAAGCCTGGCCCAAAGTTATGCTAGATGGCCCTACTGCCACTCTCCAGCTCAGCGCCTCGTGAGGGGAAGGGCAGAGGGAGCTGCATTTCCAGGAGTGGATGGAGACAGAGGCCTAATCTACATCAAGCTGATTATTGCACTTTGAAAGTGTTATGAAAGTGGGATATAAAAGGCAGGAGCCACACCAAGCAGAATATAGTGGTATGAAAGCAGTATATGGTAAGTGTCAATGGCACCCAACTGTTTTCAGTGCACTTCAGTACTGCTATAAAGCAGCAGTGTTGCTCCTGATATACCTCTTTCATACCACTTCCATAGTGGAATATCCTGCTTGGTGTAGATGAGCCCAGAGTTGCAGTTCCTTTCTGTTCTGTTCATACCTGAGGTGTAGGGCAGCAGTGCAATCCATTGTCTTTCATCAGCAAAAGTACAGCAAAAGCTACAAAATAAGAATGAGATACATTAAAAGTAAGTTAATTTCAGATACATTGAACGTCTCACTTATTCTTTATTCCAGTGTTTTTAAGATTAAATGTTTTGTAGAACAGGTTTGTCTTAATTGTGTGCTGTGAAATCAGACCTGTGAACAAGGCCATGTTTGGGTGGACGTGCCCCTTTTGGGGCTGGCATGTTGGTGGGCACGTCTCCTTTGGGGCGGCCATGTTGTCCTCCTTTTTGGTTTCCCAAATATGGTCACCCTAGCGTTAGAGCATTTTAGGAACCCATCCCATGAGGAAGGGATGCATCCTCTGAAATGGTCAAGTAGGGATCTATACACAGATCTCTGCAGTAAAATTGCCTCACGCCATCCAACAAACTACATATGCTCTCTGCAGGAATGGAGTAGGAAGCTAGACTTGCCACTGGAGTTGAGATCTGCCTTTCATGACATGGTCAACCTCCAGGGCCTCTCCTATGCTTTATTACCTTTAGCACAGCTTTTTTAAGATTGGAGAAACTGTGGCTTTTTCTTCTCAATGAACGATGAAATACTTTAACAACTGTGTGAACTTGTATAATGCATCACCGTCTAACGCCTTTATAATGAAACGTGCAGAATTTGAAGTCAGAAAACGCCTGGAAAACAACATGTGTCAGCCCACTAAAGGAGCCATTCTTGTCCTGCAAAGCATCCAGAAGCAGAAGGCCTGGTAAAACTGTGGGATGAAAGCCTGGTGTAGAGAAGCCCTCTGTTTTCCTAGATGTGTGTCAGCTCCTGGGCAGCAGTTTTAGTGCTGATCTCTCATGTGGAGGGAGCTGGGCAGCTGAGATGGGAAGGGGGGCTGGGAGGGACCAACCCTCTCCATTTTGTCCCATCTCAAAGGCTGGCCCAAAGTTATGCTACATGGCCCTACTGCCACTCTCCAGCTCAGCGCCTCGTGAGGGGAAGCCGCATTTCCAGGAGGGATCTGCATTTCCAGGAGAGGATGGAGACGGAGGCCTAATCTACACCAAGCTGATTATTGCACTATGAAAGTGATATGAAAGTGGGATAAAAAAAGGCAGGAGCCACACGAAGCAGGATATAGTGGTATGAAAGCAGTGTATGGTAAGTGTCAATGGCACCCAACTGTTTTCAGTGCTCTTCAGTACTGCTATAAAGCAGCAGTGTTGCTCCTGCCTTTTATATACCTCTTTCATACCACTTTCATAGTGGAATATCCTGCTTGGTGTAGATGAGCCCAAAGTTGCAGTTCCTTTCTATTCTGTTCATACCTGAGGTGTCAGGCCGCAGTGCAATCCGTTGTCTTTCGTCAGCAAAAGTACAGCAAAAGCTACAAAAGTAAGAATGAGAGAAGTTAATTTCAGATACATTGAATGTCTCACTTGTTCTTTATTCCAGTGTTTTTAACATTAAGATGTTATGTAGAACAGGTTTGTCTTAATTGTGTGCTGTGAAATCAGACCTGTGATCAAGGCCATGTTTGGGTGGATACACCCTTTTGGGGACTGGACATGGTAGTGGGCATGCCCTTTTGGGGACTGGACATGTTGGTGAGCACACTCCTTTGGGGGCCGGAAATGTTGGTGAGCATGCCCCCTTGGGGCTGGACATGATGGTGGGCACGTCTCCTTCAGGGCGGCCATGTTGTCCTCCTTTTTGGTTTCCCAAATATGGTCACCCCAGCTTTACAGCATTTTAGGAACCCATCCCATGAGGAAGGGATGCATCCTCTGAAATGGTCAAATAGGGATCTATACACAGATCTCTCCAGTAAAATTGCCACACGCTATCCAACAAACTACATATGCTCTCTGCAAGAATGGAGTAGGAAGCCAGACTTGCCACTCAGAGTTGAGATCTGCCTTTTCATGACATGGTCAACCTCCACGGCCTCTCCTATGCTATATTACCTTTAATACATACCATCAGCCTTGCAAGTGTTTTCCCCCAAGGTATTAACACAATTGCTTTACGGTGCACAATTTTGCACTTACAGCAATTTTAATGCTATGGAATCCACCCAAACAAAATTTCTGAGAAATATTCTTTGTCTTCCAAGCTGTGCGCCCAACGTACTTCTACGTCTAGAGACAGGTCAAATCTCGGTTGAATCCCGTGCCTGGAGGTACAAGTTAAACTTCTGGCTAAAAATGACATTCTCTCCTCAAGGCTTGGCCCCTTTGACTCTGACTGATGCATTCCAGTCTAAATGGAAAAGGGCTGTGAACGAAAAATTGTGCATTTGGGGTTTCTCGCGAAATGCCCTTTTGACATTAGGCCTTTCAAAAGCCAAGGAGGATATATATCAGCGTATTAGTGATATTGAGTTACAAGATCATATAAGAGCAGCAACCCCATATCCTGAATTTAGAGATCGGGGGCAGGCTCTCCTTCCTGCAACATATTTAACTTCTTTAACTATTCCAAAATACAGGAAAGCGTTCACGCAGGCTAAATTTAATGTGCTTCCCTCTGCAGTTTTGGAGGGTAAATTTAATAATATCCCATATTCTAAGCGCCTATGCCCCTGTAAAGCTGACATGATAGAACCTGTGGATCATGTATTGTTCTACTGCTCCTTTTCTTGTGACTTTCGGCATACTTTCATCACTCCTATTTTACAAGGAATACCTGGGAGATCTGATGTGTTCTATACAGACTCTCTTTTGGCTGATCAGAACCCTCAAATAACCTCCAAGGTGGCTAAATTTTGTGCTGCGGCAATTGCTTGTCGGCGTGGGATGATATCATCTGATTGTGACAATGTTTTAATCTATTAAAATATGTGGGGCATATTTTAACTAATTAATTGTTACCATATATTGTTTTATTCATAGTCTGATTTTATTCTGTTGGTTTGGGAATATTATATGTGCTTATATGGTTGTGTTGTTTTGCTGGTCTTGTGACCGTAAATAAAATTCATTCATACCTTTAGCACAGCTTTTTAAGATTGGAGAAACTGCGGCTTTTTCTGCTCAATGAACGATGAAATACTTTAACAACTGTGTGAACTTCTATAACGCATCACCGTCTACTGCCTGTATAATGAAACGTGCAGAATTTGCAGCCAGAAAACGCCTGAAAAACAACATTTGTCAGCCCAGTAAAGGAGCCAGTCTTATTCCGCAAAGCATGCAGAAGCAGAAGGCCTGGTAAAACTGTGGGATGAAAGCCTGGTGTAGAGAAGCCCTCTGTTTTCCTAGATGTGTGTCAGCTCCTGGGCAGCAGTATTAGTGCTGATCTCTCATGGGGAGGGAGCTGGGCAGCTGAGAAGGGAAGGGGGCCTGGGAGGGACCAACCCTCTCCATTTTGTCCCATCTCAAAGGCTGGCCCTCCATAGAATCATAGAATCATAGAATAGCAGAGTTAGAAGGGGCCTAGAAGGCCATCGCGTCCAACCCCCTGCTCAATGCAGGAATCCACCCTAAAGCATCCCTGACAGATGGTTGTCCAGCTGCCTCTTGAAGGCCTCTAGTGTGGGAGAGGCCACAACCTCCCCAGGTAACTGATTCCATTGTCGTACTGCTCTAACAGTCAGGAAGTTTTTTCTGAGGTCCATCTGGAATCTGGCTTCCTTTAACTTGAGCCCGTTATTCCATGTCCTGCACTCTGGGAGGATCGAGAAGAGATCCTGGCCCTTCTCTGTGTGACAACCTTTTAAGTATTTGAAGAGTGCTCTCATGTCTCCCCTCAATCTTCTCTTCTCCAGGCTAAACATGCCCAGTTCTTTCAGTCTCTCTTCATAGGGCTTTGTTTCCAGACCCCTGATCATCCTGGTTGTTATGGGATGCTACATGGCTCTACTACCACTCTCCAGCCCAGCTCCTCAAGAGGGAAACTGCAGAGGGAGCGGCATTTTCAGAAGAAGAAGGAGACAGAGGCCTAATCTACACCAAGCAGATTATTGCACTATGAAAGTGATATGAAAGTGGGATGTAAAAGGCAGGAGCCACACCAAGCAGGATATAGTGGTATGAAAGCAGTATATGGTAAGTGTCAATGGGACCCAACAGTTGTCAGTGCACTTCAGTACTGCTATAAAGCAGCAGTGTTGCTCCTGCTTTTTATATACCTCTTTCATACCACTTTCATAGTGGAATATCCTGCTTGGTGTAGATGAGCCCAGAGTTGCAGTTCCTTTCTATTCTGTTCATACCTGAGGTGTAGGGCAGCAGTGCAATCCGTTGTCTTTCGTCAGCAAAAGTACATCAAAAGCTACAAAAGTAAGAATGAGAGAAGTTAATTTCAGATACATTGAATGTCTCACTTGTTCTTTATTCCAGTGTTTTGAACATTAAGATCTTATGTAGAATAGGTTTGTCTTAACCATGTGCTGTGAAATCAGACCTGTGAACACGGCCAATTTTGGGTGGACACGCCCTTTCGGGGGCTCGGCATGTTGTTGGGCACGCCCCTTTGGGGGCTGTAAATGTCTGTGAGCACACTCCTTTGGGGGCTGGACATGTTGGTGAGCACATCTCCTTCGGAGCGGCCATGTTGTTCTCTTTTTTGGTTTCCAACATGTGTGAGCTCCTGGGCAGCAGTATTCGTGCTGATCTCTCATGGGGAGGGAGCTGGGCAGCTGAGATGGGGTGTGGTGGCTAAAGTGTTGGACTGGGAGTCGGAGATCCGGGTTCTAGTCCCCACTCAGCCATGGAAACCCACTGGGTGACATTGGGCCAATCACATACTCTCAGTGCAACCCACCTCACAGGGTTGTTTTTGTAAGGATCAAATGGAGTGGAGGAGGATTATGTATGTCTCCTTGGGTTCCTTGGAGGAAAAACGATGGGATATGAATTCAAAAGTAAATAAATAAATAAATAAATAAAATGGTTCTATCTCAAAGGCTGGCCCTCCGTTATGCTAGATGGCTCTACTGCCACTCTCCAGCCCAGCGCCTCGTGAGGGGAAAGGCCGGGGGAGCTGCATTTCCAGGAGAGGATGGAGACAGAGTTGCGGATTCTTTCTATTCTGTTCTTACCTGAGCTGTGGGGCTGCAGTGCAATCCGTTGTCTTTTGTCATGCTTCATCCCTGGGCTTCATGAGCTGCTTTTTCTCACAACGATGTAGAGAGAAAGAGATGCCACACCACTCCATGTGGTGCTGTAATGGGGTTTCAGATGGGGTTTCTCTAGCTACGTTCCACGAAAGGAGAGACACCAGCCTTAGGAAGAAGAACTGCTGATTAATCTAGATGTCAATTGAGCTGAGGCCCACAGCCCCTCATTACAGTGAGCTCCAGCAGCCCTCTTAAGCACTACCACAAGGGGCTTCTTCATCCTCCTCCACCCTCGACTAGGAAGCAAGGGTTCTCCTCCAACTATTAGCCATCAATTTGAAAATAATGCTGCTTTATCACATTTACTAGGCCCCAATGCTACTGGTAGATGCTTCCACACGTTTAAGTGGAGGGAGGGGTGTTGCTACTCAGGAGTGGAAGGACTCAGAGCAGCCATCCTGTTCCCATCTGCCTGCTCTTTCTCACTGAGGGGGGGGGGGAAGTAGGCCAGAGCAAACACTCCTGAAATATTTCTGAGGGGGGAAGGTCTGGGTGGGAACAACAGGAGAAGGCCCCGGGGACCCCCCGAATTCTGCCCTTTGGGGAAGAAGGGCCCTGTGTATCCAAAAGGGGTTCTTGTTGTTTTATCTTGGGGAAGAGCACCAAAGTAGGGTCCTACGATATCGAGGCCTTGCATGTCCCAAATTAACCTGCAGTTTTCTTGCAAGGGACCTTCTGGCCACCTGTGGTGCCCTGGTTGCTTTTATTTCTCAAAATTAAACTTGCACATTTCAGTTCTGGCCACAGGGTGACAAACAAAGATGCCTAAACTGTGAATGATTTTATGCTATGTTCCAACCTGCTTTTTTAGCCAAATGGAAAGGAAAATTAAGATATAAAAACATTTGAAATTTGTGAGACCCTAAAAACCTCAATATTGAGGAAGCCCACATGCCTACATGACAATCCTCAAAATTCCTCTATCTTGCTCACCTGGATCTGTGATAGGACAGCCAGAAATATTTATGCAATCATGGCATCATGATGGAAAGGAAAGTCCATTGTCTTCTTTCTTCCCATAATGTCTGATACTGAAAAATCCATTTTTCATTTTCTACTGAGTGGAGGACTGAGGAGAGTTATTGTAGGCAAATTCAGCAAGATGAAGTAAATCCAATGAATTATCCTGTTGATAATTGATAGAGCAATGGCGGTATTGCTCCAACGTTGCACTGGTGCATTCTGTCTGGCCATCAGATTGTGGATGGTGTGCCGAGGAGGGGTGGATTTTCACATCCATGAGACAGAACAGTTTTTTCCAAAACCGGGCTGTGAATTGTGGGCCATGATCAGAGACAATCGCTTCGGGTAGACCATGTAGGTGGATGATATGCTGGATGAACCATTCAGAAGTATGTTTTGCTGAGGACGTCCCAGTAGAGAGGATCAAGTAAGCCATCTTGGGGAAAAGATCTACCACTACAAGAATTGTATTGCAGGGATTTGATGTTGGTATCTCTGTGATAAAATCCAGGGATTATGTCTTCCATGGACCTGTCAGAGTTGGCAGAGGATGCAGTGATCTCACTGGTTTACTGGGCTATTTCTTAATTCAGTGACAGTTTTTACAGGTGCTGTCATAGGGTTCACATTCCGCTTGAACACAAGGCCACCTCCAGCAACAGGCTAGTAGTGCTTCTGTGCAACAGAGTGTTTGCCTTCAGAAAAGGTTTCTTCAAGAGAAACGGAATCCTCAGGATTAGGGCTCTGAAAGGAGAGCTCTGATTACTGCAGCTGAGCTCTGGGTGGGGTCCAGCAGGTTTTGTGCTTAAAAGCCTGCATTAGAAATCAACTTTGGTCGATCCGGCCTTGTACCCTATCTCCTGAACTCTGGACTGCATGATGTAATGACTTTTATTGTGTTTTGACCTCTTGCTGTTTCACATAGATGTGCCTAGCACATTTCATAAGGGTGTGCAGCCTGGGAATTTTTAGCCGCAGGGCCCTCCCTTGGTCCAGCTGAGCCTGCAATGCTATTACGTTGGCAGCAAGCTGATTTCCTTGGTCCCCAAAGGCCTCGTTTCCTTGCAGCATGCCTCCCTTATGCAGAAGGTTAGAAAAAGCTGTCCTGCTTGTAATGATTGTGTGTCAATTGTATCAATTAGCTTGATTGAGTGTTACAGTGATTTGTATAAAGGCATTCACCTTGTATTGGAGGGCAGTTGCTATGTATCGTGACTTACTCAATAAAGGTGACTCTTTGTATGCTGTCTGGAGAATGTTCTTCAGAGAAAAGGAACATCAACTACTACATGGTGTCAGAAGGGATCAAATGGATCAGCTGACGCCTCCAGAAATACTTTTATTGGAAGGTAATGTGGCTGAAAAGTGGAGAAAGTGGAAGCGGATAAGAGAAGCGAGAAGCTTCAAGGTGCTTTACTTCTGCATGTAATAGGAGAAGAAGCGAGAGAAGTATACAGTGCCTTCCATTTCGAGGACGAAACAGATAGGCACAAGTTACCAATTTTGCTGAGTAAGATTGAATTATATTGTGCTCTTAAAAGAAAGGTTACATATGAGAGACACCATTTTTTTTCAAGAGTTCAAATGAGGAAGAAGCTATTGATTCCTCTGTGACAACTGAAGCTATTGGCACAGTCATGTGGGTTTAGTCAGCTGTGGGACTCCTTAATTAAGGACAGAATTGTTTGTGGAATAAGATCAGATAATCTCAGAACAAGGCTACTAAGAGACACCAATTTGACTTTGGAAAAAGCTGTGGATATTTGCAGAGCAGAGGAAGTGACTATGAAGCAATTAAAAGGATTGGGATTAGCAGAGAAACAAATGGATATTTTGAACAACAAAGACAGTGTTAAAAGGAACTTTCAGCTGCATGAAGAGATGATCGTGAAACCTCTTTCAAGTTTTGGCTCAAGTTTAAAGTTTTGTTCTCGATGTGGAAACAATCATAAGATAAGGCAACGTCCTGCATTTGGAAAAGATTGCAGGAGATGCAGAAAATCTAACCATTTTGAGAAAATGTGTAAAACCAAGGATGTCAAGTTTGTTAACAAGAATATGCATTTGTTGGAGGATGAAGATTTGCCAGATAGGGCTGCTGGAAATTTAACATCTAATAAATGGAAAGAAGAATGGACTGTGGATCTAAAAATAAAGAATAGAGATGTAAAGTTTAAGATTGATACTGGGGCACAGGCTAATGTGATATCCTTAAAAACTTTAAAGAAACTTCAGAATGAATGTTTACAGAAACCAAACATAAGATTAGTTTCCTATTCAGGCACAAGGTTGGAAGTATTTGGGAAGTGTGTTATGAAGTTTACATATAAAGGGGGGGGGAAATGAGTTAGAATTTCAAGTAGTAGATTTTGAAGCACAATCAATTTTGGGTCTAAAAGCAGTTATTGAATTAGACCTGGTGAAAAGGATCATTTTTTTAGAAGGTAAGGAAAGAACATAAACATATAAACAATATGAAGATGTGTTTCAGGATGTTTGCCAGGTCAATATGTAATTAAAATGTAACACCAGTGGTGCACGCTTCTCGTAAAATTCCAGTTATGTTAAGGGAGAAGGTGGATAAAGAACTTAGAAGAATGGAGCAAATGGGTGTAATCGTTAAAGTAGAAGGACCTACTGAATGGGTAAATTCAATAGTAATTGTGGATAAACCTAGTAAATTTATTATTTATTTATTTATTACATTTCTATACCGCCCAATAGCCGGAGCTCTCTGGGCGGTTCACAAAAATTTAAAGATTAAATATTTAAAGATTAAATAAGAATTTATTTGGATCCAAGGGAGATGAATAATGCAATCTGGAGAGAACACCAACAGTGGATGAAAGTACTAGTGAGTTGTCAGGTGCAAAGTTGTTTTCTGTGTTGGATGCTAGTAATGGATTCTGGCCGATCAAACTGGATGAAAGGAGCTCCAGACTATGTACTTTTGGCCTATATAAATTTACTAGAATAACTTTTGGTATTTCATCTGCTCCTGAAATATATCAAAGAGCCATACAACAAGTGTTTGAAGGGTTTGAAGCAGCTTTCTGTTATATTGATGATATATTGATATGGGGAAAGATACAACAAGAACGTGATGAAAGCGTTAGACAAGTTCTAGAAAGATGTAGATTAAGGAATTTGAAATTGAATAAAGATAAATATAAATTTTCTATGACTGAAATAAAATATTTGGGACACATTTTGACTGTAGAAAGAATAAAACCTGATAGAGCTAAAATTGAGGCGATTGTTGAAATGCCAAGTCTTCAAAATAAAGGGGAGTTACAGAGATTTTTAGGTATGGTCAATTATTTGGCTAAATTTATTCCAAATCTTGCTACATTGACAACTAATTTGAGACAACTTATAACTCAGGATGTAGAGTTTGAATGGACCAAGAGTCATATTATGAATTAAAACAGATATTAACAGAAGCTCCTGTGTGAAGATATTATAGTGTGAATGAACCAATGGTTGTATCAGTAGATGCTATAGTGATAGAGGATTGGGAGCAGTTTTGCTGCAAGGAGGTTTACCAGTGGCATATACTTCTAAGGCAATGAATGGGCCAGTTCAGATGACACTCTGGATTTTGTGGTTAACGAAACCATGGCCAGCTGTGGTTACACTAACCACATGCAAAATGGGTGCAGACGACAATTTTAACCCTTTTGTGGTTAAGTTTGCCTTAACCACAAAATGGTTAAGTGCAGTACCTGAGTCCTCCATGGGCAGAAATCATAGAGCCCGAAGCATTGAGCAGCTGAAATTGCCTCAGCGGTCTATATACTTCAGGCTCCATGCCCATCGGGGATGTGGTGGGGGAGGCGTTTTAATTTAAATTGCCCTTCGGAGGGGGGCCTGGGCTGGGCTAGTGGGAGGGCGAGGGGGTTATTTTTTGAAAAAAAAGACTCACTTTTCTGCAGGAGCGCTCCTGTGCAGCGCTCTGTTAAAAAATTACATTCAAAATGGAGGCCGCGACATGCTCCATCCTCCAGGCACATCACACGCTATATATGTGAAGAATGAGAAGGGGGCACTGGATCCACCCCCCCCCTTTCTACATGCACATGGCTCTATTAGTTTTGGGCTCTTTTATTTTTGCCTGTTAATCACATACACGTGTCAGACGACACTTTTAGCAATGGTTAGTGCTGCTAACCACGTTGCAGAATGTGGTTAGTGAGCCTAACCCCAATGTGGTTAATGGACCAAAAGTTTAGCCAAAACGTGTGTCAAACGACACCATAAACCATGGCTAAGGGTTCCCTTAACCACTTTGTGGTTAAGCAGCATAGTTTAGCGCGTCGTCTGAACCAGGCCAATGAGTGTCAAATAGAAAAAGAAATGTTGCCTATTGTAGTTGGGTGTACTAGATTCCATCACTATATATACAGTATGTGGTAGAGAAATTACTGTAGAAACTGATCATAAACCATAGGAAGTTATTTTTTAAAAAATCATTCTATACTGCTCTAAGAATTCATAGATGGTTGTTAACGTTACAGAAATATCATTTGAATATAAAATATAAACCTGGTAAGAGTTGAAAATAGCTGATCAAGAGCTTATATGATGTCAGGAGAATTTTTTTTATACTGAAGGCTACTGTGAATTTGCTAATGTCTTGTTTACCTAATTCTGATTCAAAATATAAGGAATTTAAATTAATAACACCAGAAGATACCTGCTTTTAATTCTTGCAGAAGGTTATTTTGTCAGGATGGCCAGAAAAGAATGCACAGGTATTTGAAGGACTTAAAACTATATTGGAATTATAGAGAGGAATTAAGTGTGTATGATGGGTTTTTATTTAAAAATGATAGGCTGATTGTGCCTCAAAAGTTAAGGAAAGAAATGTTGCAATTAATTCATGAAAGTTATTTGGGAATTTAGTTCTGTAAGAGAAGAGCTCGAGATGTGATGCTTTGGCCAGGTAGGTGCATGCAAATAGAAGAATTAATACAATCTTGTAAGATATGTCAAACTTTCAGAAACGATAATCAAAAGGAACCAATGCTGGCTCGTGAAGCACCAGAAAGACCCTAGCAGAAACTGGGGGTAGATTTATTTGAGTTTCATGGGGAAGAATATCTTTTGATAGTAGATTATTATTCAAAAAATTTGGAAGTTTGTGTATTGGAAATGTCAACTAGTAAATGTGTGATTATGCATTGTAAATCTATATTTGCTAGACATAGTATATCCAAAACTGTAATAACTGATAAATGGTCCTCAATTTAACTCTAAGAAATTTAGAATGTTTGCAAAAGAATGGAATTTTGTGCATGTCACTTCTAGTCCATAGTGTGCAAGATCAAACAGAATGGCTGAAAGAACTATTTAAACAGTTAAGAAGTTCTTAAAGAAGAGTAGCCGAGATAATACAGATATATATCTTTGCCTGTGAGATCTTAGAAATACACCTATGTTGGATAAGCAGTCTCCAGCTAGGTTACTAATGGGGAGAAGGTTGAGAACAAGGTTAGCTACAGCAAAAGCATTGCTGCAACCAGAAGGTGTTTCACATTGTAGTGTGCAAGAACAGTTAAAAAAAAGACAGAAAAAGCAGAAATATTATGATCGTGGGGCTAAGCTATTGCCACCACGGAATGTGGGAGAATTACTATTCAAAAAGAAGGAATTTGGCAATCAGCAAAAGTAATTGAGCTTCATCAAAATCCTAGATCATCTGTGGTGGAAACTCAGGATGCAAGGTTATATAGGAGAAATAGAAAGGACTTACAAAGGTCTGAGGAAAGGATGTGTGAGGAAAGTCATAAAAGGGAGATTGAGAAAGAAGGGGGTGAAAATGTAAATATGGAACAGAATGAAGAAAAAAGGATGGCGCTGGAGGAGAAACCAGTAATCACTTCTAGAGGAAGAAGAGTGAGAAAACCTCTTAGTTTTGGGTGTGAAAATGGAAAACATTCAAAAAAGGGAAGATGGCAGGATTGTGTGTTAATGGTATCAATTAACGTGAGTGTTACAATAACTTGTATAAAGGCATTCACCTGGTATTGGAGGGCAGTTGCTCTGTCTCGTGTCTGGAGAGTCTTCTTCAGATAAAAGAAACATCAAATTCCAAACTGTTTGGCTATAGCAGGCTCTAGATGCAATGGGGTTTAGGGTATCACAGAGGTGGTTTAAGGCCCATTAGAGGCGCTCAGACAGCCAAGAGGATCAGGCAACAACAGGAGCGGTCAATTTGACAAGCAAGAGGTCAGACATAGTAAATCAATTGTGTTAAGTTTTGCAGTTCAGAAACAGAGTCATTAGGCAGTCCAAAAGGTCAGGAAACAACGCATCAGTCACAGGCACAGTTCAGGAGACAGGATACAAGGCAGGATGGAGCAAGTTGCTCCATTTCAAGTGAAAGCTTGACTGTTACGGTCCTGAAAATGATCCGGGGAGGATGCCTCCAATGTCTGTGCACCATTCTTGATACACCGGTGGACAAAAACAATGTCCACGAAATGGCTTGAAGCCCTTTAGAGTATCATAGCAGTTGTCTGGATAACGGTCATGATCTGGGCGGCACAATGTCACCAGGCCTAGTCGGAGCCAGGCAGGGAGCCTGCGTTTTGATGCAAGATTCACAACCCAGTCTTAGGACTCCTGATAGGGATGGGTTGAGCCGTTCCCTGAAGGCGCTGAGCATGGGCAGTACAACACAAACTAAGTCCAGCCTGTCTACGCCACTCATTTTCCATGACGGTTAGATGTGGCCATGGGCCCACCTCCACCCCCCCGCAAAGATGTTGGCCTCACAAGGGCTGCGGGGACCCGAAATCTAGGAAGTGACTTAAATGCTCCTTGTGAGGCAGAAGTTTGTTTGTGAGGCAGCAGTTTTTGTTGCGCTGAACAGAGGCAGCAGTTTTTGTTGGGCTGAACAGAGGCCCTACAGTTGCCTGTCTGGTGTAGGTGGCCACAGTGTCTGTTCTCTGTTGGAGGCGTCGTATCTGCCTGTTTGCAGTCTCTGCCTTCTGAGGGTCTTCAGAAGTCTACGAACCACCCATAGCTGTTCATAAAGGGCCAGCCTTGCAGCTGGTAGCAGCCTGATGCTTCTCCGAAGGTGGTGGTCCTGCGCTCACCAGGAATGGATGGTAGCTCCATCACGGACTCAGAGATGGAATTGTCCGGAGGAGGAGGAGGAGGAGGTTGGGGAGCAGCAGCAGCAGCAGCAGCAAGAGGAGGAGGAGGAGGAGGAGGAGGAGCCGCCAAACTCCTTCCTGAGGCACCGCGCCGGATCACTCTCCGGGGAAGAAGAGGGGTGGTATGACAGTGAGACTGAGAGAGAGGGAGAGAAGCTGGAACTTCTCACTTTATCAGGTGGCCTAAAGACAACACAAAAGAGAAACATTAATTCAACATCACAAAGGACACGAGGAGGACACTGGGCAGATCAATGGCTTTGGGTGCTGGGCTAGGAGCATAAATCCCCTCTTTGCCATTCCAGAAACTGCACATGGTCTATCATTGCTGTGATGTTCTTATTCTCCGCTTCATAACTGATATTGTTGAGAACCTGACTACACCATTCACCCCCGCAATGGGACAAAAGAGCAACAGCGTCAAAGTCAAAGAACAAAACAATAGCAAGACGGGCTACAGTGACAAGCCACAGAAATGACTGAGATCAGTTTAGATTAGGCCATATGGGAGGGAACGGAAAAATTAAGATGATTAGCTTCATCACACCAGGGTCATACTGTGCAACCACTGCGAATTGCGTGCAAAGGGCTCTGAAGTTTTCCAGTTTATAATCTGCTTTGACTGTGGAGTACTCCCATGCATCCTGCTTTAATTGTGCTTCATATATAAAAGAACCGACTTATTTAACTACCTCTTTAGGAGAGAATCTTTTGTTGTTCTCCGAGCAGCCACTGGGGGCGCAGGAGAATGATTTGATATGTTTAAAGTACAAATTAAACAAATGCTTACGTCTGCGTAAGTTTTAAAGATAAAGACATCAAAATTGGCACAGTAATAGATATTAAGGAGGGCTTTAAGCAGTGCTGCCACCCGGGGTGTGATTTAGGGAAACGGGTACATGGGATGAAGCCCAATATTGCAGTTCAAGAAGTCTGATGATGAAGCTATTCCTCATCTTACACTTTAGTCTAGAATAAATCTACACACAAGAGAGTAAGAGTCCAAAGACATTTCATACCAATTACATGATGGGCAGCTGCGACCCTGACTCCAGACATCCTGTCCAGCTGCCCAGGGCAATCCTGTACCTAAAAGGGAAACACACCATCTGAGGTTAATAATTGTGGGTTGATTTACCTTCAAGCCAAGGGATAGATCTGTGTATTGGGATTAGAGTGTGGGACAAAAGCACGGCCTTATGAAAGTAACAAGAATCCCTCTGATTATCAGTCCATCCCAGCCTTGATTGTAAATCTGCCAGCTGGTGGAAATTAGAAGTCCCAACTTCCACCAAAGTCCTTTGGTTAAAACTAGTATTGGCAGGTAACCGGAGACTGAATGGTGGGAAGAGTCTCTTAATGCCTAAGGTGCTACAAGCTGTTCCTTGCTCACTTCTATGAATTCCTAATGGCTCACCTGAAATAGAACAGGAAGCTCATCAAACCCATATGGAATGGAACAGGACTTGAGGTGGGTCATTTACTTGTATTATAGTCCATCTCCATTTCATGTAGCAATTCCAAATCTCTCTGTGTTACTCACCAGCAATCGGCATGTTTCCTCGAGGAAGCTGGTCGTGTTGCCAAGTTCCCCAGTCTTCAGACACTGCAAGATGTGATTCCGCACTGGCTTGAATCTTAGGAAGGACGCGCATTGCCACAATGTGGCCTTGCTTGCCTGAAAGATATAAGAAAGAAGAGTCATCAGAAAGCACACCTTTCCAAGCATATCTGCTGAGAAAAGAGAATTCGTATGGCTGTGTGGAGGGAAGGAAATCCCAAAAGCGGCATTGGAGATCAGGAAAACTGGATAATACCAACCTCGGCTTTTCAGGAAAGGTGAAAGTCGGGCTGAGCAAAATCGGGGGGTGGGGGGAGGAGAAGGCTGTCATGAACATCTCTACCCACCCATCTCCTTTGCGGTGAGAAGAGGGTGACGTTGTTTGCAGAACAGGAGTACAAGACTCATTAGTTTCCCTCCCTCACAGAAGTCCTCCCATAATTGCCCCTAACTGCCCTCCCCCTATGTGGCAGAGCCCCGGCTTGTGGCTGCCTCATGACCAAAGTTTCCTCTGTCTTTCCGAACGACAGCCCTGGAAACGAGAAAAAGCAGCTAGCGTAAGTTCCAAGGGGGACAAGGCATCACAGCGTGCCTTTAGCAAAAGCAGTATGGAGGTGAGGCAAGCACTATATGGAGCAGGGAGGTTCCGGCGGCTTCTGCCAGACCCTCTGAAAATCCCTCCTCCCAAAAGCTGTTATTTGCCCTTGGAGCGATCTTTCATGGCTGCGCTCCTTCCTAGAGTTGGAAGGCCTAAAGACGCACACACTGGAAACTTCGAGGCTCGACTTCTGCAATGCGCTGTACATTGGGCTACCTTTGTGCCTAGTTTGGAAACTTCAACTGGTTCAAAATATGGCAGCCAGGTTGGTCACTGGTACACCTAGGGGTGACCATATTACACCAACTGTAAAATCACCTCACTGGCTGCCGGGCGAAGTATAAAGTGTTGGTTATTACCTTTAAAGCCCAACATGGTTTGGGTCCAGGTTACCTGCGGGACCACCTTCGGACATACAATCTGCCCTGCACACTCAGGTCCTCTGGGAAGAATTTACTCCAGTCAACTAAAACTAGGCTGACAACTGTGACCCAGAGGACCTTTTCTTCTGCCACCGTCAGACTGTGGAATGGCCTGCCGGAGGAGATTCGTCAGCTTAATACTTTAAGTTTAAGACAGCCATAAAGACTAATCTCTTCCAGCAGGCTTACCCAGATGAATTTTAAACCTAAGAATTTTAAGATGTTGTGATTGTTATTTTAATATTGCAGCAGTTTTATATGCTCTTTTTTAACCAGTTTGATGTGTTGTATTGTTGTATTTAATGTTGTTCCCCACCTCGATTGAGAGGAAGAGTTGGTAATAAATAAATAAATATTATTATTATTATTATTATTATTATTATTATTATTATTATTATTATCATCATCATCAATTGGGAGGGGGATTGTAGGAAGGGGAGGGGAGGTGGAATGCTGACTTTCCACACACCCTGGATCATCTGATCCTACTCCCACCAGCACCACTCCATTTTCCTATTGTTGACCTAAAAACAGACGCAGTAGACGCATTTGTGCCAATAACGCCTCCTTTGGATTGGGGGCTAAAGTCCTTTCTGACCTCTGCCACTGTGGGATCACAGTCCTGGAGGTGAATGAGGAGGGGGGCGAGGCTCTTTTCCACTTCCAGGGAGAAAATGGCATTCCTCCGAGGAAAGATGCGGCTCAGCTGACCAAATGCTTCCAGGGCCCCTCGTCTCATGAAAGGATCTTCCTGAAAGAAGGAAACGCAGAAGGGTTAGCCCTGGCCAAACCATCCTGACTCCTCCTGTGAAGACAACAGTTGCATCCCCTGAATTCCTACCCAAGGGTAAAGCAGCTCCTACACTGGATCTTAAGATCCGTGTCTGAAGAGGAACAATACATTTGCTCTGGCTTGGGAGTTGGTGATCTTACTCTCCTAGGAGCACACGAAGAAGCGTTTTTCCTTATCATTTGTTCACTGGATACTCAGTAGTCCTCACTCCCAGGTGGTTAATCGATGACAGGCCAACAGCATGGCCAGCTAGCAACCAGCCATTATACAGTTTCACATAGATGCGATTCATTCATTCATTCATTCATTCATTCCCTTGCCCTTTGTGCGCAAGAGCAGGGCCAGCACAAGAAATTCAGCTGTTCTAAAAGTTACATATTTATTAAAACCATTCAATAAAAAACAGTTTTTCAAGGGGTGATCTTCCCTTCGTCCAAACTAGCAAAGGAAGGATATAAATTTTCCTAATATCTGAATAGACTTTGCATTCTAAAATAAAATGAGTGACGTCTTCTAAAATAGAAAGGTTATCAATATATGCTTACTACCCCCCCACCTTCCACAATTATTGCCAATGGGGTACCAAAGTGAGGCAGCATGAGGCTTTTGAACCCACGAGGTCTGACTTCTGTGACCTCCTCTACTTACATCATCAAAAAAAACTCGGGCCTGGTTGGCCAGCTGGACGCTGGTCGAGGTCTTCAAGGCCACCAGGTGGGGGAGCACCCTCAGGATCCCTGTCATTCCCTCCTGTCTGATGATGCCATGGGAAGGATCTGACAGGGAATCCATGAAGACCTCCAGGATTGCCTCCTTGTGCTTTGCGATCTGTGGGGGAGGAAGAGGAACAGGTTTGTAGTGTTGTTGAAACCACCTCTCCTTCAGGGCTTGTGGGAGGAGGATTTCTCTCATCATTTCACAGCACGCAGTTCTGTAGCACCGCTCCATCCTTACCTTCTTGGGAAAGAGATTGAGCACTTTCCCAAGGCCCCTCAAAGCATGGGTTTTCACGGCCGTCTCGGTGTCACCGACGGCTCGCCACATAGCTTTGTAGATCTCCTTCATGAGCTTCCTCTCTCCGGGGCAGAAATGAGGGCTCTCTAGAAACTGAAGAGAACAGTGCCCAAGAATTACTGGCAGCTTGAGGCAGATCGGGAGCTCCATGAAATCATCCAATCCTGAGAATGACTGTAAATGGCAATGACCGATTCACTACTACATGGTCAATGTGGGGGACTTTGACCATTTCCTAGAAATGTTTGTTTATTTAATTTCTACCCTCCAAAAATGCCTAAGAGAAACACAATCAATTGAAATAATAAAACAGAATGTTAAAATACCATAAAGACCAAACAGTAACTACCTCTTGAGAAGATCTTAAGAATTAGGTAGGCCCACTGAGACATTTTATTATATTCTGTAGTACAGGAATGCCACAAAAATTACTACATGAGTATGGGAGAAGGTGGTCTTTTAGGCAGCCTGGTCCGAAGTCGTACGGGGCATTCTAGGTCATAACCAGCACTTTGAATTCTGCCCAGAAGCAGACCAAGGGCGCCACGTGCTCCCTGTTACCACGGCCACAGCCTTCTGCACGGCTGAGGTGCCTGTGGGGCTTTCAAAGACACAGTTTTCAAAGGCAGCCCCACACAGAGCACATTACAGTAGTCCAAACTGGCTGCCTTAGTAGGAATGGTTTAATGTTGCGCTGCAGACGATCATGGCTGCTTTTCTCCTAATCAGCAATGGCTCTTGCTCCATCGCTAGTTACTGATTTGCCCTGTGGTTGTGTGGTGCATGAATACAGGTAATCACACACACCTTTTCGTAATATCAATCCACCCCTTCTGTTGTGTAGTACGCTACTACCTTGTCCAAGAAATGGGTCTTGAGAACATAAGAAGTGTCATGCTGGGTCAGACCAAGGGTCGATCTAGTCCAGCACTCTGTTCACCCGGAGGCCAACCAGCTGTTGGCCAGGGACCAATAAGGCAGGACAGGGTGCAACACCACCTTCCCACCCATGTTCCCCAGCAACTGGTGCACACAGGCTTCCTGCCTCGAATACTGGCTGTAAGCACATAACCATCAGAGCTAGTAGCTATTGCTAGCCTTCTCCTCCAGGAATTTATCCAACCCCCCTTTTAAAGCCATCCAAATTGGTGGCCAGCACTGCATCTTGTGGTAGCGAGGTCCATGATTTAACTATGCGCTGCGTGAAGAAGTACTTCCTTTTATTTGTCCTGAATCTCCCACCAATCAGCTTCATGGGATGACCCCGGGTTCTAGTATTTTGAGAGAGGGAGAAAAACGTCTCCCGATCCCCATTCTCCACATCATGCATAACTGTGTACACCTCTATCAGGTCTCCCCTAAGCCTCCCTTTTTCCAAGCTAAACAATCCCAGCCGTTGTAACCTTCCCTCGCAGGGGAGATGTTCCAGCCCCTGGATCATTTTAGTTGCCCCTTTCTGCACTTTTTCCAGCTCCATAATATCCTTTTTTAGGTGTGGTGACCAGAACTGTCCACAGTATTCTCAGTGTGGCTGCACCATAGATTTGTATAAAGGCAGGATGATACTCTTATTTCCATACAAAAGCACTCCCTGTTTTAGATTTCCTTCCATGCATTAATGTATAGCAAAGGACAGTCTTAAATAACAGAACTTTTTACTCATATTCAGTGGGGAATTTTTCCCAATCCCCCACACAAGGAATTAAAAGTGAATGCTATGGATGGGGTGTGCGTGTGTGTGTGTGTGTGTGTAGAGGAATATTCGAAATTTCTTTCATCTTTGCAAAAATGGGCTGTTGTTTGGATAGCCATCTTTTAGATTATCCATGCATGTGTTTCTCTGTTGGTCCCTCAGTGGCTGTTCGCACAGTGTTTCGCTGGCCCCTGAAAGCACACAGCGTCTTCCTGAACTGCTCTGGGCTTGGCATCTCCCCAGCTGAAGGGGCTGTAGCACTTTCCCTGACCTGCTCAATACCTCCGCAGAGATAGCACCACTCACCTCTGCAAAGAAGGCAGCACAGCTGGCCCGGTAAGCTTCCTTTGCACTGAAGAGTTGAGGAAGGAGGTCTCGAAGGTGGCTCCGGGGGAAAGACCCTGGGCTACAATTTGCCACAGCCCTGAAAGGGAAAACCGTTCAATCCTGACATGGCAGAAATGGCTCCCCAGCCGAGCCTCTCCCTGAACGAGCTTCTCCGTCGAACTTCGGAGTAGCCCTGAGTCTCGATTCACGGATTGGTTCGAAAGGGAGGACGGAAGTTCCCCTGGGGATGCGAAGGGAACACAGGTCTTCCCCCACCCTCTGCCACGGCTTTGGGCCTCACCTTCCTAGAGCAGCAAAGCCTGCCTGTTGCTCTTGGGCCTGCGAGAGGAGGTCCCATCCATGGCTTCCTTCCATTGCTGCCTGCAGATGGTCCTCACAGCCTCCCAGGAGCAGGGTCTGACGGAGGGCTCGCACCGCCGTGCTGCAAGGAAGTCCGTAACATGGCCCAGTTTGACAACGCCCCAATGCCATCGTTCTCTGCATAAGGGGATGTTCCCTGAAACCAGCAAGGGAACGACCAGGCAACAACTCCCTTCTCCTGCCTTTCCGTTCACTTCTCAGAGAGAAGCCCCAGGGATAGGGATGGCATTCCTTCTCCCTACGGATGGGCGCTGGGTTTGGGGCTCAAACTCCGTGTCCAGAGCCAGGAAAGCAGGTCCCTTTCCTGACAGCACTCCTTGGAATCAGGAAAGAGGCTTCAGGCCAGTGTTTCTCCCGGTGGCCTGCAAGGGCGGGGGGGGGGGGACGACGACGACGACTGGGATGGAGGAAATCTTACCCGGCCACGTCCTCCTGGGAGCTGGCTCCAGCAATGGAGAGGAAAGAGCAAAGGAAAAGCGTAGCCTCTTTTCCTTGCAAGGACTCCTTTCTCTCTGCCACCGCCACAAAGTCCCAGATGAAAGCAGGGATCTAAGAGAGGGGCAAAGAACTGGCGTGTGAATCGGCCACTCGCTTGACTGCAAAGAGGCAGCAGCAGCAGCCGCCTGTCTTGGGTCACTTCCTTCCACTTACAGCAGGAGGCAGGGAAGAGGGAGTCCCAGCTGCTCCGTTCCTCTTCTGCACATCCTCAGGGATTTCTCTGAGAAGGGCATTCAGGATTTGGGGGGAGACGGAGGTGTCAGTGGCCAGGGCCATCCACAGGTCTCGGATTTCCCTGGAACACAAGAGCAGGGTAGGTCTTAGGTTTCCACTGTCATCGCACAATCCTTGGGTTGTTTACTCCGAAATAAGCCCCACAATACTCAACAGGGCTCACTCCCTAGTTAGTGGGGTAAAAGCCGTTGGAAAGCAGCAATGGGCTTCATCAGTAACGTTTCATGTGACCAATGTTTCTGGTGCAGTCTGAGACGCAGATTTACTCAGGGAACGACCACTGCGGGTTTTGTGCCTGGTCCCCCAAATCACATTTGTTTGGGACAGAAGGAAGTGCCTGCATTTGGCAGAGGTAGGCTGGGCTTTGGCCTGTGAGACAGCAGGTAGGAAAGGGCACCTTTGAAAGCTCTCCCGTGGGTAGAAAACTAGCGAAGAGAGGCTCTCGCCCATCTCTGGGGCTTCTTCTAGGTGCAGAGGGTTGGGTTACTAGAAGAGCGTTCAGGAGGGACGCTTTCTTACTGGCACATTTGAACTCTCAGAGGCGGCAGAAAGAGCCGATTGTACCCGTCATAACACAGAACACGAGCTTTAGCACACCAGCGTTCGACTGTGCAATCCCTGCGAATTGCAAGCAAAGGACTCCGAAGTTTTCCACCTTATAATCTGCTTTGATTGTGAAGTACACCCACGCATCCTGCCTAAATTGTGCAATAAAGCAAAAAGAGTCGCCCTACTTAGCCCCTACTTTTTGAGCGTATCTTCCAAGCCGCCGCTGGAGCACAGGAGCAGGATTTTAAAGAAATGCTTACATCTGAGTAAGCTTTAAAGATAAAGACACCAAAATTGGCACAGTAATAGATATTAGCAAGAGTTTTAAGCATACCAAATTTGAATTGAATTGGGTCATCCGTTGATATTTAATGATTTTTTGCATTTCCCCCCCTTAAATTCACTTCCTGGTATGCAAAGGATCGCTGTCGCCCGTTACAACAGCAACCGCAAAAGCTTAGCGCGCTACGGGGAAAATCTGAGGGGAGCAGGTACGTGGGATGAAGCTTGACGTCTCAACACAGTTGTTCAGAAAAGAGTATGGGGAATATGATGACTATGTCTGTACATCACTGGAAGGGGGCAATGTAGTAGCTAGTTAATTCATGGGGATTTAGACAACAGACAGCCTTAGGATCTCTGCAGTGTGATGTCCTCTGATGTCCTCCCATTCCCTTCTCCTCTCCCTCCTCCCCTGCCCTCAGCCAACAATCCACCAGGGCTAGGAGCAAATGTGCTTGCCGTCTCCCTCCTGCTCCTGTCATGGAACTCAGAATGGACAAAGTGACGTGACACTGTATGGTCTCCCCGCATTGGATGTGCAAGAATATTGGTGAGTAAACTCTTTCCTTTCCTTCGCTGAAGGAGAGTGTGGTCTCTTTGCCATGCGAAGAGAGCCCGTGTGCATGAGGGGCTGGTAAACGCTCACCGAGACAGGAACCAGCAGAAAAGGTACGATAAAACGGACTTCTTGATCCTAACAAATCTTGGATCAATGAAGACCGAGCAGGTTCGCAACTCCAAAATATTGCCAGAGAAAGGTCAAACTTACCTCATATCCTGATCTGCGGCGAGCAGCAGGGTTTGGGCCACTCTTTGGGGCTGGACTTTCGCCAAGGCGCAGATAGCCCTCTTCACCGTCCTCTTTATTTCCTCCACTGTGCTGCTGCTGTGGACGGTGATCATTCTGGACATCAGATGGTTTGTCTAAGCAGCCAAGCCAATGAGAGGGAGAATTGCATTGAGAAGACCACATCCCCTTGAGGAGGTAACCCTTAAAAAGACGCCTCTGTCCCAGCCCTACGCCCAGGAGCTTCCAGCTCCCTCTTTCTACATGTATGCACAGCACCATCCCCTGGGACTGGGTGCCCTCCACAGTAGAAGAGACTGAACATTTGAAACTGGCTCTCTAGCCGAAGGGTGTGAAAGAGGAACTTGAGCCAGGCCTTACCCAGAATGAGAGTTCTCTGCCCCTCTTCTTTATGGCCACACGGAGCATCTCTGCCCACCCTGGCGGCATTTCTGGCCCCTGCTGGAGCATTCTGTCCAGCAGGGCAAACAGAAAAGGAAGCAGCTCGAGGTCAGGGAGGTGGTCTATAATGACCTGTGGAGAGAAAGGCAGAACATTTTTGATTGAAAAACAAAATAACACCTGGGGCCCCTGAGAACGCTCTAAATCCAGCCACGTATTCCAGGGAAGAGGAAGGATCCTCCCATCCTTAGGTGTCCCTGCAGTTGACTCTCATCCACTGAATCGGAGGGAAAGGGTTTCTCATGGTTCGGATGAGTCCCAGGATGAGCAAGACACACATGGTTTGTGACTAACAGCAGTCTCGGTGTGTTCCCTGCACTCCGCTTCTCCGCTAGGCAGGGTGGCCCTTTTGCCCCTGACCCCTGGGGAGGAAGGAGGTGCAAAAGCAAGCATGTTGGTTGGAGAGGCGGTGAAGCGGATGCCGTTCTAAGCAGAGACCCTCTCCTGAAACCTCCTCTCTCGCCCTCGCAGGGCAGCACCCGCCTGCTCAGCCAGGGTACAGGGTGGCTTCCCCTGGTGGCTCCCCTTTGGAGAGGTGTGGTAGGGTGACCCTGTGGAAAGGAGGACAGGGCTCCTGTACCTTTAACAGTTGCATAGAAAAGCTTTAACTGCTGTGATGAAGAGGGAATTTCACCAGGTTCCCCATATATACAAATGACACCTTTTGAAATTCCCCCTTCAATACAACTGTTCAAGATACAGGAGCCCGGTCCTCTTTTCCAGAGGGTCACCCTAGGTGTGGTAATAGGGAGGAAAAGCACCACTGGGCAGATAATGAACGAGAGGCAGGCTCTGGCTGCTGGAAACAGGTAAGACCTTTCATGGTTCTTATTTGTGAAAGGCGTGACATTTCAGACTTAACAAAATTCTTCCTCAGGAGCTACAACAGATGAGATTTAAACAGTGAAAAAATACAATCAGGCAAAGGGAATAACACCCGTACCGGAACAAACTTTCTTCATGTTTTTTGTTGCTTTTATAACCTAGATTTGTTTTTAAGGACAACACAAGGTTGTTGTTTTAAAATATCGCACTTCAGCTACATAAAGTGCCGTACAGAATTCTACAAGGAACAACATCAATTACAAATCTTCCTGAAAATCTTGTACGTTGTTCTTTGATAGCTTATACTAGAAAACTGCACAACACACAACATATCGAACCTATTCACAGGTTAATATGCACTGACATGGCGCTAGATACAGGCTGCTGAAAAACAACCCGTTCTTCTATATTGAAACATTCTTGAGCTTTTCTTTCTTCTAGGCGTTCTGTTAGCGAACTGCGTTTTGCCAAAGAATTCTTACTGGTGATAACGAGTCTAAGTCAAGTGTTCTGTACTTGAGATAATGAGGCTCGGGTCCAGGTGATTTGAAAGACCGTATTCTCCCTTAGGAGCCTGCCCATGCTTTGAGATCTTCTGGAGAAGTCCCTCTTTCGGCCCCACCATCTTCACAGGCGCGTTTGGTGGGAACGTGGGAGAGGGCCTTCTCGGTGGCTGCTCCGGTGCTTTTGAACTCTCTTCCTGGGGAAGCTAGACTGGCTCCCTCCTTGATGGGCTTTCGGAAGCAGGCCAAAACTTGTTTGTTCCAGCAGGCCTTTGGAGAATAATCTGTCCCTCCATCAGTGTTAATTGACTTATAATTTTGTTGTGTATTTTAAATGTGTTTTTTCTTTTTTCCTTTTCGATGTATGTTTTAAACTTTGTAACGCCGCCTTGAGGCCCAGTATTGGGCAAAAGGCAGGATACTAATAATAATAATAATAATAATAATAATAATAATAATAATAGAACATTTTTAGGAGATTCTGCTCAGACTTAGCTCAGAATGGAATGTCAGATCGAATAGGCATTGGAAGTGGCGATCCTTTTACTTAAATTGATTTAAGTGCTGAGTTCAAAAGAATAATTTAACTCTTTTGGTGCGATGGTTCTTAAAGGCAAAATCCAAAAGAGTTCACTTTTGCTGAGTACTTTAAGAACCCTCGCACCTAAAGGGTTAAATGACTCTTTAGAACTCAGCACTTTCAATCAATTTATGTAGCTGAAGGGCCGAGCCGACTGAGCTCATTGAACTCCACCCCCCAAGTGGATGCCTCCGACATCCCTCATAGCTCTCTGTACCCTGGAGGTACGGCTGCAAGCCCTCTTTGGCTCCAAGCTAATCTCCTTTATTTCAGGAAGGAAAGAGTTTCATACCAGAGCTGTTTCCTCAAAGGTGGTGGTGGGCAGCCAGGTCTCCTCCTCCTCCATCCTTTCCAGGAATTCCCTGCTGTCGTTCTCTGTGCAAGAAAGGAAGCCAAGGTTACCTAGGCAGGTTGTGGGCTCCATTGGGACGTTGTGGGCTCTCCCACACAAGGGGCCTTCAAGAGGCAGCTGGACAGCCACCTGTCAGGGATGCTTGAAGGTGGATTCCTGCCCTGAGCTGGGGGTTGGACTCGATGGCCTTAGACGCCCCTTCCAACTCTGGGATTCTACCATTAGACCTGTGCTGGGCAACATTTCCTCATATCATACAGCTTCTAAGACAAAATGTATTCCCCCAGACTCTGCTGCATGGTCATCATAAGGTTGGATAAATGTGTCATCCAGGAAAGCAGAAGGGGGGAAAAGAAGAGTAGAAAACTGAGCAGTGAAGGAGGAGGAGGAACAGGTTTCAAGGTCAGAACGACGGGGAGCACTTTCTGGTAGGGCTAAACTGCACTGGCATGGGTGGGAGATGAGGCAGTTGCAATGCCCATATGCAAAAACCTGCAGAAGTTAAGAAAATGCAGCGGGTTCAGTAGGAGGCACAAGGTGTCAGGGCACAGAGAGTGTGACGTGTGCTCTGAGTCGCTGGTCTACTGTTGAGGCTCATGAGTGCAGGCTGTTTCCCACATCCCTCCCATCCTGGTACAAGATCGTCTGGGCTCAGGCAAGTTCTGTTTTGGGAGGAGCTAGCTGCAAGGTGTGTGGGCCCCTGATTTCACCTAGGGCTCCTGGTTGTAGCTTTTGCCCATCTCCCTCCCATCCAGGTAGCAGAAAGCTTGGGCCTGGACAAGGGCTCTCGTCCTGCGGCTCTCAGCCCAGGTGTGAAACCAGTGGGAGGAAGAACACAAGATGGAGCTAGGAGGGACTAGGCCTGGCCCGCTTCCAAAGGAGCTGTCACTCTGCCAACCTCCCTGAATGCACATCCCTTGCCAGGGGAATGATGGATGTGGGCTGATCCCAACGCCTCCTAGGGAGAGGGAGTGGCACAGCCTCTTTAAAGGAGGCGGTCATTAGGCCACACCTTCAAAAAGCCTCTTCTGGATCCAGAAGATGTTGACAATTCTAGGCTGATTCCTGGGCAAAGTGCTTGAGCGGGTGATTGCTAGACAACGGCAGGCATTCTTGAATGGAACAGATTATCCAGATCTCTTTCAATCAGGCGTCGGACCGTGTTTTAGAACAGAATCTGCCTTGGTAGCCCTGTTGGATGATCTTAGGTGGGAGATGGGCAGAGCGAGTGGAACCCTGTTGATTCTCTTGGACCAATCTGCCGTTTTTGAGACATCGACTGTGGTTCCGCTCCTACTTGGATGGCCAATTCCAGAAGGTGGTGCTGGGGGTTATTGCTCTGTCCCTTGAGAGTTATGTCATCGGTGCCACAGAGCTCTAATTAATCCCCCGGGCTGTTTAACATTTGCATGCAACCCCTGGGGAAGCTTATCTGGATATATGGACTGCAGATGATACCCAGTTCTAGTTAAACTTTTCATCAAATCCAGGTGAGGCAGTGGGCATTCTGAACCACTACCTGGGTGCGGCAATGGACTGGATGAGGGCCAATAAACGGAGGCTCAATCCAGGCAAGATGGAGGTACTGATAGTGGGTGGCTTGACTTGGGAGCCAGGCTAGGTGAAGGATCACCTCTCCTGTAAACATTGGCCTGGACCTTCAGATCCGCTTCTGCAGTCCTTCTCCGGGAGCCCTGCCAAAGGAAGGAAGGTTGGGGCTCCTTGGAAGAGGGCCTTTTCTGCTGTGGCACCCCACTTGTGCGGTGAGCTTCCCAGAGAGGTTCCCCTGGCACCCACATTGTGCTTGCTTCAGCGCCAGGGAAAGACCTTATTCTGCCAAGCATTTCAGTTTTTCCATTCGTTTTCATCTGGAACTGTATTTTATTTTGGCTGCTAGCTCCTGTTTGATTCTTTTGCATTTTTCTAATGTTTAGTTTTACACTTTCAACTGTTATATTGTATTTTATCATCTCTTTTTCATTTTACACAGTTTATGGTTTTAAAGGTCGGGAACAGCCCAGAGAGCTTTGGCTACTGAGTGGCATAAAAATGTAAAAATAAATAAATCTACGAGTCCAGTCAATGCAGAGCGGCCTCTATCGTCTCCTGCTTCTTAACCGATCTCTTCTAGCTCCAACTTGATTTTGGTTCCATTTTCCTACCTCCCATCGGAGCCATGAAAATAAGAGAGGGTGGGTGGGTGGGTGGGGAGGGAGGGGGGCTTTCAGGCTCCTGGGCCATCTTACCGATCTTCGGCTGCAACTCGGGCTGGAGGAGGCAAGTTATGGCAGCCTTCCCCCAGTGGCGAACGCTTGCTTCTTCTGCCGTGCAGCAGGGGACAAGGAGAGCAGTCATCAGGCCCTCCTCCGTTCCTGATGACTGCATCTGTTGCACAGAAAAGGAAAAAGGTGAGCCCGAGGACGGCCATCTGGGGCCCCTCCATCCCTTACAGCCCCAGAAAAAGTGCTTCCTTGCTGGCTGTCGGTTGACCCACCTTGGCAGGGGCTTTGCTCCTGTAGAGCTGGAGCAGCTGTGCGGTGGCCCTGGCAGCCCTCTCCCGTTGATGGGATTTGGGAGAGGATAGCAGGCTCATCAGGTTCTGCAGAAGGAAGAGGAAAGCTTTCCTGAAGTACCATTCGATCCATGCTTTGGGAACATACACAAGACATTGAACCATCCAGGTGATGGAAATAAATGGCATTGAACTCAACCACTGTAGAAAGGGGAAGACATCTGTGTTGGTCGAAAGGCCAAGAAGAATTCCATCATTTCCTACAATGGTTACGTGGGCTTAGAAAGTGATTCTGTCAAGGCCAGGCCTGCGTTTGAGATGAGGAAGGATTTGGGCGGCTGCCGCATTGGCTGCCAGCTCCTCTCTCCCTCTGCTTTGAATCACAGCGGCTCCTCCTTGCTCGGGATGCAGGAGCTGATAGAGGGGTGGCTGGAGCCCCGAATGCTGAGGTGGAAACTGCCTGAGTCTGTCCTAGAGCCCATGGGAAGGCCTGGTCTGGGGTGGTGCCAGTCACACCCAAAGCACCATCTTTCTCCACGAGCCCTGAATGCATGGAATGACAATCAGCAGAGCTCTTTGGAGTGGCTGGGCTGCTTCCGGGTCTTTCCTCCAGAAAACCAGGCCCTCCGCCTATAGCCTCCTGGGCCTTATTTGCACGCTTCCCCTCATGCAATGTACTGTTTCATTTCGGACCATGCATTGGTTCTGCCAAGCCTTCAGAAATCCACGGAAATCTGTGGGAATTACATTATAGGACCGTTGCTCTGGATTGATTTTAAGCTGGTGTTTTAGTATTTTCCCCCCCAGGGGTAAAAATCAAATGACTTGTATTTGGATTGCCTTACAAACAAATACTTGTTTTGTTTCGTTGAAAGATGTTATGTTGATATTATATAGATCCTGGAAATTAATTAAGAGATGTCTTCAATGCCTGCATCATGTGTCGCTGTTAACCAGAAATGTCTTCTACTGCAATAGTACGCAGGTCTACTCAGAAATAAGTTCATTGAGTTCAATGAGACTTACTCCCATGTAAATCTGCATACGCCCGCAGCCTTAGTTTCCCTGGGTTCCCTCTCCTGCTTCTTATCATACCTCCAAGATCCTATGGAGGTTGTTGGGGTGCAGCTGCCACTCCAGGAGGGCCTCCATAGTTTTAAAAACGGCCTCGAAGGTCTTGTGGTACCGTATCTGAGGAAAAGACAGAGGAACATTGAACAAATGGCTGCCAAGTCTAGGGCACAGGGGAGGCAGGAAACAATGCTGTCCCTACAAGAGGCACCATGAAACATGGTGGGGACACCTTCCCTCTGCAGCGCCTTCTTTCTAGGCTTTTTCTCCAGACTCCAGACTCAGCAAGAGGGCATCCCACACTCACTCGGCTTAGCAAGGGGGAGGAACGGCACTTTCCACAGTTCCAGTGCCTTCTTGTTCCCTCTACCCTCCATCCTGCTGAAGTCTGCTTTCTCTGGGTGAGTTACTTCTCACCCAGAGAAGAGAGGACACAAAAGAGAGGACGCAAAACATCAAGGAACAGAGAGGTTTGGGACCATTTGCTTAATGCTTGGAAATGCAATTGGAGCAATGGGGGACTCGTAAGGCTTGAAGTCTGCTTTCCAAAGAGAAGTTTTCTAAAACTAACCATCAAGGTGAAAATAGAACTAAAGACACCCCAGACACAGATGTCAGAAAACATGGTCTGTCCCCAGAAAACTGGAGCCACTAGAGCACATTGTTGGGGTCCAGATTGACACTGGGTCAATTGTGCTGACAGAAGTGGTCTTCCCTCCCTCCTAGGCCAGCAACTCCAGGCCAAGCCTTGAAAATGCTACAGAAGGGGGCAGGAGACCCTGCTGAATGGGGTGAGTGGTGTTGTGGGAAGGGGAATCTGCCCAAAAAGTCTGCAGAGGGACCATTGAAAAGAGGAGGCCTTCCTCTCACAGGAGGACCTTTTGTTCCCAAATGGCAGATCCCGGAGGCAAACCCCCGGTCACTTTTGAGGGAAAGGACACGATCTAAGAATGGCTGCTCACTTGTACGATGGAGGCATCTGTGCCCTCTTCCCCTGCCTTTGCCTTGACGTCCCAGGGAGGAATGCTCATGATACCGGTGATGCAGGTATCTATCACCTCCTCCTTCTCCTCCTCTTCTAGATCTTGATGGCATCTAGGGGGCAGTGGGAGGAAGTGAAATAGGGATCTCTACCGGCCTGATACAAATGCAATGCATTATTTTAAGTTACTCTTTAGTGAGGCTCTTGACTTCTCACTCAAGCCCAGTCTAAAATCACATAGACGTCATTGGGCCATTCCCCCACAAAGGCAATAGGTTCTGCAGCTTTCTCAAGTTCATCCCATGGCTATCTGCAGTGCCCTGTCCCACAACCAAAGTGTGCCAGTTCTGTGGGTGGGTGAGGCATTTAAATGTTTGTATACTTTTAAGGTTTACTATTTTTAATTGTTGTAAACTGCCCAGAGAGCTTCGGCTGTGGGGCGGTCTATAAATGTAATAAAATAAATAATAAATAAATAAATTGGCAGAAGGCAAGTGCATTTCTGCTAGAGGGTTCTTGAGTCTCCCTCTAAAGCGCTCCATGCTGTAAATCTCAGGAATGGCCCCAGGGCTGGGAAGGGACATATAGCTGGATCAATTCTAGCCACTCCTTCGCTAATTTTTTGTGAACTATTATGCACTCATCACAATTCTCTAGAGGTAAAGCAAGAGCAAAGAGATACATACTCTAGAAAGAGGAGGGCCTCGATGCCCTGTTGGAAGGTGTCCACATCTCTGAGACATTTTGGTGTCCCCAGTAAAAGATCCTGTATGATATAAAAACACAGTGAAGCTAGGAAAAACATGAAAAGGAAGGCCGCTCAACTACAACCTTCTACCTGGCAGTGATCTTAATGGAACTCAGCAGGAATCACAGTTGAGTGGACATGCATAGAATTGAGCTCTGGGTCATGAGTGGAGCTAGGGTCAGAAACCACATTTTAAATCCTAGGATGAAAACAGGAACTCAGAATAGGACTTGTAGTGTACCTCCTTCTGTCCTTCCATTTGGTTCCAGACACAGACAGAAGGATGCATGTTTTCACAGCACATAAGTCATCGATACAGTTCTCCTGAGCCAGGGCTACTGGCTGAGATGGTTTTCCAAGGGTTTCAAAAGGAGAGCTAGGTGGACCCTCCCTTCTCAGTGGCTGTATATTTCTGAACAGCAGAGAGTGGGGCCAGAGGTGTACTGCTTTTCCTGCTCACCAGTATCACTGAAACGTCTCTTGGCCACTGAAGGACCTTTGGAGGGATCTAAAAATGTTTGTTTCCCCTCAAAAATGAGGGCAGAATCAAAGACGTTCCAGGACAGAGGAAGGGATGGGACTGTCGAAACACCCGTGCACAAGGAGCTCAACAACCAGCTCACTGGGGCAAAGACATCAGCCCAATAAATTCAGCTGTTTATTACCTTTACATAGAGGACAACCAAGGACCTTGTCTCCAGAGGCCATTCAGACTTCTGCGCCTTGGTCGTCTGGCACATCAGTGTCACACTGCCAGTAAACGCATACTGGACCAGTGTGTCCTAGAATGCAAAAAGTAAAAGAGATAATGAGGCATTTCCCAGAAGGGAATGTTAAGGGCAACCGTGGATTCCCGGGGACGTGGTTCGGGGTGGTCATTCCATTAGCAACCTAAAGGAGAACCACTTTTAACCTTGGAAGGAAGGTTATGGAGTCCAGGGGGAAATGCTAGAAAAAGCTATCCCTAATGCGTTGCCCAGAGAAATCAAACTGGGTGGCTATTGCTAGCCCTGGCTGGAAAGGAGAACTTTCGAGCCAATGAAGAGGCCACGTGCAGGGCCCTACCCTCTGGCTCTGGAAAAGGGCAGAGCGATGAATGCCTTCCACAGATCCTCCTGATGCAAGAGGCAGGATCTGTTGACACCCATATGGAAAAGGCAGGATGTGGAGAAGAAAGGCATTACTTACACTGTGGCAGTAGACGTAATGTTGCAGGATCTTCTCGAGAACATCCCAGTCCATGCCAGCCAGAGCAGCCACAAAGGAGTGGCTGACAATGAGCAAGGACCTCACGTGCTCCATGCTCATTGGCACCTGCATTGCAAAAGAAAGAGGAATAAGGAAAGTCAGTTTCACCATCTGTCAAGGCGCTTAGCCCTGTCTGCAAGGAGGGGTCATTCACCTGAATTGCTCCTCTCCATGTGTATCCTAATTTCAGGGAAAGGGTGTTGGAGGGAAGGATTCATAATTTGGGGGAGACAGTGTTTCTCCATCCCAATCGGCGGGGAGAACATCACAGCCTACCTCCTGATCAACTTGACGTTGATACTCCCCCAGAATGGACAGGACCTCCTCTCTGTGGCTCATGGCACAAAGGGCAAGGCCACAGGCAAATCCCTGTGGAGAGATAACGAAAGACATGAGGGGCAGAAGGAGGCAGAGGAAGAGTCAAGGACTGGAGAGTCAAACCATGGCGCTGGCTAAGGGAGGAGCTACAGGGGCTGTGTCACCTTTACCTCTCTCTCCTCACTGTCACTCAGATTGCTCTCCTGGAGCAATCTGCAGAGGCTGGCCTGAATTGCCGAATGTTCGGACACCTTCATTGCTGCTCCCCAGCATTTATAGATGATGTTCTGCAGAAAGAGACCAGGGCATTAGAATCACGGACCCTCTCCATCAGAAACAGGCAGAAAAGAAAGAACATTTTATATGATTTATTAGCATTAGCACTAGCATTGATATCCTGCCTTTATCCTCTTGCAAGGAACCCAATCTGGCTTACCTAGTCCCCCTCCCAAGTCAGACTCCAGCACTCTAGCTGCTACACCACACTGCCGTTCTGTTAGATCACATCCAACAGCTAATAAAGATTCTTGAATTGTGTCTCACAAGTCTTCTTATGGCTACCTACTGCTTGATCTCACTTAAGACGGCCAGAATCGAAGGAGAATCCAGCTGGATCATACCAAAAGCCAATCTAGACCACCATGTGGTATCCCAGAGCGGCCATCTCGATGCCTCTGGGAAGCACCACAGCGGTTGGCTATTGCCCGGTTCAGCTGTAGTTTTCCACTTGCAGTTTCTTGTGAAATTCTAATACTTTATGTTGTATCACATTATTATTATTATTATCATTATTATTATTATTATTATTATTATTATTATTATTATTATTATTATATATTCATCGACTAAGAACACACCTTCTCACGGGGAGAAGCATGTGGCATCTGCATCACCAGTATCTGAAGAAGGCGAGCAATAAAAGTTTCCTCCCTGGGCTTGGTATTGTCAAGGAACTAGAGACGAAAAAGAAAGGAAAGGTCATAACGAAGGGCAAAAAGAATTGGAAGCCTTAAACTGCCTAAGCGGGTGCTCAGGTTGACATACAACACAGAAAATGCCGCCTCTTGCATAGGATGCTGTGGGGAGGTTGGTGCTCCCCTTCCCTCCCATCACTTCCTTTTCCACCTCCCTGCTTCCCACACACAACCTGCTCTTCCCCCTTGGCGTCTCTGAACCCGCCAACAGTTGAAAGGGGTGGTGGACTTCCCTGCTTCTACGGACACCCAGCAGCAGCTTGGCTGGGGTCGGAGAAGGTCCAGAGTCCAAAATCCTGAGCGCCATCCCCACCGTGTGCACTCTCAAACACACATGGCGGAGCAGGGCCTTCCCACCAGCCTAAACAGTCTCCTTAATTTCTTTTTATTTTCTCCCTCTTCCCTCCCCATCCACTTTTCCTTGTGTGTCATGTCTTTTTTAGAATGTAAGCCTGAGGGTAGGGACTGTCTTCTTTATGGATACATTGTAAGCCGCTTCGAGAGCCTTTTGGCTGAGGTGCGGGATAAAAATTAGGGGTGTGCACGGACCCCCCGCTCCGCTTCACTTGCAGATCCGCCATTTTCCGGATCGGGCCGCTCCGCCCCGCCCCCGCTCCGCCCACTTCCGCTCCGCTCCGCCCGGAGCTCCGGATCCGGATCCAGAGCTCCGTTTCCCCCCCCCATAGGCTTGCATTGAAAGCTAAAAAATTATACAACTTTTTTTCTGTTCAAGTTAGAAACCTCATGTTTGGCACCATGACACCTCATGGGGATATACACACGCACGCCAAGTTTCAAAGCAATCCCATCATCCCCTGATTTTTGGCGAATTTTTGAAAATCGGGCACCCCACACACAACATCCCTGCGAGGTGGGCAGGGGAGGAGGGAGGGAAGGCAGGCAGGCATGCAGCTGGCATTTCTGGGGGCATAAGGAAGTGAGCCAAGGATAAGCCAGTAATGCATATAAAATGGAATAAATCAATCAATAAACAAAGGAGGGGTGGAATTAAAAGCAGCAGTGTTGCTCAATAAACAGCAAGAAGAATTTTTTTAAAAAGGCTATATCTGTCTTTTACCAGCAATAGGGGGACGTGCCCGGGGGAGGGGGAAGTAGCTGCCAGTTCAAGACACTGACAGCCACAGCTCTGAGAAGAAGTAAAACGCTCACTTCGACTCAGAACAGGCATTGCTCTACCACTGAAAAGTGACCATTCACTTCAACTCATGATAGGCATTGCGCCACCGTTTTACTCTCTTTGGAAGGCTCTAATGGCCTTCCAGTGCAGGAGAGAGTGGGGGCACGTCCACGATGAGATGCCCTAGGGGAGCTCATCCCCTTGCACCACATCGATTCAGTTGTTCACCAAGGTTAGGGTGGGGAGCAGTGCTGTGTTTCTATCTCTTATTCTTGGCTTAGTATATGATTTCAGGTTGTGTTTGTGCATTTGGTGGGGCTACTGTTTTAAAAAACACGGGGAAAAGCCCGTTCAGATGAAGAAAGAGAAGTTTCCCAGAATCCCAAGTTACCTGTTTTGCCTATGCCCTCCTCCAACTTTGGGATCATCATGACCGGGAGCTGACTCTGCCCCTCAGCCCTTTGAAAAAGGTATTTTTCCCGCCGATTTTTAAAAAACTTCTAGCCCGCGACCCGTACGATGCAGAAAGTTGAGAGTAGTCTCAAAATGACCCCCATCCACGACTCTCTGTGCACAAGAATTTTCAGAACGATAGCTTAAACCCCCCCCAGTTATCCCCGATTCTTTCCCTCAATGCAATCCTATGGGCGAAAAGCCGAAAACGCAGTTTGAGCCGCGCGGTTGACCCGATTTTCACAAAAATATAGCCCGCGACCCAGACAACGCAGAGAGGTGAGAGTGGTCTCAAAATGACCCCCATCCACGACTCTCTGTGCACAAGAATTTTCAGAATGATAGCTTAACCCCCCCCCCCCCAGTTATCCCCGATTCTTTCCCTCAATGCAATCCTATGGGCGAAAAGCCGAAAACGCAGTTTGAGCCGCGCGGTTGACCTGATTTTCACAAAAATATAGCCCGCGACCCAGACAACGCAGAGAGGTGAGAGTGGTCTCAAAATGACCCCCATCCACGACTCTCTGTGCACAAGAATTTTCAGAACGCCTGAACTCGGAGCTCCGAAAAATGGGCACTTCTCTTCGCCTTGCTTCTAGGGGGTCCGCGGTCCGCTCCTACTCCGCCTCTGGGTAAGGCGGAGCAGGCCAATCCGCTACTGCTTCTACGCTCCTAATCGGAGCGGAGCACATCCCTAATAAAAATACTCTAAATCAATACATAAACAAACATGCAGCGTGCAGATAAAACAGGAACTGGCCTACACACTCATTTCAGGAGCCACAAATCTGCAACCGTAACAAAAACATTGTAGCAGCCATTTGCAAACCACTTGGAAGTCGCAGCCTGTGGGATTTCTCAGCAATTGCCATAGAGTTGCCATCTGAGCCAAATGTATTGGAAGCAAAAGAAAACCTCTGGAAACAGAAGACCAGGGAACGGGGAGGTCCCCAGGAGCTTGCTTCCCACGCTCCCCGAGCTCGGCCCTGTTTTGACCAAACCAGCCCCGTGAGGGCTTGGCGTTGCACGCGTCCCAGGCTTCCGGAAAGTGCTTCATTCCCACGACACGCCATTAGCGTGCCGTGGGAATTGTGCCATTTCCGGAGTCCCAGAAATCACACTTTCCCCCTCTGCCGGGCCTGAAAGGGCCTCTTAGTGCAAGATTTACGAAGCCCTTTCGGCACCAATGGGCAAGGGAGGGGGAAGTGTGGGAAAATGTGTTTCTAGGCCAGCGCAAAGTGTGCAGATTCCCCCAGGCATGCTACTAGCACGGCAGCGGAAATCTGCGCGCTTTCCAGAGCCCAAGAAAGCATGGTTTCCCATGCCTATCTCACCTCCCTCGCCCTTTCAACCCCAATGGGTGCGAGGGGGGCAGGAGAGCACACTAGGCAGAGAGGGAAGGCCATCGGCAGGGCAGGAAAAAATGCACATTTCCCCCCACACCCAACTGGAGAAGCGTCCCCATTGTCCCCTAAGGGGCCATGGGGCGAAAATCCATCAGATGAGCTCACCAGGGCTTGAGAGGGACGAGCCCTGGGAGTCTGTTGAGCTCGCAGGCTGTGGCGGATTTTCAGCCCACCCCTAATATAGACGACACCTGAAAAGCCACATGGCCTTAACCTGGGAGGTAACACCTGACATCCCATCCACAGAAAATGCCACAGTGGGAGGCAAGAGATTGGAGGTGTTCTCCATAGAATCCCTTTTTCTGGTAATGTAACTTCTCTCTAATGACTAGCCCCATTTGCACTGAAGTTACAGCGCAAGGCAGGAGAACACTCTGGACAAAGAAATATCCTGCTCCATTAATGGGAAGCACAGAGGGTCAGAGACTGACTTACCAAAAGGCTGATTAAAAGGCTGCTGTGAGGCTCAGGGGCTGCCCCACTGTCTTCTGGCAGTCCTGTCAACAGAAACAAGATACAGAGAACAGACCTAGTAGAAAATCACTTCCATGAAACCACAGCTTTACCCTTCCACACCCCATCCATTCCTTTTCCCTACTAGGAAGTTGAAACACTTCCTAGGAGATACTCCACATGGAGAGAGAGAATGAAATCGCACCATCAAAATTGGCGCTACTTATGAAATGACAGGAGGGGAAACAGTCTTTGAGAAACGAAATTGGGATTCTTACTCAGAAAGCTCAGACATCTCTGAACTTCTTCAGGTGTATCTTCGGAGGACGAAGAGATCTGGAAAGAGAAACAAGAACTTTGAAAAGGAGATCAGAACAGGCAATCCAGTTCAACGTCCAATTCTGATGCTGTACTTCTGGCATGGCTGCTGCTTCCTCAAAGGCAGGTATCACTGAGTCCCCACTGGCATGATCCCCTGGGGCTGTCCCTCCTTTTCACCACTTCCATCTCTCCTTCACCTGCCTCTCACTCTGTCCCAGATCACAGTAGTACTGGGGGGAGGAGGGGTCGCATTACATGCCACTGACTCCTGGCTCTCTGGCTATCAAAGTGGTAGCAATGAAGAGAAAGAGCAGCATTAGCAGGTGAGAAGGGAGACTCACTGAGGGACGGGGCCCATTGAAGGGACCTCAGTAGGTGAATAAAAGGATCTCACAGACCAGCTAGATGACCTTAGATGGCTCATATTAGTGCCACCACCCCGTTTAGGAGAGTGGTGCAGACGCAGCCTCGACAACACTGAGCTAGATGGACCAATGGCCTGACTCAGTAGAAGGCAGCTTCCAATGTCCATATAGATCCCCTTCCACAATTGTTGCTGGAGTGGTGAGGGAATCAGGAAGGTGGGAGCAGGAACCAGATGTCTCTGGGTGGCCCGGAGAATGGGCTGCTCTTCTGATGGCCCATGAAGTTAACGATAAGGTGGGTCCACCATGAAGCACTGTGAGGTCAATATGTTGCTGTGTCTCCATTGGATTCTTCTTCAGAACCATCCCTAGACAGGGAGGTATTTGGGTGCCCCTCCAGCAGACACTCAGCCACCTCCTCTCCTCTGCTTCCCTCCCCACCAACACATTCCTGGCTTTGCCTCTTCTCTCTCTCCTTCCCCGCCCAGCAGCCGCCACCACCCACCTCCCTCCTACCCACTTCCTTCTTCCTGGGGGCAGCATGCTGGTGCTGGTGCCTCCCCATCCTCTCCTTTCCCCATGGTGCCAAGGCCAAACTCTCTACATGGCACCTGGTTGCTGCTAGACTCTCTCCCACTGCAAGGAACTGTGGATGAGGTGGCCTTGGAGACAGCCTCTGCTGCAGCAGCAGGAGCAGTCTCTACGGCCACGTCACCCTGAATGCCTCACTATGAGGAAGGCCCCCTTGCAGCAAAGCATTTGAGACGGGCGGGTTTGCCAGAGAGCCACACCGGCTGCTGCTTCGGCTGTGGCAGGCAGCACGTGGCAGGGCTCCCCAGAAAGCCTGCCTGCTCCATTCCTAGCTCTCAGGGGTTCTCAGGACTAGGCAACAGGTGAGCAGGCAGTACACTGGAGAGCCGTGCTGAGTGTGTTCTGCTATGGCATGTGATGCAGTAGGAGAGTACCCAGCACAGGGCCTCTGAGAGGAATTTTATCAGGGGGTACAAAGTTTCTTTGGGGCCCCTTCCCTTCTCCAGTAGTCATTCTGTTTTTATCCACTACGGTTTTAGGCCATGAGCTGCAGCCTGTAAGGTCAAAAGGGGTATGGAAGATGAGAGAGGGGTGGAGTGGAGCACTCTGTTAATTTTCTGCATTTCAGGCCTTCTGCTCTTATACTCCCTCCATGATAAATGTAAATAAATATAAATAAAATAAAAGAGGATCAGAGACAAGGAAGCACATTTGATTTGAACATCTTTGTTTATGCTACAATACAGATAAGGAGAAAGTATTCACACTGAAACATCGTTTGATATTGCAATGCAGATCAGATCATCATAAGTACTACCATATTTCTTCGATTGCAAGATGCACTTTTACCCCCATATAAACATCTCTAAAAATGGGGTGTGTCTTAGAATCGTGGGTGTGTTTATTATTTCTTAGAATTAAAACTTCTTTTCTGTTGGCGGTACTGAAATTAGTGTGCATATTACAATCGATGGCGTCTTAGAATCGAAGAAATACGGTAGTAAAAAAAAAAAGGTAGAAAAACTTACTATTCGTTTTAAAAAAAGAACTTTCCTGGCCTTTTTTGTGAAAATGTTTGAATCACAGCATGAAAATTAATTGTTCTGGCAATGTTTGATTCAATACTTAGCCTGGCCAAATCCACAAGACGTTCCTGAGACATTGTAGACCTTAAATAATTCTTAATTAGCTTAAGTTTGTTAAATGACCTCTCTCCAGAAGCTACCGTTGTTGGAATTGTTAATAGTATTAAATACAAACATTTGGAAACGGGTCACCAAGTCTGTACTCTGTTAACAAGTTCAACAGAGCTAATGGCTTTAACTGTGCATTTAAAAAAAATGCTTTATGTACTGAGGGTAAATATTGCATTTCTTTTCCAAAATCATCACCATTAAGGTCAGCAGGATATTGCTCTGATAAAGATAAAGTAGGGTGACCATATGGAAAGGAGGACAGGGCTCCTGTATCTTTAACAGTTGCATGGAAAAGGGAATTTCAGCAGGTGTCATTTGTATATATGGAGAACCTGGGGAAATTTCCTCTTCATCGCAACAGCTAAAGCTGCAGGTGCCCTGCCCTCTTTTAAATCTGGTCACTCTAGTATAGCTCCTGCAGCTTTAACTGTTGTGATGAAGAGGGAATTTCACCAGGTGCTGCATGCATACAAATGACACCTGCTGAAATTCCCTTTTCAATACAACTGTTAAAGATACAGGAGCCCAGTCCTCCTTTTCATACGGTCACCCTAGATAAAGCTTTTCTCTCCACATCACTTCTGGACATGGGGGGTTTCTACACTACTGCTTTAAAGCACTTTGAAAACGTTTTGAAAACTGCATATGGAGTGTGTCCTGGGCCCCCACAGTTGGCACTACTGTTATAAAGCGCTTTAAAGCGCTTTAAAGCAGTAGTGTAGATGAGATATTTCCACAAGAAATCAAGGAGTGCTTAAAATACGAGTGCTCTCAGCCAGGCCAAACTGAGGAGAAATCTCCCACCCAAATGGAAGCCCCCACCAATCTACTCCAGACTGCTAGATCCCAGTCCCAACAGGCCTGGCCAGCTGATCCCCGATCTCTCTGCTCTAAAGAGCTGGGGACGATACATAAGCATTTCTAAAGTGATGCACACTGGAGCAAAGCATCCCAACATCAGATATACACTGATGGGATCTGAGCCTGTGGTGACTTCTCTATGAGGAAAGGTGATCAAATCTGGGCCTAGTCACCTCTGCATATCCAGGGCTGGGTAGAGGGGGGGGGGCACTTGGCATGGGCTTACAATTTTGAGGGGGCCTACTACTCCGAGTCCCCCTGGTAGAGGCAAAGGGGGACCCTTTGGTAAAGATTTGTTACAAAGTAGCTCTCCTGTGAGTGAGCAGCACTGACTCCATTTTGAGACAGCCAAAAAGCCAAGGTGTCTTCACCCCCCATCTCCAGCAGAGATGAGACAAAAGCACATGTATTGGGCTGAGAGCAATCACAAAAAGCTAGATCGAGCGAAGCAAGTCATACTTTCGGTCTGCAATGGTGCAAGGACGTTTTAATGGATTTGCAGTTTTGAACATTAACATTGACAAGGCAAAGGTGCTTGATTTTTCAGTTGTTGTTGATGAATTTGCCCAAAGAAAAGCACGTAAAACATTTCTGAATGTGAAGAAGGGATGTCTTAGATACATCTTGACTAAAAGTGCTTGCCATTACCGTTCTTTATAAATCATTCTAGTTCACATGTATTAAGAACTGATTAAAAATACTTAATGAGCAGCTTGAAATGGGGCCTACATTTCCCATCTGGCCTGATCCTATTACCAGCTTTGCCCAGCCCTGTGCATATCATATTCTCCATCCTGTCCTCATGGTTTATCTGCTTTGGGAGAATGAGAATTTCACTTGCAATTTCTGCGTCCTTAGGGAGGATGTGGCGTTAAGGCTTGTGAACATTTACTCCCAATTTCCCTGTTTTTTGGTGCATGGTTGGAAACTGTAGAGCCTTACCGTAGGTTTTTTGTCTCATGAATAATGGATCATAATTTGTACGAATTATGATATATAAAACTATGTAGGCTTACACAAAATGTGAATGCTAGTCTTCACACAGTATATGCAAACACTTTCTGAGATCCCAGGAAATTTCCAGCTCCCCTCCTTTGGGGGTGTACACCCTGCACCCCCCTCTCATGGGCCCTGACCCAGCATAGCTCTCTGGAGTAATGGGCAGCCTGATTCCAAGCTCTGAGAACACCTCAAGGCTAGGCATAGGTGCACTGTTCCAAAGCATTGGAGTAGGGGGAGAAGTCATCCTCCCAGCAGAGAGGTGTGGAGTTGCAGTTTCTCCTTCTGCAGACCAGCTAGGATGAGGATGTAGCCAGATTGCTCCTGCCCTCACCGCTGCCTCCGCCACCATTGCCACTTGGCCACTGCTGCCACCCCATCAGAGGTCCTTTGACACCCTGCACAATTTGGAACCCAGAAAGTCAACCTGATCTGCCCCCCCTCCCCATCGCCCCAGAAATGGATCTGCTCTTCTGCTGTCTCAGAAATGTGCACCATCGATAGCGGAAGTTATCCAGAGTCTCTCTTACTTTGGATTGTAGCTCTTCCAAAATGTCACTGAGTTGAGACCTCAGCAGATCACGGTTCTGGCTCACGGAACCACTTGGAGTGTTGCCTCGGCCCTGCACAAAGGGGAAGACAAGGACATCCCTTAGAGAGAGAGGACTGGCAGAAAGAAAGGGGTGCTCACATCTGCTTCCTCAGAAGGCAGATGAGAAATTCTTGGCACTCCGCCTAGGCACCCACGGTCATTTGTCTGCATTAAGGATGCTTTTGCATTTGAACCGCTCTTCAGTATTCCCCATGAAAACAAGACAGTAGTGATAGAGGAAGAAAACAGTAGTGCTCGAGTAGAGAAAACGCCTCCTGTTTTGCTGCATTCTGAGGAGTCAAGAGGGTTTTTCCCATATAAATTCAACTGTAGGATTTTGTTCAGATCAATAATACACGTGGAATGTCAGAACTCAGTACTTGGGAGGCAGGGCAAGCAGACATGCAAGGTCTATTCATTCACATTTTAGAATCTTGAGCAAGGCAAGAAAAGAGCTGTGCCTGCAATTCTGTGTTTCCTGGGTGGGTATCCAAAGGGCCATAGGATTCTCCCCACTCAGGCTGAAGAGAAACTTCTCTTTCTTAGTCTGAACGGAGTTTTCCCAGTGTTTTTTAAAACAGTAGCCCCACCAAATGCACAAACTCAACCCGAAATCATAGACTAAGCAAATAAATAACAGATAGGAAACACAGCACTGCTACCCACCCTAACCTTGGTGAACAACTGAATAGATGTGGTGCAAGGGGATGAGGTCCCCTAGGGCATGTGGACGTGCCCAGTGCACACACACTGTGTCCTGCCCTTGGAGGGTCATCAGAGTCCTCCAAAGGTTAACCAGTGGAGAAGCAAGCTATGCCTATCATGAGTTGAAGGGTTAGTTTGCTTCTTAAAGAATGGTCCCTAGACAGGGCCAGTCAAAATTGGCACAGTTCCCCCTCCCCCTGGGCACGTCCACTTCCCTCTTACTGGTAAAAGACAGATATAGCCTTTTAAAAAAAATGCTTCCTGTTGTTTATTCAGCAACACTGCTGCTTTTAATTCTACCCCTCCTTTGTTTATTTATTTATTCCATTTTATATTTATACACCCCATAGCCCAAGCTCTCCTGGCTTTTCCTCTTCAGTGAAGTCAGGCAGGCTTTCATTGTGCTTCAACTCGTTGTTGTTGTTGTTGTTGATCTTGCTATTAATATTAATTAGTACTGCTATTAACATTATTTTGTTGTTTAGTAATGGCTGTGATCACAGTGCAGTCAATCAACTCTGAAGCAAGGATCACAAAGCTTTACTCTTATCCTCCTAGCCTCCTAGTTATGGGTTGCAAATAGCTTTTGCTATTCTCTGTGTGATACAGTCTCCCTTTCACTGGATGACCATAGTCTCACCTTTCCTAATGTTTAATACTCGTTCCCCCATCGCCTTTCTCATATCCATGCTCACAGATTCAGCATATTGCTACCACTAGGGTGACCACATGAAATAGAGGACAGGGCTCCTGTGTCTTTAACAGTTGCACAGAAAAGGGAAGATCCCCTGAGATCCCAGTGATATAGGGTGGGATACAAATGTTTTAATAGTTTTAATAATACATTTTGTCTGGAAATAGGGCTAGGTGGACACCTCCATGTTATTTTTTTTTCAAAACAGGGATTTCATTTTAAAAGATTTAAAAATAATAAATTTAATACTGAGGATTGTATTTGAGAACATATTGTTCTGGAGAATGGTGGGAATGACATCCCCAGCTATATCCGCCATGGCAACAACCCAGCAGAAGCCCAAATGGACAATGGGCAGGGCTGGGAAGGCCCATTCTGGAAGTGGGGAAATGGGTCATTCCAGCCCCTCCCCACATGGAGATCCTGGCCTTTTCTTGGCCGATGACATTGCGTCGGCCAAGAGAAGGCCAGGATGGGCCTTGGGAGGGGGGTGGCAGGACCATGATTTTCCCAGACATTTGGGGGGAGTTTACAATCTCCCCCTGGATCCCGGTTGGGGGGCAGGATTTTCAGACCTGTTTGAGCAAATCTGGGCATTTGGTCACCTTAGAATAACTTTTTAAAAATATTACATTTGAATTTGCTGATCCTTCTTGATGCTGAACAGGGAATTTATTTAGTATAGTTCTATCTTTCCTTTCCTTCAAGGAACTCAAGGTAGAATACATGGCCCTCGCCCTCTCATTGTTTCCTCAGTACAATCTTGCATTGTTCTTAAAGCTTAGGGCCTAAAATTCCTTGAGGGCAAAAGCCCATCCAAAGTGGCACGCCTGATCCTATCCTAAAAGCATTTTTCTTCCGGTCCCCTTTTCAAGTCATGCTTCATTCCATCCAAAAGTCACTATGCTCCTGACAGAACATTGTTACTCTGCTCTGAGAGCAGCTGTATTATGTAGCTGTATTTGTAAACTGCCCAGAGAGCTTCAGCTATTTGGCGGTATAAAAATGTAATAAAGAAATAAATAACGATGGTTCTGTTGCCAATTAAAAACATGGCTTGGGCTCTTTCAGCAAGCAAACACGTTTGGAGGAAGAGCATGGAGGATTTAATTCCTGGCTCATCGTGGCGTTATATAGGGCTATTTCTGCCGCTACTATGAAGCAAATACCAATTATACCAATCTACCAATCAATGCAAAATGTGACATTTTTGCAGGGGGTAATGTCAGGATTTTTTGCCGAGGTTGTTGGAAAATCAGACTCTGAACCAGAGTTGAGCAGAAGTAGCAGCGTCTCTCAGTTTAGGACACAGCAAAGACTCAATAAGGCAAAGGATTCTTTGTAAGTTAAAAGCAAATCCTTTACTGACAGTTGAAATAATTTAGTTATGGCAGCACATATACAAATACCCACAGACGATCAATACACAGCAGCATACATCAAGATGGGGTAAGATGAAGGATGAAAAAGCATGAAAAACAGCTACTTGTATAGGCAGTCCTATACAATGATGCAATCACCAATTGATTAATTGCAGAAAATGCTTCCATACAATAATTCAATAAGTGTCCAGCTGAGACCTTGACATTTAAGGGAATTGCACGTTCTGCTGACTCCTCATTTTCTTCAGGTCTCCGGGTAATTGTAAAAACAGTGGGAAAAGAAAAACCAGATCCAATCCAGGATCCAACAGAGGTTTATGTGTTTGTTTTGTTTTGTTGCCCAGCACAGATGTGCGTAAGGACTACATGCAATTTTAAAATATTAAAATCCTCACAAAATATTAAATATAACTTTAATATTAAAGCAAAATATTATTTTATACATGAATGATGTAAAGACTATTCTAAAGTATAATTTTCTAATCTAGAATGTTCTTATTTATATACCCGATACAACATTAAATGGGTGGCAAAACAGGTTACCAGAAGCTGAGATTTGTCAATAGGCACTGGGGTAAAGCCGTTTGGGATATTCTATCTATCTATCTATTTCATTTTTATACCGCTCAATAGCCAAAGCTCTTTAGGCGGTTCACAAAAATTAAAACCATGAAAAGCACAATAAAACGACCAACAGCCTAAAAACACAATGACAAAATACAATATAAAAAGCACCACCAGGATGAAACCACACAGCAGAAATGGATATCGGTTAAAATATGGAATTTCTGCATCTGCTTCATTGACACCCTTTCTTCCTTCCACACGTTCATTCAAAGCACCACGAAAGAGCAACAGAGAGCTCAGCAGCACCAGCCAAGGACAAAACACCTGCAACAGCAGACCAGCTTATTGGCCAAAGCCCTGCCTGAACTGAAAGGCCACGGCCTGCTGACCTGGCCTCCATCCGCAGGGAATTCCGGGGCCTGGAAGTGGCCCCTGAGAACGTGCAGAGAACTTCAGGGGGCAATGAAATATAGTGACAGTAAGTTTGCAACAGCCAACAACATGCAATAATCATCAAAACTGAAAAACAGCAACATGCAATCAGGTCTTATGGTAATGGAAAAACAGTTTGAATAGGTGTATCACCACAGAGAGAAAAATACAATAAAATTGCACGCTGGGATTGCCTTTGGATATACAAACGTAAGAGGGAAGTTTGAATGAGCTGATATTTTTGTCATAAAACACTGGAACCGTTTGGGGGCGGTGTTGGGCTTTAGCAACCCCCAGGGCTAAAAGCAGGCCGCTTGAGCCGTGGCCGGCATGTGTGGCTTTGCCCACGTTGCAGGGAAGATGCAGGACAAGGGACAAGGCAGCCCTTGCCAGGGCCACGGCTGGAGCCCTCCGCCTGAGGCCTCAGCTGGGGTGTAGTCGTCTGTGCCTCCCCTTCCTCCGTTGGGGATGATGCAGCCCCTGCAAAGCAGACCCAAGGCGGGGGACGGGAGGGAGGGAGGGAGGGATGACATTATGAGGCAGGGCCCTGGTCTGTGACATCAAGGGGCATGGCCATACCCCATGACATCATCCAGGAGGGCCAAATGAGGACCATGCAGCCCCTGCCCAAAATGAGCCACCCATCCTGGCATTAAAGTAAGAAACAAAGAGAGTCCACTGCCCACGTTGTAGGAAGCATCAAGAAAAATTTGTCCCAGAGGTGCCTGACAGGTTGGCTGGCTGAGGGGGTGAAGGAAACACGCACTGAATCTGTTCGGGAGCAGCTTTGCAGCGGGGGGCGGGGAAGTCGACACGTGCTAATGGAAGAGCTGAGTTCGAATCCCTGACTACCTTTCAGAGAGCTCTAGAACCCAGGTGCCCAGCCTCTCCTTCCCCATGCAGCACGAAAGGGAGCGGGGGTTCCAGCACACTCAAGAGGGCTCTAGGCATTGAGAGAGATCTCAGCCCCCAGATGGGCCCAAGTGGCAAGGGACAATTTACGGAACAGAAGGGGAAGGAAGGTTAAAGAGGCAGGGGTGTCCCTGAGCACGTGCAGGGAGCCTTTCCCCCACCCCAGGGGTCACAGTGGTACCACAGTCTTCATTGCCATTGAGTCATTGAAACAAATCCAGCGTCTCCGCAGTCCTTCCTCTGCCCCCAAATCCCCTTCTGAATAAATGGGATTAAGCTTGTAGATCTGGACCGCGTTCTAGAGTGTTTTGTGCCACAGAGCCTTGCGTAATCTGAAACTAAGCTCTTGTGCTATTAGCGACACTTCCACCATTTCCCCAGTATAAAGGTGTAGAGTTTCGCAAGCTTTGCCAGTTGAATTTCTGCCTGCTGTGCGGCAGGGGCACTCCCAGTGTCCCTTGAAGGGAGGGCCACTCAGTCCTAATATGCAACCTAGAATTGACCGAAGGTGACAGTGGAGCTAAATACTTAATTAAGGTCAGACCCTGAAGGAGACCTGAGGGCCACTTTCTTCAAACTATCTTAACCTCACCCAAACTAAAAGGAGTATTAAAACAAATCACAAAGAGAATGTTCTGGTCAGCACTAATTTCATTCGTCCAGTTTTTTATGAGGAAGAGGCTCATCATACTCTCTACCTTCGACATATCAAGAAAGGTGATTTGAAATGGTGACTCAGTGACTTCTTGACATTTCAGTGCCACATGAATAATACCCAGAGAGATGTAGAAATCTCAAATGAAACACTAGAAAGACCAAGTGAGTGATATGGGAGCTTCTTAACCTGAGCTTCTTCAAATCCAAAACTTAATGTATGAAAGGAACCTCTCGTGCAAGCACTTGAGTCATTGCTGACTCTTAGAGGGACGCCTGCTTTCACTGACATTTTCTTGGCAGACTTTTTGTAGTGGGGTGGTTTGCCATTGCCTTCCCCAGTCGGCGTTACCTTTCCCCCAGCTAGCTGGGTACTCATTTTACCGACCTCGGAAGGATGGAAGGCTGAGTCGACCTGAGCCGGCTGCCTGAAAACCAGCTGTCCCTGGAATCGAACTCAGGCCGTGGGGAGAGTTTCGGCTGGAGTAACTGCCGCTTACCGCTCTGCGCCACACGAGGTATGAACAGCATAGTTAATCAGAAATAGACACATATATGTTCATTTATTGGTGTATTTCCAACTATGCATTTTCATAATTTGAATTAAAAGAAACTGTTTTTCTCTGTGTCTCTAAGGTATGATTTTGTTTCATCTTTAAGATTCAATATTTTGATAGAGTAAAAAAAAAATTTAAAATTAATACGGAAAGTTTAAAAGGAAGGTAAAAAAACATGAGTTCATGTGCCAAGTCGTAATGATGGATGTTGGGGGAAGTCATGTTTGAAACGGTCTTAAGTGGTGGGTTGGGAGAAATGGAAGGAGATGATAAAGAGATCAGAGAGTTTGGGGAAGGAATCTGTGCTTTACAGATATGGCAGAGTGGATGTGGACAGGAAACTGTTGACAATGACATAATGGGATTTGAGGAGGAGGAGGAGGAGGAGGAGGAGGAGGAGGAGGAGGAGGAGGAGGAGGAGGCATTTAGAGTGCAGTTGCCGCATGCAGAGCTTTGATACCTTGTCAACAGCGGAACCACTGGCCACTGACGAGCTGGTCTCCTCAGCCCCATGCGCTTCTGCTCCACTTGCGGGGAGCAGTTCTTGTTCCAGGCTGGTGTCTGTAGGGAAAAGCAACAACTGCAGTGAACCGAAACTGGCATCTGAGATACAATTCATGACTCTCAAGTAATAGAACTGCCAAATCGCCTGAAGTTCTGCATCATGATGTCAAGGGTCGTGGACTCAGGTCTGGGGGCCAAACCCAGCCCTCCTGGATTTAGGCCCCCAATTTGGCCCACCTGGAGTTCCCCCGATGGCCCCACCCATGTCCACCAAGTAAGTACCCGTCGTTTGGGGCTTTCCCAGGACTTAGGAAGTTTACATTCTAATAGGCTGAACTCCTTCTCGTAAGGCCCTTTACACCATCCATTTCTCCAGGGGTCATCCTTGGATTATGCCTGTGGGTCCAAATGATGCACAGGGGATCCCGGGAGCAGGGAGGGATGATCCCTCCATTTTCCCAGGATAACTGAGACATCAGTTATCCCAGTTTTACCTGCGGTCCAGGGACAATCCCGAAGACTGCAGGTGGTGTGGGCACCTGTCCTGGCTTCGTCCCTCCTCCCCGCGAGTAGCAGGGGTCATCAGAGGGAAGGAGCCGGGACAGGGGGAGTCCAGGGCCATTGGGGGTGGGGAGCGGGATTGCTGCTTTTTTTAAAAAAACAACAACCTTAATTCGCTCCAGCTCTTCCTCCTTAAAACAAAAAAAGCCCACTGCAATGGGCGCGATGCCCGGGACATAGCACGGCCCATGTGGACTGAGGGCGATGATCCCGGAAGCAGATAAGTCCAAGATCACCCCCTCTCCCTCCCTCTACACCCGAAGTTACTGGCAGAAGAGGCTTTAAGTGAAAATGTGCTTGTATTGGGGGTAATTTGGTCGTGTCCGTTTTGCCTTTAGACCTGATCACTGCTATAGTGTGACTCCCAAGAGCTTCTCCAAGATTCAGTTTTGCTCTCCAGCTGAAAAAGTTTCCCCACCCATTAAGTACGTGTAAAATAGAGTGTAAGTGAGATGCCAAAAGACCACTGTAAAATACCATTTGTCTCAGTAGTCATCATTCTAGTACTTGTGACTGGCCAATGGAAAATCGATTTATGCTACTGGTAAGGCAGTGGGGTGCCTATACCCAGGTTACGATGGAAATGTTATTGACAGCTTTCCCACAAGATTGCAGTCAAGTATTAGGTTTCTCCACACTCTTATCATAATAGATATACCTAATCCTTCTTCCATGGATCAAAATGCACAGTGGCCAAGGCGGATGTAAAAATCCCCTTGAGAAAATGTGCAAGTTGGAATGAATCTTACTTGGCTTCCCTCAAAACTGCTCTTCGCCAATTGAACAGTTAAATTTCCACACTCACCTTCTGTGTCTGGCGCCCAAAAGAACATGCTTAGCCAGTTCCCCATAATGGCAGCTAAAAACAAGAATCAAAATAAAAATAATGTCAGAAGGATGAAATGATCGTGATCTCTTTGACCCTCCATTTGGTTAGACTGCCCTAATTCATGTCGTGCCCCTGAAGCTGGGGGTGGAGGAAAGAGCGTGTGACAGTAGGCAAAGAAGTAAGGAAAGAGAAGAGATGTGGAATTGCTAGATCCACAAGCATCACCGTCATGGGTTCTGCCAATATCAAAGCCAGTCTGTTAGACAGGCTAAGAGGCGCGTCTAGGTGAAAACGATACTTGAGATGCAAGTGCAACCAAAAAGGATTCCACCATTCCATCTACTTTCCTTGGCTCTTGCTTGCTAGGGTTTGCATGGGTGGAGGCCTCCAATTTCGTATTTATCCATCTAAAGAAGATCTTTTCATTAGGATGGGGCTCTTATAGCCAGCCTTCCTTTTCAAAGTTTAGAGCAATTTTTCTAGGGCTTCCACTGTTCCATCGTTGCATGGATGGGGAAAATGCAGATTAAACCATTTCAAGGTGACTACACTGTGAAATCATTTGCCTTTGAGAAATGTTGGAATGACTACTCCCACATTTGCATTACTTAAACACAGCAACAGCATTGGATGGTCACAGACTATACACTGACCCTAAGTTCCTTCCCTGAAAATTTAAAGTCACCTGTAAAAGTCAACTTTTGAAAGCTGAAACACCACGAAATAACAGGTAACAGCAAACTGCTGATGCCCAGTCCTCCTAGCTCAGCAATAGAGTCAGGAGTGACAGCGAGTCCTGTAATTTCCCAGAGTCATCTGGCTTGCCCTTTGTGACCTCATCAGTCTAGGATGGACGATGGTGTAAGTAGGGTGACCTCATGACTGGGATTGCCTGGATTCACCCACTTGACTGTGCGCTCCAGGGGGGTGAATTTTACCAAAGAAACAGGGTCGCTACTTCTAGATGCCTGCATGGCCAGCCAAGCAGGCAGCTCACAGGACCAAGAAGCAGCAACCACTCGCTCACCCCCCACGTCATCACATTCAGCTGTGCCATGTCGCAAATCGCAGCTCAACACCGGCTGTGCTCCTGTGCAGCTCCTCAACCCACATGTTCACTTGACTTCTCCTAGGGATGTAAGGGCTTGGCCCTGAAGGGAGAAAGCCCTTACAATACTAGGAGAAGTCCAGTGAACATGCGGTTCCAGGTGCTGCATGGAGACACCGCTGGTGGGGAAATGCGAGTCGCAGCCCAGCTGTGCGTGATGAGGTGGGGGTGAGCATGTGTGCCAATGTGCAGGCTGTGGCCACTGCCACCATTGTCGCCATGTGGTCCTGCCAGTTGAGTTGACTGCATGGGGTGAATGACTGGGTGCTTCTTGGGGTGGAATTTTGAGAATTCCATTGCAAAATTCGGAGAAGTGTGAATTTCAGATAGCTGTGTTTTGGTTTGTGTACAGGTTCAGAATACAAAAATAGGTAAATCCTCAAAAGGAACCAGCCGGAGACAGCAGTCAGTGTAGCATTTGGATTATGCACAGACTATGCATTTGGCTGTGACCAAGATGACTGGTAGAGGTCTGAGGTGCAAAGACGCCTCCTGTCGGAGGTGTTCATCCTCTTGCAATGCAATAGCCTTCCTGTTTTGCTGCTCCCCACTCAGTCAGATATTGGCCTGCTGTGCTCAGATGGTAATTTGGGGGATACATTAGGTGTCATTCTAGCGCCAGAATCAGGTCTCTCACAAGGACCTGGTATACTTTCAGTTGTGAGCCAGATACTGCTTCCTCTGTACTGGACATAATAACAACAGCCCATGGTTGCATAACGTAAAGTTTCCTGATAGGTTCCCCCCACCAGGAAGTTCAAAATGGACATGCATCTCCTGCAAACTACTCAGTTCCTTATTTATGGCATAGGACAGGTGGATATGAGAAGCTCTCTTTTTTCCGGCTGATGTTGTTTTTTACATTGACTGAGAATCAAAAGCGAGGATAACTGGAATTCCTACAGTCTGTTTTCTTGCAGTAATAGGCTTAGGGTGTTTCAGATGCAGGCCCGAAGGCAAAGCTGTTACATTCCTTTGTATGGAAGAGGTACTCTGACAACACCCCCTTCTTTGTCCTGTCATCGTCCCCAAATCACTCCCATCTTCTGTCTGTCTGTAGGGCCAGGATCTCTTCTCAGTCATCCCAGAGTGCAGGACACGGAATAATGGGCTCCAGATTCCGGCTGGACATCAGGAAAAACTTCCTGACTTTTAGAGCAGTACGACAAAGGAACAGTTTACCTAGGGAGGTGGTGGCTCTCCCACACTAGAGGCATTCAACAGGCAGCTGGACAACCATCTGTCAGAGATGCTTTAAGGTGGATTCCTGCATTGAGTAGGGGGGTTGGACTCGATGGCCTTATAGGCCCTTTCCAACTCTACTATTCTATGATTCTATGATCCTATCTGGTTCCAAAAGATGGGATTTGCCAAAAGATTAGCACTTCTCCTAATAATTCCTTTTTGTATGCCTTTTGGGCAATAAACACAGTTTTATAAGCAATTTTCCTAATGGATTGTGTTTTACTCTTATTTTTCCTAATGGGTGCATGTTTGTATGTGTTTTTAATTGAAAAACTGCCTAGCAAATTGAAAAACTGCCTAGAAAAATTAGGAGAAGTGTGATTTTTACAAGATTTTAGCCCTGCCTTTCCATTGCCGGAAAAAGGACCTAACCTCTATCTAGCAAGGAGACAAGAAGTCAGATTAAATAATTCCATTAGAAAGCTTTGTTTGAACCCTCATCAGGAAAAAAGGGACATGGAGAGGGCACATTTCCATTCTTCCTGCATTTAAACTGGCTGCTCCAAATCGGTCCCCAACTAGAGATACCTCCTACAAAGAGGAAGAGAGTTTCAGAAGGGGAAGATTTTAATTCCACCGGCAGAGCGCTGCAATAGCACGTACACAGCAATGTGCTTTCACACTTGATTAGAGTGATTGTACGATCAAGGGAGGGTAGAATAGAATAAAAGGGAGGAGTTTTGGTTTTGGTTTTTGGTTTTTTTAAAAAAGACACCAGACATACTGCAACATAACTCTTGCTTTACTAAAATGATTTCATTCAAATCAGGTGAAGAGCAGGAAAAGGAGGTTGCATAGGAGGAGATGATGTCCTTGGAAGCAGGCAATCACCAGGGCTTGATTCAAAGAAGAGGGGAAACAACAACAGCAGGAGGGGATCTACAGAGCGTCGTGAAGGCGCTTGCGTGCGCCTCCAGTGCGCCCCGAAAGTCATTGTGTAGATCCTGCCCATGATCTGCCACTGCGGTCTCCAAAATTAAGGTGTGACATCAAACTCCTCTACGATGGATCTTTTGCCATACCTTGAGGTGAAAAAGAAATGAGTGGATAACTTAGCCAGAGTTGACCCGTTTTTTTCCTTGGTGAAAGCAAAAGGATGCCCAGGCTTTTACTCCGGTTCCCACCCAGGCTGCCGCTCCAGATTCCAGGAGCTTCAAGCCAAGATTCCCATATTAAATTCATGGTTTTGTTAGATCAATGTTCTTTCACCCAAGGACGAAATCCAAACAGCCCCTAAGCACGACTCCACCATTCCAGCGACAGAGGGTTCAAAAGCGCTTTATTGATTAGTAATCAAGGCCTGGTCTCTTCAAAGGGAGCAATCAGACAAAGACATTGGGCATTCAGCACAGCATTTGAGCCTGCAAGGGGCAGGGCCCAGTTGCAGCATAAACCAATCAGAACCTAACACTGGGGCATAGCTAATTTTGCTAAACAATCTCCTATGTTTTATAAACAATCCCTTTGCCTTACAGTAAGTTACAGAAAGTTAACTTTGACACAGGAGGACTGGAGCCGAAGCTCTTGTTTATGTTAGATAAGACAGATGCAAGGATGCACTCAAGGAGATATTCTCGCATGCATGACATTTTGCCTGCTGCTTCACAGTTTCCTTTTAAAAATGGAGACACTTATGCTAACAGTTTGGTCATAGAACAGATTAACTAAGTTTAAAATAGAGAGTGCCCATGAGCATGTGCGGGTTGAGTCCCTTAGTACAACCCCCAGTTCCACATATTTTGGATGTAATATCAAAAGAGGACTCATAGGGGCTTTCTTCCAGCAACATGGCCAAATTCAGATATCCAAGCTGGTAGATCGAATACTGTTTCAGCCGTCCGTCTTGCCCCTCCCCACAGACATGCCCTACATGTGCGCTTGTCTGTGGGGAACCTGTTCTTCTCACTTCATAGGAAGGGACTGCCTACATAAGTCAGAGCCAGCCTGTACATGTCTTCTCTCCGCACCCAGAAACACTCAGAAAAGCATCCCTACCTCACCCTCAAACCCACTTGCATACCCCCACAAACCTCTGCCTTGTCACCAAGTTAATGTAATATTTCACAGCCTTATAGTATTGGATCCAGTCATAAGCAGTAGCATCTAGTCCGGGTTTTGGTGGCGGGGTAGGGTAGGCGTCCACCAAGGTTCCCAGACAGAACAAGACACACAGGATCATGGCAATCACAAGAGGCCAGGACTTCAGACAGGCCACCATCTAGGGAGAAATGGATGAAAGGCACAAGTAAGTCAAAAGCTGGGTGAACAACCTTAAGGTGTCAAGTGCCTTTGGCTTAGTGCTGTAACTGTGGCCACCACTTTCAGTCCTGCACCAAAGAGTCAATGTTATGTCAATGTTCCTACACATGGCCGACTGGGTAAGATCTGGCAAGAGCATCATGCGTGCTCAATCTGCCTGAGAAAGAACCAGTCCCTGCAACTTTTTGGAGGGGAATAAGGCCATAGCTAGACCTAAGGTTTATCCCAGGATTGTCCTGGGGTCAAACCTGTTCATCTAAGTGCCACACAGGCATCGCTTTGGTCTTGGTTTCTCTTCCTGTTTATTTATTTATTTATTGACAGAGTTTGTGTTCGGTGTTCTTGCTGTTTTGCTATGTCGGCTATGTTTGTTATCACACAAATGGCAAGCCTAGTTAGAAATGTAGAGAAAAGCAAAGGACCAGGCATATCATGGACTTAAATTCCACCAAAGAACGGCAACAGCATTCACAGCAATGTCGTTTCACACATAATTTGTGTGGTTGTACGATCAAGGGTTCGCAAGCAGAGAAAAAGGGAGGGGAGGAAATGAAAACCCAGGGAGATTGCAAACATGAATCTTGCTTTCTTATCATGATTCCATTCAGCAGTTAGGTGAAGAGCAGGGACAGGAGGCTGCATAGGAGGAGAAGCAGGCAATCACCAGGGCTTGATTGGAAGAAAACATCAAACGAGAGACCGTGGTATGATCAGGACTGGGTATGTCCTGCTCTGCATGCCTTGCTTTCTCCTGAAGAATAAAAGAATACCAAAGTTACTGCTAAGAGAACATTCCTCAGCTCTCTCTCAGACAACATGGATGATGCCCATTGGATCCCAGGTAGATTTGAATCCAGCCTTTTGACAGCACATACAGAGAGGCTCCTGCCTTTGCTGACATCTTTCTAGGATCAAAGTGCAGAAGGGGCACCCAGGCATTGACCCATCACCAGGCAGGCAACTCTGGCCAGACTATGGCCTAATCTACACCAAGCAGAATATTGCACTATGAAAGCAGTATATGGCATGTGTCAATGGGCCCCAGCAGTTGTCAGAGCACTTCAATACCAGTACAAAACAGTAGTGTGGCTCCTGCCTTTAATATAACGCTTTCATATCGCTTTCATAGTGCAATATTCTGCTTGGTGTAGATGAGGCCCATAACATGTCCTTCCCTGACTGTGGCAATGTGAATGATAATGCCGGTCCCCCAGTCCCTGATACAGACACAAACTCAGGGAAGAAACAACAACAACAACAACAACAACAACAACAACATTATTTGCATGAAGCTTGTTTGCAAACTTGCAAGCTGATCTACTCCAGTTTTGAACTTATTTAACTATGCTAACTGATGGGTGTTCTTTGGATTTAGAGCTTTAAGAACCCAATATGATCTCAACATCATATTTTATATATGATTTTTTAAAGTAGGATATTTATTTATTTATTTATTTATTTATTTATACTGTCCAACAGCCTAGGCTCTCTGGGCAGTTTAAAATCCAATTTAAAACTTTAAAATCACATAAAACCAGAATAAGTTACAGTCCAGGGAAGGCTTGTTTAAAAAGATATGTTTTTAGGAGGCGTTTAAAGGTTATTCCATTTTCCACCTCCTGAACCGCACAAGCAAGGGTTTTCCAGAGGGTGGGTGCCGCTACAGAGAAGGCCCACCGTCGAGGTTCTTCATGGCAACATTCTTTCCACGTTGGGATGACGAGCAGGGCCTCCTCTGAAGACCATAAACGTCGCCTGGGTGTAGATAAGGGAAGGCGGTCTGCTAGGTATCCTGGTCCCAAGTTGTTTAGGCCTTTGTAAGATAATAGCATGGCCTTGTTGCACATGGCTCGGTAGCTAACAGGCAGCCAGTGCTGTTTTTTTAACACTGGTTTTACGTGGGCAGAGCTAGGCGTCCCAGAGAGCTGCTGCGTCCTGCACAAGCTGCAGCTTCGGAACCACATACATGGGTAGCCCCACGTAGAGCACATTACAGTAGTCTAATCGTGAGGTTACCAGTGCATGGATGGCCATGGCTAGGCTATCTCTGTCCAGGAACAATACCAACCAAAGTTGATAGCGGGTGCTCCGGGCCACTGAGGCCACCTGGGTCTCCAGTGACAGAGGCCGTAGCTAGACGGGGCTTTATCCCGGGGCGATCCCCGGGACCGTCCCTGTGCATCCACAGCCTGCTGTGTTGAACAGCATCAAGAAGTTTACTGGGGCAACACACAGGGCCCTGCAGGAACGGTGGGACCACTCTTTAGGAGTTGAGACCATTGTTAGGTTGTGAATAACGAAGGGCTTCCGTGTTTGTCTAAGTTCCGGTGCCTCACCCAGATTCCTTACTTGTGGTGACACTCACACCCCACCTCAGAACAATGTGAGGAGTCGGGTACTGTGAAGGATGCAAAAGACGGCCAAGGTGCCAGCACAGCGAATGCTCTTCTGTATGGAGCCGGGGTTGCCATGAGTGTCCCACTGGATCTGTGAGGGCAGCAGACAGACCCACCCCCATCTGCCTCTCAGGGACCCAATCGCCCGCCCTGCATCCTGCCCTTTCCTCCCTGTGTTAATGGCGCCTGCCATTAGCATGGAAGGGGGAAATGCACACTTTCCGGAGGCTACGGAGATTGCGCACTCCCCCGCCCCCACTGCGATTAATGCAGCAAGCAAAGACAGGCACTTGCTGAGCACCCACGAGCCTCACAGGCACTCGGCAGAAGATCGCTCCGCTCTCAGGGGTGAGCACTAGCAGTGGCACGGCGGGCACCCGTGGGGCGAGCGCTGACTGATCTCACCCATTCCGAGATCATTCCTTTATTACTCTGCTTCCATTTCAAGGGCACGCTGGACCTGGGGGCTGTCTTGACATCTTCTTTGCCCTGGGGGGCTCCAAATCTGCATGGCATCACTTAGATGACACAGCCGCAGATTCTAAGCCACCCCAGGACAAAGAGCCAAAGATGTGCAGTTGGGATGTTGGGATGTTGGGTTTTACCCTGACTTTTCCAGCCATAGCGAGGGCAGTCTGGCTTCTCTGCCTCTCTGCCCTCGCTCTGGAGCTGCCCCACAGGCGTTCCTGGGGGATGGTGACCCCTTAGCGCAGGGGGCAGGGCAGCAACCAGAAGGGTTCCAGAATACCCCACACTGCCTTGCCATGGGGAGAAGAATTTATCTTCTTCCCCTGTGCTGCTTCCTCCTCCTCCTCAAATTAATTGTTCTCTTCTGAGGTAAATTCTTCTCTTCTGAGGAAAATTCTTCTCTTCCCCTGAGCTGCTTCCTCCTCCTCAAATTAATTATTCTCTTTTGAGGTAAATTCTTCTCTTCTGAGGAAAATTCTTCTCTTCCCCTGAGCTGCTGCCCCCACTGTCGCATCCTCCTTGACCTAGACTCAGGGACAGACGGTGGAGGGGGTGGAGGACTGCCATAAACCCTGCGCTTCCTCTTTGGCACGGGGATTATCTGGTGCGACCCTGCAGGAGCAAAAGCATGGAGTTTGGGGGGATGTAGCGCCAACTCAGCACTGTGAAGTTAGCCCCTTGGTCTTTATTACAAATAAGAACGGTAGAAGAAACTTGCTGGATCACCCCAAACACCTAAATAGCAACTCATTTATTCCCATCTAGGCTGCATCTGAGAACTCCCTGAGTAAGACATGAAGTCAAAGGCTGCATTGGCACATAACCAAAAGGCATTCCTGATATAACTTGGTTCCCTATCAACGATAGGCATGCCAGTGAGTAGGATAAGTTTGACCATCCATCAAACTCTTAAACCCTGCCCACTGACAGGTGCCCCTCCCCTTTTACCCAGATGTCCCGCCCTAGGCGGAAGTTCCGCCACCGGAAGTCCCACTTCCGGAAAGAGTGGTCACCTGACGGGGATCACATGTGACCCCTCTAGGGATGTGTCAGGCCACCCTCAACCAATAGGAAGGGGTTTTGGAGCCCTAACCCTTACATGGGTGCAGAAATCCCCCCTAGATTTATATTTCGATCCAGATTGGCCCTGTAGGGCGCATGTGGTCCTGTAAGGCCACCCCCCTTTGCTCTAGGTGGGTATAGAAGGGAGCCCCCTTTTGGCTCAGGAATACATGGGGAATCCTTGCTGATCCCAGACACTTCATCTTCCCCATCTGGATTTCAGCTTCGAAGACCTGCCCCCAGCAGGGACACTGCCCCATCACAAGGGCTGAAGAAGGGTTACATACCAGTCTGGTCAATTTTTAAATGGAATGCACCATCTTGTTTCTTCCCCATAGGCAGCATATTTTTCATAGTACTTCAGAAGCATTTGTGCAAGTGGAATGAAATTCTCATACATCCCTTTAAATAAAATCTGATTCCATCTATGAGTGGACAATGGGTACATGACAATCCGTGAAACACAGACGGAAAGGACTTTACAAAGCCTGTTCTTCCCTAGTTTGGATGGCAAAAAACCTGCTTGGAAATGATCAAGGCAGCTGTATTCAACCCCTCTCGAATTTAACTGGGATCTGGAATTTAACTGGAATTTAACTGATCATGAGTCGATGGCTCCAGACACCTTGCCAGCCATTGCACCTGATTTAATTCCAAAACTCATGAGCCTGAAAGAACTTCATCGCCGTGATGAACTGATGAATGATCATGGGAGGGTGACCTCTGGTGGAGATGTGCTGAGCTGCAGCGTTCCAATAACCTTATCCAGCAGCTAACCAGGAAGAAAAACTGGGCTTATGAGGCAAGTCCACTCACCCTCCCAAGACACTCTGTTAGCCCTGCTTTTCACTCACAGGAGACAGGATCTCACTTCTGTGCAACTGGAGGGGTTAAAGAATCCAGTTAGAATTATTCATCTGAACCTACGGCATCGAAAAATGCTGCATCCCAGCACTGCTGCGTTCAAGCAGTTGTAAAGTAGTTTTAATAAGCACTTGGATTTGTTTAATGCTTCTGGGAAGTAGTTCGTTAGAGAGAGACTGAAGCCTGGGTGTTTTATTATTTTATATTGAACAAGTCTGAGATTTGCCCTGGATCTTCCCAATTTTTTTAAAGATATATATATTGTGAATATAAACAAATAAAACAGAAAATACATCATGAAAATGAGGGGGGGGGGGGAGACGGAACCCATACATTGTATATATAGAATTATAATCATTTCTATCCTATGAACCATTTTAAAAAAGGGAGAGAGTTATACAAAGGTTTCAAGAAAAGCAGATCAAATATTCATATATTTATCCACTTGCAAGTTGTGTCTATATAACACTTGTTCAAAAGTTGATAATGTTATTAGGCCTGTGATCCATTGCATTATGGAAGGTGTGAATTTATCCTTCCAATGTGATAATATAAGTCTTTTGGCTGTCATAAGGGCTCTGAAGATCCATCTGCGCTGACCATGTGTTAACTTCCAAGAAGCCGGTAGGTAATTTAGGAGATGTACATTATTCCATATTATAGATTGTTTCAGTACAAAGTTCATCCTTGTTATAACCTCCTCCCCAAAGGGGACAACTACTGGGCATTGCCAAAACATAGGAGTTAAAGCAGCATTAGATGCATTACATCTCCAACAGTTATGCAAGTTAGACAAACCCTTATTGAAAAGGTGTTGTGGAGTCCAATAGACCCGGGGGAGGGGGGGAGGAATTGCTGAATAAGACATAACCTGAGATCCATAGAAGCTTCAGCTACAGATGCTAGAGCAAGTATCCATTGTTTAAGCAAGATAGGACACTCCAATTCTCTATTCCAATCTATTCTTAAACAATGGGTTTAGGAGAGTACTTTTATCATTTCCAAGCAGTTCCCCCGCCCCCATCCAAACTAGGGGTGTACGACTTTGTAAAGTCTTTTCCATCTGTGCATGTCTTCACCCCTTAGCCTGAGACTCTTCTTCCTTTCAGTTGGGAAACATTGAGGCTCTCCAGGAAGCTAATTAAGTTCCCAGGACAGCATGTCTTGAAGATCTATATAAACTTGGAAAGAGCCTAATCCACACCAAGCAGGATATTGCACGATGAAAGCAGTATGTAAAAGGCAGGAGTCACACCAAGCAGGATGTAGCACTATGAAAGTGGTATGAAAACAGTATATGGTATGTGCCAATGGGCCCCAACAGTTGTCAGAGCAATATTGCTATAAAGCAGTAGTGGGAAATGTGGAAACAGTCCAGTTCCCATAATTTAGGCAAGACAGGCAGCCATAGGATCTCTCCTTTGGCTGCCAACCCAGTCTCCTCCTCTTCCTGCACTCAGGAATGCCCCCGTCTCCCTGGCTAGATCTACACTAGGGTTTGATAGTGGTATTGAAGAGCACTAATGACTGTTACGGTCCATTCCACATTCCATATACCGCTTTCATAGTGCTTCTCCCAGCTTTCTATTCCACATTCGTAATGATTTGATACAAAGTATAGGTCTGGCCCAAGTCTCCATGCTATACTGGAGAGGTAGTCAGAGTTCCCCCAGCAGGGGAAAAGAGAGGGGGATAAATGAAAACCCAAACAGAATTGCAACATGAATCTTGATCATTGTAATAATTTAATTCAAGAGTTAGGTGAAGATCAAAGAGAGGAGTGGCATAGGAGGAGATGTTGTCATTGGAAGCAGGGAATCACCAGGGCTTGTTTGGAAGAAGAAGTCAAAAGAACAGGATCACGGAGCTATAAGAACTCAATATGACCACATCTGCTTTTCCTGTTCACTTCCATGAATGTGCCTACTCATTCATAAATTGGCCACTGTTAGCACTGTCTGCTCTTAACTATTTTATCAAAATTTGTCATTGCTCTCTCCCAAGAAGTAAACGTCTTCTGATTTCCTGGCTGCAGTCAGCATCTGCAGTAATCTTTGCGCCCAGAAATACAAACTCTGTCACTGCCTCCACGTTTTCTCCCTCTATTTGCCAGTTATCAATCAAGCTGGTTGCCATAATCTTGGTTTTTTTGAGGTTTAACTGCAACCCAGCTTTTGCACTTTCTTCTTTCACCTTCGTCATAAGGCTCCTCAGCTCCTCCTCGCTTTCAGCCATCGAAGTGGTGTCATCTGCATATCTGGAATTGTTAATGTTTCTTCCTGCGATTTTAACTCCAGCCTTGGATTCGTCAAGCCCAGCACGTCGCATGATGTGTTCTGCATACAAGCTGAATAGATAAGGTGAGAGTATACAACCCTGCCGTACTCCTTTCCCAATCTTAAACCAGTCCGTTGTTCCGTGGTCTGTTCTTACTGTTGCTACTTGTTCGTTATACAGATTCCTCAGGAGGCAGACAAGATGACTTGGTATCCCCATACCACCACAGTATTTTTGTTTTCAGTGTGCTTGTCAGAAGACAGCACAGGAGACGACATGGACATTGACGATGTTGTGTAATGGAACTGGAAACTGCTGTGAGTGGCCAATCATGAGAGTGAAATGAATCACTTGTTTAGAGAAGCGTTGGGTCTTCCTGAGTTCTAGTATTCTGAGTGAGGGAATATTCACAGGACTCAAGACCAAAGAAGATGAGAGCCCACTTCAGGCGTTCTTCACATACATAGGAATTCAGTTCCCAACACGAATACCACTGAAACTCTCATCTAGGACGATGTCTTCCAATTAGTACTTTCCAGGTTTAGAAGTCCACACTGGCGTATGGATCTCCAAAGAGTGTCTGGCTGCTGGTAGCTCACCATATCTGCAAGAAGAAGAAGAAGACAAAATGACATTCTGGCTTTAACAAACTATTGGGTTTCATAAGTGAAACTGCAGGCAAAGCCTATAAAGAGTGGTGCCTTTTTTGGCCATCCATAAGGATGGAGCACTTTTTCCTGAGTTATTGGATGACAATGCTGCATTCTAACAAAGAAATGCGGCCAGAAAGAAAGAAGGATCATCTTTAGTAGTTCCTCCTTGAACATATTAGAAGGAAGAAGAAATACTTTCTTTGTTTACTTTTTACATTTCGATAATATCTCATAGCCGAAGCTCTCTGGGCGGTTGTATTATAGGAATTGAGTCATACTTTTTTTTTCAAGTTCCACATCTAGAGGGAAAACTAGAGGGGATTTTTTCAACTTGAGGGGATATGGAATCTGAGGGAAAAGGGAAATACAGTATATGCAATACTTAATTTCTCATCAAACCTCAACTTGTTGAACTGCTCCAACAATATAAAAAATATTTTTCTTAATATATGCATTTTGTTTTTATTAAAGAATTCCATGGGGAAATTAGGATGTGTTTCTATGGATGGCTCAGTTTTGATTTGCATATTGGTTCAAAATTGCATAAAAATGTGAACTGAAGTCATTTCGCTACCATGCTAAGTAGACACTTTCAGATTTTGGGAGGATTTGCACGTGTGATCTAGTGTCCATTTTTATATGTGCACAATTAGTGATTTTCAAAAGTGTGCAAATTGAATACTTTTGAATATGATTGCAAGTTCAGGAAATTGCAAAAACTTCCCAATAATCAGATTTGTTTATGGGATTCTGAATGGGATGTGTTTGCGTAATTTGCAAACAGAATGAAATTCTCTTACATATTTATTTAATACATTTTATATTCTTCTTCTTCTTCTTATTATTATTATTATTATATTTATTTATTTATATAGCACCAACAATGCTCATCAGCTGAAGCGCTCTGGGCAGTGATTAAGATGGTAACTCTGCCTGTTTTTATGGAATTCCCGTCCCTAGGAGACACACCAGAAGCTCTTACCCAATTATGTTTCAGATTCATTTATGTTCGGTATGAGAAATTTGTTTCAGGGTTTTATTTGATAAGGATTTACTGAGTTTGTCCCTTCTAGACTGAACATAGATTTGAAACAAAATCTGCATTCAAAGTCTGTACATTTCTGATCTTGCAATGTGATTTATAGGCCATAAAATTGTGCAATGTGCATTAAAAATGTGTACTTCTGAAAAATACATTTGAGAAAAAAGACGCAAAATAAAGACTACTGTATTTTCCGGCGTATAAGACGACTGGGCGTATAAGACGACCCCCAACTTTTGAGAAGATTTTCCTGGGTTAAAAAGTAGTCTTATACGCCAGAAAATACAGTAATTTGTATTGTAATTTTTTAAAAAACAACAACCCAAAGATCAAAATACGATAGAAACACAAGATGCAATGAGTATCACAGTGGAATTTGGGAGCATCTCTAGGAACTTGAGCTTTGCTTGCATGCCTATCCCTAATTTACCTATGTTAGGATGCACCCCAAGACTCTCAGATGGAGGGGGGCAGAGGAACAAATAGATACATTCCACTGACCTGGGTCAGTTGATTGAGTTGAGATCTTGCTGGACCTCACTGTAAAACTGCCCCAATCCTTCCAATGCAGCATCCTTGCCAGGGCATTCAGGTGCACTCCGCGAAGCGCTCCCAACGCGACTTAAGGAGCAGAGCCAGGTAGCAAATGAGGGTGACCATACTGAGCCAGCGTCTATGTGGGGTGAGCATCTGCATCAGGAAGGAGAGGGGCCAAGGGGGAGACAAGATGAGACAGAAGGCAGCCGGGAAGGCAACGAGGAACAGAACAGTCTCTCAACTGAAGTGGATCTGCCTATTGATCTGCCTATTTTCCAAACTGGGGGAAGTTAGCATCCCTCTAGTAGGGTTGGGGATAGGGATGGGTGAAAAGAGAGAAGTCAAAGCCCACTGCTTGCAAAAAAGATGCTATCTCAACACTCGAACAGAATTTTAGAGGTTTTGACTGTGCCTGATAGCTCAAGCCAACCATTATGGAAATGAGAATTCCTGCATATCCAGAATGTAGACAACTGAACAAGAATTGTTAGTCTACATTCCATTGAACTGTTCTCTGTATTTATCGTTGATACGCAATGATGTATGCACCACAGTGGTTTTCAAGCTTTCGACCTTCGAGGAATAGTTTCCGCAGCAACAGATACTTGTGTCTTTCAGAAAATGACACAAGTTCGAAGATGCATCTCTCCACGCAGGACACTGCAGGGCTTCCCATCACCTACTCTGGCATGCCCTCAAACACAACCCACATTCTCCCATGGCTATTGCAGACAAAGATCCACAGTGGTGCAGCCTTAGTGATTCAGAAGTAGACTCACTGAAACCAATACAATGATGTAAGTCATGATGCGTTTCAGTCCTCTTGATTTCCTTGTGTCCACTTTAAGTATCACTACGGCCATAGCTAGACGGGGCGATATCCTGGGGTGATCCCTGGGATCGTCCCTGTGTGTCCACATGATGCACAGGGGATCCCTCCCTTTCCCCAGGATAGCGCCCTACCCTTTCAGCCCACTTTTCCCACAGTCTCGGGCTGATCCTGAGACCGCAGAAGGTGTGGGCGGGCGTTGCAGTTGGTCCCAGCTCCTCGCAGTTACTTGCGAGGAGCCGGAAACTGTGCATGGAGCGCAAAGGTCCTCGGGAGCTCTGCGTCCATCGGGTGTGGGATGGGGGGAGTGGGGGAAATTGTTTTAAAACCCCTCACCTTTTGCACACGAGGACTCGTGCGCTTGTCTCCTTTAAGAAAAAGAAAAAGAAAATGGCGGAGGCGACGTCCTCTTCTCCCGAGGCCATCTCGCTCTGCATGTAAACAGAGGGGGAGATCATGCGATAACAATATGATGTCACAAGATCCTCACCCCTCCGTCATGCTAGACCCGTAGGTCTAGCTGAGGCCTAAGTCTGGATCATACAACCCAGGGAGCAAAGGTAAGAGCAAAGGTATGGAAAACGCTAGAGGGCAAAGTATACAGTTACGCCTCTGCTGTTTACCCCGCTGCTGGCGTTTCCCTCCCTGCAGCTCCCTTTCCTGCCTGTACTACAATGAACGCTGGGTCAGATCAAATCCCCTCAGCCATTCCTCCTGGCTCCTCAAGCCATGATGGAAGGCTCAGGAGGGATAGCAGCATTGCTGGTGATAGTGCCTGGAGTGGAACTGCCACCCCACTCTAGAACAGCATGCCCGGTTCCCTCCCCACTCACAACCCCATGCCAGTTTTTACCCTGAATCTCTTGCAACCTGGAGGCAGAACTATGCCGGCCTGGATGGGTTCTCCGGTGCTTCCTCTCTGTCTCATTCTGTGGCCGACTCTGCTGGCATCTTTATACCTCTTGCCTCCTCCCTCGTTCTCTTTTCCCACCTCCGCACGGCCGACGGTGTACTGGACACGCTGACAACCCAGTGCGATCAGTGACTTCCACGCTTGCCCTGACAGCTCACCGCCAACCGCTGAAAGCATTAGGCTGGCAAGGAATGGGTTGCATTTTGAAAAACAAAGAAAAGAAAACGTGATTAATCACTCAGTTGTTTGGTTTCTGTCAGCCTGAAGACAAAATGGACAGAGCCACTTTTGCATCTGAAAAATCAACAGGTGTATGGAAAATAGCCAGGGACACACAGGCGTGGAGAGCACACACTGGAGACGGCGGTGGGGAATCGGCCACGCAGCCAGCCATGTGGAACAACCCGACCAATCACTCTTGTGATGCAGTTGGGCACATGGGCCTAACCCCATGTGCCCAAAGTCCTGGGCAATGTACAGATACTGGATGTTCCCATCTACAATACCATTGTGTTGTGAGCCCAGCATTTATCAGGCCCACATCAGAGGAAGAGAACTCTGAGTTACATTCAAAATGGAGTGGTGGTCTCTGAGACAGGCAAGGCAGTCCCGCATATCCCCTTCTCCTTCTCTGAGCAAGACTAAAGGAGGATATTGTCTGGGAGGAAAAGGTTCGCCTCTTGTCAGACGAGGGTCCCCATTAACTCCGCAAACATATATGACGTCACTCGGGGGGCTGAAAGAGATAACTGAAAGTTTCTGCTTTGGAAAGCTGAATGGAGACGGCTCTGGAGAGATCAACTGATGCCACAGGGGCCTGAATCCTGGTGCCACTGTGGTCACTCCAGGATGAGAACTCGGCCATCATTTCTTAGGCAACGATGAAGCACTTCAGGCCTGAAAGAGCTGCATCCTGCCCTGCTAAGAGGTCCCATTAAACAAAGGCGTAGACCCCTCGGTTCCTCTGAGGTGGGGAATGGGGCTAAACCTGGGGAAGGGGGCGAAGCTTATTAGTTTACATGTATGTACATATTTCTATTTCTGCAAACCATTCTTCATCATCAATGGTTCCAAGAGTGTTTCAAGCCACCTTTTAAAATAACCAGTACTCAACACAAATAGTAAATTTTAATTAGGATATTATGATAGTTTACACACTACCCCACCATCCATAGTCCTATACAATATGACATCCAGGGTGAAGTCCAAGATAAAAAGCAACAAGCTCTTTTTATGAATGGGCTCTCAATTCCTCCAATAACAAACTTTTCGACTCTGCTCATTCAGTTGCACCCATCTGCGGGAAAGCGATTGTGTAAACTGCTGCGGACGTTATCAATCACGTCATCAAATGTGTTCCTGTAGAATTCCTCTGGAGACTCAAACTGGAGAGGCTCACGCCCGGCATCGATGTCCTGCGGAGGCTTTCCGTGCCTAGGGAGGGGAGGGCTCTCTGAAGCATTTTCCCGTCATAGTGGTCTTTCTTCAGAAGTCTTCGAAGCTGTTCCTCAGTTGCTTGCTGCTCTCCTTGGCAGACACCGAACGAAGGGCTGCTTGATGGAACTGTAGCTTATTCTTTCGAAGGGCTTTCTTTAGTGTGTCCAAGCGGCTAAACGCAAGCATCAACAGCTGCGGCATGAAGAAAGAAGCAAACCTCTGCAGATTTCACGCATCTCCATCCGGTTTTGCCCCAGCATCTCCCCATTCCTCAGATGCCTCACCCTCAAAGAAATCAATGAGCTCTCCATAATTTAGAGCAGGTGCCTGTAAGGAAGCTACTCTAAACGTCCACCTTGTAGGGCAAAATCATTTCAGATGTATGTTCTCGTCCCACGCTGAAAGTTTTTAAACCAGGCAACACATTTGGGTGAACTTCTGACAAAAATGAGGAGTTCAGCTACTTCACTCAAAAAGTTTCTACACATTTCCTCACACCTCTTGCACCTCTAAGTGCTCAGCATGGGCCTCACGGTGCACTGAGAGTGCTCTTGGTTCCTCTCCCGTCACAAGAGCCTGCAGTCCACGAATGCGTCCAGCTACCTTTGATGCTGCATCATAGCACTGGCCACGGCACCTACCAAAAGGACGATTGAAGCGGCAGAGTACATCTTTCAAAAGAGCAAAAAAGAATTTCAGAGTTATAGCATCAGTCTCATAAAACCCAAAAGAGAATTCTTCCACAGACGACGGCACAGTGAAAAATTGACATTTGATGGCGATGGAATCTTTGTTGGAGTGAAGATGTGGAAAAAGGGGGGAAAGCACCACTACACGGTACGAACAAACGGCATTTGGGATGACAAACGCAGCTCTCGAGGTGGACGCTCCCCAGGCAAAGTGTTTAATCTTGTTACGAAGGACAAGAGTACTGTCCCCAACGCTGAACACTCCTCATCAGCTCCTGACGAAGGATCTTGGTATCCGAAACATTGAGCTTTTTTAATTATACATCTATCTTTTTTCAACAATACCATTAAAGATTTATTACCCTTTATAGCACCAGAGCTAGTCTCTCTTTTTTCGTATGATGGAATCTTTCGTCCAGTTTGAGAAGCCTGTAATAATAGACGATTTGTATGCGTCCCTGTCTCTTGAGCTTTGGGGGAGAGCAGCACTCATTTCATTTGCGATGCGACAGAGGTAGCAACATGCCTTGACCAGTTCTTTTAGATAGATAGATAGATAGATAGATAGATAGATAGATAGATATAGATAGATAGATTCAGTCTCATCTTCTGCATTAAGGCCAGAGGAGCTGCCAGTGGAGTTTTCACCAGGGGCTGTCGCAGTGCCAACCTCTGCACATTTTTTTTTCTTTTTCACAAGAAATCTTTCCATAGTGATGACTGTGGTCTGTAGTTCTATCAAGGGAACGGGATTCTGCAAGAGGAAAGAAAGCAGGTTATAGATTCAGTCATTGACTCAATCAAGATACATCTTCCCTTATGGGTATGAAAACCTCCTTCTCTTCCCTCGTCCTCCCCCGCCCCAATTTCCCCCACATGCCTACGTATAAAATGGAGATGGGATGTAAATGTTTGTTTCCTTACAACAGGGCCCAGGGGGAGCAGAATTCCTCTTTCTTTCTTTCTTTCTGGCAAGAGTATTGGGACTAATACCACCCCAGCCGCCCAGCCAACCCATGTTTCCTTCTAGCCTCTTTACTTACCCAAGGCGGTGCTGTTCCAGGAGGCAGCAGAAAAATCCTTGTCTCCAAGTTTTCTGCTACTAGAGAAGAACTGCTCCTTGTGCTGGCAAGGCAGGTCTTCTGGAGCCCAGGCCCGATTGGTGGACGGAGGCCACCAGCAGGGTCTTTCCTTCCCTCCATGACTCCCATCAGGCAATTCTTCTCCCTCCATTATTTCTTCATAGAGATTTCCCCCAGAAGATCCCTCCTGGCAAAGAAACCCAGCTATGTGCTTCCTAAGAACCGGCTGAATATACAGACAACTGGAGACTGACTGAGGAATCTGCCAGCCAGGCTGTGAGCTTACTGATGTTGATGGCACCTGCTTGCCTGGAGGAGGCATTGCTCGCTTGGGGAAATCCCAGGGGGGCTTGAGCCCCTCCCTGCCATAATCTATGCCCCTGCCATTAAGTGCTGTGGCATGCCTCTGGGACTCAACTGGCACATGCCAGTCTTGCAAGGACTTCCCTGAAGTTCAGCCTAGATCTGATAGCGTTTGGGACAGAAACCGAGTTCTAGGAAAAAGCAGCTGCTTTTGTAATTTGGCAACTGCGAAGCCTAATAAGCTATCATCTGGAGTTACTCCCAGACAAGATGGTGAGGAGTACTCCTTTTTAGATCAGGGATTATCACACTGATTTCATAAACCTCTCCTTTCCTTTCTCCAAAGGATGGGGAGAAAAACACTACTATGTGGGTTATATAGAGACAGATGGTGAATCTTCTTGCCTAGATTAGCAAAAGCTTCAAAGTACAGCAAAAGCTACAAAAGTTAGAATGAGTGGAGTTAATTTCGGATACATTGAATGTCTCACTTGTTCTTTATTCCAGTGCTTTTAACATTAAGATGTTATGTAGAACAGGTTTGTCTTAATTGTGTGCTGTGAAATCAGACCTGTGACCAAGGCCATGTTTGAGGGGACACACCCCTTTGGGGGCTTGTCATAGTAGTGGGCACGCCCCTTTGGGGACTGGACATGTTGGTGGGTACGTCTCCTTCGGGGTGGCCATGTTGTCCTCCTTTTTGGTTTCCCAAATATGGTCACCCTAATTGACTTCAACTGTAGGATTTGGAAGTATGTGTGAAGGCTATGATATTATTTGTCTGTAGTTGTTCAAGGCAAACATTCAGGCATGACAAAGGATTTTGAACAAAAAACTGCAGTCACAGAATCATAGACTCATAGAATTGACTCCAACCCCCTGCTCACTGCAGGAATCCAGTTTAAAGTATCCTTGACAGATGGTTGTCTAGTCTTCACTTGAATGCTTCCAGCAACAGAGAGCCCTCCACCTCCTGAGGTAGTTGGTTCCATTGTCTGACTACTGTGACCATTAGGAAGTTTCTCCTGCTCTTCAACCAAAATCTGCCTTCCTGTAGCTTGAGCCCATTATTTCATGTCCTTCAGTCTCGGATGAGAGAGAAAGAGGGTTGCAGCCCTCTTCTGTGTGATAACCCTTTAGGTATTTGAAAGTGCTATCATACCCCACCTCAATCTTCTCTTCTTGAGGTTAAACATACCCATTTCCTTCCATCTTTCCTCATAGGACTTTCCCCTGATCATCTTTGTTGCCTTTCTCTGAACTCATTCCAACTTATCTGAATAGTTCTTAAATTGTGTGTTCAGAACAGGACATAGTATACGATTATTATTATTATTATTATTATTATTATTATTATTATTATTATTTTATATAGCACCATCAATGTACATGGTGCTGTACAGCGTAAAACAGTAAATAGCAAGACCCTGCCGCATAGGCTTACATTCTACTAAAATCATAGTAAAGCAATCAGGAGGGGAAAGGAATGCAAACAGGCACAGGGTAGGGTAAGCAGGCACAGGGTAGGGTAAAACTAACAGTATAAAGTCCGAGCAACATCAAGTTTTAAAAGCTTTAGGAAAAAGAAAAGTTTTTAACTGAGCTTTAAAAGTTGTGATTGAGCTTGTAGATCTCAAATGTTCTGGAAGAGCGTTCCAGGCGTAAGGGGCAGCAGAAGAGAACGGACGAAGCCGAGCAAGGGAAGTAGAGACCCTTGGGCAGGCAAGAAACATGGCATCAGAGGAGCGGAGAGCACAAGCGGGGCAATAGTGTGAGATGAGAGAGGAGAGATAGGAAGGAGCTAGACCGTGAAAAGCTTTGAAGGTCAACAGGAGAAGTTTATATTGGATTCTGAAGTGGATTGGAAGCCAATGAAGAGATTTCAAAAGTGGAGTGACATGGTCAGAGCGGCGAGCCAAGAAGATGATCTTAGCGGCAGAGTGGTGGACAGAGACCAACGGACTGATGTGAGAAGAAGGAAGGCCAGAGAGAAGAAGGTTGCAGTATGAGGTAAGGTCTGACCAGAACAGAGTAGAGAGGAACTATTACTTCTTGTAATTTAGAAACTATACTACTATTGATGCAACCTAAAATTGTAGTTGCCTTTTTTGCAGCCATATCAAGCTGCTGACAAATATTCAGTGTGTGATAGACTACAACTCCAAGATCCTTTTCACACATACTATTGACAAGCCAGGTATCCCCCATCTTATATCTGTGCTTTTGGTTTCCCTTTCTTAAATGAAGAACTTGTCTCTGTTAAATTGCATTCTGTTATTTTCTGCCTAGTCTTCTAAACTAGGGCTTCTCTTCAGTTCTTAGAAGTGATCGCAGAGTGGGGTGCTTCGCCTCCATTATAGGTGGAGGAGAAGCGAGTCGGGTGGCTAGCGAAGCATAGCGAAGAGAAGCGACCACAAACGGATTGATCCGCTTTTTGCAAAGCACTCCACCCGCCATTTTGGATATTTTTTCCCATAGGATTGCATTGCGGAAAAGATTAGCATATAACTTTTTTGTTTTGAATGCCTAAAAGTGTGTGTGAGGGGGTAACGTTTTTTTGAAGCGATGACAGGCAGATTCAACTCCCAATTGTGATGAGAAGTGATCATCTCATATGAAGCATCCTCCAATCCCAATGTTGGAGGGGGGACTAAGGCAGACCCACTCAGACACAGTTTTTCCTTTCTCTCTTTGTGGGGTTGGACTTCGTGGAGAGAGGAGTGAGTTCTGTGCTGCAGCTGTGTTTTGGAGGAGATATAGGATTAGGATTTAGCTTGGGTTGTGTGTTTGTTTGTTTCTGACTGTTTGCTTAGCTTGCTCTGTGTTTTTCCCTTACTTTGATTTATATAAACTTTTCATTTTTCATTTTTGGAATGTTTGTTTGTTTAGTTTCCCACCCACCCCACTCCTTCCCCCTTTTAAACCCTGTGTTCTGTGACTGTGTTTCATCTTCCTTCTTTCTTCTATATAATTTTTTTTTAAAAAAAATACCCCTCCAAAAATTATCCTCTTTTTCTCTCTCTTACTCTATGTGTGTGTGTGTGTTTCTTTGGACTGTGTGTGATTGTGTGAGTGTGTTTGCCGTGCACTGTTAAGTGCAATAAGCATTCAAATAAAGTTTGAGGCATTCAAACAAACTTTGTGCAAAGCATACACACTTGTCGCATTTCCCCAAATAATAAATACAATTATTATTATTATTATTATTATTAATTATTATTATTATTATTCATCATGAGAAAAGGCAGCAGGCGCCTGGAAGACAATGTTTACTCTTCTCCTCCTAGATCTTTCATTTTTCATAATGAAAAGTTATGCGTTGCGAAAGACATCTGTCTGTGCTGTTCCCGCCTAACAGGGCTGGTTTGCAATACTGGCCTGGAATGGAAACAATTCTTGGCTCACTTACTTCTGACCACAGAAATGTCTGCCTGCCTGCCTGTGCCCGCCTCTCTGCCCACCTGCTTGCCTGCCTGTGCCTGCTTCTCCATAGATCTATGGCTTAGTCATACATTGTGTGCCTGCCTCTCTGCCCTCCTGGTGCCTAGGAGAGGTACTAGATGATGGGCTTTGTTGGTCAACCCCACCAGCCTCTGGCATGCTTGCTCCCAGTGCTAAGGGGCATAGCTGCCTGCTGCCTCTCCTCCTCTGTGCCCGCCTCATTGGGATGGTTTCTGCATGTCTTGCTTTGACTCAGGGGATTAGTCCTTCCTGCGCTCACCCTGTTTAGACTTCTTGAAGTACCAAGTAAATTTTTGAAGTGTGGAAGGTTTATCTTTAAATACTCCCCAATTCATGGCATGTTGGGATTTCCTTTGAAATGGCCATGAATAAGGAAAGCCCATTTAGCTGTCTGCAGCTTTAAAAATCCCTGATATATTTGGATTTCTGAAAATGGGGTGGGGGATTTTAAAATATTCCCCTAAAATCACTGGGTGCTCGGATTTCCTTCAAACTGGGCTTGAATGTGGATACATGGATAAGCTCTCATGGTGGTGATTTTGAGGTTTCTAATGTTTACAGTGACAGAGATATCAAAAGGGGTGTGAATTGGGGTTGGGGTGATGCTTAAAATGTTTAAAAAATGCTAAAAATCAGGGCATGCTCAGATTGGCTTGAAACTTGGCATGAATGTGGGTCTAAGTGGCATCTGTGAGGGTGCCCACTTTCAAGTTTGTATCTGTAAAAATGTTGGAGTAAATCCCATTTCTGAAAATGGGGTGGGGGATTTTCAAATATTCCCCCCAAATCACTGGATTCTCAGATTTGCTTGAAGCTTGGCATAAATGTGGATACATGGATAAGCTCTCATGGTGCCAATTTTGAGGTTTCTATCATTAACAGAAAAAAGTTATAGGCATTTGGATTTCAATGCCGGTCTATGGGAGGGACGGGGACGGAGCTCCGATCTGTATCCAGATCGCTGAAGCGAAGTGGACCATAGATGGATCGATGCGGGGTGGAGCAGACCCAATCCAGAAGTTGCAGATTGGGATCCGGATCGGATCAGGGTGTGTGTGTCTGTGCACAGCCCTATTCTAAACTAACAAGATAATTTTGAATATAGTTTCTGTCTCTGAAGTATTAATTATTCCACCTAATTTTGTAAATCTGATGAGCAACCCCCACCTCTTCCTCCAAATCATAAAAATATTGAAGACTACAGGGCCCAGGACTGAACCCTGCACTTCATACCTCCCTCCAGTTTGATGAGGAACCATTGATAAACACTCTTTGAGTACGGTTCTCCAATCCAGCACACACTTAATTTGCTTGCTAATCAGAATATTATGGGGTGCTTTGTCAAATGCCTTGCTGAAGTCAAGATATATTTTTTCCACAACCTTGCAATGAAGTTACCCTATTAAAAAATGAAGTAAGTTTAGTCTGGCAGGACTTACCAAATGCATGCTGGTTTCCAGTGATCACTGCAATAGCGGCAAGATTGCCTACAGATTGAATACTTTATCATCTCTAGAACCTTCCCAGATTTCCACGTCAGAATGACTGGGCAATAATTCCCCTTATTTCCCTTTTTGAAGGCAGGGACAACATTTGCCCTCCTCCAGTCCTCTGATGCCACACCCATTCCCCAGGATTTCTCAAAGATAATTGATAGAGGTTCTAAGAGTCCATCCTGTGACAGATTTCTCCTTGTCTAGGGATTTTATGATATGAGATTTTGTATTCAGCTAGATCATGGATCAGCAGGTCTCACGGTCTATACAGTATTCCCAAAGGAAGTATCACCATAGAATTTGTAACTCTTACAAAATTCCTGGTATCTAAATAGAGTAATCTGAAATCAGGAATACCTTTTCATTTTCTTCTTCAAAATCTTAAGCAGTTTCTACATGATTCACATTTGCAATAGGTGCAGTGAATGTAGGCAAAAAATACAAAGTTGTTGCAAGCAAAAATATTTTTAAAGCTTTAAAAGAATTGTTTTAGACACATTGCCCTTTTAACAAAGATTAATGTATCTTACCAGTGGAGGCTGGTGGCTCCGATTTCAGTGTGGCTGCGAATCCATTCTGGGTTTTAGTCAGAACTAACCAGAACTCTAAAGGAGCTATCCAAGGTTGGATAGCTCCTGTAGAGTTCTGGCTGGAACCCAGATTGTATTCATAGCCCCACTGAAATCTAAGCCACCAGTCTCCATCACATATTACCCTGTGACATTCCTGAGCTTGTAGCAAAAAGGAGCAGAGAGAAGTCAATGAGGATCAATGAGCAGGGCCAGCCTTAAGATAAATAACAACCCAGGTGAGGAGTGCCTTTGGTGTCTACCCCATGCTCATCTATGCGGGGCCAATTAAAAACATAATTGAATATAAAATTTGTAGTTAAATAAGCGCATCTCCAGCACAGTCAACTGCAATCTCAGTAATAAATCTTGCCCGAATATTCATTGCTGCCAGGGCAAAAAGAGATACTTTGTGCGTCACCCTAGAGTCAGTGTCAGACAGGAGACAGAAAATCTTTTCTGAAGTGGCATTGAAGTGTAGTTGATACAGAATAGATTCTAAAAATTTGGTTCAGAGTATAAAGAACAGAAGTGCAAGTAATGAGGCAGATCCTCAATTTCTGGGGCCCCACAAATACACAGACGGAGGGCCAAAGGGGTGCGCTGATATCTGCCATCTGTCACAGCTGTAGGCATAGTTTGAAAACGGAGGGCTGTAAATGCTTGCCTAAGCTTTGGGGATGTAAGCTTTACCAGGTAAACAGCCCTTTGATAGTCAAATTTATAAAGCCTATAGCATTTTGAAAATTTGGAATTGTTAATAGCTTGTCTGTCCAGCTGAGAACCATAGTTAAAAATATATTCCCAAAGTTTCTCCTTTGAGTTCAAGACAGAAAAGTTGTCAAGAAGAGCAGGAAACAATTCAAGCAACTTGTAATATCTTGAACTCCAGCTTTTGCAGTTTGATAGCTGTTCAAAACATACCTTGGGGAAAATCCTAACTGAGAAATCCTGTACAATTCTCCAATAGTTAAATAAAATAAAATGAATGCGAGATCTAATAGAGGAGAGATCTACTTCTGTCTGGACCAATGCTGCAGGAGTGCCTGGAGGAAGTCTCAACAGTTTTTTAAGAAATGTGTTCTGAAGTGCCTCCAGTTTAACCATTTGAGAGTCATCCCAGCCCCAGACAGCAGCACCATACAGGATCTGGGCAATGACTTTACTTTGAAATATTTTCAGAGCTGGAACAACCAAGTGTCCTCCTGTAGTGTAATAAAATCTAAGGATTGCTCCAATAGATCTCAAAGCCACTGCTCTAATAGCTTCTATATGTGGCTTCCAGGAGAGGTTCTCTGCAAAGTGAATGCCAAGGTACTTCAATTCCCAGCATTGTTCAATCTGATGACCATTGATAGACCATTGGAAATGAGAATGTCTTTTCCCAAACACCATCACCATAATTAATGCTCAGTTTTTCTTTAGTACAAAATACACTGAGCTTAGAGAGCAGCCTTTTCAAACCTATACGGGTAAGTGAAATTAGAACCATATCATCAGCATATAAAAGAATAGAAATCTTCTTTGACCCAACTGAAGGCGGAAAAAATTCTGGGCCAGACAATGCTGGAATTATGTCATTCAAATATAAATTATTATTATTATTATTATTATTATTATTATTATTATTATATTTATTTGTATCCTGCCTTTTGCCCAATGCTGGGCCTCAAGGCGGCCTTACAAAGTTTAAAATATACATGGGGGGGGGAGGGAAACAAAACCATAAACAATTAAAAAATACACAACAAAATTATAAGACATTAACATAGATGGAGGGCTGGATTATTCTCCAAAGGCCTGCTTGAACAAAAATGTTTTAGCCTGCTTCCGAAAGCCCATCAAGGAGGGAGTCAGCCTAGCTTCCCCGGGAAGAGAGTTCCAGAGCACCGGAGCAGCCACTGAGAAGGCCCTCTCCCATGTTCCCACCAAGCACGCCTGTGAAGAAGGTGGGACTGAAAGAAGATCTCAAAGCACGGGCAGGCTCATAAGGGAGAATATGTTCTTTCAAATAACCTGGACCCGAACCATATAGAGCTTTATAGGTCATAACCAGCACTTTGAATTGTGCCTGGAAACAGACTGGAAGCCAGTGGAGCTGTTTTAACAGGGGAGTTGTATGCTCCCTGTAACCAGCCCCGGTCAACAATCTGGCTGCAGCTCTTTGAACCAGCTGGAGTTTCCGAACAGTCTTCAAAGGCAGCCCCACGTAGAGCGCGTTACAGTAATCCAATCGGGATGTAACTAAGGCATGTGTCACTGTGGCCAGGTCCGACATCTCTAGGAACGGGCGCAGCTGGCCACTAGCTTTAACTGTGCAAATGCACTCCTGGCCACCGCCGAAACCTGGGCATCCAGGCTCAGGGCTGAATCCAGAAGTACACCCAAGCTGCGGACCTGCGTCTTAAGGGGGAGTGTAACCCCATCCAACACAAACTGAATCCCTATTCCCTGATCTGCCTTTAGACTGACCAGGAACACCTGTCTTATCTGGATTAAGCTTCAATTTGTTTGCCCTCATCCAATCCATTACTGCCAACAAACAGCGGTTTAGCACAGAAACTGCTTCCTTGGAATTGGGTGGAAAGGAGTAGTAGAGTTGGGTGTCATCAGCGTACTGGTGGCACCGCACCCCACAACTCCGGATAACCTCTCCCAACGGTTTCATGTATATGTTAAATAGCATGGGGGACAAAACAGAACCCTGAGGGACTCCACAGGCCAATGGCCAAGGAGTCAAACAGGAGTCCCTCAGTACCACCTTCTGGGTCCGTCCATCAAGGAAGGAATGGAGCCACTGTAAAACAGTGCCTCCAAGTCCCATCCCAGCAAGGCGGCCCAGAAGGATACCATGGTCGATGGTATCGAACGCTGCTGAGAGGTCCAGCAGAACCAGCAGGGACACACTCCCCCTGTCCAGTTCCCGGCGAAGATCATCCACCAAGGCGACCAAAGCTGTTTCTGTCCCATAACCAGGCCTGAAGCCAGATTGAAATGGATCTAGATAATCCGTCTCATCCAGGAATCCCTGGAGTTGGGAGGCCACCACACGCTCCAATACCTTGCCCAAAAATGGGAAGTTGGAGACTGGCCGGTAGTTATCCAATACAGTGGGGGCCAAGGAGGGCTTTTTCAGTGTGGGTCTTACCACTGCCTCCTTCAAACAGGCTGGGACCCTTCCTTGGCAAAGGGAGGCATTGACCACTCCGCTTACCCACTCAGCCAGTCCCCCTCTGGCAGCTTTTATAAGCCAGGAAGGGCAAGGATCTAGTATACACGTGGTGGCTCTCACCAATCCAAGGACCCTGTCCACATCATCGGACTGTGCAAATTGAAAGGTATCCAATAATTCTAGCAGTTGTATTGGAGTAGAGTTCCTTAATTAGAAACAATAGGCGCTTGTCTATATTAGTGTTGGCCAGTTTATTCCACAACAAGTTGATATCGATCGAATCAAAAGCTGCTGCTAAGTCAACAAAGGTGACAAATAAATGTTTGGTAGGACCAGCAATTCCTTGTTGGGCTAAAAAATAAAGAGTCAAACAATGGTCAATAGCCTTTCCTAAAGCCTTTCCTAATGGCCTTTCCTAAAGCCAGCCAGTTCAGGGTGGATAATATGGTTGGTAAATTCCCAGTGCTCCAGTTTTTTTAGTAGGTGTTTACTGTATAGTTTGGAGTCAATATCTAGAAGACTAACAGGTCGATAATTGTTTGGGTCTTGCTTATCACCCTTCTTGTAAATAGGAACAACAACACTCTGTTTCCAGCCCATTGGGATTATACCTGTATTATTAATATGAGTAAACACGTTGGCTACTATTGGGGCCCACCACTCAGGAAAATATTTAAATATTTCTGGAGGCATCATATTTTCTCCTGAAGCCTTGCGCAGGGCAAGAGCTGCAATCAACTCTCCGACACTGACACAGAGGGCCAATAAGGCAGACAAGCAGTTTCAGAAACATTAGAAGGGTGGTTCCCTGGGGATGTAGCTCCATAAAATCTGCTAAAATGAGTATGCCACTGCTGAGAAGAAATGTGCCCTATGATTACCGGTCTAACTGTGTGCATACCAGTAGAAATTATATCCCAGAACTGCTTCTCATTCTTTTCCGTCACAGCTAGGGCTAATTGTTTCCATTGTGTCCTAACATATGTGTCTTTCTTTTGTTTTAAGAGTGCCTTATAAGATAACCTCATAGAAGCTAGAATGTCAGGAGAGGTAGTACCGTTATTTCTAAATACCTGTCGTGAATAATGCATTAATGCTTTCCGGGCATCTCTACATTCAAGATCAAACCATCTGTTGCCCACTACTCTATTGGGTTTAAATTGTTTGTCACAGACTAATTTAGGTCAAAGATTTTGAATAATGGTTTGATAAACAATTAAGATATCTGAATTAGAATGTAAGATTTCTTGATAAAGGGATTTAAAAGTTGGACTCTCAAATATCTGAAAAATGGAAGTGCCCAGATTGGTTGACCACCTTATTCTCTGTTCTCCCACGTGAATTCCATTTAAATTTTGAGAGGGACATGGGAGGTGGAGCATTTCAAAATTAAACAGCAGCGACAAAGGGAAATGATCGCTTTCAACCCTGTTGTTAACTTCAAATCTATGGATGTCTGGGAGCAAATTGGCAGAAACTGCTATATAATCTATTGTGCTAGCTCCCCTGTTGGTGACATAGGTATAGGTACCCAGCATTATATCCTGGTGGGTTCCATTAAGACACTGCAATTGGTGCAAAGAGAGAACCTCTAGAAATCTTAATCCTGGCTTGTTTATACTAGTATCTTGGGAGACCCTAGCAACAGGTGAAACTTGGACATCTTGTCCAAAATTAGTGCCCTCTACTTGTTTCGAACCAGCCCCAATTCTAGCGTTAAAATCTCCACACAGGATGAGCCTTGTGGAAGGGTATTGACACTCCAAGATGGTAAGAGTTTCAGATAGACTATTCCAAATACTATTAGGGCCTACATTTTTTGACAAGCTAGGTGGGAAATAAAAATTTATACAAATAAGAGAGCCAAAATGCTTACTCTTAATAAGTAGGGCCTGTATATATTGTGGACAACAAGTAGTCAATATTTGTATATCTACATGCAAATCAACTGAGATAAATATAGTAAGGCCTCCGCTACCACGGCCTCTAAGACGTGTCTTGATAGCTGGGAGAGAAAAAGATAGACATCCGTGGAGAGATGGTAAATTAGTTTCAGGGGCCCATGTCTCTTGTAGACAAAGAATTTTAAATGTTTGTAAGTAAACTGCAAAATTTGCATCATGAAACTTATTTGCCCACCCCATAATGTTCCAAGATATTAAGTTTAGTTGTCAAACTGGCGTAGTCAAGTCTGTAATGTCACATATCTCCAACGATTCTGTCTGAGCAGTGTTTTTTTGTTTGGGAGACAACTCATGCGGAGAGGGTATATTATTAACTCTCTTTGGCTCCAAGGGTTGTACTAGAATTGTAGTTTCACAACCATTCTCATTCGTTGTTAATAGGGCATCTATAGAGCCCCCATCCATATTCCTCTCGGCATGAGGAACATCCCCCATAGATTCTAGATTCACCAGTGGTTCAGCCAAGTCATTAATAGCTGGCATTATGTTCTTTACATCTTCCAGTCTAGTGGCAATGTCTTTTTTTCCTTCATCAATAATTTGTTCACTCAGGCTCGAAGACTGCTTCTCTCTTGCGGTGCTTGAAGTTTTGGCTGGGTTAGGATGCAGTATAGTCGTACTAGGAGTTTCTTTGGAGATTAATGAGCAGGTATTCCTTTCCTCTGTAATCATCCCACTGCTATACTTTGGGGTAATTAAGGGGGTGATAACTAGATTTTGAAAAACTCTCTTTGGGGTTATTTGGAAATTGGACAAAAAATGCTTCATTTTCATCAGCATGAGAGGAATTGTAGACTGTTCGAATGTTACCATAACTCTCTTGTATGCTGGTACACTAGGAAGCCACTCTACAGCCCTCATATCAATACTATGTGCATGTATATGTAGAAGTTGGCTCAAAGAAAACCTGATAGTGCCATGCGACCTCCATCTACCATTGTTTATTCTATTGTTGGCAATTTGCAGCATAACTTGATTTGCTTGTAAAATCCTGTTGCAATTTCCTTTTTCCAGCTCCTTTGAACTTACTAGTAAACTGGCACTAGAATCAATGGAGGTGGTCTTTTTGCTTCCCGGTTTTTCCTCCTTTCTAGATCCAGTACTGTTAAGTTGAACTGCATGCTTTTGTGTAAAAGTATCAAAGGAGACTTTAAGAACCTCAAGTTGTCTGGCAATTTTTTCTAGGCGTTCGTATATTGAAATAACAGTGTGAGCTGTTAAAAGGCACTGTTTTGTCGCAAAGTCTGAGGGGTATAATTGCTGTTCAGTATGTTGTATCTTCTCTGTAATGAGCAATTTCTCGGAAGCAGACTTATCTACCCCATTTGACTCCAAGGACACTCCTTCCTGATACACAAAGGAATTATTGCCAGAGTTTTCCGCGGACTCAAGTAAAAGCTCATTTTCTATATCCAAAGCTGAAAAACTATTAGCAGTAGGAATTGAAAACACTAAGTTTGAGTCTGGGATACTCACGGTTTCCTCAAAGGTGAATAATTCGTCAATTTTGAGTTGTTTAGGTGCTTTGTTGTGTTTAGCTGTCCCTGGGCTTGTTCTCGCACGTTTTTTGTTTCCCATTTAAAGATTGCCACCGGTTATCACAAAGTAAAGGAAAGAGCAGATTAAAACAGTGAAGTACTGTAATTCCCAAAGTTATAATTCCTAGCTTCCGTTTTTTAATCTAGGAAAGTTGCCAGCAGAGTATCAGAGTAGCTGAGTGAGGGCCAGTTTTTGTCAGGTGAAGCTCTCCTCAGCCTCCGTTCTTCAAGCAAGGTGGCAGAACTCCTCCAGTGGCTTCTTGCCCACGGCTGAGAGCTTCAGGCCTTCGGCTCGCGCCTCCAGCACCCTGGTCCCTTTAGTACCTGTTGGAGTGGGCGGGACAAACAAACACTCTCAGGCAGCCCTCCAGCCCCTGAGTTTAGTTCTACCTTGTTTTGCTTGTCAGCAAGGTCAATGAAGAGTTCAGTGAAAAGTCCCAGCATTTTAGCACAATTTTTTTTCATAGAATGCATTGCTAAAATCAAACTAATTGGTGAAGGGGCAAGAACAAATTAGACACAGAGGCATAGCTGGAAAATAAATTGGCCACAACTTTATTGAAAAAATGGGTTGGAGGGAGAAGCACCAAAAGTGTGTGCAAATGGAGAGAGTTGCTGGCGAAAAGATTTTTTATTTTTCTTGTTAAAAAGGTTATTTTAAAAAACTTCACGAATAGCCCAACGTTTCGGATGGTGTCAATCCTTCTTCAGGGGCTGTATTTAACACAGAATGTATATGTGTATTAGTATTTAATTACAAACTAATGAATATGCATAACCAAATACAACAGGGACAATACCATTACATAAGAGTTGTTAGAGCCTTATGATATTTATCTCTATAGGATATTGACATAAAGATCTAAAAGAAACCATCTAATGCATTGAAGAAATTTATATTGAGACAAGTCTAGCTTCCAAAAACATTTTTTTAGAAAAAACACCAAACTTAATATTTTCAAAAAACTCCATTTTAATTTTTAAACTTTTAAACGAGGCTTGTTGTAACTAGGAAATACCTTATATTTTTTGACATTTTGTTTATTCTAATTTATCACCATATTTTAAACTGAAGAACCACCTTAAACAACCACCTTAAAAAGGTCCATTGGAGAAATGGCAGGTTTGTGGCCCCAGAGGTGGTCAATTTGTACATGGCAGAATATGAAAAGGAACTTTTTCCATCAGAGGGCCAATATGTAAAAAAATCTTCCGGTATGGCTGAGCTACTCTGCCACATTACAAGTACCCTGCTGGCAACTAATACCATTTGGTGGGGAAATGGGGAGGATTTACAACAATTTATAATGTGGGTAAATTCTAATGACAAAAATATTAAATTTCCTATCCTATGCTGTGGTTACTTCCAGATTCACCAATACTTTGGAGCTAAATAGTAGAGTCCCAGATTTGTCTGTCCATCAACAGACACATGGAATCGATGCAGCTGATACTATCATGCAACTAAAGCTACCCTGCCATATTACAAGTACCCTGCTGGAAACTAATACCATCTACACAGAATGATATAATTAAAACAGCACTCATCAAATTTAAAGTCCTATAAATTAGCAATTTCCTGTCCTTTCTCACTCAAAATTGGCATGGGCCATCTGTAAATCTAACTTTCCTACATTGCCAGTTACTGCCTCCCAATTTCGGATTATAATTGCAGAATTCAGTTCCTCCAACTCATTATTATCACAGAGTATAATGTCTGGATATTGTTGAATCTTTCATATGTAGGATTTTCTTGACCTGAGTTTTCCTACTTAATATAGAGACGTTGTGAGGGGTATACATAGGTAGGAGCTTATTAGTATGCAATAGGGAAGAGACAGCTTATGGGGTGCAGGGGACATTATGGGACAGAAAGGGGCATGCTCAAGGGGGGGGATACCAAATTATTTAAACCAATTAAAACAAAAAGGAACTCCAAAAGAAACTCTCCAAGCTGGCATCCAAAAGGCAGAAGTGGTTCAATGTAAGCATGTGAAGTGATGCACATTGGGACAAAAAAAATCCCAACTTCAGGTATAACTTGATCTGAGCTGGCAGTAACTGACCAAGGAAGAGATCTTGGGGTTGTGGTAGACAGCTCAATGAAGATGTCCACCCAGTGTGTGGCTGCTGTAAAGAAGGCAAATCCCATGTTAGGCATTGTTAGAAAAGGAATTGAGAATAAATCTGCCTGTATCTTACTACCTTTATACAAATCTATGGTGAGACCACACTTAGAATACTGTGTACAGTTCTGGTCACCACACCTAAAAAAAAATGGTATTATAGAGCTGGAAAAAGTGCAGAAAAGAGCAACTAAAATGATTACGGGGCTGGAGCATCTCCCCTATGAGGGAAGGATTATTTAGCATGGAAAAAAGGAGGCTAAGGGGAGACATGATAGCGGTGTACAAAATTATGCATGGTGTGGAGAATGTGGATAGGGAGATATTTTTCTCCCTCTCCCATAGTTCTAGAACCCAATGGGGGTCATCCCATGAAGCTGATTGGTGGGAGATCCAGGACACATAAAAGGAAGGACTTCTTCACACAGCGCATAGTTAAACTATAGAATGAACTACCTCAAGTTATAGTGCTGACCTCCAGTTTGAATGGCTTTAAAGGGCAGTTGGATCAATGGCTATTAATGGCTACTATTCCTGATGGCTACGTGCTACCTCCAATATCAGAGGCAGAAATCCCATATACACCAGGTTCTGGGGAACATGGGTGGGAGGATGCTGTTGTACCATGTCCTATTGTGGGTCCCTGGCCGACAGCTGCTTGGCCACTGTGTGAACAGAGTGCTGGACTAGGTGGACGCTCGGTCTGATCCAGGATGGCTCTTCCTATGCTCTTACTTGTAAGTTGAGTAGTGCTACAAAGGGGATAAGTAGGGAAACAGAGGTACAAATACATTACATTAGAAGCTATAAATAAGCTATTTAGAGGCTAGAGATATATGGATAAGAAATGTTTCATTGATTTTAAATTGTATGAATCCTTATGAATATGAAAGTGACAGGTCAAGGGTTATAAAAAAACAAAGAAACTCAGAGTGTCCCTTGTCCAACATGCTGATATTATATTTCTAAATTCTCCTTGTCCAGAACCTCAGATTACGCAGTTTCAACATCTATGTCTATACATGAGCAAAATGTAAAAGCATAAAAAAGGGTACAGTAATCACAGTAAAACTCTTTTCAAATTAATCAGATGAGATCAAGGAAGGAGGTAATTTTGGGGGAAAGGGAGTAGGGTCTTTCCTGGAAGAGACAACCTAGAATAAGTCATGGTCCAACGGATTGAAAATTTTAGATTACGTATTAAAACAGAGATCACTAATTTCAAAAATGTATTTAAACTTCAGCATGATGGGTCCTTTCTCAGTTACAGGGCCTCAAAGTCCTGTACTGTGAGAGGGTTCTCCTTTTTTGGCATAGTACAGGTGTGAATGCTAGTAACTGTACAGCTGCTAGATTTGTAAGTATGGACATACTGCATCTTCTTTGCTTGGCTGAATGAAGGTTTGTGGCCCCAATAAAGAATAAACTAGCTGTTTATTCTTTAATAAAATTTAATAAAATAAAATAAAGCCTAGAATGGTTTTTTTTTCAGTTTTAATTGATATGATCTAATGTGAAACACATCTACAATATTTGGGCCAAACCCAGGCTATCTGCGAAAGGTGTGCCTGAGTATCTAATACCAGGTATCCTGAAATTTAGCCTTTGATTCCCCCCCCCTTACATAGAATCAAAGAATAGCAGAGTTGGAAGGGGCCTACAAGGCCATCGAGTCCAACCCCCTGCTCAATGCAGGAATCCACCCTAAAGCATCCCCAACAGATGCTTGTCCAGCTGCCTCTTGAAGGCCTCTAGTGTGGGAGAGCCCACAACCTCCATTGGTTACTGGTTCCATTGTTGCACTGCTCTAAGAGTCAGGAAGTTTTTCCTGATATCCAGCCGGAATCTGGCTTCCTTTAACTTGAGCCAGTTATTCCATGTCCTGCACTCTGGGAGGATCGAGAAGAGATCCTGGCCCTCCTCTGTGTGACAACCTTTTAAGTATTTGAAGAGTGCTATCATGTCTCCCCTCAATCTTCTCTTCTCCAGGCGGAACATGCCCAGTTCTTTCAGTCTCTCTTCATAGGGCTTTGTTTCCAGACCCCTGATCATCCTGGTTGCCCTCTTCTGAAAACGCTCCAGCTTGTCTGCATCCTTCTTGAATTGTGGAGCCCAGAACTGGACACAATACTCTAGATGAGGCCTAACCAGGGCCGAATAGAGAGGAACCAGTACCTCACGTGATTTGGAAGCTATACTTCTATTAATGCAGCCCAAAATAGCATTTGCCTTTCTTGCAGCCGTATCGCACTGTTGGCTCATATTCAGCTTGCCATCTACAACAATTCCAAGATCCTCCTCATTTGTAGTATTGCTGAGCCAAGTATCCCCCATCTTGTAACTGTGCCTTTGGTTTCTATTTCCTAAATGTAGAACTTGGCATTTATCCCTATTAAATTTCATCCTGTTGTTTTCAGCCCAGCACTCCAGCCTATCAAGATCACTTTGAAGTTTGTTTCTGTCTTCCAGGGTATTAGCTATCCCACCCAATTTGGTGTCATCTGCAAATTTGATCAGCGTTCCCTGCACTCGTCCAAATCATTAATAAAAATGTTGAAGAGCACTGGGCCCAGGACTGAGCCCTGCGGTACCCCACTCATTGCCTCTCCCCAGTTTGAGAAGTTTCCATTGATAAGTATTCTTTGAGTCCGATTCTGTAGCCAACTGTGAATCCACCTAATAGTTGTTCCATCTAGCCCACTTTTAGCTAGTTTGTTAATCACAATGTCATGTGGTACTTTGTCAAAAGCTTTGCTGAAGTCAAGATATATGACGTCCCATGGTCCACATTTTTTTATCAAAAAATGAGATCAAATTTGTCTGACAGGACTTGTTCTTGACAAATCCATGTTGGCTTCTAGTGATCACCGCATTGATTTCAAGGTGTTTACAGATTGACTTCTTTATAATCTGCTCCAGAGTTTTCCCAGGGATGGATGTCAGACTGACTGGTCTGTAGTTCCCAGGTTCCTCCTTTTTGCCCTTTTTGAAGATAGGGACAACGTTAGCCCTCCTCCAGTCGTCTGGCACCTCCCCGTCTTCCATGATTTTGCAAAGATAATAGACAAAGGTTCTGAGAGTTCTTCCGCTAGCTCCTTCATTACTCTAGGATGCAGTTCATCGGGCCCTGGAGATTTGAACTCATTCAAGGAAATTAGGTGTTCTTTGACCATTTGTTTATCAAACTCAAACTGTAATCCTGCCCCCTCAACTTCTGCTTCACTTTTTCCAGGGGGGTTATAGACCCGCTTTTGGGAGAAGACTGAGGCAAAGTAGGAATTGAGCACTTCAGCCTTTTCTTTGTAATCTGTTATCAATTTGCCATCCCCATTAAGCAGCTGAACCACCATTTCTTTCCTTTGTCTTTTACTACTCACATATCTGAAGAAAGCCTTTTTATTGCTTTTAGCATCCCTCGCTAATCTCAGCTCATTCTGAGCTTTAGCCTTCCTGACGCCATTTTGGCACTTCTGCGCCACTTGTCTGTACTCTTCTTTTGTAGCCTGGCCTTCCTTCCACTTTCTATATGTATCCCTTTTTGTTTTCAGGTCATCTCTAAGCTTTTTGTGAAGCCACATTGTTTTCCTCTGTTGTCTTCTATCTTTTCTCCTTGTTGGAATTGTTTGTAACTGTGCCTTTAAAATTTCCTGTTTTAAATACTCCCACCCATCCTGCACTCCTTTTCTCATTAGGCTCATTTGCCATGGGACCTTACTTATCATAGTTCTGAGTTTATTAAAATCAGCTTTCCTCAAATCCAGAGTACATGTATGGATACACTCCGCTTTTGTCTCCTTTATAATCAAGAATTCAAGTATGACGTGGTCACTTTCCCCCAGAGTTCCCGTAACTGCCACTTTATCCACTAAGTCATCCCTATTGGTCAATATCAAGTCAAGGATTGCCGATCCTCTAGTTCCTTCCTCCACTTTCTGTAGGAGAAAGTTATCACTCACACATGTCAGGAATTTCTTGGAAGGGCCGCTTTTGGCAGTATTGGTCTCCCAACAGATATCAGGGTAATTGAAGTCCCCCATCATTACTACATCACACTTCCTTGAAACACTGGCAATTTGTTTCTCAAAAGTTTCATCCTCGTCTTCTCCTTGATTGGGTGGTCAGTAGTAGACTCTGATTCTCATGTTCTTTTTATTCCTTGCCCCATTTATTTTAATCCAGATGCTCTCGAAGGGGCTCCCAGTCTGATCTGCCTGTATTTCTGTGCAGGGATAGGTATTTTTAACATATAGTGCAACTCCACCTCCCTTTCTATTTCTTCTGTTCTTTTTGAACAATTTATATCCTACAATTGCTATATTCCAGTCATGGGAGTCATCCCACCAAGTTTCAGTTATACCTATCAAGTCGTATTTGCCTTCATGTAATAAGAGTTCAAGTTCATTCTGTTTGTTTCCCATGCTCTGGGCATTAGTATATAGACATCGAAGATCGTTTTATAGTCTGGCTTTGTTCCTACATTGTTGCAGACACTATTTTGGGACTCTGTTGGAGCTGTTCTCTGTACTGTGGTGCATTGGCCTTCATCCATTGCTGTTTCGAGGTTTACGTCTCCCGCCCCCGTAAGATTCAGTTTAAAGCCCTTCTGATGAAGTTCTTCATGCTGTGGCCGAACACATTCTTTCCAGCCCTTGTGAGGTGCAACCCATCCCTTGCCAGCAGTCCATGTTCCAAGTAGCGTAGCTCATGGTCCCAGAATCCAAAATTCTCTCGTCGGCACCACCTTCATAGCCAGTCGTTCATCCGGAGTATTTTTCTTTCCCTTTCTAATCCTCTTCCAAGAACTGGGAGGATGGATGAGAAAACTACCTGGGCCTCAAAGTTCTTCAGTTTCCTTCCCAGAGCTTCATAGTCTGAAATGATTTCTTCGTAGCTCTGCTTGGCGACATCATTTGTTCCCACATGGATGAGAAGAAAGGGGTATGTGTCCGTGGACTTTATGAGTTTCGGTAACCCTTCAGTCACATCTCTAATCTGTGCTCCAGGGAGACAGCACACTTGGCGAGTCCATGGGTCTTCACGACATACTTGGGTTTCAATCCCACGCAGCAGGGAGTCTCCCACAACGACTACTCTTCTCTTCTTCTTGGTTGACCTACCTTCTGCCTCTTGTTCATTGTTGCACGGTGTCTCCTGTACTTCTTCCTCTGCAAACTGTCCTTCAGACCCATCCTCCAGAAACTGAAAGCGGTTGCTTAACTCTAATGATTCCACCGGTGCAGAATGCCTTCTAGTTCTTCTGCTCCTAACTGTCACTCTTTTCCAGGGAGTTTCCTCTTCATTCGTTTTCCTCCCCTCAGCATACTCCACTTCTGTTTCAGCTGGCTGTTGCTCTTCAATCTCGTGTGCTTCTTGTTGCTGTTGCAGTTCCACCGTTCGGTCTAAGAATTCCTCGTCTTCTCTTATTCTTTGGAGGGTGGACACTCGCCGCTCAAGTCCTCTCACTTTTTCTTCCGAAAGTGCCACCAGCTTGCACTTGTTGCAGGTATACGCCATGTTGAGCTCAGGCAGAAACATGAACATTGCACACCCTTTGCAGGTCACCACCTCTAGGGACTCCTTTCCATCCATATTGTCTATTTCTGCTTTGTTTTTTCCTTTCTCTTTATAGTGGAATTGCCTTTACTTTGTCCTGTCCTCTCTGAAGGTACACAACTATATGAGTTGTTCAATTCAATTCTCTTCTGAAGCCTAATCCACCCTCTCTCCCCGCCTCTCTGTCTGCCAATGACTTTGCCTCTTTCTTCAATGCTAAAATCCAAACTATTCGCTCCGATCTGGCCAGCTCTGCTCCGCTTCCAGCTCCTGTTCCTCACCTGTCAGTTCCTCCTGCAACTCTCTCAGCGTTCCCTTCGGTCTCAGCTGATGAACTGTCTAAAATACTGCGCTCGTCAAAGCCTTCCACTTGTTCCCGTGATCCGATTCCCTCTCGCGTCTTTATTAATCTTATCCCTGCTATCGTCCCGTCCTTGCTCCACATCATTAATTCTTCTCTGTCCTCTGGTTCATTTCCTTCTGCTTTTAAACATGCTACAGTCTCTCCCATTCTCAAAAAACCCACTCTTGATCGATTATCTCTGTCTAACTACCGACCTGTCTCTCTGTTGCCTCTTGTCTCAAAGATCCTGGAACGTGTGGTCTACTCTCGTTGTCTTGACTTTCTCTCTAGTAACTCTGCTCTGGATCCCTTTCAATCTGGATTCCGTCCTTTGCATTCCACTGAAACAGCCCTTACCAAGATCACCAATGATCTTCTTACTGCCAAGTCTAAAGGCCATTATTCCGTTCTTATTCTCCTTGATCTAACTGCAGCCTTTGACACGGTTGATCACGATCTTCTCTTAGATTCCCTCCATGACCTTGGACTCTGTGGCTCTGTCTACAACTGGTTCACCTCCTATCTAGAGGGTCGCTCTTTCAGCGTGTCGGCTAACGGCTCCTCGTCCTCCTCTTTTCCCCTTTCAGTAGGGGTTCCGCAAGGCTCGGTGCTTGGCCCGTTGTTGTTTTCTTTATACATGCTGCCCTTGGGTAAGCTTATTCAATCTCATGGCCTCCAATATCACCTGTATGCCGATGATACACAATTATATCTCTCATCTCCGGAACTTTCTCCTGATGTTCACGATCGTATCTCGGCATGCCTTTCTGATATCTCAGCCTGGCTGCTTCATCGTCGTTTGAAACTTAATATGGCAAAACCCGAACTGCTTGTTTTTCCTCCTCTCCTCTCATTCTCTCTTACTGTCAACGATGTCACGCTTACTCCGGTCAAGGAAGCTCGTAGTCTTGGCTTTATATTTGATTCCTCGCTCTCCTTTATTCCTCATATCGAGGCAGTAGCTAAATCCTGTCGTTTCTTCCTGTATAATATTGCCAGGATCCGACCATTTTTGTCTGTCTCTTCTGCCAAGACTCTCGTTCACGCACTGGTTATCTCTCGGTTGGACTACTGCAACCTTCTTCTCTCTGGCCTTCCTTCATCTCACATCAGTCCGCTGGTCTCTGTCCACCACTCTACCGCTAAGATCATCTTCTTGGCCCGCCGCTCTGACCATGTCACTCCACTTTTGAAATCTCTTCATTGGCTTCCAATTCACTCCAGAATCCAATACAAACTTCTCCTGTTGACCTTCAAAGCTTTTCACGGCCTAGCTCCTACCTATCTCTCCTCTCTCATCTCACACTATTGCCCCGCTCGTGCTCTCCGCTCCTCTGATGCCATGCTTCTCGCCTGCCCAAGGACCTCTACTTCCCTTACTCGGCTTCGTCCTTTTTCTTCTGCTGCCCCTTACGCCTGGAACGCTCTTCCAGAACACTTGAGAACTACAAACTCAATCACAGCTTTCAAAACTCAGCTAAAAACCTTTCTGTTCCCTATAGCTTTTAAATATTGAGTTTGTTCTGACTCTATACTGTTTAGCTTCACCCTACCCAGTGCCTGTTTACACTTCCCTGTGCCTGTTTGCATTCTCTTTCCCTCCTTATTGTTTACTACAACTTTATTAGATTGTAAGCCTATGCGGCAGGGTCTTGCTATTTACTGTGTAATCTGTACAGCACCATGTACATTGATGGTGCTATATAAATAAATAAATAATAATAATAATAATAATAATAATAATAATAATAATAGAGTATGTCTTAAGGGAAAATATGGTTTTTTGGTTGTTGTTGTTGTTGTTGTTTTGTGGTTTTGTGGGTTTTTCTTTATGTTTTTCTTTGTTCCCCCCCTCTTTTTTTTCTTAGAGGCCTCCCCCTTGGTCTCCTCTTCCCCTACACTCCCCCTGTCAAACTCCTGTTTGCTCTTCCTGTTCGCTCGCTTTCTGTTCGCTCGCTCCCTGGGAACTGGCTTACTTTTGTAGCTTCTACTTGAGCTGAGCCAGCTGCTCTTCCCTGCTTCTGCTCAGCTCCCAGTCAGGAAACAGACTGAGGTCACTGGGAGGCCAACAACAATCAACAGCAATCAGGCCACTGATTGCTGAGTACAAATCAGCAATCAGCAATCAGGCCACACCCCCTTCAGGCCCTGCAGCAACTCTCCACACTGACCCTCTTCACTCAGCACTCATGAGTACATGGCAAGCACACGGCCTCTTTGAATTGGCAGCCTCCTGGATTTCCTTGAAGCTTCTCTTGTTCCCCTTTCCTTGGTCTCCTCTTTCCCTACACTCCCCCTGTCAAACTCCTGTTTGCTCTTCCTGTTAGCTCGCTCTCTGGGAACTGGCTTACTTTTGTAGCTTCTACTTGAGCTGGGCCAGCTGCTCTCCCCTGCTTCTGCTCAGCTCCCAGTCAGGAAACAGACTGAGGTCACTGGGAGGCCAACAACAATCAACAGCAATCAGGCTACTGATTGCTGAGTACAAAGTGCAATCAGCAATCAGGCCACACCCCTTTCAGGCCCTGCAGCAACTCTCCACACCGACCCTGTTCACTCAGCACTCAGGAGCACATGGCAAGCACACGGCCTCTTTGAATTGGCAGCCTCCTGGATTTCCTTGAAGCTTCTCTTGTTCCCCTTTCCTTGGTCTCCTCTTCCCCTACACTCCCCCTCTTCCTGTTAGCTCGCTCTCTGTTAGCTCGCTCTCTGGGAACTGGCTTACTTTTGTAGCTTCTATTTGAGCTGGGCCAGCTGCTCTTCCCTGCTTCTGCTCAGCTCCAAGTCAGAAAACAGACTTGGAGTCCAACCCCCTGCTCAATGCAGGAATCCACCCTAAAGCATCCCTGACAGATGCTTGTCCAGCTGCCTCGTGTGTGTGTGTGTGTGTGTGTGTGTAAAACCTGCAAGGAAAGCCTTTTTTCCCTGTGGAAGAGCCAAAAGTGTCTGAAGGGATTTGTAAAGGAAGGGAGAGAGAAGGGTAAGTGATGAAGTGAAGAGAAGGAGGGCAAAGGAGACAGCAATGCCCCCCTGGTGCAGCTCACAAACCTGAGGCAGCAACTCTACTGGCAGCCAGTGAGCAACTAATTGCTTTTCATTTGTATCCCAATCAACGACACCTCTGAGAAACTCCAAGGGCCTCATTGTCAGCCTGAGATTGATGATGATTGATATCAGAAATCTGTATAATAAGTAAAGAAATATTAAAACTGCAAGAAGAGGTCTCAATGATAAGAGAACAGGGGCGGAAGGAATTGATTCTGCATGCAGAAGAACATGATAGCGACATATTTGCAGCTGCTGGCTCAGAAGCAGTGATAAGCAATGCAGGGCATTGCTCATCAAAACAGAAGTTTCTGTTTAAGTCAGAGGTCAATCAGATTGTGGTTTTTTTGCTACTCATGTTGATTTATCATCAAAGCACAAGCAAAAAGCAGAACATGTAAAAGTAGGGACAAGTCAGTTTGTTGAAAGGATTAAAACTATCTGTAAAAGACAGTGTAATAAATGGACATTTGTAGTAAGAGGAGGAATAGAGTATTACTTGTATAATTTTCATGCTGTGAAGATTAAAGCTGTAGCACAAATTTCCACAATGGTAGAAACATCCCACAACAGTATGCAGATAATGAATATCTGACCAAAAAAGAAAAAAATGTGGGACACACATGAAATGAACAGCAACATGAAGCATTTCTGAGGATATGTAGTTACTTAGAAGTAAACAATGCACAATTGTTTGCATTGTAAACAATGCACAGTGTTGGAGAACTGCAATTGCTGATGAGATCATTCCATGAAGGTGGTGATGCATATACATATAATAGAAGACAAAAGCTGACATATCTAGTGAAAATAGACACTGAAAGAAACGTATGATCATATCCAATGAGAGAGCCAAAAAGTGTGATACAGCCTGTGAAAGAAAGTCCAACCTATAGAAGAAACATATAATGGAAACTGCAACAAAACTTTTGTAAACCGCCCAGATAGCTTTGGCTATTGAGCTGTATAAAAAATGCAATAAACAAATAAATAAATTAAAATTTATTGCAAGTGATATCACGCCTCAGCCAAGTTTTAAAGATGTTCACCACATTTATCTTGGTGAGGAACAAGCATTGAAGTATCTGAAGCATTGATGTGTATGCCTTTATGTAGGGAAATGTTTCAAACAAGGTTGGTTCAGTTGAACAAACCATCGTGCAATCTATGAGGCTGAAAACTATAATAGTTCCTATACAGCTCAGTCTAGCAATACAACTACATATAACTTCAGATAAAGATAACTGATGGATGCTCTCTATTCATTTTTGCTCATTGTAGAAGGGATTTTTTTTAACACAGTGCTGCTGCTGTTAATAGATACTAATTTTATTGATACATCTGAGAGTATGTCTGCTCTTCTAGCTGCAGACAAGGAGCTCCATCACACCCGTGATTTAGTGCACTCTCGCCATGCCTAGTGTACAGATTTGCAGCACGGTACTCACATGACATTGTGCCTGTCCTGCTGACACCCCGCCTCTTTTCTGTCTTTTCCTAGAAAGCCTAAAATCTGGATTTTAATGCACCTTAATGCACACTTAAATACGCTGTACTCTCATGGTTTCCTTTGTTGGGGGCGGGTGCTGTGATGGGAGTCTTACTCTTGACATGAATGGATTGCATCAGGTCCTGGCAGGGAAAAGCGATCTCTCCCAGCAGCTGGCTCCAAGCCTCAATATAAAACCCAAACCTTGCATCCCAGGCTTGAAAGCGTTTTTTTAAAATCCTACAATGCAGAAATCTCTGCAGGGACAGGATTGTACTCCCTCAATACCCCCAAAGAGCCAGACTAAAGCATTGTTCCATTTTTACTGGGCAGAAGGGCGGTCTAATTGAAGTATTCATCTTACAGGATCTACTTGTATATGTCTTGTTAAAGAGGGGGAAGGAGCAACCAGAGAAGGGGCAGAGTGGAGTGGAAGAGCAAACAAGCGAGAGAGCAGCGTATGGAGGTGGAAGGGACCATAAGCTTGACATGCTTAGGCTTGGAGGTAAAAATAGGCAGATGCAAAGCAGGGTGGGTGGGTGGAATTACGTGTGATGGCATTCAATGTATGTATGTATTTTATTTTATTACATTTTTATACTACCCAATAGCTAAAGCCCTGCGGTTGGTTCACAACAATTAAAATCGTAAAATACAAGACAACAAAATACAGATGAGAAAATATAACATAAACGTTTAAAACCACGATATAAAAATAAAAATAACCAAACAGAAGCTAGCAAAAATGTAAAATATAAGACATGAAAAAACTAATTGCAAAACTAAAATGCCTGGGAGAATAAAAGGGTCTTAACTTGCCACCAAAACAAGCACAATGTAGGAATCAGGCAAACTTCTCTGGGGAGCTCATTCCACAGCCGGGGTGCCACAGCAGAGAAGGCCCTCTTCTTAGTCGCCTCCTACCTCACTTACTTTGGCAGAAGCTCCTGGAGAAGGAGTACAGAAGCTGATTTTAGGGTCCAGGCAGGTGTATATGGGAGGAGGCGATACTTCAGGTAGCCTGGCCTTAAACCTTTTAGGGCTTTGAATTGAGCCCAGAAAATGACTGGTATCCAGTGTTGATAAAAGATACTGAGCAGTCCCTGTTAATAGTCTCACTGCCCTATTTTGGACCAGCTGAAGTTTCTGGACCATTTTCAAAGGCAACCCCACATATAAAGCATTGCAGTGATCCAAACGAGAGCATGGATAACTGACCATGTTGGACCAAGGTCTAATCCACAGCAGCTGTTTATTCCAGAATGGTACTGAGGTCATCCTTACCGCATCACATGACGCACAGGTGATCCCGCTGTGATCTAGGGACGACCCCTCAGTTTTCCTGGGATATCGATGACAGCTTTTGTCCTGTTTCCCCTCCCCCCTCCCCCCTCCCCCTCTACTCTCACAAAAATCCTGAGATGTACGGCTGTTGTGCCCTCCCCTCGCAAAGCTGTTGCTGTTCCATGTGAGTATTTAGGCTCAGCAAACAGACCACCAGCTGTGCAGAGCAAGCCCATGGGTATCGGGGGTGAGGGGGAGAGCATTTCTGACATGTTCTGAATGGGTCTCGGGGTCTTTCAGTGCTGAGAGTGTGTGTGGTTTTGTTTGTTTTTAAATCTCAAATTTGCGCAGGATTGCAACTCTGCTCTTGTGTAAGAGTCAGGAGTCGTAAAAAAAAAATAGCCCTGGAACAGCTCTCATTAAATTGCGGGCAAACTCACTGCCCTGTGCCCTGTGAGGGATGATCGCTGAAGCAGAAACCTTCACAATCATCCCTCCCCGCTCTCGAGAGGGCTGTAGGTGTAGATGAGCCTATGAAGCTCTAGAAAGGAAGACCTTTCATAGAATCATAGAATAGCAGAGTTGGAAGGGGCCTACAAGGCCATTGAGTCCAACCCCCTGCTCTTTGCAGGAATCCACCCTAAAGCATCCCTGACAGATGGTTGTCCAGCTGCCTCTTGAAGGCCATTAGTGTGGGAGAGCCCACAACCTCCCTAGGTAACTGATTCCATTGTCGCACTGCTCTAACAGTCAGGAAGTTTTTCCTGATGTTCAGCCGGAATCTGGCTTCCTTTAACTTGAGCCCGTTATTCCGTGTCCTGTACTCTGGGAGGATCAAGAAGAGATCCTGGCCCTCCTCTGTGTGACAACCATTTAAGTATTTGAAGAGTGCTATCATGTCTTCCCCTCAATCTTCTCTTCTCCAGGCTAAACATGCCCAGTTCTTTCAGCTTTTGGGTCTCAAGTGTACATTGATGGTGCTATATAAATAAATAAATAAATAAATAAATAAAAATAATAATAAGTGGTGTTCACATCCATCATTCCAGGCCATGGAAGAAGGATAACAAAGGGAATCTCCCAGAGGGAGAGGCGGGTAACAAATAAATATATTATTATAAAATATATTATTAAAGAAGAATTCTTCAGGTGAACAACTGTCTATGAGGAAGATTTGATTTCTGGGTCCATGGTTTACACCTTTTAGATGAAGGCCTGCTGGCGGGAGATGGACTGCACCTCACGAAGACTGGGGACAATGTGTTTGCCTGAAGAATGGTGAGTTTGATCAGGAGGTCTTTAAATTGAATCCTGTGGGGCTGAAGATAAAAGCCCAGAGGTAAGGATTGCAGCTCATGCACTGGGAAAGCAGCTGTAGTGGGCCCTGTTAACCCTCTTAATAAAAAGGCAGAGAGTTCATTGGAGCATTAAGTTCATGGCTTTCAATGTCTTTATACTCATGATTTATTTATTTATTTATTATTACATTTATATCACACCTTTTTTCTCTAAGGAACCAAAGGCAGCTTATATAATCCTCATCCTCCCCCGCCCCCATATTATCCTCACAACAAGCCTGTGAGGTAGGTTGGGCTGAGATTCCGAGACCGGCCCAAAGTCACCCAGTGAGCTTCATGGTCAACTGGGAACTAGAACCTGGATCACCCTAATCCCAGTTCAACACTCTAACCACTACACCAGACTGGCTCTCATTACACTAATGCTCAGAGTATGAGAAATAAACAGGGTGAGCTAGAACTCTTGATTCAGGATGGTAAATATGACTTGATAGGTATAACTGAAACTTGGTGGGATGACTCCCATGACTGGAATATAGCAATTGAAGGATATAATATGTTCAAAAAGAACAGAAGACATAGAAATAGAGGAGGAGTTGCACTACATGCTAGAGAAGCACACACTCTGCAGAATCAAGATGGTGGCCTCATCATATTTCCTCACAGCAGGAAAACCGAACCAGAAAAGGAGCAAGATGAATGGGATTTCCTGAAAGATACTAAAAGTGCAATCAGAAACAATCCCAGGGAGGGAAAAATATGTAAGACAACAGAGAAGCCAATGTGGTTGCACACAAAAATTAACAATGATCCAAAAATTTGAAAAGGACCCGTACAGGAGGTGGATAGAGGGACAGGTCACTATGGAAGTATAAAGGCATATAGCCTGGAATTGCAGTTATGATGCCAGGAATGGAAAAGAAGTATCTCAAGATGCTGAAACAGAAACATCATCATCGCCACCTATTACATTTATATATGTCCTCTGAGTGCTTTACAAAGATTTTATTAAAAAGCGCAACGTGTTTCAGCCTGAGAGTTCTAGGAAAGCTAAAGTTCAGAATGAGCTGAAGTTGGCTAAGGATGCTATGAATAACAAAAAGGGCTTCTTCAGAGATGCTCAAAGTAAAAGCAGGACAAGAGTAAAAGTAGACCTGCTACTCAGCAAAGATGGCAAAATGCTGACAGGTGACAAAGAAAAGGTGGAACTTCTCAACGCCTATTTAGGCTCAATCTTCTTCCATGATGATCTGGGTTCCATCAGGCATATGTGACAAACAGGCTGAAGGGATACAAGTGCAATTTCAGATTGACATTTTTTAAATGGACCAATGTCAGTACAGCTCTTCCGCCATCTCACACCACTTCAGGGCCAATCCGGTGCGGTCCCTGGTGGAAGGTGAGCGGTGATTGGTCACCCTCCACCAGGAAGAGGGCGGGGAGCAGCTCTAGTACCCAGATAGCCACAGGAAACCCCACTCCCTCCTCAGCATCGGGATTACCCGATGCCACCCTGGGCGAGGGAAACTGTGAGGTTTCAGAGTGAGACAGCTCCCAGCCTGGTGCCATGAAGACAGCCCCATGGTCAGGGAACATCTAAACAAGTTAAGGTTGCAATATGCATGTTTAAACAGAAAGAAGTCCTACAACTCCCAGCATTCCCCAGTGAGTCATGCTGGTTGGGGAATGCTGGAAGTTGTAAGATGTTTCCCCCTGCCCCATCTAAACATGCATAGGATTGCACCCTAAATGAGTTTAAGTCCCCATGTCCATAGGAATGTCATCTTAGGGTGTTGAAGGAACTAGTGGATTGTGACAAATATTTGCCTTAGAAGCGTCTTCATTTTGCAAGGCTCCTGCACCAACCTGCATAATAGGATAAAAAATAGAATTATTGGTCTTCCACATCTTTGTCTCCCGTATATTTGCTCATTGATCATGGCTGTTCATGGTGGGGGCCCACGAAAAGCACAGGCCAGAGTTCTTATGATCAATCAGGCCCCAGCTTAAGTGGGATGCTCTGTATGGGGCATGCTGGGATTTCATTCAAGTGAAAATGCTCAGTGGCACATTGAAATGTCTCCCAGAATCATAGAATAATAGAGTTGGAAGGAGACTTATAAGGCCATCGAGTCCAACCCCCTGCTCAACGCAGGAATCCACCTTAAAGCATCCCAGACAGATGGCTGTCCAGCTGCCTCTTGAAGGCCTCTAGTGTGGGAGAGAATGGTAAGGACTACACCTTAAGGGCTCCAGGGATCCAGTGACCACTATGGGATAAGGGATTGCAGCTGATTCAACACCCACCCCCAATCCAGTGTGGTATACTGGTTAGAATGAGGTATGGGATATAGTCCCCACTTGGCCAAATCTCAATGGGCAACTTCAGGCCAGTTGTTGACTCTTAGCCTAACCTGCCTCACAGGGTGGTTGTGAGAATAAAAGGGAGAGGAGGAACAACATGTAAGCCACCTTGGTCTCCTAGCAAGAAGGAAAAGGCGGGATATTGAATAAATAAATAAATAAATAAATAAATAAATAAATAAATGTAATAATAATGAAGAACGACCATTGTATGCAAAGGTATTGGTGTTGGCTCACACACCAGCAGAAGCCCTCTCTCACTTCAAGGAGAGTTGTTGGCCAGCACAGGATTTCCAGCACAACATGTTCCAGGTGTAAATAATAATATAGCAGGTGCCTTCTCTCACCTCTAGGAGGAGAGATTTCTAGTTTGGGACACTAGAAGTGGGAACTAGCCTAGACCCCTTCCCCAGATGATCTGCAGGCACTTCCAAAATCAACACTGCAACCAAGCATCTGGGCCACACTTGAGGTGATGGTCTGTTAATATCCACAACCTGCCAGAACCAGGGGACACTTCAAAACCTTGTACATCCAAGGAGCAACTCATTTTACCCTTCTGTAACCCTCATAGTGGGCTGCAAGGTCAGTAGAAGGCTTGCACTGGAGGTGACCGGCAACACCCAATGGGGGCGGGGGGCTATAATACTTACTCAGCTGGCTTAGTGGGACTAGATCACTGCTAAGTTAGGTTGGTCACAGTTCAAGGTGACATGATGCAGGGTGGCCTTCTCTCTGGCGATTTTGGAGGTCTTAAGTAGGGCGGTGCATCGCCTCGGTTCCGAGTCCCAAATCCGAGGTGAGTTGGGGGAGACTCAGAAACAAATCCGAGTCGAGTCGGGGGAGGTCCGAATCAATCTGAATTGGGTCTCTCCGAAATGACTCGGACTGATTCGGAGATTCAGATCTGTTTTTAAGAGCAGACAGCTTTTCCGTGCTTGTAATATCTGTTTCTTTAAATTAGGGAGGGGGGAGGAGTTTGCAGGGGGGAATTGGCTGTTAATTGACAACTTCATCCCCCAATCCTCCTGAAGGCTCCCAATTGTCTCCAGCAGCCTCCAATCGCAATGGTGGAGGAGGGCTTAAGGAGAATCAGGAGATCAAGCTTCTTCCATTCTTGCTCTTTGTGGGTTAGACTTGGTAGGAGTAGGATCCTTGATTTGGACTGGACAGCTAGTTAGTTAGGCTTGTGGTTGGAGTCTTGGAGTGTGTATTTGGGTCGTGGGACAATAAGAGAGATGAGCTTTCCCTCATCTCTCTTATTGTTATCTGTTGCCTCTATTTATTTCTGCTTCTATTTAAAAACAAAAAATATATATTAAAAAAATTGATTGTAGGCTCTATAAGGGTGTGTAGTTTGTCCTTCCCCTCTTCCCCCAGTCATAATACTTGTTGTTTCCTTCTGTACAGAAGGAAAAACCATTTTTCTCTCTTCATTCATCTCTCCTGCTTACTTTGTCTGTCTTTGGGAATTGGTATTATTTTTATTCTTTCTGCTTCTCTTTTTTTAAAAAATCAATACTGTCCTTTAACCATGTGTTTGTTTGTCTGCTCTGCAGATTTGCAGATGCCCTGTGCCAATTTAGAGTGAGAAAGGACAGGAAATTGCTAATTTATAGGACTTTAAATTTGATGAGTGCTGTTTTAATTATATCATTCTGTGTAGATGGTATTAGTTTCCAGCAGGGTACTTGTAATAATGGCAGGGTAGCTTTAGTTGCATGATAGTATCAGCTGCATCGATTCCATGTGTCTATTGATGAACAGACAAATCTGGGACTCTGCTATTTAGCTCCAAAGTATTGGTGAATCTGGAAGTAACCACAGCATAGGATAGGAAATTTAATATTTTTATCCTTAGAATTTACCCACATTATAAATTGTTGTAAATCCTCCCCATTTCCCCGCCAAATGGTATTAGTTGCCATCAGGGTACTTGTAATGTGGCAGAGTAGCTCAGCCATACCGGAAGATTTTTTTTACATATTGGCCCTCTGATGGAAAAAGTTCCCTTTCATTTTCTGCCATGTACAAATTGGCCACCTCTGGGGCCATGAAAACAACATTTGCCAGAAAGCCTTGCATGCTTGAAACTAGATTGCCTGTTTTTGTCACAAATCCTTCTTTAGGCAGAATTCGATGACCAGATCTTCAGGGGTGCAGAGGGGGCCTTGAGAAGATGTCTCTGTAAAGGATGGCAAACTAAACAGATATAGGCACAACTGGGGGAAAACTAATCATTGAAGACTCTGAGCAGATGGATATGCACAATATCAAAAATTTAAAAGGAGGGGAAACAATTAAAAAGTTAGGAAAGGTGTGACAGTGATCCAACCTGTAGCAGACCATCATATGCTCACAGAGCAAATAACAGGTGACTCACATTAAGTTGTTTTCACTGGCTGAACCAACTTAATGTGACTAGGTCCCATCATTTAAAACTGACCCTGCCCTGATTTGCAAAAAAACAAAATCAGTGGGGGGAGTGGTTTGTTGACTGTTCCTGCCACTAGACGGCAGCAGAGACTAAGACCTGTACCAGAAGCACAGGGTGCAGGATTCTGGTGTAGGATTTAAGATGTGCAGGATTCTTCCTCAGACTACATACTTATCTCCATGGGCCAAATGACATTAGGGTCTTTGGTCCCTGGCCAAGGGTGATTCATCCACCTGATGCTTCAGCTAGGGACCAGTGTCATCTGCCCAGGCTTTGGCTGCTCCCAATTGGGGAGGGTTAGGTGAAGCTGTATGATCAAAAACAAAGATGGCAAGGACCTAACAGAAACAGAAAAGATCAAGAAAAGGTGGCAAGAATATACGGAAGATCTGTATAGGAAGGATAATAATATCAGGGATAGCTCAGACGGTGTGGTCAGTGAGTTAGAGCCAGACATCCTGAAGAGTGAGGTTGAATGGGCCTTAAGAAGCATTGCTAACAACAAGGCAGCAGGAGACGATGGTATCCCAGCTGAACTGTTTAAAATATTGCAAGATGATGCTGTCAAGGTGATGCATGCCATATGCCAGCAAATTTGGAAAACACAAGAATGGCCATCAGACTGGAAAAAAACAACTTATATCCCCATACCAAAAAAGGGAAACACTAAAAATGTTCAAACTATCGGACAGTGGCACTTATTTCACATGCCAGCAAGGTAATGCTCAAGATCCTGCAAGGTAGACTCCAGCAATTCATGGAGCGAGAATTGCCAGATGTACAAGCTGGGTTTAGAAAAGGCAGAGGAACTAGAGACCAAATTGCCAATATCCGCTGGATAATGGAGAAAGCCAGGGAGTTCCAGAAAAACATCTATTTCTGTTTTATTGACTATTCTAAAGCCTTTAACTGTGTGGATCATAACAAACTGTGGCAAATTCTTGGTGGTATGGGGATACCAAGTCATCTTGTCTGCCTCCTGAGGAATCTGTACAATGAACAAGTAGCAACGGTAAGAACAGACCACGGAACAACGGACTGGTTTAAGATTGGGAAAGGAGTACGGCAGGGTTGTATACTCTCACCTTACCTATTCAACTTGTATGCAGAACACATCATGTGACGTGCTGGGCTTGACGAATCCAAGGCTGGAGTTAAAATCGCAGGAAGAAACATTAACAATCTCAGAAATGTAGATGACACCACTTTGATGGCTGAAAGCAAGGAGGAGCTGAGGAGCCTTATGACAAAGGTGAAAGAAGAAAGTGCAAAAGCTGGGTTGCAGTTAAAACCTCAAAAAAACCAAGATTATGGCAACTAGCTTGATTGATAACTGGCAAATAGAGGGAGAAAACGTGGAGGCAGTGACAGACTTTGTATTTCTGGGCGCAAAGATTACTGCAGACGCTGACTGCAGCCAGGAAATCAGAAGACGTTTACTTCTTGGGAGGAGAGCAATGACAAATCTTGATCAAATAGTTAAGAGCAGAGACACCACACTGACAACAAAGGTCCGCATAGTTTATTTATTTATTTATTTATTTATTTATCATACTTATACCCCGCTCTTCAGCCAAAAAAGGCTCTCGGAGCGGCTTACACTTAGCAAAAAAGACAGTCCCTGCCCTCAGGCTTACAATCTAATAAAGACATGGCACAAAAGGAAAAGGAGTCAAGGAGGGAGGGAGGGAGGAGAGAGAAAGAGAGAGAGAGAGAGAGAGAGAGAGAGAGAGAGAGAGAGAGAGAGAGAGAGAGTCCAGCAGGAGCAGGCCCCGATGTTACTTCTGCCTGCTCCTGTTCCCTCGGTCCTTCTTCTTCCCCACAGGGCCAAGATGGCAGTTTGCCCTGTGGGGGGGGGGGGGAAGAGTCCAGCAGGAGCAGGCCCCGATGTTACTTCTGCCTCCTCCTGTCCCCTCGGTCCTTCTTCTTCCCCACAGGGCCAAGATGGCAGTTTGCCCTGTGGGGGGGGGGAAGAGTCCAGCAGGAGCAGGCCCCGATGTTACTTCTGCCTGCTCTGTCCCCTCGGTCCTTCTTCTTCCCCACAGGGCCAAGATGGCAGTTTGCCCTGTGGGGGGGGGGGGAAGAGTCCAGCAGGAGCAGGCCCCGATGTTACTTCTGCCTGCTCCTGTCCCCTCGCTCTTTCTTCTTCCCCACAGGGCCAAGATGACAGTTTGCCCTGGGGGGGGGGGAAGAGTCCAGCAGGAGCAGGCCCCGATGTTACTTCTGCCTGCTCCTGTCCCCTCGCTCTTTCTTCTTCCCCACAGGGCCAAGATGGCAGTTTGCCCTGTGGGGGGGGGGAAGAGTCCAGCAGGAGCAGGCCCCGATGTTACTTCTGCCTGCTCCTGTCCCCTCGGTCCTTCTTCTTCCCCACAGGGCCAAGATGGCAGTTTGCCCTGTGGGGGGGGGGGGGAAGAGTCCAGCAGGAGCAGGCCTCGATGTTACTTCTGCCTGCTCCTGTCCCCTCGGTCCTTCTTCTTCCCCACAGGGCCAAGATGGCAGTTTGCCCTGTGGGGGGGGGGAAGAGTCCAGCAGGAGCAGGCCCCGATGTTACTTCTGCCTGCTCTGTCCCCTCGGTCCTTCTTCTTCCCCACAGGGCCAAGATGGCAGTTTGCCCTGTGGGGGGGGGAAGAGTCCAGCAGGAGCAGGCCCCGATGTTACTTCTGCCTGCTCCTGTCCCCTCGCTCTTTCTTCTTCCCCACAGGGCCAAGATGACAGTTTGCCCTGTGTGTGTGTGTGTGGGAAGAGTCCAAGCATAGTTAAAGCAATGGTATTCCCCGTAGTAACCTATGGCTGCGAGAGCTGGACCATAAGGAAAGCTGAGCGAAGGAAGATAGATGCTTTTGAACTGTGGTGTTGGAGGAAAATTCTGAGAGTGCCGTGGACTGCAAGAAGATCAAACCAGTCCATACTCCAGGAAATAAAGCCAGACTGCTCACTTGAGGGAATGGTATTAAAGGCAAAACTGAAGTACTTTGGCCACATAAATAAATAATAAATAAATAAATAATAATAATAAATAATAATAAATAAATAAATAAATAAATAAATAATAATAATAATAACTTGATGTTGTGCAGACTTCTACTGTTACTTTCTACTGTTAGTTTTTCCCTACCCTGTGCCTGCTTACCCTACCCTGTACCTGTTTGCATTCTCTTCCCCTCCTTATTGTTTTACTATGATTTTATTAGATTGTAAGCCTATGCGGCAGGGTCTTGCTATTTACTGTTTTACTCTGTACAGCACCATGTACATTGATGGTGCTATATAAATAAATAATAATAATAATAATAATAACATAACGAGAAGACAGGATACCCTGGAGAAGAGGCTGATGCTAGAGAAAGTGGAAGGCAAAAGGAAGAGGGGCCGACCAAGGGCAAGATGGATGGATGATATTCTGGAGGTGACAGACTTGACCTTGGGGAAGCTGGGGGTGGCGACAGCCGACAGAAAGCTCTGGCGTGGGCTGGTCCATGAAGTCACGAAGAGTCAGAAGCGACTGAACGAATAAACAACAACAGGTAAAGCTGAGCTGGCCAAGGTGCCAGCTGCAGAAGGATCATAGAATCATATCATAGAATCATAGAATAGCAGAATTGGAAGGGGCCTACAAGGCCATCGAGTCCAACCCCCTGCTCAATGCAGGAATCCACCCTAAAGCATCCCTGACAGATGGTTGTCCAGCTGCCTCTTGAAGGCCTCTAGTGTGGGGGAGCCCACAACCTCTCTAGGTAACTGATTCCATTGTCGTACTGCTCTAACAGTCAGGGAGTTTTTCCTGATGTCCAGCTGGAATCTGGCTTCCTTTAACTTGAGCCCGTTATCACACGCAGTGAAGCTGCCCTGGCCAAAGTGATGGGTGGATGATCCACCTGCTGTGTCGGCCAGGATGGCCTTCTCCGATAGGTGAAGCCAAGGAAAAAGTCCAAGTTGAGTAAAGCAGTCGTCTTTCCATCCAGCTTCATTGTACTGGGTGGAGGCTCACTTTTGCACCCGGTGCCTTCAATCAGGGAAGGGACTTAGTACACCACTTGCCCTTCCAATGGGACATTAAATAGGGGGGAGCAAGTAATTTGGAATCTCCAATATTATCTCCGATCTCCAATCAGAGATGAAGAGTGGCTCCCCCTTCATGTGGCTCGCCCTCCAATGGATGGAGCTTAAGCTTTTGTGAGCTGGATAGTGAACCTCCATGGCTCAGATTAGGTTAGATAGATAGATAGATAGATAGATAGATAGATAGACAAAAAGTTGGCATTATGGTAGAGCTGGCATGGTAAGCCTTGGTAGAGCTGGCAACACATACACAAAGAGAGAGTATTTAGCAACTGAATTATTAGTATAATACTTTTACATAAAAATGCACTTCCAGTTTTATGTTATTACATTGTGGGTCCCAATACAAAAAAGAAAAAGAAATAAAGGAGACCGTTTTCCAGATAGCTCCACTGAAAAACCTAAACCATACCTTTAACACACTCGGTTTTCCCAAAAGAAAAGTAGTAAAGTGCTTTTGTCTATCCAATGCCACCCAGGTCTCATAGAGTCCTTGGAAGCAGGGGGAGAGATGGGGGAGGGAAGCAACATTCAGTAAACATGAATACTTTAATAACAAGTAAACATAATACTTGAATAATTTTGACATCACTGCTAAGAATCCAATAATGGGAAAGTATGTGTCTGTTGAATTTCTGCAGCTGTTAGAGGTGTGTGTGTGTGTGTGTGTGTTTTAAGATCCACACAAGTTAATTGCCCCCCTATCTGTGTCTTTGATCATTATGTCAAATTTTGTATGAATGAAAATGACTCTTAGTGTTTGAACATTCACTCCTTCCTGCATGTTCTACTACCAACCTAGTAGAATTTCTTCATTTTAGCCTGCTGTCAGAAGAATGTCAAACTATAAAAAGCCTGTGTATTCAGTGTTTTTATTTCTGTACTTTCTAGAGGATAGTTTTTAAAAAAGGAAAAGGAAATAGAGAAGACTACTCTCTACATGCTCAAAGCCAGTATGTTTAGATTGACCTTTAAAATATTGTTTTCTGTCAGACGGGCACTTCGCATGTCTTTGTTTTGCAGGTCCTTAGAATAAATCTGCTCTTAAAAGAAATGCCAGAGGATTTTTTAAAATAAAAGTTGGCAGTCTTGTGTTTGCTATATAATGGGAGAATTTGTCTTGTTTTTCCATCCAAAAAGATTTGAGCAACTCTTTTTGCTAGCTGGCTACTTTACCCTTAGGAGGCGTAATGCGGTCTGTTGTCACTAGGTGCCAATATTTATAGCACAGACAAAAAAAGAGCTTTGTGGCACTTTTAAAAGTTGAACAGATTTATTTTGCCATAAACCAGCATTCCTCAACCCAGCACCTTCCACAGATGTTATTTATTTATTGCATTTTTATACCATCCAATAGCTAAAGTGCTCCAGATATGTTGGATTCCCACCATTCCCAGCCATCATATTGGCTGGGGAGCAATGTGCATTTTACCCATAAAGGTTAATAGCGTGATCTACAAAACAAATAAGCAACAAATGCACAGCTGCCCTTTTGTTCCTAACGAAAGCGAGCGAGAGAGGAAGCACCGCTCAAAAAAGAACCTGGCTGCAACGCTGCCCAACTCAGGTTTAATTGGTATGCAGAAAACACAGTGGGTGGGATCCAGATTTACACTGAATCAACTGCACTGCTGGAAGTGGAATTCCCTGCCCCTGTTTCCCCACGGCAGCCCCTCCAGCACCATGAAAACACTAAAGAGAGTCAGGAGATCTTGTTAAATGGGGTGAGCTGTGGTGGGTGTGGAGGGGGATGCCCAAAAATTGGGCAGAGGAACCTTCTGCAAGAGCAGCTCTTCCTTTCATGGAAAGCATACCCTGGATCCAACCTACACCCATGAAAACTGAACGTAGTGCTTCTGGTTGGGTGGGAGTGGGATTGTTGACAGCTTTCCTGTTGGCTACCAAAATGTGTGAAACAACACATAAGTGATTGGATGGTGAAAGAAGCACACACATCACATTTCAATCACTCAGATTTTTGTATGACATAGGAAATTGCCTTGTTATTTGTCTGCCTAGCTCAATATTATCTGCACCTCGTGGCAGTGGTTCTCCAGGGTTTCAGACGTTTCCAGATAGGGTCTTTCCGAGCCTCTCCTATCTGAAGATTCCAGCAACTTAACCCGGGACCTTTTGCACGCAAAACATGTGCTCTGCACTGCAGCCCTTAAGGTTTTGACACAAAGGGCTCCACTTATACCAATTTATCCACAAAAGACTTTGTTTTGTTTTGTTTTGGTAAAGATTTCTAATATTCTACAAACATCTTAATTTAAATGTGTAACCTTACCAAACTTCGTTGCTCTCAGTTCTGCTGATCTTTTAGGTAGAGAAGCAGAGCCTTTTTCGGTGGCAAGGAAAGGAGAGCTTCCGGCGGCCAGTGGCGCTTGTACTCTTCTACAGGTTGCCAACGCGGCTGGACCCAGCGCGAAGTCAGGCTCTTCTCTCTGCACATGTTCAGATACATTCCTAGGCCGTGTTCACGTTGCAGAGAAGAACACGCTTTCGCGCCGTTTTGCTGTGCCGCTGGTGGCCGCCAGGGGGCGCGCTGCTTGGCACCATGGGTCGCCGCTGCGGCGAGAAGAAGAGAGGCGCGGGCAGGGCGGAGGCGGAGCCAGCCGGGCGCAGCGAGCGCCGTCTTGGCCCGAGGCGAGGCGAGGCGAGGCGAGGCGAGCGCGACGTGGGGCCAGCTGGGCGCAACGACGGAGCCGGTGCTGGGGAAGGCGGATCGGCGGCCGGTTCGGACGCCCCGCGCCTTTCTCGAGCGGGAGGGGGGCTGGGGGGCAAGCTCCGTCGCTGCACCGCGGGCCAGGCGCTCGGAGCGCTCCGTGTTCCTTGAAGCCCGCTCCAGCGCAGATCAGAGCCGGGGTGGGGGGTGGGGAGAGATTGGACGGCCCCTAGCCCGCCCCTCTGCCGCCTCCCCGCAGCCGGCGCGGAGCTGTTTCTGCAGGACCCTGGACAGAAGCCACGCCGCTCAGCCGGCCCGAGGAGCGCACGCTGCGGTGAGTACCGCGAGAGGAGGGGTGGGATGGGATGGAGAAGAGCAGGCGCCATCGCATCCTTTCCTCTCGTCCTTCCTTTTGCTGCCCGGGGGGGTGGGGGTGGGGGGGAGAGTGCAGCAAAATTCTGTGGCGGGAGTGGGAGGGAATATAGAGGGGGTTTTTGTATGCACACGTATGCAAAGATTGGTCATAGGGAAATGGTGGCAGAGCGAAAGGTGGCTTTGGAGGTATATACACATCATCATTGACATCTGTTTGGTGGCCAGACCCCAGAAGGTGCAAAAATTAAAATGTGCAAGCTGCGTGTCTGTAATTATATAAAATGCGTGACTGATGTCTTTGGATGTGCACACACACCTGATATGTATGGATAGATATATTATTTAAAGATATATATGCATATCTGACATCATTCATCTGACTCAATGGGCTTTAGCCCATGAAAGCTGCTGCTACAATTAAACTGCTTTTTTAAAAAAAGGGGCTATAAGGCTTTGTTTTTGCTGCAGCAAACTAATATGGCCACCTCTCTGAACTACATACCCAAAACAGAGATGCATACAAACATGGACGTGTGTGTGTGTGTGTGTGTGTGTGTGTGTATCTATCTTATCCTGCTTCTACAGTAGGTCAGGATGTAGGCCATTAAATAAAAAGGGGGGCCCCATGGCATCTGAGTGAGCAGGAAGATTTTGGCAGGTAGTGGTATTGGAGAGAAATAGTGGCTAAAAGCAGAGAGAGAGAGAGAGGAGTGGGGGGAGAGAAAGAGGTCTTGGTGCACCATCAGAGAAAAAAACCCGGGTTGCACAGCTGAAAGAAAATGGACCTTATCTGAACCATTTTGCCTTTGGCAGGTCTGAACCCGAGCTGTAAAGGCAGTGGCAGAGGGGACGGGGTATTTGAAGCAGAGTCACCCCTCTGACAGCACACTGACAGCTCCCAGCTCTGTTCAACTCACTGTCCTCCTTCCTGTACTTGCACCATGGGCACTGTATTGTCTCTTTCACCCAGTTACCGGAAGGCAACCCTCTTTGAGGATGGTTCAACAACGGTGGGGCATTACACAGCTGTCCAGAACAGCAAGAATGCCAAGGAGAAAAACCTCAAGCGCCACTCCATCATCTCAGTGCTGCCCTGGAAACGCATTGTGGCAGTGTCAGCCAAAAAGAAGAACTCCAAGAAGGTGCAGCCCAACAGCAGTTACCAGAACAATGTCATACACCTCAACAATGAGAACCTAAAGAAGTCCCTCTCCTGTGCCAACCTCTCCACCTTCGCTCAGAACCAGTGTGCCCAGCCTTCAGCCACCAACAACCAGATTTCCAGCTCCAAGAGCACACTTTCCTCCTCCATAAAGAACACCCCCCACCCCAACTCCAACTTATCTGGTACCCCCAAGAGAGTTATTGTCCAAGCTTCGACTAGCGAACTGCTCCGATGTCTGGGCGAGTTCCTCTGCCGACGGTGCTACCGGCTGAAGCATCTCTCCCCCACAGATCCCGTCCTCTGGCTCAGGAGTGTTGACCGGTCCCTCCTTCTGCAAGGCTGGCAAGACCAAGGCTTCATCACCCCAGCCAATGTAGTCTTTCTGTACATGCTTTGCCGGGACGTCATCTCTTCTGAAGTAGCCACAGATCATGAACTTCAAGCTGTCTTACTTACCTGCCTCTATCTCTCCTATTCCTACATGGGCAATGAGATCTCCTACCCTCTGAAGCCCTTCTTGGTGGAGAGCTGTAAAGAGGCCTTTTGGGATCGCTGCCTATCAATCATTAACCTCATGAGTCCCAAAATGTTGCAGATCAATGCTGACCCACACTATTTCACTCAGGTCTTTGCTGACCTGAAGAATGAGAGCAGCCAGGAAGAGAAGAACAGGCTGCTCATTGGCCTGGATCGGTGAACATGGCTTACTGCTGTTTGGATGAAGGGGAATACAATACATTTTCCTTCTTTTATATGGTTTTTGTTTTCAAAACAAATCAGGACACAAAGTTGAGTTTGGACAGGGCCAAGGAAAGACAACAAGCCACTATTTTCCACCACAATTTTATTGGCTTGGCTTCTTGGAAGCAAAACTAACAAAGGGTGAATATGGTAGATATGGCTTCCTCCCCACTTGTTGTAAACAGTGGAAGGGTGAGCAAGAGTAGAGAACCAAGCCTGCAATCCAAGACCACAGCATCCATTCACCCACTGCTTTTGCCTAAAATATCGGTGAACTGGATACAATCACCTTGCACTTCTTAATTCATCACAGTGGATTGTGGAGGAGGATAACAGCATGTATAGCAGCATAAGAAGAACTAGGGACCAAATCCAGTGGATTTTCCAGCACTTGGTATTCCAGAAAAGAGATCAATGAGTGGGATTTACTTTTTCTTTTAAATGTAATTCCTTTGCACATCAGTTTGGGGAAAATGACGTCAGCTCAGTATTGTTCTCCAAAATTGACTCTTTATTGCATGAAAACAAGAGCACCAGAAGTGGGCAAGGAAAAAGCAAGCATCTACAAGACCTACCCATGCCCTTCTGTGTGTTATGACCTCTACAGTTCTCTTCACTGAGGGGCAGCATCTTGGACTCCATGGGGCTCTCTCTAAACATCATTGCCAAAGAGCAAAGGTGAGATTTGGGAAGAAAAAAGTAGCCAATTCAAGGTGGCCCCAGGGCAAGGATGGTATTAACTTTGCTGGCAAGTTGTTTGGGCATGTGCTTGATAGGTTTGAGCTGTTTTTGCATACAATAACTTGGCTGTTTCAGAATACAGTGACCATGAGTCTGTTGAGGCTTTCTGAACAGCTGGAATAATAGCCTCTTGTCAGGTTTATTTTACTGGAAAATGCAAAGATCATGTCAATTACATTCTCACCAATTGTACCTAGATTTTGGGTTTGATACTGAATCCCATACTCTTTATTATGGATTCCTCCTGCCCCATCTAGGAATGGATAATTCCTGGACATTTAGTCAGCCACCTACTTAATGAAAACCAGACCAATAATAAAAAGAACAGATAATTCACTACAATTCTGAGACCATGACTGAAGAAAAGTTGCAATATAGAACTGTAGCATATACAAAACGTACATATATTTTGCATATTCTATAGATTTATATTAAAATATTTCTCTATAGTCACAAATCTATTCTCAAAATCATAGTCCCCCCTTTAGATCCTGCAAATTATATGCCAGCATGTAAGAATTTCAATATTTTCCCCACCCTTGGTACGAAACATTTGACGTTGTCTCCTGAACATTTGATTCTGATGTGTAGGAATCTGAATCTGAATTTTGTTTAGCTTTCCAGTTCCCCAAAAGAAAGAGATCAAGCTTTTCTGATCAGTTAGCTTCAAGGATGGTAAATGTAAATAAAACATGTTGAGGGAGGGACATAAAAAGCTACACTGAATTTTGTTCAATTAAAGACAATGAGTACTAAATGCCAATAGTCCAGGACTAAGATTCTGTTTAAGATTTCTTAACTTCATTTGGTATGGAGATAATCTCCTTCACTTCTAAGTTTTCACAGGCTAGACATTAGAAAGGACAAAAGGCTACAAACCTCTAGTGTGAAGATTCACAAAGGGACAAGTCTGAAATATTTTAAGGCTGCTTCTCCCTTCTTGTGTTATGGATGCTGGCATTCTAGCAGAAGGACAGAAGGAGGGCTGTATTATACTTGATGTTATTAAATAGGGTAGCTTGCAAAAAGCAGCAGAGCACCATTAAAAATATAGGAGGAACAGAAAAAGCTGTGAAATTTGGAAAGGTCAAAGCTCAGGTTTGAGGTGGACAAAAACAGAGAAGTAGCATATCCAACAGCTGCTGGATTTGCTAAGCACGTTCTGCCATTGCCTGAAAGCTAGGAAAAAAACTGAGCCATTAAAAAGTGGGACAATGACTGTTAAGCATACCTTTGGATTTATAGGAGAAAAATGAGCCTTAATGTTACAAGTAGGGCTTCTTTGTGATCTCCAGAGTAGACGGGGAAATGGGGACATATAGATCTCCATTGCATGACCATTGCTGCTCTAAAATGGATGGTACATATATCATTTCATTCTCCATTAGAGATTTCAGAGTTTCTTGCTCATCTTCTTTGCTGACTTCTGGAACTCCTTAAAATGGGCTGGGCAACCTTGGGGCCACTTCCATGGGCCACTTTCAACCTCTCTAACAGGGCTAATGGAAACAGACTTTCCCAACTCAACTCCTGCAGCTGAATTCAGTAGTAACTGCAACTGAATTCAGTAGTAGCAGCAAAACATTTGGCGGTTGCCACGAAATTACGGTGGCAAACTGCTACAGAGGGGTAAATGGACAAAAATACCTTGTTTTCAAACTACATTTGTCCCTTTTATCCTTTCATGCTGCTGGAAAGTTGGTGACAAGCAGCCTTTATTTATTTATTTATTTATTTATTTTGCTACCTCTGAGAATTTTGCCACTGCACCAGGGAGCAGTGGATAGTACACACAGCCCACAGGATGCCCACTGCTCACCCCTGCCTTAAAGACTCGGAATAAAGTTTAGTCTGTGTCTGAGCAAGTAATTCCCGATCTTTTAAACAAAACTTTCTTTGGCCTCCCCTGCATATGCTCATATGATTCCAAAAACATAAGTTTGCAATCCTATGAACACAATGAGACTTACTTCTCACTGCAATCCTGCACACATAGGATTGCACTACATGGGAAGCAAATGTGATTTGGTTGTATACATTGGTGTAAAAACCTATCTTGTTCTTTTTATGGATTGGAGCCAGATTTAGGTCTGTGCAACAAGGCTAGTGGAAACAGGTTTCTCCAGCTCTCTTCTCTGCAGCAGGCCCTCCAAACCCCTGAAAATGCTACACAGGAGGCTAGGGGGTCTTGCTGAATGGGATGAGCTGCGATATAGTGGTGGAAGAGCAAATTCCCCAAAACTGGGTAGAGACTCTTTCTGTGCATCAATGGAAAGAAGATCCAACCCTATGTGTTTACTGTTTTATGATAGTAAAAAAGGAACAACTGATATACTTGAGGACACAAGAGCAATGAATACGATTTTTAATATGCTGCTAATACTTTTAGAACAAAATCTAAGATCCTTCTTCTGTTCTTTCATTGCTTTACAGTAATGTTATGTATGCCAAAAGCAGCATTGTATGTCTTTTGACAACAGGTCAAAATCTTAGAACAGCTGATTGTAAAAACCCCAAAAACAATTACAATAAATCACCATTCACAAATTGCAAGTACATCCCATCTCCCGCTGTCATCCAGGCCCTAGATCCTTCAAATGAATATGTTTAATCTCAAGACCTCTACATCTTTTCTGATCTTAACCGTACACAGTTTTTAAGAGTTTAAAAACATTGTTTAAAAACATTCAAAAGAAAAAAATAACTGAAAAGGTGTGCCATTTGAAATTGAAATTTTTCTTAACTCTACATGTTTTGGGGGGAGGGGAGAAGAGAAAACAGAAAACCTGTTAAATTCTACATGTCTGTGTATGTTAAGGGTTTTGGATTTTTTTAAAGTGTGCAATCTCTTCTGTAAGCATTTGTTGACCAAAACCAGTATTACGATTGCTTATTATTACTTAAATTAATTTATAAATGGTATCTTTTTGTATGTATGTGTATTATAGTGTGTTTGTAAGTATGTGAGGTTTATAAATACGACAAGACTGTCACAGAGCTGTGTGTGCCTGTAACTTAATGCCCTCCTATTTTTATTTATTTTTGTACTGTGTTGATATAAAATAAAATGCACTGACCATCCATTACACAGATGGTTTCCAGAGATTGTTTAATGCTATTGTTTGATGGTGAGAGGGAGGGGTTGATGATGATAGACAGTTGTAAATAATAGAGTCATAGGAATATAATTAGATTTACTTTGATGAAAGATTTAATACTTAAATCAAGGTTAAGTCACTATAATTCACAGTTTTGTTTTCAGATGACACAGAGTATCCTTTGAAATACTTCCATTCACCAGAGGACCCCCTGGCCACTTTGATGGACTACATAGCAATGGCTGGTTACTAGAATGTTTTCAAAGGATGCTGTAGACCTTGATCTGATTTAGCAAGGTACTTGCTATGTCATGTTCTGAAGCAGAGCACATTCTCAGGATCACTAAAACAACCATCAAGGGACCTCATGCTTTTTACATTTAGGACAGATCAGTGGACCTTAAGCATTATAGTTTTGAGTGAGAGAGAGAGAGAGAGAGAGAGAGAGTATGGCCATAGCTAGACCTAAGGTTTATCCCTGGATCATCCAGGGGTCAAACCTGTTCATCTAAGTGACACACAGGGGATCCAGTGCTCAGGCAGGGGCGAACCCTGGATGATCCCAGGATAAACCTTAGGTCTAGCTGTGGCCTTAGTTACGTTACTATGAGCCATCCTAGTTTTGATTGGGTGAGGGAAAACGAGAAATAGGTTGGCTGAAAAGATGTCATTGCCCTTCCTCGGTCTCTCCTTGGTAAGAGAAAACCCCTTAAAGGTTCATGAATTGCTTTCTTTGCGCTGCCACATGATGCATGAACCACAAGCCAGCTATTACTACTTTTTTCTTTTGCAAAAATCAAGCTCATCCATTAACAATGCAAAAATCTTATGCACATTAGACTTATGCACAAGTTATGCACAACTATGAAATGATGTTTAAACAGAGGGTGCATTCCCTTTCTGCCAGTTCAAATACAAACCCATTTTCAATGTTCTCCTCAGAACCTCTGGGCTGTGGCTATTCTTATTTGAAGAATTTGAAAATGATTTGAAAATTTGAAAAGGAAGAGGTATGCTCAGCTCTGTCTGAGGGAGCCTTCTTTCCTAGTTTCCTTGTTTTCCCTGATATACCCATGCAGCTCAGTAGAGGTGGGGTTGCTCCATTTATCTTCTCTGATATGGCAAAGAACTCCATCAGAGAGAGGGAAACCACGCTTCCCTACTATCGCTTCTCTGCCCCCGCTTTCATTGCTTGTTACTAACTCTTTTGAAGTAAACAATGTACACGTGGTCCATTCAGTCAGCCATTCTGATCTCGCTGCTTCTGCACACAGCAGGAGATAGTGGCAGCTTCCGTCTTAATTTTAAAACGGACTTACTGGGATGTATTTTGTGATGCGAAGAAGGCAAGAAGGGGCAGGAGGCACTCCAGAGGCAGACAACATTGTGAGAGGGACCCACGAATATCCATGAGTGCCCAGTAATGAACGTGCAATAAAACACACATCTGATTGAGCTCAGCAACTCTCCAAGATTTTAGGGCAGTTTTTCCAAGCATGAACCAATGGTCTTCTTAAAAATAGAGATGGTGTAGACAGAACTCTACATGAACAGAATAAATATGTTTGCTGTTGAAGAAGAGCATCTTAATTCTTCCTTTATTTTTAAAACCCATTGGGTAACCAGATGTCTTCTACTGATTCCCACCTCCCCCACTTTTTTTTTTTATGCTTTACTTATATGATACATTTTCTGTTAAGACTAGGGATAAGCAATGTTGGGAGTCCAGAGGCTGCTTTCCACCCACTGGACACTCCCCACCCAGCCACTGTACCACTGCTGCTGAAATTTGGTGGCACAGTGGTAAAAAAAATGGTGGTTTCAGTGGAACAGTTAGAGTGGCTTAGAAAGGAAAATTTAATTTATTTTTAAAATAAACTGTCCCTTTTCAACCTCCATCATGGTTTGCCAGTAAAATGCAGTAGCAAACTGGTGTGTGTGTGTGTGTTTTGCCAGTGCCACAATGCTGCTGAATTTCAGTTGTGCAGCAAGGGAGTGGCCACGGGGGTGGTGGGGGTGGTATATGTGTTTCTCATTTCTAGTTTAGATCTTTAAGGAATAACCCAGTAATTCTACAAACCAAAGCAAACCCCAATATGTGTTTTGGGTGTCAGGTGATTAATTATGTTTCCTTCATTCTATAATTATGCTGCAAATTTCAAAAAGCTTGTCAGAAGTGGACTTACTGGAGTCTGGAGGACTGGGTGAGGACTGGGTGGAGACTTACTGGAGGACTTACTGGGTGAGGACTTACTGGAGGATTGGGTGAGAGCACTGGAGAGGTAGGACAGATTGAGGGCACATAAAACGTATGCAAGTAGAAGAACGATGGGTTCAGGGTCAAAAGTGCCTAATGTTGGGAACAACCATCCAGATCAGATACATGTATTTTATTAACTTATTTAAGATACACACCTTTCAGAAGAAATAGTTCAAGGTGGGATCTTTATTAAAACCACATTGAATATTCTTCAGAATATTTCCCTGCCCCAAGATTTAAAAGCTTTTTGTGATCTTGAGGACTAGAAGCTTAAAGAAAAGCTATTAGAAAGTTCAGAATCAAAGCAAAACGAATGCTTATTCTGCTCCCAAAGATTTTCATTTGTTTACCCAGTACAAAACAGAGAAGCGGATTGGGTATAAATGAGAGTCGTTTTATTTATTGCAGTTAATTATTTAAAGAAAAATACGTTTTATTCATGACAAGGGTTTGTGCCAACATTTTTATAGAAACTACATTTTAAAATATTTATTACATTATTCCCCCAGGCTTAAAAATCAAACATACAATTAAGAAATAGTTAATTTAGACATAAAACCAAGAAATGCACACAGACTCTTTGACCTGGCTTGCATGATCGCCACTGTGGCTTAGGCATGCCAACTGCCATTTATTTAATTACCCACCTGGGTGCAGCCTGTCGTGCCATTTGAAGGTGGCATGGCTTGTTACAGAGGGAAACATCCCTGAAAGAATCCATGGGCTGTCGTTGGGTTATTTGATGGTTGATTAATAACCTTGGTAGGTGATTAGGCAATACTGCCCGACACACAGCTTGCTTAACTCTAGTGCTTGTTCAAACCACCCATCCCTCACACTCTCTCATATACACACTGCTAAGAATCAGAAAAGGCACAAATACTGTGAATTCACTTAAATCAAGACAAAATTGCATGTGATGTAGCCAATTTTACAAATTTGGAAGGACTTCCTTGCTACACAATTCTCTTCTGTCTTATTCAAATCCAACCATTGGGTTGGGAATCCATATGAGAGTGCTGATTAAACAGCTTCTGTGGTTAATTTGGCTGCTCCCAAAGTGAGAATTTGAAAGCACACTGGTAATTGAGAGAGAAGCAGTCACAGGCCATTTTGCCATTGGCAACAGGGAATAGAGTACAAACCCTTCATCTTGTTGGCAAGACTAGCCAAGAGCCAACTTTCTTTTCAGAAGGAAGAAATGGTCAGGCCATCTTAAATAACTGTCAGCACAGATGTGCTTGACAATGGATGTGGGAATGAACACTGGGATGTATAAGCCCATTATTGTATTTTTCTAGCCTGTGTTTTTCTACCTGGAATTGGTTAAAGACTTCAAACAATATTCACTTCCACCCTGTACTGCTGAAAGACACTTTAATATATTACAAGATTGGGCTCTCATAATATCTGGGCCAGCTGTAAAACAAGCAAAGAAAGGGCCGGAACTTTCCTCACTGGAAAGCTGGGTCATAAAGAAGAGGAAGAAACTGTCATGTATAGAAAAAAAAAACGCCACACCGTTAACCAGGAATGGCTTAGAAGTATATACCTACCTTGTTCTCCATGAGGGGTCAAGTTTGTTTCCCCAACTATGAACCTGGGAAAGGCTACATTCCCATGCTTTAAAAAACACCAGCACCAAGAACGAACAAATGGAAACCATTGTCATAAGAGCATAAGCGCCATGCTGGATCAGACCAAGGGTCCCTGCCACCTCTACCCCAGAAGTTAGCTGAATCTTCACAATGTAAGGTTTGTTTGCTTGCTTGCTAGATTGTTTGTTCATCTGGTGCGAACCTCTTCCAAATGCTCCAGAAGAGGATATTTCTTCCTGTGTTTCAAGATGCTTGGAAGAGCTCTCCAGCAATACCAAAACATGTGTATTTTGGCACCAAAGAAATATAAGTTTGTTAACAAGGCTACATCACTATTCAGCAGAAAGCTGTATAACCAACAAAAGGCAACTACAAGACTACACTGGCTAGGATGTTGCCAGGTGCTTGGATAAAGCACGTTATGCACTAAAAGCAGCATTTGAAAGATAATCATTAAGGAGATTCTGTGCACAAAAAAGGACTGGAGAAAGTTTATAAATAACTTTCAGATTTGGTGTTCTTTCCATCTATCTGTTGGTGCCTAGGCAAAATTACCGAGACTTCTTACAGTAAAGCAGTGCAGGCTTCGGAAGGTGCTGCATTGCACCACAGCAACCAACCCAGAAAAACAGCCAATATCCAGGCTGCAGGATTAATTCGACAATCAGCGTTCAGACAAAAACTCCTTGGACAAAAAGATGCAAGGGGGATGGGCAACCTATTGGGAAACTACTGTTATGGAAAAACATCTTTCCCACATGGTTCCTATTTAAAGTTAAGATTTGGTCTATGTGAAATCCACAGAAGTCTTTGGCTTCTACAAATGCAGTCTCAACAATTAATTAGATAACAATCTTAGGTATGGGGGGGGGCAGAAGGATGTAAAAATCCATTACTAAAAGGCACTTTGGTACAAAATGGCTCGGAAGTCATTTTGAATTTCATAGCTGGCATAATGATGGTGCTGGAGGGCGTTTTAAGCTTTTGCTCAGTGTAGCTTTAGAGACGTCTAAATGTGTGTCACAGGCAAACATCTTTACAACCCTCCTTCTCTCCCTGCAAGATTCAAAGCACAAGAGGCATGGAAGGGCGCTTAGAGGGGGAGCTTCTCTCCTATTTCCCTTCCCTAGCAGAAGCAATGCTAATTCCCAGGCACACAGAGGATGAAGCCTGCACGATCCTTGGTGAAGTTTGGCTCTGACTGATTGATTCTGGTTTCCACGGAGATGGTGCATTTCCGACCACGCATGCTGCACTGGACTGGGTTGGTGATGTTCACTTGCAAGTGGCGTTTCTCACTGTAGGGTGAAACAGGAAAATTGAAGAATGGGGGTTAAAAAACAAATAAGACACTGCACTTGGCAAACCTGCACAGGGCATTGCTGAGCAAGTTTCACCATTAAGCAAAGGGCCACCTTGAACTTGAGAGATCATCTCTGCCACTTCTTGGCAGCTTGGGAGGCCATGATTAACAACAGGTGAAAAAAAGAAGAAGAAATCACTGCTCCAGCTACAGTTCTGGCAGGACCATAAGGATAGATTGTATTCTGAGCATTCCTTGGTAGATCAGTGAAGATAGAAGATATAAGTTGAGGCAGGTTCTTCCAGTGGCCCTTGTGCCTCATGCCACAGACTCTTGCCCACAGAGCCCCCTGCAACAATAAATGTATTTCTAGTATTTCCATAAGCTCAAACAGTATAAATACATGCAACACAAATTTAAGTGGGCAGGAATCTGGTTTTAAATGTATAAGTACATAGACATAGACATAGACATAGAATAGCAGAGTTGGAAGGGGCCTACAAGGCCATCGAGTCCAACCCCCTGCTCAATGCAGGAATCCACCCTAAAGCATCCCCGACAGATGCTTGTCCAGCTGCCTCTCGAAGGCCTCTAGTGTGGGAGAGCCCACAACCTCCATAGGTAACTGATTCCATTGTCGCACTGCTCTAACAGTCAGGAAGTTTTTCCTAATGTCCAGCTGGAATCTGGCTTCCTTTAACTTGAGCCCGTTATTCCGTGTCCTGCACTCTGGGAAGATCGAGAAGAGATCCTGGCCCTCCTCTGTGTGACAACCTTTTAAGTATTTGAAGAGTGCTATCATGTCTCCCTTCAGTCTTCTCTTCTCCAGGCGAAACATGCCCAGTTCTTTCAGTCTCTCTTCATAGGGCTTTGTTTCCAGACCCCAGATCATCCTGGTTGCCCTCCTCTGAACACGCTCCAGCTTGTCTGCGTCCTTCTTGAATTGTGGAGCCCAGAACTGGATGCAATACTCTAGATGAGGCCTAACCAGGGCTGAATAGAGAGGAACCAGTACCTCACGTGATTTGGAAGCAGTATAAACAGTATAAATGTATAAATACATAGTTTAAACAGTATAAATATATGCAAGTGACTGATTGCAACACAATTTTGAATGTGCAAGAATCTGGTTTTAAATGTATTCAGGGCTGTGCTGCAAGGATGAGTTATATTTGGGTTTCAACCTTCCTACAATTCTACAATCACTTGTAAAAAAAAGTGTGTTTTACCTAAATCATACTATTTGTTCACAGAAGGACGGTAGGATACTATGTTCTCTCACACTACTTAAGATGGGCCTGTGCATTTCCTTCACAGCATGAGAAGCTTAACTTTAAGATATGAAAATAGATAATGAAATTCAACCGGAGAGATGGATATCAGATGTGGCATAATGATTTGCAAGCCATTCTTGCAAACATTTCCTTAATGCATTTGCTCTACTGGAACAGCTCTGTAGAATACTTCGCCACTCTTTCAAAGCAGTAGTGATGGAGGTAAAAAGAAGGCCAGACCCCTTGTACACACGGGAGAGAATAGGACATTTCTCCTTTGGCTCTCTATCTCCAATACCTCATGCCACCATCTGCAACTTAAAAATCCCACATAAAAATATCCACATGGGTGGTGGTGGGGAATCAGACCCAAGAGAGCTGTGCACTAAAATAACCCTCACATATCGACCCTTTGCTTTGAAAAATAAAGAGAGTTTACAGTCTTTCTGGCAGGGCTCCTGTTTTGGCAAATCTCCATGTGAAAGACTTTTTAGGGATTAATGCAAAGGTGAACAGAATATTTATTTTTAAGTTATTAAAGTAATATAGGGTTCCTTCAGTTGGGCAATTTCCCATGCGATCATTATGGTTTGGCCACTGTTTTTCCCATGTGCTTACACTATGGCGTTGCCATGCAGTATTGTCCCACCTTTTCATGAGTTGTTTTGCTATGAGGAAAATGCAGTACTTTTTGGCGGTCATGTGATGAAACTGCCATTGTCTCCCAATGTAATCCTCCCATCGCACGATGTCCTGCTTGAGTGGGCAGGTGTTGGGCGGTGCAGTGTTGATGTCAGTACTGACGAGGATCAGTTGGGAGAGTATCTTCCTGCTTCTCCACACCACTGCTCCTGCTTGGCTCCATATTTCAGGAATGCCTAAGCAGATGGGCAACGGAGAGGAGGATGTGAGCACATGCAACCCATTTCCATTTAAACCCCTCTCCCAGTGTACACTCAAATGAGAAAAGTTACTGATTGCATTTACAGGGACAATACTGACTTGCATGTGGAGTGGGAGAGACGCGGGCTTCTGAAGACACAGGCCTTAGCTAGACCTAAGGCTTATCCCGGGATCGTCCCGGGGTTGTCTCTGCCAGGTCCTGGGATATCCTGTGTGTCATTTACATGAACAGGGATGATCCTGGGATAAAGGTCTAGCTAAGGCCACAGACTCATGAACTTGCAAAAGGTCAGCACTTAACAATGAGAAAGGAAAACTTTTAGCCCTTTCTATTCATGCTCTATGAATGGACATGTTCCATTTCATGCTGAGAGAGGGGAGGGGCTACGCCAGAGGGGTGGATGTCCAATAACATCCTTCCAGGCTCCACCCACTCATGAAAATGGCATATAACGTTATGCATAAAAAGAAAAACTGACCATATAAAGACCCCATTTAAATCCTGAAAATAATCCAGAACAGGAAGAAGTGGTAAATTGCGAGAGAAAAGCGCTGTCTGAAGACGCCCATAATGTAGTTTTCTTTGTGGGGGAAACAGGACATTCAGGTTGAAATTCTACATGCATGTACCTGGGAGTAAGTCCCATTGATCTCAGTTGGACTTACTTCTGGGTGGACATGGATAGATCTTAGCTAGATCTAAGGTTTATCCTGGTTCGCCCCTGCCTGAGCACTGGATCCCCTGTGTGTCACCTAGATGAAAAGGTTTGACCCCTGGACGATCCAGGGATAAACCTTAGGTCTAGCTATGGCCATTGTCAACAGCCTACATAATTGGAATACTGGATTTTTAAAATGACTCTTCCCAGTCACATATCGGTGTATCTAATTAGATAGGAAGTGGTGGTTTTGGTGAAGACCTATCTCTCTTAAAGACAGGAAAATTAATCATTTTAAGTGCAGGACTTCCTGACTGTTAAGAGCAGTACAACAATGGAACCAGTTACCTAGGGAGGTTGTGGGCTCTCCCACAGTAGAGTCCTTCAAGAGGCAGATGGACAACCATCTGTCAGGGATGCTTTAGGGTGGATTCCTGCATTGAGCAGGAGGTTGGACTCAATGGCCTTATAGGCCCCTTCCAACTCTACTATTCTATGATTCTATGAGTATCCTTTGATACAGTATAAAACAACAGTATAAAAACAGCATTGTTAATATTAAATGTTAGCCACCTTTTTTTAAAAAAGAGAGAGAAATAAACACACACACTGTTGATTCTGTCAGATCAGGGTGCTGTTGGGACAGCAGGCAAAGTCTTCTACTGTTCCAGGTATTTAATACTTCTTTACTTGTGCCACAGCAAGTTGCTTCAAAAATCCCTGATTAATTTGCTATTTTTGAAGTGCCTTAGCAGGCCCAGATGAGCACATGGTAAAGCCAAAGCAGGCTAGTCTTACGGTGAATCACCAGGGAGAAAATAGTACTCTGTACTCTTAAAAGTACCCCTCCCCTTTAAGTTGTTGGGCAAGGAAGTAGCAGGGTTTGATACTGAGGTCCTGCCTGAGCACCTGAACCCCTGATGTAGTGCATGGCTCATCCCAGTGAGGCCATACACTGCCCAGTGATTCTGCTTCTCCTGTTATCACAGGGTCCATAAACAAGACTTCACTCCTAATTAACCTGCCACTGTACTCTGGAGTAAAACTCCTGTGGGGTAGGATGGAATACTAATAGGGTGACCCTATGAAAAGGAGGACAGGGCTCCTGTATCTTTAACAGTTGCATAGAAAAGGGAATTTCAGCAGGTGTCATTTGTATATATGGAGAACCTGGTGAAATTCCCTCTTCGTCACAACAGTTAAAGGTGCAGGAGCTATACTAGAGTGACCAGATTTAAAAGAGGGCAGGGCACCTGCAGCTTTAACTGTTGTGATGAAGAGGAAAGTTCCCCATATATACAAATGACACCTGCTGAAATATCCTTCAGGAGCCCTCTCCTCCTTTTCATATGGTCATCCTAGGAATACACCACTCTTTAACCAGCCTGATTCTATCAAAAGGTGGTTTCCATAAGTCTCTTCTGGATGATGTTGCCACAAGGTATGGCAATGTCCTCCAACATAACTACACTAGTCTTTTGTCGGATTAGCATCCATGTAGTGCAGCGGTGTTGAAGCTCTTTCAGTTTGAGGGATGAATCCCAGTTTAGAAATGCTCTCTGAGGCCGCCTTCCATTGGCAAGGAGGCTAAAGCTAAAAAATACCAAATACCAGTGTATTTTAGTTTAAAGCTCTTCCTGCCAGGAACTATACCTTAGGAGAGGCATTCTAACCTTTTAGAATGGGGAAAAACTGCACAAAAGCCAGGACACCCACCAGTGGTTGTGGGGAAGGGTCGGGGCTAGCAGAAAGGTGTGTGGTCATCTGGGGACCCCAGGAGGGCCAGATTTGGCCTCTGAGTGTGAGGTGATGCACCCTGATGTTTTTCACGGCCAGTCTCAGACAAGTCATCTTACCCCTTGCTTCAGTTCCCAATCTGTAAAATTACACTATAAATGGGAGAAGAAAATGCTGTCACCTACCTCAGGAACAGAGTGGGATTATTCATCTAAGGCTGCAAAGCCATGCACACTCAGTTCAGTAAACTCCACTGAACAGAGTGTGATTTACTTCTGAGTAAACATGCACAGCTTTGTGCTGCCTGTTTACAAACTGACTACTTTCGTTTCCATACTCATTTGTTTGCTAAGAACCTTGTGCAACTGCCACGAGCCCATCAATCGTTACAGAAGATTCTGGGTAGGGCTCACTCTCAGTTCAGGCAGGGCACAGGCCAGACTTGTTGGGCCTCAGCAGCACCCCTACATGAACAGCACACCCCAAACTCCCCAGCAGCCACACATTGCATGGGGATGTTAAGTAGTAGTTAAGGAAATGTATCTGTTCTTACTAATCTTCATGGAACTCCTAACATGTTTCCGGGGAACCCCAAGCCTCCCTGTAACACCATTAGGAAATCACTGGTCTAAGAAAAGGAACATCTCAGACCAGTTTAGAATCATGGTAAAGCCTCTCAGGTAATTCTCTGCTAATCTCCTCTGGACTTGGAGAAGTGTATATTAGCTCACACACATACTTCTTCACAAATACAGCTTTCCATACTTAGTGGAAGTTCAGCCTGTTCCCACCACCTTTTACTCTTCCCACCACCTGTTCCCACCACCCTGCAGCAGACATTCCTAACTGGCCCCATTAGGGTGGTTCTACCATATAGTCAGATACAGTTGTAAGACAAAAGGGTTTCCTATACTGGGTTCCTCCCTCCCACTCTGCCTTTTGAACTTGTATCAGGGGTGGGCAATTTCAGGAGGTCCCAGGGCTATTTCTGCCTCTAAGCCCTTCCACCTACGCACGGTCTGTAGTCTGCAGGCTGTAGTCTGCAGGGAGACCTGAAAATGAAATCAATTAATAATGAATTGATTTCATTTTCATATCTATCTATCTATCTATCTATCTGGGGAGGAAAGGCATAAGCAGCCACTACAGAGAACCAAAACTACCAAATTTTGTTTACTTGCAAGTATAACCCTTTTGGCATTTCATAGCAGCTACAAATGCCATTTCTTTAATTTTGAGGTCACCTCAAATTTGGTCAGTTGAGGGAGTGAGGGGGAGAGGAACACATATTGCCCACCCCTGTACTACATCTTTATTTATTTATTTATTTATTTAAGGATTTTTATGCCGCCATTCAGCCAAAAAAGGCTCTCATGGCGGCTTACAAAGGTATTTCTTGACAGTCCCTGCCCACAGGCTTACAATCTAAAAGACATGACACAAAAGGAAAGGGGATTGGGAGGGAGGAAGAGGAGGAGGGGGGAAAGGAAAGCAAATTCAGGCACTACAATCTTAGTTGGAAAGTTCAGCAGTTACAGTTGACAGCAGGAGGGAGGGGGCTCTCAGCTGGAGCTGGACCCAGGCACGGTGGAGAGGTGCCTGGCTGCTGCTTCCTCCCTCTCTGGTGGCCTCTGCAGAGACAGTTGGTAGCAGGAGGGAGGGGGCTCTCAGCTGGAGCTGGACCCAGGCACGGTGGAGAGGTGCCTGGCTGCTGCTTCCTCCCTCACTGGTGGCCTCTGCAGAGACAGTTGGTAGCAGGAGGGAGGGGGCTCTCAGCTGGAGCTGGACCCAGGCACGGTGGAGAGGTGCCTGGCTGCTGCTTCCTCCCTCACTGGTGGCCTCTGCAGAGACAGTTGGTAGCAGGAGGGAGGGGGCTCTCAGCTGGAGCTGGACCCAGGCACGGTGGAGAGGTGCCTGGCTGCTGCTTCCTCCCTCACTGGTGGCCTCTGCAGAGACAGCTGGTAGCAGGAGGGAGGGGGCTCTCAGCTGGAGCTGGACCCAGGCACGGTGGAGAGGTGCCTGGCTGCTGCTTCCTCCCTCACTGGTGGCCTTGAGTATTTGGTGAATTATCTGGAAAGGAAGATTGCTCTTAGGACACAATCAATACTTCTCCACTTCAGCTTGACAGAGATCAACTCTTACCACTTTTTAAAGTCACAGTGTATGGTTTAAACAGTGGAGATAAAAGCATCCTTTACTTTCACCGGCAATATCAAAACCAACGTTAAAGACAAAACAGGTAGGAGAAAAAGCTGCATTCATGGGTGCTTCCAGATTAGGCTTTTATGGTGCCATCACTCTGCCTCATTTATGGAAGTTTACAGGGATCCAGACATTATCATCTTGTACTTGTAGCCCTGCAATAATTTCCCATCACTTTTTTTCTTAATGCAGAAAAGGAGAAAAATATAGAATAGCTGCACAACGCCTTCTAGAGCTCCATCACATCAGCACTCTTGCCACATCTGGTATCTAGTATTGCAGCGTGGGACTCACACAACGTTATCCCTGTCCTGCACCCATCTTGCCTCTTTTCCTCTGTTTTGAGTATTATTTTGGTGCAAGGAAAGTCTGGATTATTTTCCCCAAGTGGATTGAAAGCTCCCTTAAGCCTCCATGTATTGTTGTCCTCTCACATTTTCCTTTGAATGGAGTCTTGCTGATGAAAGGGGAGGGGGGGCAGTTCTCTTCCTCCAGCAAGTGAATGGACTTGTGCTTAGTCGGTTGAATGAAGTTTTTACTGCTCCAACCCCACCCTCATTGCCCACAGAAACGGAGCCCTGCTGATGAAACGTTAAATCAGTAAACTGCTGGACAACAGCCAGGGCAAATAGTGGTGGAGGGGGGGAAGGAGCCCAAGAGTAGATCTCTATTTTTATGAACTGGAGCTGCACATTGTCAAAGTAAATAGAGTAGATCTCTATTTTTATGAACTGGAGCTGCACATTGTCAAAGTAAAGGAAAACAGATCTTCCATTAATGCAAACAGGTGGAATTTCACATTAGTGGAGTATCAGGTGTGTGTGTGGGGGGAAATTAAAAAAAACCCGAAAAAATCAAGAAATGAACAGATCTGCTTCAGACTTGGCATGGCTAAAGCCCTCCTTAAGAGCTATCACCTTGCCAAGTTTCCTCTCTTTATCTTTAAATATTACACAGACGTAAACGTTTTGGTTAGATGTTAATTCCAAAGCTACCTCTCACCCCACTCAGCCTCTTTTAAACATGGAGACAGACTTCTGAGTAAACATGTATAAAGTCTAAAACAGCAATATGGAAAGAAGTGCTCTGCAACCCTATGTTTACTTCTGAGGTCTTACTTCTGTTTACTCAAAGGTAAACATGTGAGAGCCAGTTGTAGAGGTTCGAGTGTTGTACTTGGACTCAGGAGACCAGGGTTCTAGTCCCTGTTCTGTCATGAAGCTCATTGGATGACTTTGGGCTAGTCACTGACTCTTAGGCCTTTGCTAGACCCACCTGAAAGTCCAGTCGGGAGGATAGGTGAGCCCATGCTGCAGCTAGTGCAGGCTTTGCCCCAGTCTATACATCAGATGCGACGGGCTAAAGGAAAGCCCCATTGCGGCCGCCATTTTTTAATTTTTAAAGGGCCGGGTGCACAAAAGTGCACAAGCGCCAAAGGTAAGGTTTTTTTTTAAAAAAAAGGTTTCCCTGCCCCCCTGGCCCCGATCTCCCCCCTGGCCATGATCTCCCCCTGGCCGCGATCTCCCCCCTTGCCCGGCTTCTCCCAGCTACATGCGAGTAAGCCGCGTAGTTGGGAAAAGCTGCAGAATGGGCTAGACCTTCCACGGTCCCAGGCTCAGCCTGGGACTGCGGAAATACCAGGCTACAAATGGAGACCATTACCCCAGGGCAAAGTAGGGTTGACCCCTGCCTAAACCCGGGATCCCCTGTACGTCATCTGCATGCACAGGGGCAATCCCGGGTATCAGCCCGGGCTAACCCCTCGTCTAGCAAAGCTTATCCTGCTTCACAGGGTTCTTGTGAGGATAAAATTGAGCTCCTTGGAGGAAAGACGGGATCTAAATGGAATAAAGAAAGAAAAAAGAGGTGTGCTGAGTGAGTGGTACAGCTGAATGAAGCACAGCTGAATGAAGCTCCTATGCTAGAAGGTACCTCTTGTTTTGAATGGTTTCCTGTTCCACATGCAGTTTAGCAAGCATTAGAGGCTGCAGGAAGCAACCGATTGTAAGTGTGTACACATTGTTTAAATAAATACTGCAGTATTTATAAATCGCTCTTCATAACAAATAATGATTTAAAAATAATAAGTAACACTACGAAAGCAAATACTAATAAAACAATACCCCAAACACTGAAACATCTTTCAAAACCAAACCAGCCCAAATATCACAAACTGTTCAGCAAACCAGACTCAGAGTTCTAATCTAAAGAACTCAAAGGCCTGGGTGAAGAAGTGCACCTTAACTAACCATCAAAATGGAGCTCCTAGAGATGGCTTCAAAGGCAAGGAGTTCCATAACGAGAGCAACGTGGTATCCGAGCAGGGCTGGAACATACCATGAGAGGTGCTCCAACAAGTATTTGGACTCCAAGCCACTTAGGGCCTTATAGTTCAACATCAATATCTTGAAGTAGCCTCAGGAATGAATAAGCAACCAATGCAGAGCACTTAGAATAGGTCTAATATGTCTCTAGCTTTGCAAGCCACTCAATAACTGAGCAGCAGCATTCTTCACCAGATGAACTCTCTGAACCACCTTTAAGGGTGGTTCAATAGTCCAAATGCAATGCTACTTAGGCAAAACTCAAGCACCATAGGGCTGAGCAGACTTCCTCCAATTCCAGTCTCTGGAAGTAGTCCTGAAGGAAGGCGTGGAACCACCATATCACAGTTCTCCAACTTCTACTTCACAAAGCCATTCTAGGAAGATACAATGGTCAATAAGAATCAACACGATCATATCTCTCTCTCTCTCTCTCTCTCTCTGTATAGTCATCCAAGCCCTTTCACTACCAAACTCAGCTAAATCCAGATTGAAATGGGTCTAGAAAATCCGTTTTATCTAAGCACTTTTGAAGTTGGTTGGCCACTACATGCTCCAACACTTTGTGGGAAAAAAAGGTGGGGAAAGGGATGTTAGCCACTGACTGGTAGTTGTCCAAAACCACAGGGAGGGTCCAGGTAGAAAAGCCCCATGAGATCTGATTAATCTTACAAGGTTTGCCTAATATACTGTATATGGTCAAGAGGTTCTTGGATGCTACCAATGATCTAAATCCTTTTGATACATAATACCAGAAGAATAGGTCATACGAAGACAAATCTTCATATGACCTATGTAGCATCAGTATGTGGATAATATCCATCTCTTCCCCACCCTCTCCTTTTCATCTAATCATAGAGAGAAAGGGAAAGTCCTAAAGTGAGGGATAATTAAAATGAGGAATTCTGCCAAATGTGGTCCCTCTAAAAAAAATCCTGACATGTGTGGCTGATAACTTTCTCCTACAGAAAGTAGAGGAAGGAACTAGAGGATCAACTATTCTTGAGTTGATACTGACCAATATGGATGACTTAGTGTATAAAGTGGCTGTTATGGGAACTCTGGGGGAAAGTCACCACATCATACTTGAATTCTTGATTTGAAAGGAAGCAAAAGCTGAGTGTAGTCATACACGTACTCTGGGTTTTCGGAAAGCTGATTTTAATAAACTCAGAACAAAGATAAGTAAGGTCCTATGGCAAGTGGCCGTAATGAGAAAAGGAGTCCAAGATGGGTGGGAGTTTTTTAAAGAGGAAATTTTAAAGGCACTATTACAAATAATTCCAATGAGGAGAAAAAATAGAAGACAACAGAAGAAACCAATGTGGCTCCACAAAAAGCTTAGAGATGACCTGAAAACAAAAAAAGGATACATATAGGAAATGGAAGGAAAGCCAGGCTACAAAAGAAGAGTACAGACAAGTGGCGCAGAAGTGCCAAAATGGCGTCAGGAAGGCTAAAGCTCAGAATGAGCTGAGATTAGCGAGGGATGTTAAAAGCGATAAAAAAAGCTTTCTTCAGATAAGTTAATAGTAAAAGACAGAGGAAAGTAATGGTGGTTCAACTGCTTAATGAGGATGGTAAATTGATAACAGATGACAAAGAAAAGGCTGAAGTGCTCAATTCCTACTTTGCCTCAGTCTTCTCCCAAAAGCGGGTCTATGACCCCCCTGGAGAAAGTGAAGCAGAAGTTGAGGGGGCAGGATTGCAGTTTGAGATTGATAAACAAATGGTCAAAGAACACCTAATTTCAGTTCAAATCTCCAGGGCCTAATGAACTGCATCCAGAAGAGCTAGCAAAAGAACTCTCAGAAATGCAGGTTGCTTACCTGTAACTGTAGTTCTTCGAGTGGTCATCTATGCATTCACACATATGGGATTTGCGCCTGCGCAGAGACCGAACCGGAACCTTCTATAGCTGAGTGGAACGTTTTTGGCGGGAACCCCTCCCCCAGGCTACCGCGCATGTCCATGGGGTTCCCGCCCTTACCTCAGTTTACAGGAGTCCGACATTGTGCCCCCATAAACATGAGTGTAATTTCAATAAAGTACATTCCACATATAACTGTGTCATTTGTAAGTTTCACACCACCAAGTGGGGATGGTGGGTGGGTTGTGTGAATGCATAGATGACCACTCGAAGAACCACAGTTACAGGTAAGCAACCTGCATTTCTTCTTCGTGGTCTCTATGCATCACACATATGGGTGAGTAGCAAGCTGACATATCTTTGGAGGTGGGTTGGTGCATCATCTGAAGATCTCCGAGAGCACTGTCCTTCCAAACGAGCAGTCGTGCCTCGCACGGGTGTCCAAACTGTAGTGCCTAACAAACGTGGACGGAGTGGACCACGTTGCAGCTCTACAGACTTCTGTCAAGGGAACACCTCTGCTGAAGGCAACAGATGTTGCGACAGCTCTGGTAGAATGAGCTGTCACAGGTTTCACAAGCTCTAGTTTAGAGATAGAGTAAGCGAGTTCAATTGTCTCTACAATCCAGCGTGACAGTTGCTGGCATGAAACAGGGAGTCCCTTATAAGGCTCACCACTTTGTTTTCCTAAAAATCTCTGTCCTAGCCTTGTAAAAGGCAAGAGCTCTCCTTACATCAAGTGTATGTAAAGAAAACTCAACAGGTGTTGTTGGATTCGGAAAGAAAGCTGGTAGAGTGATATATTGGGACAGATGAAAGGTTGACACTACCTTAGGCAAGAAGGCAGGGTCTGTGCGTAACACAACCTTATCTTTGTGAAAGATAGTGTAAGGAGCATCTATCTTGAGAGCTCTAAGCTCACTTGCACGTCTAGCAGAAGTGATGGCTACTAAAAAGACAGTCTTGAATGTTAGAAGCCTAAGGTCAGATAAGGCCATGGGCTCGAAGGGCTTCTTTGTCAATGTCTGTAACACCACTGATAGGCTCCATGGTGGAACGATACTCTTTACTGTTGGTATCATATTTTTAAGCCCCTTTAAAAATTTCCTCGATGTTGGATGTACAAAAGGTGTAAAACCATCCATGCCTCGATGAAAAACGTAATAGCCGCTAAGTGAACTCTGATGGAAGTGCGTTTGAGTCCCTGTTGATAAAGTGCCATAGGTATTTGAGAATCAATGACAAAGGGCAAGATTCAGGAGCTTGATCGTTTTCCAAGGCAAAAGTTTGAAATCTCTGCCACTTTGCCGCATAAGATTTTCTCATTGAAGGCTTTAGTGATGCCAACAATATATGGTCTACAGTTAAATCTTTGATACGAGGGGAGGAGTGGATGATATCCTCCATGCCGTCATCTTGAGGGTCGACAGGTTTGCGTGTCGAACCCTGCCCCGGTGTCGAGACAACAGTGTCGGTATCGACGGGAGTTTGATGTAATTCCCGTTCGACAGTCGAAGGGCATGGGAGAACCACGTCTGTCGAGGCCACCACGGTGTGACAAGGATGCAGTCCGACCTGTCCGACTGGATCTGGCCAGTACCTCGTCAATAGTGGAAACGGTGGAAAGATGTAAAGGAGATTTCCTTTCCAGGTCCTGGTGAAAGCGTCTCCTAGCGAGTGCTTTCCTCTTCCTGCTCTGCTGCAGAACTTGGAACAGGCTGCGTTTTCTTCGGTAGCGAAGACATCGACAGCAGGGAGGCCCCAATACCGAAAGAGATCGTCCCTTACTTCGGTATCGAGCTCCCATTCGTGGTCGACGTGAAAAGACCTGCTGAGGGCGTCCGCGATGATGTTTTCCTTGCCCGCTACATGGATCGCCGTCAGGTGAGTATTTCTCTTTATGCACCAGTTCCAAATCCTGAGTGCCGATCGATTCAGAGGATGAGACCTTGTCCCACCTTGTCTGTTGATGTACGCCACTACCGTGGTGTTGTCCTTCGCGATCAGGACGTTTCGGCCCTCGATCATTTGTGAAAAAGTTTTTTATTGCATTCTCCACCGCTAGCAGTTCTAAGTGTTTGATCTTCCCTCTGGGAAATAGGCCAACGACCCTGAGCTATGAGGGAGTCGCAGTGTGCTCCCCATCCAATCAACGATGCATCCGTCGTGATCATTACCGAAGGAGTGTTTGTTGGAACGGAACCCCTTCTAGGAGCGTCGACATCGAAAAAACCACCATTTCAGAGATGCCCTTACTTGCGTCGGGATCGACAGGTAAGTTCGCCGGGCATCGTGTCGAAGATCGAAAGTTCTTAAAAACCAGGCCTGCAATATTCTCATTCTGAGTCTTGCAAACCTGATGACTGCAGTTGTAGCTGCCATCAAGCCTAATAGCCTCTGAATCGTCCATGCCGAGACCTTTCGGCGGCTCTCAGTAGCGATGGCTAAATCTTGAAGGGTGCTTGCTCTGGTCGAGGGCAGGTATGCTCTCCCGTCCCGAGACGATAGGGTTACCCCTATGAAGTCCAGCTTCTGATGTGGGGTCAAGATGGATTTCTCGTTGACCCACAGACCCAACGAGTCCAACAGGTTGAGGGTGGTTGAAATGTCCTTCTGAAGCGTGTCACTGTTGTCCGCTACCAGAAGCCAATCGTCCAAATACGGGTATATGTATATTCCTTTTTGTCTTAGCTGGGCGCACACTACCGCCATCACCTTTGTGAAGACCCTCGGTGCCGTGGCGAAGCCGAAGGGAAGAACGGTGAACTGGTATTGAGATGTCCCGATCGAAAAACGAAGGTAAGCTTGATGCGACTTCCTGATGGAGATGTGGAAATACGCATCCTTCAGATCCACCACAGCGAACCGGACTCCTTTGTGTAGGAGCTGTAGAATAGAAGTAGCCGTTACTTTCACACCCGAAGAAAGAGGAAGGACATCGAGCTCGATGGCATACCCCGAGTTGATGATAGTGAGCACCCAGGAGTCCGATGTTATTGACTCCCATTGATGGTAATGTGGTGCTAGGCGGTTCGCAAAGGGAGGTGGATCTGGGATAAAGGAGTCAAACCTGCTGCTTCTTAGAGAAGTCGAGCTGACGTTTGTCCCGCTGGTATCTACCCTAGTAAGGTCGCTTCCTTTGGAGCTGTTGTTGCTGCTGCCTCTGTTGGCCTTGGTAGTAGGGCCGCTGCTGTTGTTGTTGAGGTGGCGGTCTTGTCCACTGTCTTGGCTTGTACTGGGCAGGCGGAGCAGAGAAACCCATCTTCTTGGCCATTGTACGAGCCTTGTATATGGAGTTCAAGGTCTCGTCCGTCTTACCATTAAATAAGCCCTCGCCATCGAAAGACATGTTCTCAATCCTGGCTTTGGTGTCATGAGCCAGATTGGCGGAGCGTAGCCAAGCATGTCTCCTCAAAGACACGGCCCCCACCATCGACTTGGAATGGCAGTCAACTTGGTGTCGCACTGTCGACAATTGTTGCCTGGCTATGGCTGAAGCTTTACTTTGGAAGACTCGTGCCAGCTCTTTTTTGTCCTCTGGGAGATGTTCACATAGTGATCCTATTTTCTCCCAGAGGAAGAGCTGGTATCGTGCCATGGTAGCCTCGTAGGCTGATGCCCTGATGCCCAAAGAGGCAGAGGAGTAAATCCTCCTGCCCAAGTCATAGCCGGTGTTTTCCAAGATAATTGAGCCGTTTGCCTTAAAGCATGTGGAATAGGGATGGCAAGTCGTTGGTTTTGGACTGGAAAAACGTCGTAGATTGGATCGACGACCGATTCATCTGTTTGCTGGATCCCCAGTCCTAATGCCTGAGCCATTCTAAGCATATGGTCAGAAAATCTGACCATATCGTCGGAAGGGGAAGAAGGGTCCTTGTTATGAACCTCATCTTCTGGTGAAGGCATCGATGGAGTAGCCGACAACCCCGACTCAGAATCCGATGGGTAATTATCCTCAGGCGAGGATACTGTAACCACCTGGAGATCTACATGCTCCGTCAGTACCGTGGTAACCGCGGCGGCCGATGCCGATGGCTGCGTACGGTGTCGAGGCGTCGACACTGTGGACATTTGGTGGGCGGGCGGTGGAGGCAGCGGTAGATGACACACCCTCGATGTAGGCGGAGGGTGCGCATAATATTCTTCTTGAGGGTACTGATGGTCACCCTGGAAGTATCGTTGTGGGCGATATCGACGTTGGAGGCCTTGTCCGTGGCCCTGAGGGCTTTTTCAGTTGGAGGGAGCTTAGCTCCGCATTTCACACATTTGCGAAATGGGGCCTTAACTGCCATACAGCTAGGCACCACGACCGAAGTCGCTGAGGAAAATCTAACTCCTATAATATATATATATATATATATATATATATATATTAAGGATAGAAGAGAAGAGAAACGTTAAGAAGCAAGAAATGAGCGAAAAGAGAAAAGATTTAGAGTGAAAGAAGGATTTTAAAGAGAAAAACGCTAAGAGGTTTGGTTCTATGGTCTAAGCACAATGGCGGACGACGAAGAACTGAGGTAAGGGCGGGAACCCCATGGATGTGCGCGGTAGCGTGGGGGAGGGGTTCCCGCCAAAAACGTTCCACTCAGCTATAGAAGGTTCCGGTCTGGTCTCTGCGCAGGTGCAAAGCCCATATGTGTGATGCATAGAGACCACGAGGAAGAACTTTCTATTATCTTTGCAAAACCATGGAAGATGGGTGAGGTGCAGGATGACTGGAGAAGGGCTAATGTTATCCCAATCTTCAAAAAGGGCATAAATTTATTTATTTATTTATTTTATTACATGTATATACTGCCCCATAGCCGAAGCTCTCTGGGCAGTTTACAAAAGTTAAAAAAATGAACATTAAAAACAGATATTCAAAAATTTAAAACCATCAAAAGCATAAAAACAATATCTATTTTAAAACAATATCAATTTAAAACAACTATTCTGGAAACCTGGGAACTACAGACCAGTCAGTCTGTAGTTCCATCCCTGGGAAAAATTTGGAGCAGATTATAAAGAAGTCAGTCTGTAAACTCCTTGAAGACAATGCAGTGATTACAAGAAGCCAGCATGGATTTGTCAAGAACAAATCCTGTCAGACTAATCTGATCTCATTGGGTAACCTCCCTTGGACTTTAGCAAAGCTTTGACAAAGTGCCCCATGATATTGTGATTAGCAAACTAACTGAAAGTGGGCTAGATGGAACAATAATTAAGTGGATCCATAATTGGCTACAAAAAAGTGTTTATCAAAGTTTGTTTCTGTCTTCCAGGGTATTAGCTGTCCCACCCAATTTTGTGTCATCTGCAAATTTGATAACCAGTCATTAATAAAAGTGTTGAAGAGCACTGGGTCCAGAACTGAGCCCTGCGGTACCCCATTTGTTACCTCCCTCCTTTGCAGTACTGCACTATAAGCTCCAAAGGATTTGAGGGAGGAAATTTAAATTCATTGGTTGGTGGTAGTTCGACATCGCACCCTCCCTCCCTCTGATTTTAATACATGTTGGCTACAGCCATTCCCCTAACCCTGCCTGGAGGTTCCCTCCCTCCCTCTGTGGCTCTTCCTTAGGAAAAGGGTGCAGAAAGAGGGGAAATCTTTCCAGCCCCCTTCCCTCCGTTTCTCTTCCCTCCAAGCACAGACCAAGGGGCAGCATGTCATGTTAGCAGTTGAAATCAATGGGATTTACTTTTGAGTAAAGTAAATCACATTGAAGATGCACAGCTTCGGATGTTCAAAGGAATGGAAATGCGATCCTACATTCCTCCACACTAGCAGACTATAAGCTCCAATGGATTTGAGGAAGGAAATGTAAAAAATCATAAAAAATCAATGGATGACCCAATCTGGTTCAAATTTGGCATGCTGAAAGCTCTCCTTAAGACCTACCACTGTGCCAGTTTTGATCCCTTTAACTTTAAAAATGAGGGTGCTGCTGACAAGGAGGGTGCATTTCCCACATTTCTTTTAAGGTGAAAATGGATGAGTTAAGATGGAGGAAGGATTTGAAGACAAGACACACCCCTTTCTTTCATCAGCAATTCTGCCCCTTGAAAACACACCCACAGAACACTGGATTCAAAATGAGGGATGAAAGTACATGTTGCAGTTTGAGTGATGTGCTTTTGCATGACCGGAAGAACTGTAGAATCATAGAATAGTAGAGTTGGAAGGGACCTATAAGGCCATCAAGCTCAATGCAGGAATCCACCCTAAAGCACTTTCTGCGCACCAAAATATTTCACTTCTTTTGGCTAAGAAGCCCAATTAAAGCAGGATGCATGGGAGTACTTCACAATAAAAGCAGATTATAAGCTGGAAAACTTCGGAGTCCTTTGGATGCAATTCGCAGTGATTGCACAGTATAATGCTGGTGTGATAAAGTTCAATATCTGTATTTTGATGGAATTAGTGCTCGGGCCTGTGGTTACATTTAATGATCACCATTTAATGATGGCTAGTTTCATTTACAGAGCCAGGGTGATATTTTTAGAAGATAGGTTAGTAATAGTGCTACAGCTGTTGGTCACAAGGACAATAATCTTGTGATAGTGAAAAGTATTGAGAATCTTATTGATTTAAATTGGACTCAAAACCCTGCCCCCTCCCACTCTCAATCAGAGACCTTGGGGTCAAATATGACAGAATCACTCTCTACTTATGACCCACCACAATCCATCACTGAAAGTGCTGGAACTTTTATGCCAGAGGAGAAAGCTCTACTGAGTTCATTTTCGACATTGCCAAATATTGTTCAGGCAGAGATGTTGGGAAGATTAGATCTGTTGAGAAACTGTTTAATGGGAAAACAGCCATGTGTAACAGAAGACACAGTGGATCCAAATGTAAGAATGAAGGAATGTAATTGGCTGATGATAGATGAAATAGGAGCTGAGAGACAAGAAATAATCCCACTGGGAGACAAATCTATGGATGGGGCTTTTGTTGACAAAATGAAAGGAGGGAGAGTAGAGGATGTTATAGTAGAAATAAACCGTCTGGCAAGGAACATGGATCTTATCCAAGTTAGGAGTGAACACACTACATCAACCAAGCATACAAAAGGAGGCCTTTTTAGCGGCACAGACTGGCTCGCAATGAAAAATTTGGGAGAAGAAGGTCTAGGATGTAACTAAGGGCTCATCTACACCAAGCAAGATATTCCACTATGAAAGTGGTATGAAAGCAGTATATAAAAGGCAGGACCTACACTACTGCTTTATAGTGGTACTGAAGTGCACTGACAACTGTTGGGGCCCATCTACAGCAAGCAGGATATAACACATTGAAAGTGGTATGAAAGTGGTTTATGGTCTGTGTCATATGGTATGTGTCATATGGCCCCAGCAGTTATCAGTGTACTTCAATACTACTATAAAGCAGTCGTGTGGCTCCTGCCTTTATATACTGCTTTCATACCACTTTCATAGTGGAATATCCTGCTTGATGTAGATGAGCCCATGGTATCAGATGATGTAGAGCAACCCAAAACAGACATAATTCACCCAAGGAGATCCAATGTTGGCAAATTGAGCCCCCTTAAAGATGAACAAGCTCCTGTTCAGCTAAAAAGGCCAGTTAAAATTGGATGACATAACTTGTCACATAATGTAAGGTTGGGGGACTCACTATCACCCTCCTCCCCTCCAGAGTACAGTGAGAAATCACAACTGTCAACTGATAGTGACAAACAGAATCCCATAATTCTACTGGTTAAAAGTCATACTTGGAATATAGCCAGCTGGCAGATGTTATCATAGTAATTATTTAAATGAATTTCTATCCAACTTTGATCTGATTGCCCCATGTTTAAGCCAAGAAACATGGCTTAAAACTAAGGAGGATAATTTTTTGCCAGAGTATAAAACTTGGCTTGACCTAGCCCGGAAAGTTAAAATTGCTAGACCGCCATAGGTGGTCTAGCAATTTTCATCAAAGAAGACTTAGGATGATGGGAAGGAGAACTGGTGACAAATGTTGATGTCCCCCCAAATGGTATAGTAGTCTAGCTGAATACCCCAAGTTCAACTTTAATCTTGGTAAATATTTATATTCCCCCAGTATATTCCCAATATTATCGCCCTGATGTTTGGTTCCTTTTGGAGCATATGATGGAGGAATTAAGTACAAGATTCCCGAATGCCCTAATTATTATGACGGGTGATTTCAATGCCAGAATTGGAGAAATACCTGTGAAATCTGCTGAATGACTCAAGGATGAATTTCAAGAGACATACTGGTGGCTTTCTAGCGATAAGAAAATATACAAAGCCGGTCGAAGTTTGTTGGGTTTACATTTGGGCTAGAGGTTCTAGGTCCTAGTGACACTGACCTTCTGGATTATAAGTAAAATATGTTTATTTTACACATATTTTACTAATAATGCAGGCAGTGTTATTGATTATATCTCTGTCTAGCCAAAATGTCCACCTGTATTACTGTAAACATAAGAGAAGATAGTGATCACTAACCTAGGCCATAGCTAGACCTCAGGTTTATCCCTGGATCGTCCAGGGGTCAAACCTGTTCCTCTAGGTGACACACAGGGGATCCAGTGCTCAGGCAGGGGCGAACCCTGGATGATCCCAGGATAAACCTTAGGTCTAGCTGTGGCCCTATATCAACCCAGTTAATTCTTGAATCTGATTGAACCAGTGACCCAGGCAGATAAACAGGCAGCACAGGGTTTGGATATAGTGCACAAGAAAAGATGAAGATGGCAGCAAGTGGATATAAGAAATCTTAATTCCTTCCTGAATTCAAATGTGGGGAAAGATTTGGGGAGAATGGTTTGCTTTTCTGAGTCAAACATAAATTCTGTCTTGTATGCATATCAGACTATTTGTCCCAAATTAAACCATTGTTATTAACCAGGGTCAGATCAAGTGGTGCAAGGATCTCCATGGTTTGATAAAGAGTGTAACGTGTCAAGGAAGTGTCTGAGAAAACAAATGAGAAAAGCATGTGACACTTCAGCTTGTGGAGCTTATACACTTATGCTCAAACTTAGGTGAGAATATAAAAAATTAATTATAACCAAGAAAGCTAGCTTTGTTGCCAGAAGCTGGGCAGATTTGGAACTAGAGGCCAGGAACAATATTCAAGCACACTTTTGGCAGTTAGTCTCTGGTAGACTAAGAGAATCAAGTCACACCTTTCAGACACCTATATATGCCTTGCTTTGGGAGGATTTTTATTTTTATTTATTTAAGGAAGAGACAAAAGATGGTAGAACGTCTCACATGGAAAATATCTTTGGGAATATCAATGATTTCTCTAAATGGCCTCCTGTCACCATACAGGAAATAAAGTACTTATGTAGTCATCAAGGAACAGTAACGCTCCAGGAGAGGCCTTGATGCCATCTGAGCTCTTCAAGGATAACACAGATTGGTGGGCTACTCTACTAGCTGGCTTATTTATCCATATAAACAATACAGGATGTATTCCTAATGGCTGGAAACTTAGCATAATAGTCCCACTATTAAAAAAAAAAGATGAAAGGGATCCTAGAAATTATAGGCCAATTTGTTGAATTGATATCCCTGCAAAAATCTATGCCAAGTTTCTTTTCCAGAAACTAGAGGACTGGGCTGAACAAAACTGCATCTTCAAGCAAGGAAGGTCTGTTATTGATACTTGTTTTATTTTGTCTCACTTAATATCAAAATATACTGCAAAAGGTGGACAGCTCTACACTACATTTATTGATCTAAGTGCTGCTTTTGACTCAATAAACAGAAACCTATGGGAAAAACTGCTGAAAACAAGTGGAGACTCCTTTTTCTCATAAAGCCTCTTTATACAGTCACAAGTTTAAAGGTTAGAACTGGTGTAAACCATGCCTTAACAAATAAGATTCCTTCAGAAAAAGAGGTTTGACAGGGCTGTATTCTTGATCCATTCCTTTTTAACTTTTATATTAATGATATGGTTCATAACCAAGATTTCCATATGCCAAAGGTTTTGGATATATCGGTCAATATCCTTCTATATGTGGATGATATGGTTCTGTTATCAGCTACACAAGTAGACATACACAGACATTTAAGAAAGTTCAGTGCCTACTATCAGAAGAACGATCTAGAAATTAACAGCATGAAATCAAAAGTGGTCTTTGGCAAGAAAAAGAAACAATAATTCTTAGACTCCAATGAAATAGAGCAGGTGGGAACTTTTACTTATTTGGGCGTAGTCTTTTCAGCTGTGGGAACCTGGACTTTATAAGCAAAGAGAAATGAGCTGAAAGCAACTGCTTGTGCTCAAACTTTGAATAGGCTTTTAAATTATAGTTACCCAGGCTCACCCCAACCAGTGAGGCAAAGGTGGTGCCAGTGTTAACATTTGTTGCAGAGATTTGGGGCTTTGCCAACAGTAACAGAATTGAAAGAGTCCAGAACAGGGGCCATTTCTCATAAATTGATGGATATGCAAATTATTGCAGAGGCTTTACAGGACATTCGAAGTGAACTTGACGTGCTTAAAAAGGTTGTGGAAAAGCAGCCTCAAAGTCAAAATAAATGGAGTACACAGACAAAGTTAAGGGAGAGGCCACCTCATCAGGACGCAAGTGAAGGATGCTGGCATTGTGGACCCGAAACATTTTCGAAGGGAATGTCCCCTTCGAAGGAGACATTCAGAAAAGGGAAACTAAGAAAAGCAGTGGTTGTGGGCCTATTCACTGCTTCCCAGTATGACGGCCCAATCAACGAAGTAGTAATTGCTGAGGCAGCAGGCTTGGGATATTATCTGGAAGGGAATTTTTTCGTGGAGGGGCAATTTTTGCTGGACCCAGGGGCACAAGTATCAATTGTGAATAGACAAATATGGGAACAAGCTACCACTGAAAGTGACAGGCATCTCAAACCCTGTGAGCTCATAGTCTGGGTGGTTAATGGAAGAAAGCTTTCCATTTCGCGAGTGTGGAATGCAGTCCTCAATCTGCAAGGCCTACAGCTGCCTTGTGAGTTTCTAGTGGCAAGAGAAGCTACTCACAGTGTAATAGTTGGCACTAAGTTTTTGAAGAAATATCAAGTTACTATAAATTTTGGAAATTGTTCTTGTTCTTTCCTTGGAAGACAGTTTCCCTTGTACACCATGAACAACTGTATGGAGGTGTGTGAAGTTGAAGTGAAAGGAAGCTCTCCATTTTCCTTCCATGTATAGGGATGCCAAGAATCCCAGACTATCAAAGCAAAGATTCCTCTCTACCCACTTCCCTATTACCCTATGGTAGTTGCTGTCAGTTCCTTCAGGATATGCAGCTAAAACAACCATGCAAATAAGTTCACAAATGTTACTAGTCCATGGAAATAATATAAAAAATATGAAATCCTATACACATTTTCTTGAGAGTAGATCCCTTTGAAAGCAATGAGATGCACTTGTGAGTATGTATAGGATTTCACTGTAAAAGAAGTAGAAATCACTTTTTTTTAAAGCATTGTTGGCTAATTGTCTGGCAACAGTTTCCTGGCAGATGACCAGGAAAATATTTATTTACAAAGTTAAAACTTTCAGTACCCTGAAATAATTTTGTTCCTTGATTTCTATAAATATCTTGGATATTTCTGTACATTAGTAGCCACATATGTCATCCCACACCACCACCACCATGAGAAACAGCAAGTCCTGAAAGCAAGGCATTGGGTGGGTGTGAAGAACTGTGCCAGCATGGGTCAAAGGCTTCTGGAGTGGTGCGCAGGCTGATGCCTTGCTGAAAAGATCCTCAGAGCAAGGCATTGGCCCGCCATTCCAGAGCGCTTTACCAGTCTCTCCCTTAGTGTGGCAGGAGAGAAGCCAGCATGGCTCTTCCTATGAGAGCCAGAAGGAAGCAGAGGATGGGAAGCAATGGCCACTTTTCAGAGCCATGCTGACTGCTTTCCCACAGCAGGTGAGAGCCCAGTGGAAGGCAGTCTGGAATGACTGCCTTCCCTATGCATAAATCTGAGAATAGGGTGGTGGGGTGAGCTGCAAGGTGGTAGAGCATACAGGATCTACCGCCCTTTGGGATCTTCCACCTGAGCAGGGGATTCATCTGGCCTCATGGAAAGATCAGCCCTGGGTTTACCACATGGAGCCTAAACTGAGTCCTTAAGGTGCTGATAGGAGCACCTTTGCTCTCTCAAATTGCTTACATCAAAGACAGTGGTTTGGGTGGCCATAATAATAACCAGATGAGTGTCTGAGATAGGAATTCTTCCCTGTCCCCCAATGATGTATTTTTCATGCAGATCCGATGTTTTTTAGGCCAGATCCCTTCTTTGTGGCTAAGGTAAACTTGTGTTTGTTTGTTTGCTGGTCTGCTACATAGGCACTCCTGCATACATTTGCCAAGCACTATAAGATGGACCACTTTCCCTCAATTTCTGCCAACTTTAGATGTAGAGGAATGCAAAAGGTTGTGCTGTAATGGCTGACCATGTTTGTAATCAAAGTGCAGCGGCAGGGCAGCATCCACTCTATGGGTGAGAGGAGAGGGGGGGAAACAACCCTGGCATCCCTGTTGCCATTTTCATCCTCCACTGCTCTAAGCTCCTGTTGGTGGCGGCAGCAGCAGCAGTTTCTACTCTGAGAAAAATTGAAAATACATGGAGAAGGCTTTTCAGAGGGCAACCTTAGCAGCATTCCCCCAGAACTGGGAGCAAGTCCCCCAGAACAAGCAGAAAAACCCCTATTGACCAGTAAATGACCCCATTATTCCCTATGGAGGGGAGTAGTATTGGCATCTGTGAGGGTGCATAGGCCAACAATCACTTAACCACTGCATGTAGGCATGTAGAAACTCAGAGCAGTTGCAGCAGCTAACCAAAGGAAAGGAGAAAGCGATGATGCTGACGCTGCCTGGGCTCGCAGCGTGTCTCAGCATCTATGACTTGGTTTTGCTTGCTTGGTTATGATTCCTGCCAATAGACAAAATGTTACTGGTTCTGCCTAAGTTGCTTTTCTTAATATTTCTTCACTTTCTTACTGCCTGCCTCCTGCTTCCCTTAACTTTTGTAACTTTATTTACTTACTTATTATGGCAGAGGTGTTCAACCATGGGTTGAAGGCCACATCAGACGTGACATGGTACAGCTTTCAATCCCACATTTGCAACAGCATGCTACCCCATTCTGCCCATTTTTAATGGCCACTTGTTATTTATTTATTTATTTATTTGCATGCATGCATTCCAAAGCTCTCTGGGTGGTTTAAAAGACAAAGCTTATTACCATAAAATACAATAATATAGTAAAATATTATATAAAACCATAAGTTTAAAAACAGAATAAAACTAGAGTAATAACTCTAGTTATTAGATCTTTGTACTGCAGGAGCAGTACAAAGATCTAAAAATGCACTAACACAATTTTAAAGACATCAGGGCTAAAATGCCTAAGAAATTAAAAAGTCTTCACCTGGTGCTGAAAAGATCACAATGTAGATGCCAGGTGAGTCATAGCCAGGATGCCATCACTGAAAAGGCACCTTCCTTAGTGGCCACCTGCCTCACTTCATTCGACAGGGCCACCTGGAGAAGGGTCTTGTCCCCACCATTATAGTAAATTATTAATGCCCACTTACTAAGCAACCACTGCTCCCGTCTTCATTGCCAACAAGCAGAGCACCAGACCACGTGCTGCCAGGATGGAGAGGGGGATGGGCTATCACAAGAAGGGTTGCAAGGGAAGGATTTGAGCAGTGCGGCACCTGGCAAAAGAGCCAAGCCAGGCGTTCCTCCGGTGTGCTGTTAGCATGTCCTCCAAAGGCTCTGGCAGCAAAAGCCCCACAGCCAAGCTTGGCATTGAAACTGACCCAGCTGTGTTTTTGGCCTGGCCTGGCTCCCTCTCACCCTGCCCTCAACCATCCCTCTCTTTGCTTCCCTCCCCACCTCAACTTTTCTTTTCAAAGGCTTCTTTTGGGGCAGGGGGTGCTCAGAAACTCCCATCTTGAAATGCACTGCTCCTTTGTGGTTGCTTGACAGAAAATATTGCCGAAGGAGCTGAAAACAGCAGTTGGAAACAGCAGGGGTGGGGAAAGGGAGCAAGTTGCCAGGTAACGGAAAAAGAATGTCGACAGTTATGGAATTCTTTCAACCTGACTGCTCTGGCAGTCAAGGATTTAAGGAAGCCCTTGAATCAAATGTTTGGATTATTGTCCCCTCATACAGCATCTGAGGCTCTGTCAAAACATTAGCTATATGCAGTGGTCCCCAACCATTTTTGGCACCAGGGACTGGGTTTCGTGGAAGACATTTTTTCCACAGACCTGGTGGGTGGGTTGAGGGGTTAGGGGTGGGCCGCCCCTTTCCTTGCCAGCTGCAGCCACCCTCCCTTACTCTACCCAACAAGCATCAGCCCAAGATGCAACCTGCTTCGTGTTTGGAGTGCCGACGGCACCTTGTGCCTCTAGCCCATCCACGTGCAAGGCCCGCTCCTGCCTGCAAGTGGCGGCAACGTCCAGGGTCGCGCCCGCCTGGTCGCGCCTGCCTGGAGCTAGCAGAAGAACTCTCAGAACCTTTGCCTATTATCTTTGCAAAATCATGGAAGACGGGTGAGGTGCCGGATGACTGGAGGAAGGCTAACGTTGTCCCTATCTTCAAAAAGGGCAAAAAGGAGGAACCTGGGAACTACAGACCAGTCAGTCTGACATCCATCCCTGGGAAAATTCTGGAGCAGATTATAAAGAAGTCAATCTGTAAACACCTTGAAATCAATGCGGTGATCACTAGAAGCCAACATGGATTTGTCAGGAACAAATCCTGTCAGACTAATTTGATCTAATTTTTTGATAGGATAACCTCCCTTGTGGACTGTGGGAATGCTGTGGACGTCATATATCTTGACTTCAGCAAAGCTTTTGACAAAGTACCCCATGACATTCTGATTAACAAACTAGCTAAAAGTGGGCTAGATGGAACAACTATTAGGTGGATTCACAGTTGGCTACAGAATCGGACTCAAAGAGTACTTATCAATGGAACCTTCTCAAACTGGGGAGAGGCAACGAGTGGGGTGCCGCAGGGCTCAGTCCTGGGCCCAGTGCTCTTCAACATTTTTATTAATGATTTGGACAAAGAGGTGCAGGGAACGCTGATCAAATGACACAAAATTGGGTGGGATAGCTAATACCCTGGAAGACAGAAACAAACTTCAAAGTGATCTCTGAACTTGGCAACTTACCTGGCAACTTTGAACATCTTTGTCACTTGAGGCTCAGGTGGCCTCGGTGGCACGGAGTGCTTTCTACCAACTTCGGTTGGTGGCCCAGCTATGCCCCTATCTGGACAGGGATAACCTAGCTTCAGTTGTCCATACTCTGGTTACTTCCAAATTAGATTACTGCAATGCCCTCTACATGGGGCTGCCTTTGAAGACGGTCCGGAAGCTGCAGCTTGTGCAAAATGCGGCGGCCAGATTGATAGCTGGAACAGGGAGGTTTGAGCATGTAACACCGATTCTGGCCCGCTTGCATTGGCTGCCTATATGTTTCCGAGCCCAATTCAAGGTGCTGGTCTTAACCTATAAAGCCCTACATGGCTTGGGACCACAATACCTGATGGAACGCCTGTCCCGACATGAACCTACCCGTACACTGCGCTCAACATCTAAGGTCCTCCTCCGAGTGCCTCCTCCAAGGGAAGCTCGGAGGATGGCAACAAGGGAGAGGGCCTTTTCAGTGGTGGCCCCCCGACTGTGGAATGATCTCCCCGATGAGGCTCGCCTGGCGCCAACATTGTTATCTTTTCGGGGCCAGGTCAAGACTTTTCTCTTCTCCCAGGCATTTTTAACAGCATTTTAACAGCATTTAACAACGTTAAGTTTGTTTTTAATGGACCCCACAATTGTTGTTTTTAAATGGATACTGTTGTTTTTATACTGTTTTTATGTGTGTGTGTGTGTGTGTGTGTGTGTGTTTTTAAATTGTATACTTTTAATGTTTACTATTTTTAAATGTTGTAAACCGCCCAGAGAGCTTCGGCTGTGGGGCGGTATATAAATGTAATTAAATAAATAAAAATAAATCTTGATAGGCTGGAGTGCTGGGCTGAAACAACAGGATGAAATTTAATAGGGATAAATGCCAAGTTCTACATTTAGGAAATAGAAACCAAAGGCACAATTACAAGATGGGGGATACTTGGCTCAGCAATACTACAAATGAGAAGGATCTTGGAATTGTTGTAGATTGCAAGCTGAATATGAGCCAACAGTGCAATATGGCTGCAAGAAAGGCAAATGCTATTTTGGGCTGCATTAATAGAAGTATAAGAGCCTCGTGTGGCACAGAGCAGTAAAGCAGCAGTTTCTGCAGCTGAAACTCTCCCCACGGCCTGAGTTCGATCCCAGCGGAAGCTGGTTTTAGGCAGCCGGCTTGGGTCAACTCAGCCTTCCATCCTCCCAAGGTCGGTAAAATGAGTACCCAGTTAGCTGGGGGAAAGGTAATAATGGCCGGGGAAGGCAATGGCAAACCACCCCACTATAAGGCCTGCCAAGAAAACGTGAACGAAAGCTGGAGTCCCTCAAAGAGTCAGTAATGACTCAGTGCTTGCACAAGAGGTTCCTTTCCTTTTCCTAATAGAGTATAGCTTCGAAATCACATGAGGTACTGGTTCCTCTCTATTCGGCCCTGGTTAGGCCTCATCTAGAGTATTGTGTCCAGTTCTGTGCTCCACAATTCTAGAAGGATGCAGACAAGCTGGAGCGTGTTCAGAGGAGGGCAACCAGGATGATCAGGGGTCTGGAAACAAAGCCCTATGAAGAGAGACTGAAAGAACTGGGCATGTTTAGCCTGGAGAAGAGAAGATTGAGGGGAGACATGAGAGCACTCTTCAAATACTTAAAAGGTTGTCACACAGAGGAGGGCCAGGATCTCTTCTCGATCCTCCCAGAGTGCAGGACATGGAATAATGGACTCAAGTTAAAGGAAGCCAGATTCCAGCTGGACATTAGGAAAAACGTTCTGTTAGAGCAGTGCGACAATGGAACCAGTTACCTAGGGAGGTTGTGGGCTCTCCCACACTAGAGGCCTTCAAGAGGCAGCTGTCCAAGCATCTGTTGGGGATGCTTTAGGGTGGATTCCTGCATTGAGCAGGGGGTTGGACTCGATGGCCTTGTAGGCCCCTTCCAACTCTGCTATTCTATGATTCTATGATTCTATGGTCCCTGAGGGGGAGGAGCAGATCTGCGGCAGCCTCCCCACTCCTGCCGCTGCACCCAGAAGCCACTCTCGCACAGCGGCTCTGAGAGATGCTGGAGTGGGGGCAGGCGGGCAGCTTTAGAACAGCGCGCCTGGAAGTCGCTCTCTCAGAGCGGCTTCTGGCCGGGTGCGCTGTTCCGAAGCCACCCACCCCCAGCCCAGCGTCCTAGCTTTGCTTCGGCTGGGCAGGCGAGATGGCGCCCCGTGCCCAGGTACGCTGGGGTGGGTGTGGGGTGGGTGGGTGAAAGCAGCTCACCTGCGCAGCCTGGTTCCTAACAGGCCACGGACCAGTACCGGTCCGCGGACTGGGGCTGGGGAGCCCTAAGCTATAGAGACTAGAATTTCACCTTCCTTACTCCTGTTCATCGCTGTTCCTATAAGGCATGTTAACTTGCTTGTATGAAACAAGCCATCCTGATCTTTCCAGTTTCTATTTCGCCATCGACCTGGAATAACCACCTCACTCCTGGGAGGTATGACAACATCTCCTGCAAACATAATTTGTATCTCCTCAAACCAAGCCCATTTCTCAGGGGGTTTCCATTCCACAGATTGCAGAGATAGCCACTTCCCAATTTAGCTAGAGCACTCTGTCAGCCCAGATAGTTTCCCAATTGGGGAAGCTTCCAGGCTGGGTTATTGTTGTTTTGGTCCAGTGGCTGTATTGTGTTTAAAATGTCCCAAGAACAGCTGGGGCAGCAGACACCTGTTGCTGTTTCACTGTTGTACAACAGCTGAGGGCTGCAACAGGCAATATATTCCCTTCCCTTTCCAAGGCCTGCTCTGAGACCAATGTTATTTATTTGTTTGTATATTCTATTGCAGACTGGCAGGATGACATGCATCTTTCATAATAAAAGACAACACATTGGAGAAGTAAGAACTTTACACAAAATGCTGTGATGATAAAATGAACTTTAACTAGCGATAAGAAGCCCCATTCTATCCTTGGTCCTCTAGCCCAGTTCAATCTCCTCTGAATGGCAGTGAGTGCCTCTCAGATCACCATGCCTTTACCAGAACTGCTGCTAGATAGCCTTTAACTGGAAGACGTTGGGCACCTTCTATACACAAAGCATGTGCTCTGATATGGGGTTTGATTATTTGATTTTCTGCACACCTTCACACTTTGTTGAAAAGATTGTGTCCTACTTGAGTTTGGCCAGTAAGCACTTTATTTTATGAATGGAGTCTTGCTGGCTCTTTCCAATGGTGTTCCATTTCACACTATTGAAAATGTTGACAAGTTCTGAAAGCAGCTGCCCACACTCCTGGGTGGTCACCACAGTGCTGCAGCAGGAACATGGGCTGTATCCTGGGAGGCAGGTACGACTTTCCTGTGAAGCCCTCTGTTAGTGATAGAAATATTGTAAGCCACATTGAGAACATGTTTATGGCATGACATATTTTAAATAAATAGATCAAGCAAGCCCTAAGTAAAGGCAAAAAGTTGTGTCCCTCAAGGTATGAAAAAGGAGACGTTGGGAAACTGCAGACCATCTCCCGTGTAATGTTGGGAGAAATGGCAACTCTCTTGGATTAGATATTTATCCCAGTGTAAATGTCAAAGAAAATGAATGTAGCCCACTAAGCCATTGCAAACCCACAGGGTTTCCAGAGATGCATAAGGAAATCTGATTCATGTCAGAAAGGGGGTTGTGTTTCCCTTAGCAACTGTCCAAGCCTCTTTAGGAAATCTTAGATTCTTCTTTGGGAATCTGTTTCACTAATCTGTTATGAGCAAAGATCACTTGCATGAAAGACAATTGAAAGGCTACATGAAGAGCTGAGAGCGTTCACTACAGAAGAGGCAAAAATTGGAAAGGCTATAAAATACATACAAACACTGAAAACTATCAGCCACATTTCCCTTGCTGGAGGAAAACCATCTTCAGATCATGGAATTGATCTGGGCCACAGGTCTGGAAAAGGGGATATCATTACAATCTGGAGTAAATAAATAAAGTAGTCTTTTTTAAAAAAATACTTATGACCCTAATAAAATTATTAGCCATGATGGCCATCAGTACTGAGCAACTTTCATTAGAAAAATCTTATTAGGGTGAAAAATCCCAAAACACATAATACTAAGTAGTGCAGAACACAGCAGCTCAGCTGTTGTCAGGAGCTGCCTCATTTGAGTTTGTGGGCTCTCCCACACTAGAGGCATTCAAGAGGCAGCTGGACAACCCTCTGTCAGGGATGCTTTAGGGTGGATTCCTGCACTGAGCAGGGGGTTGGACTCAATTGCTACTGAGAGACTCCATAAAGAGGCTTGATTTGTCATGGTAGTAGTAATAATTTCAGCCTTTACTGATATTGTTTTCTCATTTTTGTTTTCAGTGTGAAGATGTTCATCATCAGACATGGTTACTAATTTCCAGCTATACTAACCAAGAGATTCTCTCATCCTGGTTTGAACACTGTCAATCACTGGGTACCAAACACAGCTCTACACACTGTTCTAAAAGACAGTTTCAGCTGTCAGCCTAGCCAGACTGGTTAAGTTTCACCCAACAAGCTAGAGCACACTTATAACATTAACATTGCAAGCAGGGATGGCTGGCCCATACCTCTGCATCCTCCATAATCCTTAATTCAAACATGATGTGATTCATATGCAATTCCTACACCTACACACTCTCACACTGCAGTGTCTCTGGTGTTGAAGAAGCAATGGTTCACACAGTCTTTTGTGTTTTCCAGGGGAATTCAGCAATGAACTCATTAAATCACCAACTTGGTGTGACAGAATGTCATTTAGCTGCTGTTGCTGTTGCCATGGAAATCTACGCTCTTGCATAGAGATCTTCTTTCTGCATTGGACCTGTAATTACCATCAAGCTCAAAACATCCTCCTCCATTCCCTCCTGCAGAGCTACAACATCCTGCACCATCTTAACAGCCAGTGTGCCACAACAACAACAAAAGCCATTTGGGCTCCTCCCCCTCCGAAATTACTCTCTTATGACTCCCAGTATATTTAGCGGATTCATCCCATCTTCTACATTTACTTTGCCAACCTGGCTCACTTCCAATGCCTTTCCAAGAAAGGTTTTGCAATAGTGACAGCACAGAAGGCTGGTAAAGATTTTTCTCAACAATGCATCCTTTTTGCCCTCTGGTTTTAATAATGCCTTTAAAATGTTAGAATAAGATTCAATTACCGATATAAAAACATGCACATCCTAAAACAGTAGCCCTTTCTCATCTTGATACTTAGGAATCAAACACTACACAGAAGCAGCAAAAGATTTATTTTGCTGTTTGTCCCTCATTTTAATGCTTTGTTTCAGCAGAAAAAACTCTTTTATTACTGCTCTAAGGGAAGCACATAGAGTTTATATCTTATTCCATATTAATTCCTCAGGTATACCTCTATCTTCAAAATAAGAAAGCATATCAATATGCTGATGACACACAGCTCTATCTCCCTGTGACAACTGAATCAGGTGAGGCTGTGCGGGTTCTGGACCAGTGCCTAGACTCAGTAATGGGCTGGATGAGGGCCAATAAACTGAGACTGAATCCTGGCAAGACAGAAGCCCTGTGGGTGAGTGGTTCTGGATGGGGTTGCACTGCCTCTGAAAGAACAGGTTCGTAGTTTGGGGGTACTCTTAGACCCATTTCTGTCATTGGAGACTCAAGTAGCCGCCACAGCTCGGAGTGCCTTTTACCATCTTCGGTTGGTTCGCCAACTACGTCCTCTCCTGGACAGGGATAGCTTGGCCACGGTGGTACAGGCATTGGTAACCTCAAGATTGGATTACTGCAACGCACTCTATGTGGGGCTGCCCTTGAAGCTGCTCTGGAAGCTGGAGCTAGTGCAGAATGCTGCAGCTTGGCTGTTGTCTGGAGCTGCCCCTTTCCAGCATGCAGGTCCTTGCTGAGGGAACTGCACTGGCTGCCTATTTGATACTGGGCCAGTAGTACTTGTGTACAAAGCCCTAAACAACTTGGGATCAGGATACCTGGGAGAGCGCCTTCTCCCTTACCAACCTGCCCGGTCACTGAGGTCATCTGAGGGCCTGCTCCTGGTGGTTCCACACAGATCCATCCTCCGATTGGAATCCACCAGGGGAAGAGCCTTCAGCGTGGTGGCGCCCCTCCTGTGGAACTCCCTGCCTCTGGAGGTCAGGCAGGCTCCAACCTTGTACTTGTTTCAGCGCCTCCTGAAAACATCTTTATTCCAAGAAGCCTTTCCTTAATATGCAGCCTTGATTCTCTGTTTTTGCTTCTTTTAAATTTTGTTTTAACTGTTTTATTCTGTTTTTATTTTCATTTTATCTTGTACACCACTCTGAAATTTTTCAATGGGGAGCGGTATACAAATATTCTAAATAAATAAATAAATAAATAAATAAGTATCTAGTAGGCTCATTAAATGAGGATGCTGTTATTGGCTGCATTTGATGAGAGCCTGATATTCCAACAGAGAATCTCATAGGGCATCCACTGCTGAAATATTTGGAGGATTTTCAACACAGAGAGAATTCTATCTGCCACACACAGTTTCTCTGAAGACTCCAGATAAAAGCTGACAGCTTAGAGGTTTTTCTCCCTACTGCACTACCATGTCCTGAACTGAGGTTACACTAAGCTCTACAGGTAAGCTCAGCCTCAGATCAACATGAGGGGATAGCCAATGAGATGATGGCACACTGAGATAGTTATACAGCCTGGGATGGACAGCTGACGATCTGCAGCAGTCGCCAATACACTTGCCACTTATGGACTGAGAAGCTCAACTCTTGTTTAAACAGAAAGCAAGCATATAGCCCTCATTGGTTTTGGAGAGAAATGGAGGTGTGAGAAATTTAACAGTGGCACCCAGCTGGACTATTGGTCCTTCAGTGCCAGAGGCTTTAAGGTTGGGGCTGCACTGAATATTATTTGATGTTGATTTGCAGCACCTGGTGAAATTCCCTCTTCATCATAACAGTTAAAGCTGCAGGAGCCCTGCTCCCTTTTGTATCTGGTCACTCTACAACTATGTAGTTTTCTGTCATAGATATAGTAAAAACAATTTAATTTTAAATTGCAGCTCGGCTCTCTGGAAGATGCAATTTCCAGGTAACTCCTGGTGGTGGCAGCTCTGGGCTACGGAAGGGAGGAGTGGAAGTGGGCCAGGGAGGAGAAATAGCTGTGAAGGAGAGGTGAGGGGGTTGCAAGCGGGGAATGCGGAGTTGGGGCTCCCATGGACTCCCAGTTGGCCTTGTGGCCAGCAAGCAGGGCCGGTGCCAGACTATTTTGCGCACTAGGCAAGGCAAGCTACTTGCACACACACACACACACACCAAAAAAATTGTTGGAAATATGTGTTATATCCAGTCCATGCAATTGGTTGTTTGCTCACGATTATTACCAAAGCACTGTATATTGTATAGAAGTGAGGCAGAGTTTACAGCAGGCGAAGCCTCACTAGTGATACTGGAGGTCTGCCTTGGTGTCAGCAAAGGTGATGAATTAGACTTTAAAAGGTAGACTGTCTTCAGGGCCCATTTGGCAATTTGATAATCTTTTCCTGGGCACTACCACAAAATGGCTGCCATGGGCTGAGGTGGGGTGTGAACACACTTAACAATTCCTTTGAACCCACAGTTATCAGCACCATAGGAAAATGTGTTAATTTTTTTTTAAAAAAAATCAGAGGGGTAGGGGCACCTTGTTTTCTGGGGGCACATTGGCACCATGCTGCTTACCCCCCAAATAAGAGCCTCTTAGAATTCACTTGTGAAAAAGTTCCATGCATATGTCGCTTTCCCAAGATATACATTAAATTCAGAATTACAAGGATGGGATTCTTGATACTAAGCTCTTCGCTAACTCATAACAAGTAGTCCATCAAAATATGTATACTTTCTAATAAAATGTAGTAGTAATAATTAGGGGTGTGCACAGACCCCCCCATCTGCTTTGTATCTCGATCTGCAACTTATGGATCGGGTCCTTTCCGTGCCGATCTGCCAGTGGTCTGCTTCGCTTTGCTGCGGAGCTCCGGATCTGAATCGGAGCTCCACAGCAGTGGCGCCACCGCCAGGTAAGGCCCCCTCCCTCCTCCCCCTTACCTGCATCCGTCCATGGTCCAGCATCTGTTTCAACTGAGCCCGAGGACTCAAACAGGAAGACCAGGCTGCAGCTGTGGCCTGGTCTTCCGGTTTGAGTCCTCGGGCTCAGTTGAAACAGACGCTGCCGGACCACGGATGGACGCAGGTAAGACCCTGCCCCCCTACCTGGCTCCACCGCCATCACCGCACGCACACGACTTACCTGGGCTGTCACGGCCTGTCACCAGCTACTCCGCTTGGGGCCTACACTTCCGGGTTGAGCCGCAGGCTCTAGTGAAGCCGGTGACGAGCCACAACGGATCAGGTAAGACCCCCCTCCCCTTGCCTCCTTACCTGGCTCTGCCACCGCTGCTGCACAGGCGGCGGCAGTGCCAGGTAAGCCCCCCTTACCTTTTTCGGAGCTCCGGATTGAGGCGAAGGATCCACCTTCATCTTGAACTGCTCCGCGACACTGCCCCCCATCCCCTTCGCCTCCGCCTTAAGGGGAGGCGAAGCACCCTGATCCACTTCTGCTTCTCTGATCCGAAGCGAAGTAGAGCACAGCCCTAGTAATAATAATAAACGTTTGGAAGAAAGCAGCTTGTCTGTGGACGCCCTGCTGAACTTTGATCTCCTGCTATATGGACACCTACTAAAGTCTGTGACTAGAAAACAAGGATGGCAAAAGTGTACCAAGGTTTCAGATTGAAAAGGGACAAAAGCAGAGTGAGAAAAGGAGGAGGACTGGAAAGGGGAGAAATTGTCAGCAACCACCACCACAATAATAATAATAATAATAATAATAATAATAATGTTGCCAGGGTATTTATATCCAGTCCGGGTTTTGCAGGCGTCTCTCCATAGGCAGAGTTCTCTGACTGCTTAGAACGGAGTCAATTCCATGCCTTTTTCTTCCTCTCTCTCTCTTTTCCCCTCTCCCTAACTTCCCCTTCTTCTTCTTCCTCACTTTCCACCACCAGAGAGGGGGCAGATGGTGGCTAAATTCCGGTCTGGGTTTTGCACACCACCTGCCCCTCTGTTAGAAATAGGAAAATTCAGTAATCAAGGCAAAGGGGAGGGGGAGAGAGAGAGAGGAAGGGAAAAAATCCCAGATCAGGGCAGCTTTGATGGTGCATGCGCACCACAAGTCTCCATCCCAAACGCACACATTTCCCTGTACTTGGAAAGTCACCCAAAGCAGCCCCAAGTGCTTTTGCTCTCACCTTCCTGCCCCCACTGCGGCCGGGCCCAGGCCTTCCCTCCCCATGGAGGACCCCCAGCCCCTCACCTTTACACTTTTTCCATGGCTTGTCCCGGCGAGCGCCCAAGCCGCTGCTGCCAGTGCTACTCCAGCAACTCTCTCTCTCTCTTTCCCCAGGGCACGCTGGGGTTTTGGCAAGAGGAGCTGCACCTGGAACGGGGGGGGGGGCATTGTATGGAGGGAGGGCAATGCAGTTGGAAAGGTGGCTGTGGCTATACTGGGGTGGGGAGGATGGAAGGGAGGGGTCATGGGCAGAAGGTGCTTTGCCACTGGCAGAGAGGCATTTACAAATGGGGAGAGGGTCACTTTGCATGGCATAGTCTGCTCCCCTCTGAGGTCTGCGCCCTAGTTGGCTGCCTAGTTGGCCTAATGGTAGTGCTGGCCCTGCCTGAAGCACCCCGAGTTGAATTGGCGCCATTTCGGAGGCTCCAAAACGGCCTCTGATGCGAGTTGAGGAGGCTGTGCACAGCCATAGCAAGTTCCCCATTTTCAGGGCATGGAGCCCATTTGTGGCCCAGCGAACAGGAGCCCAAGCTGCTGCTAGTGTTGCAAGAGACACTGGAGCTGGCTGTGTGCTTGGCATGCTTCCATGGGTGTAGCTGGAGGTAAGCATGCTGCAGGATGGCTGCTCGGCACTGTCGGCTGTGCTCTGCACCACTGGGTTGGCCCTAGCTGACATGGGAATTGAGCGACTATGTGTGTGTGCAGCTTGTCTTCCTGGGTCACCCACAGCACCCAGTCCAAGCCAGCCAGACCCCATGGCAGATGGGCAACAGGAACAGCCGCCACCACCAGCTCCCTGGGAAAAGTGCACTGGGGACCCACTGGGTAAAAGAGCCAATAGGTGCCATACTGGCACCTTCATGCCTGCCCTGGATATTTTCTCAAATTTCTCAAATCCCAACCCCCCTGGGCTCCCAAATAGGGTCCAAACACTGGGGAAATCCTGACATATGGTCACCATAGATAAATGGGTTTGTTATTTTATTCCAGTTCTATTTGCTACCACCATTTCTCTATCCTACTGCTTTGATGCCATCCCCCCTTCTAATTTCTGGTTGCTTCTTATTTCTGAATTAGTCACAAGGGCAATCCCAGCCAATCAGGGATCACATTGCAAATAGAATGATTTAACACTATATAACCAGATTCGGCCACCTGTCTGTGTTACTGAGGGCAAATGAAGCCAGCTGACAGAAACAGAGGGGCAATGCAACCAAATATGTGAATATTGTTCTAACTCTGTATTTTAATCTTATGTCAATTTTGCTGCGTGGTTTTTATCCTGGTTGTGCTTTTTATACTGTATTTTGTATTTGTGCTTTTAACCTGTTGGTTGTTTTATTATGGTTTTAATTTTTGTGAACTGCCCAGAGAGCTTCGGCTATTGGGCGGTATAAAAATGTAATAAATAAATAAATAAATAAATATTGTTGCAAAAAGTAGTAAAAGAAGGCACGGACTTTTTAACACTGCCTGAAATATACACCTAAAACAGCAAGTACTTTTGGTTCAGCCCTATTTAAGTTAACTAATAAAGAGTCAGAAGTGAGCCCCAAGAGTCTTTGGCCTAATCTACACCAAGCAGGATATTGCACTATGAAAGCAGCATATAAAAGGCAGGAGCCACACGACTGCTTTATTAGGGTGACCATATGACCGGATTTGCCCGGATTCGACCGGGTTTCTGATGGCAAATCCGGGAGGGGGAGGGGAAATCCGGATTTTTCTTTCAAAGAGCAGCTCTGATGGGAATTAACAAAAATGCTTATAACGTCGTCATTTTTTAAGATAAAGACATGAAACTTGGCACAATGGTAGCTCTTAGGAAGGGCTTTAGTCATACCAAATTTGAAACAGATCCGTTCATCCATTGATTTTTTAGGAATTTTTTAAAAATTGAGGTTTTAAAATTATTATTTTTAAAATCATCATTTTTAAAGATAAAGAGATGAAACTTTGCACCATAAAAGGATTTAGGTAGAGCTTTAGCCACACCAAATTTGAAACAGATCCGTTCATCCATTGATTTTTTAGGAATTTTTTTAAAAATGAGGTTTTAAAATTATTGTTTTTTAAACTGTCATTTTTAAAGATAAAGAGCTGAAAGTTGGCACCATGATAGCTTTTAGGTAGAGCTTTAGCCATACCAAATTTGAAACAGATCTGGGGCCAGTAGTAAACCCTGTTAACAACAACAGCAGCTTGCAATGAGTGAAGATACAGTCAGAAAAGATATTTGAGGGAAGGGGAGAATGCAACACACAGAGTATAGCAAAAGCTTCAAAGTACAGCAAAACCTACAAAAGTAGGAGTGAGTGAAGTTAATTTCAAATACATTGGATCTCTCATTTGTTCTTTATTTCAGTGATTTTAACGTTAAGATGTTATGTAGAACAGATTCGTCTTAAATGTGTGCTGTAAAATCAGACATGTGACCAAGGCTATGTTCGGGTGGGCATACCCTCTTGGTGCTGGACACGCCCCTTTGGGGGCGACCATGTTGTCCTCCTTTTTGGTTTCCAAAATATGGTCACCCTAGCTTTATAGTGGTATTAAAGTGCACTGACAACTATTGGGGCCCATTGACACATACCATATACTGCTTTCATACCACTATACCCTGCTTGGTGTGGCGCCTGCCTTTTATATACAGCTTTCATAGTGCAATATCCTGCTTGGTGTAGATGGACTTGATGGCCTTGTAGGCCCCTTCCAACTCTGCTATTCTATGATTCTATGTTTCTATGATTCTGATTAGGCCTTTTTCTCAAGAAGTATCTATTCCTCAAGCAACATATGGAATCAGTGTCTGGAAAAGGCTGACTGCAATCTGCATTTGTTTTCAGTTTCAAGCACAAAATATGGTCCTTCTTGGCACGGAAATTGGATTTGGGTTTCTGCTATGTTTTTGCTTTTTGTATTTTGAATCAACAGCCCCACCTAATGTCACTTTGTGAACTCCACAGCTTTAACCTGGTATTACTTGAATTGCCACATTTCTGACAAGCAGTTGAGTGTCAGTAAAGCTGGAATTTCCAGTTCTTGATTGAAGAGAATGCTAGATGAGACAGGCTTGCCTAGGCAGGCTTGTCATTTGCTCTTTTCATACTTTTTATGAAAACCTGCTGATCACAGGAGGGTTCCAGCCCAAGATTATGCCCTGAAATGTTTAGTTAAACCCTGTGATTAAGCAGGGATTTCTGTATCAGTGTCAAAAGGGTGCCACTGTCTACTTACTCCCCCTTTAACATTCTAAAACACACAGAAAATAGACTTCCTCTACAGCAATTCATTACTCATAGATTTTTTGACTTTCAAAACAAGTAATACTTCCTACAGTTATTATTATTATTATTATTTATTTATTTATTTATATAGCACCATTAATGTACATGGTGCTGTACAGAGTAAAACGATAAATAGCAAGACCCTGCCGCATAGGCTTACATTCTAATAAAATCATAATAAAGCAATAAGGAGGGTAAGAGAATACAGTAAGAAGAGGGGGTATTTCCTAGATACCAAGATAGGCATACACGATTAAAAGAAAGAAAGAGTCCATCTGATTAAGCTAAATTTAACAGAAATTCAGCAAGTTATTCTGTTCACTTGTTCTTGGGGCTTTGCATGATCAAAATGTGCTCTAATTGCAATTAGCATTTATATGACACTCCTTCAAGTTCTTTCTCAATGGCCCCATTCAGACAACATGCTAAACCATGCTGCTTAACCACAAAATGGTTAATGGAATGCATTAAGGACAATGCAGTCCGTTAACCATTTTGTGGTTAAGCAGCATGGTTGTCTGAATGGGGCCAATAACAAAAGTGTGATATCTGATCCACATGCCTTTGCTAGGAACTTCTCCTCTGCATTCCTGGAAAACATCCCAGTTTAGATCCATCATTGTCTGAGAGGCACTCTGAGAGCTACTCTGCACATGCTCCCACCTAAGTGGGACTTTGGATTATTAAGAACTTGTCATAAAAAGTACTGTCAGGCTTTTCATACACTTGAACTCTTGTTTGCTGTGGATTTCTTTGTCGTCAGTGTACTGGCAGACTTAGAATCATAGAATAGCAGAGTTGGAAGGGGCCTAAAAGGCCATCGAGTCCAACCCCCTGCTCAATGCAGGAATCCACCATAAAGCATGCCTGAAAGATGGTTGTCCAGCTGCCTCTTGAATGCCTCTAGTGTGGGAGAGCCCACGGCCTTCCTAGGTAACTGGTTCCATTGTCGTACTGCTCTAACAGTCAGGAAGTTTTTCCTGATGTCCAGCTGGAATCTGGCTTCCTTTAACTTGAGCCCGTTATCCCATGTCCTTCACTCTGGGAGGATCGAGAAGAGATCCTGGCCCTCCTCTGTGTGACAACCTTTTAAACATTTGAAGAGTGCTATCATGTCTCCCCTCAATCTTCTCTTCTCCAGGCTAAACATGCCCAGTTCTTTCAGTCTCTCTTCATAGGGCTTTGTTTCCAGACCCCTGATCATCCTGGTTGCCTTCCTCTGAACACGCTCCAGCTTGTCTGCGTCCTTCTTGAATTGTGCAGCCCAGAACTGGATGCAATACTCTAGATGAGGCCTAACCAGGGCCGAATAGAGAGGAACCAGTACCTCATGTGATTTGGAAGCCATACTTCTATTAATGCAACCCAAAATAGCATTTGCATTTCTTGCAGCCATATCGCACTGTTGGCTCATATTCAGCTTGCGATCTAAAACCATTCCAAGATCCTTCTCCTTTGTAGTATTGCTGAGCCAAGTATCCCCCATCTTGTAACTGTGCCTTTGGTTTCTATTTCCTAAATGTAGAACTTGGCATTTATCTCTATTAAATTTCATCCTGTTGTTTTCAGCCCAGCACTCCAGCCTATCAAGATCACTTTGAAGTTTGTTTCTGTCTTCCAGGGTATTAGCTATCCCACCCAATTTTGTGTCATCTGCAAATTTGATCAGCGTTCCCTGCACCTCCTCGTCCAAATCATTAATAAAAATGTAGAAGAGCACTGGGCCCAGGACTGAGCCCTGCGGCACCCCACTCGTTGCCTCTCCCCAGTTTGAGAAGGTTCCATTGATAAGTACTCTTTGAGTCCGATTCTGTAGCCAACTGTGAATCCACCTAATAGTTGTTCCATCTAGCCCACTTTTAGCTAGTTTGTTAATCAGAATGTCATGGGGTACTTTGTCAAAAGCTTTGCTGAAGTCAAGGTATATGACATCCACAGTGTTCCCACGGTCCACAAGGGAGGTTACCTTATCAAAAAATGAGATTAAATTTGTCTGACAGGACTAGTTCTTGACAAATCCATGTTGGCTTCTAGTGATCACCGCATTGATTTCAAGGTGTTTACAGGTTGACTTCCTTATAATCTGCTCCAGAATTTTCCCAGGGATGGATGTCAGACTGACTGGTCTGTAGTTCCCAGGTTCCTCCTTTTTGCCCTTTTTGAAGATAGGGACAACGTTAGCCCTCCTCCAGTCGCCCGGCACCTCACCCGTCTTCCATGATTTTGCAAAGATAATAGACAAAGGTTCTGAGAGTTCTTCCGCTAGCTCCTTCATTACTCTAGGATGCAGTTCATCGGGCCCTGGAGACTTGAACTCTTTCAAGGAAATTAGGTGTTCTTTGACCATTTGTCTATCAATCTCAAACTGTAATCCTGCCCCCTCAACTTCTGCTTCACTTTTTCCAGGGGAGTTATAGACCCGCTTTTGGCAGAAGACTGAGGCAAAGTAGGAATTGAGCACTTCAGCCTTTTCTTTGTCATCTGTTATCAATTTGCCATCCTCATTAAGCAGCTGAACCACCATTTCTTTCCTCTGTCTTTTACTACTCACATATCTGAAGAAAGCCTTCTAAATGCTTTTAGCATCCCTCACTAATCTCAGCTCATTCACAGCTTTAGCCATTTTGGCACTTCTGCGCCACTTGTCTGTACTCTTCTTTTGTAGCCTGGCCTTCCTTCCACTTCCTATATGTATCCCTTTTTGTTTTCAGGTCATCTCTAAGCCTTTTGTGGAGCCACATTGGTTTCCTCTGTTGTCTTCTATCTTTTCTCCTTGTTGGAATTGTTTGTAACTGTGCCTTTAAAATTTCATTTTTTAAATACTCCCACCCATCCTGCACTCCTTTTCTCATTAGGCTCATTTGCCATGGGACCTTACTTATTATAGTTCTGAGTTTATTAAAATCAGCTTTCCTAAAATCCAGAGTACGTGTATGGCCACACTCAACTTTTGTCTCCTTCATAATCAAGAATTCAAGTATGACGTGGTGACTTTCCCCCAGAGTTCCCGTAACTGCCACTTCATCCAGTAAGTCATCCCTATTGGTCAATATCAAGTCAAGGATTGCTGATCCTCTAGTTCCTTCCTCCACTTTCTGTAGGAGAAAGTTATCACCCACACATGTCAGGAATTTCTTGGAAGGGCCACTTTTGGCAGTAATGGTCTCCCAACAGATATCAGGGTAATTGAAATCCCCCATCACTACATCACATTTCCTTGAAACACTGGCAATTTGTTTCTCAAAAGTTTCATCCTTGATTGGGTGGTCGGTAGTAGACTCCGATTATCATGTTCTTTTTATTCCTTGCCCCATTTATTTTAATCTAGATGCTCTCGATGGGGCTCCCAGTCTGATCCGCCTGTATTTCTGTGCAGGGATAGGTATTTTTAACATATAGTGCAACTCCACCTCCCTTTCTATTTCTTCTGTTCTTTTTGATAATAATGGCAACCCTGTTAAATTTTTAAAAGGTTTTTAAGAAGGATAAAGAATTCAGCCATTGTTACAAAATAAATGTCATGCCAATTATTATTAAGCAAATTGGAAAGGAAGGTCTATGGTTCTAAAATGCATTATTTAAAAGGAATATCACCTCCAAATCATCTCAACTCACAGAAAACTACAGCCACCCCCCTGACACACACACACTGCAAACATACACATGCATCCATTCATAGTAAAACAACCAGGCATCCCATTCACACATGAATACACACACACACACACACACACACACACACACTTAGGGTCACGTACTCCAAAACACACACACGCACACATCCATTCATTCAAACACCCCATGCACCCCATGCACCCCATTCACCCATTCTCTCTCTCTCTCTCTCTCTCTCTCACACACACACACACACACCTCAGTCTTACCTCCTACTTGCTTCTTCTCCTTCTCCTCCTCAGCTGGCATTCAGTGCTGGGGGGGAGCTGGAGGATGGAACGCATCCCCTAGCCCCCCTGGCAATCGCGCCAGAGCAGCAAAAAGGCTAAATCACCTGTGGGGGGAGGCGGGGGCTGGCAGACGCCTTCCCGGAACTCCTGGGATGCGTCTTCCAGCTTCTCCCCCCACGGGTGATCTAGCCCTTCTGCTACCCTGATGCAATCACACCAGTGCAGCAGAGGGACTAGATCGCCCCGGGAGGGGACGTGTGCAGCAGCCCCCACCCCTGGCGATGCTCTAGCCATCGGTTTGGCTGCCTTGATCATGGCAGCCCAGCTGAAGGCTAGAGTGGCTCTGGGAGGGCGGGTGCATCAGCCCTTGCCCCCATCCCTGCTTTTTGCCTGGACAAAACAGGGAAAATGGGGATTTCCCCCGATTGTGTTTGGGGGCCCCGTTTCTGGTCATGTCCAGGCAAAACCAGGCATATGGTCACCCTAGCTAAGACCCCAAACTTACTTATGCATTGATCAGATAGTTAAAACAGAATAAAATACAATAAAGCACAAGCACAATAATAAAGCCAAGTGGTTTTTTTTGTACATATCTATTTGGGTTGCCCTGCATGTTTTGACATATTGCAGATACAACATGACTATAAATTCAATTATAAAATGCAACTCTGAGCAAAGAACTTGTGTGAAACATCCATGCCCTTTCAAAATATAATTATACAAACACAGGAATACAAATCAAGCCATCTAAAGTCTAGCATGGTGACACTGGCCAAGAATGAGTACTTCCTGAGGTGTTTGGACATTCTTGTTTTAATTTTACTCCTAGATCCTTAAATTTTACCAAGGGTTCTAAACATCCATTCAATTTCTGGTGACCTGGGCTACCAAGGGCAAGATGGATGGATGATATTCTGGAGGTGACAGACTTGACCTTGGGGGAGCTAGGGGTGGCGATGGCCGACAGAAAGCTCTGGCGTGGGCTGGTCCATGAAGTCACGAAGAGTCGGAAATGACTGAACAAATAAACAACAACAAGCCATGGGGATTAGCTGATCAATTGCCAAATGTTCCTCTGAAATTGGAATGGATTGGGGTTTCAATTCTAGAATGGGCAAATATTGCTCAGTTTCTCACTTTGTAAAATGAAAACAATACTAATTGTTGGAAAAATAAATTAGAGAGGGAAACTGTGTTTCTCAGCCTAAGCGCCAGTGATAGGAAACAGTGCAACAAAAGTGGCCCCTTACTGTTCTAGACCTGTGCTACCTGCGCTTACTGTTCTAGACCTGTGCTACCAAATGTGATACATTCACTGGACCAGTGATACATTCACTGGACCATTTAAGGCTTGCCACCTCCAACACATTTTTTTAAAAAGAGCCAAGCTAAGACATTCTGACTACAGCTGTAATGGAAAGCTTTCTTATGAATGGAAAGCAGTTCCACAAATCTAACAGAGTGGGAGAGGCAATTAAGTTTTTAGTGTGTTGTGTTTGTTTGTTATTAGCTCAAAGGAGAGATGATGGGAAGTATCTATACAAGGTGTGACATGGTCCATAGCTAGACCTCAGGTTTATCCCTGGATCGTCCAGGGGTCAAACCTATTCATCTAGGTGACACACAGGGGATCCAGTGCTCAGGCAGGGGCGAACCCTGGATGATCCCAGGATAAACCTTATGTCTAGCTGTGGCCTCTTTCTCATGAATGCTAGGAACTTAAAAAGGATCTCAAATACCTTCCAAATTATGCAAGTCAGTGATGGGATTCGCATGTCATGATAAGCCATGGTGGTTTATTAGCTACTGTGAGTATCTTATATACCACCATGGCTTATCAAGTCATCTTGGAGTGCTTTTCCGCAACCAGGGTGACTTATTCAGCCAAAATAACCCACCCTGATAAACCATGGCCTGCAACGAGGCTTATTGAGTCATCTGATGCTCCATGTTGGCTTAAAGAGTGCCTACAGAGTCCCTTGACAAGAGCAGTCAAAACTGCTGCTTTGCTCCAGCAGTTACAGATGGCCAATGAGAAAAGCTCTAAACTGCCCCTGAAACAAACAAACAAACAAACAAACAAACAAAAAAGCAGCATTATATAGCACCAATTGCTTGATATCTATAATACAGGACCATGGAGCAGCAAATCAGTGAAACAGCACTACTGCACTATGGTGGAAACCAAAAATAAAGGGCAGCAGAAAGAGCCAATCGACAGAAACCCAAAGTATGCAATTGCGATTTAGCACTATTGCGAATTAGCAGGTTTTAACACCTAATTTAACTTAAATTTAAACTTTGCTGTTTTAATCTCATATTTTAACCTGTATTAATTTTTGCTGTGTGGTTTTATTCTGGTTGTGCTTTTTATATTGTATTTCATATGTGTGTTTTAAATTTGTTGGTTGTTTTTATGCTCTTCATGGTTTTAATTTTTGTGAACCTCCCAGAGAGCTTCGGCTATTGGGTGGTATAAAAATGCAATAATAAATAAATACATAATTTTGATTGGGTGCCTCCCTTCTAGGGGGAGCTGTGTATCAAGTTTTGTCCCAATCCTGCAAATTTCCAAAGGTTTGGTGCACCCAGGGTTTTCACACCTCTGAGTGGAATCGCTCAGGGTTTTGATGGATCATTGTGCCTCCGCCCCCCAGAAGCTGTGTATCAACTTTGTCTGGATCATGTCAAGATCGTGCAAACTTCCAAGGGTTTACTCCCACCACTTACTGAGTCAGAGGACTGTAGAGGGAGGAGGGGCGTGGACAGGGAAAACAAGCTACGTACAGTAGCTTATTTGCCTGATTATGTGGAGGATAAGCTAGTGTGAGTAGTTTAAAACTGATGCAGCAAATGCTCAGGACCAAGTACCTTGTGCAGGGATTGTTAGCTCAAACAGAGCCATTTTTTTTCAATCATACGCTACTTTTATCATACGCTACTTTCACACACATTTAAAAATATACAACTATATACAAAGCCGCAACCATAAAAAGGCATAACTAGCAGTTTAAATTGTTTTTAGTCTTCAATCAGGGTAACCATATGAAAAGGAGAACAGGGCTCCTGTATCTTTAACAGTTGTGTAGAAAAAGGAATTTCAGCAGGTGTCATTTGTATGCATGTAGCACCTGGTGAAATTCTCTCTTCATCACAACAGTTAAAGCTGCAGGAGTCCTGTCCTCTTTTGTATAGAGTGACCAGATACAAAAGAGGATAGGCTCCTGAAGCTTTAACTATTGTGAAGAGGGAATTTCACCAGGTGCTACATGCATACAAATGACGCCTGCTGAAATTCCCTTTTCTATACAACTGTTAAAGATACAGGAGCCCTGTCCTCCTTTCCATATGGTCACCCTACTTCAAGAGATTGTTTTAACATCAAACAACGCTTTCATGTCTGCCATGGAATCTTGGGGAATGGAAGAATATAGGTGCTGCATAGTTTTACATGGAGTGTTTGGCCCCACCAACAGCCTGCATAGACGTTTTCCCCTAGAACACTTTCCTATGGCTCTGTATTGAGAAGTTGGATATTTTTCAGGGACATATCTGCCATTACTGATCTTGACACTGTGAAACACCCTGGCAAACTTCTGAGAGATCCCTTACCACAGAGATCTCAAAACCAAAGCGGCAGGACACAGGCAGGCACTCTTGGAGAATACAAATGATCTAGACTTATTTCAATCTGGGTTCCAACTTGTTACAGGACTGAATCAACCACAGTCACCCTGTTGGATTACCTTGATAATCCAACAGGTTCTCTCGAACCTGTTAGTTCTGCTCAATTTCTCAACAGCTTTTGATACCATTGACTATAGTATCCTCCTGGACTGGCTCTGTGGGATGGAAATCAGAGGCACAGTGGTCGGGAGGGGACCAAGTCCTAGCCCCTCTCAGGGAGTAGGATGGGTGAGGAGGATGGGGCAACCCGCTACCGCAAAAGGAGCTGGTAAGATATTTCCTTTCTCTTTCTCTCTCCCTATTTCTGCCCCACATAACCCGATATCAGCATCAGCGAGCTCGCTTGGAAACACACCTTTCCTAGCAGTGCTGCCACCTGTGCCTCACGAGGGCACGGGGCTTGCAGCAGCATTGCCAGTGGGGAGGAGGGGGCCAGGGATGCCTCACTCTCACATGCCTTCCTCCCCTGACCACCCCTTGACTCCGTCACAGTAAATGTGCTGTTTCTCTTTCCCACTGTGTATGTGGTTGGAACAGAATTGCATAGATGTATAGAAAAATCGCATTTGCTCATAGCATGTGTCTCCCCCTCCAACTACTATTTTAGAAAATTCTTTGACATATATAAGCAGTCGCGTCAGGCATTTCCAGCGCAGTGCCTACAGTGTTTGTAGTCTTTCTCATGTGCAAGCACAACAAGCCCGTAGCTTTATGTTTATTTATTTTCATTTATTTATTTATTACATTTTTATACCGCCCAATAGCCGAAGCTCTCTGGGCGGTTCACAAAAATTAAAACCACAGTAAAACACCCAACAGGTTTAAACACAAATACAAAATACAATATAAAAAGCGCAACCAGGATAAAACCACACAGCAAAGTTGATTATAAGATTAAAATACAGAGTTAAAACAGTAAAATTTAAATTTAAGTTAAAATTAAGTGTTAAAATACTGAGTGAATAAAAAGGTCTTCAGCTGGCGACGAAAGCAGTACAGTGTAGGCCCCAGGCGGACCTCTCTGGGGAGCTCGTTCCACAACCGGGGTGCCACAGCGGAAAAAGCCCTTCTCCTGGTAGCCACCTGCCTCACTTCCTTTGGCAGGGGCTCACGGAGAAGGGCCCCTGTAGATGATCTTAAGGTCCGGGCAGGCACATATGGGAGGACCCGTTCCTTCAGATAACCTGGCCCCAAACCGTTTAGGGCTTTAAATGTTAATACCAGCACTTTGAATTGGGCCCGGACCTGGACTGGCAGCCAATGAAGTTGTAAAAGGACTGGCATAATGTGATCTCGCCGGCCAGTCCCTGTTAATAACCTTGCTGCCCTGTTTTGCACCAGTTGAAGTTTCCGGACCGTTTTCAAAGGCAGCCCCACGTATAACGCATTGCAGTAATCCAAACGAGAGGTTATCAGAGCATGGATAACTGTAGCTAAGCTATCTCTGTCCAGATAAGGGTGCAGCTGGTATATCAGCCTGAGCTGATAAAAGGTGCTCTTTGCCACTGAGTTCACCTGTGCCTCAAGTGACAGTTCTGGATCCAAGAGCACCCCCAAACTACGGACCTGATCCTTTAGGGGGAGTGCAACCCCGTCCAGGACAGGGCAAACATCACCTCGCCGGACAGAAGAACCACCCGCTAACAGTACCTCCGTCTTGTCTGGATTGAGTCTCAGTTTGTTAGCCCTCATCCAGTCCATTACCGTGCCCAGGCACTGGTTCAGAACAGCCACTGCCTCACCTGGGTTTGATGAAAAGGAAATGTAGAGCTGGGTATCATCCGCATATTGATGACACCTCAGTCCACATCTCCAGATAACCTCCCCCAGCGGCTTCATGTATATGTTAAACAGCATAGGGAATAAGATAGAGCCCTGCGGAACCCCGTGGCTTAGGTGCCACGGCACAGAGCAATAATCCCCCAGCACCACCTTCTGGAATCGGCCATCCAAGTAGGAGCGGAACCACTGCAACGCAGTACCTCCAACTCCCAGCTCAGACAACCTATCCAGAAGGATACCATGGTCGATGGTATCGAAGGCCGCTGAGAGGTCCAGGAGAACCAACAGGGTCGCACTCCCCCTGTCTCTCTCCCGACAGAGGTCATCCCACAGGGCGACCAAGGCAGTTTCCGTTCCAAAACCAGGCCTGAAACCCGATTGAAATGGATCTAGATAATCCGTTTCATTCAAGAGTGCCTGGAGTTGTCCTGCAACCACCCGCTCAAGCACCTTGCCCAGGAAGGGGATATTAGCCACCGGCCTGTAGTTGTTAACATCTTCCGGGTCCAGATTAGGCTTCTTCAGGAGTGGTCTAATTGCCGCCTCTTTTATGTTTTAATTCAATCATGTGATACCACCTTTTAATTTTAAAATATGGACTGGTTCATTGTTAAGATAAGAAAAGGAGCAGACAAACTGAATTATAATTAATATGCTGATTGTAGTGCAATTATCTCAGACTCCTCAGTTAAGAACTTACATGATGATAATGTTGCCACCGCTTCGAGTGCGTGCAATAAACTGAGTAATGAGCAACAGAAATAGACTTTGTCTCTTAGTTCAGGTCAGTGTAGTTCCTATTCAAAGCCATCAAACATTCCATCTAATGACCCAGTCTGTGATATTCCAAAAAACAGATTAGAATGCCAGTCTTGATTATCTAGAGGTCCTTTTCTTCTCCTCTAATGATCCAGCAAACAAAGGTCACACTGATCAGCATTTGTGGTGGCTGGCATCTGTGAGCGAGCAAGGAGGAGAGCCACAGCGGCTGCCCAGGGTGCCACACCTATCTTGCCCTCTGGGATGCTCAAAAGGCAGCCTGCCACCCAGTTGGTTATAATGTGTATGGGAGCAGCAATATGTGTTGTGCAGGGCAGAGGGAGATATGGTGATGGCAGGGCGAAGTGCCATTACAGGGGAAGGAGAGATACAGTAGATATATAACACCCATCTCATCTTCTAGTCGCCCTACCAACCTGGGGAACTTGGAGAATGAACTAGGCCACCCACAGAAGTTCTCCTTGCTCCTATGTAATGCCAGGTCAGTTAAAAATAAAACCCATATCATCTGTGACCTCGTTCTAGATGAGGAGGCTGACCTGGCATGTTTCTCAGAGACCTGGCTGGGAGATGACAGTGGTCCAACATGGGCCCAGGCCCTCCCAGCTGGGTACTGTGTTAGTGAGCAGGTAAGGGAAAATGGGCGGGGCGGCAGGGTGGAGTAGCTGTGGTCTATAAGGATAATCTCAACTTGACCAGACTTCCAGTTCATGAATTGAATCACATTGAGTGTGTGTATCTGAGTGTGTACCGGCCACCCCGCTGCCTAACAGACTCCCTGGCTGAGCTCACAGAACTGGTCTAGGAGCTGGTGTTGGAGTCACCCAGGCTTTTGGTCCTGGGTGACTTCAACATCCCATTTGAGGCCAGTCTGTCTTGTGAAGCTCGGGAGTTCATGGGCCTCTCCGAACTGGTCTCTGGACCCACACATTCAGCAGGTCACACCCTTGAAGCTGTTTTCATTTCCGAACAGACAGATCTGTGGGCAGAGATGCTAAATACCTCTGCATTGTCATGGACAGATCATTCTCTGGTCAGGGTTAGTATCATGGCTACTATCCACCCCTGCAAGTGTGGTGGATCTATTAAGATGGTCCGCCCTCGAAGGTTGATGGATCCTCTTGGATTCCAGAAAGGCTTAGAGGGTTCTATGGCTGGTATCGTTGACTTTGAAGCCCTAGTTAACAGATGGAATCAAGACCTGACTAGGGCTATCGACACGATCACCCCCAAACGTCCTCTCTGGCCCACTTCTAATAGGGCACCATGGTATACAGAAGATCTCAGGGAGCTGAAGTGGGAAGGACGACGACTGGAGCACCAATGGCAGAAAACTCGACTTATATCCGACAAGACACGACATAGAGAACATCTTCATTCCTATGGGGTGGCAATACATGCAGCAAAGAAAGTTTTCTTCTCTGCATGTATTGTGTCTGCGAATTTGTGTCCAGCTGAACTGTTCAGGGTGGTGAGGGGGTCTAACGCAGACACCTTCCCCCCCTGAACCCGACTTTAGAGCCTTCGGTAGTTTGCTGTGATGCCTTTAATTATCATTTCACAAATAAAATCTCTCAGATAAGAGCTGACTTAGACACACTCCTTATAGTAGAAGTTGACAATGGAGTGTCTAGCGACTCCGCAAGTAGGATTACACTGGATCAGTTTCAGTTAGTGAGTTCCGAGGACGTGGGCAAGCTGCTTGGATGAGTGAGAAAAATGACTTGCCCTCTCGATCCCTGCCCTTCTTGGCTGGTCGCCCAGGGAGGAGATGCAGTTAGACTGCAATTACAACATATTATCAATGCATCTCTCAGGGAGGGGAGTTTTCCATCATGCTTAAAAGAAGCGGTAGTACGGCCGCTTCTAAAAAAGCCCTCCCTGGACCCCCTGGATTTATATAACTATAGACCAATATCAAATGTACCATTTTGGGGTAAGGTGATCAAGAAGGTGGGTTGCAAACCAACTCCAAGCAGTTTTGGATGACACAGATTATCTAGACCCATTTCAAACTTGCTTCAGAGCAAGATACATCGATGAGACAGCTATGGTCGCCTTAGCAGATGATCTACGCTTGAGTATTGACAGGGGGGAGTGTGTCCCTGCTGGTACTTTTGGACCTCTTAGCAGCTTTCGATACCATCGACCATGGTATCCTTCTGGATTGCCTGAGGGGATTGGGAATCGGGGGCACTGTGCTTCAGTGGTTCCAGTCTTACCTCTCGGGCAGGTTCCAGATGGTGATGCTTGGGGATAGCTGATCCTCAGAGAAGGAACTGCTGTGTCATGTACCACAAGGTGCCATCCTTTCCCCAATGCTATTTAATATTTACATGAAACCACTGGGAGAGATCATCCGGAGGCATGGGGCGGGGTGCTATCAGTATGCTGATGACACCTAAATATATTTCTCTAAGCCTTCCACAAGCTAAGGATAGTGTGTCTCCTCTGAATGAATGCTTAGAGTCAGCAATGGGCTGGATGAGAAAAAACAAACTGAAGCTGAATCCAGACAAGATGGAGGTGCTCACTGTCAAAGGCCGCAGCCTGGGTTTGGAGGTGTGTCAACTGGTTCTGGATGGGGTTACACTCCCCCTGAAAGACTGTGTTTGCAGCTTGGGGGTGCTTCTGGATACGTCGCTCCAAATGACAGCCCAGATAGATGCGATGGCCAGGAGTGCCTACTATCAGCTTTGGCTGATACGCCAGCTGCGTCCCTTCCTAGAGTTAGAAGACCTAAAGACGGTAGTGCACGTACTGGTAACTTCAAGGCTCGACTTCTGCATTGCACTCTACATAGGGCTACCTTTGTGCCTAGTCCGGAAACTTCAACTAGTTCAAAATATGGCAGCAAGGCTGGTCACTGATACACCCAGGGGTGACCACATTACACCAGTTTTAAAATCTCTTCAATGGCTGCCAAATAGTTTCCGAGCAAAGTATAAAGTGTTGGTTATCACCTTTAAAGCCCTACATGGTTTGGGTCCAGGCTACCTGCAGGATCGCCTTCTCCCGTACAATCCGCCCCGCACACTCAGGTCCTCTGGGAAAAATCTACTTCAGCTAGCAAAAACTAGATTAACAACTGTTACCCAGAGGACCTTCTCTTCTGCTGCTCCCAGACTGTGAAATGGCCTGCTGGAGGAGACTCATAAACTTAACAGTCTACTAGCATTCAAGAAAGCTATAAAGACTGATCTCTTCTGGCAGGCCTATCCAATTATTATTATTATTATTATTATTATTATTATTATTATTATTATTATTATTGATAAAGGATTCAGAAACTGTCATAGGGCTAACAAATGTTTAAAAACCGCTAACTGTCAAAATCTCATGTGTTGAGCTGTTCTTCACGGTCAAGTTTCAATGGGTGAAACCTACTGCTGTATTGTTGGATGACAAGCAAGCAGACTTATCTGACTAAACAAGAAGAATGGTGCAACAACCAAAGTGTAATGGAGTGAATTGAATTGGAAGTATTCAGAGAGATCTTTTTGTAGTTGTTCTCAAACCAATTGTTTAGTTAAAAGACGAGGGTCCAAGCGCCAGAAATAAGAGTTGGGGTGATCTTCTGAAAGTGTGAAGTGCTATCATGTCTCCCCTCAATCTTCTCTTCTCCAGGCTAAACATGCCCAGTTCTTTCAGTCTCTCTTCAGAGGGCTTTGTTTCCAGACCCCTGATCATCCTGGTTGCCCTCTTCTGAACACGCTCCAGCTTGTCTGCGTCCTTCTTGAATTGTGGAGCCCAGAACTGGACACAATACTCTAGATGAGGCCTAACCAGGGCTGAATAGAGAGGAACCAGTACCTCACGTGATTTGGAAGCTATACTTCTATTAATGCAGCCCAAAATAGCATTGGCCTTTCTTGCAGCCATATCGCACTGTTGGCTCATATTCAGCTTGTGATCTACAACAATTCCAAGATCTTTCTCATTTGTAGTATTGCTGAGCCAAGTGTCCCCCATCTTGTAACTGTGCATTTGGTTTCTATTCCCTAAATGTAGAACTTGGCATTTATCCCTATTAAATTTCATTCTGTTGTTTTTAGCCCAGCACTCCAGCCTATCAAGATCACTTTGAAGTTCGTTTCTGTCTTCCAGGGTATTAGCTATCCCACCAAATTGTATGTCATTTGCAATATTGATAAGCGTTCCCTGCACTTCATCATCCAAATCATTAAGAAAAATGTTGAAGAGCACTGGGCCCAGGACTTGGCATAGCTAAATCCCTACTTAAGAGCTACTGGGGTGCCAAGTTTCATCTCTTTATCTTTAAAAATAACAGAGCTTTTGGTTTCCCATAGGGTATAATAGGGTGGTTATAAAAAAATGGAACGGTTCTCCTATGGGTAATCTGATGGAGCAGTGCATCACCTCATTGGAGCGCTGCTCTGATTTTAGGACCGGCCCCCTCTGCACATCCCTAGAGCTTCTCTACATCCTCCACCTTCCCTTGGTTAACTTTGGAGAGATATTTTAAGCCAAAATAACTTGGAATGCATTACCCAAAATGAACTGTACAACATGTTCCCCTTTGTTGGAACATTCAATATAAGGCCAATTATCAAATGAATTATGTTAAAATTATTGGTGCCCAATTTATTTACTTGTTTATTGTTTGTTTATTATAACAGGAATCCTTCCTCTTCATTGAAGATTGAGGAGTTTCACCATGCTCCACCTTCGTTTGCAAGACAGTTCTAAAAAGATTCCAGGAAAGGTATCTTTCAAGCCCATTCCTATCTTCTAAACCTCTTTCATCTATACATTGTAGCCTTCACATCTAGACCCACTTTCCTATCATGCATTTGTATGAATGAGTTGCAATTCTATTTTTGAACCAGTTTTTGACCAAAAACCTAGCCACTTTAGCGCACCCCTGCTCTGGTTGTCCAGTGGGAAAGATTGCAACCAGTCTTCTTTTTTGAGTTTTGCTTCTTGTTTTCTCTTAATCCCATTGTGATCAAGCCAAACTCTCCAGCGAAGTTGACTTCACACATAAAATGTCCTGGAGCCCTATGTGCACAATAAACAGGTGGAAGAGGGAATAAGAAGTGGACTGCTCACAAGGAGCTGGAAATGGTAGCATGTCATCTGGTTTGCATGTCATGTGGTGAATCAGATCACACATGGTTTGCTTTTAAGTCCTATCACTGGGTTGTCTCTCATCCAACAGCCTACAATTCCAAGTTTAGATATCTTGATAAAAGATCCAAGAATGGGGTGCCCCTGGGTCAGCAGAAGTGGCTGGGCAGCTGGGAGCCAGCACACTCACTCATTCACTTTTCTTGCTTCATAATTATCCACGGTTTAAACAAACCCTGGGTAGCCGTGAGGTGCAATCCAGTTCTCTGTGTGTGTGCATATAGATAATTTTAGTCCCGCCCTCCCCTTTTGTCACAGTGACTATCTGTAAAGACTAGCAAATCAGTTAATGAGCCAGAGTAATCATTGCACATTAGTGCAGACCCTGTGTCACCCTGGGGGCTAGTAGTCTGAGAATGATTGGATAAAAACATGTTTTCCCATTTCCCTTGCAACTGGAACACTTTTTATTCTTTTTAAAAGTAAATGTACTGCAAATAAACCAGCAAAAAATGGGGGAAAAGATTGTTCACCATTTCTTGAAGTTTGAGGTCAAAAACACATGAAGTAAGATTTTTCTCTCTTCTCCCTCTGGTGTCTTTTCAGCTCTTTCTCCTCAGCTTCTCTTCCTCCACTAACTGTCATCAACTGACTTTTCTTCAGCCCCTTTTCCAACTCTCTGTGCCTGTCCTTTCATTGACCTAACATCCTAAGAGCTCACACCAGTAAGCACTAGTAAGTACATACATACACATACTGAGTCACATGTTACAATATATGCAGTGTGGGGCATATGCATTAACTTGTTCTTTGCTTCATCCATTTATTTCCTCCCTTCCTGAGCTGCCCAAAGCTCAAGTTTTGAACTTTTTCAAAGTTTCAAAAATTTCTACACTGCTCAAGCTTCAGTTTAAAATCAAAATGAGCAAAATTGGTCTGGTAGATCTCTAGTAATAAGCTTTACACTACTGTATTTTTATATAAGATATTTTGTTTCTTCTGTGTTCAATAAAAATCCCCATTTCCAAAGAGACCTCTGTGTGTGTGTGTGTGTGTGTGTGTATCTTTGGGTCATCTCTGCCAATACGCAGTACAACCAAAGTTCATCCCTTAGATGGTTGTATGTTGGAATGTGTACAATCTTATACATGTGTCAAGAGAAGACACATGTACAACACAGACTCCATGGAGATGCCCAGTGTTTGGGGTTATTTTATTACTGTAGTAAATATCTATTCACTACAGTAGTGAACAGTACTACTGTTCAGTACAGTACAGTAGTACACTACAGTATAGTAGTACACTACTGTAGTGAATATCTATTTTATTACTGTAGTGAATATCTCACACCGCCCTTGAATCCAGATTTAGATGAAGGTGTAATTCATACATTTTAAAAATAAATGAATAAATACCTGTTTAAACAACTAGTACAAAATGCTGTCCCGAAGCATCAGAATTTCCAGCTCAGCAACTTTTCAATCTAGGTAATAACAATATTTCCCTAAGTGCAAAGATGCTAAATTTCCTTGATGCAAGTTGCATATGCAAGAGGAGACCAGAATGATATCTGCCATTAAATGTCTTGATGTCCACATCTCCATTTGTTTCACACTTAGTGATCTGTATTCAAACTCACCTTTTAAAGTGATTTGCTAGAACTCCAATCAACTCCCCAATTTTGCTCTGATTGAATGGATCCATGCTAAGAAGGCACACAATTAGATCCTTGTTGTCTTTTGTGTGGAAAACCACAAGTTGGTCCATTCCATTGGAGATGCTCAATCCTGTCAGCTGGACAAAGTGAGAGGGGAATGTTAAAGCTAACATGCCTTAGTGGAAGTTTTGCAGAAGGGCATAGAAATAGACTAGAAACATTTACTGGCATTTCCAAGTCTGTAATGTACTGATCTATCTTTCTAGCTTGAGACTTAAGAAAGTGTGTTCATAAGAAAATAAGAAGAGCCATGCCAAATCAGACCAAATGTCCACCTAGTCCAGCATTCTTTTCACACATTGTCCAACCCGCTGCCTGTGGGAAGCCCACAGCTAGGACATGTGTGTAACAGCACCCTCCCACTCATGTTTCTCAGCAAATGGAATACAGGGGCATACTACCTCCAATACTGAACCAATTTCTCGAGAAAGGAGCCGCTTACCCACATAGGCCACAGCTAGACCTAAGGTTTATCCTGGGATCATCTAGGGTTCGCCCCTGCCTGAGCACTGGATCCCCTGTGTGTCACCTAGATGAACAGGTTTGACCCCTGGACAATCCAGGGATAAACCTTAGGTCTAGCTATGGCCAAAGCCTCAATCAGGATTCAGTTTATAGGGCACATCTAGACCACTACTGAATACAAGGCATTGGTTCAGGGCTTCACAGTTTACCTGCTTCCAATATTACAGAGAAATAGAGCTGGCTGTCATCAGCATATGGTGGCAGCTTGCTCCAAATCCCCTAAATGCTGTTTCCAAGAGTTTCACATAGACGTAAAATAGCATTGGAAATAAAATAGTGCCCTGTGGCACCCCATAGCCTAAAAGCTAGGGGGGCAATAAACACTCCCACAAGACTACTCTCTGAAACCAACCCTGCAAATAAGACCATAACAACTGAAGAGCGGTGCCTCCAATATCCACAAAGTTGGTCCAGGAGGGTACCATGGTTAATAGTATCAAACGTAGTTGAACGATCCAGAAAAAGCAACAGGGTAGTTATTTCCTCCATCCCTCTCCTGGTGAAGTTCACCCATCAGGGTGACCAAGGCCAATTCAGGCCCCCAAACAGCCCTGAACCCAGATTGGAAAGGGTAAAGAAAATCTGTATCCTCCAAGAATGTCTGCAATTATTCAAGGCAGCAGACATTTACCACAAGATTTTAACCAAAGGATGAAATTGGAAGCAGGCCTGAAGCCAGTGCACTTCCTTACTATGGTTTCTCTTGTAAGGTTCAGAGATATCCCATATTCAAATACAGGAATTCTCAATTTGGTCTGTACCTTCTTCACACAATGAGGTGAGGTGAGGCTGGGGATGTGACTGTATAAACTCAAGGCCCACTCCTGACTTTCCCCTCCTCTCAGGTAAATCCCAGGATTAAAGTATCATCTTTAATTAAATTAAAGCAGAGTTCTTAAAACTCAAGAACATAATAAATAAATAAATAAAATAAAAAGTTCTTAAATATTTCTGTTATATTAAACCAGAGTATGAAACCAGGCTCTTCTATTTTAGCATTTAAGTGAAGGGAGGGTGAAGCATGCAGGCACAACACTTTATTCTTTGAATGAGTTAGTTACATCTGAGCCAGCCTAGTTTCTTAAAACTTGGATCCAGATTAATTATGCTGGATTAATTGTGCTGGTGGAAGTGAAGTTCCCTTCCTCCTCCTCCCCATCTCTGTCTCTCCAGCCCCTGCCCCCCAATGCTACAGAAAGAGTCAGGAGAACCTGCTGATTGGGGTGTGCTGTGGGAGGTAGGGATCCCCCAAAATCAGGTGGAGGGTCCTTCATAATAGAGTCCTTTCTCTCAAGAACAGCAGACCCTGGATCTAACCCATTAAATTAAAGTCTGTTTTTCTTAGTAAAAAGAAATCATTTTCTTTCTTAGTAAAAAGAAAAAAATACATATGATGAGGTCAAGCATAATGAAAATGAAATACATTGTATATTGCACACAAAAAAGTAACAATTATTCAGATTTAGACTGTCAACAGCACAGATAACTACTTTCCATGTTACCTAGGAACATTGCTCTGCTCAGTAATTCACTGCCTTGCTTCTGGTAAGAACTGGGAAGTTAGCTTTCAAGTAAGCAGTCTTGCTTAAGTGCCCTTACATATTTAAGTTGAAAACTTGATTTAGGTTACCCCTTTTCCTTGGCGATTCAGCTCAATGATTTAAATGACTATATTGTTGCCTGAGCCCCTCACTTTCATACTAATGGAATGATATGATACAGTAAATGTCATAATTACTTCACTTTGTTAGCCCTTGTTACAGCACAGGATCAACCAGGTAAGTAGCTGTAGGATCAGGATGAATACCTACAGAGTGATGCAAGTAGATGCTGGGTCAGGATGAATGCCTATATCAGGGGTGCAGGACCTTTGCCTGCAGAGACTGGAGGTAGCAGTTGGGATATGAGGCAGCAGTACTCACATGTGCCAGGGAGAATGGCTGCGCTTCTTGGTAAGAGCCCAGTCCTGTCACCCTGTATTCTCCCATCCCCACTGTTATTTCAGAGCTGGGATCGGAGATAATAGCTGGAATGGGGCTGTGGGGCAGCCTGACAATGGGGGGAGGAGGCAGGGCATGTAAAGCGAGCTGAGTCCCCTTTGCTCCTCAATTCAAGAAGCAAAGGGCACCCAGTTGCTTCTGCTTCACACATGTTGCTTCTTTTCCCCATTGTGGGAGGCAGGCAGGGTGAGCAAAGACACAGCAGAGCTGACCTAGTCCTTTAGAGGAGCAATGGGGACTGGACCCATTCTGCTTCGATGTGCATGGTGCTTCCCTAACTGGGAAAACCTGTGTGCAGTGAAGTCTGATCCCAGTCCCAAGTGCTGGGTGGAAGATTCACCTGGCATTGTGGGCAGAAAGCAAATTATGTCAGTTACAAATTATGTCCTGTAACCCTGACCTATGGAGTGATTCTGGTAAGAAGATGCAGGACCTGGAAAAGATAGGACATGGTTTGGCTGTAGAAGTGGGTCTTTTTTGGTCCATTTGTTCTTGTATTTCCCTAGCTGCTTCTGTCCAGGGTAGGTGGTCTGACTTACACCCTGACCAATAGTTTGCCTTTCCCCCTACACCAGAATTGTGCAAAGCAATCCTGCTGAAGAGGCAACTGTGCAGTACAGTGGGATTCATCCCTCATTAGAGGCTTTCCTGCCCTCACTGACAGGCTTTCAGAGGCCTTTCCTACTGTTCCAGGCATCCAGCCATGTACTTCACCTTCTTGGTCTTCTCCTCCTGTTTATCTCACGTGGCCTTTTCCTATATCATTTTTGTGCCTCCTTTTGATTCTGTTTCTTGAAAACCTCCTGGTAAGCCTCTCCTTTCCTATTACCTGTTTTGATACTTTTTGGTTTGTATTCATTTCCTTTTGCACCCTCCAGCCACTCTTCCTGAACCTCTTTGCTCCTACTTTGTCCTCCTTCTCTTTCCCCTGTGCTTCCAAATTCAGCCTATTATCCTCCATTTGTGTGGTGATTCTTCCTTCTCCCACAGAGTCCTTGGGCCATTTAAAGATCCCTTGCCTTTACTCTCCTTCCCTCTGCTCAACTACTCCCAGCTGTGCCTTGTTTCCGTTGCTGGGTGACCAGGAAAACATGGGGATTGTACAGGAACGCTCAGTGGCTCATGTGGAAGTTGCATCCTATTGTGCTCTATAGCACATTGTTGAAGCTTAATTCTTAGCCTTTGTTCCTGAAAACTCTTGTCTTTTCAAAACTATAACCCTTTACACATGCTGAACCCTTGGATGCAGTAAACTATCAAGACACATTTAGCCCCAACAACTTGCTACAAGGCGAAACAGTGTGCTCCTTCAGTAGAGTAGATTAATTTAGATAACTGATTTAAATCTGTTTTTGGCAGCTTGGCAATGGGATGGGTAATTGTCATTTGTCCTGTGAGACAGGTGCATGGCGATGCAATTGCACAACTGCTGTGACGTACTGAGTTCTGTATGAATCCTCTATCTCACATTCTCAATTTGCCAAATTTGGTTAAATTGGTTGATCCAATTTAACAAAAATCAAATCAAATTGTTATTTATTATGGTAGCAGACCAGCAAAATCAACACCAAAACATGCAAAGGATACATAAAAAGTGACATAAAAACAAAATACAGCTTGATGAGTTGCTTCTCTCAAAAGGATTGCAACGTTATTTTTCTAATTTGCATTGAGGTCCTGGGAAACTTCGAGAACCTTTCAGTAATATGGGAGGACACATCCCTTAAACAGATTAATACCAACGTTGTGGGGGATCCAACTTAACAGAATATGTATAGTGGAAGACAGTCTTAAAACAAGAGAGAGTCATCTAATTTTTTTCCAATTTTCAAAATGTACTGTTATTTTTTGGCATCCTTACCTTGACTTTTATTTCCTCAAACCTAGGATAATATCTTGCTTTTCTATTTTTTATTGTCTGGTATATCTAAACAACATGGCTGTCAATGTCAGGCACAAAAGTCATTAGTAGTTTGAAGTCACTGGGGTTTCTCATACGAGATGTCAAGGGCACACCAAGGGATATTCCTTTCTATTTGGAGTTCCTTTTTTTTTAAAGGTTAGAAGTGACAGAATTACTTCTTGAGCTAGAAAACAAGCTGCAGCAGGACCAGACATCAGCTGACTGCCTGAGATCTCCATGGCAACACTTTCCCTAGGGATACAGCTTTAGAAAGAGCGATAGTGAACATTTCTGGCAGACAGATGCATCAAAATGGCTAGCTCCTGAACTCATTAAAAGGCCAATCCATTTTATAGATTTAAAAGAAATACATCTGTTAAAGTAACAGGTGAAAAGCACAAAGGCACAAATATCAGTGGCCCATTTTCTTTTCCAAAGCATTTCCATCAGTCCTTTAAAAAGAGGTGTGTGTGGGACCCTATCACCTATATGATCATTATAGTTCCAAGGCTCCCCTCTTTCACTACGTACACAAATATTAGAGATGCCTTCAGAACAGCAGAGGTCACTTGTACTAAACAATAAATAAATCTACATTTAAATGTCTTTGATAATGTGCACAACAAAATATCCTCTGAAATGCTGATGAGAAAAATAGGGTTAATTCTGGAAGACTAGAACGAGTTCACACACTAGACTCAAAGGTAATAATCAAGCTCTGCATGAACTGAGACTTCCTCCTGCTCTTCAACACTTGGGGAAGCGTCATGCAAAGCTCCACAGGCATATCAATGACCTTCAGAGTTTTGGATTAGGAGGAGAGTTCAAAAACTGGTTTTGTTTTTCATCTTTATCTCACAAGCCGGCATTTGCAAATCAACTTGACAAACTCAGGGAACCTTTTTCAGCATAAATAGGCATCTCATTTGTCTTTTACATTTATTTGAGTGGGAGGTCCTTAGGAAAGGAGGAGGGCAGCACCTCCAGGAAGGCCATGGGCAATATGCTTATCATCTATTTAGTACTTGACAATCCCTGTGTTCCTTTGCAAGCAGGGATGGTAAGAAATATTCCAGACAGTGCCATAGAGAGAGCTTTATTTTCCCCTTACCTACTCATTACTACATTGTTTTCCAAATGCTTGGTCCTTCACATACAACTAATTTCTGATAGACTAAGGCCGTTGCTAGACGAGGGTTTAGCCCGGTGCGAGGCCCGGGCTCCCTGCTGTGCATGCAGATGATGCACAGGGGATCTCGGGGTCAGGCCGGGCTAAACCCTCCCTTGGCCCGGGATAACCGGATCCACTTGTGGCCCGGTTTTTCCGCAGCCCCGGGCTCAGCCTGGGGCTGCGGAACGTCTAGCTGGTTCCGTGGCTTTTCCCGGCTGCTCACTTACTTGCGAGTAGCCGGGAGAAGCTGCGCTGTGCCCATCGGGTGGGGTGGTGGTAAAATCACGGGGGGGGGGGAGATGGGGGCCAGGGGGTAAAGAGTGGACCCGGCGAGAGAGATGGGTGTAGGAGCGGAGCCAGGGTGGGGAGATCATGGACGGGGGGGCAGAGGGGGCATCGGACATGGCGGGCGGGTGAGCGGGCAGGGGGGCATCAGACATGGCGGATGGGGGGAAGAAGAACGGGGCCAGGGTGGGGAGATTGCAGATGGGGGGTGGAGGGGTCATCGGACATGGCGAGCGGGGGGTGGACGGACGGGTGAGCGAACGGGCGGAGGGGCATCAGACATTGTGTGTGGGACAAAAGTGGCGCAAGTGATATTTCAAGATGGAATATCAGGGAATTAAGGAGACTCGTTTGATCATAGAATTTGTCACTTCGTTCAGTTTAATTTGTTTATCATCTTCGTATTCTGCCTTCTTTCAAAGAGTTGAAAGCAGTGTAAATGGGCTTCTCCCAATTTTATCTTAAGGGCCATGTAACATGGCTTAAGCAAAGAATGTGTGCAACTGGCCCACAGTCACTTGGGGAGCAATCCAATGCCCCCCAGACAGTGTCTGGAGGGACATAGGATTGTTTGGTTTATGTGCTCCAAGGTCAGAAACAGGGCTCTGACCTCAGAGCCCAGAAACCACACTCCTTGCCCCTCCCCCTTGTAGCTGGCTCTGTTCTCTCCACACCAGCTACAACTCAGAAATGGAGAACAGAGATAGGAAAGGGGGGCATACCTGGTGTGGGAAGGGGAGGAGATTGGAGCATCAGTCATACAAGGAATCCTATGGCCACCCAGTCTCCTTCGCTCTGCATCCCCGAAGCCTCTGCTAGATGGATGAAATTGGTTTTCTAACTTACTGTATTTCTTTGATTCTAAGACACCATTGATTGTAAGACGCAAACTAATTTCAGTACCACCAACAGAAAAAAAGTTTTGATTCTAAGAAATAGTAAACGCACCTGCGATTCTAAGACGCACCCAGTTTTTAGAGATGTTTATATGGGGGAAAAAGTGAGTCTCAGAATTGAAGAAATACAGTAAATGCAGAGTGGCAGGTGCATTATATGCCTCTGATTTTGGAGGCTTATAAGTACCCAGGGGGATCATATAGGATTGCACCCTTAGTGAGTTTCATAATGGAGTGGGAATTTCAACTTGGATCTCCTTGGTCTCTGTTGAATTATTAAACACATGGGTTGACTTAGTAATGAGGACATTCTAGTACAGGGGTAAATTGTGCCCCTCCAGATATTTTTGCCTACAGCTCCCATCATCTCTCACCATTAGCTATACTGGTTAGGGCAAATGGGAGCTGTAGACCAAAACATATGGAGGGTCACAAGCTGCCCATCCCATAGCCACACTTTAAACATATTTTGTATTTTAAACTCAAACAGTCACGTGATAAAAAGCAGTCTTATTTCTATAACTAACAGGGGTGGGGCAGGGGAAATTGTTTGGCTGCACTAATCATTTGATCCATTCCTCTCAGTTGCTTATTATAGAAGATGCAATGGAGCTGACTATCACATGCATTCTGACACATTTAGTGAAGCTGACCCTAGCAGCTTGCTTTTTAAAATTAGAGAGAGAGAGAGAGATGTTGTGCAAGCACCCTGTGGTTTTAATAAAATGTTAGAGGGAGTTGGCCATCCAGCATAGCAGCCTGCTGATAGTTTCATTCTGCAAAATTAAAAGAGTGAAAGGAACCCGGGGAAAGAGGCCCTGCTGGCTGAAAAAATCCTATCTTTTAGGGTCAAAAGATTACAATGTTTTCAGTAAACTTTTGGCCAATTCTTTTTTAAATCTGACCAAGCAGTAGGCAAAGCTATAATTTCATTCAGAGTCATTCAGAAGATCCTCAGATGCTACAGATATTCCCACCCCTGCCATCACACATATTTTTTACTGCGTGGCCTCCACAATGATTAGTGATAAACCAAGAACCAAACTTTAATCTGCATGCAAGTGTTATTGATAAGAACATAAGAAGTGCCATGATGGATTGGCCAAAGGCCTATCTAGTCCAGCATTCTGTTCACACCTGGGCCAATCAGATGCCCATTGGAAACCCCAAGCAGGATATGAGTCTGCTCCTGTTCCTCAGGAACCGTGAATGTTCGTGTTTCTGCCTGAGCTCAACATGGCGTATACCTGCAACAAAAGCAAGCTGGTGGCACTTTTGGAAGAAAAAGTGAGAGGACTTGAGCGGCGAGTGTCCACCCTCCAAGGAATAAGAGAAGTCGAGGAGTTCTTAGACCGAACGGTGGAACTGCAACAGCAACAAGAAGCACATGAGATTGAAGAGCAACAGCCAGCTGAAGCAGAACTGGAGTATGCTGAGGGGAGGAAAACCAATGAAGAGGAAACTCCCTGGAAAAGAGTGACAGTTAGGAGCAGAAGAACTAGAAGACATTCTGCACCGGTGGAACCATTAGAGTTAAGCAAAAGCTTTTAGCTTCTGGAGGATGGGTCTGAAGGACAGTTTGCAGAGGAAGAAGTACAAGAGACACCATGCAACAGTGACCAAGAGGCAGAAGGTAGGTCAACCAAGAAGAAGAGAAGAGTAGTCATTGTGGGAGACTCCCTGCTGCGTGGGATTGAAACCCAAGTATGTCGTGAAGACCCATGGACTCGCCAGGTGTGCTGTCTTCCTGGAGCACAGATTAGAGATGTGACTGAAGGGTTACCGAAGCTCATAAAGCCCACGGACACATACCCCTTTCTTCTCATCCATGTGGGAACAAATGATATCGCCAAGCAGAGCTACGAAGAAATCATTTCAGACTTTGAAGCTCTGGGAAGGAAACTGAAGAACTTTGGGGCCCAGGTAGTTTTCTCATCCATCCTCCCAGTTCTTGGAAGAGGATTAGAAAGGGAAAGAAAAATATTCCGGATGAATGACTGGCTTCGAAGGTGGTGCCGTCGTGAGAGTTTTGGATTCTGGGACCACGGGCTACGCTACTTGGAACATGGACTGTTGGCAAGGGATGGGTTGCACCTCACAAGGGCTGGAAAGAATGAGTTCGGCCACAGCATGAAGAATTTGATCAGGAGGGCTTAAAACTGAATCTTATGGGGGCGGGAGACGTAAACTTCGAGGCAACAATGGATGAAGGAAAATGCACCACAGTACAGAGAACAGCTCCAATAGTGTCCCAAAATAGTGTCTGCAACAATGTAGGAACAAAGCCAGACTATAAAACAGCCACATGTCTGTACACTTCTTTTGTAGCCTGGCCTTCCTTCCACTTCCTATATGTATCCCTTTTTGTTTTCAGGTCATCTCTAAGCTTTTTGTGAAGCCACATTGGTTTCCTCTGTTGTCTTCTATCTTTTCTCCTTGTTGGAATTGTTTGTAACTGTGCCTTAAAAATTTCATTTTTTAAATACTCCCACCCATCCAGCACTCCTTTTCTCATTAGGCTCCCTTGCCACGGGACCTTACTTATTATAGTTCTGAGTTTATTAAAATCAGCTTTCCTAAAATCCAGAGTACGTGTACGGCTATGCTCGACTTTTGTCTCCTTCATAATCAAGAATTCAAGTATGACGTGGTCACTTTCCCCCAGAGTTCCCGTGACTGCCACTTTATCCACTAAGTCATCCCTATTGGTCTATAACAAGTCAAGGATTGCCGACCCTCTAGTTCCTTCCTCCACTTTCTGTAGGAGAAAGTTATCACCCATACATGTCAGGAATTTCTTGGAAGGGCCGCTTTTGGCAGTAATGGGTCTCACAACAGATATCAGGGTAATTGAAGTCCCCCATCACTAGTACATCACACTTCCTTGAAATACTGGCAATTTGTCTCTCAAAAGTTTCGTCCTCGTCTTCTCCTTAATAATTTTGATAAAATTCTGATTTTGATAAAAAAAACCTATATACAAATACGACCATCCAAGTTAGAGCTGGAAGGGGAGGACAACTGTCGAAGGAAGTTAAAACATCCATAGGGGTTAGACAGGGTTGCCTATTAGCACCTATCCTGTTTAATATATATGTAAATGATATTATTGGTTATCTGTCTGGCAACTCAAACTTTCCTGTAGCCGTTGGTTCGAGAAAACTGAACATACTGATGTATGCGGATGATATGGTGTTATTATCACAAAATTTAATAGGAATGAGAAGAATGCTTAAAGCTTTTGGAGAGGCCTGCAGGAAGGAACATCTGTGTATAAACTATTTAAAAACTAAAGTAATGGTATTTGGAGCTCGCCCCCCTAAACATAAATGGATGCTAAACAGCCATCCTCTGGAACAAACCATCCAATTTAATTATCTAGGTATTTGCTTCAAGCAAAATGGTGTGTGGTCCAGTCATTTGGCGGCAACAAAGCTGAAAGCACAAAAATCAATGCATACTGTGTTAAGATTTGCTAAGGTTAGAGGTGGTCAGCTGGTGGCCCCAGCTAGTAGAGTATTTATAGAGAAAGTGGTACCCCAAATAACATACGGTGCTGAAATATGGGGGGGGCACGAATGTACGCCCACTTGAGGTTGTCCAAAATAACTTCTTAAGGACACTGCTAGGTCTCCCACCAGGAACTCCCACCTGCTATACAAGGGCGGAACTTGGGGTATTGCCTATAGCATACTATATTTGGAAGACTATGTTTTTCTATTCTCTTAGAATACAACATCCGATAAATAAATTAGTAAGCCTCTGTGTAAATGAACAGAGAATTTCTCCCTTCAGAAATAACTGGATAGATCGATGCGAAAACAGATTATGAAACTTTGGCCTCGATCCTAAAGTAATTTCAGGTGGAGACGTACAACATCAACGTGATGCAATAAGACAAGCACTGCAGAGCTATTTTTGTAAAATAGACATGGCTGCAATTAAAGTCTCTAGATTTTCTGATAGCTTTCAGCTCATAAAATTGACCCATAGAGAAGAAAAATATCTGACAGAAATTACCACCCCTGGCCTTCGCAAGGCGCTTACTAGCCTGCGATTCCAGACAATGCCATCCAACTTTAGAGAGGGGAGATTCAAAAACATCCCCAGAGAACAACGTTTATGTATTTGTGGTGACCAAGCAGTAGAGGATACAGTTCATTATGTTCTATACTGTAAACTATACAACACCCCTAGGGATAAACATCTAGCGAGATTTCTGGCTTCAATTACTCATTATACAGATCTGGATAAAATTGGCTACTTATTTACAAACACTGTGAAATCCATCTTGTTAAACCTGGCTTGCTTTGCAGTGAAAGCGGCAAAAATTAGGAAAGACTTGGTGTCCCCTGATAACTAAGATTGCTGGTAAAAATCCCAGCACTATATATGATGTTTTATATGTAAAAGTTCAATATTTGATGTTTAATACAATGCTGTAATGTTTTTATATCATGATTCTTGTATCTGGCTACAACCCATGCTGGGTTGCCTTAATAAAAATTTGATTTGACCTTAATAAGTAAGGTCTCATGGCAAGTGAGCCTAATGAGAAAAGGAGTGCAGGATGGGTGGGAGTATTTAAAAAAGGAAATTTTAAAGGCACAGTTACAAACAATTCCAAACAGGAGAAAAGATAGAAGACAACAGAGGAAACCAATGTGGCTCCACAAAAAGCTTAGAGATGACCTGAAAACAAAAAAGGATACATATAGGAAGTGGAAGGAAGGCCAGGCTACAAAAGAAGAGTACAGACATGTGGCTCAGAAGTGCCGAAATGGCGTCAGGAAGGCTAAAGCTTTGAATGAGCTGAGATTAGCGAGGGATGCTAAAAGCAATAAAAAGGCTTTCTTCAGATATGTGAGTAGTAAAAGACAGAGGAAAGAAATGGTGGTTCAACTGCTTAATGAGGATGGCAAATTGATAACAGACGACAAAGAAAAGGCTGAAGTGCTCAATTCCTACTTTGCCTCGGTCTTCTCCCAAAAGCGGGTCTATTCACCTTGGAGAAAGTGAAGCAGAAGTTGAAGGGGCAGGATTGCAGTTTGAGATTGATAAACAAATGGTCAAAGAACACCTAATTTCCTTGAATGAGTTTAAATCTCCAGGGCCCGATGTACTGCATCCTAGAGTAATGAAGGAGCTAGCGGAAGAACTCTCAGAACCTTTGTCTATTATCTTTGCAAAATCATGGAAGACGGGTGAGGTGCCAGATGACTGGAGGAGGGCTAACGTTGTCCCTATCTTCAAAAAGGGCAAAAAGGAGGAACCTGGGAACTACAGACCAGTCAGTCTGACATCCATCCCTGGGAAAATTCTGGAGCAGATGATAAAGAAGTCAATCTGTAAACACCTTGAAATCAATGCAGTGATTACTAGAAGCCAACATGGATTTGTCAGGAACAAATCCTGTCAGACTAATTTGATCTCATTTTTTGATAGGATAACCTCCCTTGTGGACTGTGGGAATGCTGTGGACGTCATATATCTTGACTTCAGCAAAGCTTTTGACAAAGTACCACATGACATTCTGATTAACAAACTAGCTAAAAGTGGGCTAGATGGAACAACTATTAGGTGGATCCACAGCTGGCTACAGAATCGGACTCAAAGAGTACTTATCAATGGAACCTTCTCAAACTGGGGAGAGGCGACTAGTGGAGTGCCGCAGGGTTCAGTCCTGGGCCCAGTGCTCTTCAACATTTTTATTAATGATTTGGATGAGGAGGTGCAGGGAATGCTGATCAAATTTGCAGATGACACCAAATTGGGTGGGATAGCTAATACCCTGGAAGACAGAAACAAACTTCAAAGTGATCTTGATAGGCTGGAGTGCTGGGCTGAAAACAACTGGATGAAATTTAATAGGGATAAATGCCAAGTTCTACATTTAGGGAATAGAAACCAAATGCACAGTTACAAGATGAGGGACACTTGGCTCAGCAATACTACAAATGAGAAAGATCTTGGAATTGTTGTAGATCGCAAGCTGAATATGAGCCAACAGTGCGATATGGCTGCAAGAAAGGCAAATGCTATTTTGGGCTGCATTAATAGAAGTATAGCTTCCAAATCACGTGAGGTACTGGTTCCTCTCTATTCGGCCCTGGTTAGGCCTCATCTAGAGTAATGTGTCCAGTTCTGGGCTCCACAATTCAAGAAGGATGCAGACAAGCTGGAGCGTGTTCAGAGGAGGGCAACCAGGATGATCAGGGGTCTAGAAACAAAGCCCTATGAAGAGAGACTGAAAGAACTGGGCATGTTTAGCCTGGAGAAGAGAAGATTGAGGGGAGACATGATAGCACTCTTCAAATACTTAAAAGGTTGTCACACAGAGGAAGGCCAGGATCTCTTCTCGATCCTTCCAGAGTGCAGGACACGGAATAACGGGCTCAAGTTAAAGGAAGCCAGATTCCGGCTGGACATCAGGAAAAACTTCCTGACTGTTAGAGCAGTGCGACGGTGGAATCAGTTACCTAGGGAGGTTGTGGGCTCTCCCACACTAGAGGCCTTCAAGAGGCAGCTGGACAACCATCTGTCAGGGATGCTTTAGGGTGGATTCCTGCATTGAGCAGGGGGTTGGACTAGATGGCCTTGTAGGCCCCTTTCAACTCTGCTATTCTATGATTCTTTGATTCCATGAAATACTTCCCTTTATCTGTCCTGAATCTCTCACTATTTAGCTATGGGGTGCAGGAGCCAATTCTGCCCCTTCTGGAGTCCCAATCTGGTCCTCCAAGGTTCCCCAGAAGGCCCCACACCACTCCCCTGGCCCTACCACTTTTCTCCCAGCTACGTTTGGTGGCTTAATAAGAACATTAGAAGTGTCATGCTGGATTAGACCAAGGGTCCATCTAGTCCAGCACTATGTGGCCAAGCAGCCATCGGCCAGGGATGAACAAGCAGGACATGGTGCAACAGCACCCTCCCACCCATGTTCCCCAGCAACTGGTGCACATGGACTTACTGCCTCAAATACTGGAGATAGCCACAATCATCAGGGCTAGTAGCCATTGATAGCCTTTGCCTCCAGAAATTTATCCAACCCCCTTTTAAAGCCATCCAAATTAGAGATGTACACGGACCCCCCGCTCTGCTTCTCTTCCAGATCCACGATTTGCAGATCGGGCCGCTTCGCTCCATCCCCACTCTGCCTATGTCCGCTCCGCTCCTCTGCGGAGCTCCGGATCCGGATCGGAGCTCCGTTTCCCCCCCCCCCCCATAGGCCTGCATTAAGCTAAAAAAGTATACAACTTTTTTCTGTTAAAGTTAGAAACCTCAAGTTTGGCACCATGACACCTCATGGAGGTTTACACACGCATGCCAAGACTCAAGGCAATCCCATCATCCCCTGATTTTTGGGGAATTTATGAAAATCAGGCACCCCACTCACACCCCTTTCGATAGCTCCATCAATGTGCACGTTAAGAACCTCAAACTCACCACCATGATAGCTTATCCAGGGATACACGTGCTCACCAAGACTCAAGGCAGTCCCATCATCCCCTGATTTTTGGGGAATTTATGAAAATCGGGCACCCCATTCACACCCCTTTTGATAGCTCCGTCAATGTGCAAGTTAAAAACCTCAAACTCGCCACCATGATAGCTTATCCAGGGATACACATGCATGCCCAGACTCAAGGCAGTCCCATCATCCCCTGATTTTTGGGGAATTTATGAAAATCGGGCACCCCATTCACACCCCTTTCGATAGCTCCGTCAATGTGCACGTTAAAAACCTCAAACTCACCACCATGATAGCTTATCCAGGGATACACATGCACGCCCAGACTCAAGGCAGTCCCATAATCCCCTGATTTTTGAGGAATTTATGAAAATCGGGCACCCCACTCACACCCCTTTCGATAGCTCCGTCAATGTGCACGTTAAAAACCTCAAACTCGTCACCATGATAGCTTATCCAGGGATACACATGCACACCCAGACTCAAGGCAGTCCCATCATTCCCTGATTTTTGGGGAATTTATGAAAATCGGGCACCCCATTTGCAGATGTGGACTGTTCTCTGACATTTGGACAGATAAAAAAAGGGAAGTGGGCACACTCACAGATGCCATCTAGACTCACAATCATGCCAAGGTACAAGGCAATCCCATCATCCCCTGATTTTTGGCGGGGCTTAAACCTGCAGACAGCTCAATGGGGCCATTTCAAAGGAAATCCCAACATGCCATGAATTGGGGAGTAGAGATCAACCTAAATGAATCTTCTTCCACACTTGAAAAATGGATTTGGAACTTCCAAAATTCCAAGTGAGCGCAAGAAGGATTTTGCAAATGCTCTATATTGGTACAAGGGAGTGGGCTCAGTTTTGCCTCTAATTGTTGCATTGATATGATTTTTCCTTGCATAAAGAGATCACAAATATGGGGGGGGGGGGGACTTTTTCTTCCCAACCTGCAAATTGTCTATACTTAAATTGAACTCTGAATTGGGGTTGGTCTAAAATCTGGGTTAGGGGGGAAGGGGAAGGTGCAAACCATTTTGCCCACTTTGCCCATACCTTTAAATTTGCTTTCGAAAACGGGTTCTTAATTGTTTGTATATATTTTTTCAGTGTTGGAATGGGATCGCCCCGATCGTAGGGATGCAGGGGGAGCTTTCAATTGACACCCATGGGGTTACTGTCTTGTTTCTAATTATTTTGAGTAGTTGCCTCAATTGAAAAGCATCATGGTACAGCCTAAGATTTGGGACACCAAACCCCCCTAGTTTAGTTGGTCGGAAGAGTGTCGCTTGATTGACACGGATGCGTTTGCCCCCTCCACTGAATGTGGATAGAGCTAGTTGCCAACGTTTGAACTCATTTCCAGGAATCCCTACTGGCAAGGTATGAAATAGAAAAGACAGTTTAGGAAACAAAGTCATTTTCTGGGCTGCATTCCTCCCTAGTCAAGATAATGTAAGTTTCTTCCACAGTGTCATATTGTTTCTTAGCTCATTCCATAAAAGATCAAAATTGCATATACGCAGTTGTTTGATTTCCTTAGTGATCTGAATGCCTATGTATTTTAAACTGCCAAATCTTAAAGTGACTTTGGAAATTCGTTGAATATTTTTCTGTTCAACCAAAGGGATATTAACACAGAGCAAATCAGATTTGTCATAATTGACCTCCAGACCAGCAACTTCCTTGAAGGTATCCAGGGCCGGATCTACACTATTGCTTTAAAGCGCTTTATAACAGTTTTATAGTGCTTTAAAGCAGTTAAAGCGCTTTATAACTGTTATAAAGCGCTTTATGCGGCAGGGTCTTGCTATTTTATTGTTTTACTCTGTACAGCACCATGTACATTGATGGTGCTATATAAATAAATAAATAAATAATAATAATAATAATAATAATAATAATAATAATAGTGTAGATCCGGCCCAGATGTGTGCGAAGAGCAGGAAGAGCAACCTTAGGTTCTGTTAACATAAGCAATATATCATCAGCAAAAACGTTGATGCAATGATGTCTCCCATTTATTCTAGGCCTCGATATAGCTGCGTCTGCCCGAATTGAGGTTGCTAGGGCTTCTATTGCAATGGCAAAGATAAGTGGAGAGAGTGGGCAGCCCTGACGTGTGCCTCTAGTTATTTGAAACCTTTTTGATTCCCAAGAGTTAACACATACTGCTGCCTTAGCATCAGAGTACAATTGCTTCAATACCTTAAGAAATTGATTACCAAACGCCATTTTATGAAATAAGCGGAAAATAACAGGCCATTCCAAGTGGTCAAATGCCTTGAAAACATCAAGAGAAAACAGTGCCAAAGGAGACTTTTGGCTTTCGCTGTGGTGAATTAAGTTAAGTATCCTGCGCACTGAATCTGCTAAGTGTCGACCTGGCATAAAACCTGTTTGATCTTCATCTACATATTCTGTTATAAACTGGTTCAGACAATAAGCAAGCAAGGATGTGAAGAGTTTAGCATCCTGATTAAGAAGCGCTATTGGGCAATAAGAGTTCACTAGGTGGGGATCTCGTCCTGGCTTAGGAATGGTTATCAATCGCGTGCGTTTCCAGGATTCTGGAATCTCCCCACCTTCTAAAATAAAATTAAATAATCTCACTAAATAGGGAGTACGGGTGACTTTAAAAGCTTTATAAAATTCCCCCCAAGACCATCTATGCCTGGTGATTTCCCATTTTTAAAACGTTTTATGGTCTCTTCTATCTCCTCAGCTCTTATGGGACTATTAAGAAGAGTTCTATGTTCTACTTTTTATTTAGGGATAATCAGCCTGTCTAAGAATGCGTCTATCTTGGTCACATCCAGGGCAGTCTGTAGTATATAATTTTTGGTAGAAATTTTCAAATGCCTTACAAATTTCCTCATTCTTATAAAGAAGGTTCCCCTGAGGTGACTTGATATGTGAGACCTGAGATTTAGCTGTTTTTCTGTGTAAGGCTTTGGCTAAAAGCCTAGAGCTTTTGTTGCCAAATTCGTGATAATAACGATTAAGAAAGGATCTATGTACAGTACGTTTGTCTAAAGCAATAAGTTCACCACGTTTACCCATTAGTTGTCTGTATGTCCTTTGACTGCCGGTGCGTTTATGAAGCGCTTCCAGATGAGAAATGTCGTACAGTAGCTTGGTGCGTGCTGCCTCTCTCTTCTTCTTTATCTGTGAAGCTTCTTTGATGCACGATCCTCGAAGAACCGCTTTCATAGAATCCCATAAGATATCGGTTGAGATTTCTGGCAGGTCATTGAATTGGAAGTATTCAGAGAGATCTTTTTGCAGTTGTTCTCAAACCGATTGTTTAGTTAAAAGATGAGGGTCCAAGCGCCAGAAATAAGAGTTGGGGTGATCTTCTGAAAGTGTGAAGTCAATCCAAATTGGGGCATGATCTGACATTGTGATGTTGCCTATGTCAACTGTAATCACTTTGTCCTTTAAGGGCTCAGATAAAAGAAGATCTATGCGGGAGTAGGAGCGATGTCTTGCAGAAAAACAGGAAAAGTCTCCATCCTGCGGATGTAGAACTCTCCAAATATCACGCAAGCCCTGTTCCTGAAGAAGGTCCGTGAGAAAAGTTGAGGATTGGGGTCGACCAGACTTAGCCTTAGAGCGATCCACCTCATCATTGGGTACAGTGTTGAAGTCACCTCCAAGGATTACCTGACCCTTTTTAAAAGTGTCTAGGGTAGAAAACATACCCTGAAGGAATGAGCATTGATTAACATTAGGGGCGTAGATAGATCCAATTGTGAGTTGCTCAGAGCCCAAGAGTCCCGAAATGAAAATGTAACGGCCTTGTGTATCACAGCATGTGTCCAAGATCTGAAATGGGCATTGGTTAGCCACAATTATGGGTACTCCTCTTGATCTGGAAGAACCAGGGGAGCATACGTAGTGTTTAATCCATCTGGCCTTAATTTTGTTTTTCAATTGAGATTTCTGATGGGTCTCTTGTAGCAGAACGATGTCGGGTCGCTCTTTCCTGAGCAGCAGTTCCACTTTGGCACTTTTTTTATGGAACCCAGGCCCTTTACATTAAATGATAGAATTTTCAGTTTGTCAGCCATCAGAGTCCAGAAAAAACAAAGCTATTGGTAAGCAGTGCTTAGACGATATGAACCACTGCATAGAAAGCACAGTAGAGGATATAGGACACCCAGTGAAAGCATGCGCGTGGAGGGAACTGCCATGTTGAGCAACATTAATAGAACAAAACAACATCACAAACAAGCGCCCCCGACTGGCTGAGGCCTGAACAAGCGAGACCTCCACGAAATCCCTAGAAGTGATCGTCACCTGTGGGCGTTTCCAGGGGGCAGCAGGAGGGGAAATAAATCTAAACATCTGATCTGAAAATCATAAAGTTCTTTTGAACCGTGGGCATTGCTGAAAGCCCACATAGATGGGGTTATAGATATTGAAGGAACTCCTGTTAAATATGTGTGTGGGAGGTACAGTACAGGGGATTGGGTGAAAGCCAAGCCTCCCTAGTAAGCCATACAAATCAATGAGTATCCACATTCAATCTGGGTGAGGGGAGCGACTGTGGTCTGGAGAACCATCTGCCCTTGTTAGACGACGTCGAATTCCAGACCTTCTATTGTGCCCTCGAGCAGTTGATCAATCTGGAGAACGGCCACGTGAGCCCATGGGAGTGTCATCTGTAACAAAGTCTGGAGGATCCAATGTAGGCTTTTCAATAAGGCAATCGCCTGGGTTCCAGATGAGGCTGTGTAGAAACGACCATCTTGCTGAACCACTAGTTTAAAGGGGAAGCCCCAATGGTAACGAATGTTGGCCATACGGAGAACATCTGTGAAAGGTTTAAAACGCAGACGATGTGCTAGGGTGTCTGGGCATAAGTCCTGATAAATCTGAAGATCTACGCCCTCATATTTGATAGTACAGAGATTGCACAAAGCTTTGTATATTTGCTCTTTCTTTGTATACCATTCAAAGCATATAATAATGTCCCTCGGGGGACCGCCATTGTTGTTTGCCCTTCCCAAGGATCGATGTGCCCTCTCTATGTCTTCTCCTGAAATCTGGGTTCCTAAGTTTAAGCCAGAAAGCCAGGTTGTTATGAACTTGAACATGTCTCCCCCCTCTTCTTTTTCTGGGATCCCACGTACCCTAAAATTTCGACGTCTGCTGTGATCTTGATGTTCCTCCAGCTGAATGTGCAAATCTCTCACTGCATCTGTCATTTTCTTAATTTGGGATTGTGATTTTATCCCCATTTCCAGGGCTGTATTGCAGTTTCAGCCTGTTTGTTGGCTAATTCTTTTACTGTGACTTCTAGTGTTTTAAAGGCTACAGTCCAGCTTTCTGTTAAATCATGTTTTAATTGCTTGATGTATTGAAGGAGATCATGATTGCTAACAGTCTCCTCTAATTCCCTGCTATTTTTTCCGGCCTTAGGCTTTGTTGCTGCCATTGCGGCCTTCTCAGTTTTATCTGCACTGTCAAATAGGCTGTCAGTGTCAAGGCCTCTGAGACTTTTTTTTTTTGCAGCTTCTCTCCTTGGCTGCAGTCTCTGTTGCATCCCCTCACTATTCCCCCCACTTTTAAGAAAAAACTAGTGCTTAAAGCCAGTTTCCAAATGCTTACTGTGCCCACGGTTCAGAGCAGCAAGAGATTAGGCCTCCATCTTGAGCAGAGCCAAGCCACGCCCCCTCCACGTTAAAAATTTATAATCCATTGTTTTAGCTATATTTTTTAATGGTTGTGCTTTTATTTGTGTGTCTCTTTATCTCTGCTCACTCCTTCCTCTCCATCTTGTTGAGTATCCTTCAAGTCAACTTTGCTTCTAGAACATTGTTATTGGAACTAATCCTGGCATTAAAGTCACCCAGAACCTAATAATTTGAGTGGATAAATAGCGCTCTACTTTATGCCAGAGTTTCTTGATCTCATTGGATTTAGCAGGAGGGATATAAACAGTCACAAAAATAAAAAGACTAGCATTAATTTCCAAACAAATTCCAAACGCCAGTTCACAATTTTCTAATTCAGTTACCTTAGCTATCAGTGAAGAGGACACCAAGATGGCAAGGCCACCCCTTGGACGACCTTTCTTATTTGCCCGGTGAGCATTCAAAGAATAGGAGGCAAATCCATTAACAACAACAGTGTCCATGGCCCAAGTTTCCTGAAGCAGAATCACATCAAAGGAAGAGATATATTGACAAAAGCAGCTATCCCAACGTTTGTTCGCCCAGCCCGTAATATTCTAGGATATGATCCTGAGATAGGAATCACCCTGGGACCACTGGCATCAATCCAGTGGGGTAATCCCAACCAGTGATCCATCCATGTCCCTCTGAATGCAGCCATTCCCCTTTGCTGTCATGTGGTTCGATGAAAGCTGTGGGTTGGAATCAATGATACTGTGCGATATTAACTCTGATGTTGGCCCTACCTGATTAGCATTAGGCAGCCCTCCAGACGGTTGTGGCTGTTGGCAGGATGGGATGGACGACGTCTTGCTCCCCACCGATATATGCAACACTCCTGGATAGAGGCACGACGTTGGACGAGCGTTGTCAACTTTCACAGGAGTGTCTTGACCAAAAGTTATCAGATCTTGCAAGGTAGTGATGGTATGTTGTCCTTCGACCAAGGGCTGAGCGCAAAAGAAATCGACCTCCACTCCCGAATGAAGTGAATCGGGAGACAATACCTGTTCCAACATGAAGGAGTCGGAGGGCGTGCTCGGAGATTGCTGGATACTTTGAGGCTGGTCTTCACACAGTGGGCAGGAAGAAGGTATAAAGCTCTTGTGTGGTAGATCTGCTTCTTCAGTCGCCATGGTTGAAAAAGCCTTGGATTTGCTGCTACTCAGTTTAGGGGCATTAAACTGTGGCTGGAGGATAGAATTAGAATGGCTTTTGATGGATATTAATGGTTTAACCTGGAGATCTTTAAAAAGCCGTGATGGGTAGATCCTCACAGTATTCAGGAAAAGTTTTTCCTTCATTAGTAAATATGGGATGGTAGGATCAGTAAACTTCAATAGGTGCCTCTTATAAACAGGGGAAGAGAAAAGTAGTTCCACAGCCAACAAATATGATGGCTGAATATTTAGCAGCCGTTTGAGGTTTAAGTTAGCACTTTGAACCGATGCCCAGAATGGGTGTTGGCCTCCATGGGGATGTACAAAATGTAGCGGGACATAGGCTGATAGAATTCTGCCAGGACCACTCACTGTGCATAACAAACACTCTCTTCCAACAACTGAAACGACGGCTTTATACATGGACTTCACCAGATGGCCGACACCGAAATCAGATTGACTACATCCTTTGCAGCCAAAGGTGACGGACATCTATACAGACAGTAAAAACAAGACCTGGAGCTGACTGTAGTTCAGATCACGAACTTCTTATTGCACAATTTAGAATCAAACTAAAGAGAATAGGGAAGACCCACAGATCAGTTAGATATGAGCTCACAAATATTCTTAATGAATATGCAGTGGAAGTGAAGAACAGATTTAAGGGACTAGATTTAGTAGATAGGGTCCCGGAAGAACTATGGACAGAAGTTCACAACATTGTCCAAGAGGTGGCAACAAAAAACATCCCAAAGAAAAAGAAAACCAAGAAGGCAAGATGGCTGTCTGCTGAGACACTGGAAGTAGCCCAAGAAAGAAGGAAAGCAAAAGGCAACAGTGATAGGGGGAGATATGCCCAATTAAATGCAAAATTCCAGAGGTTAGCCAGAAGAGATAAGGAATTATTTTTAAACAAGCCATGCGCAGAAGAGGAAGAAGACAATAGAATAGGAAGGACAAGAGACCTCTTCCAGAAAATTAGAAACATCGGAGGTAAATTCCAGGCAAAAATGGGTATGATCAAAAACAAAGATGGCAAGGACCTAACAGAAACAGAAGAGATCAAGAAAAGGTGGCAAGAATATAAGGAAGATCTGTATAGGAAGGATAATAATATTGGGGATAGCTCAGACGGTGTGGTCAGTGAGTTAGAGCCAGACATCCTGAAGAGTGAGGTTGAATGGGCCTTAAGAAGCATTGCTAATAACAAGGCAGCAGGAGACGACGGTATCCCAGCTGAACTGTTTAAAATATTGCAAGATGATGCTGTCAAGGTGATGCATGCCATATGCCAGCAAATTTGGAAAACACAAGAATGGCCATCAGACTGGAAAAAAACAACTTATATCCCCATACCAAAAAAGGGAAACACTAAAGAATGTTCAAATTATCAGACAGTGGCACTTATTTCACATGCCAGCAAGGTAATGCTCAAGATCCTGCAAGGTAGACTCCAGCAATTCATGGAGCGAGAATTGCCAGATGTACAAGCTGGGTTTAGAAAAGGCAGAGGAACTAGAGACCAAATTGCCAATATCCGCTGGATAATGGAGAAAGCCAGGGAGTTCCAGAACAACATCTATTTCTGTTTTATTGACTATTCTAAAGCCTTTGACTGTGTGGATCATAACAAACTGTGGCAAGTTCTTGGTGGTATGGGAATACCAAGTCATCTTGTCTGCCTCCTGAGGAATCTGTATAACGAACAAGTAGCAACGGTAAGAACAGACCATGGAACAACGGACTGGTTTAAGATTGGGAAAGGAGTACGGCAGGGTTGTATACTCTCACCTTACCTATTCAACTTGTATGCAGAACACATCATGCGACATGCTGGGCTTGACGAATCCAAGGCTGGAGTTAAAATCGCAGGAAGAAACATTAACAATCTCAGAAATGTAGATGACACCACTTTGATGGCTGAAAGCAAGGAGGAGCTGAGGAGCCTTATGACAAAGGTGAAAGAAGAAAGTGCAAAAGCTGGGTTGCAGTTAAAACCTCAAAAAAACCAAGATTATGGCAACCAGCTTGATTGGTAACTGGCAAATAGAGGGAGAAAACGTGGTGGCAGTGACAGACTTTGTATTTCTGGGCGCAAAGATTACTGCAGACGCTGACTGCAGCCAGGAAATCAGAAGATGTTTACTTCTTGGGAGGAGAGCAATGACAAATCTTGATAAAATAGTTAAGAGCAGAGACACCACACTGACAACAAAGGTCCGCATAGTTAAAGCAATGGTATTCCCCGTAGTAACCTATGGCTGCGAGAGCTGGACCATAAGGAAAGCTGAGCAAAGGAAGATAGACGCTTTTGAACTGTGGTGTTGGAGGAAAATTCTGAGAGTGCCTTGGACTGCAAGAAGATCAAACCAGTCCATACTCCAGGAAATAAAGCCAGACTGCTCACTTGAGGGAATGGTATTAAAGGCAAAACTGAAGTACTTTGGCCACATAATGAGAAGACAGGATACCCTGGAGAAGAGGCTGATGCTAGGGAAATTGAAAGGCAAAAGGAAGAGGGGCCGACCAAGGGCAAGATGGATGGATGATATTCTGGAGGTGACAGACTTGACCTTGGGGGAGCTAGGGGTGGCAACGGCCGACAGAAAGCTCTGGCGTGGGCTGGTCCATGAAGTCACGAAGAGTCGGAAGCGACTGAACAAATAAACAACAAACCAATCCTACACTCCTTTTCTCATTAGGCTCACTTGCCATGGGACCTTATTTATCATAGTTCTGAGTTTATTAAACTATCCAACTGATGAGCTGACAATTCCCCAGAATTCCCAGCAAGTGTTTTTTTTAGTTTTGGGGTAACAGCAGCACTCACTTGGACTACACAAAAGAAGTAAGTTGCAGTGAATCCAAAAATAGTAGTCAAGAAGCTAAGATAGTGCAGATTGGTCAGCCCTTTAAACACCACTCAATCTGTACATTCTCAGCATGAGCTTAGTATCTCTAGGAATTATGGGCAGCAAACTCCCAGCTGAGAATCAGGCTTTTGCTAATATTTATTAAGAGTCAACACACAAAGGTAGGCAAAATTGCAAGTCAGAGGCCACCTAGACATGCTACAGGAAATCTATGATCAAGATATCCCTCTTTTAAAAACACAGGCTGAATTAGTAGGCCCATGGATCTGCTTTGGAGCAGTTTGGGGGAGAAAGTGTCTAATCTATATCCTCTAAACCAGTAGTCCTCAACTGGTCCAGACCTGAGACCCACCTCACACTAGGCATGTGCTCCGCTCCGATTAGAAGCGCAGAAGCAGGAGCGAATTGGCCTGCTCCGCCTTGCCCAGAGGCGGAGTAGAAGTGGACCGCAGACCCCTAGAAGCAAGGCGAAGAGAAGCGCCTATTTTCGGAGCGCTCCGGTTTCCGCGGTCCGATCCGATCGCCATCTTGAAACATTTTGCTTATAGGATTGCATTGCAGAAAAGAAACGGGGATAACTGTGTTGTTTTTGAAGCTATCTTTCTGAAAATTCTTGTGCTTGGAGAGTTGTGGATGGGGGTCATTTTGAGACTACTCTCAGCTCTCTGCGTGCTGCGGTTCATGTGCTAGAATTTTTTTAAAAAACGGCGGGAAAATACCTTTTCCGAAGGGCTGAGGGGCAGAGTCAACTCCCGGTCATGATCGCATGATCCCAAAGTTGGAGGAGGGGATAGGCAAAATGGGTAACTTGGGATTCTGGGAACTTCTCTTTCTTAATCTGAACGGACTTTTCACAGTGTTTTTTAAAACAGTAGCCCCACCAAATGCACAAACACAACCTGAAATCATATACTAAGCCAATAATAAGAGATAGAAACACAGCACTGCTACCCACCCTAACTTTGGGGAACAACTGAAAAGATGTGGTGCAAGGGGATGAGCTCCCCTAGGGCATGTGGACGTGCCCTCACTCTCTCCTGTACTTGGAGGGCCATCAGAGCCCTCCAAAGAGAGTAACCCGGTGGAGCAAAGCCTATCATGAGTTGAAGTGAGAGCTTTGCTTCTTAAAAGACTGGTTCTTAGACAGGACCAGTTAAATTGGCCGATGATTCCCCATCTGGGCACGTCCACCCCCACCCCCTTATTACTGGTCCAGACAGATATAGCCTTTTTAAAAAAGTTCTTCTTGTTGTTTATTCAGCAACACTGCTGCTTTTAATTCCACCCCTCCTTCGTTTATTTATTTATTTATTCCATTTTATATGTATTACTGGCTTATCCTTGGCTCACTTCCTTATGCCCCCAGAAATGTCTGCTGCCTGCCTGCCTTCCCTCTCTCCTCCCCTGCCCGCCTCGCAGGGATGTTGTGTGTGTCTGGCTTTGACTCAGGGGAGAAGTCCTTCCTGCGCTCACTTGGAGTTTTGGAAGTTCCAAATCCATTTTTCAAGTGTGGAAGAAGATTCATATAGGTTTATCTCTACTCCCCAATTCATGGCATGTTGGGATTTCCTTTGAAATGGCCCCATTGAGATGTCTGCAGGTTTAAGCCCCGCCAAAAAACAGGGGATGATGGGACTGCCTTGAGTCTGGGCGTGCGTGTGTATCCCTGGATAAGCTATCATGGTGGTGATTTTGAGGTTTTTAACGTGCAAATTGATGGAGATATCGAAAGGGGGTGTGAATGGGGTGCCCGATTTTCATAAATTCCCCCAAAATCAGGGGATGATGGGACTGCCTTGAGTCTGGGCGTGCATGTGTGTCCCTGGATAAGCTATCATGGTGGCGAGTTTGAGGTTTTAATGTGTAAATTGACGGAGCTATCGAAAGGGGTGTGAATGGGATGCCCGATTTTCATAAATTCCCCAAAAATCAGGGGATGATGGGATTGGCTTGAGTCTTGGCGTGCGTGTGTATACCTCCATGAGGTGTCATGGTGCCAAACGTGAGGTTTCTAACTTTCACAGAAAAAAAGTTGTATACTTTTTAAGCTTAATGCAAGCCTATGGGGGGGGGGGGGAAACGGAGCTCCGATCTGGATCCGGAGCTCAGCAGCGGAGCGGAGCAGGCATGGGCGGAGTGGGGGTGGAGTGAAGCGGCCCGATCCACAAATCGCGGATCTGGAAGTGAAGCGGAGCGGGGGGTCCGTGCACACCCTTACCTCACACTCCCAACCTGCCACATGGGACCCACTTTCACAATTTTCTCTATGATAAACATGGCGGCAACAGCTTTTCCATCACCCAGCAGGACTGATGTCATGACCCAGTTTTGGGTCATGACCCACCAGTTGAAGACCACTACTCTAAACTGTACCACAATGTGTGGAAGCAATTTGCTTGGGGTGTGGGGGAAAGGATGGACAGGCACCCATGCCTCCCCCCACTGAGCTAATACAAGCTTTAGGGGGAAGGGGAGGGACTACGGTTGGGAAAACAATGCAGGCAGAAAGGGGTTAAGCGAACCCTGGTGCTACTTCTCTTACCTTCAAAGTAGTTGCATGGGGCTCCTAATTAGTAAACAAACAAAAAACAGCAACAAAAAGATGATAGGAGACTGATCACAGATCTTCACAGGCTGGCTGTGGTGACTGTATAGGGAGTGCCTTCTACTGAATGGGGTTATAAGCTAGCAGTGCTGTGTAGGTTCTAAAGTGGAAACTGAACCAGAATAAACTTTCAAACATTGGGTTGGATTCAATAGTGGACTTGTGTGGATGGCCCAGGCCTGGTGATGGCATGCGAAGCCCCCACCATGGGTGTCTGTAATGTAGCTTTTGCCCCAGAAAGTGCTACATTGTGTGAAGAATGCAGAACAAGCCTGTCCTGCCCACACAAGTACACCATTGGATCCAACCCCTTTTGTACCCTTCTACCACTTTATGGATAGAAGGAGAGAAAGAGTCCTACCCATATTTCTCTGCAACCCTCCTATCATGCAAGGTTATTGACAAAAGTCACTCTAAGATCCCAGTGATATACGGCAGGATACAAATGTTTTTAATATAATAATAAACAATAAAAAGTTTGGAAAAATATCCTATGCATTTTACACAATTCTAACCAAAGGTCTTATTAATTTTACAACAAGGGATTCAGATCATTTTCAAGTTAGGGCTTCACAGCGTTAATTTCAGATCTAATACTTACATTGTACAGTGGGATAGTTTTCATCACTTTGTAGTGCTTTGTAGGGTCCATCTTATAAAGGTGCCTGTCTGTGATAAAAATTGCTCTATATTCCACTTTGTTGAAACGATTTATCTGCAAATAATCAAATCCCCACTGTCATTTAAAAATAAATATACACTTTAAACAAGTTGAAAGAGTGTAAGAGAATTATTGTATCCTTAAGATCCTTGAATTTTGCTTCTAAAGTTCTGCAATAAATGCATACATCAAGTTTTAATTGAAACTAGGATTAAAAACACAGAATTGCCCATAATTAAGCAAAGTTAACACTATGGTATTATATACAAAATAGTAACTACAAATTACAAGATAAAAGAGTTGTTGAGCACTTCCATTAGTTTAACCTTGTTTGCGAAGTCAGCCCAAATAATTTGCTGCTTGTAGTTTGCTTGTTTTTTAAGATGAATATAGTGTTTTTATATCACCTTCATAATATTTTACAGTGTTCTCTATAGGGAGTTTATATTGCTTGCCAGATATACACCAAGTAGGATATGACACTTTGAAATTGGTTTGAAAGTGAAATATGGAATGTGCCACAGGCCCCAACAGTAAAGCAGTAGTGTGGAGCCTGCCCAAGTCTTGTTTCTCTCTGTGTGTGTCTCTTTCACTGTGTCTGTCTGTTGTTCTCGCTATCCATCTGTGTGCATGCACCTGGCTCTGGGTGTCTTTTTCTCTTTCTGTGGTGCTGTATCTGTGTATGCATTACAGTCTTATAAGTTATAGACTTGCTCTGTGTGTATGTGTTTCTCTGTGTGTATCTTTCTGTATATGTCTCTCTTTCTGTTTATCTCTGGCTCTGTGTGTGTGTTTGCGTGTGTGTGCCTATCTGTCTGTCAGTCTCACGTTTACCTGTGTGTATCAGCTTTGTGTGTGTACATCTGGCACTGTGCCTGACACTGGCCATAGCTAGGCAGGATGAAATCCCGGGGTGATCCCCCGGATCATCCCTGTGCGTCCACATGACACACAGGGGTCCTGGGATCAGGGAGGGATGATCCCTCCCTTGCCCCGGGATCTCGCCCTCCCCTTTAGGCCCACTTTTTCTGTGGTCTCGGGCTCAGCCCGAGACCACAGAACGTGTGGCTGGGTGCTGCGGTTTGTCCCAGCTCTTCGTGATTCCTCACAAGGAGCCAGGTCCCGTGGGATCTTCACCCCTCAACCCTGCTCGACCGCTAGGCCTAGCTAAGGCATGTCTTTCAGATATCTCAGCTTGGCTGCTTCATCGTCGTTTGAAACTTAATATGGCAAAGACTGAATTGCTTGTTTTTCCTCCTAAACCTTCTCCTCATCTCTCATTCTCTCTTACTGTCAATGATGTTACGCTTACTCCGGTCAAGGAAGCTCGTAGTCTTGGCTTTATATTTGATTCCTCGCTCTCCTTTATTCCTCATATTGAGGCAGTAGCTAAATCCTGTCGTTTTTTCCTGTATAATATTGCCAGGATTCGATCATTTCTGTCTGTCTCTTCTGCCAAGATGCTTGTTCATGCACTGGTTATTTCTCGGTTGGACTACTGCAACCTTCTTCTCACTGGCCTTCCTTCTTCTCACATCAGTCCGTTGGTCTCGGTCCACCACTCTGCCGCTAAGATCATCTTCTTGGCTCACCGCTCTGATCATGTTACTCCACTTCTGAACTCTCTTCATTGGCTTCCAATTCACTTCAGAATCCAATATAAACTTCTCCTGTTGACCTTCAAAGCTTTTCATGGTCTAGCTCCTTCCTATCTCTCCTCTCTCATCTCACACTATTGCCCCGCTCGTGCTCTTCGTTCCTCTGATGCCATGTTTCTCACCTGCCCAAGGGTCTCTACTTCCCTTGCTCGGCTTCGTCCATTTTCTTCTGCTGCCCCTTACGCCTGGAACGCTCTTCCAGAACATCTGAGATCCACAAGTTCAATTGCAGCTTTTAAAGCTCAGCTAAAAACTTTTCTTTTTCCTAAAGCTTTTAAAACTTGATGTTGTTTGGACTCTATACTGTTAGTTTTACCCTACCCTGTGCCTGTTTACCCTACCCAGTGCCTGTTTGCATTCTCTTCCCCTCCTTATTGCTTTACTATGATTTTATTAGAATGTAAGCCTATGCGGCAGGGTCTTGCTATTTACTGTTTTACTCTGTACAGCACCATGTACATTGATGGTGCTATATAAATAAATAATAATAATAATAATAATAATAATAATAATAATAATAATAAGGCACCCCCCTCAGTCTCTCTCTTTCACTGACTATGTGTGTTCGTTTATGGGAACATCTACACCAGCCCTGTATCCCAGGACGATCCCTCCATTTTCCTGGGATAACCCTTAGGTGTAGAAAGGGCTTCTGTCTCTACCTCATTGTTGCTCTGTGTGTGCATCTGTGCGTTGTGTGTGCATGCCTCTGTGTTTGTGAATCTGTCTCTCTGTGTGTTTGCGTGCATCTGTCTGTGTGTGTGTGTGTGTGTGTGTGTGTGAAAAAGAGAGAAAGAGAGAGAGGCTGCATTCGGAAAACATGATAGTCAATGGTGGGGTAATAATAAACAACAGTTGTTTATCTAGGGGGTACTCCCCCGCCACGTGATAATAATCAACCATGGTGTGGATTACAATCACAGTTGAGTTGGCTATTAGTCCAGACTGAGTTGACTCACTCATCCCCTGCCTTCTCTTCCCCCCTCAGTCCTCCCACTATTATAGCATCAGCCATTGCTGCCAAAAATCTATCCTGCTGGCTGGACTAGAGTGGCAGCCACCCCTTTGACCACTCTTTCCTTGCAACTCTGTGGCTGACAAAATAATCAATGGTGGTCAAGGAAATAACCAACAGTGCTCTCCACACAAGATGATAACCCACAGCGATTTAAATAGCCAACTGTCGACTATTTAAACCACTGTTGGTTATCGTGTTGTCTGAACCCAGCATTTCAAGTAGCCTTCTATGGGACACAATGAAGGCAGTAATGAGGGGCCACTGTATGAAAGCAGGGGAAATTAAAAAAAAAAAAGAAGAGTAAGTGCAGAGGCGGAGATTAAATAAGAAATAGAACAGCTTCAAGATAATTATAAGAGGTCAAGATCCAATAAAATATATGTTACTGGAGAGGAAATGTAGGGAACTTGATGTCCTGGAAATCAACCAAATAGCACACAATATGCTTTATCTAAGACAAAATTTCTATGAATTTAGAGGAAAGGAATAAAAAATAATGGCTACGGGAAAAACGTGAAAAAATAATAATTCAATTTTTGAGGGGAAAACGGAAAAGCTATCCTACCCAATTTTGTGTCATCTGCAAGTTTGATAAGAATTCCCTGCACCATCTCATCCAAGTCACTAATAAAAATGTTGAAGAGCACTGGGCCCAGGACTGAGCCCTGCGGTACCCCACTCGTTGCCTCTCCCCAGTTTGAGAAGGTTCCATTGATAAGTATTCTTTGAGTCCGATTCTGTAGCCAACTGTGAATCCACCTAATAGTTGTTCCATGTAGCCCACTTTTAGCTAGTTTGTTAATCAGAATATCATGTGGTACTTTGTCAAAAGCTTTGCTGAAGTCAAGATATATGATGTCCACAGCACTCCCACAGTCCACAAGGGAGGTTACCCGATCAAGAAATGAGATCAAATTAGTCTGACAGGGTTTGTTCTTTATAACCATTGTGCTTTATAACCATTACACTTGACAACTGACGAAACCGTTAAGCTTTTGTACCTGCACTAACTACTTGTTAATAAATTACATTTAAGTACAACTGGTGTGGTCCTTGGAGTACCTGGGAAAGGTAGAGGTCTATGGTGGCAGTGGAAGGGAGAATTTGGGGTAAGGTTGCTGAACTGTATGCCTGTGGGGCCTAAGAATTGAAAGGCCTAAGAAGTGAAAGGCATGTCACAGGGATGGTTGCAGCATTCCAAACAGCTTGACACCTGGACTGGATCCTTTGGTTAAGGAAAGAACAAAGGAGCAGTATAAGGTGGGGTCATCACATGTGTTGGCTTTAGTGGTGGGATATGAATAGTTCCAGTGCTGTTTAGCTTTAACTGAGGGATCTGTGGAGATCCATAGCAGTTACACGTGGAGTTCTGTCAGGAATCGCAGAACCAGCATTGAAATCACACCAGGTCTCAGGGGAGACAGTGAAAGATCAAATTAACAAGAGCAAAAAAAAGCTAATTTTCTTCAGACAGGTCACCCTTGAAGAAGGGTGCCCTGATTGAGATGTGTAAGGCACCAAAGCTCACTTATGAGCGGAAAACAACTGAAGAACTAAAAGTCATATTAATAAAGCATCAAGTACCTAGTGAGGCAGACCGGGAGAAAAACCCAATCATGAGTGTTAGTGATCCTGCCTTTTTAGAAATTCTGAGAGAGAAAAACAGGATTGAAGTAGAAAGGATGAAATTAGATTTTGAAGATAGAGAGAAACAAAGAAGGGTAGCTTCTGAGGAAAAAGAGAAGCAACGGTTATATGAGGCTGAGGAAAAGGAAAAAACAGTGTTTATTTGAGGTGAGGAAAAATGAGAATTGATGCCAGGGAGAAAGGTAGGTTCCATGACCTAGAACTGGAGAAAATTTGGCTGGAAAATGAGATACTCGGGGCAGAAGTAAATTGGTGGGGAAAACAAGAGAAAGTAGAACAAGCTAAGGTGGAGATTATGAAAGTGCCCAAAATAACACCCAGGGACTTTGTAACTTTCAACCCAGGTGAATGATCCTGAGTTATTTTTGGCTACGTTTGAAAAGCCTGCTAAAAATTGGGGAATTGCTCAGAGCAGGTTCATGAGGTATATCCCCAGTTTGGTAAAAGCAGAGCTGGCTAAGGTGTATAACAGCTTTACCTCAGAGGAGCCACCCACCTGACAGACCCAGGGAGAGCTTTTATCTCTTTGATGAATGTAATGTGCCATGGGTTAAAAGATGGCTTCTCTGCCAAAGAGTGGCTGCAGTTGGCTACATGCCAGATTTGCATTCCTTAATGGTGGACATCATGTGCTAGCAGACAAAGGGAAAAACTTTCAAGCAATAGAGCATCAAATGTAACCTATGACTCATTGACATTGTGCACCTTAACTTAAAAACTAAATGTAATTTAACTTGCTAATCCAGAACTGACCAATGGAAAGGTTAGAAAGAGACTAACACCCTTTTGTAGTCAGAGCCTATATATACTGTGAGATTCCCTTGTTCTTGGTGCCTCCATTTTGTAGAAAAGGAGAGCACCCCCATACTGCAGTATCGGAAGTAAATGGATTACGTGTATTCTCCAGCCTTGTGTGTTTGATTGGCTACTAACGCGCCGGGGTAGTGAGCCTTTAATCCCCTGGTTGAGGAGCAACACACCTATGAGGCATATAAGACTATGTACCAGAGATTCAGGCTTGGGGCAAAACACTTTGCCCCAATACAGAAAACAGAGTCAGAGAAAAATAAAGATTTTAAGCCTCTGATGAAAAGCAGTGAGGGGGGCAGAAATGGCATCAGACCTGCGTTTAGGAGGGAAAATTCAAGGCCTGAATGATGGGCAAGAGGAACCAGTTATTTCAGGAAGAGATGTAATGGGGGCAGGTGTGGAGAAGATACTTATATTCACCAAGGGTCAAGCTAAATCGGTGCCAGTGACAGGAAATACAGATTTGGTTTCAGCAAGCCTAGAACAAAGAGCCAGGCAGGAAGAGGAGTTGAGAGATCTGGTTTCCCAGGCAACCACAGAGTTGGGAGGGGTAAAGCTCACCCCAGAAGGAGAGATACCTGACACTTTTAGACAAGAACTGCAGACAGACACTAGCCTGGAGCCTCTTAAACAGCAGGCACAGCGTTCTGTGACACCTAGTGTTAACACAGGGCCTTGCTATACCTACCAGGTAATCCGGTGGGGAGTAGGGGCGAGGCCGCGCTGCAGCTAGCGCGGGCCGTTGCCCCTAGCTAGACGTAACACGCAATGGGGTAAGGGAAAGCCCCGTCACGTCGGCCATTTTTTAAAAATTAAAGGGCCATGTGCGCAGGAGCGCACCAACGAGAAGGTAAGGCTTTTTTAAAAAACAACAACACGTTTCCCTGCTCCCCCTTGCCCCCGATTTCCCCCAATGTCTGATCCCCCCGCTTGACAATCTGCTCCCCGCCGCTCGCCTGTCCGCTCACCCCCCCCACTCGCCCACTTGCTCGCCCGTCTGCTTGCCCCCCTGGCCCCATCCCTCCCCCTGCAATTCCCTCGCCCCCAGCCCGATGGGCACAGCGCTGTGCCCAGTGCGTGGCTTCTCCCGGCTACTCGTGAGTAAGCCACGTAGCCAGGAAAACCCGCGGAAAGTGGATCCGGTTATCCCAGGTCAAGGGAGGGTTTAGCCCGGCCTGACCCTGGGATCCCCTGCGTGTCATCTGCACACACGGGTGAGCCTGGGTTTCAGCCCGGGCTAAACCCTCGTCTAGCAATGGCCACAGTTAATGAACAACTGGTGTAGGAGAACGGCTTGGTCTATTGTATATGGGTGCCAAGAAACACACAAACAGGAGAGGAACCCAGGAAACAACTGCAGGTCCCTCAGAAATACTGGGACAATCTCCTGAGGGTGGCACACAATATCCCCTGTTCAGGCCACCTGGGCATTAAAAAGACACACAAGCGACTGACCGCCCATTTCTATTGTCCAGGGATATCACAAGCAGTTATCACGTTGTACTTGTCCTGGTCAGAGTGTCAAAGAGTGGGGATGGATATAGTAGGCCAATTGTAGGTCTACTATATATAGTAGGATATAGTAGAGCTTCGGTTATTGGGCGGTATAAAAATGTAATAAATAAATAAATTCTCCAAACCTTAAAGCAAGGGGAGGAGATATATACGAGTGGTAGTGGACGATGCCACTAGGTATCCAGATGTGAAACCCCTGAAGACAGTTGAAGCACCAACTGTGGCTGAAGGGCAGTTAAAAGTTTCCATGAGGCTAGGCTCCCCAGAACCCCTGGAAGAAAGATCACATGAGCGTGTAGACTTAGTTGTGGCTTACAGCTCCCCACTGAACTAGAAGTTGCAAGTCAGTTGGGTAGAACTCTAGCAGAGGGAAACTGGACTCTTGGAGCTATAAAGTTTCCTCTGAACACCAAAGGAAAAGCAGAACAATGCAAATGAACATGATTAAACCCTATAGAACTAGGGAAGAGAGAATACTGTATGCATCATTACTTCCTGGGGAAGAGATTCTATATGTGGCAGGCTTATGAGAGAACCACAGATGAGAAAAAGAGCTGGCACTGACTGTAAAGAGTGAAAGAATCAAAGAGCCAGCAGAAACAGCTAGTCTGAAACGCATGAGAAGGCTATTAAGCACAAGCCTAGAAAAACTGATTTGTTTAAAGGGACCTCTGATGCAGAAGATCATTGCTCTGCTAGAAACACTCCATGCAGAGCAAATAGCAAAGAGCTGGAGACCAGAAAGAAAGAGGCTTTATGCAGATGCATAACTGCAATTGCCACTGACTACGTCTAGCATTGCTATGATGCAACTGATGCACCAGAGACCAGATTTGGAGCAGTGCTGTGGCAGAGAAGGAGTAGGACTAAATATCCTATTGCCTTTCTACGTGGAGGGCTGACCTGCATAAGAAAAAGTTACCCATTTATCCAGAGAGCATGGTTGACTGTCGTGTGGGTGCAGAACCAGGCGAGACCAGGCGGATGGAGAAAAAGATTCACCTATAAGACTGACCATTGAATGTTGATTTGGCAAAAGACTATGGGAGGCATAGACACCGTGCTGCAAAAGTGGTCGTGGCTAGTACGGGAAATACAGATCGAGTACCAGTATGTGAAGAGCAAAGACCATGTGATAGCAGATAGACTTTCCAGATGTGGCGGAAAAGGAATTAGCAACACCAACATTCCCGGGTGAAGATGACGACGAAAGGACAGTTTCCAAGATGTTCCAGTGAGACAAGAGCTCTGTGTATGCTCAGGAACACACTTGTCGAATTCTGGATGTGCCCAGGAACACATACTTGTGGGATGCTGAACTTTGCATATGTGCAGGAACCACACACCCTTGGACTTTGGACGCTGCGTATCCCACTTAGGACTAAAGAGGCATCTACACTTCATTTTAAAGGGGGGGGGGGAGATGTGATGTTCTAATGCATTAGACTGTGTTAAGTTTGATATAAAGGTTTATTAATAATAATGATTGAAAAGTTTAAAGAAGCTACTCACTGTATTTGTAGCAGATTGGTAACTATAAAGCCATAGAGGGGGAGTGAGTGCTGAATGGAAGGAGAGTGCTGATTGGATGTTTGTGTGGAACATCTGGATTGGCCATGAGAGAATGGAAGAAGCGGAGGACTGTGTGAGTATATATGCTTCTGCTGACAGGAGAGGGAATGGATGAGTTTTGGATTGGAGTTTGGAAGGCAGATTGATAGAGATTGAGAAAGAGATAGGAAGGGTCTGCGTGTTTTGTTGTTTGAATGGATTAGTGTGTGGGGAAGAGAATAGTGTAGCCTAGTAGGGGTAGAGTGAATGAATAAGTTTATTATGGTATGACAACCAGCACTCCAATCAAACAGCATACAATTTAACACATTTAACACATTACATTACATTACAGATGTGGTACGTGAATATTATTATTGTCTCACCACCTTACGGCGTGAGATGGCTGCAGCACAAAATCTTGCCACTTTTACAGTAACTTGAGTGTTCATGCCTGAGAAAAGATAATCTAAACACGCTTTGTCTGTTCTACCTGGGAATTTTTTTATAAGTGGAGTTATTAAGGAGACTCTGAGGTCTTTATACAGGTGGCAGTAAAGTAAAACATGGGCTATTGTCTCAACATCCCCCGACCCACATGGACATTGCCGTTCACTGTAAGGGATTTTTTTAAATCTACCCTCCAGCAATGCTGAAGGTAGAACATTAAATCTGGCTAACGTAAAAGCTCTTCTGAGCCTCCGAACGGTCAAGTTTATCAGGTACATGGCAATTGTTGGAGAACTACTATTTTCCCTAAACCCCGGGTTCAGGCTAGCTCGACTCAATTGGTCTTGAAAGTCTATGTCTTGAATTCTTTGGGCAATATCCATTTTTGCTTTCTCATATCCTAAGTTCAGGACTGCATCCATGGAGTAGCCCAGGGATTGCAACTTCCTATTCAAAGTATCCTTCCACCTTGAATTGAAAGTGTCTGTTAGAGTAAGCGGAGCTAAACCCACAGGGACAAACAGTAATTTTAACCAGAGATGGAACTTACGTATCCATATACGAGCCTCTAATGAGATCTGGCCTGCCTCCAGCCTTACAATTGCATTTTGAAGGCAGGACGGGACCGCAAGTATTGCCCCCAGAAACTTAGTTTGTACAGCCTCCAGAGGGGCCAGGTTTTCATAGACACAAATCTCTGAACCATACAGCATTTGAGCTAAAACCTTAGCAACAAAAACTTGGAGAACAGAGGGAATATGCTGCCCACCTTTGTTGTAGAAAAAGGAGAGGAGTGCCTTAATGAGTGCCTTTAAAGAAGCTACTCACTGTATTTGTAGCAGATTGGTAACTATAAAGCCATAGAAGGGGAGTGAGTGCCGAATGGAAGGAGAGTGCTGATTGGATGTTTGTGTGGAACATCTGGATTGGCCATGAGAGAATGGAAGGAGCGGAGGACTGTGTGAGTATATATGCTTCTGCTGACAGGAGAGGGAATGGATGAGTTTTGGATTGGAGTTTGGAAGGCAGATTGATAGAGATTGAGAAAGAGATAGGAAGGGTCTGCGTGTTTTGTTGTTTGAATGGATTAGTGTGTGGGGAAGAGAATAGTGTAGCCTAGTAGGGGTAGAGTAAGCAGGAACACCTGAAGATATATTGTGAAACATTTAAGAGTAAGAACAGACTTAAACCATTACACCTTGTGCTTTATAACCATTACACTTGAGAACTGAGGAAACAGTTAAGCTTTTGTACCTGCACTAAGTGCTTTTTAATAAATTACATTTAATTACAACTGGTGTGGTCCTTGGAGTACCTGGAAAGGGTACAGATCTATGGCGGCAGCAGAAGGGAGAATTTGGAGTAGGGGTGCCTGAACTGTATGGCTGTGGGGCCTAAGAAGTGAAAGGCATGTCACAGGGACGGTTGCACCACCAGCCCTACAGCTTTCTGCAGGGACTTCTGCACAGGCCTCCACCCAGACTCAGAATGGCCAGAGCCCCTAGTGCCTGAAACATAGGAGACAGATGACCTCCCTGAGCCCTCATGAATGCAGCTTCCACAGAAGAAGCAGTCACCATCCTGAGCCAAGGTTGGGGCTGGAGGAGGCACCCTCCAGGAGGCCATGTGGACAGTTTTTCCAGCAGACATGTGGGAGGAGTTGGAAGATGGCTTCCAGAGCCTCCTTGCCCACCACGCGGTCCACCATCCGCCTTAGCCACAAAGTGAATTTGGAGGGCAGACCTGGCGTCATCCCCGGCTTGGAGTGGCACATCTTCACTCCCATTATGGAGAGCGACCCAGTAACACCTGAGATCCGAGAGGAGATGGAGCAGTTTGTCAGAACTGAAGTGGGCCACGTCCTCCCCTTCTGAGCTGTCACCTTCCCAACGAGGATCTGCAACACATTTTCATGGAGGCCAGCAAGGAGACCTTTGTGGAAATTGTCGCCATGGATGGTGAGACTGTCAATGAGGAAGCCCTAGGAGCTGCGGCTGTTGTTTACACAGAGGAGTTGGACAACCCACCAGAGGAGCTGGAGGAAGAAATGCAGGTGTTGATGCAGGCCCTGCTCCAGAAGCCCACCGACTGATGAATGTGCAGAGGTGTACCTGGCTTCACAACAAGCGGAAAGCAGACTGGCTGCAGGTGACGGAGGATCTGGTCACAGCCACAGAGGCCACTGGAGGAAGAATACATGACCTTTTCACATGCATGGCGGTTGAGACCAGACGCACCACTCATTGTGTGGGTGACGCACATGGCCACTGAAGCCATGCAGGGATGTGCTCAGGCCATAAGGGAGTCAGGGGAGGCTGTATGCCTAGGCCTTGTCAACCATGTCAACGCTTTGACCGAGGCCATGTCTGCCACTGACAACATCATCAAAAGAGACATGTGTGAGTGCATGGCTGCCGTCAACCACCAAACGGAAGCCATCAGGGCTTTAGCAATGGCCTTCAGAGGAGTCCAGTATGCCGCACAGCAACCAGGCCCCTACATGCCTCCATATAGATACATCCCACCCCAGCAGTTTATGCAGCACCCTCCTGCCCATGCATATGGGGCTCAGGACCATGTGCCTGCCACAGCAGGGTGCTCTGGGGTGGCATGGGGAGAAGTCGAAAGTGGTGCCCGCTGCTGCTCTGGAAGCCTGCAAAAGCATCCCTGCATCATACCACTCGACTCGGTTGAGGAGGGTGAGCAAGGGCCTGGGGGCAACCTTCCACATGAGGCTGATTGGGCAACCTATGACCCCTCTCCCCTCACCCTCCTCCTTGCTAGGGGCCTGCCCTCAGCAATGATGCCCATCGCTCCTGTCCAGTCTTTCTCCTCCCCCCGTGGCCACTGAAGAGTATTGAAAATGTCTGGAGGACAAGCTGCCACAGCTGCCATGGAGGCCATCATCCTGGCGGCGGTGGTTGATGGTGCAGATAACAATGAGGAGGATGCCCTCTGTGCGAGGTGGCAGCATCTCGGCTCCCTTCTACCCAGCCATCTCCTGTTTGCCGATGCTGGGGGTGCTTCGGCTGCTCCTCCTGGCTCTGTGGTGCCCGGGCTCCTAGACTGCTGCCCATCTGAGACAGGGCTGGTGAGGCTGAAGGGATGGTGGCCAGAAGCACGGCAGTGGATATTCTGCACAGCATCCCAATGCTGGCAATGGCTGAGGACCAGCTGGAGCAGTGCAATACTGTCCACTGCTGGGTACTCCCTCGGACCGACCCGTCTGAAAACAGATGCAGAATGTGGAGGGCTGGGATGATGACTGCTTCTGAGGCAACTTCCGCATGTCCCGCGTAACATTGGTGGCTCAGCTAGTGGCTGAGGTGACCCTGATTCTGCAGAGAGAATCCTCCATGATGAGGCCCTGTATTCCAGTCTCCCGTCAGCTTGTGTTGATGCTGTACAGACTGGCATTCAGCATAGGCTAGGATCTACCTGCCCATTTCCACGATCTTCGGGATGGGAAATCGACTGCCTGTGAAATCTTCCAGGAGACCATGAGAGTTTTGAATGAATTGTACCTTGATGACATCATCCGGGTGGGGGTCAAGAAGAAGAACATGCAGGGATTCCATGCTGTGGGCTTCCCACAGGTGGTGGGGGTGCTGGATTCTACGTACATGCGCATCCTGCCCTCCCCACGTGGATACTACAACTGCAAGCACTACTAGAGCATGGTTCTGCAGGCTCTGGTGGATGCAAGGGGGAGGTTCCTGGATGTATTTGCAGGGATATCGGGATGGAGCCACGACATGGCCATCTTCTGGGGAAAAAAAACCCATGGTGGACAAGCTGGCCTCAGGGCATGTCTTCTCTTCTGGGTTGCCCTCCATCTGCAGGCATCCTGTGGACCCTGTGGTTCTGACCAACCAGATGTTTGTCCTTCAGCCATGGCTGATGGCCATCCAGAAGAAGTTCAACTACTACCACTACCGTGCCTGGCTGCCTGTTGAGTGTGCCTTTAGGTGCCTGAAAGCACAATGGCGTTCTCTGTTTAGTCTGCTGGACCCTGAGTCTGACATCATCCTGGACATAATATCGTGCTACTGCGTTATGCACAACATCTGCGAGTCTCGTGGGGATGTGTTACTGGAAGACCACCTTGACCTGCCTCACCCAGGTGATGACAGTAATGCCATTCCGGTGGAAGGGAGGGGGCCTTTGCCAGCTGGAGAGCATGGGGCAAGGGCAGAGGCAGTGCAGGTGTGTCAAAGTATCAGGGAGTGGATCTGGGTGCACTACCCCCATGTGTGAGGAGCAGAAGTGGAGTGAGCATGACTGGACTGGCATCGCTTCCTGAGTGAGAAGGTCACTCCCCTTAATACTTCCCTTCCTGCAGTGAGGCTCAATGCTCTGACAAGCCCTAACCATTGTGACTTAGCAGGTGCCTTTGCCCACTGCAAAGGCGCTCTGCCTTTCTTACTAATATGGCAACCCTTTGGAATGCCCACATGGTTGTGTGCCCATTTCTGTAACCACTGATGAATAAAGATGCTTTCAATAGTGCTACTGCTCCCAGAAGTGCTTGTGTGAAGGGAACAGGCGTCTTGGGCTCTTGCTAGAGAAGTGGGGACTCGGGGAGGGCTGGCCGAGGTGTAGCGATTGATGGGGGGCTATGAGTGGCCACGTTGACTGGACAGGAGTTGGAGCCACTTGACGGTCAGGGCAACATGTCATGTGGGGAGTACCCGTGCAATAACACACAGTGAGTTGCCTATTCCCCCCTTTGTTGACTAATGTGTTGTCTGAACCAATCTAAAAGCATTCCATGGTTTTAGGACAAGTACAAAGAATAATTAAGTAATCATTGTATCCTACCTTTCTTCCAAGGAGCTCAGAGCACCATCTGGGCCCCTCTGAGGTAGGGTTAGGCTCAAACCTTTTGCCCAAAAAATGTGCACTTCAGCACTTAGTTCTCTGTAAGATTTAGGCAAGCTAAATCTTTCTTTCTGCATGCATCCTGGCAGCAGGTACAATCAATCAAGCATACAGTTCCTCTCGTACTGAGCAGGATTACTAGTGCAACAACATATATACTTCTTGCTTGAGATTGATCTATTTTTACTCTTTTTGGAGAGTTTTGAAGATGTTGTAACAGAATCAAGGCAAAGAAGTAGCTTCTTACTCTATTCCCTAGATAAGGAGAGGAGAATTTTACCAAGCCCTTTACTACTTTCTTAGGTCTCTTTAGGCAGTTCAGAAATTATAGTAACTTCATACGTGTTCCACTTAAAGCATCTGATGAAGTGGGTTTTAATCTATGAAACTGAATGCTAATTCAAGGGGGAAACATGATAGCACTCTTCAAATACTTAAAAGGTTGTCACACAGAGGAGGGCCAGGATCTCTTCTCGATCCTCCCAGAGTGCAGGACATGGAATAACAGGCTCAAGTTACAGGAAGACAGATTTCAGCTGGACATCAGGAAAAACTTCCTGACTGTTGGAGCAGTACGACAATGGAACCAGTTACCTAGGAAGGTCGTGGGCTCTCCCACACTAGAGGCATTCAAGAGGCAGCTGGACAACCATCTGTCAGGCATGCTTTAGGGTGGATTCCTGCATTGAGCAGGGGGTTGGACTCAATGGCCTTATAATTTTTGTGAACCGCCCAGAGAGCTTCAGCTATTGGGCAGTATAAAAATGTAATAAATAAATAAATAGGCCCCTTCCAACTCTACTATTCTATGATTCTATGATTTATTACAATATGTCAACAACTAAAACAGTCCATATGTGTGCTATACCTAAACCTTGAATTTGTAAACAGAAGGCTAACACAGTTATTCTATAATGTTAGTAACTTTTTCTAACAAGATGACAATCTGTCAATATGAAGGAGAGTTCAAAAGTTTCAAATAGCAAGAGATATTTCCTCCACAAACAGTTGGGTGATCTTAAGAAGATTATTGAACAAAACTCAATAAGGTTTTTATGTTTCTCTACAGAGTAGGTTCAAGGCAAACATTTCTCTGTTCTCTTAAGAATCCAACACGTGTATTGATCAGGTACTTCCCCAAGAGAAATGCTCAGTTATTTGCTTAATTGTCCTCTTGTCAAAAGTAAACATTCACATGGAAATCCCACAGGCAGTAGTGGAATAGCATTTGGAGCAGAAAACTGGTTCAAAATAATATCTTTGTGCTTTTCACCCTCGCAGCAGCCATTTTGTGATTTTGTTAAAGAAATAACATTCTCTTTTCACGAAAGGTGTCAAGTTTTATGACACTGTAAATCAGAGTAGGCAGATTGAAACAGACACGTCAGGGGCAGATGTTGAAGGGTGGGAAGTGGTGGCAAGGTGTTGGAGGATTGTTCCATGCAGCCATTAGCTCCCTAAGTTAGCCTGCTGTTCTCAGTGAAGTGAAGAAACTTGCCCCACTGTCGGTGTTAAATTAGGATTCAACTGCTACTTCGGTTAATTTTTATACTTGAAGTGGGGAGAGGCACCATCTTGTCCTTCACCTCAGGCAGCAAAATGTCTTAGGCTGGCCCTGATTCTGAGCTATAAAAAGTGCCACTTCGACAAGAAAGAATATAGATGAGCACCTACTTGGCAGAAGAATAGATTACGACTGAATGGAAAACCCCGTAGACCTCCAGAAAATTGGGACTGGGACCCAATTTACCAGGGAAAAGAGCTAGAGGACTCATTCCCAGGCTTCCAGGAACACATCCTCCAGCCCTCCCAGGGCTGATCTAGCCTTCTGCTGGGCTGGTGCGATCGCACCAGCCCAGCAGAAGGCTGAGGACTAGATCTAGATCTGTCAGGGGGGCTGGAGGAGGCATTCCCGGACTTCCAGGAACGTGTCCTCCAGCCCTCCCAGGGCCGATCTAGCCTTCTGCTGGGTCAGCGCCATCATGCCGGCCCAGCAGAAAGCCAAGGAGTAGGCCTAGATCAGCCGGGGGGGGCTGGAGGACTTCTGGGAATACATCCTCCAGCCCTCCCAGGGCTGATGTAGCCATCTGCTGGGTTGGTGCGATTGCCAGCCGAGGAGGAGGAGGAGAAGGAGGAGGAGGAGAAGTGTGCGAGTTGGGGTGTGTGATTTGGAGGTGATATTCCTATTAAATAATGCATTTTGACCCATAGACCTTCCTCTCCAATTTGTTTGATATAATTGGCATGATGTATGTTTTGTAACAATTGCTGATAATTGTTCATCCTTCTTAAACATCTTTTAAAAATTTGGCAGGGTTGCCATTATTATCATCAACATTATCATCATCATCAATCTCTTTTTTCTTGCTCATTGTGGTTTTTCTAGATGAATTTGATGGGCTTTGCCAAGTCATGCTGTCTTTTACTGATTCAGAAATTTCCTAACTGTTGAACATGTTTTAAGTATGGCTGCTTTCTTGATGTTGGCATGCAAGTATTTTGGTAGGCCTAATTTTTGAAGTTTTTCTGTAAAAAAATAATGATGTGATGCTGGTGACTGATGGGACTAACGGAATAATTGTAACTTTTTCTTTTTGCCATAGTTCTTTAACTTCCATAGCCAGTGGTGTATATTTTCTCTCTTGTCCTCTTCCTTTTCTGCAACCTATTTGTCATTAGGTATTGCTATGTCAATGAGGTAGATGTGCTTTTCTTAGTTGTTTTTGACTGTTATGTCTCGTTGAAGTTGAAACAAGCTAATTGGTGCTAGCCTTTAGTCCATTTTGGTCCATGGCTAATATTTGTAGGGTAATAGTATTTTATACTCTTTCTGAATGCTTGTTGGCTTGTTTGTTGCACTACATTTTTCTGACCTTGTCAACTGCTTCATTTGTTCGGTGGTAGCAGTATGCTGAATCTGTGACTATGGATATGAGAAAGGTGATGGGGAAAGAGTGTTAAATGTTCGGAAAGGTGAGACTATGGTCATCCAGTGAAGGATTTTCAGTCAGAAAAGATATTTGAGGGAAGGGGAGAGCGTACCCGCCCCACACTCCACGTTTGCTGTTATTGAATGTGGGTGTGCATGTGTGCTTTACTGTCGTTCCTATTACCCCCACTAAAAAAATATGCCAAAAAATCGCTTTATCTTTGCAGTGCACTTGTTCAATCCTTCTTTAAATCCTTTACCCTTGCCTTACCCTTACATTCCACCCCGCCCCACTCTAGTGCCTGCTGTTACTTTGTGTGTGTGTGTGTGTGTGTGTTTAAAGTCTAGTTCCACTACCCCCTGCACTAAAAAATCTTTTTAAAATACATGCCCTAAATCAAAGCAAGAAAGGCACGAACTGGCCCTGCGAGGCTGGCTGGTGGGCACATCCGTGCAGCATTTTGGCTGGCACCCTGCTAATGCAGGGCTGTGACAGGGTCACGGCAGTAGGAGGAAGCAAAGCAACCAGTGACCCAAGGATTGCCTTGGTTCAAGCAAGGAATGCACAGACTGCCCCTGCGAAGCGGGCACAGAGGAGGAGAGGCATAGAACACTGGGAGAAAGTGTTATCCCTCCAAGCCCAGCTACAGCCCCCAGGTGCCAGGCGGGCAGAGAGATGGGCTGGCACAGAGAGGCTGGCAGAAAGCAAACAAACCAGCCCTGAGAGGCAGGCACAGTGGTTCGAAACATAGACAGTGAGAGATGCTTTGGCATTCCCTTAATCAGAAATGCTAGGAGGCTAGGAGGAGGATCCTTTCAGGGTCCATCTTACTGCACTGCAAGCAGCACAGCCTAATAATAATAATAATAATAATAATAATAATAATAATAATAATAATAATTTAAAAAAGAGCCTGCCTGCCCACCAAATCTGCGACAGGAAAGGGGTCCTGCCCACCCAACACGTCTTAACTAAAAACTGGAGATCCCATCGATTAAAGGACTAAAACTGCTCAAGGTGCAAGACCCCAAAGAGGAGGTTTGACAACCTGAGTTTGAAGGGTATGGCTCCAGCGGTGGTGTGCTTTTTTTGTTTTTTTTTAATTAAATCCTCACACTTTAAAAAAAATCCTAAAAATCAGTGGATAGATGGATCTGCTGCAAACGTGGCTTCAATGAAGTGGAGCAATGAAGCTGCTTTGAAATTCAGGGAAGAGCAGCCCCTCAACAGAGCTTTGCTTCAAATTTCGAAGCAGAGTAGAGCCGCTCTGCACAGCCCTAGTTGCCACCCCATTCACCCATATTATAGTGTCTTCAGCCCCCACCAACACCTTCTAAATAAGCAGACTTGAAAGACATGATGCCTGCATCTGCCCTTTACATTTCAAAGCAGTGCTCCTTCCATCTTCAAGCTAACCTGCTTAAAGCAGAAAAGCCTATGAACCATTGCAAAAGTAGAATTCTTCAAAATGCGCTCCAACTATAGTTACCCCAGCATAGATTTTAATTTTATTCATGTATACCTTTAGGATGTTTTACAACCAATTGTAAGTTTGACTTCCAGATCCCTATCTCTTATGCCCACCTTTTTCTCATTTCTTTGCAATACATTAAAGCAGCCTCACCCAACCTGGCACAGTACTGATGTGTTGGACCACAACTCCCATCCTCCCCAGCCAGCATACTCCAAAACATCTGGAGGGCACCAGGTTGGAAAGATTACATTACAGGTTTTACTATTCTTTTATAACTCCCTTCTCTGAAGTCATGTAAATATATATATATTAAGCTTGTTTCCCTCCCTTTCACTTTCTGGAAGCTTTTTTTCATTCTGCAGCTGCTTGCTGTGCTTACCTTGCGGACATGAGATGAGAAAAGAACATTCATAAACTTGTCCTTTCTTTGCAACTCAAAGGCAATAGGGGTGATTGATCCTGCAGCCCGAGAGCTATCTGGAATCTAAAGGGGGAAACAGGAAAGCAGGCATGTAATTTAACCATCATTGAAACTGCCCAGAGTGTTTTGGCTATTGGGCGGTCTAAAAATGAAATAAATAAATAAATAAAGGCCACAGCACTTTTACCATTCCGGGTCAAGCAGCTAAGATATATATATGTATGTATGTGTGTGTGTATTCAGGACCTTATATAAGAAAAGATAATCAGTCTTCAAAATCTAGAATCGAATTTACATTGTTTCCAACCAAGTTGGTAAACTGAAGAGCTTGACCGTAGTTTCTAAAGCCCTAAAAATGTGAACATAAAATTTAATTCTGTTCTATGTTTATTTTCCATGCAACAAGACCTTCTTTTCAAATGATGATCACAGAAGGTAAAAGAGACTGGACCACACTAAAGGTCCTTTTAGTCCAGCATCCTGCTTGCTACAGTGCCAACAAAATGTGTTATGCCCAATCAGGGCATAATCAGGGCACAAGATTAGGTTCTGCAAATTGTTGCATGGAAAATAAACATATGACAGAATAGGACACAAATGCTCTTCCCTACTACTTCTACACACACACACACACACACACACACACACACAAATATTCAAACGCATACTGCCTCTGAACCTGATTAGTCACCACCATTCTAAATCCCATCAGTGTACGAGCTAGGATTCCCACCCCATCCCCATGTATACCACTTTACACTTATGTACCTTGGACCTCATTTATCATTCCACCAGTTTGGACAAATAGCCCCTTTGGGCCTGATCAGACAACACACTTAGCCATGGTTAGGCCACTAACCTTTTGCAGCAAGTAGTTAGTGAGCGTGTTTAAACCATACTTATGTAACTACCATTGTTAGGAATGGTTCCCACGACAAGCTAAGCCATACTGTTTAGCTCAAAATGCTTAACCATCATGGTTTAGCATGTTGTCTGAACATGGAGTTACTTGCAGTCCATCTGGAATTTCACTATCTTGAATATTCTGGTATCATTCTCAAGCTTAACTAGTTCACTGCTCAACCCTATTCTGAGATGTTTTTGAGCATGCTAAATAGCACCAGAACCAATGCAAACACTTGCTAGAAATCACTGCTTCCTACCTCTCATTGCAAGAACTGCACATTTATTCCAACTGTCTGCTTCCTGTTGTTTAACCAGTTACCAATCAATGGCAATCAATCACATGACTGCTAAGTTTAGGTGAGAGAATAACTTCTAGAGGGATAGCTGTGCTAGTCTGACAAAGCAAGAATAAAGAGCCTTGTGGCATGTTAAAGACTAACAGGTTTATTCTAACAAAGAATTTTGTGGGATCACTCCTATCCACATGTTTTTGAAACCCACAAAGAACTACAAAATCTTGATAAGGCAAGACTTTACTTTGCAGTAAGTAGCCATGCTGTTTCTTCCTCAACAGGCCTTGTTTCTTTTCCCCTTTCAGTAGGGGTTCCGCAAGGCTCAGTGCTTGGCCCGTTGTTGTTTTCCTTATACATGTTGCCCTCGGGCAAGCTTATTCAATCTCATGGCCTCCAATATCATCTGTACGCCGATGATACACAACTATATCTGTCATCTCCGGAACTTTCTCCTGATGTTCACGATCGTATCTCGGCATGTCTTTCAGATATCTCAGCTTGGCTGCTTCATCGTCGTTTGAAGCTTAATATGGCAAAGACTGAATTGCTTGTTTTTCCTCCTAAACCTTCTCCTCATCTCTCATTCTCTCTTACTGTCAATGATGTTACGCTTACTCCGGTCAAGGAAGCTCGTAGTCTTGGCTTTATATTTGACTCCTTGCTCTCCTTTATTCCTCATATTGAGGCAGTAGCTAAATCCTGTCGTTTTTTCCTGTATAATATTGCCAGGATTCGATCATTTCTGTCTGTCTCTTCTGCCAAGATGCTTGTTCATGCACTGGTTATTTCTCGGTTGGACTACTGCAACCTTCTTCTCACTGGCCTTCCTTCTTCTCACATCAGTCCGTTGGTCTCGGTCCACCACTCTGCCGCTAAGATCATCTTCTTGGCTCGCCACTCTGATCATGTTACTCCGCTTCTGAAATCTCTTCATTGGCTTCCAATTCACTTCAGAATCCAATATAAACTTCTCTTGTTAACCTTCAAAGCTTTTCACAGTCTAGCTTTTCACAGTCTAGCTCCTTCCTATCTCTCCTCTCTCATCTCACACTATTGCCCCGCTCGTGCTCTTCGCTCCTCTGATGCCATGTTTCTCGCCTGCCCAAGGGCCTGTACTTCCCTTGCTCGGCTTCGTCCATTTTCTTCTGCTGCCCCTTACGCCTGGAACGCTCTTCCAGAACATTTGAGAACTACAAGTTCAACCGCAGCTTTTAAAGCTCAACTAAAAACTTTTCTTTTTCCTAAAGCTTTTAAAACTTGATGTTGTGCGGACTTTATACTGCTAGTCTTACCCTACCCTGTGCCTGCTTACCCTACCCTGTGCCTGTTGGCATTCTCTTCCCCTCCTTATTGTTTTACTATGATTTTATTAGATTGTAAGCCTATGCGGCAGGGCCTTGCTATTTACTGTTTTACTCTGTACAGCACCATGTACATTGATGGTGCTATATAAATAAATAATAATAATTGTTTCTATATGCTTAATAATTCTGCCTTTAATAACACTTTTGACCAGTTTGTATTGAATAGATGTTAATTGATGTCCTCAATTCCAGGACACCCCCACTTCCAATCCTTATTTAAAGATCATGTTACATTGGCTACTTTACAAACCTCTAGTACAGGGGCCAATATTAGGGGCAAGCTGCATGTTTTGATTAGAAGATCAACAATTTCACATTAAACTTCTTTAAGAATTAATGGATGGTTGCCATTGAGAACTGGTAATGTTAATGTCCTGAAATACTCCCATTAAGAGATCTTTTAGCTTTCATAGTAGTGTGTCTTGTTAAGGGCTAATCATGGGGTGCTTGTTTTGACTGAGTAGTGGTGCTTAATTTAGATTTGTGGACATGACAATAGTGCTTTCTTTCTGGCAAGATCGCTTGCCTAATAGTTCTGTCTTGACTCTAAGCCCTGGACCTGCTCCATTCTTTGGCTGTCTATAAAAGTGAAAACACCAACTGTTGCCAAATTTTCATGGGGTTTGACTGTACCTGCTCTACTGCCAAGCAGCTTACTAACAATAACTTTCTTGACTCTGTTGATTAACAATGCTGGCATCCTCTTGGTCTTCCCAAATCTGTCATATACATTCTAATTTGAGCTTCTATGATAGGAGTAAGCAACCTGGTCCTCCAGACATTTTGAATTACAACTTCCATAAGCCCTGACTACTTGTCATCCTGACTGGGGCTTATGGGTATGGTAGTCCAAAGCATCTGGAGGATACCAGTTTGCTTATCCCTGTTCCGTGGTCCTAGTTTTAAATAACCTCCAGCTGGGAGCCATTTCATCCTCTTGACTTTCCCTTTCTATGTCCTTTGAATTACACCCCCTCCTTTCTTTTAGAAGTTTCCTCTTTTGACATTAAATGTGACTGTGTTGGACAATTTTGCATATTTAAAGCACTGGGTTCCCATTCAGCTCAGTAACACATCTCACACAAGATCCTTGGCATTACTCAAGATTAAATCCAGATTTGCTTTTCCTCTGGTCAATTCCATGACCACTTGCTCTATGCCACAGTGATTTGGGATATCCAGAAATTCTGTCTGTTTATCATGACCAAACATGCATTTACCCAATCTATCTGATGGCAGTTGAAGTCATCCATTATAACAACATTTTCTCCTGCAGAAGCTTTTCTGATTTCTTTCTATGTTTAAAGATCTCCATTAGCATTTTGATCAGGGAAGTAATAGGATGTCCCCAGTACTAAATTATTTTTCAGGACTAGTATTACTATCCAACGATTCTGTTATTCCTCTTAAAGAGCAATCCTATGGGCCCCTAGACAGCATGGGGGGGGGGGGGGCAATAGGAAAGATCAGATGCCTGGATCTGAGGTTGGAGGCAACACTCTGACTTCTTTTTGCATTTTAACAATTCTATTGTTTTTTACAAAGGAATAAAATGTACAAAAACAACGATCCTCCTTTTTCTTTAAGTTGCTCATCCATAAGACCCAACAATAATGTTTTTGGTTTCATTTGTAATTTTGTCTTTAATATTTTTTGCATTGACAAATGGATCTGAGTCTATTTTGTTGTTGTTGCTTTTTTACATGGTAAAAAGTTCCTTCTTGTTCTTCACATTTCCAACAGTCTCCCAAACAACCCCTGTACATTTTTGCTAATTTTGAGGGAGACATATACCATCTATACATTATCTTGTAAAAAATCTCCTTAAGTGTGGTACTTAATGTATATTTTAAACCTCTTACCCACATATTTTTCCATAATTCCATTGGTACATTATACCCAAAGTTTTGATCCCATTTTATCATACAATCCTTTGTTTGTTCATTCTCTGTCTCAAGCTTTAACAATGGCTTATAAACCTTAGAGATAACATGTTCATCATTAGTACATAGAGCTACTTCAAACATTGATTTATTTCCTCAAATCCGCATTCTTTTATGTCTCTCTTAAACTTATTTATTTATTTATTTATTTATTACATTTCTATACCGCCCAATAGCCGGAGCTCTCTGGGCGGATCACAAAAAAAATCCATTACTGACAGATTACTTCTCCGTAATCTGTCAGTAAGAGAACCATATGGCTCTCCTTTAACAGCCCTTCTCTTTGTTTGTACTCCCCTTGAGACACTTCCAATACATCGCTATACTTCAACCATTTGTGCCCAGTAGACAATTCTCTTCTAAAGAAGGCCTCCTGGGCCGTTACCCACATTGGTGTTTTCTGGCAGAGTCTCGATTTATATTTGTTCCATACCCTTAGAATTGTATGTCTGACAAAGTGATTATTAAACTCCACATTGACCTTAGCTTTCTCATATCACAAGTACCCATGCCACCAAACCTTAATTCATGGCCTTCGAGCCCCAATAGTAGTCTATTCTCCAACAGTGCCCATTCTTTCATCCAAACCACAACAGGCAGAGAAATACAGGCCACAGCTAGACCTAAGGTTCACCCCTGCCTGAGCACTGGATCCCCTGTGTGTCACCTAGATGAACAGGTTTGACCCCTGGATGATCCAGGGATGAACCTGAGGTCTAGCTATGGCCACAGTTTCAAGTCCAGTAACCCCAGCCTTCCTCTTTGACATCAGGAAATATTTTAAGTTTAATTCTTGGTTTTCCTCCTTGCCATATAAATGTAGATTTTTCTCTCTGCCATTGCTTGAATGTTAAGTCCCCCATTACAATAGGCACTGTAAGAATAACATTCTTGGCAGTACATTCATTTACTTTGTTCTTGTGGTTTCATGTTCTTAGTTAATATTTTTGTTTTCTGCTTATTGACCTTGAAACCCGCTACTATTCCAAACTCTCTCAACTTGCTCATCAAGGTCTCAGTTCTTTTTAAAGGGTCCTCCAATGTAAGGACCAAATCAACTGCAAATGCTCTCAGTTTATAGGTCTCTTTTTTCATCTTTATTCCACTGATTTGCTCCTCTTGTCTTATATCTTGATTCAAAACTTCCAACAACAAAATAAATAACAAGGTCAATAATGGACAGCCCTGTCTTGACCCTGTTTGTATGTCACATGACCTGGTAAAGTCTCCATTGATAATTATTTGGGCTTTTTGTAGGTTATAAATTGATTTCACCCATTTAATACAATTCTCCCCAAAGTCAGATAGTTCCAGTATCTTGAACATAAAGCTTCAATTAAGAGTATCAAATGCTTTCTCTGCATCTAAGAAGACCAATGCTGCTTGTTTTTCTAGATGTTTTTCCAAATATTCCACCACATTTAACACCACTCTTACATTGTCCCTCAAATGTCTTTTTCGTAAAAAGCCACTTTGATCTTCATGGATGAGACCTTGTAATACCTTCTTAAGCCTTTTTGCCAAAATTGCTGCAAATAGTTTCTAGTCATTATTGAGTAATGATATTGGTCTAAAGTTCTTAGTCATGGTTGGGTCTTGTCCTTCCTTTGGTATGAGTGTTATGTACGCAGTCTTCCACGCATCAATATAGAGTTTGCTGTAGCTTGTAGCGGTTGCAATAATTCCTCCTCAAACTTCTTATAGTAGAGACCAGGAAGACCATCAGGACCTGGAGACCATCAGGACCTCAACCATTTTACATATCGTTATAGGCTCATTCATTCTTTGTTTTTGTTCTTGCGTTATTCTTGGTAAGTTTTGTTTCTTTAGATATTTATCCACTAACTCTGCTGAGACCTCCTGTCCTTTGTAGAGGTTTGTATAATATTGGTGAAAGGCCTTTTGGATAGCCGTGGCTTCTATAAGTTCGACTCCACCCTCTTTTATTTTAATTATCGGTTTCTTTTCTCTTTTCCCAGCCTGTAGGCTAACCATTTTCCTGTTTATTTACTGATTCAAAATCTCTTTGCTTCACGTAGTTTAGCTTTATTTGCATTTCTCTTGTTGTTAACATAGATAGCTGTTGCTGTAGCATTTTAATTTGTTGCAAAATACTCGTCTTTCTCGGGTCCTGCTTTAATTCTTGCTCTCTCTTTTTTTATCTCCTCCAGTATATTTTGTGCCTTTTCTTCTCTTTTCTTTTTGAGTTGGTGGTTTTGTTGGATAAATTGTCCCGTCACAAATGCCTTGCTCGCATCCCAGACCATTCTCATCTCTGTTCCTTTGTTCAGGTTCAGTTCAAAGTATTCTTTTAGTTTCTTTTTAATTTTATTGACCGTATTTTTTTCTTGTAGTAACATTTCATCGAGTCTCCATCTGAAAGTGGTTCCTTTCCTTCTGCATTCCATTTTTATGGGATTATGATCTGACAAGGATTTAGGTAGAATCTCTATTTTCTTGACTTTGGTCAGATCAAAGAAATTTTAGGGAGTTCCTTGGCTAAATTTGATCTTTTTCTCTGAGGTTCTGTCAATATGTGGTAGAAACACTCCATTCCAATCTCCCATCAGACACCAACTCTTGTAGTGTAAATCTGTCAGGTTGGACAGAAGCCCGTCACAGAATTCCGCTTTACGCTCATTGGGGGCATATATTCCCAAGACCATTGTCGGTACTCCATCAAGAGTGTTTCTTACACCTACAGATCTCCCCTGTTCGTCTGACAATATTAATTCTGGATTAAGTTGTGGCTTTACATAAAAAACTATGCCATTTTTCTTATTTGTACTTGCAGAGATGAATTCCTTTCCCAAATTCTTATTAGTTAAGTAGTTGATATCTCTTTTCCTAATATGAGTCTCTTGTAGACAGATAATATCATAATTACTTTTTCTTAAATGATGAAATATTTTATTCTTCTTTTGGGGGGCATTTATGCCATTAATATTCCACGTTAAAAAAATTTTTTTTTTTTTAATACTATTTTTATTGATTTTCAAGTAAGGACAAATACAATAAGTACACAGAGTAAAAGAAAACACTCAACAACAATATAGATGTTCCCACAGCACCACTATAAAAAAGCATGGGTGTTCATTCCTTCAATAAGCACTTGGTACAGAAAAAGATGCAGGTTAAGTTAGAACCTCTGACCAAAAGGATTCCTGAGTCATTGGGGGTCTAGGTTCGCCAGGATTCATATTAATAAATGTGAAAAAGTCCAACCAGTTTTCCACAAATGTGTCTGATGTTATTTCTCCTCTTGCTAACCTGCTATGTTGTGTCAATTTATCATTTAAAGCTAGTTTCAAATCTTATCAAACCAGCGTTGATGGTCAAAAGGTCTGTTGCTTTTCCAGAACTGGGCAATTTCCCACCTGGCTGCAACCAGCAAATGGGTGACCAAGGCTTTGGGAATAATGTTTCTATTGGCATTCCTAAAAATAGAAAGTAGAGCCAGTGCTGGGTCAGTTTCTACTTCAGCATGAATAATGTTTGTAATGGTTTGGAAAACCCTTGACCAAAAAGTTTTGACCTGTTGACATTCCCACCAAAGATGAATATAAGTGCCAGGAACGGAGCAACCACGCCAACAGAGCGGGGATATATTACCACTAATATGGTGCAGTCTAACAGGGGTGATATACCACCTGTGAGCGATTTTCAGAGTGAGCTCTTTAACTTTTGCTGATATTGTTTTATAGGGTGCTGATTGCCACAAGCTTTTCCATTCACCTTCAATGAAACTGGTGCACAGATCATGTTCCCAAATGATTTTTAACCCTTCCTTATCTGGGAATTGACAATCCAACATCATGTGATATATATCAGAAGCCCCCCCTTTAACCTTTCTAGAATAAGTCAGGCAAGCTTTCTCAAATATAGTAAGCGAGCGTGGAATGTTATGGAATTGATATAGAGCATTTGCAAAAGAGACAATTTGCATTTTTTGGAGCCAGGTACAAGGGAGTGGGCTCAGTTTTGCCTCTAATTGTTGCATTGATATGATTTTTCCTTGTATAAAGAGATCACGAATATGGAAAAAACCTTTTTCTTCCCAACCTGCAAATTGTCTATACTTAAATTGATCTCTGAATCGGGGGTGGTCTAAAATCTGAGTTAGGGGGGAAGGGGATGGTGCAAACCATTTTGCCCACTTTGCCCATACCTTTAAATTTGCTTTCAAAAACGGGTTATTAATTGTTTGAATATGTTTTTTCAGTGTTGGAAGGAATGGGATCGCCCTGATCATAGGGATGCAGGGGGCGCTTTCAATTGACACCCACGGGATTGCTGTCTCATTTCTAATTATTTTGAGCAGTTGCCTCAATTGAAAAGCATCATGGTACAGCCTAAGATTTGGGACACCAAACCCCCCTAGTTTAGTTGGTCGGAAGAGTGTTGCTTGATTGACATGGATGCGTTTGCCCCCTCCACTGAATGTGCATAGAGCTTGTTGCCAACGTTTGAACTCATTTCCAGGAATCTCTACTGGCAGGGTATGAAATAAAAAAGACAGTTTAGGCAACAAAGTCATTTTCAGGGCTGCATTCCTCCCTAGTCAAGATAATTTAAGTTTCTTCCACAGTGTCATATCTTTTCTTAGCGCATTCCATAAAGGATCAAAATTGCGTATACGCAGTTGTTTGATTTCCTTAGTGATCTGAATGCCTATGTATTTTAAACTGCCAAATCTTAAAGTGACTTTGGAAATTCGTTGAATATTTTTCTGTTCAACCAAAGGGATATTAACACAGAGCAAATCAGATTTGTCATAATTGACCTCCAGACCAGCAACTTCCTTGAAGGTATCCAGGGCCGGATCTACACTATTGCTTTAAAGCGCTTTATAACAGTTTTATAGCGCTTTAAAGCAGTTAAAGCGCTTTATAACTGTTACAAAGCGCTTTATGCGGCAGGGTCTTGCTATTTTATTGTTTTACTCTGTACAGCACCATGTACATTGATGGTGCTATATAAATAAATAATAATAATAATAATAATAATAATAATAATAATAATAATAGTGTAGATCCGGCCCAGATGTGTGCGAAGAGCAGGAAGAGCAACCTTAGGTTCTGTTAACATAAGCAATATATCATCAGCAAAAACGTTGATGCAATGATGCCTCCCATTTATTCTAGGCCTCGATATAGCTGGGTCTGCCCGAATTGAGGTTGCTAGGGCTTCTATTGCAATGGCAAAGATAAGTGGAGAGAGTGGGCAGCCCTGACGTGTGCCTCTAGTTATTTGAAACCTTTTTGATTCCCAAGAGTTAACACATACTGCTGCCTTAGCATCAGAGTACAATTGCTTCAATACCTTAAGAAATTGATTACCAAACGCCATTTTATGAAATAAGCGGAAAATAACAGGCCATTCCAAGTGGTCAAATGCCTTGAAAACATCAAGAGAAAACAGTGCCAAAGGAGACTTTTGGCTTTCGCTGTGGTGAATTAAGTTAAGTATCCTGCGCACTGAATCTGCTAAGTGTCGACCTGGCATAAAACCTGTTTGATCTTCATCTACATATTCTGTTATAAACTGGTTCAGACAATAAGCAAGCAAGGATGTGAAGAGTTTAGCATCCTGATTAAGAAGCGCTATTGGGCAATAAGAGTTCACTAGGTGGGGATCTCGTCCTGGCTTAGGAATGGTTATCAATCGCGTGCGTTTCCAGGATTCTGGAATCTCCCCACCTTCTAAAATAAAATTAAATAATCTCACTAAATAGGGAGTACGGGTGACTTTAAAAGCTTTATAAAATTCCCCCCAAGACCATCTATGCCTGGTGATTTCCCATTTTTAAAACGTTTTATGGTCTCTTCTATCTCCTCAGCTCTTATGGGACTATTAAGAAGAGTTCTATGTTCTACTTTTTATTTAGGGATAATCAGCCTGTCTAAGAATGCGTCTATCTTGGTCACATCAGGGCTGTCTGTAGTATATAATTTTTGGTAGAAATTTTCAAATGCCTTACAAATTTCCTCATTCTTATAAAGAAGGTCCCCCTGAGGTGACTTGATATGTGAGACCTGAGATTTAGCTGTTTTTCTGTGTAAGGCTTTGGCTAAAAGCCTAGAGCTTTTGTTGCCAAATTCGTGATAATAACGATTAAGAAATGCCAAGGATCTATGTACAGTATGTGTGTCTAAAGCAGTAAGTTCACCACGTTTACCCATTAGTTGTCTGTATGTCCTTTGACTGCCGGTGTGTTTATGAAGCGCTTCCAGATGAGAAATGTCGTACAGCAGCCTGGTGCGTGCTGCCTCTCTCTTCTTCTTTATCTGTGAAGCCTCTTTGATGCACGATCCTCGAAGAACTGCTTTCATAGAATCCCATAAGATATCGGTTGAGATTTCTGGCAGGTCATTGAATTGGAAGTATTCAGAGAGATCTTTTTGTAGTTGTTCTCAAACCAATTGTTTAGTTAAAAGACGAGGGTCCAAGCGCCAGAAATAAGAGTTGGGGTGATCTTCTGAAAGTGTGAAGTCAATCCAAATTGGGGCATGATCTGACATTGTGATGTTGCCTATGTCAACTGTAATCACTTTGTCCTTTAAGGGCTCAGATAAAAGAAGATCTATGCGGGAGTAGGAGCGATGTCTTGCAGAAAAACAGGAAAAGTCTCTATCCTGCGGATGTAGAACTCTCCAAATATCACGCAAGCCCTGTTCCTGAAGAAGGTCCGTGAGAAAAGTTGAGGATTGGGGTCGACCAGACTTAGCCTTAGAGCGATCCACCTCATCATTGGGTACAGTGTTGAAGTCACCTCCAAGGATTACCTGACCCTTTTTAAAAGTGTCTAGGGTAGAAAACATACCCTGAAGGAATGAGCATTGATTAACATTAGGGGCGTAGATAGATCCAATTGTGAGTTGCTCAGAGCCCAAGAGTCCCGAAATGAAAATGTAACGGCCTTGTGTATCACAGCATGTGTCCAAGATCTGAAATGGGCATTGGTTAGCCACAATTATGGGTACTCCTCTTGATCTGGAAGAACCAGGGGAGCATACATAGTGTTTAATCCATCTGGCCTTAATTTTGTTTTTCAATTGAGATTTCTGATGGGTCTCTTGTAGCAGAACGATGTCGGGTCGCTCTTTCCTGAGCAGCAGTTCCACTTTGGCACGTTTTATTATGGAACCCAGGCCCTTTACATTAAATGATAGAATTTTCAGTTTGTCAGCCATCAGAGTCCAGAAAAAACAAAGCTATTGGTAAGCAGTGCTTAGATGATATGAACCACTGCATAGAAAGCAAAGTAGAGGATATAGGACACCCAGTGAAAGCATGCGCGTGGAGGGAACTGCCATGTTGAGCAACATTAATAGAACAAAACAACATCACAAACAAGCGCCCCCGACTGGCTGAGGCCTGAACAAGCGAGAACTCCACGAAATCCCTAGAAGTGATCGTCACCTGTGGGCGTTTCCAGGGGGCAGCAGGAGGGGAAATAAATCTAAACATCTGATCTGAAAATCATAAAGTTCTTTTGAACCGTGGGCATTGCTGAAAGCCCACATAGATGGGGTTATAGATATTGAAGGAACTCCTGTTAAATATGTGTGTGGGAGGTACAGTACAGGGGATTGGGTGAAAGCCAAGCCTCCCTAGTAAGCCATACAAATCAATGAGTATCCACATTCAATCTGGGTGAGGGGAGCGACTGTGGTCTGGAGAACCATCTGCCCTTGTTAGACGACGTCGAATTCCAGACCTTCTATTGTGCCCTCGAGCAGTTGATCAATCTGGAGAACGGCCACGTGAGCCCATGGGAGTGTCATCTGTAACAAAGTCTGGAGGATCCAATGTAGGCTTTTCAATAAGGCAATCGCCTGGGTTCCAGATGAGGCTGTGTAGAAACGACCATCTTGCTGAACCACTAGTTTAAAGGGGAAGCCCCAATGGTAACGAATGTTGGCCATACGGAGAACATCTGTGAAAGGTTTAAAACGCAGACGATGTGCTAGGGTGTCTGGGCGTAAGTCCTGATAAATCTGAAGATCTACGCCCTCATATTTGATAGTACAGAGATTGCACAAAGCTTTGTATATTTGCTCTTTCTTTGTATACCATTCAAAGCATATAATAATGTCCCTCGGGGGACCGCCATTGTTGTTTGCCCTTCCCAAGGATCGATGTGCCCTCTCTATGTCTTCTCCTGAAATCTGGGTTCCTAAGTTTAAGCCAGAAAGCCAGGTTGTTATGAACTTGAACATGTCTCCCCCCTCTTCTTTTTCTGGGATCCCACGTACCCTAAAATTTCGACGTCTGCTGTGATCTTGATGTTCCTCCAGCTGAATGTGCAAATCTCTCACTGCATCTGTCATTTTCTTAATTTGGGATTGTGATTTTATCCCCATTTCCAGGGCTGTATTGCAGTTTCAGCCTGTTTGTTGGCTAATTCTTTTACTGTGACTTCTAGTGTTTTAAAGGCTACAGTCCAGCTTTCTGTTAAATCATGTTTTAATTGCTTGATGTATTGGAGATTGTGATTGCTAACAGTCTCCTCTGACTCCCTGTTGTTTTTTCCAGCCTTAGGCTTTGTCGCCGCCATTACGGCCTGCTCAGTTTTATCTGCACTGTCAAATAGGCTGTCAGTGTCAAGGCCTCTGAGACTTTTTTTTTTTGCAGCTTCTCTCCTTGGCTGCAGTCTCTGTTGCATCCCCTCACTATTCCCCCCACTTTTAAGAAAAAACTAGTGCTTAAAGCCAGTTTCCAAATGCTTACTGTGCCCACGGTTCAGAGCAGCAAGAGATTAGGCCTCCATCTTGAGCAGAGCCAAGCCACGCCCCCTCCACGTTAAAAATTTATAATCCATTGTTTTAGCTATATTTTTTAATGGTTGTGCTTTTATTTGTGTGTCTCTTTATCTCTGCTCACTCCTTCCTCTCCATCTTGTTGAGTATCCTTCAAGTCAACTTTGAATTTTTCTATGAAATTTCTCACTTTTTGTATAGAGTTCAGGTTAAATCTCTCTCCCTTGTATGTAAAGACGACTCCCACCAGGAAATCCCATCTGAATCTGATCTTCTCATTAAGGATGTTTGTTGTAAACATATAGTCTTTCTGCTTGCCTAACATTGTCATAGGAATTTCCTTCAATAAAATAATCTCTTTGCCATGAATTTTCATTTTTTGCTCATAGTGTAGTTGTAGAATTTTATCTCACACCATCTTTCTCACAAAATGCAGCAGCACATCCCTGGGCCAGACTCTTGTTTTTGCATATGCAGAGTTCACCATGTAGATTCTATCTATTTCCTGTTCCACGCAATCTTCTGATTTGCCCAATGCCATTGCTAAACTCTTTATTACTTCAGCTCTAAGATTGCCATCTTTAATCTCTTGCAGAACTAATCTCAATCTCAGGATGTGTTACTTTGCTTGTAGTTCAAGTAGCGCCCATTGGTCCTGTTCACGTTCCAGTGCTAAGGTCATTGCGTCTGCCTTTGTCTCCAGAGCATCCACTCTATTTGTGACTGCCTGCACATCTTCAGTCACTTTGTTTAAGGCACTATCAATTTTTCTGATTTCTTGCATTAGCTCCTCTTTTGTCCCCTTCACTTCTTCTTTCAGTTCCTGAATCTTCTTTTCAAGTCTGTTCTCAAAAGATTGTAATTTATCAGCAATCCCATCCATTTCATGTCCTAACAAGTCTATGATCTTTTGGGATTGATCTGTAGTTGACATCTGGGAAACAGGGGAGACAAGGGAACCTCTCCTTGTTCCCACCCCTTACATTAAAGAGCTGGCCAGCTGGAGCTCAATAAATCAAAATGTGGGAATCATAGAATAGTAGAGTTGGAAGGGGCCTATAAGGCCATCGAGTCCAACCCCTGCTCAATGCAGGAATCCACCCTAAAACATACTTGACAGTTGGTTGTCCAGCTGCCTCTTGAATGCCTCTAGTGTGGGAGAGCCCACAACCTCCCTAGGTAACTGGTTCCATTGTCATACTGCTCTAACAGTCAGGAAGTTTTTCCTGATGTTCAGCCAGAATCTGACTTCCTTTAACTTGAGCCCGTTATTCCATGTCCTGCACTCTGGGAGGATCGAGAAGAGATCCTGGCTCTCCTCTGTGTGACAACCTTTTAAATATTTGAAGAGTGCTATCATGTCTCCCCTCAATCTTCTCTTCTCCAGGCTAAACATGCCCAGTTCTTTCAGTCTCTCTTCACAGGGCTTTGTTTCCAGACCCCTGATCATCCTGGTTGCCCTCTTCTGAACACGCTCCAGCTTGTCTGCATCCTTCTTGAATTGTGGAGCCCAGAACTGGATGCAATACTCTAGATGAGGCCTAACCAGGGCTGAATAGAGAGGAACCAGTATGTCACATGAATTGGAAGCTATACTTCTATTAATGCAGCCCAAAATAGCATTTGCCTTTCTTGCAGCCATATCACTGTTGGCTCATATTCAGCTTGTGATCTACAACAATTCCAAGATCCTTCTCGTTTGTAGTATTGCTGAGCCAAGTATTCCCCACCTTGTAACTATGAATTTGGTTTCTATTTCCTAGATGTAGAACTTGGCATTTGTCCCTATTAAATTTCATTCTGTTGTTTTCAGCCCAGCACTCCAGCCTATCAAGATCACTTTGAAGTTTGTTTCTGTCTTTCAGGGTATTAGCTATCCCACCCAATTTTGTGTCATCTGCAAGTTTGATAGGCGTTCCCTGCATCTCCTCGTCCAAATCATTCATACAACTGTTGAGGAGCACTGGGCCCAGGACTGAGTCCTGTGGTACCCCACTCGTTACCTCCCCAGTTTGAGAAGATTCCGTTGATAAGCACTCTTTGAGTCTGATTCTGTAGCCAACTGTGAATCCACCTAATAGTTGTTCCATGTAGCCCACTTTTAGCTAGTTTGTTAATCAGAATATCATGTGGTACTTTGTCAAAAGCTTTGCTGAAGTCAAGATATATGACATCCACAGCATTCCCACAGTCCACAAGGGAGGTTACCCAATCAAAAAATGAGATCAAATTAGTCTGACAGAATTTGTTCCTGACAATCCATGTTGGCTTCTAGTAATCACTGCATTATTTTAAAGGTGCTTACATATTGACTTCTTTATAATCTGCTCCAGAATTTCCTCAGGGATGGATGTCAGACTGACTGGTCTGCAGTTTCCAAGTTCCTCCTTTTTGCCCTTTTTGAAGATAGGAGAGGTCAGTGAAAGAAGCCACAGGGCAAAACAGAACAGGCCAGAGGCCTTTTCTCAGAGTTCCACATCATGGGTGATGAAGGGTCATCCTTAGAGAAGAACTCTCACGACCAGCAGTGAGGTGTCAGTCGAGAGAGAGGCTCACATCTTTGCGGATGTCCTGTTGCTGTGGATGTTGGAACCTGGCATGTTGTTGCTTTGCTTCACTACTCCTTCCCTTCCACTTCACTTGTGAGCTAGGGTCTATCTGCACTGCTGGCATGCAATGCAGAACATTTGAAGTCCATGACAGAGAAAAATAGATAAATGTGAGGCTCTGGCTGGCTGGCTGGCAGGCAGGCATATCTCTTAAAGACAGAGTTAGACTGAAGACACAACACATGGCTGTAGCTGAGCTCTGGGAGCTTAGCCCTGAGAGGCTGGCATGCCACATAGAGCCTTTTAAGAGCATCTCAGAGTCCACTGTTGGTGGAGCCAGAGGTGTCTGGCAGTGGAGTTTTTTAAAAAACAAGACTCACCAGATGCGACTAAGCTATAAGCTGGCACCCTACCCACGGGGTACAAGTGCACAGCCTGGCTGGACCATTGGGAGACTTTGGTAGAGGGAGAGGGAGAGAGGGAGGGAGTTTGAGGCTAGAGACTTTGGTTTGGCTGCAATGACTCAGAAAGAGACACAACAGAGGCTTCACAGATAACCCAGAGACACCTGTTGTAACTTAACCCCACGGTGCTGGCATGCAATGCAAGGCATTAGAAAGAGGGTCTCAGAGTCATGTGATTGTGTATGAAGTAGACAGGAGTTCAAAATCTGGATGTACGAAGTGGTGACAACGCACAAGCTTTGAGAAGCTAATGTACATAAGTGAGAAGTGTGAATGGGTGAAGTAGTGTCCACCGTCAACAACACTCACCCTAATGTTAGAGTAGAGAAACTTGTTACAGTCAGACACAAGTTTCAAAACAAAACAAAAGTTGAAATTTAAAAAAGCCAGCCAGCCAGCCAGCCTCAGGCCCTGTTAATAGCAGCAGTAACTTGCAGTAGAGTGAGGATACAGTCAGAAAAGATATTTGAGGGAAGAGAAGAATGTATCACACAGAGTACAGCAAAAGCTACAAAAGTAGGAGTAAGTAAAGCTAATTTCAGATACATTGAATGTCTCACTTGTTCTTTATTTCAGTGATTTTAACACTAAGATGTTATGTAGAACAGGTTTGTCTTAAATGTGTATAAAATCAGATATGTGCCCAAGGCTATGTTCGGGTGGGCACCCCCCCCCCTTGGTGCTGGACATGACTCCGGGGGCCGGACATGTTGGTGCGCACACCCCTTTGGGGGCTGTTGTCCTCCTTTTTGGTTTCCAAAATATGGTCACCCTACTCAGTGGAAGGTGTGAGAGTGTTGTTAAAAATGCCCACCTCAAGGGACAACACCAGGATGAGGTCAAGGCAAAGGAGCCCCTCTCCTCAGAACTAATTTCCCCAATAGACTTGGAAGACCGTGAGAGCAGCGGATCTTACCTGACTGCAAGCCAAGACTCTCAACCGTAAAGACACTTTGCTATAAGGAACTTTTCTGAAGTGTTTCCCTGGCTTGGTGTTTATAATTTATTTTGTGTTATGTTACAAAGTAGCTCTCGTGTGAGTGAGTAGTACTGCCTCCATCTTGAGGCAGCCAAAAAGCCAAGGTGTCTTCATCCCACATCTCCAGCAGAGATGGGAAGAAGACACAAGAATGGGACTGTGAGCAATCATGTAAGGCTAGATCAAACAATTCAGTTTCTAAGAGACCTCCTAAAATGCATTCCTCAGAGGCAAAGGTGGAGGTAAAATTGAGCAGAATATGAATACTGGATGGCAGGAGTGACAGCTGGTAATGCACCTAGTCATGCAACTGCAATGGGATCCTATTGCTGGACTCCAGCCTGGACACCTGTCTTTTAAGACAGTTGTTAGCATCCATGGTCACAGTTTGTTAAAAGAATAGAAATCATAAGACTTTTGTTTCTGGCAAGTACAGCCATCATCTCCCAAGTACCCTCTTTTGTTATGGAATGAAAAGCCAGCTCAGTCTTTCTCCCATGACAAGTAGCATTACTTCCAGTGCTTATGAGCAGTGATGTCACTGCTTTTCTCTAAATTGTATAAAAACTCTGCAGGTTTTGAGAGTCAGGTGCCCCCTCTTCCCAGAGTCATGGGGCCATGATGCTGGAATCACTAGATGCCTTACCACCACCCCAAGGGTAAGGTGCTACACACACTGATGCCAAAGTTGCTGAGTCTCTCCTCCCACAGGAAAGGCTCCTGTTCCTTCCTTCTTTCTTAACCTAAGACCACAAGTTGCAATGCTAACCAGTTCATGTCTACATGAAAAGGCTTCAGACCAGGGAAAGGTATATTGCTTTTAGAGATTCCCTCTGCTCTTTCCCCTTGTGTGCGTGTGTGTGCGCGCACACACACACTCTAAGTCTCAAGAAAACACCTTCTTACAGTCTTGAAACTACTTTTAAGCTTCTGTTTGCTCAGCGAATTCCCCCAAAACTAGCTTGTGCATTTGAATCTGTTTAAACCTCAATAAATGTGCCATTGTAGCGCTATTCTCTTCCATTGTGTGGATTTCTTTGGGTAAGAATCACCTTACTTAGCCACAGACACTCTATTGCCAATGTCTAAAGAGTCCTTATAAGCGGGTGTGTAGGTCTCAATAGAATGTGTGCAAGTTTGTAAACAGGTCTAATGAGAGCACATCACGTAACAGTTAGTGTTCAGTGATGTAACTTGACATCTTTTGAGTAATAAATAAAAGTTTCAGCAAGTGTTTGTGGTCACATGATATATGGAATTAAGCAAACAAGGGGAATTTGATGTGTCTCTTCCAATGGACCCATTGACATTGACCCAGGAAGTGAATCATTGGTATGACACTGGCAGGCATTGGCAGAAGAATAGGTGAGGTAACTTCTGAAACTGTTCGATTCAAGAGTCATACAATGCCAATGCACAATGGATATCTAGCCAGCTTTCTTTCCTTTACCTTCATCACTCAAGCAATGATGAAGGTAAAGGAAAGAAAGCTGGTAGAGCAATATTCCTGATTTTAGTGAAAATCAGGGGTGACCTTTGGAAGGAAAGTCAGGTAAGGGCAGAGCACCACTTTGTCACGATGGAAAGCCATGTACGGTGAGTTTACTAGACCTGCAGGCAGAAACCACTGTGACAAGAAAGGCTGTCTTCCAAGATAATACGGCAGAAAATCTGGAATACTTCATTACTTTTTTGATCACAGAATAAGAAGAGAGAAGTAGGACTTGAATTAGAGAGAAGTGGGATCAGGATTAGGGATCAAAAGAAAACTGGCTTGCTCTGTGAAGAGCAAAGTACTTTCAATAACTGTTAGCATGTCCCCCACTATCCACCTTTGACTCTATTATCTATCTTTGAGAAGTCACAGGATGTAATGACTGATGTTTCACATATTCTGCTATTACTTACATATGCAAGGTAGTTGCCCTGCCAGATTCTTTGGAGTCCAATATCACGACGATGCCCCTTCAGCAGCTCCACTGCTGCCACCTTTGCCCTGATCTGAGGCAGATCATTGGCTGGGATCTTCCTGATGATTTCACATGCTCTCCACCTGAAAAACAAAAACATGAAGAAGCAATCACATATCAGCCCAGCTAGGGGATTGGGATGGAGCACACTGTAACCCCATTACATGTATCCCCATGTACCCCATGCATCCATTGTCATGCATGGAATCCTATGCATATCAGGAGGCTGTACACCAACTACCTTACCACTGACACGCATGACTAGAGGGAGGCTGCCAAATCCTGAAATCATGTTTGTTATGGTAGTAACTTCATAGTACAGGAGGTGCCAGAAATGTGCTGGAGGACTGACCCAACTCCATCACCCAACACATAGCTTGCTTCAGATTCCTACCTGTGATAGATTGCCTGAAGGGCCTCTTCAAACCGCTGCAGCACTTTGGGTGGGCTGGGCCATCTCACATGCTTCCCATAATCCTTCATCGACTTCACATTGTGAAATCGCCGGGCAACCTCACGGATATAAGACTTCACTTTGTACTGACGGTAGCACTTGATGATCTTGAGGGCAGCTCGGGTCTTCTTGTAGCGGAGGCGAGCCAGTGTGCCCCTCCAAACCTACAGAAATCCCACCCACCCCAAAAAAATTAGCACAGTAGAAACAGGAAGGTAAAACGGAGAGTGGCTTCCTTCTTCCTACTAAATTTCTCATTTACTGTTACAAAAAAACCATAGGGTATATCATTTGATGGAACTTACACTCCATAATTTACTTGAGTACACATATTTTCCGGGATATCTGGGGGAGCACACACCTCATCTACCACACCAGCCTTTGCTTGTATACACACACACACACACACACACACTCACCATGGTGGGGGCAAGTATGCTTTACATTAAAGGAATGTCTAAGTTCTGTACCAAAAAACTTGATTTATGCAAACTATACAAATTATGCAAAAATAAGCATAATAATTCATTCTGCTTCACTACTCCTGGGAAAAGTCAAAAATCTTTTCAAAGCAATGGGAATCTGTCCCTTGAATGCCCTACTTAGCTCACCTGCCAATATCCCACACCCATAAATGTGGAAGCAGTGCTATTTAGACTGAGCAGACTGCCAAACTTCTCCACTGCAGGGTCAGATGCCCAATTTTCCTTGATACACTATGCAACAGTGTTAATTACATTTGGTGGAAGATTTAACAGAGACTCTTCTTATATCATCATCATCATCATCATCATCATCATCATCATCATCATCTATACAGTCCACAACTAGATTAGGAAGACACTAGAGATACTGTCAGACTTGTTGAGGAAGAGGATGACACATTAGACAGTTGTGGCCCTCTTCCTCAGTCCACACAAATGACAGGTGCACGCCACTGGATCACAGAAGAAAGCATCACCACACATAAAAGGACATTTTCAGGGGGTGAGGTTGTCCGGAAGGTAAACTGTGACTTGAGATAAACCCAGCAGTAGAACCAGTGTGCTTGCCATGAAGAAAACTTCTTGCTGTACTTTACCATCTAGTGGAAGAGCAACTTAAAAAGCGACAAAGTAGAGACATAACAGCAGCGGTAGAAATCATGCTAGTGACGAAAAGGCAAAATTCACATTTGCATTGACCTAAAGCCACTGAACCAAGCATTGAAGAATTGCCATTACCATTACCCACAATAGATGACATATTGCCAGAACTTTGAAAAGCTAGAATCTTTACAGTCTGCAATGTAAAGATTGGATTTTGACAAGTAAGACTGGATATGACTCCCAATATGCTTAGTACCTTTGCAGTAACCTTTGGTGGCTTCATATGACTTCATATGCCAGCTTCAGAAATGTTTCAGAGGAGGCTATCCCAGGCACTGGAATGGCCTCCTGGAGTAAAAATAATACCAAATGATATCTTCATGGTAGGGGAGGGATGAGATCATGCAGAAGCTGAGCAAGACCATGATAAGAAATTACAGGCCTTTCTTCAGTGATACAGAGATAAAAATATTAAACTGAAAAGGGGTCCAATGCATTATTGGGATCATCATTTTTTTGGTCAAGTTCTGTCCTCATTTGGCTACAGCTGCAGGACCATTGCAACATTTTAACAGGCAGGATATTGAATGGGGAGCTTGAAAACAGCAAACTTTTTATTTGGTGAAACAAATAAATACCAATGTTCCAGTACTGCAGTATTATCAGCCAGGACAACAACTAAAACTACAATGTAATGCATCCACGACCGTTCAATTGGTTACGCAACAGAGGACTAACAGGGTTATGCCCAGATCCAGAAAGAGCACTTAGCAGTGTTTTTTGGAGTGGAGCCATTCCATCGATACACCTGTGGCAGAGTGCTATCAGACAACAAACTGCTTAAGACAACAAGAAAAACTCTTCTGAGTGCTAACAACTTCTTGTTCTAAATCTGCAGTTGTGTTCAGCAAGGCTGAGCTTGTGGGAGTCATAAGCACAGTGCAGTAAGAACCCGTTGGCTTGGTTGGTTGGGACTATGCTGGACACATTGTGATGGATCCCTCAAAAGTGGAAGCAGTGGAGTTCTGATAGACCACAAAAAGCTTGAAAGCTGTACAGCATTTTCTTGGATTCACCAGCTATTACTGGTGGTTCATCAATGAACATCAGACTTTGTCTCCACTATCAATGGGTTCTATAGATCTGGATGTTGTAAGATGGGTTCAGAGGTGAAGTGTTTCTTGAAGCAATGGAATGCTTGTTGGGCTGCCGTATCCCAATGAAAAGGTTCACAAGACTGGAGCAAATCCATCAGAGGGGTGGCAATGTTCACAAAGTCTGATGTTCATTGATGAACCACCAGTAATAGCTGGTGAAGCCAAGAAAATGCTGTACAGCTTTCAAGCTTTTTGTGGTCTATCAGAACTCCACTGCTTCCACTTTTGAGGGATCCATCACAATCCCGGCTGCGGATTTCCAGTGCCCTGGGGTAATCACTGTCTCATGGTCAAATGCAGATTTCTAAGGTTTTGCATACAGGTTCTGGTCTCATTATAGTGCAGTCTAGATGTGGACATCATGGAGCCACCAACTGGGAGAGTAAATCAGTATATCATCCAGATAGATGAAGGCTGTGACTGTCATCCGTATTATCCACTGTCATCCGTATTGGTCAGAATCAAGTCAAGGTTAGCTTATCCTCTAGTTCCTTCCTCCACTTTCTGTTGGAGAAAGTTATCAGCCACACATGTCAGGAATTTCTTGGAAAGGCTGCTTTTGGCAGAATTCGTCTCCCAACATTTATTATTATTATTATTATTATTATTATTATTATTATTATTATTATTTGCATTTGTATACTGCCCCATAGCCAAAGCTCTCTGGAATTAAAGTTCCCCATTACTACTACGTTGTACTTCATTAAAACATTAGCACTTTCTTTCTCAAGGTAATAAAGGCAGCATACCTCGCTCTTAATTAGGCTTTGACAGCAACTATCTTCATAAATCATTTGGGGCAGCTATCATGACAGACGGCAGCTAATAAACAACAGAAGGCCAGACAGAACGCTCTGAATTATTCAGAGAAGTAATCAATAACTGTGTATCGGGAGACTGAACCCCAGATAAACTAACAGAAGATTTCTTACCTTTACTTCTAAATGAGTTAACGGAATGTGTGTTTTATTGCATCTAAGGGGGGACCCCCGTAATGGCGACAGAGAAAAGTTCCTGAAATTACTCTACTGACCTCAAGTAATACAGCAATAAGTAGTTTAATACTGCCATCTGCTGGATAAGTGGAGAATTGTTTGAAGTGTCTGAATAAGGCGAAATTTGACTTGACAATCTGGCTTGGATAAGTAAAGAACTGTTTATGCTGGAGATCAGATATTGACAGTTGTTTATTAAGAATGGATTTGAAAAGATTTTAAAAGTTTGTCAAAGAGCTTGCTGAAAAAATGTACTATGTCTGGATGCAGGGGTGCTAGACCTAAAAAAGGTACCACAGTACCACCTGCAGGAGATAGTGATAATGTTACTGAAAAATACTTTTTATTGAAAAAGAATTTTTTGGAGCAGCCAGCCAGTTCTTCAATGCAAGCGGTGGGAACAAGGATATGTTCCCTGGACTCCCCAATTTCCAATATGTCAACTACAGATCAATCCCAAAAGATAATAGATTTGCTAGGACAGAAGATGGATGGGATTGTTGATAAATTAAAATCTTTTGAGGACAGACTGGAAAAGAAGATACAAGAAGTCAAAGAAGAAGTGAAGGGGACAAAAGAAGAGCTAATGCAAGAAATCAGAAAAATGGACAGCACCTTAAGTAAAGCGATTGAAGAGGTACAGGCCGTCACAAGTACAGTGGATGCTCTGGAGACAAAGGTGGACGCAAAGCCCTTAGCCCTGGAACGTGAACAGGACTGATGGGCGTTACTTGAACTTCGATCTAAGGAACATATCCTGAGATTTAGATTGGTCCCACAAGAGATTAAAGATGGTGAGTTTAGAGCTGAGATAATAATGTGTTTATCATCGGCAATTGATGAATCGTCAGACTATGTGGAAGAGGAAATAGATAGTGTTCAGGGTGAACTCAGCATATGCAAAAACAAAAGGTTGGTCTGGGGATGTACTGGTGCACTTTGTCAGAAAGATGATCAGAGATAAAATAAATAAATAAATTTTATTTATTTATAAATAAATTTATAAATAAATAAATTTTAACTTGGTGTTTTAAATTTGTAATTTTGCATTGCTGCTGTTTTTATCTGGTTGAGCTTTTATATTGTATTTTATAGTATGGTTTTATACTGTTGTTTTATACTTTGAATGTTTTTAATTTTTGTGAATCTCCCAGAGAGCTCCGGCTATTGGGCAGTATAGAAATGCAATAAATAAGTAAATAAATAAAATCCTCCAGCTTCACTACGAGCAAAAAATGAAAATTCATGGCAAAGAGATTACCATACTGAAGGAGATTCCTATGACAATTCTACACAAGCAACATTCTTAATGAGAAGATCAGATTCAGATGGGAATTTCTGGAGGGAGTCGTCTTTACCTACAAGAGGGAGAGATTTAAGTTGAACTCCATGCAAAAAGCAAGGAATTTCATAGAAAAAATTAAAGGGGACCTGAAGCACACCAAACCAGAAGGAGAGAAAGGAGCGAGTAGAGATAAAGAAACTCTCAAATAAAAGCATAACTACAAAAAATATGACCAAAATTATGGATCATAAATTTTTAATGTGGAATATCAATGGCATAAATGTCCCCCAAAAGTGGAATAAAATTTCATCATTTAAGAAAGAGTAGCTATGATATCTTTTGTCTACAAGATACCCATATTAGGAAAAGTGATATTAACTACTTAATTAGCAAGAATTTGAGAGAGGAATTTATCTCTGCAAGTGCAAATAAGAAAAATGGTGTAGTTTTGTATGTAAAGTCACAACTTAATCCGGAATTAATACTGGGAGATGAACAGGGGTGATCTGTAGGTGTAAGAATCACTCTTGATGGAGTGCCAACGATGGTCTTGGGTGTATATGCCCCCAATGACCGCAAAGCAGAATTCTACAAAGGGCTCCTGTCCAACCTGACAGATTTACACTATGAGAGCTGGTATCTCATGGGAGATTGCAATGGAGTGTTTCTACCACATATTGACAGAACCTCAGAGAAAAAGATCAAATTAAGCCAAGGTAAACTCCCCAAAAGTTTTTTTTGACCTGATGGATAATTTGGGGCTAGTGGATGTTTGGAGATTATGAAATGGCACATTCAAGGAGTATACATTTTCCCCAGAAAGGCATAACTCTCTTTCAAGGATAGACATGATCTTGACAACTAGAGAATTCTTCACCAAAGTCAAGAAAATAGAGATTTTACCTAAATCCTTTTCAGATCATAACACTAAAAAATGGAATGCAGAAGGGAAAGAAACGCTTTCAGATGGAGACTCGACGAAATGTTATTACACAATAAAAATATGGTTGATAAAATTAAAAAGAAACTAAAAGTATATTTTGAACTGAACTTGAACAAAGGAACAAATATGAGAATGGTCTGGGATCAGAGCAAGGCATTTGTGAGGGGACAATTTATTCAACAAAACCACCAACTCAAAAAGAAAAGAGAAGAAAAGACACAGAATATACTGGAGGAGATAAAAGAAGAGAGCAAGAATTAAAGCAGGACCCGAGAAAGACGAGTATTTTGCAACAAATTAAAATGCTACAGCAACAGCTATCTATGTTAACAACAAGGGAAATGCAAACAAAGTTAAATTATGTGAAACAGAGAGAATTTGAATCAGCAAATAAACCAGGAAAATGGTTAGTGTACAGGCTGAGAAAAGAAAGGGAAAAGAAAATGATAATCAAAATAAAAGAGAGTGGAGTTGAACTTACAGAGGCCAGGGCTATCCAGAAGGCCTTTCATCAACATTATACAAGCCTCTACAAAAGACAGGAGGTCTCAAAAGATTTAATGGACAAATATTTAAAGAAACAAAATCTACCAAAAATAACGACAGAACAAAAACAAAGAATGAATGAGCCTATAACAATATGTGAAATGGTGGAGAAAATAAAAAAGATTAAACTCTTAGATGCAGAGAAAGCATTTGATGATAAACTTAACAGCAGCTTTCTGTTTTGGGGAGAACTTCATTAAATGCGTGAGATCAATTTATAACCTACAAAAAGCCCAAATAATTGTTAATGGAGACTTTACTAGTCCATGTGACATACAAAGAGGGACAAGACAGGGCTGTCCATTATCACCCTTGCTATTTATTTTGGCGTTGGAAGTTTTGAATCAAGATATAAGACAAGAGGAGCAAATCAGTGGAATAAAGATGAAAAAGAGACCTAGGCCACAGCTAGACCTAAGGTTTATCCTGGGATCATCCAGGGTTTGCTCCTGCCTGAGCACTGGATCCCCTGTGTGTCACTTAGATGAACAGGTTTGACCCCTGGATGATCCAGGGATAAACCTTAGGTCTAGCTGTGGCCCTATAAACTGAGAGCGTTTGCAGATGATTTGGTCCTTACATTGGAGGACCTTTTAATTTATTTATTTATTTATTTATTACATTTTTATACCGCCCAATAGCCGAAGCTCTCTGGGCGGTTCACAAAAATTAAAACCACAATAAAACAACCAACAGGTTAAAAGCACAATTACAAAATACAATATAAAAAGCACAACCAGGATAAAACCACACAGCAAAATTGATATAAGATTAAAATACAGAGTTAGAACAGTAAAATTTAAATTTAAGTTAAAATTAAGTGTTAAAATACTGAGAAAATAAAAAGGTCTTCAGCTGGCAACGAAAGCAGTACAGTGTAGGTGCCAGGCGGACCTCTCTGGGGAGCTCATTCCACAACAGGGGTGCCACAGCGGAGAAAGCCCTCCTTCTAGTAGCCACCTGCCTCACTTCCTTTGGCAGGGGCTCACGGAGAAGGGCCCCTGTAGATGATCTTAAGGTCTGGGCAGGTACATATGGGAGGAGGCGTTCCTTCAAATAACCTGGCCCCAAACCGTTTAGGGCTTTAAATGTCAATACCAGCACTTTGAATTGGGCCCGGACCTGGACTGGCAGCCAATGAAGCTGGAAAACGACTGGCGTAATGTGATCTCGCCGGCCAGTCCCTGTTAGTAAACGGGCTGCCCTGTTTTGTACCAGCTGAAGCTTCCAGGCTGTTTTCAAAGGCAGCCCCAAGCGAGAGGTTATCAGAGCATGGATAACTGTAGCTAGGCTATCTCTGTCCAGATAAGGGTGTAGTTGGTATATCAGCCTAAGCTGATAAAAGGTGCTCTTTGCCACCGAGTTCACCTGTGCCTCAAGTGACAGTTCTGGATCCAAGAGCACCCCCAAACTACAGACCCAATCCTTTAGGGAGAGTGCAACCCCGTCCAGGACAGGGCAAACATCACCTCGCCGGACAGATGAACCACCCGCTAACAGTACCTACTTCTTGTCTGGATTGAGTCTCAGTTTGTTAGCCCTCATCCAGTCCATTACCGTGCCCAGGCACTGGTTCAGAACAGTCACTGCCTCACCTGGGTTTGATGAAAAGGAAAGGTAGAGCTGGGTATCATCTGCATATTGATGACACCTCAGTCCACATCTCCGGATAACCTCCCCCAGCGACTTCATGTATATGTTAAACAGCATAGGGGATAAGATAGAGCCCTGTGGAACCCCATGGCTTAGGAGCCACGGCACAGAGCAATAATCCTCCAGCACCACCTTCTGGAATTGGCCATCCAAGTAGGAGCGGAACCACTGCAACGCAGTACCTCCAACTCCCAGCTCAGACAACCTATCCAGAAGGATACCATGGTCAATGGTATCGAAGGCCGCTGAGAGGTCCAGGAGAACCAACAGGGTCGCACTCCCCTTGTCTCTCTCCCGACAGAGGTCATCCCACAGGGTGACCAAGGCAGTTTCCGTTCCAAAACCAGGCCTGAAACCCAATTGAAATGGATCTAGGTAATCCGTTTCATTCAAGAGTGCCTGGAGTTGTCGTGCAACTACCCGCTCAAGCACCTTGCCCAGGAAAGGGATATTAGCCACCGGCCTGTAGTTGTTAACATCGTCCGGGTCCAGATTAGGCTTCTTCAGGAGTGGTCTAATTACCGCCTCTTTTAAAGAGGCCGGCACCACTCCCTCTCTCAAGGAGGCATTTACAACCTCCTGGACCCAGCTGGCGATCCCCTCCTTATTTGATGTAATGAGCCACAAAGGGCAAGGGACAAGCACACACAGGTGGTCGACCGGACTTGGCCAAGCACCTTGTCCACATCCTCGGGCCTTTAAAAAGAACTGAGACCTTGATGAGCAAGTTGAGAGAGTTTGGAATAGTAGCGGGCTTCAAGTTCAATAAGCAGAAAACAAAAATATTAACTAAGAACATGAAACCACAAGAACAAAGAAAACTGACAGGGAATACAGGTTTTAAAATTGAGAAGAAGGTAAATTATTTGGGAGTTGTTTTGACAAATATGAATTGTATGTTATTCCACAATAATTATGTTAAAGTCTGGAATGACATTAAAAATGACCTAGCAAGATGGGATAAGGTTCGATTGTCTCTTTTGGGAAAAATTGCCATGATAAAAACGAATGTACTGCCAAGAATGTTATTTTTATTCCAAACAGTGCCTATTGCAATAAGGGAGGCACCATTCAAGCAATGGCAGAGGGATATATCTAGATTCATATGGCAAGGAAAAAAGCCAAGAGTTAAACTTAAAATGTTACAGGATGCCAAAGAAAGAGGAGGTCTGCGATTACCAGATCTGAAACTGTATTTCTCTGCCTGTTGCTTGGTTTAGATGAAAGAATGGGTTCTGTTGGAGAATAGATAACTATTGGGGCTCGAAGGCCATGAATTAAGGTTTGGGTGGCATGGGTACTTGTGGTACGAGAAAACTAAGGTCAAGGTGGATTTTAATAATCACTTTGTCAGACATACAATTTTAAGACTACAGAATAATATAACTCAAGACTCAGCCAGAAAACACCAATGTGGGTGTCTGTCCAGGAGGCCTTTCATAGAAAAGAATTATCTAGTAGGACTGTGATCCGCTTCTCTTCAGTTCAGAGAAGCAGAAGCGGATCAGGGTGCTTCACCTCCGTTACAGGCGGAGGAGAAGCGGATCAGGTGGCTAGCGAAGCATGGCAAAGAGAAGCGACTGAAAGCAATAATTCGCTTTTATGAGGAGCGCTCCGTCCGCCATTTTGAATATTTTCCCCATAGGATTGCATCGCGGAAAAGATTAGCGAATAACTTTTTTGTTTTTCAAGCTACTTCCTTGAAACGCGCTGTGCTTAGAGGGTGGTGGGTCTGGGTCATTTGTTCCTATTTTCAGCACTTTGCGTGCTGGGATTTGCTTGCTATAATTTTCTTTAAAAATAGGGTAAAAAAAGCGGGAGGGGTACCTTCTTTTGAAGTGCTGAGAGGCAGATCCAACTCCCAATTGTGATCACCTGATGAAGCATCCTCCAATCCCAAAGTTGGATAAGCAAAACAGGATACTTAGTAACTAGGGATACTGGGAAACTTTTCTTTCTCAGTCTCTGAACGGACTTTTCCCAGTGTTTTTTTGAAACAGTAGCCCCACCAAACACACAAACACAACCTGAAATCATATACTAAGCAAATAAATAACAGATAGGAAACACAGCACTGCTACCCACCCTAACCTTGGTGAACAACTGAATAGATGTGGTGCAAGGGAATGAGGTCCCCTAGGGCATGTGGACATGCCCAGTGCACTCCTGTCCTTGGAGGGTAATCAGAACTCTCCAAAGGTTAACCAGTGGAAACTACCTAATGCCTGTCAAGAGTTGAAGTGTAAGGTAGCTTCTGAAAGACTGGTTTCTAGACAGGGCCAGTCAAATGGGCACAGTTCCCCCTCCCCCTGGGCACGTCCACTTTCCTCTTACTAGTAAAAGACAGACATAGCCTTTAAAAAAAAAGTCTTGTTGTTGTTGTGATTCAGCAACACTGCTGCTTTTAATTCCACCCCTCCTTTATTTATTTATTTATTTATTTATTAATAGCGGAACAACGGACTGGTTTAAGATTGGGAAAGGAGTATCGCAGGGTTGTATACTCTCACCTTACCTATTCAACTTGTATGCAGAACACATCATGCGATGTGCTGGGCTTGACGAATCCAAGGCTGGAGTTAAAATCGCAGGAAGAAACATTAACAATCTCAGATATGCAGATGACACCACTTTGATGGCTGAAAGCAAGGAGGAGCTGAGGAGCGTTATGACAAAGGTGAAAGAAGAAAGTGCAAAAGCTGGGTTGCAGTTAAAACCTCAAAAAAACCAAGATTATGGCAACCAGCTTGATTGGTAACTGGCAAATAGAGGGAGAAAACGTGGAGGCAGTGACAGACTTTGTATTTCTGGGCGCAAAGATTACTGCAGACGCTGACTGCAGCCAGGAAATCAGAAGATGTTTACTTCTTGGGAGGAGAGCAATGACAAATCTTGATGAAATAGTTAAGAGCAGAGACACCACACTGACAACAAAGGTCCGCATAGTTAAAGCAATGGTATTCCCCGTAGTAACCTATGGCTGCGAGAGCTGGACCATAAGGAAAGCTGAGCGAAGGAAGATAGATGCTTTTGAACTGTGGTGTTGGAGGAAAATTCTGAGAGTGCCTTGGACTGCAAGAAGATCAAACCAGTCCATACTCCAGGAAATAAAGCCAGACTGCTCACTTGAGGGAATGGTATTAAAGGCAAAACTGAAGTACTTTGGCCACATAATGAGAAGACAGGATACCCTGGGGAAGAGGCTGATGCTAGGGAAAGTGGAAGGCAAAAGGAAGAGGGGCCGACCAAGGGCAAGATGGATGGATGATATTCGGGAGGTGACAGACTTGACCTTGGGGGAGCTAGGGGTGGCGACGGCGGACAGAAAGCTCTGGCGTGGGCTGGTCCATGAAGTCACGAAGAGTCGGAAACGACTGAACGAATAAACAACAAAATGGCATTGCAAAAGTTATCACACTTTCTTAGAACTCCTTTTATGTTTACTTAATGCCCACACTAAAAAACCCAATATCGTAGCACTACATGAAAGAATAATTTCCTATTTCCTCCTGATAGCAACAATAAATGTGACAAGCTACTGCAAGAGCAACTATTTTAGGTACTGTTTAGGATTTGGGACATTGCAACAACATGAAAAGCAAGTAGCAAAAGAAATAAATTTATCAGGGATTTTTCCTGGCTGTCACACAGAGAGGATCGACACACAAGCTAATAAACTGGAGAAACAAGTGCCCATGTTTTCCTACCATTAATTTGTACAAAACAGAATGCACATTTTTTGTAGTCTTCGACTGCAAGGAACACTGGCAATATTATCTCTTATTCTGAAAACATTTACTATTTTATATTTTGTTATATTCACACCACAGAAGGTTTATTTAAACCCTTTTAAACAACCCCACCACCACCAGTTCGCATGTTTTCTACTAACATCTTTGGCTAACACCTTTGGAAGAGGTAGAAAACTGGATTTATAAGAGCACAATCCTATCCACGTTTCAACAGAAAAAGTTCTACAACTCCCAGCATAGCTGGCTGAGGAATGCTAGGAATTACAAGTTTTTTTTCTGTCTAAATGTGCTTAGGTTGTGCCCCAAGTTATACAGTTCATGTTTTCAAGAGGACACAAGTTTCTAGCCCTCATCCCAAACAGCTTCTATGTACTCTACCACTACTTGTTCCAGTCTCACCCTCGCCCCCATTCATGACCTTCTTCCCTATCCATTCTTCTTATACCACCAGCAGCTTACTACTTAAATTAGAAAAAAGCTTCAATAATCAGTTTAAAGAAATAACATTAACAATATATTTTAAGCGCCCAGTTTCCTTGTGCTCAATTTGGATTTATATGGACAAAGACTTGTGGAGGAAATAAATTTACAACCACATATTCAATATACAGATTAAGCTAAACATGCACTGGAAATTTGTTACAGGCTATTCCACCCCCTTTTCATGAGCCTGTAGGGTTAGAGCTGGGCTATTTTTAGGTAGCTTTTATTACTGCCTCTCACCTTCTGTAGAAAGAGAACCACCCATGCAAGCATCTTGGTATGTAGTTCTTCCAATGTAAAGAGTGTCCGTGGTGTGCGGATGAAAATCTTGGTCTTCCCGTAAGCCACATCGTGTTGGAAACCACAGTGCTCAATCAGTTTCTTTACAGCCTCTTTGTCTGATGCAAGTTTGTGATTTGGCCAAGTAAATTCAGGGATTATTTTGTACCTGTGTTGATACATTTTTTTAAAGCGTTATTGGTTGCATTTGCTGCCTTTGCCCACCCCCAGGCTCATCAGTATTGTGATAAAACAGTACACTAAGGCCTTAGCTAGACCTAAGGTTTATCCCAGGATCATCCCGGGGTCATATCCGTTTATGTAAATGACACACAGGATATCCCGGGAGCAGGGAGGGACGACCCCGGGACAAACCTTAGGTCTAGCTAAGGCCTAGGTCAACAAAGAGGAGTAAAAATGGCTATATAATGGACCTGCTGCCGCTATTCTCATTAACAATGCCAACAGATATCCCTACATAAGTTACTTTAAGCAGAGACATCTATGATCTGTACTGTGACAGTTTTATCTTTATTTGAGATGTCCACAAGCATCTGAAGTTTGGCAAGTTTATCTTTTGTTACCTGTGAAGGAATTTCTCATATGTTTGGCGATAGGCAAATCCTGCCCGTCGAACCCTCACATTCTCCAGGAGCCCGAGATATTCCACCTGATGCCTGCAACGTTCTTCATCAAATAGCTGTGGTGACTTCTTGTCATTGGGCTTAATGCAACGGACATAGTATGGTTCCTAAAAGAATGCAATGAAGAATGCAACAATTTTACTAAGAGCTAAAGTGCAAGGTCAGGAGAGATATTGTTTTACATCATCGTCATATGTTTATTGCTTTTAAGCATAGGCCATTGCAGAAAACCAAAACACAAATACATCCATCAGGGTAAATACGAATAGGAACAGAATTGGGATGGGGAGATCACACATTTTGTTTAAAATCATTCACATTTAAAATACACCCTAATATCTTTGCATTTTGGATACACCTTGAATGTTGCATAAATTGCTCACAAAGTCTAACAGTGAAATCACTGCTGATACAAATATTGAAGTAGGAATCAAATAAAATTACTCTTGCAATATAAAAACATTTGAGTTTAAAATCGACCCAACAACAACAATTTTATTGCAGTCAATAGACCATTCCAGCAAAAGTTATATAAAAAAGGACTAAGCGTACATCTAGCTATTAAAAAGACAAGTAAACATTTGAGTTTAAAATAGAGCTTTAAACTTACTAAAGGTCCTCACAAAGATAGCCCCGTCAGATCGTTGAATCTCCCTTGCAGTCAACTGCCATCTCATTCAAAGTTCTCGCTCTAATTTTCTTTGCTGTGGTCACACACAATGTGACTTGATAAGACATGTACTCCTGCTCATCAGATAACAGGTGGGTTATAATATTCTGAACTAGCCCCTGTGACACAAGGGACATGTCTACACCTGAGGGAGGATCACGGACTTATCTGCTTCCATGATCCTCCCCCAGCATCTAGACAGATCATAGAATCATAGAATAGCAGAGTTGGAAGGGGCCTACAAGGCCATCGAGTCCAACCCCCTGCTCAATGCAGGAATCCACCCTAAGGCATCCCTGACAGATGGTTCTCCAGCTGCCTCTTGAAGGCCTCTAGTGTGGGAGAGCCCACAACCTCCCTAGGTAACTGATTCCATTGTCGTACTGCTCTAACAGTCAGGAAGTTTTTCCTGATGTCCAGCCGGAATCGGGGTTCCTTTAACTTGAGCCCGTTATTCCGTGTCCTGCACTCTGGAAGGATCGAGAAGAGATCCTGGCCCTCCTCTGTGTGATAACCTTTTAAGCATTTGAAGAGTGCTATCATGTCTCCCCTCAATCTTCTCTTCTCCAGGCTAATGACGTCCCGGAAGTAAGGAGGGACGTCACAGTTACCATTTTTAAAAAATTGTTTTTTACAGAAGAGAAGCTGTATGCGTGACAAAAAGGTAAAAACCACATGCTCACCCACTCCACCATCCCAGGGATGGTGAAATTGCTGGCCCCCCCACCCACATGGGTATGGAGCCACCCTGCATGAGTCTGTGTCCGTTTCAGGCCAAGGGACTGCACGGCACACCAGTCACGGTCCTTGGGATGGTCCCAAGACCGCGGGAAAGATCAGGATAACTGGGCAACCAGTTATCCCGTGAAAATGGAGGGGTGTTCCCTGCCTGTCCCCAGGATCCCCCATGCACAAGGACAATCCAGGAATGACCCTGGGGGGAAAAACTGGTGTAGACATGCCCAAGGTGAGACAAAAAATGCTCTCTAGCACAAACATACAATGGACAGCACAATATATAGTGTATTAGGTCCTCTACACAACCATTTCCACAGGTACAGAATATGTGATTTACAGGAATGTGAAAATACCTCCTATCTAAACATGGAGATGACATCTGTTGAAATCTTAATTCTGTAAAGTCCTTCCTCAGGAGAGGATTGGTAACTGTTGTTAGATACCTTGAAAATTGATAGCCATTTTAATGACAGCAAACCAAAGTAAAGGGCTATTATTATTAATAGTCTCCCTATCCAGGGATAAATGGAATTTCTCCATTTCCTGGTTAAAGTTGGACTGAAAGCTGAGCATAGCTGCACACTCTATGGGGATCGACTATAGGTTCATTCTTTGGGAGTATGCTATGACTGTAGACCTGTCACCAATCATTTAACAATTGTTAGGAAGCAGGACAGAAGATTGCATGCTCCAGCCCCCTTAGCCCCTTCCATCTTATGAAAATCCCCCATTCATCTTAATCATGGTTAAGGCTAACCAGTGCCTTTTGCCCACACATATACCCCCTTTGCACCCCATTCACAGTGTGAGCTATCTAACCAAGAATTTGAAGCTGATTAAGACATTAAGGCCAGTACCAATATGTGTCAAAAATGGTTAAGACCACTGGGTGAAAATCATGCCAAGGGAGGAACAAGGGGAAGGGGTTCATGATCATGCAAGCTGTTGCCAATCAATTTAGCATGGATAAGGGATCGGGACAGGTTTGCACACTGGCCTTGAAAAATAGTTTCACAGTAAATGACATCTTCCTATTAAAAGTGGAATGAAACCTGTGTACAAATAATTGTTGAACTTGGTTTTATCAATTATTTTATTTCCGCATGGATTAATTAATTAATTAATTAAGAATTTATATCCTGCTCTTCAATCCTAAAAGGCCTCCCAGTATGGTTAAGAATCAAAATGAACAATTGATAACATCATATTAAAACAGTAAACACAGAATATTAGCAAAATAAACCACTTAAAAAAACCCTGAACCATCAAGATAAAACAACATCAGGACAGACGTGGCCAAATAAAAAAAGTCTTCATCAAATGTCAAAAAGATACGAGTTGGGGCTGGGTGAGCCGCTCAGGACAGATGGGGTTCGAAAGATGGGGCTCCACTAAAGAGACCCTATATCAATTCACCACCAGCCTTAAATGGCGTTGGGACCCAAAAAGGGCCTCTAAAGATTATCTCAAGGTTGGGCAGGCTTTGTAGTCCTTGTAAAGCACCCTGACAGTAGACTAACAAGAGCTAGCTAAGGAGTTATTAATGGGTGGGTCCAGGGAGTGATAAATACATGCTTGCATGAAGGTTCCTGCTGTCGTTAAGGGGGCACTAGTGTGACCACCCCTGCTGAAACTCAGTCTGGATCCAATCATATTTGATAATGCTGCCCAGTTGCAAATACCCTTTTCTTAGGGAAGGTACTGGAGAAGTTTGTGGCACAGTTCCCCTCAGTGGCGCAGAGTAGGGCTGTGCATAGCATTCAGATCCAAATCTTGAATCTGAGACAAATCACGGTGATTTGGAGGGCTTTGAAACACACCTTCTCAAATCACTCTTTTTTTTTTAAGTGGCTGCTTTTCCTTGAAAAATCACATTTTTAGCAGTGGATTACAGTAAAACCACTACACAGATGTGTCTTAAATTTGGCACACATGAGCAGCTCCAGGGTATCTGCAAGGTAACCAACTTTCATGTTTCTATCTTGAAAAATAAAAAAGTTATAGGTGTTTAATTTTGCCAATGCAAGTCTATGGGAAAATGAAAAATCTGAATAATTTCAACATCTGAATATCGATTCAGATTCGGATCTGAGGTGAGGTGGCCTAGGTCTGAATCTATCAAAATAAAATCAAACTCAATTTGGAAGGTCTGAATCAGGATCCAAAGCGAATCAGGGGGTCCGTACACAGCCCTAGCATTGAGCACTTTTATCCGCTTGGGCTAGTACATAAATTATATATAGACATAGACTAGCTCGTCTGAAACACTGCAATGTTTTCTACTTTAGGCTGCCTTTGAAAATGTTCTGTAAACTTCTCGCTTGTCCAAAACAGGGCAGCAAGATTGTTAATAGGGATTGGCTGATATTCTATTACACCAGTATTTTATGATATTATATTACACCAGTCCTTTTCCAGCTTCATTGGCTGCCAGTCCAGGTCCAGGCCCAATTCAAAGTGCTGGTATTGACATTTAAAGCCCTAAACGGTTTGGGGCCAGGTTATCTGAAGGAACACCTCCTCCCATATGTACCTACCCGGACCTTAAGATCATCCACAGGGGCCCTTCTCCGTGAGCCCCTGCCAAAGGAAGTGAGGCAGGTGGCTACCAGGAGGAGGGCTTTTTCCGCTGTGGCACCCCGGTTGTGGAACGAGCTCCCCAGAGAGGTCCGCCTGGCGCCTACACTGTACTGCTTTCGTCGCCAGCTGAAGACCTTTTTATTCACTCAGTATTTTAACACTTAATTTTAACTTAAATTTAAATTTTACTGTTTTAACTCTGTATTTTAATCTTATAATCAACTTTGCTGTGTGGTTTTATCCTGGTTGTGCTTTTTATACTGTATTTTGTAATTGTGTTTTTAACCTGTTGGATTTTTTTTGTGGTTTTAATTTTTGTGAACCGCCCAGAGAGCTTCGGCTATTGGGCGGTATAAAAATGTAATAAATAAATAAATAAATAAATAAATGATCTGCACTGGCTTTCAGTCCTTTTCTGGGCCCATTCAAACTATGGGTGTTAACCTTCAAAGCCCTAAATGGTTTGGGGGTCAGGTTACCAGAAGGATAGACACTTCCCATATATACCTGCCTGGACATGAAGATATGTTTCAGAGGGCTGTCTCTCGGTACCCCCATGAAATGAGGTGAGTTGCTATTAAGGAGGGCCTTTTTAATGATGATTGTGAAATGACATCCCCAGAGAGGCTCACCTGGCTCCAATGTTATAGTCTTTTCAAAGCCAGGTAAAGACCTTTTTATCTTTCCAGGCTTTTTAATCCTTCAATATTAAGTACTCTGTTTTTACAGTGCATTTTTATTCTGGTTTTATTCAGTTTTAAAACTGTTCTGGGTTTTATATTATGTTTATTCTGTGTTTGTATTTTATGGTTTTAAAATTAAGTTTTTCTGAACTTCAGAGAGCTTCAGCTATCAGGCAGTATATAAATGAAATGAATAAATAAATAAGAATGTTTTGCTGCCCAAAGCACTGTTTATTAACCAACTGGAATATTTATAGAAGTTCCATAATGTTACAGTGTTAGAGGCTTCACTGCCACAAATGCACTACAATATTGATGTTTCCTGCTCCCATTCTCTAGCCAGAGAACTTCATATACTAAGAATATCAAAGTCCTGGTTTGGACTCAAATATAGCACTGAATAACATTTTGTTTCATTTTCTCAGGTTGGCCAGTCACACTATTAGAGTAAGAACGGACTGTTTGGAGTGATGCTTGGCAGATGCTATGTGTGCAATGGGTAAATTGCTTTCCTTTCTGTCTCCAAGACCTGGGCCGGATCTACACTAGTCTTAAAACGTTGCTAGTGTCCCTTTCTAACGTGGTTCTCTGTATCGGTTCTCTGTATCACAGGGCACACTAGCATTACTTACATTTAGTTGCAACGGTACTTCTGGGCACACTGTTCAATCCTTTCCATTCTTCCTCTTATCTGAGAGTAAGCAGAGCTGCTCGGTTTGCTCCGCCCACTTCCTGCCTCGTTCCTAGCCAGCAATAGTCATAAGCACACACAAACTCCCTCCCAAAACTTCTCAATACAAGTCCTAGGGAATAGCCTGAATGCATAGGAGCCAGCCACTTTGCTGAAGCTAAGATGGGCTGGGTCTGGTCAGGGTTTGGATGGGTGACCGAACTGAAAAGTTTTAGCAGCAGCCCCAGCTGTTGAGATTATTTCAAACACACCATTTAAGCCCCGCTGGTCATGAGTTTTGGACTGGGAGCAGAGACCCTTGTTAATTTTCCTGCACGGAGCTATAGCGATCCTTTGAGTGCTCCTCAGCTCCTTTGCAAAGAGGGGGGAAATGTTTTTAAAAAAATAAAAAATCAACCAATGACCCAATTCGATTCAAATTTGGTATTTGAATTACTGTTCCAATTTTGGTGTCTTCATCTATAAAGCTTATGCAGATGTAAGCATTTGTTTAAAATCCTGCTCCTGCGCCCACAGCAGCGGCTCGGGCGAATCTTTTGCAAAAGGAGCACAATTAAGGCAGGATGCATGGGAGTACTTCACAATCGAAGCAGATTCTAAGGTGGAAAACTTCTGAGTCCTTTGCATGCAATTGTCAGTGATTGCACAGTATAACGCTGGTGTGATTTATCTGCTGTAGCAGATAAGATAGCAAACGGGGCGAAGGAAGGAGAACAGGAAGTGGGTGGAGCAAACCCAGCAGCTCTGCTACTCTCATTGAAGAGGAAGAGGGAAATTACCGGTAGAATGAGGCACATCAATCAATAGCCGCGCTGCAACTAAGAAATAGAACCAGTAAGTACAACTGATTTACAGTGTTGGAGACCCAGGGTCACGTGACACTGTGCGTCACAGTAACCCATTCAAAATGTTAGAATAACATCAGTGTAGATTCCCACCTGATACAAAACATTGGACAGAACACATGCCCCATTTATTAGGGAACTTACAGTAGGGCCTGTATCACTATAATAGTCAAGTTCCAAAGAATGGTATAATCCAGTTGTTCCCAAAGTGGGCGGTACCACCCCCTTGCTGGCGCTGGGATTGCATAGGGGGGGTTAAGAGGCAAGGGGGCAGCAGGGGGCGCTAAGAGGCAAAGGGGCGGCAGGGGGCGCTCAAGGTGGTCTTTTTCGTACCAGGAGCTTTGGTTACTGAAGGAAATTTCTGATCGCTCTCCTGCACTATAGAGAGTGGTTCAGAAGCTCCTGGTTGCATTTCCAACATCATATTCGGTGGAATGTGGTTTTAGTGTGGTCTGCCTACTTCTCTCCAAGCAAAGAAATCAACTCCAGATTACTAAACATGGTGATTTAAGACTCATGTTAAGTGACTTTAAACCAGACGTTGGGAAACTGGTATCACTTCATCAAGCCCATCCATCACATTAAGAATTTACAGAATAGTGAGGTACTCTACCCTAGTTACTAAATGTGATATCTAATATTCTTGCTAAATGACTATCAGACTTTGAAAAGATGGTATCACTGGATCAAGTTCATTAATTATGTTTAATTGAATAAACAAAAAATGTAATTGGATTTTGAATAAATATTCAATTAATAGTTACTGTTTTGAATTTTATTGTTATTATCTTCCTTAGTGGGTCATTGAAAACTGCTGTTCTGAATAATTATTTTTATAGTGTAGGGTAGGGGGCACTGGGCATGAGTTTGTGGAACCAAGGGGGTGGTTACCTGAAAAAGTTCAGGAACCACTGGTATAATCCCTTGAAACCAAGGGGTTTTACATTTTTCTCAAGCAGCAACCTTCTATGTCAGGTGAACTGCTTCTGAAGTTGGAAATAGTTTCAAAAGTAATTTGTGATTAGAGATTTAAATTTCCAGACATTTTTAAGTTATTTAAGCTGGGTTTCCTCCCCCCCCAGAAATTAATGGAATTTTTTGGAAAAACTGAAAAGTAAGCAGTACTTTTTTTAAGCACTTTTTACAGATCTCAAGTCACTTTGTTGCTTTCAGACTGTCTTTGCCAACCTGGTGCTCTCCAGATATTTTGGACTTCAGCCTCAGGCAGGATGGCCAGTGGTCAGGAATGCTTGGCATTGTAATCCAATCATTTATAGGGCACCAGGTTGAGGAAGGCCACTTAAGGAATGTAAAACAGCCTTTATGTTCCTGAAGTTATATAACATATAATTCAGTTTGCTCCTAAAATTATCATTATATTTGAAAACTTTAAAAAGTGAACACATTACATTTGTAATTATTGTCTGTATAAACTGTAGTTTTAAAATGTAACATACCAAACATGATTAATTTATGAGCAAACCAAATTAGACATAACATATTTTAGGTGGCTAGTTTATGCCTGACCAGAGGGAACTTCAGTGAGTAGTCCCTGAAACAATTTAATCATGCTAGTAGGAAGAAGTAGCAGGAAGAACTGGAGGCAGAGGAAGACAAGTCCAGAACCACAGGACTCCATAGAATAAGACCCAAACTGCCAAGAACATACATTTTCTTCCATATTATGATTTGATGACTCTGTTCACATGTTGGGAAACTGAGCATGACTTAGAGCATCCCAAAATGTTTATCAGTAAAAGGTAGGATATTAGAATCATAGCATAGTAGAGTTGGAACTTGAGCCCGTTCTTCCGTGTCCTGCACTCTGGGAGGATCAAGAAGAGATCCTGGCCCTCCTCTGTGTGACAACCTTTCAAGTATTGGAAGAGTGCTATCATGTCTCCCTTCAATCTTCTCTTCTCCAGGCTAAACATGCCCAGTTCTTTCAGTCTCTCCTCAGAGGGACTTCTTGCTTGTAGTATTGCTAAGCCAAGTATCCCTCATCTTGTAACTGTGCATTTAGTTTCTTTTTCTTAGGTGTAGAACTTATTTATTTATTTATTTATTTATTGCATTTCTACACCGCCCAATAGCCAGAGCTCTGGCATTTATCCCTATTAAATTTCATTCTGTTGTCTTCAGCCCAGCACTCCAGCCTATCAAGATCACTTGGAAGTGATCGACCATCGAAGAAAAAGTAAATATGATATTATATGTCTACAAGAGACTCATATTAGAAAAAGATGTTAAATATCTAATTAACAAAAATCTGGGAATAGAATTTATCTCGGCAAGCTCAAATAAGAAAAATAGTGTAGTTATGTATATAAAGCCACATCTCCACCCAGAACTGATACTGGCAGATAATCAGGGATCATTTTTAGGGGTGAGAATCACTCCTGATGGAGTGTCAACGATGGCCTTGGGAGTATATGCCCCCAATGACCATAAAGCAGAATTTTATGAAGGACTCCTGTCCAAACTGACAGATCTACATTTCTAGAGTTGGTGTTTGATGGGAGACTGGAATGGAGTGATTCTACCACAGATGGACAGAACATCAGAGAAAAAGATAAAATGTAGCCAAGGAAAACTTCCAAAAAGTTTTTTTGACCTGATCGACAATTTGGGGTTGGTGGATGTGTGGAGATTACGAAATGGCTCATCCAAAGAATATACCTTTTTTTCAGAAAGGTGTAAGTCCCACTCAAGAATTGATATGATTTTGACAACCAGAGAATTTTTTACCAAAGTCAAGAAAGTAGAGATACTTCCTAAATCCTTTTGAGATCATAACCCGATAATAATGAGCTGTAGAAGGGAAAGAACCACATTCAGATGGAGGCTTAATGAAATGTTATTACACGATAATAATATAGTTGATAAAATAAAGAAGAAATTAAAAGAATACTTTGAACTGTATATGGATAAAGGACCGGAGATAAGAACGGTTTGGGATGCCAGTAAAGCATTTGTGAGGGGACAATTTATCCAACAGAATCACCAACTCAAAAAGAAAAGCGAGAAAAAGACACAGAAGATACTGGAAGAGATAAAAAAAAGAGAACAAGAATTAAAGCAGGATCCGGGAAAGATGAATACATTGCAACAAATTAATGCTAGATCAACAATTATCCATGTACAATTAACCATGTACATTGATGGTGCTATATAAATAAATAATAATAATAATAATAATAATAATAATAATAATAATAATAATATCTGTGTTAGTAACAAGAGAAATGCAAATAAAGCTAAACTATATGAAACAGAGAGAATTTGAGTCAGCAAATAAACCAGGAAAATGGTTAGCCTACAAGTTAGGCTAAGACTTAAGGAGAATTTCTATAAGATGATGTATAGATGGTATATGTCTCCTTCAAAGTTAGCGAAAATGTATAGGGGTTGTTTGGGAGACTGTTGGAAATGTGAAGAACAAGAAGGAACCTTTTACCACATGTGGTGGTCATGTAAAAAAGCAAAAACCTTTTGGGTTAAAATTCACTAAAAAATCTTAAAGATAAATATAAAAATGAAACCAGAAGTATTTTTGCTTGGACTTACGGATGAACAACTAAAAGAAAAGGAACTGTTATTTCAATTTATGACAACAGCGGCAAGAGTACTATACACAATACTGGGGGGGAAACCAAGTACCAACAACGGAAGAATGGCTTCTCAAGGTGTTGGAGTTGGCGGAGAGGGCGAAATTAACGGCATTAATAAGAGAAAAATCAACAACTTCATTTGAAAAGGACTAGAAACCTCTGATAGCGTATATACAAGAATTGCAAAATAATTATATGTTTGTATGTGGATTCTATATATAATTTGTGGTTTCTTTTTAACTGCTGTTTAACATGTACATGAAACCGTTGGGTGCGGTCATCCGGAGTTTTGGAGTGCGCTGTCATCAGTACGCTGACGACACGCAGCTCTACTGCTCCTTTTCATCCTCATCAGGTGTGGCTGTGGATGTGCTGAACAATGGACTGGATGAGGGCTAATAAACTGAGGCTCAATCCAGACAAGACTGAGATGCTGCTGGTGGGTGGTTCCTCTGATCGGATGGGGGGTGTTCAACCGGTTCTGGATGGGGTTGCACTCCCCCTGAAGGAGCAGGTTCGTAGCTTGGGGGTTCTCCTAGAACCATCTTTGTCACTTGAGGCTCAGGTGGCCTCGGTGGCACGGAGTGCTTTCTACCAACTTCGGTTGGTGGCCCAGCTACGCCCCTATCTGGACAAGGATAACCTAGCTTCAGTTGTCCATACTCTGGTAACTTCCAAATTAGATTACTGCAATGCTCTCTACATGGGGCTGCCTTTGAAGACGGTCCGGAAGCTGCAGCTTGTGCAAAATGCGGCGGCCAGATTGATAGCTGGAACAGGGAGGTTTGAGCATGTAACACCGATTCTGGCCCGCTTGCATTGGCTGCCTATATGTTTCCGAGCCCAATTCAAGGTGCTGGTCTTAACCTATAAAGCCCTACATGGCTTGGGACCACAATACCTGATGGAACGCCTCTCCCGACATGAACCTACCCGTACACTGCGCTCAACATCTAAGGTCCTCCTCCGAGTGCCTACTCCAAGGGAAGCTCAGAGGATGGCAACAAGGGAGAGGGCCTTTTCAGTGGTGGCCCCCCGACTGTGGAATGATCTCCCCGATGAGGCTCGCCTGGCGCCAACATTGTTATCTTTTCGGCGCCAGGTCAAGACTTTTCTCTTCTCCCAGGCATTTTTAACAGCATTTTAACAGCATTTAACAACGTTAAGTTTGTTTTTAATGGACCCCACAATTGTTGTTTTAAATGGATACTGTTGTTTTTATACTGTTTTTATGTGTGTGTGTGGTTTTAAATTGTATACTTTTAATGTTTACTATTTTTAAATGTTGTAAACCGCACAGAGAGCTTCGGCTGTGGGGCGGTATATAAATGTAATTAAATAATAAATAAATAAATAATAATAATTTTTGAGGTTTTTTCTTTTTTATGTAATTCTGAACTGGCTAAAAAGTAGTAATTGATAGTCTACGTCTGACATGAAGATCGCTTCAAATGGAGTATAGCCTTATGTATATGTGTTTTTATTAGTTGTATTGGATGTGATGTTATGTATTTTGTATTGCTTCCCTGTTTCCCTTTTCCTTATGTATTTTGCTTTTGTAGAAAATAATAAAAGTATTGAAATCAGAAAATATCACTTTGAAGTTTGTTTCTGTCTTCCAGGGTATTAACTATCCCACCCAATTTTGTGTCGTCTGCAAATTTGATAAGCGTTCCTTGCACCTCCTCATCCAAATCATTAATAAAAATGTTGAAGAGCACTGGGCCCAGGACTGAGCCCTGCGGTACCCCACTCGTTATCTCTCCCCAGTTTGAGAAGGTACCATTGATAAACACTCTTTGATAAGCACTCTCCCATACTAGAGGCATTCAAGAGGCAGCTGGACAACCATCTGTCAGGTATGCTTTAGGGTGGATTCCTGCATTGAGCAGGGGGTTGGACTCGATGGCCTTATAGGCCCCTTCCAACTCTACTATTCTATGATTCTATGAGTTCAATTCTGTAGCCAACTGTGGATCCACCTAATAGTTGTTCCATCTAGTCCACTTTTAGCTAGTTTGTTAATCAGAATATCATGGGGCACTTTGTCAAAAGCTCTGTTGAAGTCAGGGTATAATATGTCCACAGCATTCCCACAGTCCACAAGGGAGGTTACCCAATCAAAAAATGGGATCAGGTTGGTCTGGCAGGATTTGTTAATCCATGCTGTCTTCTAGTAATCACTGCATTGTTTTCAAGGTGTTTACAGATTGACTTCTTTATAACCTGCTCTAGAATTTTCCCAGGGATGGATGTCAGACTGACTGGTCTGTAGTTCCCAGGTTCCTTCTTTTTGCCCTTTTTGAAGATAGGGACAACGTTAGCCCTCCTCCAGTCTTCCGGCACTTCACCCACCTTCCCTGCGAGGCGGGGAGGGGAGGAGGGAGGGAAGGCAGGCAGGCAGCAGACATTTCTGGGGGCATAAGGAAGTGAGCCAAGGATAAGCCAAGGACTGCCTTGACTCTTGGTGTGCGTGTGTATCCCTGGATAAGCTGTCATGGTGGCGAGTTTGAGGTAACTTTCTAACGTGCAAATTGACGGAGCTATCGAAAGGGGTGTGAATGGGGTGCCCGATTTTCATAAATTCCCCCAAAATCAGGGGATGATGGGACTGCCTTGAGTCTGGGCGTGCGTGTGTATCTCTGGATAAGCTATCATGGTGGCGAGTTTGAGGTTTTTAACGTGCACATTGACGGAGCTATCGAAAGGGGTGTGAATGGGGTGCCCGATTTTCATAAATTCCCCAAAAATCAGGGGATGATGGGATTGCCTTGAGTCTTGGCGTGCATGTGTATACCTCCATGAGGTGTCATGGTGCCAAACTTGAGGTTTCTAACTTTCACAGAAAAAAAGTTGTATACTTTTTTAGCTTAATGCAAGCCTATGGGGGGGGGGGGAAACGGAGCTCCAATCTGGATCCAGAGCTCCGCAGAGGAGCAGAGCGGACATGGGCAGAGCGGGGGCGGAGCGAAGCGGCCCGATCCGCAAATTGCGGATCTGGAAGAGAAGCGGAGCGGGGGGTCCATGCACACCCCTACTGAAGATCTGAACTCGTTCAAAGAAATTAGGTGTTCCTTGAACATATGTTTATCAATTGCAAACTGCAATCCTTCCCCTTCAGCTTGTACTTCATTTTTGGGAGAAGACTGAACCAAAGTATGAATTGAGCATTTCAACCTTTTCTTTGTCATTTGTTATCAATTAGCCATCCTCATGAAGCAGTTGAACCACCATTTCTTTCCTCTGTCTTTTACTATTCACATACCTAAAGAAAGCCTTTTTATTGCTTTTAGCAACCCTTTTTTATTATTCTATTGCAAGATAAAATGTATTTACAGTTATTTCTACAAAGCATGATTACAGTCATTAAAAATATTAAAAGGTTTTAATAGTAAAGCATTATCTTATCTATTTTATATATCTAACTTACCCGATCCAGTCTCAATCTCATTGGATAGTAGCAATTGTAAAGGAGAAATGTAGAAGTTTAATTCAGTCAATGGAATCTTTAACATAGTTTACAAAGGGGACCATATTGTTTCAAAAGGATCATGTCTCAGTTGCCCCGATAAGACCCTATGGTGGTATGTTAACTTTTCAGAACAGGCTATGCCCCAATGCCCCATACTTTCTTCTTCCAGCCATTTAACACGGGTCCCTTCAAATCTTTCCAATGCTCAGCAATTTCTAGGTGCGCTGCCATTAGCAAGATAGTTACAAGTCCTTTATGGATGAGGAATGGGTTTAAAACATTTGGCAGGGACAACAGAGCCAGACTTGGTTCTGGCGGAATTGTCTGACCAGTGGCATCTGGAATTGTCTTGAAGACAGTCTTCCAGAAGTGTTTTAGAAGGTTGCAATCCCACCACATGTGAAGAAAAAATCCCCTCTCCTCACACCCTCTCCAACATAGTGGGGTGATAGAAGCCGATATGTGTGAGAGTTGGATTGGCGTTATATGCCATTTTAGGATCACCTTAAGGGCTGCCTCCTGGATACAGGACAATATGGTTCTAAGTGGGGGATTTGTCCAGATTTGTCTCCATTTTTCATCCTCTATCTGAATATGTAGGTCGGATTCCCATATGTTCTTCAATACCAGGGAGGAACCACCAATCTTTTCTAACAGTAGATCATATATTTCTGAAGTCAGTTCCTTATCTTTTCCCTTCGGATTTAGGCATAGTTGTTCAAAGGGAGTGAGGGGGTGAAGGTCTACTCCCTGGCCAAACCTGTGTTTTAAGAAAGTTTTTGCTTGCCACATTTGAAACCAAGAGAGTTTAATTCCATTTAACTTATCCTTTAGCTTGCTATAATCAATAACTTGACCCTCATCCACAAAGTCTCTCAACTGATATATTCCCTTCTTTTTCCAGCCTGCAAACTGGATGTATTTATCTCTATGTCTAATAGAGGGATGGTCTAGAAGGGTAGCATAGGGGATTCTGGAAGGGAAAGACGGGTTGACCATTTTTTCCAGATGGCAAAAGTGAGTCATGTGAATGGGTTAGAAATTTGTTTAATGGTCACCCACGAAAGATTCAAAAAGGGGAAAACAGACAGTGTAGGTTGTTGGGGGACCATTTCTATGTGTACCCATGGGATATTAGTCTCACATTTTATTAGTCTAATTAACTGCCTAAGCTGAAAAGCCTCAAAGTATGTGGCACCCCGGTTCTGGAATGAGCTCCCCAGAGAGGTCCGCCTGGCGCCTACACTGTACCCCTTTCATCGCCAGCTGAAGACCTTTTTATTCTCTCAGTATTTTAACACTTAATTTTAACTTAAATTTAAATTTTACTGTTCTAATTCTGTATTTTAATTTTATATCAATTTTGCTGCGTGGTTCTTTGTTAAATCGTTTAACATCTGTCTACGTAGTTGCCCAAAATTCCTTTTAAATAATTGGAGGGGATCTCTTGTTATCATCACCCTTAAATAGCGGAAACCTCCAAAGCATGGTTTGAGTCCTGATATTGCACAGAGAGAGTTTGTGACCTTGGGAGTTATATTTAATGACATGAGAGTGGATTTTTCAATGTTTATTTCGAGTCCTGCTACTCTCTTAAAGGTATTTGGCTCCTGTTGTATCTCGAGTAGACCTGTGGGGGCATCACAGATCATTATTATTATTATTATTTATTTATATAGCACCATCAATGTACATGAGAAGCATGTCGTCAGCAAACATATTTAGTTTATGTTCTACTCCCCGAACAGATATGCCTTTGATTTCTTGATTCGTTCTTAACTTAGAGGTTAAACTTTCTATTAGTATGGTGAACAGAAGAGGTGACAATGAGCATCCCCGTTTAGTGCCACAGAGAAGTTGTATATGTCTGGAATCAATCCCACTGACACCTATTAAAGCTGTAGAAGTGGAATATAATTGATTTATAATGTGATTGAACTTAAATCCAAATTCCAGGACTTCTAGCAGTTTCTTTAAAAACCGCCATTCAACACGATCAAAAGCTTTGAACACATCGAGGGAGATGAGTGCTGCTGGTTTTTTAGTGGTGTGGCAATGATGGACTATATTAATAACTCTCCTTATTGAATCTGTGACACTCTGACCTGGCAGAGTGTTTGGGGTCCAATATCTCCTGTGTCGTTGTCCGCAAAGTAATTATCTATTGCCCTTTGCAAGTTGATCTTTGCCTTTAGATCTGTCACTAGTTCTGGATGAAAATGCCAGAACCAAGGCTTCTGTTTCGATGGCCTTGCAAGGGACATAGACACAAGAGCATGGTCCGAGACTAGAATAGGACCTATGAAGGTCTCATATATTGTTTGGCTGATATCTTGAGATGTCAGGAGGTAGTCTATCCTTGCGAATGAGCGGTGTCTAGCTGAGAGGAATGTAAACTCCTTGGCACTGTCTTTTAGCAGGCGCCATACATCCACCAGATCTATTTCATCAAGAAAGTCCTGAACTCTTTGTCCCTCCTTTGATCTTTTTGTCATGGGAGGACTTCTATCCAATAAGTTGTTGAGTGGTTGAATCTTGAGGTGTGTTGTTGAAGAGAAAAGTCTCTGAATCACTCAAAACTGCAGGTTCAAGTACATTATGCTGTTTTATTTCTTCTGTTTTTCTTTTTTTTTCCTGGTTTGTGGCAGTTCTGGCAAGCTTTGTCGTTTTCCTTGGTTTGGCCCTCTAGAAGTTTAAATAGTTTCTGAAAATTCATTTTACTTTGTTTTTTTAATTTTTGATAGGCATTCTAATGTTTTTACTTTTCTTCTGTGTCTTGTTGTTAGAATGAACTTCCTTTTTGTTTTTTTGAGGTTTTTCCCCGTCTAGGTTTGGAGCGCTCTGTATTTACACCTTTGTCACAGTGGCCTGTTTTCTTTGAAGTGCAGATGGATTGTTCACCTCTTTTGTGGACTTCTGCCAGAGTGACCAGCAAGACATAGGTTTCTGACAAAAATCCCTCAATCAATTTTAAATACTCCATTACTACAGAAGAGTGTTTACCAAGAAGAGCTGAAAGTGTAATTAGATGGTCTACTATAGAATGGTTGTATGAATTATCTTGGTTTAGTTCAATAGCTGAATTGGATTTTAATGTATAATCAATTTGTTCAGCAGTAGTTTGGTCTGTCTGTTTATTATTGCTTGTAATCGCCTCAACAGTTGTTGTTGATTGAGAGCCACTCTCAGGGGGCTGGGCAAGAGCTGCCTCAACTCCAGGTGGAGCTTCAGCGTCAGCTAATTCAGTAGCCAAGTCAATTACCGGCTGAAGGCTCCCATCATTGGTGAAAGTTTCAAACCTTCTCCAGGGGGGTCTGTTGTCCAATCTAGAGGGTTGTAGGACCGAGGCAAAGTAGGAATTGAGCACTTCAGCCTTTTCTTTGTCGTCTGTTATCAATTTGCCATCCTCATTAAGCAGTTGAACCACCATTTCTTTCCTCTGCCTTTTACTACTCACGTATCTGAAGAAAGCCTTTTTATTGCTTTTAGCATCCCTCGCTAATCTCAGCTCATTCACAGCTTTAGCCTTCCTGACGCCATTTGGGCACTTCTGCGCCACTTGTCTGTACTCTTCTTTTGTAGCCTGGCCTTCCTTCCACTTCCTATATGTATCCCTTTTTGTTTTCAGTTCATCCATAAGCTTTTTGAGGAGCCACATTGGTTTCCTCTGTTGTCTTCTATCTTTTCTCCTTGTTGGAATTGTTTGTAACTGTGCCTTTAAAATTTCATTTTTTAGATACTCCCACCCATCCTGCACTCCTTTTCTTTTTAGGCTCCCTTGCCACGGGACCTTACTTATTATAGTTCTGAGTTTATTAAAATCAGCTTTCCTAAAATCCAGAGTACGTGTATGGCTACGCTCGACTTTTGTCTCCTTCATAATCAAGAATTCAAGTATGACGTGGTCACTTTCCCCCAGAGTTCCCGTAACTGCCACTTTATCCACTAAGTCATCCCTATTGGTCAATAACAAGTCAAGGATTGCCGATCCTCTAGTTCCTTCCACCACTTTCTGTAGGAGAAAGTTATCACCCATACATGTCAGGAATTTCTTGGAAGGGCCACTTTTGGCAGTAATGGTCTCCCAACAGATATCAGGGTAATTGAAGTCCCCCATCACTACTACAACACACTTCCTTGAAACACTGGCAATTTGTTTCTCAAAAGTTTCGTCCTCGTCTTCTCCTTGATTGGGTGGTCGGTAGTAGACTCCGATTATCATATTCTTTTTATTCCTAGCCCCATTTATTTTAATCCAGATGCTCTCGACGGGGCTCCCAATCTTATCCGCCTGTATTTCTGTGCAAGGATAGGTATTTTTAACATATAGTGCAACTCCACCTCCCTTTCTATTTCTTCTGTTCTTTTTGAACAAGTTATATCCTTCAATTGCTATATTCCAGTCATGGGAGTCATCTCACCAAGTTTCAGTTATACCTATCAAGTCGTATTTGCCTTCATGTAATAAGAGTTCAAGTTCATTCTGTTTGTTTCCCATGCTCTGGGCATTAGTAGATAGACATCGAAGACCATGTGTTTTATAGTCTGGCTTTGTTCCTACCTTGTTGCAGACACTATTTTGGGACTCTGTTGGAGCTGTTCTCTGTACTGTGGTGCATTGGCCTTTATCAATTGTTGCCTCAAAATTTACATCTCCCACCCCCTCAAGATTCAGTTTAAAGCCCTCCTGATGAAGTTCTTCATGCTGTGGCCGAACTCATTCTTTCCAGCCCTTGTGAGGTGCAACCCATCCCTTGCCAGCAGTCCATGTTCCAAGTAGCGTAGCCCGTGGTCCCAGAATCCAAAACTCTCACGACGGCACCACCTTCAAAGCCAGTCGTTCATCCGGAGTATTTTTCTTTCCCTTTCTAATCCTCTTCCAAGAACCGGGAGGATGGATGAGAAAACTACCTGGGCCCCAAAGTTCTTCAGTTTCCTTCCCAGAACTTCAAAGTCTGAAATGATTTCTTTGTAGCTCTGTTTGGCAACATCATTTGTTCCCACATGGATGAGAAGAAAGGGGTATGTGTCCGTGAGCTTTATGAGCTTCGGTAACCCTTCAGTCACATCTCTAATCTGTGCTCCAGGGAGACAGCACACCTGGCGAGTCCATGGGTCTTCACGACATACTTGGGTTTCAATCGATAACAGATGACAAAGAAAAGGCTGAAGTGCTCAATTCCTACTTTGGTTCAGCCTTCTCCCAAAAGCAGGTCTATGACCCCACTGGAAAAAGTGAAGCACAAGTTGAGGGGGCAGGATTACAGTTTGAGATTGATAAACAAATGGTCAAGGAACACCTAATTTCTTTGAATGAGTTCAAATCTCCAGGGCATGATGAACTGCATCCTAACGCAAGCAGAAGAACTCTCAGAACCACTGTCTATTATCTTTGTGAAATCATGGAAGACAGGTGAGGAGGAGGGCTAACGTTGTCCCTACCTTCAAAAAGGGAAAAAAGGAGGAACGTGGGAACTACAGGCCAGTCAGTCTGACATCCATCCCTAGGAAAATTCTGGAGCAGATTATAAAGAAGTCAATCTGTAAACACCTTGAAATCAATGCGGTGATCACTAGAAGTCAACATGGATTTGTCAAGAACAAGTCCTGTCAGACAAATTTGATCTCATTTTTTGATAAGGTAACTTCCCTTGTGGACCGTGGGAACGCTGTGGACGTCATATATCTTGACTTCAGCAATAGAAGTATAGCTTCCAAATCATGTGAGGTACTGGTTCCTCTCTATTTGGCCCTGGTTAGGCCTCATCATGAGTACTGCATCCAGTTCTGGGCACCACACTTCAAGAAGGACACAGACAAACTGGAGCGTGTTCAGAGGAGGGCAACCAGGATGATCAGGGGTCTGGAAACAAAGCCCTATGAAGACAGACTGAAACGACTGGGCAGGTTTAGCCTGGAGAAGAGAAGATTGAGGGGAGACATGATAGCACTCTTCAAATACTTGAAAGGTTGTCACACAGAGGAGGGCCAGGATCTCTTTTCGATCCTCCCAGAGTGCAGGACACGGAATAACGGGCTCAAGTTAAAGGAAGCCAGATTCTGGCCGGACATCAAGAAAAACTTCCTGACTGTTAGAGCAGTATGACAATGGAACCAGTTACCTAGGGAGGTTGTGGCCTCTCCCACACTAGAGGCCTTCAAGAGGCAGCTGGACAACTATCTGTCAGGGATGCTTTAGGGTGGATTCCTGCATTGAGCGGTGTGTGTGTGTGTGTGTGTGTGTGTGTGTGGACTTCTAACTCTACTATTCTATGATTCTATGAAATGGATCGATTTGCTAACTCTGTAGCTAATCACAGTGTGCCACCCCATGTCAAGGAACCCATAACTCAGTTGAAAAACCATGTAGCATGGGCCTATATAACTGTGGTCTGAGATTGTCAAATTTAGAGTACAGAAGGAAAAAACAGCCTAGCTTCAGAACAAATATAGGAAGAGCAGATAACTAACACTTCTCAGAACTCTTACAGATTCTATACTCCAGAGACAATGAAGATTAAGAGGTTAACTGTGCTAGGGAATAATCTTTAACTGCATGAATTTGAAAAGTGGGGAAGACTAGGTTATGAAGAAACCGTTAATCCACATAAAGCCCATTTACATATTGCATTGGTCCATACCATCTAGTATGCCTGGACGGTTATGATGTGTGATGATGTCATGACGGTTATGATAACAGGGACTGCTATGATGTGTGAGGCAGCGCAATACTATGATGTGTGTCTTGCCGAAGTCATCTTGTGACCTTTAAGGGAGATCCATGAATATTTGGGGAAAGCCATTTAACACAACCTCACTTCTTATCAGATTGTTCAAATGAAGTGCTCCTGTGGCATAATCCCAGTTTTCATCTCTTACTGAAAAAGCTTCGGCTGCAATATTATGTTTAACCTTTCTCCTCAACAGCTGCATTTCCCCTGTCAGGTAGTAGCCTTCAAACAGCCTTGGGGAGATCTACGCCGTTTTGTCAGTCAGTAAACGTAATATGTTAAACCCATTTAAAACGCCGCTGGGCACATGTAGGTATTAAGCTGTATCTTACCGTTTTACTCTCCGGTAGGAATGCAGCAGTCTGAGCCATACAATGTACGTTGCAACGTGTTTTTTCCCCCAATTCCCCATCTGCTTATTGTTCTTCCCACCTCCTCTTTTCTTCCATTGTCCCTCCTCCGAGAGAAACGGTGGGGGTGGGGGTGGAAAGATTTCCCCTCTTTCCATACCTGGTAGCTTTTCCTAAGCAGGAGCCATGGAGGGAGCTTCCAGGCAGGGTTAAGGGATTTACTTTACTCAAAAGTAAATCCCATTGATTTCAACTGCTAACACCACATGCTGGCTTACCTTTGAGGAAAGCCCATTGAACAGAGAGAGTCTTACTTCTGAGTAGAACAATGCCCATTCGCATGTAGATCATGGAAGGGGGGATGGAGGTTGTGGCTGCAAAGAGGAACACGAGGCAAGAAAGAGGAAAAATGGCTGCTACTTTGGGCGCGGAAACACAAGGAATATGCCCCGAGGAAGGTGATTGGCTAAGAAAAAACATATTTTAAAAAAGGAAGGTTTCTTACGATGCAATCAGCCACATAAGAGAAAATACAACGACTTATACGGATAAGATCAGGAAATAGAACGACAGAAAGGGTAAGTGATACAACGTTACAAGGCAAGCGTCATGTGGCGAGATCAGACTCAATACACAATAAAAAATGTTTATAAGCAGTATATCCAGCTTAGTGTAGACCTTCCCCTATTTGTCATGTTTCCAATCCCTCCCGCTGCACTGTGAGACAATAAAGAGGTTGCCAAGTAATCCACAAAACTTTATTCAGCAAATTGACATCTCTCCGCACCTAAAGAGAGCTTAAACACTAGGATCTTCCCCCTGGGTTCCTCAGCTAAATAAGCTCAGCTAAATAAGATAGACAACTGTCATTTCCACAAAAGGGAATTCCCCCCCCCCGAACCCCGTAACTTCAGGGAGGGTCCCTCTGAAGAAGCCTTTGGCGAGAAGCTAGCCAAGCTGATCACCTCTCGTCTTCTTTTAGCTCTGCCCATTTGAATCTGTAGTGGACTCTGGGATCAGTCAGCTCTGAAGTCAATCCCCCTCTGAGGATTGCTGAGTTCCCACAGACCCGGAGTTGCTAGGGTTTTTGCTGATAAAGTCCAGCGAAGATTCATCGCCGGCTGCTGAAGAGCCTGGGAGAATCTCTGCCCCCACTTCCTGTGTAGGCTGTTACATTTCTAGTCCTGTTTCTTCTGCTTCAGAATCTGATTCCCCCACACTAAGGGAACAGGCCTGATCATGACACTATTAAGATTAGGTAAAACAAATCCCAATTTAAAGACCATTAACATTTCTGGAGCCTCACAGCATTCATTGTGGCCCCAGCTAGACCTAAGGTTTATCCTGGGATCATCCAGGGTTCGCCCCTGCCTGAGTACTGGATCCCCTGTGTGTCACCTAGATGAACAGGTTTGACCCCTGGATGATCCAGGGATAAACCTTAGGTCTAGCTATGGCCTGTGTCTGCATAGAGAAAGCAGGACTAGTTCTCAATATTAAAATCTACTAATGTAATAAGGTTGTGGCCCAATGGAGATAGTCAGTGCTACTCTAAGCTAGACCTCAGCCCTGAAATCTCTCATGGTTCAGCACTGTAATGTGTTAATTAATCAATAATGCAGTGCCCCCAGGCAATGCTTCCAGATAGCAGTGGTTTCCAGGAACATTTCACATGCAGCGCCTCTCTTTAGAAATAAAACATCTAGAAAATACTGGGCTAATCTCTCAGCCTCAGTTTTCCCATTTGCAAACACAGGATCAATGGTGACCTGCCTGAGAGCTGGCATGAGGATGGATAAAATAAGTATTACCTAGTACGTTTAACACAAAATGTGCTAGAGAAATTCTACATTGCTGTTCTTGTTTAGAAGCCAAAGATTTAATTCACTGGAAGAGTACTGATAATCATTAAAAGATATACAGTTGGCTATATTTTAATTAAATAAACATCTTACCTTAGATGCCAAATTGTCCACTAAAGCAATCATTGAGTTCTTGAAAAGGGTAGCAGCAGTCAGTGGTCGCTTAGTCACTTCTGTGATGCTTAGTTTGCCTTCTGGCCACATCTTTTTCAGCACAAGGTTGGAGCTATGAAACCAGGGAAATAATTAAAAGATCAGTAATATTTGCTCAGCTCTAGGTAAAGAGACACATGAATAGTTAAAGTTTTATGCTTACCTGTTATACATCAGGCGTTTGAAATCTTGAAATAAAGTGTCCTTGTTTTTATCAATGAATCCAGTGACAGAGTAGCTAGTAAACAAGAGAGAACGAAAAATTAATTGCACTGAACTTTCAGCAACACTTTCAAAAAGAGAACTTTCCATGTCTAGATCCAAGGAAGCTGTATAAAGTGATTATCTTTCAATACTATGCCCCCACACAGATTGTCAAGCAGCAAAGGAATAGTATCAGAATAAATAATAATAATAATAATAATAATAATAATAATAATAATAATAATAATATAGATTTCCAATGGTTAAAGTCAAAAATTAGTAAGTTTATTTCATACACAGTGGTTAAATTCACCACCAGAGAGAAGAACCCTATCTGTAGAAACTCTCCTCCATTTCTCCTCTTCTACAGTGTAATACCAGATGTGGTTAACAACAATATCAGTTAGTTGTTTGTGTGTTTCATGTTTGGAAATCCCTCCACCTTTTCTTAGCAACAGTTGCTCTCCTGCCGGAGTTTTCAAACAGCAGCAAAGTAAGTTCTCGTCTCATTTGTTTAAAAAGGACTGGGTTGGTGAGGTTCTTGTAACAGATACTTCAACAGGTTCCAAGGGAGTGTTGATTTTAGTCCATAAAAGACTGCCCCTTTCTCTTATTGATCATGATGGCTGCTTTCTAATCTTGGTTGGGAAATACATGGATAAAATAATTGCAATGATAAATGTATATGGGCCAAATATGGACTCTCCTGTGTTACGTGATGTGCTCTCATTAGACCCGTGTACAAACTTGCACACGTTCCAATAAGACTTACACCCGCTTATAAGGAATCTTTTGACATTGGCAATAGAGCGTCTGTGGCTAAATAAGGCGATTCTTATTCAAGAAACTTAAAGCACTGAAGGGGGTAATGCCACAATGGCACATTTATTGAAGTTGAAACAAATACAAAGGCACAAGCTAGCTTTGGGGAAATTAGCTGAGCAAGTAGAAGCTTAGAAGAAGTTTCAAGACTGAAAAATAGACTTTTTGAGACTTAAGAGCACACACACAGAGACAGCAGGGGAAAGAGGAGAGGGAATCTTTAAAGGCAGTATACCTTTCCTTGGGCTGCAGCCCTTTCCTGTAGACCAGAACTGGGGAGCGTTGCAACTCCTGGTCTTAGGTGAAGAGGAAAAGAATACAGCCAGGCAAAGCACTCACTCATGGCAGCTTGCTCTCGCAAGCTGGAATGTGTCGTATGCCCTGTGTTTTTCTCCTTTTTAGAGAGAGAGCGCTAGCCTTTATCTTCCCCCTAACTTGAGCGTTTTTTGTATGATCTTATCTAAAGATCCACTTGCTATGGGAACAAAAGAGGGTGATTTGGGTTGATGGCTGTACTTGATGCAGCCTGGAGTTCAGCAACAGGGCTGCATCAGCACGTGTATGACCAGGTATGACTCTTGCCCTCCAGCATTCATATTCTGCTTCGTTTTACCCCTACCTTTGTCTCTGGGGAATGCATTTGAAGAAGTCTATCAGGAAATGGTTACTTGACCTAGGCCTTCTGTGAATGCTCTCAATCTGTAGGTGGGGTTTTGGGTCGCTTCAAAATGGAGTCAGTACTGCTCACAGAAGCTACCTTGTAACACCTGTTATGTTTCACTAACGTTTTAGTCACCTGATAGATGTGACCTATGACTATATGATTGTCAGTGGGGATTTTAATGGGATCTTACATCCTTCTTTGGACAGAAACACACCAACCCCTAAGACCCAAACAGTGGTAAGACAAACACTTCAGTCCTATATGGCTGATCTAGGTCTGATTGATGTTTGGAGAATATTGCATCCTGATGATAGAGAGTACACTTTCATTTCACCGATACATCCTAACTGTTTTCAATTAGATTACTTCCTGGTTTCCGCTTCTTTATTGCAGCATATAAAGGATCGACACATTGGTAATTTCAGACCATGCCCCAGTATGCTTGGAGCTACAGCTCTCAGACTTGCCAAGGCCTTCGGGTCTTTGGCGTTTTAATGTTTCTCTTTAAATGATGAGAGATTTAAATCTCAGATCTCTGCTGAATTGGCTTAATATTTAGGTATCAACAAGGGTACTGTGGGTTCCTGTGCCATGGAATGGCAGCCAGCAAAGCCTTTATCTGGGGCCGAATCATTGCCTATGCTGCTTATAAAAAAAGACTCAGAACAATGCAACAGGTGCTTTTAGATAAGAAGTTGAGATCTCTTATAACCCAGTTTGCCAGTTCCCCATCAACACAACTATATCAGGAGCTACAAAATGTTAAATGTGAGTTAAACAATATTCTCTCTCAGCAAGTGGAATTTGCCCTAATTTGTTTGAGACAGATATACTGGGGAAATGGGGAACATCCTGGTAAAATATTAGCCCATCATCTTAAATATCAAAAAACATCAAAATGTCGTCATAGCCATTAAAGATGCGAATAACATGATACACACTTCTACTGATAGAATTTTACAATTTTTAAGATTTTATAGGAAGTTGTATAGTAAGGGTAGCGAGATATTGGAAAAGGATATGAATACTTTTTTTTTATCAGCATCTTCCTTGCTTAGATTCCTCACAAAGGCAATATCTTATGCCCCCTATAAGACTCAAAGAGATTACAAAAGCAATTACAAGTATGAACAATGGAAAATCTCCTGGTCCAGATGGGTTCCCAATTGAGTGGTATAAAACCTTCTCTAATTTTCTAGCTCCAACTTTACAAATATAGTTGAAGTGGGTTTATATTTGAAGTGGGTTTGCTTTCTTCATCATTAAATGACACTTAAATTACAGTCATCCCTAAACCTGGCAAGGACCACACAACTGTGCTAATTATCAACCAATTTCACTTATAAACGTTGACATTATAATATTAACAGTAACTGATAGACTGCAACAAGTCATTACAACATTGATCGGTTCAGATCAAGTGGGATTTATTAAAAACAGACAGGGGGCTGATAATTTGAAACTAGTTGTGGACTTGACAGCTTTAAATAGAAAAAAAACGGACCACGTGGCCATTGTCTCCTTGGATGCTGAGAAGGCTTTTAACAAAGTTCATTGGCAGTTTATGCTTGCTACACTGAGTAATTTTGGATTTCCAATAGAATTTTTGAAGAGAGTTAAAATTTTATATTCGACTCCAAGAGCAATGTTATATTCGACTCCAACTCTTGGAGTCGGATTTTATATTCGACTCCAAGAGTTATGACCAGTGGTTGGTTGTCGGCATTTTTCATGCTTGGGTGAGGTACTAGGCAAAGATTAGGGTGGGTTCCTGCATTGAGCAGGGGGTTGGACGCGATGGCCTTGTAGGCCCCTTCCAACTCTGCTATTCTATGATGTCCGCTTTCCCCTTTGATCTTTGATCTTTGTTTGGAACCCCTGACTTGTGCCATTAGACAGAAAAGTAGTACTCATAGGTTTGTGCATGTTGACTTGGAAATTAAAATTATTCTTTACACTGATAATGTTTTCTTGTTTATTTCTAAACTCCAGGCATCCATTCCCGCTTTGATGGAACTGATTAATACCTTCAGTGATCTTTCCGGTTATTCATTTAATTGGGTAAAGTCCTAATTGATGCCAATTGGAGATAGTATATTTCCTAGTGTGTTGGCTAATGGCCAGTTCTGGAAGCCCTATGGTTTAAACCTCTTTTCAAATGGATAGCACTCGGCTCTCGTTATATTAAACTAAGTAAACCCCGCCTGGTCTACACTGGTCTACACTGTCGGTCATTCTCCAAGGTTCCCAAGCATACAGCCAAGACACTTTAAATTGGAAATGCTGGGAATTGAATCCTGGATCTTTTGCATGCAAATAATGTACTGAGCAATTGCCACTTGTCTGAACACAATTCTATAATAAACAGTCACTATTAATTTATTTGGGCTCAGAAGACATAATGCCATGGAACAATAAATGCAGGAAATGAGATGGCATTGAGGAAGAGAACTTCGCATAATTTATTCTGGGTACAGAGATTCAGTGTTTTTTTTAATGACATAGCATACAAAACCACTACCCAAACAATATAAAAATGAAATCTCTTCAGACTTCAGAATTCCTTGGCTTTGCAAAAATCAAAAGGGGATAAAGACTAGTACTCTGGACCATAAAACAATATATACAAAGAAAAATAGTATGATCAAAAACATGTGCATGAAAACATTTCGATAGATACTAGAGCCGCAATGCGGGCACCACACTTACATAACATCTCCAGCGAAGTGTTTAATCCGAAAATCTCTGTCAAATTCCAGGTTTTTGTCCATAGCACAAAGCTTAAAAACAAATGTTTAAGAGATCACTGTTAAAATGCAGTTGATGAAAACTCTTAGGGGCTGTTTGCATGACACAGAATCATAGAATCATAGAATAGTAGAGTTGGAAGGGGCCTACAAGGCCATCAAGTCCAACCCCCTGCTCAATGCAGGAATCCACCCTACAGCATACTTGACAGATGGTTGTCCAGCTGCCTCTTGAATGCCTATAGTGTGGGAGAGCTCATAACCTCCCTAGGTAACTGGTTCCATTGTCGTACTGCTCTAACAGTCAGGGAGTTTTTCCTGATGTCCAGCAGGAATCTGACTGCCTGTAACTTGAGCCTGTTATTCCGTGTCCTGCACTCTGGGAGGATCGAGAAGAGATCCTGGCCCTCCTCTGTGTGACAACCTTCTAAGTATTTGAAGAGTGCTACCATGTCTCCCCTCAATCTTCTCTTCTCTAGGCTAAACATGCCCACTGTGGGTTATATACAAGGTGCATGCAGCTTCCATTTTGAATATGCATAACCCATGCATGCCACATTTGCATGACATGACAAGCCTGAGCAGGGGTTCAATATGCAACCTGGCTCCTGTGGGTGCCCACAGTTCAGCTTACATGTCAAAGTTTTTAACCGTTGTAAGCTGCCCAGAGAGCTTCGGCTATAGGGTGGTATATAAATGTAATAAATAAATAAAAATAAACATGGCACCTGTGGGTGCCCACAGTTCAGCTTACATGTCAAAGTTGCTTTTCGACCTGGATCTGGGCTTCAGAATTGGGGCTCTGGGTGGAGATTTCCTCCATAGAGTAAATCTCCAAAGAAATGGAAGCTTTTTGCTTGTGCTGAGTCCAACGCTGTCTCAGCGCGGGATGCAAAACAAGGAAGACATGTCAGTCTGAGAATGGCTGCTGCATGCTGCCGCTGTGCCCCCCCCCAACACAACTGCCCGTGCCACATGTCCCAGAAGTCTCAAGTTTCCTGAGACTTATGGGATGGCACCCAGAAGTCTCGCAAGACTTGAGACTTCCAGGACATGTGGCATGTTGGTTGGCCAGCTGGGTAGGCAGGTGCGGTGCATGAGTGGCCTGGCCCAGCCCGATGACGCAGGAGGCAGCCTGAACTGGCAGTGCATGGGGTGGCCTGGCCCAGTGCCGTCGATGGCATGCCACATGTCTCAAAAGTCTCAAGTAGCGAGACTTGAGACTTCCAGGACAAATGGTATGTTGGCTGGCCAGTGCAGCATATGGGGGGTGGCCTGGCCTGTAACGTCAGCTAGATGGGCAGCAGTGGCAGGTGGCCTGGCCTGGCCCTGGAGCCATGATCCAGCTTGGAGTGTTGGCCTGGCCCAGCCCTGGAGCTGCAGCATGGGCCTGAGCCAAGGGCGAAGGTGAGGCTGGGCAGAGGCAGCAGCAGTGCAGGCCCCGGGCGAAGGGGCAAGGACTGAGGCAGGGGTTGTGGAAGCAGCAGCAGTAGCCCATTTGTGAAGGGGCAAGGGGCAAGGCAGCGACAGCAGCAGTGCAGGACTCAAGGCAACCGGCCTTGGGCTGCGCTTGCTCCCAAGGAGAAGCCTCATTGCCACTCCAGCCACTGCTGTTTGTCCCTATGGAGACTGCTGTTGCTACCCTTGTGCTCCACTGTGGCTTTGGGCAGCAAGCTAGAAAACCTCTTAACAACAACAAAAAAGGGCACAAACCTATGCATGCTGACAAGAGAATTGCACATTTTACCTCCCTTTCTAATCTTTCCTTACAGCATATTTCCCATTTTCTGTTCAGTCTAGCACTGGTATATCCCCTGCTTTTTAGTCCGTCCGTTCCCCAATCCAGGACCTGTTTTCTTTAGAAAAATGGGGAATAATAGATTTTCTTTTCTACTGATCTTGAATGAGGACAGCAAAAAAACCTACCACAAAGAAATTTGTACAACAAGTAAAAATACATGTTAATTTCAGATACATTGAATGTCTTACTTGGTCTTTATTTCAGTGATTCTGATACTAACATATTATGTAGAACAGGTTTGTCTTAATTGTAAGCTGTAGAATCAGACATGTGACCAAGGCCACACACCCTGGGGGGCTGGTGATGTTAAAATGGGCCTACCTTGGGTGCTGGAAATGTTGGGGTGGGCACGCCTCCTTGAGGGTGGTCATGTTGTCCTCCTTTTTGGTTTCCAAAATATGGTCAGCCTAATCAAACTATTGTATCAATGGTACCTTACCCCAATGAAATTAAGTCATATTAGTAGCTCAATGGCCCGAAACGTTGGAGAGGATGTGATTAAATTGACACCTACTTTCATATGTGGTGGCTTTGCACCTCGGTAAACTAGGGGCTCATCTACACCAAGCAGGATATTCCACTATGAAAGAGCTATATAAAAGGCAGGAGCCACACCAAGCAGCACATAGCAGTATGAAAGCGGTGTATGGTCTGTGTCAATGGGCCCCAACAGTTGCCAGGGCACTTCAATACTGCCATAAAGCGGTAGTGTGGCTCCTGCCTTTTATATTCCACTTTCATACTGCAATATCCTGCTTGGTGTAGATGAGCCCTAGTTCTGGAGAAATGTCTTCAAGGAGTCTAAAACGATTACTCAACAAAAAATTGACTTCTCCTTCCAATTATTAGCCATTTTTAAGAAGAAAAAAAATCTTTGGCACATAAAGAACTCCTTACTTTCATGTGTTTTGCTACTAGAATGATAATAGGAAAAAGAACCATCAGCATCCCTTACTATAAGGAAGAAATAAACTCTGGTCTGTGGCATTGATTGAAAAGCTACAAAACAAATTAAGCAGTATAGATCTGAGACATATATTGATAATTTCTCTGGAATTTATTAATGTATTAAATAGGCTAATAGCAATAATACCTCCACCAACTCATAGAACATGCTGGAAAGATCTGCTAGGATAAGTCTTGGGGGGATGTTTTGATATAGTTTCCTCTAGCTTTGAATATATAAAATTACAATTAGTCCACTGTGTCACCTGATTAATTTGGTTTGATGCTGATTGCCTGTTTGATTATTGTGTTATGTTTGATGTGATTGGTTGTTACATCCTTTTGTTATAAACATAAAACTAAATTTAAAAATACTTTATTTTTTCTTATAAAAAAATGCTGTGAAGAAAAAATCCCACACAGCCTCAATGTAGAGAGACAGCTAACTCTTTAATGGCGTAGAAGGGTGTGGATGATCCTCGCAATCCTGTCCAAAGGCTTGATGGTAAATTCTATGGCATAACCATGCCAGTTGATGGAAAGAACCCAGGAATTGGCTTAAGTGATGTTGGCTTAAGAAAGGCTGTTGAGCTGTTCCCACCCTTCTTTTCCTGGTAGCCATTCTCAAACTTTGCACCCTGTCTAGAGTGTCAGTCTTAGAATTAACCATCATTCTTCATCAAAAGGTAGAGCCTCTATTCTGGACCAGGACTCCTTGTTAAACTTAAGCCATGCACCAGAGGTTGCCTTAGAGCTATAATTTGCAATGTGTCTGGTGCCATTACCCTATTGCCAAATTAAGCAGGAGGCTTCAGACTGAAAAGGTCTGGTAACTTAATGTTTGTCCTCGGAGAGATAATCCAGAAATGAGACCATTTTCTCCCAAAGGAGGAGCTGATAATTTTACTATTTAGAGGGTTATGGCTTGTCTTTCTTCCCATGGTGTCAAATTTCCTTTCTTTCTGATCAATGGGGGTTGTAAAAACCTTGCTCAACAAATTACTCTGATCGAATTCTATGATGATGGAGTTAGGGGTCAGGGGCTAGAACAAAAAGCCACATCCACTGCTCCTGGCTTCAATAAAGTTGCTCCAACCACTTGGAAGCTGGAGCAGTGGGTGACAGTTTCTGCCAGAACTCCCTGGCAGTCTGCAGTAATGGTTACAGCACCAGTAGGGTCAGACTGAGCAAAATCCAGAACTAGATCCTTTACCAGTTGAGTTAGCAGTTTCACCTCAGATTTAGGGACTTCAACACACAAAGTATCTGCTCTATATACAGAAAAGTATCCTTGGTAGGTGACACAGGGGACTGGGGTTTCCCTTTGTCAAAGCTGATGGGTCCACTGAGTCTGTGAAGACTAAATCCAACTGTAGGGCCTTGTCTCAGTTGAGGAGAGCAAGAGTTGTAATCGAGATTGCCCCTATGGGAACAGACGCCATTGACAATGTCTTGGTTAAAGTAGAGGAAAACTAATACTGCAGGTACCAATGGACAGTGATCACTGACTAACATGCATGGCAAAACAAGTATATAGGTGGTTTGTACAGTGTCTTGATACCAAGACACTGGAACCAAGGACAACTATCTGGGAAGTGTCCAGGACCAGTAGATGAGTAGACTCCCCCAATGTAGAGTACAGTCATAGTAAATGCAGAAGAAAGCACAGGGGTCCCTGTACTCATGGTCGAGGGTGCACTAACCACCAAGACTCATTCACTGGAGCCCTCAAGATTGCAGCTATGACCAAGTGGAGAAACAGAAGACCTCCATTGGAGGGGGTGGGGTTTGCTGTGGAGGGCAATTGCCTTCCAGGATAATGTTCAAAGTACCAAGTTCCCTCTCTTTAGAAGAACAGGAAGGAATCTTGTCCCATCTTCAAGGGGTTCTGGTATAACAGTACCAATTAGGCTCTCACCAGGTCAACCCAAACCTCATCTCTCTCTGAGTAGAAGCCAGTCAGAGTATCAAGAAAGACAAGCTGCTTACCTATAAGTGAGGTAAGTTCTTTGAGTAGTCATCTGTGCATTCACACATATGGGCTCTATGCCTGTATGGGGTCTCATTTCAGGAAACTTCTATAGCTGAGGCATTTTAGATTGGAACCCTTCCCCCATCATCTGCTGCACATGTCCTAATGGGTTCCTGCCTATTCCCTCAGTTCCTTGAGACTGATATTGTGGACTCAGAACTGAGGTATCCCTCCTCAGTATCAATATTGACATCAACATCGAAGTAGCGATGGTGGGTGGGTTGTGTGAATGCACAGATGACCACTCAAACAACTACAGTTACAGGTGAGCAACCTGTCTTTCTTCTTTGTGGTCTCTGTGCATCACATATATGGGCAGTTAACAAGCTGACTTAGGGGTGGGGGGTCGGAGTCTACGTCAACATCGATGACAAAGCAGCTCTCCCAAAGAAGTGGTCAGGTGTGCCCAGGTATCCATACGGCAGTGTTTCTTGACTGTGGGAGGCTTAGACTAAGCTGCCACATTGCAGAGGTTGGGGATGGCAGCGCTCTTGTCAAAAGCAATGGGAGTCGCTAGAGCCCAAGCTGGATGTGTACACACTGGAGTCATCAACGTGAGGCCAGATACCTCATAAGCCAGCATGATAGTATTGACCACCCAAGATGCAAAGCATTGTGATGACAACCCTTTCACTTTCCAGATTAGCATACAAACAAATGAGATTTTCAAAAAGGTTATGTTCTGTCCTTGAAAGAACCAGCGTTCTTCATACGTCCAGTGTAGGTAATGAACAAGTTGAGCAAGTAAAAATGCTGGTAAAATAATATCTTCGATTTAAATGTAAATCTGAGGCTATATTCAGTAGAAAAGAAATGTCAGGTTGCAACACTACCTTCTCCTTATAGAAGATTAGATAAGGAGCACTGATGTGGAGAGTACAGAGTTCGCTTGCTCAATGCACTGAGGTGACAGCTGTCAAGAAGGCTACTTTAAAGGAAAGATGTCTTAGATCAAACTTTTGCTGAAGGCTCAAAGAGTTTTGAGGACAGTACCTTCAAAACTACTGATATGCTCCATGCCAGCACAGTTGCTCAAATCGGAGGAGCGAAGTTCCTAACACCTCTGATAAATTTCTTTGCTGTCAGGCGGGTGAAAGTATGAAATCATAGAAATATAAAAACTTGGAGTGAAGAGCCCTTCTCAAAGAGGTTTAACAAAACCAGTAAAATGTCATGCATTGAAGCCATGCTGGGTTCAAAATCAAGATGGTTATTAAATTTTCCACACCATCATCCATAACGCTGACATATCCGGGTGCCTCACTCCACTGTGCTGCTGTATCAACAATGTCAGTATCTGTGAAAGCCTTCTGTATTGACCCTGCACAATCCACAGGAGAGGAGTGAACCATGGATGTCTTGGCCATGATACATCCTACTTACTTGTCTTGGAGTATTAGGATGCATCGTGTCCTATCAATGGAGAGCTTTGACAACACCTGTGTTGTCAAAGGAATGCTTGACCTACCGTGGAGTCTAGCACCACCCCAATAAACTGTATTTTCATTTGTAATGACAGGAGAGACTTTTCATAGGTGATGTACAGTCCCAGAGTCTGTAGCAGGGTGCAGGTAAGTTCTACAGACCTCAGTAGCTGTTCCCTTGTTGATGCCACTAACAACCAGGCATCAAGGCATGGAAATACATTGATTCTACATATCCAGAGATGTGCACAGTTGTGTACCACCATAAATTATGTAAAGACTGTTGGGGCAGTAGCAAGGCCGAAGAGGAGTACCTAGTATTGGTAGATGTTGTCTCTGATGGCAAAACGGGAGGTATTTGCAAATGATTGTTCAATGGCAACATGGAAATAAGCATTGCAAGGAGGGGGAGAATGGATGTCAGTCATACCATGCAGAATCTTTTCAGTGTAAGGTAATGTTGAGAAGCCATAGGTCTAGAATCAGTCAAAGCCCTCTGTTCTTCTCCAGTAATGTGAAATATCCGAAATAGAATCTGCCCTATAGTCGGCTCCTAGGGACTGGTTCTGTTGTGCCCTTTTGATGCAACAAGTCCACTTCTTGCAGTAAGGCTGGAATCGGGGCAGTCACTTCCACAGTATCAAATTCAATCCCATAGCCATGTAGGATTATGGAAACCACCTGTTGTCCAAAGTAATCCTGGTACATGCTGGGAAAAAGGCTGCAAAGAGATTGGTGAAAAGAGAGGTCTGAGCATATCAAAGGATAATAGGAAGGCATTCCTGTTCTTTGAGAATGAGTATTGCTTTCTTTGAGAAAAGGGTTGTTGCCTTTACTGATTTGAAGGTTGCTGCTGAGGGTCAACGGTGTCAATAAACTAGCAGAGGTTCTTGCCAGCATCTATCATACAGATACAGACCATAGAAATAAGCTTCCCAATATCTTGATCTGTAATAGGTATGCCCTCAGTTAGAGCATCTGTCCTATTCCAATGGAGAACGCAATCTCTCTCTCAATGCTCCACAAGGCTAATAGAAAACGCTCACAGATGGAGACAAGAACATGGGAGTCAGGAGAACCATGTCTCAGGTCTCTCCTTGGAGATCTGCCCTAACCACCAAGAGATTGCAGCAGGACTGGTGGTGTATCTCTAACTTCTCCCTCTGATGTCAAAGTAGGTTGTCTGTGCTCGATCGTCAGTGCTGATCTTGTGGTAGGGATTGGGACTGCAGTAATGGTATTGGTGGAGGAGCAATCCTTGGTATAGACAGTGGCTGACCTTGAAGGATTATTGGCATGGGAGACTGCTGTCAACTCACCAGGAGATTGGTGTGGCAGAGTCAATATCTGTGGTCGCTTTGGACTACTCTCCAGAGCCTCATGACTCTTAGGAGATTTTCTCTTTTTCTTCTTTTCCTTCTCCACAGCCAACAGTGCAGAATGTTCTGTAGTCTTGGTCTTTTTTTTATCAGCTTTTTTTGGCTAATGAGAATGCAGCCACCTGAGCATTGGTGGGAGTGAGGTGATGTGATCACATCATGCCTATATTGTGCCAGCAGCACTGGTTTCTGATGTGTTTCTGAGGGTGCGAGTGGCTATTTGATGGTGGCTATTTGCTCCCACAGTCGGTACACTTTCTGAAGGGGACCCTGAGGGGCATACGCTCCTTCGGGCAAGTGAAAATAAAAGTAAAGTAAAGAAAGAAAAAGGTAAGAAAAAACTAGAAGTCAAAGAAAGAAACAATAAAAACGGCTCTATCAGTATAAGTAATCTGATCAGAAGAAGTCTCTTAAACAAGGTGGCAACAATGGTGGATGAAAAAGAACTAAGGGAATAGGCAGGAACCCATTAGGACATGCACAATTAATGGTGGGAGAAGGATTCCCACCTAAACTACCTCAGCTATAGAAATTTCCAAAAACAAGGCTCCACACAGGAACAGAGCTCATATGTGTGATGCAAAGAGATCATGAAGATCATAGGGCTTTGTTTCCAGACCCCTGATCATCCTGGTTGCCCTCCTCTGAAGACGCTCCAGCTTGTCTGCATCCTTCTCGAATTGTGCAGCCCAGAACTGGACGCAATACTCTAGATGAGGCCTAACCAGGGCCAAACAGAGAGGAACCAGTACCTCACGTGATTTGGAAGCTATACTTCTATTAATACAGCCCAAAATAGCATTTGCCTTTCTTGCAGCCATATCGCACTGTTGGCTCATATTCAGCTTGTGATCTACAACAATTCCAAGATCTTTCTCGTTTGTAGTATTGCTGAGCCAAGTATCGCCCATCTTGTAACTGCCCATCTAGTTCCTAAATGTAGAACTTGGCATTTATCCCTATTAAATTTCATCCTGTTGTTTTCAGCCCAGCACTCCAGCCTATCAAGATCACTTTGAAGTTTGTTTCTGTCTTCCAGGGTATTACCTATCCCACCCAATTTTGTGTCATCTGCAAATTTGATAAGCGTTCCCTCCACCTCCTCATCCAAATCATTAATAAAAATGTTGAAGAGCACTGGGCCCAGGACTGAGCCCTGCGGCACCCCACTCGTTGCCTCTCCCCAGTTTGAGAAGGTTCCATTGATAAGTACTCTTTGAGTCCGATTCTGTAGCCAACTGTGAATCCACCTAATAGTTGTTTCATCTAGCCCACTTTTAGCTAGTTTGTTAATCAGAATGTCATGTGGTACTTTGTCAAAAGCTTTGCTGAAGTCAAGATATATGACATCCACAACATTCCCACAGTACACAAGGGAGGTTACCCTATCAAAAAATGAGATCAAATTAGTCTGACAGAATTTGTTCCTGACAAATCCATGTTGGCTTCTAGTAATCACTGCATTGATTTCAAGGTGTTTACAGATTGACTTCTTTATAATCTGCTCCAGAATTTTCCCAGGGATGGATGTCAGACTGACTGGTCTGTAGTTCCCAGGTTCCTCCTTTTTGCCCTTTTTGAAGATTGGAATTGTTTGTAACTGTGCCTTTAAAATTTCCTTTTTAAAATACTCCCACCCATCCTGCACTCCTTTTCTCATTAGGCTCACTTGTCACGAGACCTTACTTATCATAGTTCTGAGTTTATTAAAATTAGCTTTCCTTGCCCCATTTATTTTAATCCAGATGCTCTCGATGGGGCTCCCAGTCTGATCCGCCTGTATTTCTGGGCAGGGATAGGTATTTTTAACATATAGTGCAACTCCACCTCCCTTTCTATTCCTTCTGTTCTTTTTGAACAAGTTATATCCTTCAATTGCTATATTCCAGTCATGGGAGTCATCCCACCAAGTTTCAGTTATACCTATCAAGTCGTATTTGCCTTCATGTAATAAGAGTTCAAGTTCGTTCTGTTTGTTTCCCATGCTCTGGGCATTAGTATATAGACATTGAAGACCATGTGTTTTATAGTCTGGCTTTGTTCCTACATTGTTGCGGACACTATTTTGGGGCACTATTGGAGCTGTTCTCTGTACTGTGGTGCCTTGGCCGTCATCCATTGTTGCCTCAAGGTTTACGTCTCCCGCCCTGTAAGATTCAGTTTAAAGCCCTCCTGATCAAGTTCTTCATGCTGTCACCTTTTGTATCTTATTCAATGTATGGGAGATATCAGAAGAGAAAGTGCTGAGGGCAATGTAAATGGTATAGTGACAAAGACATCCCTGCCAAAGGGGAGACATCCCAGGAGTAGGATCTGCTCCATTACAACTGACAAACACTTGGTCTTCATTTTCTTACTACTTGAACCCAACAACTGAATCACTCAATGGTTGGTAGTTGAGGTGGGTCTGACTGCAGTGATGATCCCTCTGAAGCAGGTGCCACGGATTAAGGTGAAAACCAGATGAAGACACAATCAGTACCAATAGGTTCAACAACCTTGTTGTGCTAGAGACCAGAGTTTTGTCGGCCTGAGTCAGAAAGGACATTGAAGGAGGCTGTTAGAAGAAAATAAGAAGCTTTGGTCGGATCTTGGGTGCTTGCTTAGCCACCATCTTGGGTGCTTGCTTAGCCAGCAACATGCCCCATCTGTTCACTTTGCTTGCTGAATAAAGTCTTCACAATGTGGGTAAGTGTCTATGACATCCCTCCACCAAGATACAAGAAGCAAAGTAGGTATCAGTAGGCAGACTTGCACCCACATATTTGAAATGTAAAAGAAGCACTCAGCACTGTCCTCTCAGCACAATGAGACAGATAAGTTTGCCATACTGTGGCAGCAGTCAAAAACAAGACTGAGGTAATAGACAGCAATCACCCTCCTTGAGCATCCACAGGATGGTGGACAGGGCTTCCCACCTAAAATCTCAGCTTTGGAAGGTTCCCAAACATAGCTCATCTTCTATCACTGCCCTGGTTTTCTAGCATACTCATGTATGAGAGATAGTAGCTCTGAGATTTACAAAGCTAATTTACCCCAAAACCCATATAGCCGAAGTATTCTAGAGGCATTAACTAGTCAGCTGAGGATTGAGCTGCATATTCACCAGCAGATCTGGGTCATCAGGAAACAGCTATAAAGTGGCATAGCTGAACCCTCCAAACTTTCTCCCTCAACCACCTGCCCTCCAGTTGCTTTTTCCATGGCCAAGTTCCAAGACCAGAAGTTATACTGGCTGTGTGTGGGACAGGATGAAATTGCCTGGGGAGAGGACTTGGAGAAAAGTGGTGGGTGAGTTCAAACATCCAGCAAGCTGCTTCTCCACTTGAAACCCCTATATAGGAAAATACATGTTTACTGTAAGATGTGGCATAGTTACAGCATTCATCAGCTGATCAATGGACTTGAGGAGTGACACATGCTCATGCCTCATTTCACATATTAGAGAATACTTTATTCCTTATGTGGAAATTCTCTGTGTAGGAAAACTGTAATGGATGAAAAATTGTAATGGATGTAATTGGAGGTGGGAAAGAGCATGATTCAAAGTCAAGCTAGAAAAGCAGATTATACACTGCCCACCACTGTTACTGTATGTGGATAGCAAAATCTTTTGTTAGGCAACACAGAAGAAGCCTCCAAATTCCGATTTCTATTTTGTGCACAGTAAGCTTGGAGGATGGCAACAAGGGAGAGGGCCTTTTCAGTGGTTGCCCCCCGACCGTGGAATGATCTCCCCGAGGAGGCTCGCCAGGCGCCAACATTGTTATCTTTTCGGCGCCAGGTCAAAACTTTTCTCTTCTCCCAGGCATTTTAACAGCATTTAACAATGTTAAGTTTGTTTTTAATGGACCCCAGAATTGTTGTTTTTAAATGGATACTGTTGTTTTTATACTGCTTTTTATGTTTTTGATGGTTTTTAAATTTTGTATAATTTTAATGCTTACCATTTTTAATTGTTGTAAACCACCCAGAGAGCTTCGGCTGTGGGGCGGTATATAAATGTAATAAAATAAATAAATAAATAAATAAATAAATTGTAATTAATTGTAAAGGTCTAAGAAATATGCAGACCCAGGAACGCGATATTGTTTTATTATAGATTATTATCCATAATAATAAAAGTGGATGTATGTCTGTCTGTCAACGCCATAGTGCCATGACCGTGAAATGCAGACACCTGAAACCTGGCATGCATATTAAAGGGATCCTAGGAGTGCGCACCTCAGGGTTGTTCTTGTTCTTAAACAGACAGGTTGCTTACCTGTAACTGTGGTTGTTCAAGTAGTCATCTGTGCATTCACACATAAAGAAGTATCTCGTTCGGGGTACTTCTATGGCTGAGGAATTTTTGGCAGGAATCCTCCCCCACTGTCCCAGTCACTTGTGGGTTCCTGCCTATTCTACTGACCACTGTAGCCTCAGAACTGAGAAAAGTACCTTGGCGCCAACCTCGAAATTGATATTGTTACTGAAGCAGAGATGGTGGGTGGGCTGTGTGAATGCACAGATGAAAATTCAAAGAACTACAGTTACAAGTAAGTAACCTGTCTTTCTTCTTCCTGGTCTCCATGCATCACACATATGGGCAACCAGCAAGTTAACTTACCAGATGCAGGATGGTGTCCTACTGTAGAACAAAGGAAAGGACTGCATGCTGAAAAGAGCAGTCAGCTCTGACCTGCACATCCAATCAATAGTGATGGATAAACATTGATGGCTTGATCAGGTTGCAGCCCTGCAGAGTTCAGGAAAGGCAACTCCGCTGTCAAATGCTACTGATATAACTACTCCATGAGTAGAGTGAGCTTGGACTGGTGCAGACAGTTCGAGACCAGTCCCCTCACACTTTAGTTGTATAGTCTTCATGACCCATGAAGCAAAACACTGTGAGGAGACTGGAAGACGTTTCTGCCTACCACATAACAGAGAAACAGATGCAGAGAATTCCAGAAAGACTTATAGTCTGGAGCTGAAAGAAGGCTAGCACCCAAAAAATAAATCTTGAGCTCAAGCAGGGAGCAATATATCCCAACTGAGATAAAACTCAGAAACTCAGCCCTCCAGCCTATCAAGATCACTTTGAAGTTTGTTTCTGTTTTCCAGGGCATTAGCTAGCCCACCTATTTTTGTGTCACTGCAAATTTATTATTATTATTATTATTATTTATTTATTTATTTATTTATTTATATAGCACCATCAATGTACATGGTGCTGTACAGAGTAAAACAGTAAATAGCAAGGCCCTGCCGCATAGGCTTACAATTTGATAAGCGTTCTCTGCACCTACTCATCCAAGTCATTAATAAAAGTGTTGAAGAGCACTGGGCCCAGGACTGAGCCCTGTGGTACCCCACTCGTTGCCTCTCCCCAGTTTGAGAAGGTTCCATTGATTATTTATTTATTTATTTATTGCATTTCTATACCGCCCAATAGCCAAAGCTCTCTGGGTGGTTTACACTCTTTGAGTCCGATTCTGTAGCCAACTGTGGATCCACCTAATAGTTGTTCCATCTAGCCCACTTTTAGTTAGTTTGCTGAACAGAATGTCATGCGGTACTTTGTCAAAGCTTTGCTTAAGTCAAGATATATTATGTCCACAGCATTTCCACAGTCCACAAGGGAGGTTACCTGATCAAAAAATGAGATCAGATTAATCTGGCAGGATTTGTTCTTGTTATTATTTTTTATTATTTATTTATATAGCACCATCAGTGTAAAACAATGGTAAAAGAGTAAAACAACAAAATAGCAAAACCCTGCCGCATAGGCTTACATTCTAATAGAATCATAATAAAACAATAAGGGGAAGAGAATGCACCAAACATGCACAGGGCAGAGTAAAACTAACAGTATAACAGTAAGATCAAAATCAAGTTTTAAAAGCTTTAGAAAAAAGAAAAGTTTATAGCTGAGCTTTAAAAACTGCGATTGAACTTGTAGTTCACAAATGTTCTGGAAGAGCATTCCAGGTGTAAGGGGCAGCGGAAGAAAATGGATGAAGCCGAGCAAGGGAAGTAGAGACCCTTGGGCAGGCGAGAAACATGGCATCAGAGGAGCGAAGAGCATGAACGGGGCAATAGTGTGAGATGAGAGAAGAAAGAAAGGAAGGAGCTAGACTGTGAAAAGCTTTGTAGGTCAACAGGAGAAGTTTATACTGGATTCTGAGGTGAATTGGAAGCCAATGAAGAGATTTCAGAAGTGGAGTAACATGGTCAGAGCGGTGAGCCAAGAAGATGATCTTAGCAGCAGAGTGGTGAACAGAAACCAATGAACTGATGTGAGAAGAAGGAAGGCCAGTGAGAAGGTTACAGTGGTCCAACCGAGAAATAACCAGTGCATGCACAAGAGTCTTGGCAGAAGAGACAGACAAAAATGATCGAATCCTGGCAATATTATACAGGAAAAAGCGACAGGATTTAGCTACTGCCTCAATATGAAGAATAAAGGAGAGCGAGGAGTCAAATATAAAGCCAAGACTATGAGCTTCCTTGACTGGAGTAAGTGTAACATCATTGACAGAAAGAGAGAATGAGAGATGAGGAGAAGGTTTAGGAGGAAAAACAAGCAATTCAGCCTTTGCCATATTAAGTTTCAAACGATGATGAAGCAACCAAGCTGAGATATCTGAAAGACATGCCGAGATACGATCGTGAACATCAGGAGAAAGTTCCGGAGATGAAAGATATAATTGTGTATCATCGGCATACAGATGATATTGGAGACCATGAGATTGAATAAGATTACCCAACAACAATATGTATAAAGAAAACATCAACGGGCCAAGCACTGAGCCTTGCGGAACCCCTACTGAAAGGGGAAAAGAAGAAGACGAGCTGCCATTAGCCAACACATTGAAAGAGCGACCGGCTAGATAGGAGGCAAACCAGTTATAGATGGAGCCACAAAATCCGAGGCCATGAAGGGAATCCAAAAGAAGATCATGATCAACTGTGTCAAAGGTTGCAGTAAGATCCAGGAGAATAAGAACAGAATAAAGGCCTTTAGACCTGGCAATAAGAAGATCATTGGTAATCTTAGTAAGGGCTGTTTCAGTGGAATGCAAAGGACGGAATCCAGATTGAAAAGGATTCAGAGCAAAGTTACTAGAAAGAAAATCAAGACAACGAGAGTAGACCACACGCTCCAGGATCTTTGAAACAAAAGGCAACAAAGAGACAGGTTGGTAGTTAGACAGAGAAAGCACATCAAGAGTAGGTTTTTTGAGAATAGGAGAGACTGTAGCATGTTTAAAAGCAGAAGGGAAATGAACCAGAGGACAAAGAAAAATTAATAATATGAAGCAAGAAAGGGAGGATAGCAGGGATAAGATTAATAAAGACCCGAGAAGGAATCGGATCATGAGAACAAAGGAACGCACAGAAATTAGCAGGAGGAACTGACAAATGAGGGACAGGAACTGAAAGAGGACCAGAGCTGGCAAGATCAGAGCGAATAGTTTGGATTTTAGCATTGAAAAAAGAGGCAAAGTTATTAGCAGACAGAGAGGTGGGGAGAGATGGTGGATTAGGCTTCAGAAGAGAATTGAAGGACACAAAGAGCCGCTGAGGATGCGTAGCATTTGACTGGATCAACAGTAATACTGCTGTTTAGCCAAGGAAATAGCAGAAGAGAAAGAAGAGAGAATAAATTTGTAATGGACAAAGTCCGCCCAGTCCCTGGTCCTACACCAAAGGCGTTCAGCTGCCCTGGAACAAGAACGAAGGTAGCGGATGAAAGAGGTGAGCCACGGTTGGGGTTGAGAAGGACGAACTATTATTTCCAGCTGGCAGGGCTAAACCAGAGTGGCGAATAACTTAAATGTACTGTTAAACATGGAAATCCAGCCAAGGTGTATAAGTGTGCTAAATATACTCCCAAGTCCTCCCTACCTCAAGAGATGTATAGACTCCTTCAGCTCTCTAGTGACGGTCAGAGAAATCATGGCGGCTAAATTCCACCTAAATTCCGCCAAACATGGAGTAAGGGCGAGAAGAGTCTTCAAAACTACTCAATTAACACCGCTGCTGAAGCAGACCATTAGAAGGAAACCTGTGGTACAGCCCCATACAATACAAAATAGAAAATGAGCAATCCCTACGCAACCTACTACAGAGATGCTCATTGATCTAACATCTCAGGAGATGGACACTCAGCCCATTAACACAGGGTGCATCGACCAGGATTCATCGGAGCAATACTCAGACCACGAGCCCCTAGTAGACCATCATCCAGAGGAAATGACATATTAGGGTTGGCAACTCCACTAGTCAATACTGAAATTATCCCAAACAGTAAAACACCCAATTATTATTAACAATACAAAATAACTTGAAAACGGTGATGGCCGAAATTAATACCCTCCCACACCCTTCGCCAGAAAGTGACCAAAAGGAAAACCCGAAACAGAATATACATTTCTACCCAAATGGCTCTGTGCTATTAGACCCCCTAGCTGACCAGATAGAATCGGACTGTCTCTCCTGACAAACAAAAGCTGGCCAAATTCCACTAAACTGTGTCTCCTGGAACATCTCGGGATGGTCCAACAAAAAAACGGATCCCCCTTTTAGAAGATATCTTAAAATCTTTGAATTATTATTATGATTATGATTATGATTTATATAATACCAACAATGTACTTGGTGCTGTACAAAATGTTAGAGCAGTACGACAATGGAACCAGTTCCCTAGGGAGGTTGTGGGCTCTCCCACACTAGAGGCCTTCAAGAGGCAGCTGGACAAGCATCTGTCAGGGATGCTTTAGGGTGGATTCCTGCATTGAGCAGGGGGTTGGACTGCCCCTTCCAACTCTACTATTCCATGATTCTATGAACATACATTAGTTAAAAACCACTGCATGGAAAGAAAAACAGTTGATTGAAAACACACTAGTTAATACCTGTAGGAACAGGGAGCTGAATCGCCCTCCCACCCTCTTCTTTAGTAGCCCTGTGCTGGTTTTGCTTTCACCTTCAGCCATTTACTTTGCTTGCTTCATTTATAACACAAGAATGTCTCATAACGTTAAGTAAAAGGTGCTTTCTGCTATTTCTGTCTTAAGTGTGGTCAGAGAAAACTTACTTTGCAATGAAAGCAACCAGAAAAGTTGTATTTAGAGTGAGCTCTCATTTAGTTCAAAAGGTGAACCACAAGGACATTCAAACCACAGTTTAGGTTCCATCTTGGGAAAGATTGAAGCAACTCCCTTAAAGAACCAATGTATGTGAGGTGACGAGAAACAGCTCTTCTCCTTGTACATCTCAGAATGCTGTTTAGCAATGCCAGCTATCTTTTCAGACTACTTGCAACTATCCTGCAGGCACTCTATCTGCAACTTTACTGTTCTTAGAGCACAACTCCAAATTCCTTAAACCAGGTGGGGACAGGATGTTGTCCACCCCTTTTTAAAGAGGTTTGGGATGCCTGCACTCACATGTACATGCCAAAGTCTTAAAATGATAATCTGTGACCCTGTTCTTTGGTCCATCAGCAAGTATTATTAGACTGGCAAGTACCAGGGACAGGGCTTTTCCTGTGGTGGCCCCTGCATCTTTGGAGTACCATCCCCAAATTAGTCTTCTTTGTTTGCCTTTAGGCCAGTCAGCTTTTGAATGATTTTTGGTACTCTAGTTGCTCTAATCTGATTATTGATTTATGTGTTATTGTTTGAATATTTTAATGTTGTTTTTGTATGACCTTATGTTGTTTTTCTGGGTACTGCAAACTAGGGCTGTGCATTGCTTCAGATCCAAATCCCAAAATTGAGGTGAATTGTGGTTATTCAGAGGGCACTGAAACAGATCCGAATTGAATCGAAACAGATCTGAATCAGTCTGAAGCGAATCACATGATTCAAATCCATTCAGATTGATTTGGACCTTTTTCAAGACAGACATGAAAATAGGCACCGTGATAAGGCCTCAGTAGGGCTTCATTTCTGCCAAGTCTGAAGCACATTGGTTCATCCCCAGATTTTTAGGATTTTTTTTTAAAATTGAGGTTTTAAAATTATTATTTTAAAAAAATACGCTGTCATATTTAAAGATAAAGAGTTGAAACTTAGCACCATGATAGCTCTTAAGTAGGGCTTTAGGCATGCCAAGGTTGAAGCATATCAGTTCATCTCTTGTTTTTTTGGGGGAATTTTTAAAGTTCAAACTCAAACCTCCTCATTGGGGTCTAGCACCTTGAGAACTAACCAAGTTTTTTTTGGGGGGGGGATGAAATTACAGATAAAAACATGAAAATTAGCAACATGGTAGGACTTCAGTAGAGTTTCTGCCATGCCAAGTTTGAAGCAGATCCGTTCAACCCTTGTTTTTTGATGGAATTTTATAAATGTGTGCTTTATTATTGTGTGCTGCTTGTGCACAACACACAGCAGAGGCACACACACACGAAGTAGAAGACACTGTGAGACTAAACAACACAGAACTCAGAGGATAGTAGTAGTAGTACTAGTAGTAGTAGTATTGGCTGTGCTGCTTGCAGTGCAATATGATGGACTGTGAAACAATCTTCCACCTGGCACCAAATATAAAGACAGAGAGGATTTCCTAGGACTAAGAAATGAGTTTCATCAACATGCACTACAGGTGCCTGACTCCATATAAGATAGCTTCCTATGTTCCTATGACCCAGATGATTTGCTTCTACAGTGGTTTCCGGGAGGGTCTTCCAGACTTTCACAGCACAAGCTGAATATGAGCAAACAGTGCGATATGGCTGCAAGAAAGGCAAATGCTATTTTAGGCTGCATTAATAGAAGTACAGTTTCCAAATCGTGTGAGGTACTGGTTTCTCTCTATTCGGCCCTGGTTAGGCCTCATCTAGAGTATTGCATCCAGTTCTGGGCACCACAGTTCAAGAAGGACGCAGACAAGCTGGAGCATGTTCAGAGGAGGGCAACCAGGATGATCAGACGTCTGGAAACAAAGCCCTCTGAAGATAGACTAAAAGAACTGGGCATGTTTAGCCTGGAGAAGAGAAGATTGAGGGGAGACATGATAGCACTCTTCAAATACTTAAAAGGTTGTCACATAGAGGAGGGCCAGGATCTCTTCTCGATCCTCCCAGAGTGCAGGACACGGAATAACGGGCTCAAGTTAAAGGAAGTCAGATTCTAGCTGGACATCAGGAAAAACTTCCTGACTGTTAGAGCAGTACGACAATGGAACCAGTGACCTAGGGAGGTTGTGGGCTCTCCCACACTAGAGGCATTTTAAGAGGCAGCTGGACAAGCATCTGTCAGGTATGCCGTAGGGTGGATTCCTGCATTGGGGGGGGGGCGGTTTGGACACGATGGCCTTATAGGCCCCTTCCAACTCTACTATTCTAAGATTCTATGACTAGTAGTTAAAAGCTTCGGCTATTGGGCGGTATAAAAATGTAATAAATAAATAAATAAATAAATAGGGTTGCACCATTTAATCCATTGAACCAATTAATTGTAGACAACTAAAAGAGAAGCAAGACTGAGTAAATCAAGCCATGTTTAAGAACATAAGAAGTGCCCTGAGGCTGGATGAAACCAAGGATCCATCTAGTCCAGCACTCTGTTCACACAGTGGCCCACCAGCCATTGGCCAGGGATGAACAAGCAGGACATGGTGCAACAGCACCCTCCACCCATGTTTCCCAGCAGCTGGTGTACAAAGGCTTACTGCCTCGAATACTGGAGATAGCACTCAACCTTCAGGGCTAGTAGCCCTTGATAGCCTTCGCCTGCAGGAATTTATCCAAACCCCTTTTAAAGCCATCCAAATTGGTGGCCATTACTACATCTTGTTGTAGTGAGTTCCATAATTTAACTATGCATTGTGTGAAGAAGTACTGCCTTTTATTTGTCCTGGATCTCCCAACAATCAGCTTCAGAGGATGATCCCGGGTTCTAGTATTTTGAGAGAGGGAGAAAAATGTCTCCCTATCCACATTCTCCATACCATGCATAATTTTGTACACCTCTATCATGTCTCCCCTTAGCCTCCTTTTTTCTAAACTAAACAATTCCAGTTGATGTAACCTTCCCTCATAGCAGAGATGCTCCAGCCCCTTCATCATTTTATAGTTGCCCTTTTCTGCACTTTTTCCAGCTCTATAATAGCCTTTTTTAGGTGTGGTGACCAGAACTGTACACAGTATTCTAAGTGTCGTCGCACCATAGATTTGTATAAAAGCAGTATGATACTGGCCATTTTATTCTCAATCCTTTTCTTATAATGCCTAACATGGAGTTTGCCTTCTTTACAGCGGCCACACACTGGGTGGACATTTTCCTTGAGCTGTCCACCACAATCCAAGGATCTCTTTCTTGTTTGGTCACTGCTAGCTCAGATCCCATCAGGTTATACTTGAAGTTGGTTTTTTTGCCCCAACATGCATCACCTTACACTTGCTTACATCAATCCGCATCTGCCATTTGGATGGCCACTCTCCCAGCTTGGAGAGATCCCTTTGTGTTTTAACAACCTTAAAAAAATTGGTGTCATCAGCAAACTTGGCCACTTCACTGCTCACTCCTAATTCCAGATAATTTATGAACAAGTTGAAAAGAATTAGTCCCAATACCGATCCCTGGGGGACCCCACTTTAGGGTGGATTCCTGCATTGGACTCGATGGCCTTATAGTCCCCTTCTAACTCTGATATTCTATGATTTACTTCCCTCCATTGGGAGAATTGACTGTTTATTTCTGCTCTCTGCTTTCTGTTCTTTAACCAGTTACTGATCCATAAGAGGACCTCTCCTCTTATTCCATGTCTACTAAGTTTATTCAGGAGTCTTTGGTGGGGGACATTATCAAAAGCCTTTTGGAAATCCAAGTAAACACTGTCCACCAGTTCACCCCTCTCTACATGTTTGTTGCCACTCTCAAAGAATTCTAGTAGATTAGTGAGACAGGACTTGCCTTTGCGGAAGCCATGTTGATTCTTCTTCAGCAGGACCTGCCCTTCTATATGCTTACTAATTATGTCTTTAATAATACTTTCAACCAATTTACCTGGAACAGATGTCAAGCTAACTGGCCTATAATTTCTTGGATCCCCCCTGGATCTCTTTTTGAAAATTGGTGTTACATTGGCCATCTTCCAGTCCTCTGATACAGAGGCTGAGTTTAGAGACATTTTTAATATTTTTGTGATGAGGTCTGCAATTGCATATTTGAGTTCTTTGGGAACTCTAGGATTGATACCATCTGGGCGTGGTGATTTATTTGCTTTCAATTTGTCAATAAGGTTGAGAACTTCATCTTTTGTCACCACTATTTGCCTCGGTTCCTCAGACTCCCTTCCTGAAAATATCAGTTCAGGCACAGGCATCTGTCCTGTATCCTCTGCAGTGGACACCGATGCAAAGAATTAATTCAGCTTCATTAATTCAGCTGCATTAATTCAATGCAGGATTCCTGCATTGAGCAGGGGGTTGGACTAGATGGCCTTGTAGGCCCCTTCCAACTCTGCTATTCTATGATTCTATGATTCTATGATTCTCTGCGATTTCCCTGTCCTCCTTTAGTACTCCCTTAACTCCATTGTCATCCAACGGTCCAACTGCTTCCCTAGCTGGTTTCCTGCTTCTGATATATTTAAAGAATTCTTTATTGTTGGACTTGATATTATCAGCAATGTGCTCTTCAAATTTTTTTGGCATCTCTTATTGTTTGCTTGTATCTCCTTTGTGCTGGTTTGTGCTCCCTTTCATTTTCCTCACTTGGGCAAGACTTCCATTTTCTGAAGGAAGCCCTTTTTTCTACAGTAGCTTCTTTGGCACTGCTTGTTAACCATGCTGGTGACCTCTTGGACTTGGTGTTTAAAAAGGATTATTTCCCTTTTCTTTCACCCTTTCTAAATTGGTACATGCAATCCCACTCCAAACCCACACTCCGCTTCGACAACATGACTAGAAGAAGATGTGGGCCTGGTTCTCTTGTGTGCTGCCACCACTGGTGGTCTTCATACCACTTCTTAGTGGAGTTGATTCAACTAAAAAAAGTGTGCAAGGCAGGTAAACATCCAAGATGAACCAGAAAAAGGGGAGAAATGTCTCAGGATGCTGTAGTCAACTTTATTGTAAACAAGCCTGTTTCACACAACTGAAACAGAAGAGCTGGTATAACAAGAAGGCTAAGGCCAGAAAATTCGATAAAGTGATGGTATTTTTGCCCAAGAAAAACAATCAACTTGAGGCTGGCTAGGAGGGATCCTATGTTGTTCGGGATAAGTCAGACCCAACCACTTATTGAATTGAGTTGCCAAGTGTGGAATTGAGTTGCACAGGGTGGTGCATATCAATATGCTCAAACCCTATTAGAAATGTGCAGTTCCCTTTTATCATTTCTCATGTGCTTTCCAAGAGGAGAATGTGAGCAATTCTGATCTATTGCTGGAAAGAAAGATAGATGGTGACATTGGGGGTATAAGCTGGGACAATGACACCTCTCCAGTGTTAAAGAAAGTAATTTGGGAAATACTGCAGCAGTACTCACACCTGTTTAGTGCCAAGCCTGGACAAACTGACCTCATAAAACATGAAGTCAAAACTGGGTCTCATACCCCTATTAGATCAGCTGCATATAGGGTGAATGGAACGGTTTTAGAGGCGGTTAGAAAGATCAACAATATCACATCAGTAGATCCCTATCCTATGCCTCATATGGATGCCCTCCTAGATCAATTAAGCTCTGCCCATGCAATTTCCACCATAGATCTTTGCAAGGGATTTTGGCAAATGGGTTTAGAAGAGGGCTCTAGAGAGAAAACTGCTTTTATAACCTCAGAGGGATTGTTTGAGTTCTTAGTGCTCCCTTTTCAGCTAAAAAATAGCCCCACCTCCTTCCAGAGACTAGTTAATGAGGTGTTGAAAGGTATGTCAGAATCTGAAATGGCATACATTGACGACATTGCCATCTTCAGTAAATCCCTTCCAGAACATTTAACACACTTAAGCCTTCCAAATGCCAGTTTGAGAAGACTGAGGTGATTTACCGAGGCCATCAAGTGGGAAGCAGGATTCTTGCCCCAGTTATTAGCAAAGTGGAGGCAATAAACAGCTGGCCCGTTCCTACCAGTAAAAAACAGGTGCGTGCATTCCTAGGAACTGCAGGCTACTATCGCCGGTTCATACAGAAATTTGGAGAAATGGCTGTACCTCTACATGAACTAACAAAAAAGCAAGAACCAGAAAAGATCCAATGGTCAGAGGAGTGCCAGAGGGCTTTTGATTTTTTAAAACAAGCTCTGTGCACCGCTCCAGTGCTGATAGCACCAAACTTCGATAAAGACTTCATTCTAGGACTTAGCATTAAACCAGTTCCTCACTCGGGTTTTAAAAGAAAGGGGGGGATATGTGGCGTTACCCCACAACTGATTATATTGTATATGTCTGGATTAGTATGTCTGGTAAGTAGGGAATGTTAGAACAGAGTGGGTGTGGTTTATGATGTAATAGCTAGGGGTAAGGTTTTAATTAACCCTCCCTCAGGTTTTCAAGTGGTGGTGCTTGGCCTGACAAGGGTTTATGCGACGGGCCTAGTGTAAGGGTTTGTTATGTCACAATAGCTCCAGGAGAACCCCCAAGCTGTGAACCTGTTCCTTAAGGGGGAGTTCAACCCCATCAAGAACAGGTTGAAAATCCTCCATCCAGTCAGAAGAACTACCCACTAACATCTCTGCCTTCTCTGGATTGAGTTTCAGTAACAACCCTCACCCAGTCCATTATTGGAACCAGGCACAGGCCTAGCACATCTACAGCCTCACTTAATGAAGATGAAAAAGAGAAATAGAGCTGCATGCCTTCCGAAACTCTGTATGAATGCACTCAACTTAAGTGTCAAGGCTTAAGGTTTAAGGCTTAAGTGTCAACAACTAAATGTGCACAGCTTATGAAGAGGGGCAGGTCATTGACCGAAACTGCCTGGAATTTGCATCTCAACACTGAAAAAGCTTTAAATACACAAATGTATTGGTCACCAGCTCTGGAGAGAATGCTCTTCCATGTCCCTCCTCATAATTAGAAGGAATAGTTAAGTTGTATCTAGTTGACTATTTTGTGTAAACTGGATTGTTGTTTTTACTATAGCAGGGTGCGATATATTTTTTCTAAAATAGCTAAATAAATAAATCTTACTTAATTTAGTTGGGTGACAGAATTATAGACACTGCTAGGATAGACAAAAAGTACCTTTCTGCTGGAAAAATGAGCATGCTTGCCCAGTTTGTTATTTAGAGCCTCCAGGAACATCTCATCAGTGACTTTTCCAACATTTATGCATGCATCATCTAGATTGGCAATGATCCCTTTATGCTGCTGCTCCACTAGATCGACAATGATCTGGTTGTTGAAGTAGTCAATCTATAGAACAATTGAGAAGAGATATTTACAACAGGTGTCTGACAGAAAATGAGCAAGAAGAGATTCTCTCTCTCTCTCTCTCTCTCCTCTCTCTCTCTCTCGGTCTCTCTTAGACACACACATCTGCATTCACTCTGTTTGTTATAAATAAGAAGCGGATGAGTGAGCATTAGCTTTCCTTTAGACTGCAGGTGCTGAATACAGCACTTTCACCCCCAACTTTGACAACATTTGTTCCCATTTCAATATGGTATTTCAGACATGTAGGCAAATCTTTTCAACAGATTTAGCATAGTTTTGAAACTGTTGTCTACATCTGTAGAGGGCTGCTTGGGTTTTTTAGTCCATGTTCACTTCTGACCAACCATGTTGACTTTTGACAGACTCACGTGCTTCCAGGGAATCCCCTCACGGTGATATTCCTCCTGCTCTTGCTTTAAAACTAGCTGGATGAAGAGCTGCTGCAGCTTCTCATTGCAGTAATTAATACAGAATTGTTCAAAACTAAAAAATAAGATAGAAAGAATTGAAAGAATTACTTAATTCCTCAACTAGAAACAATTTAAATTATATGCTTGACCTTCTCAAGACATCTGTCATCAGCAGCAGCCATGAAGGCTCCTCCTTCCTCAGCTCTCACAGCCAGCAGCCATTCCAGCAGTCTGTACAAAAGGAGAAGGGAAGCAGGGCCATTCCACCAGCCCTGCTGAAAAACTTCTTAGTTTTCCCCCTCTTCCTTCCCAACCCTTTTTTCTTGGGTCAAGTCATTTTAGATTGTAAGCTTGTGGGCTGTATTTAAGCCACTACAGGAGTCTTTTTGGAAGAGAAGTAGGATAAAAATACTTTAAATAAATACGAAAATAAATAAAATCTCACCTGTTATTGTCAAAGATCTCAAAGCCATAGATATCCAGGACCCCAATGACTGTGTTTTCCCCATGAATTGTGCTGTTGTAGCCCTTCACTGCAATCACATCATTGATGTGCATCACAATCCAGCAGAAAAGTCGCTCATATATTGCCTTCAAATCAAAGAACATGAAGGATGATTTTTGTTTTCTTTTTCACAGCTCAGATTCAGTCAACATATATTTTTATGGCAGATATGTACAGCATTTTAACAGAAACCTGGGAAACATCCAAATCTAACTTGCTTCAGCAGCAAAGATCCTACCCAGGATTAAGCAAACAAGCTGTAGACTAGTGTAGTGCAGCTCTCTCCTACTGTTGTTATCTCAAACACATTAATCCCTGATTCTTTTCTGTAGTCAAGCCTTGACTGTCACTTCCATAGCATCCTTGCTGTGTTTCACTAGCATGCAACTACACGTGGATGTCACCGCACCAGACAGTGCTGAGAAAAAATGAGTTGCTCTTTCACATCTTGCTGGGTGATCACACCCAAAGTATTATCGAGAGAATTCTGGAATCTCAAGGGCTCCATAAGTTTCCAAGGATAGACAAGCCCATTCATCTGCTCACCAAAGGCAACAAAGAGCTCAGAACAGGCTTCCAAACAGCCCCTTGTCTGATCCCCTTGAGATGAACAGGCAAAAATGTTTTTGAAAATTGGAGAGAGCTTCCTTCCTCTGCTTTACAAGCTGGGAGAAACTTCAAATGACTAAGAGAGATAAGTGGACGGCAAGTTAGAATACATTGGCTATCGATTAATGTGAACATATTTGCAAGGCTGACTTTCAGGATTATGAATCGACCATACCAGTAGTTATAGTTTGGACTACAAAGTACGAAGGTACAAAATCAAACATTCATTGCAAGAAAAAGACAACTTCACATTGGTAGGAAAAAATCTACATCCACCTTTGCAAATGCATTTCTGCCATAGGTGGCTTCTTGCTCTGTATGCTGCTTATCAATGACATCACGGCCAGTAGCAACTGTTCGAAAAAGCAGGGCCTTCACCACCATATCAGTCTTGGTTGACAACAGGTCTGCGATGACAGATACTAGTTTGCTGTTTTCAATCACTGGTGTCTCACCATCCACAGAAAAGTGCAAATTGCCCTGTAGAAAAAATGGAAAGGCAATCATTTGTTCATTTTTTATTAGTTTCAGCAGCAAACATGACTGTGACATAGTCAGAGTTTCAGGCAGATGCAGATGAGATAATCTAGGTCCATCTTTGCCAAAGCATCTCTTCAAGGAGGTAGACTCCTGTTCCATGTACTGTGTATCAGTAATATTTGGAAAGGAAATATTTTTGGTCTGGGAAGCTACAGTGCCCATTTTAAGTTGCCAAAAAGAGTGTGCTACTTAAATTTTCCAAAGTGTGCTACTTAAATTTTCTTCCATTAATAGGTACTAGTTGTTTTTAATCTTGTTATAAACTTGTTTCAATTTTTGATGATGGAAATCTTGTGACTTGGAGGGAATGTGGGGGAGTGGCTGGGGCGGAGAGTCCAATAGACTCCCAGTTGGCCTTGTGCCCAGCTTTCCACAGCCACCGCCCCTGTGTTTATAAAGAAATCATAGAATCATAGAATCATAGAATAGCAGAGTTGGAAGGGGCCTAACAAGGCCATTGAGTCCAACCCCCTGCTCAATGCAGGAATCCACCCTAAAGTACCCTAATGTATGATAAAGTACTAGTGCGCAGATGGTCTATGTAAGTCAAGCTACTTTAACAATACTTATGAATCACTTACATTCAAGTAAGTTCTGTGCAATGTACAAAACAAGTCTTCATACAGAGGACAAGATCACTTTCCTGGGAATGTCTCTCTGAAAAGATATGTTTTCAGAAGGCCCCTAAAAGGATTGACATCTGTCTAATTTGTAGTGGTAAGGAATTCCAGAGAGTGGCCATTATGGTCCATAATGGACCAGACATTTGAAATCTTGGGAACTAATAGGAGGGTATCTTCTGATGAGTGCAGCAACTAAGCAGGCTGGTAGAGGATCAGGTGAGCAATTAAATATCCTAGTTTTGAGTTGGTTGGGGCTTTGTAAACAAGTATCAAAACCTTTAACCTCGCCCACTTCCCTTAGCAGAGGTGTAGTTCGCCTTTCTGTATTTTTGTATTTCCTTTTCCTCCCTGATATAGGACTAAATATTTCTTTCTAGAATTTGAAGGTCTATGAGCTATTAATAAATCTGAACTGAACTAAATTCTCTTCCTCACCAACTAAAAAATACATGTACCCCCCCCCCACACACACACACACAATTATTAGTTTCTTGCATCTTCCATAACTTCAGCTTGAGGAGCTGTTCTGAATGACTCCAATGAGAAAGTGACAGAGGGCTGGGCATTTCCCTTGATATATGTGCTCCTTTCACTTTCTCGGGATAACAGCAGAGGCTTCTTCTCACTTCCTGGAGTCATCTGCTCTGAAAGCACCTTTGTGCAGAGTGTGACTAAATGATAAATTGTGTTGTTGTTTATATGTGGATATTTAAGTGTTTGGTTCAGGTTTGGATTTGCTGTGGCCAATTCTTTTATTTTCAGGAAATGGTAAGTGAAAGGGGGGGGCGTTAGAATGGTGTCGTCTGATTGGTTGGTTGATTTGAATGGAGAGAGAGGAGGGGGAGTGAGAGGACAGTTGGACAGTTTGGCAGTGAGTTAAAATGAAGGAGTTAGTGAGGGAGGTTTAGTAGAAGCTTGTTTCAAGATAGCATTAGAAAAGTGAGATGATAGGATTTGGAGGTGGTTAGTATTCCCTTGGAGGTTGAGGGAGGTAGATGTATATGGATAAAGTAGATTAATCTTAAAGTGTCATTTAAAATCTTTTTCTATATAAATAAACTTTGTTCTTATTTTGTTTATCATCCATGTCTGCTTGGTCATTTGCGTTACTTCAGGTAGACAATACATATGCATGCTCACAAACAAAAGGTTTATTATTCCCTCATTCTTTTAGAAAATAAAAAATAGGGTGGTGGCAGTGAAAGAGAGGTTTGATAATAGTTGTCACTGAGGTTGGTGACACCACACAGAGTCATCTCTTCTAATACAGCAGCTTTGTCATTCTGTCCTTCAAAGATCTCTGTCTCTCTCCTGATTGTCCCTTAAATCAACACATGTCTAGTAACCTAGACCCACTTACCAAATGTAGAATGGCAGCAAGAATTTTGTACACTGTCTGAACCTCTTCTGGTTCAAAACCAATAACTTTCATGGCATCAGCAACAGTTTTGAATTCAGTACCATCATTGACGGAACACTAAAAAAAGAAGCAATAGCAAATGAGTCGGCTGTGGGCATATTCAAAATTGGCACTAGCATTAGCCAAGGAAAAACAAGAGGGCCATCTCTGCATTAAGTGAGGAATCTAGTCACAAAGCAGCTGTTTTTTGTGAAAATCAAATGACCTATGCCGGGTTGTTTTAACATCTGATAGAATTCTCTATCCCATATTACTTTAGAATACAGAGAAAGACCTTCCATCTCAATCAGGTATTCTGTAATTACTCCTCTGTCACAGAGATCATTATATAGTAAGGGTAGAATGAATGAGATCACAGAACCTCCCATAGGGTTTGCCCCTGAAACATCTTGGATCCAATAGCATTCCAATGTGTCCTCAGAGAGATTCCAGCTAACTTGTCAAGGTCTTCTGTCAATGCCCTGATTATGTGTTTAAATGCTTATCTTTCTTTTTTAGCTCAGTTTTTTCTTTGGCCTCCTCTTAAGAAATGTTATGTTGGCCCTGATGTGCTGAGCAATTCTACCCAATCTCAAGTTTGCCTTTTGGGTTGTGGTTAGACAATTCCAGGCACTTTTAAATAAAGCTGATTATCTGGATCTATTTTAGTCTGGTTTCATGCTTGATTTGGGGACTGAAACTGCCTTGCTGAATGAACTCTGGCAGACAAGGGAGAGGAGGATATGTGACCTCGCTGATTGTCCTGGATCTCTAGGTGGTTTTCAATACCATAAATCACATTATCTTTCTGGACTGCCTTTCTGGGTTGTCTCACCACAATGCATTGGCTACATTCCTTTCTGAAAGGTAGATTCTAGAAGATGGCAATGGGAGACTCTCATGCCTTTAAATCTCATACATTAAATCACTGGGGAACGTTGTCCGGGGCTTGGTGAGGTCAGTACGCAGATGACGTGCAGCTCCATTTCTCTTTTTCCTCAAATCCAGATGAGGCAGTGGCTATCCATCAATGATGGGCCAGAGGAAATGAATAAGCACAAAGTGCACAGTTCAGATACAATAAAGCTGAAGATGTTTGGGCACTGGTGGACCACTTAGATAGGGAAAAGCCTATTCTGAATGAATTCACTCTCTCCTGTGATAATCATGTTCATTGCTCTGGGGGTATTATTCGACTTGGGACTGCCCTGAAATCCTAGACAGCAACTGTGCCTGGGAGTGCCGTTTTCTCAGCTTTGGCACCCAATACACCTGCTATCGGAACAGAAAGATATAGCCATTGTTATTCATAGAACCATAGAATAGCAGAGTTGGAAGGGACCTACAAGGCCATCGAGTCCAACCCCCTGCTCAATGCAGGAATCCCCCCTAAAGCATCCCTGACAGATGGTTGTCCAGCTTCCTCTTGAAGGCCTCTACTGTGGGAGAGGCCACAACCTCCCTAGGTAACTGATTCCATTGTCGTACTGCTCTATCAGTCAGGAGGTTTTTCCTCATGTCCAGCTGGAATCCGGCTTCCTGTAACTTGAGCCCGTTATTCCGTGTCCTGCACTCTGGGAGGATCGAGAAGAGATCCTGGCCCTCCTCTGTGTGACAACCTTTTAAGTATTTGAAGAGTGCTATCATGTCTCCCCTCAATCTTCTCTGCTGTAGGCTAAACATGCCCAGTTCTTTCAGTCTCTCTTCATAGGGCTTTGTTTCCAGACCCCTGATCATCTGGTTGCCCTCCTCTGAACACGCACCAGCTTGTCTGCGTCCTTCTTGAATTCTCTAGATGAGGCCAAACCAGGGCCTTCTTGCATGTAGTATTGCTGAGCCCAGTGTCCCCATCTTGTAACTGTGCATTGGGTTTCTATTTCCTAGATGTAGAACTTGGCATTTGTCCCAATTAAATTTCATTCTGTTGTTTTCAGCCCAGCACTCCAGCCTATCAAGATCACTTTGAAGTTTGTTTCTGTCTTCCAGGGTATTAGCTATCCCACCCAATTTTGTGTCATCTGCAAATCTGATAAGCGTTCCGTGCACCTCCTCGTCCAAATCATTCAATAAAAATGTTGAAGAGCACTGGGCCCAGGACTGAGCCCTGCAGTAGCCCACTCCTTGCCTCTCCCCAGTTTGAGAAGGTTCCATTGTTAAGTACTATTTGAGTCCGATTCTGTAGCCAACTGTGAATCCACCTAATAGTTGTTTCATCTAGCCCACTTTGAGCTAGTTTGTTAATCAGAATGCCATGTGGTACTTTGTCAAAAGCTTTGCTGAAGTCAAGATATATGACGTCCACAACATTCCCACAGTCCACATGGAAGGTTACCCTATCAAAAAATGAGATCAAATTAGTCTGACAGAATTTGTTCCTGACAAATCCATGTTGGCTTCTAGTAATCACTGCATTGATTTCAAGGTGTTTACAGATTGACTTCTTTATAATCTGCTCCAGAGTTTTCCCAGGGATGGATGTCAGACTGACTGGTCTGTAGTTCCCAGGTTCCTTCTTTTTGCCCTTTTTAAAGATAGGGACAACGTTAGCCCTCCTTCAGTTGTCCGGCACCTCACCCATCTTCCATGATTTTGCAAAGGTAATAGACAAAGGTTCTGAGAGTTCTTCTGATAGCTCCTTCGTTCCTCTAGGATGCAGTTCATCGGGCCCTGGAGATTTAAACTCATTCAAGGAAATTAAGTGTTCTTTGACCATTTGCTTATCAATCTCAAACTGCAATCCTGTCCCCTCAACTTCTGCTTCACTTCTTCCAGGGGGAAGATAGACCCGCTTTTGGGAGAAGACTGAGGCAAAGTAGGTATTGAGGACTTCAGCCTTTTCTTTGTCATCTGTTATCAATTTGCCATCCTCATTAAGCAGTTGAACCACCATTTCTTTCCTCTGCCTTTTACTACTCACATATCTGAAGAAAGCCTTTTTATTGCTTTTAGCATTCCTCACTAATCTCAGCTCATTCACAGCTTTAGCCTTCCTGATGCCATTAGGCACTTCTGTGCCTCCTGTCTGTACTCTTCTTTTCTAGCCTGGCCTTCCTTCCACTTCCTATATGTATCCTTTTTTGTTTTCAGGTCATCTCTAAGCTTTTTGTGAAGCCACATTGGTTTCCTCTGTTGTCTTCTATCTTTTCTCTTTGTTGGAATTGTTTGTAATTGTGCCTTTAAAATTTCTTTTTTAAATACTCCCACCCATCTTGCACTCCTTTTCTCATTAGGCTCACATGCCATGGAACCTTACTGATCATAGTTCTGAGTTTATTAAAATCAGCTTTCCTCAAATCCAGAGTACATGTATGGATACACTCCGCTTTTGTCTCCTTTATAATCAAGAATTCAAGTATGACGTGGTCACTTTCCCCCAGAGTTCCCGTAACTGCCACTTTATCCACCAAGTCATCCCTATTGGTCAATATCAAGTCAAGGACTGCCGATCCTCTAGTTCCTTCCTCCACTTTCTGTAGGAGAAAGTTATCACCCATACATATCAGGAATTTCTTGGAAGGGCCGCTTTTGGCAGTATTTGTCTCCCAACAGATATCAGGGTAATTGAAGTCCTCCATCACTACTACATCATACTTCCTTGAAACACTGGCAATTTGTTTCTCAAAAGTTTTGTCCTTGTCTTCTCCTTGATTGTGTGGTCAGTCGTAGACTGCGATTATCATGTTATTTTCTTGAGATCTCCTCTTTAGCCCCATCAAACCCTCTTGTAAGGAGATAAACTTGTGAGCAGCCCAATTTGGATACAGAATGGCTCATCTTTTCTGCCCATGAATCTTTCCCCAAATCCTCGTGTGTGGCCATAACCAGTGGAGGAACCACCTGGAACAATATCTTTATCTAGAAGGAGATTGCTGCTTTTAGAGCTAACGTTTGATAAGAGTGACACGCTGTTTCCAGTCGGACAATATCTTTGGATGTTGATCTGGGGACCCCAAGCGCTCTGGTTAGAAATTTATGTTGCTCAATCGCTAATGGTGTAATATCTGCATGGGCCCATACAGGTGCCCCATACAGAATCTGTGGGAGTAATTTAGCTTTAAACAGTTCTATTAGGGGAGCTGTCATCTTCCCCCTAGGCCCAGCTGCAAAACGGAAGATAGCATTTGCAGTTACATTGGCTGATAAAGCTGTTACTTTTAAGTGCTCAGACCAAGATCCCGAACTTTGGACTGTTATTCCTAAGTATTTGTATTTATTCACCTGGTCGAGCTGGCGGTTGTCAATCTGCCAACGGTATATCTTCCTTTCCCCCCAAAAAACTAAGATTTTGGTTTTATCATAATTAATCTGGAGAGCTTCACTCGTACAGTATGCACTTAGAGCTCTTAAAATCCTTCGCATCCCCACTTGAGTGTATGAAAGGAGGACAGCATCATCTGTATACAATAACACAGAGATGTTCCTATCCTTCAGGTGGGGTGGGTTGAAATCAAGGCTGGACAAGGAGGAAACAATATCATTTACATATAAATTAAATAGCAGTGGAGCTAACAAACACCCCTGCCGTACTCCTTTGTTAGTGGCGATGGGCTCTGATAAATCACCATCTATGGAGGTTCTCACACATAGGCTAGAGTTATAGTACAACCCCTGTATTCTTCTAAGTAACCTCCGATCTATATTTAGTAGTGTTAACTTCCGCCACAGGCGAGGTCGGGGTATGGAGTCAAAGGCCGCTCTAAAATCTACAAATGCGGCAAAAAGAGAGTGGTAAGGGGGGATGTATACTTCCCTGCTAGATGTTTTAATAAAAAGCAATGATTTATTGTAGATCTGCCGCATTGAAAGCCTTCTTGTTCTTCAGCCAAAAGATTTTCTCCAGTCACCCATAATTCCAACTTGTCTAAAAGGTGCCTTGCATATAGTTTGCTAGAAATATCGAGAAGGCTTATAGGGCGATAGTTTTTGGGGTCAGCCCGACTCCCTTTTTTAAAAATAGGCTCCACAATTGCCATCGCCCAGTCTTTAGGGAGTTTCCCAGAACTATCAATAGTTGTAAATAAGGCTGCAAGCGTGGGGATCCACCAGTGGGAATAGTCAATAAAAAGGTCTGGTGGCATACTGTTCCTGCCTGGGGCCTTTCCCCTCTTCAACTTATTTATCAAGGAGCCTGCTTCTCACAAGTGACTGGGGCCCAACTGGGCAGGTCCACATCTTCCTCCTGCAATGGGGGAAGGCAAGCATTCTCGTCATAGAAAAGGGAACGAAAGTGTAGTTCCCATTCATGGGTTGTGATAGCAGTATCCATAATTGGGGTCTCAGTGTGTCTTAGGGTTGAAAGAAGATGCCAGAATCTGGATCTGTCATTACTTTGAAGTGCTAATGACAATTCAGTCCATTTCATTCTAGTATATTCAAGCTTCTTTTCTCTGATTAGCTTTTTATAGTTCTTATGCAGAACCAGGGAGGAGTGCGGGAGTGGGGCAATATCCATGCCCCTTAGTTGTTTGTGTTGTTTTGTGATCTCCCGTTTCAGCTGTCTACAGGCATCATCATACCATAGGTTACCCTTCTTCGGCCTCAAAATTTTCAAATGTCCTTTCCTTAGTAGCAGTGCTTCAATAGCCGCCGTGATCTGGGCGTAGCAATCTATTACTATGTCTGGTTCTTTAGAGGTGCACAAGATCTCAAGAAGATTGTATGATTGTGAAATACAATCATCATTGGCTGTCATCAAAGCGAGCCATTCAAATACGATATACAAAAGTATAATTACTGCCCCGGGAAAAGCCCCTTTATACTTAACTTCTGTTACCTCACATGAGTTGAGATGGTTATTTACCCGGTGCAGGTTAAACTCACTCCAGTTAATGGAGGTGAAAGCGCGTTACAGGACCCATCCACGCGCTAAAGCTGACTGCCCAGCCGGCTGCCCCAAAACTGAGGACATGACACACTTTCTAGTTGAGTGTCCAATGTATGTTGAGCTGAGGAAGCAATACCTTGTGCCCCTGATTCCCGGGTTCAACCACATGTCACCTAAAAATGTAACTCAGATATTATTGTTAGGCTCTAATCATTATATATCGTTCAGGACTGCAAAATTTGTACAGCGGGCGCTGGAGGTACGGAAGCTTCTGTTTGCCATATAGGATTAAATTTTACTAATCTGAGATTACTTGCGGGCCAGTACTGGTACTGCAATTGAGCCTACTATCAGTTTTATATTATTAGCTTGTATTATTCTTCTGATTGTGGTGAGATGGAGTATGGATATGCTATTATGTTATTATGTTGATATGTTATTTTGCTACTATTTTATTTGTTTGCGAATGGCCTAGTTGGCTAACAAGCAATAAAGATATATATAGATAGATAGATAGTTAGATAGATAGATAGATAGATGTTCTTTTTATTCCTTGCCCTATTTATTTTAATCCAGATGCTCTTGATGGGGCTCACAGTCTGATCCGCCTGTATTTCTGTGCAGGGATAGGTATTTTTAACATATAGTGCAACTCCACCTCCCTTTCTATTTCTTCTGTTCTTTTTGAACAAGTTATATCTTTCAATTGCTATATTCCAGTCATGGGAGTCATCCCACCAAGTTTCAGTTATACCTATCTAGTCGTATTTGCCTTCATGTAATAAGAGTCAAGTTCATTCTGTTTGTTTCCCATACTCTGGGCATTATTATACAGACATCAAAGACCATGTGTTTTATAGTCTGGCTTTGTTCCTATAAAGCCAGACTATACCTTGTCAACTTTCAGATTCGATTACTGTGATGCACTTTATATTGGGACTGCCCTTGAAGATGATTCAGAAACTTCAACTAGTACAGAATGCTGATGCTCATCTGTTCACATATCTTAAGATAACTGCACTTGCTGCCAATTCATTTCTAGGCCCAATCACAGTGCTAGTCTTGACCTTTAAAACCCCTGAATGGCTGAATTCCAAATATCTGAATCCAGAATATCTCAGGGAATATCTTCTCCAAGATTAACATGCCTCGCCCCCACCATGTGTATAGGAAAATCCAGAAGACCTTTGTCATCTCGAGATTAGGTTTGATATGCAACTATCCTCCCCAATGCTAACTCCCTGTGAGAGAGACATTCTCCTTTAGCTACACTTAAGTATATTTGTTGCATTGTAAGCTGACTGTACTATGTAATGCAACTAAGGAGTTAAAACTCCTTACAATCTAATGTCAGTCCTTTAAAATGTAAGTAAAAGTTTTATCTACTGGCAGGTGGCATTTCTTGGCATGCTTCCCAAAACTGCTAGCTTTGATCTATGAGATAGATCAAGGCATGAGACAGTCTCATGCTGGTATTGGGGTCAAGACAGTTGTTCTTTTGATAGAACACTGATAAGAAGTGAGAACATTAGAGTTCCCACAGTCACGTGACGGCCAGTAGACGCTAGCTAGGACTATAAATACAGCTCCCCTGGCATCTGTAAGACGGAACTTCGCCACTGACCCAGCTGCAGTAAAGGGTGCTGTGGACTTGATTGGCCAGCACATGGAGTCTCCTCCTTGTCTTTTGGAGTTCCCAACAACTGAATGGGGAAGTTTAAGATGTCTTGCTTAGCTTTGCTTTTAGCCTTATCTATGTATTGATATTTAGTCTGCTAGATGAATAAAAGCTTTGGACTTTTAACCACTTGTGCTGTAATTGCTTCTGAAATCCAAACCTTAATTAATTGGCAAAACACCATGGCACTTAAGATCTACTAATGAGGCCCTGCTGATGGTGCCATCATAAGGAGAGAAGCAATATCATTTTTGTTGCAGCCCCAAAAGTTTGAAATGCCAGCAGCAGCCACCTGTCTTGGCTGAATTGTATAGATTCCTCCCTCTATATAATACAGGAGTATACAATAAAAAGTTCTATCAGATTTTTAAATGCTCCTAAGAAAAAACGGTAGCTCAAAATGTCCAGGGCATTCGGTTTTCACAATGTGTCCTGGAGTATCTGCTGCTTCTCTCTTTGTTTTGTTGACAGTATCAAGCAAGCATTGTGGCAGCTTTCATCCCAGAAAGTTGAGCAGATAAAAGGAGGCCTTTGGAAAATTTCAAAATTTTAAGTGCTATGTGCACTGGAAGACAGATCAGAAGGAAGCAAGAATTAGACAGAAGGGTATAGACTCCCACTTGCAACTAGTTTGCTAAATGCCACTGAAGGAAAGATGTTTGCTAAAGTCCAACCCCTCAGCTTTTCACCTGCTAGAAGTTCCTTTCACATCCCTGTTCTCCCATATCCCTCTCCTTGTCTCTGTGTTGACAGCCAGGGCCACAGAGCAGTCCTCCTGCTGTCAAGGGGCAACTCCTGCCTAGGCCCTCGTTTCGACAGGCAGGCCCATGCTCCAGGAGTAGGCATGGACTTCTCTGCTGTGGAGCAAGCGCTTCTACTCCTGACACATGTCCCAGACTCCCACCCCAGAATATATGGTCCCCTTCCCTCCCATGCTTCAGGAAGCCTTAACCATTTTTAACCTTTCCCCTGCCCCCAGTCACCCAATATGCTTATCCATTTAAACACTTGTTCTTTTTTAGTGTTTTTAAGCTAAAACATTTGGCTTGTTAAACATGCTCTGGGCAAGTATACTGGTTGACCCAGAGTGGCTGGTCCAGTAAGCTTCTGAACTTGATCCAGTTTGGAAGTTTTCATGTCTGTACAAAAGTGAATGAGTGCATATCCAAAGCAGGCTCGCTGCTCAAGTGACATATGTCCGTTTTCACCCAATCCTAGTTACAATGTAAGCAAAGCAACTCTGAATGATGCTAGTTCCAACAAATAAAACCTTCTGCCAAACCAAACTGAATGTTTCCCAATGTCATTTCATAAACAAAGTGATTATGATCAACATAGAAATGTATCAATTTTCTACTGAGCAACAAGAACCATCACATGTACTCTAAATAGCAGCACATTTTCACAATAATGCATAAGTTCTGGCTGGGCACCAACCACATTGACTGACACGAATCAGTACAGTTGATCATGCCTTTGCTCAAGAATGCCAAGAAAAACACAGACTCCTGATAGGCAGGTAAGAGCCTCACCTTTAATTGCGCTGCAGCACCAATATAGCCATACACAGACAAATCCTTATGCAGATGTAAAGAACGTAGAAGTTGCTCAGAACCTCCTTGGAGTAGCTGAGGAGAGTATTGGAGTCAATTATTGAAATAAACTGCTTCCTTTTTGTTTGCATACTATTCATATCATTATCAATATTATTATTAACACTTACAAAATCCCTCAAATATTCTATACACTCTCAAGACGAGATAGCCCCTGTCCTCAGGCTCACAATCTACTAGACATGATACAAGCAGGAAAAAGGAATGGGAAGGAAAGACGAAAGCAAGCACTAGAGTAGCTGACCCTATACTGGGAGCAAGGTTGGTCTCCCCCTTGCCATGATGTCCTTCCTGGGAGGCAGGAGCTGCAACCTCCCAGTGGCATTTAAACTCAGCCATGTCCACTGGAATCAGTAATGCTCAATGACTTCACTGCTATTTCCTCTGTCTTTAGGATCTTCCACTTGGCATTTCAGCTAGGGCTTATTGGGATTACCACCACCACCACCACCACCAAAAAAGCCTGTCTCTCCTCTGCTGTCCTCTACTTCCCTGGCCAAAACTGAGATTTTGAGAGGGACAGTCTTAAACTAGAGGAGTGATTTTGTTTCCTCTTTGATCCATGGCTTCTGTTTTGCTCCACATTCAAGAACTTATTACCATATTTGAAATTAGCAACATTTCTCTTTTGGTCAGAATGGCTGGCCATCCTGAGGTTGCCGTGCCCTGTAAATGTGTACCCTGGGTCACTTGTTTCATCTGAACTAATTCAACTAAACCCTTCCTTGAATTTAGAGTTGAAGTTGAGGAGTGATGCTGACAAGGACAAGCTTTGGCAGAATCCATTCAGTTTCTAAAAGGTTAGACAGGGATGGTTTAGCAAGAAAATGTCCTACAATAGGTGAACAGAGCTGATAAAATCAATGATATTTTTTAAAAGATTTATTTTATTTAAATTGGATTTTTTAAAAAATAAATTAGGTTTTGAAATTTTCTTAAAACAATTAGTAAAAAAGAGCTTAGGTCAAAGATATCATAATGAATACTAATTATACAACTTCTAATTATATTCTATGAATATGGTAACAGATGTTTATGGAGATGGCAGATAACCCGATCAGTCCTGTCCTTCACTGTAGGTGGTGTACAGAAGTGCCTGCTCCCTCTCTTGCTCACTTTCGTGCTCTTTTGCTCTCATTATCTCAGCGTTTCTCCCTCAAAGTATTGCTTCTTTCTAAGTGCAAAGCTAAAGAAGGTCAATGAACAGAGAATTTGGGGAGAGTACATCTGAACAAGGTGAAGGAGGTGAAGTTTGGAGGAGTCTGGATATAAATGCAAGGGATAGAGGAGGGGAATAGGAAGTGAAATCAAAAGTGAACAGAAACTATGCAAGCAGTCCTGACTCCTGAGGAAACTTCTGTAGCATGTATTCTCCATTTTAGAAGGGAAATGCCTAGCACCAGGCCATAAAAGAGACCCCATTTGAGAATATATTATTTCTGTACCTATTGTGGTTGAAACTGCCTACATTTAATTTTTAAAAGAACTTTACATGTTTTGTTAATGTTGTTTGTTTAAGAAGAAAACAAACCAGAATAATAAACAATCTTATCAGCACAATTTAAAAGCCTGTTTGGTGGTGGCTTCTGGCACATGACAAAAATACCATGATTAATTGAACACTTGGTTCATCACAAGTTATTCTGCTGTAGTACTAAAATGACCAAATTATCATCTCATTTTTGATTAAAATTAATCTGAAAACAATTCAGAATAATTGCTTAGTGTGTACCTACCTTCTAATGAAACCTACATATCTGAATATGTATTAAGGTTATATTAAACAATAATGTACTTCTACTAAAAACAATGATTAAATAGAATCTTCCTCACCTTCAGAGATGTGATTTAAATCATGATATAAATCAATTTTAATCATGAAGTATATGAAAACTATTTCCATCTGAACCAGTATTAACATCTCCTCCAACAAAACCCCCAGGCAGCATTAGATCTGGATGAGGGAGACTTGGAGAGCCTGCCTTTAAGCAGGGGGTTGAAATAAATGATTTGTAAGTTGCTTCTATGCCAACATGGCTGCACAAGCATGCCTGGTATACCTACCTACCTCTTATTAAGCACACAAAGTACACCATACATAATTTAGGGAATATAGTATGACACAGAGTCTCAGGAGTATTAGACAGGCAATGAGGGGTGTTGCAAAGGGCAACCAATTCCGCTGAATGTAGAGGCTACCTCTCACAAGGCTCCTTGTTCCACATCTGCATACTGAGAAAGTAACAACTCCTCACCTGGTAGAAGGAGTGAAAACTCCGCTCTCCTGGCTGCTGCACAATCACCCGTGACTGGAGAGAAAAAATGAGGGAGGGCAAAATCATCTTACAAAATACATTTGATCCCCAGCGTATCTTAAGTTTCTCTACAAAGATATTATTAGCAGGATTTTGGATGGCTCAGAATAGAATCCCTGAGTGAGAATCATTTACATAAATTTAAATAAAATTAAAATTTAAGTAAATTCTTACTTAAGCTTTCCAAATTTGAATAACAGATTGGGGCTGCTGCTGGTGTACCACCCACCGTGCTGTCCAGCAACCTTCCTGACCGAGCTGGCGAGCTCCAATTTGGGACTTCATGGCCTCCATGACAACCATGGGGCTGTCTCAGTTTGTCATCGGCCCAAGACATAAAGCAGGACAAACCCTTGATTTGGTTTTTACTCCAAGCTGTGAGGTGAGTAATCTGAAAATGGCAGGTGGAGTGTTAAAGTAACCCCATTGACATGGTCGGACCATTTTCCTGTGAAATTTGAATTTACAGCATTACTTCCCTCCTGCAGGGGTTGAGGCCCCATTCAGATGGTCCACCCCAGGAGACTGATGGAATCCGATGCATTTCTGGGTGCTCTTGGGTATTTTCCAGTAGTGAAAGCTGGTGATCCAACCAAGGCCCTAGTCTCACTGTGGAACAGTAAGATGTGGAGGGCTATCGACTGGATTGCGTCTCAGTGCCCTCTCCAGTGCTGTGGAGCCTGCTCAGCTCCCTGGGGAGCTATGGTCAATGAAACAGGCTGGATGTTGGCTAGAGCACAAATGGCAGAAGACTCAAAGTGAGGATGACCAAGCAAGCTTTAGAGCAAATAAACGTATCTATTGCATAGCAGTGCGGGCAGCAAAGAAGTCTTAGTTGCTGCCTCTATTGAATCAAGCAGCTATCCAGCAGAGCTCTTTTGAGTGGTCCGGGGGGCTGTTAATATTTGCCCCAGCAAATGGGGCCCTGGTCCCCTCTAGAGCCCATTGTAACCATTTGGACATCACTCTTTTAGGCCAAACTCATTTGTCTCCGCAACGAACTTGACATTCATAGAATCATAGAATAGCAGAGTTGGAAGGGGCCTACAAGGCCATTGAGTCCAAACCCCTGCTCAATGCAGAAATCCACCCTAAAGCATCCCTGACTGAGGGTTGTCCAGCTGCCTCTTGAAGGCCTCTAGTGTGGGAGAGACCACAACCTCACCAGGCAACTGATTCCATTGTCGTACTGCTCTAACAGTCAGGAAGTTTTTCCTGATGTCCAGCTATTGCACTAACATTGTTGTTAGTGCAGTTCTAGTTGAGGTGTCTGGTGCCACAGTTTCCCTGATTTGGGGGAATCAACTTCAGTTGCTGCAACTTGATGACATGGACAAGGTATTTGCAGCAATGCAACTGACCATGTGCCCTCTTGATCCTTGCCATTCCTGGCTAATAAAAGCAGCCAGGGGGATATGATCAGGTAGGTGAATACTTTTCTATGGGAAAGGGCAATCCCTGATATCCTTAAGCAGCCAGTGCTGCAGCCACTCCTGAAGAAGGCCACTCTGGACCCAATGGAATTAGACAACTACTGCCCAGTTGCAAAAGCCCTTTCTTAAGGAAAGTACCAGAGTAGGTCACGGCAGAACAACTGCAGGCACTCTGGGAGGATACGGATTATCTAGACCCATTCCAGCCTGAATTTCAACTTGATTAAAGGATTTAATCAGCACTGGTCCTCCTGATGGATGACCTTTATCAAGAGAGGAACAGGGGGAATGCAACGCTGTTAATTCTGCTTGATATCTCATTGACTTTGATACCATTGACCTTGGTATCCTCCTGAACTGACTCCATGGGATGGGCACTGGAGTCACTGTGTTACTGTGGTTCCAGGCCTATCTGTGGGGCCGATTTCAGAGATTAGATAACGATTCCTCAGCCTCTTGGCAATTGAGCTATGGGGTTCTGCAGGCTACCATCTTGTTCCGATGTTGTTTAATATCTATACGAAACACATTGTGGGATTTGCAGGTGGTACATTGTGGGATTTGGAGCAGTGTGGCATCACTATGCTGATGACACACAGCTCTATCTCTCTGTGACATCTGAATCAGGTCATAGAATCATAGAATCATAGAATAGCAGAGTTGGAAGGGGCCTACAAGGCCATCTAGTCCAACCCCCTGCTCAATGCAGGAATCCACCCTAAAGCATCCCTGACAGATGCTTGTCCAGCTGCCTCTTGAAGGCCTCTAGGGTGGGAGAGCCCACAACCTCCATAGGTAATTGATTCCATTGTCGCACTGCTCTAACAGTCAGGAAGTTTTTCCTGATGTCCAGCTGGAATCTGGCTTCCTTTAACTTGAGTCCATTATTCCGTGTCCTGCACTCTAGGAGGATCGAGAAGAGATCCTGGCCCTCCTCCGTGTGACAACCTTTCAAATATTTGAAGAGTGCTATCATGTCTCCCCTCAATCTTCTCTTCTCTAGGCTAAACATGCCCAGTTCTTTCAGTCTCTCTTCACAGGGCTTTGTTTCCAAACCCCTGATCATCCTGGTTGCCCTCCTCTGAACACGCTCCAACTTGTCTGCGTCCTTCTTGAATTGTGCAGCCCAGAACTGGACGCAATACTCTAGATGAGGCCTAACCAGGGCCGAATAGAGAGGAACCAGTACCTCACGTGATTTGGAACCTATACTTCTATTAATGCAGCCCAAACTAGCATTTGCCTTTCTTGCAGCCATATCGCACTGTTGGCTCATATTCAGCTTGCAATCTACAACAATTCCAAGATCCTTCTCGTTTGTCGTATTGCTGAGCCAAATATCCCCAATCTTGTAACTGTGCCTTTGGTTTCTATTTCCTAAATGTAGAACTTGGCATTTATCCCTATTAAATTTCATTCTGTTGTTTTCAGCCCAGCACTCCAGCCTATCAAGATCCCTTTGAAGTTTGTTTCTGTCTTCCAGGGTATTAGCTATCCCACCCAATTTTGTGTCATCTGCAAATTTGATCAGCGTTCCCTGCACCTCCTCGTCCAAATCATTAATAAAAATGTTGAAGAGCACTGGGCCAAGGACTGAGTCCTGCGGTACCCCACTCGTTGCCTCTCCCCAGTTTGAGAAGGTTCCATTGATAAGTATTCTTTGAGTCCGATTCTGTAGCCAGCTGTGGATCCACCTAATAGTTGTTCCATCTAGCCCACTTTGAGCTAGTTTGTTAATCAGAATGTCATGTGGTACTTTGTCAAAAGCTTTTCTGAAGTCAAGATATATGACGTCCACAGCGTTCCCACGGTCCACAAGGGAGGTTACCTTATCAAAAAATGAGATCAAATTTGTCTGACAGGACTTGTTCTTGACAAATCCATGTTGGCTTCTAGTTATCACCGCATTGATTTCAAGGTGTTTACAGATTGACTTCTTTATAATCTGCTCCAGAATTTTCCCAGGGATGGATGTCAGACTGACTGGTCTGTAGTTCCCAGGTTCTTCCTTTTTACCCTTTTTGAAGATAGGGACAACGTTAGCCCTCCTCCAGTCGTCCGGCACCTCACCCGTCTTCCATGATTTTGCAAAGATAATAGACAAAGGTTCTGAGAGTTCTTCCGCTAGCTCCTTCATTACTCTTGGATGCAGTTCATCGGGCCCTGGAGATTTGAACTCATTCAAGGAAATTAGGTGTTCTTTGACCATTTGTTTATCAATCTCTAACTGTAATCCTGCCCCCTCAACTTCTACTTCACTTTTTCCAGGGGGGTCATAGACCCGCTTTTGGGAGAAGACTGAGGCAAAGTAGGAATTGAGCACTTCAGCCTTTTCTTTGTCATCTGTTATCAATTTGCCATCCTCATTAAGCAGTTGAACCACCATTTCTTTCCTCTGTCTTTTACTACTCACATATCTGAAGAAAGCCTTTTTATTGCTTTTAGCATCCCTCGCTAATCTCAGCTCATTCTGAGCTTTAGCCTTCCTGACGCCATTTCGGCACTTCTGCGCCACTTGTCTGTACTCTTCTTTTGTAGCCTGGCCTTCCTTCCACTTCCTATATGTATCCCTTTTTGTTTTCAGGTCATCTCTAAGCTTTTTGTGGAGCCACATTGGTTTCCTCTGTTGTCTTCTATCTTTTCTCCTTGTTGGAATTGTTTGTAACTGTGCCTTTAAAATTTCCTTTTTTAAATACTCCCACCCATCCTGCACTCCTTTTCTCATTAGGCTCATTTGCCATGGGACCTTACTTATCATAGTTCTGAGTTTATTAAAATCAGCTTTGCTAAAATCCAGAGTACGTGTATGGCTACACTCAACTTTTGTCTCCTTCATAATCAAGAATTCAAGTATGATGTGGTCACTTTCCCCCAGAGTTCCCGTAACTGCCACTTTATCCACTAAGTCATCCCTATTGGTCAATATCAAGTCAAGGATTGCCGATCCTCTAGTTCCTTCCTCCACTTTCTGTAGGAGAAAGTTATCACCCACAAATGTCAGGAATTTCTTGGAGGGGCCACTTTTGGCAGTATTGGTCTCCCAACAGATATCAGGGTAATTGAAGTCCCCCATCACTACTACATCACACTTCCTTGAAACACTGGCAATTTGTTTCTCAAAAGTTTCGTCCTCGTCTTCTCCTTGATTGGGTGGTCGGTAGTAGACTCAGATTATCATGTTCTTTTTATTCCTTGCCCCATTTATTTTAATCCAGATGCTCTCGATGGGGCTCCCAGTCTGATCCGCCTGTATTTCTGTGCAGGGATAGGTATTTTTAACATATAGTGCAACTCCACCTCCCTTTCTATTTCTTCTGTTCTTTTTGAACAAGTTATATCCTTCAATTGCTATATTCCAGTCATGGGAGTCATCCCACCAAGTTTCAGTTATACCTATCAAGTCATATTTGCCTTCATGTAATAAGAGTTCAAGTTCGTTCTGTTTGTTTCCCATGCTCTGGGCATTAGTATATAGGCATCGAAGACCATGTGTTTTATAGTCTGGCTTTGTTCCTACATTGTTGCGGACACTATTTTGGGGCACTATTGGAGCTGTTCTCTGTACTGTGGTGCCTTGGCCTTCATCCATTGTTGCCTTGAAATTTACGTCTCCCGCCCCTGTAAGATTCAGTTTAAAGCCCTCCTGATCAAGTTCTTCATGCTGTGGCCAAAGCTGTGCAAGTCCTCAATCAGTGCCTAAACTCAGTAATGGGCTGGATGTGGGCCAATAAACTGAAATTTGCAAGACAGAAGCCCTGTGGGTGAGTGCTTCCTGTGTCTGGGAGATAGGGTCATTGACTGTTATGAATGGGATTGCACTCCCTCTGAAAGATCAGGTTCATAGACTGGTGGTACTCTAAGATCCATCACTGTTGCTAGAGCCCCAAGTAGCCATGGCGGTTCAGGGTGCCTTTTACTAGCTTCAGCTGGTTTGCCAGCTACAGCCTCTCCTGGACAGAGATCACTTGCCTATAATGGTGCAGGTGCTAGTAACTGCAATACAAGATTATTGCAATGCATTCTATGTGGGGCTACCCTTAAGGCTGCTCCAGAAGCCGCAACCAGTACAGAACATAGCAGCTTGGCTGTTGTCAGGAGCTTCCCCTTTTCAGCATGTAACTCCTTTGCTGAGGGAACTGCACTGGCTGTTGATTCTCCTTGATCTCTCAGTGGCTTTTGATACCATCGACCATGATATCCTTCTGGGATGACTGGCTGAGTTGTGAGTGGGAGGTACTGCATTGCAGTGGTTCTGCTCTTAGAAGGTGGTGTTTGGGGAACTTTGCTCAGCCCCGTAGATTCTCCAGTATAGGGTTCTGCAGGGGTCAGTCTTGTCCCCCATGCTGTTCAACATCTACATGAAATCGTTGAGTGTGGTCATCCAGAGTACTGGAGTGCATTGTCATCAGTACATTGATGACACACAGCTCTATTTCTCCTTTTCATTTTCATCAGGTGAAGCTGTGGATGTGCTGAACCGGTGCCTGGCTGCGACAATGGACTGGATGAGGGCTAATAAACTGAAACTCAATCTAGACAAGACTGAGATGCTGCTAGTGGGTGGTTCTTCTGACCGGATAGTGGGTGTTCAACCTGTTCTGGATGGGTTTGCACTCCCTCTGAAGGAGCAGGTTTGTAGCTTGGGCGTTCTCCTAGAACCATCTCTGTTCCTTGAGGCTCAGGTGGCCTCGGTGGCACAGAGTGCCTTCTACCAACTTCGGTTGGTGGCCCAGCTACCTAGCTTCAGTTGTCCATGCTCTGTTAACCTCCAAATTAGATTACAGCTCTATCTGGGGTTGCCTTTGAAGATAGTTCGAAAGCTGCAGCTTGTACAAAATGCAGTGGCCAGATTGTTAACTGGAACCAGAAGGTTTGAACATATGAGAATGATTCTGGCCCGCTTGCATTGGCTGCCTATACATTTCCGAGCCCAATTCAAGATGCTGGTTTTAACCTATAAAGCCCTACATGGCTTAGGACTACAATACCTGATGGAACGTCTCTCCCGACATGAACCTACCCATACACTACGCACAACATTTAAGGTCCTCCTCCAAGTGCCTACTCTGAGGGAAGCTCAGAGGATGGCAACAAGGGAGAGGGACTTTTCAGTGGTGGCCCCCCAATTATGGAATGATCTCCCCAACGAGGCTCACCTGGCACCAACATTGTTATTTTTTCGGTGCCAGGTTAAGACTTTTCTCTTCTCCCAGGCAGTTAACAACATATGCTAAGGTGTTTTTTTTAACTGACCCCAGAATAGTTGTTTTAAATGGATATTGCTGTTTATGCTTTTGGTGGTTTTAAATTTCTGTATATTTATTTTTAATGTTCACTGTTTTTAACTTTTGTAAACCACCCAGACAGGTTCAGCTATGGGGTGGTATATAAATATAATAAATAAATAAATAAATAAAATAGTGGTGGGATACGAAGAGATCCAGTGCTATTTAGCAGAATACAGTGATACTGATAGACCCAGGGAGAGCTTTCATCTCTCTGATGAATGTAATGTGCCACGGGTTAAAAGATGGCTTCTCTGCCAAAGGGTGGCTACAGGTGGCTATTGTTGGATCCTGGATTGGATCTAGTTTTACTTTTACCACTGTTTTACAAGTGCCTGGACGCCTGAAGAAATATGAAGAAGTCAGCAGAAATGTTTTTTCTAAATGTCAAGGCCTCAGCTGGACAATTACTGAATTATTGTCTGGAGATGTTTTTCAATTAGTCAAATAGTGATTCCCATGACTACAGTTTTTCTCTATATAAATGTCTGTGTTTTGTGTCCATTTTGATTATCCACTCCATCTGTAATGCTGCTGCTGTGTAGACTATTATGAATGTTTGTAAGTATGTGTGATGCTGTAACTAAGTTATTCAACTGCCAGTAAAAGGCTTTGTTTTTAACTAAGTAAAGGATCCTGAGCCTCATTTGTGTCTTTGCTGTGTTCTACGCTGAGAGCCGCTGCTAATTCTGCTTATCTCTGGAGTAGAGTTTAACTTCCAACAGGTTATGGGCCCAGAACCCAGAACCCAGAGACCCAGAGTCAGAGTTTTCTCTCAGCAAGGACCAGTGGGACCAGTGGATGGAACCTGCTAATTCTGCTTATCTCTGGAATAGAGTTTAACTTCCAACAGCTACATGCCAGATTTGCATTCCTTAATGGTGGACATCATATGCTAGCAGACGAAGGAAAAAACTTTCAACCATTAGAGCATCGAATGTAACCTATGACTCATTGAGATTGTGCACCTTAACTTGAAAATTGAATGTAACATAACTTGCTAATCCAGAACTGACCAATGGAAAGGTTAGAAAGAGACTAACACCCTCTTGTAGGGTACTAACATTGACTGCCGTCTGCTGATTGTCATTCGCAGCCTATATCTCCAGGTGAGATGTAACAGTGCTGGTCTAATGTCCTGGTCTATCACTACTACAATAGGGTTGAAACAGGGCTGTGTTTTAGCTCCCACTCTGTTTAATTTTTACATTAATTCCCTGGTGGAATGTCTAGCAGAGCAAAGAGCACAACCACCTAGAATCTTAAACAGACCCTTATCGATTTTGCTCTATGCGGACGATGTGGTGCTGTTGTCATTGACCAAATCAGGTTTGAGGAGATTGCTGAGGGCCTTGAAGGTGAAAGTGAACTACTGCAGATCAATTATGACAAAACAAAGGTTGTAGTTTTTTTTCCAGAAGAAGACTAAAATATAAATGGCAACTAAATGAACACCAAATCGAACAGGTGGCTTCGTATAAATATCTGGGAATAATATTTCATTCATCAGGAACGTGGAGGGTTCAATCTAAAACTGCCATCGCTAATGTGCAGAGGAGCATTAAGGCACTCCTCTCCTTTTTCTACAACAAAGGTGGGCAGCATATTCCCTCTGTTTATTTTTTGCTCCTCCTGGCAACAAAGCTTACTCTTATCCCAGGAACTCTCATCAGTTTTCTACTATGAATCCAGATGTACTCAATATGGTCAACTTTTCACTTTCATTAAAACAACAACAACCCTAAAATCCCCACTTTATGCATGAAAGTCCTCAGAAGTCTACATGGCAAATCAACTTACCTTTTCCAGCAAGTAATTATTGATGTGCCCACCTATTGGGTCTCCTTTAAAATCAAAGTTGATATCCATATATTTCCCAAATCGGCTGGAGTTATCATTGCGGTTGGTTTTGGCATTGCCAAAGGCCTCCAGAATACAGTTGGATTTCAGCAACATGTTCTTCACCCTTTAGAGAGCAGACAAGCACAAAAAAGCAAAGAAACAGGAAACCGGTTGTAGATGCTATGTATTTCTAACCATGTATAAGAACATGCTTTTTATGCAAGCAGCAAAATGGCCACACTAGGTATTTGCAGGATTAAGTAGGCATCGTGCATGCTCCCAAAATGCTGCTCATCAAAAAACTATCCCCAAGCACATAATTTAAATTGAGTACTGTAGGATACATCATTCTTTGTCTGCAACTATAGGCTGGTCCATTACAAATGTTTAGAAGATAAATACAAAAATAGTCTGATCAGTTCCATTATTAAAATGATAAAAGCTCCATCCCTCTCCCAACAAAAACAAAGTAGGACTCTCAGGCCTTGGTAGGCATCTGAGGGCTGGGAAATGCATAGCCACCATAGAGGCTATGCATATACCCTTGCTGCCATATACCCTTGCTGCCCAAACATGATATATTGATAGTACCATTTAGAAGATGCTCTTGGCCAATGGTAGAGATTGTAATAGGACACAGAGAAAGCAACCATGTCTCATACGCATAGGGCTCAAGACACTTTAAAACTAGCATTTTGAACTGTGCTTGCATACCAATAAATTAGGTAAGGGCAACAGTGCCCTGGGCTATCAGCATCACCCTAGTAAATCCAGCAGCAAGCTATTGCTGAAGCTTACAGATCATTATTCAAGGACAGTTTTATACACCATATTACATTCCAAATGTGTTAGCATTTGTCTCTCTCTCCAAGATGCCTTTTACCTTTCAACCTCAGCTCTCTGGCTTGGATTAGTAATGGCAGCAATGTACTGCATGATGTATTTGCTTGCTTCTGTTTTGCCTGCCCCACTCTCACCTGAGGACACACAGCAGAGAGGCATCATAAGCTACACATAAACCAACATGTTGCTGTAGCTATAAATAGGAGATGGATATTGAGCATCCAATACACATGGCGCTACAGACACTTGCAGTTTGCATTATCTCTCATTTCTTGCCTTTTTATTTTTTAAAGCAAGCTTGATGTTAATAACATACTTTCTGTGTCTACAGTCTCAAGTTCAATTTCTGGTTGAAATGCAACAGCTGGCAGAACTAGGCAAGAGCTTTATCTGAAATTCTAGAAAGTTGCTGCCAGTAAGTGGTAGGCTGTAGACTGTTAAGTTAAACAGAAAAGAAAAAAGAATTAGAGAAATAATTGAAAAAGGAACATACTACTTGTGGTATGTAATTCATCCCACTTTTGCCTGATAAACAAGTTTTGCAGGTTGAGTTTTGTTTCAAAAAACCCTGCAAAACGCATTTGACAGGGGCAGAAAAAATAAAACATGTGTGTGTGAGCCATGGGTAATGAACTCTGTCTCAAACAATTTCCAGCTCTTAAAAACATCTTATAACAAGACCTCTTCCCCACTAAAGTAACTGATTTCACACATTATTTTTCTCTCCAACTATTTTCATCCCCGAGCCCCCAAAATAGATGGAAATCTATGGCTCAACTACTTCAACCCATCACTAGAAGAAACAGCACAACTGCAGCCATGTTAACTGTGCTGTAAGTTTGAAACAGACGGAGTATTCCTCAAGTGCAGCAGGTTCCCCCAACACACCTGATATTACAATGCATGTGTCCTTCGATCGTCTCTTCATGGCCTTGTATGCAGCATCTGCAATGGCGAAAAGATGAGGGGGCCTCTCATACAGCTCCCGCCCTTTGTACTGCTCAATCATGTCACGTCCATAGATATTTAAGTTCTTGTAAGGGTTTACAGAAACTACCACTTCCCCAATAAACGTATAGATCCGTCCCTTTTCAAACCTAGGCAGGGTTAGATAAAGGAGAAAAACAATGGAGAAGGAGAAGAGGATTTTTTTAAAAGGCAGTTAACTCTGAACAGTGTATATGAAAGCTTCTGTATTTCACTCGAAGAACAAAAATATTTCACAGACTAACTGAAAGGTAATAATCTTTTAAGGAAAGTCAAGCTGGATCAGACCAAGGGTCCATCTAATCCAGTGCTCGACTCTCACAGTGGCCAACCAGTTGTCCACCAGGAACCCACAAGCAGAACACGAGTGCAGCAGCACTCTCCCACCATGTTCCCCAGCAACTGGTGGATATAGGCATACTGCCTCTGATACTGGAGGTAGTACGTAGCCATCAGGACTAGTATATTTAGTACATCAAGTACTATACACTGTATATGCCTATGCCTCCACGTTTCCATGAAATCACAGAAGCAGAATTAGCAATCCAGAGATTTATTTATTTAGTTAGTTATTAATTAATTACATTTCTATACCGCCCAATAGCCGGAGCTCTATTCCGCTTTCATTTTATAGGAAAAGTTTTTAGCCCTCATTACAGTTCCCGTGTCAGGCAGCAGAACCAGAGGAGCAGTGACTTGCACGCTCCTCCTCCGCCATCAGCACCACCAGGAGCTCCTTCCCCTCGCCACCTTGATAGAGCAAGGCAGCACTGCAGTGGGTATTCTGGAGAGCTCTGCTGACCATACACTCCTGCTGAGGCAAATGCTGCAGCAGGCGAAGAACTGGCAGGACTGTCTGGAACAGCTGCCAACCCAGTCTCACCCTGTGGAGACCTTCGGAGCAAACTAGAGAGAGGGTGGAGGTGCTCTACAGAGCAGCCGCCCGTCCCCTGTCTAACTCTGAGGATCCCACCAGAGCAAGACAGAGAGTGGGTAGGCGGGCTCTCTGGAGAGCTCCACTGGCTGCCCAGATGGTCATGCCCCCTTCCTCTTGGAGCATCCTCTTTTCCCCAATCACCAATCGTTTGGTGGTTTCCTAGGTTTTGTGAAGTATTTTCCCCATTTTACAAGGTTGAAATGCCTCTCCTTAATGCTTATTGATTGGCAGTAAGAGCTTTAAGCTTAAATATTCATTCATAGAAGCTTACAGGGATCAATAGACAGTCCCTGCCCTTTGGCTCACAATCTAAAAAGACAGGAGACACAAAGAAAGGGAGGGTGGAGCCGGGGTGGGTGGGGGGAAGCATAATGCTGCTGCTTGATTCAGTTGCCCATCTGGATGGGATTCTATCCATGGAACTCAGGTTTGCATTGATTCTTTTGTCCTTCTGGGCTGCCTTGTTCCTCTTTTGTTCTTCTCTTCTGCAGTTTCTCTTCTTTTGAGTTGAAATCTAATCTATTTCATCTCCTATCCACTCAGGGCAACATGTTTCCTTAATTGTTTTTAGAATGTTTATTTACCACTTCCCATTTTAAAAATTCTGACAACAAATTATAAAACAACACATCAATTATAAAAGCACAACAACATTTACAGAAGTTAATGGTTGGAATACACCATGGTAAACAAGTACGTTTTCAATAACTGTTAAAAGAACATGATCGCTGGCACCTGACAAATTGCAAACTAGAGAGAGGGCGGAAGGAGGGGCCACCACAGAGAAGGCCCATTGCTGTGCTGCTACTAGATAGGACTCCGCAGGATAGCCTGGAGAGACGATCTTTCAGGAATATTTATTATTTATTTATTTATTTATTACATTTTTATACCGCCCAATAGCCGAAGCTCTCTGGGCGGTTCACAAAAATTAAAACCACAGAAAAACACCAACAGGTTAAAACACAATTACGAAATACAGTATAAAAAGCACAACCAGGATAAAACCACACAGCAAAGTTGATATAAGATTAAAATACAGAGTTAAAACAGTAAAATTTAAATTTAAGTTAAAATTAAGTGTTAAAATACTGAGTGAATAAAAAGGTCTTCAGCTGGCGACGAAAGCAGTACAGTGTAGGCGCCAGGCGGACCTCTCTGGGGAGCTCGTTCCACAACCGGGGTGCCACAGCGGAGAAAGGAAGGAATGAACACTAATAAGAAGAGTTTGCCAGTATTGTTGATTTCAGGTAGGTTACCCAGTGTAATACTTTTAGTACAGTTTCAAATTCTTGGAATTGACACATTCCAAGTATCTCCTCTGCTTAACTTTTGTACGTTTTCTGTGTGGAAAGCTATTTAGAATTAGAAAGAACAGCATCCAAGTCCCCTCAAATCCCTACCAGGGATGGATACTTCATAATCCAGTCCCCACAATATACCCCCGTAAAAAATTTGAGGCCCAGAGATTTTCTCTGCTGATATATGATCTTGAGGTATTAGATTAACATAATTTCTTGGGTAGACATTCTGATTCTTGCGTGAAACTTTTTTAGGGGCTATTTTCAAAATGGCGGACAATTTTCTTTAGGTCACTAGTTTTCATCAACTACAGAAGTAACTACCTTGTGTTTGGTATCAAATTATAGGTTTTCAGGGTCAAGGAGTTCAAAGAATATGTTATTTTAATTGTCAGAGTACTCCTTCTGCCATATTCCACAATGGCGCTGAAATGTCTCATTTTCTCAACAAATCCGCATACAAATGTAATTTTGGCTTTAAGCTATAGGTTTTTTGGGTTGAGCAGGTCAACAATGACATTAATTTTGATGGAAAGACAGTCCTTCCACCATTTTAAAAAATGGCACCCAAGCTTCTATTGATATATGCAATCAGTCATTTTTCTATCTTGTCCAGAAGAATTCACTGATCTGTATCCCATGATGGGCATGTTCCATATGACAAAAGTAGCATTAAGGTGTGCAAGAAAATTCATAAGTGGAACTGGCATGGATGATGCCCTTACTGAAGCAGAAATTTTTAGCAGTAAAACTATCCAGTCAGTCCTGAATGGAAGTCATTATATTCGGTCTTTCCAAGGTATGATAATAATATCAGAGGCAATAAAAACATTAAAGTGGAATCTCCTTTTGGTGCAGAGAGGACAAATCAGTATTTTTAGAAGTCATTCAGGAGGTAACAGAGCAAAATAAATCTTGCAAAATGTTTGATGCACTAAGTGGGAAAGTTGTATATCTGAGAACCAAGTTTGAAGCTTTTGTTAAAGAATGTGGAGAAAAATCTGAACTGTGTAGGTACAGGGAAATCTTCCACGAGATAGTTTCACTAGTGAAAAACTTGATTGTTGCTGATTGTGATGGTAACTGGAATCTTCATGTTGACACTGTTGAGTCTTTACATCTCATTTTTCTGAATTTGACTGCATCAATTACCTACAGTATGGCAGCTGGTACCCGGAGAGAGTAAAGAAACTGGAGCATGAGAACCCCCTTCCTTTACCCAAAATTCATTGAAGGACATTTTGTTATGAAGGATAAAGATGGGAGGTTCAGTGCTGTAGCACCTGACTTGAAGTTGGAGCAAACCATTCAAAGATCCCAGAAAAGTTCAAAAGGTATTGTCGGGCCTTCATGTCTTGATGTCTTAAAGACATGGTTCACACTTGCATCAGCACCTCAAGCAGGGGAGATTTAAATCAAAAAATAAAAAGCTGTCAGACACAATCTCTAAAGTAAAGCTACCATCTTTTGCTCCAAAAAGCATCACAGAGCCTACCACTAAGAAAGTAATTGCTCAAGCACACAGAAATATGGAAATTGTGAAAGAAAGGGGAGAATCAATAGAGAAAATTATGGAGCATGATGTACTGCCAACAAACATGCTGTCCTACAAAACCAGCAAAACACATTCTCATAGCACGGCTTCAGAAGCATCTCTCCCCTGAAGATTTTGAATTCAATGCATATTCACCATTGAAAACCACTGTTGTAGTTGACTTTATGTCCGAAGTACGAATGGTTAAGATGTCAGCAATGAAGAACTTTGGAGAGGTTGTTAACAACATAGTGAAGGAATCAACATCTGTATGTTGTTTTCAGGAACTTCATTTTGTTTTCGACAGCTATTGCAGCTCTCAGGAAAGGAATGTGAGAGGATAAGAAGAGAATCTACCAGTGGTACTGTAGTAGGGTGACCATATGAAAAGGAGGACAGGGCTCCTGTATCTTTAAAGTTGTATAGAAAAGGGAATTTCAGCAAGTGTCATTTGAATGCATGTAGCACTTGGTGAAATTTTGTCTTCATCATAACAGTTAAAACTGCAGGAGTCCTGCCTTCTTGGCCAGATACAAAAGAGAGGAGGGCACCTGCAGCTTTAACTATTGTGATGAAGAGGGAATTTCACCAGATGCGATATGCATACAAATGACACCTGCTGAAAATCCCTTTTCTCTACAACTGTTAAAGATACAAGAGACCTGTCCTCCTTTTCATATGGTCACCCTATACAGTAGATCTGGGTGTAATTGAAAGCAATATACCAATACCTGTTCAGCTTGAAAAATTCTGGTCATCTACCTCAAACAATACAAATCTGCAGAAGCTAGCATGAACAAAATTGCAAGAGGAAGCAGCAAAAGCTATACTTCCACTGATATCTAGTGGTTCAGTTGTTGATGATGAGCTGGAACCTGCTGTTCTATTCACAAGAGAAGGGACTCATGTTCTTGAACAACTAATGAATAGATTGGAAGAGGCTGACCTTAGAATTGTTCCACATGTAGACTGGGCAGTTCGCAGCAGTACAGAGACAGTTGTGCTTTTGAATGATACTGATGTCATCGTCTTGCTTCTTCGATTTATGTCCAATTGGGTTTCCAAAGGTATGTCTCAGTTATGGGTATGTTTTGGAACAGGGGAAAATGATCACTTCATTCCAGTTCATGAACTCTTCAAAAAGTTAGGTCCACAGATGTCAAGAGTAGTCATAAAGGCTCATATTCTAACAGGAGATTATGAAATGAGCAAAATCAGGACAAAAGTTAGAGCTCTAAGTGTCGAACCAACAAAATATCTTACTAAATTTGGGGAAACACCTGATGACTGTCATTTTGAGGACGTGGAGAAGTACCTTGTACACAACTGGAAATCTCACTCAAAATGTGACATTTTTGAAAGTCTGTGTTTCAGTGAAGATAAAAGATCTGGACCAATCAGTGAGCTTCTTCCCACATCATGCTCCATAAGAGGGCATATCACAAGAGCATTTTATATGGTAAGAAGATGTATGTGCCTCTTAGAGAGTGTTCATCCAGAAATAGGACGATGTGGTTACATTTGGGAAAATGATAATGATGTCCTACGATCAAAAAAGTTCTTGAATTTCCTGCCAAGTGAACTTTTATGTGTATGTAACTGTAAGGTTTGTGGTACAATGAGTTGCCCATGTCGAAACACAGTGGTCAAATACACAAATTTCTGTAAATGTTTTGGGGGAAATTGCAAAAACACTTATGTTAAACTGCTTTAATATTTCTATATAAATGTGTGTGTTTTTTCTGTTTTAGCAAGTTTTTAGATACAATTGTAGCACTTGCTGAGTATACAAAATAAAATATATTAAAATTTCATTCCTTTTTTTAAATGAATGATGCAATAAACCATAATGTTTTAGCATACATCATGAAAAATTAACCATATAAGCTAATATTATATGGCCTATTACATGGCCTATTATAGGTATAAAAGTTTGGGTGCTATTTTAGAACTTTTTAGAAAAAGTTCTAAAAAGTTTTAGAACTTTTGGGTATAAAAGTTCTAAAAATGGTGGAAGGACTGTCTTTCCATCAAAATTAATGTCATTGTTGACCTGCTCAACCCAAAAAAACTATAGTTTAAAGCCAAAATTACATTTGTATGTGGATTTGTTGAGAAAATGAGACATTTTAGCACCATCGTGGAATATGGCAGAAGGAGTACTCTGATAATTAAAATAACATATTCTTTGAACTCCTTGACCCTGAAAACCTATAATTTGATACCAAACACGGTAGTTACTTCTGTGGTTGACGAAAGCTAGTGACCTAAAGAAAATTGTTCGCCATTTTGAAAATAGCCCCTAAAAAAGTTTTGTGCAAGAATCAGAATGTCTACCCAAATTATTATGTTAATCCAACACCTCAACATCATATCTCAGCAGAGAAAATCTCTAGACCGCAATTTTTTTTTACGGAGGTATATTGTGGGGACAGGATTATTAGGCTGTTTCAGAGACTTTGAAGCAGCTACCATATCATTGGAGGTCTTCTAAGGCCAGAGAGAAGCCCTAAGTCAAAGGATGGCATGCTTTGCTTGCTGAAGCACAAGCAGTGGAGATTCAACCTTTTCAGACTATTCCAAGGGAAAGATTATGGCCATCCAAACTTGGAAGCTTAGCCCCACTATTTCAGCACTTTTTAGAAGAAGTCGGATACAGATGATCATGATGATGATGATGATGATCATGATGTGAAAAGAATGTGAGAAGACAGGAGACGAGAATTTGAGGCATGACATAGCAAGGGAGATTTTTAAAAATAAATATAAGAAAAATGTTATGAAGAGGTGAAGCATCAAGACTAGGCAGCAGCATATCCTCTGCCATGTAGCTAAAAATTCTACCTTACCAGAGAGCCAAAGAGCTGTCCAGGGCATCAGAGAGTAAGATACTGACCTGGTTCACATGATCACTGCAGCCCACAGTGGCTTCTCTAAGCCATGGTAGGTTGTGGAACCCATGGTTTTTCATTTTTGTGAACCGCCCAGAGAGCTCCGGCTATTGGGCGGTATAGAAATGTAATAAATAAAGAAATGGGCAGCAGGTTGCCAATTTACACCCAAACCATGGCATCTTGTGTCATCTGAACCAGTTAAGAGCGGCTTTTGGGGAGGTTAGCAAACCACTCCACAACCATGAAACAGGCCATGGGTTCTGGGTGGTTTGTTAACCATCCCAGCAAGCCACTCTTGCCAGAATCGGACACCATGAGAAGCTGCGTCCAACAAGATTAATTAGGGAAATCAGTCAGGGGTGATTAACAAGTCACCATAGTTTATTAACTATCCTTGTGTTGTGTGAACCAGGCCATTCTGTATAACAGCGGAACTGTCCAAGAGAATAAGGTGTTGCTTCAGCAGTGGCTAGGCTCATATTGAGGAGCTTTATAGCTGGCTTTGCTTTCCCACCCTTTCTTCTTGTACCACCAGGGCTCTGATCTGGAGCACTGGAAAAATCTGACTTCCTCTTCATGAGTAGGGCTCAGAAATGCAAGGCCTCAGGCTGCCAGGCAGACACTGTCTTCTTCTTCTTCTTCTTCTTCTTATTATTATTATTATTATTATTATTATTATTATTATTATTATTATTATTATTATTTGCATTTATATCCCACCTTTTTCCTCCAAAGAACCCAAGGCAGCATACATAATCCTCCTCCTCTCCATTTTTTCCTCACAACAACAACCCTGAGAGTCTGTGACTGGCCGAAAGTCACCCAGTGGGTTTCCATGGCCAAGTGGGGACTAGAACCCAGATGTCCTGACTCCCAATCCAACACTTTAGCCACTACACCACACTGGCTCTTCAGTCCTTGGCTTCCACTCAGACACATCACCACCTATACTTTTGGGATCCTGGTGTGTGTGTGTGTGTGTGTGTGTGTGTGTGTGTGTGTGTGTGTGATTTTGGCAGGTCTGGAGCTGGACATGAATCCAGTTGGAGTATATTGGTTCACCTGAACCTGACAGTTTCCTCAAGCAGGCTATTTTCTTATGTGGTGGTCTTGGCAGAGCGGTATCAGTATCTGTTGACTCCCCTTGAACTCCATAAATACTAGGATCAGGAGTAGGCTCCTCCTCTTCCTCCAAGGTCTTGTTTAATTCTGGGCTGTCCTGCCTGGAAGGTGGTGGGACCTGACATGACCCAAAAGGAATTGAGGAAAAGAGGTGTTCTTCTTTCTCTCAAGACACAGATTGCTCTCAAGACACAGACGCATGGCACAGATTTCCCTGCTCAAGGGCAGCAGCTAAAATGATCTTGGAAGTTCTATAAATTTCTGTAATGCTCCTCTACACAGGCACAGAATCCATATGTGTGGCTGTACAGAGAGTATAAAGTATGAATGCTACCATTTAAAGATCTACTCCTTACATCTGTTTTCAAGTTTCAGAACGCTGCTCTAAAAGCTTATTTGCTGAGCAGCCTTCTCTGCTTTACTTACACTAGCTTTCTTTTCCAGCTTCTGCAACTTGCTAATGGCTCTTCACCACTAGATGGGACTAGTATACTTTCTAACTCACTCTACAGGACTTGATGGCTGACTGAACAACACTTCGCTCTTTTCAAGCACTATGCCACGACCTTAACCACACAGCAGGATATGACAAATCCTTTTCCATTGCTCAAAGTGATTGCACAAACTTCAAAGTGATCTTGATAGGCTGGAGTGCTGGGCTGAAAACAACAGAATGAAATTTAATAGGGATAAATGCCAAGTTCTACATTTAGGGAATAGAAACCAAATGCACAGTTACAAGATGGGGGACACCAGGCTCAGCAATACTACAAACGAGAAAGATCTTGGAATTGTTGTAGATGGCAAGCTGAATATGAGCCAATAGTGCAATATGGCTGCAAGAAAGGCAAATGCTGTTTTGTGCTGCATTAATAGAAGTATAGCTTCCAAATAATAGAAGTATAGGTTCCAAATCACGTGAGGTACTGGTTCCTCTCTATTCGGCCCTGGTTAGGCCTCATCTAGAGTATTGTGTCCAGTTCTGGGCTCCACAATTCAAGAAGGACGCAGACAAGCTGGAGCGTGTTCAGAAGAGGGCAACCAGGATGATCAGGGGTCTGGAAACAAAGCCCTATGAAGAGAGACTGAAAGAACTGGGCATGTTTCGCCTGGAGAAGAGAAGACTGAGGAGAGACATGATAGCACTCTTCAAATACTTAAAAGGTTGTCATACAGCGGAGGGCCAGGATCTCTTCTCGATCCTCCCAGAGTGCAGGACACGGAATAACGGGCTCAAGTTAAAGGAAGCCAGATTCCGGCTGGACATCAGGAAAAACTTCCTGACTGTTAGAGCAGTGCAACGGTGGAATCAGCTACCTAGGGAGGTTGTGGGCTCTCCCACACTAGAGGCATTCAAGAGGCAGCTGGACAACCCTCTGTCAGGGATGCTTTAGGGTGGATTCCTGCATTGAGCAGGGGGTTGGACTCGATGGCCTTGTAGGCCCCTTCCAACTCTGCTATTCTATGATTCTATGATTCTATGCTCCACTTGAAAAACGAATTCCAAACCAAGTGTGTAGCAGTGATCACAAGTCACTCCATGCCCAGGTGTCGCTGTCTGTGTTTCTAAGGTAGCTCAGTAGTGTCACACAGCAGAGGCTTCTATAAGAGTTCAAAGTATCCTTAGTTTTATCAGCTACTGTGTAAAATCCAGATTTATTTATTTCATTCATTTATTTATTACATTTCTATACCACCCAATAGCCGGAGCTCTCTGGGCGGTTCACAAAAATTTAAAAAAAAATTAAAGTCTAAAACAACAGTATAAAACCATAATATAAAATACAATATAAAAGCTCAACCAGATAAAAACAGCAGCAATGCAAAATTACAAATTTAAAACACCAAGTTAAAATTTATTTATAGACTGTTAAAATGCTGGGAGAATAAAAAGGTCTTCACCTGGCGTCTAAAAGCATATAATGTAGGTGCCAAGCGAACCTCCTTAGGGAGCTCATTCCACAGCCGGGGTGCCACAGAAGAGAAGGCCCTCCTCCTGGTAGCCACCTGCCTCACTTCCTTTGGCAGGGGCTCACGGAGAAGGACCCCTGAGGATGACCTTTGGGTCCGGGCAGGTACATATGGGAGGAGGCTTCCTTCAGATAACCTGGCCCCAAGCCGTTTAGGGCTTTAAATGTTAATACCAGCACTTTGAATCGGGCCCGGACCTGGACTGGCAGCCAATGAAGCTGGAAAAGGACTGGCGTAATGTGGTCTCGTTGGCTGTTAGTAAACATGCTGCCCTGTTTTGTACCAGCTGATGCTTCCGGACTGTTTTCAAAGGCAGCCCCATGTATAACGCATTGCAGTAATCCAAACGAGAGGTTATCAGAGCATGGATAACTGTAGCTACGCTATCTCTGTCCAGATAAAGGCACAGCTGGTATATCAGCCTGAGCTGATAAAAGGTGCTCTTTGCCACTGAGTTTACCTGTGCCTCAAGTGACAGTTCTGGATCCAAGAGCACCCCCAAACTAGGGACCCGATCCTTCAGGGGGAGTGCAACCCCGTCCAGGACAGGGCAAACATCACCTCGCCCTGCAGCTTGGATGCAGCAAGAAACTCCAACTGTCCTTAGTCAACTGTAGAGTACCGCACCCTTCTGCTAAGCTCTCAAGGAGGTTGGCAGCTGCTTTATCATTCACAGTTTAAGGAATTCTTGACTTCTTCTTTCACTGCAAACGAAAGTAATGTGAGGGATGAGGAAGAGAACAAATTCCAGTCTCACTTATTGTGAATTGTTTGATATACAACCTATGTACTGAAAGCAATTCCTTTGTACCAGGTGGAAGAGTTAAATATTACTAACTTGCTTCCAAAGGCAAAGTTCAGGCTTTGATGGAGCTTTACTATCCCAGAAGCGTTTCAATGCCTCCACCATATACCTTGATCTCATTTTCACTTCTGCTTATGAAGTATGCATACATGCATGAAATGTTAATGGATTTACAAGTGAAAACCAAAGAGACCTACACCCTTTTTAAGGGCTGCCAATTTTACAAAGCAGGAAATGCCGTTCAGTGTGCATTTGGTGCCCCTCCTTTCCTGTATGGTTGGAGCAGCAAGGGCAGAGCAAGGATGAGTGATTTTATCATTCAAAATTCTTAAACAGGGCAAATTCTCCTTTGAGGGGAGACAAGAAGGGGAGCATAATATACATTTAATTGTAGGATTGTTGTAGTCAGAACTTTATTGGCCTGACTGAAAATTCATCCTTCTGGCCTATTACCAGAATATACATACATGCAGCTTAACAGCTGGTGTACAAAATGAGGCTTATTCAACTTTTATAACAATAGAAAAAATGGGAGGATTGAGAAATATTGCAGAAAAAACAGGGCTTGGCAATAATCAGAGGAAAGAGGTTGGGGCGGAGGAGTATTGTTCGTTGTCACTGTTATTTAAAAGCATCAGCACTGTCACCCTTCCGGACAGGAGTGGGCACCCACTGACTCTAAAATAATGTTTTTGTTTGTTTTTTACAAATTGTTTGTAAGCTAAATTTGGCCTCTTTGACACTACAGAGTCACCGCAGAGCCCCAAAAGGGTTAAATTTAGCTTGTATCCATTTAACCACAATAGCACTGTGGTGCTACAGAGCAGTTTGCTCTACAGCAGCAACAAACTATCAATTTCGCTCTTTGTGGGGGGCATGGACTGTGCAGCACCTTATGTTTTGCAACCAGTGAGAAGGGTCTGGGTAGAGGGGATAAAAATGCCCTCCAGATCTCCCAAAGATGCCTACCACAGCTTTAGTATAAAGCGGATCTCATATTTAAAAGCCAGTAAAACCACCAAGTTTTGAATAGCTTAAAATTCTCCAGTCACATGGGTTGTTTCTGGAAACAGCGAAGCTCCTATGTCTGCAAGATAACTACCATAGCCTGTGGTTCAATTCCACAATACAGGGTTTGAAAGCTGTTTTCTAGACACACTGCTATTTCAATGCACTACAGAGCAAAAACCTTGGATGGAAACAAATGACAGCCAAACCACTAAACACAGGACTGTATAAATGCTCTTCTTTCTGTTTGCATCAAATGGCACTGTGAGCTATTTGTCTCCCATATTTCAGGGCTGAAGAATGCAAGCCAGCTTTGGATGCTGGTTTTATCTGTAGATACAGTGAAAGCAGGAAAGACGAAAGCAGGCAGTGGAGGAGTGACTGGCTTCCTAGAACAGACTGAGGCCGCAGTTATGGTGCCTTTTCCCAATAAATCAAAAGCAAACTGTTACCATGTTTTAATTTATAAAACCGCCTTGAGTCTCAGTTTTGGGGAAAAGGTGGAATATAATAATAATAATAATAATAATAATAATAATAATAATAATAATAATAATAATAATAATAATAGCCACCTGCCTAAATTTGTGTATCTAAGCATACTTATTATTATTATTATTTATTTATATAGCACCATCAATGTACATGGTGCTGTACAGAGTAAAACAGTAAATAGCGAGACCCTGCCGCATAGGCTGACATTCTAATAAAATCATAATAAAACAATAAGGAGGGGAAGATTATTATTATTATTATTATTATTATTATTATTTATTTATATAGCACCATCAATGTACATGGTGCTGTACAGAGTAAAACAGTAAATAGCAAGACTCTGCCGCATGGGCTTACAATCTAATAGGCACTGGGTAGGGTAAACAGGCACTGGGTAGGGTAAACAGGCACTGGGTAGGGTAAACAGGCACTGGGTAGGGTAAAACTAACAGTATAAAGTCAGAACAAAATCAAGTTTTAAAAGCTTTAGGAAAAAGAAAAGTTTTTAGCTGAGCTTTAAAAGCTGCGGTTGAACTTGTAGTTCTCAAATGTTCTGGAAGAGCGTTCCAGGCGTAAGGGGCAGCAGCCAGTGCGAAGTACTTGCTTGGAATTCTGTTTTACTCAGATAAAACAGGTTATTTGATTGAAACAGAAGTGTTGCATACTAACTCTGCCAGATGATTCCAGACTGGAGACAAAAGGTTTCATTCAGGTGATTTTGAAAACATGTGAAACACTAGGTGTCAGACAAAATGAGACCCTTCACACACTTTCCTGAGACTGAATTTGATGGGACTTACTTCAGAATAGGATTGCACTGTCTATTACTGTTCATTCCCAGAGAAAATTTATCTGAGCATTTCCTTTTCCAGGATCTCATTTCCCTTGCCCACCACCAACACATGCAAAGCCAGGATAAAACACTTCTGCCACCACCACGTTTACAATTTTTTTGCCCCCTAAACACATAATCACAACTCTGCTCTAGATCACAGGTGTGGGGTGAATCATTTTACAATAGGCACAATAAGTTTCAAGGCCATGAACAGATTGAAAAGTTAAGGTAGTTCAAGCATATCAACATGATTAAAAAAGAAAAGAAAAGAAAAAGAAAAGGGTGCTTGGATTTCTCTACTATTTTCCCTGTGGGTGATATTTGGCATATGTTCCTTTGGTCAATGTCCTGGCAAAGCAATAACATCTCTCAGCTGGGCACAATCTACCATAAATATATGATCCTAAGATTCTTTTTTGTGCAAGGTGGTAATGCCCAAAATGAAAGAGTCCAATCTGTATTTCTTAGATAACTACTGGGCCTCCCTTCCTGTGTGGGGAATGCAGCTATTTATCTGGAAGTGGGTATTAGATCAGTTGAATGCAAGGCATGGATTGAGGCCTTTAAATGGTGACTACGGTTACACTTCCTTGCAGCTCCTGGTAGGCAATCTCTTTTTACTGCTCTCAGATTCCTATGTCACTTGTTGGATGAGAGGGATGGAGAAGAAGCTACTTAGGCTGGGCTTCTCTGTGGAACTACGGGCTCCAGAAGGCCCAATCTTTTGTTGTTCAAAGACTAATAGATCTAGATCTACAGCATTTAAGAACTGCTGCTAACAAATCTTGCTCTCCACTGCTCTGCAATAATCTTAATAACTATGGACTCACTGCAGCTTCATATCTGTATGCTTTAACCATTCCCAAATATAGGAGAGCATTTACCCTTGCTTGCTTGAATGTGTTGCCATCAGCATTACTAGAAGGACGATTTAGTAAAATCCCGGCTAATGAACAGATATGTCCCTGTGGTTCTGGAGCAATAGAATCTGTTGAACACGTTATTTTGCATTGTAACACGTATGAGAAATAAAGAAAAAAGTTAATCTTTCCTTTATTAACAGCCTTCTCTGGATGTAACCCCACAACGTTGGTACTAATCTGTTTAAGGGATGTGACCTCCCATATTACTGAAAGGGTCTCTAAGTTTCTCATGACCTCAGTGCAAATTAGAAAAATAACACTGCAATCCTTCTAAGAGAAGTAACTCACGAAGCTGTATTTGTTTTTATGTCACTTTTTATCTATCCTTTGCATGATTTGGTGTTGATTTTGCTGATCCGTGACCGTAATAAATAACAATTTGAACTCCGCTATAGATCACAGATGTGGGGTGAATCATTTTACAATAGGCACAATAAGTTTCAAGGCCATAAACAGATTGAAAAGTTAAGGTAGTTCATGGCAAGCATATCAACATGATTAAAAAAGAAAAGAAAAAGAAAAAGAAAAGGGTGCTTGGATTTCTCTACTATTTTCCCTGTGGGTGATATTTGGCATATGTCCTTTGGTCAATGTCCTGGCAAAGCAATAACATCTCTCAGCTGGGCACAATCTACCATAAATATATCCAGCATAAATTCCATTGAAACACTGCCAAACCAGGCCCCAAACACTGCTGGCTTCAGCAATGCCCACCAGCACTTGTAGCCATCAAGGGCAAATAGGCTTTTGGGCGCAGTCTTGTACCTGCACTCAGGTCTCATAAACAGCAGATCAGCTACTTCAAATTGCAGGTGAGGACTCTCATAACTGAATGCTCCGCTACACACAAAAAATACCTATGCATAGAAAATTAGTATGCCAAGGAACTAGAATCCTTCTCCTTGAAACCTATTTTCTGTAGAAGTATTTGGAGTGAAGGGATATAGCAGACCCGGGGGTCTAACCCCCAGGATTGGGAGGGCAACTGTGGTCACTCAGTGTGCACGCTCAGGGGTACTCCCCATACATGTAAGGGCTGATTTCTGGCTAAGCCCTGGCTCAAAATAAGCCCTGTATGGCAAAACCAGAAAAGAAAATAGAACAGCCCATGCCAAAACAAACCTGATGCAATTCAAACTGGAACAAATGCAGAGGTATGACACATCAGCTGGCAAGTCCTGACAAGTCAAAATTTCTTGTCAACAAGTAATCAGTATGTGACCTTTTTTCTTATATATCAGTGTAAGAAGAGGAAAACAGTGACCTAAATGGATTCCAAACTTGTAAAATAATATCATCCTTAAGCAACTTCTATTAGGAATGTGCAACCTTATGCACTACGAAGAATTCTTCAAACAGACTCAAAAACAGATATATTATATAACACTTAATGAAATCTCTAAGCGGTATATAAAACACTACTTAAAATACACTATAAAAGTGAGTTAATAAAAAGGAATACAAAGAACAGGAAGATGGAACAGCATATAATACGTATTTATTTATTTATATTTATTCATGCATTATCAAAGAATCATAGAATCATAGAATAGCAGAGTTGGAAGGGGCCTACAAGGCCATCGAGTCCACACCCCCCCGCCCCCCGCTCAATGCAGGAATCCATCCTAAAGCATCCCTGACAGATGGTTGTCCAGTTGCCTCTTGAAGGCCTCTAGTGTGGGAGAGCCCACAACCTCGCTAGGTAACTGCTTCCATTGTCGTACTGCTGTAACAGTAAGGACGTTTTTCTTGATGTCCGGATGGAATCTGGCTTCCTTTAACTTAAGCCCGTTATTCCGCGTCCTGCACTCTGGGATGATCGAGAAGCGAGCCTGGCCCTCCTCTATGTGACAACCTTTTAAGTAGTTAAAGAGTGCTACCATGTCTCCCCTCAATCTTCTCTTCTCCAGGCTAAACATGCCCAGTTCTTTCAGTCCCTCCTCATAGGGCTTTGTTTCCAGACCCCTGATCATCCTGGTTGCCCTCCTCTGAACACACTCCAGCATGTCTGCGTCCTTCTTGAAGTGTGGTGCCCAGAATAGAACACAATACTGTAGATGAGGCCTAACCAGGGCTGAAAAGAGAGGAACCAGTACTACACGTAATTTGGAAGCTATACTTCTATTAATGCAGCCCAAAATAGCATTTGCCTTTTTTGCAGTCATATCACACTGTTGGCTCATATTCAGCTTACAATCTACAACAATTCCATGATCCTTCTCATTGTAGTATTGCTGAGCCAAGTACACCCCATCTTGTAACTGTGCATTTGGTTTCTATTTCCTAAATGTAGAACTTGGCATTTATCCCTATTAAATTTCATTTTGTTGTTTTCAGCCCAGCACTCCAGCCTATCAAGATCATTTTGAAGTTTGTTTCTGTCTTCCAGGGTATTAGCTATCCCACCCAATTTTGTGTCATCTACAAATTTGATAAGCGTTCCGTGCACCTCCTTGTCCAAATCATTAATAAAAATGTTGAAGAGCACTGGGCCCAGGACTGAACCTTGCAGTCCCCCACACATTACCTCCCCCCAGTTTGAGAAGGTTCCATTGATAAGCACTCTTTGAGTCCGATTCTGTAGCCAACTGTGAATCCACCTAATAGTTGTTCCATCTAGCCCACTCTGAGCTAGTTTGTTAATCAGAATATCATGGGGCACTTTGTCAAAAGCTTTGCTGAAGTCAAGATATATGACATCCACAGCATTCCCACAGTCCACAAGGGAGGTTACCCGATCAAAAAATGAGATAAAATTAGTCTGAAAGGATTTATTCCTGACAAATCCATGTTGGCTTCTAGTAATCACTGCATTGTTTGCAAGGTGCTTACAATGGATGGATGTCAGACTGACTGGTCCGTAGTTCCCAGGTTCCTCCTTTTTGCGCCTTTTGAAGATAGGGACAACATTAGCCCTCCTCCAGTCGTCCGGCACCTCACCCGTCTTCCATGATTTCGCAATGATAATATAGTAGTTCTGAGAGTTCTTCCGCTAACTCCTTCATTACTCTAGGATGCAGTTCATTGTGCCCTGGAGATTTGAACTCATTCAAAGAAATTAGGCGTTCCTTGACCATTTGTTTATCAATCTCAAACTGCAATCCTGCCCCCTCAACTTCTGCTTCATTGTTTCTAGGATGGTCATAGACCCGCTTTCGGGAGAAGACTGAGTCGAAGTAAGAATTGAGCACTTCAACCTTTTCTTTGTCATCTGTTATCAATTTGCCATCCTCATTAAGCAGTTGAATCACCATTTCTTTCCTCTGTCTTTTACTACTCACGTATCTGAAGAAAGCCTTTTTATTTGTTTTAGCATCCCTCACTAACCTCAGCTCATTCACAGCTTTAGCCTTCCTGACGCCATTTCGGCACTTCTGCGCCGCCTGTCTGTACTCTTCTTTTGTAGCCTGGACTTCCTTCCACTTCCTATATGTATCCTTTTTTGTTTTCAGGTCATCCCTAAGCTTTTTGTGGAGCCACATTGGTTTCTTCTGTTGTCTTCTATCTTTTTTCCTTGTTGGAATTGTTTGTAATTGTGCCTTTAAAATTTCTTTTTTAAATACTCCCACCTATCTTGCACTCCTTTTCTTATTAGGCTCACTTGCCATGGGACCTTACTGATCATAATTATGAGTTTATTAAAATCAGCTTTCTAAAATCCAAAGTACATGTATGGATACACTCAGCTTTCGCTTCCTTTATAATCAAGAATTCAAGTATGATGTGGTCACCTTCCCCCAGAGTTCCCGTAACTGCCACTTTATCCACTAAGTCATCCCTGTTGGTCAATATCAAGTCAAGGATTATCGATCCTCTAGTTCCTTCCTCAACTTTCTGTAGGAGAAAGTTATCACTCACACGTGTCAGGAATTTCTTGGAAAGGCCGCTTTTGGCAGTATTTGTCACCCAACAGATATTGGGGTAATTGAAGTCCCCCATCATTACTACATCACACTTCCTTGAAACACTGGCAATTTGTTTCTTGAAAGTTTCATCCTTGTTTTCTCCTTGATTGGGTGGTCGGTAGTAGACTCTGATTAAAATGTTCTTTTTATTCCTTGCCCCATTTATTTTAATCCAGATGTTCTCGATGGGGCTCCCAGTCTGATCCGCCTGTATTTATGTGCAGGGATAGGTATTTTTAACATATAGTGCAACTCCGCCTCCCTTTCTATTTCTTCTGTTCTTTTTGAACAAGTTATATACTTCGATTACTATATTCCAGTCATGGGAGTCATCCCACCAAGTTTCAGCTATACCTATACCTATTAAGTTGTATTTGCCTTCATGTATTAAGAATTCAAGTTCGTTCTGTTTGTTTCCCATACTCTGGGCATTAGTATATAGACATCGAAGACCATGCGTTTTATAGTCTGGCTTTGTTCCTACATTGTTGTGGACACTATTTTGGGGCACTATTGGAGCTGTTCTTTGTATTGTGCTGCATGGGCCTTCATCCATTGTTGCCATGAAATTTACATCTTCTACCAAGATGCAAGACAATAAAGAGGTCCACTTATCCACAAAGCTTTATTCAACAAATAAACATCTCTTCATACCTGATGGGAGTATGAATGCTACGAGCTATCCTCTAAGCTGAATTAGCCTAACAAAGCTAGGCAGTTGCTTTTCAACTAAAATGGAGTTTCCCTGTAGTCCAAGCAGCACTTTACCTCAACAAGGGTCTTTTTGGAGAAGCCTCTGGTGAGTACCTACCCTAAGGGACCACCTCCCACTTCGTCTCAATTACGCCCACGTGACCTTGCAGCGGACTCTGGGATCTGTCAACTTTGAAGTCCCCTCCCCCTCCAACAGAGGCTGAGTTCCCAGGGGCAGGAGAAGGATGGTCTTTGAGTCTTCAGCATCCTGACCAATAAGATCCTGGGAAGATTCATCCTTGACTCCTGAAGAGTCTTGGGGAATCTCTTCCCCTGCTTCCTGTTTTGGCTGGTATACTTCTGGTCCTGGTTCTCCTCATCATCATTCTTCAGATTCGGAGTCCGATCTTAGCCCCGAAACCCGTATCCCCACTCTAGGAAGAACAGGCCTGATGCTGACACCCTCAATCTGCCTGATGGGAGGCATAGTGCAACTTTGAGCATTATATTTTTTGCACATTGGTAATTCCGGCTGCCCCTGGAGATATGCTTACATATCAAAAAATGAAGTGCAACTAAAGCAAACTCAGATATCCAAATACAATGCCCTAAAGATCACAACATTTCTGCCTGCTGATATGTCTTACTATTATATTATATGCTATTTTGTTCCACAGTTACACATTCTTAAAAAACAAACTCCCCTATTTGGCAAGAAAGACATACAGCTATGGTTAATACACAATACTTTGCATCTACACCCCTATTTCACCACTTACCTTAATGCTTTGGAATCCAACACAGCAACAACTGCCTGTTTCAAACTGTACAAGCAGCAACTATTTTTTCCTCAATCACCCCAAACTAAGGAAGTGCTATTATGCATTCATGTTTATAGACCTCTAGCAAATAAGTAGGATTAAGAGCACCAGCAAGTGGAGGAGATAGGGCTAGAAAAAAATGAACATGGCTAAGCATAGAACCGCACAATAATTTGTATTGCCTACTAAGTCTGCAGGCCACAACAGCACAAGCAGACAACCCAACAATAAAACCCAAGAAACCAAGCATGATTTCTAGGATTTTGATTGTTATAAACAAAAGGAAAGTAGCTAGTTTAATAGACAACAGAGGTAAAATCTACACTATGGGCAGGGTCACATGGAATGGCCAGCTTATCATGAATGATTTAATTCATCATGGCTGGGTTCACACAAGACGATACAATCCCCAAAGTGGGGTTACATACTGAAAAATGTAGCTGTACACACCCAGTATGTGCTGTAGTTCATCACAGGTTAAATAACCCATGATGAGCCAGCAATGTTGTGTGAACCAGGTCTATGCATCTGGTTACAAACCATGCAAACTGTAAAAGCCTTTAAAAATATTATTTTCTGCCTTGTAATGCAACCCACTCAGACTTATTCATAAACATTCCAAAGATTTGAGTAGTTGTAAAACCAGACTTTTTAGTGTTGTAATGTCATCCTCCTCCAGGATCTACTCTGCTATGCCTCGGGTACAATCTTCTAGATCAGAAATTGGTTTTCTGTACACTGTGGTCACCATAGGCATGCACAGCACATTTCATTAGGGTGTGCACCCCGGGAATTTTATTTTTTTTAAAGGCAAACATTTATTGAATGCTCAATCATAAAAGATATTATTTTTATTCATTTATTTATTAAGCACTGCAGACACTGATGCCCTACTACGCATTCGGCTTGCCTGACTGACAGGGGAGGGCTGTTGCAGGTGGGACACTGGTGGGGTTTTGTGGTGACATTGGTCAGAGAAGGGGCTTAAGGGGCCCCTCCTCCTGGCCTCTTCGAAGTGTGGCTCCTGGCAGAGCAATTCCTTTTCACTCTTGCTGCTGGTAGCAATGGGGTGCCATCGGGGTGGGGTGGGGTGGGGGTGGGGAGGCAGCAGAGCAGCCAGAGGGCAGCTGGAGGACTGTCCCCGCTGCATCTGGATCCCCCTCTGGATCCCTACTCAATGCCCCCCTCAATTCGGGGCTTATTGCTTGAGACATTAGGGAGTGCCTGGGCCTATGGTGGTCACCACTATGGTGGTCAGTGCTGCTCAAGCAGTGGCTTCTACATTAAAGAAGAATTCTAAGCTGGAGAACATTTGACATACTTTTCAAGACTTAATGAAATAGCTAACATGCACAACTCTGATAAGAAGGGGCACAGATCTCAATTACGCTAAAGGCCAGTGAATGACCAATAGAATAGAACTTAATTTGCTCCAAGGATTACCAGGACTCAGCTGCTGAACCTGCCTGGAAAGGCAGGAACATGTAAATAATTGAGAGAATGTCTCTGAGCATGTGCAGGCTGTATTTCCTTCAACACAGATTAATGGCAGTCTGCTCTCTTATAATATCTGGAGTAAGTAGCTAGGTTTGGTAGATAGGCAGTGCAGCTTCTAGGCAGACAAGAACTCTGACACCTCTCATTTTGCAACTTAAAGCATTGCTTATTTCAGGTCATCACAGCTTTATGCATTCAGTGAAGTAGGCTGTTATGAACAAAAGGTCATGTTGCAATTAGTCTGACTTTAAGATGATTCAGGATTCTGTCTTTTTTATCTAAAAAGACAGCTTACAATTTGGAAACCCAGATTGTTATAGTACATAATGATTCAGTTCACATGCAACAATACAGGGCTTTTTAAAACTTTCATTCATTGTGAACAAGCCAGCATGCCAGTCTATGCAGATCCATCATTCCCTGCTTGGCTTCTCCTGCCAGCAAGGGTGGCTAAACAACCTAGGGATGTTCCAACGCTGTGTGTTTTACATGATGTCTGAACCTAGAACTCATGGACTACCATGCTGGTTCATTCATGACCTTTTTTCAAAACAACACCACCACCATGGGTTGTTGCTTCCTGTGAACCAGGCTAATGCCTATCATTTACTTCAGACTCCACAGTTCAAGCATGCCCTTTCTAGCCACCATGAGAAACTGGGAAGTGGAAGAGAAATAAGGAGGCAGCTATGCACAGATTTACACATGATCTGTAGAGATAATACATCTGTACCATTTCTCCAACAGGCTACCCATATCAATGACTTCTGTGGACAGTTCTATTGTTCATCAGTTACATGGTCCACAACCTAGATTCCAGAAAGTTACAGTTTATTGGATCATTGGCAAATCAAACATTTCTGCCAGGGCGTATACCCCAATACGGGAATACCATTTTTAAAAAATTAGTGCTAGCCAATCATGTTGCATGAATCAAATATCAAGAACGTACTTAATTTTAAAAGGGCAATGTGTGAAATATTAGATTAGCAGAAAGTAGTTTTATTAATAAGATAAATTATTTAACTTAGTAATACATTTATTTATTTAGAATTGACAACATTAAGGCCATATCACATAGCAAAGCTTGAAACAGCAAGAACTATTTACTGGATATCCTTTGTCCCAGACAGCATATTTTCAGAGCTACACTGGGTTATTAGCTATTTCTTCCTTCACTGTTGGCACTCGACAAATCCATAATCATAATAAAAAATAAGCTATAGTTATCCCCCACATGATCAAACAAATAAGCTGCTGTGTGTAATCTGAGTCATCCCTCCACTCCCATCCTGCTGCAACCCGCCCAAGCAGTGGCACCGTTTCACCCATTGACAACATCGCAGCAGTTTTAATGACAAGGGGCTGGTGGCTCTAGAATTCTGGAAGTACGCAGGATTGAGACCAAACTGCATACACAGTTTCCCCTAGTCAGCAGGCACCCAACACACTATCACAACCCTGTGCAATTACACACAAAGGTGTGAAAGCCCTGGATGCACCAAAAAGGGGGTAGCACAGATGAATCCTTGAAAGTTTGCAGGATCAAGACCAAACTTCATACACAGCCTCTCCAGGTCAGGAGGTAACCAATGCACCATAAAAACCCTGCATTACACACCAAAAAGTGAAAACTGCAGGTGCACCAAAGAGGGGATGGTGTAAATAAACACTTAGAGGTTTGCAGGCGTGGGACAAAACTTCATGTACAGCATCCCCTCGCAAAGGATGCACACAAGGCAAGATGACAACCCTGAGCAGCTGAAGTCACCTGACTGAAACAATGTTTGACACTGGGGAGGTTGCAGAACGCACTGCCAGGGGATGCGTTAGAGTGGGGTCAGGCTGTGAGCACAATCAGTTGCTAGGCAGATCATGTAAACAGAGATCTGCTAGCTAGAGTGGCAGCAGAGGTTTTGACTGCTCTTGTCAAGCGACTCTGTAGGTGACCAAAATAAGTGACCGCCACACAACACAATAAACTACTCTGCAGACCATGAGTTATCAGAGTGGGTTATTTTGGCCAAATAAGCCATCGTGGGTTTAAAATGTCATGATAGATGACATGATAACCCATGTTGGGTTACATACGGCATCATGGCTTATTTAACCCATCATGGGCTATCGTGAAGTCTGAACCCAGTCATAATAGCCTTGTGCACAGAGACATACCCCTTCCAACATTAGACAGAGTCAAGTAGGTACAGTATGGCTGTAATGAAGTAGGGAGCAAGTCAAATGTGGGTGGCGGCACAAATATCTACAGTCTGAGCACAAAGTAAGGTGCCTACAAATGTTGCGGATTCTCCTTCCTTGAAAGGCAGCCAAGGAAAGGTGGAATCAGAGAGAAAGGAGGGAAGTACTCCTGAAATGCTTTATATTCTGATATAGATCAAATTCTGCCACAGAGTTATAGCTGTAATCGTAGGCATATTGGAGACCACTCCAAAGGGGATGGGGGAAACACACCGCCATTATTTCTGCAGTTTGCATACTTCACTGCCTCACATTGTTGTAGAAATCTGCAGCACACAGGACTCAAAACCTTTTCCTGCTGTTTTAATGCTATAAGTAGAGTGAGATGGGGAATGGACATGGTCTCTAAACATGACAAATGAAACATTCACCTCCCACCCTTTGTCCCACTCTTAAGAACCAGGCACATGAAAAATGATAACAACTTCACAAAACCCATTTCCTAGATGAGATTTTCTTTAAAAGAAACATTACCAAGCCGCAGTAAGGCTTTTTTAAGAACAAAGTGTTGCAATCTACTAGTCACATTAAATGAGTCCTGAAGAGCACCTTTTACCACGACACATGCACCTGCAACATGAATTTATTGCTTTTTAAAGTTGTTTAACTGCTTTGGAGGTTAATGATTACTCTTTACTACAGTATCTGTCCAAAGTGACCAACTGCAGGAACTGAATGCTACTTATTTAAACAGCCAAGTACTCTTTATTATCAGCACTCTAACAATTGCCATTCCTAAAAAGTTCAACAGTAGCATTTGAAGCAGATACTTTTCAAGACTGTTGATAAATTAGCAAGATTTTCTGTGAACTGCCCAGAGAGATAACACAGAAATGTAATACATTTATGCAATAAATAAAATAAATCAGATAATAGAATGACATGCACAATCCCTCCACTTTTGGAACAAGAAACAGGACCTATCATTAAGTAACGAACGTTTTTCCATATCACATATTGTTTTCCCCTCTGGGTAATGCTAGTTTAAGATTGCTTATTGGATGGTGCTTATTGGATGGTGTTTACGCTGAAAGCCATTATTAATCTCATCAATTCAATTAACAGATTAATGGCTTAAATGTAGGCAAAGAGCCGCCTCAAATCCAGACATGAGATCATGATATGCAAGCTGCTGGACTGGCTACTTCCGCACACCCTGCATTTAACAATCCAAATGAAGTGAGGATGGGGGGGGGGTAAAGGGGAAACTATTTCTGCATACTGTTGTTGTTTTAAAACAGTTATTACCCACAGCTGGGATATGCAGAATTCCTTGATGACAGAGGATCTGTTAATTTACTAGCAACTAAAGTTAAGCATGCTGTGATATGTTTGCAAGGCACCTCCAAGACAAAATATCTTGCATCCACCTGGACTTAGTCTCCAGTGTTATAGCAGGTGCACAGTCTTGTCCAGTTTTGCTGGATAAGTTTCAGCTTGAGAATGTTGACAAAGTGCTTGGTCTGAGTTGTACAACCATATCCATATTGGATCCATGCCCCCTGGGGCTTATTGAATCTGACAGGAATGGAACGGAAGGCTGTCAAGGAAGGTGATCAATGCATCCTTGAGTGAGGAAGTAGTCCCAGGCTACCTGAAAGTGGTAATGGTGAGACCACTCCTGAAGAAATCTTCCCTGGACCCAGAAGATTTCTACAACTCAAGGCTGATAGCAAATGTTCCTTTCCTGGGCAAGGTCCTTGAGCAAGTGGTTGTCAACTAGCTCGAAATGCTCTTGGATGAGACAGATTATTCAGATTCATTTCAGTTGGGATATTCAGGCTAGGTTTTGGCACAGAAACAACCTTGGTCACCCAGTGTATTCATAGAATAGTAGACTTGGATGGGCCATCAAGTCTACTATAAGGCCATCAAGTCCAACCCCCTGCTCAACGCAGGAATCCACATTAAAGCATACCTGACAGCTGTCCAGCTGCCTCTTGAATGCCTCTACTGTGGGAGAGCCCACGACCTTCCTAGGTCATTGGTTCCATTGTCATACTGCTCTAACACTCAGGAATTTTTTCCTGATGTCCAGCCAGAATCTGGCTTCCTGTAACTTGAGCTCATTATTCTGTGTCCTGCACCCTGGCATGATGGAGAAGAGATCCTTGGCTTCCTTTGTGTGACAACCTTTGAAGTACTTGAAGAGTGCTATCATGTCTCCCCATAGTCTTTGGGGGAGTGCACTCCATCCCAAACAGGCTGAGCACCCTCCATCTAGTCGGAAGAACCACCACTAACAGCATCTCAGTCTTTTCTGGATTGAGCTTCAGTTTATTAGTTTTCATCCAGTCTACGTTCACAGCCATGCAGCAATCTAGCACATCTGAAGCCTGACTTGATGAAGATAAAAAGGAGTGTCATCAACATACTGATGACACTGCATTCTAAAACTTGGAATGACCCCATGCAATGGTTTCATGTAAATGTTGAATAGCACTGGGGACAAAACTGACCCCTGCAGAATGTCATACTGGAGAATCCACAAGTAATATTCCCCAAGCACCACCTTCTGAAGCTGACCATCCAAGAAGGAGCAAAACCAGTGCAATGCAATACCTCCCACCCCCAACTCAGACAATCACCTCAGAAGGACTGCCAATTCAAAGTTGTCATGTGCTCGGTATGTGCTCTTGAGAGCTGTGATTGAAGGGGGAGTGTTCTGAGAGCTGCTTCTGGGCCTGAAGGGGTATGGCCTGATTGCTCTCAGCAGCTGGGTGGGCAGGGAGTTTCATTCTGTTTCCTGATTCCTAGCTGAGCAGAACAGAGGAAGCTGCCCCAGCTGGTCTAGAAGGTACACGAGGAAGCAAGCTCCCAGAGAGCAAGTGATCAGAGTGAGTGAACAGGGAGAACAAACAGGGGAGTTCAGCAGGGGAGGTCCCTAACAAACAAAAAATTGTGTTCTTGTAACACACACATATACTAGGTGTCTCTGTTGTTAACCTTTAGGGATGACAGGACAAAGCACAATACAATCGGAAAGGCAGAAACAAAAAGGAAATAGAGATTATGAACGGTAAGGATTCTCCAGCAGTGGTGACCTACAATGTGTGTGCAATTTTTGTTTTCCTGCCTGAAATCAACATGGCTTACACATGCAACAAGTGCAAGCTGGTTGCGCTATTGGAAGAAAAAGTGAGAGTATTTGAGCAGCGAGTGTCCACCCTCTAAGGATTAAGAGAAGATGAAGAGTTCATCCATAGCCACCAGTGGAGAATCAGTCAGAATATGGTTGGTTCCAGAGGGACTCAGATCCAATAGGCCAGATGGCACAGTCTGGTCTGGGCAAGTCAATCCTGAAACAGAAGGGATAGACTATGATACAGTAGGAAGGGCCATCTTAAGTGACACCTTTGAGCAGTTGGGAAGAGAAGCCTATGCCAAGTGCTTCACTGATTCTGCTGCCTATGAAGCACTCTCCTAAACGCAGCCCCAAGGTGTGAAGATTGATTCCGCCTTGCCTGTTTCATGAAACCTTGACAAGGCATCCAGGAGTCATCAACATGGTCCTCACCCAGACAAAATAAGCAAAGGGAGTCACCTGGAGTTAATTCTTGCTCACCCCAGAAAAAGTGGCTGTTATTTACAATCCTGAATTAAATGCTGATGTCCAAGCTGGTGGGCTCTGAATTATGAAGAACAAGACAAGGTCTCTGAATTAAAAAGAAAAACAGTCATTTCACACAGGGCAACTCATCCTGATGGAATGGGTTGTGGGAGGAAGGAAGACAAAGATCCTCCAGAAGCTGAAGACAGAAAGACAAAACATTAGCAGCTAAGGCTGTCATTCTTCCATAGAATGACAGCCTTTGGGCCAGATTCCTATACAGTGTTGTTGCAGGAAGTTCAGAATAGGTTATTATTATTATTATTATTATTATTATTATTATTATTATTATTATTATTATTTATATAGCACCATCAATGTACATGGTGCTGTACAGATTACACAGTAAATAGCAAGACCCTGCCGCATAGGCTTACAATCTAATAAAGTTGTAGTAAACAATAAGGAGGGAAAGAGAATGCAAACAGGCACAGGGAAGCATAAACAGGCACCGGGTAGGGTGAAGCTGACAGTATAGGGTCAGAACAAACTTAATATTTAAAAGCTATAGGGAAAAGAAAAGTTTTTAGCTGAGTTTTAAAAGCTGTGATTGTGTTTGTAGTTCTCAAGTGTTCTGGAAGAGCTTTCCAGGAGTAAGGGGCAGCAGAAGAAAAAGGACGAAGCCGAGTAAGGGAAGTAGAGACCCTTGGGCAGGCGAGAAGCATGGCATCAGAGGAGCGGAGAGCACGAGCGGGGCAATAGTGTGAGATGAGAGAGGAGAGATAGGCAGGAGCTAGACCGTGAAAAGCTTTGTAGGTCAACAGGAGAAGTTTATATTAGATTCTGAAGTGAATTGGAAGCCAATGAAGAGATTTCAGAAGTGGAGTAACATGGTCAGAGCGGCGAGCCAAGAAGATGATCTTGGCGGCAGCGTGGTGGACAGAAACCAACAGACTGATGTGAGACGAAGGAAGGCCAGAGAGAAGAAGGTTGCAGTAGTCCAACCGAGAGATAACCAGTGCATGAACAAGAGTCTTGGCAGAAGAGACAGACAAAAATGGTCGAATCCTGGCAATATTATACACAGCACACCTGAGAATAAGAATGTTCTGTTTCATAGAATCATGGAATAGTAGAGTTGGAAGGGGCTCATAAGGCCATCAAGTCCAACCCCCTGCTCAATGCAGGAATGTTTACACAAGTGTAAAATGTTTTCACACTCCTGCTTCTTTTTCTAGCATACAATCCACACAAATTGATTGTCTAACCAGTAAGATGATTTTAGGAAGTCTTGCTGTCTAATTTGCTCATGCTTTTACAAAGGAAGTAATATGTTTGGAATTACAGGAGTTACAAAGTACATTCTTGTGGTGAAATTGGCTTTTCATTGGCAATAATAATGTGAATTCCCTCCCTGCTACAGAAATCTCTCTCATCAGCACAAAGCAGTTTTCAGAAGATTTAACAGCTACTGTTCCAATGGTAAGTTTAAAGGACCACCTCCACCCCGCACATACTTTCCTCTAATATTTTAGTTTGTCATTAAAAATGGCACTCATTTCCTAAATATTTTCCAAGCAAACAGAACAAAATTTTCAGCTAAAATAAATTATGGAGAAAAACAAAGACACTATAGCCAGGGGCGGGGGGGAGTGGAGGGTGGGGAGACGACAAAGTTTCTGACAACAATTGTAGGCAGGCAACAGAGTCCCTCTGTTTTTAAACTCTTTTGATGCTGTTGAGCTGGTGGCAGCACTAGAGCTTCCCTAAAGCACCTGCTGGCTACCATTTTCTATTTCTGAGAATGCCCCAAACATAGTATCACTTTGGAGCATACAGGCAGGTATAGTGGCCTCCAAAATTTGAGGAAATAAAAAAAAGCAGGTGTCTTGGAGAAACATATTATGCCCCTGCCATAGCAGCAACAATAAAGTTTTAAAATAACCAGATTCACTGTTGCCTACCAACAGGAAATGCCATAAACAAGAAAAATCACCGCAGTGGCCTCCAAATTGACACTTCTGAGTGGGCACTGAATCTAGACAGGTAGTTTCAGCTGAGCAGAAACAAAATTATACAAGATAAACAAATATGGGTAAGTGTGCTCAATTTGTGCAATGCTACAGGTTAAAGATCCAATTTTTCCTAGTACACACAGCAGTGCTCATGCCAACTTATACTGATGCTATTCTACCTTAGTCCACTTTCATTAATTTACAGACAGCTGGGTTTGTGACAGGCATATGGTGAATTGCCTATGTGGTGCGAAGCTTGCGGATATCATGTGCCCTCTGGATAGCATAGTAGACAGTGCTGGGGTGGAGTCAGTTGTAGTGGTCCTTGTTGGTAGTCCATGCTGGTACCAAGGATGTGGTCCTGGAAACCAAATTTAGGTTGCTAGGAAGAAGGTTGAAATCCAGGACTACTATTTATTTATTTATTTATTTATTACATTTTTATACTGCCCAATACCCGAAGCTCTCTGGGCGGTTTACTAAGGTGGGTTTCTCTGAAATGCTTCCAGTTCCATGTGCAAGGCCAGCTAAGGAGAAAGTGAAGCAGAAGTTGAGGGGGCAGGATTGAAGTTTGAGATTGATAAACAAATGGTCAAAGAACACCTAATTTCCTTGAATGAGTTCAAATCTCCAGGGCCCGATGAACTGCATCCTAGAGTAATGAAGGAGCTAGCGGAAGAACTCTCAGAACCTTTGTCTATTATCTTTGCAAAATCATGGAAGACGGGGAGGTGCCAGACGACTGGAGGAGGGCTAACGTTGTCCCTATCTTCAAAAAGGGCAAAAAGGAGGAACCTGGGAACTACAGACCAGTCAGTCTGACATCCATCCCTGGGAAAGTTCTGGAGCAGATTATAAAGAAGTCAATCTGTAAACACCTTGAAATCAATGCGGTGATCACTAGAAGCTGTAAGGGAAAGGCACGGGTTAACTGGGATCTGGGAACAAGGTTGTTTTAATTGCGTTTTATGGTTTCATAGGAAGATAAGGATGCCAAAGGGGAGGCTGCCATCTGTCCGGGGAAGAAGAGACCGGCGCCAACCCAGCCATATCTGTCAACTGGCCTTGAGTGATTAAGCATCCCCGCCAAAAGGTGTGAAGACACTGGAAGAACAAAGCAGGAGGGAGGGGAGAAGGAGTAAAAAGTAAAGTATAAAAATATCCCCTGCTGGGGCAACAGTTTGGTTGTCGGCTGGTGAGCAGAGTGTGGGGTGACATAAGAATTATTAGAGTTTGGTTTTATTATTGCCTGTACTGGGTTCTTATATTATGCATGATTTTTATATTTTACTTAGTCTGTCCCATGTATCCCTACCCTTAGCCTGAATAAAAGGTCTTAAACCTCACGTTGTGAGCTTGTGAGTGTCTGTGTCTGGGATCCGTGCGAAATCCAGTAGAGGACCGGCTGGAACGCTGGGGTCTCTTCCTTTATAGAAGCCAACATGGATTTATCAAGAACAAGTCCTGTCAGACTAATCTGATCTCATTTTTTGATTGGGTAACCTCCCTTGTGGACTGTGGGAATGCTGTGGATGTCATATATTTTGACTTCAGCAAAGCTTTTGACAAAGTGCCCCATGCTATTCTGATTAACAAACTAGCTAAAAGTGGGCTAGATGGAACAACTATTAGGTGGATCCACAGTTGGCTACAGAATCGGACTCAAAGAGTACTTATCAATGGAACCTTCTCAAACTGGGGAGAGGCAACGAGTGGGGTACCACAGGGATCAGTCCTGGGCCCAGTGCTCTTCAACAACTTTATTAATGATTTGGACGAGGAGGTGCACGGAACACTTAACAAATTTGCAGATGACACAAAATTGGGTGGGATAGCTAATACCCTGGAAGACAGAAACAAACTTCAAAGTGATCTTGATAGGCTGGAGTGCTGGGCTGAAAACAACAGAATGAAATTTAATAGGGATAAATGCCAAGTTCTACATTTAGGGAATAGAAACCAACTGCACAGTTACAAGATGGGGATACTTGGCTCAGCAATACTACAAATGAGAAGGATCTTGGAATTGTTGTAGATCGCAAGCTGAATATGAGCTAACAGTGTGATATGGCTGCAAGAAAGGCAAATGCTATTTTGGGCTGCATTAATAGAAGTATAGCTTCCAAATCACGTGAGGTACTGGTTCCTCTCTATTCAGCCCTGGTTAGGCCTCATCTACAGTATTGCGTCCAGTTCTGGGCACCACAATTCAAGAAGGACGCAGACAAGCTGGAGCGTGTTCAGAGGAGGGCAACCAGGATGATCAAGGGTCTGGAAACAAAGCCCTATGAAGAGAGACTGAAAGAACTGGGCATGTTTAGCCTGGAGAAGACAAGATTGAAGGGAGACATGATAGCACTCTTCAAATACTTAAAAAGTTGTCACACAGAGGAGGGCCAGGATCTCTTCTCGATCCTCCTAGAGTGCAGGACACGGAATAATGGGCTCAAGTTAAAGGAAGCCAGATTCCAGCTGGACATCAGGAAAAACTTCCTGACTGTTAGAGCAGTACGACAATGGAATCAGTTGCCTGGTGAGGTTGTGGGCTCTCCCACACTAGAGGCCTTCAAGAGGCAACTGGACAACCATCTGTCAGGGATGCTTTAGGGTGGATTCCAGCATTGAGCAGGGGGTTGGACTCAATGGCCCTTAGGCCCCTTCCAACTCTGCTATTCTATGATTAAATGAAGGTGCAGCTGAGAAGTTGAAATGCATGGATGAGATGATGGTGCAGAGAGGAGGGGTTCAGATTTGTTAGGTACTGGGGAACATTTTGGGATATGCTGCGCCTGCATAAGAGGGATGGGCTACACTTAAACCAAAATGGAACCAGACTGCTGGCGCTAAACATAAAATAGGTGGCAGAGCAGCTTTGAAACTAAATCTTGGGGGAAAGCCAACAGGAGCTGGGAAGCATCCAGTTCAGGTTAAATCATCTGAAGGAGATGAACATGAAAATGTTTTTGATAGCCCCAATGTAGAAGGGGAGCAAATAGGCCATGAGTACAGGACAGAACATAATAAACAATCAAAGAGGCTAAAGTGCAACTGTGAAAAAGGGACACCCCTTTTATAGGTGTTTCTATGCAAACACTAGAAGCCTCTGAGCCAACATGGGAGAATTGGAGTGTTTGGTTTCAACGGAGAACCTGGACATAGTGGGCATTGCAGAAACCTGGTGGAATGGGGAGAACCATCGGCATATGGTCATCTCAATACAAACTTTACTGGAAGGACAGGGAAGGGTGTACTGGGGGCAGTGTTTCTCTGTATATCAAAGAAGGCATTGTGTTAAGTAGACTAGAGCACCTAAACGGGGAAGACTCTTCCACAGAAGTGCTGTGGGTGACAATACAGGGTCCCAAAACTAATTTAGTGCTAGGAACGTGCTATCATCTCCCAGACCAAAATATTTAGGGTAATCTTGAGATGGAAAATGAAATCAGGGAGGCCTCCAAATGAGGGATTTGTCAGGTCTAGCCCTGCTCCCCCTGGTTTGGAAGAAGGTGATAAATCAGAATCAGACTTTCAAGTAGAGGAGTCGGCACCAGACACAGGCCAGCCTGAATCAGGAGTGGGGGGAGCTCTCATGGGCTCTTCACAAGCTGATGGTGAACTCTCTCCAGGGATTATCTTGTCAAGAGCAAATAATACACAGTCTGTGGGAAGCCAACATTCTTCCGAACGAGAGACACACACAGGCTAGCAATCCTAGAGTACACCGCAGGCTAAAATGGGCAGAGCAAGGGGAAGGTGAGAGGAAGTCAGCCTAGTTCGCATCGCGTCAGAAGCTGCCTCAGAACTAGTCTCCCTGAAGTTAACATGTTGTGGGAAAAGGTTTTCCATTCTTCTTGAGAGGACAATTGTCTCGCTTAGTTTGCACAGTTTTGCCTAGGGGGAAGTTTCCAAGAGATTAGACTCTCTTCAGGTGGGAAGAGATGTTTATTGCTTAAATAAAGCTTTGTGGATTACTTAGCAGGCCTTGTTATTGTCTCCCAAGAAGACAGGAGGTTCTGAGAAATACAACAGAAGCGTTGTAATAATGGGTGACTTCAATTATCCTCACATTGACTGGATAAATGCATATTCCAATCATGACAAAGAGGTTAAATTCCTTGATGTCCTAAATGACTGTGCCCTGGAACAGTTGGTCATGAAACTGCTCAAAGGGGAAGTGACCCTGGACTTAATTCTAAGTGGTGTTGCCCAGGACCTAATATGATATGTAAATATTGTTGAACCAATCGGTAACAGTAACCACAGCACCACAGTGCTATCAGATTCAATATATACTTAAGTGGGAAACTGCCCAGGAAGTCCAACACAGTCACATTTGACTTCAAAAGAGGAAACTTCTCTAAAATGAGGGAACTGGTGAAAAGAGTTGAAAGGGGGAATCAAGAAGGTTAAATCCTTGCAAAATACATGGAGCTTGCCCAAAAGCACAATAAAAGAAGCTCAACTAAAATGTATTCCACAGGTTAGGAAAGGTAGCACCAAGTCCAAGAGGTCATCGGCATGGTTAACAGCATGGTTAAACGGTTTGGGGCCAGGTTATTTGAAGGAACGCCTCCTCCCATATGTACCTGCCCGGACCTTAAGATCATCTACAGAAGCCCTTCTCCGTTAGCCCCTGCCAAAGGAAGTGAGGCAGGTGGCTAGTAGAAGGAGGGCTTTCTCCGCTGTGGCACCCCGGTTGTGGAATGAGCTCCCCAGAGAGGTCCGCCTGGCGCCTACACTGTACTGCTTTCGTCGCCAGCTGAAGACCTTTTTATTCTTCCAGTATTTTAACACTTAATTTTAACTTAAATTTAAATTTTACTGTTTTAACTCTGTATTTTAATCTTATATCAATTTTGCTACGTGGTTTTATCCTGGTTGTGCTTTTTATACTGTATTTTGTAATTGTGCTTTTAACTTCTTGGTTGTTTTATTGTGGTTTTAATTTTTGTGAACCGCCCAGAGAGCTTCGGCTATTGGGGGTATAAAAATGTAATAAATAAATAAATAAATTAACAAGCCGTGTCAAGGAAGCTATTGTAGAAAAGAGGGCTTCCTTCAGAAAATGGAAGTCTTGCCCAAGTGAGGAAAATGAAAGGGAACACAAACCAGCACAAAGGTGATGCAAGCAAACAATAAGAGCTGCAAAAAAGCATTTTGAAGAGCACATCACTAATAATATCAAAGCCAACGATAAAGCCAAGGTTTATTTGTGTAGCCAAAGAATTCTTTAAATATATCAGAAGCAGGAAACCAACTAGGGAAGCAGTTGGAACGTTGGATGACAACGGAGTTAAGGGAGGACAAGAAGATTGCAGAGAAACTGAATGAATTCCTTGCATCAGTGTTCAATGCAGTAGATACAGGACAGATACCTGTGCCTGAACTGATGTTTTCAGAAAGAGAACCTGAGGAACTGAGGCAAATAGTGGTGATGTCCGGGAAAGCCGCCAAAGGCTGACAAAGACAAACGATGGACACTGGTAACCAGGCAACAGTTTGGTTTATTTATAGAACACAGGCAGTCAGAGGAGGAATGCTCAGACTTGAAGTTAACTTAAAAGTAAAGCAAAGCAACAGTTCAGGATGAGGGCTTCCAGAGGAGTCAGTGTCCGGTCCGAGGTCTAGGGTGTTGGCAAAGTAGGTAGTCGAGAGTCCAGTCCAGGGTCAGTGCAGCCAGCATTCAGCAAAGTCCAAACAACAGTCCAAAAGTCCACAGGGCAATAACAGGCAAGCAAAGTCACAAACCAGTCCGCGGTCAAACAGGAGTCCAGAGCAGAGAGACGTAGTCACAGGGTTCAGGAGTCAAGGCAGGAATCAGTAACCAGGATACAGGAATCAAGGCACGGGGTCAAGAGATGCAGGAACCGAGGCTTTCGCCAGAAAGCTCAGATAATCTCTGACGAAGCTGCCTTGGCTCACGGCTGCGTCTTTATGCTGAATCAAGGTGCTGAGTCACGGTCTTTCAGCTGTTCCTTGATTGCCTGGCGTTTTTGATAAAGGCAGTGTGACCGACGCCTAGTCTCTTTTTCAGCCCGCAACTGGCTAAAGGCAGGTATGTCCATCTCTCCCCCTGACCCCTCCTGAACAGTAGAGGTCTTCACTGGCAGTGAGCCCTCTGAGCTGGCAGAGGTCCCAGCTGGCACTGGGTCTTCCCCCTGGGGCTCTGCAGCAATCTCTGCCAGTCCAGACTCCATGCCTCCCAAGCTGGGTCCTCCCGAGGCACTGGGTCCAGCCTCCACCAACTCCTCCTCATCTCCCGATTCCATTTCTGTGCAGGGCATGACAGGTGACAAAAGATAAAGTTCTCAATCATACTGACAAACTGAAAGCAAATAAATCACCACGACCAGATGGTATCCATCCTAGACTTCTCAAAGAACTCAAATATGAAATTGCAGGCCGCACAAAAATATACAACGTGTCCCTAAGCTCAGGCTCTGCACCAGAGGACTGGAATTGGTAACACCAATTTTTAAAAAGGGATCCAGAGGGGAACTGGGAAATTACAGGCCAGTTAGCTTGACATTCGTTCCAGGTAAATTGGTTGAAAGCATTATTAAAGACAAAATTAGTAAACATGTCTGTCAGGACCTGTCCTGCAGCACCACCTGGTGGCTGCAGTGCACCTTGCCAGCTGCAGAGTAGTTGCAGGACCCAGACCCATATCAGCAAGCACTCCCAGATGGGCTGATGCAAACCAGTTGGGAGCAGCCAGGGAAGGACTATATAAGAACGGCATTTCCACTGCAGCCTTTGCCACAGCAACATGGTCTCCTGTGCCTGCTGTAGCCTGTTCCTGACTCCAGACCTTGCCTTACCTGACCTTCTGCTTTGCCTGACTACGCCCTTTGCCTCTGGCCCTGCCTGGACTCTGTTGCTGGTTCCACTGCTGTCCATCCCGTCCCTGGTGTTCCTGTGCTGAGGCCTTGCTGCCCACGCCCTGGACCCTGACAGTTTGCTGTGGCCAACACTATGCCCTGACCGGGAACAACATGGACGGCGCCCAAGCTGGAGATCTCTCTGGGGTACTGCATGCCCTGCAAACCCAGGTGAGCACACTCTATGCTGAGCTGCAAGCCCTATGAGCTGCCTGAGTGGCACCTCTGCCCCCTTGCCCAGCACCAGCTGCTCCACTACCTGAACGATTCCACGGTGAATGAAAGGCTCTTCGAGGGTGTGTGAATCAGTGCCGGTTGTTCTTTGAAACCTGTCTGGAAGCCTACTTCACCCTATGGAGCCGTGTTTGTCTCATGGTCGGTCTGCTTTCTGGCCCTGCCCTCACTTGGGTTTCTCCATACCTTGAGGGCAATGACCTGTTACTGGGGAACCTCGACGGCTTTATCCAAGCCCTGGAGGACATGTTCAGGAACCAGAATTGGGCCCATTCTGCTGAGCTGGCCCCGCAGACACTGTGGCAAGGGTCACAATCTGTTGCCGAGTATGCGGCCGAGTTCCGGTGCCTTGCGGCAGACACCCTTTGGAACGAGGCTGCCCAGAAGTTTCATTTCCGCCTTGGTCTACACCACCGCATCAAGGATGAGTTGGCCCAAGTTACCCTGCCTGTTGCACTACCTGCCTTCACCCTCTGCCTCAAAATCGATGCCCATTTGTCTGAACGAAGCGCCGAATAGCAGAACAGGGAAGGCAGGAACCAGGACCTGACCCTGAGCCCATGCAGGTCAAGGGCGTGCGGTGGCCACTATTGGATGCTGAAAAGCAGCGATGGCGTTCAGCAAACCTCTGCCTGTATTGTGGCCAGAAAGGCCATTATGCAGCTGGGTGCCCGGGGTCAAAGCATCGCTGCTGGGAAACGGCCAGCCCTGGCGGTGCTAGGGGGAGCCTGGCCAGGGCCTTTAACTTCTCAACCACAGTTCTTAGTACCTATCAGCCTTATCCTGCCCCAGGGTGGGCTTCTCCTGCTGCAGGCCCTGATTGATTCATGGACTTGGACTTTGCCAAGAAATATCAGGTGCCCTGCTGTTCCAAGCCGGTCCTGGTGCCTGTAGAGGGCCTCGATGGGACTTCACTCACCTGACCATGCTCATCATGCTCAGGCACCAAGAAGTGTTTACTTTTGACCTAGTCCAGACCCCTCATTGTCCCGTTATTCTGGGGATCTTATGGTTGTCCAGACACAACCCCACCATCGTCTGGAGCCAAAGGACCCTTCAATTCGCATCTCCACACTGCCAGAAGGTCTGTGCCCAGCCTCCAGTGCTGCCTTTGATCCCCGGACTGCCCAAGAAATCTTTTTCCAAGCTGTGCGGCACCACGATGGAGGAATCTTCTGTCTCGGACCTGGCGGCTCTTCCAGACCAATATTGTGATCTGTCCGATGTCTTCAAAAAGAAAAGGGCCGAGACCTTGCCTCCGCATTGACCATACGACTGCCCCATTGACCTCCAACCCGGGGCCGAGATCCCTTTTGGGCGCGTCTATGCCCTCGCAGCTCCTGAGCTGGCGGCGCTCTGTGACTACCTACAACCTGGCACAAGGTTTCATCCACCCCTCTACCTCCCCGCAGGAGCCCCATTTTCTTTGTGAAAAAGAAAGATGGGGGCTTCGGCCCTGCATTGACTATCGCAAGCTAAACCAGGTCATGGTGAAGAATCGGTACCCCCTACCTCTCATCCCCGAGCTCTTTGAGCGGTTGCAGGGGGCCAAGATCTTTACTAAGCTGGACTTGCGGGGAGCATACAATCTGGTGCGCAAACGGGAGGGGGACAAATGGAAAACCGCGTTTCGCATCCGGTAAGGTCATTTTGAGTACCCTTCAGACTCTGCAATGTGCCTGCCACCTTCCAGCACTTTTAAAATGACGTCTTGTGCAATATGCTGGACCGTTTTGTCGTCGCATATTTGGACATTTTGATTTTTTCAGAGAACCTGGAAGAACACCACCTTCATGTCCGGTCCGAGAGCATAGATTATATGTTAAATTAGAGAAATGTGCTTTTCACCAGGAAACCATGGACTTTGTTAGGTACTTAGCAGAGTTTAAGTACCAGCAGTTCAGCTTCCGACTCTTTGTTCTGCAACAGAGAGCCTCTCAAAAGAAATACTCACAGACGTAAAGTTTCTTCAGCAAAAGCGTTTACTGAGGCATATAAACATACATCATAATCTTCCAGCAACCAGCAACAAAAGAGAGGGGGGGGAGTTCAGTATGTACAACTATATATACATTACAAAATTGGATGATAACATCATTGCATCAGCCAATTATTCAATTAAGGGATGAGAGGGGAAACGGCTTCCCTTGTCTTTGACCTTTACAGTTTCATCATTAACGAGCATCACCTGCATCTTTCTGTAGATAAATTTTCTGCCCTGACACTTTGTAGGCTGTATTATTTTCCCCGCTGGTCTCCAGATGGACCCCCGGAAGGTCCAGGCAGTCTTAGACTGGGATCCCCCCAGGGATGTGAAGGGAGTCCAGCGGTTCCTCTGTTTTGCCACTTTTTATAGGCGCTTTATCCAGGGGTTCTAGCCCATCATCGCGCCCACCACTGCCCTGGTCCAAAAGGGTGCCAAGTTCCATTGGACCCCTGCAGCGCAAGAGGCATTTGAACAACTAAAGGCAGCCTTCACTCAGGCCCCCATCCTAGTCCACCCGGGCCCGCAGCTCCCCTTCATGGTGGAAGCTGATGACTCATCAGGCCCTTGGGGCGTTCCTGTCTCAATGGCAGGGACTGCAGCAGCTCCTTCACCCCTGTACATTCTACTCCCACCACCTCACACCTGCAGAGAATTCAATCAATCAATCAATCAATCATCAGTTTATTGTGCTAGCCGAAGGCCATGACAAATACATCCATAGAAAAGCATACAACTATAAAAGTACACAACAGTTTAAAATAACCAAGAGAACCATACAGACAAGCTTAAATTTACTGTGACTAAAGCTCTCATTTCGCTTAGCACTTTGAGTCTCCATGGCAGTTTATAGCAATTTTATCTAGTTCTCTCTTCCTAATCTTTTTCACTGCCAGTGCAAACAGGGCCACTTTATGAGTGACATAACTGTTGGTATCGCTAAGGAGGAAGAGAACTGTTTCTGCTTGGGCATTCATGCCTCCATATGTCAGCAGCGGTTTCAGGAGTCTCTCTCTTGGGTCCCTATACAGAGGGCAAGTTAACATATAGTGTGTTATGTCTTCCACTTGTTGTTGACCACAGATACATAATCTCGATTCAAATGGTACCTTGTGGTAACATCCATCCAGCACTGCAGTTGGCATCACTTGAAACCTCAATTCAATGAAAGCATTTCTCAGGGGCAGTGGCCTCAATTTGGACAGATAACATGCTCTATAGTGTTCTGTTTTTAGAAGAGGAAACCACCGAGAGAATTTAGAATTTTTAATAAGTTGGAATCTACCCAAAAACACCAATCCCTTAGTTGCTTCTTATCCATGCTTAGAGCAAACTTCAATTCAGGGAGATGATAACTATACAGGAGCTTTTGGAATATTGCCGTCCAATGACAATTGTTATCCATTTCTAGAAAACACTTAGTAGGAAGACGCTCATTTTGCAAGATGGCGATTCGTTTAAAATTTTTTAGCTGCGCACTCTCAATTCTTACCCTAACTGAAGGACTACCAGCTTCTGTGCGCAAAAAAGATGCAGGGGTACCAGATGGAAGAGAGAAATGTTTTCGAAGGAAGTTGTTCTGCACAATCTCCAAGGCTTTGGTCGTGGTGTTGTCAGACCCCCAGATTTCAGACCCATAAAGCAGCTGTGTAATTACTTTGGTGTTAAAGATTTTTAGGGCAGGTTCGATCAACTGTCCCCCTTTATTATAATAAAACTTCATTAGAGCCCCTATAGTTTTTTGTGCTTTAAATTTCGCTGCCTCCCTATGCCCTTTCCACGAGAGGGACTCACTAAAGAGAATACCCAGATATCTAAATTAGCGAACCTGGTCAATGATCTGTTGGTCCAAAGTCTATTTGTGTGTAGGTCTGTGGCTGCCGGAGACCATTATCTTTGTCTTAGTATAGTTTATTGCCAGGTTTTCAAATTTGCAATAAGAGCTGAGAGTACCTAAAAGCTTTTTCAGGCCCAAACGTGCGAGAGAGGTTAGTGCTATGTCGTCTGTGTACATTAGAGTAAAGATCTTTCTGTTCATGATTACTGGGGAGGGGAGTTTACTTGGGCTAACTGTGACACTAGGTCATTAACATAGATGTTAAAGAGGGAAGGGGCCAGAAGCAGAGAAGAATTATGATGTCTGGGACAGGGAGCTCAAGGCCATCAAGGCCGCATTCGAAGAGTGGTGCCATCTTCTTGAGGGAGCCATACATCCCATACAGGTCCTTACAGACCATTGAAACCTGGAACACTTCCAAGCAATGAAGTGCCTCAGACCATGCCAGGCGCGCTGGGCTTTGTTTTTTACCCAGTTTGATTTCCAGGTCACTTACTGGCCCGGCTCCAGGAACGGGAAAGCTGACGCACTTTCGCGCACAATGGAAGCCTCGGTGGAAGAAAACTCTGAGCCCATCCTACCAGAGGCCAATTTCCACCTGGGATCAGGACTTCCTCTCCCAGGTCCAGCCCATGAGTTCCAGACCCTTATGCCGGAACTCAGCTGGGCCACAGTGTGCTGCCAGATGCCGCCGGGCAGCAGTCGCCGGATGTACGGGCCTATATCACCAGGGCCAGCTCTATATCCTGGAAGGGCACTTGCGGCTCCAGGTCTTGCACCAATGCCACGACGCACATACCACAGGGCATTGGGTTTACGCAAAGACCCTGAAATTACTCTCCCAGGCCTTCTGGTGGCCGAGCCTCCAAGCAGACCTCAAAAGGTACCTCTGCTCCTGCGAGACCTGCACCAGGACCAAGGTGCCCCGGCAGAGACCCCAGGGACTTCTGCAGCCTCTACCAACCCCCACCAAGCCGTGGTCTACCATTTCGCTTGACTTTATCATCAACCTGCCCTCCTCCAAGGGTCACACAGCCATCCTAGTAGTAGTCGATTCCCTCACGAAAATGGCCCATTTCGCTCTGACCCGTGGGGTCCCCAGCGCTCGCCAGACTGCCCACCTGGTCCTTGACCACGTGTTCTGGCTCCATGAGCTCCCCGAAGCAGTAGTCTCTGATTGAGGAGCACAGTTTACCTCACAGTTCTGGGCAGCCTTCCTCAAACTCCTTGGTGTCAAATGAAGACTGTCCCCGGCCTTCCATCCTCAGACGGACAGACAAACCGAGTGGGTAAACCAGGTCCTGGAGCAATACCTCTGCTGCTTTCTAAGTTATCACCAGGATGACTAGGTGGAACTTTTGCTGCTGGCCGAGCTTCGGCTATTGGGCGGTATAAAAATGTAATAATAAATAAAATAAATAAATAAAAATAACAACCCTTGCCATGCCTCCACGGGACAGAGTCCCTTTTATGCCAACTTCGGATACCACCCACGGGATCACCCCTGCCCGCCTGCAGCCTCTCTTGTTCCATCTGCCAACGATCGGGTCTCCCACATCCAGAAGACACAAGCAGAATTCGTGCAGCACCTGGAGAAGGCCAAGGCAGCCTACAAGGAGCAGGCAGATTGACGGCGCCAAGCACGCCCTCCGCTTCAGCCCGGAGATAAAGTCTGTCTCTCCATGGAGCACTGCCAGTCTGGCCGCCCCTCTGCCAAACTGGACTTCAAATATCAGGGGGCCTTCATGATCCTGCAACAAATAAACCCAGTCGCGTACAAATTAGATCTCCCCCACACTCTCAGGATCCATCCGGTGTTCCACGTATCCCAGTTAAAGACCTACCTTGTGAATCCATTTCCCAGGCGCACCAACCCACCGCCATCGCCCATCCAGATCGATGACCACGAGGAGTTCCAAGTCGCCTGGATTCTAGACTCTAAACTGCGTCGCGGCCAACTGTACTACCTCGTAAACTGGGAGGGTTATGGTCTGGAGGAACAGTCCTGGGAATCGGTGGACCACATTCATGTGCCCGCTAAACTCTGGGCATTCCAATGGAAACACCCAGACAAGCCTGGACCTGAATGGGGGATGGAACCCCCATACTCCGAGGGAAGGGGTACTGTCAGGATCTGTCCTGCAGCACCACCAGACAGCCGCAGTGCACCTTGCCAGCTGCAGAGTAGTTGCAGGACCCAGGCCCATAACAGCAAGCACTCCTAGTTGGGCTGATGTAAACCAGCTGGGTGCAGCCAGGGAAGGGCTATATAAGAACGGCATTTCCACTGCAGCCTTTGCCACAACAACACGGTCTCCTGTGCCTGCTGTAGCCCAATCCTGACTCCCTGCGAAGCCAGACCTTGCCTGACCTTCTGCTTTGCCTGACCATGCCTTTTGCCTCTGGCCCTGCTTGAAGTCTGTTGCTCCTGGACTCTGAACCCTGCTCGTCTCTGGACCACGCCTTTTGCCTCCAGCCCTGCCTGGACTCTGTTCTGCCTTTGGACTCTGAACCTTGCTTGCTTCTGGATCTTGCCCTTTGCCTCTGGCCCTGCCTGGACTCTGTTGCCAGTTCCACCACTGTCCATTCTGGCCCCGGTGTTCCTGCACTGAGGCCTTGCCACCCACACCCCGGACCCTGACAATGTCCTGCTGAAGAAGAATCAACACGGCTGCCACAAAGGCAAGCCCTGTACCATTAATCTTCAAGAATTCTTTGAGAGTGTCAACAATATAGATGGGGTGAACTGGTGGACATTGTTTACTTGGACTTCTAAAAGGCTTTTGACAAAGTCCCCCACAAAAGACTCCTCAACAAACTTAGCAAGCATGGAATAAGAGGAGAGATCCTCCTATTGATCAGTAACTGGTTAAAGAACAGAAAGCAAAGAGTAGGAATAAATGGTCAATTCTCCCAATGGAGGGAAGTAAATAGTGGGGTCACACAGGGATTGGTATTGGGACCAATTCTTTTCAACTTGTTCATAAATGATCTGGAAATAGGAGTGAACTGTGAAGTTGCCAGGTTTGCCAATGACACCAAATGATGCATGTTGTGGGGAAACCCCCCTCCCAACTTCAAGTATAACCTGATGGGATCTGAGCTGCTGTAACCAAACAATAAAGAGATCTTGGGGGGGCGGGGGTAGACAGCTCAATGAAAATGTTAACTCAGTGTGCAGCCACTGTAAAGAAGGCAAACTCCATGTTAGGCATTAGTAGAAAAAGAATTGAGAGTAGAACTGCCATTATCGTACTGACTATATACATTTATGGTGCAACCACACTTAAGAATACTGTGTACAGTTCTGTTCACACCTAAAAAAGATATTATAGAGCTGGGGAAAATGCAAAAAAGGGCAACTAAAGTGATTAAGGGGCTGGAGCATCTCCTTTATGAGGGAAGGTTACAACAGCTGGGATTGTTTAGCGGGGGGGGGGAACAAAGCTAAGGGGGACATGAGAGAGGTGTACAAAATTATGCGCGGTGTGGGGAATTTGGAGAGGGAGACATTTTTCTTGCTTTCTCAAAACACTAGAACCCGGGGTCATCCCATGAAGCTGATTGGTGGGAGATTCAGGAGAAATAAAAGGAAGGACTTCTTCACACAGTTAAGTTATAGAATTCACGACCACAAGATGTAGTGATGGCCACCAATTTGGATGGCTTTAAAAGGGGTTTGGATAAATTCCTGGAGGCGAAGGCTATCCATGGCTACTAACCCTGATGGTTGTATGCTGCCTCCAGTATCAAAGGCAGTAAGCCTGTGTGCACCAGTTGCTGGGGAACATGGGTGAGAGGGTACTGTTGCCTTGTTGGACCCTTGTCGACAACTGGCTGGCCACTGTGTGAACACAGTGCTGTACTAGATGGACCCTCAGTCTGATCCAGAATGGCTCTTATGTTCTTATTTATTTCATTTAGAGTAGAGTTCTGTCCTTTCCTGAGTGCTACATTATACACAGAAGAATTGGACTGGCTGGGGGATGACTCCATTAGTAGTTTTCCTTTTTACTTTCTATCTATGATTCAAAGGAGCATAAACAAAATACACCCTCCAAGGAAATTCTCATCTTGGAAGCACAAAAGAACTCACTTTCCAAACATAATTTGTACTACCAGCAGCAAGGTAAGTCATATAAATGAGACCTCGCCCCCCAAAAAGCCATTTTCTCCTCCTAGAAAGCTGTCTTCTTTTCTTCCTCATCCCCTGAAACTAATATCCAGTCAAGGTGACCAATTTTGCAGGACTCTTGTAGGCTGCTGACATGGATGAGGTGCTTGCAGCAATGTGACCAACCACATGCCCTCTTGATTCTTGCCCTTCCTAACTAGTAAGAGACACAGGTGGGTCAGAATGATTGGGTGGGTCTAAGGAGTGATAGATGCGAAGGATAGGTTGCTTACCTGTAACTGTGGTTCTTTCAGTGGTCATCTGTGCAGTCACAAATATGGGCTCTGCGCCTGCACAAAGCCCCGCTTCGGGAATTTTCTATAGCTAAGAGCCATTTTGGGCGGGAACCCTCCCCTCTCCAGTGCGCATGTGCACGAGGGTTCCCGCTGAGATTCCCCAGTTCTTCTGAGACCCAAAGGCCTCATCTGAGGAATATACACACCTACAGGTGTATCTGAAAAAACTGCTAGAAGTAACATTGTTAATACTTGATGGACACCAAGAGGGGAGTAAAGTGGGTGGTGTGACTGCACAGATGACCACTCAAAGAACCACAGTTACAGGTAAGCAACCTGTCCTTCTTCTTCGTGGTCTCTGTGCATCACACACATGGGCGATTAGCAAGCTTTACTCACCGGAGTAGGGCTGGTGTCCTTAAGTGAAGACAGCTGACAGCACTGCTCTCCCAAAGGAGCAGTCGGACCTTGACCTGACGTACAGTTTGTAGCGTGACACAAACATCATTGGTCGAACCCATGTTGCCGCCTTGCATATTTCTGGAACAGTTATGCAACGATGGAAGGCAGATGATGTAGCCACCGCTCTTGTAGAATGCCCCGGCTGAGGTTGGAGGGTCCAGCTTCTGCAACTGGTAGGCCAAGCTAATACATTGCACCAGCCAGGAAGAGTCTCTGAGATGACACTGGTAGGCCCTGTTTACGCTGTCCATGACACACAAATAAGTGTTGCGATTGGCGGAAAGGAGCAGTGCAATCTTTACAGAACGCCAAGACCCTTCTAACATCTAAAGAATGTAATGCCTTTTCCAAGGGAGATAAAGGAGAGGGAAAAAAGGTTGGTAAGGCAATGTCTTTGTTAACATGAAAACTAGAAACAACCTTAGGTAAAAATTGAATATCCGGACGAAGTACCACCTTATCAATATGGAAGACTAGGTAAGGTTCGTCTATTCTCAATGCACATAGCTCACTGGCACGTCTTGCAGATGTAATTGCCACCAGAAAGAGCGCCTTTAAAGTAAGAAGTCGTAAGTCAGTGGTTGCCAGTGGCTCGAAAGGCTTCGCTGAAAGTGCATGCAGAGCAACAGATAAACTCCATGACGGCGAAGAAGTCCTTAATGGTGGGTTTAAGTTTAACAAACCTTTTATAAAATGTTTAACAGTAGGGTGAGAAAAAACCCTAAATCCATCAATGCAGTCATGAAAATTAGAAATAGCTGCTAAATACACCTTTAATGAGGAAACTTTCAGACCTCTATCCAATAAAACTAATAAAAAGGACAGGATCTGATGAACAGGGCAGCTTGAGGGTAAAAACCCTTGCTGAGAGGCAAAAACAGTAAATGCAGACCATTTTCTATTATAATTCTTGTGTGTCAACGGTTTCAGGGCTGCCTCTAAAACCGTTTGGATTCTGGTTGCCAAGTCACTGTCCCCTATTGAGGATTCAACCTTCATGCTGTCATATGCAGGGTGTCGAGGTCTGGAACAGAAGGTCTCATCTCACTGGGAGCCGGATGAAGAGACCTCGTGACCTGTTCAATAGGGTTGCGAACCAGTTCTGTCTGGGCTACCAAGGGGTTAGGATTATGCAATCTACATTGTCATGAATAATTTTGGCAAGTATTTTCGTTATCAGAGGAAACTGAGGAAATAGGTATAGGAAATGATTGTTCCATTTGTAGAGAAATGAGTCTCCTAGTGATTTCTTTCCCATTCCTGCTCTGCTGTAAAATTGGTGACATACTGTGTTGTTCCTTGTTGCAAACAGATCTATGTCTGGTTCCCCCCAGAGGTGGAATACTTCCTCGATGACCTGAGGGTGGATTTGCCATTCATGAACTATCGACGACTGTCTGCTGAGGGTGTCCGCCAGTGTATTGGATAGCCCGGCTATATGAACCGCAGTGAGGAACACTTGACATCGAATGTACCATTCCCATATGTGTATGGTAAATCTGGTTAACGGAAGGGATCTTGTTCCCCCTTGCTTGTTGATATAGAACACAACAATCGTGTTGTCTGATGTCATTTGCACATGGTGGTTGTGGATTTCGGTTTCGAATACTCATTGCTTTTTGGACTGCCAGCAGTTCAAAGTAGTTGATGTGCTCCCTTTTCTCCCTGGCTGACCACAGACCTTACACTCTTAACGAGTCAAAATGGGCTCCCCATCCCGTACAAGAGGCATCCGTCGTGATCAACTTTGTGGACATCGATGGTTTGAATGGTATCCCCTTCATTAGATTCTGCCGGTTAATCCACCACATCATAGAATCATAGAACAGAAGAGTTGGAAGGGGCCTACAAGGCCATCGAGTCCAACCCCCTGCTCAATGCAGGAATCCACCCTAAAGCATCCCTGACAGATAGCTGTCCAGCTGCCTCTTGAATGCCTCTAGGGTGGGAGAGCCCACAACCTCCCTTGGTAACTGATTCCATTGTTGTACTGCTCTAACAGTCAGGAAGTTTTTCCTGATGTCCAGCTGGAATCTGGCTTCCTTTAACTTGAGCCCGTTATTCCGTGTCCTGCACTCTGGGAGGACCGAGAAGAGATCCTGGCCCTCCTCTGTGTGACAACCTTTTAAGTATTTGAAGAGTGCTATCATGTCTCCCCTCAATCTTCTCTTCTCCAGGCGAAACATGCCCAGTTCTTTCAGTCTCTCTTCACAGGGCTTTGTTTCCAGACCCCTGATCATCCTGGTTGCCCTCCTCTGAACACGCTCCAGCTTGTCTGCATCCTTCTTGAATTGTGGAGCCCAGAACTGGACGCAATACTCTAGATGAAGCCTAACCAGGGCCGAATAGAGAGGAACCAGTACCTCCCATGATTTGGAAGCTATACTTCTATTAATGCAGCCCAAACTAGCATTTGCCTTTCTTGCAGCCATATCGCACTGTTGGCTCATATTCAGCTTGTGATCTACAACAATTCCAAGATCCTTCTCGTTTGTAGTATTGCTGAGCCAAGTAACTGCATTTGATTTCTATTTCCTAAATGTAGAACTTGGCATTTATCCCTATTAAATTTCATTCTGTTGTTTTCAGCCCAGCACTCCAGCCTATCAAGATCACTTCAAGCATCTGGCCACTGTCGGTGGTAAAGACAGAGAGAGATGTCCGGCATTTCCTAGTGGGTTGAACACCCTGTTGAACCAGAGCTGCAAACGTCTCATCTTGAGCCTTGCAAATGGGACCACCATGGTGGTTGATGCCATCAGCCCCAACAGTCTCTGTATTGTGTATGCAATGGTTCTTTGTTGTCTCACCAGGTCGTTTGCTAGATTTTCAATGACCAGTGCTCTGTCAACTGGCAAGAATGTTTTGGTGGTGTACGAATCCAAAACTGCACTTATAAACTTTATGGGTTTGGTTGGATGAAGAGTCGACTTTTTCATGTTTATCATAAGCCCTAGCTTAGATCTTGCACATAGTATAAGTGCTGTTTGAGTCTGCAACCAGGAGCCAATCATTGATGTAGTGGTGAATTTGTATCCTTTGAGTCTGCAACCAGGAGCCAATCATTGATGTAGGGGTGAATTTGTATTCCTCAACTTCTTAGGTGGGCACAGACCACCACAATACATTTGGTAAACACTCTGGGTGCTGTCGAAAGTCCGAATGGTAGGATGCGGAATTGAAAAGCGTGAAGTATTGCTGGCTGTCGTGGTGAATGGCTACATGGAAACAAGTGTCTTAGAGGTCGATGGAGGCAAACCATGACTTCCCTGTGAGTAGCGGTAGTATTGTGGGAAGGGAGACCATATGAAATCTCTTTGGTGTTATAAAGGTATTGACCTCTCGTAGGTCTAATATTGGGCGAATGCCTCCATTGGTCTTTGGAATGGTGAAATAGCGGGAATAAAATCCCCGTGTTAGTTGTCTTTTTGGTACTGACAGTATTGCTCCCTTCTCTAAAAGTGAGCAGACCTCCTGCTGAAGTGGCGTTGATGGTGTAGTCGTTCTGAGGACTCCCAAGGGTGGTAAAGATTCAAACTCTATCTTGTAGCCTTTTTCGATCATGGAGATTACCCACTTGTCTGAAGTGATTCAATTCCATTCCTCCCTCGACGTTGAGAGATGGTCGCCAAAGGGGGTGCTCAGGTCATTCGGTATGGGGGAGTCAAAGACGTCATTTTTGCATATAATCAGGTTTTCGACGTTTAAACCTGGGCTTCGACGTTGGAAACTGCTTCTTCCCCCGTTGAAGTTGTTTAAATGATGATCTGTTGGGTTGGTACCTTGCAGAGTATTATCCTGGTTGTCTGTACCAACTTCTAGGCTTAAACTGTTGTTGAGTAGAGCCTATTCCCATTTTCCTTGCCATAGTCCTGGCTTTTTGAACAGTATCCATAGCCTTATCAGTTGTGGAATTAAAAAAGCCTGTGCCATCAAAGGGAAGGCTCTCAATCCAAGTTCTGGCTTCTTGTGATAGTCCTGCTGACCTCAGCCAGGCATGCCTTCTAAGAGCTACTGCTCCAGCCATTACCTTTGCTCCACAGTCGGCTTGATGTTTCGCTGTGCTTATTTGTTGGCATGCCATCTTTGTTGCTTCTGAGTGGAAGACTCGTGCCAGCTCTCTGTGATCGTCCCTTAAATTACCACATAGTGACATCATTTTGTCCCACAAAAATAACTGGTATCTCGCCATAGTGGCTTGATAGTTCAACACCTTCAGGCTCAGAGATGCAGTTGAGTAGAATCTACAGTCCATTAGATCCAGGTGTCACCCTTCCTTGTCTACAGATGCTGTATGTACTCTCTGTGAATGGCCTTGAGCCGACTCAACAATTATGGAGTTCGGCTGAGGATGTGTAAACAGGAATTTTGCCTCTTTCTCTAGAACCCTGTACATATTGTCCAGCTGTTTTGACGATGGAGCTAAAGATGCTCTCCCACACTAGAGGCCTTCAAGAGGCAGCTGGACAAGCATCTGTTGGGGATGCTTTAGGGTGGATTCCTGCATTGAGCAGGGGGTTGGACTCGATGGCCTTATAGGCCCCTTCCAACTCTGCTATTCTATGATTCTATGCAGGATCTTTCCAAGATTGTTTCACCGCTCGCATTAAAGTTGGTAAAAAAGGGATAGCCTCGGGTGTTGTTGCTTCCGTATATACCGCATCGAAGACAGGATCTACTCATTTTTTCATTGTCTGTTGAGTCTCTATGCCCAAGTATTGCACCATCCTCTGGATTAGGTCAGCAAAATGAGCTAGGAGATGGAGAGAGAGATCCCTGCGCTTCCACTACTGCATCTGGTGACATTATTGAAGGGGCAGCCAAAGAACAGGAGGCTGTATCTGAACAATAGTCCTCCGCAGACTCAGGGGATGAGGCTATTTGTACAGTTTGAATTACCTCTGTTTGCTGCGGATTAGGAAGTACTGTTGTTTCTTGACGTCGGGCAGAATGTGGTACAGTCTCTACGGCAATAATGGCTAGTGGAGTTGGATGTTCTGTCTCTATAACTTGATGGTGTCTCTCTACATTGAGAGAGGGTATCGTAGGGTATCGGTCATGAACGTTGTGCTCGATCGTAGGGTATCGGTCATGGACGTCGTGCCAATCCCTATAGTAATAGGTAGGTCTCGGTGAAAGGGACCACTCTGATTGTCTTTCCCATTCCCTTACAGGAGACCGAGAACAGTGCCGTCTCAAATAGTAATAGCGTTCACTCTCTCAATATTGGCTGTCGATGGAATGGACATAACGGACAGAGTTGGGTGAATGGCGGTAGTCTGATCTACGTTCGAAAGGAGTAGGTGATCTTTGATGATCAGATCTACACTCTACAGGAGCAGGTAAGTCTCTTCTCGGGGGTGAGCATCCGCTCGACCCCAATCCTGAGTGCCCTTGGTCCATGTGCTGAAGGGATGTATTATCCCTGATTTCCCCTTCCGTCAAAGAGGGAGTTGGTATCATCTCAATCATCGATGTTGAGGGAGCGATGACCACCGGTGCTGTTTGTCCTGTCGATGATGGAACAGGAGTGGACGGCATTAATATGGTCGATGTCGAAGTCTTCGTTTTATGGCGATCGTGCTTATGGGATGATTTTGCCTTCTTCTTTTGCTTTGAGAGGTCTGAGGACTTAGGAGTCCTTGCTTTCTTAGATAGCTTTTTTGCTACTGAGGCAGTTAAGGATCACCCTGGTGTTAACGGTGGATCCTGGCGGGGTCTGTCTGCTCAGCTTGTTGATGGCTCGACAGGAGTTGGAGGCACTAATGACTCTTGTTCAGAAGTCATGGTCAGTTTATCTACCACCGCAAGTGCTCTCTCCCACAATTCGGCCCGCAGTTTGTCCGCCCAATGCCGCCTTGTTTGCTTTGAAAAGGCTTGGCAATGAGGGCAAGTGTCTACTTTATGTCCTTCTCCAAGACAAATGACGCAAAAATTGTGGCCGTCTGAGGGTGGCAGTTTTGTCCCACAGCAGGCACACTTTTTGAATGGGGCCTTGGGGCCCATGCAGTCCAAGATGAAGAACAGAGAATGAGGTAAAAAAAAAATTTTTTTTAGAAAGAAGAGAAAGAAGTAGAAGACAGTGAAAGGATCCAAGTTAAAGTAGAATTAGAGGTAAGCCTTAGCTACTTAGTGTTTTGTTAAATAGAGAAGTTCCCGACGAGGCAGTCACGATGACGGTCAAAGAAGAACTGGGAATCTCGGCAGGAACCTTTGTGCACATGCGCACTGGAGAGGGGAGGGTTCCCACCCAAAATGGCTCTTAGCTATAGAAAATTCCCAAAGCGGGACTTCGCGCAGACGCAGAACCCATATGTGTGTTGCACAGAGACCACGAAGAAGGGGTGGTTCTCTCTGCCCTTAAGGAAACAGTTCTGTGGTAGTGCTCTTGGATCCAGAACTGTCACTTGAGGCACAGGTGAACTCAGTGGCAAAGAGCACCTTTTATCAGCTTAGGCTGATATACCAACTACACCCTTATCTGGTCAGAGATAGCCTAGCTACAGTTATCCATGCTCTGATAACCTCTCGTTTGGATTACTGCAATGCGTTCATTATACGTGGGGCTGCCTTTGAAAACGGTCCAGAAACTTCAACTGATACAAAACAGGGCAGCACGTTTACTAACAGGAACTGGCCGACGAGACCACATTACACCAGTCCTTTTCCAGCTTCATTGGCTGCCAGTCCAGGTCCAGGACCGATTCAGGTATTAACATTTAAAGCCCTAAACGGCTTGGGGCCAGGTTATCTGAAGGATATGTACCTCCCATATGTACCTGCCCGGACCCTAAGGTCATCCTCAGGGGTCCTTCTCCGCGAGCTCCTGCCAAAGGAAGTGAGGCAGGTGGCTCCCAGGCGGAGGGCCTTCTCTGCTGTGGCAGCCCAGCTGTGGAATGAGCTCCCTAAGGAGGTTCGCTTGGCACCTACATTATATTCTTTTAGACGTCAGGCGAAGACCTTTTTATTCTCCCAGTATTCTCCTAAACGGTTTGGGGCCAGGTTATCTGAAGGAACGCCTCCTCCCATATGTACCTACCCAGACCTTAAGATCATCTACAGGGGCCCTTCTCCGTGAGCCCCTGCCAAAGGAAGTGAGGCAGGTGGCTACTAGGAGGAGGGCTTTCTCCGCTGTGGCACACTGGTTGTGGAACGAGCTCCCCAGAGAGGTCCGCCTGGCGCCTACACTGTACTGCTTTCGTCGCCAGCTGAAGACCTTTTTATTCACTCAGTATTTTAACACTTAATTTTAACTCCAATATAAACTTCTCCTGTTAACCTTCAAAGCTTTTCACGGTCTAGCTCCTTCCTATCTCTCCTCTCTCATCTCACACTATTGCCCCACTCGTGCTCTTCGCTCCTCTGATGCCATGTTTCTCGCCTGCCCAAGGGCCTCTACTTCCCTTGCTCGGCTTCGTCCATTTTCTTCTGCTGCCCCTTACGCCTGGAACGCTCTTCCAGAACATTTGAGAACTACAAGTTCAATCGCAGCTTTTAAAGCTCAACTAAAAACTTTTCTTTTTCCTAAAGCTTTTAAAACTTGATGTTGTGCGGACTTTATACTGCTAGTCTTACCCTACCCTGTGCCTGCTTACCCTACCCTGTGCCTGTTGGCATTCTCTTCCCCTCCTTATTGTTTTACTATGATTTTATTAGATTGTAAGCCTATGCGGCAGGGCCTTGCTATTTACTGTTTTACTCTGTACAGCACCATGTACATTGATGGTGCTATATAAATAAATAAATAATAATAATAATAATAATAATAATAACTGTTTTAACTCTGTATTTTAATCTTATATCAACTTTGCTGTGTGGTTTTATCCTGGTTGCGCTTTTTATACTGTATTTCGTAATTGTGTTTTAACCTGTTGGGTGTTTTACTGTGGTTTTAATTTTTGTGAACCGCCCAGAGAGCTTCGGCTATTGGGCGGTATAAAAATGTAATAAATAAATAAATAAATATTTTAACAGTCTATAAATTAATTTGAACTTGCTGTTTTAAATTTGTATTGTAAATTTGTATTTTTGCATCGCTGCTGTTTTATCTTGGTTGTGCTTTTATATTGTATTTTATATTATGGTTTTATACTGTTGTTTTATACTTGAATTGTCTTAATTTTGTAAACCGCCCAGAGAGCTTCGACTATTGGGCGGTATAGAAATGCAATAAATAAATAAATAAATAAATAAATAGTACTGTGACCACTCCTGAGGGCACTCAATGATACTTAACAACTACTGCCAAGGTGTGAATACTAGGGGTGTGCAAAGTGGGTCTTCTCTACCTCGAAATTTGATCCAGAGCTCTGAAGTGGTGTTTCTCCCCCTCAATTCTTCTCTGCCTCGTTGAATTACCCGTCAAAGAACTGTTCTGTTTTCAGGTACATTCTTGTCAATGGGAATTAACAGAAATGCTTACGGCTCCCTCAGTTTTAAAAATAAACACATGAAAATTGACACTGTGACAGCTTTTAAAGAGAGTTTTAGACATGCCAGTTTTGGAGCAGATCCCTGTATGCAGTGATTTACAGGGAATTTTTAAAAGTCTGAACTCAAATGCCGTAGATCTCTCTAGATCCCCCTCCCTCCCTATCTCCGCTAAATCTCTGTGAACAAATGCCCCATCTCACTTTGCACTGTGTGCACAAAGGTAAAAGGACATCTCTCTCTCTCTCTCTCTGACTGAAATGAACTCTGCAAGACCAAGAACAGCAATGAGCGCATGGAGTCAAGGACTGTGAAAAAATTCCCTCCCTCCCCTGAACACTGCAGTTGGAGGAGAACAGAACACGGTCACAGACAGCGCTGTGGCAATTCCTAATTGGCTAGCCACAATTAACTTTGCTGTTTTAAATTTGTATTTCTGCACTGCTGCTGATTTTATCTTGGTTGTGCTTATATTTTGTATTTTATATCATATTTTTATACTGTTGTTTTATGCTTTGAATGGTTTTAATTTTTGTGAACTGCCCAGAGAGCTTCAGCTATTGGGTGGTATAGAAATGCAATAAATAGATAAATATAAATAAATGTCAATAATATCAATTATCAAAACTGCCCCAACCCATCTCCCCATATTCCTTACTGGGAGGTTTTCAATTAGACACACCACACACACTGACATACTCAAAATGGTTGAATAATTTCAGAAAAGTTAGAAGCGTTGATTGGGCGTCTCTCCACTCTGATATTATTTGATGGGTTTAGATTTGGGCCAATCTCCACTCTGGAAGATTGAATGCTCCACGGATGTTCGTGGTTACCAGATAATTCTGGGGCAGAGTGCACACCCCCTACTGAGTAGTTTTTGGTGCCTCTTGAAAACACCTCTAATCCAGAAAGCCTCCTTGACTAATTTACCATAGTTTTTATTGCCTTTGTTTTTTTATCCTTGTACTATTTTATTTCTTATTGGTCTCCACCCCAGAATCTGTTTAGATATGGAGCAGGATGTAAATGCTGTAGTAGTAGTAATGCCATCATCATCAACAATATAAACCTAGCTGTAAACAACAGCAGCTATTCAATGTATAGAGAACTGTATACACTTTAAACACATAGTTAAAGAACACCACAAAACTTTGACTCCACCCTCTCAGACCTTCATGATAGCCCTGCCTCCCACTCTGAGCTACGTATAATTACTTCCATGTACACCCTGTATCACCTCAGGAACATTCTTACTTTCAGACTGCCACCCTGACCACAAAATGAGACAGCTCCTGATTCTTACTTTTTACCCAGAGAAAATCCAAGGAAGAGGCCGGCCAGCTATTCCAGCAGGGAGAGGGAGGCAAGTGGCATTCCACCAGCTTATTGAGAGATGTCCCCCTGCCCATCTCCTTTTTCCTTGTGTGTCTTGTCTTTTAGAATGTAAGTCTTTCAGCAGAGACTTTCTTCTTATATTGATTATTTGTAAGCCAGTCTGGGAGCCTTTTGGTCTGAGCAGCAGGATAAAAATATGCTGCAAAACAAAAGACAAAATAGGAACAAAAACCACACACAAAACTCTTAAAATACATTGTTCTCTATATTGTCAAATTTGAGCCACTGTCAGGCACTCCTCCTCCACCATGGCAATGGCCTTAGCTAGACCTAAGGTTTATCCCGGGATCATCCCGGGGTCATCCTTGCCTGCTCCCGGGATCCCCTGTGTGTCATTTACATGAACAGGGGTGACCTCATGGGTAGGGTAAAATACCAGGGACATGAGCCCCATGCTTTCTGCTTAGTACTCGCAACTCCCTTCCACCTGGCAGAGAGAAAGAGATCACGCACCAGTCAATCCCATCCTGCCATGCGCTGAGCTGACCCGGTAGGCAATATCACAGGGAAGGGAAATATCTCAGGCACAGGAACTCCCCTGCACATAACTTTAGCTCCGACGAAGCTCTCTGTCACCTGAGTCAGGCCACACACACACACAGCAAATGCAAGTTCACGCCTATGAAAAGCCTCTCAGTACTTTTCATGACTCAGTCCTTAGAAATCCAGAGTCCAAATAGAAGAGCACTTTCAAAGTCCCAAACAGAGATGGAATCCAAGCACGAGAGATTTCAAGCCTTGCCTCGAGAGATCATACAATAGTAGAGTTGGAAGGGCATCGAGTCCAACCCCCTGCTCAATGCAGGAATCCACCTTAAAGCATACCTGACGGATGGTTGTCCAGCTGCCACTTTCAGCTTTGCTACCCCGCTCTTATAGACCAGAGGCCTGGCCTATTCAAAGCCACTTGAGAGACAGGTCCTCTGACCTGTAAACCATGCCCATGTGACAACACGGCAGGACTGCACAACTCACTAAGGTGATGCTTCCATCTGAGTTACTCCTTCAACCTTTCCAAAACACTCCCAAGTTCCCAGAGAACCTTTAGAGCAGTAGTTCCCAAACTTTTTCAGGTAACCACCCCCTTGGTTCCACAAACTCATGCCCAGCACCCCCTACCCTACACTATAAAAATAATTATTCAGAACAGCGGTTTTCAACGACCCCGTTAAGGAAGATAATAACAATAAAATTCAAAACAGTAACAATTAATTGAATATTTATTCAAAATCCAATTACATTCTTTTAGTTTATTCAATTAAACATAATTGATGAACTTGATCCAGTGATACCATCTTTTCAAAGTCTGATAGTCATTTAGCAAGAATATTAGATATCACATTTAGTAACTAGGGTAGGGTACCTCACTATTCTGTAAATCCTTAATGCGATGGATGGGCTTGATGAAGTGATACCAGTTTCCCAATGTCTGGTTTAAAGTCACTTAACATGAGTCTTAAATCACCATGTTTAGTAATCTGGAGTCGATTTCTTTGCTTGGAGAGAAGTAGGCAGACCACACTAAAACCACATTCCACCAAATATGATGTTGGAAATGCAACCAGGAGCTTCTGAACCACTCTCCATAGCGCAGGAGAGCGATCAGAAATGTCCTTCTGTAACCAAAACTCCTGGTATGGAAAAGACCACCTCGCGCGCCCCCGCCCCCACCTTTCCTCTTAACGCCCCTCTATGCAATCCCACCGCCCCCAAGGGGGAAGTACTGCCCACTTTGAGAACCACTGCTTTGGAGCTCCAAGGCCGCAACAGGAAGTGAGAGAGCTACTCCCGTGAGAAACTCTGATAGAGATAAGTTTGCAGAGACATTGACATTTTAAAACTATTCCTAATAAATCTACCTACATTCAACAAGGTCTCTGGCCTTATACCTGACACCCACTTTGCACACCCATACTACTCAGTTTTGGTGCTTGCCTGATCTCCAGAGACAAACAGTCTTCTCTGGCTGGACTCTAATTGGGCCATAAGTCCATGTGGAATGACCAGGACTATGCCCTCTGATAGCCTGAGTGACCACGCAGGTTGATTAGAGAAAAAGCGTCCTCTCAGGTATTCTGGCCCCAAGTTGTTTAGGGCTTTGTACACTAGTACCAAAACCTTAAATCTGGCCCAGTAGCAAATAGGTAGCCAGTGCTGTTCCTTCAGCAAAGGAGTTACATGCTGAAAAGGGACAGCTTCTCAACAACAACTGAGCTTCTGTATTCTGCATTAACTCCAGCTTCTGGAACCCACATAGAGTGTGTATTACCTGCATTTTATATTAATCTAATAAATCCACTTGCATGCTTGTCACTTTCAAATTGTTGGCATTGGGTAATATTGCCCTTTAGTGTAATGTGTCTGGTGATTTAGTGTAATGTGTCTGGTGATTAAGCACAACTTAATCACCCACATGTTTATTTTTTTAACGTTTTTTAATGCTTCATGTGTGTATGTTCTGTGTTTTAAAATTTTAAATTTTGTATACTTGTTTTTATCTCAATTTTAGAATTTCTGTAAACCGCCCAGAGAGCTCCAGCTATGGGGGCGGTATATAAGTGTAATAAATAAATAAATAATAAAATAAATTTAAATAGGGAGAATGGGAGTGCCCAAAGGGGAGATATGGCATCGGGGGGGGGGGGAGCTGTCATCATCCTGTTGTCCTGGTCAAACCAGTCCCTTGTGAGATTTGATGTGTCCATCTGCAGGGGTGGGGGACCCATTAAGATTGGAGACTTGTGGAATCCAAAGGATTCCTGAATGTTCTGGAGGATTATTCAAGATGACAGGGTTAGTGATCCTGTAGAGGTCCTATTTTCACTGTGGAATGATCAGAAGAGATGCACCATCAACATGATCACCCCTAAGCACCTTCTCGTTAATTGTGGAGCCTGGGTAAACCCCTTGCTACCTCCATTGCATCCTGGAATAGCCACCCAAAAGATGTCAGTTTTTTTAACATTGGGTTTGGGGATATTTCGTTCAACAATACTACAAGTGAGAAGGACCTTGGAATTATTGTAGATCACAAGTGGAATAGGAACCAACAGAGTGATGTGACTGCAAAAAAAAGCAAATGCTATTTGAGGCTGCATTAATAGAAGTATAGCTTCTAAATCGTGCAAGGTACTGGATCCCCTCTCTTCAGCACTGGTTAGCCCCCATCTTGAGTGCTACATCCAGTTCTGGCCACCACACTTCAAGAAGGATGCAGACAAACTGGAGGAGGTTCAAAGGAGGGCAACACAGATGATCTGGGGTCTGGAAACAAAGCCCTATGAGGAGAGACTGAAAGAACTGAGCATGTTTAGCCTTGGGAAGAGAAGACTAAGGGGAGACATGATAGCACTTCTCAAGTACTTGAAAGGTTGTCACACAGAGGAGGGCCAGGATCTCTTCTTGGTCATCCCAGTGTGCAGGACATGGAATAATGGGCTCAAGTTACAGGAAGCCAGATTCTAAACATCAGGAAAACTTGACTGTTAGAGCAGTATGACAATGGAACCAATTATCTAAGGAGGTAGTGGTCTCTCCCACACTAGAGACATTGAAGAGGCAGCTGGACAGCCATCTGTCAGGTATGATTTAATGTGGATTCCTGCACTGAGCCAGGGGTTGGACTCAATGGCCTTATAGTCCCCTCCCAACTCTACTATTCTATGATCTACCACAGCAAATGCAAAGTTGGAAATCATTTGCAAGGCATCATGCTCAGATACAAAGGAGGACTTCTCATGAATAGGACTCTTGGGAGCGGGCTATAGTAAACTACAGCTAAGCCCTGGGTGGGGCTCAGGAGCCTCTGGCTACATAAGCCTTCAGTTTCAGCCTAGCCAGTGCTGGAAAGAATGCTGTTTCTTCAGCTTATCGTGCCTGGTATATTCTTTCCCTGACATTGACTTATGTTTGGACCTTCATATTATTGAGCTTCAGACTTCTGTGTGACACTGCCTTCTGGACTTTGATTCTGCTTGTGTATTTGACCTTGGCTACTCCTCTGACTTCTCTCTGGATTATCTGTTTGATTGATAAAACTGTTTTTGACTTTTGCTTGCCTTGACTTCTCCATTGTAATCAACTCTGTGTTTTACATAGCAGAGAACTAAAACAAGTTGGAGCAGGACAAGCTAGTGGAAAATGCTGCAGCTAGACAGCTGAGTGGGCAGCCTACTGGGAATATATTACACCAATAAGGAAGTACACTTGCTGATAATAAGCTGAGCTGATATCAAGGTGCTTGTGCTTGACATATGAAGCCCTACATGGATTGGGACATAGATACCTGATGGAGCATCTTCTCCCTTATGTACCTGCCCAGATATTAAGATTGCCCAACATTTGATATGCAGCATGACTGTGGAACTCCCTCCCCATGCATATATAGGTGACATCATGTCTTACAAGCTTTCCTGACTTGTTTATCCTGACTTTTTATTGAATTTTCTTCTCTTTTCTTTTGCTGCATTGAATAAGATGTTATTTATGTTACCACTCTCTACTGTTTTTTGTTTTTTGTCAATGTTGGATTGTTTTGCTGTGTTTCCTTGCTTTTAACTGCTTTGGGATTATTTTAATTCTTCAATAAAAAGCAAGTCAGATTTTTTTTTAACTATCACGGCTAATAGCCATTGATAGAGCTCTCCAAGAATTTTTCAACTTTTTATAACATACCTGCTGTAATTTCAGTATCTTATTCCACTAGCACTAAACTCACACAGTAAAAACAAGTAAATTGCATGGTTCAAGCATGCTACAGGCATAAAGCATTCATAACAAAATACTATATTTCACCTCCAGTTTGAGGCACTGAGATTCATTCAGACAAATACCTAGTTCAATTAGTCATTGTGTTTAAGTCCACACCCTATAACACCTGTAGTATTCACACATGCCTGTACATCAATGTGCCCAATGTGGCATCCAAAGGCACGCACAATTCTTCCCCCTTTTTAAAATATACATAGATGGAAATCTATGGAAAGCATTCTTTCCATAGCAATGAATGCATATGAAATGTATACAATTTTCTAGCAATTATGTATAAGCTTAAACAAAAACAGACCAAATATCCATATAAGTATCCATTTAAAACTGGTGTCTCTATGGCACCTGTTCAAACTGAAAGCATTTCATTATAGAATGTGTTTATCCTTCCATTGTTGTATTATTCATTTACTTTGACCATTTGTTAATTTCCATGAAGCAGGTAAATTAAAAAGTGTGTACATCAGTGAATATTAAAGACTGTTCCAGTACAAAATTTATCTGCGTAATAACCTCCTTCCAAAAAGTAGCATTTACTGGACATTTCCAAAACATATGGTTTAAAAAAGCATTAATCATTCTGCACCGCCAGCAATTCTCCAAATTATTAAAGAGGCATTGTGGTATCCAATAGACACAAAGGTTTTTGTTAAATAAGACATAGCCATAGATCCATAAACAGGTAGACAACAAAGCAGCAATCCACTGATTTGGCATTTTTGTGGTGGTACCAAAGGCAGTTTCTCAAATTCCCAAATATGTCCACTGCTCCAAAAAGGTTGGGCCCTCTGCTATACATTATGACTGACTGGGAGCTGAACATTTAAACTTAGATCAATGAACAGGTGACAGAGCAATATGAAAATTCTCTGACTCTGAATCATCACTTGATGTTCATCACAATAGCTGCAGCACATGTGAATAAGGCCCAATAGATGTTAAAACCCAGGAAAGCAATAGGCAAACACTTCTTTAAGGAAATTAAGGTGTCTGAAATTTGTTTGTACTTATCTGAAGAATCCTAGAAGGATCTATCAATTGGGATATCAAAGCCATTGCTGGTATTGAGAGGAAAAGATGAACCATCCAGGGAGCTTTGGCTATTGGGTGGTATAAAAATGCATCAACAACAACAACAATAACAACAATAGATCAGATCTCCCTCCTAAAACCATGCTCAGGATATGCAAAACTAAAGCACACAGTTCATCCTAACCTGCCTTCTCCATTAGCACAAGGATGAGAGGGCAGTGAACAAGCAGTCATACCGTCTGCCAGTAGGCATGCAATCCACCTGGATCTGGGCTGGGGAAAAGGAGAGCAGTACCTGCTTCAAGTGCTTATTCTTCCCTGGAACTTTGCACCCCATCACTTAAGCTGCCCCAGATTTGAGAATGACAGTTTATGGGACAGGATCGTTGGGACATGCAGCCCTGAAAGGAACATTTAGATTTCTAGGTAGGGTGATGAAATCAAGAACTTTCAAGGTAGCATTCTCAGCTCATGGTGTGGAGAGGGTGAACAGAAATAGGTTTCTCCCTCCCCCATAAAACTAGAATTCAGGGTCATCTAGTGAAGCTGATTAGCAAGAGATTTGGGACATACAAAAGGAAGGATTCGTACACACACACACATATATATATATCTCACAGTGTATGTAATTAATTTATGGATCTCACTGTCACAAATGTGGTGGTTGCCACTAGCTTAGACGGCTTTAAAAGGGGATCAGACAAATTCATGGGGGTAAGACTATCAATGGCTACTAGTCATGATGACTGTATTAAACTCCATGTTCAAAGGTACTATACTACTTTATACCAGCAGCTAGGGAACAACAGAAGTCTATTGACTTGATGCATATGGTTGGCCACTATGGGAAACAAGATGCTAGAATGGTTGGCCTATTGGTACATAATACTATGGGTTATAAGAGGAGAGAAAGCAACAGAGATATCTATTTTGTTTTAGCATGTGAATGTGTTACAAAGTTTAATATAACCTACACACAGTTAAAATAGGTTTTCAACCAGATTTTGGTGGTGATGGGAGACTTTTGGACAATGCTGATTCAGATGTGCAACACACAGAGAACTCAAATATAAGTTGCCTAATGGCTTTCTTACTCTTGATAGTTACTGAAATAATACAGTGATAAAAAAATCTACTCCTAAGCAGTCATAAAAAAAATACTCCTAAGCAGCAAAATGGATTTAGGATGCCTCTAACAGACATTTGGGTGTTTCAGACATTTGAGTGAAGAAGATGAGGCAGAATGTCCAGCTAGATGCCTTGCTAGGACGTCAAGCTAAAGATGCAACCCATGTGTTCTTATAAAGGTTTAGATGCATTCATGGTGGATAAGCTTTGAATCAGTTATTAACCACGACATGGAATTTCTATATAGAGGCAGTGGATTGGGTTGAATTTAGATGTGAGCCAGCAGTATCTTTTTATTTTCGTTTTAAGGATTAGGTAAATTCATGATGGACAATAGCTATTAAACATGATAGTTAACGATGGACCTTCCATATTCAGATGCATACTTGGGAATACTGGGTGTTAAGACTATACAAACTCAGCATGATGGCTAAGGGACTGAGCTGTGAATCGAGATGCCCCTAGTTCAAATCTCACTAGATGATTGTACAGACCTGCTGCTCTCCGCTCAGTCTCACACCCCCCCACACACATATCTTCGATTTGGGAGACAACGCTGACGAACCTTATAAGTATAATATAACGGTTACGAGTAGATCATACAAGTAAAGCACTTTGAACACTTGAAAGGCTATAGAAATCTCAAGTATTCGCGTGAGTAGTATGGGTTCAGCAGAGTTCTTGCATTACGGAGGGAGGGAGATGAAACCAACTTTGCTTTTCTTCCATCATAGGTACCTACCCCCAACCCCCGCTGCCTCTGAGGGGGAAACAGCGAGACACGCCCTCCCAAATTTTGAAGCAAAGGGCATCTACACGAAGGGGAGGGGAGGGGAGGGGGAGAGGGGCACCTGCCGCCCCCTCCAATCAGGGCTCTCTCCTCCCCTTCCTTCCTCAGAATCGCGGGTGGGGCGGGATGGGGCGCGGGGGGAGGGAGGGAGACCCGCCTGGCGCGCGCTCGCGCGCTCCCTCTCACCTTAGGTGGAGATTGGCCATGAATGCCGGCATGGAGACGGCGTCGAGGAGCACAAAGTCTGCCTTGCCGAACTCCAGGCTCTCTTGCTCTGCCATGGCGCCGCCGGGGAGAAACACAAAGCCACTCCGCTGGAGACGAGGAAAGACGAGGACACGAGCGGGCGGGGCGGGATCCAGCCGGGCAGCGCAGCCTCCTGCTGGAGGAGCGACGGAGGGAGGGAGGGAGGGAGGGAGGGAGGAGCGCTTCTGCGCACGCCCCGCCCCCTCACCTGAGACGCGGCTCGCGCCCAGCCCAGCCCAGCCCCGGGCGCCGGAGGAGGGGGAGGAGGGGGAGGAGGGCTGGGCTGGGCTCCCCCGCCGCAAAAGCGCCGGCGCCCATTCCCGGGGCAGCGCTCCAAGCTGTTGTACTGCCGCCTGGCGGTTCAGCCATCCCTGACTTTATTTATGCAGCTCCATGCATGTGTACATGTGTCTGCTGTATTTACATCCCGCCTTTTCAAGGTCACGTTCAGAGTTTCCCCAAACAGTATGTGGCTCATGGTCACCCAGTGTGTTTCCTGGCTAAGGGGAGAGTTTACAAATAGGTAAGAGAAAACCTATCCAGACCCCTTGAAATCAAAACTGAGAGAGACGAGAAAGGGGCGGGTCTTATCGCTACCAGCAATCACATGTGTAGCAAAGGTGGAAGAGATACTATAAAAAGGCTTTTAATTAGAGTGACCATATGAAAAGGAGGACAGGGCTCCTGTATCTTTAACACTTGTACTGAAAAGGAAATTTCAGCAGGTGTCCTTTGTATATATGGAGAATCTGGGGAAATTTCCTCTTCATCACAGCAGTTAAAGCTGCAGGTGCCCTGCCCTCTTTTAAATCTGGTCATTCTAGAATAGCTCCTGCAGCTTTAACTGTTGTGGCGAAGAGGGAATTTCACCAGGTTCTCCATATATACAAATGACACCTGCTGAATTCCCCTTTTCTATGCACCTGTTAAAGATACAGGAACCCTGTCCTCCTTTTCATATGGTCACCCTATTTTAATGCACTAAAAAAGGTCACTGGTCACTGGAATTAAAATATCTATACAAACCACAATGAAAAGCATTCAAAAAGTTAAATTCAGGTATTTTTACACTGTGCAGTATTACATTCAAACCACAAAGAACAATATTCCTTCAACTTTCTCCAGGCAACAAAATTTCAGGTCCTCTGGGTTGTGTTTTAAATCCAGATAATGTTAAACTAGCGGTGCTTGGATTCTCTGATTTTTTTTATGCAACTCTTATGCAGGGCCAGTGCCAGACTATTTTGCGCCCTAGGCAAGGCGAGCTACTTGCACACACACACAAATTTTTGCCAACTTCGATTTTTAAGAACAGATGTTTTGTAGAAAAAATTAAAAGCACAAAACCTGAAACTTCTAAATGTATTTTAAATTGCTTGGTCCTTCTTTGCATCCACTCATCTTCAACTGACGGGTCAGGCCACACACAACTGGTTAATTACTTGGGGGGGGAGGGGGTTAAGTGAAAGATGATGATGAAGTAAGAGAAAGAGTATGAAAAAGGCTAAAATAGGTATTGGGAGTGAGAGTGAGAAGTAGCTTAGATTGCTTTAAAAAGGGTTTACATATATTTATGGAAGAGAAGAAATCTGTGAACAGGTACTAGTCATGATGGCAACATGGAACACCCTATACACATTTACCTGGGATTAAGTTTCATTGAAATCAATTGAGATTACTAGACAACTCCAGGATTGCACTGCAAAGATTTATAGAGTGATCCTACACCTGCTTTCTCAGAAGAAAGCCCAACCAAGTTCAAGGAGACTTTGGCCACAGCTAAACCTAAGGTTTATCTTGGGATCATCCAGGGTTCGCCCCTGCTTGAGCACTGGATCCCCTGTGTGTCACCTAGGTGAACAGGTTTGACCCCTGGATGATCCAGGGATAAACCTTAGGTCTAGCTACAGCCTTTATCCCCTCTCTGGACTCTGTATTTTGGTGCTTGCTTTTTTTTTGTAACTTTGGTGCCAATTACCCTTTGATATTCTATGTTTTGTTTTTGTGCAGATGTAAGACACCTTGAGACCAAACTATATAGGCCATATAAATATATAAATTAAGTAACAGTAAAGTGTGACTAGGGTTGCAATCTTCATGCCACTCTTCCCTTTTTAAATACATCCTCTTTTATTTGCCGATAGGGACCTTAATATACATATATTGTTACCATCCTCTTGGATGGCGATGGGCTCAATCCTATGCCTGTTTAGACAGAAAAAAGTCCTAATACTTCCAGCATGCCCCACTGCCCCAGCCATCTATGCTGGCTGGGCCATGCTGGGAGCTGTAGGACTTTTTCTGTCTATAGGACTGCACCCTAACGCAAGCTGACTTCACAAAAGCACAGGCTCCTGGGCCTAGTTCTAACCTTAACCCTAAGAAGAGCCCTGCTGCGTGAGACCAAAGGGCCACCACCAGTGCAGCCCCATGCATGTCTACTCAGAAGTAAACATGCGGGCTGGGGCATGCTGGGAGCTGTAGTAGGGCTTTCTTTCCTGTCTAAACCGACATACTGGTTTCTGCAGGCTGTAGATTCCAGATTATGGGGGGAAAGCTAAGCCTTTATATGAGTCCCTTACCAAGAAAATATCAGTAGCTGGAGATGGAATAAAGAAATAGAAAAGGCTTTCTTTGAAAATCGTGATGGGTGCAGATATAGACGTGCACATGCCACATGGAGTTCCACAGATCCTTGGTGTCGCTAGAGAGAAGTTCCTGAACTCATCACAACCTGCTTGAGAGTTAATCCAGAACCCTCAAGACCACCTGCACCAGATAAAATCAGCTTCATAAACAACGGAACTAGGAGATCAGAGTATGCAGTAGTCACTCTGTGGGACATCGTGGAAGCAAGAGGCCTGCCTCCTTGTGAAGTATGATACTGAAATCTTGAACTTGCTTGAAGTTGTCACCAGGCCAACTCAAACAGCAGTGGTGTATTGCAAGGCCCAGCAGCACAGAAAGCAACAAGAGAGGGAACCTCAAGAGCTCCAGTATTAGCCCTTGTACCCCAGGTGAAGTTACCAGAAGAACCACCAGGATATACAACCGAGGAAAATCAGCTTGCAGAGAAACTGAAAGCAAGAGAGAAGAAAGATAGATCGTGGATCCTGCCAGAAGAACAAGTGTTGGTGCAAAAACTAACTCTCAGCCATGTAATCCAGAGACATCATCAGAGCACTCACCTAGGAGCAGATGCCCTGACCCAAAGTCTCCAGAGAGTCATGGTGAGACCCAAGATGCAGAAAAATGGCCAACCAAAGAGTGCAGCGATGCCCTGTCTGTTGTGCCAACAATCCTAAAGTTTCTCCAAAGCTCTCTCCTGGAGCAGAGAAGAATGGACTCTTAGCAAGTGAATCGTAGCAGGTGGACTTCTCTGAAGTCCCCAAGAAAAGACACTTGAAGTACCTGTTAGTACTTGAGAATACTTTAACCAGATAAACAGAAGCCTTGAAAAGACAGTTAGCAAAAATCTGTCAAGAGACTCATTTGAAATGGCCAGAAGCTTTGCCCCTAGCCTTACTTAGGGTTTGCATATCCCCTAGAGCCAAATTGGGAATTAGCCCATTCAAATTGATGTATGGGAAACTCTATCCTAAGAATCCAGTGGTGGTGCAAGGGAGAGAAATGCATGTAAGTGGGGAAACATGGGTCAAAGGTTATTTGCAGTCCCTGTCTGCTGTGTTGTTTTTCTCTCCACAGATATTTCCACGAGCAGCTTGCTTTGCCAATGGATACGTCTATCCATAAGTTCCAGGCTAAAGCTGAGGTCCTGATCCTGTCGTGGAAAGAAGAGCCTCTACAACCCAAGTAGAGAGACCCGTATCTTGTCATCCTCACCACCTATGCAGCAAGTAAAAATCCAGGGAATAAAAGTTGTATCATACCAGAGTGAAAGCAGCCCCAGACATGTTGTCTAAAGAAAAGAGTGTCGCTCCCAAAGCTGACACAAACAGGACAAACAAACTAATAACACTTAAGTTTTTATTCAAACAAGAAGAAAAAGTTAGAAAATGTGTTATTCACCCATAGAGCATTTCTTAGTGCCCTAGAGTGTTTTATAGCCTCATTACAAAAAAGCGTGGTGCAAATGTTTTCCGTTCTTTCTAGAATTACATGTTTTTGGTCTGTGTACAGAGTATATACAGAGTATAATATTCCCAGAGCAGTTGACAATCTTTGTAATTTGCAAAAAATCACTTCTCAAAAGCTAAAATGAAAGTTGGAACTGTTTTTAACACCATGTACCTTCATCGCTGATAAGAAACTTGTCCTGCTGCCAAGAGAACATCATTCTAGACAAAGACAATTGTTTAACTCAATAAGACTTTGTTTGATTCCTCTTTCCAAAGAAGATCCATAGTTAACCCATGTAACACCAGAACTCGTGTATTACTTTGTACAGAACAAGACAATGTTTTCCTAGTTTTCCCAATGTCTTAGAAGATTTATAACAACATCTTGAAAGAGCCATAGCAAATGTCCCCAAGATTTCTTGGTTGTTGAAAGCTATACTAGTCCAGTGTTTCTTATGATCTGTTATACAGTGCAAACTGTGAATGTCTTTAAGAAAATGTTGCCAACTTCATCTAACCAAGTATTGCTTGTAATGTCAGCTACCCAAGACCCAATCTAGAAGAATCGACAAGAAGTGAAGAAATTCATAGAGATGAAATACTTTGGTCGAGGGGTAAAGGTCTGCTCTGTAACCAGGTTAAAACCCTCGAAAGGGGAGAGTTGATGTCTCCAGTGAGAGGTTTCATCTCTCTAATGAATGTAATGTGCCAAGGGTTCAAGATGGCTTCTCTGCCAGAGGGTGGCTACATGTGGCTATATGCCAGATTTGCATTCCCTAATGGTGGACATCATGTCCTAGCAGACAAAGGAAAAAACTTTTGACCAATAGAGCATCCAATGTAACCTATGACTCGTTGAGATTGTGCACCTTAACTTGAAAATTGAATGTAACTTAACTTGCTAATCCAGAACTGACCAATAGAAGGGTTCGAAAGAGACTAACAACCTCTTGTAGTCAGGGCCTATATATACTGTGAGATTCCCTTGTTCTTGGTGCCTCCATTTTGTGGAACTGGGGAGCACCCCCATACTGCAGTATTGGAAGTAAATGGATTAAGTGTATTCTCCAGCCTCGTGTGTTTGATTGGCTATTAACGCGCTGAGGAAGTGGGCCTTTAAATCCCTGGTTAAGCGACAACAACAGGGTTGATATAAATTGATATAAAATTAAAATACAGAGTTAGAACAGTAAAGTTTAAATTTAAGTTAAAATTAAGTGTTAAAATACTGAGAGAATAAAAAGTAGCTGGTGATGAAAGGAGTACAGTGTAGGCACCAGGCAGACCTCTCTGGGGAGCTCATTCCACAACTGGGGTGCCACAGCGGAGAAAGCCCTCCTACTAGTAGCCACCTGCCTCACTTCCTTTGACGGGCTCACGGAGAAGGGCCCCTGTAGATGACCTTAAGGTCCGGGCAGGTACATATGGGAGGAGGCGTTCCTTCAAATAACCTGGCCCCAAACCGTTTAGGGCTTTAAATGTCTACTACTTTCTTTATTGCGATCCATAGATCCATAAAAACAAAGAAACAAACAACAGACAAACAAACACAAGAATCAGACATGAAATCATACAGTTAGAGCTATTGTCAACTTTAGTCTAATACACAATGAGCTCTAATCTTAGCCGCCACTGTAAGAAATTTAGCAACAGCCAAAGTTACACTTGAGGACTTATCTTCCAACAGAAACTTAACATAAAATTTGCCTGTGCTTCTGGACAGTTTGCTCAACAATGGGGTGATCATAAGATGGCGGGCCTGATTATAAAAGCTACAGGACAGAAGGATATGCTCCATCGTCTCCACTTATTATTATTATTATTATTATTATTATTATTATTATTATTTATTAATATAGCACAATCAATGTACATGGTGCTGTACAGAGTAAAACAGTAAATAGCAAGACCCTGCCGCATAGGCTTACAATCTAATAAAATCTTAGTAAAACAATAAGGAGGGGAAGAGAATGCAAACAGGTACAGGGTAGGGTAAGCAGGCACAGGGTAGGGTAAAACTAACAGTAGAAAGTAACAGTAGAAGTCTGCACAACATCAAGTTTTAAAAGCTTTAGGAAGAAGAAAAGTTTTTAGTTGAGCTTTAAAAGCTGCGGTTGAACTTGTAGTTCTCAAATGTTCTGGAAGAGCGTTCCAGGCGTAAGGGGCAGCAGACGAAAATGGATGAAGCCGAGCAAGGGAAGTAGAGGCCCTTGGGCAGGCGAGAAACATGGCATCAGAGGAGCGAAGAGCACGAGCGGGGCAATAGTGTGAGATGAGAGAGGAGAGATAGGAAGGAGCTAGACCGTGAAAAGCTTTGAAGGTTAACAGGAGAAGTTTATATTGGATTCTGAAGTGAATTGGAAGCCAATGAAGAGATTTCAGAAGCGGAGTAACATGGTCGGAGCAGCGAGCCAAGAAGATGATCTTTGCGGCAGAGTGGTGAACAGAAACCAACGGACTGATGTGAGAAGAAGGAAGGCCAGAGAGAAGAAGGTTGCAGTAGTCCAACCGTGAAATAACCAGTGCATGAACAAGCGTCTTGGCAGAAGAGACAGACAAAAATGATCAAATCCTGGCAATATTATACAGGAAAAATCGACAAGATTTAGCTACTGCCTCAATATGAGGAATAAAGGAGAGCGAGGAGTCGAATATAAAGCCAAAGCTACGAGCTTCCTTGACCGGAGTAAGCGTAACATCATTGACAGTAAGAGAGAATGAGAGATGAGGAGAAGGTTTAGGAGGAAAAACAAGCAATTCAGTCTTTGCCATGTTAAGTTTCAAGCGACGATGAAGCAGCCAAGCTGAGATATCTGAAAGACATGCCGAGATACGATTGTGAACATCAGGAGAAAGTTCCGGAGATGACAGATATAGTTGTGTATCATCGGCGTACAGATGATATTGGAGGCCATGAGATTGAATAAGCTTGCCCAAGGGCAACATGTATAAGGAAAACAACAACGGGCCAAGCACCGAGCCTTGCGGAACCCCTACTGAAAGGGGAAAGGAGGAAGACGAGCTGCCATTCCATGTTCCTACAGGGGCACCGTCGTTCCTGATAAGGGACACCAGCATATCTGCCCTGAAGTAATTCAATAGAATAAACATTGCATCTGGCCTTGGAGAAGGCAATACGATATTTAGCCACCGACAAGTTCTTTAGATAGTCGGCCAGCTGAAGAGGCCCAACGTAATGAACGTGCAATGCACTGGGAGAGCAAGAAACATGAGAGCGAGCGCGTAAGTCGCAGAAGGCTATATCCCACAGTCTTTGTTTAACAGATTTAAAAGCAAAATTCAAGCCCAGATTAAGGAGGAGGGAAGAGGAGAGACCTATTGAAGCTGCCTTCCTGGCAAGAAGCTTGGACCAGCTGTTCACGTAGTTGTCCTGAGCCAGACAGGGAAGCAGACCTGAGCCCCTCCCAAAAAGACTAACTTCCATCCAAAATTTTAAGGCAGACCACCAAGCCCTAAGCGAAAGAGAGCTTTCCCCAGTTTCCAGCAGAAGTACAGAATTAGGGACACACGGCTTTAAATGTCAATACCAGCACTTTGAATCGGGCCCGGACCTGGACTGGCAGCCAATGAAGTTGTAAAAGGACTGGCGTAATGTGATCTCGCCGGCCAGTCCCTGTTAGTAAACGGGCTGCCCTGTTTTGTACCAGCTGAAGCTTCCAGGCTGTTTTCAAAGGCAGCCCCACGTATAACACATTGCAGTAATCCAAACAAGAGGTTATCAGAGCATGGATAACTAGCTAGGCTATCTCTGTCCAGATAACGGCCTAGTTGGTATATCAACCTAAGCTGTTAAAAGATGTTCTTTGCCACTGAGTTCACCTGTGCCTCAAGTGACAGTTCTGGATCCAAGAGCACCCCCAAACTACGGACCCGATCCTTTAGGGAGAGTGCAACCCCGTCCAGGACAGGGCAAACATCACCTCGCCGGACAGATGAACCACCCGCTAACAGTACCTCCCTCTTGTCTGGATTGAGTCTCAGTTTGTTAGCCCTCATCCAGTCCATTACCGTGCCCAGGCACTGGTTCAGAACAGTCAATGCCTCACCTGGGTTTGATGAAAAGGAAAGGTAGAGCTGGGTATCATCCGCATATTGATGACACCTCAGTCCACATCTCCGGATAACCTCCCCCAGCGGCTTCATGTATATGTTAAACAGCATAGGGGATAAGATAGAGCCCTGTGGAACCCCATGGCTTAGGAGCCACGGCACAGAGCAATAATCCCCCAGCACCACCTTCTGGAATCGGCCATCCAAGTAGGAGCGGAACCACTGCAACGCAGTACCTCCCACTCCCAGCTCAGACAACCTATCCAGAAGGATACCATGGTCGATGGTATCGAAGGCCGCTGAGAGGTCCAGGAGAACCAACAGGGTCGCACTCCCCCTGTCTCTCTGTTAGGAACTGTGAGGTATCTGATGATGAGGAGTCTGGGGATGAAGAGCCGCAGGCTGGACCCAGTACCAGCATGGCTGGGCAGCAGCCAGCAGAGGCTCCCTCCAGCTCAGCCTTAGAGGAAGAGCAAACAAACATCTTACCGGTGCCATCGTTCAAACAACAAAGGGCGGAGAAGGAGGCGTTATGCAGATCCAAGCGTATTGCTACTAAACGCCAGATAAACAGGGAACAGCTGTGATTCTGGGCTTGGGTATTTAAGTAACAGTGCACAGGCCAGGATCTTGTCAGACTTAATCTGGTTTGCCTGAGAAAGCTCTGGACCTTGAAACCTTGGCCTTGTCGTGTTTCTGCTATACCGGTTGGACTGCGGACTTCTTGGACTCTGTGACTCTCTCCTGCCCTTTGGAACTTGGACTGGCTTTGTGGACTTTCGTGACCCTCTCTCCCGGACCCTTTATGACAACTGGATGGATTTATGGACTGGCTTTGACTTCGGCGTAAGCACAGAAAGACTGTTCTGTTTCTTTATGTTTTGAACTGTGTGAGAAATACAAATTAAGTGTTATCTCTTCATTTGGTGTGTTTGCTGGTACCTGGCGGTCTTCCCAGTCTGGGCACACAGCCCATGAAGATAAGTTAAAAAGTGGCTGGTTGCAAAGCCGCTTCCTCAGGACACTCTCTCCCGACAGAGGTCATCCCACAGGGTGACCAAGGCAGTTTCCGTTCCAAAACCAGGCCTGAAACCCGATTGAAATGGATCTAGATAATCCGTTTCATTCTAGAGTGCCTGGAGTTGTCCTGCAACCACCCGCTCAAGCACCTTGCCCAGGAAAGGGATATTAGCCACCGGCCTGTAGTTGTTAACATCCTCCGGGTCCAGATTAGGCTTCTTCAGGAGTGGTCTAATTACCGCCTCTTTTAAAGAGGCTGGCACCACTCTCTCTCTCTCAAGGAGGCATTTACAACCTCCTGGACCCAGCCGGCGATCCCCTCATTTGATGTAATGAGCCACGAGGGGCAAGGGGCAAGCACACAGGTGGTTGACCGGACTTGGCCAAGCACCTTGACCACATCCTCTGGCCTCAATAACTGAAACTCATCCAATAAAGCTGAACCGGACAGCACTCTGAACGCCTCTACCAGTGGAGCTGCATTAAGTGTGGTGTCCAATTCATGACGAATCTAAGCGACTTATCTTCAAAGTGCCGTGCAAACTCGTCACAGCATGCTACCAAGGGTTCAACTATCTCACGCCTTGGCCCAGAGTGTAACAGGCCACGAACCACTCGGAAAAGCTCCGCTGGACGACACTGAGAAGATGCAATGCTGGTGGAAAAGAACTGTCTCTTTGCCACCCTCACCGCCGCAGAGTAGGCTCGATAGTGAGCTCTAACCCGTGTTCGATCAGACCCAGCATGAGTTTTCCTCCACCTGCGTTCTAGCTGTCTCCCCTCTTGCTTCATTGCCCTCAGCTCAGGTGTATACCAAGGAGCTGACCGGGCTCTGCTCAGAGGGAGAAGATGCTTGGCCGCAATCGTGTCAACCGCCCGAGTCATCTCTGCATTCCACAGAGTGACCTGGGCTTCGACAGGAGCACCAGCCATATCAGCAGGAAAATCCCCCAGAGCCCTCTGAAATCCATCGGAGTCCATTAGCCTCCGGGGGCGGACCATTTTAATAGGCCCCCCACCCTTGCAGACCAATTTTAATTTGTATAGTTGGATTCTGCTTGCATACTCTATAATGTTTAACATTATGTAGTTGGCGGTGAGCCTCCTGGGTATAATCTCTTTCATTCATGACCACAAGGGCCCCTCCTTTATCCGCTGGTTTAAAAATTACATCTTTGTATTCTTTAGTGCAATTAATGCCCTATTTTCTTCCCTTGTAAGGTTATGCCATGTCTTAATCCCTACTGTTTCAAAAGTTTCCACTTCCTTTGTTACCAATTCCTCAAACGTAATGATTCTATGATTCCTAGAGGGAGGATTAAAGGTAGATCTAGGTTTGAACATAACCAATCTCTCTTGGAGTGGTATGTTGCCCCCTTTGGAAAAAAATCCAAGATGCATATTTTCCTGAACATGAATTGTAGTTCCACCATATTATTGAAAGAGTTATGTTTAGGGGTGGGTATGAAGGATAAACCTTTTTGCAGGACATTCATCTCATGAGAGTTGAAAGTCCTGCTGGAAAGGTTGATTACTATTGGGTTTTGAGTATCTTTCTCCTCAGGGTGTGGCGATTGTCCATGGGTCTCTGTTCTAGGGGTCTGTGTCTTTTCCCATGATCTTTTTTAGGCCAGTGTCTAAAAAACATGATGGTTCTTCTCTGATTTCATAAGGATTGTATGAAGATGATACTGGCTATCTAGATCTTGTATCCTGATTCCTAGTTGAGGTGGTGTGGGAATGCGATGGTTCTTCTCTGCCAGGGGAAGGGTCATGGGGAGACCAATCCCCTCCCGAGTGAATACTACTATTACTAGTGGCCATATCATAAGTGGTTTCTAATCTGTCATGGGGACAAGGGAGAGGGCTTTCTCTGTGGTGGCACCCCGACTGTGGAATGCCCTCCCCCTGGAGGCCCGATTGGCGCCAACATTGATTTCATTTCGACGCCAAGTAAAAACATGGCTTTTTAACAAAGCCTTTAATGGTTAAACTCACTGGCACACTGTTTTAACTGTATCTATTGCTTTTAAATTATATATTGTTTTAACTTGGATCATGGTTTAATTTGTTTTTAACTGTGTATATTTATTGTTTTATAATGTATGTTTTTATCTATACGCCGCCCTGAGATCTTAGTGATATAGGGTGGGATATAAATATTTTAAATAAATAAAAGAAACTGATTTTCATGTTTGCCCTGAAGGGAAGGGCTTGATCAATCCTGTCAATAACTTACAATATACCTACAGAGGCTTTTTCAATTGTCAAATTAAGGGGGTTATTTATGCGATTATGTGCCCTTGTAATAAAATCTATGTGGGAATGACAGAGAGAGCCATCAAGACCAGAATTATTGAACATAAGAGTTGCATAAAAAAATCAGAGAATCCAAGCACCACTAGTTCAACATTATCTGGATTTAAAACACAACCCAGAAGACCTGAAATTTCTGCAGAAACTTGAAGGACACGATGTTTGAATAATATTGTTCTTTGTGGTTTGAATGTAATACTGCACAGTGTAAATATACCTGAATTTTACTTTTTGAAATTTTTCGTCACTGTGCTGAGCCTCCACACCATTTAAATCCGTTCCGTCCTGACCACTCTCTAGCTTTGTTAATCTTGCTGCCGATTTGTCTGAGGGGTGTGATTTTTGTCTTGCCCAAAAAGGATTTTTGTTTTTATTATTTTTCTTCTTTGGCATGAAGTCTCCCATTGCTCTTCTAATTACTGGGCGGAAGTCAGCCACACCAACAATCCACAACTTTTACGACCCTTCCTTTGCCTCAGTAAATTGTTTTAATGCGATTAATTTATTTCACTTAGATAATGATTAGTTTACTGTCTCTGCATTCCATTAAAGCTGTGATTTACAACTTAAGAAACTCCCCCTTTGGAGCTGCGTTTGGAGTTAACAAGCTGTGTTGTTATAATTGTCAAAAGCGAAACTAAAGATTATAGCTCCTTTTACAGCTCTCTGAGAGACGTTTCAACATCTTCCGAATGCAGAAAGATTTCACAAGTCTTTTTTATAAATAGTACTCACATTTTATGCCAATTAAATGGAGATAAATGTGCTTCTAGGCTTCCTTATCAGGAGCTGAGAAAAAAGCTTACCGCTCCATAGAACCGTCAGGCTCTGCCCCAAAGTATCTATTATTAAGAACATAAGAAGTGCCCTGATGCTGGATCAGACCAAGGGTCCATCTGATCCAGCACTCTATTCACACAGTGGCCAACCAGCCATCAGCCAGGGAACAACAAAGCAGGACATGGTGCAACAGCACCCTCCCACCCATGTTCCCCAGCAACTGGTGCACACAGGCTTACTGCCACGAATACTGCACACAACCATCAGGGCTAGCAGCCACTGATAGCCTTCACCCCAACCCCCTTTTAAAGCCATAAAAATTGGTGACCATCACCACATCTTGTGGTAGTGAGTTCCATAATTTAACTATGCACTTTGATGCCATGTTTCTCGCCTGCCCAAGGGTCTCTACTTCCCTTGCTCGGCTTCGTCCATTTTCTTCTGCTGCCCCTTATGCCTGGAACGCTCTTCCAGAACATTTGAGAACTACAAGTTCAACCACAGCTTTTAAAGCTCAGCTAAAAACTTTTCTTTTTCCTAAAGCTTTTAAAACTTGATTTTGTTCTGACTTTCTACTGTTAGTTTTACCCTACCCAATGCCTGTTTACCCTACCCTGTGCCTGTTTGCTTTCTCTTCCCCTCCTTATTGTTTTATTATGGTTTTATTAGAATGTAAGCCTATGCGGCAGGGTCTCGCTATTTACTGTTTTACTCTGTACAGCACCATGTACATTGATGGTGCTATATAAATAAATAAATAAATAAATAAATAATAATAATAATAATAATAATAATAATATGTACTTCCTCTTAATTGTCATGGGTCTCCCACCAATCAGTTTCATGTGATGACCCCGGGTTCTAGTTAGGCCTCATCTAGAGTATTGCGTCCAGATCTGGGCGCCACAATTCAAGAAGGACGCAAACAAGCTGGAGCGTGTTCAGAGGAGGGCAACCAAGATGTTCAGGGGTCTGGAAATAAAGCCCTATGAAGAGAGACTGAAACAACTGGGCATGTTTCGCCTGGAGAAGAGAAGACTGAAGGGAGACATGATAGCACTCTTCAAATACTTAAAAGGTTGTCACACAGAGGAGGGCCAGGATCTCTTCTTGATCCTCCCAGAGTGCAGGACACAGAATAACGGGCTCAAGTTAATGGAAGCCAGATTCCAGCTGGACATCAGGAAAAACTTCCTGACTGTTAGAGCAGTACGACAATGGAATCAGTTGCCTGGTGAGGTTGTGGGCCACCTTAAGGCCTTCAAGAGGCAGCTGGACAAGCATCTGTCTGGGAAGCTTTAGGGTGGATTCCTGCATTGAGCAGGGGGTTGGACTCGATGGCCTTGTAGGCCCCTTCCAACTCTGCTACTCTATGATTCTATGATTCTATTTTGATGGAGGGAGAAAATGTCTCCCTATTCATATTCTCCATACCATACATAATTTTGTACACCTCTATCATATCTCCCCTTAGCCTCCTTTTTTCCAAGCTAAAGATTCCCAGTTGATGTAAACTTCCCTCATGGGGGGGAATGCTCCAGCCCCTTAATATTCTTAGTTGCCCTTTTCTGCACTTTTCCAGTTCTATGATATCCCCTTTTTTTTTAAGTGACCAGAACTGTACACAGTATTCTAAGCGTGGTCACACCATAGATTTGTATAAGGGCAGTATGATACTAGCAGTTTTATTCTCAATTCCTTTTCTTATAATGCCTAACATGGTGTTTGCCTTCTTTACAGCTGCCGCACACTAGGTTGACATTTTCATGAAGCTGTCCACCACAATCCCAAGATCTCTTTCTTGTTTGGTCACCGCCAGCTCAGATCCCATTAAGTTATACTCGAAGTTGGGTTATTTTGCATCATCTCACATTTGCTTACATTGAACCGCATCTACCGTTTGAATGCCCACTCTCCCAGCTTGAAGAGATCCCTTTGGAGCTCTTCACTATCCCTTTTTGTATTAACAACCTTAAATAATTTGGCCACTTCACTGCTCACTCCTTTTTTCAGATCATTTATCAACAGGTTGAAAAGTATTGGTCCCAATATCAATCCCTGTGGGACCCCACTATTTACTACCTTCCACCAGGAGAATTGACCATTTATTCCTACTCTCTGTTTTCTGTTCTTTTACCAGTTACTGATCTATAGGAGGACCTCTCCTCTTATTCCACGACTACTAAGTTTGTTCAGGAGTCTTTGGTGAGAGAATTTGTCAAAAGCATTTTGGAAGTCCAAGTAAACAATGTTCACCAGTTCACCCCTGTCTACATTGTTGACACTCTCAAAGAATTCTAGAAGATTAGTGGGACAGGACTTGCCTTTGTGGAAGCTGTGTTGATTCTTCTTCAGCAGGACCTGCCCTTCAATATGCTTACTAATTTTGTCTTTAATAATGCTTTCAACCAATTTACTTGGAACAGATGTCAAGCTAACCAGCCTGTAATTTCCCAGATCTCCCCTGGATCCCTTTTTGAATAGTGGAGTTACATTGGCCATCTTCCTGTCCTCTGGTACATAGGCTGAGCTTAGGGACATGTCGCATGTTTTTGTGAGGTCCGCAATTTCATATTTGAGTTCTTTGAGACGTCTAGGATGTATACCATCTGGGCGTGGTGATTTATTTGCTTTCAGTTTGTCAATAATCTTTTGTCACCACTATTTGAGTCAGTTCCTCAGACTCCCTTCCTGAAAACATCAGTTCAGGCACAGGCATCTGTCCTGTATCCTCTACAGTGAACACTGTTGCAAAGAATTCATTCAGCTTCTCTGCCATTTCCCTGTCCTCCTTTAGTACTCCTTTAGCTCCATTGTCATGCAATGGTCCAACAGCTTCCCTACCTGGTTTCCTGCTTCTGATATATTTAAAGAATTTTTTAATGTTGGACTTGATATTATTAGCGATGTGCTCTTCAAAATCCCTTTTTGCATCTCTTATTGTTTGCTTGCATTTCCTTTGTGCAAGCTTGTGCTCCCTTTCATTTTCCTCACTTGGGCAAGACTTCCATTTTTTGAAGGAAGCCCTCTTTTCTACAGTTAGTTGGGTCTGTTCATGTAGGTATCCAGCAATTTGTGGTAAGAAGGCGATACTTTGCTCATGTTTACTTTAGGCCTATATAAGTCATTTAAGACAGGGACACCCCTCCAAAAAACCAATTATTTTTTATTTATTTATTTATTTATTTATTGCATTTCTATACCGCCCAATAGCTGAAGCTCTCTGGGCGGTTTACAAAATTAAAACAACAGTATAAAACCATAATATAAAATACAATATAAAAGCACAACCAAGATAAAAACAGCAGCAATGCAAAAATACAAATTGAAAATACAAATTTAAAACAGCAAGGTTTTTTGTTTGTTTGTTTGTTTTAGAAATCAGTATGGCGGCCATCTTTCAAAATCATGGGCTCTATCTTAAAAATGGTGTAGAAAAGCAGTTGAGGTGTCTTTTATAAAAAAAAATTGGTCAAAAAATTCAATGGTACTATTTTAAAGCAGGTATTTTAATAAACTTGTTTAAAAATGAGAAAAATGAAAAAATAAATACTTTTTTAGTGTAAAATTTCTTCACGAATCAAACATTAAACAGCACCACCCAATTTTTAAAATATATCATTTTTTAAATTTATATAGGGGGAAAACAACCAAAAATATGAACTATTAACTGTTATTACAGTATTCCTCATTTCTAAATTTAATGTGTAACATTGTTATATACTGAAGTATATGTAAATTAAGCTACATTTAAGAAATAATTAAATTGTCATTGTCTTTGATGTTAAAGACAATGATGCACTTAAATATTACAATACAACATCAGTGTCCTCAAATGGTTCTTCTTCTACTGTTGGGTCAGTAGACTTCAAGCACGTTGCCTTACAGTTCTTACACAGCAGTGTACATGAGATGCCAGCATTTTGCAACTGCAGCGCGATTGGCATCCTGATTTACAGTTGCAGCGGACCAACTCTCTGCAACTCTCTCATATTGCTGGAAGAGATGACCACAATGGTGTCCATATACCATCAGTTTTTATCCAACCCCACTCTGAAGGTGGAGGTAAGACCGGATTTGCAATATGACAGATGCAGCCCTCCTGTACGACGCCATCCATATTGTCTCTGTGTGCTACCAATGGGCTTCGCAAATGACCGTGAACTTCCTACAGTGCCATCGGCATAAAGCCTGGCGGTTTGGAGGACGCTTCATGAATTTCATCAAAGAGGTAAGAGGAGTGCCATGTAGAACCCGCTTCAGCTCCATGGGGGAAGGGAAATAGCCAGGCATTCCAACAGAACCAGCTAGCCCCAGGGAGGCACTGGGGTACTTAACAGTGCTTCAAGCATGGATTAGTTGTACTGGTGGATTAATCTAAGAAAGCTTTAGGAGATAGATCAATGGGATTCCATGAAAGACACGTGCTTGCTTTCCTTCTATTTTTGAGGCTGTCTGTAATAGGAAAAAAACCAATGAAAGGAACCATTTGGAATGGCTGTTCCCTCATTCGTAACAATGAATGGCTGCTATTATTGGCTAAATTGTAGGCGATGTTATGTTTTTCCCAGTGGCCCTGAAAGGGTCCTGTCCTGTAGTTTGCCATTACACAAAAATAATGTCAAGAGGAGGATGCCAATGCTGGTAAGGCCCCGAGAGACCAAGTGCAGTGAGGAAGGGTTGAAGGACTTTGGAGGAGAGATGACTGAAAAGCAATGTGATATTTGAAGGGCTTGTCACATAGGTGATGGAGCAAATTTGCTTCCTGTTGCTCCAGAGGGCAGCACCCATGGATTCAAATTGCAAGCAAAACAATGTGGGAAGCATTTCCGGACAGTTGCCTCATCAAACCAAGCAGGATATAGCAGTATGAAAGCAGTATAAGGTATGTGTCCATGGGCCCCAACAGTTGTTAGTGCAGTTCAATCCCACTATAAAGCAGTGGTGTGGCTCCTGCCTTTTATATACTGCTTCCATACCACTTTCGTGGTGCAATATCTTGCTTAGTGAAGTTGGGGGACTCTCCTTAGTTAGAGGTTTTTCAGCAGAGACTGGGGACTCAGCTAGCCCAGGGATTTTTACAGAGACGATCTCGCAATTTTATGATCGCGAGATTGTCACCCTGGTCTATATGTGATGCATGACATCACACCCATTTTGTTTTGTTAAAGCTGACGGAGAGCACAAGTGCTTATGTGAAAAATGGTGAGGTTTTTTTTTAAAAAAAAATACTTTCCCCACCCCACCCCCTATGGGCACAGAGCTCCTGAGGAGCTCTGCACCCCATGCACGGTTCACGGTTACTCGTGAGTAGCCAGGACAAACCGTGACACCTGCCCACACATTCTGCAGGCTCGGAATCAGCCCAAGACCATGGAAAAAGCTGGCTAGAAGTGTAGGGCGAGATCCCGGGGAAAGGGAGGATCATCCCTCCCTGCTCATGGGATTCCCCTGTGCGCCATGTGAATGCACAGGGATGATCCTGGGGCAATTCCTGGGATATCGCCCCAACTAGCTATGGCATGGATGGCTGCCTGTCAGGGATGTCATTGTAGTGGATTTCCTTCATCAGCAGGTGGGTGGATTAGATGACCTTTGAGGTCCCTTCTGAGAGATAAACTAAGCATTCTGCTAATCACACCTAGCAGAACTTTGGTTAAAAGAAGAAATTCCACAAACACACACGCCGTGGCAGAGCCCCCACTTTGCATGCAGAAGGACCCCGCGTCCCAACCCTGGCAGCACCTCCAGCTAAGGCTAGGAGAGGACCCACCTGAAGCCCTGCAGAGCCATTGCTGCCAGTCAGTGCCAACAATACTAGACTAGAGGGATGAAGGGGACTGCTCTTCTCTCTCCACCCCATCTCCTGTACACCTGTTCTGCATGAGGTGCTTCCTCTCTCTCCACTGAGCAGCCAGTCCCTGGACCCAGACCGCTTCCTCCCACTGCAGGGCTGCGCTGCTGTTTCCACTGACCCCCTCCCTGCCAGGCCCTGTTTAGGGACTGATGGCCTATTGTCACAGGAGCCTCTGAAGCTGCCTTGGACTGAATCAGACCTCTGGTCCATCTGCCCCAGTATCATCTACTGTGACGGGCAGAGGCTTCCCAGGCAGAGAGGGAGCTGCGGGCACCTCCTCCCATCCTCTCTAGGAGACTTTCCGAGTAAAGTAACGACTCCACTTGGTCCCCTTCTGTCCGTCTTCCTGCCTTGTGGAGACGTGTTTGCTTGGCACATCTGTCAGCCACTTAGTGAAGAGCTAAAACTATAGTGGGGAAATTGGCAGCAGGCACAGCCCTGCCTCTCTCTTGGCACAGCTACAGACTTGAGTGAGCTGAATGTCAGGGGAGTGAAGTGGGAACTTCATTTTTCTCCGTGTTTTGGGTATTTACTATCTGCCTGCCTGCAGCCCAAACAGCTTTTCTGCCCGTATTTGGCATAAAGGGAGTGCAGTGAGCACGAATCGGACCAGCAGAGAAGCCAATTGAGTTTACTATCACAAGGGGCCAAAATGGAGAGTTGTGAACTTTCCAGGGCTCACCGTCTCTTGGTGTTCTCTTAGACGAGAAACCACGCCGAGATGGAATTGGCTGCCCGGTGCTCACTTTAAATCTCACAGCAGTTGAACTGGAAACAAAGCCCTATGAAGAGAGACTGAAAGAACTGGGCATGTTTAGCCTGGAGAAGAGAAGATTGAGGGGAGACATGATAGCACTCTTCAAATACTTAAAAGGTTGTCACACAGAGGAGGGCCAGGATCTCTTCTCGATCCTCCCAGAGTGCAGGACACGGAATAATGGGCTCAAGTTAAAGGAAGCCAGATTCCAGATGGACATCAGGAAAAAACTTCCTGACTGTTAGAGCAGTGCGACAATGGAACCAGTTACCTAGGGAGGTTGTGGGTTCTCCCACACTAGAGGCCTTCAAGAGGCAGCTGGACAAGCATCTGTCGGGGATGCTTTAGGGTGGATTCCTGCATTGAGCAGGGGGTTGGACTCAATGGCCTTGTAGGTACCTTCCAACTCTGCTATTCTATGATTCTATGAACATTTTGAAGCCCTGGATCTGGCTGATGGTGAACAATGTAACCATCCCTCGATTAATGTGTGTGTGTGTGTGTGTGTGTGTGTGTGTGTGTGTGTGTGTAGAATAGTGGCCCAGGAGGTGGGGAGGGTGGTGGCCCTTAAGCCAGTCTTAAGATGCTTTTGGTGCAGATAACTAAGAGCTGGTGACTCTGTGCTGCAGTTGCCACCTGGCGTGATTCAAGCACTTCGCTCTTTCAGGGAGGGCCCCCATCACTGGTTGACGACCGAGGAGAGGAGCCTTGTCCACTTGCCAGGAGACTGCCAAATGGTGGAAGGGAACGGGTAGCCTGGCCCAGGAAACAGCGTGGCCGCAGAAATGAGATTCCTGGACTGCGTTGCGGGTGGCTCCTCCATCGGCTTGCAACGTCCGTGTAAGGGAACCAAAGCTCCTTGCCTCAGCTTTGGTCTTTGATTAGCAACGGAGCCTGGCAGTCCCAACCACACTGTCCCTGCCTTGCTTGTAAATAGCTGGTGGTGGACCCTAATGCCTAGGTCTAGAGCAAGGAGGTAACTTGCAGGCTGCTGAGGGCGGTGTGTGTGTGTGTGTGTGTGTGTGTAGGTGGCTTGTCCTGAGTCAAGATGCACTTTCCTAGATGAGATGGATGCCCCAGAATCTGGTAGGGATGCTGCTAGACTTGGCTTCACAGATCAGCCAGCCGCAGCTTTCCCCAGTATTTCTTGAAAGGTGGTAATTACAAGGGGGAGGTAATGAGTGGGGTACCACAGGGCTCAGTCCTGGGCCCAGTGCTCTTCAACATTTTTATGAATGATTTGGATGAGCAGGTTCAGGGAACACTTATCAAATTTGCAGATGACACCAAATTGGGTGGGATAGCTAATACCCTGGAAGACAGAAACAAACTTCAAAGTGAACTTGACAGGCTGGAGAGAAGGATCCTGGAATTGTTGTAGATCACAAGCTGAATATGAGCCAACAGTGAGATTTGGCTTCAAAAAAAGCAAATGCTATTTTGGGCTGCATTAACAGAAGCATAGCTTCCAAATCGCGTGAGGTACTGGTTCCCCGCTATTCGGCCCTGGTTAGGCCTCATCTTGAGTATTGCGAGACATGATAGCACTCTTCAAATCCTTGAAAGGTTGTCACACAGAGGAGGGCCAGGATCTCTTTTCGATCCTCCCAGAGTACAGGACCCGGAATAATGGGCTCAAGTTACAAGAAGCCAGATTCCGGTTGGACATCAGGAAAAAAAGGTGGTGGTCTCTCCCACACTAGAGGCCTTCAAGAGGCAGCTGGACAACCACCTGCCAGGTATGCTTTGAGGTGGATTCCTGCATTGAGCAGGGGGTCAGACTCGATGGCCTTGTAGGCCCTTTCCAACTCTACTATTCTATGATTCTATGAGACTGCCTCCACATATGTCCACCCTGATAAGCAGCCCTTTGAATGTGCTTTTGCAAGACAGCTGCAGTAGAAGGCACATTTTCTAGCAGTCTACCCTTTGATGTAAACAGGATTTTCCTGGCTTCAGTGATGGACATGCCAGCACATTCTGTAATGTAAAGCAGAACAACATAAGTTTGAAGTTTCTGCTGAAGTTCTGGGCTTAGATATGGCATAGAATTTGAAAGTGAAAGAAATGTTCTTGTAGCATTTTCAAATTTTATCCAACAATTCCAGGCACTTCGGTTTCTATTAGCAGAAAATGACAATGTATTATTATTATTATTATTTATTTATATAGCACCATCAGTGTACATGGTGCTGTACAGAGTAAAACAGTAAATAGCAAGACCCTGCCGCATAGGTGTCACATCTGGTGAAAGCGTGGAAGCCTCTTAGGGCAACAGCCTTTGATTCCTCTAGAAGTTCCCTTCCGAAAATTCTTCATGCACTGGCCCTGATCTTTCAGGAATTTCTTCTAAACCTTTAATATGAATACTCAACCAGCATACATAGTTGAAATGATCAAACAAAGAACCATGGTATCATTTTCTTCAGAGTTTCTTTGAAGCAACTGTAATCTCCCATGCAGACTGAATACATGAATGTCAACAAAAGAATGTCTAGGTTCAATACTGTCACCCAGTAAAGAAAAGTTGGTGATTCATTGGATCTTTTCTCAACCCACTGTTGAAGGTTGAGGCTAGGGTGACCATATTTTGGAAACCAAAAAGGAGGACAACATGGTCCAGCACCAAGGGGGCGTGCCTACCCTTACATAGCCTTGGTCACATATCTGATTTTACAGCACACCGTTAAGACAAATCTGTTCTACATAACGTCTTAATGTTAAAATCACTGAAATAAAGAACAAGTGAGACATTCAATGTAACTGAAAGTAACTTCACTCACTCCTACTTTTGTAACTTTTGCTGTACTTTGAAGCTTTTGCAATACTCTGTGTGATACATTCTCCCCTTCCCTCAAATGTTTTTTCTGACTGTATCCTCACTCATTGCAAGCTGCTGCTGTTGTTAACGGGGTTTGCTACTGGCCAGCTGAATGGCTGGCTTTTTAATTTTTTTATTTCAATTTTTTTTTTAAAGCTTGTGTATGGTTGTCACAAGTTTCTCTACTCTAACATTAGGGTGGGTGTTGTGTCAGTGAACACTACTTTGCCCATTCACACTTCTCACTTATATACATTAGCTTCTCAAGGCTTGTGTATTGGCACCACTTCACACATCCAGACTTTGAACTCCTGTCTACTTCCTGCAGAAACATGCGACTCTGAGACCCTCTTCCTAATGCCCTGCGTTGCATGCCAGCACCATAGGGCTAAGTTACAATAGATGTCTCTGGGTTGTTTGTGCAGCCTCTGTTGTCTCTCACTCTAAGTCATTGCAGACAAACCAAAGCCTCCAGCCTCAAATAAACTCTCTCTCTCTCTCTCTTTCTCTCTCCCCCAAAGTCTCCCAGTGGTCCAGCTAGGCTGCACACTTGTGGCTTGGAATATTGCTTATTGCAGGTTATTGCTTGCTTACATCATCATCATCATCATCATCATCATCATTGTATCATCCTGCCTTTTGCCCAATACTTTAAAAACCTCTGCCACCAGCCACCTCTACCTTCTCTCCTCCTGCACAACCGCTCAACTCTGATGCACTCTTAAAACACTCTGCATGGCAAGCCAGCCTCAGGGCCAAGCTACAGGTGCAACTGGGTTGCCTTCAGCCTCTTTCTGCCTTATGCCAGCCAGCCAACATCTCCAGCCTCAAATAATCCCCCACCCCCTCTCTCTGCCAAAATCTCCCAATGGTCCAGCCAGGCTGTGCACTTGTACCCTGTGGTTGGGGGGAGGGCAACAGCTTATAGCTTGGTTGCATCCGATGACTCTTGTTTTTAAAAAAATCTCCACTGCCAGCCACCTCTGCCTGCACCAAAACTGGACTTTGAGACACTCAGCAGCCTCTCAGGGCTCAGCTACAGCCATCTCTGAGTTGTGTCTTCAGTCTAACTCTGCCTCTAAGAGATATGCCAGCCAGCCAAAGCCGTAAATCTATCTATTTGTCTGACATGCACTTCAGATGTTCTGCATTGCATCCCAGCAGTGCAGACAGAGCCTAGCTCACAAGTGTACAAAGTGAAGTGGAAGAGAAGTGGTAGCAAAGCAAAGCAATGATATGCTAGGTTCCAACATTCGCAGCAACAGGGCATCTGCAAAGAAGAGAACCTCTCTCTCGACTGGCACCTTACTGTTGGTCGTGAGAGTTTTTCTCTAAAGATGACCCTTCATCGCCCATGATGTGGAATTTTGAGAAAAAGGCCTCTGGTCCATTCTGTTTTGCCCCGTGGGCGGCTTTGACTGACCTCTCCTTTCTCACATTTTGATTTGTGGATGCCTTGCCTCTGCTGAGCTCCAGGTACCCGACTGCACACCAAATCTGCAACAGGAAAGGTGCTCTGCTTGCCCAGGACTTCTTATCTAGACTGGAGATCCCCTTAATGCCAAGGGCTGAAACTGCTCAATGTGCAAGACCCCAAAGAGGAGGTTTGACAACCTGAGTTTGAAGGATATGGCTCCAGCAGTTTTAAAAAACAATTTTAAAACTTTGAACTTTTTTAAAAAATCCTTTAAAAAATGGATGACCAGATCTGATTCAAACTTGGCATGGCTAAATCTCTCGTTAAGAGCTATCATGGTGCCAGGACCAAGATAGATTCAGAGGAACACCACCACTTTCTGGTAACGTGAAATTTGTGACATGGCTTAGCCATTCATTTTCTCTCAACCACTGTTGTGTTACACCTTCAATGGCTATTCATCATCATCATCTTCACTTTATTATGATCCATAGATCCATCAAGGACAAAACTCAGACATAAAACATAGGACAAATTAAAACTATTATCGACTTTCATGTAATACACACAGAGCTCTAATCCTGGCCGCCTCTATAAGAAATTTAGCAACAGCCAAAGTCACTTTTGGGATCTTGTCTTCCAGCAGGAACTTAATATAGGATTTATCTGAACTTCTGGGCAGTTTACACACCAATGGGGTGATTATAGAACAACGAGCCTGATTATAAAAGCTACAAGACAGAAAAATATGCTCCATCGTCTCCACATCCATATTCCTACAGGGGCACCATCTTTTCTGATATGGGACACCAGCAAATCTGCCCTGCAGTAATTCAGTAAATATTACATCTGGCCTTAGAGAAAACACTTATTTAGCCACTGACAGGTTCTTTAGGTAATCAGCCAGATGAAAAGGCCCGACATAATGGACATACATTGCACTGGGAGAGCAGGAAACATATGAGTGGGTGCGCAAATCGCAAAAAGCGATGTCCCACAATCTTTGTTTGACAGATTTAAGAGCAATATTCAAACCCAGATTGAGGAGGAAAGAGGAAGAGAGACTGATTGAAGCTGCCTTCCTGGCAAGAAGCCTGGACCAGCTATTATTTATTTATTTATTTATTTATTTATTTATTTATTTATTTATTTATATAGCACCATCAATGTACATGGTGTTGTACAGAGTAAAACAGTAAATAGCAAGACCCTGCCGCATAGGCTTACATTCTAATAAAACTCACATAGTTAATACTCACATAGTTATCCTGGGACAAATATGGAAGCAAACCTGAGGCCCCCCTAAAAAAAGACTAACTTCCATCCAAAATTTTAAAGCATACCACCAGGCCCTAAGTGAAAGAGGGCTTTCCTCAGTTTCCAATAGAAGTACAGAATTGGGAACACAATTTGGGAGTTGAAGAAGGGTCCTCAAAAACCTTGCCTGTAGCCTATCTATCTCAGATGTTAATCCCCCTATCCAGATGTTGGAGGCATATAAGAGCTGGGCAGCAGGCTTGGCACTGAACACTTTGATGGCAGACGGTGTGTACATGCCCCCTTTGGTAAAGAAGAAACGTGTTATTGCAGACGAGCGAACTAGTGCTTTGTGAAGGGTGGCCGATCTGTGGGCATTCCAAAACAGGGTATGATGGAATGACAGCCCCAGGTATGAGAAGTTTTTGACCTGATCCAGGGTATGCCCATCAAGGGGCCACCGGCGTTGGGAAAATCTGTTTTCAAAAACCATAACTTTGGATTTCCCAAAGTTAATTTTCAACTCATTAATTGAGCAGTAGTTAGAAAATTTCATTAAAAGATGTTTCAAACCAGGTCTAGAGCGGGAGAGAATAACGGCATCATCTGCATAGAGTAGAATAGGAACTTTCCTTGCACCGAGTTTGGGCAAGTGTCCTTCGTGATCAGACGGAGTCTCCTCAAGATCATTTATATACAAATTAAACAGCGTAGGTATGAGGATACAGCCCTTCTGACTCCTCTGGACATAAGAATTTCATTAGAGAGCTGTCCCTTTAAAATAGTACCATTGAATTTTTTGACCAAAAAAAATTATAAAAGACACCTCAACTGCTTATCTACACCATTTTTAAGATAGAGTTTGCCATTTTGAAAGATGGCCACCATATTGATTTCTAATTGATTTTTTTGCCGAGGGGTGGGTGGGTCCCTATCTTAAATAACTTATATAGGCCTAAAGTAAACGTGAGCAAAGTAGCACCTTCTTAACACAAATTGCCAGATATTAATGGTTTTTATGCAAGCAGCTCCCACTAAGTAGCTCCTTTGACACTGCTTGTTTTGGTGTGGGGGACGATAGCACGTTCCTAGCACTACATTAGTTTTGGGGCCCTGCATTATCACCCACAGCTTTTCAGATGATTTAACCCGAACTGGATGCTTCCCAGCTCCTGACAGCTTTCCCCCATGATTTAGTTTAAATCATCTTTTTTATGTTTAGCAGCAGTAGTCTGGTTCCATTTTGGTTTAAGTGCAGCCTGTCCCTCTTGTACAGGCCCGGCTTATCCCAAAATGTTCCCCAGTGCCTAACAAATCTGAACCCCTCCTCCCTGCACCACCGTCTCATTCACATATTGAGTCTTATCAGCTGCGCCTGGCTGGCTGGCTGGCCAGCCCTGTGCGTGGAACTCGTAGCATTTCAGAGAAAGCCACCTTGGTGGTCCTGGATTTCAACCGCCTGCCTAGCAACCTGACTTTGGCTTCCAGGACCTCACGGCTACATTTCCCCACATCATTGGTACCACCATGGACCACGACAACTGACTCCATCCCAGCAGTGTCTACTATGCTATCTAGATGGTGTGTGATATCCACAACCTTCGCAACAGGCAGGCAATTTACCATGCAGTCTATACGCCCATCACACACCCAGCTGTCTATGTAATGATTGAATCTTCCACTACAACAAGCCCTCCTCCCCCCAGAGGCACATCCTTGGTGCAAGAGGAGATTTACACATCTCCTGAGGAATCTAAGGGATCATTTCCCTCTTCCTCAGAGTGATACCTTCCTTCCTCGAGACCCTCCTTCTCTGTGACTGCAGAGGAGCTGTCACCAAAAGAGTAGGGCGCCACTGTTAGGTCCCTGAAGGTCTCATCTGACAACCTCTCTGCCTCTCTTAGCTTCTCCAGGTCAGCAACCTTGGCCCGAAGGGAATGAACTTGTTCCCTGAGAGCCAGGAGATGATTTCTGTCCAGCAGGCAGATAATCATACATGTGGCACTCAGTGCAATACACTGGCAAGCCCCCACACCCCTGCTGGCATTCTCCCTTCATGACTGTTTTTATTGCTATTATTGCCGTTATAGGGTAGCAATACTAGGAGTTTGTTACTAGGGCCTAATCTACACCAAGCAGGATATTGCACTATGAAAGCAGTATATAAAAGGCAGGAGCCACACTGCTGCTTTATAGCGGTATTGAAGTGCACTGACAACTCTTGGGGCCCATTGACACATACCATATCCTGCTTTCATACTGCTATATCCTGCTTGGTGTGGCTCCTGCCTTTTATATGATGCTTTCATTCCACTTTCATAGTGCAATATCCTGCTTGGTGTAGATTAGGCCTAGGAGAAGGTAGGGAGTATATTTAGAGCTTAGTGTCTGTTTGTTGGTTTTAATTTAAAGTTACTTACTGTGAGAAGGGAAGGGAAGAGTTTACCATCCTAGCTTCCACGCCCTGCTGCTAAACTCGCCCAGTTGCTTAACTTGCTTGTATTCTATGCTTTGTCACTGGGGCTGAGACGCTTTGACACTGGGGCTCCTTTTGCTCAGCATAGCCTTCTCAAAATGTGATTAAATTCAATTTTGCCCCATAGAGTTACAAAATTGGGTGGGATAGCTAATACCCTGGAAGATAGAAAGAAACTTCAAAGTGATCTTGATAGGCTGTAGCACTGGGCTGAAAACAACAGAATGAAATTTAATATGGATAAATGTCAAGTTCTACATCTAGGAAAAATAAACCAAATGGACAGTTACAAAATGAGGGATACTTGGCTCAGCAATACTAGAAGCAGGAAGGATCTTGGAATTATCATAGATCACAAGCTATGTGCCAACTATGTGAGATGGCTTCAAAAAAAATCAAATGCTATTTTGGGCTGCATTAATAGAAGTATAGCTTCCAAATTGCACAAGGTACTGGTTCCCCTCTATTCAGTACTGGTTAGGCCTCATATTGAGTACTATGTCCAGTTCTGGGCACCACACTTCAAGAAGGATGCAGACAAGTTAGAGGGCATTCAGAGGAGGGCAACAAGGATGATCAGAGGTCTGGAAACAAACGCCCCATGAGGAGAGACTTGATGGCTCTCTCCGTCATTGTAGTGTATATGCCAATTGCCATACAGGGAAAAGCTTGATCAATCCTATCAATAATGCACAATATACCTACGGAGGCTTTTTCAACTGTCAAACCAAGGGGGTTGTGTATGCGATTTTCTGTCCTTGTAACAAAATTTATGTGGGAATGATGGAGAGAGCCATCAAGATGAGGATCATTGAACACAAGAGTTGCATCAAAAACCAGAGAATTCAAGCACCACTGGTTCAACACTACCTGAACTTTAAACATAGGACTTGAAATTTTACAACCTGGAGAAGGTTGGAGGACATGGACAGTCCATACAGCATACACTCCAACAATGTGAAGTATTTTGGATCTTCACCTTGAAGACAAAATCCCCAGTTGGTTTAAACGAGGAGATCAACTGGATGGCTGTGTACTAACCATAATCACTGTAATTACTAGTTGGCCTCTCTATATTTTATTCACAACTCTACTGGTGACGCCTTGTTATTTAGAAGCCCTATTGACTTTGCTATGCATGTCTTTCTAGTCTAATCTGCAACTCTATTGATGATGCCTACCTGCAGGGTCAACTAATTAGCATATAAGCAATGTTCTCTTAGCTACAGTCAATATCACAATGAGCCCCATCAATTAATTTATAATGTAGGTTCTCTTTAGCTTTCTCTGGGCAGAAGACACATGGCACGTCGACTGTCCAGCATAGGCCTTGTGGCTGTTGCTTCGCTGAGCGTAATTCCCGCAATCCAGTGGTTGCCCTTTGCAGGGTTTGAGCAACATGTCCTCCAGGTCACACAACATTGTTGAGGCTGGGAAAAGTGCCCCGTTGATAGAGCCAGGTCAGCCGACTATGGGAGAGCTTGCCTGTGGTGTTGCTTCACTGAGTGTAGTTCCTGACGGTCAGTTCAGTTGGGTGCTCCTGTGTGGGCTCCTGGCTTTGAGAAGCTACCTCACACTTCAACTCTCTGGGCTTCTGGCTTTGAGAAGCTACCTCATACTTCAACTCTCTGGGCTTTTGGCTTTGAGAAGCTACCTCACACTTCAACTCATGCCACTCATTGACTTCACCTGTGCTTTAGGCTTGGGCTATTCTCCAACTGGAATGGGACTCCAGCAGTCCACTGGTTCTCCTTTAGATAGTTCTGCCACCTCTCTTGACAGAAAACACATGGCACGTCCACTGTGCAGCATAGGCCTTGTTACTGTGTCTTCGCTGAGCATAATTTCTCAAGGTCAGCTCTGTTGGGTGATCCTGTCTGGGCTCCTGGCTTTGAGAAGCTACCTCACACTGCAACTCGTGCAACTCATTGACTTCACCAGCACTTTGGGATTGGGCTGCTGTTCTCCAACCTGAACAGGAGTTAGACTCCCACAGTCCACTGGTTCTCCTTCGGATAGTTCTGCCACCTGTGACAGAAGACACATGGCACGTCCACTATCCAACATAGGCCTTGTGGCTTCTGCTTCACTGAGCGTAGTTCCTGATGGTCAGTTCAGTTGGGTGCTCCTGTCTGGGCTCCTGGCTTTGAGAAGCTACCTCACACTTCAACTCATGCCACTCCTTCACTTCACCATTACTTTGGCTTTGCCCATTTGTTCAGCAACAGGAATGGGAGGTAGACTCCTGCAGTCCACTGGTTGCCCTTTGGAGAGTTTGCCTATCTCTCTTGACAAAAGACACTGGGGTGGGCACGTCCACTGACCAACATGAGCCTTGTTCCAAATTGAAAAGTTGGGTTAGAGGGGTCCTTCCTGGGGCAACGTAGCATGGGTGAGCTTGCCTGTGCTATTGCTTTGCTGAGCATAGTTCCTCACGGTCAGGTAATTTCGGTGCTTCTGTCTTGGTGTCTGGCTTTGAGAAACGACCTCACACATCAACTCGTGCAAGTCATTGACTTCACCTGCACTGTAGGCATGGGCTGTTCTCCCACTTGAACGGGAGGTACACTCCCGCAGTCCACTGGTTGCCCTTTGGATGGTCCTCCAGTTCATTCGACACTTTTGAGACTTGGAAAAGTGCCCCATGGATAGAGCCAGATCAGGCGACCATGGGAGAGCTTGCCTGTGCTATTGCTTCACTGAGCATAGTTTGTTTATTTATTTTATTACATTTATATACCGCCCCATAGCCGAAGCTCTCTGGGTTGTATACAATAATAAACAATAATAATAATGCAATAATGAGCAAGCATTCTCCCCCATCCCTATTGTCTCAGGAGATCTCTCCTGATCAAAAATGTCCCCTCCTTAAACAAATTGAATGGATTGGAACCTGCTTTAGCTCAGTCCTCGCACTGCTTGCTCCCAGTGCTACAGAGGCATAGCCACCTGCTGCCTCTCCTCCTCTGTGCCCACCTCACAGGGCCGGTTTGTGTGTGTCTTGCTTTGACTCAGGGGATTAGTCCTTCCTGGTGATGAAAGGCAGCTGCATTGCTGCTGTGCTCACCCTTGTTAATTTTTGAAGTGTTGAAAATTCTTATTTAGGTTTATCTTTAAATATTCACCCAAATTCAGGACATGTTCAGATTTCATTTCAAATGGCCATGAATAGGGCTCTATTTATTTAGAAGCCCATTGTTGTATCCAAAAAGAGGCAAGGTAAAAGTATAAATATAAGTCCTTTATTTAAAGTATGCCTTGCAAGGCCGGCAGCATAGCCGTATGCCTGACTAAGCCTTCTCAAAGCTATCCCCAATTTCCCCTTATAGATTGCCCAGCCTCCAGCTGGATCTAATCCTTGCTCTCTTAAAGATACACTACATCTCCACATTTCTCCCCCTCTTAAGAAACCTCCATAATTCCACATCCCAACATTACATAACATAGTTTTTAGTCCAAGCAGGTGGGTGTCTGACACGGACTGGCCGTCTTCCTGGTTCACTTCCCAGTTGGTCAGATCCAGCGGCTGGCCTAGTCTCTATTGTGGGTGAAAAAGGCAAATCCTCTAACCTAAAATGGGTATCTTCATCATCTTGATGGTCTACTGGAGCAAGATAAGAAGCATTCCACACACGTCCATCTGAAAGTTTATATGTATAAGGTCCTTTTTCCCCAATAATTTTATGAGGAGATGTGAATCTCCCTTTCGTAACATCCCAGGTTTCCTAACTTGAACAAAGGAATTGCACTGGAATGTTTGTTCCTTAGCACCATGACGTCCATCTGTATATACTTTAGATTTCCTTTGTTTCTCTTTAACTTTCTCTCTCATCTCGGATTCCAAAGGTCTATCTGGTCTAGATTTTAACACTCCAGCCACATTCAATTTTGTATGCATCTCTCTGCCATGCAATAACACTGCAGGTGACTTCTGTGTTGTTGCATGCTGTGTAGCTCTATACACTTGCAAAAAGTCAGTGGTGAATGTTTTCCATGCTTTCCCTTCTAACTTAGCTGTTTGTAAACTCTCTTTCAGGCTTCTGTTGAACCTTTCAATCTCCCCATTAGCTTGGGGGTAATACACAGATGATCTCCAATGAATAATATTACATTCTTCTAAGAAGGTTTCAAATTCCACTGAAGTGAACTGTGCTCCATTATCTGAAACCAGTTCTTTTGGATTTCCTTCTCTACTAAAAACAGTGGTAAGAGAACTAATAATTGTAGCTGAGGTAGCTTGAGATGTAAATGCTACTTCTGGCCATTTACTATAATAATCAATTAAAGTGATAGCATAACGACAATCCATCGGAGCAGCCTCAAAAGGTCCTACAATATCAATTGCAACCTTTCCCCATGCAGCATCTGGAAGTGGAACTGGCTGTAATGGTGATGCACGTGTTATTGCTGTCTTATCATGTAATTGACAAGTAACACATGATTTTATAGCAGCTTCCGTTTGAGAGTCCATTCCTGGCCACCAATACAAATCTCTCAATCTTTGCTTAGTTCTAACAAACCCTTGATGGGTATCATGTACCAAACTTATAAATATAGACTGCAATTCCTCTGGCACAAGTAAACGGTGTGCTCCCCGTAACACATACCCATCATGGAAAGAGAGTTCATCATGTATTCAAAAATAAGGCAACAAAACAGGTTCAAGCTTTTTCTTATTACTAGGCCATATACCTGTCAAAAATTCCCGTAACTTTTGTTGGATTGGACATGCCAAACATGCAGCTAAGAATTGCTCTTTTGTAACTGCATTAAGTGCACTAGTAATGATAGCAACTACTTCTTCATCACTTTCCAATGAATTCTCAGATGATGACAAAGGCAAACGGGACAAGCAATCAGCAGTCACATTTTTAGTCCCTGGTCTATATTCTATTTCATATGTAAAAGATAGTAGTTTTGTTGACCATCTTGCGATGCGATTTCCTACTCGACCTACTCCCTTTGTGGTTAACAATGTTGTCAAGGGCTTATGGTCAGTACGCAGTTTAAACACATGGCTATCAATCACAATAGCTTTATTTGGCTCCCTCAGATCTACACAAACACGAATATCACTATTCTTCTTCTTTGCCACTACTATAGGTGAAACCCATTCAGATGAATCCACCTCCTCAATAACATCTTGTTGCACTAATTTCTTAATCTCTTCAGAAACAGCATCTCTAACTGCAAATGGTAAACGCCGTAACTTCTGGCGCACAGGTATCATATTTGGTTTCATTTTAACTTTATGGACAAACCCATGTGCACAACCAAGTTTTCCTTCACTTTGATCTTTCAACACAGCTGAAACTGATGTTTGATCTACAAAAGTACTTAACTGGGGAGGAACAACATGCCCATCAACTATTCCAAGATTCAATGCAGCAAATACATCCCTCCCAAGGATAGAAGTACCATCAGGAACAATGTAAATCTCTGCAAATGCACAACATTGCCCAAAAGTTACTTTTACAGGTAGACATCCACATACAGGAATTTGGTTCTTCAAATAACACACTAACTGCATTTTTGGTTTCATAAGTGGTATATCCCTGAAGTAATGGCAATACAATGATTCAGGTAATATAGAGACTGCTGAGTCAGTATCCAACATTAATTCAACATCCTTTGATACTCCTGTAACAGAAATATTAACAGTACACATGATTTTTTTCTACTGTATGTGTGGGACTAGTCCTGTCAACACTCAAAATAGTAACATCTGGTATTGTAACTACATGTACTTGCTGGTTACTATGACGACATACTTTAGCAAAATGTCCCGTTTTTTTACAATAATTACACTGAACATTCTTAGCCGGACATCCTGAGTGACTTGCAAGATGTTGTGAAGACCCACAACAAAAACAGTATTTAGTTTGACTTGGTTGATTTGATTGCTTTTGACCAGCTTTCTCTTCATCATCCTCTATCTGCCTTCTATTTGAACGCTTATGCCATGGATCTACTGCTTGCACCACGCCCCCTTTGTCCAAACTCATTAGATTAGCTTCTGCCAGGGCTGCCTCAATTTGAGTTGCAATTGTTATTGCTTTCTCTAATGTAAGATCTATCTCTAGGAGTAAGCGTTCTCGTATACAAGGCAAAGATGTTTTCTCAATTAGCTGGTCTCTAATCATCTCTTCTGCCATATCTCCAAAGTTACATGAGCTCATTAAGTCTCTCAAAGCAGCAGTATACTGTAACACCGACTCCCCCGGTTTCTGCTCACATTGACGAAATTTGTAGCGGTTAGCTACCACATTCACTTTTGGCACAAAAAAGTTCTTTAAAGCAATACATGCAGTCTCATATTTATCATCAGCAAGTGGAAGATTGTAAAATATCTGTTGTCCTTCAACTCCCAAGCAATGAGTAAGCAACGCACATTTTCTTGCTTGAAGAAGTTCCTTATCACTGACTGCCAACAAGTAGTTTTCAAACATCCGAATCCAGGCAAGGAACGCAATTGGAGGCTCACCTGGACTCTGAAGAAAAGGTACTGGTGGGTTCAATGATAAAAAAGCCATTCTTCGTCGCCAAAGTGTTGTATCCAAAAAGAGGCAAGGTAAAAGTATAAATATAAGTCCTTTATTTAAAGTATGCCTTGCAAGGCCGGCAGCATAGCTGTATGCCTGACTAAGCCTTCTCAAAGCTATCCCCAATTTCCCCTTATAGATTGCCCAGCCTCCAGCTGGATCTAATCCTTGCTCTATTAAAAATACACTACATCTCCACACCCATTTAGCTGTCTGCAGCTTACAAAATCCCTGAGATAGATGCATTTCTGAGAATAGGGTGGGGGAATATTATTTTTAAATGTTCACCAAAAATCAGGGGATGATCGGATTTCCTTCAAACTGCCCATGAATAATTATCTCGGTACAAGCTCTCAGGGTGCCCACTTACAGGTCTGTATCTGGAAAAATCCCTGAGATATTTGCATTTCGGTAAATGGGGTGGGGGTATATGTTTAAAATTTCCCCCAAAATCATCAGGGTGTGCTCGGATTTGCTTCAGACTTGGCTAGAATGTGGATTTAGATGAGCTGGGATGGGGCCCATTTTCAAGTTTGTATCTTGAAAAATGACAAGAGATATTTGCATTTCTGAAAATGGGGTGGGGGATTTTTACATATTTGCCAAAAATCACTGGATGCTCAGATTTGCTTCAAACGGGGCATGAATGTGGATACATGGATAAGCTCTCATGGTGCCAATTTTGAAGTTTCTAACATTAAAAATAAAAAAGTTATTGGCATTTGATTTTCAATGCAAGTCTTGGGGGGGGAACATCCATGGAGAACAGCCGGAGCCCCACCATGGAGCGGAGCAGACCATAGGTGGATTGGTACAGGGTGGAGTAGACCCGATCCAGAAGTTGCAGTTCAGGATCCAGAGCGGATCGGGGGGTCCGTGCACAGCTCTAGTCTAAACATGCCTGAAAACAAAAAAGGATACATATAGGAAATGGAAGGAAGGCCAGGCTACAAAAGAAGAGTACAGACAGGTGGCACAGAAGGGCCAAAATGGTGTCAGGAAGGCTAAAGCTCAGAATGAGCTGAGATTAGCGGGGATGCTAAAAGCAATAAAAAGGCTTTCTTCAGATACATGAGTAGTAAAAGACAGAGGAAAGAAATGGTGGTTCAACTGCTTAATGAGGATGGCAAATTGATTAGAGATGACAAAGAAAAGGCTGAAGTGCTCAATTGCTACTTTGCCTCAGTCTTCTCCCAAAAGCGGGTCTATGACACACACCCCTGGAAAAAGTGAAGCACAAGTTGAGGGGGCAGGATTGCAGTTTGAGGTTGATAAACAAATGGTCAAAGAACACCTAATTTCCTTGAATGAGTTCAAATTTCCAGGGACCGATGAACTGCATCCTAGAGTAACGAAGGAGCTACTGGAAGAACTCTCAGAACCTTTGTCTATTATCTTTGCAAAATCATGGAAGACGGGTGAGGTGCCGGACGACTGGAGGAGGGCTAACGTTGTCCCTATCTTCAAAAAAAAAGAAAAGAAAAAAAGACAATATCTTGCAAGTGACCACTACTAGTCGTGGAAGTTAAAGAACTATGGCAACAGGAAAAGGTCACAATTATCCTGTTAGTCACATAAGTCACCAGCATCACATCAAAAAACTATACCGAAAACATTCAAAAAATGGGCCTAAATACATTCACACCAACAGCCAGAAAGCAGTCATACTTAAAACATGCTCAATTGTCAGAAAATTCTTGAATCAGTAAAAGATAGCAAGGACTTGGCAATGCCTGTCATGTTCGTCTGGAAGTGCTGCTGCAAGTGAGAAAAGAAATAATGATAATAATAAATATTGCAATGGTCAAAATACTGTTTTTGTGAACCGCCCAGAGAGCTCCGGCTATTGGGCGGTATAGAAATGTAATAAATAAATAAATACATAAATAAATTGTCTAATGTCTATTGTGAAGAACAAGGGGTCTGTTTTTCTTAGTTGCCCCCCTCAAAATATCAGTTATGAAGCTTGGACCTGTGGCCTACCTTGCCTGGCTGGTGTTTACAAGAATCAAATTATTGGGGAAGGCACATGGGCCTTGTTGCTGGGGGGGGGGGGTTGTTCAGCAGTCTTTGGGCAGAATGATCAGTCAAGCAGCCATCTGGCTCCGTTATCAGGTTTTGCCAAGGCAACCAGTACTCCAAGGCTGTTCATCGTGAGAACATGCTTTGCAGCTGAAGGTGGGAACCTTTTCTCCTCACGGGAGAGGGGGAACTCTGAAGAGCTTGCTGTTTGTGGATTGGTGGAGCCAGCCACCCCACCCACTTAGTTGGGGGGATAAGTTAGTCTCTATTCATTTGGAGAAGGGTCATGCTGCTCAGGACCCCAAAGGCTGGTGAAGGGACCCCTGTGCTGTCTGGTATTAGGTAGCCAGGATTTGTTGTTTTTCTTTGGGTTGCTCGAGTCAATGGCTTCCTGTGGTATTGCTTTTATTGTGCTTTAAAGTTGTTTTATTGCTGTTGTGGCCTTTTAGTTTCATTGTAACATTTAGACTGTTTTCCCTCACCCCCTTCCCTGTCGCTTGTTGTTTGTACGCTCAGGGTCTTACACAGATTTAATAAATTGTCTGAAGCCTTGTGAAGTGTGGTTATTTTCAGGTGTACTGGTTCCAGTACCAGTTTTCCACTGGTAACTGGTGGGAAGGGGGTGGCTCGTTTGGGAACTTTGACCCAGGCCTACCTTGCAAGGGAGGCGCAGGTTTGTGCTTCCTTCAAATCTATAACACACACCATTGTTTTTAACATTTTTAAAAAAATAAAGGGTCCTGACAGGGAAGTCAGAAAAGCCCCCCAATTTGAGGTGACATTTTACCTCTAGCCCCCACCTTCATGCCTTTTAAAACTGCTAAGATACAGAGATCTCCAAGGCTGTCCTGATTTCTTGAAACGCAGACTTGGAGATACGCATTGATTAATCTATTTACCATTGACAGCCCTCTGACCAGAGGTTTCTGAAGGATCAGATAATACTCTGGAATCCCTCTCTCTCCTTGTGGTGCTTATCAAGGAACAGAATGCAACGTTTTGTACCGGTCATAGGCTGCCAAAATATGGCATTGTTTATGTAAGAATGAGTTCCTGTCATGGAACTTGGCAAAAATTGTGAGTTTGATTTCTACAGGCAGATCTCACTTCCGCCCTGGGAAGAAAAAAAAGAGTTGTATTCAGATCGGAAATTCACAAGACAGTCGCCTCTAATCCTTCATCTCTCTGTGGCCAAAGCAACGGCAAGGAGATCACGGGATTGGAAGGTCTTTAGCGGGCGGGGAGGAACGACTCGAGGGCCCTCTAGGCCCCTGCCAGCTCCGCTACTCTATGGTTCTATGGAATGGTGCCTGCGTGGATGACGTCACCCCCCCCCAAGGGAACCGGGACCGCGTGACGGGCTCCCTGGGGAAGGGCGCGCAGGGCCTGCGCCGGAAGCCGCTTCCTCCACCGCCCGCATGCTCTGATGTGTTCTCTCCTCCCCTTCCGGCTGGTAGCGCCGACCTTTTGCGGGGGGAGGGGGGAGGTGGAAAGCTCGAGGGAGCGGCCGGAAGGAGGTGTGATTTCATGAACAAGCCAACATCCGATTGGGCGACGGGTGAGAGGGGGGCTTGGCCACGTGCTTCCTCAGGCCACTCTGCTTACCGTTCTGACAGTCTGTGCCGAGCCGTGGAGGAAGCCGGAAGTATCTGCCTTGGTTCTCTTCCTTCCCTCCCTCCCCCACAGGTGGGTTCTGATTTGTTCCTTCCCCGCCTTTCGAAGGGTCTGCGCCTGTGGCAAGCCCCTCTCCCTCTGCCTGCCCCTGTGCCTCTCCCTCTGCCTGCCCCAGTGCCTCTCCCTTTGCCTGCCCCTGTGCCTCTCTCTCTCTGCCTGCCCCTCTCCCTCTGCCTGCCCCTGTGCCTCTCCCTCTGCCTGCCCCTCTCCCTCTGCCTGCCCCAGTGCCTCTCCCTTTGCCTGCCCCTGTGCCTCTCTCTCTCTGCCTGCCCCTGTGCCTCTCTCTCTCTGCCTCTCCCTCTGCCTGCCTCTCCCCCTCTGCCTCTCCCTCTGCCTGCCCCTGTGCCTCTCTCTCTGCCTGCCCCTCTCCCTCTGCCTGCCCCTCCCCCTCTCCCTCTCTCTGCCTGCCCTCATGTTCTGTCGGCGCCCTTGTTTCAGAGGAGGGGGCAGCTCCCCCCCCCGCAAATTCCTTTTCTCATTCATAGCTGGTTTCATCCCTTGCCCCCCTTCTTCTGCGCCCTTCCCACTAAACTTTTTTATATTGTCTTTTCCCTCATCCTGTGTAACTTTGGTCTAGTGTACCGCACTCATGGCTGAGTTTCAGCGTTTTTAGCCTCCTACTCCTTTGTAGTGTCTTCAGAGGGAGCAGTTAAAATAGGAAGACGGAATCAGAGAGAGAGAGAGACTGTGTTTTGTTTGCTCAGCCCGCCTGCCCCCGCCTCAGTATCCATCAGACGCCAATCCGAAGCACCAGGCACAATTAGGCTTTCCCCTTATCCCCCAGGTTTGTCTATCCTGCTTGGTTCCATGCTCTGATCTGATGTTAATTCTCATCTTTGGACTATTCCTCTTCCAGATAAGGCTTTTATTATGCAGTTCGCCTGCCTCATTGACAGAATTTTATGGGGTATGAGTGGGTTTTAGAAATCATCCATTTATAATTCTTCCATGTTTCATACCACCATTTCTGCCTTTTTCCTTACCACAGAAAATATGCTAAAGAGGGAAAGACAGAATAGCTGCACAATGCCTTTTAATTGATAGCACCAAGAACCTTTGGTTTGGAAGCACCCTTAGCCTTAGGGGACCTGGTTGAGCCAGCAGTGATGCTTTATAAATAAATAGGGGACCTGGTTGAGCCAGCAGTGATGCTTTATAAATAAATAAATGATTACATGATATCTGTCATGTGATGTGGCTAAGATGTTGGGTTGGGGTGCCTTCGCTCTCAGCCACAAAGCTTATGGGATGACTTTGAGCTGGTTAGTGTATCTCAGTCTTACCTATCTTACAAGGTTGTTGTATGGATTTAAGAGGTGGCACGTATAGTCACACTGACCTCAGAGGAAAGGTGAGAGTTAAAAAAGTTTGATGTGCCCTCCCTGTCTCATCTCTATTAGTTGAGTCTTTCCTTAACACACACACTCACATTGGATTTATCAATCTCCTGACCTATCCAATAATAGGTTATCCCTCCCTAAAAATCTCTGTGCTCAGATACACAATATCTGAAAGGTTTATTTCCTGTATATTTTACAATAGATTACCCTTTCCCCTGTTATCTTTCACCCACACATGCACATCTTGACTAGCTTTTATCCTGACCTTTACATAACAGTTTAGCCCTCTTATGTTTTCCTCTATGAGCTGTTTTTATCCACAAGTAACAAACTTCTGCCTATCCAGCTTTCAGATAACACAGTGGTTCTTCAGCTTTTTCTCAGAAATGTGAGAGTTATTATTTATTAAAACACTTATACTTCAGCTTTCAGTTTCATTCAGAAACACCCAAGATGGCTTACATCAAAATTAAAAATAAAGAACACCTTGAACAAAAACAAATTAGTAGTTTAAAGAAAAGAATCACAAATATAGGGAACCCATATATAATATCAATCAGTCTGAAGGTCTCCTGAAAGCAAAAGGACTTCAGTTTGTGGAGGACTGTTATTGGAGAGAAAGCTGGATAAATTCCTGGAGGAGAAGGCTATCAAGGTCTACTAATCCTGATAGCTATGTACTACTTCCAGTATCACAGACTTTTTCCCCCTACAATACTTAAACATACACCATTACAATTAAAGAAAACAACATACTACATAAATGTTGAGTAACATTAATGTCATATCTATATAACATAATCAAACTTGACATATAAGTAAGTGCACCCCCCACCTCGGGATCTCATTCCTGATTCCAAAATCTCATACTGTCTTCTGCTGGTGGTTTCCCACTTCCCTTAGAAAACACAAACATTAGGAACTGTTTCCAGATTCCTTCAAAATCATTTGTTCTAGCTATACCTCTTCTCAGTTTGATATTACAAGTCAATTTATCAATAATAGCTATATCCCATACTTCTTTGTACCATTCTTCAATACAATAATCTCCTTGAATCTTCCAGTTCCTAGCTACAATCAATCTTGCTGTAGTCAGCAAATTCGTTATCAATTCCTTAATTTCTTTTTTTCATTTTAAATCTTCAAATAGTGACAGTAATGCAACTTTTGGTGTTTGTTCTATCTTCATTCCCACAATTTCTTCAATCTCCAAAAACACCATCTTCCAATTTTTTTTTACATATTTGCATTCCCACCACATATGTAAATACGTTCCTTTTCCCCCACATCCTCTCCAACAATTTGCTGAATGCTGATTATTTATCTTATTTAATCTAACCGGGGTTAGGTACCACCTCCATATAATTTTAAAGTAATTCTCTTTTATTCTCACTGACATATTTCTCAACGCTCTTTGTTTCCATAGTCCCTCCCAGCTCTGTTGTCCTATTTGTACATTCAAATCTGTCTCCCAAACCATTTTTCCTGAGCTATCCATCGACCCTTTCTCCAACAGTATTCTATATATTTCACTCATTAACCCTTTTGACGCTATTCTTTCCCCCCTATCATTTTCTTTCTTAACTATTAATTCCTCAAACTTCGTCAATTCTCTACAATCTCCATTTTCTCTTACCCACTGTTAGTCCACTGTTCTAATTGCCAATAGTTTAACCAAGTTAAATTTTTATCTTTTAGAACCTCTTCCAAATCCTTTCTTGTATTCATTTCTCTTAACCATTCCCTTAATTTCATTTTATTTTTTTCTATTAAAACTTTACTTAATCTACTCTTTAATTCCTCCGGGAAATTCTTTAGCATTAGTACCAGTGATAAAGGGGAGCTGCTCGAGAGCAACTCCCCTTTATATTTACTCCAAATTTCCCAGTGAAACCTCAAGAGCGGATTACCTATAGTATACTTTCAGCCCATTTTTTTCCTCCTTCCCTAAAGAATACATTTTCCAACTTCATCTCTATATTACTTGTAGTTTTATCCTCCATCCAATCTAAATCTCCTACTCCTATAATTGCTTCCACAATATGTCTTAACCTATTAGCTACATAATATAGGTTAATATTTGGGAGACCCAATCCTCCCTTTTTTTGACTTAAATACCATTTATTCTTATTTACCCTCGCTTTCTTATCCCCATTACAATAATTGTTTATGATGTTTTGCCAACTTTTTATCTCTAATTCTGAAAGTTTTATTGGTAACATCCTGAACACAAAATTAATCTTTGCTAAAATCTTCATTTTTATTAATGCTATTCTTCCAAACCAGGATAAATTTAATCTTTTATATTTTCCCAATTTTACTAAAATCTCTTTTTTTAAGCTATTTAAATTCTCCTTCTCTAAACTCTCTAATTTTTTTGTAATTTTAATTCCCAAATATCTAATCTGTTCTTTGACTCTCATTTCTATTCCCTTTCCTTCCCATTCCTTCTCTTCCTTTTTAGTATAATTAAATAACATCATCTCTGATTTGGACCAATTTATTCTTAACCCAGTAATTTCCTCAAATTCTCTCAATTGCTGTTTAATTATTTCCATCTTTCTTATTGGATTTTTAATAGTTAGCAAAGTATCATCCGCAAATATATTCAATTTTATTGTTTTAATACCACCAATTCCTTCTATCTCAGTATCACAGACTTTAAACCTATTTACACCAGTTGCTGGGGATAATGGGTGGGAGGGTGCTGTTGTACTATGTTCTGCTTGTGGTTTCCTGTTCGAAAGCTGGTTGGCTACTGGGTGAACAGAGTGCTGGACTAGATGAATTCTTGGTCTGATCTCGCATGGGCATGGCCCTTCTTATGTTCTTAAGAATACTTAAAGGAAATGAAGAGTTAAGAAGTATTCCTGAGGATAAAATAAATCCTTCAATGATAAATCCAAAAAGGTACTCCTCAAAGTTATCTTCTTTAAAACCTCCAACCTGCATTTGAAATTCCTTTTCTAGTCAGTGACCCAATTGCCACTCCAGTTCCATGCTCCAACATTCCACCCTTCCACTCAGATATAAGGTTCATAGGCAGGTCCTACATATGTAATTATAGAAAAACGTTATACTAAATACAACGTGCAGCTGAGCATGAGCGTAGCTGCTGAGTTCAGACGTTAACCTCTGCAGCTCTCCTCTCTGATGATTAAATCATTATTACAGCAATGCAAAGCTGTACATTTTCTTTCGGAAGAAAATCCTAGAAGATTCTCTGGAAGTGCGGTGAGTGCCATAATTCACTACTACAAGCTGATACAGACTCAGATATCTGGTAGCGTCTCATCAGTGTATAAGATGGTGACCCGTTCTGGGAAAACAAACAAAGGGGATGCAGTGGCACTCATGGAAGAACTAATGGAGAAGGTGACTGTTAAAATCTCCAACCTTCACTCAGATTTATTAAAGAAATGGGACCCCCATGTGTCTTTGCAAACAACTTCTCAGCAGCATCAAATCTATACTTGCTCTCTTTTGGAGAGCAAATTTACTTAGGGGAGAAGTGAAGCGAGCTGACAACGGGACATTTAAGGTTCCTACTGAGCACTTAATATAGTTTATATTTACTGCAGAACTTCTCTTGGCTACTCTAAAGAAATGGGACAAGAGTTTCAAGTCCCTAGAAGATAAATTTGCAAGTCTGGCTGCAAGACTAGGAGGTGTGGAGGAGACCACTAGAGAAGCTTTCGATCTTGGGATCCGTAACTGATGCCTTAAAGGTAATTATTAATAGTCAGAGAGATATACAGTTGAGCCTTGAAGAACAAGAAAATAGAGGAAAAAGGAGGAACCTGAAGATTAGAAATATGAAAGAAACAGTGGGTCAGAGTGATTTAAAACAATTCCTGGTGGAATGGTGGAGGGAAATAATTCCTGAAGTTAACATATCCCAGGCAGACATTGAAAGAGTGTACAGAAGTCTGGGACCAAAACCCAGAGACTCTGCTCCTCCGAGGGATATTATAATAGCATTTTTAAACTCCACCACCAGAGATTTAGGCCATAGCTAGACCTAAGGTTTATCCCTGGTTCATCCAGGGGTCAAACCTGTTAATCTAGGTGACGCACAGGGGATCTAGTACTCAGGCAGGGGCGAACCCTGGATGATCCCAGGATAAACCTTAGGTCTAGCTGTGGCCTCAGTTTCCAAAGCTTTAAGAGAAAAAGCACGAGTTATCCACGAAGGAAATACCATCTTACTTCTTCATGACCTCAGTGTGGAAACCTTGAGAAGACACAAGAAGTTTAAACCAGCCATAGACCTTCTGAAAGAAGCAGGACAAAGTTTCAGATGGGGATTTCCATTTTCTCTTCACACTGAAATAGATGGTACCCATCAAAAAGCAGCTAATAGAAAAGAAATGGCTCACATCGTAACATTGTTGGGATTTAACACCCCATGGTCAGAGGAAGAACTGCAAGAAGAGTTGTTAGAAGTTGCACTAATGGGAGATACATGGAGAAGCCCAGTAGGGGCAGTTATAAGCTTGTCTTATACTGCGGGTCATTAGCTTCTGCTTTTGACCCTTTTCTGGAGCTCGGTGGGATGGGGATGGGGGGGAAGGGTTTATAGGGATGGGATTGAGGTTTTGAATTGGGAGTGGAGGATGTTGGTCGATATGAACATGACTAGTCATGAAGGTGGAGTGTACTATAAATTTAGGCGGAATATATTGGATTTCTATCTCAGCAGTAATTGTAATCATATGTTAACAACTAAATATGGGAAAGAAAGATGTCACAATTGTAACATTCAATGTCATTGGTTTAGGGGATGTTGTTAAAAGGAGGCAAGTTTCGGATTTTCTTAGAGTTCGAAGACCTTGTATTATTTTTTTTACAGGAAATATATAAAGCAGGAAGGGAAAACGGGAGGATGTTTATACATTCTTATTATGGTGATCAGTTTGTGGCCCCAGATTCTAATCATACAAATGGAGTAGCAATAATTCTTGCTAAGCACTTTGATTTTCAAGTTAAAAAAAAATAAGGATGATGATGGTCACTAGCTTTTTTTTAAAAGGCATGATGGGAATGTTCCTATAACAATATAGCCACAATCTATGCACCAAATGTAAACCAATATTCATATATGGCTAAAGTACTTATAAAACTAAGAGAATTTGCTGTAGGAGAGATCATAGTAACAGGAGATTTCAGCTCAACATGCGATGCCTTTATCGATAGAAGTAATGCAACATCCAGGAACAGGTGACAGTCTAGTAAAAGTATATTACCTTTGTTGAAAAGGTTTTATTTAACAGATGCCTGGAGATGGATGTATTTGGGTACCAAGGATTATACATACTTTTCTCCCAGATATCATACATATTCCTGATTAGATTACATATTGGTTTCCACTCTATTGGTTCCTGACATATCTCAGGTTGAAATACTTCCTCACACTATTTCAGACCATGCAGCAGTAGAATTAATTTTGCACATACGGGATCCGGGTCCATTTTACCCAGTGTGGCGAGTAAATTCATGCTTATTTGAAAATCAAAAAAGTGTGCAATCCTTGATAGTGGCTTTTACAAAATATTTTAATATAAATACTACACCAGAGATATCACACAATATATTGTGGGATGCTATGAAAGCAAATATCTGGGGAGTATGTATTGCTGAAACAATAAAATTAAAGAAAAATATCGATCCATTAAAACAAAATATAATGAAGGATATAGCTGCTTTAGAAACAAAAGACAAAAAAACAGTATTTACAATTACCCTAAGAAAATTAGAATATAAATGTAAAGAACTAGAAGCGTTGGAATCTGGAAAAGTAACTAAATCACTATTATATATGAAGCAACGCTACTATGAGTCAGGGAATAAAAACAAGACTATTGGCAAGAGCTATACAAAAGAGAAGAAATAAAGGAAAGATACATTTCATGTGTAAGGAAGATGGTAGCAAGACATCGTATCAAATGCAAATTAATACATTATTTGCAAATTTTTATAAAAAACCCTATATCAATCTACACATCCTAACTTAGAAAATGTTACTGCATTTCTGGAGCGTGCAGGTATACCTGTAACTCCAGATCATCGTAACATTTTGAATAAAACCATATCAGTAGAGGAAGTAGTAATTAAAAGATTGAAACATGGGTTTGGAAGTTCTTTTTATAAAAAAAAATAGAGAAACATTATGCCCACACCTTACAAGTCTTCAACAATACTTGGGAGGAGGAATCTATCCCAGACACATGGAAGATATGTCGTATTATAGTACTGCTAAAGCCAGGGAAAGATCTAACTCAGGTGGGATCTTATTGTCCCATAACATTGCTTAATCAAGATCAGAAATTGTTCTCTATATGAGTAAACCAGTGGTTCCCAAAGTGGGCGGTACTGCCCCCTTGGGGGCAGTGGGTTTGCATAGAGGGGGCGTTAAGAGGCAAGGGGGCGCAAAGGGGCGGCAGGGGGGTGATCGAGGTGGTCTTTTCTGAGAAGTGCCTCTTCAGAAGTTCTTAAAACCCAGGGACATTTTTATGGGAGAAGGTAGTTTGGTCCCAAGCCATATAGGGGAAGAATCCACACATGTATTAATACCGTTTAAGAAGAATCCTTTTAATGGTGAATTGAAATGTTTCAAAACCACCAAAACGCTAATGAAGAGACATACCCTACTTGATGTGCCCCGCCATGCGGGCTGCAAAACAGAGGCATTCGTTTTCTGTTTGCAGTCAGCGTGGCAGGGCACACCAAGAGGGTATGTCTCTTCATTAGCATTCTGGTGCTTTTGAAACATTCAATTCACCGTTAAAAGGACTGTTTTTAAATGGTATTAATACATGTGTGGATTGAGGAAGGTCTTGTTGGCAGCATGGCTCTGGACAACTCGGGCTGATGGAGCGCCTCTCCCAGCATGACCCTACCCATAGGGTGACCATATGAAAAGGAGGACAGGGCTTCTGTATCTTTAACAGTTGCATAGAAAAGGAAATTTCAGCAGTTGTCATTTGTATATATGGAGAACCTGGTGAAATTCCCTCTTCATCGCCACAGTTAAAGCTGTAGGAGCTATACTAGAGTGACCAGATTTAAAAGAGGGCAGGGCACCTGCAGCTTTAACTGTTGTGATGAAGAGGAAATTTCACCACATTCCCCATATATACAAATGACACCTGTGTGACAAACAAGTTACATCATATAGGCACAGTGTGCAGGCGCTAGTAAATTTCCACAAGAAGCCCATAGACTATTATTGCAGCCACCGCTAGCAGAAACCCATTGTGTAGCATCAGTTGGCTGAGCAAGCCGGGTCTTTCCAGATAGCACCTTGTCTCCTGACCTCAACTGTGTATGTGGTCTCTTCGCTTAGGCTGCATGGCTGACAAGGCAAAGGTTATCTATAAGTTGCTCATTAGAACAACAAGATAATGACATTCTTATTTCAAAGCCCTCCTCCTAGTAGCCACCTGTAGCTTCCTTTGGCAGGGGCTCACGGAAAAGGGTCTCCGTGAGCCCCTGTCATTCTCTGCCATTTCCTTATCCCTAGCCAGTTTTCTGCTTTTAACATGTTTAAAGAATTCATTATTGTTGGCCTTGATATCACTAGTGGCATGAATTTATGAATAATGAATTTATTAGTATTCTTTTATTTTACGTTGTTTTTTATGTAAACTGCTTAGAGATGTTATGAAATCAAGTGGTATATACGTAGTTTAAATAAGTAAAGCATGTCTACGCATTACCACTATCTACATGTTTTTGACAGTCTCAAAATACTCTAAAAGATTAGTGAGTCATGACATACTTTTTTAGAAGTTCTTTTTAGGCAAGAAAAACATCCCTTAAAAAAAAAAAAGGTGTCGTATATGACACTCTTCAGTTCTCTGGTACAAGACCTAATCTTAGAGGTATATTACATATTTTTGTTAGAAGATCAGCAATTTCACATTTTAGTTCTTTAAGAACTCTGGGATTGATGCCATCTGGACCCAGTGTTTTTTAGCTTTCAATTCGTCATTAAGTTCTAGAACTTCATCTCTTGTTAATACTTTTTGCTACAGTTCCCCAGACTACCTTCTAAAAATATCAGTTCTGCCCTATGTCTTCTGCAGTGAAAAGGACTCATTTAGCTTCTCTGCCATTTCCTTATCCCTAGCCAGTTTTCTGCTTTTAATGTGTTTAAAGAATTCATTATTGTTGGCCTTGATATCACTAGTGACATGCTTCTCAAAATTCTTTTTTTTTTTTGGCATCCCTTAGACTGTTTGCATTTCCATTGTGCAACTTTGTGTTCTGTTTAGGACTCCTATTTGAGCAAGGCTTCCACTTTCTGAAGGAAGCCTTCTTTTCTCTAATAGCTTTCTTAGCAGTGCTCATTAACCATGCTGGTGACCTCTTGGACTTGGTGCTGCTTTTCCTGACATACTTAAGCTTCTATTATCTCTTGTGCAGCACCACATAGGATGAAATCCAGGGTCTCTTCCCCTCTGGTTGGTTCCATGACCAACTATTCCGGGGCACTGTCATTTAGGGTACTGAGAAATTTAGTTTCTTTGTCATAACTCCAACATGCATTTATCAAATGCGAGGGTAATTGATGGTGCCCATTACTAGAACAGTTTCTTATTTAGATGCCTTCCTTATTTATTTATTTATTACATTTTTATACTGCTCGTCAGCTGAAGCTCTCTGAGCAGTACATCCCAAGCATTTCTCTAGCATTAAATTATTTTTGGAACCTGGTAGCAGTCCCGTTCAGACAACACGCTAAACCATGCTGCTTAACCACAAAATAGTTAATGGAATGCATGGTGTAGCGTGTTGTCTGAACAGGGCCATTGTCAAGCAGAGTGGTTCTGGGAAAGAGTCTGCACCTTTTAAGTTTCTAGTGTGCTTGACATTATGCTCTTTGAGGTATGGAATGACACCACTTCCATTATGCCCCTCCCTGTCCTTCCTGTGAAGGTTTTACCCACCCTGCATCCTCTTCTCAACAGAAGAAGTGGAGTATGCGAAGCTCCGATGGGAGAAGTCCTGTGCGCCAGTTCCTGACAGATGTGATATCCGATCATCCTTCTGATGAACCTACCGGGCACCAAATAAAGTTAGGGGGTGCCACATCTCCCTGTTGTCATATGGCCCATGGAGGGAAGGGTTTATCCAGCTCCCCAAACCCTTTTTATGTTCCCTGCGCCTGCTATAGAGTTTGTATCCAAAGATGACTGTACCCCACTGGTTCTCTCCATTCCATTCTCCATTGCATTCCTCAAGAAAGTTTACATAGGGTTTTCTGATGAGCCCCATCCAGTTTCAGACTTGCTCATCTTCAAAAAATTGGTTGTATCATATGCCTTTAGAGATCACCTCTATGCCCAGTATAATTCAGCAGGGTTTTCTTTTGAACAGCAAGAACATGAGCAGCAAGCAAAGCAAAGCTGTACAGAGAGCAACCTCCAACACCAATATGAATTGCAATGTTCAGGAAGGAGTTACTGCTGTCTGCTTTTTAATGTGGCAAGGGTCCAATCATTCTGTCACTATCATACCTTCTAATCGTGAACTAAGCCTCATGCTGACAGCTTTGTTGCCAAAATTGAGTCACCCAAAAATCGTAGGAGCTGCCCGTGAGCTTGGGAATTCTCAAGCTTTGCAGAAGTAGAAATCTTTAATAAAACACCTTTGGTTGAGAATGTAAAATGACTTCACATGTGTGGGATTGCATGGAAGATAGGTGAGGGGGAACGAGCAGGGAGAGGCAGGCATGTAGCCCAGCAAGGCCATTACTGAGTCTGAGACACATCTATGCCCTTCCTGGCTATCTCACACCATCAGTCCCTGTCTGCACAAGGTTTCCTTATGCTCCGCTTGGCTTGGAGGAAGCACAAGCAAATGTCTGACAGGCACATTTAGCTGTGATTGTAGCTAAGAGAGTAGATCACCCCAATTCACTCCCTTATAGTAAAGTGTAGCTGAGACTATTTACTTAGTCAAAAACTCAGACCTGAATGTATGTATATATAATGTGTCCTAACAAGTGTCACCAAGGTGATTTACGAAACAAAATGCCACAAAACCAATTAAGCAATAACAGAATTGAAAAACAGCATTAAAACCCAGCAGAGTAGTGTTATTTATTTATTTATTAAATTTATATACCGCCCCATAGCCAAAGCTCTCTGAGAGGTTTACAAAAGTTAAAAACATTTAACATTAAAAAGTATACAAAATTTAAAACCATCAAAAATATAAAAACAACAGTATAAAACAGTATCCATTTTAAACAACTACAGTTCTGGGGTCCATTAAAAAACAAACAAACTCAGCATACGTTGTTAAAACATTCATTGTCAAATTAAAAACCATTAAAAGCCATGTAGAATCAAAATGTTTTTGCTGTCTGCCTAAAACTCATCGGGGATAGGGTTACTCTAATGTCCCATGGGAGGAAATTCCATAACTAGGTGCTGCCACAGCAGAGGCCTTCTCACATGTTCTGAGCAACTAAATATCTTTTGGTAGTGGTACATCTAACAGAGCCTCGGAAGGTGATCACAACCCAGGAACAAATTCATGTGAGAAGAGGCAGTCTTTCAGATTAGGGCTTTATAGGGAAGCATCAGCACCTTGAGTTTGGCCCAGAACAAATTGGAAGACAGTGCAATTGGTAAGATAGGTGTAATGTAGTTTGAAACATATATGCCAGAGAGAAATCTGGAGGCCACATCCTGCACCACCTACAGTTTTCAAACTCTTCAAGGGCACCCCCATGTAGACCACATTGCACTAGTCTTAATCAGGAGGTGAACAGAATATGTATCACTGTGGCCAGCCAGATTCACCATCTCCATGATGGGGTACAGCTGGTGAACAAGTCACAGCTGGGCAGGGGCATTGCTATGCCTGGGCCCATAGGTCCCCAGCCCCAAACCTATGCATCCAGAACTCTGAGTGCCCATTGATGTTAATGGAAGATTACTTTCTTAGCTTAATTACTATGCAGGGGGTGATTTTCAGAGGGAATTGCATCTGGGGAGTGAAGGGGTAACCCCTCTCCTTATCACATGTGAAACAACCTCCTATCCCTCCGCTTAAGTTTATAATCTTAATTGGGAAGACCTAGCCCTCCCCTACCTGCAGTCTTTGTTGCCCCAAAATTCCCATGCATGGCAATTAAGGTTAGGAAAAAACCTTCAATTAATGCTATTGGAAGCTATTTTTCTAAGCTTAATTGCATGAGATAGGGACAATTTTCATCCAAGAGAGAGAGGTAAGTAGGGGAGTGGCGAAAGAGAACTCAGAAAAGGAACAGTGAGATTGGAAATTAATGGTAATTGAAGAGGAACTACAGATTTGGGATGCAAAGTACTTGAAGAATTTGTTTTATTTGAGGTGACTTGAATGAGAAATTTATTGGCTAACTTTGCATTATGTGGAATTTAAATAAACCATAGTAATTATTTCTAAACTTCATGTATATTAGCATATGGAAATTTTATGTATATTTGTGTACTAGGACCCAAGTTGTTTACGTGTGTGGCAGCATCCCTGCAGCTGGTCTAAAGCTCTCCTGGCCACAGCAGTCACTTGGGCATCCAGAAGTTTTATTAGATCTAGGAGCACTTCCAAATTGTTTGCACTATCAGTTCAGGCCACCATAGCTTAATTAAGCTTTCGTAGGTTGTGGCATGTGTGGGTGTCCATTTTGAATATTCAACCCCACCACGTGGGGGTGTTGCCATGATTTGTTGTGTCATCCAGACCCAGCAGCAGGGGTTGTTTGAGAGTTAAACAGTCCTCAAAGAACCCTGCAAAAACCCCACAACCATGGGTTATTTGAGGGTTGTTTAACCCTCAACCCTTGCTGCAGATGGCATGATAAGACATGACTGGGCTTCAGTTGGTGAGTTGGTGCTCAGTGATCATGCAAAGCAGGTAATGGTCTGCTTATTTGAGGGTTGTTTAACCTTCAAGCAACCCCATCACCCAGATTCAGATGACACAAGAAACATGGCAACCCCCTACTGGGGTTTGAAAATAGCTGCCCTCATGCACCACAACCCGCAGTTGATTAAATAAACCACATTGGGCTGTGGTGATTGTGCGAACCAGCCCAGTGTCTGGGGAAGGAACCCTACAAGGTTTGGGTCCAGGCTACCTGTGGGATCACCTTCTCCTGTACAATCCGCCCCGCACAATCAGGTCCTCTGGGGAGAATCTACTTCAGTCAGCAAACACTAGATTGACAACTGTACCCAGAGGACCTTCTCTTCTGCTACTCCCAGACTGTGGAATGGCCTGCCGGAGGAGACTTATCAACTTAACAGTCTATCAGCATTTAAGAAAGCTATTAGGACTGATCTCTTCTGGCAAGCCTATCCAGTGTAATTTTAGGATGTTTTTAAAATGATTTTAGGATGTTTTAACAATGTATATTATGTTTAATTCAGTTTTATATATTTTATATTTACTGTTGTTCCCCGCCTCGATCAGAATGGAGAGGTGGGTAAAAAATAAAATAATAATAATAATAATAATAATAATAATAATAATAATAATAATTCTCTGTTTACATTGAACTGCCATTGCCGCTACCTTTAATTTGTGAGTTCCTCATTGTGTTCTATGGGCAATTCTGCACTGGTGGTTTGAGAATTGGCTGTGTCTTCCTCACTGCCACTGGACAGGGTGCTTTCCTTCAGAAAAAAAATACTTTATAATGTCTAGTAAAAGAGAGTAGCTATCAATATCTGGAAGCTATGTCAGAACAAATGATTGAAAATTAGTAGTCTAATGGTTCTTTTTTGGGGGGGGTTGTTTTTCAGCATCTTGGTGAAATTAGGAGATGGCAGTGATGGAAATTGCTTGCCAAGACACTCCAGTCCCAACCATCAGACACCAAAAGGAGCTTCCTACGGGCAAAGGGCCTCAAGACATAGCGAATGAAAAAAAGAGCAGTGTTTGCAAGGTAGAGGATCCAAACAAACATGTTTTCCAGGGACCTTGGAAGATCTTGAGTGATGTGATTGCTAAAGGAACTGCTAAAGAAGATAATGGAAAAGGGAACTTAGCCTCAATCTCCATCATTGCCCAGGCAGAATGTAAGTGAGGAATGGTAAACTTGTCTGTCTGTCTCTCTCTCTCTCTCTCTCTCTCTGTGTGTCTGTCTGTCTGTGTAGAATAAAATCAGATTGTGTTTCCAATGTTTGTTGGAAGCGTTTGGTCCTCTAGCAGTCTTGCTTTCCCCAATTGATGGGAAACTATGATAGCTAAGATGTGACCCAAGAACACTACTGCTTCTCATTCCATCCTCCTTCCCACATTTCCTGGTGTTTCCTCCCACTGTGCCATCCACCATCTTAGTCCTTGCAGGAGTATGCCAAACATTTTGGAAGGATAAGTCGTGTAGAGGAAATGCATGGAATGCCTGCCCAAGAAATTGGAGTTTTTCTTCCCCACCCCTTAAATAGCATTCCCTATGCCAGCATTTCTCAATGTATTGGCTGGGACCCACTAGTGGGTCTCACCTCACTTTCAGGTGGATCTCTGTGCTTCAGGCTGCCCAGTGCTCTTTGCTTGACCACTACATGCCATGGCCATACCTCTGAATGGGGAAGTTTGACAGTGGGAGTTGGTTAGAGAACAAGGCTAATATTTTTAATAATAATAATGATGATGATGTTTAAAACCTGGGAATAAAGAGGAATGGGGAAAAAGAGGGAAGCTGTTAAAGAAAAAATGATTATGAAAGCAGCAGGAGAATGGGATGAAAGAAACTGGCAGGGATAGGGGACAAATTCATTGTGAAAAGCGAAGGGGAGATGAAATGATGAGATGCTTAACAATACTTTGAGAGGCATGGGTTGGGGAGAGGGAAGAAAAGAATGTGAAATAAAAAGTTTTCCCTACTTAGAGCCTCTGGATCAGTAAATTCTGTGTGAAATGGTAAGTAATGATACCTCTAGAGCCACTGTCAGTAGTTCAGGTACTCACTTCTATAAGAAAATAGCTGTGGCAAAAGATTTTGCAAATTTCTAAAGAGGGATTAGGTATCAATATAAACTTCTTCTTCGTGGTCTCTGTGCATCACACATTATGGGCTCTGCGCCTGCGTGGGGCCAGCTTCGGAAACTTCACTAGCTGAAAACCTTTTTTGGGCAGGAACCCCTCCCCCACCGTCCACTGAGCATGCTCATGGGTTCCCGCCCTATCTCCTCAGTTCTCTTCAACCGCCTGTGAGTCAACAGCTTGTTGGAGACTTCTCGTTTGGGTATTTATACCTCAGCTGAAAAACTATCGTTTTTTCCTTTCTTTCTCTTACCACTCCAGTTTTCTACCTTTTCTGTATATTTAGATAAAAAATAAATACATTGTTAGTTAGTTAGTTGTTGGTGCTTATGGCACAAGTAGGACTTTTCAAGAAGTGTTCTAATTGTGGACAGAAAATATCACAAACAGATGGACATTCTCTCTGTTTACTGTGCTTGGGGGAAGCACATATAGTGGAATCCTGTGCTTTTTGTTTAAAATTCTCGAGGCAAGCGAGAAAAAACTGCTCAGACCGCCTTCAGGGGATTCTCTGGGAAAAGGCTTTGGAGGCAGTAGATAAACCGAGACCGACTCGAATCTCTACATCTCCTAACAAAATGGAGTCTATGCCCCAACCTCCTCCTACTCAAAGTGAAGCCTTGGCGGTTCCCCCACCTCCTCTCACTCCGCTTCTTCAAAAGTGGCGAAGATCTCTAAGAGAGTGAGAGAGCACAGTGAGGCAGAAGAACCCCAAAAGAAAAAGAGCAAGCTGAAGGCTAAAAATGGAAAGAAAAAGTTGGCCAATCCAGCTTCGTCGGTACCGAAGAGCCCGGTACCGAGAATTTCGCTACCGAAGCAACCTACGGTACCTAGGAGCCCGATATCGAGGCTTTCCTTACAAAAGTCTCCTCCGCTACCGATGAGCCCGATACTGAGGCTTTCGATACCGAGGGCGTTCTCGATACCAAGACGAACAACACCATCTTCACCGCCGGTGCTGACCCTTCCATCTCAGTCTGAGCAGGTTGTGGATTCCCCGGTACCATCCCCCTTTCAGATCATCATGATACCAGTTGAGGATTCAAACGTGAGAGCATCCATCTCAGAGGGAGAGATTAGAGGTTCCTCGTTGGGCAATACCGTTACAGATAGGGGTCCTTCTTCCCCTCGATACCGACAGGAACCGCACCCGTCAGTTGGTACTGACAGACATCGGTACCGACCAATGGCTCCTTATGGAAACATCTACGATCGCTCACCGACTTTGGTTTATTCGGGCTGCCAGCATTCTGTTTATGGCGAACGCTCTCGCTCTCCACCTAGAAGGTGTGATTATTATGCTGATTGGCAACCTCCACAATACCCTCCATATTATTATGAGGACTGGAGACACAGACGAGAACAAGACTATTACTACTATTATACTCAAGAGCGCCCACATGCCTCCTACCCGCGTTTCCGCCAACCTTCGGAAACGATCTCCCGTCCCCCACCTCCAGAGGAGGTCACATCTATGCCACCACCGCCTCAGCCACTGCTACTGAGGCGCGCAGCGCAACCGACACAAACGTCAGTACTGACTGTATCGGTACCGACCCAGACACTGCAGCCTTTGTCCGCATCGGGGGAGGCAGGAAACAGGCTGGATGCCCTATCAGAGGAGGACTACCAATCTGATTCCTCACAAGACGCATCACTGGTACCGTCCATCCCCTCACCAGACGACCTAGTAGCTACCTCAGATGTGGTGTCTCCTTCGGAACTTAGTACATTTTGCTGACCAAGTGCAGAGGATGGCAAGGTCTTTGGGGATCGAGATGTCCCAACTAGGCATGTGCTCCGCTCCGATTAGAAGCGGAGAATCAGAAGCGAATTGACCTGCTCCGCCTTGCCCAGAGGCAGAGTAGAAGCGGACCGCGGACCCCTAGAAGCAAGGCGAAGAGAAGCGCCCATTGGCGGAGTGATCGTCTTTCCGCGGAGCGCTCCGATCGCCATTTTGGAAAATTTCGCCCATAGGATTGCATTGCGGAAAAGAATAGGGGATAACTGTGTTGTTTTTTAAGCTATCTTTCTGAAACTTCTTGTGCTTAGAGAGTCGTGGATGGGGGTCATTTTGAGCCTACTCTCAGCTCTCTGCGTGCTGCGGTTCGCTTGCTAGAATTTTTGGAAAAATCGGGTAAACAAACAGGGACAGCGGGTAAACCAGCGGGTGTTTTTTTTTTTTTTAAGCGATGACAGGCACATTCAACTCCCAATCCTGATGAGAATTGATCACCTCATGAAGCATCCTCCAATCCCAGCGTTCGAGGGGGGGACTAAGGCAGAGGCACCCTCAGAGCTTTGAGCTCTTAGCGTCTTGTGGGTTTGGCGTTCGTGGGGAGATGAGTTCGTTAGGTGCTGCTGATGTGTTTGGAGATAGATTTAGGATTTAGCTTGGCGTGTGTGTGTGTTTGTTTGCTTCTTTCTGACTTTTAGCTTAGTTTGCTCTGTGTTTTTCCCTTACTTTGATTTAATATAAACTTTATTTTTAAATTTTGGAGTGGCTGTTTGTTTGTTTGTTTGTTTGTTTCCTCCTCCTTCCCTCTCTTAAAGCCTGACTGTGTTTCATCTTCCTTCTTCCTTCTATATACAAAAAAATACCCCCCAAAAATTATTCTCTATTTCTTCTCTCTGTTGCTTGGACTGTGTGTGTGACTGTGTTATTGTGTGAGTGTGCTGTGTGCACTGTTTGTGAAGTGCAACAGCCACAGATTGAGCATTTCAAATCCTGGGCAAAGCATACACACTTCTTGTCCCATTTCCCTACATATAGTATTAATATTCTTATACATATTATTATTAATATTATATTCTTATACATATTATTATTAGTATTAGTATATTCTTATACATATTATTATTATTAGTAGTATAATATCATCATGAGAAGAGGGAGCAGGCACATGTCTGTGGCGGGGCGTGCTGAAAGCAGTGGTCAAGGCAAGGCTCAGGCTGGCACCAGTAAGCAGGCTGCCTCTCCTGCTGTGAAAATCAAACGGGCAACTCCTTGGCTGGCTGCTCCGCAACAGAAGCAGGACAAGCAGCAGGCTTCTGCAACTTGCGCCCGTCGTTCTCTTTTTGAGGGTGGGAATGGGAAAAGTGCCCCTTTGCAAGAGGCAGGTGGCAGCAGTGCCATTAGAGGAGGAGGAAGAGGAGGAGAAGTATCCCCAACTCCTTCATTATTGTTTGAGCCCATGAGCCCGCTGATGGACCTGTCTCCAGACCTCCTAGACAAAGTCCTCAGCACAGTGGAGGGGCAGGAGGAGAAGGAGGCGGTGGTCCTCCAGGATGTGGGCGCTGAGGAGGAGCAGCAGCAGGCCGAGGCTCTCTCCCCAGTCTCATCCCACACCTCTTCCGCTGCAACCCCTGTTTCTGTGGCAACACCAGAGAGCTCAGGCGGGCAATTGGTGTCACCACGGAAGCGAAAGACAAGTATAGTGTGGGAGTGGATCCCCGCTTTGCTGTCTGTCGCCACTGCAAACTCACCCTAAGCAGGGGTTCATCTACAGGGCATTATGGAACCAGCAGCATGAAGATGCATCTTCAGAGGCAGCACCAGTCGATCTTGCTGGGGAAAGAGGCGGGCATGGTGCCGAGTTTGAGGTTTCTAACATACAAATTGACGGAGCTATCGAATGGGGTGCCCGATTTTCAAAAATTCCCCAGAAATCAGGGGATGATGGGATTGGCTTGAAACTTGGCGTGCGTGTGTATACCTCCATGAGGTGTCATGGTGCCAAACTTGAGGTTTCTAACATTAACAGAAAAAAAGTTGTATACTTTTTTAGCTTTCAATGCAAGCCTATGGGGGGGGGGGAAACGGAGCTCCGATTCGGATCCGGAGCTCCACAGCAGACATAGGCGGAGCGGGGGCAGAGCGAAGTGGCCCGATCCGCAAATCGCGGATCTGGAAGAGAAGCGGAGCAGGGGGTCCATGCACACCCCTAGTCCCAACCATTAGAAAAGTTGAACGACCCAGTCTATGACAATGTTTACTTTTTTATATATATATATATAAATTTTTTATTGCTTTTCCACATAATTAAACATACACCATTACAATAAAGAAACAACAACAACAACATACTACATACATGTTGAGTAAATGTTGAATAGATATATATTGATTAGATATTAACTATAACATAACATATCATAACATAATCATAATCATTCTTAACATATAAGTGCACCCACCACCCCGGGATCTATTCCTGCTTCCAAAATCTCATACTGTCTTCTGCTGGTGGTTTCCCACTTCCCTTAGAAAACACAAATATTAGGAACTGTTTCCAAATTCCTTCAAACTCGTTTATTTTAGTTATACCTTTCCTCCACTTAATATTACAAGACAATTTATCATTAATAGCTATATCCCATACTTCTTTGTACCATTCTTCAATAGAATATTCCCCTTGAATCTTCCAGTTCCTAGCTACCATCAATTGTGCTGCAGTCAGCAAACTCGATATTAATTCTTTAATTTCTTTTCCACATTTTAAATCTTCATATAGTGACAGTAATGCAATTTTTGGTGTTTGTTCTATTTTCATTCCCACTATTTCTTCAATTTCAAAAAACACCATCTTCCATAATCTTTGTACATATTTGCATTCCCACCACATATGTAAATACGTTCCTTTTTCCCCACATTCTCTCCAACAGTTTGCTGAATGCTGATTATTTATCTTATTCAATCTAATCGGGGTTAGGTACCACCTCCGCAAGATTTTAAAATAATTCTCTTTTATTCTCACTGACATACTTCTCAACACTCTTTGTTTCCAAAGTCCCTCCCAGCTCTGTCGTCCTATTTGTACCTTCAAGTCTGTCTCCCATACCAATTTTCCTGCACTATCCATTAGCCCTTCCTCTAGCAATATTTTATATATTTCACTCATTAACCCTTTTAATGCTAAACTTCCTCCCTTACATTTTTCCCTTTTAACTATTAATTCCTCAAACTTCGTCATTTCTCTACAAACTATATTTTCTCTAATCCACTTTTTATTCCACTGTTCTAATTGCCTGTACTCTAACCAAGTTAACTTTTTCTCCTTTAAAAGCTCTTCCATATCTTCTCTTGTATTTATTTCTCTTAACCAATCCTTTAATTTCATTTTATTTTTCTCTTTTAATATTTTACTTAATCTACCCTTCAGTTCCTCCGGGAAATTCTTTAACATTATTACCGGTGACAAAGGAGAGTTGCTCGGAAGCAGCTCCCCTTTACATTTACTCCAAATTTCCCATTGAGACCTCAGGAGTGGATTATCTATACTTTCCACCCATTTTCTCCCTCCTTCCTTAAATTTTTTTTTTCCAATCTCATCTCTACATTACTTGTAGTTTTATCCTCCATCCAATCTAAATCTCCTATACCTATAATTGCTTCTACGATGTGTCTTAAACTATTTGCTACATAATATAATTTTATATTTGGGAGATCCATTCCTCCCTTTTTTTGGCTTAAATACCATTTACTCTTATTTACCCTCGCTTTCTTATCTCCGTTACAATATTTGTTTATAACATTTTGCCAACTGGTTTTGGAATTAATATTATCAATGAGTGTTCCCATGATTCTGGTATCTTCTCTCCTTGTAATATAGCGTTGTACAGTTTCAATAATTTCGGAACTAAAAACTCCTTAAAAACCTTATAGTATTCTGATCCTAAACCATCTGCTCCCGGTGATTTACCCACTTTCAAATTATCAATTACCTTCTCCATTTGCTCTTTATGTACTATTTTTATTCCCTTCTTTATATACCTTCCTATATAGTCCTTCAACTTCTTTTTTTGAATTTCTTTACCCTTATATAATTCCTGATAAAATTTCTGAATTTTTTTTATTTTATCCTTCATTGAATGACAATAATTCCCTTGATTATCCTTCAATGCTCCTATCCCATTTCTCGCTTTTTCCTTTTGTGTGAGTCTGGCAAGCAATCTAGAATTTCTATTGCTATTTTCAAAATACTCCCTTTTCATATATATTAAATTTTTCTGAACTTCCTCTAAATTTAAATTTTCTAATTGTTTTTTCTTAGCTTGTATTTCTATTAATTTGTATTTGTTTTTACCCTGCCAATATTCTTCCTCCAAACTCCTAATCTCTATCTCTAATGTCTCCTGCTCTGCATACTGTTGTCTTCTTAAGTTATAAATTTCTCTAATACAAATTCCTCTTGCTACAGCCTTCATGGTGTCCCAAACCACTGACCCTGCTGTTCCTCCCTTTTCATTAATTTCCCAGGACTCTGACAATTACCTCTGAATTTTTTCTACCACTTTATAATATTTCAATATTTTTGTGTTCATTTTCCACCTATACGCTTCTTTATAATTCTTCTTAACTGTAAATTCTAAACTTAACAATGCGTGATCTGTTACCTTTATTACCCCCATTTCCATTTTACAAATCTTAGTTGTAAAGTCTTTTGAGACAAATATATGATCTATCCTGGAGTATGTATGATGAACTGGGGAGTAATATGAGAACCCAGGCTTAGCCCCATTAAGTAAATGCCAACAATCCACATAGTCATTTTCTTTTACTAATTTATTCAGTATAGTGAGATTATTTCTCTTTTCAACGTTAGTGGGGTTTGACCTGTCCCATCTATTGTCCATAACCATATTAAAATCCCCAGCTAAGATAACATACCCCTCCTTGAATTCTTCTATTTCTTTAAATAATTTTACAAAAAACTCTCTATGTCTCTCATTTGGGGCGTAAACATTAACTAGTGTAAATACTTTACCTTCCATTTTACCTTTTATCGTAAGGAATCTACCATTGTCATCCTTTTTTATAGTTTCTAATGTAAATCCACTTTTTTTTTTAGATCAAAGTAGCCACACCATTTTTTTGAAGTCCCCAATGACTTTTCATAATAAACTGACCACTTTTTTTATCTGATTTACATTATCGAAGCCCTGATGTGTTTCTTGCAACATAATTATGTCAGATCCTTCTTTATTTAACATTTGTTCTATTCTCCTCCTTTTCACGACTGCCCCCAAACCTTTAACATTGAGTGTTGATACTGGCTGGGGCATTCTGGGAGTTGTAGTCCAACACATCTGGAGCGCCCCAGGATGAGGAAGGCTGCATTAAGGAGACATGCATGGTTAAGGTCGGCGGGGTTATCCCAAGAGGCACGCACCCGTGTAGAGGACTTACCTTTTGATGGCGAAGGCCTATTCCACTGCTCCACCGATGAATCAATGGAAAATATCCAAAAGGCTAAACATACAGCCAAGAAAATGGGAATCGGGCAACAGCAACCACAAAGACCTTTCGTCCAAGACACTGGTTCAGAACCCAACAACAATTTCTGCCCAGACAACAACAACCGCAGGACCATACCCCTCTGTATCAACCCCAAGGGCAATACAAGAGGCAGCAATTCACTGGTCGCTTTAAACAAAACAAGGGCAAACCAGATGGAGCTCAGAGACGTTGTCTTTGACTGTCCCATAATCCTAATCTCTTCACCTCAATTCAGAGAAATTCTTGCCTCTTTTTACCACACATGGACCACCATTACCACCGACGTGTGGGTCCTAAACATAGTTTCTCGGGGCTACAAAATAGAGTTTGCTATCCTCCCTCCGCTCGGAACCGCAAGGTTCTCACCACCTACAGATGCTCTATTACAAGACTCCAAGTCTCTATTAAAGAAGGGCGCCATAGAGCGATTACCAACTAACGCCCTAAGACTCGGGTTCTACTCCCGTTATTTTATGGTTCCGAAACAGGATGGGGGTGTACGACCTATTTTGGACCTCAGAGAGCTAACCAAGTTCATCAAACCCAAAAAATTTCGGATGAACTCTTTAGCAACCATTTTGCCGTTCCTCTCCCAAGGGGATTGGTTTATGGCAATCGACCTCAAAGATGCTTACTTTCACATCTCAATCCACAGCGACTACCTTTGATTCATCATAGGGGAAGACATTTTTCAATTCAAAGTGCTCCCTTTCGGTCTTTCTACTGCCCCCTGAGTTTTCACCAAGTGCATGGCACCTGTGTGCGCTTTCCTCAGAACTCGAGGGGTAGAGATCTACCCGTATTTAGACGATTGGCTGATAGTGGCAAATACAAAGCAGGAAGCCACCCACAACACTCATCTCACCATCAACCTCCTCAACAAATTAGGTTTATATATCAACAAGGAAAAATCGACCTTCCAACTTACCCAAAGAATAAAATTCCTCGGAGCAATTCTGGACTCAACTCGCTCCAGGGCTTTCCTTCCAGAGGAAAGAGCCACTACATTAATGGCACTCACACTCAAACTCTACTGCTCAAAGAGTGTATCTGCCTTCCAAGTCCAAAGCTTATTTGGATTCATGGCAGCAACGGTGAGTGTCGTACCGTGGGCGCGCCTCCACATGAGGCCCCTGCAGTTGTGGCTCCTACGGGAGTATGACAACAAAATGGACTTTCATCGAGTCAAACTGTCGCTCCCTACAGCTGTGAAGGCGACCCTCCTCTGGTGGGCGGATATGTCCAACACCATGCAGGGGTTGGACTTCAGACCTCCACTTCCATCCAAGCATCTGATGACAGATGCATCATTATCGGGCTGGGGAGCCCACTGCGGAGACCTTACCATCCAAGAAAACTGGAGTCATGTCGACAGACAAAGACACATAAATGTTCTGGAATTAATGGCCATTCAGAAGGCACTACTAGCCTTCCAACAGACTCTGTCAGGGCACGTGATTCAGAACCATACAGACAACGTGGCAGCTGTTTGGCATATCAACAAACAAGGCGGAACACGGTCTATGGACCTGATTTCTCTGACCTTGGACATTTGGCACTGGGCAATGACCCACGACATGACCTTATTGGCCATTCATATCACAGGCCAGGACAATATATTGGCAGATGAGCTCAGCTGCACTTTTGTGGACACACACGAGTGGCAGATGGCAAGGTCTGTACTCACTATGATTTTTCAGACATGGGGACAGCCTTCAATAGATCTATTCGTGTCACCGGAGAACGCCATCTGCAGCCGCTTCTGCACTTGGGCAGGTCACGGACAAGCATCCCTTGGGGACGCCTTCGAAAGGACTTGGTGGGGGCAACTGCTGTACCTGTTCCCTCCAATACCTCTTCTTTCCAGGGTCATACTGAAGTTACGCAGGGACAATTCCAACGCCATACTAATAGCAACATGGTGGCCAAGGCAGCCGTGGTTCACACCGCTTCTCAAACTGTCCTTAGCGGAGTTCATCAAACTACCCCAATGCCACAACCTGATTTCCAAGGGGAAGGGACTCATTTTCCATCCGGATGTCAAATCACTGAACTTACCGGCATGGAGGATAAGACAGCATTAGACCGCCAATCCTTGCCCACTGATGTGTGGAACATCATCCTAGCAGCTAGAAAACCAGAGACTAGGAAATCATACGCCATTAAGTGGGAAGTACTCTCTTCCTTCGCCCTCAACAGGAATGAGAATCCCTTTTCAGCACCGATTGCCACCGTTCTTACCTTTCTTTTTTCCTTGTTTAAGAAGGGACTCAAGTTTTCATCACTTAGAGTATACCTGGCAGCAATCTCTGCTTCACATCAATGGGTTCAAGGCTGTTCGGTCTTCACCCACCCATTAATAAAACGATTTATGAAGGGTATGAAGAATACCATCCCACCAATTCGCTCCTTTGTTCCCCAATGGAGCCTTTCCGTGGTGCTTAAGGTGTTGTCTGCCAAGCCCTTTGAACCACTAGCAATGACAGATTTTCGATTGCTAACTTTTGAGGTGGCATTCCTTGTTGCCATTACGTCTGCTAGACGTGCATCAGAACTAGCAGCACTTCGTATAGACCCACCTTATACTGTTTTCCATACGGACAAGGTGGTCCTTAGACCGGATCCGGCCTTTCTTCCAAAGGTTGTTTCATCGTTTCATCTTGGACAAGATATCACACTGCCAAGTTTTTTCCCTTCACCGATATCTCCTCTTGAGTCCGCTCTACATACACTGGACGTTAGACGTGCTCTTGCCTTTTATCAGTCCAGAACTGCTACCTTCCGGAGATCCCCTTTTTGTTTGTTACGGGGGCAAACAAAAGGGCCTTCAAGCATCTCCGCAGAGAATAACTGCTTGGGTCGTTCAGACCATTAAATTAGCCTATGAGCTTGCTGGCCTCCCGTTGGAGGGTAGAGTGCATTCTCACTCCATGAGAGGAGTGGCCACTTCTACGGCTTTTGAAAGAGGAATCGCCTTACCAGACCTCTGCAAAGCGGCCACCTGGTCAACACCTCTGACTTTCGCCAGTCACTATCGCCTGGACATCAGAGCACGTAGAGACTGTGCTTTTGGGCATGCCGTTTTATCAGCAATACTTTGAGCTTCATTCATCACCTGACACCACCCACCTCCGGTAAGTCAGCTTGTTATTTGCCCATAATGTGTGATGCACAGAGACCATGAAGAAGAAAGACAGGTTGCTTACCTGTAACTGTAGTTCTTCAAGTGCTCATCTGTGCAGTCACACAACCCTCCCACCATCCCCACTGTGGTGTTATTCTTGATACCTGGTGGTTTACCTCAGTGAGACTGTTTAGGTGCTTTCAGGGACTGAGGAGATAGGGCGGGAACCCCTGAGCATGCTCAGTGGACGGTGGGGGAGGGGTTCCCGCCCAAAAAAGGTTTTCAGCTAGTGAAGTTTCCGAAGCTGGCCCCGCGCAGGCCCATAATGTGTGACTGCACAGATGACCACTCGAAGAACTACAGTTACAGGTAAGCAACCTGTCTTTATTTCAGTAATTGCCAGCTGATAATGCCAAACCCTACTTCTATCTGCCACCATTTTGTGACTGCCTCTAGCCCTGCATTTTGTGACTGGTGGGGCTTTAGTCATTTTCAGCTCTCTCAAGAGGGCCATGGGGATAGTATGTTTGAGAACTCCTGCTGCTTATAGCATATTGAAAATTGCTTCTCCAGTTTCAGAAGTGGCTTGCTATGCAGTGTGTGTGTTTCAAGAAACATAAGTTAAAAAATTCAATTTGGCATTTGAACCCAATTGTGCAGTTCTTTGGGTTCTGGCTTGCATATTTTTAATGCAGAATTTGATTTTTTCCCCCTCCCTGCAGGATGCTCAGAGGCCCTCTTTGTATTACCTTGACTCTTTTAGGAGTTAAGTCCTGCGTCACTTTTTGCTATAGCAAAGCTGATTTCTATAAGTGAGTGTGATTGTGGTATTTCTAGCCACATTCTGGCTTTTACTGGCCTTGTTTGCTTTCCCCCAGGTGAGATCAGCCAGGAGTTCAGCCCCACCTATTCAGAGAGGCATTTTATTGCAGATACCAAGCGATATAGGTAAGAAGGTCTGCTCCGTAAAATGCAGTGTGCAGTGAGGACCCCAAATTTCAGTTGTGTAGGATGGGGCCCCTTGATTCTTGGATTTGGAAGGCACCTCTCCTACTCTAGCTCAGTCATATGCTTGTGTTAGGAATTCCCTAATCAGGAATTAAAATTTATTACACTGCACATTTATGCATTGCACCAATGTTCCTTTAAGCTGGTGAATTTGAAACTGTGTTCTTGGAAGATTATCAAGAGTTTCTTGAAGATTGGATTAATGGAAGTTAAGTTTCCTTCTAAGACAGTTTGGCCGCCATTACTGATTTTCTGTGGCATATAGCTGCAGGGAATTGTTGAGTAGTGTTCTAGGGCATTCTCATAGTTCTTGTGGGCAACTGCAAGGTTTGGCTGGTAATCTGCTTGAATGGTGAATGCAACCTAGAATCCTATGCAATATCCAGGTAAATTGATATGGTAAGTGTTCCTCACAGTAGGAATGTTTAAAATGACTGTAAGTGATGGGAAAATAGGCAAAGTTTGGGGTTGGAAACCCAAGATATTGTGAGTGGAGAGAAAAATCCTTCCTGACACCATTAAGCCACAGTTGAGGGCTTCTTCTTACAAATAATTTTGTACCTGGGTTCTGATAAAAGTACAGAATACTTGAGACTGTGCTGAAGAATTATTTCAGATTTTGGGGATCAGAGAAGTGCTTATGGGGGCAAGGGGTAAAATGTTTCCCAGAAAGTAACCCTTTCCCCATTGTTCATGGCTATTTGACGCCATTTTTCACTCCCCCACACTGTGCCTTCTCAGCACCATCGTTTTAGGGTTGCCTTTTCTTCCTGGAATGACCGTAGCCAATGAGGGACCAAAGAGAGTAAGGGCAATGCTTCTCAGAGGGTATTGCTCTCACTTTGACTAGACTAACACTTTTGCCCCCTTTTGACCTTAACCCCAAAAAATTGTGGAAAAGGAGAAGAACTTTTTGCTACTGCTGAAAATATTCACGAATGGCAGCTTTCTTCCCTTCTTCTGGTGCAGTACTACACAATACATGTGTATTTCTCCGTTGATGGAGGGTGCATCCATATATGATTTCAAAAACAATATGTATGCATTTTGTATCTATGTTGGAACTTGAATGCAAAATATATTGCAAGAAATAGACACCAAATTTAATCCCCCTCCCACAATTTTTTTTATTTATATGGTCTCTAATATTGTGCTAACCATTGTACAAAATATAATTTAATTCTGTTTTGTGTTCAAGAAGTATCTTTTTTATGATTATTCTAAATTTCTTATACCTTATTCTATACTTCTTCGTTTTCAATTCAGCTAGAGATACCCAGGCTTCTCAGGTTGTGGAGTGAGGGATTAAGCTAAAATTCTTTTGCTATACCCTTTTCTGCGGTAGCCGGTCTTGCAGCCTTGATCAAATCCCAAACAATGTGGCCCATGCAACTGAGGGGAAAATGGTCCCAACCTACTGGAAGGCCATGTTTCATGGGAAATCCCGGAAGAAACGTCGAAAGAAAAGATCCCGCCTTGTGACATCAAAGGGACCTGCCTCTCCAACTCAGAAACCAAGGACTCCAGAGCAGGAGAGCTGTGTGCCAGTCCCAGTGCAGGTAGGGCATCTTTTACGTTGCTTCAACTCATATCCAGGTACAATCCCACCATGGAGCTGGCACCTACAAATTTTGAAATGCGTTTTCAGTTCCATGTAAGGCTGGCTCCTAAGTATTTGAAATAACTTTCCAGGCTTTCAATAGGGCTTATATTTTGAGGGCAGCTTTGTTGATAGTGTTTCCTGCTCAGTTAACTCTTTTCTTTTCTTCCAGGAGAACGATTCCTACATTTGCACTTCATGGCATTCTGAATTATGTAAGGAGTTGGGCTGTGATCTCAATTATTTTGAGAAACCCAGCCACGTTCTACCTGCTGGCAAGTTGCACTTACTGAAGAACCAAGCCAAGCTAGAATTACACAAGCTGATCAGCCCTGCTCAATACCTGAGCCATGTTCGGAGGTCCCCCACTCAGGAAAACTTTGTCCCTCAGTCAGAGACCCTACACCCCTTCCCTTGTGGCAAATGTCCTCCTTATTTCTGTGGCTATGATCAGGTGCTTCCTATCGTGAAACCTGGCCCTCTGGGGACATATCTCTTCGATGACCTTTCATGCGTAGATGGCAAGTGTGTCCTATCAGGACTGAGTTTGGAGCATAGCTTCTCCAAAGGTAGCCATCATTCTGTAAGAAGCACCTCAGACAAGATTTCTATAGAGGAATTTCTGGTGGATGCCATGAAGGGAAGTGTAATTCTTGGAGAACCAAGAAACTTAGCTTCTTTGGCTAAGACCTGGAAAGGAGGTGGATTGAGTTCAAAGGTGTGCCTTCAGGAGATGGATGAAAATGAAGGTGTGCTGCTTATAGAGGTGAGCCTTCAGAAAATGAAACAGGGAGTGCCAATTGCATGCTCCTCGGGGTAAATTATACCACATTCTGAGAAGTAGGGAACCATAGCTTCCCATTACCTAGGGCCATGTTTAAATGAACAGTTACTTCAGAGCCAAACTGTATGTTCAAAATTATTGCATGGCACAGCCTTCTTGGATTGCATCATTGGATGCTGTGGGCAGGTGGGGTGCTGTTGGTTGCATATTTGAATATTCCCCTATACAGTGGTGCAGCAAGGGCTGGACCTCAGGTCTGAAGCCCAGGGCCCCCACAGTCCAGCCTCCCCAGACGACCATCTAGAGAGCCACAGTTGATTGGGGCAGTGGCAAACAGGCCCTGCATGAACACCTGGGTGGGCCCCAGAGTTCTTATGCTACATTCAGGAGCAACAACTGGACATCTACATGTCTACAGGTGCTCATTTTATTTTACTTTGTCCTTTTCTACAACAAAATAATGATTATTCCCAAATAAATTTATTTATATATTTGAAGTATTTTTACGCTACTTAGCCCCAAAATTCTCAGAGTGAGTTACATTTAATCAATTTATTTAGACGGTCCTGCTTGCAGGCTTATAATCTGAAAAGACACAACACGCAAGGAAAATGCCACGGGGAGGGGAGAGGACTACTTGAGCAAAGGCCCTTCCCACCAGCCCTGCTCAAGTAGTCCTCTCCCCTCCCCCCTCCCCTCCCTCAATTTTAGCCTGTTGGAATGTCTGCTGGTGGTGAGATTGGAGGAGGAGGAGGAGGAGGAGGAGGAGGAGCATTCATGGCCAAAGTCTCCAACAGGCCTGAAATGGATTTATGACAGGGCAGCAGAAGCAGTCTCCCTTTTGTTCCTATAGTCAGTATAATGTCATGATTTAAGTTAATTGAAAATGCAAAACTGCACATCCTCAGAGTATTTTTTAAAATCAGGGTTGGCAAATAGGTTTTGTGTTTTGGCGCAGGGGAGTTTACCATAACTTATCAGGAATATAGAACCAGTTGTGAAATATGGATAAGGCAGGGAAGGGAGAAGAGAAATATTACTTGTGAGCATCACAGCTGAAGTAATACTCATGGCTGGCTAAATAGCCCCTGGATCATTAAGTCCAGGATCTGAAATTACTTAGCTACACCACTGTCCCTATGGAGAAAAATACAAAAAAATCAGACATGGAAATCTGCCATGTCTAAGAAAAGGTAGAGTCATTCTTTTTGATATGCTAGCTTTCCACAGGTTTTGAAGGATGGATGCAGGTTCAAATATGTAATTCTCCCATCTGCAGTCTTCAAATGGCATCACCTAAGAAGGGCTGTACTACATGATGAAGTTGCAGTAGTTGAGACATAATTTTAATGTGCTTTAATTTTTTTACTGGGAGGGGAAGCAGTATGCCATGAAGAAAAGTATATGCATACGCCAGCCCTTGAACTGTTTGTTTTAGAGTAAAAAAAAATTAATTTTTTTTTAAAAAAAATCATCAATAAAATACTAAATTTCTCTCTCTCTCTCTCTCTCTCTCTCTCTCTCACACACACACACACACACACATGTATATATATATATATATATATATATATATATATTAATTACAATTAAATCCAAACAAAACATGCTAAATGTACACATCCAGGCTCATTAAAAATGAATTAATACTTCTGTCACACTCACATTATTTGAAATGAAATATATAGGCATTCATTTATATTTTTCCTCTCATAAAAATGGCTCTGTCTAGCCTAACTACCAGCTCTTTTTAAAAAAAGTTCTGGACTTTGCCATAACCCAGTGGTAAAGCACATGTTTTGCATGCAGAAATTCCCAAATTCAATCTACAGCATCTCCAGATTAGACTAGAAACCCTGGAAACTTGCTGCCAGTCATTGTCAACACTATTGGGCTATATTGACCAGTGGTCTGACTCGCATGAGGCAGCTTTCTGTGTTCCTCTGACTTAGGAAGCAATCCTATGTCCCCTGGACAGCATTTGGGGACATTCGATATTTCGGATTGCTGGATCCAAGGCTGGAGATAGGGCTCCAACCCCAGAGCATGGAGAGAACCACACTTGGTGCTTCTACGTGTCTACGGGGTTAGAGGGGGCATATCAGTGGGCGGGGAGGAGAGGAGACACTGGGGACACAGGGACCCAAGCCATCTTCAGCCTCCTGATGGGAGTTTTCAGCCAAAACATCTGGAGGGCCACAAGTTGCCCACCTCTGATTTAGGGTTACGAGGACAAGCTCCGCCTCTCTGAAGCCTCCACTTTCCAAGCAAAAATGCCCAACTAACTAAAAGAGTGGGTGGGGCTATGTGCCTCCCACTCTGTATTGGATACTGGTAGGCCTCTGAGTTTATTTATTTATTATGTTTTTATACTGCCCAATAGCTGAAGCTCTCTGGGCGGTTCACAGAAATTAAAACCATAATAAAACAACCAATAGTCTAAAAACACAAATACAAAATACAGTATCAAAAGCACAACCAGGATAAAACCATGCAGCAGAAATTGATATAAGATTAAAATACAGAGTTAGAACAGTAAAATTTAAATTTAAGTTAAAATTAAGTGTTAAAATACTGAGAGACTAAAAAGGTCTTCAGCTGGCGATGAAAGGAGTACAGTGTAGGCGCCAGGCGGACCTCTCTGGGGAGCTCATTCCACAGCCGGGGTGCCACAGCGGAGAAGGCCCTCCTTTGGCAGGGGCTCAAGGAGAAGGGCCCCTGTGGATGATCTTAAGGTCCGGGCAGGTACATATGGGAGGAGGCGTTCCTTCAAATAACCTGGCCCCAAACCGTTTATGTCTTTGAATGTTAGTACCAGCACATTGAATTGGGCCCGGACCTGGACTGGCAGCCAGTGAAGTTGTAAGACTGGCGTAATGTGGTCTCGTTGAGCAGTCCCTGTTAGTAAACGGGCTGCCCTGTTTTGTACCAACTGAAGTTTCCGGACCGTTTTCAAAGGCAGCCCCACGTATAACGCATTGCAGTAATCCAAACGAGAGGTTATCAGAGCATGGATAACTGTAGCTAGGCTATCTCTGTCAGATAAGGGCGTAGTTGGTATATCAACCCAAGCTGATAAAAGGTGTTCTTTGCCACTGAGTTCACCTGTGCTTCAAGTGACAGTTCTGGATCCAAGAGCACCCCCAAACTACGGACCCAATCCTTTAGGAAGAGTGCAATCCTGTCCAGGACAGGGCAAACATCACCTCACTGCATAGATGAATCATCCGCTAACAGTATCTCCGAGGGTTGTGAGTAGCCAGAGTGAATCCTATAGGCTTGTGCCCTGAAGCCACATATGCAAAGACACAGGCTGGATAGGCTTGTTATTGTTCTGTGCTCATGTAGTGATGGAGCTGTGCCAAGCAAAACAGGAGTTAGTTAAGTCAGAGAGGTGATGTAGGAAAGGAAGGAGTAGGGATGTATGGATTTTGTTAAATCCGTTTCATATGTTTCATGAATTGTCAGGCATCTATCATAGCGTCGTCTGCTCATTGACAGAATCAGAGTTTAGTATGTGAATTTTGTTCCTGTTTGAAAATGCACATTTGTGCAAATTCCCTCCCATCAAAAGTGAAAAATGGATCCAGAAGATCACACAAATTGAAGAAACTAGTCTGTTGCAGAATCCACAGGTCAGATTGATAGAAATCTAAACTCATCTGAATCTGTACCATATTTCTTTGACATTTCTAGTTGGAGGTAGAGTGGGAAAAGAACAGTAGAGTGAAGAGGAAAGGAAAAGGTGGCATTATCATACAGACTCAGCTTGCAGTTCCTATATTCCTCAACAGTTTTGCCCCCTGCCCCCCCAATTGATTTCTGCATTGAGCAGGGGGTTGGATTTGATGGCCTTATAGGTCCCTTCCAACTCTACTATTCTATGATTCTATCATGGTTTCTGGATGTAAGAGACAGCCTATCTGGAATTCTATCCTTCCATAATGTTTTAAAACGCTGTGTTGAGTTTTACTGACGTAGTTATCAGATTTGCATGATTGTTTAAGAAATATGTGAAGAACTATCAGTGGCAAACATGATTTAAACCAGTGGTTTAAACTGGTGATTCTCTTGGTAATTTAAATCATGATTTACAACAGTGATTTGAATTGCTGGAACCACCCTAAATTGAAAACCATTTTTTCCTTTTTCTTTTTTACACAATTACTTCTGAGCAACACCTTTTCAAAGCAGGTCCCAAAAGGCTCCTGCATTCACATGTTCAAGCTAGGGATGTTGTAGGAATCCACTTGGGCATGGAGGTTGGCAAGTTTTCACTGGCTTGGCCTCTCGAACACCCGCTTGCTCATCTGCAAGCTGGCCCGACTCAGCATGCAATGAGGCAAACCTGATTGTGGATTATTCACTATTTTACTCAATACTACCAATTAAAAGACATTGTGAAGGTATTCCAAATTTTCCTCCATAATGATTTTTGTGGTAAGTAAAAAATACAGATATATGAGGTACTTTAGTTCTTCATTGTGGTCTCTGTGCATCACACATATGGGCTCTGCACCTGCACGGAGCTTGTTTTGGGAAACTTCTAAAGCTGAGGCAAACGTTTTGGCAGGAACCCCTCCCCCACCGTCCACTGCGCATGCCTACGGGTTCCCACCATTCCCCTCAGTTCTCTTTTGACCACCTTGCTATCAAGACGTCTCGTTAGGAGCTTCTGCATTCTCTTTGAGAAAGTGATTGCCGAGTGCTTTTCTTGTATTTAGTGTAAATAGTTTAAAATTATATATATATAATATTTTTTATCTCCGTCAGACCCAGCATCTCGACCAGGCCGCATGGCCATTAAAGCACCAATTCCCCAAATGTGTGGAATATGGAAGTAAGCTCCCCTCAACCGATGGGACACTCTCTTTGCTTACTGTGCTTGGGGAGGCACATTTTGTCGAAACTTGTCATTTTTATATGGCCTTTACAAAACAGACGAAATGCCATAAAGCCTATCGCCTAAGTGCGCTCCTTTGACAAAAGGTGTTGGAGGCTGCGTATCAGTCTAAAAGTCCTACAAAAGCAACTAAGACTGATTCTGCCTGTTGAGTACCTCCTCTGGATTCTCAGGTGTCGACCCTAGCCATGAGTCACTCCCAATCTCCAACATCAGCCCGATCTCTGACTCTTGCCACATCGAAAAAGGCCAGAATGGTGAAAGCATCTGATGGACATAAAAAGAAAAAGAAAGACAAGTCTATGAAAACTTTGTCTTCAAAAACCGTGCCGTTACGAATCCTGCCTCCTCCTCCATTATTGGGATCCCCAATCATACAATTGTCTCCTTTGGTACCAACAGCACAAAATGTTCCATCGGTAACAAGGATGGAGAGAGTGCCCACGGTGTCGACGTTGGAAGGGGAAATAAGGGGCACATCCCCTTCAAAAATGGGAGTGATTCAAGAAGTCCAAGAGGCTCAAGATTATGACCTACGGGACCGAAGGAGAAATCACTCCCCACAGTCACTCGCATCACATTTTTGTGATTCTCAGGATCAAGCAAATTACACCAGGTCAACAGAAACTCGATACCCCAGCTTCCAGGACAGGGTCGGTGCCCCCTTGAATATCGTATCAGTATCCAGACTGGCATCATGGACCAACTCAATACAACGACCGATCTCAGTATTTTTCTGAATGCTTGTCACAATATCCGGCAGTCTCGCCTCAATACTGATCAGCTCCTTCAGCCTCGTTATCACGACCTCCTCTGGATGACAATGCTCACCATACAGAGCCATTGTTGACGTCGGTACTGAAACCGAGACCAATGCCACTGTCAGATGAACCCGCTAGGTCTCATCATTGACATCGAGAACCCTCAGCTAGGGACGCAACGGTGGCCAGTAACATATCTCAGCTGTGTGATTCAAGTACCAGCCCCGTTTTCGTGTGGGATCGTGTGGAAACTGAACCTAACAGGGACATAGAACAACAGTCAGGAAACAGAGAATCTGATTGACCTATGAGACCAACTTCTCTGTGTTTAGACAAAGATTACCAATCAGATACTTCTTATTCAACCATAGCCCTGTCTATACCGTCACCAGACCATGTTGCAACTACTCAAGAGGGGGCTTCTCCTTCGGAGGATACCTACCATTTCACTGACCAATATTTCAGATGGCCCAGTCCCTGGGTATTGAAACCCAGCAGCCACCGGAAAAGAGAAATGATCCAGTCTTCAATGCCGTATACACAGAGGCAGCAACTCCTGTCTTGATTCTGTTTCTCCCTACTTTGCTTCATACGGTAAAGCAGTCCTGGAAAGCCCCTGCAACTATGGGACCGAAATCAAGACGTTTGGAGGCAGTTTATAGGGTGCAAGAGAAGGATGCGGGGTTCCTTTTCACACACCCCAGATCCAATTCAATAATATTTGAGTCATTGCAAAGGAAAAGCCAAAAAATTCATGCTTCTCCTGCAGATAAAGAAGGGCGACGATTAGATTTTTTAGGTTGCTGAATCTATTCCTCTACGGCTTTGGGACTCAGAGTGGCAGGCTACCTTGCAATGATGTCCTGGTATCAACTTTTTTTATGGGAGAAAATGGACACACTATGTAATCACCTCCCGGAGGAACAAAAAGAACTCTCCAGGGTTTTTCAAACTGAGGCCCTACGCCTGTCCCATCAACAACTTAATACCACACGCCATCTAACATATTGTGGTGCCAAAGCTATGGTAGGAGCAATAGCCCTACGTTGCCATGCCTGCAGGACTTACTTCCGAAGCAAGGTCAAGAATTGAAGACCTTCCCTTTGATGGAGAGGGTCTTTTCAATTTGGGCACCAATGATACAATGGAGGCAATACAGAAGGCCAAATCAACAGCTAAGAAAATAGGATTGTCGCAACAGGTCCAGCAACTGATCAATCACCAATGTCGTTGGACGAGACTGCAACCATACTATAACCCTCACCAGTATATGGAATGTCCTTGCTGTAACCAACAACTTCGAAGGAAACAGCAAGGTTCCCGACAAAACCGTCAAAAACCTGACCGGGGCAAAAGCGGCACCTTTGACTTCTTCAACATTTCCTTGTCCCGGCAAAGAACTCAGCTTTTTGGAATCCTCCTTTCCATATTCCTCCCAAATTGGCAGTTCATCACAACCAACAGCTGGATCCTAGAAATCATCCAATTCGGGTACCTTATAGAATTCCAAGTCCTCCCTCCCCTCGGTACCATGAGCATAACTCCTCCATCAGAAACTTTAACAACAGAAACAACAAACCTCACAAAGGGTGCCATTCAGGTGTACATCCTTATTGGAAACAGGTTCTTTTCCTGTTACTTCACAGTACTGAAGGCAGATGGAGGACTTCAACCCATAATGGACTTAAGACGGCTGAACCGTTTTATGAAAACCAAGAGATTTCACATGACCACACTTGTGAGTCTTTTACTCCTTCTCTGCTGAGGAATCTGTTTCGTGTCCATAGACTTGAAGGACGCATACTTCCACATCACCATCAGAGATATTCACCAAAGGTATCTCAGGTTCATAGTCAGTACTGAAATGTTCCATTTCCAAGTACTACCTTTCGGTCTATCCACAGTCCCAAGAATTTTCACCAAATGCATGGCGGCTGTCTGTGCGTTCCGTCGTTTACATGGAATAGAGGTATACCCGTACCTTGCCGACTGGCTACTGGTAGCATCTTCAGGGGAAGGACTCATGATAGTGGTACGACTGACCATGAACCTCCTGGATTCCTTAGGTCTCAGAGTCAACACCGAAAAATCTTGTCTCGTACCATCTCAAGCGATTTCGTTTAGCGGAGCTATCCTCAGTGCCAATATGCAGAGGGTTTACCTTCCATGCAAAAGAGCACTCATGCTGTCAACACTAGCACACAAACTACGCCGCAATGGAAACACCACTGCATTCATGGTCAAGAAACTCTTAGGCCTAATGGCTTCTACCATCACTGTTGTCCGGTGGGCTCGTCTACATATGAAAACCCTTCAAAAGTGGTTCCTCAAAACCTTCGACCACAACTGCAATGCCCATACCTTTCGACTCACCATTCCAAAGAGAGTTCAAAACAACCTAAAACAGTAGACAACTATGGACACCTTGCTGCACGGCATGCCCTTTTCGCCTACACCAACGTCAAGAATGCTAGTCATGGACGCATTCCTCCTTGGTTGGGGCGTCCATTGCAGTTCCTTTCGAGCCCAAGATGTTTGGACACAATCCAAAAAGTGGCTCCATATCAACTTCCTAAAATTATCTGTGGTAGAGGTGACCACATTACACTAGTTTTAAAATCTCTTCACTGGCTGCCGATTAGTTTCTGGGCGAAGTACAAAGTGTTGGTTATTACCTTTAAAGCCCTACATGGTTTGGGTCCAGGCTACCTGCAGGATCGCCTTCTCCCATACAATCCACCCCACACACTGGGAAGAATCTACTTCAGCTAGCAAAAACTAGATTAACAACTGTTAACCAGAGGACCTTTTCTTCTGCTGCCCCCAGATTGTGGAATGACCTGCCAGAGGAGATTCGTCAACTTGACAGTCTTTTAGAGTTTAAAAAAGCAATAAAGACTGATCTATTCCAGCAGGCCTATCCAGTGAAATTTTAGAATGTTTTAAGGACATTTTAAAGATGTTTTAATCATGTGTGGTATGTTTTTAATAACTTTTTAATGTGTATCTTATGTTTTTATACTGTTTATTTTATACTTTGAATGTTTTTAGTTTTTGTGAACCCCCCAGGGAGCTTTCGGCTATTGGGCGGTCTAAAAATACAAATAATAATAATAATAATATATCTAGCCCTGCGTTCGTTTGAGACCTACCTAACGGGCCATCATGTCAGAGTACTTACGGACAATATGGCATTACTCTGGTACTTCAACAAGGAGGGAGGAACTCATTCCTTGACACTCATGCAAAAAAAGTTGCATTTTTTAAAGAGGATTAAGAGATTTTTCTTTGGGCAATAGAAAAGGACATTCTACTATCTGCCCTCCATATCGCTGGCAAGGACAACCGTCTGGCAGATTCCCTGAGCAGACATCTCTTCACATCTCACGAATGGGAACTCAATCGACATGTCCTGTCTTGAGTCTTCAAGTTATGGGGATCTCCTCAGGTTGATCTATTTGCAACTGCTCGCAACAATGTATGCGCTCAATACTGCTCGAGAGTGGGCATAAGACACCTATCGTTGGGGGACGCTTTTCAAATATGCTGGAATGAGACGATATTCTACCTCTTTCCACCATTCCCGCTCACCCCCAAGTCGTTGCAAAAGATCTTGCACAATCGGATGAACTGCATAATAGTGACATCAACACTGGTTCACCCTACTTAAGACACTGTGCAACAACCAGTTTCTTTGATTACCAACCTACCCAACATTACTGACCATGGATCCGAGGCAACACTTGTCACCTCGATCCCCACACACTCAATCTGACTGCGTGGAGGATAGAACTGTAATAGGAGAGTTTGATGGCTCTATCACTGCCATCTTGCTTGTGGCTCGGAAGCCAATGACTCAGAAGTCATATGACGCAAAGTGGAATCCCCCCCCATGTATGTCAAGTCCAAGGGCAGCCAACCTTCAACAGCATTGCTGTCATTTATACTATCCTATTTACAATCCCTCTATGATAAGGGGCTTAAATTGTCTTCTATAAAGGTTTATTTAGCAGCTATTGCAGTCCTATTCGGGGTTTCTCCCTGTTTACCCATCCAATAATGTGGCAATTTCTACGGGGACTGAAAAACCTCACTCCCACAGTAAGGTTGGTAACCCTATCTTGGAGCTTATCAGTTGTATTACAGTCCTTAACAACAAAACCTTTTGAATATATCACAACCTCCGATATTACACTATTATTGTGGAAAGTTGCTTTCTTGGTGGCGATAACCTCTGCCCGGAGAGCAAGTGATCTAGCCGCTCTATGGGTTGATGAGCCGTATCTTGTCTTTCATAAAGAAAAGGTCGTCCTTCGCCCAGATGTGTCCTTACCGAAGGTTGTTTCCAATTTCCCTATGGCTCAGATATCGTTCTACCAGCCTTTTTACCATCACCCTCCGTGCCTGTCGAGACCAAACTACATTTATTAGATGTAAGAAGGGCCATACTTTTCTATAAAGCTAGAACCGAGCCCTTCCGCAAAACCAAGAGACTTTTTGTCTGCTATGGTGGTCCAAAGAAAGGATTCCTCGTGTCGACACAGCGTTTAGGGGCCTGGATCGTCAGCACCATTACGTTAGCTTACGGGATTGCGGGTCTGACAATTGAACATGGTGTCAGATCTCATTCAACTCAGGCCATCTCCACATCAACAGCATTTCTGAGAGGAGTATCCATATCGTCCAGGAGCCAGAGCAGGATTTATTTACCCCACCGAGTGCAAAAGCTTAGTGAATATTTTTTTTGTTTATATATATGACATAAGTGTCTCAGAAAAGTGAGTCTTACAAAATTCCAGTGGTGGTGGGCTGCGTGATGACATCATCAACATGGCTGCCACACCATTATGTAGTTGCCACACTTGAATATGCATAACTTCTTACCCGTTTATGTTACAGAGATGATTTTTTTCCTGAAATGTTTCAAATTTAATTACAAATATTTTTTGTAATTACACATTTTTGTTAACTCCATTAGTTTTGGGGATAATTTCATTTTAATGTATAAAATCAGTGTTCACATTGGTTATGTGTGACGTTTAACCATGATTTACTCAAAAACTATACAACTTTTGAAAGAATACTCAATAACAAAAAAGTTGCATTTTTTAAAGAGGATTAAGAAAATGTATAATAACATGGGGTTTACCCCAACACTTACGGAATTATGAGTGATATCTCGTTATACGTCCACTTTCTCAGGATTGTATGATTTCATGTCCATGTTCATAGTTTTTTATACTTTGATAGCCATAAGTGTCAAACACCAGGTGCACTTCCTTAGCTGGTGTACTACTAGTAATGTGCTCCAGTAATTTACGTGCAAGAGCTCTGTAAGTTTCCAGGAACTTCAAAGTGTGCAACACAAACATTGCATCATATACAGCCACATCTATGTGAAGTTGACCTGCAGTTATATCATGCTCCTCATCTAAATTCTGGTACTTTTCTAGCCTGTGTATCAACTTACTTTTGTCTGTTTTATTTATTGATCCATCACTCTGAGCAAGAAAGAATGGCACAGTAGTTAGAGGATACTCAATGACTTTTTTCACATCACATTTTTGAACAGCTGTCATATGAATTACTTTACCAAAAGCATCTAAAGTGCATTTGGCAACCTCTAGTTTCTTTCGTTCGGTTTTCAGGTTACTTGATGCAATAGAAGATGCAGTTTGGGGCATTGGCTTTTCAACATTCTTTGGATCTTGCACATACATTTTTTTTTAACTTTTCAGCAGCTTCTTGCCCTTTAGGGTAAAATGAAAGAAGATCCAGTGTGACTTTTTCATTGATTGTCTGTCCAGTTGAAGTGTTCCTTAGAGGCGCCGGAGGATCCAAGTCTTGAAATGGGTTTTAAAAACTATTCAGGGTTGAAATTATTGTTTCAATATCTCTGTGATCATTTTCAATGCGTCCTTGTTGCAAATCATGCTATGAATCTGGAGCTTTTGTAATTCCACTGCTTTCAAGTAAGCTGCTCACTATCTCCCTTTTCAATGGTCTTGTAATCATCCATCGGGCTCTAGCAGTTTCTGAGTTTGCAAATGCCGTGATGCTTGTGAACCTTGAAGCAGCATCAGCATTTACAATCTGCTCTAGTGCCATGTCAACTGGTACCCTAGAGAATGAGTTACTAGAGCACTTTATGCCTAGACCGCCTTGAGAAAGTGCATATATGACTTCAGCGGATTTGGTTACTAGGTTGAGAAGTTTCAGGAGGTACACCGTCATCCATCGAGCATAGTTCAGCCTCTTGCCTGAAAAAAAAGCTGGAATCATTTTCTCCATGGCATCCATATACATTTCAAGGTTACTTGTCCTATAGGCTCTGCTGAAGAATTTGTAGATGTTAATTAGATCAATGTACTGTTGATAGAACTGAGCTGTTTTTCTGTGAAATCCTGATCTTGTTTTCCCTTTGAATTCATTGAACTCATCATACACTTGCTTTATATTTGAGCTTTCAATAAACATTCCCAAAATATCTTGAGAAAGGTCATCATTTAGTTTTTTCACCTGATCTTGAAGTTCTCCTAATGTACTGTTTTGTAGTTGTTTTGTAAACTTCTAGAAAAGGCAGCTTTCAAGAGACAGGAAACACAAGATGTGTACTCATTTGCATCTGTTGCATTGCTTTCCTCCGAGAAATCCTTGTATTGAACCAGATGCCAGAATTTCACTCCCTGAAAGAATATGTTCAATACCTGAACCTTCAAGAGAGTATCCAACAGCTCCAAAGTAGGCTAACTATGTGGAATGATCCAAAGCAAATGAAGGGATTGTGAGTTCTTTCTTGATTTTGGATCATGATTGCAGGCTTAGCTACAGGCAGATCGTAATGAACCAAAATTAAAGAATCACCACACTCAGCAGCTACTTGCTGTGATATCTTCATAGTGAAGTAAGATAAAGTCTATTTATGAAGAAAACAACACCTAAGATCCAGTCTAAGGCATTCTCCAAAGTTAAAGGGATTGACCCAACAATGCTGCCTCCATCTAATTAAAAGAAGCAATTCATGTCATGGCTGTGGAAATGAGCAGATTGTAGAAAACCTGACAACGTCCTTGATCCTGGTAAACACTGCTGGTACTTGGAAAATGGCAGGTACCACATAAAATGGTACGATGGTCCAACACTCCCTGAAAATCTTGGAACGGCCACAGAAGAGGACAGTGAAAAAGAAGATGAGGAAAGTGATTTTGACAGTGATGATAGCAGTTCCAATGAAAGTGAAGAGGACATCTAATGAAATTTATTTGTTAACCCTTCTCACATAACATAGTTTTTATTTTGTAAATTGTAAATTTTTGCTGAAGATTTTAAAAACATTGCTTAAAACAATTCAACCTAATAAATTGTCTTTTTAAATATTTCATCATACTTGTCCTGTTTGAAATTTTGTAAAAAAAACTTTTGAACATGTTCAACTGTAAAAATCATGGTTGAACATGTTCAAAATGATCTGTGCATCAGATCGAGAGATATTCAGGGTGGATGCTTTTGAAATGAAAGCCCTGTACGATAAACGGTAAAATCATACAATCCTGAGAAAGTGGACGTATAACGAGATATCACTCATAATTCCGTAAGAGTTGGGGTAAACCCCATGTTATTATACATTTTCTTAATCTTTAAAAAATGCAACTTTTTTGTTATTGAGTATTCTTTCAAAAGTTGTATAGTTTTTGAGTAAATCATGGTTAAACGTCATACATAACCAATGTGAACACTGATTTTATACTTTCAAATAAAATTATCTCCAAAACTAATGGAGTTAACAAGAATGTGTAATTACAAAAGAATATTTGTCATTAAATTTGAATCATTTCAGGAAAAAAATCATCTCTGTAACATAAACGGGTGAGAAGTTATGCATATTCAAATGTGGCAACTACATAATAGTGTGGTAGCCATGTTGATGATGTCATCACGCAGCCTCCCACCACTGGAATTTTGTAAGACTCACTTTTCTGAGACACTTATGTCATATATAAACAAAAAATATTCACTAAGCTTTTGCACTCGGTGGGGTAAATAAAACCTTCCTGGCTCTTGGACTAATATCAACATCTGTAAGGCAGTGACATGGGGCCAGCCTTCGACTCTTATTACACACTACCAACTGGACGTCCGTGAGAGAGCTGATTGTTCCTTTGGGCAGGCTGTCCTGTCATTGATTCTACATTAAGTGTGTTGCATGTGGTGTGGTGGGCTCCGTGGAGTTTTCTGTTGCATTGAGTTGACTTTTCCCACTGGCTACAGAGTTCTCTGGAAAGAGCAGTGAAAGGAGGGAGTGCCGCTCTAGGAGAGCCGTTGAGATTGGGTTTTTTGTCACAGCAATGGCTGATGGGATACCATCGGGAGGACCTGGGGAGGAGCGAGGATGGATGCTGTGATGGATTTTACTCAACTCTGCTGTACCTCATAGTCATACAACAGTGGTTTTAGAACATGTGTGGGGAGTGCTTCCTAAAAATTCAGCTGTTGAATATTTATATACTGCTGAATATAATAAAATTTTCTCAACAGTTCACAACATTAAAATACAACATTAAAACACAGCATTAAAACACTTCCAAATAAAAGAGCAGTAAAGTGGAGGAGTAAGATGGAATAGAATAATTAAATTACTTAAGGGTCAGGAAAAGCCTGAACGAGCAGTTGTGTCTTCAGAAGGTGTTTAAATGATGCCACTTTTTCTGCCTCCTGAATTACACAAGGGAGGGTTTTTCTAAATGGTGGGTGCCACTACAGACAAACCTCATAGTCTGGGTATTTCGTGGTGACGTTCTGTCAATTTTGGAATGACCAGCAAGGCTTCCTCTGCTTATCTTAGTCACCTGGATATGTATAAAGGAAGGTGGTCTGCTAGGTATTCTGGTCCCACGTTCATAACCTTGTACATGGCTCAGTAGCTAATAGGCAGCCAGTGCAGTTCTTGTCAGACTTCGTAGGCGTATTTGAAATTATTTCCCACCCAGTTGAAGATAAGCTCTTTGATTTCCTTCTGTTCTGCTTTTTGAACAATGAGCTTGTGAGGTCACCTCACGCTATTTGCTCTAGAGGTACCATTCTGCAGTGCATCTAGTTTTCCTGTTTGTAGTGCACATGGGCTAGACAAATGTAGCTTTGTAGACAATTTGAAGGGAGGGAAGGGCCAGGAGAGGGTTGGGGTTGCATTGGAGGAGTCCTGTGAGTGTTTGCTGTTGCCCTCCCTCCCTCCCTCCCCAGCAGCTGCAAGCAACCTGTCCTCTTTCCCCAGGTATTTAAGCCTTCAACATCCTGTAGGCGCGAGCAGAAGCTGCTACCTAGAGGTCTACGGACAGTTGAAGTAATGATCTACAATACTCAGACACCTGGAGGTTCAGTGTTCTTTGGATGCTGCTAGAGAAGCTCCCCCACATATCAAACGTCTCAGGGTGTACAGAGGAGGGGGAAGAACCAAAACAAGAACTAAGGGAACTAGGGATCAAAAGAACCACTGCCATTCAGATGTAATAGCAAAAGGAATTACCAGAAAGACATTGGCCATTGATTATTGGTGGTCTTACCTTTACAGGCAGGAGACTAGACTAGATGGCCTTTGGCCCTTACCAATACAAATTATATGTATTCAAACAACCACTCTAAACCATTCTGAAATGGACCTCCTCCCCTGATTATTTTATATTCTATAAAATTAACATGCAGCATGATAATGGCAGGAGGTTGATCAAGTCATTGCCTTTACACCACTCATTTGGTATGAATACAAAGTATGTAATCACTCCTCTCCTGCATATAATGAGGTGTTGTGTTTAAAAGAAGTTTCTAGTCTTTGTGATGGTAGAGAAAAAAATCTGTAAAATTATTTCAATTAAATAGAAAACTCTGTCTCACTAATCTTCAGAAACTTAAAGCAGTGGATTATGAGTACCGTGAAGACGTTCATTGGATGAAATGTCAAGGCTTGCTTGGCACAGGATCATTTGGGGAAGTGTACAAAATGGAGGACAAACAGACGGGTTTTCAGTGTGCAGCCAAAAAGGTATGCAAATGTTTTGAGCCCAAGTGTATCTAAGGCAAGGGAAAGAGAAATAAAAATGGGGAAATGAAAGCTTCCCTTTTCATTGGAACTGCTGAGGATTGGAGCAGCGGCTGCTCAGACTCTTTGCTATAGCTTACGTGTTGCTGATCTCAAGGTCAAGCCAGAACATGTAACCATGAATACCCCAAACAGTGGACTCTTCTGCCATGTGTGGGCGTTATGTATAGCAAGCTAGGTTGGTAGAATAAATCTTGTACAAAGTCCAAAATAATGGTCTGTGGGGGACGATATAATTTTCTCTCTCCTGAAGGCAACTGGTGGCATGGATAATATATAAAATTGTAAGAGTATTAAATAATAGCAGAGTAATCTTTAATCTGATAATAGAAACAGTATTTTCTTGCAAAATGGGATTGGGAGCAGGTTGTGGGAGAACTCTTCCAGTAACTTGATTGTGCCACCTCATATAATACCTATGTGACTTAATATCATCAGTGTTAGCTGATTTATTTGTTTCCAGCCCTTTCTTCAGCACACATGGTGTTTGGGTGGCCTTCCATCCAAATATTGTCCAGACCTAAGGCAGTTTAGCTTCAACTATGGAACTGTATCAGGAATCTTCAGCTATGATCATTTTTGTTGGTATTTTCCTCAGGAGAACTGTAGGGAGCTAAGTAGATCGCTTGGGGAGTTCAGATTACAGAATTGTATTTCTCTGATGTGCCTATATTTGGAGGCACTTCCTGTAGACTGGAATTGCCAAACTCTTCCAAGATATATTCTTCCATGTTCTGAGTTCTCCTCCTGTTCTTCCAGTCTCGTGTTCTGATACAAATTCACTCCAACTATTATGTAGCAGCAAGCAAACAAGTGATTCATATTGTCATTCTTGTTATCAGCAGACTCTGTACTTGTCCAAACGAAATATCATCTGCTTTCTTTTTAGCTTTTCTTTTAGACATAGCCATGGTAAATAATAATAATAATAAAAAGGTCCCACATAGGCTATATTTCTGAGGTGAAGGAAATTGGTCATCTAATATTGCCTCAAGTTAGCTTGCTCCACTGAACTTCCTTGTAGCCATCATCTTCGTGGCTCAGGACAATTCATTATTTACTGGAGGCCTACAAAACTGATTTGGAGGGCTAGTTTAAATCAGTGTGTGCAATCCTCCCCACCATTGCCTCCCTGGTCTTCCATCTTCCAAGGCTTCCATTCCCTGCCAATAGCTCATAGCCCTTCCTTTTCCTAGGCTCCTACAGAGTTTCCTAGGCTCCCCACTTGCTTTTTGACCCCTTCTTTCTTTAGCTCTGTGCCTCCACTACCCACCACTGTTATTTCAAATCCCTTCTTTTCAGTCCATTATCAGCTTGTTTCTGCTTCCTTGAGTCACCTTGACTCTCTCCCAACCAGCTTCTTTCCCGTTTCACTTTTTTCTTCCCACCTTGTCTTTTAAGCCCTTGGTGAGCATTTTGTTTATAGCCTCGCCCCTCACCCACTATGGGCCATTCTCTGCATTTTCTTTCAGTCTTTTCCTCCAGCCTCTGACTCTTCCGTCTATTCTTCACTTAGTTTCTGTTTCTTAGCTGCTTTCTTCAGGGCTCTCTGTCTCTTGGCTTCTTTGAAGTCTGTTTCCTTCTCAATTTGCTAATCCTCCACTTCCCTACTGGTCCACACAGTTTCTCCTGTGTTTGGGCCCTGTGAGTGGGTTTTTTCTTATCTTTTCTTATTGGGCTAGAATGATGATGCTTTTTGAGGCTTCTGATTCTATGTAAAAGCCATTGTTTCTCTTCTAAGCCAAGGAGAACCTTTATATTGATTGAACCATGTTGCCTTACTCCACTTTCTCCAGGTGCAAGTCAAACACTTCCGTGCCGAGGAGTTAACAACATGCACTGATGTGATGCATGCCAAAGTCCTCCCATTATATGGAGCAGTGAAGGAAGGCCTGTGGGTTACTATCTTTATGAAGCTAATGGAAGGTATGTCAAGGATAAGAGAGAGTGGTATGAGTATTAGTAGTCCACTAATCATTGAGGAGGAGCAACAATTATTAATAGAGTACTGCATGTGCAAAGTAACATGGCCTGATTTGGAAATAAAGTGGGTGACCAGATGAGCAGCTAAGCAAGGTTATGATTCAGCTGACTTGAGGTCTGTTGTGGCTTCTAAGTAACTTCTTAGGGGACTACTAAATATCAAAATGTCTGATGTGTGATCGATCCTCACCGTGCTGACAATGCTTAAATCTAGCTGAAGGCCCATCAAATTTGATGAGAAGTCTGAGTCCTTTCCTCAAACTTTACTTTTCCTTCCTCACTTTCCACCCTCCTGCCCATCACTGAAACTCAAGCAGAACAAGAGGCAGGGCTAGGCCTTCTTATCCAACCCTGGCATTGCCTCGGTTTGATACAAACCAAACATGGACTTGAGGGCCGGTAGACAAGCTGAGGGGCACTCACACCTCCCATGCCAGAAGCTGAGGATGGCTGCTTCCTCCCACCATTGCCAGCTTCCAAAACACCACTCTTCTGCTCTACCAACTCTATAGGAGATGAAAACCATGTCAGCTCCTATGTGCCAAGTCAGCCCCTACTGGCATACGTGGAATTCATTTTCTGGTCACACTCAAGTGCAATGAAATGTTGGCAATTCCCTTTTATGTACATAGGTACTGTAAGTAGTACTACATGTTGTATCAGTAAACCAAGCTACCTTTCTTGACCTTAGAAATCAGCTGCCTTTCATTAGCTGTCAGTTTATTTTACATTACATTTTAGCTCCTAAAATCCAAGCTGACCTCTCCACTTTACTTTGAATTTTAGGCGATAATATGTAATGGAAGATTTGAATTTGGAATTTAAGATCGATACTTGGAAATTAGTAGAGCAAGAGCTGAATATTCACCTTTTGCTTCTTTAAAGCAGGCCTTCTTGCCATGCTTTGGGCTTCCCAGAGGGATCTGGTTAGCCACTGTGGAGAAACAATATGCTGGACTACATAGGCCTTTGCCCTGATCTGTCAGGGCTGTTCTTATCACAGTCAGAATGTATGCCTGTTGCAACCTGCCCTGCAGGGATGGGCCCTGTCACAGGGAACTTTGGTGGCAAATGCTCTGATGTATAGTACAAAGTGAATGACAGTTCTCATGTCCAACTCTCTCGCTCTAATCCCAGGAGAAGTGAAAGGGATCATCTCTGTTATGGTGCACTTGTGGGATGCTCTGTATAGTGCAGGGCCACATGGAAGGCCCCCTGCCCTCCTGAGCTTGCAAGTGGCGAGGGCCCCCACTGCTCTTCTTCCTCTCTCCATCAATCAAGAGCCACCACTGTTGCAGCTGCTGCTGCAACTTCCTCCTTCTTCTTCGTGGTCTCTGTGCGTCACACTATGGTTTCTTCTCAACATTGTATGGCCCTTAAGGCCCCGTTCAGAAAGTGTGTCCCCTGTGGCACTAAGCTTCCCGCAGCGGACGACCACTCCCTTTGTGTCCTCTGCCTCTGGGAGGCCCATGTTGTAGAAGCTTGTCACCATTGCCAGGCTTTCTCTAAACAAACCCGAAGACATAGATCTGATCGTCTAAAAGTGGAATTGTGGAAGAAAACGCTCCTATCTGTGGACACACCTATTCCTAGAGAACCACTAATGGCCGCCTCCTCCGTATCGATACCGAAAGCTTCGACATCTACAGCTCCCTCGGTATCGACGGCGCATCCTGAGCCATCTCGCTCGCTTACAATGTCGACAGCGAAAAAGCTCTCCAAGAAGGCAAAAAAGCCGAGGTCTCCTCCTGACTCCCAGCCTAAAAAGAAAAAGAAGCGCCCACTTACATCGCGGGGTTTGTCGGCAGCACCACACCCGCTGCCAGTAAACGAGGGTTCAAACCTGGTAGAACGCCCGGCCATTGAACTCCTCTCGACTGCATCGGAGGGTGAAATCAGAGACCCCTCGTCTCCAGCTCAGATGCCATTACCATCCCCTCCTCCCAGGAGGGCATCTAGCACTGCAACTTTAGCCCGACCGTCCTCAACCGACCAGGGCCATACGCAACTCTCTCCCCAATGCCCTACGCCCGATAGGGAATGCTCAAGACCGACAGACGCAGGGATAACGCAGCCCTCCTCTGAATCTTATCATCGACGCCAACATTCTCCAAGACCACCTTCGAGGTCTCGCTCCTCGTCACCATACAGAGAGCATTACCCCCACTATTATTATGGCAATTTTTTAGGTCGATCTAGATCACCTCCCCACGATTGGGACCGACATTCAGAATATCGCTATGCCAGAGACTACCCACACTATGATAGGGATCCATACCCTGATTCCTATCTAGATAGACACAGACCTCACCCTCCGCCTCGTCAGGAGTTATCCTTACCTCTTACACCTACCTGCTCTATCTCGCTACCACCACAATCGCAAGAAGAAGCATATCCTGCGCTACCGACTGGGCATGTCTCTCAAGAAGGCTATGAATCAGACTCATCATCTGCATCAACCCTCCCACCATCTCTACCATCACCAGATGACGAAGTTGGTACAAAAGATCGCCTCTCCCCATCGGAAGACATGGGTTCATTTGCAGAACAAATCCTCTACATGGCTACTGCCCTAGGGGTAGATGCTCAACAACATCAGGAGCAAATACAGGACCCTTTCTTTGATGCTGTATACTCAGAGGCATCGACACCAAAATTCTGGAGCAGATTATAAAGAAGTCAATCTGTAAACACCTTGAAATCAATGCAGTGATTACTAGAAGCCAACATGGATTTGTCAGGAACAAATCCTGTCAGACTAATTTGATCTCATTTTTTGATAGGATAACCTCCCTTGTGGACTGTGGGAATGCTGTGGACGTCATAGATCTTGACTTCAGCAAAGCTTTTGACAAAGTACCACATGATATTCTGATTAACAAACTAGCTAAAAGTGGGCTAGATGGAACAACTATTAGGTGGATCCACAGTTGGCTACAGAATCGGACTCAAAGAGGACTTATCAATGGAACCATCTCAAACTGGGGAGAGGCAACGAGTGGGGTGCCGCAGGGCTCAGTCCTGGGCCCAGTGCTCTTCAACATTTTTATTAATGATTTGGACGAGGAGGTGCAGGGAACGCTGATCAAATTTGCAGATGACACCAAATTGGGTGGGATAGCTAATACCCTGGAAGACAGAAACAAACTTCAAAGTGATCTTGATAGGCTGGAGTGCTGGGCTGAAAACAACAGAATGAAATTTAATAGGGACAAATGCCAAGTTCTACATTTAGGGAATAGAAACCAAATGCACAGTTACAAGATGGGGGACACTTGGCTCAGCAATACTACAAACGAGAAAGATCTTGGAATTGTTGTAGATCACAAGCTGAATATGAGCCAACAGTGCGATATGGCTGCAAGAAAGGCCAATGCTATTTTGGGCTGCATTAATAGAAGTATAGCTTCCAAATCACGTGAGGTACTGGTTCCTCTCTATTCGGCCCTGGTTAGGCCTCATCTAGAGTATTGCGTCCAGTTCTGGTCTCCACAATTCTTTTCTTTTTTAAAATTTTATTTACCACAAATTAAAACATCTTACAAAAAAGAAACAACAACACAACATACTACATACATTTTGAATAAATGTTGAATACATATATATCGAGTAAATATTAACTATAACCTATCCTATCATACAATATAATCATTCTTAACATATAAGTGCACCCCCCACCTCGGGATCTATTCCTGCTTCCAAAATCTCATGCTTTCTTCCGCTGGCGGTTTCCCACTTCCCTTAGAAAACACAAATATTAGGAACTGTTTCTAAATTCCTTCAAACTCATTTATTTTAGTTATACGTTTCCTCCAGTTAATATTACAAGTCAATTTATCATTAATAGCTATATCCCAAACTTCTCTATACAATTCTTCAGTAGAATATTCCCCCTGAATCTTCCAGTTCCTAGCTACCATCAATCGTGCTGCAGTCAGCAAACTCGATATCAATTCTTTAATTTCTTTCCCACATTTTAAGTCTTCAAATAGTGACAGTAATGCAATTTTTGGTGTTTGTTCTATTTTCATTCCCACTATTTCTTCAATTTCAAGAAACACCATCTTCCATAATCTTTGTACATATTTGCATTCCCACCACATATGTAAATACGTTCCTTTTCCCCCACAACCTCTCCAACAATTTGCTGAATGCTGATTATTTATCTTATTCAATCTAATCGGGGTTAGGTACCACTTCCACAAAATTTTAAAGTAATTCTCTTTTATTCTCACTGACATACTTCTCAACACTCTTTCTTTCCACAGTCCCTCCCAGCTCTGTCGCCCTGTTTGTACCTTCAAATCTGTCTCCCATACCATTTTTCCTGAACTATCCATTAGCCCTTTTTCTAACAATATTTTATATATTTCGCTCATTAACCCTTTTAAGACTAAACTTCCTCCTTTACATTTTTCCTTTTTAACTATTAACTCCTCAAACTTCGTCATTTCTCTACAAACTCTATTTTCTTTAATCCACTTTTTATTCCACTGTTCTAATTGCCTGTACTCTAACCAAGATAATTTTTTCTCCTTTAACAGCTCTTCCATATCTTCTCTTGTATTTATATCTCTTAACCAATCCTTTAATTTCATTTTATTTTTCTCTTTTAATATTTTACTTAATCTACCCTTCAGTTCCTCTGGGAAATTCTTTAACATTATTACCGGTGACAAGGGAGAGTTGCTCGGAAGCAGCTTCCCTTTAACTTTTCTCCAAATTTCCCATTGAGACCTCAGGAGTGGATTATCTATACTTTCAACCCACTTTCTCCCTCCTTCCTTAAAAAAAACATTTTCCAAACTCATCTCTACATTACAAGTAATTTTATCCTCCATCCAATCTAAATCTCCTACTCCTATAATTGCTTCTACAATATGTCTTAACCTGTTTGCTACATAGTATAATTTTATATTTGGGAGACCCAATCCTCCCTTTTTTTGGCTTAAATACCATTTATTCTTATTTACCCTCGCTTTCTTATCTCCGTTACAATATTTGTTAATAATATTTTGCCAACTTTTTATCTCAACTTCTGAAATTTTTATTGGTAACATCCTAAACACAAAATTAATCTTTGCTAAAATCTTCATTTTTATTAATGCTATTCTTCCAAACCAGGATAAATTTAGTCTTTTATATTTTTCCAATTTTTCTAATACCTCTTTTTTTAACCTCGTTAAGTTCTCCTTTTCTAAATTATCTAAATTTTTTGTAATTTTAATTCCCAAATATCTAATGTGTTCCTTAACTCTCATTTCTATTCCCTTTCGTTCCCATTCCTTTTCTTCCTTCTTAGTGTAATTAAACAAAATCATCTCTGATTTGGACCAATTTATTCTTAATCCAGTAGCTTCTTCAAATTCTCTCAATTGTTGTTTAATTCTATCTATTTTTCTTATTGGATTCTTAATAGTCAATAGGGTGTCATCCGCAAACATATTCAATTTTATTTTCCTTACATCTCCAATTCCTTCTATCTCTCCATCATCTCTTGTTGCGTTCGCCAATACTTCCATAACCATTACAAACAGGACCGGCGAGAGCGGACATCCTTGTCTTGTACCTCTGGCTAGTCGTATCTTTTCAGTGAGTCCATTGTTTACCACCACTACAGCTGTATTTTGGGAATATAACTGTTCTATTGTAGTTTTAAATTTATTTCCAAATCCCATTTTATCTAAAATAATCTTTACTGACTGCCAGCTCACACAATCAAAAGCCTTAAAAATATCCAATGCCAAAATTCCTGCCTTGATCTTAGATTTTTTTATCGCGTGTATTACATTTAAAACTCTTCCCTGTAAACTATGCATCTGTCTCCCCGCCACAAATCCACATTGATCTTCTCCTATATATTCTGATATAAATTTATTTAACCGTTTCGCCAAAATAGATGGAAATTTTTAGCATCTTGATTTATTAATGAAATAGGTCTATATGAATCAGGGGTAGTCAAATCTTTGTCTGGTTTTGGAATTAATATTATCAATGAGTGTTCCCATGATTCTGGTATCTTCTCTCCTTGTAATATAGCGTTGTACAGTTTCAATAATTTCGGAACTAAAAACTCCTTAAAAACCTTATAGTATTCTGATCCTAAACCATCTGCTCCCGGTGATTTACCCACTTTCAAATTATCAATTACCTTCTCCATTTGTACTATTTTTATTCCCTTCTTTATATACCTTCCTATATAGTCCTCCAACTTCTTTTTTTGAATTTCTTTACCCTTATATAATTCCTGATAAAATTTCTGAATTTTTTTTATTTTATCCTTCATTGAATGACAATAATTCCCTTGATTATCCTTCAATGCTCCTATCCCATTTCTCGCTTTTTCCTTTTGTGTGAGTCTGGCAAGCAATCTAGAATTCTTATTACTATTTTCAAAATACTCCCTTTTCATATACATTAAATTTTTTTGAACTTCCTCTAAATTTAAATTTTCTAATTGTTTCTTCTTAGCTTGTATTTCTATTAATTTATATTTATTTTTACCCTGCCAATATTCTTCCTCCAAACTCCTAATTTCTATTTCTAACTTCTCCTGCTCTGCATGCTGTTGTCTTTTTAAGTTACACATTTCTCTAATACAGATTCCTCTTACTACAGCCTTCATGGTGTCCCAAATGACTGACCCAGCTGTTCCTCCCTTTTCATTAATTTCCCAGGACTCTGACAATTACCTCTGAATTTTTTCTACCACTTTATTATATTTCAATATTTTTATATTCATTTTCCACCTGTACGCTTCTTTGTAATTCTTCTTAATTGCAAATTCTAAACTTAACAATGCGTCTGTTACCTTTATTACCCCCATTTCCATTTTACAAATCTTAGTTGCAAAAACTTTTGAGACAAATATGTGATCTATCCTGGAGTATGTATGATGAACTGGGGAGTAATATGAAAACCCAGGCTTAGCCCCATTAAGTAGACGCCAAGAATCCACATAATCATTTTCTTTTACTAATTTATTCAATATAGTGATATCATTCCTCTTTTCAACGTTAGTGGGGTTTGACCTGTCCCATCTATTATCCATAACCATATTAAAATCCCCAGCTAAGATAACATACCCCTCCTTGAATTCTTCTATTTCTTTAAATAATTTTATAAAAAACTCTCTATGTCTTTCATTTGGGGCATAAACATTAATCAATGTATATACCTTTCCTTCAATTTTACCTTTTATCATAAGATATCTACCACTATCATCCTTTTTTATGGTTTCTAATATAAATCACTTTTTTTTAAAATCAAAGTGGCCACTCCATTTTTTTTGAAGTCCCCAATGACTTTTCATAATAAGCTAACCACTTTGTCCTTATCATATTTACATTTTCGTACCCTTGATGTGTTTCTTGCATCATAATAATGTCAGATCCTTCCTTATTAAACATTTGTTCTATTCTCCTCCTTTTCACGACTGCCCCCAAACCTTTAACATTGAGTGTTGATACTTTTATTTTTTTATCCATATTCGCCCTTTTGATGTCTCTTCCGATCCCTTGTGCTCTGTAACTCAAATTCACATACATAAAAACACAAACACCATAACAAAACCCTCAAACCCCTTACTCTAACCCACACCATCCCCCCTTCCCCCCCACCCCTCCCCCCACCTCTTCCCACCCCCAAATCCCCGTAAGTCTAACACTCCAGCCATCTACTTTAGGGGGAGGGGGGAGGCAGTGCTGCGCCTGGCCGGCAAGGTCTCTATGCTTAACATTTCTATCTACAATTACCTCATAATGCAGTTAACAATTCTATTACATCCCAGATGCCCCAGCCTCACTTCCCCACCGCCTGTTTCAGTCACACTTGCTTCCTCATACAGACCCAAGCTCTTCAGCAACTCCTTTCCCTGATCCAAAGAGGTTACTCTGTGCTCTCCCCCACCATATGTAAATCTTAAAAATACAGGAAAACCCCAAGCATATTTTATTGTTTTCTTCACTAATATTTCTGTTATCGGCTTGACACTGCGTCTCCAATTCAATGTGTGCTGACAAAGATCATTATAAATTTGCACTGATTTGCCTTTATACTGTAGCAGGGCCATAGATCTCAATTTCTTCATAACTTGCTCTTTTTTATAATAATTGCCAAATTTCACCAAAATATCTTTGGTAGCTCCTCTATAATTTTGCCCCCCCCACTCTGTGGACTCGGTCCAGATCACAGTCCTCTAATTCCAAATCAGGCATCATCTCTTTGAACCACTGCAGAATTATATCTCGCAAATTTTCTCCTTGAATTTGAATTAAATGTTTTATACGAAGTGATGAACGACAATTTTGATCTTCTAAAGCTATCAGCCTTAATTCATGGTCCTGGAATTGCACATCGGACAGTTTTTCAAAAGCCTCCTGTCTCTTCTCGATCAGGTCTGCTCCTGCCTCCAAATCCTTTATACTCTTGACGTTCTGTGCTATTTTATCAGCCAACACAATCATCCGCTTGTCTAATTTTTCTGTTTGCTGGTCCATTTTTTTAAAAAATGGTTACATTGTTTTCTGCAATAACACTCTTGATTTCAGCTAAGGTGGCTGGCTGGCTGCCAGCTGATTTTCCACCTTCCGCCATTTTAGTATCTTCTGCTGCTGTGTCTGTATCTCCCTGTTCTTCTTCCGAAGCCAATTTTTCCAAATGAGGGAGGTTGTGATTACTGGGTCGTTTCCTTGACCACGTAACTTTTGCAAATTCCGTTTTAATTTTTCTTTTTATATTCGACATAGGGCATAAATCTCTTTCTTAAGTCCCGGCTCCCCGTCTTGCCCAGGCTATTTTTATCTCTCTGTGCTTTTCAATACTTAATAACTCTTTCTTCTCTGCGGTGGGGGAATTTCACCATATATCAAGACAGCATTTGCTGGGGGAGATCGAACAACCATAAAACACAGTTCCAACAGTATCAAGCAGTCGTCTCCCCTCCCCAAATGTTGCAAGTGCTCCAAATGCTGCAGTTCATTTCCCCCCCTATAATCTCAAATTAGCACACCGTCCGTCAGTCTATGCCTGGGTTGCTTTCACTCTGTAAAGCCGGTAATTAACAGCTCTTCGCTTTCCAATAAAAAGTGAGATTTGCCATAAATCAAGTCCACGTCTCTAACAATAACAAGCAATTAACTGCCGTGCACTTCCCAGCACACAGCAGTCTCTTTCACTTTCAACTAGAGACGTTGTACAGCTCTCCAACCGCTTCAAATTTCTCACTTTTAAATCATTTCAACTTTACACCATTATCAGCAACATCAACAATTAATATTTATAGTCCTTTTCCGTCGTGTTCCTTTGAAATTTATGCCCTTTTAAAAGGAGATAATTGACTTTTCCGGCGTGGCCGGTTAGAAAGTTAAGAAACTCTTACCAGCTCCATGGCCGCCAAGCTCCGCCCCCCCTGGGCTCCACAATTCAAGAAGGATGCAGATAAGCTGGAACGTGTTCAGAAGAGGGCAACCAGGATGATCAGGGGTCTAGAAACAAAGCCCTATGAAGAGAGGCTAAAAGAACTGGGCATGTTTAGCCTGGAGAAGAGAAGATTGAGGGGAGACATGATAGCACTCTTCAAATACTTAAAAGGTTGTCACACAGAGGAGGGCCAGGATCTCTTCTCGATCCTCCTAGAGTGCAGGACATGGAATAACGGGCTCAAGTTAAAGGAAGCCAGATTCCGACTGGACATCAGGAAAAACTTCCTGCCTGTTAGAGCAGTGCGACGGTGGAATCAGTTACCTAGGGAGGTTGTGGGCTCTCCCACACTAGAGGCATTCAAGAGGCAGCTGGACAACCCTCTGTCAGGGATGCTTTAGGGTGGATTCCTGCATTGAGCAGGGGGTTGGACTCGATGGCCTTGTAGGCCCCTTCCAACTCTGCTATTCTATGATTCTATGATTCAATAGAAATTCCATTCTCACCCATATTACTACAGACCTTTAAGCAGACATGGACGTCCCCTTCATTAATTTCACCGACATCACACAGACTGGAATCTATGTACCGAGTTCAAAATAAGGATGTAAACTTCCTATTCTCGCATCCAAAACCAAATTCTATAATTGTCGAATCTTCTCACTCCAGATCGCAAAAGGCTCATTCCTCCCCCATTGATAAAGAAGGGTGCAGACTAGATTTCATGGGCCGCCGCACCTATTCTGCATCAGCACTGGGACTTCAAGTCACTAACTACCAAGCGCTTATGGCACGCTACCAGTTGCTCCTGTGGGACAAAATAGGGTCCCTATGTGACTACTTACCAGAAGACCAAAGAGAACTTGTGCGAGTCTTCCAGGCTCAAGCATCTAAACTTTCTAGACTCCAAATCAACTCTACTAGACACCAAACAGATTGCTACTCCAAACTCATGACAGGCGCAGTAGCCCTTCGACACCATGCTTGGCTCAGGTCAGCTGGCCTTACACCAGAGGCACGGTCACATATTGAAAGCCTTCCTTTCGATGGGGATGGCCTCTTCAACTCAAAGACCGATAAGCAAATGGACAATGTCCAAAAAGCAAGAACAACGGCCAAAAAGATGGGCCTTGGTCTGCAACAACAACAGCAACAGCAATCTCAAAGACCCCGCCGCTGGTTTCGTCAATACCAGCCCTATGCACAAAAACAGCCCTTTGACAGGACACCGAGATTCCAATCCTCTCAAACCTGTCAGAGGAAGACGACTACTCCCCCAAATAAATTCAAAACACAGAAAAAGGGGGATAGTTTCTCTAAATGCCGTTTTTGACGCCACACCAGAATCCCAATACCATCTCTTTCGGAATCGACTGGCACCATTCTTCCATGCATGGGAAAGAATTACCACCGACTCATGGGTTCTAAACATCGTCCTTACAGGATACATAATCGAGTTCGAGACCCTCCCTCCCCTCGGTACTGTGAAGTATACAACACCATCAAAGATACTTATCCAAGAAGCCCTCACCTTGCTACACAAAGGAGCAATCGAGAAAGTGCCCACAGAGTTAACAGAAAAAGGCTTTTTTTCTCGGTACTTCACAGTACCAAAGCGGGATGGGGGTCTCAGACCCATATTGGACTTAAGAGACATCAACGCGTTCATACGCCCCCAAAAATTCAAAATGACCACCTTACAATCCACCCTACAGTTCTTAAGGAGAAATGCTTGGTTTGCCGTCGTCGATCTCAAAGACGCATATTTTCATATTACCATCCACGAATCTTGTCACCATTTTCTACACTTCACCATCGGCACACATGTCTACCAATTCTGCGTCCTACCTTTTGGCCTCGCGACTGCCCCGCGAGTATTTACCAAATGCATGGCTGTCGTCTGTGCACACCTTCGTCTACTCGGTGTCGAGATTTACCCGTATTTAGACGACTGGCTCCTCGTCGCGAACTCGAAACAACATCTTCAAAGCCAGATCTCGATCACCCTCGATCTGCTCAACGATCTCGGCCTGTGTGTGAACCGCGAGAAGTCCGTTCTTCAACCGACTCAGTCAATAACTTTCATAGGAGCTTGGCTCGACTCACCGTCGGCAAGGGCCTATCTCCCCCACAAACGATCCTGACTCCTGATAAAAAGGGCACAGGCGATGATGTCAACCACTCGCACTTCGGCTCATTCCATTCAACGCCTCCTGGGTTACATGGCGTCGACTGTGGCGGTAGTCGAATGGGCCAGGTTCTGCATGCGACCTCTACAGCTGTGGTTCCTCCGATGCTTCGACAGACACCGCAACCCCAAGTTGCATTTCCTCCTTCTTCCACAGAAAACAGCTCAATCCCTCCAGTGGTGGACAAAGCCCCGCCACCTCCTCCACGGAGTTCCATTCCAACCAATACCGCCTTCACGAGTCCTCACCACAGATGCCTCCACCATAGGCTGGGGAGCCCATTGTGGCCCCCTCCAGATCCAAAACCGATGGTCACCACGGGAAGCGCAAAACCATATCAACTTCCTAGAACTCGAAGCGGTCAGAAAAGCCCTGCTAGCATTCGAACCCGAACATCTTGAACCAGCATGTTCAGGTCCTTACAGACAACACCACAGTCTTGTGGCATATCAACAAACAGGGAGGTACCTGCTCCCCAAAGCTGGTCAATCTCACCCTACAATTGCTGAACTGGACTATCCCAAGGGGAATACACCTTACTGCACTTCACATCGCTGGCACAGACAACTGCCTAGTGGACTCACTCAGCCGCCAGATCCACATCCACCACAAGTGGAAACTTTCAACCTCGGTGGCACAATACCTCTTCCAACGTTGGGGCCAACCAGCTGTGGACCTCTTTGCTACCGAGGAAAACAAGGCCTGCAAAGCCTATTGCTCCAGGGGGAGTGTAGGGACTGCTTCCAAGGGGGATGCATTCTTCCACAATTGGCACGGTTCCCTCCTCTACATATTCCCTCCTTTCCCCCTGCTACACAAGGTCATAGCCAAGATAATCACAGACAACACGGATTGCATGGTAGTTGCTCCTCGATAGCCCAGGCAGACTTGGTTCTCCCCTCTTCTCCGCATAGCAGAACAGAACTCTTATACTCTACCACTCATCCCATCTCTCCTATCCTGCAACCAAGGCCAGATCCACCACCCGGACCTACACACTCTCAACCTCTCAGCATGGAGGATACACAGCACCTGACTGAGCCTCCCTCCATCTCAAATCTTCCTACAGCTATCAAAGAAATCTTATCAGCATCTATAAAACCATCCACTAGACGCTCCTATTTGTGGAAGTGGGCATCGTTCTCCACCTTTGCTGCTGCCAATTCTTTCCAGCCGGAACACTGCTCAGTAAAGGACGTCCTCCTTTTCCTCCACCACCTGTACTCCAAAGGGCTCCAATACACTTCCATTAGAGTATACCTCGCGGCAATATCAGCCCATAGAGGTGAAATTCAGAGCAGAACCCTGTTCTCCACTCCAGTGGTAAAAAGATTCCTCCGAGGCCTGATGAACCTAGTCCCACCAATTAAACCTATATATCCAGCTTGGAGTCTTTCTGTAGTCCTCAATGCTCTCACCACTAAGCCCTTCGAACCACTTGCCACTGCATCTCTTCACCTACTCACATGGAAGGTAGCCTTCCTAGTTGCCATAGCATCTGGGCGTCGAGCAAGCGAACTCTGTGCACTCCACGTTGACCCACCGCTCACAGTTTTTCATACTGACAAAGTCGTCCTTCACCCAGACCTTGCCTTTCTCCCTAAAGTGGACTCGGAATTCCACATTAATCAGCCGATTATCCGACCTGCCTTTTTTCCTTCCCCCACCACCTCCCTTGAAAAGCGATTACATTGCCTCGATGTCAGACGAGCACTTGCTTTTTATAAAGACAGGACACAGTCTTTTCGTAACACCAACAAACTCTTTATTTGTTATGGAGGCAATCAAAAGGGTCAAGCAGTATCCTCACAACGCTTCGCAGGCTGGATAGCACGTACCATACATCTTGCGTACCAACTTTCAAGACTCGAGCCCCCAAGTGGAGTTAGAGCGCATTCTACCAGAAGTCTGGCTACATCCACAGCCTTCGCCAGGGGAGTTCCACTCATTGACATCTGCAAGGCAGCTACTTGGTCGCGCCCCCTGACATTTGTCAAGCATTATAATGTCGACATCCACTCTCGGAACGACTCTTCCTTTGGCAGGGCAGTCCTTTCTGCAGTCCTACAATGACACCGACCCTCCTCCGGTAAGTGCATAGCTTGGTAATCGCCCATAGTGTGATGCACAGAGACCACGAAGAAGAAGAACAGGTTGCTTACCTGTAACTGTGGTTCTTTGAGTGGTCATCTGTGCAGTCACACAACCCCCCCTCCGTCCCCTCTACGGTGTCATAAATCTTGATACAGAAAACCCCTTCTCTTTCCTCTCGGTACCAGGTTCGACTCTGTCGCAAAGGAACTGAGGGGAAGGCGGGAACGGGTAGAGGCATGCGCAATGGACGGTAGGGGGAGGGGTTCCCGCCTTATTAATGGTTTTTTACTCAGCTACTGAGTAAAGCGCAGAGCCCATAGTGTGATGCACAGATGACCACTCAAAGAACCACAGTTACAGGTAAGCAACCTGTTCTTTCCCTTTGCACTGCTTCCCTTTCCACAGCCACTTCAAACTAAGCACACGAACCACTTCAGCATCTTCCTTTCACAGCACCAATCAGTGCTTGGTGCATGAGCTACAACTGGCCACCCCACTACACATCCCTCCAGTTGTCTTGGGGTGGTTATCAAGCTCACAAACTAGACACTGGATGATGCTGGGAAGGCAGGGGGAGACCACGAGAACTCATCACACTCCTGGTGGAGTAAGATGCTTATCATTCATAAGCAATGCTTACCAGTTTGTAGCTCTGTACTTATAAGCCATCTATGTATTGTTGTACTTTAAATTTGTGTCTTTGATGCATTTTTTCTTGTCTGGTGGAATTTGAGAACTCCTTGACAGAGTTTTTTGTAGCCCCAAGAGGCTAATGGGTCGAATCCCAATGAAATGTGGAAATTCTTCCTTGCAGGTGGGTCACTTGGTCAACTGCTTAAGCAACATGGTTACTTACCAGAGGACAGAGCTCTTGATTATCTGGGCCAAGCATTGGAAGGCTTGGAGTATCTTCATGCTCACAGTATTATCCATGGAGATGTAAAAGGTATGTGCTTTGTTTGTTAGCTGACTTCTGCGTAGCATAGAGTTTGCCCCAGAGTGGGATTCACTCTTGGAAATCTAGTAGAGCAAGGGCGGCTGAGGGTGCGGGGGAGGGGAGATGCTTTTTGCAGACACTTTGGCATAGTTCCCATTAAGGTGGTAAACCTGTTTTGACTTTACCACTATAGATTGTATGTGGAGGTTCACATGACACATGATTGAATGCCATGCCAAAAATAATCTTCCACTTAGAAACTAAATGTTAAGGCGAAGGTTTCTTTTAGTTTCTGCTATGATGGTGCTTATTGTTGCACACTCAGTCATGGTGCCTCCACCAAAGTGGTACAGTTCAGACATGGGTTGGTTACTTAAGAGAAGAACTAAGCCTTGTCATTGCAGCGTGCTTGGATCCTAATGGCAAGCAAACCTTTGCAAACCTTTCTTTGCCAGCTGACAACATCCTCTTATCTGGTGACGGAAGTCATGCTGTCCTCTGCGATTTTGGTCATGCAGCTCACCTTCACCCAGATGGCATGGGGAAATACTTGGTGACAGGTAAATGATGGCAGGTTCTACAAGAGGCTGCTGATACCCTCCTCCCCCAAAGTCTAGTTTTGGGCTGCTCAACACATTCTACTTTAAATAAAATTAGACAATCTGCCTGCCCTGCCTGTTGCCATTCCTGCATTGAGATATGCTACTTTCACAACACTGTGTTTCCTCTCAGCATTATATTTAGGCATAATCAGGGATGTATGAAAAATAAGCAAATTCTGTACCCAGACAATTTGTGTTCTGTGCCGAAAAAGATTCATTCTGCAACTTGTATCAATTGTGCAAACTGAGTTATTCTGCATAATTTATTCTGGTTTTGCTAGCCATTAGAGGGGAAGGTCATTGGAAACCCATCTTCCAACTACTGGAAATCTCGTTCAGCCACCTCTCTGACTTCTGAGTTTTTAGCAAATATCTTTATTCTTTCAAGCATATTCTTGTAGCTGTAACCTTGACTTGCTTTCTTTAAAAAGAAAACAATAATAATTTGCAGCTATGTAGTACTTTAGAATATGTAGTACTTTAGAATGTTTAAAACACCTCCCATACCGTATCTCATCCTAAAGTAGGTCAGTATTATTATCTCCTAATGGCAGCTGAAGGATCAAGGCTGAAAAAAGTGTGATTTGCATAAGATCACTGACCGAGCTCATGGTGGAAGTGTGATTTGAACTGCTGACTTCCTGATTTATAGGTCTGTCTCTTAGCCTCGTGTGGCGCAGAGTTTTAAGCGGCAGTTACTGCAGCCGAAACTCTCCCTATAGCCTGGTTCTCAGGCAGCTGGCTCAGGTTGACTCAGCCTTCCATCCTTCCGAGGTCGGTAAAATGAGTACCCTGGGGGAAAGGTAACCGTGATTGGGGAAGGCAGTGGCAAACCACCCTGCTACAAAGTCTGCCAAGAAAATGTCAGCGAAAGCAGGCGTCCCTCTAGGAGTCAGCAATGACTCAAGTGTTTGCATGAGAGGTTCCTTTCCTTTCTCTTAGTACATGAGCTCTGAGAGAGCTGAAATTATCAGGAAGCTTAATTTTATACTCTGCATAGTCCTTGCAATACCGTATTCTGTGGCAGGTAACTTACTCTTGTGCTGCAGGTTGCAAGTGCATGGAATACAGAGACTTGTTGCTCAGGTGTCAAAGAGACAGAGCAGCCTTAAGCAAGAGGCTCCCACTGCAAAGGAGCATATAGATGCTTTTCTGCTGATTCTGCTTTAGGAATCCTGGAAAGCGAGATTCAGTTTGGCCAGGCTGTATGGGCATATTACCTCCCATTGCTTTTGCATCTGAGTGCCTAAAACTGCAATGTTAGAGTAATTAAAGTACAATTCTTTTTGTTCTGGAAAGGCTGCCTTCTGCACTAGCCTTGATGCTATTAGACAGATGCCCTTCATCTTTGTATTACATATATATATATATATATATATATATATATATATATATATTACACACACATATATATATGTGTGTGTGTGTGTGTGTGTGTAAGTAAAACACAGGCCTTCACCAACCACAAGTCCCAGGATACAGTGCCATGCCTTCTTATGTATGCTTCTACTCCTGTTTGTTTGTGTATGGCTGGAGTCCCCAACTTTTTGGAGTCAGTGAGCACATTTGGAATTTTGAGAGTGCCTCTCACTATCATGGGTGCTCTCACAAAATTGCTATCACAAGGCAAGTTTCCTATTCTCAAAATGGTTACCACAGCCAGTCAAAAAATACCCAATTCACAGAAGGCAAACAGGGCACTTCATTCTTACAAATAAAGATGGAACAACTCTGGAGGCTGGTACTTTGCTTTGCAGTATGACGGCCTCCCAGTTGATATTTTTAAATTTAAAAAATTCTTGTGATTTTTTAAATAAAAAAAATCAGGAAACAAGGAGCCTGATGGGTTCCGGGCACTTCATTGGAGGCCCTGGGTGCAAGGGTCTTAAAGGACCAAGTGGAACTGAGAGGGGGAAATCAAATACTGTCTCTGTAGTAAAATAATTGTACTTATTAGAGATTTACTGTCTAACAATACAATACTAATTGGCCCATAAAACCCACTATGGTATGCAAGGTTCTTGACTTTTCCAACCTCTTACAGGTCAAGGGGTGGGGAGAGATGGTATTTGGGCAGCCAGTTGGCAGAATCTCTATGTCACAGGATGTGCTATGACCTGGCCCATGAGTATAAGGGCGACCCAGTCAAACAGAATGCTCCTGTTTGCCTTTCCATTGCAATGACCTAGGTTGAATTCTTTATTTTCCCTGGCTGCCTCCACCAAACAGCCAGGGAAACAGCCAGGACCCTGGGTCTGTTGTAAATACCTTTAGGTAGTGTGGTGGTTGGGTAATTCAACGAGAAAGGAGGCCATAAGGTTCAACATCAGAATGTTAAGTTTATTGAAAAATTATTATTATTATTATTATTATTATTATTATTATTATTTTAACATCTAAATGGTTACAACACACACACACACACGCACACACACATACACATACACACTAAAACCATAAGAGAAAAAAGAAATAAGGGTAAACCAGGGGTTAAACACATCCAGCTAATGCCCAACTAGACTGTGTTCCTATTTTCCAAGTTTTTCCCATCCATACCTTTTTGAGAGTTCTCCGCTTTTGTAAGCATATTGGGCTTTTCCTAAGCAGCTCTCTAATTTTCTATCTATTTCTGATTCTTTCCTTCCAACCTTCCTTTCTCTATTTCAGCCTTCCTTTATCCACTTTCCTAAAAATGCCCTTTTCGCCTCAACATTATATAAGTAAAATTTACCCTGTTCTCTTGTAACTTACCAATCAAGAAGACTTGTCTTTATCTTAATTTTCTTATATTGAGCTCTGCTCACATTTATCCAAATCCTTTGCATTTTATAGAACCAAAACCTGCCTTGCAAAATTACAGCCCTTTCTAAGCCTCAATGTAAACAAGACCCTTGTTGCTTCCTCCTTATCTTGTTAGTCTTTTGCAGATGTAATGACACTGAAGCCTAGTAAAACATTAACAGAACTTTTGACCTTTTTATGTTACACTGAACAGCTTATACAGAGGAAACACTAAGCCCATAATACCCAAACCCAACTATATAGAAAATTAGAAGGTACTTCTGTTCCCTCACACTTTAAAACAGTGTTCAGTGTTCCCCTCCACACAGTATTGAAGAAGCTTGGGGCAAGTATATCATTTTATTATTGCAACAAATCTGTGAAATAGATTTAGATCAAGAGATTATGATTTGCCCCCCTTGAGTTTCATAGCTCAGCTGGAACTTGAACACGTTAGCTTCCCCCCACCCCTGCCACTCAGTTATACTCCCAACATTGCATCTAACTCCAATCTACTAGACGCTACTGGATCTCTGTTTGGTTCCAAGCCACATATCTAGCCTTGAACCTTTTAAGAATTGTCTAATCATGGCTTCTTCCATGTAAGAGGTCCCACCAAGACTTTAGAGAGGAGATCTCCTGTGTTGCACTTCCAGGGGATTACGTTCCTGGTACAGAGACCCACCTGGCCCCTGAAGTGGTGATGGGAAAGCGCTGTGACTCCAAAGCAGACATCTGGAGCAGCTGCTGTATGATGCTGCATCTACTGAATGGCTGTCACCCTTGGACCCGATACTACAATCATCCTCTATGCCTCAAGGTAAAATGCATGTTAGTAAATTAACAGTAAACCCTGCTTGGGGGACTGGCATGTTTAGTAGGGATGTCTGTCGCTCGAAAATCCATTCCATTCAAGCCCAACTGATTTGCGCAACATGTCTGATCCGATAAGCAGGGGCAAACTAAATCAGATTTTGTTTTTTGTACTCTGGGGAAAGCTTGCACAGTTTTTTCCCCAGGTTCTGCCATTTGGTGCAATTTTTGGGGTGGGTGGATGAGTCTTGAAATATCTCTGATGTGGTGGGTGTCCTATTTACCTGCTGGGGGTTGAGGCTGGACTGGTGTCTAGTGAGTCAATAGCCGAAAGTACAACAAAGAGGAAAGCTGAGCCAGAGTCCACAAATAGTCGTAGTCTGATCCAAAGAAGCAAATAACAAAGCCAGGCAGTATAGACAAAATGCAGAGAGAGTACTCAAATCCTGGCCAACACCACATACAGAGCAGAGTCCAAGAAGAAGGCAGGGTCAACAGCCAAGTCAAACATAGATGCTGTTTCCAGCAGCTTCTGTGAGTTTCTCCTGGGCTTTTTATCCTGGAGCTCACAGAGGCCTACCCAAGCCCTAACTTCAAATCAATTGCAGTGAGTCTTCCTTGTGAGAAAGGCCCTTTAGCCATGAGGAGCCCCTGTCCTCCTGAGTAGACATCTGTTGCAGCGTGGCGCTTCATCAAGGTTTTCTGAATTGGGCCTGCCTCTTCTGATGCTGTCGCTTCCTAAGACTAGGGGTGCACTCAGCCTCCTCCTCCTCTGAGGCAGACTCTTCTTCCCCAGGGGCCGGGACCTCAGCAGGCTACTCAGGCTGAGGCCCCTGGTGTGGCGTAGGCTCTTGCAGGACCTAGGCATCTGTTATGAGAAACACGACAGCAGCATCCTTCGCTGGGGCTTCTAACACTTCCTTCTCCTAGGAGCCTTCCGATATGTGCATGACAATGGGAAAATACCACCACCGAGAGCTACTCCCTGTGTTTTCTTTGCCTGGGTGATGGGCATTGCGGTGACTCCTGTGCACACTGCCAGGCTTTTACTAAAGAAGCTCGAAGGAGCTGAACAGCTTGCCTTTATGTCCTATTGTGGTAGCAGGCATTTAAAACTGCAGACATTGCAGCACAAAACTGGCCGCTTCATCTCCTTTTGATGGCGTCAGTCTTCCCTCAGGGTCTTCCCTCAAGATTGATACTCTAATCTACCCCCACCAAACTCTCAGTCAGTCTGACCAAATCCTGCAAGACCCTCCCACCCCCCAGCTGCATTTCTGGGGCACGACCAAAGAACCAGGAGAAGTCTCCGCTGTGGCACCCCGGTTGCGGAATGAGGTCCCCAGAGAGGTCTGCCTGGCACCTACACTGTACTGCTTTCGTTGACAGCTGAAGACCTTTTTATTCTCTCAGTATTTTAACACTTAATTTTAACTTAAATTTAAATTTTACTGTTCTAACTCTGTATTTTAATCTTATATCAATTTTGCTGCGTGGTTTTATCCCGGTTGTGCTTTTTATACTGTATTTTGTATTTGTGCTTTTAACATGTTGGTTGTTTTATTATGGTTTTAACTTTTGCGAACCGCCCAGAGAGCTTCGGCTATTGGGCGGTATAAAAATGTAATAAATAAATAAATAAATAAATAAAATAAGAAGAAGATCTATAAAATCAAATTCGATGTCAAACCTACGGCTGCAGACCAGCCTTTGGCAGCACCTATGACTTTGATGCTGTCAGACTCACAATCACCTCAGGTTCCATCACCTTGTCTGAGGTCACCTACACTTATCCTGAAGAAGTTGAAGGCTCCCCTCTTCCCCCCTCCCCCCATGCATGGGGTTGAGATCTAAGTAATTTTTCCATCAAGGTCTCATCAAAGGTCCATCTCAACAGCAGTCACCATAACTTCACTTCAGGAACATCACTCCCAATGAGTCCAATTCTTTGAGTATCAAGTGGATTGCCTGGTATCAATTTCCTCAGGAGATTTTTTCTGTCATCGTCATGACAGAATCAGATAATGGTTGTTGCTCATACTATGGCCACTCATGCTACGGTTGATCTGCCCCATCTTATGATGACAACAAGCAGTCACAACGATGCAGTCCATCTATCTTACAATATCATCCCAATTGTGCTGGAAGGGATACTTCAAGCTACTTCTCCCGGTATTGATGATTCAAGTCCTTGCACTATAGCAACCAATCAGAGATCCCTTCTCACCATCTCATCCTGACCCATACAATCTTAAGGCCACCTGACGTGGAGCCTCACCAAATTTGGACAGTAGACATTCTGTTCCTAATGGGACCTCAACTTGTCCAGCTTACCATTCTTACCTCCTAACTTCTTCCAAAATTTCATTTTTTCCAAAGCCTTCAGTGAGTAATTTGAGATTTGTCTTCTGGGTCCTCGTGCCTGGTTAGCTCTATCCAAATCTTCTATCTCTGCTCCACAAGCTGGGAGTAACTCTGTAAGCCATTTTGACATGAAAACTTTTACTGAGTCTTCTCCCCCCTCGACTTTTTAACTGTATTTCATTGTTCATTTGTTCTGATATTCTGGTTATTTTACCGTAATAAACTTGATTAATTGATTGAGGCCTCACAGTCCTATGGTCTTCCTTGTTGAGGACCTGAGTAGTCTCTCACAAGTCCTCATCACGTTAGGTCAAGATGATTACTGCTCAGATTCATTCATGGTGGCATCTGCTTCCTCCCTGGATGCAGCAGTCAGGAATTAGAACCTTGTTTCTCCCATGGCCGACATTTGGCCCTATACTGAACAGGTGCTTCAGGTGGCAAAGCCCATAGGCATCAGAATTAAAGCTCCTTTGATCGCAGTTACAGGCGTGGTATTAAAGTGGGCTCAGTCGGACTATTCTCAGTCAGAGCATACTGATGCTACCCACCCTTTTGCATGTTATGAATCCTTAATTAACAAATTTCACAATGATTTTTTGTAGTTTTAAGGATGCATAAACTTTTCACCATTTTGTTTCTCTGTTAAGACTAAAGATGAGTTGGTTCTCTCCCTGCTCCCTCAAATACACTTTGCCCCTCCCATCTCCATTTTGCCCCTTCCATCTCTCCACTGTGCTACAAATATCTAAGAAGATAGAGAACCTATAGAGGGTCCAAGAAGAGGACTGTTCCTTCTTTTCAAACTATAACCACTGAATATGCATTGAACACTAGAACATGCTAAGAGGCATTCTTAGATCACAAATTCCATGATTCCCCAGCAGATTCTTAGGGCTGAAATTCTCACCTCATGGCCCATGCCTTTATTTAAAAACTACTACTTCAAGATTGATTGATTGATTGATTTTAATAATTAAGAAAGAGTCCGTGTGAAGACTGCCTTTTTTAAAGTAAACACAGGGGTCTAACAAGGGGTGTGTGAGAGAGGGCAAGTCCCTCCCCTTGAACAGCTTGTGGAAAACAATTCATTTAGCTTCTCTCCAATCTTCCTGTTATGTCTAGGACACTTTTCACCCCCTTGTTATCTAACAATCCAACTGCTTCTCTAGCTAGTTTCTTGATTGATTTTGATCAATCTGAGTCCAGTGGAGGTTTCTTCTTCTTGCACCTAAAACTTCCCCACTTCCTGTGCTTTCTGTATTTCAGATAGCCAAAGAACCACCTCCACTGAAGGAAATCCCACCCTCCTGCCACCCATTCACTGCCCATGTTATTCAGGCAGGCCTCAAGAAGGAACCAACAGAACGGGTCTCTGCAGCAGAGCTGAAAACGAAGACCTCCATGGCCCTTGAGCAGGGTGCGTACATCCAATGTTTGTATGATAAAGCAATAAATAACTGGAGCCCAACTCCTCGCTGGTTGCCAAAACCTCCTTACTGCAATGTGACATGTAGTATTTGCCGGTCTCAGCACTCTGTACGTGCTATGTATGCCTTCTCTATCTGGCCCTATAGGCCTGGTTCAGACGACACTCTGGGCTTTGTGGTTAACTTAACCATGGCCAGCTGTGTTTATGCTAACCACATGCAAAATGGGAGCAGACGATACTTTTAACCCTTTTGTGGTTAAGTTTTCCTTAACCACACGCTAACCACAAAGTGGCTAGTGGAGCACCTGATTCTTCCAACTGATCCACCCTGTGCCCCAGCAGCCCTAGCGGCAGGAGCCCTGGCAGTTACAGCCATCATTTGAGAGCAGGCACCAATGAAATCAGCAATTACATGCCTGCATCGCCCCGTTTTGCTGTCTGCATGGCCATGCCTGCTATACCTCTACAGTCATCACAGGGGAGGCAGAAGCCTTCCAGGACGGCTGCACTAGCTGCATCATCAGGCAGTGCCACCACAGTAATCAGAACCTGAGGGGTGTAATGGCGCTTCAACGAGGTAGGAGGAACAGATGCTTCATATGGGGAAATTGCAAGCAGGTATTTAAAAAGCTCTGCTATAAGCATGCTCTGCTAAGAAGAGCAAAAATCACTCCAAAAAACTAATGCAAAAAGACGAAGTGGCAGCCACAGTGAGTGTATCAATCAGCAGTCCAGAGCAACCATAGAGCCCACTGGTTAGAGCGGTCCCACCTTAACCCCTTAACCACAGTCCCTTAACCACAGACACGTGTCAGCCGACACTTTTAACCATAGTTGGTGCTGCTAACCACGTTGCATAATGTGGTTAGTGAGCATAACCACATTGGCCCTGTTCAGACAACACGCTAAACCATGTTGCAGCATGGTTTAACGTGTTGCCTGAAAGGGGCCAATGTGGTTAATGGGCAAGATGGCTAGGGAAAATGTGTGTCAGACGACACCATAAACCATGGTTAAGGATTCTGTTAACCACTTTGTGGTTAAGCAGCATGGTTTAGCATGTCGTCTGAACGGAGTCTTTGTTTCCCTGCAAGGCTCAGCCAGGGGATGTCAGTAAATTAAACCCAGGGCTGGGTGGGTGGGATTCCATCAAGTTCAGTTGAGAGCAGTTGCTGTAGAACATGGACCTGCCAGGAGTGGTGAGGCCAGGTTTCTTGCAGAGGCAGCAAGGCAACTTTATGGCCTGTTAGTCCCTCTGTTTAGTAGCCTGCAGGAGCACCTGCCTCATAAAGCAATTGGGCACATAAAAACTTTTATTATGGTCTGCCACTTTGTTTGTCTTTAGTAGTCTGCGGTCCAGGCCTCTTCAGAAGGGAAAATAGTGTTATGTGGTTGGGGTCATTCTCCAGGGGTCCCTTACTCAGTGCCTTTGATCACAAAGAGATTGAGGATTTCCCCCAATTCTGTAACTCTTGAAGTTACTAGGCAAAACTGAATACCCTTTTAACTTATTAAACTGATCAAACATGTCACACAAGAACTATTATTATTATTATTATTATTTATTTATATAGCACCATCAATGTACATGGTGCTGTACAGAGTAAAACAGTAAATAGCAAGACCCTGCCGCATAGGCTTACATTCTAATAAAGTCATAGTAAAGCAATAAAGAGGGGAAGAGAACGCAAACAGGCACTGGGTAGGGTAAACAGGCACAGGGTAGGGAAAAAGTAACAGTATAACTAACAGTCTAAAGTCCGAGCAACATCAAGTTTTAAAAGCTTTAGGAAAAAGAAAAGTTTTTAGCTGAGCTTTAAAAGCTGTGATTGAACTTGTAGATCTCAAATGTTCTGGGAGAGCGTTCCAGGCGTAAGGAGCAGCAGAAGAGAATGGGCGAAGCTGAGCAAGGGAAGTAGAGACCCTTGGGCAGGCAAGAAACATGGCACCAGAGGAGCGAAGAGCATGAGTGGGGCAATAGTGTGAGATGAGAGAGGAGAGATAGGGCGGAGCTAGACCGTGAAAAGCTTTGAAGGTCAACAGGAGAAGTTTATATTGGATTCTGAAGTGAATAGGAAGCCAATGAAGAGATTTCAGAAGTGGAGTAACATGGTCAGAGCGGCAAGCCAAGAAGATGATCTTAGCGGCAGCGTGGTGGACAGAAACCAACGGACTGATGTGAGAAGAAGGAAGGCCAGAGAGAAGAAGGTTGCAGTAATCCAACCGAGAAATAACCAGTGCGTGAACAAGCGTCTTGGCAGAAGAGACAGACAGAAATGATCGAATCCTGGCAATATTATACAGGAAAAAGCGACAGGATTTAGCTACTGCCTCAATATGAGGAATAAAGGAGAGCGAGGAATCAAATATAAAGCCAAGACTACGAGCTTCCTTGACCGGAGTAAGCGTAACATCATTGACAGTAAGAAAGAATGAGAGATGAGGAGAAGGTTTAGGAGGAAAAACAAGCAATTCAGTCTTTGCCATATTAAGTTTCAAACGACGATGAAGCAGCCAGGCTGAGATATCTGAAAGACATGCCGAGATACGATCGTGAACATCAGGAGAAAGTTCCGGAGATGAAAGATATAATTGTGTATCATCGGCATACAGATGGTATTGGAGGCCATGAGATTGGATAAGCTTACCCAAGGGCAACATGTATAAAGAAAACAACAACGGGCCAAGCACCGAGCCTTGCGGAACCCCTACTGAAAGTGGAAAAGAGGAAGACGAGTTGCCATTAGCCAACACGCTGAAGGAGCGACCCGCTAGATAGGAGGCAAACCAGTTATAGACAGAGCCGCAAAGTCCAAGGTCATGAAGGGAGTCTAAGAGAAGATCATGATCAACCGTGTCAAAGGCTGCGGTTAGATCAAGGAGACTAAGAACAGAATAAAGGCCTTTAGACTTGACAGTAAGAAGATCATTGGTGATCTTAGTAAGGGCTGCTTCAGTGGAATGCAAAGGACGGAATCCAGATTGAAAAGGATCCAGAGCAGAGTTACTAGAAAGAAAGTCAAGACAACGAGAGTAGACCACACGCTCCAGGATCTTTGAAACAAAGGGCAACAAAGAGACAGGTCGGTAGTTAGACAGAGATAGCCTATCAAGAGTAGGTTTCTTGAGAATGGGAGAGACTGTAGCATGTTTCAAAGCAGAAGGAAATGAACCAGAGGACAGAGAAAAATTAATAATATGAAGCAAGGAAGGAAGGAGAGCGGGAATAAGATTTATAAAGACGCAAGAAGGAATCGGATCACGAGAGCAAGTGGAAGGCTTCGAAGAGCGCAGTATTGTAGACAGTTCATCAGCTGAGACCGAAGGAAACGCAGAGAAATTTGCAGAAGGAACTGGCAGATGAGGAACAGGAACTATTCCTGGAAGAGGAGCAGAGCTGGCCAGATCGGAGCGAATAGTTTGGATTTTAGCATTGAAAAAAGAGGCAAAGTTATTAGCAGACAGAGAGGCGGGGAGAGATGGTGGATTAGGCTTCAGAAGAGAATTGAAGGACTCAAAGAGCCGCTGAGGATGCGTAGCATTTGACTGGATCAACATTGAGTAATACTGCTGTTTGGCCAATGAAATGGCAGAAGAGAAAGAGGAGAGTACAAATTTGTAATGGACAAAGTCTGCCCAGTCCCTGGTCTTACGCCAAAGGCGTTCAGCTGCCCAGGAACAGGAGTGAAGGTAGCGGAGGAAAGAGGTGAGCCACGGTTGGGGTTGAGAAGGACGAGCTATCCGAGTTGTAGATGGAGCAAGAGTATCAAGAGTTGAAGATAAGGAGGAATTAAAGAAGGAGACAGCTGAGTCCAAGGAGACAGCCGAAAAGACAGAAGGAAGAGAGGAGGCTAGAGACTGCGAAAAAGCCTCGTAGTTGATAGATTGCAAGTCACGACAAGTGCGAGAAGCGGGACGTGAAGGAGGAGGATTATGAGTAATATTGAAAGAAACTAGATGATCTGACAAAGGAAAGTCAGCAGTAGAAAAGTCCAAAACAGAGCAATTCCGAGTGAGAACAAGATCCAGACAGTGTCCAAGGGAATGTGTGGGTACATCAGACCAGAGCTTAAGATCATAAGAGGAAGATAGGGAGCGAAATAAATCAAAGCAAATGCAAAAGAATACAGATACAGAAGTGAAATGTGAAACATGTAATGATTAGAAAGAAAATACATTTGTACACCATGCAAAATACACTACAATTTAACTGTTGCTAAGGCCTATTAGAAAGCCAGTGTAAATGGCCCCCAAAACCATGTTTGTAGGCCCAGAAGCACTCTGAAAGGTCCCAAACTAGTTAAAGGAAGTGTTTGAAGCTTTCAATTTTATAGCAACATGGTCTAAACATTTTGAAAAAAGGAATAAAGCAGTCCCGGGGGGTGGGGCATGAATTAAAAGGGGAATCTAAAGCTACGTATCCCAAGAAGAGCTCTGAAGACCAGGTTATCATGGATCGAGAGGAAGGTTGAAAAAGATCTCTCCTAGAATCCAGGGTGTAGAACTGAGCAAAGTCCAGGTAGGAAAAATTAATCCAGGTAGACAGTGAAGAAAATATTTTAAAATAAAAAGTGCTGTAAAGCTCAACCTTCACCAGTGAGCAAAATCAAATAGGGGGCGAAAACTACACCAAGCTGCTCAGGAGCCAAGTGCCTGGGTCAGAAAAACTGGGCTTGGGAAAAGATAGCTGAAAATAGTCTCAAAATCAAGGGAAAACATATTCCAAAAAAGAAAAGAGGACTCTTCTTCTCTCAGAAGACAGGCAAGAACCAGGCTGAGTCTGCTTCTTAGACTTCAGGCAGCAAAACTCTCTGCCCTCAAGGAAAGACAGGCCTGCTTACGAGCTACAATATCACTCCCTACCACAAGCTTCCTTGTGGAAGAGTCTGGTCACGTTGAGGGAATTGCTTGTCCACATACACACACACACACAGGTTCCAGAAATTCACCGCTGCTGCTGCTTTTACTACAGATGGCTGTTGCCCCCTCTTCCCTTTCCCCCCACCCTCAACGTTCCAAGTGCTGCATTATGAGCTTCCATAGGCTTTTATTTGCAATAAAAATTATTTAAAATATGTAAATTGATTTTTTTTATAAAAAAACAAAAACCCCACCATTCCATCAAGTAGAGTTAGAAGTAAATATGGAAACAAGAATGTTTAACACATGGCGGTCACCCTGGCCCCAGAGATGGGCACAAATGGTTGCCAACACTTTTTCAGAAACACTTTTGCATGATTGACGGGGTTTTTTCCTCTGTTAACTGCCCTTTCTCTCTCAGTCTTTAACTAAACTTCCTGAAATTTTCAAGCTATGTGAAATAGGCATTTCTTTCTTTCTATAAATATCTTCAATAAATCCTTGGTTTTGCCCCTGCCTTCAGCTTGTTTTCTCACTCCCTCACGGAGTTTTCCCTTTCCTCCTGCATATGTAAATTTCAGAAAGTTTGGTGAATTTTTTTTTTGGTTTTATTAAGGTTAGAATGACCAACCAACCCAATTCCTATATTCAGTGGTGGAATCTGTTTTTACCTTTTGAACATTCACTGGTGTGCATACTTAAATACTTTAGTGTGGCTTGATCGCAGCAATATTTCCCATTTATTCTCTTGAGTCAGTTCAGTACATGTGCCATTATCTACCCTGAGCAGGATAGCTATAAATAAAAATAAATCTGGCATCAATGTCATGTTGGTCTGTTCTCCATGGGAGTTCAGCTATCCCAGAATGTACTGAACAGACCATCTCTTGCTTTCTCCTACCTCAGCACCCATGATTACACAGACCAGAAGCAGCTCTACACATAATGCAGAATTCTGAACTGTACGACTTCAGACCGCTGGTGGGGGGTGGGTTATATGTCTGAGTGCTGCCCCATATGAAACCCTCCCTGCATGTAGCAAACTAATAAATCAGGGTGAGAGTTATGCTAAACCTTCGTCTGATATGCTAGAGTGCTACATGCACAGATGTTTTTTAATTGGGGTGGAACACAATTTAAAATGTAATATTCCTCCCTCCCTACAGTTGGAAATTAACAGTGCAGAATTATACCCACTTATTGTATGTAATGTGTACACTAGCTCTTAGGTTATTTGTCCCTGAGTAGCGTGTAGGGTGGCCATATGAAAAGGAGGACAGGGCTCCTGTATCTTTAGCAGTTGCATAGAAAAGGGAATTTCAGCAGGTGTCATTTATATGCATGCAGCACCTGGTGAAATTACCTCTTCATCACAACAGTTATAGCTGCAGGAGCTATTCTAGAGTGACCAGATACAAAAGAGGGCAGGGCTCCTGCATCTCCTGCTGAAATTCCCTTTTCTATACAACCGTTAAAAATACAGGAGCCCTGTCTTCCTTTCCATATGGTCACCCTAATATTGTGGAAACTGGAAATAAAATAAAATGTTGTTCCAAAATACCCATCACCAATGTTTGCCAAAAGTTAGAAGAAAATGTGAAGGCTATTCCCTTGAAAGAGATAGTAGGGTAAAGCTATGCTAGAGTAGTGATCATCACATAGGGACATAATTTTTCCTCGACTTAATGGGCTGCCACATTCGATAGAGAAGATCTGGCATTATCTTTTGCATATCTTGCCTCAAGCAAATGTGTGCCAGTGACTGAAGAGGAGTGCCTTTGTCTTTTCTTCCTTGTGTTCTAGCTTCCCCCCACTGCCATTTTGTGTGTTTGCTTTGTAGTGGGAGGTCTGAAGAGCTCCTGGAGGGGCATATACAAAGAACCCAGATGCATACAGTTCACACAAGAAAGTAGTCTCTCAGGACCACCATTGCCAATACTTGAGCCTCCTGCTTGCCTGAATCCATTGGCCAGAAGCCCCAGCCCGCCACTCCCCAGTCAGGGTCTGACTGAAGAAAACCAACTACTTCATCCAAATGTGGGCAAAGAAGTACTGTGGCCATGTGACTCTCTTCAGCACTCCATCCCAGCTCCACTCAGCACCAAGAAGGGCAGCTTATCAGAATGGAGAACTACTGCCTTGGAACATGACCTTCAACAGCTGGAGTTTGGTAATTATTTATTTATTTATTTATTTATTTATTTATTTATTTTATTACATTTATATACCACCCCACAGCCGAAGCTCTCTGGGTGGTTTACAACAATTAAAAATGGAAAACATTAAAAGTATACAAAATTTAAAAACCATCAAAAACATAAAAAACAGTATAAAAACAACAGTATCCATTTAAAAACAACAATTCTGGGGTCCATTAAAAACAAACTTAATGTTGTTAAATGCTGTTAAAATGCCTTTGTGCATAAGTTATGGATTTGTGCATAAGTTTTCTTGTCCTTCTCTTTAAAATGTGCCTTTATTTGTCACCTTATTATCTTATCTGCTATCTACCGAGCCCTTTGTGTAGTTTCCCCTCCCATTAGAATTTTTGTAAAGTTACCTTTTAGGGATTCTTACTGATTGGTTGGAGGACCAAACATGGTACACAAAAGGGGGAAGATGGATATAATACTGATGTGTTTATGCCTGTATTGAGTGTAGCAGAATAGAAGGAAACATGGAAAGGACTGGATAAGGTGGCTTGGAAGGGAGACCCCCTGGGAACTGCATGTAGCCAACTTAAGTTTCATTCTGGAAGAAAGGTGGGATATAAATATAACTAACTACAAACAGCAAACACTGAAAAGGATCCCATAAAAAGAATTGAGTGTGCCAAGATGTTAAATGCAACTAAGGTTTCTGACAGTGTGAACTTTATGGTGTTGGATTCCAGTATCTGTCTTGAATCTAAGAAAAGACAGACTGATGGCCAAAGTAAGTGTTAAGGCTACAGACCCCCATCTAAGAATGCAAGTTACACCAAGAAGCTGTAAACCAGCAGGGTGAGCATGCAGTTTCAAGCAGAGAAACACCAGTCTTGGAACCAAACCCAGAGGGAAGTTGGAGGAGAGATGTGGCTAGTGAGGGAAAAGCTCAAGCACCCTCCTGCCACACCTCTCTGCCTCAAAACCTTCTCTCCACTTTGTCACACTTTTACAACTGTTCAGTTTAACTCATGTTCTGAGACGCGGGTTGCCATCAGAACATTGCTTTTGCCCAGAGTCAGAAATCTAGCAGGCTAGATACCCTTGGGAAATTTGGAGAAATGTCTTTCCTCTGAACATGAAAGAAGAGTCTCATATGGGTTCTACACCTACATAGAACATCATTTGGAACATTCTAGAGCTCAGCAGAGCTTTGGCAGGAGCCCACCCATTCTCCTCTGTGGGTGCTCCAGAGTGTGGCTCCTGCCTTTTTGCTCAGTTGCATTTTTTCCGCTGCAACAGTAGCAGCACTTGGAATGCTCTCTGTATCTCAAGGTTTTCCTCGACAGTTTTCTTAGTTGTCCCTTTTGAAGCTGCTGGGCAGAGTTTTTCTGTCCTCTCCTTTTTTCATGTCATTATACCACTAACCAGTGGTATGACGACATGCTTCTAACTTCTTCCAAAATGTCTTTCTCCTAAAGGTCCCAATGACTACTCTGAGAATTTTAACATCCATATCTATACCATTGGTAACACAACCAGTGGCTTCTATACCAGCCACTATCAATCCTCCCAAGACATTGGTCCCCACGGCTCCCCTGCATTCAGGACAACTTGTTAGGGCAGGACAATTACTGCTCCGACTTGTCCTCCCCTTCATCCATGGTGGCCTCCACTTCTCCAGATTCAACAGTTGGGGATCAGAACCCTCTTTCTCCCATGAACAATGTTCAGCCCTATCCTGAACAGGTGCTTTAGATGGAAAATCAAAAGTAAAGCTCCTATGCTCTCAGTTACAGACCTGGTATTTAAGAGGGTTCAGTCAGACATGGCTCCACCATTAACCATACTGCTGCTGCCCACCCTCTTGTATTTTATCAAACTCTTGAACTAGGCTCTCTGCTTTACCACTGAAATCCAATAAGAGGACTGTTCCTTCTTCTTCAAACACACAACTCACTACTCTGTGATCATTGAGAATTCCATGAATCATCCCTGCTCCTATGGCCAATGCCAGAGAACTGCAAAGAACCCTTCATAATCCACTTTAAGCAAAATGTCTAGTGCAGCATCTCAAACCTCCTTCCAACCTAGATGACCTGTGACAAGTGTTGTTAGCCTGCAAGGGAAAAATACCCCAACCAATTGAAATGCCAGCTTGGGGCTCAGTCCCCTCCAACAGGCTCCAACTCTTTCTACTGAATCCATCATGACCAATGTGTGGGTCCTTTCAATTATCTGTAACAGTACATGATCGAGTTCAAGATGATTTTTCCTACTGGAGCTTATCACACCACTTACCTGACCCTTGCACTCTTGGAAGGAATTGCTATGCTTTTGCACAAGGGAGCAATAGAAAGGATTGTTTTTTATAAAATGTGCGGCCATTGGGATGTGCCTATCTGAGAATTCAAGGGTCCCATCTGTACTCATATGTCAATGACTGGTTGATCATGGCCTCCTCACAGACGGCTGTCCTTTGATTTGTGTCTTTGACCCACAAGCTTCTTGACTCTCTCAGACTGTATGTGAACACAGAAATGTCTCTCTGAATTCAAGATGAACAATGTGATTCATCAGGGCCGTGTTGGATGTGGAGAAGAGTTGTGCATACTTACCTCGGAATCAAGCAGAAACACTAATCATGTGGGCACACCAAGTAAGCGACCTCCATATTATACAAGCTTTTACCATCCAACATTTGTTGGGATTGCTGGCCACTGCCACAGCCATTTTACATTTTTCTTACCTTTGGGTGTTGTGCCTACAGATTAGGATCACACGTGTATTCAATCTCCAGCAGATGTGAGGAGGACCCAGCTCTGACTAGCGCAGAATTCCTGTGCTGGTGGACCATACCAGAGCATCTTGTGATTGGCATTTTGCTAACTGTGCCCATCCAGGTTGCTTATCTGGAGCCTATCTGTAGACCTTCAGGCTTTGACAGCTTAGCCCTTTGGACCCTTAGCAATTATTCAACTTATGCATCCTGTGTAAGGTTGCTTTTCTTGTAGTACTCACATGGGCATGGCATGCTAGTGAGTTGTCCATTGTCTGTATTGATGCACCTTACCTCACCTTCTATCTGGACAAAGCAGTACTTAGATCAGGCATTCAGTTCCTGTCAAAGGTGGTGTTTGGATTTCATGTGAACCAAGACTTTGTTTTACCAGCCTTCTTTCTGTCCCCAACATTGGACTTGGAGTTGAGATTGCATACCTTGGATGTTTGTCAAGCACTTGCATTCTGTAAGTCCTGAATCAAGTGATTTAGGCAGCCACTGCACCTTTTTCTCTGCAGTGGTGGAAAGAGGAAAGATTTGCCAGTGTCGTCACAATGTCTAGCTTCCTGGGTGTTACAGATGATTGTTCTCAGGTACTGACAGGCAGGATTGGAGTTGACTGGACCAGTTAAGGCTCACCCAACCAGGACGATGGCTACATTGGTGGCGTTTGAACAGGGAATCTCCATTCGAGATCTCTGTCATGTAGCAACATGATCAAGACCAACTACCTTTATTTGACACTACTGTCTGGATATACGGTCCCGGGCAGACTGTTCCTTCGGACAGGCTGTCCTGTCATTGGTTCTTCATTTAGGACACCAACCGACTTCTAGGAAGGGAGCTTGTTAATCACCCATATGTATGATGCACAGAGACCACAGATAACTGTGGATCTTTGAGTGGTCACCTGTGCATTCACACAACCCATCCACCATCAATGCTTCAATGTCGATGTTCAAATGAGCATCGGTACATGTGCAGTAGGACAGTGGGGGAGGGTACCCACCAAAACTTTCTCAGTTATAGAACTTTCCTGAATCAAGGCTCTATGCAGGCACTGAGCCCATATGTGTGAATGCCCAGATGACTACCTGAAGAACCACATTTACAGGTAAGCATCTTGTCCTTCCCTCTCTAGGTAGGGAGCTCACTGCAGTCCACTCACAGTTCCACTGGGAGCAGATTTCACACATTGAGTTAGAGCTTCCTGCCTCAATTACATCAATGTTACAGATGCGACATCCAACCAGAGAGCCCTGGCTATGGGAGCGGTATATAAGTATAATAAATAAATAAATAAACTCTGGTTTAACTAACCTTCCTTTGAAAGAAACAAGCTCGGTTTGGCATCTGCAGAAATCGTGAGGTCTCTGTTTGTGTCTTTATTAAGAAAGCTGTCTGACTAGTATGTTTCTTTCCATACATTTTTAACTTTTTTAACCGCTTTGTTAAATAGAGTTTAATAAAGAAAAGGAAAAAATAAATAAAAACAAAACAGAGGAGGCAAAGCAGAGCATCAGTCTCCTTGAGCTCTGGGCCATCTGCCTAGCCGGTCACCAATTTGCCCTCCAAATGGAAGGCCAGGATATCATAGACAGGACAGACAGCACTGTAACCAAGGCATACATCAACTAGCAGAGAGGTACAAAATCCAGAGCCCTGCTGAGATAGGCCATGAAAATGTTCAAATGGAGTCAGAGTGGACATGAGTATATCAGAGCAGAACACCTAAAAGATATTTTAAATGTCCAAACTGACTGGCTCAGCAGAATTCTCTAGACCCAGGGGAATGGTCCCTATACCCAGAGGCTTTCAAGGAGCTGAGGATCCGGCTCAGCCTTTGCTTCTCCACAGAAAGCAATGCTACCAAGATTCACCACCTGGGACCAAGCAGAAGGCTCAGAGTTCACAGATGCTCTGACTGCCCAATCGCCATCATGCCTTCCCACCTCTCCCCGCATCCCAAACTTGATCTGAAAAATAAAAGACCAGTGGACAGAAATTCTCTTAATAGTACCAAACTGGCCTAGGCAGCTATGGTACACCAACCTGGTGAAATTCTCAATGGTGCAGAAGCGAGGGAAAGAAGCACCACCAAACCAAAGAAAAAAAGGGAGAGCAAAGTTCTAGTGCTATAAATCTGTAGTTTTATACTTAAATTAGTTCTTCAATGCATTTCAGACATTGTCCTTCATCAGGAGCTACATATGAAACAAATAAAACTGCCAATTAAAAACACATTAAATTGAAAATAAAACATAAAACAGTTCAGGATTAAATGTATAAAACAAGTATAACTGTCAGTTACATACATATTTTTTTTAAAAATAAAACCTTAGTTTTAGATTAAACAATGGACAACACCCATGTGAAATAGTGAATCAACTTTGTACAAAACTTTTGCTGACATCCCATGATTAGAAACAAAACTTTTATCCATTGGCCTGAAATCACAACTAATGAACTGACCTGAAAAGGAAATGGAGGAGGAGAAAAACACTAGACTGTAGTTTTGCAAATCCAAGTGAAATAGTCAAAACAATGATAAATTATAAAAGAAGCTCTTAGCCAAATATCTGTTGTTTCTCAAAAACTCTCTTCCTTCTGCTCTGCAGCTGAGGTCAGCTGGAAGCAATTTTAGTTAATCTTCAAAAGGTCCGCAACCTCAATTGCCTCATGGCTGGTTGATCCTGTCAACACTCAGTTGTGATTACACATCGTCATTTTTACCGTCATCTTGTGTTATTTCCACTGATTTTTGCCATGAGTTTTGGTGTTGTTTTTTTAAGAATTGACTTAGGGTGTTTGGAAACATAATTTGATCCAGATTTTATTTATTTATTTATTGCATTTTTATACCGCCCAATAGCCGAAGCTCCCTGGGTGGTTCACAAAAATTGCTGTAGCCCGACAGTTGACCAGGGCCAGTTACAAGGAGCACATGAGTTCTTTCTTTTAACAGCTTCACTGGCTTTGTCTGTTTACGGACACAATTCAAAATGCTGGTTATGAACTATACAACTTGAGACCAGGCTACCTGAAAGACCGATTCTCCCATGTGAGCTTGGCTATGCTTTAAGATCTCAGGGGGAGGTCCCTCGGCCCTATTGCAATTTGAGGCACATTTGGTGGGAACGCAAGAGAGGACCTTCTCAGTACCTGGTCGTGGGACTCCCTGCCAAGGGAGGCTAGGTTGGCTCCTTCCTAGTTGTCCTTCTGCCAGCAGGCCAAGATGTTTTTATCCCTGTAGGCCTTTGGTGTGAAAGCTGTTCTTTACTGAAAGGGGCTCTTTTGGGTTCAAGTAGATGTCAAAAAATGCAGCTCAAAGTGGCTAATGGTAATAAAACCAAGATTAAAACAGAAACATAATTAAAATGGCCATAAAGTCAAATAAATTAAAAGCACAATTAAAAATACAACAGTAAAAGAAAGACATATTTTTTTAAAAGAATTTTTATGCCAATATATTTGGCATAAAATAAATACTATATTGAGGATCATTTGGTGTTTTATCTTTGTCCACTTTTTTATTTTTCACACTTTCCTGCTTATTTAATTCATTTTGTGTATGTGGACATATGAATAGTGGCTGGTTGTGTGAGAGATTAATAATAATTTTAAAAATCCATTTTTATTTTTATTTTTAGCTAGAAGGTAAGTTTAGGGTGGATTTGAAATTAGAAGGGCTGGTTAAAGAGAGAGAGAGGTTAGGGAAGTAAATGGCGATGAAAAAATATACATGGTAGATGATTGAAAACTAAGTTTATTAATTTGGGGCTAACCTTAATGTAATTTTTTTAAAAAAGTGGGACAGAGCCACACAACTTGATCCCACTTGCCACTGGGGGAAGCCATACAGGGAATGCTGATGGCTGAGGTGAATGATCCTAATCTATTATACTGAGTATAGAACTAGGATGGTTTAAGTACAGATGATTTAAATACTCTTAACAGGTGTGGTCTTGTAAACGTGGTGGAACCTCCCAACATAAATGGAAGGAAATACAGGTTATTTAAGTATTGAACAGGCAAATAGCCTTGAATTCCATAGGTGGTGTCAGGAGGGCTGGTCCAGAGGAATTTCATCCTAGGGTGTTGAAGAAGCGAATGGATGGACTCTTGGAACCTCTACTATCTTTGAGCAATCCAGGAGAATGGGTGAAGTATTGGCAGAGCACAGGTGTTGACCTATGTTCAAAAAGGAAGGTCCTGAAAATTATAAACCTGTCAACCTGATATCAATACCTGGTAAGACTATAGAGCAGATTATAAAGCCAGGTTGGTCACCAGTACATTTAGGGATAAGCATATTACCCCAACATTAAAATCACTCCACTGGCTGACAATTAGTTTCCGGGCAAAGTACAAAGTGTTGGTCATTACCTTTAAAGCCCTAAATGGTTTGGGTCCAGGTTACCTGCGGGATCGCCTTCTCCCATACAGTCCGCCCCACACACTCAGGTCCTCTGGGGAGAATTTACTTCAGTCAGCCAAGACTACACTGACATCAATTTCCCAGAGGACCTTTTCTTCTATTGCCCCTGGATTATGGAACGGCCTGCCGAAGGAGATTCGTAATATTAATTCTCTCTGTGATTTTAAGGCAGCTTTGAAGACTAGGCTTTTCCGGAAGGCCTACCCAGATTGTGTTGATTCCTGTACTAATGTTGTTCCCCGCCTCGATCCAAAGGGAGAGGCGGGTAAGAAATAAATAAATATATTATTATTATTATTATTATTATTATTATTATTATTATTATTATTATTATTCCATATGTAGGTACCTTGACACTAATACTATCTGGAAACCAGCATAGAGTTGTCAAGAATGAGTTCTGCTAGACTAGTCATATTTCATATTTCAGTTGGGTAACTTCCTTAGTAGATCACAGAAATGGTGTGGACACAATATATCTTGACTTTAGGTGGGCATTTGACAAAGTGCCCCATGATATTCCAATCAGCAAGCCAGTTAAGTGTGGGCTGGATGGCATTACTACTAGGTGGATCCACAGCTGGCAGAGAACTGTCCTCAAAGAGTACTCATCAACTATTCCCCATCAAACTGGAGGGAGGTATTGAGTGGGGGGTACCACAAGGCTCAGTCCTGGGCCCTGTACTCTTCAATATTGTTATTAATGAGTTTGAAGGAAGAGGTGGGAGGAATGCTTAGCAAATTTACAAATCACACAGAATTGGGTGGGATAGCTAATACCTTAGAAAACAGAAACAAAATTTAAAATGAACTTGATAGGTTGGAAAACTGGCAGAAATTAATGATATGAAAAAACAGCATTAAATTTAACAGAAACAAGTGCAAAGTTCTTCATTAAAACAAATACACAGGTATAAGTTAGGGGATAACTATCTTATACCTGTACATATGAAGAGGATCTTGGAGTTGAAGCTGATCACAACCTGAATATGAGTTAACAGTGTGATGTGACTGCAAAAAAAAAAAAAGGGAAAATGCAATTTTTTGCAACCACAAATAGGTTGCATTAATAGGAGTATAGTTTCAAAATGACAGGAAGTAATAGTTCCATTGAGCAGGTTCAGAGAAGAGCAACAAGGATGATCAGGGGACTAGAAATTAAGTCCTCTGAGGAAAGATTGAAGGAAAGACAGGTTGCTTACCTGTAACTGTAGTTCTTCGAGTGGTCATCTGTGCAGTCACACATATGGGCCTAATCCCCTCAGTTCTCTTTAACCGCCTGTGGGTCAACAGCATTTGGAGACTTCTCGTGGTATAGTGCCTTCTCTGTTATACCATAGCTGAAAAATCTATCAATTTTTCCTTCTTTTTCTTACTTCTCCAGTTTTCTAGTCTTTCCTATCTTAATTTGTTTGTTCGTCTGTGTCTTGAGTGCCTATGGCACATCAAGGCCTTTTCAAAAAGTGTTCCAGTTGTGGACAGAAAATATCACAAACAGATGGTTGCTCTGCTTGGGGGAGACTCATGTTGTGGAGTCGTGTGCCTTTTGCTTGAAATTTTCAAGGCAGGCATGAAAAAAACACGCAGATCGCCTTCGGGCTATTCTCTGGGAAAAGGCATTGGAGGCAGTAGACAAGCCGAGAGCAGCTCGCGCTTCTACATCTCCACGCAAGATGGAGTCTCTGCCCCAACATCCTCTGACAAGGAGTGAAGCCTTAGCGGTTCCCCCCTCCTCCTCTCAGTCCGCAACAAAGGCGGCAAAGAAGATCTCTAAGAGAGCAAGAGAGCACTCTGAGGCCGAAAACCCTCAGAGAAAAAAGAGCAAAATCAAGAGCAAAAATGGAAAGAAAAAACCATCGAAATCGATCTCGCCGGTACTGAGGAGCCCGGTACTGAGTACTTCGATACCGAGCCGCAAGACGGGGCATAGAAGCCCGATATTGAGTCTCTCACTACAGAGACCTCCCTCGCATGCGATAAGCCCGATACCGAGGCTTTCGCTACCGACACCTTTTTCGATACCGAGACAGGCGACTCCACCTTTGCCGCTGGTACTGAACCCCCCGCCGCATGAAGAGCTGGTTGCTAACTCGCCAGTCCCATCGCCGCTACATATTGTTACGGTTCCGACTGATGAGCTAGTGTGAGGCCATCGATTTCGGAAGGTGAAATCAGGGGTTCCTCGCTGGATAATACCATGTCGGATCGGAGACATTTTTCCCCTCGGTACCGAGAAGACATCAATACCGACGGACGTCGGTACCGACAGCAACCACAGGTCGATACCGAAGGCTATTGATACCGACAAACATCTCCTTATGGATATGGCCGTGATCGTTCACCGGCTTCAATTCATTCCACTCGGCAATATGCCGCTTACAGCGAAAGACCCAGGTCCCCATCGAGGGGTTGGGACTACTATGCCGATTGGCAACCTCCACATTTCCCTCCATATTACTATGACGACTGGAGGCACAGAGGGCATCAAGAATATTACTACCCTCAAGAACACCCGTATAAACAATACCCGCATTTCCGTCAGCCACCCTCCCAGACGGTCTCCCATCCACCGCCCCAGGAGGATGCTACAGTCATGCCGCCTCCACCTCAACCAGCGGTACTGAGGCGCTCGTCGCAACCGACGTGAGCTACGGTACCGACCACCGACAACCACGACTCAAGCGTTACAACCAACCTCAGACATGAGTGTAGGCACTTTGGACGCCCTATCGGAGGAGGACTACCAGTCTGACTCCTCCCAAGAGGCATCACCAGCACCCTCCATTCCCTCCCCAGATGTAGTCTCCCCTTCGGAGGATTTATCACACTTTGCCGATCAAGTGCAAAGGATGGCAAGATCATTGGGGATTGAAATGTCTCAACCCATAGAAAAAATGAACGACCCAGTTTATGACGACGCATATTGTGAGTCATCAACTCCAGCAGCCATTCCGTACTTGGCTGTGCTATTACACACAGCACAACAGTCGTGGAAGCTGCCCTCCTCTATGCCACCAACGTCCAGGAGGTTAGATAATACATATAAGATACAGGAGAAAACTGCTCTTTTTCTTTTTACTCATCCCAAGCCCAGTTCCATAATTGTAGAGGCATCTCAGGGACGCACTCATAAAAGACACAATGCGCCAGTAGATAAAGAAGGTCGTCGGCTGGACGGCATAGGGCGAAGAATCTACTCGTCAACAGCACTGTCATTGTGCGTGCATAATTACCAAGCCACCATGGCTAAATATCAACTCTTCTTGTGGGAGAAGATGGCATCCCTATCTGGATATTTGCCAGATGACCAAAGGGAACTGGCGAACGTATTCTATACTGACGCCATGATACTCTCTAGGCAACAGCTTAATACAGCTTGTCAGGCAACTGACTGCGCCTCAAAAGCCATGGTAGGGTCTATTGCCCTACGAAGACATGCATGGTTGAGGTCTGCAGGACTATCCCGAGAGGCACGCACCCGAATCGAGGACCTGCCTTTTGATGGAGACGGTCTATTCCATTCTTCCACTGATGAATCGATGGAAAACATCCAAAAGGCCAAGAATACGGCCAAGAAGATGGGAATTGGGCAGCAACAACAGATCCAAAGATCATTCCGCCCGAAACGCTGGCCTAGGGCTCAACAACAGTTTCAGCCCAGACAGCAACAGCAGTTTCAAGATCGACCCCCTCTGTATCAACCCCAAGGTCAATACAAGAGGCAACAATTTTCAGGACGCTTCAAACAGAGCAGAAGCAAACCAGATCAGGGTCAAAGACGGCGTCTTTGACTGCCCCATAATTATAATTTCTGCACCAAAATTTGGTGACATCCTTGCCCCCTTTTATAATAGTTGGACCACCATTACCACTGACAGGTGGGTCCTCAACATCATTTCTCAGGGCTACAAAATTGAGTTTACCACCCTCCCTCCCCTAGGAACCGCAAGGTTCTCTCCACCTACAGACGCTCTATTGCAAGAGACTAAGTCTCTTTTGGAGAAGGGCGCCATAGAGCGATTACCAACTCATGCCCTAAGGTGCGGGTTCTACTCCCGCTACTTTACGGTTCCCAAACGGGATGGGGGGCTAAGACCTATTTTGGACCTCAGAGACCTAAATAAGTTCATCAACCCTAAAAAATTCTGGATGAACTCCCTAGCAAGCATCCTACCTTTCCTCTCCCAAGGGGACTGGTTTACTTCTATTGACCTTAAAGATGCTTACTTTCATGTCTCAATTTACCCCGACCATCGTCAATTCCTCCGGTTCATAGTAGGGGAAGACATTTTCCAATTTAAAGTGCTTCCTTTTGGTCTTTCTACTGCGCCCCGAGTCTTCACAAAGTGTATGGCACCAGTTTGCGCCTTTCTGAGAACTCGAGGGGTAGAGATTTACCCCTACTTGGACGATTGGTTGATAGTGGCTAGTACGGAGCAGGAAGCCACCCGTAACACCCACCTCACCATCAACCTCCTCAACTAATTAGGCCTTTGCATCAACAAAGAAAAATCAAATTTTCAACCAGCTCAAAAAATTAAATTCCTTGGAGCAATTCTAGACTCCACGCATCTCCGCAGAGAATATCTGCTTGGGTTGTTCAGACTATCAAATTAGCCTGGCCTCCCGTTGGAGGGGAAAGTGCGCTCTCACTCCACCAGAAGAGTGGCCACTTCTACGGCTTTTGAAAAGGGGATCACCTTACCAGACCTCTGCAAAGCGGCTACCTGGCCGACACCTCTTACTTTTGCCAGTCACTACCGCCTAGACATCAGGGCGCGCAGAGACTGTGCCTTTGGGCGTGCCGTCTTATCGGCAATCCTATGACTACTCATATACCAACTGACACCACCCACCTCTGGTAAGTGAGCTTGTTAATCGCCCATATGTGTGATGCACAGAGACCACGAAGAAGAAAGACAGGTTGCTTACTTGTAACTGTAGTTCTTCGAGTGGTCATCTGTGCAGTCACACAACCCTCCCACCGTCCCCACTATGGTGTCATTATTTTTGATCACCTGGTGGTTCTCCTCAGTGAGGCTGTCTAGGCGGTTTCAGGAACTGAAGGGATTAGGCGGGAACCCCTGAGCATGCTCAGTGGACGGTGGGGGAGGAACTAGGTATGATTAGCTTTATGAAGAGAAGTCTGAGGGGGGATATGATAGCACTTTTCAAGTACCTGAAGGGTTGTCATGCAGAAGAGGGCCCCAACCAAAGGCTGAATTCAGTTGAATATCAGGAGAAACTTCCTAATGGTCAGAGCAGTCAGACAATGGAACCAACTGCCTCAGGAGGTGGAGGGCTCTCCATTGCTGGAGGTATTCAAGCAAAGGTTAGACAGCCATCTGTCAAGGATACTTTAAATTGGATTCTTGCGGGGGGCGGAGCTTGGCAGCCATGGAGTCGGTGAGGTTTTTCTGATTCTCTAACCGGCCTTGCTGGGAAAAGCAATTATCTCCTTTTTAATGGGCATAAATCTCTAAGCAAACGATGGAAAAGAACTATGAATGTTAACTGTTTAACTTGTTGCCGTTGGAATAAGCTGGAAGAGATAAGGTGAGATTTTTTGGAATGTTTTATACGCGTCTGTGGAAAGCGAAACTGATTGTAGCACTCGGCTGGTGATGGCGTAGTTAAGCAGTGAAGGTTTTGTTTTTGTTAGACGCGGACCTGATTTATAGTGAATCTCACCTCTTATCTTCTGTTACAAAGTGGAGAAGACTGAAATACTGGCTCCATAAAGAGGAATGCAGTTTGTTGTAGTTATCGTCGGCTGGTGAGCGAAGGAGGGGTGATCGGTACTGGAGTGATAGCAGCGTTCAGTGAGGAGGTGAAGTGTTTATGGCACTTGTGGATTGTTTATGGCTTGTTTTGGTCCCCTCTAGTGAATGCTGTTTTGATATCTGATGTAATTTCCCCCCCCCCGAGAAGAAAGAGTGATTAATACACAGAAGACAAGCTAATAAATAAACTGTTAAGAAAGGGAGCCGGAGTTAAAGATATACGCCCTATGTCGCACATCAAAAGGAGGATTAAAAAAGAGTTGCAGAAGTTAAGTGTTCAGAAAAAACGCCCAAGTAATCATAATCTCGCCCACCTGGAAGGTTCAGTTGCAGAAGGAGAACAGGAAGAGACAGTCACAGCTCTTTTAGTCACAGACCCAACTAGTGAAGAAAACATGGCTGAAGGAGGAAAAACATCTGGCAGTCAGCCACCCTCAATAGCAGAAATCAGAGCTGCTATTGCAGAAAATAACACAATCATTTTTAAAGAAATAGATCAGCAGATGGAGGCTTTTAAGCAACAGATGCATGTGCTGGCAGATAAGATGTCGCAGAACTCTAAGGCCATTGATGATCTTGAGGCAAGAGCGGATTTGAACCAAAAGAAGCAAGAGGCTTTTGAAAAATCAACAAGTGTCCAGTTTAAATATTATGAATTAAGGCTGATAGCTGTGGAGGATCAATCTCGTCGGTCATCAATTCGAATAAAACATTTAATGCAAACACAAGGAGAGGACTTGAGAGAAATAATCTTGAATTGGTTTAAAGAGTTGATGCCTGATTTGCAAATTGATGAATCTGATTTTGATCGAATCCACAGAGTGGGGGGGGGCAAAATTTTAAAGGGATTAGAGACATTTTGGTGAAATTTGGTAATTATTATAAAAAAGAGCAAGTCATGAAGAAATTGAGATCTATGGCCCAGCTGCAGTATAAAGGCAAATCAGTGAAAATTTATAATGATCTCTCTCAGCATACATTGAATTGGAGACACAGTATCAAGCCAATAACTGAAATACTAGTGAAGAAAAAAATCACATATTCGTGGGGTTATCCTGTTTTTCTAAGATTTACATATGGAGGGGGGAATACAGAGTAACCTCACTGGATCAGGGTAAAGAGTTGTTGAAGAGCTTGGGTCTGTTTGGGGAAGCAGGTGTGACTGGAACAGGTGGGGGGGATGAGGCTGGGACATCTGGGGTGTAACAGAATTGTTAATTGTATTATAATTGCAGATAGAATGTTAAACATAGAAACCTTTCCGGCCAGGCGCAGCACTGCCTCCCCCCCCCTCTAAAATAGATGGCTGGAGTACTAGACTCACGGGGATGTGGGCGGGGGGAAGGGAGGGGGGAAGGGAGGAGGGCAGGGGTTAGAATAAGGGGATTGGGGGTTGTAGTATGGAGGTTGTGTTTTTATGTGTGTAAATTTGAGTTTCAGAGCACAAGGGATCGAAAGAGACTCCAAAAGGGTGAATATGGATAAAAAGATAAAAGTATCAACACTCAATGTTAAAGGTCTGGGGGCAGTCGTGAAAAGGAGGAGAATAGAACAAATGTTTAATAAAGAAGGATCTGATATCATAATGTTGCAAGAAACACATCAAGGCTTCGAGAATGTGAATATGATAAAATTAAAATGGCTAGCTTATTATGAAAAGTCGTTAGGGACTTCAAAAAAAAATGGAGTGGCCACTTTGAATTTGAAAAAAAGTGGATTCATATTAGAAGATATAAAAAAGGATGATAGTGGTAGATATCTTATGATAAAAGGTAAAATTGAAGGAAAGGTATATACGTTAATTAATGTGTATGCCCCAAATGAGAGACAGAGAGAGTTTTTTATAAAAATATTTAAAGAAATAGAAGAATTCAAGGAGGGGTATGTTATTTTAGCTGGGGATTTTAATATGGTTATGGATAATAGATGGGACAGGTCGAACCCCACTAAGGTTGAAAAGAGGAATAATATAACTATCTTGAATAAATTAGTAAAAGAAAACGATTATTTAGATTCTTGGCGTTTACTCAACGGGGTTAAGCCTGGGTTTTCATATTTTCCCCCAGTTCATCATACATACTCCAGGATAGATTATATTTTTGTCTCAAAAGATTTTGGAAATGGGGGTAATAAAGGTAACTGATCACGCTTTGTTAAGTCTAGAATTTGCAGTTAAGAAGAACTATAAAGAGGCGTATAGATGGAAATTGAATACAAAAATATTGAAATATAATAAAGTGGTAGAAAAAATTCAGAAGGAATTGTTGGAGTCATGGGAAATTAATGAAAAGGGAGGAACAGTTGGGTCAGTCGTTTGGGACACCATGAAGGCTGTAGTAAGAGGAATTTGTATTAGAGAAATGTGCAGTTTAAAAAGACAACATCATGCTGAGCAGGAAAAGCTAGAGACAGAAATTAGAAGTTTGGAGGAAGAATATTGGCAAGGTAAAAATAAATATAAATTAGTAGAAATACAAGCTAAGAAGAAACAATTAGAAAATTTAAATTTAGAGGAGGTTCAAAAAATTTAATATATATGAAAAGGGAATATTTCAAAAATAGCAATAGGAATTCTAGATTGCTTGCCAGACTCACACAAAAAGAAAAAGGGAGAAATGGGATAGAAGCATTGAAGGATAATCGAGGGAATTATTGTCATACAATGAAAGATAAAATAAAAAATTTTCAGAAATTTTATCAGGAATTATATAAGGGTAAAGAAATTCAACAAGAGAAGGTGGAGGAATATATTGGAAGGTTTATAAGGAAGAGAATAAAAACAGTACATAAAGAGCAAATGGAGAAGGTAATAACTCAAAGAGAAGTTGAAGACGTAATTGATAATTTGAAAGTTGGTAAATCACCGGGAGCAGATGGTTTGGGATCAGAATATTATAAATACAAAATACAGCTGTAGTGGTGGTAAACGATGGACTCACTGAAAAGATACGACTAGCCAGAGGTACAAGACAAGGATGTCCGCTCTCGCCGGTCCTGTTTGTAATGGTTATGGAAGTATTGGCGAATGCATTAAGGGATGATGAAGAGATAGAAGGAATTGGAAAGGTAAGGGAAATAAAGTTGAATATGTTTGCGGATGACACCTTATTGACTATTAAGAACCCAATAAGAAAAATAGAAAAAATTAAATATCAATTGAGGGAATTTGAAGAAGTTACAGGGTTAAGAATAAATTGGTCTAAATCAGAGATGATGTTGTTTAACTATACTGAGAAAGAAGAAAAGGAATGGGAACATAAAGGAATAGAAATGAGAGTTAAGGAGGAGATTAAATATTTGGGAATTAAACTTACAAAAAACCTAGAGAATTTAGAAAAGGAGAATTTAATGAGGTTAAAGAAAGAGGTATTAGAAAAATAGGAAAAATATAAAAGATTAAATTTATCTTGGTTTGGAAGAATAGCATTAATAAAAATGAAGATTTTAGCTAAAATTAATTTTGTGTTTAGGATGTTACCAATAAAAATCTCAGAAACTGAGATAAAAAGTTGGCAAAATATTATTAATAAATATTGTAATGGAGAAAAGAGAGCGAGGGTAAATAAGAATAATTGGTATCTAAGCCAAAAAAAGGGTGGATTGGGTCTCCCAAATATAAAATTATACTATGTAGCAAATAGATTAAGACACATTGTAGAAGCAATTATAGGAGTAGGAGATTTATATTGGATGGAGGAAAAACTGAGTTTGGAAAACGTCTTTTTTAAGGAAGGAGGGAGAAAGTGGGTTGGAAGTATAGATAATCCACTCCTGAGGACTCATTGGGAAATTTGGAGTAAATTTAAAGGGAAGCTGCTTCCGAGCAACTCTCCCTTAGCACTGGTAATAATGTTAAAAGAATTTCCCAGAGGATCTGAAGGGTAGATTATGTAAAATATTAAAAGAGAAAAATAAAATGAAATTAAAGGATTGGTTAAGAGACATAAAAACAAGAGAAGATATGGAAAATTTGTTAAAGGAGAAAAAATTATCTTGGTTAGAGTATGGGCAATTAGAACAATGGAATAAAAAGTGGATTAAAGACAATAGAGTTTGCAGAGGGATGACGAAGTTTGAGGAGTTAATAGTAAATAAGGAAAAAGGTAAAGGCGGTAGTATAGTTTTAAAAGGGTTAATGAGCGAAATATATAAAATATTGTTAGAAAAGGAGTTAAGGGATAGCTCAGGGAAAATGGTATGGGAGACAGATTTGAAGGTACAAATAGGGCGACAGAGATGGGAGGGACTATGGAAACAAAGAGTGTTGAGAAGTTTGTCAGTGAGAATAAAGGAGAATTATTTTAAAATTTTGTGGAGGTGGTACCTAACCCCGATAAGATTGAATAAGATAAATGATCAGCATTCAGCAAATTGTTGGAGAGGATGTGGGGAAAAGGAACATATTTACATATGTGGTGGGAATGCAAATATGTACAAAGATTATGGAAGATGGTGTTTTTAGAAATCGAAGAAATAGTGGGAATGAAAATAGAACAAACACCAAAGATTGCATTACTGTCACTATTTGAAGATTTAAAATGTGGAAAAGAAACTAAAGAGTTGATATCGAGTTTGCTGACTGCAGCACGATTGATGGTAGCTAGGAACTGGAAGATTCGAGGGGAATATTTTATTGAAGAATGGTATATAGCTATTAATGATAAACTGACTTGTAATATTAAGTGGAGAAAAGGCGTAACTAAAATAAATGAGTTTGAAGGAATCTGGAAACAGTTCCTAATATTTGTGTTTACTAAGGGAAGTGGGAAACCGCCAGTAGAAGAAACGATCAGATTTTGGAATCAGGAATAGATCCCAAGGTGGGGGGTGCACGTTTATGTTAAGAATGATGATGTTGTAGTAGGATAATGTATAGGTAATAACTATTCAACATATATGTACTCAACGTTTATTTAATATGTATGTAGCAGATGTTTGATGTTTCTTTTATTTTTTATTATTGTAATGTTGTATGTTTAATTAATGTAGAAAATAAAAAATATTAACAAAAAAATAAATAAATTACCGATTCAATAAATAAATAAATAAATTGGATTCTTGCACCAAACAGGGAGTTAGACACAATGGCCTAAATGGCCCCTTCCAATTCTTTGATCCAGAGTGGGAATACACTGTCTTTGACTGTCTCCATTTTCATCTGTTCTCTTTCTCACAGAGCTGGTTCTGAATAGTCTCTCTCAGCCCTTCTCTCTGGAGGAGCAGGAACAAATGCTTTCATGCCTCAGCTTGGATAGTTTCCTCCCATCAGATGTTGACGAGAAGGCGAGTACATGAGTACAGGCAGTTGCTACTTTGGGGTGGAAGAGAGCCCAGGGTTGGACATTCCCAGAAACATTGTACCAAATTCTTGTTTGGCCAAGAGATCCCAGAAACATCTCCTGGCTCTGAGCTGTGACAGCATTTTAGTACATGAAGTATGCTGGTGCTTTTTGATTATGCTTTGGGCTTGTTTATACAAGCTAGATTCAGAGTTGGCAATTGCTTACATCAAGGGTGGAAAACTTGTTGCTCTCCAGATGTTGTTGGCCCCCCACACCCATTGATCCAGCTAGTCTGACCAGTGATCAGAGATGATGGAATTGTAGTACAGCAACATACGGAAGGCCATAGTTTCCCCATCCCTGGCTTACATGACCACTTATCCTGGGATAGAATGGTGGGGGTCTTCTCTGGGATTGTTCATTCTCTTTCACCTCTTGACCTTTTGAGCAGATTTGGGATTGATGCAAATTGAGGAACTTTTACTTTGTAACCTTGCAAACAAACACACCTGCTCCCTCACAATGTCCCACTTCATGTGTACATACTAGGCTTTCAGAGTTCTATATGCCTTGATCATGTAAATACCACAAATGGTGAAAGTATTTCCCTTCTGAATATATCAGTTTTGAGAAAAGAATTACTTGCACAAATTCTTCCTTTCCCTTAAAGACATACAGAATATCCTTCTACCCCTAACCCTCATAAAAACAGATCAATCCACACATGCCCAAAACTCCTGCTTCTCTTCTGCCTAGCTTTTCTTACTTGTGTCACTTAGCAGGGATAACACCAGAGCAGCAGGTTTAGTCTCCAAAGTACATTTTTCACTTGGCATGCTAAACGGAAAGGATGAATAAATTCTGAAGGTCATAAGATCACATTTAACTTTTCCTCTACATGCTGGGTGCTAAATGCCTTATCCAGGTTTCCAATTCCTAGCATGTGTCGGGGTGGATCCTACCTGAAGCAAAGACATGGCCCCTCTGAATTAATTGGAGGATTCATAGTTTAATATTTGACAGCCACGTTGTGTGCCAGCAGGGAAAATATAATTGCTCTTGATTTCTGGTTCTTCAGGGATCGTTGAAAACATCTCACAGCCTGAAGGACACCATGAGTTCTGGAGTGCATTCATGGAGCAGCCAAACAGATGGGCAGAGCAACAGCTGGAACAGCTGGCTACATCGCAGCAGACAAACAGATATGCCTACCTACTTTGATGGTAGGACTTGTTCGCTGTATATAGGATTGTAAGATAGCAATATACAAATGATCTCTTTTGAAACCATATGCTAATCTGTTTCACTTTGTAGTGTGCTTTGTTGCTACATTATTAATTGCTAATTGGATTATTTAATCATTATTAATCATTAGAGTAATGGGTAATAAAATTGGAAGTGAAATTCATTCTGCATGAATTACCAGGATATTGAAATCTACTAGTTGACATTTTCATGTTTCTGAAAGGGGCTTGGATGACATCTACATGGTAAATTTAAACAACAAAGAGACTGAGTTTGGATGTCATGATAATCCATGATGGGTTAAATAAGCCATGATGGCTTATTTAACCCATCATGGGTTATCATGCCATCTGGCAGGATTTGTTTTAACCCGTAATGGCTTATTTGGCCAAAATAAATCACTGTGATAACCCACGCTCTGCAGTGTGGGTTGTTTAAGACATTATGGGTTATCGCATCATCGGGCAGTTACCATGGATTGTTTCACTTTCCTACAGAGTCACAGGGCAAGAGTGGCAGAACCCCCTGCCACTCGTGCCCAGCAGGTTCTCATGCCCCACTCACCTTGGGACGTCATTTTACCTTTCTCTTTAAAGGATCCAAACCATGAACACAGACAGTATACGGATGCCCACTCTGTAGATTATTTTTCCTTTCTGTTCCAACCTCTGGGCATCACCCTTTTACTCTCCGCCTGGTTCTGTGATTATATGACCCCCTTTTTGACACCCCCTTTCCTTCTTTGCCCCACATCTGAAGAAATGGGGTGCTTTCCCAGATCACCAAAGGGATCTCTCTCTCTGCCTTGCTTTTGAGAGCAGTGGGGAGACCGATCACGAGGGGGAATGGAAATTTCTAGCTCTTTAGAGGTGAGCCATTGCCACCACTTGGGTGGGAGGACTGCAGCAGGGCAGGGGGCAGGGGAATGAATCAAATTGCTCACAGTAGCTTATTAACCCATTTGTGTGGCAGGGGATTGTGGGCTATTTCAAAAATAAACTACTGTGCATTGCTTATTAACCCATCATGTGCTATCGTGATGTCCAAATTTCACCAGTCTTCTGTCATTTAAAAAACAGATTTATTGTGCTACGAGCATCTGTGGAGTAGGGCCTGTTTTGTCAGATGCATGAATTGTCCTTAGCATGCATATATACAATAAACACACACACACACGTTTATAATTTAAAAATGTAAATAGTGAGGCCAAAATACCATGAAAAGCAAAAGGCAAAAAAAATGCATTTCATGGCTTTTGTGCTTTATTGTTTGCAATTTATGTATTTTATTGCATATTGTTGTTCCCATTTTGATCAAAATGGAGAGGCGGGTAAGAAATAAATTTTATATATATATATATATATATATATATATATATATAAAATAAATCTGCGAACTGAGGATACACTTCTTGTATCTGATGAAGGGAGCTCTAGTCCATGATCGCGCGTGCCACAATAAATCTGTTTGGCTTTAAGATGTCTCTTGCTTTGTTTTGCTTTTTGCTCAAATAAGCTAACATGTCTTTCCCTCTAGAATCATCCTAAATAGATTTCAAATTGATATAGTTCTCTCTCTCTTTCTCAGCAATCTTTGGAACGCTAGTTTTTGTGAGGGTGGTGAGAATTCTTGTGTATGCATCTATAACCCCTTCACTGAACTAGACAGTTCTTGAGTCTTTGTGGGGAAGCAATGACAGTTCAGTTGATCTCATTTTAAGCTTTAATATTCTTCTTTGTTTCCTTACAAGAATGTCGCCACTCTCCAGGCTACATTTGGCATGCTGCTGCATCCTCACCACAGCCTCTCTTTGCCAGGTCCTATGATGTGTTAAACCCAGGTTGGGCTGCCCTCACCTCCACCACCATCCCAGCCTGCTCTTCCTTCTGACTTGCTATTTCCACCTCCATGCTTCCACTATGTCCTTACAGACTAACTGCTGCTAACCCACTTTATTTTATTTAACTGCTGCTAACCCACTTTATCTGCAATGCCTTTCTTGAACCATATTAGCCTCCCCTTTTAAGGTGCTTTCTACTTTTGGGTCAGCTGTAACCCTCTCTTGCTTCTGTTGTTTTGTCATTAAGCCCCATCACTGTCCCTCCAGCTTTAAACTGTGCCTTATTGAAACTGTAGGCCACCTCGGGAAGGAAATCGGTTGAGCTCATGGCACATCATAAAAGAGCAGCAGCTTGAAACCACTTGGTACTGCTCCATCTCCTCCTCTCTACTGACATAGATCATTAGCAGTTCTATAGAACATTTCTTCTTACTAGGAAAGCATCTGGGCTTCAGAAATATCCGCCATCAAAGGATGATCTGAAGCAAAAGCCCTCCCTCTGGTCCCAGGGTATGGCAATTCTCACAACAATTTCCATTTTTCAGGGGTGAAAATTGAGATCCACTTACTTAGCGGGGAGAGTCTCTACATCCGGGAATTCTGTGGGGCCAAGGTGGGAGATGTTGCAACTGGAATCAGCAGCCAGGTGGGTGCTGCACTGGTGATGTCTACGTGTGTGTGTGTGTGTGTGTTGGGGCTACATGAAATGATTTTTAAAATATGTACTTATTTTTATTGTATCAATTTTGTATGTTTTTGTCTTGTACACCACCTTTAGAGGGTTCCATCCTTAAAGGCAACCTAACTATTATTCTAAATAGATGACATCTATTCCTTTATAGCCTCTTTGCTGCTGCTATTTCCTTAAGGCTTATTATTATTATTATTATTAATAATAATAATAATAATAATAATAATAATAATAATAATAATAATAATTTATTACATTTATATACCACTCCATAGCTGAAGCTGTCTGGGCAGTTTATAAAGATTTAAACACGGAACATTAAAAATTAATATACAAAATTTTAAACCATAAAAAGCATAAAAATAGATTACATACAATATCCATCTATTCTGGGTCAGTTAAAAACTCAACATATGTTGTTAAATGCCTGGGAGATGATAAAAGTCTTGACCTGGTACTGAAAAGGTAACAATTTATTTATTTATTTATTTAATAACATTTATATACCGCCCCACAGCCGAAGCTCTCTGGGCGGTTTACAACAATTAAAAATAGTTAACATTAAAAGTATACAAAAATTTAAAAATATAAAAACAGTATAAAAACAACAGTATCCATTTAAAAACAACAATTCTGGGGTCCATTAAAAACAAACTTAACATTGTTAAATGCTGTTAAAATGCCTGGGAGAAGAGAAAAGTCTTGACCTGGCGCTGAAAAGATAACGTTGGCGCCAGGCGAGCCTCATCGGGAAGATCATTCCACAGTCGGGGGGCAACCACTGAGAAGGCCCTTGTTGCCATCCTCCGAGCTTCCCTTGGAGTAGGCACTCGGAGGAGGACCTTAGATGTTGAGCGCAGTGTACGGGTAGGTTCATGTCGGGAGAGGCGTTCCATCAGGTATTGTGGTCCCAAGCCATGTTGGCCCAAGGCGGGCATCATCAGGGAGATTGTTTGATGTCACATCATTTCTTGTTCCTCTGTCACCCATCTGACACCCATCCTCTGTCACCCATCTGTCACCCATCTGACCTAAGCAGAGTCAGATTCCTTCACCTCCTTTTGTGCTTTGCTTTCACAGATACCGGCCTCTGCTTTCAGCTTCTTCACCAAGGAAGGCCAGTCTGTTTGCTGTGAGATGGAAGTCCCTGATCCAGGCATTGAACTGCAGTGCATTCTTGCCCCCGATTGCAGCTGTGGCTGGAGATGGAGGGTCAAACATGGTCGGCTAGAGAAGAGGCCATAAAGGATGGTGCTTCTTTGCAACCATGCTTTATGATACTTTCCCTCTAAAAGTCAGAAGTGATATCTGCAGATCAGCACTAAATATTGTTGGTGGCAATTAACTCCTGAGCAAGAATTATATATTCACTTTCTCTCTCCCCTTTATGTAGAATCCAGTGAAGGTTGTATGTAAGACTTCTGTGCTCCGGAAGTCAGAAATTGAACGACTATGTCTGCATTTATGAAACTGACTCAAAAAACTAGGAGGAATTGTGTTCCAAGCAGAAGTTCAGTTTCTTAACCCTACCTACCACCTCCATATCCCAAGGTAAACCAGCATATCTTCTGGAAATCTGGCGTGCCCTTAACTGAGCTCAATAACCCAGATTCAAAAGCCTCAGGTATGGAGCATATGCAGTTACGTTAGCCTGGTCACTGTCTCCACAGGCTTGTTGTGTTGTTAAAACAGTGTCCCAAGGAAAGGATGGGATCCAAATGTAGTAAGCAATAACAAATTTTACATTACATTCTTCAGCAGAACTGAAGAATATAGCAAGTCTTCCTCAGCAGAACGGGTTGCATTCTGTAGAACCCCAAAATATATGCCAGAAGATAACTGCAAATAACTTGCATCATACACATCGAATCTCAATTCCCCCTAACTGTATAATTGACTGACAGAGTTAAAACAACACATATATGAGGCCTGTGGAATTTTTGTCCTACCATGCTGAATGCACCCCATCTTCATCAGCTCACTATGGCTTTTAAAAGGTATAAGATTATTAAAACTTCACATAGACTTTTCAAGTGCAGCCCATTAAGTTTTTCTGCTTTGATTGTGCAATTTCCCCACCTTTTTGCCCTAAGTCAGAGAAAACCACATGTATTTGATGCATTTTACTCTGAAGTTAGTGCCATTGATTCACATGTTGTAACAACCCATGGTTAACAAACTATGGGTTTTTAAGAAGATGAGCAGGTGTGAGCTGGCACGGATTCAGAACTCTTGAGTTGTTCATCCCCAAACAACCCAGAGTTCTGAGTTTGGATGTCACAATAAAAAACCCAGGGATGGAGTGTCTGTTGGGTTGTTTATCACAGTGGAAGCAGGCAAGAATCAGTATGCTCGCTCGCTCGTTTCTTCTTGTCATATTGTCCGGGTCGTATTGTGTGTTGGAATTTACTCCCAAGTAAATGGACAGAGGATTGCAGCCTAATCTCCATGCCAGGAGAGTTTGATGCAAAATCTAAACTTGGAATAAGTTAGGCAAATCAGTGCAGTATATCCAGTTGTTTTAAAATGCTGCATGTATGTTAATTGCCATGATTGTTTTTGTAGTGTGATTTTGTAGACTTTAGAACAGCTTTAATTTCTGCAAAGAGCAATAAGTGACTAGACTAGTAAGTGTGGCAAGAGGGAGATGGTATAGCATATACATAATCGTTCCCTAATGGGTGCAAGGGTATCTTACTGACAAAGCCTATCTTGCAGTGTGCTAAGCTAAGAGTCAGAGGCATTTCCTTGCTCAGTTTGCCCTTTGGAATATTCATTTAGCCTACAAAATTAAGGCTGGCTAGTCTCAGCCCCAACCTTGCCTGTGCAGGGGCTGGGAGGTGGAACCCTGTGATGGCTTTGTCTATGTTCAGATGGTGCAAATGTAATTTCTCCCAGAACTAGGATATTCCTTCCCATTTAGGTTGTTGCTCTTGCTGCTTTTCATATATGAATTTCTTTAAATCCAGGGTGGGCAACATGTGACACTCTGGATGTTGGACTACACCTTCTTTCATTGTTGCCCATTGCACATGCTGGCTGGTGCTGCTGAGAGCTGGAGTCCAACTTCACGAGGGCCACAGGCTACCCAGCCTTGTTTTAAATACAACTTCTTGCTGAACCTTGAAAAAAAGGGTTCAGCAGGGTAAATGGGGGTTCAGCAAAAAGAAGAAGCATCTAAAAATTTCTGAGGTTGCCAAATCTCTTTCCCCAAATAACCTGTTACCCCTTAATTCTGGATAGGGAGTAGCAAGTATCATTATACCACATTCTCAGTACCAAAAACATCCCAAACATCCTTTCAAGATATTTCTTCTGCCCCCACCCCGATATACACACAACTTGTATCCTTGTATTTAAAGAGAGCAAAGTATAGGTTGTCTCTGTTTGGAAGAAGCCAATTGGCTGTGTGCGAGAAAGCCAAATTCCAGGATAAGGTTGCAGCCTAAACCATCTGCTACTTTAGACATAAGGGTCCCAGTCCAGTGAATGCTAGCCACATACACAAGTTATTGAAATCAACAGGACAATGTAGTTTTGGGATGTACACATGACTAATCTCCTCTGCTTTGGCATTGCTATTATCAGTTACCAAACCTAAAGTCTAAATCTGTTAACTTCATTTTGCTTTTAAGTGATGTGCTAGAGCACCATGATTCTTAATGTACATGTCTCTATCAAAGAAATGAAGTGAAGCAAAATCACCTTTAGGGCTAGCAGTCTGTTTCTTGTGGTGTCTGTTTCTTTTGCCAGACAGTGTTCCCCATTGCCACTCTGCTCTTGGGCTTTCTCCTCCATTTGAGTTGGTTGAACCCAGCATGCTTTCTCCCACCTTAGTTAGCCAGATTTGTACAGGAAAGCTCACAGTGCAGAGCATATTGGAGACAAGACATCCCCTGTTGTTTGTCCCCAGCATCTAATAACCAGTTCTGGATGGGGCTACACTCCCCCTGAAAGACTATGTTCGCAGTTTGGGGGTGCTCCTGGATCCGTCGCTCCAATTGGCAGCCCAGATAGATGCGACGGCCAGGAATGCCTAATATCAGCTTGGGCTGATATGCCAGCTGCGCCCCTTCTTAGAGTTGGAAGACCTAAAGACAGTAGTGCACACGCTGGTAACCTCAAGGCTTGACTTCTGCAATGCGCTCTACATAGGGCTACCATTGTACCTAGTTTGGAAACTTCAACTAGTTCAAAATATGGCAGCCAGGTTGGTCACCAGTACATCTAGGGGTGAGCGTATTACCCCAACATTAAAATCACTCCACTGGCTGCCAATTAGTTTCCAGGCAAAGTACAAAGTGTTGGTCATTACCTTTAAAGCCCTAAATGGTTTGGGTCCAGGTTACCTGCGGGATCGTCTTCTCCCATATAGTCCGCCCCGCACACTCAGGTCCTCTGGGGTGAACTTACTTCAGTCAGCTAAAACTAGGCTGACATCAGTTTCCCAGAGGACCTTTTCTTCTGTCACCCCCAGATTGCGGAATGGCCTGCCAGAGGAGATTCGTAAAATTAACTCTCTGTGTGATTTTAAGGCAGCTTTAAAGACTAGCCTTTTCCTGCAGGACTATCCAGATCAATGTAAAATCAAGAATTTTTAAGATGTATTGATTCCTGTTCTAATGTTGTTCCCCGCCTCGATCCAAAGGGAGAGGCGGGAAATAAATAAATAAAATTATTATTATTATTATTATTATTATTATTATTATTATTATTATTATTATTTGGGAATATGTTTTCCTCACCCCTGCTATTGAACTGGATTCTACTCCATGGGATAGATCCAGGTTTAGTCATACTTCAATAGGACATATGTTAGCCTTAACTAACAATTCCATTGATTTCGAATTATGATTAAATCTGAAGCTATGTGAGTAGGGGCTATTTCACAAAAGTTTAATGCCTGACAATGGCCGACCTCTATGTTCTCAGGGGCCGCTTGATTCTCAAGTGCCTAGCCTTAGGCTCTTAACAACATAACACCCACACAAACAATCACGGTCTACATTATATCTGGTGTCACCAAGCAGTAAGTACTTCACAAATATGGGGCCTATATACTCTTATGCCAGGAGGCCATCCATTGGGGTGGGCTGGGGTGGAGATACTGCGCTTCTTCAGTCAACTGCTGCAGAGAGAGGACTGTCTTTCCAAAATGTATATGATAGCAATACAATGCACCTAAATATGAACACAGATTTTATTCACAGCTTGATAAAAATCAGCCTTCTCCGTGAGCCCCTGCCAAAGGAAGTGAGGCAGGTGGCTACTAGGAGGAGGGCTTTCTCCGCTGTGGCACCCCGGTTGTGGAACGAGCTCCCCAGAGAGGTCCGCTTGGCGCCTACACTGTACTGCTTTCGTCGCCAGCTGAAGACCTTTTTATTCACTCAGTATTTTAACACTTAATTTTAACTTAAATTTAAATTTTACTGTTTTAACTCTGTATTTTAATCCTATATCAACTTTGCTGTGTGGTTTTATCCTGGTTGTGCTTTTTATACTGTATTTCGTAATTGTGTTTTAAACTGTTGGGTGTTTTACTGTGGTTTTAATTTTTGTGAACCGCCCAGAGAGCTTCGGCTATTGGGCGGTATAAAAATGTAATAAATAAATAAATAAATAAATAAATAAATAAATAAAAAATGTATAAGGAAACTGGGACAAGATGAAGGTGCTTTAAGGAATAGATCCAACTTGCCAGTTAACAGAAGAAGAGCCCTGCTTGTTCATGCTTGTCTGGATGGTTTTCAGTAATAGAAAACCATCCAGACAGGTTTTCTATTACTAACAGTGGCCAGTCAAATACTCCTGGGAAGCCAATAAGCAGGACATGAGGGTAATAGCCTTCCTAGTTTACCTAGCAGCAGAGTTACACTGACTGAATATGGGGTTCTATTTGCTGTCTTGCTCTCCAAACACAGGCACCTTTCGCATCTTTAGAATACATTTATTATTTTCTCTCATTGTTATCTTGCTTTGGATTAAATGTAACTTATATAACCATATATAAAAATAATGTATACAAAGTAGCAAACATAGGGCATTGTGTCTGCCCCTACATGATTCAAGGCATTTTAAACAACATAATAGGTTGCACATTCAATTCTCTAACACCCCATACCAATGTACAAGGTTGCTATGCTGAGCTTATGCTGTGATTTTAGCTGCTTTTAAGATACAGGAGAAAGCAATGGTAGCCTAAATCTAAAACCAGAGATTCTAAGCAGGTGTACAGCTTCCAGACCTGAGTAGGGTAAGATGGGAAGTAGAGAATTGCCCTATCTTTTGAGGGATTTGTTTCATCCTAGGTGAAACTGAACAGGGGGTTTATTGTGTATGTGTGTCAATATTTGTAGCACTTCGTGTTGCAAGGCTTCCCTGCTGGAGTGAAGGGGGGCAGGAATGCAACTTCGTTGCAACTTTTTCCATACTAGTATCCCCTGCAGGCACACACTGCTCCAGGTAACCTGAATTTGTGCCAGCAGATAGTCGAAGTATATCAAATGTAAGTGTTATGTCCACAGATGGATGGCACAGGCAGCAAGCTCCCCTCCCGTATCCCCCATATACCTCTTGGGGTTTTCACAATCTCCCCCGCTCCCAAATAAAGAAAAGGGTCTGATCCATAAGAACCCTGGACCAATGTGTGGGGAGGGCAAGTGCTTGTCTGCAGTGCCACTGCGTGGTGGGGCATAGAGTAAGATTGCTAACTAAAGTGTATCACATGAGTGCAGCAATACGTACAGCAATATCCTGATGCAGAACTTTTAGACAATAGGTTCCATGCTAGTCACAGTGAGGAAATATTACTACACAATGAGAACTCAATGGCCAATTGAATCTAAACTAAAGATAGTATCCTGGGCACTGCCTGCAAGTTGAAACCCTCACAGAAAAGGGTGACTCCTTATGGCAAGAAAAAGAACACCAACTCCAGTACCCAGCTTGATTGTCACAAAACTTCTGAGCTTGTTTGCATTACAGCAAGTTGGTTTAAAAAGTGGCAAAGGGACACTGGGGTGAAGACTTAAATCCTGAGATTCTGTTCCACTGACCTGCACCCTATGGCTGATCATTGTGGTAGAAGAGGAAGCCAAATTATTTAAATACTTCAATGAAACATTTCACCTTGGGGGAATATCCTCCTTAAGATCCCCAGCTCCCTTTCTCCTTAGTAGCAGGGCCACCTTTGTTCCATCACTCTATCCAAGGCTTGTGCAATTTTGGTCAGCCTGCTTTAGGAAGCCTTTGGGGGAAGAGGAAAGGATAACTCAAATTGTCCATGTGTATTTAAACAAATTTGCTGAAGTAATTGTCCATCTAATCACTTGACGAGTAATTGCCACTTAGTTTGTGCAGCCATGACATGGGGCAGCCATGGACTGCACAAAACTATGGTGGACAGAGACTGGCAACGGACATAGTCCTCACTTCCTGCTTCCTCCAGCCATCTACTAGCACAACAGCCCTGCTGAGGAGTGAAGATGCACTGTCAGAAATCTCCAACTCTAGAGAAGCGGCAGGGAATGGAGAGACCATACAGGTTATTTATACTTACTGTTGTTCCCCGCCTCAATCCAAATGGAGAGGCGCGTAAGAAATAAATTGGTTAATTATTATTATTAATTATTGGGCACTAATGCTAACCCATTCTACATCATAAACCTGAAGTGCTGACTGTGGATTGAGCCCTACAGTGCTGAAACTGCTGTGGTACCTCCAAGGAAGGTAGAAAGTGTTGACGCTGGATGCTGTTCTCTGAGGATCCTTGCAGTCACCCAGGAACAGTCCAAAGCTCTACTTGGCCTAGGTAGCCCTGTTGCACCACTTTATAATGGCTTAAATAATCTGGAGGTTACACATTCCTGGGTAGTAATCTTTCTAAAAGCACACAGGCACTGATAAACAGTCCCTTTCATCTCACTTGGGGAATATGAGCCTGAAAACTATCCAACATCTTCCCTAGGCCACAGGAGGAATTGGAGGATTAAAGCAGAATAAATGGCCCAGCTAAATGAGGTTAAAAAAGGAACTAGAATATGCTGGGTGGAAAGCTTAGGCAGGAGAAGGCATCTAGACCTTGTTAAATTGCTTTCCTCCCTTTCAGGGGAGGCAGCTGCTACACAGATTCCTTGGCTGTGGAAGGTGCTTGGTGTGGCCTGTTGCTTCTAGCACCATACACTGTGACACAGAGTGCAGCCTCTCCTCCCTGCAATAATTCCATGACAGGGCAATCAAATGTATCCAAGAAGGCTTTTAAGTTCAAACTGAAGCAGTGGGCAGCATAACTGACAGAACTTGCATATGCAAAGCCCACAAATGGCTTTAAAAGTTGCAGGGGGGGGGTCTTCATGCCCTGAGCCCCCTTTGTTCCTTGGTGGTGGGAGGAGTTTTTGCTCCAGGCCTGATGTTGATGAACCCTGAGTCCTTCTCTCCCCTTTCCCCCACCTCGCTGCCAACCAAGGTGTGGCTAGTTTGGCTGTTCTTATTCAAAGCTGTCACAGCAAGATGTCGGAGGTCACCTGCAGTGTCTGCTCAGCGATCCGTTTCCTGCCGCTGTGCCGACCGGTATCCCCCCGCCGATATGGCTGATTCCGCAGGCCTGCCACAAAAGAAACCAGAAAGTCTAGGTTTTATTTTTATACTGTTTTTATGTTTTTTAAAATTTTGTATACTTTTAATGTTTACTATTTTTAATTGTTGTAAACCGCCCAGAGAGCTTCGGCTGTGGGGTGGTATATAAATGTAATAAAATAAATAAATAAATATTTTTTATTTTTGAGGGTGTGCATTTAAGCACACACACAGCCCTATGGTATTTGCACTACACTGATAGCTCCACTTTAGCTACAATGCAGAACATATTCAATACTTTGGAAGAAGAGTTTATTTCTTGAGACACAGGACAGTTATATACAATATCTTGAAGTCTCTTCCTCTCATGTCCCATCCCCAAGATTAGCTAAGTATATCCTCTTAATACTATCTCTGCACCATAATTCATTTATCTGATGCCTAAATGAATTAATGCTAAAGACTGTATTTTCACCACAGGTAATAAAATTCAAATACAAATCTAACAATAAGCAAATAATGTTATAACATCATTCGCACTGAAATGGAGCAGGGCATAGCCTCAAAGAGTGGGGAGACGAAGGTTCAAATCCTCACTCAGACATGAAACTCACTGAGTGACTTGGCCCAAGTCACTCCCTTGGTCTCGATGGGCTTGTTGTCAGCATAAAAAAGGAGGAACTAAGTACTCCACTCTGACATTCTTGGAAGAAAGACAGGGTAACAACTACAGACCCTTCAGACAATGCATGATGGACCAACTTCTTCCCACATGGAAAGAATTGGGTCTATCATGCCTCCACTAGCAATCACACACTTCTTGTCCAAATAAATCCAGTCCCTGCACTTGATATCACTGTTACCTAGAGACACAAGCTACAATGGGATCTCTTCATTGAAGCTGGCATCACAGAGGAGGCGAGATGAGCGTTTGCCAGTCCGAGCAGTGAAAGGAACAGTCTTCAAGGCTGAACAAAGAACAGTTCCAGGAAGAAGAACAAGAAAAAAAGAGAAAAGGAGAGAAAAAGGAAGAGCAGCAGGCAAGTGAAGTCCCAAAGCAAACAAGAGGTTGGTCTCTACAAATAGGTAGAGAACTTCTAATGACATTGCATACTTATAGAAGTTTCTCTGTCTTGCTTCCCCAAAGTATCAAAAGCTCTGATAGGTCTGTTACAGTTTCTTCACACCCCATGTCATCTCACTCTCCCACAGTTCCATGGGGAGGGAGAATGGTAAAAATTCTGGTGCAGGTTGCCCCCCCCCCCCCCGCCCAAAAGAATCCTCGTCCATTATTTAATTGTGGATAAGAGGGCAACCTGTATATTACCAAGGGTTAGTCTCCCCAGCACGGCCCTCTTGGGCATTCAGCACTGCACCAGTCTTGAGTGTGTGCGCATGCTGTGGTCTACAAGAATTCAATCTGCCTCTCTAGGCTTCCTTTCTATTCAAATGCCAATCTTGATCATTTGTATCTTGTGTTGTAGCTCCTTGGTTTACATCTGAGCTGAGGGCAATGAAGCAACAGGGACGATTCAGGCAGAGCCTGACTGAACACAGGCTAGAGCACATTATTGAGTCTACTCTGGCAGTTAGGGTGGCAAAGAGGGAGTTATTTTCCATCAGCATGGCATCTTCTGATCATCCAGAGGAGATTCGCTGAGTTGTTAATGGCCTGGGAGAGCGATGCTGCAAGTGTCACAGGATCGGCGCCTCCCCACCCCCACCCCATTGTCAGTGTTGCTGCTGCTATGACATCCCCCACTCACAACCATTACCACCACATCTCCTCACACCACACCATTGCTACCATGACTCATCCCAGCCACCCACTTCTGCCCTCTGGCTCACTCGGAGAATTATCTCGGAGCAACCCAATGGGTGGGTAGTCCCTGTGAACAACTGCCGTGGCTGGAAAAAGAGGCTGGCATGGTTCTCCCAAAGAGCTGGTATGGCCCAAATGCCTGGCTCAGAGGGGTCCCGTGAGAAGGCATTGTAGGAAGAGTATCCCTGGGGGTTACAGCTGGCAAGGCTCTCCAGAGCACCCACCTGCCTTGTAGTGTGGGTCCGCCTGGCAGGATCCATGGGAGGCACCCCTGGCAGGGGGAAAGACAGGCTGCTTACCTGTAACCACAGTTCTTCGAGTGGTCATCTGTGCAGTCACACCTATGGGCTCTGCGCCTGTGCTGAGCTAACATTCGGGAAACTTCTAAAGCTGAAAACATTCATTTTGGGCAGGAACCCCTCCCCCACCATCAAACAGTGCATGCTCAGTCAGTTCCCGCCCATCTTCTCAGTCCTTGAGACCGTCTTGCTGGTCCCAAGCCCAAGGAGATGAAATCTCTATCGATGCCAACGTGATTCAGCACAGAAGAGGGGGCCGGGGGGAGGGGGGTGATGTGTGAATGCACAGATGACCACTCAAAGAACTACGGTTACAGGTAAGCAACCCGTCTTTCTCCTTCATGGTCTCTGTGCATCACACATATGGGAGATTAACAAGCTGACTTACTGGAGGTGGGTCGGTGTCGGCTACTGTTATGACAGGATGGAGGAAAGTACAGCTCTGCCAAAGCTGCAGTCACTCCTGGCTCTGGTATCGAGTCTATAGTGAGTGATAAACGTGGCTAGTTTTGACCATGTTGCCCCTTGGCATATGTCCAGGATCGAAACTCCTTTCGAAAAGGCTGTCGGTGTGGATATCCCCCTTGTGGAATGCACCCTTACAGGGTGTGGCAGTTAAAGTCCTTGCAACTGATATGCCAACTTAGTCATATGCACGACCCAGGCAGCAAGTCTCTGTGTAGAGACCGGTAGCCCCTTCTTAGGCCCTCCGTAGCATATGAAAAGGCGTTGAGTTTTTCAGTACGGAGCTGTCCTTTCTTTATAAAAGGCCAATGCTCTGCGCACATTGAGTGTGTGCAGTGTCTTCTCCAATGGTGAAGTTGGTGACGGAAAAAAGGTTGGTAAAACAACATCCTGGTTGACATGGAACTCTGAAACAACTTTAGGAAGAAAACTAGGGTCTAGACGAAGAATCACTTTATCTCTATGAAAAGTAAAAAATGGGGGGGGGGTCAATGCGAAGAGCAGTTAACTCACTCACTCTACGCACTGTAGTGATGGCAACCAGAAAGGCAACCTTCCATGTCAGGAGTCTCAAGTCTATGGTGGCTAGAGGCTCGAAAGGTTTGTATAATAAAGCCCTTAGGATTACTGACAAACTCCATTGCAGAGTGTAGGTTCTAATTGGGGGATCTAAGTTATTCACTCCCTTTAGGAATTGGTGCACTAGAGGGTGAGAAAAAACGGAATAACCCTCAATGGTCTATTAGCGGAAATTGCTGCTAAATATACTTTAAGAGAGGTTAGTCAGACCCCTTTGAAATAGCGTACTTAGGAATGAAAGCACTCCAATAATCAAGTCCTGTAACGGGTCGATGTGGTGGTGGTCAGCTGTGAAGCAGAAAGAAGTATTCCATTTAGCCAAGTAAGCTCGTCGCGTCGATAGTTTTCTGGCTGTCTCAAGGACTGTCGCTATGTCTGTCGGAAGATTTACTCGTTGTGTGTGATTTTCCATGCGGTGAGTCGTAGGGAGTGCAGATCTGGGTGCCGAGTCGTCCCCTTGTGTCGAGTTAACAGTGGTGTTGAGGTAGGTAGGTGAATGTAGTGGCTGTTTGTGAGATTGAGGAGTGGCGCAAACCAAGGTTGTCTGGGCCACCATGGTGTTATCAGTATCCCGCTGGCTTGGTCTGTCCTTATCTTGTGGATCACCTGAGTTATCAATGGAATTGGTGGAAATGCATAAAATGGGAGGTGTCGCCAGTTGATCTGAAATGCGTCTCCACTGGAACCCTGGCCCATGCCTCCTTTGGAGCAATATTGGCGAAGTACCATGTTGTGTGGAGTGGCAAAGAGGTCTATTGCCGGCTGTCCCCAGGTCTTGAAAAGTTGTTTGAGAGTCGCTAAGTCCATCTCCCATTCGTGGAAGGTTGATATGCTCCTGCTGAGTGAATTGGCAAGGATGCTGTCCTGTATGTATCGCCGAGATGTGTATTCCCCTTAGTATGCACCAGTTGAGGATTTCCACGGTCTTTTCTATGAGTTCCACCCTGTTTGTTGAGGTGCCACAGCACTGCTGTGTTGTCGGTGAGGAGCTGTGTTATGTGGTCCTCAAACGTTAGGAGAGCTTTTTGTACAGCGAGCGTCTCTAGCAGGTTGATGTGTAGCCTGTGTTCGGCCTTGTTCCACTTGCCCTGCATTTGGAGGTGTCCACAGTGGGCACCCCAACCTACTTTGGATGCATCCATTGTCAGTGTGCGAGTAGGTGGTGGCTCTTTGAATGGCATTCCTTGATTGAGGTTGTTCTTGTCCAGCCACCAGTGAAAGGATATTGTCACTGCTGTTGGTATGTTGAGGCGGGATTTCTTGGCATTCAGGGTGTTCGGGAATGCCCTGATAAACCAGTTCTGTAAGGGTCTCATGCTCAGCCTCACCCAGCATACCACCGATACCGTCGCTGCCATATGACTGAGGAGGCGTTGTATGTGAAATTCCGTTGTGGGTTTGTCCGTAGTCAGACAGCGAGCCAGGTTCACTAGTTTGTCCATCCTGTCATGAGGAAAGATATGCTCTTGCAATGGTGGCATTGAGGCTTGCCCCTATGAAATTTATCTTTTGGGTTGTAATTAGCTGTGATTTCTCCAGATTTATGCAGAGTCCCAAAGGCTTTATTGTATGGATTACCTCTGTTAATGCACTGAGCACGGCAGGTTGGGATGGAGCTACTACTAGCCAGTCGTCTAGGTAAGAATATGGCTACTAGGAGGAGGGCCTTCTCCGCTGTGGCACCCCGGCTGTGGAATGAGCTCCCCAGAGAGGTCCGCCTGGCGCCTACACTGTACTGCTTTCATCGCCAGCTGAAGACCTTTTTATTCTCTCAGTATTTTAACAGTTAATTTTAACTTAAATTTAAATTTTAGTGTTCTAACTCTGTATTTTAATCTTACATCAATTTTGCTGCGTGGTTTTATCCTGCTTGTGGTTTTTATACTGTATTTTTTGTATTTGTGCTTTTAACCTGTTGGTTGTTTTATGATGGTTTTAATTTTTGTGAACCGCCCAGAGAGCTTCGGCTATTGGGCAGTATAAAAATGTAATAAATAAATAAATAAATAAAATAAATAAAATAAATTTTGACACCAAGTGTCCTGAGGTAAGCACAGACGACAGAGACACACTTTGTGAAGACCCTTGGCACTGTCGCCAGGCTGAAGGGGAGTACATGGAATTGAAACATCTGGGATCCTATGAGGGTTCAGAGAAAGCGATGGTGTGATGGGTGTATGGTGATATGGAAATATGCATCCTTCAGATCTATGGATGCGAACCACATGTCATGCTGAAGAAGAGGCAAGATGGTGTTTAGTGTGATCATGCCAAATTTTTAGATTTTAGATAAAATGCATATTATTTTACCTCCTCCCTCCCAATCCCTTTTCCTTTTGTGTAATGTCTTTTAGATTATAAGCCTGTGGGCAGGGAATGTCAAGAGATACTTTTGTAAGCCGCCATGAGAGCCTTTTTTGGCTGAATGGTGGCATAAAAATGCTTAAATAAATAAATAAATTTTGGACTCGGACGAATTGTTTGAGGTTCCTGAGATCCAACATAGGGCGAAGTCTCCCGTCTGCCTTCGGGACTGTAAAGTATCTTGATAGGAAGCTGTTTCCTATGTAGGGCTGTACCTAGAGATGTAAAATTTCTGGAAATTTTGAAGCCATGGGAAAAAAAACCATTTTTTCCATTTTGGGGGCGGGGGGGGATGGAAATTTTTGGAAAAATTGAAATAATGCAATATTAGCACTTTTTACAGATTGAAAGTCACTTTGTTACTTTAGGAACATAAAATGTAATTATGTCCAAGTTGGTTTGGCATAAAATTATTACATTTGGTATATTAAAAGTAGTGTATTCAAACAATTATTACAAATTTACTTTTTAAACTTTTTTTTTGTAACAAATGGAGCTACAAGCTCCTGAACTGTTAGGAACACCTGAACTGTAAGGCGCCTCTTTGGTTCTGCCAGTTTATGAGCAGCAGGCAAAAAACAATTTTAAAAAACAACAACAGAAAAAACCAGCAACATTAGTAACAAAGAAAATTATTTATGTCTCCGCTAGTCCTCCACAGTGTCAAGACATAAAGCCCCCATTAGCATAAAAAGAACTGAGAAAAATGAGGGGGGGGGACCAAGATTCAATGAATATGCATGAAATTTAATCAGACTCATTTTCTGACCTTTAGCTATCAGTATTAGTTTCAGTCTCTGTTGCCATGGAAGTGCTGCCCCCTAGAGGCAGAAATGCATCTTCCTCTTGCATTTGAGAGTTGTAGTCTCAGTTTGCAACCAAGGACTTGCTTGTCCTTGGTGCACAGACATTGTAATAATCTGATACTGTACAGTTTATAGAAATCTTTTGGAGAAGTAAATATTTGAACACCTTGTCTTAAACATTTTATTCATCATGCTAAAATAAAACATCCCGTAATCCGTTTTTTCTTCATTTTGTTTCAATTTTCCCAATTTTTGGGGGAAAAAACCCAAAAAAGGCTTCAGGAAAAAATGGGGAAAAAGTTTCTCCAAATTTTTCTGATTTTTTCCTGGCCCTTCACATCTCTAGCTGTACCTCCGTAACTGCTCCCTTTCTTAAGAGACAGATTATCTCTTTTGCTAGGATGGAAGAAGGTGACGTTGCTCTTACAGTACCGACGGGAGGGAGGACCTCAAATTCTATTTTGTAGCCATATCGAATTATATTTAGGCCCCAGTTGTCCGATGTGATTGTTGTCCAATTGTCGATGAAAGGGTCAAGGCGGTGGTCGAAGTTGTATAGTGAGTCTGATTGGGCATCAAGAAAGTGAGACTCAAAGTCTCTGCTTGGAGTCAGTATCCTGCCTGAGTGTATTGGGGATATGCCGTCTGTTGCCACTGCTGTTGTGGCAGGTGCGGGTGCTGGTATCTTTCCGAGTATTGACAGTTTTGGGGGAAAGGTCTGTTCCAGCGTCTACTTTTGAAAGTTGGGGCCTGATACTGAGTCATCCCCATCTTTTTCGCCATCGCCTTGGCCTTTTGTATAGAGTCCATGGTGTCGTCAGTGTTGGTATTGAATAGCCCTTCGCTGTCAAATGGCAAATCCTCGATGCAAGATCTGGCCTCTGGGGTGATCGACACCGACCGGAGCCAGGCATGCCGACGGAGTGAGACTGCTCCTATCATCATTTTTGCATTGCAGTCAACTTGGTGTCGAGTGGTATTGGTTGCCGTGACAATCGAGCTGCTTCGTCTTGAAATACGCAAGTCAGTTCTCTCTTTTCTTCTGGGAGGTAATCACTTAGCGAGCTGATTTTTCCCCAAAGAAAATGTTAGTAGTGTGCCATGGTGGCTTGATAATTGGCCACTTTGAGTCCCAATGCTGCCGAGGAATAAATCCTTCTGCCCATTAAGTCTAAGCGTCTTCCCTCTTTGTCTGCCGGAGAGGCATGGATCTTTTGGGATTTGCTTTGGGATGACTCCACTATGATGGAGTTAGGCTTTGGGTGTGCCCCACATCCTTGTCCTGTACTCAGTACAGTGTTTCCAGTCTCCTCGATGTAGGTGCCATTGTTGCTGGAGTTTTCCAGGACTGTTTGGCTGTCTGTAGCAGTGTGGGGAGAAATGGAATTGTCACCAGGGATGTCATTTCTGTGTAAATTGCATCAAACACTGGGTCTTGTATCTTTTCCACTGGTTAATGTGTCTGTATCCCCAAAGATTGTGCCATTGAAATGGAAGGTGTCTTGGGATAGAGAGAAGCTTTCCTCAGTTCCAACCCCATCGTCAGGTGACGGTATGGATGGTTGTACAGATGATATTGAGGTTGTGTCTGACAGGTATTCTTCCACCGACTTTGAGGACAGTGAAATGCGATCCTCGTCTCTCTCGGCGTGGCCAGTTGGTGGGGCCGGGAGTGGGCGGTCGGTGAGGGTTGGCGCCGACGGCATGAAGCTGTTAGATGGCGCCGACCCATGGGCAGAGGTGCTCCTTGCCAGCGATGTACCTCTCCATGGTACTGGTAGTGGTTGTATGAGAAATGCATCTCCCGGTCTAGATATTGTGGCAGAAGGATGGGGAGGCGAGATGTTGGTGGTCTTATTCATCCCTCCGTCTCTTGATCGATGTCCCTATGCCAGTCTGTAAACATCTGTTGTTGATTGGAGGGTATTGACCAGGCTGAAGACCTTTCCCAGTCTCTGTCCCTTCAGGGGGATCTTGATCTGGGGGCATAGAAGGTATGGTCTGACCTTGACAATGTTGGGGAAATGGTTCCCCTATAGGCTAGATGTCCAGGGGAGGGTTGCTGTGGCAGGTCTATTACTATGATTGGTCCTGAGGGTGAGGAGTCCTGTATCTCGCCCTCTGAAAGGGAAGCAGTATTGGTGCAATCGTGCCTCCATGTTGATGGGGCAATATCGTGTCTTGATACCGATGGACAGTGAGACGGCATCGACTCCCTCTCCTGGTAAGTGAGGTGTTGTGGCCTTTCGGATGGTAGTATGTTGCCACCAAATTTGGAACCTTGTCTGCTGCCACGCTCAATTCTCAATTCATAGTGGAGTCAATTCTCGAGAGCATCGGTGTCAGTGGGTCGTTCTGCAGTAGAGGCAGTATGGTCAGTGTCAACGGGCGTCAATGTGACAGGGTCGATAAACCGACATTAGGCATTGGGGATGTAGAAGCAACCCCTGTTTTTCACCTCATGCTTCTTGGATGATTTGGACTTTCTCTTCTTTGCCCGTACCACCTCTGAGGTATGGTGCCCATCTTTGGTCTTTTGGGGCACTTCCTTTGGCAGCACAGTCTGCCCTGATAGGCTTGGTACAGTAGTGTCTGCCCATCCAGTAAGCAGGGCGGGTGACCTGCCTTTGTCCATAACTTGTATGGGTTTGTCCACTGCAAGCAGGGCCTTTTCCCACAAGAGTGCCTTTAGACGGTCTGAGCGGTTCCATCGAGTCTGCTTTGAAAAGCTCATGCAGTGAGGGCAGGATTCAATTATGTTGGACTTGCCCAAGCAGATGAGGCAGAGGGAATGTCTGTCTGCAGGTGGGAGTTTGCTGTGACATTCAACGCATTTTCTGAATGGGGGCTTTAATGCCATACGCCCCAGCGGAGAGGGGAACAGATTGAAAAATAACCTTTTTTTTGTAGAGTAAGAGAGAAGAAAGAAGAAGATAGGTGAAAACTAAAGAAACTACGAACGTTCTCCAACTAACTATTGTGGCTATCACCAAAGCAAAGTTCTGTGCGTGTTACCAGCAAGGCGGTTGAAGAGAAACTGAAATGGACGGGAACCGACTGAGCATGCACTGTTCGATGGTGGGGTAGGGGTTCCCACCCAAAATGAACATTCTCAGTTTTAGAACTTTCCCGAATGTTAGATCATCGCAGGCGCAGAGCCCATAGGTGTGATGCACAGAGACCACGAAGGAGAACATTGAAGTCACTCCTCCTCCCACTCTACTACCTATGGGCATTCAACCTGCCTCATGGGAGGTTGAGCCTGAATCCTCAGTAGCATGCTGTGGTGAGTTTGAACAACATCTTGAAGATCAAGTCGCTCAAATCCATCACGTCTTGGATATCACCGTTAATGCCATTCTGTTAGGAAAGGTGTCCAGAGCACTGTCTGGTTTATTTTTAATGGATAGCTTTCAATTGTTGGGCCCTCCCTAGATCTGGGGTTGCTACCCATCTACCACCTACCACCACTAATACCACCTTTTTGGCCAAGGTGCTTGAGAGAGTACTGGCTGGGCAGCTGCAGATGTTCTTGGAGGAGATCAGATTATCTGGATGTGTTTCAGTCTGGGTTCAAGCCTGGTTTTCGGAAAGAATCACCTTTGGTTGCCCTGGTAGATGATCATTTGCAGAAGAGAGTCAGAGGAATGTTGACTCTGTTGATCCTGCTTGAACTCTCAGCAACTTTTGATATCATTGATTCTTTTAGATCATCTTTTAGATCATCTCCAAGAGCTGGGAATTGGGAGCAGTGTTCCACAATGGTTCTGCTCCAGTTCCAGAAGGTACCATTATGTCCCTCAGCTTTCTGGCAATTATGCTGTAGGGTGCCACAGTGAACCATCTTGTCTCCGAAGCTATTTGACAAGTATATTTTAGACCTTTCATTTTTGTTGTTTTAAAATCTGTTATTGTATTTTTCAATCTTTACACTGCTGCTAGTTATTACTTTGGTTTTTCTCCTGTAGTTTTAAATTTTTTAAAGTTCTATATTATGTTTTATTGTGATGTTGTATTTTATGGTTTTAATTTTGTGACCCACACAGAGAACTTTGGCTATTGGGTAGTATACAAATGGAAAGAAAGAAAGCCTTTGAGAAATTTGGATACGAAAAGACTTTGGTGTGCTTAGAAGTGCTGTGTTTTACAGTGATCAGTAAAAGCAGATGAGTTTGTTTGCAACAACAACAACAATGGCAAGACAAGTGTGCCTCTGTAAAATATAGTCAAAAACAAACCGATTGGCAGTGGCAAAAACATATTTGATAGTTGTGTGTGTGTGTGCAGAGACTGGTGCTTCCATAGATCAAGAAATCCAGATATGCGTTTGTGAAGCCAGATAAGCCTATATACACCAGTTGCTGGGGAACATGGGTGGGTGGGTGCTGTTGCACCATGTCCTGTTTGTGGGTTCCTAGTCGACAGCTTGTTTGACACTGTGTGAACAGAGTGCTGGACTAGATGGACCCTTAGAATCATAGAATAGCAGAGTTGGAAGGGGCCTACAAGGCCATCGAGTCCAACCCTCTGCTCAATGCAGGAATCCACCCTAAAGCATCCCTGACAGATGGTTGTCCAGCTGCCTCTTGAAGGCCTCTAGTGTGGGAGAGCCCACAACCTCCTTAGGTAACTGATTCCATTGTCGTACTGCTCTAACAGTCAGGAAGTTTTTCCTGATGTCCAGCTGGAATCTGGCTTCCTTTAACTTGAGCCCGTTATTCCGTGTCCTGCACTCTGGGAGGATCGAGAAGAGATCCTGGCCCTCCTCTGTGTGACAACCTTTTAAGTATTTGAAGAGTGCTATCATGTCTCCCCTCAGTTTTCTCTTCTCCAGGCTAAACATGCCCAGTTCTTTCACTCTCTCTTCATAGGGCTTTGTTTCCACACCCCTGATCATCCTGGTTGCCCTCCTCTGAACCCAATCCAGCTTGTCTGCGTCCTTGAATTGTGGAGCCCAGAACTGGACGCAATACTCTAGATGAGGCCTAACTAGGGCCGAATAGAGAGGAACCAGTACCTCATTTGATTTGGAAGCTATACTTCTATTAATGCAGCCCAAAATAGCATTTGCCTTTCTTGCAGCCATATCGCACTGTTGGCTCATATTCAACTTGCAATCTACAACAATTCCAAGATCTTTCTCGTTTGTAGTATTGCTGAGCCAAGTGTCCCCCATCTTGTAACTGTGCATTTGGTTTCTATTCCCTAAATGTAGAACTTGGCATTTATCCCTATTAAATTTCATTCTGTTATTTTCAGCCCAGCACTCCAGCCTATCAAGATCACGTTGAAGTTTGTTTCTGTCTTCCAGGGTATTAGCTATCCCACCCAATTTTGTGTCATCTGCAAATTTGATCAGCGTTCCCTGCACCTCCTCGTCCAAATCATTAATAAAAATGTTGAAGAGCACTGGGCTTTTAACTAATTAAAAGAATGTGTAGTTTTTAATTACTGTATTTTATTCTATATTATATTAATTTTAAGAACTTTATTTTATCCAAGATAGGTGGATTGGGTGGGTATGTTAAAAATATAAATTTAAATAAAAGCACCCGTTAGTAGCAGACTGCCCAGAGAGCCCATAACCACAACAATGGATATTATACTGCTCTCCAACATGGACCACTGTTAGAACAGCACTAAACAAACTGTTACTCTCAATAAGTATGTCATGGATCCAGACAAATAACTGCACCCCACCTTATTTACTTACTGGCAACCTGCAATTCCATAAGGAGGTGCTTTGCAGTGATGCCTATCGTTATCACCTGCTCCGCTTCCCCAGACAAATCCAGGTGGCTGTAGAGCAGTGATAATGTTGGGCTTATCTGTGTGGGTCAGAGTTTACATAGGACTACCTTCCACTGGCAATAAGATTCCAAGCAGCAGCCACTTCATTTTCCATATTAGTCCTTTATGGAAGATCTGCAGAGACTTCAGATCTTCCATAAGAATGAAATTTAATAGGGATAAATGCCAAGTTCTACATTTAGGGAATAGAAACCAAATGCACAGTTACAAGATGGGGGACACTTGGCTCAGCAATACTACAAATGAGAAAGATCTTGGAATTGTTGTAGATCGCAAGCTGAGTAGGAGCCAACAGTGCGATATGGCTGCAAGAAAGGCCAATGCTATTTTGGGCTGCATTAATAGAAGTATAGCTTCCAAATCACGTGAGGTACTGGTTCCTCTCTACTCAGCCCTGGTTAGGCCTCATCTAGAGTATTGTGTCCAGTTCTGGGCTCCACAATTCAAGAAGGATGCAGACAAGCTGGAGCGTGTTCAGAGGAGGGCAACCAGGATGATCAGAGGTCTAGAAACAAAGCCCTATGAAGAGAGACTGAAAGAACTGGGCATGTTTAGCCTGGAGAAGAGAAGATTGAGGGGAGACATGAGAGCACTCTTCAAATACTTAAAAGGTTGTCACACAGAGGAGGGCCAGGATCTCTTCTCGATCATCCCAGAGTGCAGGACACGGAATAATGGGCTGAAGTTACAGGAAGCCAGATTCCGGATGGACATCAGGAAAAACTTCCTAACTGTTAGAGCAGTGCGACGGTGGAATCAGTTACCTAGGGAGGTTGTGGGCTCTTCCACACTAGAGGCCTTTAAGAGGCAGCTGGACAACCATCTGTCAGGGATGCCTTAGGGTGGATTCCTGCATTGAGCAGGGGGTTGGACTCGATGGCCTTGTAGGCCCCTTCCAACTCTGCTATTCTATGATTCTATGATTCAAAGCCCCTGGTATAACAAACAGTCTCCCTTCTCCTCACCTGTAATAATGTCCTCAATGGCTCCATCTTTCTCTTCATAAATGAGAGGTTCCTTCACCAGCTGCTTCTTCTTCAGTTCAGCTATGAGGTCCATCTGCTGTCTCCTGGCTTTGTGGGTGAGAGACTACCAAGAGAGAGAAACAGTTGCTGTGGTTATGCATGTACCACTCCAATACCTGAGCGATCTGTTACAGGACTAGCCAAACCACCAGGCAGCTGTCCAAGGAATAATGTATGGGGATAGTGTTGCAGCTGCTGCTGGATGCCATCCAACATTTTATTAGTTAAGTAGTTTTCTTTTTAACCTAAACTGCCACAAGAGTCCAGGGCAATGCAGAGAGAGAGAGAGAGAGAGAAATATGAGTAAAATAAATCAATCCTCCTGTAAAACAATAATTAAAACATTCAGATAAAAACCTGACTTTTAACTAACTTTTCTGGAGAGCCACTTTGAAAAGGAAGTGGAGGGTCAGCATCCCATTCCACTCTAAAACAGACTTCTAACAATTTCCATCCACCAATTCCTCCATATGCTCACATGACATCTGCACTGAGTAGTGGTGGTGGAGGTGGTGAAACAATGAAAACAACTACAGAGATTTGGCAAAAGAGGCAACTCTAGCTGATCCCTTCAATTAAGTCACAGCTTTTAAGAACTGTATTACTCCAAGAATCCAGCCTGTCCATAAATTCTATGACTTCAGTTTGGGTAAATTGTCAAGGAGCACAAGAGTTCCAACTAGTCCAAGCATGCTAGCCACGAGTTAGAGCTGAGACTGAGCTTAGCAGCCTGAGCACAACACTTTTTGCTGCAGTAAACAAAGAATCATAGAATCATAGACTAGCAGAGTTGGAAGGGGCCTACAAGGCCATCGAGTCCAACCCCCTGCTCAATGCAGGAATCCACCCTAAAGCATCCCTGACAGAGGGTTGTCCAGCTGCCTCTTGAAGGCCTCTAGTGCGGGAGAGCCCACAACCTCCCTAGGTCACTGATTCCATTGTCGTACTGCTCTAACAGTCAGGAAGTTTTTCCTGATGTCCAGCTGGAATCTGGCTTCCTTTAACTTGAGTCCATTATTCCGTGTCCTGCCCTCTGGGAGGATGGAGAAGAGATCCTGGCCCTCCTCTGTGTGACAACCTTTTAAGTATTTGAAGACTGCTATCATGTATCCCCTCCATCTTCTCTTCTCCAGGCTAAACATGCCCAGCTCTTTCAGTCTCTCTTCATAGGGCTTTGTTTCCAGACCCCTGATCATCCTGGTTGCCCTCCTCTGAACACGCTCCAGTTTGTCTGCGTCCTTCTTGAATTGTTGAGCCTAGAACTGGACGCAATACTCTAGATGAGTGCGAAAAGCCTCTCTGCAGTTAGGCCAACTAGGCAGCCGCCTAGGGCACAGACCTCAGAGGGGTGCAGCAGTACTGACCTTACCTCATTCAATACAGCATGTGCTGTATGGACCAATCCCCAGGTAAATGCAGGGAGTGGAATCCTCACTGCTGTGTCAGCGGGGCCCGTGGAAACCCGGCTGACAGGGCAAGAAAGTGAGGTAAAGGCCTGAAGAGGAAAGTGTCCTTGCCTCTAGGTGAGGTGACTCCTGTGTCATGTGCCAGGCCGAGTGTGGGGACTTCCCCGCCACATATACACATGCCTGCTATTGCTTAATGTCCTGGCCCCTCCCAGGCTCCCTACGCGCACACATCCCACAGCGCTCCGATGCCCCGAGTGCACACCGACAGGGCTACTTGGAGCACAAGGTAAGAGTGCCGCTGCAGCTACTGTGGTTGCAGGCACGCTCGCATGCTGCGAACACATGCACAGTTTGAGGTGCGTGCGCGTGCATGCCATCTACCAGCGTGTCCTCTCACTGTGCGTGCCTGTGTGCGTATGTGCACACGCTAATTGTTTTGCTAGAATATCCTGAAAAACTAGGAAAAACCACTTCTTAGGATGCAATCCTAATGCATGTTTATAAAGAAAAAAGTCCTACAACTGGCTGGCTGGGGAATGCTTGGGAGTTGTAGGACTTCTTTTTCTCCTGTCTAAACATTTGCTGGATTCCGCCCTTAGGATCCCATCCCCATTCTGTGTACCACTTGTTGGTACGTACAGAGGTTGTAATCCTGCACACAGCCTGATAACAGCCCACCCCCATTTTATTGCCTGCCTGCAGATTTAAGAATCTCTAATCCTGAAACTTCAGCCGTACCTTCAAGTAAAAATTGATTATTACTTATTCTTGCAATTTAAAATAAATTTAGTAGTTTCAAGTTTTGTGCTTTTTATTTTTTTTCTACAAAACATCTGTTCTTAAAAATCAAAGTTGGCAATTTTGGGGGGGGGGTGGTGCAAGTAGCTCGCCTTGCCTAGGGTGCAAAATACTCTGGCCCTGGCGGCAGACATCAGTCTTCCCTTCAAACACAAGTGAACTTGGGTGACAGAGTACTTCATATGTTGCTCTTACATAGTAAGCTCATGGCTGGATATCTGAGACGTCTCCTTACAACACACAATCTAGATCATTGTCCTCATCCTCCAACCCAATCCACTGCTCTCAGATTGCAAAGGTAAACTTTAGAACAGAGGTGTGAAACTGCTGGCCTAGAGGCCAGGTGCAACCCACGGTACCTTTGAATCCAGCCAGCAGCCTTCCCTTCCTCAGTGCCCCCTTCCCTGGTGGCCGTTAGGTTGACCAAGAAAGCTCTCACTCCTGCCAATGGGAGTTTTATTTCTAAGCCTAATTGCTGGGGTGGGGTGGAGTGGGTATCCGGTTGGTGCGTGTGTAAGCTGCAGAAGGAAGGATTTGGCTTTCCCTCCCCACACACTATAATTCCCCTTGAATCTGGAGCATGAGGAAAAGTGGGGAAGTGGGGACATTGTTCTAGAAAGGTAGGAGAAAATGTTAATCAGGACCAGCCAAGACATTTTGCTGCCTGAGGCAGAGCAGCAAATGATGCTCCACCCCACCCAAACTCAGTCAAGCTGAATAGTCCCAATGCCAGTCAAGCTGTTTTAGCACCTAAGGCAGAAAATCTCACAAGTATCTCTCCCTCTGCCTAGCAGTAAATATGCAATAAATGCTGCCTTTTCATGGCACCCAAATCAGCTCTGCTTGAGACAGCAAGAGCTGTTAAATGGTAGGTCTTCCCAGCAAAGGAATGTAGCCATATAGCACAATCCTAGGAATATTTTCTTGGAAGGCCCAGTATGTTCAATGGAGCTTACAACAGGTCGGTTGTTGTTTTTAACGTACAGTTTTTTTAGCATACAGACACAAAATGTGCAGTTCCAAAAAAATAATTTGCAGTTGGAAAGCAGTTGGAAAAATGGGGAAAATTAAACTTATATTATGCATATGTGTTTATTAAGAACTTGTGTCAGGAAGGGACTGTAACACACATTATATAAGGGTAGAATGTGCTCAGTTTCCATATTTAAAACAAACTGTCCAAGAGAGACGGAGGGAACAATCCCATGGCCCCTAGACAGTTCAAAGCTTATAACCATCCCAATAGGATTGTGCCCTAAATTTAATTTGTTATGGTGAAGAATTATAAAGAACTCCAAGAAGCCACCTAAGATTCCACCTACATTTTGGTTTATAAGGTAAAGGGGATGTGTATATAAAATATACTATACTCTGGCAATAAGTAGGTTTAAATCCGATGAGCTTCTTCTTTTTATTTATTTCCTTTATTTGTGTTGGTTTGTTTAATCTTGCTCAAACCATTTTTTAAAATGGGCAGGTAACACTTCATTGTATCCACATAAATACCCATAAAGCACTCCTGTCCATGCATCTTATGCCTGTCTTGCACCCTATGTCCTTGCACCCTATGTTCCCACCCTAGGGGTGCTGCCTTTTCCTATCTCCACGCTCCATTTCTGAGCGTGGATACATAGCCAGCACAGAGAGAACCACACCAGCTATGAGGAAGAGGGGGCATGCAGGAAGCTCGGTTTCAGGGCTCTGAGATCAGAGCCCTGTTTCTGACCTCAAGAGCCATAACCGAACAATCCTATGTGTCCCCCCGCAGACACTAGGATTGCTCCCTCCATCTATATGTATGCTACACTTATATCTTAAATTTCTCACCATAAGGCTAACACATATTAGAATATTATTTGTCATAAAATGGTTATTGTCCATGTAAAATATGTTGAAAGTTCTGTTTATTTTTGTAGTATACTAGAGCTTAATGGGGGCTGGGATCTTCACAAAATGGCTACTCAAAATGGCCTAGTTGTTGCTTGTTATATAATAAGGAAAATGAGTGGGGTTTTTTGTTTTGTTTTTTACACTGCCTGGAATAAGATCCACTTGAAAACAATATTTTAGGACAGAAGCCCTTACAATATTATTATTATTAATCCCACAATGCCAAGAACCCATCTGGAACAGAATGGAATGGTACGTAATGCCAACTTCCAAGCGCCTTTCCACAATCTGCTGGCTGAACCATTTGCCTCACACTGCCAAATGGATGGCCCAGCTCTGATATTAACACAAACCTTTGGTGCTGCCTGTTCCTCTTTGTTGGGGGACTTTTCCTCCTCCTCCTCTTTGGCAGCTGCTTCTTGCTTCTTCCACAATTGTATATCTTCCTCTGCTTTCTTTTTATGGGGTGGAAAGAGAGAAAAACCAACTGTACAAAGCAATCACAGGTATATAACAGGTATATAACTACATGGCAGTAGTACTTCTCCCCTCAGAAGGGTGATAAATATATGTTGTTAGGTGCTCAAGCAGGCCAAGTTCCTCCTCCCCTCAATTCTTCCTCCCCATCCCCAACTGACACCCTCAACGTCCTGTGGCTCAACTACTCTCAACATTCTGTGGCCCTATTCAGACATAACTTGGGGAAGGGTGGTTACGCTAACCACGTCAAGTGCTCACAACACACAGGCCCTAACCACCCTTCTTGAGTGCGTGCACCTTCTCCTTGCACTGCTGTGGGGTGTGGAAGCAGCCGTTCTTCTGCAATAAGGTTGAAGGTTCTTGTACTTGTGTACAAAGCCCTAAACAACTTGAGACCAGGATACCTGAGAGAGCGCCTTCTCCCTTACCAACCTGTCCAGTCACTGAGGTCATCCGAGGGCCTGCTCCTGGTGGTTCCACCTAGATCCATCCTCCGATTGGAATCCACCAGGGGAAGAGCCTTCAGCGTGGTGGCGCCCCTCCTGTGGAATTCCCTGCCTCTGGAGGTCAGGCAGGCGCCAACCTTGTACTCCTTTCGGCGCCTCCTGAAAACATCTTTATTCCAAGAAGCCTTTCTTTAACATGCAGCCTTGGATTACTGTAATTGCTTCTTTTTAAATTTTGTTTTAACTGTTTTATTGTTTTTATTTTCCTTTTACCTTGTACACCGCTCCGAAATTTTTCAATGGGGAGCGGTATATAAATATTCTAAATAAATAAATAATAATAATAATAACCTGGAGAACCATGGAAAGAAGTTTTTGTGTTTCTTGGCCATCAATAACAGCAGCATGGGATTGAAAATATCTTTGTTCCCTGCTAGGGATATTGCAGGCATCCAATATGGGGTGGAGCATGATTGGGGGTCTGTGAATCCTCACCACTGAAAAAGCTGCTGAATAGCTCAGTGAGTGCTGCCCAGCTGCCTGTCCCTTTAGTGAGCCACCATAATGCTTGTTATTCTGTGTAAAAGGTCTTATAGCTGCTATTTATGCAAGATTATTCACATCTCTAATGGCAGAGCTATGTTAACCATGGGGGCTTAACAGACAGCACAAGCCATGGATAGGGCTGCTAACCATTTTGCGGGTGAGGGTGGCTAAATCGTGGTTATGTAGCCACCATGATTTGGGCAAGTGCCCTACACATGACCAGCTAAGCCATCATAGTTAGCTCAAAATGCTTAATCATCATGGCTTAGCGTGTTGCCTAAATAGGGACTGTGAGTTCTGCCAGCTCATGTGTCCTTATTGGGAGTTTTGAGGGGTTTTAAAAAGATATATTTCTTTAAATTTACAAACTAATATATGTTTGCATGCCACATGTGCAGAAACTATTAGCCTATTTTGCTTCCAAATTGATTAGCATACAGTCACCCCAGGTCAGTATTAGAAGAAATTAAGACTCAGAGGAAGAGGAAGTGGTGGGTGGGTGGTGTGCATGGATGTTGCTTGTTGTGCACACACATCTGCATGTATGTATTGTGTTGATAAAATATTGGGGGAGAAAATAAAGAACAATGTGGGTTCCTGGGACAGTCAAATTTTGCACCTCACCCCCACCCTGCCACTATATAGATCATAGAATAGTAGAGTTGGAAGGGGCCTATAAGTCCAACCCCCTGCTCAATGCAGGAATCCACCCTAAAGCATCCCAGACAGATGCTTGTCCAGCTGCCTCTTGAATGTCTCTAGTGTGGGAGAGCCCACAACCTCCCTAGGTCACTGGTTCCATTGTCGTACAGTTTTTCCGGATATCCAGCTGGAATCTGGCTTCCCATGCACCAATGGTTCAACACTTCATTGAAAAGGCTCACAGATATGACGATTTCCAGTTTCTTGCTATAGAAAGAATATATCCCCACAGGTATAATTGGAATAACCATGACAACATTCTTTTAAGAAAAGAAGCTGAATGGATTTTTAAACTCAACTCAGTACATCCTCATGGTTTAAACGTCAGCCTAGAACCATCATCCTTCCTTGGAAAGTGATTTCATGATTGCGCATCAATCTGCATCAGTAGGACCATATTTGCTTGCCAATCAGCATGAGGAATGGCCATGTTGCTGTACCTTTAAGCCTCATATATACAGTATAATGAATGAATGAATGAATGAATAGTTTATTTGTTTGTAGCACAAAGACCATTACAAAATACAGAATTGCTCACATATAGCAACACACATTATTTAAAATATTCAAAATATTTGAGGTACAATCCTTTCTCAACCAAGGAGTCAGTCAGTGGGTCACTCTAGGGGTGCTCCATTTGTCTGCAGCACCCACCCTTTGCTATCACGATGGTGACATACATGCCAAAGTCACAAGAATAATTTCAGTGATTATATTATAACCTAAAATGCTAGCAGTCAATATCTGGCACTATCAGATAGGTGGGATCTCTGATGATAGTTTATACAAAACTATTAAATCAAATGGTCCCCCTTACAATCTACACACACTTTGTTTAGAAAGTTATTTCTGATTTTTTTGGCTGCAGCCGCAAACTTTGCTACCTTAATTGTGATTGCTTTGCTATGGTCCGCCAGCAGATCGCAGATAATGTCTCTAGTGTGCCAACCCGCTCTTGCTAACAATAGTTCCTTTAGAAAACGCTCCCTGATATCTTTGTACAGACGGCAACGCAGAAGATAATGCACTAGGTCTTCAATCTCCTCTCAGCCACAAAAACAGATCCGCTGGGCATGGGGGACTTTTTTATACGTCCCCTCCAAGAAAGCAGAGGGCATTGTCTGAAAACGAAGGGCAGTATAGACCTTTCTTAGGGCAGGAAACGATAGGTCAAGCAAATATTGTGAAAAGTACTGTTCTTTCTTAATAAGACTAAACCATGGAGAGAAGGCCTGTAATTGGCTAGCTATTGCGTTTCCTTGGGCGTTTCCTCATAGATTCTATCTCCAATACTCCTTTTGTTATTAGCTAGCAGTTCCTGCACCTCCTTGGGACAAAGTTAACCAGTTATGTGCCCATCCACCCTTTTTCAACTGTTCATTGAAACATTGTTTAGCTAAGTTATTTTCATCTAGAGTCATTAACTTTTTCCCATAAAGTATAATATTCTTGTGGATTCTTGACTTGAAGGAGGGCAAATCCACCTCCATTCTTAATAAGGCAGCGGGAACCCCTACTGGAAGGGCTAACAATTCCTTCAACACCGTGTTCTGTACGGTCTCTACTGATGAAATAGAGTCTTGACCCCATAATTCCGCCCCATACAATAGTTGCGGGAGAACTTTGGCTACAAAAAGCTTCAGGGTAGGGGCAACCAAGGAGCCACCTTTGTGTCTTCCATATGATAATATTGCTTTGGCTGATCTTATAGCTGAGTATTTAGCTGCCTCCACTTGGGTTTTCCAACCCCCATTATAGGAGAAATATATTCCCAGATATTTAAAACTCGTGCATTGTTCTATCTGCCGGCCATCCAAAAGCCATCTGTGCACACGGACTTCTCCTAGAGAAGACTACCACCTTGGTTTTAGAATAATTGATTACTAATTTTTCCTTTTTACAGATCTTGCCTAATCTATTCAACAGTCTCCTCAGGCCGACCTGAGGAATAGATAAAAGGGCCGTATCATCTGCGTAAAGGAGCGCCTGGACCTTCTTGGGGCCAATAGAGGGAGGAAAACAGTCCAGAGCTGTTAGCTCGGACACCAGGTTGTTCACATAATAGTTGAACAAAAAAGGGGCGAGTAGACAGCCCTGCCTGACTCCTCTTCTGATGATAATTTTGTCAGAGAGGGTCCCAGATGGGCCAATCCTCACTCTTGAGTCTGTTTGTGAGTGCAGTTTTTGCAGCAAAAACAGGAGTCGTCTGTCTATGCTTGACTGTGAAAGTTTGTCCCAGAGGCAAATATCTCTATCAAAGAGGTCAAAGGCGGAAGTGAAGTCCACAAAGGCCACGTACAGGCTTCCTCCAGGTTGACTCCGATATTTGTGGGTCAAGTGATTGAGCACAAAGCATTGGTCAATAGTGCTCCTCCCTTGGCGGAAACCAGCCTGTTCCTCCGCCAGGATGTCATTTTCATTCGCCCACGCTTGAAGTTTATCCAATAAGAATCTGCCATATACTTTCGAAACAATATCCAATAGACTTATGGGCCTGTAGCTTTTGGGGTCGTTTTTTTCCACCTTTTTTATATAAAGGGACTATAATACTTGACTGCCATCCGGCAGGGATATTTCCTGTCTGGTTGATGTTTGAAAAGAGATTTGCCAGGATTGGGGCCCACCAGTTGATATTATATTTAAAAAGTTCCGGGGGAAGCATGTCTTCTCCTGGTGCTTTATCTACTGCCAGCTTGCCCAATATGCGGCTGACCTCATTAGCTGTCACGTTGGGCCAAGATGGGAGGTCGGAGATGGTTAGTCCCTCCTCGGTTGATTCACGGATATCATAGCTAGCGAAGATATTCTCAAAATGTTGTTGCCATTTTATCGCCGGGATTTGCATTTCCAAATATGGTTTGGAGGCACGTAGGCCCTCATGCACTGTTTCCCAAAATTTGCCATCATCCTTCTGTTTTACTGCCTGGGCAAGCTCTTCCCACTTACAGCTGATATACACTGACTTTTTCCTTCTCAGTAAGGCCTTGTATGCCGATCTTTTCCCTATCAGAGTTTTTAAAAGCGTATTCGAGTTTGCCTTTCTGACCTTTCTGCTTAACCCCATTAATTCTTTTTCCGTGTTTCTGCATTCTTTATCAAACCAGCCAGTGTTTCAGGATTTAGCACTGCCATAGGGACCCGACTGGACAAAAAAGGGTTTCAAGTAATCCACAATTTGTTGGTAGCTCTCCAAACAACCTAGCTTCCCTTTTTCAATCTGCTCTTTAAAACCCATGAGGATCGGACTGTGTAGCAAATTTACTACCTTGGAACTCAGGGCTCCTGACCATTTGATCCTTCTGCTACCTGTGGGACCCAGCTCGATGGAATAGGTTTTTTTGATGCTAGTTCTCGTAGCCAAGGCTTGCATCACTAATTTGATTGGAAAATGGTCACTTTCAGGCCTGTCTTCCACTGAAATTTTTTTGATGTTGGTCAGGGGAACATCAAAAGGTCAGGGGAAATGATAAAATAGTCTACTACACTGCTCCCCCTATGAGAGAGGTATGTGTAGTGACCGTTAGAGTCGTCAACTACACTACCATTCAAAATTATCAGAGAATGTAGGTAGGCAAGCATTATTAGATTTTTACCATACTTATTTATTCTTTTGTCATGAGAGTGCCTTTCTAAAAAGAAACCATCATCCAACGGAACAGGCAACTGTTTCAGTAACTCTGTATTTGATCGCCCCAGACGGGCGTTTAGATCACCTCCTATGATAAAATGGGGATTTTCAAAGTGTAATTCTATTTCACTTATTGCCAACTTCAGTGATGACCAAATGGGAGACACCTCCATAGTTGCTGGGGGCACATAGACATTTATACAATGTAAGGAGGAGCCATTTTTGAAGGATACATGAACAATAAGAATCCCCTCATAACTCTGAGGAGCCACTATTTCCAAGATGTAGTCCAAATCTACTGAAATGAGGGTTGCCAGACCCCCACTGGCACGACCAAATTTGTTTTGCCTCGTTGCCGCCTTTGTGAAGGATTTATATCCTTGGAGCTGCAGCTGAGAACTGTCTTCCACCCATGTTTCTTGTAGGAAGATTATAGAGAACTGTTGTAAAAATTCAACGAAATCCTTGTCAACTAATTTTCCCATCCAACCCAATACATTCCAGGAGACTATTTTTAATGTCGGAGAAGTTGTTTCCACTGGCTCTCTTCTTAGTCAATAGTTTTGTGTGTCAGCAAGGGACCTTGCAGACTCTTTGGAATAAACAGAGGGAATCAAGTTACTGCTGGGATTTTCCCTGGTTAGGGCGTTGGTTTTTGCTGGCCCTGAAGAAAGCACCTCTCTTAAAATCGAGAACAATTGCTCTTCTAGCTCCCCTAAAGCCTTTACAATGTTGTTCTGGGCCTCATGGTTCATCCGTTTGAACTGCGCTCATTTCCTCAGGTAGCCCGGTGGTATCTGTACCTGAGGCAAAACCTTCATTCTCTCCCATTTTACATCTAGACCAAAGATGGGCCCTCAATATTTCTTGGAGCAAGCTTAAGTTAAACACTATTTCTTCTTGCTCCGGGTGCTGCATCATCTGAAATTGTTCTAGAAAATCTACAATATTCGGGTCCTGCGGGATGTTTTCTTTGCAGCCCTCTGACTTTAGGTTATGTATATTTGAATTCTTGGTTTCCATACTATACTGCAAATCCTTTCTTCGTATTATTAGGTCTCTTGCCACCATTTTGATTATGTCTTGCGCCTGTTTTTGCTTCTGGCTTGTCTGGTTAGTTTTCTTTGGGTCGTTGCTGAGGGCTGAAACCAGTCCCCCTCTCCCTCCTAAGGCCTGAACTTTAGGCTTCCTAAGATGTTCTTTGTTGTTGTTTATTCGTTCAATCGTTTCCGACTCTTCGTGACTTCATGGACCAGCCCACGCCAGAGCTTTCTGTCGGCTGTCGCCACCCCCAGCTTCCCCAAGGTCAAGTCTGTCACCTCCAGAATATCATCCATCCATCTTGCCCTTGGTCGGCCCCTCTTCCTTTTGCCTTCCACTTTCCCTAGCATCAGCCTCTTCTCCAGGGTATCCTGTCTTCTCATTATGTGGCCAAAGTACTTCAGTTTTGCCTTTAATACCATTCCCTCAAGTGGGCAGTCTGGCTTTATTTCCTTGAGTATGGACTGACAGGGGCTATTTGTTAATTTGCCTGAAATGTCTCGTAATCCAAATATTTCGTCTCTCCAATATTTTTTTACTTCTTAATATGTAGTTGGTTGTAGATATATCTGTAAATGTGACCAACACTCTGCTGCTTGAGCATGATGAGGAAAGACAATCAATCTTTATTACGTCTGTCACTCTAAGTAAGTTGAGGCCCAACTGCCACATTATGTGGATAAATTGATCTGTTTCATTTAAATAAGGGGAACAAGCGGGAATCATAGGGAGGTTTGTGAAGACTAACTGATTCCTCATTAAAAGTAGGGCAGACTGGATTTTTCCACACGGCACACTGGTCATGTTATTTAGTGCCTGTTTATCTACATTATCTACTACTATAGGTTCTGTTTGAGATGAACTATTTTGTATCCTGTATGACTCTTCCCTCTGGCACCTTACTTGTTTATCCTTTCCACTGGTATCCTTTTTTAGGCTATTTCTGTCACCTTTCTTGTTATTTTCCTGTTTCTCATCCAATAATTTGAATAGTGGGTTGTAATTTAAGCCCTTTCCTTTCTTCTTTGTGGTATCCTTATTCGCCTGTGCTTGCCCACTCTCAATCCCTGCTCCTTTACGTAGCCCTTTTTTACCCCCAATCCTTTCCCTCCCTTTTGGGATTTTCTTCCCTTTGCCTAAACCTTGCCTATTCTTCCGACACCTCTTCCCTAATCTTTTCCGGTCAGAGGTAACCTTTATGTCTGTCTTCTCAGCCTGTAGAAGCAACTACAGCAACTCCTCTGCTATGAAGTCCAAATGGGGTAGCAGAGGAGCAATTTCATTTAGGCATGACGGCACCTCATCTGTTGAGAGCTCCAGATCTGAGTACTATTCCTCCTTCTCTACTGGTATTGTCTTCGAACCAGCAGCTAGAACCTTAGATTTAATTAGATCTATCAAAAAACCCACTTGGCCTTTCAGGCCAATTATTTCTTGCTTTATTTTACTCAATTCTAAGAAGGTTTTAGCGCATGATTCCCCGTTCAGGAAGCAATATTTGGCTAGAAGTTCTGGTGTACTATCACTAGGATAGCTATTCCACTTAGGTGACAGACTCTCCTTGGGCAGCTCTTCCTGTGAGCGTGTATCTATTTCTAGCAAGTCTATTAACTCTTTATTGGGGCTATTGATGATTGTTGGAGGTGCCTTTTCGCCCCTGACAGGTTCGATTTGTACGATCCTCTCATGATGACTTGAGTCCCAGGGGCGCATAGACTTTAATTGCGGGGGTGTGAAATCCTGTCTATGACCATGTATACCACCTAACATGTTGGCCGAGGGGCTTTCCCATGTCAAATGGGTCCACACAGGGTTCCCCCCAAATCCTAAGTCTATGGAAGACTTGGCTGTTAGGCTGTCCACTTCGGCTAACTCCCATGCTAGATTTTGCCCCCCAATCTCCATTGATAATTCCAGTTTATTCCATGTCTTATCTAGTGACCAATCCAAGCCCTGCGGAGCATTGCTAACTATTTCACTCTCCTTTTTCGTTACCTTTTTCGGCTCAGCCTTTGAATGAAAAAAGGATGATATTTTCATTTGTCTCTTTCTTGGTGGTAAGTCAAGCACTGTGGGGGGGGGGACTTACCCAGGGACTTACAACCCTGCCTTGTCAGAACCATATCCAGTGATTTTTACACTTACTTTAAAACCAATTAACACTCAAAAATAAAACAATTAAAAACACCTTAAAATTGATTATGTTAAAATTTGTTAAGATTAACTCTAACTGCACAACCCTTAAAAACTATCATCTGAATATATTACTAGTTTCCAGAACAGTTACTCTTTACAACTTTAACACGGTTAATCCCTCAGTTTAAACAGAAGTAACAGTTTAAGGGTGAATTAAAATAATTTAAACACAGTCATAACCCTTGTACCATAAACTCTGTGGGTGCGAGTTTCCCTTGACTCAATGCTCCTTCTGCTCTTGGTTGCCTTAACAATCAGCGACTATTTTGAGGACTGTTCAACAAACTCTCAATAAACTCTCTTTAACACTCTCAAGCTTTGATCAGGGCTCAAAGACTTCAATTCCTCCGCATTCCTTGGAGTGTAAATGTTTCCTTATACAGTATAATACTAATGAACAAACCGGAGCGTGATCACCTGATGGACTGTTTGTTCGTCGCTTGGAAGCTAATGAATTCTCAGCTGGGGCATAAGGTTTGATGTTTTTAACTCTCTTCCGTAGTTGGTTTCCATAAATTTACTAGACAGCTAAAGAATTCTCTTTATTATGCAGAAAGAATTTCCCTGTCTGTAAACTGGAAGTAATTTAGGGAGTACTATCTTCTGTCTACAACCCCACGGCTCTTGACGGCACGTGGCAGTGAGTGCTTTATCCATGTGTAATCCATATACGGAATCTGAGTGCCTTTTTAAAACATTTTTTTCTCAATGTTTTTTCTGAATGTTAATTTTTTCACCCAGCAAGCCTATTTACTCAAGTAATGTTTATCTATTTACATCAGACTTGAAATATTGTACATCTGAGGAAGTCTGAAATGATGAAATGGGAAAGATCACTGGAATCCTGTTAACAATAATTAATAATTTAGAACATTAAAAACATTCAGTCTGTTGTTATAATTTTATTGTCAAGGTATCATAAAAAGCAACTATTTGCCTTATGTCATGTCATCCTTACAATTTTTTGTGTTTGAATTGTTCTATTTGATATAATTATATAAAATAGGTCATTATTTTGACGCTTTATACTACCACTGTCTGAATTAACTGTTAAATTTCTTATGCAGTTGTGTGCCTGTTGGCATTCCTTATAATTGGTTCTTATCAACTGCAGCCTTCGTGTGTTTTGGTTTTCCTGTAACATGCCCATTAGTCCGTATCCTGCACTCCAGGATGATTGAGAAGAGGTCCTGGCCCTCCTCTGTGTAACAACCTTTCAAATACTTGAAGAGTGCTATCATGAAACAAAGCCCTATGAAGAGAGTCTGAAAGAACTGGGCATGTTTAGCCTGCAGAAGAGAAGATTGAGGGGAGACATCATAGCACTCTTCAAATACTTAAAAGGTTGTCACACAGAGGAGGGCCAGGATCTCTTCTCGATCCTCCCAGAGTGCAGGACACGGAATAACCGGCTCAAGTTAAAGGAAGCCAGATTCCGGCTGGACATCAGGAAAAACTTCCTGACTGTTAGAGCAGTACGACAATGGAATCAGTTACCTAGGGAGGTTGTGGGCGCTCCCACACTAGAGGCATTGAAGAGGCAGCTGGACAACCATCTGTCAGGGATGCTTTAGGGTGGATTCCTGCATTGAGCAGGGGGTTGGACTCGATGGCCTTGTAGGCCCCTTCCAACTCTGCTATTCTATGATTCTATGATTCTATGTCTCCCCACAGCTAAACATGCCCAGTTCTTTCAGTCTCTCTTCACAGGGCTTTGTTTCTAGACCCCTGATTATCCTTGTTGCCCTCCTCTGAGGCCCACCAGCCTGTCTACATCCTTCTTGAAGTGTGTTGTCCAGAACTGGACACAATACTCAAGATGAGGCCTAACTAGTAGAGGGGAACCAGTACATCATGCAATTTGGAAGCTATACTTCTATTAATGAATCCCAAAATAACATTTCCTTTTTTGCAGCCACATCACACTGTTGGCTCATATTCAGCCTGTGATCTACAACAATTTTAAGATCCTTCTTGCTTGTAATATTGCTAGGCCAAGTATCCCCCATCTTGTAACTGTTTTTGTTGTTTTCAGCCCAGCACACCAGCCTGTCAAGATCACTTTGAAGGTTGTTTCTGTCTTCCAGGGTATTAGCTATCCCACTCAATTTTGTGTCATCTGCGAATTTGATAAGCATTCCCTGCACCTCCTCATCAAGTCATTAATAAAAAAGTTGAAGAGTGCTGGGCCCAAGACTGAGCCCTGCAGTACCCCACTTGTTACCTCCCCCCAATTTGAGAAGTTATCGTTGATTAGCACTCTTTGAGTTGGATTCTGTAGCCAACTGTGGATCCACCTAATAGTCGTTCCATCTAGCCCACTTTTAACTAGTTTGCTGATCAGAATGTCATGTGGTACTTTGTCAAAAGCTTTGCTGAAATCAAGATATATTATGCCCACAGCATTCCCCCAATCAAAGAATGAGATCAGATTAGTATGTTAGGATATGTTCTTGACAAATCCATGCTGGCTTCTGGTAATCACTGCATTGTTTTCAAGGTGCTTACTGATTGACTTATTTTTAATTAACTATTGTAAACTGCCCAGAGGGCTTCGGCTATGGGGCAGTATATAAATTTAAAATAATAACAATAACAATAACAATAATAATAATATGCTCCAAAATTTTCCAGGGATTGATGTCAGACTGGTCTATAGTTCCCAGGTGCCTCCTTTTTGCCCTTTTTGAAGATAGAGACAACATTAACCCTCCTCCAGTCATCCAGAACTTCACCCATCTTTCATGATTTTGCAAAGACAGTGATTCTGAGAATTCTGCCAGTTCCTTCATTACTCTAGGATGCAGTTAATTGGGTCCTGGAGATTTGAACTCATGCAAAGAAATTAGGTGTTCCTTGGCCCATTTGTATATGAGCTATTACTATTGGGGGGAAATGGCAGAAGACCTCTTTGCTTCTTCAGCATCTGTGATTCCAGCCCTGCAGCTGTCCCACAATGATCCTCTACAGAACACCTAGTTCTTTGTATTAAAGTTAGTAACTTCAAATGCTATCCATGGAACAACAGAATTGGGAGAAAGTCTCATTTAACGTGGTTAAACGCTATCTCAATCAAATAATTCAGTTACTGCAGAAATCTGAACAATTCAACAGAGAGACTGGTGGCTAATAGCCATGCCTTCTCCCCCTTACAAAAAACCAAGTGTAACGCAGAACAACAGTAATTATTTTGTTAACTCTTATGAAAGCATTTAGAAATATATAGCACTGTGAGAAACAATGCAAATCGATCAGGTGAGCTTTGAACCTGAAGATGTGGGAGCAACTGCAGCTCCCCAGTCACTTGGCCAGAAGGAAGTCTCTTACCTTGTATGCATTGATAAAGCGCACAAAAGTGGGGAAGAACATGGTCGGAGGCATGGTTTTGGCGTTTTCCCCAAAGTACTCCACTGTTGATTCATAGGCCTCCTATGGAGCAAGCAAAAACTCCATATATTCACACCCACTAGTATTAAAACAGCTGTGCCAACAGTAAAACACTTCCATTGTCTTCTCTTTGCGGGCCTGTAGATGGTGTTTGCATTACCTACTTGTTTTTATTAGCAAAAACAACATAGAATCTTGCAGCCTTAATACATTCCAATCAGGCACCTTGGTATACAGAAGATCTCAGGGAGCTGAAGCAAGAAGGATGATGACTGGAGCTCCTATTTCGGAAAACTTGACTTCTATCCAACAAGACATGACATAGAGAACATCTTCGTTCCTATGGGGTGGCATTATGTGCAGCTAAGGAAGCTTTCTTATCTGCACGCATTACAACTACAAATTCACGTCCAGCAGAACTGTTCAGGGTGGTGAGGGGTCTAATTCAGGCACCTTCCCCCCTGAACCCAGTTTTAGAGCCTTCAGTATTTCGCTGTGATGCATTTAACGATCATTCCACAGATAAAATCTCTCGGATAAGAACCAATTTAGATGCCGTCGTTATAACAGAAGCTGACAATGAAATGTCCAGCAACTCTGCAAGTAGGATTACACTGGATCAGTTTCAGTTGGTGAATACTGAGGATGTGGACAAGCTCCTTGGACGAGTAAGGAAGACAACTCATCCTCTCGATCCCTGTCCTTCTTGACTGGTCACCCAGGGAGAAGATGCAGTTAGAATACAACTACAACATATTATTAATGCATCTCTCAGGGAGGGGTTTTCCACATATTTAAAAGAAGCGGTGGTATGGCCACTTCTAAAAAAGCCCTCCCAGGACCCCCTGGACCTTAATAATTACAGACTGGTCTCAAATCTTTCATTTTTGAGCAAGGTGATCGAGAGGGCTGTTGCCTTCCAACTTCAAGCAGTCTTAGATGTTACTAATTTTCTAGACCCATTTCAAAATAGCTTCAGAGCAGGATACAGAGTTGAGACAGCTATGGTTGCTCCACATGAGTGTTGACAGGGTGTGTGTGTCCCTGCTAGTACTTTCCAACCTTTCAGCAGCTTTCGATACCATCAACCATAGTATCCTTCTGGAATGCCTGGGAGGTTTGGGAATTGGGGGCACTGTGCTCCAGTGGTTCCGGTCCTACCTCTCGGGTAGGTTCCAGATGGTGATGCTTGGGGATAGTTGCTCCTCAAAAAAGGAGTTGTTGTATGGCATACCACAAGGCGGCATCCTATCCCCAATGCTGTTCAACATCTATATGAAACCGCCGGGAGAGATCATATGGAGGCATGTGGCAGGGTGCTATTAGTATGCCAATGACACGCAGATATATTTCTCTATGCCTTCGATAACAGCATCAGCTAAGGATAGTGTGTCTCTTCTGGATGGATGCTTGGGGGCGGTAATGGGCTGGATGAGGAAAAACAAACTGAAGCTGAATCCAGACAAGATGGAGGTGCTTGCTGTCAAGGGCTCAGACCTGGGTTTGGAGTTATGTCAACCAGTTCTGGATGAGTCTACACTCCTCCTGAAAGACTGTGTTTGCAGCTTGGGGGTGCTCCTGGATCCCTCACTCCAAATGATAGCCCAGATAGATGCGATGGCCAGGAGTGCCTACTATCAGCTTTGGCTGTTGTGCCAACTGTGTCCTTTTCTAGTGTTGGAAGATTTAAAGACAGCAGTGGTAACCTCAGCTGGTAACCTCAAGGCTAGACTTCTGCAATGTGCTGTACATATGGCTACCATTGTACCTAGTTCAGAAACTTCAATTAGGACTCCGCCCCCTGGGAAAATGTCACTCTGATTGCTCCGTACTAGCTCTGACCATGGAGTTAAACAAAACAGCTTCTAACACCGCCATAAGATAACTCCGGCTGGAAATCTCCCCAGATCAGAAGGGAAGAGCATGAAGGGAATGTCGTAAGGGATCAGAAGCCCCCCATGTAGACTCTACTGCCAGATATCAGAGGATTCAGCAAGAGGGGTGAGATTCAATCCCGGGCGCTGTTTTGGAGCCTGACAGGCCTCTAGGAGCTGACGATTCCTGCTTCTAATTAGGTTTGAACTATAGTTTTTCATACCTTTATGTTTTGGCTTCCTTCCTACCATAAATGTGAATTGAGGACTTATAAAACAACTGGAGCTTTCAGAACTATAACAATTTTGTAACAAGGAGAAAATAGCAGGGGATTACAGATGAAACTAAAAAAACCTGCCATAAAGCATTTTTTTCATTCAAAAGTTTTTAATTGGGACAGTTCACATTGTTGCTGCATGAATTTGGAATGTATGTTTGGGAATAGCTCTCTCGTTTGTTTTTTTGTTTTGTTTTGTCCCCCCCCCCCATTTCCCTCTACTTGGCTGCAAACACTCAGGACCGCTGTAAACATTTTGGTATGTGGAGAATGTAAATAAAGAGCACAGTGTGGTTGGAAAAAAGATATCACCATGGAGACGGTGTGATGGATGCTGGCCGAGTAACAAGGAGTAGGATGGGCTCCTTAGAGACACCTGCTGGACATAATAAGAAAGCACAGCAAAAAGAAAAAAAACTCTCTAGATTTATCTGCTGGAAATAACAAGACAATTGCAGAGAATAAAGAAGACTCAACATAATACAGAAAGGTCACAGGAAAGATGCCACCACCGGATCAAGCACAGAAAATTATTGATGTCCTGAGCAAGAAGATGGACCAGATGGGATCCAAGATAGACCAGATGAGAACTAGGATAGACTCCCTTGAACAATGTATTAGAGAAGAAACTCATGGAAATGAAGCAAGAGATCAGGGGAACAAAGAAGGAATTGAGACAAGAAATCCAGAAGATGGATAACATACTAAAACAAGTCATGGGGGAAATTAAGACAGTTGCAGATTCAGTGGACGTACTAGGAAACAATGCAGAAATCAAGTATGCAGAACTGGAGGAACAAGATTTATTGGCACTGATGGACCTAAAAGATAATGAGCATTGTTTATGCTTAAGATCAGTTCCAGAAAGCTTCCCAGATCCTGAATCGGATCTTAGAAGTGAAGTAATTAAAAATCTGGCTATATTTCTGGGAACCAAAGAAGATCAGATGGAAGCGGAAGTAGACCATGTTTACAGAATAAATTCTTCATAAGCACAAACAAGAGGCGTTCCAAGAGATATTATTGTTTATTTTGCAAGAAAAACAATAAGGGATCAGATACTCTAGAAACATTACCAGAGTAAGATGAAAATGGCAGATAAAGAAATAAACATGCTGAAAGAGATTTCCTCCAGAATTTTGCATAAGAGAAAAGATTATGCATTCTTGACAACAATATTAAAACAGAAAAAGTTTTTTTTCATTGGGAATTTCCAGAAGGAGTGGTGTGCTTTCAGAAGCAGGCAAAAACTTGTTTGTTCTGACAGGCCTTTGGAGAATAATCTGGTCCTCCATCTAGGTTAAGGTCTTGTAAAATGGTCATGTGTTTTAAACGTTTAATGTTTTAATATTGTAATTTTTGTAAAAAAAAAATTGTACATTTCTTTTCCTAGGTTTAAAATGTATATGTTTTAAATTTTGTAAGGCTGCCTTGGGGCCCAGTGTTGGGCAAAAGGCAGGATACAAATAAATTATTATTATTATTATTTTCACCTTTGGGGATCAGAGACACAAGCTGAACTCCATAGAAAAAGCAAGACACTTCATGGAAACTTATAAAAAAGAACTGGATGAGAGACAATCAAAGCTGGAAGAGATGTCGACATCATGGGTGCCACAAGTAGAGAATGAAATTTTTAAAACCAATTGATGATGGAGTACAAATTTTTAACATGGAATATTAATGGAGCAAATGCGCCTCAAAAAAGAAAGAAAATATTTCATTATTTTAAAAAGTTAAAAGAAGATATTATTTGTCTACAAGAGACTCACATCAGGAAAAAAGATACCAAATATATAATTAATAAAAAAAAATAGGTGAAGAATTTATATCAGAAAGTGGGAAAAAGAAAAATGGAGTGATCTTATATAGTAAATCATATCTAAGTCCTGAATTAGTATTGACAGATGAACAAGGACGATTTGTGACAGTTAAATGGAATGTTGGTGTTGGGGGTTTATGCTCCCAACGATCATAAAGCAGAATTTTATGAGAAGCTCCTGACCAATCTGTCTGACTTATCATATGAAAATTGGTGTTTGATGGGAGATTGGAATGGAGTGATTTCACCACAAATAGACAGGACTTCTGATAAAAAGATTAAGTCATCAAGGCAAATTACCCAAAAGTTTTTTTGGTCTGATTGACAATTTGGAGCTAGTAGATGTACACAGAAATGGTAGCTCAAATGAGTATACCTATTTCTCAGAAAGGCATAAACCCTTTTCAAGAATAGACATGATCTTGACAACTAAAGAATTTCTTACAGAAGTCAGTAAAATAGAAATTTTGCCAAAATCTTTTTCAGATCATAACCCTATATCGATGCTATACATGAAAAGAGACAATATATTCAGATGGAGATTAAACGAAACTTTACTGCAAGATAAAAAAAATAGAGGAAAATGGGAAAAGGAGATTGAAAGAATATTTTGAATTGAATTTGAATATAGGAACTGATTTGTGAATGGTTTGGGATGCAAGTAAGGCCGATATACGAGGATATTTTATTCAATAAAACAGTTGATTGAAGAGGAAAAGGGAAGAGAAAACACAAAACATCTTGAATGGGATTAAGAAAAAAGAAGAAGCTTTAAAGAAAATGCCCAGAAAGGTAAGTATTATATGACAAATTAAAATACTTCAACAACAACTATCAATATTAACAATACAGGACATGGAAAAAAATTTAATTTCCCGAAGCAAAGAAATTTTGAATCAGCAAATAAGCCAGGAAAATGGTTGGCCTATAAATTAAGAAAAGAAAAAGAAAAGAAAAGAATAGCTAATACAAAAGAGAGTGGAATAGAGAGAGAACAAGGATATACACAGAGAACAAGGATATACAAAGAGCTTTTCACCAGTATTATTCAAATTTGTATAAAGGACAAGACATTTCAGCTGATTTAATGGACAAATATATTAAAAAACAAAATTTACCGAGAATCACAAAAGAACAAAACAAATGATGAATGGACATATAACAACAGGCGAAATGGTGGAAGCAATAAGAAAAATTAAGGTAGGGAAAACCCCAGGGCCAGATGGACTGCCAGGACTATATTACCAGAAATTTGAAGAGGAACTTTTACAACCATTACAGAATACAATGAACAAGATTATAAGTGGTGGAGAGATCCCTGAAACTTGGAAGACAGTGTATGTAACGCTTATACCAAAACAGGGACAAGAACGGACTTTGACAAAGAATTATAGACCAATATCACTATTAAATAATGACTATAAGTTATTTACAGGAATCCTGGCGGGAAGGCTTAAGAAAGTTTTACAAGAATTCATACATGAGGATCACAGTAGATTTTTACCCAAAGGGCAGATGAGAGACAATGTAAGAATGGTTTTAAATGTGGTGGAATATTTGGAAAAACATCCAGAAAAATAGGTGGCTTTGATTATTTTAGATGCAGAGAAAGCATTTGACAATCTTAATTGGAACTTTTTATTTAGAACCTTGGAAGAATTGAACTTTGGAGAAAATTTTATAAAATGGGTGAAATCTATTTATACTTCCCAAAAAGCACAAATAATTATAAATGGAGATCTGTCTAAACCTTGTGAAATACAAAGAGGAACAAGACAGGGGTGCCCATTGTCATTGCTATTATTTATTTTAGTACTGGAACTGCTTAATTGAGATATAAGGCAAGATGAACAAATTGGAGGAATAAAGATAAAAATGGAGATATATAAATTGAGGGCGTTTGCAGATAATTTGTTGTTTACTTTGGAGGCATTGAAACCCTGATGAGTAAATTGAAAGAATTTGGGGCAGTGGCAGGTTTTAAAGTTAACAAACAAAAAACAAAGATGTTAACAAAGAATATGAATTCTCAAGAACAAGCAAAACTGATAGAAAAGACAGGTTTCCAAATTGAAAAGAAGGTAAAATACTTGGGGATTGTATTAACAAATATGAATTGTATGTTATTTCAAAATAATTATGTTAAGGTGTGGAATGAGGTTAAAAGGGATTTGGAATGATGGGAAAAGATCCAATGATTTTTGGGGAGAGTTGCAACAATTAAAATGAATGTTCTGCCACAAATGTCATTTTTGTTTCAAACTATACCTATTGTAACATCAGACTTACCATTTAAGCAGTGGGAGAGATATTTAAGTTTATTTGGCAAGCAAAAAAAAAAAAAAGAGTTAAAATTAAAATATTGCAAGATGCAAAAGAAAGAGGAGGACTGGGGCTCCCATAACTCAAAGTGTATTTCTCCACCTGCTGTTTATTGTGGATGAAAGAGTGAGCGTTATTAAAAAATAGAAGAATGTTGGAACTTGAAGGACATGAATTGAGATTTGGATGGCATGGTTACCTGTGGTATGATAAAGCAAAAGTTAACATAGAATTTAATAATCATTATGTGAGACGTACTATTTGAGGAATATGGAATAAATACAAATTAAGGTCTTGCCAGAAAATACTGCTATGGGTATCGATGCAAGAGGCCCTTCATAGAAGGGATTTCACAAGTATGCACAAATGGTTGACATATAATGATTTATTAGAATTGTCACAAGGTAAATATAAGTTAAAAACAAGGGAAGAATTGTTAAAAGAAGGTCATACATGTCAATGTTTTTCTTATGCACAAATTATGGAAAAGTTCAAAATAGATAAGAAGAATCATGGGTTTGAACAAACAAAATCTGAATTTGAAATGGCATTATGTACAAATGATGAGCATGTTGTAAAGTTGTATAAATTGTTAAGATATGAGACGGAAGATGAGCAAGTAAAAGATGGTATGATAAAATGGGCACACATTTTTTGACGTAACATCTTAATGGAAGAGTGGGAAAGTATGTTGGGAAAGGGTTTAAAATTTACATTATGTGCAAGACTTAAAGAGAATTTTTATAAGATGATGTTCAGATGGTATATGTCACCTGTAAAATTAGCTAAAATGTATAAGGGTGCCTCAGGAAAATGTTAGAAATGCAAGGAAGAAGAAGGAACCTTTTATCATCTTTGGTGGACTTGTAAAAAAGCCAAAACATTTTGGACCCAAATACATTCTTCAATTCAAAAAATATTAAAGACAAATATACAAATGAAACTGGAAGCTTTCTTACTTGTATTAATGGACAAACAACTAAAAGAGAAGGGGGGAACTTTACTTTTGTACATGATAGCAGCAGCGAGACTGTTATATGCACAAAACTGGAAAAATGAAACACCACCACCACCGGATGAATGGATGTTGAAGATGCTGGAATTGGCAGAGATGGAAAAACTCACAGCGATAATGAGAGAAAGATCAACAACTATGTTTATGTTGGAATGGAAACCTTTGACAGAATATTTGCAAGAGACAGAGAAAAATGATGTATTTGTTTGTGGATTTTAGTATTAAGACGGGGAAAGAAAAGAGAAAAGAATAGAGAAAGGGGGAAAAAGTGAACAAGTAAATTTGATTGATGTATCAATTGTAATTAAAGAATTAGAGAAAAATGGAGTATGGTTCTGTGAATCCAATGTATGAGATTCAGATAAGTCATAAGAAAGAATAGAATTTGATTAACTTATTAATAGTAATTAAGAAGTTAGTTAGCATTTACTGTTTTACTCTGTACAGCACCATGTACATTGATGGTGCTATATAAATAAATAATAATAATAATAATAATAATAATAATAATAATAATAATAATAATAATAATAATAATTTCTGGCATGAAAATATACTTTAACCTTATCCTTAAATATTTTTATTGTCTTTTAGTGTAGTTGTTTTGTGTATACCTTTGTTTGTATGTATTATATGTGGTGTAAAGATTGTGCGTTTGTGATGTTTAAAATAATAATAAAAAAGAATTTTTTAAAAAAAAGAAACTTCAACTAGTTCAAAATATGGCAGCCAGGTTGGTCACCAGTACATCTAGGGGGGAGCATATTACCCCAACATTAAAATCACTCCACTGTCTGCCAATTAGTTTCTGGACGAAATACAAAGTGTTGGTCATTACCTTTAAAGCCCTACATGGTTTGGGTCCAGGTTACCTGCGGAATCGCCTTCTCCCATACAATCCGCCCCGCACTCCCAGGTCCTCTGGGGAGAACTTACTTCAGTCAACCGAAACTAGCCTGACAACTGTTATTCAGAGGACCTTTTCTTCTGTTGCCCCCAGACTGTGGAATGGCCTGCCAGAGGAGATTCATCAATTTAACTCTCTCTCCGAGTTCAAGACAGCTATAAATTATTATTATTAGCCTCTTCCGGCAGGCCTACCCAGATGAATTTTAAACCAAGAATTTTAAGATGTCTTGATTGTTTTTTGATATTGTATCAGTTTTAAATGCTCTTTTAATTAATTGTATGTATTTTATTTATATTGTATTGTACTAATATTGTTCTCCGCCTCAATCCAAAGGGAGATGTAGGTAAGAATTTATTTATTTATTTATTTATTTATTTATTATTATTATCATCATCATCATCATCATCATCATTATTATTTGTAATGTTTAATGGTATTGCTACTTAGTTTGTAAGTGCTGTTGATATGTGGTTAATGCTGTTGGGAGGGGGAATGAGTGAAGGGAATGTGAAGGGAATGCTGATTGGCAGTTAGCAGTGAGAGGGAGGAGTTAAAATCACTCCACTGGCTGCCAATTAGTTTCTGGGCAAAGTACAAAGTGTTGGTCATTACCTTTAAAGCCCTACATGGTTAGGGATACTTGCGCAATCACCTTCTCCCATACAGTCTGCCCCACATACCCTCTGGGGAGAACTTACTTGTCAGCCAAAACTACCCAGAGGACCTTTTCTTCTGCCTGACTGTGGAATGGCCTGCCGGAGGAGATTCTTAACTCTCTCTCTGAATTTAAGACAGCTTTAAAAGCTAGCCTTTTCTGGCAGGCCTACCCAGATAAATGTGAAACCAAGATTTTTTAAGATGTGTTGATTTGTTGTACTAATGTTGTTCCCCACCTCGATCCAAAAGGAGAGGCAGGTAAGAAATAAATATATTATTAATTATTATTTATTATGGCATCAGCCAACCTCCCCCAACCTAGTGCCTTCCAGATGTTTTGGACTTAAAACTCCCTTCAGCTCCTGCCAGCATAGCCAATGATCAGAAATGCTGGGAGTTGTAGTCCAAAACATCTGGAGGGCATCAGGTTGGGGAAGGCTGGCTTAAGCTTTCATGGTATAGGATGCATGAAGTGTTATCCTCAGTTAGATATGCCCACTTTGTCAGGATCGATATACCCACTTTGTCAGGATCAGGCCTGTTCTCTGTAGCGTGGGAATGAGACACAGAATCCGAAGGACAAGAAATTTACCAAACAACACAGGAAGAGTGGGAGGAGATTCTCTAAGACTCTTCAGGAGTCAAGGATGAATATTTCCAGCAGCTTATCTGTGAGAATGCAGATGGCCCAGACCTGGGAACTCAGCCTCTGAGGGGGAGGGAACATTGGAGTTGACAGATCCCAGAATCCCTCAGACAGTCAAGAGGGCAAAGTGGAGAAGAGGTGTCTTATGGTAGCAGCTCATGAGAGGCTTCTCAAGAAAGATCCTCCCTGATGAAAAATGCCTGTTGGACTGTTGGGGAAAGCCCTGCTTGAGTTGAAGGCACCTGCCTGGCTTTGTTAGTCAAATTAAGCTTAGAGCAGAGCTCCTAGCATTCACACACCCTTCAGGCGAGAAGAGATGTTTTGTTTGTTGAATAAAGCTGGTGGATTACACAGCGGATGTCTTCATTGTCTTGTACTAGCAAGGGGGCTTGGAATCATGACACACATGGGTGAAGAGGTGGGGGGACATGTTAAAAGACAGTGGTGCAACTAGGTATGTCTTGGCCCTAACTTGATGCTCTTATGACTTCTACTGTTACTTTCTACTGTTAGTTTTTCCCTACCCTGTGCCTGCTTACCCTACCCTGTACCTGTTTGCATTCTCTTCCCCTCCTTATTGTTTTACTATGATTTTATTAGATTGTAAGCCTATGCGGCAGGGTCTTGCTATTTACTGTTTTACTCTGTACAGCACCATGTACATTGATGGTGCTATATAAATAAATAAATAAATAAATAATAATAATAATAATAATAATAATAATTATGATGGCGGGGCATGAGGGGGAGGTCTTGCGATGCCATGTGCATTACTTCAGTTGTAAAGCACACAGGTAACATTTCTCTTTTTCCTGCCCCCAGCCACCATTCATAGGAACACAGGAAGCTGCCTTATATTGATTCAGTTCACACCATCATAGCAGCTAAAATCAGCCACCAGGGCTTGTTGCAGCCATCGCATGTGCCAGCTGGATTTCCCTAATTCACCAAATTGTGGCAGCTTTCCTGATTAGGCAGGGATTGTTTAGGGTGGGCAGCAAACCACAAATAACTCATGGGCCATTGTTAGGTTATTTGAGGGTTGCTTTACCCTAGGGTTGTCACGAGCGTCTGACTGGGTCTAGGAGTCCGAAAGACTCCCCCCACCTCCACCATTCAGCCTCCTGGCCCCAGTCAGGTGCCTTAAGTCAGGAGTGCTGGCGAGCGCTCACAAGGCCTCAGCAAGTGCACGACAGCCACCTGGAGCCACTCACAAAATCATGCACTTTCCCCTTCTGCGTTAATGGCAGCTGCCGTTGGCAAAAAAGGGGGAATTATGCTATTTCTAGAGCCTCCAGAAACAGTGCATTTCCCCTCTCATGTTAATGGTGTTCACCATTAATGCCATGGTGGGAAATGTGCAATTTCCAGAAGTTCAGGAAATCTTGCATTCCACCCCATGCGCCAATGAGAGGCACCATTGATACAAGGGTAAAGCTGCAAATGCTCCAGAAATTAATGGCGGCTACCATTAATGTGGAAGGGGGAAGTGTGCAATTTTGTGAGTGGCTGTAGAGCGCTCACCAGGCGAAGCTGAGCCTCAGAAAAGGGTCGTGTGGCTGCACAAGTGGGGTGGGGGGGACAGACGGTGGCAGCGATGGGCAAGCATCTGCTGGGGCGGGTGCAGGTGATTTTGCTCACCTCTACTGCCCTCCCCCAACAATCCCTGCTACCTGGGTTCAGAAGACATGACAAACTGTGCTAGTGTGAGGTAATTAGCGAAATCCGGCTAGCAAATGCAACGCTTTCCACAAGCCATGGTGGCTTGTTTCAGCTCCTGTGATTGTGCAAATCAGGCCACTAAGTCAGACCATTATCAATGCTAATTGGCAGTGGCTCTCCAGGGTTTCAGGCAGGATTCTTTGCTAGCCCTACCTGGAAATGCCAGGAGTTGAAACTGGGATCTTCTGCATGCCAAGGAGGTGCTCTACAACCCAGCGAAGGATCCTTCCTTCCATCATTTACAAGTGCTTCTATATCCTCAATTATGTTAGAGTAACCCAAAACAAAACCCCCAAAGCCAAGCGCCCTCCCATAGTTTCACAACTTTGATTTAAAAACAAAACAAAACAGAGGAATACTCTGAGCATGTGTACTTAAATCATAACACCATCACAACACCAGGAATAAAATGGAGTTTGTTTCTCCTGCCCTGTCAAAACATATTTACCTGGGAATGAGCACCATTTTGTTGTAGAAAAGGATAATATATTTTAAAGTAAAAATAATAAAAATACAAATCCACTCCTGGGTAAGGACAGGTTGCTTACCTGTAGCTGTGGTTCTTCGAGTGGTCATCTGTGCAGTCACACATAGGGGCTCTACGCCTGTGCGAAGCCCTGCTTCGGGAAATTTCCATAGCTAAGAGCCATTTTGGGCGGGAACCCTCCCCTCTCCAGTGCGCATGTGCAGGAGGGTTCCCACCCAGATTCCCCAGTTCTTCTGAGACCCAAAGGCCTCATTTGAGGAATATACACCCCTACAGGTGTATCTGAAAAAACTGCTAGAAGTAACATTGTTAATACTTGATGGACACCAAGAGGGGAGTAAAGTGGGTGGTGTGACTGTACAGATGACCACTCAAAGAACCACAGTTACAGGTAAGCAACCTGTCCTTCTTCTTCGTGGTCTCTGTGCATCACACACATGGGCGATTAGCAAGCTTTACTCACTGGAGGAGGGTTGGTGTCCCTATGTGAGGATCGACGACAGCACTGCTCTGCCAAATGAGCAGTCGGATCTAGACCTGACATCAAGTTTGTAGTGTGATACAAATGTCATTGGTCGAGCCCATGTTGCTGCCTTGCATATTTCTGGCACTGACACTCCATGATGAAATGCTGATGACGTGGCTACAGCCCTTGTGGAGTGACCTTTGATTGATGTTGGGGGTTCCAACTTTTGCAGTTCATAGGCCAAGGTAATACATTGCACAAGCCAAGCAGAAAGTCTCTGAGATGACACCGGCATACCCCTGTTATGCTGCCGATGGCATAAAAATAACCGCTGTGACTGGTGGAAAGGAGCAATGCGATCCTTATAGAAGGCCAAAGCCCTCGTGACATCCAATAAGTGAAGTGCCTTCTCTAAAGGAGAAGAGGGGGAAGGAAAAAAGGTCTGCAAGACAATGTCCTGATTAACATGAAAACTGGAAACAACTTTAGGTAAAAATTGAATATCCGGCCGAAGAACTACCTTATCCAAGTGGAAGACTAGGTAAGGTTCATCTATTCTTAATGCACACAGCTCACTGGCACGCCTTGCTGATGTAATTGCCACCAGAAAAACCACCTTTAGGCTGAGAAGCTGTAAATCGGTAGTTGCTAGTGGTTCGAAGGGTTTTGCTGAAAGTGCATGCAGAACTACAGATAAACTCCAGGCCGGTGAAAAATTCCTTACTGGAAAACTTAAGGTTCCTTACTGGAACCTTAAGGAAAAAACCTTCCTTAAGTTTAACAAACCTTTAAAAAACCTTTAACAGTAGGGTGTGAAAAAAACTTAAACCCCTCAATGCAGCTGTGAAAGTGCGAAATAGCTGCTAAATACACTTTCAATGAGGAAACTTTAAGTCCCTTGTCCATTAAAGCTAACAGAAAAGACAGGACTTGATCAACCGAGCAGCTTGATGGTGAAAACCCCTGTTGAGTAGCGAAAGCAGTAAAGGTAGCCCATTTCTTGTTGTAATTCCTTTGTGTTGATGGTTTGAGGGCTGCATCTAGAACTGCTTGTATTTTGACTGCCCAGTCCCCTGCCACTATGGAGGGCAGAGTCTCCACGCTGTCATATGTAGTGTGTCGAGGTCTGGGTGATGTATCTGGCCCTGACCTTGAAACAGTAGGTCTCACCTGATGGGGAGTCGGACAAACTGACCTTGTGACCTGTTCAGTAGGGTTGCAAACCAGTTCTGTCTGGGCCACCATGGGGTCAGGATTATACAATCCGCTTTGTTGTTGATAATCTTGGCTAGTGCCCTGGTTATCAGGGGAAAGGGGGGAAACAGGTACATGAAGCGATTGCTCCAGTCATGGAGAAACACATCCCCCATGGAGCCTTGCCCCACTCCTGCCCTGCTGCAGAATAGACGGCAGACCGTGTTGTCTCTCGTTGCGAACAGGTCTATCTCCAGCGTCCCCCAGAGGCGAAAGACTTCCTCGATGACACGTGGATGGATCCTCCACTCATGCACTATCGAGGGCTCTCTGCTGAGGTTGCCCGCCAAAACATTGGAGAGTCCTGCTATATGTACGGCTGTGAGGGAGATTCGACGTCATATGCACCACTCCCAGATGTGTATGGTAAGCCTGGCCAAGGGTAGGGATTTTGTTCCCCCTTGCTTGTTGATGTAGAACACGACTGTCACGTTGTCTGATGTTATTTGTGCGTGGTGGTTGCGGATCTCGATGTCGAAAGCTCTGAGTGCTTTTTGGAATGTGAGGAGTTCGAGGTAGTCGATGTGCGCCCTTTTTTCTTTGGACGTCCACAGGCTCTGCACCTTTAATGCATCGAGATGAGCTCCCCACCCTGTGCACGATGCATCCATCGTGATTATTTTCAATGGTCGTGATGGGTTGAATGGTACCCCCCGCACAAGGTTGTGACGATTCGTCCACCATTTCAGGGATCTGGCTACCCTTGGTGGTAAAGAAAGAGAAATGCATCTGGCATTCCTCAGTGGGCTGAACATTCTGTTGAACCATAACTGCAGACGCCTCATTTTGAGCCTCGCCAGGGGAATGACCGTGGTAGTTGATGCCATTAGCCCCAGTAGTCTCTGTATTTATTTATTTATTTATTTATTACGTTTCTATACCGCCTACTAGCTGAAGCTCTCTGGGCGGTTCACAAAAATTAAAAACATTCAAAGTATAAAACAACAATATAAAACGCACCAAGTTAAAATTTATTTATAGAGTATTAAAATGCTGTATAGTGTGAGCAAGGGTTTTCTGTTTTTTCATGAGGATGTTCGCTAGGCTCTCTATGGCGATAGCTCTGTCGACTGGTAGATATGCTCTTGTGGTGTTTGAGTCTAAAACCGCACCTATGGATTTTATGGATTTCGAGGGACGAAAGTTCGATTTTTCTAGGTTTATTATTAGTCCTAGGTCCTCCATCAAACTCTGCACGTAGCAAAGGTGCCTCTGCAAGGTGGTCCTTGATTCTGCGACCAGGAGTTAGTCGTTGATGTAGGGGTGTATCTGTATCCCTCGACTTCTCAGGTGCGCGCAGACCACCGCGATGCACTTGTAAACACCCTGGGTGCTGTTGATAGTCCAAATGGTAGTACGCAGAATTGGAAAGGTCGATGGCCTATGGTGAAGCGTAGGTATTGTTGACTGTGATGGTGAATCGCTACGTAAAAGTAAGCGTCCTTGAGATCTACTGAGGCGAACCAGGAGTTCCTCGTAAGTAATGGGAGAATTGTAGACAGGGAAACCATGCAGAACCTCCTTGGTGTAATAAAGGTGTTTATATCTCGTAGGTCCAATATTGGGCGGACGCCCTCGTCTAATTTGGGAATGGTGAAATATTAGGAATAAAATCCCTTTGATATTTGTCCTTTGGGTACTGGAATTATTGCACCCTTTTGTAGAAGAGACCGGACCTCCTGTCGAAGTGGCGCCGATGTTGCAGTCGTTCTCAAGAATCCCGAGGGCGGTTAGGAATCGAACTCTATTTTGTAGCCTCTCTCGATGATGGAGAGTACTCATCTGTCTGAGGTGAGGCGATTCCATACATCCCTCGACGTCGAGAGTCGATTGCCGAAGGGGGTGGTTCTGATGTTGTGGGAGTGGAAGTCAAAGACGCCGATTTTGCGAATAATCAGGCTTACGACATTGGAACCTTGGTTTCGATGTTGAGAATTGTTTCTTCCCTTGTTGGGGTAGGGAAGGTTGTTTAAACGATGGTCTATCTGGCTGGTATCTGGTGGTGGTGTAGCCCGGTTGCCTGGATTTAAAGTGCTGTTGAGCCGAAACTAACCCCGTTCTCCTTGTCGTAATTCTGGCCTTTTGAACGGTGTCCATAGCCTGAGTGGAAGACCCTTGCTAACTCCCTGTGATCGTCTCCCAAGTTGTCACACACCGACATCATCTTGTCCCATAAGAACAATTGGTATCTAGCCATAGTGGCCTGATAGTTGGATACTTTCAGACTTAACGACGCTGTTGAGTAGAACCGGCGTCCCATTAGGTCCAGACGTCGGCCCTCCTTATCCCCAGGTGCAGTGTGTATTCTCTGCGAATGACTCTGCGCTGATTACACTATGATGAAGTTTGGTTGTGGGTGTGTAAACAGGAACTCTGCTTCTTTTTCTAGAACCCTATACATGTTATCGAGACGTTTCGATGACGGTAGTAGTGTTGCAGGGACTTTCCAGGTTTCCTTTATCGCTCTTGTTAAGGTTGGTAGAAAGGGGATGGCAACTGGTGATGCAGCTTCTGTATGTATGGTGTAGAAGATGGGGTCGACCAGCTGTTCCATAGTTTGTCTTGTTTCTATGCCGAGGGATTGGGCCATCCGCTGAATTAAGTCTGCAAAGTGTGCCAAGCCCTCCGATGGAAATACCGAGCCTTGTGCTTCCACCATTGCATCTGGTGAAGGTATCGAAGGGGTAGCCGAGGAACAGGAGGCTGTGTCAGAACAGTAATCCTCAACGGATTGAGGGGACGAGGCTATTCATACTGCCTGGACTAAGTCTCTTTGTTGAGTATCCGGAATCGCAGCTGTCTCTTGATGTCGATCGGTATTCGGTGCATTGTCAACCTCTATAATCGCCAGCGGGGCTGGGTCAATGTCTATGACCTGATCAGGTCTCGAAGCTGAACCCGAGGGTGGCTGTCGACATCGAGGGGGGCGATGATCGACGGCTACCATAATGATAACGGTCTTGAATTTCTTGCCAGTCTCTATACTAATAAGTGGGCCTAGGCGGAAGGAACCACTCTGATTGTCTTTCCCATTCTCGTACAGGTGACCGAGAACGATGCCGTCTGGAATGGTAATAGTGCTCCCCTTCTCTATATCGGCTGTCGACGGACCTGACCAAGCCGGGTGAATGTCGACGGTCTGATCTATGATCGAGAGGTGTGGGCGACCTCCGATAGCTTTGTCTATCCCCCGCGGGAGCAGGTAAGTCCCTGACTGGGGTTGAGCATCTGCTTGACCCAGATTCTGAGTGCTGCCGGCTCGTTCTTTGAAGAGATGCATTATCTCTTATTTCGCCCTCCGACAGTGAAGCGGTCAGTATCGGCTCGATCATCGATGTTGATGGAGCAATCATAGCCTCTGTTTGCGGTGTCGGTGGTGGAGCAGGGGCGGCCGGCGCTACTTCCGTCGATGTCGAAGCCTTGGTCTTGTGACCGTGCTTATGAGCCGGTTTATCTTTCTTTTTCTTTGATAAGTCTGTAGATTTGGGAGTCCTTGCCTTCTCTGACAGCTTTTTTGCCAAAGGGGCAGTTAAGGAGTGCCCCGGTGTTACCGGGTGTGTGTGTGTGTGTGGTTCCTGGTGGGGTCTGTCTGCTCGAGTAGGCACGACAGGAGCTGGAATGGTTGTTGTGAAGTCATGGCCGGTTTATCGACCGCTGCAAGTGCTTTCTCCCACAGCTCGGCCCGCAACTTGTCAGCCCTATGCCTCCATGTCTGCTTTGAGAAGGCCTGGCAGTGAGGGCACACGTCAACTTTATGCCCTTCTCCTAGGCAAATGATGCAGAAGTTATGTCGGTCTGACGGTGGTAATTTTGTCCCGCAGCAGGCACACTTCTTGAAAGGGGCCTTGGGGCCCATGCGGTCCAAATAGGAGTAGGAAAGGAGAGAATGATGAGGTAAAGATAGAATTTATTTATTTTTATTTTTTTACAGAGAGATTGAGTGAATGAAAGAGAAGATGGAAGAGAAAGGAACTAGAAGATTTAAGGTAAGTCTTAGATATTTTTAACAGGTTTGAAAAACGGAGAACGTTCCCGACGAGGCAGTCACGAAGACGGTCGAAGAACTGGGGAATTTGGGCGGGAACCCTCCTGCGCATGCGCAGTGGAGACGGGAGGGTTCCCACCCAAAATGGCTCTTAGCTATGGAAATTTCCCAAAGCGGGGCTTCGCGCAGGCGCAGAGCCCATATGTGTGACTGCACAGAGACCACGAAGAACTATAGATCAGGACATTTTGTATTTGTGTTTTTAGACTGTTGGTTGTTTTATTATGCTTTTCATGGTTTTAATTTTTGTGAACCGCCCAGAGAGCTTTGGCTATTGGGTGGTATAAAAATGTAATAAATAAATAAATAAAATCCTAAAAATGCACTATGAGAGCTGCACAACATCATAGGCAAACAAGCAGCCAATTAATGCCACCATTTTACAGACAAGGAACACTGAGCCTGATGTTAGCACCTTTGTCTAAATGGACAGTGCCACTGTTACGTTCTTAAACCAGCTGCTGGCATTAGAGGGAAAGAGGTGAGGAGTAGAGATACTGTCATCATGACACCTTGTCTGGAGCAGAAGGGGGCGTTCTGCATATTTACCTGGGAGTAAATTCCATTGCATTCACTGAGATTTACTTCTGAGTAAACATGCAGAGTCATGGGCTGTAGCAGGGCTGGCATAAGACCTCTCACCACCTACGGCAGGAGGATGTGCTGCTGCTGCTGCCACCACTGCCGTTGGTGAAGGGGGAAGCCCTGTACGCCGCCTTGAGATCTTATTGATGTAGGGCGGGATAGAAATGTTTTAAATGAAATAAAATAAATAAATAAGCATGAGCCGATACATGCCACTGCCAGGGGGACAGCATGAGCTGCCACATGCTGCTGCCAGAAGTGGGGGTGGGGGAGCGGGAGCTGGTGCCACGTGCTGCCACTGCCTTCACCTTCCACTCAATATCTCCCTCGGAGGTGTCCTTTGTCAGAGCAAGGCATTGGCAGCGCAGTGGCCCTGGAGAACACCTGAACCACAGCAGCCCAAGTGATCTCCAGGGCCACCTCCCTGTCAATGCCTCGCCCTGAAAAAGGACCCCCCCAGAGCAAGGCAGCTGGCTAGGTAGACTGTGTGGAAAGCCATGCTGGATGCTCTCTTGCTGTGGCCAGCACAGCTCTGCATAGCAGGCAGCTGCCTATGCTTTAAGCAGAGCAAGGCAGAGGGTGGGGCTGGCAGAGGCATTTGCCGCAACAGGAGAGTCACCAGTGAGGCTCTCCAGAGCGCTCACCCACCCTTTGCCCACTCTGAGACACATAGAGTGGCGGCATCAGAGCTCCCAGTGGTGGGCATGTGAGATCACCACCCTCCTGACTGACTACCTGAGGGGAGAGATGCACCCTGCCTCACGAGAGGGCCAGCCCTGGGCTGCAGCATTTCAGGAGTTCTCCTGGGCTATATTAAAATGAGCAAATGGGACAGCTGGTTTGAGAAAGGATGAGAAGATGGGGATCACGGGCTGCTTCCCTTTCATCAGCTAACACTCACTCCCACCTTGAGGAAGGGAAGGAAATCAGGGCTGCCCATTCTATCAGCACTGCTCGACCCCCTGCTCCATTCCTTGCCTCCTGGGAGATGAGCTCCTAATTTCTTTTATGGGGAAGGGGACTCCTCCTTGTAAAACATACGCTGCTGCTAAGTTCTGTGTTGGCAAAGCAGTTGAAACTGCCTCAGCTCAGTGTTGTAGGAGCACAAAGCAAAAGCAGGGGAGGTGGAGCTTCTGTTCTCAGCAGCTCTCACTGCCACTGACTTAAAGCGATGCTTCTTAAAGCGGCGCTCCTGCTTCAGTGCTTGGGGGCCCTTCTGCTGAGCTAAATGGACAGCCCCTAGGTCTGGTAGGAACAGCACCATTAAAAGGTGGAGATTAATAGCAATGAAATGTCCAAAATCCAGTCTCTGACACTTCAATTACAGCTTAAATGTGTGCAAAATAAGCACAGTGTGGAGTCACAACAGCCATTATCGCTTAGTTCCATTCTTCACCTGTCCTTTTAAAAAAGACAGAGATAAGAAGAGATAAGAGATTTAAATCACAACTTAAAAAAACCCAGTGTTTGTGTGTGCACAGGAAAGTGATATTACAATGTCCATTAACCATTTGGAGGATTCACAAATGGATTGTTCAGCAAAATAGACATCTGGCCCCTAGACTACTAAATGGAGGTTAGAGTGATTTCCAAGAGATGTGAACAAGCCGAAGTCTCCCTCTGCATTTTCCAGTTGCCATAACAACCCCTTCTGGGCCAAGTCCCTCCTCCTCCTCACCTGTGCAGTTTTGCTATCTGCCTGGAGTTTCTCCATCACCTCCGTGTTGGCCTTGAGGAAGTCCTTGAGCACAGCACTGTCATCCTGCCGCGTGAACTCTTTGCGCGTTAGCTCCATGCCCTTCTGTAAGCTTCGCACATCTTGGAGCACACTGTCTAGTGACACTACGAGAGAGAAAGAGAAGGGTGAGGTGAAGCAAGCCTAAGTGGGCTGGCCTGGCTCTAGGTAACTGGTTTCCCTTAGGGAACTTTAGAATTAATTTCGTAGGGTAGGTGCAATTTCCTGCTACCCCCACCCTGTAATTCCTACAGCCAAGGAGAGGAAGCAGCATTCCATCCTTCACCACGAAGGTGGCCCACTGCTTTCTTCCTGCGCAGAACCCGCTGGCAACACACCTGTCCCTGCTTTGTCCAGGAAGTGCAGTTCATTGAAGAAGCTTGTGAGGTCAGGATATTTCTCCTGCATCACCTGCACTATGTAGTGAAGTAGCGTCTGTTTCCGGTCTGTTGATTTCATGTCCAGGAGCTACGGAGAGAAAGAGAGGTCAGACTTGGAAAAATCCAAGGCCCCAATGGATTTTCCTCTCACATTTGCCATTGCATATTTCCCACGAGGACCCCTGTATCCGGTCCTCTGACACATAAAACATAACTGATGCCTATGCCCTTGAGCTATTTATTGTCCTTGATAAATAGCTTCAGCCCACAAGAAACCAGGGACGACTGCCTGTCTTATTATCTTGAAAGCATTATTTATTTATTTATTTATTTATTTTATTACATTTATATACCGCCCCACAGCCGAAGCTCTCTGGGTGGTTTACAACATAAAAAATAGTAAACATTAAAAGTATACAATTTTTTTTAAAAAAACCCCATAAAAACAGTATAAAAACAGTATCCATTTAAAAACAACAATTCTGGGGTCCATTAAAAACAAACTTAACGTTGTTAAATGCTGTTAAAATGCCTGGGGGAAGAGAAAAGCCTTGACCTGGTGCCGAAAAGATAACAACGTTGGCGCCAGGCGAGCCTCATCGGGGAGATCGTTCCACAGTCATTAACAGAAGATCATGACGTAAAGGCTACACCCTGGCTGCTTCAATTGACTCAGCACTATATAATTTGTATCCTTTCCTAACCTTGAGTCCCCAGATCAACTCCCATCATCCCCGACTATTGGCTATGCTGGCTGGGGAAGATAGGAACTGTAGTCCAACATCATTTGGGGAGCCAAGGTTGGGAAAAGCTAAATAATAGACCACAGTAGCCTGGGAAAGATTACTTCAAATTGTGCCATTCCCAAGGAACTATCAGCTCTGCTAGGCTCAGGAGGATGGGAACTGAGTAACCTCTTCTTGGTTACACCCAACATTTAGCAGTCACTGATCTATAGTTGGAGATACTTGGTTCAGCAATTCTACAAATGAGAAGATCTTGGAATTGTTGTAGATCACAAGCTGAATATGAGACAACAGTGTGATGTGGCTTCAAAAAAAGCAAATGCTATTTTGGGATGCATTAATAGAAGTATAGCTGGAGGGGTTCAGAGGAAGGCAATGAGGTTGATCAAGGGTCTGGAAAGAAAGCCCTTTGAGGAGAGACTAAAAGAAGTAGGCATGTTTAGCTTTGAGAAGAGAAGACTGAAGGAAGACATGATAGCACTCTTCAAATACTTAAAAGGTTGTCACACAGAGGAGGGCCAGGATCTCTTCTTGATCATCCCAGAGTGCAGGACACGGAATAAGGGGCTCAAGTTACAGGAAGCCAGATTCCGGCTGGACATCAGGAAAAATTTCCTGACTGTTAGAGCAGTATGATAATGGAACCAGTTACCTAGGGAGGTTGTGGGTTCTCCCACACTAGGGGCCTTCAAGAGGCAGCTGGACAACCACCACCATCAGGGATGCTTTAGGGTGGATTCCTGCATTGAGCAGGGGGTTGGAGTCAATGGCCTTATAGGTCCCTTCCAACTCTACTATTCTATGATTCTAGAATGGTATTCCAGTGTATCTTGCAGTCACACTCAATGGTTGTTTTGATGAAATAGTGGTCCTGTAAATAACATACACCAGCCTCCTTGATGTCTATTATTAAATCTCTCCTTCGCTTCCACCACCCTATTCTTTATCTTCTAAAAGAATGAGGGAATAATAAATATTTGTGTGTGTGTATTGTCCACCTGAAGTAACGCATATGACTGAGCAGACATGGTTGTTAAACAAAATAAGAATAAAGTTTATTCATATAGAAAAAGATTTTAAAAGACACTTTAACATCATTCTACTTTATCCACCTCCCTCAATCTCCCTCTAACCACCTCCAAATCCTATAACCCCACTTTCTTAATACTATCTTGAAACAAGCCTCTACTAAACCTCACTCACCCCTACTCTCACTAACTCGCTAACCCTGACTGACTCTTCTAACTCTAACTAACTACACAACTGTCTCTCACTCCCCCCTCTCTCTATTCAAATCAACCAACCAATCAGACGACACTATTCACACTGCTCACCATTCTAACTCCCCCTGAAAATAAAAGAATTGGCCACATCAAATCCAAACCTGAACCAAACACTTAAATATACACATATAAACAATAACATAAATTATCATTTTGTCACACCATTGCTATTCACAGTGTGCTGTTTAGATGTCTTGTCTTTCCATTTTGCTATAAGTGGGTTCCAAGCATGGCCACCTGAAGCCATTTTTCTGCCCAAGATGGAGTAGGAAATGCTGTCCCACTCCTCAAGCCAAGGTATACAGTACCCAGGGTGGCTAAATTATATTGGCACCTGAAACAGAAAATCCACAAAGCACCACTCCCTAAGAAAACAAATAAACAATAATAAATGAAATGAATAAAAATTTACTGCCCTTCCACATGACAACCAAAATCAGTTGCATGAGGCAGCTGCCTCACTCTGGCCTTAGCTAGACCTAAGGTTTATCCCAGGGTTGTCCTGGGGTTGTCCCTGCCTGCTCCCAGGATCCCCTGTGTGTCATTTACATGAACAGGGGTGACCCCGGGATGATCCCAGGATAAACCTTAGGTCTAGCTAAGGCCTCTGTCTAAAGGTAGGGCCAGCCCTGGAGCCCAGGCTTCCATGCCCTTCTGCCCCCACCCCCACATATACCTACCGCATCAAGGCTCTGCAACCGGAACCCATATGCTGCTCCCCGTTTGCTGCTATTGAGGTAATTTCCGAATGCCAGGACAATCTATGGAGACAGGCAGGCAATCAAAATGAATCTTACATAGCTGAAACCACTTGCTTGGATTTATTAACTCAATCCATTGGTGATCCAGGAAAGATGAGAAGATCAAATAGAGATGTGACATTCATTTCCTTTATCTTATATGAATGTCCCACAAAATGCCAAACATGTAGAACATATTATTATTATGCATTTTATCTCTGAGAGAATGTCTGCGGCTTGTGGCCTTTCAGATGTTTTGGCCTACAACTCCCATCATCTCTCACCATTGGCTAGTCTGCTGAGAGTTGTATACCAAAACATCTGGAGGGCCACAAGTTGCCCACCCCTGGTCTAGATCAATCATTAAAAGAAACTTGTACATCTTTTTTGCCTCCTATATTTTTCTGAGGCTAAAGGCAAATTCACATGTAACACCTATTCTCTGACTTAAACTGTAGTCATAGATTCACTCTTATCTCAGGCATGATAGGAAATAAACCAAGAAGTGCTGAATCTAATCAGGCATTTGTTATCACTTACTGTAAATTGTGAGTGGCCCAACTGGTACTGGCAACAGGGGGTCAGAGGCAGTTGTGACAAAGCTGCCTCCTTCGCCAGCACTGTACTGTTACTTACTCCCTGGCTCAGCAGACAAAAGGCAAAATCACATCAGCACCAATGGCATAATTAAACTACAAGATGTGGTGGCGGCCACCAACTTAGATGGCTTTAAAAGGAGATTAGATAAACTATTGAGCATACGGCTATCAATGGCTATTAGCCATGATGGCTATCTGCTACCTCCTTAATCAGAGACAGCATCGCTTCTGAAGACCAGTTGCTGGGGAACAGCATTAGGAAAGGGCCATTGACCTCATGTCCTGCTTGTGGTTTTCCCAGAAGCATGCAACTGGCCACTGTGGGAAACAGGATGCTGGACTAGATGGACCTTTGACTTGATCCAGCAGGGCTTTTCATACATTCTTACAGCATATTATTTCCCAAACTGCATACCAAAGCACCCAAGTACAGCACAAGAAATCAATGAACCACTCAAGCAAAGTCCAAAGTAGCCCTCAACAAGGAGGCTGTTCTCCCTCTTCCTGAATCACTGCTTTGGCATTGCCTCTTTCCAGTTAGCCTCAGCTCAAGGTGAATTCTGCTTCTGTTTCCTGACTCCTAGCTGAGCTGAGCAGAGAAGAACACAAGAAGTGCTATGCTGGATCAGACCAAGGGTCCATCTAGTCCAGCACTCTGTTCGCACAGTGGCCAACCAGTCATTGGCCAGGGATGAACATGCAGGACATGGTGCAACAGCACCCTCCCACCCATGTTCCCTAGCAACTGATGCACACAGGCTTATTGCCTTGAATACTGGAGATAGCTCACAACCATCAGGGAATGTATCCAACCCCCTTTTGAAGCCATCCAGATTGGTGGCCATCACTACATCTTGTGGTAGTGAGTTCCATAAATTAACTATGTGCTGTGTGAAGAAGTACTTCTTTTTATTTGTCCTGGATGTCCTACCATTCAGTTTCATGGGATGACCCTGGGTTCTAGTATTTTGAGAGAGAGAGAAAAATGTCTCCCTGTCCACATTCTCCATGCCATGCATAATTTTGTATACCTCTATCATGTCTTCCCTTAGCCTCCATTTTCCAAGCTAAACAATCCTAGTTGATGTAACCTTCCCTAGTAGGCGAGATGCTCCAGCCCCTTAATAATTTTAGAGGAGCTGCCTGAGCTGGACCAGAAGCTACATAAGAAAGCCAGCTCCCAGACAGCGAGCAATCAGAGTGAGCGAATAGGGAGAGCAAACAGGAGTTTGACAGGTGGAGTGTAGTAGAAGAGGAAACCAAGGCAAGGAAGAGAAAGGCCTCGAGTAAATCCAGGGGGTTGCCTATTCAGAGACTCTGTGTGCTTGTAATGTGCTCCTGAGTCAAGGGGCATGTCCTGAGAGCTGTTGCTGGGCCTGAAGGGATGTGGCTTGATTGCTCTCAGCAGCTGAGTGGGCAGGGAGTCTCATTCTGATTCCTGGCTCCAAGCTGAGTAGAGCAGAGGAGCTGCCCCAGCTGGACTAGAAGCCACATAAGGAAGCTGGCTCCCAGAGAGCAAGTGATCAGAATGAGTGAACAGGGAAAACAAACAGGAGTTGGGCAGGGGAAGTCAAGGGGGAGGTTCCTAACAAAAGAAAAGTGTTCTTGTAAGACACACCTGTGAAGGAAAGATGGGTTCCACGCAACTTCCCTGCGAGGTAGGCTCTAGACCAAACATCCAATTTCCGAGATAGCCACCTCCCTAACCCCATCCCAAGATGGTAATAGCCAGCCCTCTAGGGAATAACCACACAACACACTTTAAGGACTGAAGCAGTTTATTCACACAAACTAACATGTAAGGCTCCAGTCAGAACTTGAGGGTTGGGAGGGAATAGAAAGTGGGGGAAAGAGGGATTTGAGATAAAAACAAATAACAAACACACACCCATCAATCCCTTAAAACTTTAACCCATTATAGGTCCCACCACAAAGGTGACAAGTCCTCCCTGGAGAGTCCAGACACTTAAAACACAACAAACCTATCTAAAACCAAGCAGTAACACGGCTCGCCGGGGATCTCCTGTTCCACACTCGTGTAAATCCAGGGAATATAGCTGCCCCCTGGCTGCCCACCTCTTTATCCTTTTTCGGGCCAGCAGGCATCGTGACCTACCTTAGCCTATCCTATGCCCCACTCAGGTCATTGGCACCCCTCCCTTGTGGGTGTGCCCCCCTTCACCAGGCTGTTTCCACAGCTGAAACAGATCAACACCCCAATTAGCACGACCTTGGCTAATAACTCCGCAGGCAGGTGCTGCTGCAGGAGATAGGGAGTGCTTGGCACAGCCACTTACTCAAGCTATGATAAAGACCCTGAGAAATGTTCCCCAAAACTCCCTCCTCCTGGCCCAGAGGCCGGAGCCAAACTGAGCAGAACTAACTGAACAAGACCACAGCCATTTGGGCCATTCTTCACAACACCCATATAGTACAGGACTCTGTTGTTAACAGTCAAGACAAAGCACAGGCTATTCCAGAACAGTCAGAAGGGCAGAAACAAAAAGGGACTATGGATGGAAAAGATTCTCCAGGGGTGGTGACCTGCTTGGTGTGTGCAATGTTTGTGTTCCTGCCAGATATCAACATGGCATACACCTGCAACAAGTGTAAGCTGGTTGCACTATTGGAAGAAAAAGGGAGTGTCCTTAAGCGGTGAGTGTCCACCCTCCAAGGAATAAGAGAAGATGAAGAGTTCTTAGACAGAACAGTGGAACTTCCACAGCAGAGAGAAGCACAGGAGATGGAAGAGCAACAGCAAGGTGAGGTGAGGAAAGCCAGTGGAGAGGAAACTCCCTGGAAAAAGGTGACAGTCAGGAGCAGAACTAGAAGACACTTTGTACCAGTGCAATCCCTAGGGCTATGTAACCGCTTCAAGGTACTGGAAGATGAGACTGAAGGACAGTCTGTAGAGGAAAAATTACAGGGGACCTCATGCAGCAGTGAGCAAGAGGCAGAAGGTCAGTCAAGCAGAGGCAACCATACCAAGGCCTACAACAACAAGAAGGGAAGAGTAGTCATTGTGGGAAACTCAAGTATGTTGTGAAGACCCATGGACTCGGCAGGTATGCTGTCTCCTTGGAGGACAGGTAGAGACGTGACCGAAGGCTTACCAAAGGTCATAAAGCCCACTGACACATAGCCTTTTCTTCTCATCCATGTGGGAACAAATGATACAGCTAAGTGGAGCCACAAAGAAATCACATCAGACTTTAAAGCTTTGGGAAGGAAACTCAAGAACTTTGAAACCCAGAGAGTTTTCTCATCCATCCTCCCAGTTCTTGGAAGAGGAGCAGAAAGGGAAAGAAAAATACTCTGGGTAAATGACTGGCTACAAAGTAGGGCTGTGCACCACCACCCCGAACCGCTTTGGGGCCCGATCCGAACCTTCCGGATCAGGCCTGAACCGGTTTGGGTCGATCTGACCCAACCCTGATCCGCTCTGGAACCAGATCTGGATTGAGATCCGGCCTCCATTTTGCCCCCCCTTCCCCACTTACTTGCCTCTGTGGAGGATGGCGGAAGGCAGGTAAGTGGGGAAGGGTGGACAAAATGGGGGGCAAATTGGTCCCCCTTCCCCCTTCCCTGTCTTCACTGTCCACAGCCACATGGACTGCGGTGGTGGTGAGTGGTGGAGCCAGGTAAGCCCCCCTCCCCCACTCACCTGGCGCCGCCGCTGCCTTCGTCGCATGGACAGTGGCGGTGGAAGAGCCAGGTAAGCCCCCCCACTTACCTGCGTCTGTCGCAGTCCAGGCAGCGGCTTCAACTGCAGCCCAAGCCTCAAGGCAGAAGCAGGCCGCCTTGAGGCCTGGGCCTCAGTTGAAGCTGCCGCCTGGACCGCAACAGGCACAGGTAAGCCCCCTCCCCCCTGCCCCCTTACCTGGCTCCACCACCACTGCCACACAGACTGCGGCGCCGGCACCAGGTAAGCCCCCTCCCCCCCACTTACCTGCATCCGGAGTTCCAGATCGAGATGAACCGCTTTACTTCGATCTGGAGCTCCCTAGACCTGATCTGCATCCGAATTTAGCGGGCCCGGATTGGGTTGCTCCGCTCTGGATTCGGGGATTCGAAATGGAGTGCAGCACAGCCCTACTATAAAGGTTGTGCTGACGTGAGAGGTTTGGATTCTGGGACTTGGAAGATGGTACTGCTGGCAAGGGTCGGGTTGCACCTCACAAGGGGTAGGAAGAATGTGTTTGGCCACAGCATGAAGAACTTCATCAGGAGGGCTTTAAACTGAATCTTACGGGGGAGGGAGACATAAACTTCAAGGCAACTATGGATGAAGGCTTATGCACCACAATACAGGGAACAGCTTTAACAGCTCCCCCAAATAGTCTTCACAATAGTATAGGAAAGAAGCCAGACTATAAAGCATGTGGTCTTTGATGTCTATATGGTAATGCCCAGAGTATGGAAAACAAACAGAACAAACTTGAACTCTTAATACACAAAGGCAAATACGACTTGATCGGTATAACTGAAACTTGGTGGGATGACTCCCATGACTGGAATACAGCAATTGAAGGGTATAATTTGCTCAAAAAGAACAGAAGAAATAGAAAGGGAGGTGGAGTTGCACTATATGTTAGAAATACTTATCCCTGCACAGAAATACAGGAGGATGAGCCTGGGAGCCCCATCGAGAGCATCTGGATTAAAATAAATGGGGCAAGGAATAAAAAGAACATGATAGTCAGACCACCCAATCAAGGAGAAGACGAGGATGAAACTTTTGAGAAACAAATTGCCAGTGTTTCAAGGAAGGGTGATGTAGTAGTGATGGGGGACTTCAACTACCACAATATTTGTTGAGAGACAAATTCTGCCAAAAGTGGTCCTCCAAGAAATTCCTGACATGTGTGGCTGATAACTTCCTCCTACAGAAAGCAGAGGAAGGAACTAGAGGATTGGCAGTCCTTGACTTGATTGGAATGACTTGGTGCGTAAAGTGCCAGTTATGGGAACTCTGGGGGAAAGTGACCATGTCATACTTGAATTCTTGATTATGAAGGAAGCAAAAGCTGAGTGTACTCTGGATTTAAGGAAAGCCAATATTAATGAACTCAAAACTATGATAAGTAAGGTCTTGTGGCAAGTGACCCTAATGAGAAAAGGAGCCCAAGATGGGTGGGAGGTTTTTAAAAGGAAATTTTAAAGGCACAATTACAAACAATTCCAACAAGGAAAAAAGATAGAAGACAACAGAGGAAACCAATGTGGCTCCACAAAAAGCTTAGAGATGACCAGAAAACAAAAAAGGACACATATATAAAGTGGAAGGAAGGCCAGGCTACAAAAGAAGAGTACAGACAGGTGGCACAGAAGTGCCGAAATGGCGTCAGGAAGGCTAAAGCTGAGAATGAGCTGAGATGAGCAAGGGATGCTAAAAGCAATAAAAAGGCTTTCTTCAGGTATGTGCATAGTAAAAGACAAAGGAAAGCAATGATGGTCCAACTGTTTAACAAGGATGGCAAGTTGATAACAAATGACAAAGGAAAGCCCAAAAAACTCAATTCCTATTCTGACTCAGTCTTCCCCCAAAAGAGGATCTCTAACGCCCCGGGCAAAAGTGAAGTACAAGCTGAAGGGGAAAGATTGCAGTTTGAGATAGATAAACAAGTGGTCAAGGAATACCTAATTTCTTTGAATGAGTTCAGATCCCCAGGGCCCTATGATCTGCATCCTAATAAAGGAGCTGGCAGAAGAACTCTCAGAACCACTGTCTATTATCTTTGCAAAATCATGGAAGACAGGTGAAGGGCCAGATGACAGGAGGAGGGCTAAAGTTGTCCTTTTAAAATGTTTTTTTAAGGGCTAATATTTTGCTCTTTAAAAAGGGCAAAAAGGAGGAACCTGGGAACTACAGACTAGTTTGTCTGACATCAATCTCTGGGAATTTTTTGGAGCAGCTTATAAAGAAGTCAATCTGTAAGCACCTTAAAAACAATGCAGTGATTACTAGAAGCCAGCATGGATTTGTCAAGAACAAATCCTGCCAGATTAATCTGATCTCATTCTTTGATCAGGTAACCTCCCTTGTGGACTGTGGGAATGCTGTGGATATCTTGACTTCAGCAAAACTTTTGACAAAGTATTACATGACATTCTGATCAGTAAACTAGTTAAAAATGGGCTAGATGGAACAACTATTAGGTGGATCCACAGTTGGCTACAGAATTGGACTCAAAGAGTGCTTATCAATGGAATTTTCTCAAACTGGGGGGATGTAACGAGTGGGGTACCGCAGGGCTCAGTCCTGGGCCCAGTGCTCTTCAACATTTTTATTAATGATTTGGACAAGGAGGTGCACGGAACGCTTATCAAATTTGCAGATGACACAAAATTGAGTGGGATAGCTAACACCCTGGAAGACAGAAGCAAACTTCAAAGTGATCTTGATAGGCTGGAGTGCTGGGCTGAAAACAACAGGATGAAATTTAATAGGGATAAATGCCAAGTTCCACACCCGGGAAAAAGAAATGACAAGATGAGGGACAATGGAGCCAATTACCTAGGGAGGTAATGGGCTTTCCCATACTAGAAGCATTCAAGAGGCAGCTGCACAGCCATCTGTCAGGGATACTTTAAGGTGGATTCCTGCATTGAGCAGGGGGTTGGACTCGATGGACTTCTAGGACCCTTCCAACTGTACTATTCCATGATTCTTTGACTCTTCATCAGGTGTGGTTCAATCATTCATGAGTTCCTAATGCAGATACAACAGAATGACCCAACAGGAGTTGGTCTTGCCTACTGAATTTGGGCCTGTTTGTTTGTCTCCCATATCAGTGATGCATGCAGAAAGGTTGCCCTCTCACTGACTTCAGTGACAGTGGAGAACCATCATTATCTTTAAGGAACCTCACCTCCAGAATCTGACGCAGTTTGGTAGAAGCCTTGAGTGACATTGAAGCAGCGATGATGGCGTTCAGCTGCTGTAGATGGGAAACAGTCACAGCAATGAAAAACATCAGATCCCCTGCTTTGCCTGATACCCTTGGCCCCCGGTTTCATGTTCAGACTAAACAATGCACCTACTGGAGCTAATGCTAGATTTGGAAGGTTTTATTTCAAGTTCTTAACTAAGAGATCAAACTTCTGAAAATACAGGTTGCAAGCTTCTGATTAAATCTTTCTGTTATGTGGAGAGAATATTAGATTTGGATGGGGTGGGTGGGGCGAAGAGGTGCATCTGAAAACCAATACTCAAATCTTAGGGAAATGTTTTAAGTTTAATTTCCACTTTCCTTCCACAAGTGTTTCTTGAAACTTCTAATTTTTGACTAATCAAATAGAGATTTTATATTTTGTACACACCCAGAACAGGAAGAACACTTCAAACACCTAGACATCACTGCTAGGGTAATATATTCAATACTCCTAGCTGTTTCATGTATGGGCCTTTGTAAAGGCCCAACATGGGCCTTTGTAAAAGCAATCAGTGCTTGCCCTGCCCTGCTTGTAACACATACCTGGAGCTCTTCAGCAATTCCCTGTGCTACTATAGGTAGTTATTTTTCACATGGAGGATTGGCAAGGCCTAAAGATGCTTCAGCAATTAGCATAGGTTGGCTGGAAGGCAGTTCCACAGCAGTAATTACAACACCCATGACAGGCTTTGAATTTAACACACACACACACCTGCACAAGTGGGCATCAGGAGTGAGTTAAGAATGGATGTAGACTTTTAAGGGTATAGTGGCTGAACTTCAACCATTCTTTCTACACAAATGGATCACTCCTATTCCAAAGTTGTTGTGTTTTAAAAAATCAGCTGGTCGCTGCTACCTGATGTCACATGTGACTGATTTTCTTATCCCTCCCCCAGCAGGATGGAATGGCTGGATCTTCTTTGCTGTGTCTGCAGCCTGAGAAACTGTACTCAGCCTTCTGCCTTTGCTAAGTGACTAAGCAAGCTGATAACTGTCTTTTCATCTACCATCTTGAAAGCATGCTTATTATTTCATACTTTTTTAAAAACAACAACAACCACAAACCTATTTAAAAATCAATGTTACATCACCTTTTATGCCCATTTTATTTACCTGTCAGAGGCCACCCCACTGCCATCACCTTGCCCTCGGTACCACATGGTTGCCTGTTTCAGTCTCTTACCGGGAGGAGGAGCTGTACAGTGTCTCCAAAGTTGCCTAGGAAGGTCATGATTTTCATGTGTTCTGCCAGGTGGGGAATCCTGCTGAATTTAATCATGAACTGGTCCTCATCTGAAAGCTCATTCAGTGGACGCTGCTCCTTCTCATACTTACGGATCAGTATCAGTTCATATTCCGTAGGGATAAAGCGCATCAGCAACTCCAAAAAATCAAGACTGAGAGATTGTAGATCATATCTAAATGGGAGCAAGGCAGACCAGGACTAATCAGTTGGGTGGGAGAGGACTACATTGACAGAAAGCTCCCCTGTAACCAATGAATTCCTATAATGAAGTGCGATGAGCATCCTTGTTCCCTAGTCCACAAAAATGAAAACAAATGCAGTTTTCAACTTCTAAACAGTATTTAAACAATATTTCACAGGCTATTTACTGAGCTCCAATTACTCATTTTATCACAAAAATAAGAAAACTAAGTTTGAGGTTCAAGCAACCAAGCCCAGAAAGAAGTGAGATGAAGTCTGCCTTGAGAAACAGCCATTTGTTGCTAAATTTGAATCGAGCTCTGTCAATAATACTTGGGGAGGGGTCATAATTTAGTGGCATCTCCAGAAAACTGGGATTGAAAGGATTCTTGCCTGCGGTCTTAGAAAGCCAAGTTGCTTCCAGGGTAGGCAGATGGATGGTCTCACACATTATAAGGTAGCCCCCTTATGCCAGGAAGAAATTTAGTATTTTTCAGACAATGGTGGGAAATTACCTGAGCTGTAATAGAATGTGGTGCTCATCCTAAACAAACTGAATGATTCAATTCAGGAGTGGGTATGCTAGATGATTATGGGTACTGACTCTTGTAAGACCACCATTGAGTGCCACCATCTTGGCAAGCCAGGGAGGCCTGGTCCACGTTCAATTGTTGCACCTTTCTCTACTAGTTCTGATTCTTCCCAGTCTGGGCATCTAATCAGCTGGGAGCCATGTATAAATCCTACCAAGTAATGTCAGACAGGAGTATTTCTAGGCTCTATTCTCCAGAGCCCTGAGTGTCCATTGGTGAGAACAGAAGGGTTTTTTCCTTCTTAGCTTAATTGCCATGCATGGGGCAATTTTCAAGGGGAATTGCTGCTGGGGAGGAAATGGTTAAATGCAGGTTGCTTATCTGTAACCGTAGTTCTTCTAGTGGTCATCTGTGCATTCACACACTATGGGCTTCTGCGCCTGTGCAGGACCAGTGTCGGGAACTTCAATAGCTGAGTATAATTTTTGGCGGGATCCCCGCCCACCATCCTACTGCGCATGTCCAGGGGGTCCTGCCATGTTCCTCAGTTCCTTGAGACCGCAGCCAATAGAACTAAGGAGAAGTTATACACACACACACACACACACACACATATATATATATATATATATACACACACTCCATTGTGTTGGGGATATTTTTATCCACAGAAGAAAGAAAAGGACTTTAAGGAGTTAAATGTGTGCTTGGCAAAATTGTCTCGGCCAGCAGGAGTCCAGACCGGAGCATGGCAGTTTTCTGGTCTACGTGCAAGACTTGTAAAAGAGACAATTGGTTAATTGAGCCAAGGGGAAAATGTATCTAAGATGTCCATGTTTAAAGACATCTTGTTGTTAGTTGTCAGGTTGCTGTCGTTATTATCTTTGTTTGGTGAAGAAACTGTAAATATTATATGACCATTTTGTAAAGGAAATTATCTATTGTCAGTAAAGTTTCTTGCTGACAAAACGACGTGAGTAATTGATTTATTCCTCTAGTAAAACTCCAAAGCTATTAATCAGTGTGTTTCCAGCTATTCGCAGTCAGCACACACTCTGAAAAATCAATCAATACCCCGACACATTGAGGCATATATATATATATATATATATATATATACACACACACATCTATATACATACGCACATCTACGTATATGCATATCCATACATATATACAAACCACAGAATAGTTAAAGATGTACACATGTGTGAAGAACATGTTACACTATAGAGTGCAGTGTACCTCTGAGCTTCAATGAGACAAAGAGGGGATGGTGGGTGGGTTGTGTGAATGCACAGATGACCACTAGAAGAACTACGGTTACAGGTAAGCAACTGCATTTCTTCTTCGTGGTCTCTGTGCATCACACACTATGGGCGAATAGCAAGCTGACTTACTGGAGGAGGGTAGTCTCGTTGGTAGCGCTGGTATCATAGAAGTGAGGATAAGACAGCTCTACCGAAACTGGAATCAGCTCTTGCTCTGACATCTAGTCGGTAGTGTCTGATGAAAGTAGAGGGCCTGGACCAGGTGGCTGCTCTACAAAGTTCTTGAATAGGAATTCCTCTGGAAAAGGCCATAGAGGTAGCAATGCCACGGGTAGAACGTGCCGTCACTGGATTAGGCATAGGCAAGTCTTGGAGCTGATAGGCAAGTCAGATTTTCTGGGTGATCCATACTGCTAGTCTTTGTGAAGATACAGGCGCGCCTTGGTTTGGCTTGTCATATGAAACAAATAGGCGTGGGGTAGTTCTGAAAGATTCAGTTCGAGATTTATAGAATACCAAGGTTTGTCGAACATCGAGACAATGTAAAGTTGTTTCTAGTGGAGAAGAAGGTTGCTTGAAGGAAGTAGGGAGAATAATGTCCTGGTTAAGGTGAAAGGATGTAACGACCTTAGGGAGGAATTGTAAGTCTGGTCGAAGTGTGACCTTGTCAGGGTGGAAGGAAAGATATGGTGGGTCGACCCGAAGGGCTGTGAGTTCCGAAGCCCGACGGGCAGACGTGATAGCTATGAGGAAGGCTACTTTCATCGAAAGGAGGCGTAGGCTGACAGATGCTAAGGGCTCGAAAGGTTTGGCCGTTAATGCTTTCAGGACAACAGATAGACTCCACTGTGGAGTGATGCGTCTTGTTGGGGGAAACAAATTCTTAGCGCCCTTTAGGAACTGCTTAATGAGAGGGTGAGTAAAGACAGAGTGTCCTTGGATTGGAGGGTGAACAGCGGATAAGGCTGCTAGGTGTACTTTAAGTGAAGAGTTTCTGAGACCAGAGTCAACAAGGTGTTTGAGGAAGAGGAGGATATCTTTGATGGAGCAGTTCTGTGGGTCAAATTTGTGCTGTCGTGCAAAAGACCTGAAACGGCGGCGTTTGGCTCGATAAGCTTTTCTAGTCGATGGTTTTCTCGCTGAACGCAATATATGTTGTATTTGCGGTGGAATGTCTAGTAGTGGTTGTTGATCTTCCATGCAGTCAGTCGTAGTGTTTGGAGATCTGGGTGGTGAATGTGGCCGTTGTTCATTGTGATGAGGTTCGGTGTCGTGGGTAGGCGGATGTAGGTCTGGTTCGACATGGAGAGGAGAGGTGTGAACCAAGGTTGGCGGGGCCACCAAGGGGCTATGAGGATTGCAGTCATTGGCTCCATCCGTAGTCTGGCAATGACTCTGTTGAGGAGAGGGAAGGGGGGGAACATGTAGGCAAAGGTGTGTGCCCACTGGATCTGAAAGGCATCTCCGAGAGAGGATGTGCTGTGCCCAGCTCTGGAGTAAAAGAGTTGGCAAGCAGTGTTGGTCTGTGAGGCAAAAAGGTCTATGGATGGGGTTCCCCATCGGCAAAATAGTTTGAGAAGAATGGTCCGGGAGAGTTCCCACTCGTGGGTCGGAGAGAAGGTGCGACTGAGGGTGTCTGCAACTTGATTGGACTTCCCCGCAATGTGGATGGCAATTATGGAAATGTTCCTGGGAATTGCCCAATTGAAGATGTCGAGGGTTATGTTGAGGAGTGTGGGAGAACGTGTTCCCCCTTGTTTGTTGAGGTACCACACGACTGAGGTATTGTCGGACAGGATTAGAATGTGTTTGTGTTGAATGCTAGGCTCGAAAGCAACAATCGCTTTGTATACCACTAGGAGTTCGAGGGCATTGATATGTAGTTTGCGCTCGTCGGTTGACCATCGATCTTGGGTGTTGAAATGGTCGGTGTGAGCGCCCCAGCCGATGTTGGACGCATCGGTCGTAATCGTGATGGATAGCGGAGGTTGTCGAAATGGCATGCCTTGGAGAAGGTTGTGAGCTCAAGTCCACCACAGTAGGGAGGAGCGGACCTCTGGTGGAATGATGAGGTGAGTTCGACGTGGGTCGGTCGTACCGTTGTAGGAGCGTATGAGGTAAGCTTGTAGAGGGCACATTCGTAGGCGTGCCCACTGTACTACATATAAGGTGGATGCCATGAGGCCGAGTAGGCGTTGAATGGCCCAGACAGTCGAAGACAGGCGACGACAGATGGTACGTGCATAGATGATGAGGGTGAGCACTCGTTTTTTAGGTAGATACGCTGTGGAGGTTTTTGAATCTATGTTGACCCCGATGAATGAGATGCGTTGTGAGGGAAGGAGGTTTGATTTTTCCTCGTTGACACAGAGTCCTAGGGAGGCAAGGAGGTCAAGGGTGTACGTGGTGTCTCGAAGGACTGCTGTGGACGACAGAGCTGTGAGAAGCCAGTTGTCTAAGTAGGGAAAAACTGTGACCCCTTGGGTGCGAAGATGTGCACACACCGGTGGCATGCACTTTGTGAATACCCTTGTGGCGGAGGAAAACCTGAAGGGAAGGACTGCAAACTGAAAAACTTCGGTCCCGATGGCGAAACGGAGCAGTTTGTGATGAGACGGGTGGATCACGACATGAAAGTACGCGTCCTTTAGGTCGACGGAGGTGAACCAATGGTTGTTCCAGAGCAGGGGAAGGATGTACGCTAAGGTGGTCATTCTGAACTTCCTTGGTTGAATGTATGTGTTGAGGTCTCTGAGGTCTAATATAGGGCGTAATCCGCCGTCGGCTTTCGGTACCGTAAAATATCGGGAGAAGAATCCTCGGGTGATGTTGGTGGAGACTCTTCGAATGGCTCCCTTGGTGAGGAGGAGACGAGACTCGTCCATGAGGGTTTGCGAGGGGGGAGTGATTTTTACGGTACTGAGAGGTGGAATGTCCCGAAGCTCGAGGCGGTAACCTATTTGAATGATGGTGAGAACCCAGGTATCGTTTGTGATGTTGGACCAAGCGTGATAGAAGGGTTTTAGTATGGAGCCGAAGGTTGGTGTTGCGAGAGGAAGAGAGTGGTTGTCAAAGACGATGTTTGGGAAACGCATCTGGCTTAGAGCGAGGCTGTCGAAACCGTGGTGAAGGTATTTGTCGTTTTGGTTGGTTAAATTGCTGCTGGTAGCGATTAAACCTGTCGTGATGCTGTTGTTGTTGTTGTTGGTATTTTGATGGAAAGGAGCCCTGTGGGCGGTACCATTTTCTTTTATAGGAAGAATGGAAGGAAGGCTGAGATATCCCCATTTTCGGTGCCGTGAGGCATGCTTTTTGGATAGTATCCATTGCTTCGTCAGTGGTGGAATTAAATAGACCATCGCCATCGAAAGGGAGGTCTTCGATCCTTGAGCGTGCTTCGGGAGTCAAGCCAGCAGCGCGGAGCCAAGCATGGCGATGAAGGGCGACAGAGCCAATCATAGACTTAGATGAGCAATCAGTTAAGTGACGAGAAGCATTAAGTTGGAGTTGAGAAATCTTGGCTGCCTCGGTGTGGAAAATTTGGGTGAGTTCTCTATGGTCATCATGGAGGTGTGATGTAAGAGATGCCATCTAGTCCCAGATAAATATTTGGTAGCATGCCATGAGGGCGGTGTAGTTAGCTACCTTGATAGTGAGGGCAGCAGAGGAATATAGTCATCTATGCGGCAGGGTCTTGCTATTTACTGTTTTACTCTGTACAGAACCATGTACATTGATGGTGCTATATAAATAAATGATAATAATAATAATAATCTGCCTATTATATCGAGACACTGAGATTCCTTGTCCAAAGGTGTAGTGTGGGTTTTGGTAGAGCGACCTTGTGAAGATTCTACAATGATGGAGTTAGGTTTAGGATGATTAAAGAGGAAGGAGGCGTCCTTCTCTTGTACCCTATAGAGACTCTCAAGCCATCTAGATGTGGATCCGAGAGCGGTTGGTGTCTTCCAGGACTGCCGAGCGATATGGAGGAGTCTCAGGAAGAGTGGTATGGACACCGGAGGTGTACTATCTGCATAAGCAGAATCAAAAATAGGGTCAGAGATCTCTTCAGAAGGCTGTTGGGCATCGATGCCCAGGGATTGGGCCATGCGAAGGATTTGCTCAGTAAAGTGATTGGTGTCATCGGAAGGAGATGCATGTTTGGTCATGTCGACAGCGTCAGTCGGTGATGGTACCGATCGATAGTCGTTATCGGAATTTTTGTGAACCGCCCAGAGAGCTCTGGCTATTGGGCGGTATAGAAATGTAATAAATAAAATAAAGTAAAATAAATAAAGGAGAGGGTGATCTCCTCTGATCCTGGCGTCGTTGCTGTATCTGTAGTGAGCGCTGTAGTGATGCGAACCTAGGAGGTACTGGTGGAGGTGGTGGAGAGCAATGGGAGCGTGGAGCTCGACGGTCGCGGTATGGAGAACGGTGATATGTCGAGGTGAGTTCTCAGTCTCGATGGCGATCTGGTTCCCGGTCTCGACGTGGGGCGTGAGACCTTGGCATGGACCAGTTGGAATCGGAGTCCCAGTCACGGTGTGAAGATCGTGGTCTATGGGAAAGGGGGCGAATCGCCAACTGAGTAGAGATCTGGTGTTCATAAGGTTGTTGAGGAGGAATTGGCTGTGCCAGTGGAATGGCTCTAGATGGCAATGGAGAATCTCGGAGTTCACCCTCTGAAATCGATGCCGTGGGCAGCAGTACCGATGGAAGCGGTGGCGGAGTCGGTGGAGGTGGCGGCGGCGGTACCGACAGTAGCGGTTGTGGTTGCGGAATCAGAGGGCAAGATGGAGGGCGCGGTTCTTTCTCTCGCCGAGGCTTTTTCTTTTGTTTCCCGTTGTCTGCTTTATGATCCCTTGCCCTTTTGGAGAGCTCTTTTGCTGCTACAAGGGTGTGGGATTTATTGCCCAAAGTCACCCGTTGCTCCATAATAGGAGATTGAGGATGGGCAGTCGATGTCGAGGCCTGCAGATCAGGTTCGTGAACCGATTCAAGGGCCTTTTTCCAAAGAAGAGTCGGTCAGCTCTATTACGGCGAGACTGCTTGGATAGCTTCATGCAGTGTGGGCAGGTTTCCACGACGTGTGACTCGCCCAAACCTAAGAGGCACACGGAGTGTCCATCAGAAAGGGGAACCTTTCCGTTGCAGGAGGGGCACCTTTTAAAGGGGCCTTTATTAGAGTCAGACATAGATGGAAAACGAAAGTAAAGTAGTAAGAGGAACTAACTAAGTTTTTTTAAAAATATATTTTTTAGGAGAGAAAGAGGAAGAAGGAGAAGAGAAGGAGAAGAATAAGAAGAGGAAGTAATCGAAGAGATAGAAGCTCAGCTAATATTCTCTTTAAGGAAGAGCGAAGCTCCCGACGTGCTGGTAGCAGCGTGGTCGAAAGAGACCTGAGGAACATGGAGGGACCCCTGGACATGCGCAGTAGGATGGTGGGCGGGGATCCCGCCAAAAATTATACTCAGCTATTGAAGTTCCCGACACTGGTCCTGCGCAGGCGCAGAAGCCCATAGTGTGTGATGCACAGAGACCACAAAGAAGAACTCTCCCCTTCCCACATCCTGCAACACCCCTCCCCTCAAAAATCTCCCCCTTCATGGCAATGAAGCTTAGAAAAAAAGTTTTCCGTTGGTTTTGGATGTTCTAGGGCAGGGTGTAAATTAACTGGAGAATGTATTTTGTTTGAGATTATTTGGATGAGAAATTAATTGCCTGTCTTTACCTCCTGTGAAATTTAAGTAAATCCTAATAATTATTTCTACATTTTTTGCAGATATAAAGATAAATCTACATATGCAAATTTTACGCAGGTTTGGGTCTGAGGGCCTGGGACCCCACATCTTTTATGTGTCTAGCAATACCCCTGATGTCAGTTGCATCAGTTGAGTTCCCTTCCATATTTTTCCAAGCCTTCCATTCGTGTGTGTGTGTGTGTGTGTCTAGTCTGATCTCCTCTACCCACCTTGCTAGGAAACTGAATCAGCAGCAAAATAATTCCTTACGTCTGGATGGCCTTGCAAATACCGTCGATGGTGAGCCGCCCCTTACGGAGTGTGATGGCCAGGTTCTTCGCCCGGTTGCATTCAATCAGCATCACCTTACTGGGGGCCTTCTGGGACGTCTTTGCCTTCAGGGAACCAAGTTCCAAGCTTGGGCCTTGAGCTTTGGTTTTGAACTTTTCCTCAAAGTCATTCATGTCAAGCTCCTGCACCAAGAAATAATACAGCATGTGTTGGGCTGGGCAGGGAAAGGGATACCTATCATGAAAACGCATTCTGGGTGGGTGGGACAGAGGCACCTAAGGAGTGCATTATCTCCAGGAAGGCAGGGATCACATAATTAGCAATCTTTGAAGGCAGTCCTGGCCGATCAGCTCTGCCTCCAATTTCTGTATATGGCTTGGCTTAAGAAAGACCAGGACAGGACAGAACAGGAGAGCCAGAAAATAAACCCAATCAGCAAAAAGCATCCCTCTGGAAAGCAAGGCAACAACATGTGCAGAGCAGGCTAATCAGAGAGAAAAAAGGATGCCAGCCACATGAAAGGTGCAGTTCCCACCAGCTGAGAATGACTTTCATGATAAGTATCCAAAGTGATGTCCTCTGGTTGGTGGGAAGAAGCATCCAAAATATGTCCAGCTACCCTCATTCAGACAGATGGGCTAATGGCTGATTATTTGGAAGGGCCATGCTCTGGAGGACTTATCTCCTGAAGACAGCCTCCACTGGGGCAATTTTGTCTCACCTGTAGCACCGGGGGTTGTGGGAGTTAGGGTTAGGGCATGCAAATTTCTGCTAGTGGCACATTGGTGAAGAAAGCAGCTGAAGAGGACACAAATCACATGGAGTAAGGTATTAGTGCCATGGCAGATGTTGTGAGAAGAATGCCATGACAACAGTACAGACAGGTGGCACAGAAGTGCCGAAATGGTGTCAGGAAGGTTAAAGCTGAGAATGAGCTGAGATTAGCGAGGGATGCTAAAAGCAATAAAAAGGCGATATGTGAGTAGTAAAAGACAGAGGAAAGAAATGGTGGTTCAACTGCTTAATAGGGATGGGAAATCGATAACAGATGACAAAGAAAAGGCTGAAGTGCTCAATTCCTACTTTGGCCAAGTCTTCTCCCAAAAGCGGGTCTATGACCCCCCTGGAAAAAGTGAAGCAGAAGTTGAGGGGGCAGGATTGCAGTTTGAGATTGATAAACAAATGGTCAAAGAACACCTAATTTCTTTGAATGAGTTCAAATCTCCAGGGCCCGATGAACTGCATCCTAGTAAAGTAATGAAGGAGCTAGCGGAAGAACTCTCAGAACCACTGTCTATTATCTTTGCAAATCATGGAAGACGGGTGAGGCGCGGATGATTGGAGGAGGGCTAACGTTGTCCCTATCGTCAAAAAGGGCAAAAAGGAGGAACCTGGGTACTACAGACTAGTCAGTCTGACATCCATCCCTGGGAAAATTCTGGAGCAGATTATAAAGAAGTCATTCTGTAAGCACCTTGAAAACAATGCAGTGATCACTAGAAGCCAACATGGATTTGTCAGGAACAAATTCTGTCAGACTAATTTGATCTCATTTTTTGATAGGGTAACCTCCCTTGTGGACTGTGGGAATGCTGTGGACGTCATATATCTTGACTTCAGCAAAGGTTTTGACAAAGTGCCCCATGATATTCTGATTAACAAACTAGCTAAAAGTGGGCTAGTTGGAATAACTATTAAGTGGATTCACAGTTGGCTACAGAATTAGACTCAAAGAGTGCTTAACACGGAATTTTCTCAAACTGGGGGGAGGTAACAAGTGGGGTATCGCAGGGCTCAGTCCTGGGCCCAGTGCTCTTCAACATTTTTATGAATAATTTGGACAAGGAGGTGCAAGGAACACTTATCAGATTTGCAGATGACACAAAATTGGGTGGGATAGCTAATACCATGGAATGCAGAAACAAATTTCAAAGTGATCTTGATAGGCTGGAGTGCTGGGCTGAAAACAACTGAATGAAATTTAATAGGGATAAATGCCAAGTTCTACATCTAGGAAATAGAAACCAAATGCACAGTTACAAGATGGGGGATACTTGGCTCAGCAATACTACAAACGAGAAGAATCTTGGAATTGTTGTAGATAACAAGCTGAATATGAGCCAACAGTGTTATATGGCTGCAACAAAGGCAAATGCTATTTTGGGCTGCATTAAAAGAAGTATAGCTTCCAAATTATGTGATGTACTGGTTCCTCTCTATTTGGCCTTGGTTAGGCCTCATCTAGAATATTGCATCCAGTTCTGGGCTCCACAATTCAAGAAGGACGCAGACAAGCTGGAGCTTGTTCAGAGGAGGGCAACGAGGTTGATCAAGGGTCTGGAAACAAAGCCTTATGAAGAGAGACTGAAAGAACTGGGCATGTTTAGCCTGGAGAAGAGAAGATTGAAGGAAGACATGATAGCACTCTTCAAATACTTAAAAGGTTGTCACACAGAGGAGGGCCAGGATCTCTTCTCGATCCTCCCAGAGTGCAGGACACGGAATAACGGGCTGAAGTTACAGGAAGCCAGATTCTGGCTGGACATCAGGAAAAACGTCCTGACTGTTAGAACAGTACGACAATTGAATCAGTTACCTAGGGAAGTTGTGGGCTCTCCCACACTAGAGGCATTCAAGAGGCAGCTGGACAACCACCTGGCAGGTATGCTTTAGGGTGGATTCCTGCATTGAGCAGGGGGTTGGACTCGATGGCCTTACGGGCCACTTGCAACTCTACTATTCTATGATTCTGTGATTCTAATAGAAGTCATCTAACAATGGTGGATCTGGAACCCTTCTGGCCTACAGTAGGGGGAGGAAAGATTTGAATAGTGAGTTAGTGCATATGAAACATTTGGTTCTACATATGTAGATTTTGAGTGCCCTATGCACATTTTGAGTGTCCTACACCACACCTTCTCTTAAGGGCAGATGCAGGAAGCATGAGCTCCGGAGAGCAGTGAAACAAGAAGTTAATATTTGGTATGAAAGAAGGATCTTAGACAAAAGTGACAGAGTTCTTGGTGAAGGAACAAATGTGGTCTAATACTGAGAGGGCCCCAGGTCTGAGATCCTTGTAGCTGATGGTGACAAGGAAGGCCACCTTGAGTGACAGGAACTGAACTTGCATTGTCAATGCTTGAGGACAGTATGTAGACTCCAGGAGGAAAATCTGGGCACCACCAGAAGAGCCAAGAGCCCTTGAAGTAGGTGCTTCATGTGGGAGTTGGACCCCAAAGATGGGCTGGCATGGATAGAATCATAGAATAGTTCAGTTGGAAGGGACCTATAAGGCCATTGTGTCCAACCCTCTGCTCAATGCATGAATCCACCCTAAAGCATTCCTGACAGATGGTTGTCCAGATGCCTCTTGAAGGCCTCTAGTGTGGGAGAGCCCACAACCTCCCTAGGTAACTGGTTCCATTGTCATACTGCTCTAACAGTCAGGAAGTTTTTCCTGATGTCCAGCTGGAATTTGGCTTCCTGTAACTTGAGCCCATTTATTCTGTGTCCTGCACTCTGGGATGGTCGAGAAAAGATCTTGGTCCTCCTCTGTGTGACAACCTTTGAAGTATTTGAATAATACTATCATGTCTCCCTTCAGTCTTCTCTTCTCAAACAAAACATGCTCAGTTCTTTCAGTCTCTCCTCACAGGGCTTTGTTTCCAGACCCCTGATCAACCTAGTTGCCCTTCTCTGAACCGCCTTCTGCTTGTTTGTATCCTTCTTGAAGTGTGTTGCCCAGAACTGGATGCAATACTCAAGATGAGGCCTAACCAGTGCTGAATAAATCCTCACGCGATTTAGAAGCTATATTATTATCATACTTCTATTAATGCATCCCAGAATAGCATTTGCTGCCATATCGCACTGTTGGCTCATATTCAGCTTGAGATCTGCAACAATTCCAAAATCCTCTCACTTGTTCTATTGCTGAGCCAAGTATACAGCATCTTTTAACTGTGCATTTGGTTTCTTTTTCCTAGGTGTAGAACTTGGCATTCACCCTGTGGGGAAGAAGATGCGAGGGAGACTGGAGCAGGCAGGCACCATCAGAGCCTGCTTCAGTTGGACACCCCTCCCCCCCCCACAGGGCTAACTGCCATCTTCACCTTGTGGGGAAGAAGGAGCTGTTGGTTTGCCCCTCCATTGGGAGATGAGAGGACGGAGCAGGGCCTTCCCACCAGCCTAAACAGTCTCCTTAATTTCTTTTTATTTTCTCCCTCTTCCCTCCCCATACACTTTTCCTTGTAAGAATGTAAGCCTGAGGGTAGGGACTGTCTTCTTTATTGATATATTGTAAGCCGCTCCGAGAGCCTTTTGGCTGAGGTGCGGGATAAAAATACTCTAAATAAATAAATAAATAAATTTATCCCTATTAAATTTCATTCTGTTCTTTTCAGCTAACATGTGTATGACTATGGTGCCAAACTGGGCCTAAACCAGAGGAAGATTAGGTTGTTCAGAGCCCATTCACCTGTGTCTAGGTCAGCTGAGGATGTCAGCAGACTTATTTCATTTTATTTGTTTGTTTGTTTCCAATATTTATATACTGTTCTACATCCAAAAGATTTCAGAGCAGCGAACAACCAATAAAATAAAAGAATAAAAACACCATATTAAAAATACTATTTTTAAAAAAGAAACAGAGTTATGATAAAACCAAGTTCAGGTAAAACCATGGCTGGTCACTCAAGGAAAGCTTCCTGAAATAATGATATTTTCAGGAGGCACTGGAAACAACACAATGTTGTTCCTGCCTGAGCTCCAAAGGCAGGGAATTCTATAGGAAGGGGGACACTGCACTGAAGGCTCTTCACCTGGTGGTCTCCAATCGGACCATAGGTCCATGTAGAACCACCAGGAACATGCCCTCAGTTGACTCTGGTGTTCGGGCACGTTGGTAAGGGAGAAGGTGCTCTCTCAGGTATCGTGGTCCCGAGTTGTTTAGGGCTTTGTACATTAGTACTATAAATGAGTGGGGACCAAGTCTTCCTGTGGGGACCAAGTCTTCTGCACTGCCTGGTTCTAGCAATGAGTTCCCCAACCCAAAAGACAGGCATTTTGAGACTGTGTAGGAGGAAGAGTTTCCATCCTAAGTTTGTGGTACACCAGAAACTTCTTGGTGTAAGTTAACTCCATAATGGCCCTTCAATCCTCTTTCTTCTTTGGGACCATGAAGAATATTGAATTGATGCCAGAGACAGTCCCCTGAAGGCTCTTTACCCCCTATGTCCAAGAGATGTCTCATTGTTTGGTATATGTTTGCCCTCTTAGCTGGGGACTTTGAGATCAGAGATGGCAGAAATCTGTCTCTGAGGAGGTGGGTGAACTCTATCCAATATTTTTCTCAAATTGTGTGGTGAACTCACTTGTCTTTTGTGGCTAGTTCCAAGGCTGATTGAAAGTCTAGAAGGCTGCTGCCCACTCATGGCCCAATCCTGTAAGAACTGCTGGCATCCTCTTTTCGAGGATTGGACAGCTGTGGACTTGATGACAGAGGGTTGGGGTCTGTAGGAGAAGCAAGTGTGGAACCAGGCTGGTTTAAAAGACCTGTACTGCCTTTGCCTAGAAAATCCTCTGTTGGGCAAAAAGGGAGGAAACTGTTGTTCTGGGGCTTTTCATCCTGTTTGTATGAGGATAGCCTAGCTTTCTTATTGTCTTTAGTTCCTACAAGTATATCTCTCAGAGAATCCTTCCCCAAAAGATTCACCCTCATAAAAGGGGACCGTGGCCAAATTTGCTCTAGAATAAGTGCCTGTGTTTCAGTGCTTCAGCCATTTGGCCACTGTGGCTGCAGAGATGTCTCAGATGGAGAAGATGTGTGCATCTTGAGTAGCATAAGCCACAAACAAAAGAGATTCATATAAATTTGATTAGGCCTCTTGGTCAAGATCCTGGTTATTTAGAAGATCCATGATCCAAATGAAAGAGGCCCTGGCAAAAACTAAGTGGAGGAAATTCTAACAGATAAGAGCTGCAGTCTTGTTGACTCCCCCCCCCTGAGTCCATGAGGGGGACATTCCCTTCCTTAGGGGCTAGGGTGCCTTACAGGAGTGTCATCATAGGGGACCTTGAGGTTGTCCAGAGCTTGCTACAACTGTTGACCCCCTTTCTGCCCTGGAGCAGAAGAGCCCCTTCAGCCTTAACTAGTTTGTTGAAAACAGGTGGAAAGGGTATGTCCCTGTTTGGTGCTTTGGTTCTGGGAAAACCAATGCTCCTCTGGAAGCAGCACCCAAGACAGGGGCAGGGGACTGTGGCCAAATTTGCCACTCAACTATGATGCTGGCTGCAATCCAAGGAAAGTTATAGCCTTGTAAAATAATGGGAAACAATCCTCAGAATTAAACTTTTTTTAAAGAAGAATCTTTAATTTGGGCAGAATCTGACCATTCTCCCTCCTCCTTGTCAAAGTCAATATGCAGAGAGTGAATGTTTATGGCATTGCTATCTTTATTGTCTGGAAAACTCCACTTGGATGATAAGGCAGGGAGGGGGACTTGGAGAATCTTGGTTAGGAGTCCTCTGAAGAGTGTAAAGGGATTGGGGTTTTTGAGGCTGAGCCTTTGTGCTTAAGCAGTTGATCATCTGAATTCCCCTTACTGCTCCCTCAGGCCTCAAGGCACTAGAGGTGGAGACATTTTGGGTGTCGTATGTGGCCTGGATTCTAGCTCTCTTTAGGGAGATAGAAGACTGCTCCTGTTGCAAAAGTAGATCGGTAATTTTGCTTACCACAATTCTTCAGATTTTCTGACTAAACAACTCCTCATTAAGAGAAGGGGGAAAGGGGGATTGTGCCATGGCTAAATTGGCCATGATTGGGGGTGCCCTGTGTGAATGGAGCAAGACTGCCAACTCTGGTTAGGATACCAGGCTGGCCAAGCTGGCTAGAAAGTTCTGAACAGTGAAGGATGGGAGGCAAAGGGCATGCACAAGATTCCACAGGATCAAGGGAGCTGCCTTGGTGATCAAGTTCCCATGTGGCTCTTTAGCTGTCACATGGCTCCATGGCTCCTGATCAATAAGCACATTGGGCTGTGTGGCGGCAGAACCACACACTGTACGTTAGCTCTGGTTGGAAGCAGGCTGTATAGAGTAGCAGTTTGAAATTAGCCATACATGCGGACTCAGGTCACCTTCTTTTTCAGCTTTGCTGGCTTGGCTGCACAAGGCTTCCCCACTAGAGCCATGAAGACAGAAGTAGGCTGAAGTGAAAGAGAAAGGTTTTCCTTGTTTTGAGTGAGAGAAAAAGGAAGAGAGGCTGAAGAAAAAGATTGAACTCAGAAAATGAAGTAACTATCAGGGTTGAAAAAGGAGAAGTTCAGGATTTTTTATTTTTCATTTAATATAGAAAAGAAGAACTCCAGGAGTAACAACTATCCTTGATGAAGGCAGGGAAGGAAATTGGAAGATTAGATTTCTTCAAAGATCATGTGATCCCTTTCTTCTTGGGCTGAGATAGTAGATAACTCAATCTTTGAATGCCTCCTCCCACTAACCAGGGAATGAGAAGAAACAGGGGGACAGAACTCATCCTGGGCTTACCTGAAGGACCTTCTCGTCATTAAGTTCATTGAAGACAGTCCCATTGACCTGGTTAGGCTTCAGAGCCACCCAATTGAAGATAGGCATACGGAATTTGGTCTGTATTGGCTTCTTAATCTTGACAGCTGCCAAAGAATTGGAAAGCCTGTGAGGGCTTTGCACATACTACCCCATCCCAAATTAAAAATACATCTCTTTCCAGGCTCATCTTTGACCAGGACAAAGATTTGGGCACAGAGAGGTGGAAAAATTGACCACTATGGTCAACCTGGAGCTGATGTTGATACAATGTCGGACCTGGACCTAGGTTCAAATCCACTCTTAGTTGTGCAACTTCCTAAGTGGCTGCAGAGAGTCATTGTCTCTTAGCATAACACAATTTAAAATCAAAGAACATCATTGCCTGCATCAAACACGATCTAAAAATAAATGAAATACTTTTTTCTTCAAGGTTCATCAATTACAGATTTAGATTAATTAACTCATGTTTTATTTATTTATTTATTTATTTTATTACATTTATATACCGCCCCCCAGCCGAAGCTCTCTGGGCGGTTTACAACAATTAAAAATAGTAAACATTTAAAAGTACACAAAAATTTTAAAAAACATAAAAACAGTATAAAAAAACCAACAGTATCCATTTAAAACAACAATTCTGGGGTCCATTAAAAACAAACTTAACGTTATTAAATGCTGCTTAAAATGCCTGGGAGAAGAGAAAAGTCTTGACCAGGCACCGAAAAGATAACAACGTTGGCGCCAGGCGAGCCTCATCGGGAAGATCATTCCACAGTCGGGGGGCAACCACTGAGAAGGCCCTCTGCCTTGTTGCCATCCTCCGAGCTTCCCTCGGAGTAGGCACTCGGAGGAGGACTTTAGATGTTGAGCGCAGTGTACGGGTAGGTTCATGTCGGGAGAAGCGTTCCATCAGGTATTGTGGTCCCAAGCCATGTAGGGCTTTATAGGTTAAAACCAGCACCTTGAATTGGGCTCAGAAACATATAGGCAGCCAATGCAAGCGGGCCAGAATCGGTGTTATATGCTCAAATCTTCCTGTTTCAGCTATCAATCTGGCCGCCGCATTTTGCACAAGCTGCAGTTTCCGGACCGTCTTCAAAGGCTGCCCCATGTAGAGGGCGTTGCAGTAATCTAATTTGGAAGTTACCAAAGTATGGACAACTGAAGCTAGGTTATCCCTGTCCAGATAGGGGCGTAGCTGGGCCACCAACCGAAGTTGGTAGAAGGCACTCCGTGCCACCGAGGCCACCTGTGCCTCAAGTGACAAAGATGGTTCTAGGAGAACCCCCAAGCTACAAACCTGCTCCTTCAGGGGGAGTGCAACCCCATCCAGAACCGGTTGAACACCCCCCATCCGATCAGAGGAACCACCCACCAGCATCATCTTAGTCTTGTCTGGATTGAGCTTCAGTTTATTAGCCCTCATCCAATCCATTGTCGCAGCCAAGCACCGGTTCAGCACATCCACAGCCACACCTGATGAAGTTGAAAAGGAGCAGTAGAGCTGCGTGTCGTCAGCGTACTGATGACAGCACCCTCCAAAACTTCGGATGACCGCACCCAACGGTTTCATGTACATGTTAAACAGCATGGGGGACAAGACCGACCCCTGTGGAACCCCATACCGAAGAGTCCACGGGGCCGAGCAATGTCCCCCAAGCACCACCTTCTGGAGCCGTCCTGCTAAGTAGGAGCGGAACCACTGCAGAGCAGTACCTCCCACTCCCAGCTCAGCGAGTCGTCCCAGAAGGATACCATGGTCAATGGTATCGAAAGCCGCTGAGAGGTCGAGGAGAATCAACAGAGTCACACTCCCTCTCCTGTCTTTCTCCCGACAGAGGTCATCATACAGGGCGACCAAGGCTGTTTCCGTGCCAAAACCAGGCCTGAAGCCCGACTGAAATGGATCCAGATAATCAGTCTCATCCAAGAGTGTCTGGAGCTGGCCCACCACCACCCGCTCAAGGACCTTGCCCAGGAATGGAACATTTGCTACCGGCCTGTAGTTACTAAGATTTTCCGGGTCCAAGGAAGTTTTCTTCAGGAGTGGTCTCACTACGGCCTCTTTCAGACGGTCTGGGACCACTCCCTCTCGTAGAGAGGCATTAATCACCTCCTTGGCCCAGCTGGCTGTTCCATCCCTACTAGCTTTTATTAGCCAAGAGGGGCAGGGATCCAGAGCAGAGGTGGTTGCGTGGACCTGTCCAAGCGGACCTGTTTTAATCAAATAGAGATTTCTTTTTGGGACAGTGACCCTAAAAGTTATGCAAAGTGAATACATGTATGAAATAAATGTGCACATATTTGAATGCCCTCTTAAAAGCTCTCCATAAATTCAACTCACCTGAATTAATTGCAATTCCTGGCAAATTCACTCCTTCCGCCATTGGTGGTGGTGGGGGAGGAGGAGGAACTGGGCCACCCAGTGCCAGAAGGGGTGGTGGCAGCAGTGGATGGGATATGCTTTCTGCCACAGGAAGTGGTGGGGCAGGTGGAGGGGCATTAGCCCAAGGAAGGGCTGGTGCCAGAGGAGGATGTGGTGGTGAGCTTTGCTCTTGAGAAGCTGGGAGAACCACAGAGCCACTTTTTTTGTTATCAGGCAGGGGCGGTGGCAGTGGAATTTCTGGAGCAGAAGAAGGAACAGGGGATATGGATGGTGAAGGAAAATCTGGAATGAAAAGAAGCAAAAAATATTATGGTGTAGACATTAATATTTCATAAACAATTGGTGTTATTTCAAAGGCAGACAAACAGGCAGACAGACAGAAAGGAAGAGGCAGATATGATGAATGCCTCCTCATCCTGTCTAACTGGAGGGGGGGTGGGAAACCTCCAGTCTGAGCCTCCCAGCAAAAGAGTGGAAATAAATTATGGGGCAAGCCACACATTAAGAGAACATTCTAATATTTAGAATGTTAAAATGAGTAGCTCTGTTTTGTAAAGAGACATATTCTGTATGGTGGGAGGAGATTTCTCAGCAAATGCACGAATTAGCTTGAACAATTGTTGGCAAACTGGACCATTTCACACTTCAAAATTATGGAGGGGAAAAGGTTCTAGCCCAGGCTCCTCCTGGAAATGCTAGTTAAGTACAGGGCACTATTTTCATATAGGGGAACATTTAAAAATATGACCCACCCACTTGCTGCTCGATGTGGTAGAACACAGTAGAAGCTGTAGAATGTCTCTCCTCAGATTGCCTGTTTCTGCCACAAAATGGATAAACGAATTATTCACCTTGTTTTTCCATGAGATAATACCTGTGCTGGTGGATGAGGAAGCTTCAATAGTAACTGAAGAGGCAGCTGTGGTTTCTACAACAATCGGGATGACCTCGATGCCCATGATGACTTCTCCATCCAGTCCACGCAGGATCCGGATTAGCCCTTTGTCTTCTAGCTCCTCCAGTTTGTGCTCCAAGGCAGAGTACTCTGGGGGGTGTCCTGTCCCTTGAGATGGCTGCCTTTGTAGCAAAGGGGGACTCCTTCGACTCTTTGTCTTGCTGATGTGCTTCTCTTTGTTCTGGGAGATTAGAAAATCATGAAATCTGGATGGAAAATCTAGTAAACTTGGTCAGATTCTAGATTCTGAATATCATACATGTGTTGCCATGGGGTGTGTGTGTGTAAGACTAGAAATCAAATATTTCTATTTTTGAAAACAAATGCTGCGATTCTCAGAATTCAAACAAGCATTCTCTAGATTTTATACTGCCCACTAATGACCTAAATGTTCATGGTAGTTTTAGGAAATAAGATATAATGAGGAAAGAATCCCTTCATGGTTGAAACTTCAAGCCTATATTCTTACATAAGTCCTATTCATTTCACTGGGGCAGCAAGAGAACTTTCTGGTGTTTTCTTCCCCATGAATCAGAATAATCCTGCCATGATTACTGTAATGGGTAGAGAGGTGAAGTGAAACAGCCATCTCAGGAAATGAACACAAGCAATGATGGCAGGATTGGAGCTTGCCATGGGGCAAAACATAGTGGAAAGTTGTGGGTTTCCTGTGGGCTTGCTGGAGCCATTGGTCTGGTCAGTGTTGGAAACAGGACATTGGACCAGGTGGACCCTTGGTTTGATGAAGCAAGGCTCTATAATTGTTACTTTGGAATCACTCCCAATCAACAGCTCCGGCTATTGGGCAGTATAGAAATGAATGAATGAATGAATGAATGAATGAATGAAAGAAAGAAAGAAAGAAAGAAAGAGCTCCCATGACCAGCTTCCTCTCTGCTGCCAGACCTGCTCATCGCCTGCTGTCCTTGCCCTCAGGGACTCCAGCTCATGGTGTGACTGACACAGCTGTTTCTCTAGCTCAGCAACCTTGGCCATGGACTCATTCTCTGCATCCTGAAGTTTCTCTGTGAGCTGTGAAGAGAAGCATTGCGTGAAGAGTTAATTTCAGCAGGGCCAGACATGTAAAAAGGAAAAAAGAGAGCAGAGAAGACAACAACGTGGCAAGTAAGGGAGCAAAAGCAGGCAACCCCACCTGCTTGAGGGGGTGAGCTTTGTGCATAAGTATTGCAGAAACGGGAAACAGATCAGTTTGAATCCATTCACTTTCCTGTGATTTAGAGACAGAGAAGGGTCTTCTTTCCCAGTCAAGCTATCTTCCTAATAAAACACTGCCTCCCATTAATCTGAGGTACATTATTCCCAAGGAAATGGTTAGACAGCCCCCACACCTGTCCAACTTCCTCCTGCAAGTCCTCCACATGCTCCAGAACGGCATTTTTTGTTTCGGTGTCCTCTAGAAGAGCACCCACATCAAAGATGTTGTCCAGGTAGGCTTGGATCTGCACCTGCAGCTTGTCACTCTCTGTATAGCGCAGTTTCTGATGAGTCAAAGAAAGGGGAGATTGAGATATTAACAGCAAAGCCAGGGATGGTTCTCACATAGTAGGGTAAAATGACCATGAAGGGGGTGGAGCAGAGAGGTACCATTTGGGCTCTGCTTCTGGGATCAAAATGTCTTGGGCTGTCACAGTAGAGGTGAAGTGGCTGCTTCTGGAATGCCTTTTTGGGAATGGAGGTTATACATCTAAGGACACATATCTGAAGAGCAGTGGCTACCCTCCTGTTAATCTAAAAGTTGCAAATCAGCCATCGGAGTGGGGGTGGGGAACCCTGTGGAACTGAGTGTCCAAAATTAATTTCTCATTAAGAAAATAGATGCATGGATAACTATTCTGAAATGGTATTTGAAATTATTTATCTGTCAAATTTGTACTCACAGTTTCATTTTCAGCTGGCAGTCCTACAGCTCCTGGTGTGGCCACTGCTGCCTACCACCACAGTGCCAAAAATGGCAGCAGTGGCAAATAATATATAGCAGTTTGCCGCTGAACCTTGGTGGCAAAGCTCCACTGAGTGCTGTGAAGCAGTCTGTTAAAATTCAGTAACAAACCGCTGGGTTGTTGTTGTTGTTTGCTGCCACCAAATTCAGTGGTGGAGCAACTGTAGGAGACTGTGAAGGCCACATGAGGGTGCTGGGGCCAAATGTGGCCACAGAGCACGTTACCCACCCCTGCTGAAGAGGGAATTGAGTGTAACCAGGGAGAGTCAAAACTGCCCCCTCCGAAGACTGAGGAGGGTTAACTTGAGAGATAGTGGCAGCCCCCATCTAAAGAGCTTCATAGCTGAGCAGGGATTTTAATTTTAAACCTGGAGTCTTAAGATCTACAGCACATACACTAGAGAGGTAACACTTCAATTGTGTTTTTTAATCGTTTGCCAACTCATAGTAAGTGGTATGGGAGAGGGAACCAACAACTTGCTGTGTGTCTGTGGGCATGATGGCACCTTCAGAAACCTCCTTCTGCATCTGCCGAGGTTTCTTACCTGTCATGGCCCAGGACTGGAAGCCCTCAGAGACTGAAGCCTCCAATAACAGTGACTGAGCAGGTGCACAGAACCAGTCCCCAGCCCTTCTGAAGTAAGACCCTCTGCAGATCTTGTATCCTATTCACATGACACCTCCCCCGACAGGAGGTGTCATAGCCCCCTGACTGGGAGGAGTGGGCCTCAGACTCTTCTAGTGAACAGGGAGACCCTGAGAGGCAACCCCCAACTGATTCCTCCAACCATCTCTCCTTAGGAGAAGCCAACACTTACAGGAAGTAGCCATTGGCGCTTTCAAAGCCAGAGACAGTATCTGAACAGGTGTTGCTTCCAGAAAGACTCTCCTGGCTTGACTATAAAACCCTGCCAGTTGGTCCAAGTCAGTAAGTTGTCAGATTGCTTTCTATAGTCCCAGATGTGATCCAGCTGCCTGTCCCACATCGTGTCTCCTCACCTGAGCTGTTCATTCTTTGTGGAGTCACATAAAATTTTATACTGGGTATCTTTCAAGGAAGTGACCTCCTTGAAGTACCCTCCATGATAGGGTAACCTCCCTTGTGGACTGTGGGAATGCTGTGGACGTCATATATCTTGACTTCAATAAAGCTTTTGACAAAGTACTAAATGACATTCTGATTAACAGTATCGGCAGGACTGTAACCTGGAAGTGCAGCTCCTAAAGTGCAACAAATCTCACTTTCGGAACCACAAGTTTGCTGATCTAACCAGTTCTATATGACTCTTCAGTGTGCTACTGAGATGTGACAGGGGAATTAGTAACTTCATGGAGGAGTTTGTTTACTTTAGGCGCTTTTAATTCACAAAGGTTGAGGGCGTTTCTCTAAGCAGGAGGAGAGAAAATGTTTTAAAGATGTTTTAATCATGTATGGTATGTTTTTAATCAATTTTAATGTGTATTTTATATCATCTTTTTATACTGTTTGTTTTATACTTTGAATGGTTTTAGTTTTTGTGAACCGCCCAGGGAGCTTCGGCTGTTGGGCGGTATAAAAATGCAAATAATAATAATAATAATAATAATAATAATAATAACAAACCAGCTCAAAGTGGGCTAGATGTAACAACTATTAGGTGGATTCACAGTTGGCTACAGAATCAGACTCAAAGAGTACTTATCAATGCAACCTTCTCAAACTGGGGAGAGGCAACGAGTGGGGTACCGCAGGGCTCAGTCCTGGGCCCAGTGCTCTTCAACATTTTTATTAATGATTTGGACAAGGAGGTGCAGGGAACGCTTATCAGATTTGCAGATGACACAAAATTGGGTGGGATAGCTAATACCCTGAAAGACAGAAACAAACTTCAAAGTGATCTTGATAGGCTGGAGTGCTGGGCTGAAAACAACAGGATGAAATTTAATAGGGATAAATGCCAAGTTCTACATTTAGGAAATAGAAACCAAATGCACAGTTACAAGATGGGGGATACTTGGCTTAGCAATACTACAAACGAGAAGGATCTTGGAATTGTTGTAGATTGCAAGCTGAATATGAGCCAACAGTGCGATATGGCTGCAAGAAGGGCAAATGCTATTTTGGGCTGCATTAATAGAAGTATAGCTTCCAAATCACGTGAGGTACTGGTTCCTCTCTATTCGGCTCTGGTTAGGCCTCATCTAGAGTATTGCGTCCAGTTCTGGGCTCCACAATTCAAGAAGGACACAGACAAGCTGGAGTGTGTTCAGAGGAGGGCAACCAGGATGATCAGGGGTCTGGAAACGAAGCCCTATGAAGAGAGACTGAAAGAACTGGGCATGTTTAGCCTGCAGAAGAGAAGATTGAGGGGAGACATGATAGCATTCTTCAAATACTTAAAAGGTTGTCACACAGAGGAGGGCCAGGATCTCTTCTAGATCCTCCCAGAGTGCAGGACACGGAATAATGGGCTCAAGTTAAAGGAAACCAGATTCCGGCTGGACATCAGGAAAAACTTCCTGACTGTTAGAGCAGTACGACAATGGAATCAGTTACCTAGGGAGGTTGTGGGCTCTCCCACACTAGAGGCATTCAAGAGGCAGCTGGACAAGCATCTGTCGGGGATGCTTTAGGGTGGATTCCTGCATTGAGCAGGGGGTTGGACTCGATGGCCTTGTAGGCCCCTTCTGGCTCTGCTATATATATATATTAATATGGTACGTGGAATATAAATCTTTCACATACAAACACACTACCCGTGATGTAGTCTTAAAAATAAATAAATCTAAAATTGAATTTTGAAAAAATACTAATTATTATTATTATGAAAAGGTGCATTTTTTCAAAATTCAATATTAGATTTTTTTTTTAAGACTACATCACGGGTAGTGTGTTTGTATGTGAAAGATTTATATTCCACTTGCCATATTAATGAATGAATATGATGTGACAAATTGGGAAATTGGCACAAATACAGGAACAGTCAAACCTAAAATCAAGCTCATACTCAGTGCTTGAAATGGGGTGGGATGCCAACTGACATCTTTTCAAGTGGACTTAAAACCATGTCACTTCTTTACAACAGATATAAATGCATTTCTGAATGCCACACATATCAGCGTTACACCAGTATTGGGAAAATATACTTGACCCAAGCCAGAATTCTTTCCAGCAACACAATCTGCTTAAAGAGCTCAAACAAGATATTGTAGAGCTGGAGAAGGTACACCACAAGATGGCCACCAACTTGGATGGCTTTAAAAGGGTATTAGACAAATTCATTGGGGACAGGGCTATCAATGGCTACAAGAGACGGTTAGGATGACCATATTTTGGAAACCAAAAAGAGGACAACATGGCCGACCCCAAGGGAACATGCCCACCAACAGGTCCAGCCCTCATGGGGTGTGCCCACCAACAGGGACGGTCCCTAGGGGGCATGCCCACCCAAACATAGCCTTGGTCACATGTTTGATTAAACAGCACACATTTAAGACAAACCTGTTCTACATAACATCGTAATGTTAAAATCACTGGAATAAAGAACAAGTGAGACATTCAATGTATATGAAATTAACTTCACTCATTCCTACTTTTGTAGCTTTTGCTGTACTTTGAAGCTTTTGCTATACTCTGTGTGATACAGTCTCCCCTTCCCTCAAATATCTTTTCTGACTGCAAATTCTTCACTGGATTACCATAGTCTCACCTTTCCTAACATTTAACACTCTTACCCCATCACCTTTCTGATATCCATACTCACAGATTCAGCATACTGCTACCATTGAATAAATGAAGCAGTTGACAAGTGCAGAAAAATCTAGTACAGCAAACTAGCATTCAGAAAGAGTATAAAATACTATTACCCTGCAAACATTAGGCAGGGAACAAAATGGATTAAATGCAGTCACTTCTCACTATCTCCTCTTAGCTTGTTTCAAACTAATCTAAAATGTGTCATTACTCTGGTTCATTAAAGTTGTTATAGTGGTTTTAAATGTATGTGCATTTTGCATGTTTTTGTGATTTTTAATTTTTGTATATTGTTTTTAAGTGTTTTTATCTTATGTGAACTGCCCAGAGAGCTTTGTCTATGGGGTGGTATACAAATGCAATATATAAATAAATAAAAATTAGTAAACAAGACCATGGTCAGTAGCAATACAAAGAAAGGCCAGAATGGATGCCCATTAAAACAACACTAGACATGGATCTTTCCCTCCTTTTATGCAAATATCTCCTGAATTTACACTGCATCAGTGTTCAGAGAACAGAAAGTAGAAGATAGCATCAGATACAATGCTATCCTATGACAACTCAGGAATAAGTCCCATTGATTTCCATAAAGCTTACTCCCAGATAAATGAACATAGGATTGCAGAACCTGGCCTTGTGGATCATGCAACCAACAGGTGCTCTCCAGAAAGATGCTTTCAGAGCCTAGGAGATCCAGACACACTCAAACAAGACAAGCCATGCTATGCACTCACATATTATCTTGCTGTGACAGAACAATTCTGGGACAAGGCAACATTTTGCAATCAACCAGACATAACAGTCATAAACAAAAAAGACATAGCAATACCTAATGACAAAATTTTTGCAGAAAAGGAAGAGGAAAAGAGAAAAATATACACCACTGGCTATGGAAGTTAAAGAATTATAGCAACAGGAAAAAGTTATCTGTCTGGATTCTCCAACCAATCAGCTTTATAGGATGATCCTGAGTTCTAGTATTACAGGAGAGAGACAAATGTCACCCTAACATCATTCCAGGAAATTCAGAGAAAATTCTGCCAAATAGGGCTTCTGTTTCTGTGATGAGGGATGAGAAAAAGAAAAATGTCTTCTGGGAAAAATTCAGCTTCTCTAGTGGCAGGGCACAAGGCAGTTGCAGGTGTTCCTGGTCTACCCTCCTGCCTCACCTGCTGGGCTAATCAAGGATTCAGGTGTGCCATGCAGCACTGATACAGGCCAAGGCAGATTGTACAGAACAGGGAATGAATAGATGGGATTGCAAAGTATGTTGCGTGCCACATTGCAAGGTGGGAATAGCAAGGGACAATGGTTCAGCGGGAAAGCACTTTTTTTTTTAAGCAGAAGGTCCCAGGTTCAATCCCGGCATCTCCAGGTAGGGCTGAAAAACTCATGCCTGAAACCTGGAGAGCTGCTGCCAGTCAGTGTTGATAATACTGGATTAGAATGCTCTCAGCAGTAAAAAGAAGAAGAAGAAGAAGAAGAAGAAGAAGAAGAAGAAGAAGAAGGAGGAGGAGGAGGAGGAGGAGGAGGAGGAGGAGGAGGAGGAGGAGGAGGAGGATCTAACCCAGTTGTTTTTGGCAACAGAATACACAAGTTATGTCCAGGGCCAGCGCCAGACTATATTGCGCCCTAGGCAGGCACGTTCTGAAGCCTCCGCCCTGCCCCCCACTCGCTCACTCATCGCTCACTCATCGCCCCCGCGCTGGCTCCCCCCTCGCTCGCCTGCTCGATGCCCCCGCCCGCTCGCTCACCGCTCTGGCTCCCCCCTCGCTAGCCCGCCGCCGTCCCTGCTCACTCACTCACTCACCGCTCTGGCTCCCTCCTCGCTGGCCCGCTCACCGCCCACTCCCTCCCACTCCCGGCTTTGAAGCCAGGATGCTGGGGTTGGGGGCGGGGCAGAGGCTTTGAAGCGGCGTGCCCGGAAGTGGCTTCCTGGCGCGCCATACTGAAGCCTCTGCCTCCAACGAAGCGTCCTGGCTTCGAAGGAGCCAGGACGCTGGGATTGGGTGGAGGCCGGGGCAGCGGCTTTGGAACAGTACGCCTGGAAGTCGCTCTAGGAGAGCAGCTTCCGGGTATGCTGTTCGGCGCCCTCGTTTGCTTGGCGCTCTAGGCCACTGCCTAAGTTGCCTCTATGGCAGCACCGGGCCTGGTTATGTCTTGATCTCCCATGTCTTTAATGACATGGACTGTTTTAAAAAGAAACTTGCATTAGCTGATGTGGTAACATAAGGCTTCAAATCCTAATTGTATATGATGTAATTTAATTTTTTTTTAAATTTTTATTTTTTTTATTTTCTACAATACTTAAACATACACCATTACAATTAAAGAAACAACATACTACATAAATGTTGAATAACATTAATATCATATCTATATAACATAATCAAACTTAACATATAAGTGCACCCCCCCACCTCGGGATCTCATTCTTGATTCCAAAATCTCATACTTTCTTCTGCTGGTGGTTTCCCACTTCCCTTAGAAAACACAAATATTAGGAACTGTTTCCAAATTCCTTCAAAATCATTTGTTTTAGCTATACCTCTTCTCAATTTAATATTACAAGTCAATTTATCATTAATAGCTATATCCCATACTTCTTTATACCATTCTTCAGTACAATAATCCCCTTGAATCTTCCAGTTCCTAGCTACAATCAATCTTGCTGCAGTCAGCAAATTAGTTATCAATTCCTTAATTTCTTTTTTACATTTTAAATCTTCAAATAGTGACAGTAATGCAACTTTTGGTGTTGGTTCTATCTTCATTCCCACAATTTCTTCAATCTCCAAAAACACCATCTTCCACAATTTTTGTACATATTTGCATTCCCACCACATATGTAAATACGTTCCTTTCCCCCCACATCCTCTCCAACAATTTGCTGAGTGCTGATTATTTATCTTATTTAATCTAACCGGAGTTAGGTACCACCTCCATATAATTTTAAAGTAATTCTCTTTTATTCTCACTGACATATTTCTTAACGCTCTTTGTTTCCATAGTCCCTCCCAGCTCTGTTGTCCTATTTGTACATTCAAAGCTGTCTCCCAAACCATTTTCCCTGAACTATCCATCGACCCTTTCTCCAACAAAATTCTATATATTTCACTCATTAACCCTTTTGACGCTGTTCTTTTTCCCTTATCATTTTCTTTTTTAACTATTAATTCCTCAAACTTCGTCAATTCTCTACAATCTCCATTTTCTCTTACCCACTTTTTGGTCCACTGTTCTAATTGCCAATAATTTAACCAAGTTAATTTCTTATCTTTTAAAACCTCTTCCAAATCCTCTCTTGTATTCATTTCTCTTATTTGGAATTCAGTAAAACCCCTATTATCCTAACTTAATTGTAAAGTTGTCCTAAGTAAATAACAATCTTATTCATCCAAATATTATCTCAGTGTTTTTAGTCTTTCAGCCTAATTCAAAGTTTCCTTGGATCATTTGGAAACATTAGATTGTACAGTAGTCTGTTGGGAATATTTAATTCCCAATGTGATCTAAAAAAAAAAGTCATAGTTGGTTTTATATGACTGAACCTTGGAAAGGAACAAAGCTTGTCACAAGTGTATACTTACACACTTGTGTAACATCAAAATCCTACTGTTATCTGGGGGGGATCCGCATGTCGCTCCCAGAGCGCTTCTATGCGATCCCAGTGCACCCCGAAAACGATAGTTTGACTTCCCTGTAAAAGAAACGAGGAAGAGCCGTCCATGCCGCCGCCGCCGCCGCTGACAACGACGAGGAGAGCTCTCCCCCGGCGAGGAGAGCTCGGCAAAAGAAGGAGGGGTGAAGAGCGGAAGAAGCTCTCCGTCCTGCCCTCAATATTTCACCAATCTTCTTGAAATATGCAGGGTATGTAAAACAAGCATTTCTTTCTGGCAGATCTCATTTTCAAAAAGATTGGTGAAACATTTTCCATTTTAGGATGCTAGAATGACCCACCCCCCAATTAAGGCCTTAACATGGTGGAATGCTGTATGTAATTACCGTGTTCACTGTAATTATAAACCTGCTCACATACAAAGGTCTGCAGGAGAGGCCCTTTTGAGGGCACCATTACCCACAGAGGCTGTCAAGCACAAGTGAAAGAGCTTTTTCCTCTGTTGCCCCCAAACTATGGAACGTGCTCCATCAAGAACTGCAGTTGGCTCCCATTCTCTTGGCCTTTTGAAAGATTAGCCTTTCTAAAAGTCTAGTTTAATAAATGTTTGACTGTTTTTAATGTTCTTGTTTTTATTGTTGCAAGATTTTATTGTTTAAAATTAGTGTACACTGCCTTTATGGCTTTTTAGCAGATATGATGGTATAAGTGTCAACAACAATAACCCAAGAACAAACCATGGGTTATTTCTCTGGCTCATGGGGAGAGAGACAAGTCAGAGTTCCAGTTTCTCACACCACACTAAACAAACTACAAATGGAAGATCTGGGTTGTTGGTTTTTTTAGTTGTTCCCACTTGTAGTGGGAGCCATTGTACAGCACACTACTAGTAAATGATAAACCAGGGTTCCATTGGATGTGCGAACCTGGCCGCATACACACATATGCACTCACTCATTCAGGAGCCTGGTACATCTTTCTTACCTCTAGGTACTCATCCAGTCCCAATTGCGTGAACTCATATTGCAAGAAGACACGGAAATTCATGTTTTCTACTGAATGAACAACAATATTGATGAACTGCATACAAGCCACCTGGATGTTGAGGAGAGAAAAATGGGAGTGAGAAGAGAGAGCAAATAGTACATTACTTAGTGAATTTAGGTACTTCTCTTTACAATGTTTTGGGCCCAATTTTTGGCATAGTTGAGTTTAATTGTGTTTCATTGAACTTGTTTAGATTAAAGAGAAATTGTGTTCGCTTACTGGCGCTTTGCTTGCTGCTCTTCTTCTGCAATTGTAATGAACTGAATTACACAGGAGAATAGGGGTTGTAATTGAAAAAATCAGCCTCCTGGACATCTCCCACTCCTTCCCTCATTATCCTGTTAAAAACCAAACCAAACCTGGATATCTCAATTCTTCTGTGCACTGGAGAAGTTGTGCTACAAAACACCCACTAGAGGGTGCTGTCCTATTCAATACTGTGAACAGAACAGTACCCTCTAGTGGGTGTTTTGTAGCACAACTTCTCCAGCGCACAGAAGAATTTGAGATATCCAGGTTTGGTTTTTAACAGGCTATCAGGGGAAGGAGTGGGAGATGTGCAGGAGGCTCACAACTTCATCAAAAGAACCCACAAACTTCCGTGAGTGGCTAGTCATGATCGTGCCTTATTTTGCTCATGTGAAGAAGCCCATTGTCTGGTTTTTATTCATTTATTTGGCTGATATATGTGTGTGTTTTAAACATTCTATTCCCATACTTTTGAAAATTAAAAAAAAATGTATTGGTGTGTAGTTGCTATGTTTTTTAAAAAGGAGTTACTGAAAAGTTCTTTATAATACTGATACAATTAAGCTGATTTGACTAGCTCTACAATTTTTTACAGATGCATTTTATGGTTTATAGTATTATTATTTCTGATTTGGCTATGCTCGTGGATATTTGGCATTTTATTTTTATTTAAAATGATTTTTAGCCCATCTTTTAGGGGTGGCATACAAGATAGAAACAAAGAATTCAAAACTATTGAAAACAAATACAATTAAAATTAATCAATAAATATCCAATAAGTATACTAAAAAACACACCGATAAAACCTGCAGCCCACACAATAAAATGCCAGTGAAAACAAGTGGGGCTTCAGAGCCTTCTCGAAGACATGGGTCTTAGCTAGACGAGGGGTTATCCTGGGCTGATACCCGGGATTGCCCCATGAGTCCAGATGACACACAGGGGATCCTGGGCTCAAGCAGGGATCAACCCTCCCTGGCCCTGGGATAATGAGCACTTTGGGCCCAGGTTTTCCTGTGGTCTCGGGCTGAGCCCGAGACCATGAACGTGTGGCCCATTGAAGCGGCTTCTCCCCGGCTTCACGCGATTACTTGCGCATAGCCAGAAGCCGCGCACAGGGCACAGAGCTCCCCAGGAGCGCTGCACCCTTCGAGGGCAGGGTGGGGGGAGCCAGGAAAGTATTTTTTTTTAAAAAAAAAAACCCTCACCCTTCAGTCGCTGGAGCGCTCCTGTGCTGCTTCCCCTTTAAAAATTTAAAGAAAAATGGCGGGCGCAACGGCTCTCCTCCAGAGCTTGTCGCACCTCGCATGTAAACGAGGGCGAGATCCTGCGATACTTGTATCGCGGGCTCTCCCCTCGTCCATCCCGGAACAAGAGGTAGGTCTAGCAAAGGCCATGGAAAAAGCCACTGATGAAAACTGATTCCAGTGGTGCAAGGCCAACCAGAAGTATTCCTCTATCCAGATTAGTAGGCTTTGTTACCCACCATACTTCTACCTGGTCTGGATTGAATTGCCTCATGCAGCCCAAAGCTGCTTCCATGCACCAGTTCAGGCATTCAACAGTCTGCCTAAGATCATGAGATGGAAATGGCATCTGCAATATGCAGAGTGGAGTGGCACCTGCATATTGACGATACTTCAACCCAAATCTCCAAATGACTTCCCCCAGTGGTGTCACGTAGATATTGAAAAGCATAAGGGCCAAGATGACCAATGACCATGGGGTGAGGCAGAAGTCCCCAAGCACAACCTTCTGAGACCATTCATCCAGCAAAGACAGGAATCACAGTAACACCATGCATCATATCCCCAAGCTAGATAAACAATCTTTGATACCTTGGCTGATCATATTGAAAGCTGCTGAGAGGTCCAGGAAAACCAACAGGGCTGCACCCTCCCGCACCCACCATTCCCTGGAGTAAGTACTCTACTAGAGCGATCAAAGCTGTTTCCATCCCAAAGTCAGGCCTGAACACAGACTGGAATGCATCCAAATAATCAGCTTCATCCAACAATACCGGGAATTGAGAAGCCACCACAAGTTCCAATAACTTACTGTTTTACTCTGTACAGCACCATGTGCATTGATGGTGCTATATAAATAAATAATAATAATAATAATAAAAAATGGTAGATTTGACACCAGAAGGTAATTATCAGAAACCAATGGATCAAAGCTAGGTTTCTTAAATAATGTCCTTCTCAACTGCTTCCTTTCAGCTAGTGGGGATCACACCTTCCCTTAAGTAGGCATTAATAATTTCCAAGTTCCAGCTCTGGCTGATTTCACAAGCAAGGGTCCAGAGAGGAAGTGACGAACCTCAATCTTCCAAGCAGTTTGTTCATGAGCCCTGTTGCTTCATTGCCCTCAGGTCCCCAGAATACCCAGGTGCCAATGCAGTTCTACAACTGGGTTAAGGACATCTGGCATTTCACCTGTTCTCCAGGATTTCTCAAAGATTACAGACAGTGGCTCTGAAATTACATCTGCAAGCTCTTTCAGCAACCAGGGATGTAATACATCTGGCCCTTGAGACTTGAACTCATTTGAAGTACCTAAGTGCTCCTCTCTAACCATGTCTTTACTTATTCTGGGCTGCAAATCCCTCCGTATATCACTTGTTCTACTTGTCCCAGGTTGAACATAACTCCCATTTTTGTGACACCAAACTTGTTCAGACAACTCTACTATAGCCCTCTTTGGTAATGTGTCCCACCATCTCTTTTGCATGACCCTTTTGAGTCTCAACTCATCAGAGGACTCCCTTAAAATCTTCCCCATTTTTCCATTTCATGGGAATAGTTTGTGATTGTGCCTTCAATATTTAAGTTTTCAAGTCCTCCCATCCCACTTGAATTCTTTTTCCTTAAGGATTTTTAGCCATGGGATCCTGCTTTCCCTAACCTTTTTGAAATTGGCTTTCCTAAAGTCCAATGTACATAGAATCATAGAATCATAGAATAGCAGAGTTGGAAGGGGCCTACAAGGCCATCGAGTCCAACCCCCTGCTCAATGCAGGAATCCACCCTAAAGCATCCCTGACAGATGCTTGTCCAGCTGCCTCTTGAATGCCTCTAGTGTGGGAGAGCCCGCAACCTCCCTAGGTAGCTGATTCCATTGTCGTACTGCTCTAACAATCAGGAAGTTTTTCCTGATGTCCAGCTGGAAACGAAGCTCAGTTTTCACAATCCTCTCCATCACAAATTTCAAGTGTACATGCTCACATTCCTCTAAGGTTCTTGTCATTTTCACTTCACCTGCAATTTCTCCCCTGTTGATTAGAATTAAGTCTAGAACCACAGATCCACTTATACCTTCTTCCACCTTCTGAGAGATGAAATTGTTAGCAAGACAAGTAAAAAAATGTATAGATGATCCATTCTTTGCAGACTTTCAGCAAATATCAGGATAGTTCAGTGCTTGGCCCGTTGTTGTTTTCTTTGTATATGTTATCCTTGGGTAATCTTATTAGATCTCATGGCCTCCAATATCATCTATATGCTGATGATACACAATTATATCTTTCATCTCCAGAACTTTCTCCTGATGTTCAGGATCGTATCTTGGCATGTCTTTCAGATATCTCAGCTTGGTTGCTTCATCGTCATGTCAAACTTAATATGGCAAAGACAGAATTGCCAGGAGCTCTTCTCGATCATCCCAGAGTGCAGGACACGGAATAACGAGCTCAAGTTAAAGGAAGCCAGATTCCGGCTGGACATCAGGAAAAACTTCCTGACTGTTAGAGCAGTGCGACAATGGAATCAGCTATCTAGGGAGGTTGTGGGCTCTCCCACACTAGAGACATTCAACAGGCAGCTGGACAACCATCTGTCAGGGATGGTTTAGGGTGGAATCCTGCATTGAGCAGGGGGTTGGACTCGATGGCCTTTTAGGACCCTTCCAACTCTACTATTCTATGATTCTATGGTTCCTCCCAAAACCATCTCCCTATCTTTCATTCTCTATTACTTTCAAAATGTTACACTTACTCCAGTTGAGGAAGCTCTTAGTCTTGGTTTTATATTTGACTCCTCACTCTCCTTTACTCCTCATATTGAGGCAGTAGCTATGTCCTGCCGTTTTCTCTGATATAATATTTCCAAGATCTGATCATTTTTGTCTGACTCTTCTGCCAAGACTCTTGTTCATGCTTTGGTTATTTCTTGGCTGGACTATTGTAACCTTCTTCTGACTGGCCTTCCTTCTTCCTCCTTCCTACCTTTCTTCTCTCATCTCACATTATTGCCCTGCTCATGCTATTCACTGATCAAATGGCATGTTTCTTACCCGCCCAAGGGTCTCTACTTCTCTTGCTCGGCTTCATCCATTTTCTCTTGCTGCCCCTTATACCTGGAACCTCTTCCAGAGCATTTGCAGATCACGAGTTCAATTACTGTTTTTAAAGATCAATTGATAACTTTTCTTTTTTCTACAGCTTTTAGAACTTGACTTTGTTCTTACTTTCACACTGTTATTTTTATTGTCCCCTGTGCCTATTTGGTGCATTCTCTTCTCTTTCTTATTGTTTTATTATGATTTTATTAGAATGTAAGCCTACATGGCAGGGTGTTGCTGTTTTATTCTTTTACTATGTACAGCACCATGTACATTAATGGTGCTATATAAATAATAATAATAATAATAATAATAATAATAATAATAATAATAATAATATATTCCTCATTACTACTATTGCTTGCTTCTTGTGAAAGTTTTGTTTCAGGAAAGCACCATCCATGTCTTTTGGGTGGCTGGGCAGTCCACAACAATCTTTACCCAGATGCTTTCAACAGGGTTTTCATTCTCAGAATCCTGAATTTCCACACAGGTATATACATTCCTTACACATAATACTACTCTCCCTCCCTTCCTGTTGGGTCTATTCCTTTTGAACAAGGTATTCCCTTCAATGGCTATATTCCCACTAGGTCTCAGTGATGCCTGTCAGATGGTACTTATTATCTTGCATTAAGATTTCAAGTCCATCCTATTTGTTTCCCATGCTCTGCGTGCTAGTATACAGACACCAGAGGCCATGGGTGTTGTAGCTTCCCAGTTTCCTGGCTGTATTTGGGATCCACCTCTACTGTCTTGCCTCCTCCTTAACTTTTTTTAAAATCTTTTTTATTAAAAGTTTTAATAAAATAAAATAACAAAAAAAACCCACAAAATACAAGTGTAACTACATACTTTAAAGGCCTCAGTTTCAAATATTACAACAATCTAAATGAAAAAGGGGGAAGGAAGTAAATTACACATAAACTTCAGTAAGGGAAAAAAGGAAAGGAACCTCTTGTGCCAGCACTTGAGTCATTGCTGACTCCTAGAGGGACGCCTGCTTTCGCTGACGTTTTCTTGGCAGACTTTGTAGCGGGGTGGTTTGCCACTGCCTTCCCCAAAAACTTCAGTAAAGGCAGACCAAATAACCAAATACAAGTCTGTTTGTAATTGGTGCCTATATACCAGTCTTTCAAATGTATTCATAGGTCTTCAATCCATTGCATTATAGATGGTGAGCTTTATCTTTCCAATGTTGTATCAATCTTTTAGCTGTCAAGAGGGCACAAAAATCCATTTACACTGACCACGTGTTACAATCCAAGAAGCAGGTACACAATTTAAAATAACATGTACATTTGAAAAATATTAAAGAGCCTTCCAACACAAAGTTTATGTGTCTGATGATTTCCTCCCAAAAGGAGGCAACTGTTGGGCATTTCCAGAAAATATGAATAAAAGAGGCATTAACTGTAAGGCACTTCCAACAATTAGCAGACTTAGACAATCCTTGTTAAAGAGACGATGTGGCGTAAGCAAAAGTTTTTGCTGAATAAGATGTAACAAAAGGTCCATAGACATATCAGATAACGATGGCAAAATGAAGGTCTGTTGATTACATAAAATCATAAAATCATAGAATCATACAATAGCAGAGTTGGAAGGGGCCTACAAGGCCATCGAGTCCAACCCCCTGCTCAATGCAGGAATCCACCCTAAACCATCCCTGACAGATGCTTGTCCAGCTGCCTCTTGAATGCCTCTAGTGTGGGAGAGCCCACAACCTCCCTAGGTAACTGATTCCATTGTCGTACTGCTCTAACAGTCAGGAAGTTTTTCCTGATGTCCAGCTGGAATCTGGCTTCCTTTAACTTGAGCCCGTTATTCTGTGTCCTGCACTCTGGGAGGATCGAGAAGAGATCCTGGCCCTCCTCTGTGTGACAACCTTTCAAGTATTTGAAGAGTGCTATCATGTCTCCCCTCAATCTTCTCTTCTCCAGGCTAAACATGCCCAGTTCTTTCAGTCTCTCTTCATAGGGCTTTGTTTCCAGACCCCTGATCATCCTGGTTGCCCTCCTCTGAACACGCTCCAGCTTGTCTGCGTCCTTCTTGAATTGTGGAGCCCAGAACTGGACGCAATACTCTAGATGAGGCCTAACCAAGGCCGAATAGAGAGGAACCAGTACCTCACGTGATTTGGAAGCTATACTTCTATTAATGCAGCGCAAAATAGCATTTGCCTTTCTTGCAGCCATATCACACTGTTGGGTCGTATTCAGCTTGCAGTCTACAACAATTCCAAGATCCTTCTCATTTGTAGTATTGCTGAGCCAAGTATCTCCCATCTTGTAACTGTGCATTTGGTTTCTATTTCCTAAATGTAGAACTTGGCATTTATCCCTATTAAATTTCATCCTGTTGTTTTCAGCCCAGCACTCCAGCCTATCAAGATCATTTTGAAGTTTGTTTCTGTCTTCCAGGGTATTACCTATCCCACCCAATTTGGTGTCATCTGCAAATTTGATCAGCGTTCCCTGCACCTCCTCGTCCAAATCATTAATAAAAATGTAGAAGAGCACTGGGCCCAGGACTGAGCCCTGCGGTACCCCACTCGTTGCCTCTCCCCAGTTTGAGAAGGTTCCATTGATAAGTACTCTTTGAGTCCGATTCTGTAGCCAACTGTGAATCCACCTAATAGTTGTTCCATCTAGCCCACTTTTAGCTAGTTTGTTAATCAGAATATCATGGGGCACTTTGTCAAAAGCTTTGCTGAAGTCAAGATACATGACGTCCACAGCGTTCCCACAGTCCACAAGGGAGGTTACCTTATCAAAAAATGAGATCAAATTTGTCTGACAGGACTTGTTCTTGACAAATCCATGTTGGCTTCTAGTGATCACCGCATTGATTTCAAGGTGTTTACAGATTGACTTCTTTATAATCTGCTCCAGAATTTTCCCAGGGATGGATGTCAGACTGACTGGTCTGTAGTTCCCAGGTTCCTCCTTTTTGCCCTTTTTGAAGATAGGGACAATGTTAGCCCTCCTCCAGTCGTCCGGCACCTCACCCGTCTTCCATGATTTTGCAAAGATAATAGACAAAGGTTCTGAGAGTTCTTCTGCTAGCTTCTTCATTACTCTAGGATGCAGTTCATCGGGCCCTGGAGATTTAAACTCGTTCAAGGAAATTAGGTGTTCTTTGACCATTTGTTTATCAATCTCAAACTGCAATCCTGCCCCCTCAACTTCTGCTTCACTTTTTCCAGGGGGGTCATAGACCCGCTTTTGGGAGAAGACTGAAGCAAAGTAGGAATTGAGCACTTCAGCCTTTTCTTTGTCATCTGTTATCAATTTGGCAACCTCGTTAAGCAGCTGAACCACCATTTCTTTCCTCTGTCTTTTACTACTCACGTATCTGAAGAAAGCTTTTTTATTGCTTTTAGCATCCCTCACTAATCTCAGCTCATTCTCAGCTTTAGCCTTCATGACGCCATTTCAGCACTTCTGTGCCACCTGTCTGGACTCTTCTTTTGTAGCCTGGCCTTCCTTCCACTTCCTATATGTATCCTTTTTTGTTTTCAGGTCATCTTTAAGCTTTTTGTGGAGCCACATTGGTTTCCTCTGTTGTCTTCTATCTTTTCTCCTTGTTGGAATTGTTTGTAACTGTGGCTTTAAAATTTCCTTTTTTAAATACTCCCGCCCATCCTGCACTCCTTTTCTCATTAGGCTCACTTGCCGTGGGACCTTACTTATTATAGTTCTGAGTTTATTAAAATCAGCTTTCCTAAAATCCAGAGTATGTGTCTGGCTACACTCCGCTTTTGTCTCCTTTATAATCAAGAATTCAAGTATGACGTTCCCATAGCTGCCACTTTATCCATTAAGTCATCCCTATTGGTCAATATCAAGTCAAGGATTGCCGATCCTCTAGTTCCTTCCTCCACTTTCTGTAGGAGAAAGTTATCACCCACACATGTCAGGAATTTCTTGGAAGGGCCGCTTTTGGCAGTATTGGTCTCCCAACAGATATCAGGGTAATTGAAGTCCCCCATCACTACTACATCACACTTCCTTAAAACACTGGCAATTTGTTTCTCAAAAGTTTCATCCTCATCTTCTCCTTGTTTGGGTAGTCAGTAGTAGACTCCGATTATCATGTTCTTTTTATTCCTTGCCCCATTTATTTTAATCCAGATGCTCTCGATGGGATTCCCAGTCTGATCTGCCTGTATTTCTGTGCAGGGATAGGTATTATTAACATATTGTGCAACTCCCCCTCCCTTTCTATTTCTTCTGTTCTTTTTGAGCAAGTCATATCCTTCAATTGCTATATTCCAGTCATGGGAGTCATCCCACCAAGTTTCAGTTATACCTATCAGGTCATATTTGCACTCCATGAAGTTCACCCCATCATCCGCAAGGAGTTCTTCATGTTTGTATCATAGATCCATATGAAACTGAATCTTTCTCCGTGACACCATCTGCATAGCCAGCTGTTCACTGTCAGTATCCTACTTTACCTACCAATGTCCTTCACTTTCCTACCCAGAGCTTCATAGTCTTTAGAGATATATTCAACGTTTCTTCTGGCTATATCATCTGTTCCCACATGGATCAGCAGGAGATGATAGTAGCCATCTATCAGCAGCCTCAGTATTCACATCTTGAATACATGCTCCAAGAAGGCAACACTTCCAAGAATGGCATGTCTGGTGCTCCTTCCATCACTCTCAGTAGGCAGTCTGAGGGCTATCGCATTTATTTATTTATTTATTTATTTATTTATTTATTTATTTTATTACATTTATGTACCGCCCCACAGCCGAAGCTCTCTGGGCGGTTCACAACAATTAAAAATAGCAAACATTAAAAGTATACAAAAATTTAAAAAAACATAAAAACAGTATAAAAAAACAGTATCCATTTAAAAAGCTAGGTTATCCCTGTCCAGATAGGGGCGTAGCTGGGCCACCAACCGAAGTTGGTAAAAAGCACTCCGTGCCTTCAGGGGGAGTGCAACCCCATCCAGAACCGGTTGAACACCCCCCATCCGATCAGAGGAACCACCCACCAGCAGCATCTCAGTCTTGTCTGGATTGAGTTTCAGTTTATTAGCCCTCATCCAGTCCATTGTCGCAGCCAGGCACCGGTTCAGCACATCCACAGCCACACCTGATGAGAATGAAAAGGAGCAGTAGAGCTGCGTGTCGTCAGCGTACTGATGACAGCGCACTCCAAAACTCCGGATGACTGCACCCAACGGTTTCATGTACATGTTAAACAGCATAGGGGACAAGATCGACCCCTGCGGAACCCTATACTGAAGAGTCCACGGGGCCGAGCAATGTCCCCCAAGCACCACCTTCCGGAGCCATCCTGCTAAGTAGGAGCGGAACCACTGCAATGCAGTGCCCCCCACTCCCAACTCAGCCAGACGTTCCAGAAGGATACCATGGTCGATGGTATCGAAAGCCGCTGAGAGATCAAGGAGAATCAACAGAGTCACACTCCCCCTGTCTTTCTCCCGACATAGGTCATCATACAGGGCGACCAAGGCTGTTTCCGTGCCAAAGCCAGGCCTGAAACCCGACTGAAATGGATCCAGATAATCTGTCTCATCCAAGAGTGTCTGGAGCTGTCCTGCCACCACCCATGCCTGCTCTTCCTCAGTTTGGTGATTAAATTCCTCCTATCCAGGTGGGCCTGTCTTCCTCAGTGTCCTGTGGAGTGTAGGGTGGTGTCCCATCTTCAGGTGCCCCAAGGTCACCCTCCATGGAAAGAGTCTGGTATCTGTTGTGTAGTTGTGGTTGCACAGAATGTTTCCTGGTTGTATGGTCATATTCTTCGACACCTCCACCTCTTGCCTTTTATTTTCTTTCCTCTTTCTTGGAAACTTCCCCCTTCTGTTGCTCTTTCAGAACTCTCTCCATTTCCATAAGGCTAGGCATTCCAGGTGACACTGCCATTTCCATGGACTCCCACGTAACCTCTCATGACCACCCCCCTCAGCCATTTACTCACCCTGTTCACTCACTCCCAGGAAACAGAGAGCTTTGTTACAGAGCTGACCAGTTCTGCTTAGCCCCAGCTGTGGAGTATGGCCCATGCACAAGTCACGGGCTTTCATAGCAGCAGGCTGCGTCAAGCGGCTCAGCAATCAAAGCTCCATCCCCAACTTAAACAAGCAGCTTAGGGTGGGGGAGGCAGTTAATTGGGGGGGAGCTTTTTGTGGGAGAAGGCAGTTGGGGAAGTGTGGTGTGTATATAATGTAATGTATATAATGAACTTGTGGTTATGGTTATGTGTTCTATCATATCTCTGTGTTTTATAGTGAGTATTTCTGTGGTGACAGAGAGAGGAGAGAAAGGAAGAATGGTGGATTTGCAAATGTGAAATGGGTGAGTGAAGAGAGGGTGAAGTGTGTGTACTATATAAACTGTGTGATATGCTTGCTGTATGAGTCAGAGAAGATAAAGAGAAGATAAAAGTCAGAGAAGATAAAATTAGAGTTAGACGAGATCGCGACAGGGATAGGATTTTAGGAGAGAGAGAGAGAGAGAGAGAAGTCTGTGGTGATTGTGCTGGGATTGTTCTAAACTATTGTACATGAGGGAATATATATATTGATAGAGGCATTAAGAGTTACTTGTTTTTTATTACTGTAATTAATACAGCTTTCTTTGTTTATAAAATCCTACACCTTCAGGTGGTCCTGAATGTCCCCATCTGAAAGTAGGACCCGTGCTCTTGGCTACTTAAGAGAGAGGTAATAAAAGGAACATTACAAGGCTATAAAATAAAGTCTGTGTATCCTCACAGCTTAAGGGCAGGGTAAAAAGCTTTGGGCCTGAGCTTAAAGGTGTGGCTGCAGCGAAACCCAGTGTGTGAGAGAGAAGGTGGCTCCTGCTGGGTGAGAAAGGCCTTAGAGAAGGGGAATTCTCACTGGGAAGAGAGATGGGAATGCCACAGGAAGCAATGTTAAAAAAATCAACCACAGCAGCTACTAGCAGCCTAAGCAGAGAAGGAATGGGCTCAGGTTACAGGAAGCCAGATTCTGGCTGGACATCAGGAAAAACTTCCTGACTGTTAGAGCAGTATGACAATGGAACCAGTTACCTAGGGAGGTCGTGGGCTCTCCTACACTAGAGGCCTTCAAGAGATTTGACATGGTATGCTTTAGGGTGGATTCCTGCAATGAGCAGAGGGTTGGACTTGATGGCCTTATAGGCCCCTTCCAACTCTACTATTCTATGAAAACTGGCTGATTGCGATACCAGGTATCTGACTAGGGAGAAGGAGTCCCTGGCCATGGCTAGACCAGGCCTATATCCCGGGATTGTCCCAGGATCATCCCTGTGCATCCAAATGACACATAGGGGATCCTGGGAGTAGGCAGGGATGACCCCCTCCATTTGCCTGGGATAATCCTAAGGCCCCTGTAGACCATCCTAGGAGCACTCTGACTGCACCAGGCCAAAAATATTCTCTCCCTAGCTAGCCCACCAGATGTTCCTGGTCCTGTGAGGCCACCCTGGACACTTAACCAGCCATTGCTTTCTCATTCCTCTCAGCCATGGGAAGGTACGGTCACTGGCTGGCTGCTTGCCCCCAGGCTACGAGCCACAGGCTGGGAGCCCTTGTGGTCATGCCCTTCAGCTGTGGTGAGAGGTTTACATTCTAACAAGCTGCAAGATTTCAAACTAAACAATAAATTAAGCCATCTTAAAAATACAGCCTTAAAATGGAAGATGCTCTTGCGCTGGTCTAAGGCTGTTTTATTGCAAGAATCTTAAGACACTAGAGACAGCTACGTAAATGCTACTTTATTCTCAGCCTACTCTAAAACTGGAACTCCAACAAACACTAACCTTCTCCAATCTCCCCGACTCCACCCTTCACTTCCTCTTCCTCCCAGCTCCCCTCCGTGCCTCTACTACCACTCCCAACATGCAATTCACCTATTACAATACCACATATCCCCTTTATTTAAAAACAATAACTTTCCCCCACCCATCCAATATATAAAAGACTAGCACATCTCTGCAAACAGCATAATGCAACTTATCCTCAAGTCAATAACATTGTTAATTGCAGGTGATGTAAGAGAATTACTTAACATAGTCTTTAGCCCATGCAAGCTGTTGTCTGGTGTGCTGAGGACATTGATCAGTCATGAGTCCTGGTTGGCTATTTGGTACAAGGGGTAATACATTGGAATCATCAGTGCCAACTAGGTGCCCATTAGTGTTGGTAACTGGATCATACTGAGTAGGAGCCAGATTCCTGGTCTTCCATCTCTGCCCATTTGTAGCTGAGTCAGAACGAGCAAGAGCAAGATAGCGAGCATTCCATATATGGCCATTGGACAGTTTATAGGTGTATTGTCCTACCCTGTCAAGTACCTTCAGGGGTAAAGTGACACTTGGTTCTCCTTTCTGAATGATTCCTGGTTTCTTCACCCGTACAAATGAACCACATTGTATTCCTGGTTCCTTGGCACCATAACGGTGATCTGCATACATCTTATACTTTTGTTGATTCTTTTGTATTGTTTGCCTCACATCCAACTGCAGAGAAGTGTCTGGCTTAAGCATTTGTAGTCCAGCAACACTAAGCTTTGTGTGCATCTCCCTCCCCTGTAATAATTCAGTTGGTGACTTCTGTGTTGTGACATGCCTCGTGGCTCTATATACTTGTAAAAACTCTGTAATGAAAGGTTTCCAAGCCTTACTTTCCCAATCAGCTGTTGGTAGACTTTCCTTCAAACTTCTATTAAAAAGCTCTATCTCTCCATTCGCCTGTGGATAATAAACTCATGAGCATCTGTGTTTAATATTCCTTTCTGACAGGAAAGTTTCAAACTCTACAGAAGTAAATTGGGTGCTATTATCAGAGATCACTTCCTTTGGATCTCCTTCTCTGCTGAAAACTGAAGAGAGGAACTTAATAGCAGTAGCAGAAGTAGCATTTGGAGTGAAAACCACTTCAGGCCATTTACTGAAGTAGTCTATAAGGGTAATAGTATATCAAGGATCATCAGGGCCCTTTTCAAATGGTCCCACAATGTCAATGGCCGGCTTCTCCCAGTCTGAATCAGGCAATGGAACAGGCTGTAATGGAGGCACATGCATGGCTGCTGTCTTGTCATGAAGCTGGCAAGTCACACTAGACTTGATAGCAGCCTCAACCTGCATATTCATTCCAGGCCACGAATATAAATCACACAGTCGCTGTTTGGTTCATACGATCCCTTGATCCCTAATGATATCAGTTTTGCTTATAATTCTGGTGGAACAATGAGTACCCCGAATCACTAATCTTTCAAATAAGGACAATTCCTCATGAATCTTATAGAAAGGCAACAGGGTCTGACCCACATTACGCACACTGTGTGGCCATTTTCCCATGAAGTAATCCCGTAGCTTGCATTGTCCTGGACAGGACATGCAAGCAGCTCCAAATTGCTCCTTGGAAATTGCTGCCAGAGCAGATGCAATGGACACAATCACCTCTTTGTCCTAATCTTGTTCACTTTCTAAAGATGGCAAAGGTAGCTGGGATAAACAGTCTGCAGTAATGTTCTCAGTGCCAGGTCTGTACTACATTTTGTATGTAAAAGCTAACAATTTATCAGACCATCTGGTAATCCTCATTCCTGCCCTCCCCCAACCTTTATCATAGAATCATAGAATAGTAGAGTTGGAAGGGGCCTATAAGGCCATCAAGTCCAACCCCCTTTAGTTGTAAGCAAGGTTGTCAATGGATTATGATCAGTACGCAATGTGAATGAGTGAACCCATAGGTATGTCCGCCATTTCTCTGTAGCCCATACACATGCCAGCACTTCCTCTTCAACTGTAGAGTATGTTCTTTCTGCTCCTTGTAATGTTCTGGATGCAAAAGGTGAAGACCTTTTTATTTTCCCAGCATTTTAACAGTCTATAAATAAATTTTAACTTGGTGTTTTAAATTTGTAATTTTGCATTGCTGCTGTTTTTATCTGGTTGAGCTTTTATATTGTATTTTATATTATGGTTTCATACTGTTGTTTTATACTTTGAATGTTTTTAATTTTTGTGAACCACCCAGAGAGCTCCGGCTATTGGGCAGTATAGAAATGCAATAAATAAATAAATAAATAAAAGCAACTGCCTTTTCACTGTTGTCTCCATGGATTTGGGTAAGTACAGCCCTGAGACCATAGTCAGAGGCATCTGTAGTCACAATTGTTGGTAATGATGGGTCAAATAAGGACAATGCTGGACTATGTAAAATCAATGATTTCACTGTCTCAAAGCTGGTTTGTGCAGCCGTTGTCCATATCCAGGGTGTAGATCCACGAAGCAACAGACATAGTGCATAATCTAGCACAAATTTTGCATACCAACATGAAAGGCCTAAGAAGAAGCACAGTCTTTGGACATCTTTGGGTAGGGTGACCAGATGACATGGAAAATCCCATAGACCTCCAGAAAAATGAGGCTTCTCTGGGGCAACTGGGTCTGGGGCCCAATCTACCAGGGAAAGTGATCACGGGTCCCCTAGCCCCTTCCAGTGCCAATCCAGCCTTCTGGCACAATCACACTGGCCAAGGAGAAGGCCCGGATTGGAGAGGGCCCATAAGGATGCATTCCTGGACTTCTGGGAATGTGTCCCCAAGCCCCTCCTCATGCCGATCTGGCCTTCTCCTTGGCTGGTGTGTTCGCGGGAATGCATTTAGAGAGGAAAAAAGCCTGGATCGGAGTGGGGAAGGCTGAGAAGGACGCCTTCCCAGACTTCCGGGAACGCATCCTCCAGCACCTCCCAGTGCCAATCAGGGCCTTCTCTTGGCTGGCGCAATGTCGCCAGCCAAGAAAAGGCCCGGATCGATATGCGAGAGGGCCTGCACGCACAGGTACCTGGAAGGGATGGCCAGCCAGCTACCTAGCTAGGTGGGCAGGCAGCAACCACACCTGGATGAATGGCCAGTCAGCCAACTAGCCGGCCAAGGCAGAAGGTGGGGGCACTGGCAGCAGAAACTGCGCCACGCAGCAGCCGCACTAGCAGCCATGCTGGTTTGGCAGTGCGTGGTGGCAACCACAGCAACAACATTAGGAGCAACACCAGGAGCAGCAGCAGCAGCAGCACTGGAAGTGCAAGTAAAGGTGCATGGCAGCGGCACAGGAGGGGGGACTTACGTTTGAGTAGACATGTCTAGGATTGTACTGTAGAAAAGATAATGGGTTGATATATTGAATTGCTTGCTGTTTATAGGTTGCTTGTTTGTTTCCATGTGTTAAAGGCCCAATTCTGGGCATGTTTAGACAGTAAAATGTCCCACAACTCTCAATATTCTCCAGCCAGCCATATTTGCTGGGGGATGCTGGTAGTTGTAGGATTCCTCTCTCTCTCAACACACATAGGATAGTGCCCTTAGTCTCATGTATGCATATATGCATGTCTAGGTAGTACAGTCTTTCCCAACCGGAGTCCTTCCAGATGTGTTGGACTATAACTCCCATCACTGGATGGGGATGATGGAAGGTGTAGTCAAACCCATCTGGACAACACCAGGTGGAGGAAGGCTAGTTGTGTAGAACATATGTGTGTGTGTATCTGAAATGATATTTCTCATTAAAGATAATTTTGAAAATACATGAATAAACTAGCATCCCTCTTGTTAAATAGGCACACTGTTCAAGACTCTAGAAGTGCTTTTTCTTCTTTTTTTAAGTTTGGGAGCATGATTTTTAAGGTGTGTGTGCTCAAAGCCTTCAGGTCATGATAAATGCTGCCAATTTTTCAGATGTATTTTTTTAAGAAACAATAATGTTTAAGCAATCACGTTCAATATGATTGAACCAATTTGTCACAGTTGTATGTACGCTTTATTTATTTTTAAAAGGGAAGCATCTTAAAAGCCAGGAACTGATCAAAGACAAAACCATGTTCTATAAACATTCTTTAACCACCCATGGCTATAACAGCAGGTTTGTTTTGGAAGGGGGGTTGCCTGATAATCTGGGGAGGGGTCCGAGTACATGATTCCCCACTGCTGGGCATGACTTTGCCATCCATAAGTAGCACGTTGAGAGAACTGGGCACAATTCACAAGACGCTCCTATACTTGCCTACACAGAAATAAGCCCTGTTGAATTCAGTGGGACTTACTCTCAGCCTTAGCAAACTAGAGATGAGTTTTTTTTTCTTTCCATGCAAAACAAAAGATATTCCAAAATGTTTTCTATTTCCACAATGCGCGTGCAAGATGCAAACTGCCCAGAGAGCCTTGGCTACTGGGTGGCAAAAAAAATAAGGAAGAAATAATAATCATAAATCACAAGGGAGATCTTTTTTAGAAAGCTGAAGGCAAACTGAAAGAGGACTCCCTGCTTGGGCTGCATGCACTCCATCTAGCCCGGGAGCAACTTTTAACAAACCTGCCCAAACTGTTTGACTAAAGGCAGTGGTGCAGCTTGGGTTGTGGACGTAAGAACATGACAGTCAGTGTGGTGGTGTGGCTAACGTGTTGGACTGGGAGCCAGGAGATTCTAGTCCTCACTCAGCCATGGAAACCTACAAGCTGACTTTGGGCCAGTCACAGGCTCTCAGCCCATCCTACCTCACAGGGTTTTGTTGTGAGGATAAAAATGGAGAGGAAGAGGAGGATTATGTATGCTGCCTTGGGTTCCTTGGAAGAAAAAAGGCGGGATATAAATGCAATAAATAAATAAAATAAAATAAGAAGAGTCATGCTGGATTAGACCAAGGTCCATCTAGTCCAGCATTCTGTTCACACAGTGGTCAACCATGAGAAGCCCAAAAGTAGGACATGAATGCAACAGCACCCTCACACCCATGTGCCCCAGCAATTGACATACATACGCAGACTGCCTGTGCTTCTGGAGATAGCACGCAGCCATCAGAACTAGTAGCCACAGATAGCCTTCTCCGGGAATTTGTCTTTCCCTTCTAAAGCCATCCAAATGGGTGGCCACCACAACATCTTGCGGCAGCAAATTCCATAGTTTAATTATGCACTTGGGATCAAAATCTACAGCCCTGGACCCCCAGGGGGTGGGGGCAAGTAACGCCCCAGGAAGCAGTAGGTATTGGGGAAAGCAGAAAGCAAACTCCATTTTATTCCTGTGGTGTGTTGATTGCAGTGATTTTAAAATGCAAAAGTGCACATGCTCAGAATATTTGTTTTTAATTCTTGGTTGGCAAACAAGTTGTTGTTGTTGTTGTTGTTGATGGTGTTCTAACATATCAGGAATGCAGAAGCGGTTGGTTAGGAACCAACAGAAAATTTGCTTATGTGCTTTATACCTAGAATAATTCACATGGCCATTTAAAGTTGGGGATGGTGGTGCTGTAAATCCATGAAATCAGGAGATCCGGGTGGTAGTCCCCACTCAGCCATGGAAGCTCACTGGGTGACTTTGGGCCAGTCACAGACTCTCAGCCCAGCCTACCTCACAAGGTTATCGTTGTGAGGTTAAAATGGAGAGGAGGAGGAGGAGGATTATGCTCACCATTTTGGGTTCCTTGGAGGAAAAATGGTAGGCTATGAATGTAATTTAAAAAATGTAAGCTCTGTAACCTTGTAACTTGTAGTCAGATGTTTTGATAGTGGAATAGTAACAAGGTTTGGTAGAAACTCACCACTGAGGCCATATGGTGGCGCTTATCACAAGTTCTCCCAATAGTGTGCAGCTAAAAATCTGCAAAAATCTATGCCTGGAGTAAGACCTTTAATAGAAATTGACTAATATAAATCTAGTTTATATGACATCTCAAGTGCTACAATGTTTTAAAGAGAGCTGCTCTTCCTTGCTTAGTATTAAATCACACTGAATAGGCCCAAGATTGCTATAGTAACCTAATAATTCTTTCTCTCTTGGTTCTCTACCTTTATCTGGAAATAAGTCTTGGGCCACAGCTAGACCTAAGGTTTACCCTGGGATCATCCAGGGTTCGCCCCTGCCTGAGCACTGGACCCCCTTTGTGTCATCTAGATGAACAGGTTTGACCCCTGGATGATCAAGGGATAAACCTTAGGTCTAGCTATGGCCCTATTAAACTCAGTGAAGCTTGCTTCTGGTTAGGGCAGAATCCTATGCATGCTGGCTGTGGAATGCTGGGAGTTGTAGGACTTTTTTTCCTGGTTAGAGGATTGCACCTTTGCCTCCCTTTTTAATCTTTCTTTACTGCATATTTCATATTTCCTGTTAAGTCTAACACTCGTGTTCCCCATCCTATCCACAGTGTTCTTTAGCTTTTTTTTTTTTTTTGGCTAATCCAGGACCTGCTTTCTTTAGAAAAATGGAAAATAATACATTTTCTGTTCTATTGATCTTGTATGAGGGCAGCAAAAAGACTGCCAAAGTCTTTCTGTACAAACAAATTTGTACAGCAACAAAAAATACATGTTAATTTCAGATACATTGATTGTCTCACTTGTTCTTTATTTCAGTGGTTCTAACATAAACATATTATGTAAAACAAGTTTATCTTAATTGTGAGGTGTAGAATTAGAAATGTGAACAAAGCCACACACCCTTGGGGGCCGGCCTTGAGGGTGGCCATATTGTCCTCCTTTTTGTTTTCCAAAATATGGTCACCCTATCTTTGGGTGGTAGAGCTTCTGTAATTGCCTTGACATTATCAGAGTCAGGTTTCAATCCATTTTGTGATATAATATATCCAAGGAAAGGTAACTCCTTCGGTCTGAGCACACATTTGGAAAGGCTCAACCTTAGTCCTGCATCTGTTATATGCTGCAAAACAGTTTGTAGATGTTTGCCATGTTGTGCTGGGACCTGTCCAAATACAATGATGTCATCTAGATAGCACTAGACCCCTGGCTGATTCTTAAGGATCAGAGACATCATCTTTTGAAAGACACTGGGGGCTGATGCTAAACGATATCAACATGTTTAAAACGAAACAAGCCAACATGGGTGATGAATGTGGTGAGATCTTTACTGCACAGTTACAAGATGGGGGATACTTGGCTCAGCAATACTACGAATGAGAAGGAATTGTTGTAGATTGTTAAGTTTTTAACACTTAATTTTGACTTAAATTTAAATTTTACTGTTTTAACTCTGTATTTTAATCTTATATCAACTTTGCTGTGTGGTTTTATCCTGGTTGCGCTTTTTATACTGTATTTCGTAATTGTGTTTTAACCTGTTGGGTGTTTTACTGTGGTTTTAATTTTTGTGAACCGCCCAGAGAGCTTCGGCTATTGGGCGGTATAAAAATGTAATAAATAAATAAATAAATAAATAAATAAATAAATCACAAGCTGAATATGAGCCAACAGTGTGATATGGCTGCCAGAAAGGCAAATGACATTTTGGGCTGCATTAATAGAAGTATAGCTTCCAAATAGCATGAGGTACTGGTTCCTCTCTATTGGGCCCTGGTTAGGCCTCATCTAGATTGCATCCAGTTCTGGGCTACACAATTCAAGAAGGACGCATACAAGCTGGAGTGTGTTCAGAGGAGGGCAACCAGGATGATCAGGGGTCTGGAAACAAAGCCCTATGAAGAGAGACTGAAAGAACTGGGCATGTTTAGCCTGGAGAAGAGAAGATGGAGGGGAGACATGCTAGCACTCTTCAAATACTTAAAAGGTTGTGACACAGAGGAGGGCCAGGATCTCTTCTCGATCCTCCCAGAGTGCAGGACACAGAATAACGGGCTCAAGTTAAAGGAAGCCAAATTCCAGCTGGACATCAGGAAAAACTTCCTGACTGTTAGAGCAGTACGACAATGGAATCAGTTACCTAGGGAGGTTGTGGGCTCTCCCACACTAGAGGCCTTCAAGAGGCAGCTGGACAAGCATCTGTCAAGTATGCTTTAGTGTGGATCCCTTCATTGAGCAGGGGGTTGGACTTGATGGCCTTATAGGCCCCTTCCAACTCTACTATTCTATTATTCTATGATTCCTCATGTAATACAACTTGATGAAAAGCCCTTTGTAAGTCAAGGGTGGAAAATAATGGGGCACTCATTAAAATAATGGGGAAAATAATGGGGCACTCATTAAAATAATGGGGGAAATAATGGGGCACTCCCTCGCATAGATTTCTTCTATGTGAGGGTCTGGGTGGCTTTCAACTACCACTGCCTTGTTTGGCTCCTTCAAGTCCACACACAGATGGATATTTCCTGTTTTCTTTGTAAGCACAACAATTGGGGAAATCCACTCAGAAGAATCAATAGCCTCGATGATATCATACTGTACTGATTTTTTAAGTTCCTGTGATACAGCATCTCTCACAGTAAATGGTAACTGGCGTAGTTTCTGTTGTACTGTCCTGACGTTGTGTTTAATTTTAACTTTGTGAATGAAGCCCTTTGCACAGCCAAAGTCTTCTTCAGTGTTGTGAGCTAATAGGGTTGCAAGCAAAGTATGACCTATAGTAGTGTTGGGTGATTTTGAGGTGATGCATAGTGCAACAAAAAGATCTCTGCCCATGATAGGTATTCCCTCTGGTATAATGTAGAACTCAGCTGTCAATGTCTCAAATTCCACTTTTGCTAATACACAACCCAGAACTGAAATTGGATTCCTTGAGTAATTCATGAGGCACACTTTAGGTGCTCTAAGTGGTGAGCTACTGAAGTATTACATATAAATAGACCTGAGCAGTATGGAGCCTATATCTAACATCAACTCAATGTTCTGGGAATTCCTTACTGTAGGGACAGACACTTTAACAATGTATGTAATTCTATCCACTGTAGTAGCTTCAGCAAGGTCTTGCACACTTAAAACATTAACTTCTGGTACAGTAACTTCACTTATAGATTGTTTAGACTGGGCACTCCCACATACTCCAGCAAAATGTCCTTTCCTTTTGCACTGTCTGCATTGAGTATCCCTTGGAGAGCACTTAGCATAATTTGCTATATGTTTTGTTGATCCACAATGATACCATACTGTTAGTGCAGATTTTGAGGGCTGTGAGCACTTTTTTGCACCACTTTGCAGTTGTCCAAAGACCTTGGGACTGTTTGGAAAGGCTGCATAGCCTGCACTGGTTCTATCTTGATCTATTAGCTCTGCCTCTGTGGCTGCAGTTTCTATCTGGCTGGCAATTGTCATGGGTTTCTGCAAGGTAAGATCAGTTTCTAGCAAAAGGCTTTCCCTGGTGCGAGACATCACTGTCTTCTCCACCAACTGATCACGAATCATTTCCTTTGCCATATCTCCAAAATTACAAGTAACAACCATTTCCCTCAAAGCAGCAATATATTGATCTCTAGTTTTTCCATGTTTCTGTCCCCACTGGTGAAATTTATACCGTTCTGACACAATATTAACTTTAGGCACAAAAGCCAAAGGTGTCTCATTTATTATCCACAACAGGTAAATTATAGAAGATTCTCTGAGCTTCTGCTCAGAGAATGAATGTATGGATGTGTGTGCATGTGTGTGCTGCAGGTGCCCTGCCCTCTTTTAAATCTGGTCACTCTAGTACAGCTCCTGCACTTTAAATGTTGTGATGAAGAGGAAATTTCACCAGGTTCTCCATATATACAAATGACACCTACTGAAATTCCCTTTTCTATGCAACTGTTAGAGATACAGGAGCCCTGTCCTCCTTTTCATATGGTCACCCTAATTTTATACTCTGTCTGAATGCTTGGTTGCTTCTTTGTTGTACTAAATTTTTCTGCACTTGTCAACTGCTTCATTTATTCAATGGTAGCAGTATGCCAAATCTGTGAGTATGGATATGAGAAAGGTGATGGGGAAAGAGTGTTAAATGTTAGGAAAGGTGAGACTACGGTCATCCAGTGAAGGATTTACAGTCAGAAAAGATATTTGAGGGAAGGGGAGACTGTATCATACAGAGGATAGCAAAAGCTTAAAAGTACAGCAAAAGCTACAAAAGTAGGAATGAGTGAAGTTAATTTCAGATACATTGAAAGTCTCACTTGTTCTTTATTCCAGTGATTTTAACATTAAGATGTTATGTAGAACCGGTTTGTTTTGTGTGCTGTGAAATCAGACATGTGACCTAGGCCATGTTTGGGTGGGCATGCCCCTTGGGGGCTGGGCATGTTGGAGGGCACACCCCTTGGGGCTGGAGCTGTTGGTGGGCACGCCCCCTTTGGGGTGGCCATGCTGTCCTTCTTTTTGGTTTCGAAAATACGGTCACCCTAGAGTTAGTGGCTTTCAGATAATAAATTCTTACAGGATTTCGACCCAAGCAGGACTACTGCTCTGTAAGGGCAAGGAACTTCATTGGCAAAATCTATCCTTAGGAGACCCTTCTCATTTGCCCACCCATGAGAGCAATCAGGTGGGAGATCACACATGAGAGTTCAGTGGCCCCGCTCCTTTGGAACAAGTTGACTTCGGAGGTCTGCCATGCTCTATCATTGCAGGATTTCAATAAGGCCTTGAAAACATATTATTTTACCATGGCCTTATCTTGATATGACTGCTGTTACCACTGTTACTGCTGTTGCTGCTCGTTTTATTGTTGGCTTTTCTTGTTTTTATCGCTACTTTATTGTGTTTATGGTTTTATCGCTTTTAATATTATAACTGTTTGTATGTATTTTATTGTTAGCCACCTTAAATAAATAAAATTCTCCTCTGCACCTGTGCTTTTAATAGCTGCAGAAATTCAACAAGTAAAGGTTTTCTGAACATGGACATAGCATTTTGTTAGTTAATCATTGAATGCATAAGAGCAAGTTGGTGACAAGTGGAAAGGCAAGCCTACTTAAAATGGCAGCAAGGGCACTTCCAGATGAGGCTTTTAGTATGCTGTCACCCTGGGGTATATCACACAAGGCTGGAAGCTAGGGTGACCATATGAAAAGGAGGACAGGGCTCCTGTATCTTTAACAGTTGCATAGAAAAGGGAATTTCAGTAGGTGTCATTTGTATATATGGAGAACCTGTATCTTTAACAGCCTTTGAAGATGGTCCGGAAGCTGCAGCTTGTGCAAAATGCGGCAGCCAGATTGATAGCTGGAACAGGGAGGTTTGAGCATGTAACACCGATTCTGGCCCGCTTGCATTGGCTGCCTATATGTTTCTGAGCCCAATTCAAGGTGCTGGTTTTAACCTATAAAGCCCTACATGGCTTGGGACCACAATACCTGATGGAACGCCTCTCCCGACATGAACCTACCCGTACACTGCGCTCAACATCTAAGGTCCTCCTCCGAGTGCCTACTCCAAGGGAAGCTCGGAGGATGGCAACAAGGGAGAGGGCCTTCTCAGTGGTTGCCCCCCGACTGTGGAATGATCTTCCCGATGAGGCTCACCTGGCGCCAACATTGTTATCTTTTCGGCGCCAGGTCAAGACTTTTCTCTTCTCCCAGGCATTTTAAGCAGCATTTAATAACGTTAAGTTTGTTTTTAATGGACCCCAGAATTGTTGTTTTAAATGGATACTGTTGTTGTTTTTATACTGTTTTTATGTTTTTTTAAATTTTTGTGTACTTTTAATGTTTACTATTTTTAATTGTTGTAAACCGCCCAGAGAGCTTCGGCTGGGGGGCGGTATATAAATGTAATAAAATAAATAAATAAATAAATAAATAAATAAATAACAGTTGTATTGAAAAGGGAATTTCAGCAGGTGTCATTTGTATATATGGAGAACCTGGTGAAATTCCCTCTTCATCACCACAGTTAAAGCTGCCCTCTTTTAAATAGGGTCACTCTAGTATAGCTGCTGCACCTTTAACTGTTGTGATGAAGAGTTTTTTTTCACCAGGTTCTCCATATATACAAATGACACCTGCTGAAATTCCCTTTTCTGTGCAACTGTTAAAGATACAGGAGCCCTGTCCTCCTTTTCATATGGTCACCCTATGGAAGCCCACATCCTTCCCAGGGCTTTCTGCTTCTGGATTCTTTCTGGGATTACAATGGGGTCCTTTACACGGCAGACAAGTGATTTCAGTTGAATTGAAAAACCCCTTTTCTATCTTTTCCATTACACAGCACCATCTAGTGGCTGAATTATAGTGCACGCCAGCACTTCACAAAGCTGATCGATTAGAATAATGCCCCTTACTGCATTATCTCCAATCTTTTTGAAAGCGGGATAAAGGTCTTAAACTGCAGGAGGGGCTCTGGAGGTTGACAATGTCGTGTAAAGGACATGCAAACATCTGTGAGCAGTCAATCATGATCACACAATATAAACCCCGTACAAAAGGGCTCCCTGCCTCATTCACGGAATGTTAGGGTATGACATCATCTTCCACTCGTAACCCTCCTGTGTTTTCCTACCACTTTTTCTGTCTTTTTTCTTACTGTGGAAAATCCACTGAGGAGAAAAAGAAAGAATAGTTGCACAATGTCTTCTCATTGGTAGTACTAGAGCCCTCTATCTGGAAGCACTACAAGTCTTGTCTGCATGTATATATGTGCATTAGGGAGTGTTGTAGAAGACATTGTGGGTATCCAAGAAGCAAATCTATATCATCCTCCCTCTTGTATTACCATGAAATCTATGTTGCTGTCTTCATTTCGGAAATATTCCATCAGCTTCTCAAAGCGGTTCTTCTCACCACAGACCTATAAAGGGAGAAAGAGAAGCAGTCAGTTTGACTGGCACTGAAGGCGCGCTTTGACACAACAGAGTTTAAACTGACTACGTGATGTCAAGGACTCTGGCAGCCAAACCCTGATGTTTCAACCTCTGTGCCACCATGACAGCCTGCTAGAAAAGAGAGCTGTTGAGGTACTGCAGCTGTTAACTCAACAGGGGTCAGATGGCCTGGCCCACTGGATTCCACTAGGGCCCATACAGCCTCTGCGTCTGCCAAGGCTACTCAGTCTGGGGGACGTTGTCATGGGTAACACCCAAACTGTTATTAGACTACCCCCTGTTTGCTTCTCTATTTCTTAGCTTACCAGCTGGCTAGCCTGACTACTTGCCAGCTCATGTATCTGCTAAGCTCATCTTCTCTGCCTTGCTTATGCTTCCACCTCCTCCAGGCTGCTAGTCCCAACACTTTGTTGGTTTTCCTTTGGTAAATGCCCATGTTTCTGTAAGAGACCATGGAGGCACATGTGAGAACTACAAGCATGCTGATGCATGTAATATTACATAGCACTGCTTTCAAAGCACAAGGCTCTTCCTTAGCCTGAGGCACTGTTGACATTCCTCTGATTACAACTGCTGCAGCCCGGGGCAGGAGGTGGAAGCAAGGAGGAGTCGGGGGGGGGGGGGAACAGGAGGGGGGGGTTCCCCTGCTGACAGCTGCTGCCTCTGCTTTGCCCAGTTCCCACCTGTGACTTGGAGCCCTCAATGAGGGTGGACGTTTCACCCAAGATAAAATTACACCCCTATGAGAACTTGCTACAAGCACAAGCAGGATATTTGGCAGCCTGACATTCCAAAAGCAAGCTGTGTACAAGCAAATGTCAACATTTAAGAAATACACTGGTGAAATATAAAATAAATAAGAGTTTGGGTAAAGGCAGCAGCTCTCTGCCCAGGGTGGTTTTTACTGTAGTGTGTGTGTGTGTAATATTTGGATTATTTAAATGGATTATTCTGGCTTTATTTTGATTATTTTCTTTGGATGCTTCTCTTTGTTTTTAAGACTAATTGGCCTAAGCGACTTGCATGGACCAACTACCAATAAAAAATAACATAAATTTAATCAGATAAATAAACTAACTCCAAGATAGTAAACTAGAGGGGGGGGCACAACCCCCTTCCATCATCAGACCCCCTTCTTAGCAGGTCTTCAGGAAAGCTCTGAGGACCCACCTGTTTTTGCTGGCCTTTTATATTATGGAGTGGTTGGTTTCATTTTTTATTACTATTTTTATTGCATTTTATTGCCCCATTTATTCAATTTTATTGGCCAGTGTGCCCTGACTTGTTTAGCTGCTGTCAGAATCAGGCCTCTCCTCCCCAGTGTGATCAAAGGGCTTTCAGGGGTCCATCAGACTCAGACTCGGGATCAAGCAATCCTTCTCAAGATTGCTTGATCGTGGAAATAGAATTAAACAATCTGAAGGGATATGAGAGAATTCCAGAGAATAGCTCTCCAGAAGGGTGGGGAACTTTTTCAGCCCAAGGGGGAAATTCCAATCTAGGAAAGGTTTTTTTTAAAAATTGGAGTGTGTGTGGGGGGGGGGGGGAGCACATTCTTTTGGTAAGCATGGCCAAAGGCAAGCTAGCTATTGCTAAAATAGCAAGCAGAACAAGGATTCTTCCTGTCTACTCAGAGGTAAGCAAGACTGAATCACCAGCAGAACTTTCAAACAGCACCTTTTAGGTCTACTAGGAAGCAGCACCTTTTAGGTCTACTAGGAAGCAAGACAAGAGGTCTACTAGGAGTCTACATGTCTGCTGAGGAGTAAGCAGGATAAGTCTGTGCAGGATAAGCCTCAGAAATAAGTAGGGTTGAATCACTCAGCAGCTGGTTGGAGAGGATTTGAGGCCTGGGAAAGAAGCTGGCAGGCTACATGGGGAACCCCTGCAGGCTATATCTGGCCCATTTAGGTTTGCGGCTGCGCCTCAACTGGGATAAATAAGATAGCCGAGATTAACAAAAGGACTGTTTTGTGGCGATTGCCTTCTTTTTCACTCTTTTATATTTCATCTCTACAAAAAATTGTCTGGTGACTATACTGGATGCCAGGGCAGGGGGTGAAACTGCATTTGTAATGTATCCAGAGGGGTGTGCTAAAAAGAAAGATGCAGTTAGAGAAATTTGTCAGGGTTCCACTTATGATCTGGACCCCCTAAGCAACTCCTTAAGGAAAGTTTGCCTCCTTAAGAGACAATGGGCCCAAAAGGGTTGCCTACTTCTGATGAAGGGATATACCAGCAGCAAGAAGCTAAGCTGCAGTTTCTCATAGAATCATAGAATAGCAGAGTTGGAAAGGGCCTACAAGGCCATCGAGTCCAACCCCCTGCTCAATACAGGAATCCACCCTAAAGCATCCCTGACAGATGCTTGTCCAGCTGCCTCTTGAAGGCCTCTAGTGTGGGAGAGCCCACAACTTCCCTAGGTAACTGATTCCATTTTCGTACTGCTCTAACAGTCAGGAAGTTTTTCCTGATGTCCAGCTGGAGTCTGGCTTCCTGTAACTTGAGCCCGTTATTCCGTGTCCTGCACTCTGGGAGGATCGAGAAGAGATCCTGGCCCTCCTCTGTGTGACAACCTTTTAAGTATTTGAAGAGTGCTATCCTGTCTCCCCTCCATCTTCTCTTCTCCAGGCTAAACATGCCCAGTTCTTTCAGTCTCTCTTCATAGGGCTTCATAGGATCATGCCCTCCCTTACCAACCTGGTGCAAGGGGAGAAGGATGGAGAACTGGATTTTGGCCTAAGATGTCTTTGTATTTTTTAAAAAAACATGTCTTGCTCACCAACAAATTTTGTTTTTATTTTTAAATGCAGAGCCCCAGGAAGCTCTGAAGAAATCCTGCCTAACTGGAGATTGATGGATACCTGGTAAGCAGGAATTAGTCTTTTTCAGCCCTGGATGGTGGAACTAACCCATCTAAGAATTAATTCCATTACAAACATTCATCCCAGAAGGGCACAGATTAGATCATTTAATGCTGGGCAGGAACTACACTACTACTTCAAAATGTTTTAGAACAGTAGTGACAACTGTTGGGGACTAGGACACACTCCTTATACAGTTTTCAAAACATTTTCAAAATGTCATATCCTGTTTGGTGTAGATCTGGCCCAGATGATTAGTCCTTCCAGAACCATAGCTTTCACAGTCAAAATGGTTAAAAATAAGTAAATAAAAAGCTGGATTCCCACCCCAGTACTGCTGATGTAGGGGTTCTGTGGAGAAATGCATTGACCTGTAAAAGATCCAAGATCATCAGGACAAGATGCATGGCTGAAAGCAAATCAGAATTCTTCTTTCTGTATATACTGACAATCCAAAGAGAGCAACCTCTGAATCTTGACTATATAAACAGGGCTGGCTAAGTCCTTGAGACTGCAGGATCATACCATTTAGCACCCAGTATCCATTGACTTATGCACTACAAGGAAAGGCAGTCTTAGGATACAGAAGAGCTGAGCTCATTTCCCTTTAAGAACCTAATGAATTAGGGCAGATGTTATTGAATACATGCATGGAACTGTCTTTTCCTTGAGTTATTTGGTATACTGCAGGCAAACTATTTAAAGAGTGTTGTCTAGTAGGTGATAGCTGGTCTTGGATCTAGGAGACCCAAGTTCTGCCAGAGATTATTTATGCAGCCCTGGCCATATTGCAGCATCAATTTCCAACTTGCAATATGGGAGTGAGAGACCTACTGCATGATCTTAATTTGGAGAGCAAACATAGTAACAGCAAAAAATGATTTGTAAATTGCTCAATGATGAGGGTTAGTGGCCTAAATCCACAAACATGAACATAGTAATTGATGAGAAACTGGCTTGAGATGGCAGGCATGAAGTCAGGCAGAGGTTTAAAAACTTGGAAGCAAAGCAGGGAGGAAGGGGAGCAAAATCCGACTCATGCAAGGAGAAACAGAACTTTTGTCATGGGTTCCCCCCTTCCTCCAGGCCCAATTTGTTCAACTTGTTGAGCGGGTGGTTGCAGGACAACTCCAGGCACTCTAGATAATGGATTATCTAGATCCATTTCAATCGGGTTTCAGGCCTGGTTTTGGAACGGAAACTGCCTTAGTCGCCCTGTGGGATGACCTCTGTTGGGAGAGAGACAGGGAGAGTGCGACCCTGTTGGTTCTCCTGGACCTCTCAGCGGCCTTTGATACCATCGACCATGGTATCCTTCTGGATAGGTTGTCTGAGCTGGGAGTTGGAGGTACTGCGTTGCAGTGGTTCCGCTCCTACTTGGATGGCTGATTCCAGAAGGTGGTGCTGGGGGATTATTGCTCTGTGCCGTGGCTCCTAAGCTATGGGGTTCCACAGGACTCTATCTTATCCCCTATGCTGTTTAACATATACATGAAGCCGCTGGGGGAGGTTATCTGGAGATGTGGACTGAGGTGTCATCAATATGCGGATGATACCCAGCTCTACCTTTCCTTTTCATCAAACCCAGGTGAGGCATTGACTGTTCTGAACCAGTGCCTGGGCACGGTAATGGACTGGATGAGGGCTAACAAACTGAGACTCAATCCAGACAAGACGGAGGTACTGTTAGCGGGTGGTTCATTTGTCCGGAGAGGTGATGTTTGCCCTGTCCTGGACGGGGTTGCACTCTCCCTAAAGGATCAGGTCCGTAGTTTGGGGGTGCTCTTGGATCCAGAACTGTCACTTGAGGCACAGGTGAACTCAGTGGCAAAGAGCACCTTTTATCAGCTTAGGCTGATATACCAACTGGGCCCTTATCTGGACAGTGATAGCCTAGCTACAGTTATCCATGCTCTGATAACCTCTCGTTTGGATTACTGCAATGCGTTATACGTGGGGCTGCCTTTGAAAATGGTCCGGAAGCTTCAGCTGGTACAAAACAGGGCAGCCCGTTTACTAACAGGGACTGGCTGGCGAGATCACATCACGCCAGTCCTTTTACAACTTCATTGGCTGCCAGTCCAGGTCCGGGCCCGATTCAAAGTGCTGGTATTGACATTTAAAGCCCTAAACGGTTTGGGGCCAGGTTAACTGAAGGAATGCCTCCTCCATATGTACCTGCCCGGACCTTAAGATCATCAACAGGGGCCCTTCTCCGTGAGCCCCTGCCAAAGGAAGTGAGGCAGGTGGCTACCAGGAGGAGGGCTTTTTCCGCTGTGGCACCCCGGTTGTGGAACGAGCTCCCCAGAGAGGTCCGCCTGGCGCCTACACTGTACTCCTTTCGTCGCCAGCTGAAGACCTTTTTATTCACTCAGTATTTTAACACTTAATTTTAACTTAAATTTAAATTATACTGTTTTAACTCTGTATTTTAACCTTATATCAATTTTGCTGCGTGGTTTTATCCTGGTTGTGCTTTTTATATTGTATTTTGTATTTGTATTTTTAACTTGTTGGTTGTTTTATGATGGTTTTAATTTTTGTGAACCGCCCAGAGAGCTTCGGCTATTGGGCGGAATAAAAATGTAATAAATAAATAAATAAATAAATAAACAAACTTTGTTGGAGTTAGATCAAGTTTGTGCCTTTCCGTTTGGCACTTGGGATTGCATTTCCTCCCTCTCCAAGGCTTTGGTTCGAACTGCTCCATGAGCAAATTTTATCTTGTGTAACCTAAGCAGTTTCTTTATCAGATCTCCTTGTATTAGTTGACAGCATGAAGGCCGAAGAAACAAGTTTCCTATGTATTCCTACTTACTCACCAAACACATCTAATTTCCAAAGGGTTTTATCATCTCTCTGAGTTTTCCCAAGGTGTTTAACAAGGACCAAGTTAAGCATCAGTGTGGGATTTCCACTCAGTAAAAATATTAGCTTCAAAGGAGGGATTTTCCTCAGGACCGCAGCATGGGAGGAAAGGATAATATTCCCCTTCCATACCTGCTCTGATCTCAGGAATTATCACCTCCATCCCCTGCCACCTGATTCAACTCCTATTTTCAAAAAGGTTAAATGCAGTCATGTGTAGTTTTCCCCTAGAAGAGCAACAGATATGTTCATTCTTAGTATTCACATACACAGTCATAGAATCATAGAATAGCATAGTTGGAAAGGACCTACAAAACCATCAAGTCCAACCCCCTGCTCAATGCAGGAATCCACCCTAAAGCATCCCTGACAGATGGTTGTCCAGCTGCCTCTTGAAGGCCTCTAGTGTGGGAGAGCCCACAACTTCCCTAGGTAACTGATTCAATTGTCGTACTGCTCTAACAGTCAGGAAGTTTTTCCTGATGTCCAGCTGGAATCTGGCTTCCTTTAACTTGAGCCCATTATTCTGTGTCCTGCACTCTGGGAGGATCAAGAAGAGATCCTGGCCCTCCTCTGTGTGGGTATACTTAAATATATTTAAGTAAAGGTATACTTAAATACCTTTTAAGTACTTGAAGAGTGCTATCATGTCTCTCCTCAATCTTCTATTCTCCAGGCTAAACATGCCCAGTTCTTTCAGTCTCTCTTCATAGGGCTTTGTTTCCAGACCCCTGATCATCCTGGTTGCCCTCTTCTGAACACGCTCCAGCTTGTCTGCATCCTTCTTTAATTGTGGAGCCCAGAACTGGACGCAATACTCTAGATGAGGCCTAACCAGGGCCGAATAGAGAGGAACCAGTACCTCACGTGATTTGGAAGCTATACTTCTATTAATGCAGCCCAAAATAGCATTTGCCTTTCTTGCAGCCACATCGCACTGTTGGCTCATATTCAGCTTGTGATCTACAACAATTCCAAGATCCTTCTCGTTCGTAGTATTGCTGAGCCAAGTATCCCCCAACTTGAAACTGTGCCTTTGGTTTCTGTTTCCTAAATGTAGAACTTGGCATGTATCCCTATTAAATTTCATTCTGTTGTTTTCAGCCCAGCACTCCAGCCTATCAAGATCACTTTGAAGTTTGTTTCTGTCTTCCAGGGTATTAGCTATCCCACCCAATTTGGTGTCATCTGCAAATTTGATAAGCGTTCCCTGCACCTCCTCATCCAAATCATTAATAAAAATGTTGAAGAGCACTGGGCCCAGGACTGAGCCCTGCGGTACCCCACTCGTTGCCTCTCCCCAGTTTGAGAAGGTTCCATTGATAAGTACTCTTTGAGTCCGATTCTGTAGCCAGCTGTGGATCCACCTAATAGTTGTTCCATCTAGCCCACTTTGAGCTAGTTTGTTAATCAGAATGTCATGGGGTACTTTGTCAAAAGCTTTGCTGAAGTCAAGGTATATAACGTCCACAGCATTCCCACAGTCCACAAGGGAGGTTATCCTATCAAAAAATGAGATCAAATTTGTCTGACAGGATTTGTTCCTGACAAATCCATGTTGGCTTCTAGTGATCACCGCATTGATTTCAAGGTGTTTACAGATTGACTTCTTTATCATCTGCTCCAGAATTTCCCCAGGGATGGATGTCAGACTGACTGGTCTGTAGTTCCCAGGTTCCTCCTTTTTGCCCTTTTTGAAGATAGGGACAACGTTAGCCCTCCTCCAGTCGTCCGGCACCTCACCCGTCTTCCATGATTTTGCAAAGATAATAGACAAAGGTTCTGAGAGTTCTGCCGCTAGCTCCTTCATTACTCTGAGACATTCATTACTCTAGGATGGTACATCATAGTGAGAGGATTCACCCATCTGAATTTGCCTCTGCTTTGATTTCTAAGAGCCATTTGAAATTATGTAGCAAATAGCATATACTTTAGCAAAAATATGAAGGTCTTGAAAATTTCAGCTTTTATCTTTATAACAAAGCAAATTATTCACACTTAGGTTCCTGTGAAGATAGAGTTGGAAATGCCCTCTGCAGAGCGATCTCTGCCTGCCCCACCCACCATCGCATCATTAGGCCCGTGCTCCCTGAAACAGGCACACCACTGTTTTTCTGAATTACATTTGGAGACATACTTCACTCTTTGACCTGAAAAGGCTTACTTTTAGGAAGTGTAAAGTCAGAACTATCCACCCTTAGGGAAGTTCAGGTTCTATGTTTCTGTGTCACCTACTGTTCTGGATGTAATGCCTCTGAGGATAGGCAATCCTTCTGCATCTAATAGAGAAAGCTGATTGGGAGGAGACAAAATCCCAGGCAGGGACTTGTGCAGACACTCAGCAGGCAGCCTCTTCTGTGGATGCACTTTGGGCTCAGTGATCCATCAAGGCAGGACTTCAGGGCGGAAATCCAGGGCCCCACTCAGTAGAATGAACTAGAGGGCAGCAGAGGTGATTTACCACATTTTTCAGTAAGTGAAGTAATACACATTATCTTTCAATGATTTAAATTCACATACACATAAGTAAAAGTGAATGATGGCTTTAGCTAGAGCCAGCAACATAGAAAGGAGGGGGAGTTCACAAACCTCTTTGAAGTTGTCAAAGGCAGCCAGGATGATGTCATGTCCCCCTCGGACCAAACAAACAGCAGCCAACAGTTCAAGGACGAGGGCTTTTGTCCTGCAACCAGGAGAACAGTGAGGTGAAGGACTCTGAATGAGACACTTTCTCGGCAAAAGCCACTGGGAAGCAGGGTGTGAAATTGGAAGAGCATGATAACTCCAAATGGCTAGAGATAAAATCCCAAGAGCAGGCAGACAACTTGTGCTGATGGTAAAGCAAGGGAAGGAAAGCAGTCGAGGTGGTGGATCATGGTGGGTTGCTTTCCCAATACTTATTTGATTGAGTCTTCTGGATGAATTTACTTTGCAGGTACACCTTTTGTGGCAAATTGGCAGGTGGTCCAGCCATCTACAGACCACCTTTTTGTCTGTTTCAACTGTATATCAGTCTGCTGGGCCCCATATCTAAACCAGGTGGACTACCCCTTGCAGCACTCCTGGATCTCTAAAGCATCTGTCAGGTATGGTTTAGGGTGGATTCCTGCATTGAGCAGGGGGTTGGACTCGATGGCCTTGTAGGCCCCTTCCAACTCTGCTATTCTATGATTCACCCATCCCTATATAACTGTCAGAATTCTTACCTGGGGTTCTTATTGTTGAGGCTCAGCGTGATCTCATTGACACATGCTGGATGGTTCATCACAAGGCTAAACCCAGACTAAGAGAAAGGTAAGAGAGGATGTTAGCAAAGTTGATCCAGATAAATTAGAGGATATGATGGCAGAAGATTGGGAGTGGAGCGGAGTTCCCCTCTTTTTCCATGGAGGCTCAGAGAAAGGATTCTTTCTCAAGCAGAGGCCATGCTGTAGGATTATGACTGGGTACAGCAGGCCAAATTTGTGGCCACTCACAGAGAACTGATAGCTGCTTCTTTCTTGAGACTGGACACAATGACGGACTGGACACAACACTTTTGGGAGGGTGGGGAGAACAGTTGAGGGGATCACATATTTCACTTGATAGTTGAAATATGTGTACACATTATGAGAAGCAGCACCTCAAACTACTTTCAACTCAGTTTAGAACTATTGTCTGTTTCGATTCCATCAGGCTGCAGGAGACAGAGAAGGGGAGCTCTGCTGAGAGGACACCTGCTCAGCTATCCCTCCTGCTCCCTTCCAGCAACTGTCACCTGGCAGCAGCCATTCCATTCCCCCCCCCAGTCAAATTGAGCTAATTAACTGTTAATTTTCCCTGTTAATTGTTTATTGTTGTTAATTTGGTATTGTGAAGTTATTGTAGATGTATAATGGAAATGAGGCGACAATTCAAGTTGTGCAGGGCAGAGGGAGGTATGGTGAGCATAGAATCATAGAATCATAGAATAGCAGAGTTGGAAGGGGCCTACAAGGCCATCGAGTCCAACCCCCTGCTCAATGCAGGAATCCACCCTAAACCATCCATTACAGATGGTTGTCCAACTGTCTCTTGAATGCCTCTAGTGTGGGAGAGCCCACAACCTCCCTAGGTAACTGATTCCATTGTCGTACTGCTCTAACAGTCAGGAAGTTTTTCCTGATGTCCAGCTAGAATCTGGCTTCCTTTAACTTGAGCCCGTTATTCTGCGTCCTGCACTCTGGGAGGATCGAGAAGAGATCCTGGCCCTCCTCTGTGTGACAACCTTTTAAGTATTTGAAGAGTGCTATCATGTCTCCCCTCCATCTTCTCTTCTCCAGGCTAAACATGCCCAGTTCTTTCAGTCTCTCTTCATAGGGCTTTGTTTCCAGACCCCTGATCATCCTGGTTGCCCTCCTCTGAACACACTCCAGCTTGTCTGCGTCCTTCTTGAATTGTGGAGCCCAGAACTGGACGCAATACTCTAGATGAGGCCTAACCAGGGCCGAATAGAGAGGAACCAGTACCTCACGTGATTTGGAAGCTATACTTCTATTAATGCAGCCCAAAATAGCATTTGCCTTTCTTGCAGCCCTACCGCACTGTTGGCTCATATTCAGCTTGCAGTCTACAACAATTCCAAGATCCTCCTCGTTTGTAGTATTGCTGAGCCAAGTATCCCCCATCTTGTAACTGTGCATTTGGTTTCTATTTCCTAAATGTAGAACTTGGCATTTATCCCTATTAAATTTCATCCTGTTGTTTTCAGCCCAGCACTCCAGCCTATCAAGATCACTTTGAAGTTTGTTTCTGTCTTCCAGGGTATTATCTATCCCACCCAATTTTGTGTCATCTGCAAATTTGATCAGCGTTCCCTGCACCTCCTCGTCCAAATCATTAATAAAAATGTAGAAGAGCACTGGGCCCAGGACTGAGCCCTGCGGTACCCCACTCGTTGCCTCTCCCCAGTTTGAGAAGGTTCCATTGATAAGTACTCTTTGAGTCCGATTCTGTTGCCAACTGTGAATCCACCTAATAGTTGTTCCATCTAGCCCACCTTTAGCTAGTTTGTTAATCAGAATATCTTGGGGCACTTTGTCAAATGCTTTGCTGAAGTCAAAATATATGACGTCCACAGCATTCCCATGGTCCACAAGGGAGGTTGCATTATCAAAAAATGAGAGCAAATTTGTCTGACAGGACTTGTTCTTGACAAATCTATGTTGGCTTCTAGTGATCACCGCATTGATTTGAAGGTGTTTACAGATTGACTTCTTTATCATCTCCTCCAGAATTTTCCCAGGGATGGATGTCAGACTGACTGGTCTGTAGTTCCCAGGTTCCTCCTTTTTGCCCTATTTGAAGATAGGGACAAAGTTAGCCCTCCTCCAGTCGTCCGGCACCTCACCCGTCTTCCATGATTTTGCAAAGATAATAGACAAAGGTTCTGAGAGTTCTTCCGCTAGCTCCTTCATTACTCTAGGATGCAGTTCATCGGGCCCTGGAAATTTGAACTCATTCAAGGAAATTAGGTGTTCTTTGACCATTTCTTTATCAATCTCAAACTGCAATCCTGCCCCCTCAACTTCTGCTTCACTTTTTCCAGGGGGGTCATAGACCCACTTTTGGGAGAAGACTGAGGCAAAGTAGGAATTGGGCACTTCAGCCTTTTCTTTGTCATCTGTTTACTTTGTCATCTATTTACTGTTTTACTCTGTACAGCACCATGTACATTGATGGTGCTATATAAATAAATAAATAAATAATAATAATAATAATAATAATAATAATAATAATAATAATGTTATCAATTTGCCATCCTCATTTAGCAGTTGAACCACCATTTCTTTCCTCTGTCTTTTACTACTCACATATCTGAAGAACACCTTTTTTTTGCTTTTAGCATCCCTTGCTAATCTCAGCTCATTCTCAGCTTTAGCCTTCCTGACGCCTTTTCGGCACTTCTGCGCCACTTGTCTGTACTCTTCTTTTGTAGCCCGGCCTTCCTTCCACTTCCTATATGTATCCATTTTTGTTTTCAGGTCATCTCTAAGCTTTTTGTGGAGCCAAATTGGTTTCCTCTGTTGTCTTCTAACTTTTCTCCTTGTTGGAATTGTTTGTAACTGTGCCTTTAAAATTTCCTTTTTTAAATACTCCCACCCATCCTGCACTCCTTTTCTCATTAGGCTTTTCTCATCAGCTTTGCTAAAATCCAGAGTACGTGTATGGCTACACTCAACTTTTGTCTCCGTCATAATCAAGAATTTAAGTATGACGTGGTCACTTTCCCCCAGAGTTCCCGTAACTGCCACTTTATCCACTAAGTCATCCCTATTGGTCAATAACAAGTCAAGGATTGCCGATCTTCTAGTTCCTTCCTCCACTTTCTGTAGGAGAAAGTTATCACCAATACATGTCAGGAATTTCTTGGAAGGGCCGCTTTTGGCAGTATTGGTCTCCCAACAGATATCAGGGTAATTGTAGTCCCCCATCACTACTACATCACACTTCCTTGAAACACTGGCAATTTGTTTCTCAAAAGTTTCGTCCTCGTCTTCTCTTTGATTGGGTGGTCGGTAGTAGACTCCGATTATCATGTTCTTTTTATTCCTTGCCCCATTAATTTTAATCCAGATGCTCTCGATGGGGCTCCCAGTCTGATCCGCCTGTATTTCTGTGCAGGGATAGGTATTTTTAACATATAGTGCAACTCCACCTCCCTTTCTATTTCTTCTGTTCTTTTTGAACAAGTTATATCCTTCAATTGCTATATTCCAGTCATGGGAGTCATCCCACCAAGTTTCAGTTATACCTATCAAGTCGTATTTGCCTTCATGTAATAAGAGTTCAAGTTCGTTCTGTTTGTTTCCCATGCTCTGGGCATTAGTATATAGACATCGAAGACCATGTGTTTTATAGTCTGGCTTTGTTCCTACATTGTTGCAGACACTATTTTGGGACACTATTGGAGCTGTTCTCTGTACTGTGGTGCCTTGGCCTTCATCCCTTGTTGCCTCGAGGTTTACGTCCCCCGCCCCCGTAAGTTTCAGTTTAAAGCCCTCCTGATCAAGTTCTTCATGCCGTGGCCGAACACATTCTTTCCAGCCCTTGTGAGGTGCAACCCATTCCTTGCCAGCAGTCCATGTTCCAAGTAGGGTTGCCTGTGGTCTCAGAATCCAAAACTCTCACGTCGGCACCACCTTCGTAGCCAGTCGTTCATCTGGAGTATTTTTCTTTCCCTTTCTAATCCTCTTCCAAGAACCGGGAGGATGGATGAGAAAACTACCTGGGCCCCAAAGTTCTTCAGTTTCCTTCCCAGAGCTTCAAAGTCTGAAATGATTTCTTCGTAGCTCTGCGTGGCAACATAATTTGTTCCCACATGGATGAGAAGAAAGGGGTATGTGTCCGTGGACTTTATGAGCTTTGGTAACCCTTCAGTCACATCTCTAATCTGTGCTCCAGGGAGACAGCACACCTGGCGAGTCCATGGGTCTTCACGACATACTTGGGTTTCAATCCCACGCAGTAGGGAGTCTCCCACAACGACTACTCTTCTCTTCTTCTTGGTTGACCTACCTTCTGCCTCTTGTTCATTGTTGCACGGTGTCTGCTGTACTTCTTCCTCTGCAAACTGTCCTTCAGACTCATCTTCCAGAAGCTGAAAGCGGTTGCTTAACTCTAATGGTTCCACCGGTGCAGAATGCCTTCTAGTTCTTCTGCTCCTAACTGTCACTCTTTTCCAGAGAGTTTCCTCTTCATTGGCTTTCCTCCCCTCAGCATATTCCACTTCTGCTTCAGCTGGCTGTTGCTCTTCAATCTTGTGCCATCACCAATCTCGTGATGGGCAGGGTGAAGTGCCGTTACAGGGGAAGGAGAGATAGATATTTAACACCCATCTTTCCTTCCGGTCGCCCTGCCACCCTGGGGAACTTGGAGAACGAACCAAGCCAACCATGGATCCTCTCCTTGCTCCTTTGCAATGCCAGGTCGGTTAAAAACAAAACAAATATAATTTATATTTAATTTAAAAACAAAACAAATATAATTCACAGATGAGGAGGCCGACGTGGCATGTTTCACAGAGACCTGGCTGGGAGATGACAGTGGCCCAACATGGGCCCAGGCCCTCCCAGCTGGGTACTGTGTTATCGAGCAGGTGAGGAAAAGTGGGCGGGGCGTGGAGTAGCTGTGGTCTATAAGGATAATCTCAACCTGACCAGATTTCCTGTCCGGGAATTGAATCACATCGAGTGTGTGTACGTGAGTCTAAAGACCAGGGATAGACTGGGGGTTCTGTTAGTGTACCGGCCACCCCGCTGCCTATCAGACTCCCTGGCTGAGCTCATGGAACTGGTGTCGGAGTTGGTGTTGGAGTCGCCTAGGCTTTTGGTCCTGGGCGACTTCAACATCCCTTTCGGGAATGGTTTGTCAGGTGCAGCTCGGGAGTTCATGGAATCCATGACAAACATGGGCCTATCCCAATTGGTTTCTGGACCCACACATTCACCAGGTCACACCCTCGATGCTGTTTTCAGTTCCGAACAGACGGATCTGTGGGCGGAGGTGATAAATACCTCTGCGTTGTCATGGACAGACCATTTTCTGGTCAGGATTAATATCATGGCTACCATCCGTCCCTGCAGGGGTGGCGGACCTATTAAGATGGTCCGCCCTTGAAGGCTGATGGATCCTCTTGGATTCCAGAAAGCCTTAGAGGGTGCTATGGCTGGTATTGTCGACGATCCTGTTGAAGCTCTGGTCAATAGATGGAATCAAGACCTAACTAGGGCTATCGACACGATTGCCCCCAAACGTCCTCTCCGACCTGCTTTCAATCGGGCACCTTGGTACACAGAAGATCTCAGGAAGTTGAAGTGGGAAGGTCAACGACTGGAGCGCCGATGGAGGAAAACTCATCTCATATCCGACAAGGCACATCATAGAGAACATCTTTGTTCCTATGGGGTGGCAATATGAGCAGCGAAGAAAGATTTCTTCTCTGACCGCATTGCGTCTGCGAATTCACGTCTAGCAGAACTGTCCTGGGTGGTGAGGGGTCTAACTCAGGCACCTCCTCCCCTGAACCCAGTTTTAGAGCCTTCGGTAGTTTGCTGTGATGCATTTAATGATCATTTCACAGATAAAATCTCTCGGATAAGAGCCAATTTAGATGCCGTCGTTATAACAGAAGCTGAAGCTGAAGTGTCCAGCAACTCTGTGAGTAGGATTACACGGGATCAGTTTCAGTTGGTGAGTACTGAGGATGTGGACAAGCTGCTTGGACTAGTAAGGAAGACAACTTGTCCTCTCGATCCCAGTCCTTCTTGGCTGGTCACCCAGGGAGGAGATGCAGTTAGAATACAACATATTGTTAATGCATCTCTCAGGGAGGGGAGTTTTCCACCATGTTTAAAAGAAGCAGTGGTACGGCTGCTTCTAAAAAAGCCCTCCCTGGACCTTAACAATTACAGATCAATTATCAAATCTTCCATTTTGGGGCAAGGTGATTGAGAGGGCAGTTGCCTTCCAACTCCAAGCAGTCTTGGATGATACAGATTTTCTAGACCCATTTCAAACTGGCTTTAGGGCAGGATACGGAGTTGAGACAGCTATGGTCGCCTTAGTGGACGATCTCCGCATGAGTATTGACAGGGGGAGTGTGTCCCTGCTGGTACTTTTGGACCTTTCAGCGGCTTTCGATACCATCAACCATGGTATCCTTCTGGGACGCCTGGGGGGTTTGGGAATCGGGGGCACTGTGCTCCAGTGGTTCCGGTCCTACCTCTCAGGTAGATTCCAGATGGTGATGCTTGGGGATAGCTGCTCCTCAAAAAAGGAGCTGTTGTATGGCATACCACAAGGTGCCATCCTATCCCCAATGCTGTTTAACATCTACATGAAACCGCTGGGAGAGATCAGCCAGGGGCATGGGGCGGGGTGCTATCAGTATGCTGATGACACCCAAATATTTTTCTCTATGCCTTCAATAACAGCGTCAGCTAAGGATAGTGTGTCTCCTCTGAATGAATGCTTGGAGGCAGTAATGGGCTGGATGAGGAAAAACAAACTGAAGCTGTATCCAGACAAAACAGAGATGCTTGTTGTCAAGGGCTCTGACCTAGATTTGGAGGTGTGTCAGCCAGTTCTGGATGGGGCTACACTCCCCCTGAAAGACTGTGTTCGCAGTTTGGGGGTGCTCCTGGATCCGTCGCTCCAAATGACAGCCCAGATGGATGCGACGGCCAGGAGTGCCTACTGTCAACTTCGGCTGATACGCCAGCTGAGCCCCTTCTTAGAGTCAGAAGACCTAAAGACAGTAGTGCATGCGCTGGTAACCTCAAGGCTTGACTTCTGCAATGCGCTCTACATAGGGCTACCATTGTACCTAGTTTGGAAACTTCAACTAGTTCAAAATATGGCAGCCAGGTTGGTCACCAGTACATCTAGGGGTGAGCATATTACCCCAACATTAAAATCACTCCACTGGCTGCCAATTAGTTTCCGGGCAAAGTACAAAGTGTTGGTCATTACTTTTAAAGCCCTAAATGGTTTGGGTCCAGGTTACCTGCGGGATCGCCTTCTCCCATATAGTCTGCCCCACACACTCAGGTCCTCTGGGGTGAACTTACTTCAGTCAGCTAAAACTAGGCTGACATCAGTTTCCCAGAGGACCTTTTCTTCTGTCGCCCCCAGATTGTGGAATGGCCTGCCGGAGGAGATTCGTAAAATTAACTCTCTGTGTGATTTTAAGGCAGCTTTAAAGACTAGCCTTTTCCTGCAGGCCTATCCAGATCAATGTTAAATCATGAATTTTTAAGATGTATTGATTCCTATTCTAATGTTGTTCCCCGCCTCGATCTAAAGGGAGAGGCGGGTAAGAAATAAATATATGATGATGATGATGATGATGATGATGATGATGATGATGATGATATGCAAACCCTGATTCACATAACTATGTCCAAGAGGGGAGGAGCACTATCAGGTGACACCATTCTCCCAAATGTAATGCCATGAAAGTGGCTTTGTAAACAGGCCTCCCCAGAGGTAAATATTACTACAGACCTGCGTGTTGAGAGTTATCCCAAGTTCTTTGTGCATGGCACACACAAGAACAACCTTGCTATACTAGACCAATTGTCCATCAAGTCCAACATCTGGTTCTAAACTCCCTCATTGTTTGGCCTCCAGAAATTGGCAGAGACAAACAGCCTCTGTACGTGGAGGTTACACTTAGCTCGTATGGCTAACAGTCATGGATATACCTATTATTAAGATATAAGAAACCTGGTGTCCTCCAGACATTGCTGGACCACAGCTAGAATCAACATTTGAATCCCAGTATTAGAGTGTTGAGATGCCCGGGATCAATTTCCTTGTATGCCACAGGGCTTCTGCGTCTTCCCCCTCCCAACAATATTTACATATTTTGCTTTACACACCATTTTTGACAACCAAGGACATTTCAAAAGCAGTTTCCAAGAATGTGTGTGTTTTGGGAAGCCCCTTGAGTATCATTAAATGAGGCCCTCCATGCCCCATTTCCTACAATAGTGCACCCCCCCTTTCCAATCATTGTTCTCAGTCACCTGATAATTCATGATGGCTCGGAGGCACATGATGCACACATGAACATCATCCTTCTGACTGACAATGCGTGAGTTCCGCAGCGCCTTCCTGCTGTGTGCCGGATTGAATCTGAGGTGGAAATAAATTTAAGAGATGGGGGAAGAGAAACAGCTGGATGAGAAAGTATGCCCAAACACCACAGAGAAATCTAACTGCATAAAGAGAAGCACAAGAGCAAGGACTTGAGGAGCAGGAAATTGTGTATGGGTTGAGGGGTCAGGCTGGGCAGCAGGGTTGCAATATAAAAGCTCTTTTGCCTAGAAGGTAACATCTCCAATGAAAAATTCAAGTCCGGTTCTTGGAGTACCATTATCTTTAATGAAGAGGCTGGGGGTGGGGGACTCAACAGGCCATGGAAGTTGGCTGAAGAAATGCTCAAAGTACTATGGGAGGATAATATTTCATGGGAAGCTATATGTAATGGCAGTTTGTGTAGCAGAATACAGAATATGGCTACTTGTGCTGAATGTGGTGGCTGGCCTTCAGGTTCTGAGAATCTGAGCTTTCCAGTCTCAAAATCAGAAACACACACACACACACACACACCACAGTGCTGAAACATTAACGTGCAACAAAAATATAATCTTTCCTAGATTTGAAAAATTCATTCCAATTACAGAACTTTGGAGGGTGGCGATTGCATAATCCAGGATTTTTAAAATGCAAATTTCCAGACCTCGTTGCTTCAGTATCTGGATTGCCTTCCAATTAACACAACAGCATAAGTGGGGAGCGCATGCCCTTGCCTAGCCAAGCTTCAGGCTGCATTCACAGGGGAAGTTTCTGGTGAAGTGTGGGAGAGGCTCACCGGGGTGAGTAGGAGTTGACTGGTGGCCTGGGTTTACAGTCCTGCTCGCTCCCAGGGGTGCTGGAGGAGGGGATGCTTGGGTGGACTTGTTGAAAGAATGTTTGGATCTGCTGATTCAAATGGCAACACCTGAAGGAGGTGGAAGATTGCAACCCTGCAGGACAGGAGGGAAAAATAGGACGCTTCAGGTGGATGTTTCCCTACCCCTCCACCCTCCAACCAAGGGGAGGGGAGGGAATGACACTTCTGGAACCACAGAGGAATGCCTTATTGTGATCTTTAAAATAACCTTAAAACAATTTCAGCAGTCCAGAAAAGATTTGTGGCTCATTACTGCCCACCTTTCCAAAACAATATTGCTTCCTATACTATATTCTTCATTGAGGTTTGTTGTGTGGCTTGTAGCACGAGCTCTTTCCTCTGTGGGTTCCCTGGGACAGAACTGGGCCCAATCTTTGCTTGTAGGGTAGTGGGTCAGTCATTTCTAGCTGTTCTGGCATCTGCCCAAGATAAGTTCCATTGCATTTAGGAACTTATGGCACAGACTTTCCTTACCCAAAAGGGCTGACCTGGACTCAAGTTTAAGGGCATCTGTTAGCAAATGGAACCCTAGGTGGGCTCCTAAGAAATGGAACTGCCAAACAAGATACTGACTGATGCCTCAATTTATGATTTGCTGAAGGAGAGAGGGAAGGAGAGAGAAGAACCCTCTTTTAACAAATATCATGGCTGACGGGAACTCCATTCCTATTGCATTGCTCCTTTCCATCTCTCTTTTGGTCTGATGAGCCCAAATTACAAGCCAGAAGTCCCATTATAGTGTCGCTCCTCTTCCTCACCTATCCCAAGGAGGCCATTTAATGGATACCTACCATGAAGCATTTTCCCAGAGGAAGCATGCAAAAGAAGTGTGGGGTTAGAATAAGGAGAAAGAATAAGGGCAGAAACAGGAAAATGCAAGATAGGAAAAGTAAACCAGAACCTGCCGTATGTCAGAAGGAAAGTAAGTAGTTGAATATAAAATCATAGATTTCCAGAGTTGGAAGGGGCCTATAAGGCCATCAAGTCCAACACCCCGCTCAATGCAGGAGTCTACATTAAAGCATCCCTGACAGATGGCTGTCCAGCTGCCTCTTGAAGGCCTCTAGTATGGGAGAGCACACTACCTCCCTAGGTAATTGGTTCCACTGTTGTACTGCTCTAACAGCCAGGAAGTTTTTTCCTGATGTCCAGCCAGAATCTGGCTTCCTGTAACTTGAGCCCATTATTCCATGTCCATGACCAGGCCCCCAAACTCTCAAAGGCAGTTTTTACGACAGTTTGTTACTAAGGTGGTCATACATTGGGAGAGCTTGGAAGTTGGATTAACTAGCCCAGTATTTCTTAAACATTGCTGTACTGAGGACTACTATTTTGGATTGGTTGGTGTGTGTTTTTAAACCACCAGACTGACTCATTTACTACAGTAAAACCAAAAACTTACAGCTGCCACATGGGAGGATGCTTGAAAGACTTCCGCTTAAACTTGCCCTCTGCCTGGTAATAAAACCTACACGTATGACTGGGAGGGAGCTATGCATGCAAGCTGGGTGGGGTGGGAGTCCCTTTCTACACCACTGCTTTGCACTGCTATGGAGTCCCTAGTGATTTCCATTTAAACCTGTAAGTGGAGAAATAGGTTCTCTCTTCAGCATCGTATGGAACTTTTAGTTCCAGCAACCACCTGAAAGTGCTCCAGGGAACACTGTTTAAAGAGTAATAAACTAGCTGGCTTGAAACTAGCTGGTTTTGTGAACCGCCCAGAGAGCTCCAGCTATTGGGCGGTATAGAAATGTAATAAATAAATAAATAAATAAATAAACTAGTCTAAAACAGGAAATCTATCTGAAGCACCCATTATAATCCTATTCCTTCCTAAGGAACTCCATAATTAAAAAGAAATTACTGTCGTTGTTTTAAAATTTGGAGCCAATTTGGTGCAAAATACTTCTGATTGGTTTAGAAGCAGAATTACACCCACACACTTGAGAATCTAATTGAGACTGCATTAGTCCTCCTGCTTTAGCAAGTGACCTCCACCTCACCAGCCTGCTTGCCCTGTCCTCACATCTCACCGTTTAAGTTTTGTCTAATTTTAACCAGATAGAGAATTTTGTGGGGCAGGCATATAGAGTGGCCAATTACATTAATTAAAATGGATTCCCATTTTCATGTTGTTAATTTTGTAATAGAAGCTGTTCTTCTACAGAAGCTTTACATTTTCCAAAGCGAAACAGTTTTTAACAGACTTTAAAACCTGGCTTTGTGTGCTTTGTATTTTAAGACACTTAGTTTAACTCCGTTTAAATGGGGCTAGGGGAGAGGATTAAAGTGGAATTGCCTCTCCGCCTCCTGGCCCATATGCTGCATCCCAGTATGGGAGAGAAATGCTACCCTGTGTTCATGCTGTTACCTGACAGTCAGGTGCCTCATTTTGGTGGAGCCCTGCATGGGGGAGGAGTTGCTTCTGCTGAGGTCCTCCATAGATCTGTCCAGGGTTTTTCCCTTGTCGGTCCCTGGGCTCCCATTGTCAGTGCTGTCCATATCATACCTGGAGCCACACACATAAAAACAAATGTGTGTCAGCTGGAAGGTGGGAAATATTTGTCAAGGGGGCAGCAGTAGAACTGAGGAGGAAAGCGGGGCTGCCACTAAGGACATGTCAGCACTACAGACTAAAATGGTTTAAAAGTGATTGAACGGCAATTATATTCCCCCTCCCCTTTGCCCAAGGATTAAAAAACTGATTCTTAGACATGGCTCCTGCCCCATTTTCTGTCTAGCTGCATGGGAGCTCTCCAATGTTGCTCTCCAATGTTCTGATCCAGCTTGATCCAGTCCAATTCAAAGTTTAACCAATTCAAAGTTTATTGTACTAGCCAAAGGCCATGTCATATACATCAAAAGAAAATATTTATAAATATATGCAGTAATACAAATATTTCAAACAGTAGAAAATTATACAGATAACTTAGAATTTGCCATAACTAAAACTCAGTTTTCACTCAGCAGTCTGAATCTCCATGGCAGTTTACGGCAATTTTGTCTAGTTCTATCTTCCTAATCTTCTTTGCTGCTAGAGCAAACAGGACCACATAAGTGTTGGTATCATTCAAAAGAAAAAGAACTGTTTCTGCAAGGGCATTCCTATATCCACGTGTTAACAAGGGTTTCAGGAATCTCTCTTTCGCATCCCTATACAAATTAACATGTCGTGAACAATGTCTTCCACTTGATGTTGGCCACAGATGCAAAGTCTGCATTCAAATGGCACCTTGTGATAGCGTCCATCCAGAACTGCAGTTGGCATCACTTGGAATCTCAGTTCAATAAAAGCATTTCTTAGGGAAAGAGGCCTCAGTTTGGACAAATAGCTGGCTCTGAAGTGTTCCGTCTTGAAAAGAAGGAACCACTGGGAGAATTGAGAGTTTTTAATTAGTTGCAGATCCCTCCTAGAATCTATCCAAAACAGCCAATCCCTTAGTTGCTTCTTATCCATTTCAAGGACGGGCTTCAGCTCAGGAAAGTACTAGCTATGCAGGACATTTTGGAGTATTGCCATCAGATAACAATTTTTGTTCATTTCCAGGTAACACATAGCTGGAAGACATTTATTTGGCAAGGTGGCAATTAGTTAAAAATATTTTAACTGAGCACTCTCTATTCTTGTCCTAATTGATGGCCATCCAGATTCTGTCCACAAAAAACCTGCAGGGGTTCCAGATGGGAGAGAGAGGAGTTTTCAAAGAAAATTGTTCTGCACAATCTCCAGGGCGTTAATTATAGTGTTGTCAAACCCCCATATTTCAGACCCATAAAGCATTTGCGTTATTGCTTTGATGTTGAAGACATCAAAGCAATAAGGGAAGGTTCAATCAACTGTCCCCCTTTATTATAATAAAACTTCATTAAAGCCCCTATAGTTTTCTGTGGCTTCAGTTTCACAGCCTCCCTATGCCCTTTCCATGAGAGAGACTCACTGAAAAGAATGCCCAAGTATCTAAATGAATGGGCTTGTTCAATAACATGTTGGTCCAAAAGCCATCTATGTGTAGGACTGTGACTACCAAAAAACTATCTTGGTCTTCGAATAGTTTATGCCAAGTTTTCATAACCCAAGTGCGCACAAGAAATAAGTATTATGTCAGCTGCATACATTAAAATAAAAATCTTTCTATTCAGAATTACTAGGGAAGGAGAGTTTACTTGAGCTAACTGTGACACCAGATCATTGACATAGATATTGAGAAGGGTGGGAGCCAAAAGGCATCCTTGTTTTACTCCCTGCATTGTTTTAAAGGTTTCTGTTAGAGAACCCTTCAGATCTACTCCAACCGTCATTTCTGTGTTGCTGTATAATTCTTTTATCAATATCAAGAGTCTGCGGTCAATATTGGTGTTTTGTAACTTTTCCCATAGTCTGTTACTGTTAATAGAATCAAAAGCTGCTGAGAGATCAATAAAAGCTGCATAAAGGCATTTCTTAGTATTCTTAGTATATTTCCTGATAATATAATTCAGCGTGAAGCATTGATCAGTAGTACTGTATCCGCTTCTAAAACCAGCTTGTTCTTCATGTATAATTTGATTCATTTCTAGCCAATCTAGTAATTTTTGAAGTTACTGCCTTGCATATATCTTTAAAGAAATATTTAACAAGCTGATTGGCCAATAGTTCCTGTGACCTTTCTCATAAATCAGGAAGATAATACTCACTGTCCATCCAGGGGGCATTTGTCCGGTGTTGTTAATTCTAGTGAATAGAGCAGCAAGAATTGGCATCCCTGCTATCCTCCCTTCCTTGCTTCATATTATTAATTTTTCTTTGTCCTCTGGTTCATTTCCTTCTGCTTTTAAACATGCTACAGTCTCTCCTATTCTCAAGAAACCTACTCTTGATGTGCTATCTCTGTCTAACTACCAACCTGTCTCTTTGTTGCCTTTTGTTTCAAAGATCCTGGAGCGTGTGGTCTACTCTCGTCTTGATTTTCTTTCTAGTAACTCTGCTCTGGATCCTTTTCAATCTGGATTCCGTCCTTTGCATTCCACTGAAACAGCCCTTACTAAGATTACCAATGATCTTCTTATTGCCAAGTCTAAAGGCCTTTATTCTGTTCTTATTCTCCTGGATCTTACTGCAGCCTTTGACACGGTTGATCACGATCTTCTTTTGGATTCCCTTCATGACCTCGGATTTTGTGGCTCCGTCTATAACTGGTTTGCCTCCTATCTAGCGGGGTCGCTCTTTCAACGTGTTGGCTAATGGCAGCTCGTCTTCTTCTTTTCCCCTTTCAGTAGGGGTTCCGCAAGGCTCGGTGCTTGGCCCGTTGTTGTTTTCTTTATACATGTTGTCCTTGGGTAATCTTATTCAATCTCATGGCCTCCAATATCATCTGTATGCCGATGATACACAATTATATCTTTCATCTCTGGAACTTTCTCCTGATGTTCATGATCGTATCTCGGCATGTCTTTCAGATATCTCAGCTTGGTTGCTTCATCGTCGTTTGAAACTCAACATGGCAAAGACTGAATTGCTTGTTTTTCCTCCTAAACCTTCTCCTCATCTCTCATTCTCTCTTACTGTCAATGATGTTACACTTACTCCAGTCAAGGAAGCTCGTAGTCTTGGCTTTATATTTGATTCCTCGCTCTCCTTTATTCCTCATATTGAGGCAGTAGCTAAATCCTGTCGTTTTTTCCTGTATAATATTGCCAGGATTCGATCATCTTAAAAGCTTTTTCCTAAAGCTTTTAAAACTTGATGTTGTGCAGACTTTATACTGTTAGTCTTACCCTACCTTGTGCCTGCTTACCCTACCCTGTGCCTGTTTGCATTCTCTTCCCCTCCTTATTGTTTTACTATGATTTTATTAGATTGTAAGCCTATGCGGCAGGGCCTTGCTATTTACTGTTTTACTCTGTACAGCACCATGTACATTGATGGTGCTATATAAATAAATAAATAATAATAATAATAATAATCTTTATCTGTCTCTTCTGCCAAGACTCTTGTTCATGCATTGGTTATTTTTTGGTTGGACTACTGCAACCTTCTTCTCACTGGCCTTCCTTCTTCTCACATCAGTTCGTTGGTTTCTGTTCACCACTCTGCTGCTAAGATCATCTTCTTGGCTCGCCGCTCTGACCATGTTACTCCACTTCTGAAATCTCTTCATTGGCTTCCAATTCACCTCAGAATCCAATATAAACTTCTCCTGTTGACCTACAAAGCTTTTCACAGTCTAGCTCCTTCCTATCTTTCCTCTCTCATCTCACACTATTGCCCCGCTTGTGCTCTTCGCTCTTCTGATGCCATGTTTCTTACCTGCCCAAGGGTCTCTACTTCCCTTGCTCGGCTTCGTCCATTTTCTTCTGCTGCCCCTTACACCTGGAATGCTCTTCCAGAACATTTGCGAACTACAAGTTCAATCGCAGCTTTTAAAGCTCAGCTAAAAACTTTTCTTTTTTCTAAAGCTTTTAAAACTTGATTTTGATCTGACTTTTATAGTGTTAGTTTTACTCTACCCTGTGCCTGTTTGGTGCATTCTCTTCCCCTTCTTATTGTTTTATTATGATTTTATTAGAATGTAAGCCTATGCGGCAGGGTTTTGCTATTTTATTGTTTTACTCTGTACAGCACCATGTACATTGATGGTGCTATATAAATAAATAAATAAATAATAATAATCCACCATTCTAAATACTTTTTATAGAGCTCTGGAGGGATCAGGTCTTCTCCAGGAGCATTGTAAAGTTGCAGACATGAGATAAGAGTCTTTATCTCACTGCAGGTAACTGGTTGCCACTCAGGTAGGTTAGGAAGACCTTGATTCTCCCCTGCCTCACACGATTGCCAGGATTGGGCACCAAATATATTAGAAAAGTAATTAACCCAGGCTGAGGCTGAGATTGAGACATCCAGCATAGATCTTACCTCCTTTAAACTCCTGGAGACAAGGTCCCAAAATTTACCTTCATTCTGTTCTAATACCGCCAGATGTAGTTTTTGCCACTGATTTTTTGTGTATTTTTCTTTCTTGTTTTAAGCCATCTTTTGTAAACTGACCTGCAGTTGATAAGAATTCCTAGGGATTTCTCTGATGATTTGTTACGAGATTCTTATTTTTCAAGTCAGAACTTTTTTAGCTGCTTTGCATTTGGTATCAAACCAGCCAGAGTCTGGTGTCAATGCTTTTGTTCCGAAACACTCAAGGGCTGCAGTTGATAATAATCAAAGAACAAGAATGCCAACAGGCACACGACTGCGGAACAATTTTAACAATATAATCAAACAGTGATGATATCCAGAGTCAAAACAATGACTTCTATTTTATATAGTGCTTTCAAATAGTACCATTCAAGTATGCAAAATTATAAAGATGACAACACAAGGCAAAACAAGGCAAGATAAGACAATAATTGCTTCTTGTAAAACCTTGGCAATAAGATATAATGTCAGACTAATAGACTTATTAATTGTGACAGGATTCTGGTTATATCTCTTTTCCCATTTCGTCAGTTCATTTCGGACTTCCTCAAACGTATATTCTTCTTTCAAGTCACCGCGTGCCGTCAAGAGCTGTGGGGGTGTCGACAAGAGATAGCACCCCCTAAGTTGCTTCCAGCTACCAGATAGGGAAATTCTTTCTTATGCCCCGGCTGAAAATTCCTTAGTTTCCAAGCGACGAAGAAACGGGTCAGATCAGCTGATCAGTCATTATTTTGACTCTGTATATCATCACTGTTGGATTACATTGTTAAAATTGTTACGCAGTTGTGTGCTTGTTGGCATTCTTGTTATTTGATTGTCAAAGCTTTTGTTTGCAGATGTTACCAAACAGAACCTGAGTTCTGTGATAATTTTTTGAAAGGCATCTAAATTATTTACGGATTTATCCGAAAATAATTGGCGCAATTTTGTCATATGATGGTTGTATAATTTCTCTTGGATAGTACTGCTCAGTTTTAAAGACCTTATTAGTCTTCTCTTACCCAGCATTTCTCCAATCAAATTTACAGTTTCAGTCAATGATGCTTGTTCAATTAATGGGGATAGAGATACTAGCATTGGGAGGTGGTCACTTTCAGTATGGTCAAGCCCTTCAAAAGTGCGCACTAGGGGAAATAACGAGCTCTATCACACCTATTTCCCCCCTGGTTTGCCTCTGCTTTTTTTTAACCTTTATTTCATAAGCAGGGCAAGCACTCCTCCCTTTCACGATCATTGCTATACTGATGAACTCTCTTTTCACTTGTTTGCTCTCCCACTGCTACTGCACCCACCCACCCTGTCTCTTCTCCTTCCCCCTCCAGTTCATTGGTTCTTGTCATTAATGAACATTGTGATCAAGTGGCAGCCTTCCCCCTTTGCTCATTGGAACTCCTATGGGAATTAGAAACAGCTTTGGTCACCTTCACTGGGAACTGGACAGGGGGAGTGAAGATTGTGTAGCTGTAATTTTGATAATTCTTACTTTAGTAGTTCCAAGTGTTTCTTTAATTGCCATAGCAAATGTTTTAAAGAAAGGATTTTGCCTTTTACCACTCATAAGTGACTTGGCTTCATTCCACAATTGCCAAATGTTCTTTGCAAACCCTTATCTTCCTGCCTTGCAAAAGCTTGTGATCACCACACAAGCCAAAATATAAGATAATTAAAGGTTCAGAATTGTGTACACATATTATGATTCTACCCAAGGACTTTTAGAGCCCTATGTTACAGATGAAATGAAAGTTAACAAAGAATCATAGAATAGCAGAGTTGGAAGGGGCCTACAATTGAGTCCAACCCCCTGCTCAATGCAGGAATCCACCCTAAAGCATCCCTGACAGTTAGTTGTCCAGCTGCCTCTTGAATGCCTCTAGTGTGGGAGAGCCCACAACCTCCCTAGGTAACTGATTCCACTGTCGCACTGCTCTAACAGTTAGGAAGTTTTTCCTGATGTCCAGAGGGAATCTGGCTTCCTTTAACTTGAGCCCGTTATTCCGTGTCCTGCACTCTGAGAAGAGATCCTGGCCCTCCTCTGTGTGACAACCTTTTAAGTATTTGAAGTGTGCTATCATGTCTCCCCTCAATCTTCTCTTCTCCAGGCTAAACATGCCCAGTTCTTTCAGTTTCTCTTCATAGGGCTTTGTTTCTAGACCTCTGATCATCCTGGTTGCCCTCTTCTGAACACACTCCAGCTTGTCTGCGTCCTTCTTGAATTGTGGAGCCCAGAACTGGACACAATACTCTAGGTGAGGCCTAACCAGGGCTGAATAGAGAGGAACCAGTACCTCACATGATCTATTAATGCAGCCCAAAATAGCATTTGCCTTTCTTGCAGCCATATTGCACTATTGGCTCATATTCAGCTTGTGATCTACAACAATTCCAAGATCTTTCTCGTTTGTAGTATTGCTGAGCCAAGTGTCCCCCATCTTGTAACTGTGCCTTTGGTTTCTATTCCCTAAATGTAGAACTTGGCATTTATCCCTATTAAGTTTCATTCTGTTGTTTGCCCAGCACTCCAGCCTATCAAGATCACTTTGAAGTTTGTTTCTGTCTTCCAGAGTATTAGCTATCCTACCCAATTTTGTGTCATCTGCAAATTTGATCAGCGTTCCCTACACCTCCTGACAAATCCATGTTGGATTCTAGTAATCACTGCATTGATTTCAAGGTGTTTACAGATTGACTTCTTTATAATCTGCTCCTTTATAATCATTCCCAGGGAGGGATGTCAGACTGACTGGTCTGTAGTTCCCAGGTTCCTCCTATTTGCCCTTTTTGAAGATAGGGACAACGTTAGCCCTCCTCCAGTCGTCCGGCACCTCACCCGTCTTCCATGATTTTGCAAAGATAATAGACAAGGGTTCTGAGAGTTCTTCTGCTAGCTCCTTCATTACTCTTAGATACAGTTCATCGGGCCCTGGAGATTTAAACTCATTCAAGGAAATTAGGTGTTCTTTGACCATTTCTTTATCAATCTCAAACTGCAATCCTGCCTCCTCAACTTCTGCTTCACTTTTTCCAGGAGGGGGGTCATAGACCCGCTTTTAAGAGAAGACCGAGGCAAAGTAAGAATTGAGCACTTCAGCCTTTTCTTTGTTGTCTGTTATCAATTTACTCATTAAGCAGTTGAACCACCCACTGATGATCTATTTAGATGTCTCACTAGTTAGTTATCCAATATGGAATACTTAAAAGAGGGATTTCTTGCATTGTATTTTGATCCATTGTAATGATTTTTGTTTATCCTTGGTTTTTGTCTTCCCTGTATTTTGTCTTTTGTGAAAAATCTTGCAAAATCTGTAATCCACCAGCAAATGTATTTGCGTTGTGAAGCCTTAGCCACAGATGATCTAAAAGAATCTAGCAAGCTTAAGTTTTGTATTGCTTTAAGGGGGGGAATGTTAGCATAACCACCTCCATTTTTAACAGGAAACTGTAAAGTCTCTATTGCATACCAAGCAAAATGTCATGATGCCCTGTATGAGAATGTCTCCTTGTGTGCATCCTTGTATACTTCTTGTCTAATATAAACAAGAACTCTGGCTCCTGTTTTACTCCAAGTGCTGCTGTGTCGAAGTTAACTTCTGTTACTTGCTGTCAGGCCAAAAGTATTGTTTACAGAACTGTTTAGCATAATTAGCTATGCCCCAGTGTTATGTTCTGATTGGTTAATGCTGCTACTGGGCCCTGCCCCTTGAAAGTTCAAATATTGTACCGTATTCCCTATGTCTTTTGTCTGATTGCTCCCTTTGAAGAGACCAGGCCTTGATTACTAATCAATAAAGTGCTTTTGAACCCTCTGTCGCTGGAATGGTGGAGTCGTGCTTAAGGGCTGTTTGGATTTCGTCCTTGGGTGAAAAGAACATTGATCTAACAGTAGGACTGTTACATGGTCAATAATACTACCACCTCCTTTGCTTAAATAAGTATAACGACCTCTAGATTGGTCCATGGAACTTCCATGGAGAGTGTATAGATTATGATAATATAAAAATTCTGCAAACTTTAGCCCTGCTTATTGTATTTATTATCCACGGACATATGGGCTGTTAGGAAAATATCTTCCAGCTCAAGGCCCAGTGGTTGCAGAAGACCCTCTGAAGCTGCTCCTATTCAGGCATTAAAATCCCCGCAAATAAAAATAAGTGCATTTGAAGACTTCTGGGGTATCTGTTCCAAGAGAAATGTTATATCCTTCTATGCCTTGTCAGCCACTAGTGAGCAATTGGTGGGGGGAAAGTAAGTATTTATACATTAGAGGATATTTCCATCTTCAGTTTTAATTTGTAGGGATAAAAGGTAGTTACTTGGAGGTCTAAAGTCCATCATCTGGGGTTCTCCTGCCAACTCTATTGAAATAAAGGTTACTAACTTCCAACTTCCTCAGCCTTTTTTACATTTCTTTATAGCTGGCTGACTAAATGATGTATAGCTCTGGAGATATGGTGGGTTGTGTTCATGGCACCATGTCTTTTGCAGACAGACTATATCTTATTGTTGGAGCATTCTAGCAAATTCTTTATTCACCAATTTGTTTCCCCAGCCTGCCAGGTTACAGGAAACTATACCCAGCCCTTTCTGGTTGGTACCTAGTCTTGGAAATGATTTGAAGGTCTCTGGGTTTTTTAAATTTGTTCTTTTATAATTGCCCCAAGGTCTAGAAATATCTTGAGCAGTTGACTGTGAAGGTCTGTCCAATCTCTACAAAGTGGTTTGTTTGTGAAATGGGGATTTTGATCCACAGACCTACTGGGATATATCCTATTTCCTACTTTAGAGCTAGGGCGTATGTTCTTCCTTTCACTTCGATGGTGATGTATTTGAATATTGTTTGGGTAGGTAACAAATGAGGAGATCTTATAACTAAGATTCTCCCAACTCCTACCACCCCAATTACCATCTTTAAGTTGAGTTTCTCTTTCACTCTCTTGTAAAGGCAGTGGGGAATTCATGATTCGTTTTGGGATTGTATTAGTTCAAACACTAGCTCTCTAACAATAAACTTGTACAGTAAGGACCAAAATTTGCTCCATGTGTCTGGGGCACATCTCCAGACACATGCTCCATGTGTCTGGAGTCCAGGGGCACATCTACACAGCCACTTTACACCACAGTAAATGTGCAGAGTTATGTTTTAGGTCACACGATGTAGTCGTCCATTCGCCACAGCAGCGGCTTTTACCCACGATAATGCGCATATTTGCATTTCCGATTTACCACAACTTTTGGGTTAATGTCTGACTTTGCATCACATTTTGGTTATGTGTCCTTGGAGTTAAATTGCATTTTGACATATGAGCATAGCTTTGATGTGATTGGCCAATTTCCTGCCTTCCCACTTATCGGCTACCTCGCTTGCTGCCTGTTTGCCATCTTTGTTGTTGTAAAACTGAAAGTGAAAATGGCACAAAGGAACGGGCTGGGCAGAAGAAAGGCAGCTGGGAGGCAGAAGGGAAAGGATGAAGCCCCAGGGTGGCAGCTCGCTACAGCCGGTGCCACAGCAACAGGCAGGCAGGCAAGCTTGAGCTGTGAGTGGAAACTGCTGCTCACTTCCATGCAACTGGAAGCACGCAGCGCACCAATGTCAGGCACAGCCCGGCTCCCTCGGGACATGACAAATCCGCCCCCTCCCCTGGAGCAGGAAGCCCAGGCTGGAGGGATGGAGGGAAGCGCACGTGAGTGGGGAGTCATGTCCAGAGAGGGCCTCCTGTTCATTTGGGATGGGGCAGGCAACAACCACAGAGGGCCCACTGGCAAGGAGGCAGCGGCTGGTCTGGAGCGAGTGGCTTGCCAGGGCCAGCCCTTGGAACGGTTTCAAGGCAAAGGCTCACTCTGGGCCTGTGGTGTTTCTCTGAGAGGCCCTCGGTCTGCTGGAAGCAGGGCAGATCAAAGAGGCCTGCACAAAATCCCCTCTCTCTGCCGGATCCCACCCACCCCTGACCTCCCAAGGCCGGGCTGGAGTTGGCATCCAAACTCCCTGGGGGGGCTTCCACACACAGTCTTCGGGGCGCCCCGAAAGCGCTTCAGGGCGCCCCGAAAGTCCTAGTGTAGCTACCTGGTCAGAAGAGACGGAGGAAGAGGCGGCGGCGGCGAAAAGTTCCCAGGGCTCGGCGGCTTCCTTGCCGCCGAGCCCAACTCCCCACCGGCCTCCTGCTGCCGGCAAAAGAGCCACCCGGGTTGGAGAGCTTGGCGGACCGCTGAGCTCTCCAACCCGGGTGGCTTTTCGCTGCCGCTGCCTCTTCCTCCGTCTCTTCTGACCAGGTAGCTACACTAGGACTTTCGGGGCGCCCTGAAGCGCTTTCGGGGCGCCTCGAAGACTGTGTGTGGAAGCCCCCTCGGTGTGTTTGCACAGCCGGGCTAGAAAAACGGCCTCCGCATATACAATTTATTGTTTTGCTTGTCCCTCCTTCGTTGCAGATGTGCAGCATCACATACACTAAAACAAAAATTATACATCGCTGTTGCTGCTGCAGTGTGACGTTCATTGACTAATTTGAATAAGCTAAAAATCGGGTTAAAATTTAATGAGAAGCAATTCCGCTGCTGAATAGACGAGGGCCAGGAAGGTTAGTTCAATACTGCCTCTTTTCCCATTTTGTGACAGGCATTTACAATGCACGCCACTTCCTAAATACAGGAATGCCCCCAGGATGGATTGAATTCCTGCTAAGAGTTCTTGCTGTGATCTTATTATCCTCCCTAGTTTCTTCACTTGCCAGTTAAGTATAACCACCCACAGATCATCTGAAATTCTCTCCCCAAAAGAGCCATTTTTCAAAATAGATTTTATCCCCTATTCTTTATGGTTTCAGGTGCAACTGATTGCCCAGTGCTCTCGACAGGAAGGGTAGAGGGCTGCCATGAAATATCCAACAATTGATCTATTGGTATAAGATTAGGGCCTAATTGGGTGCAATTTAACAGAGTACTCCTGTATTTCACTTAGGCGATGTCAGGGGCAAAGTCAGAGTAGTCATGAACTAACTACAGCCTTGGATCAGATGGGGTGAAATTAAGGCTGGAAAAGGAGCCATCAGAGCTAGCCTCATGCTCAATTTGGTTAGAGTGAGGGCATGTTTCTGAGTTGGTTTTCCAATCTTGAAAGATATTATTTAATTCTTTAAATACTGAATCTGTAGAGAGCTTCTCACCCTTTGACCTGTCCTTAACATGGTGGTCCACCAGACTATCTTCATCCTCCCTTCCCTGGGTCAGCAAGCCTGTCTGGGGTGCCACTGTCAAAATCCTAAACTCTACTAACCCAACCAGTGTTCCAATAATGGTTTTCAGGCCAGAAACCTCCTGTTGCAACACATCCATTTTATGAAATATTTTCTCTGCTGTTTGCTTAGATAAAAAGCATTGGTCTCTTAATAAACCACACAGTGTAGGGGTTTAACTCTCTGTATCTACTGGATCAACTTTACTTAATTTCTTTCTGAGTGTGTTTAATGTTTCTTTACATGAAGTGGTTTGTGTTTCTAAGGCTGATGGGCAGTCTACACCTCTCTCTCTGCAAATGTTGGGCCAATTGACCAGTTAGCTGGAGATTTGTTAGAAGGGTATGTGGTTGGATCTCCCTCCTAAAAGGTGGTATCTCCTGCTATTGACTCTGCACTGTCACCATTTAGTGAGCCAAAGTTGTCATTTGAAGGCAGATCTGCAGTTTCTTGATCCATCCAATGCTCATTCTCTACTAAATCTATTCCTCCTGTCACGGAATCATAGTAGTCCAATATTGATTTCAGAACTAAGTTGGGCAATGATTTTTTGGTTGAAGCTTTTTGAAACTGGGCCTGGGTGATAACCATACTTAATGGTGGTATATTAATAATAAATTATACAAAGTTGTCAAAACAATGATAAAATAGAAATTAAGAAAGCAGCATGTAAAATAAACTCCAAGATTTAAAAGAACAAAACATTTTTTATATAAATCTTGAAACAGCAACCTCACTAAGAATTCTAAAATTAGGATATAGTGTGTATAAAATATGCCCTAAGAGTAAAAGGAAAAATGAAATAATATATAAATCCTAAAATAGGTAAACTTACAAGTATTCTAAAATAATTATAATTATAATTATAAATAATAATAATAATAATAATAATAATAATAAATTTATTTCTTACCCGCCTCTCCATCCTAAATTAAAAATAGGTCATATAAAATAAGTTCCAAAAGTTAAAAGATCAATTGATCTAAAACTTAAAATTAGTAAAATCTCTGAGAGTTCTAAAAAGAAATGGTTTACTATTAGTAAATTTCTAAAAGTGCAAGGGTCTTACGCCCACCTTTACAAAGAGGCACACCCACCCAACAAGTAAATGGGCCATTTGTTGCCTCTGTAGGAATTGAATCTGTTCATAGTTATCTCTGATGGGCAATTGTTTGTGCTAACAGGCTGCTGGAATGGAAGGGGCAATAACAGGTACTAGAACCACAAGTGGTCACTCTTCTTCCCCTTAGACAGTCAGACAGATCTCAGCTTATAGAATCATAGAATAGTAGAGTTGGAAGGGGCCTATAAGGCCATCAAGTCCAACCCCCTGCTCAATGCAGGAATCTACCCTAAAAGCATTCCTGACAGATCTCTCACTCCCTTCTGCCAAGGTGCAGCCTTTTGTAATAACTCCTTCCTATAAGAACTGGAATATCTTTTGAAAAGCCTCCTTAACAAGTTCAGGACACACTATGACAATCCTTATCTTGCTTCTCCTCCCTCTTCCCTTAGCTGCAAAGGCTTTTCCAAAGAAGAAAATCCAGCAGGAGGAAGGCTATGAAATCGCACCCATCCTGCCCCAGGTGCTGCTCTTAACTTGCACCAGGAGAGGGGGGGCTGACTCACACTGAGCCAGCAGTACGAACTCAGAAGGAAGTAAATATTGGCAACTCAGCTTCCAGATGAATAAATCTGCAGCTTGGTCTCTGGAGGGTAGACTAGGTGGAGATTCACAGAGAAAATGACATCAGCAGCTCAAGAGTCTTATCGAGTCGGCCAAAGAAAGAGCAAATCAGTGGCCTGATATGGCTGGAGTCAAACAACACGGTGGAGGCGGCACAGCAAACAAACTCCTTCAGCTGAGAAGCAAACTCATATTTGGACGCCAGTGCTGGCTTCAGCATCAATGTCAACAAACAACGAGGAAAGAAAGAATCCAAAGTTTGTGGTCGGAGAGATCAGAAGTTCAAAAAAGAAACTTGAGAATCCAATGGAGGAGGTGAAGATAATAACAGAGAAAACCAGCCAGCTAATAAGGCTCATCTTGAAAACTTTCAAGGACAAAACCACAAACAAAAAATAATCAGAATAGACGCGAAGCACTCGGAGGAGGAGGAGGCTGCTCAGAACACCCAGCTTGATTATGATCATAGTTTAGGATTTCTATTCATACTGTGTTCATGTCCTCTAGGTGGCATTGCTTAATTTTAACAGAATGCTATTTCTCCATGGTGTAACTCCCATTTTCCCATGAAGAAGTGAACGGGTAGGGAGCCTTTTGCAGAGAAGCAGGGGCTGCCTATAGAGTGGCAGGTTGCCTCCGCAATGAACTAAATCCCTAGCTTTTGCTGCGTTGGGGTGGCGATGGCTAATCCCAACACTTCAGCAAAAGAGTGGGGTTTCTGGCAGCCCAACCCCTGCCCAGTCAGACCAGGGTGAGTGCTTCAAATGTTTGAGGCTAGAAGAAGGACTCAGCATAACATGAAACCTCCTTTTCCATCCTCAAATATAGTTTGGCCCAGACAAATGTTTTACTCTGTACAGCACCATGTACATTGATGGTGCTATATAAATAAATAATAATAATAATAATATCGACTTCCTTGTTCTGTATTGCTTGTGGCTATTGTGACTGGGAGGAATTATTTTTGTACTTGGCAATTATTTTGTGTCAAGAAGTTTGGAAGAACTCCAAATGGTTGAGGCTCAAATTAGGTGTCACAGACCTTATTTCACAAAGGAGAGTAGAAGGAGGGTGAAATGTAGGTTAAATTAAACAAAGTGGAGCTCTTTCCCCTTTAAGAGGGCTATTTTGCACTCAGGTCCTTATATAAAATAATATGTATGATGAAGATCTAAATGATCATGAACATTAACTTTATGAGGCTCTAGACTACTTTTTTCTTAAACAGCAAAGCTGACTTTCCCATAGTAAACTTATTTGACAGCTGAGGGAAGTTTCAGAACCATTTGCAAAAGAACAAGAGATGACTGCCTGTCCAAAGTTAAAAAGAAAAGAAAAGCCTATTGTGTGCAAGCTACTGAGATAAAGCAGTCTTTTGAAACCTAGCCTGTATATGTATTGTTGGTTACATGCTGCTGTTCCCTGTTGCTTCAGAACCCACAACAAGAAAGTTGGAAGCTTCGCCTGGGGCAGTGGCTCCCTCATAATTCTTCCTTAATCCTCTGTTACCCTTTTCAACAAAGCAACAACAGTGACTTACGTGACAGAGCACTGGGCAAAAGCGAGGTAGTCCACCAACACATCAAGTCCCTTGTTTTCCTCATTCAGGAACTCCTGGACCCAGCTATGGAGGGAGGGAGGAGAAATTATTAATTGTTATTAATTATTATTATTATTAGTAGTAGTAGTAGTAGCAGCATCGCTAGAATGAATTATGAGAAGAGTAGCACACCTGTCTTTCTCCAACTTTGAGTTTATCCCCATATTTCTCCAGAAAGCCCTTTATGTACTTTTTCATTCTTCTTTTTTATTATTATTATTTTATTATATTATTGCATTTATATCCCGCCTTTTTTCCTGCAAGGAACCCAAGGCGGCATACATAATCCTCCTCCTCTCCACTTTATCCTCACAACAACAACCCTGTGAGGTGGGTTGGGCTGAGAGTCTGTGACTGGCCCAAAGTCACCCAGTGGGTTTCCATGGCCGAGTGGGGACTAGAACCCGAATCTCCTGATTCCCAGTCCAACACTCTAGCCACTACACCACACTGGCTCTCTTTTGAGAGTACTGTCTAGACAGAGGTTGACAGTACTTCCTGAAACACTAGCTTTCTATATGCAGGGAACATTTGATGGAGCATTCAAACATTGTAGTGCTACAGTTTTGTAAAAACTATATTACACCAAGTTTGCAAATAGCCACTTAGTTACCTATTGTAAGAATTGCCTCTACTACAGAATGTTTTTGTAATTGTTCCTCCCCTGCCCACCGCCTTTCACACTAGCAATGTTCCATAAAATACTTATGTAGGCACATATGGATAAGTAGGCTAATAAAAATGGTGTGACCTAATAGGTTTTCTGGATTTATTTATTTGAAAAATCTATAAAACGTAGTGCTGTGCTCCACTTCTCTTCAGTTCTTAGAAGAGATAGTGGAGCAGGGTGCTTCGCCTCCGTTATAGGCGGAGGAGAAGTGAGTCAGGTGGCTAGTGAAGCATAGTGAAGAGAAGCGACCACAAGAGGATCCATCCACTTTTCGCGAAGCACTCCGCCTGCCATTTTGGATATTTTTTCCCATAGGATTGCATTGCGGAAAAGATTAGCACATAACTTTTTTGTTTTGAAACCCACATTCCTAAAATGTACTGTGCTTAGAGAGTGGTGGTTGGGGGCCATTTGTGGAGATGTTCAGACATTTTCGTCCTGTGGTTTGCTTGCTATTAATTTGTTTAGAATGGCTAAAAGTGGGGGGGGTTTAACATTTTTTCAAAGCCATGATAGGCAGATTCAACTCCCAATCATGATGAGAAGTGATCACCTCATGTGAAGCATCCTCCAATCCCAGTGTTGGAGGGGGGATTAAGGCAGACCCACCCAGAGACCCTTTTCCTTTCTGTCTCTTTGTGGGGTTGGAGTTCATGGAGAGAGGAGTTAGTTCTGTGCTGCAGCTGTGTTTTGGAGGAGATATAGGATTAGGATTTAGCTTGGGTTGTGTGTTTGCTTGTTTCTGACTGTTCGCTTAGCTTGCTCTGTGTTTTTCCCTTACTTCAATTTATATAAACTTTTAATTTTCCATTTCTGGAGTGTTCGTTTCTTTGGTTTCCCAACCCCACCCCAACCCCTTTTAAACCCTGTGTTCTGTGACTGTGTTTCATCTTCCTTCTTTCTTCTATATAAAAAAAGTTTTTTAAAAAACTGTTTTTTTTATCCTCTCTTACTCTGTGTGTGAGTGTGTGTTTCTTTGGACTGTGTGTGATTGTGTGAGTGTGTTTGCCATGCACTGTTAAGTGCAATAAGCATTCAAATAAAGTTTGAGGCATTCAAATAAACTTTGTGCAAAGCATACACACTTGTCCCATTTCCCCAAATAATAAATGTATTTATTATTACTATTATTATTATTATTATTATTATTTATAATAATTATTCATCATGATTATGAGAAAAGGCAGCAGGCGCCCATCTGTGCCTGGGTGTGCTGAAAGCAGTGGTGGTCAAGGCAAGGCTGGAACCAGTAAGCAGGCAGCCTCTCCTGCTGTGAAAATCAAACGGGCAAGTCCTTGGCTGGCTGCTCCTCAACAGAAACAGGAGAAGAAGCAGGCAGATGCACCCGCTTCTCCAACTTGCACCCGGCGTTCTCTATTTGAGGGTGGGAAAAGTGCCCCTTTGCAAGAGGCAGGCAGCTGCAGCATTAGTGTCGTTGTGGGAGGAGGAGGAGGAGTATCCCCAACTCCTTCATTATTGATTGAGGCCACGAGCCCGCTGATGGACCTGTCTCCAGACCTCATAGACGAGGTCCTCAGCACAGTGGAGGGGCAGGAGGAGGAGGAGGAGGAGGTCCTCCAGGAAGTGGGTGATGAGGAGGAGCAGCTGGCTGAGGCTCTCTCCCCAGTCTCATCCAAGCCCTCTTCCTCTGTACCCCTGTTTCTGTGGCAACACCAGAGAGCTTAGGTGGGCAATTGGTGTCACCATGGAAGCGAAAGACAAGCATAGGGTGGGACCATTTTGAGGTGGGAGTGGATCCTCGCTTTGCTGTCTGTCGCCACTGTAAGGTCTGCCTAAGCAGGGGTTCAGCTACAGAGCATTATGGAACCAGCAGCCTGAAGGTGCTTCTGCAGAGGCATCTTGCTGTGGAAAGAGGCGGGCACTTCCAAGGCGACTGGTTCCAGGGGAAAGCAGAAGGCTACTGCTGCTGCTGGCACTCTAAGCTCTCCATCTTCCATCCCCACGAGGGTTAGGCAGGCCACCCTCGAGGACATGGGGGTGATGCAACTTCCGGTGGCTGAGTAACATCTGGAGTCCCGAGCTCCCGGTCGTTGAAGTGTTTATAAGAAAATATCTCACTTCTGAGAGCAATTAAGAGTGAGTACATTTTGACAGAGTGAAGCGAAAGCCTCTGGCACTGAAAGCAAAAGGAGCTGGAGTTTTAAGAGGGAGATAAGGGGAGAATAAATCAGTTTTGTTACCGGTCTGAAACTGGCGTTTGGTGTGTGGCCGAAAACTGATGTCTGGAGACCCTAAATCTTCCACTAAAGTTCGGAAAGTATATAAACAACTTGAGCTGCAGCGCTGGAGTAGACACCCCTCAGATAGGAATTTGGCACGTTTAGAAAGGATCGGCGATAAGGAGCAAGATAAGAGTGACACGGAAGCGGAAGTAGACGATCCTATGGCTACTGGGAATCGGAAAGGAGTCAAGGCAGCTCTGGTTGCTAAGAAGCCAGATATGACTCCAGAACAGATGCTGGGGAGTGTCAAGAGAGCTGATAAGGGATGAGCTACAAACATTCCGTAAGGAAGAAGCAGCAGCTAGAGAAAAACTGCTAAAAGGGCTGGTTTGCAATATTGGCCTGGAATGGCAACAATCCTTGGCTCACTTACTTGTGACCGCAGAAATGTCTGCCTGCCTGCCTGCCTGTGCCCGCCTCTCTGCCCACCTGCCTGGGAGCCATCCTTGTGGGGTATCTGGATCTGCTGGGACTGACTTCCCCAGAAATTTATGGCTTACCTGTGCAAGGTACCTGCTCCTTTGTGACTGCCTGCCAATGCCCGCCTGTGCCCGCCTCTCTGCCCGCCTGCCTGTTCCTGCTTCCCCACAGATCTATGGCTTAGTCGTACATCGTGTGCCTGCCTCTCTGCCCTGCTGGTGCCTAGGAGAGGAACTAGATGATGGGCTTTGTGGGTCATGCTTGCTCCCAGTGCTACAGGGCCATAGCCACCTGCTCCCTCTCCTCCTCTGTGCCCTCCTCACAGGGACAGTTTGTGCGTGTCTTGCTTTGACTCAGGGGATTAGTCCTTCCTGCACTCACTCTGTTTAGACTTCTTGAAGTTCCAAGTAAATTTTTGAAGTGTGGAAGAAAATTCATATTTAAATACTCCCCAACTCATGGCATGTTGGGATTTCCTTTGAAATGGCCATGAATAAGGAAAGCCCATTTAGCTGTCTGCAGCTTTAAAAATCCCTGAGATATTTGGATTTCTGAAAATGGGGTGGGGGATTTTCAAATATTCCCCCCAAATCACTGGATGCTTGGATTTCCATCAAACTGGGCATGAATGTGGATACATGGATAAGCTCTCATGGTGGTGATTTTGAGGTTTCTAATGTGAAAACTGATGGAGATCTAGAAAAGGATTGTTAGTGGTTGAGAGTTAAATGTTAAAAAATCACTAAAAATCAGGGCATGTGTGGATTGGCTTGAAACTTGGCTTGAATGTGGATCTAGATGGCATCTCTGAGGGTGCCCACTTTCAAGTTTGTATCTGTAAAAATGTTGGAGTAAATCCCATTTCTGAAAATGGGGTGGGGGATTTTCATATATTCCCCAAAAATCACTGGAGCCTCGGATTGTCTTCAAACTGGGCATGAATGTGGATACATGGATAAGCTCCCATGGTGGTGATTTTGAGGTTTCTAACACTTACAGTGACAGAGATATAAAAAGGGGTGTGAATCAGGGTTAGGGGGTGATGCTTAAAATATTAAAAAATTGCTAAAAATCAGGGCATGCTCAGATTGTCTTGAAGCTTGGCAGGAATGTGGATCTAGGTGGCATCTGTGAGGGTGCCCATTTGCAAGTTTGTATCTGTAAAGATGTCGGAGGTATTAGCATTTCTGAAAATTGGGTGGGGGATTTTTTAAATATTTGCTGAAAATCAGTGAATGCTCAGATTTGCTTGAAGCTTGGCATGAATGTGGATACATGGGTAAGCTCTCATGGTGCCAATTTTGAAGTTTCTAGCATTAACAGAAAAAAACATTATAGGTGTTTGGATTTCAATGCAAGTCTATGGGGGGGAAACGGAGCTCCGATCCGGATCCGGAACTCCGCAGTGAAGCAAAGCGGACCATAGGCGGATTGATGTGGGGCAGAGTGGACCCAATCTGGAAGTTGTGGATCGGGATCCGGAGCGGATCGAGGGGTCTGTGCACAGCCCTAATAAACAGTGTATTCATTCCAAAAAAGAGGAGAATTATCATAACTGCACACTACTAGGGCTGACCAGAGGGAGAATTAATCAGCAGATAAACAATATAGCAGCATTGATCAATGGTACTAACCCAATATAGTTTGTTCTCAGAGATATCTCTAGCTCCCGAAGAACCTGGGTGGACTCTTGAACCCGCCTCTTAAACTGTATGAAGAAAGCAAATCAAATCAAAAATCCTCCACAAGTTAAAAGGTTGGTATAACAGTGACATTTCTTGCCAAAATTCTTACTTGTGTTGTAGCCAATATATCACTTTTTGAACTCAGGTCCCCAAAAGTATCCATGTTTAAGGATCAGAACACATATGTAGCACTTGCACTTGTGCATTTAAATAAGGTTTCTTTGCAATAAAATGTGAAGGGCATGGGCCTGCTCCATCCCCAATTTCAGCTTCCTTATTTATTATAGAAAGGGAGGCAAACAGATTATTGTTGTTGTGAACACGTGCACACACAAAAGGGAAAGTATCCACTGAAACAACTACCAAAAGGGAGACTGGGTCTCAAGATGCTGTTACTTATATATTTGGAGCCCAATATGTTTCAGCTAAAACAGCTTATTTACAAAAAATGTGAAAAAAATAATTAATTAGAACAACCAAAAACTGTAGCCAGTAAACATCACATGTCAAATATATATCAAGATATGCAGATGTTTTATGAAAAGCTCTATATAAATAAATAATTAACAGCATCTTGGGACAAATTTATTGGAAAGGGTCAAAACCATCAGCACTGAAAGCAAATGCCCCAAATAAAGGCTGTTACTCAAATACATGTCAGGATTCAAATTTAAGAAATCCAGTTTGGACCACAGGAATCATTGAGGAGTTTCTTGCAGGAATGCCCTGGCGTGTGCCATTCATAACTGCTTGTGCTGCAGGAACATTTCGACACTTAAACATGGACACACTTTATTGCCTCCCAAGTCCAACATTTAGCCCCTTTTGCAGACTTCTGCCGCCAGTTAAGTAAATGATGCAAACCAAACACACAGGCACAAGCCTAAGGGAATACAAGCGCCAACATATGCATAGCTGGACACTTTGCATCCTGCCCCACTATGCCAAGTTTGGTGCTAATGGCACACCTGGATACCTGGCCCTGACCAGAAATCAAATTGTGAAATACCTTTGCTCAATCTATGTTTACAAAGACTACAGAGATGAACAAAATTGCAGCTTGTCTGGCTTGCTGTACATTCTGCATTGCACTGCAAACCTTCCAAAAAATATTAATTCAATGACAGCATGCAAAATGGACATTTCTGCTCATGGTGAGAGATTCTGGGTAGAATTGGACTCAGTTGCATTTCTTTACAAAAAATATCCTGGTAACAACAGAAATTAGGTATTAAGGAAGGAAGGGAGGGGAGGGAAAGGGAGGAGAATTATGGTAGAGAGAAAATGGAGAAAAGATGCATTTAGCCGTGAACCTCACATTGGTCATATGCCAAGAGGTTGCTGAACCATGCTGGTGATCTTTCATTTAAAAATAGCATCTTCTGCAAAACATTTTCACTTTCACATTGGGACAGAGAGAAATTTGGGGGAGAAAGTAAAATTTGATCATGGTTACATTAGACAATCATAAGTCACCTTTCCACTGAATCCACCAGTGTCCAGATAGCTCTTCAGTTTCTGGATGTAGGCAGAAGGTGGGTTCTTGACCTGGAACCTTTCCTGTGGGTGGAAACAAAAGTGATAGGAGAGTAACAACACCGTTTTTATTAGCTTAAGGAAAATATTTAAGAGTGAGATCCAAAGAAATAAGCATACAGAATATACATACATGTAGTGACCACTGGACAGGGAAACCCAGATTTTTGGTAACAAATCTGGGAAGGCGGGGAATTGTGAAATTTGAATGGCCCTTTACAGCTGCCATAGTTTGTAGCCATAGATATAGTAAAAGCGGAGGTGCCATGATCTTAAACAGGGCTGCTGCTGCTGCTTCTGCCTCAATGCACGTGCGCTTACTCCCCCACCAACACCTCATTGGAAGGGCTTTCTGTAAGGGCAGGGGGTGAGTGAACGGGCACTTCTTGGTGGAGGAGGAAGAGGAGGCTGATGCCCAATGCATTTGACTTAGCAAAAAGAGAAGGGGAGTTCGAGGAGCAAGGAAAATGATAGGAAAGAGACCTGGGCCGAGGGAGGGGGCAGTGGAGGAATTTTATTGGCCCCTGTTTGAGATGGTAAATTGAAAAGAAAAGCTGCCAAGTGTGAAAAGTTTCTTATTAAAAGTTCCCTTCCCTCGTGCAGCCAGTGGCATTGTGTCCTTGCTTTGGGGGATGTTAGACAAACAAACAAACAAACAAGGGATAAGTTGTATACTGCGTGAGGCTGCATGTCAAGAGATCCACTCAGATATTTTTATACCTTCCAATGGTCCAGACTAATGTTTACCTTGAAAATATGGGTTTGGAACTCTGTGGGAGTTAAAGAAGATGGGGCAAAGGAGTTCCAGGGATAAAGCTAGTAAGAAAGCATTGTCTTTTTTCCCACCCCTAAAAGTAATTACTACCTCCTAAGAAAATGTACATGACAGAAAATCCCCCCCCCCCGATTAAACAGATGACTTTATCAAGGCTGAATATATTGCTTTGCTTTCCTCTCAATAGTTTCTATAAGAGAAAACTCCATAACAATCTGTGAAAATATATCAACCCTAAAAACACTTATTAGGAAGTAAGCACCATTGAACACAATAATATTTCTGTGTTAAAAATTCATAGTCTTGCACTGTAAAATAACTACTTCAAGGGGTTACTCAAGCTGCACATCTGCAAAGAACTTTACCAATAAATAACAACAGCACTAATTTCTGTGTACTGTCATAGTCATGTACATTGCTGGGTCCCGGTGATAGTTCAATTGAAGTCAATTTGATTTAGCTCACTAAGCAGGAGACTTGTTGGTCCCTGGCCAATGGCCAGTTGGCCACTGTGTGAACAGAGTACTGGACTGGATGGACCCTTGGTCTGATCCAGCAAGGCTCTTCTAACCTTCTTATGCTTAATTCTATTTGGGCCATCTCTCCCCACCCTACATGCACATGAAATTGATTGCGCAAAAAATCCAAAGGGTTCCATCTTTAAAAGCAGCCCAAAAATAATTTAAAATAGAAATAAATTTTAAAAGGAGAGGAAGGGCAGGTGGATGTGGGAGAATATAGCACTAAATTGACTTGTGAGGGATGGAAAACCTACAGAAGGATACCAGTAACTCCAGAATCCACTTTCGAGGATCTGGGAGTGCACCCATTGGCCCAGTTCAGATGACACTTTGGGTTTTGTGGTTAACGTAACCATGGCCACCTGTGGTTACACTAACTACATGCAAAATGGGTGCAGATGACACCATTAACCCTTTTGTGGTTAAAATTTCCTTAACCACAAAAGGGTTAATGCAGCACCTGAGTCCTCCATTGGGCAGAAATCATAGAGCCCAAAGTATAGAGCATTTGAAATTGCCATGGCTGCTCTATACTTTGGGCTCTGTGCCCATTGAGGGTGTGCTGGGGGGAGGTGAGGTTTTTTGTTTTGTTTTTTATTTTAAAATTGCCCATCGGGGTGGTGGTGGCTGGGCTGGGGGGAGGGCAAGGTGTATTATGATTTAAGTTAGTGTAAGCAGCTGTAAAGCATAGACTACTACACCTTATGGCATCTTGAAGGATCTATACTATAGCATTAATCCACAACTCTCTCATAAAATGACAATGATAGTTCAGCATATTGAAGCTGAGATCCAGATCACAGAACCACTTTGAATTCTCCGAAGGCTTTCCAATAAATCCACTGACCTTTTGAATCTATTTGCTCTTGCACCAATGGGCACGGTGGGGTGGGGTGGGGGAGGAGAAGGGTTTTATTATGTGTATCTGCATGTAGATTAACTTTATCTCTTTAGTTCCTATCACTAGAAATGTTAAAATATTTTAGCAGTTTTCATATATTTCTTTGGGCATGCAGGCAGAAAATTTCATGTTGAAGTATTGGCAGTTTTGACTTTCAGAGAATGAATGTGTAGTTGTCCTTATGTAATAAACCAGTCACAGCTTAATGAGAATGCTGGTGTCTCATAATATGATGTAATTGAACGCAAGGGGAGTATACATAGGTAGGCGGCTCTTGACTGCTCCTTAAAATGGTATGGAATTGGCTGCACATAAAGAGTCCATGAACTGTACAGAACAACTAACATTCTTTCTCTTGAGTAACCCCTACAGAATTCCCCATTTGCCTTTTGTTTATTCACAGGGATATCTGGTCACTCGACAAAAGAGGGCAGGCCTCCTGAAGCTTTAACTGTTGTGATGAAGAGGGAATTTCACCAGGTGCTGCATGAATGCAAATGACACCTGATAAAATTCCCTTTTAAATACAGCTGCTAAAGATAGAGGAGCTGGAGCCCTGTCCTCCTTTTCAGATGATCACTCTACTTTAAAGCTAGTCAGTGTTCCTACATAGCTTTGCAGACAAGAGAACAACTTTGGATCATTTCACTTGCATATGGTACAGTTGTCATGTAAAATGTTCTTGAATCTTGAATCTCATCTGCTCCTGAAATAAACATGCTTAGAATACCTATACTACCGTATTTCTTCGATTCTAAGACGCCATCGATTGTAAGATGCACACTAATTTCCGTACCACCAACAGAAAAAAAGCTTTGATTCTAAGAAATAATAAACGCACCCGTGATTCTAAGACGCACCCAGTTTTTAGAGATGTTTATATGGGGGGGGGGAGTGCATCTTAGAATCGAAGAAATACAGTAACATGAACATATTATGTAGAACAGGTTTGTCTTAATTGTGAACTGTAGAATTAGACATGTGGCCAAGGCCACACCCCCTTGGGGGCCAGTCATGTCAAGATGGACCCGCCTTGGGGGCTGGACATGTTGGGGTGGGCACGCCTCCTTGAGGGCAGCCATATTATACTCCTTTTTGGTTTCCAAAATATGGTCACCCTACAAAAGACCTACAGTTTACAAAAATCGTTAAGGCTCTATAGTTTTCAACCAAGCACCAAAAAGCAGGTAAAATAGGAGTTAAGTTTCACAAGCCTTAATGCCACATCCTCCCAAAGGTGCTTGGTTGAAAACTGTAGAGCCTTAATGTTGTTTTGTAAACCATAGGTTTTTTATTTAATGAATATATATTCTGCATCCAGGAAATCCAGGAGGCTGCCAATTCAAAGAGGCTGTGTGCTTGCCATGTGCTCCAAGTGCTGAGTGAAAAAGTGAAGGAGGTGTGGTGAGAGTTGCTGCAGGGCCTGAAGGGGAAGGGGCCTGGTTGCTGATTGTTGTTGGCCTCCCAGTGACCTCATTCTGCTTCCTGACTCAGAGATGAGCAGAAGCAGAGAAGAGCAGATGGCCCAGCTGAACAAGAAGCTAGAAAAGGAAGCCAGCTCCCTGAGAGAGAGCGAACAGGGGGAGCAAACAGGAGTTTGACAGGGGGAGTTTGACGGGGAGGTCTCTAAGGGAAAACACAAAACACAAAACACACAAAAAAAAACACAAAAAAATTATTATTTTTTTTAAAAAAAACTTTTTTCTCTTAAGACATACTCATATAGTTCTGCACTTTCAGAGAGGACAGGACCAAGCACAGGCAATTCCACTATAATCAGAAAGGAAAAAAAAAACAGAAATAGACAATACAGATGGAAAGGAGTCCCTAGAGGTGGTGACCTGCAAAGGGTGTGCAATGTTCATGTTTCTGCCTGAGATCAACATGGCGTATACCTGCAACAAGTGCAAGCTGGTGGCACTTTTGGAAAAAAAAGTGAGAGGACTTGAGCGGCGAGTGTCCACCCTCCAAGGAATAAGAGAAGCCGAGGAGTTCTTAGACCCAACAGTGGAACTGCAACAAGAAGCACATGAGATTGAAGAGCAACAGCCAGCTGAAGCAGAAGTGGAGTATGCTGAGGGGAGGAAAGCCAATGAAGAGGAAACTCCCTGGAAAAGAGTGACAGGAGCAGAAGAACTGCACTGGTGGAAGCAATAGAGTTAAGCAACCGCTTTCAGCTACTGGAGGATGACACTGGAGGATAGTTTGCAGAGGAAGAAGTACAGGAGACACCGTGCAACCGTGAACAAGAGGAAGAAGGTCGTCGACCAAGAAAAAGAGAAGAGTAGTTATTGTGGGAGACTCCCTGCTGCGTTGGATTGAAACCCAAGTATGTCGTGAAGACCCAGGAACTCTCCAGGTGTGCTGTCTCCCTGGAGCACAGATTAGAGATGTGACCGAAGCTCATCAAGCCCATAGACACATACCCTTTTCTCCTCATCCATGTGGGAACAAATAATGTCCCCAAGCGGAGCTACGAAGAAATCATGTCAGACTTTGAAGCTCTGGGAAGGAAACTGAAGAACTTTGGGGCCCAGGTAGTTTTCTCATCCATCCTCCCGGTTCTTGGATTAGAAAGGGAAAGAAATCCACTTTTTTTAAAATCCATATTGCCACTCCATTTTTTTGTATGTCCCCAATGACTTTTCATAATAGACTGACCACTTTGTCCGTATTTCGTTTACGCCATCAAATTTTTGGTGTGTTTCTTGCATCGTAATAATATCAGATCTTTCTTTATTTAACATTTGTTCTATTCTCCTTTTCACGACTACCCCCAGACCTTTAACATTAAGCGTTGATACTTTAATTTTTTTATCCATATTTACTCTTTTGATTCTTCTTCCGATCCCGTGTGCTCTGCATCTCATAAACATAAACAACAAAAAACACAAACCCTGAACCCCCCTTCAACTCCCTCCCTCCCACCCTATTAACCCCCCCAATCTCCCATCCCCCCCACCTCCTTCCCCCCCCCATATCCCCGTAAGTCTACCACTCCGGCCATTAACTACCTTAAGGGAGGGGGGAGGCGGAGCTCCGCCTGAGTGGCAAGATCTCTATACTTAACAGCTTTTATGTATTATTATCTCATAACCATTCAACATTTTACCCCATCCCAGACGCCCCCGCTTCAGCTCCGTTTCCAGCTTCAGCTCCAAGACTTGCTTCCTTAAGTAACCCTAGACTCTTCAGCAACTCCTTGCCTTGATCCAAAGAGGTTACTTTGTATTGACTCCCACCATATGAAAACTTTAAGAAAACAGGGTAACCCCAAGCATATTTTATTGCGCTTCTTGTTAACGTTTCAGTTATTTGCTTAACGCTGCATCTCCATTGGAGTGTTTGCTGACAAAGATCGTTGAATACTTGCACTGCTTTGCCTTTATATTTTATCATGGCCATGGACCTCAATTTCTTCATCACTTGCTCCTTTTTGTAATAACTGCCAAATTTCACAAGAATGTCCTTGGTTCCCCTATAATTTGCTCCTCCCACTCTGTGGATCCTTTCCAGGTCACAGTCTTTTATATCCAGATCAGGCATCATATCATTGAACCATTTCAAAATTAGTTTTCTCAAATCCTCTGCTGGTTCTTCAACAAAGTTTTTAATTTGTAGGTTGGAACATCGGTCCTGATCCTGCAATTGGATCAACTTTAATTCTTGGTCTTGGAACTTCACCTCACAGCCTTTTTCAAAGACATCCTGCCTTTTCTCCACTAATTTTACTTCAGCATCTAGCATCTTTATAGCTCTGTCATTCTGGGCAATCTTGTCCGCGAGCACCCCCATCCTCTGATCTGCCTTCTTTGCATTTACATCCATCTTCTTACTCAGCGTTGCTGTACTGTCCAAAATTAGCCTCTTCAGATCTTCCATTGTAGTTGAAGTTGGCACCGTGCCAGGTTTCTCCGCCATCTTGACAGAACTGCCGCTTTCGCTTTCACTTCCACTACTTTGTGTAACTTCTTCTGTAGACAGTTTCTCAAGACGGGCCAAATTATAATTAGAGGGATGTAATCTCTTCCAGGTAGCCTTCCCAGGTTTTTTTTTTTTTAATTTTCTAACGTTCTGCATGGATCTATTTTTAACTCTTACTTAATGTCCCGCATACAATCCGCACCGTCTCTTTTTCTACGCAGATAAACACTTCCTCCTTCGATGCTTTTTAAAGGGTGAATTTACTGCCAATTAGACATTCTTCTCAGATAAGGAGTGTAAATCACCGTGCTTTATCAGACTGGGAGACGGAAGAGCTTTAACATTCACAAAGCCAGTTTCATTTTCATCACTACCCCCTCCGTTCCGTCTGACTAATTCACAGCCAGAAACCGGGCTGCTTTTCTCACTCCTTATACTGATTCTGCTTCCAAAAACAAGATTTTCACCCTCACTTAGCAATCATAGTCATTTTCCTTCATTTTCATTAACGACCCATGCCTTTTAAATGAGATAATTAAGTTTCAGATCCCCCCCGTACGGGAGTCTCTCAAGGAGAAATCTTACCCATCATGGCGTCCAGCAAGAAGCGCAATAATTTATATTAAAAACTATAAAAAAGGATGATAATGGTAGATATCTTATGATAAAGGGACAAATTGAAAATGAATCATATACATTAGTTAATGTTTATGCCCCCAATGAGAGACATAGAGAGTTTTTTATGGAATTATTTAAAGAAATAGAGGAGTTTAGGGAGGGGCATCTTATTTTAGCTGGGGATTTTAATATGGTAATGGATAATAGAGTGGATAGGTCAAACCCCACTAATGCGGAAAAGAGAAATAATATTACTATATTAAATAAACTAGTAAAAGAAAAAGATTATGTAGATTGTTGGTGTTTACTGAATAGGTTGAACCCTGGCTTCTCTTACTACTCCTCAGTTCATCATACATACTCTAGAATAGATTATATATTGGTTTCAAAAGAGTTTGCAAGTAAGGTATGTAAAATGGAAATGGGGGTAATAAAGGTAACAGACCATGCATTGCTAAGTTTAGAGTTCACAGTTAGAAAAAATTATAAAGAAGCGTTTAGGTGGAAATTAAACACAAAACTTTTAAAGTACAATGAAGTGGTAGAAAAAATGCAAAGAGAACTGACAGAGACTTGGGAAAGTAATGAGAAGGGAGGAACGTCAAGGGCAGTAATTTGGGATACCATGAAGGCAGTAACAAGAGGGATATGTATTAGAGAAATGTGCAATTTAAGGAGGCAACAAATAGCAGAGCAGGAAAAATTGGAGGAAGAGATTAAGAAATTGGAGAAAGATTATTGGCAATTTTAAAATAAAATAAATATAAATAAATATAAATTAATTATGTAATTATCTACAAGCAAAGAAAAAGCAATTAGAAAATTTAAATTTAGAGGAAGTTCAGAAAAATTTAATATATATGAAAAGGGAGTATTTTGAAAACAGCGATAGAAACTCTAGATTGCTTGCCAGACTCACACAAAAGGAAAAAGCCAGGAATGGGATAGGAATATTGAAGGATAAACAAGGGAATTATTGTCATATAATGAAGGGTAAAATAAAAAATTTCCAAGAATTTTATCAAGAATTGTATAAGGGTAAGGACACTCAAAAACAGAAGTTGGAAGCATATATAAAAAAGTATATAAAGAAGGGAATAAAAATAGAACATAAAGAGTTAATGGAGAAGGTAATAACGCAAAGAGAAGTAGAAGAAGTAATTGAGAATTTGAAAGTGGGTAAATCACCGGGGGTAGATGGTTTAGGCTCAGAATATTATAAGGTTTTTAAGACTTTTTTAGTACCGAAATTATTGAAGCTGTACAACTCCATATTGGAAGGAGAAAGAACACCAGAATCATGGGAACATTCATTAATAATTGTAATACCAAAACCAGACAAAGATTTGACTGTCCCTGATTCATATAGACCTATTTCATTAATAAACCAAGATGCTAAAAATTTTTCAACTATTTTAGCAAGGCGGTTGAATAAATTTATAGATGAATACATAGGGGAGGATCAATGTGGATTTGTAGCAGGCAGACAAATGCACAATTTAGTGGGAAGAGTTTTAAATGTAATACAGGTGATAAATAAGTCTAAGGTTAAAGCTGGAATTTTGGCATTGGATATTTTTAATAGGGGTGTGCACAGACCCCCCGCTCCGCTTCACTTGCAGATCCGCCATTTTCCGGATCGGGCCGCTCCGCCCCGCCCCCGCTCCGCCCACTTCCGCTCCGCTCCGCCCGGAGCTCCGGATCCGGATCCGGAGCTCCGTTTCCCCCCCCCATAGGCTTGCATTGAAAGCTAAAAAATTATACAACTTTTTTTCTGTTCAAGTTAGAAACCTCATGTTTGGCACCATGACACCTCATGGGGATATACACACGCATGCCAAGTTTCAAAGCAATCCCATCATCCCCTGATTTTTGGCGAATTTTTGAAAATCGGGCACCCCACACACACCATCCCTGCGAGGTGGGCAGGGGAGGAGGGAGGGAAGGCAGGCAGGCATGCAGCTGGCATTTCTGGGGGCATAAGGAAGTGAGCCAAGGATAAGCCAGTAATGCATATAAAATGGAATAAATCAATCAATAAACAAAGGAGGGGTGGAATTAAAAGCAGCAGTGTTGCTCAATAAACAACAAGAAGAACTTTTTTTAAAAGGCTATATCTGTCTTTTACCAGCAATAGGGGGACGTGCCCGGGGGAGGGGGAAGTAGCTGCCAGTTCAAGACACTGACAGCCACAGCTCTGAGAAGAAGTAAAACGCTCACTTCGACTCAGAACAGGCATTGCTCCACCACTGAAAAGTGACCATTCACTTCAACTCATGATAGGCATTGCTCCACCGTTTTACTCTCTTTGGAAGGCTCTAATGGCCTTCCAGTGCAGGAGAGAGTGGGGGCACGTCCACGATGAGATGCCCTAGGGGAGCTCATCCCCTTGCACCACATCGATTCAGTTGTTCACCAAGGTTAGGGTGGGGAGCAGTGCTGTGTTTCTATCTCTTATTCTTGGCTTAGTATATGATTTCAGGTTGTGTTTGTGCATTTGGTGGGGCTACTGTGTTAAAAAACACGGGGAAAAGCCCGTTCAGATGAAGAAAGAGAAGTTTCCCAGAATCCCAAGTTACCTGTTTTGCCTATGCCCTCCTCCAACTTTGGGATCATCATGACCGGGAGCTGACTCTGCCCCTCAGCCCTTTGAAAAAGGTATTTTTCCCGCTGATTTTTTAAAAACGTCTAGCCCGCGACCCGTACGATGCAGAAAGTTGAGAGTGGTCTCAAAATGACCCCCATCCACGACTCTCTGTGCACAAGAATTTTCAGAACGATAGCTTAAACCCCCCCCAGTTATCCCCGATTCTTTCCCTCAATGCAATCCTATGGGCGAAAAGCCGAAAACGCAGTTTGAGCCGCGCGGTTGACCCGATTTTCACAAAAATATAGCCCGCGACCCGTACAATGCAGAAAGTTGAGAGTGGTCTCAAAATGACCCCCATCCACGACTCTCTGTGCACAAGAATTTCCAGAACGATAGCTTAAACCCCCCCCCAGTTATCCCTGATTCTTTCCCTCAATGCAATCCTATGGGCGAAAAGCCGAAAACGCCGTTTGAGCCGCGCGGTTGACCCGATTTTCACAAAAATATAGCCCGTGACCCAGACAACGCAGAGAGGTGAGAGTGGTCTCAAAATGACCCCCATCCACGACTCTCTGTGCACAAGAATTTCCAGAACGATAGCTTCAAAAACAACATAGTTATGCGCGATTATTTGCCGCAATGCAATCCTATGGCGAAATGTTTTCAAGATGGCGACCGGAGCGCTCCGCCTGAACTCGGAGCTCCGAAAAATGGCCGCTTCTCTTTGCCTTGCTTCTAGGGGGTCCGCGGTCCGCTCCTACTCCGCCTCTGGGTAAGGCGGAGCAGGCCAATCCGCTACTGCTTCTACGCTCCTAATCGGAGCGGAGCACATCCCTAATTTTTAAGGCTTTTGGCTGTTTGAGCTGGCAAGCTTTAAAGATGGTTTTAAATAAAATGGGATTTGGAAATAAATTTAAAGCTATAATAGAACAGTTGTACTCTCAAAATACAGCTGTAGTGGTAGTGAATGATGGTGTGACGGATAAGATGCGACTAGCCAGAGGGACAAGGCAAGGATGTCCACTCTCGCCGGTCCTGTTTGTAATGGTAATGGAATTATTGGCGAATGCAATACGAGAAGATGAGGAGATTGAAGGAATAGGTAGTAGGAAAAAAATTAAATTGAATATATTTGCAGATGACATGCTGCTAACTATTAAGAATCCAATAGAAAAGATGGGGAGAATTAAACAGCAATTGAGAGAATTTGGGGATATTACTGGGTTAAGAATAAACTGGTCCAAATCAGAAATGATGTTGTTTAATTATACTAAAAAGGAAGAGAAGGATTGGGAAGAAAAGGGAAGAAAATGGGAGTTAAGAATCAGATTAAATATTTGGGAATAAAAATTACGCAGAAGTTAGAGAGTTTGGAGAAAGAGAATTTAAATGTGTTGAAAAAAGAAATTTTAGCAAAATTGGAAAAATATAAAATATTAAATTTATCCTGGTTTGGAAGAAAAGCGTTAATAAAAATGAAGATTTTAGCAAAGATTCATTTTGTGTTTAGGATGCTACCAATAAAAATTTCAAAATTAGAGATAAAAAGTTGACAAAGTATTATAAATAATTATTGTAATGGTGATAAGAAAGCGAGGGTAAATAAAAGTAAATGGTATTTAAGTCAAATAAAGGGAGGATTGGGTCTCCCAAATATTAAACTATATTATGTAGCTAACAGATTAAGACATATTGTGGAGGCAATTACAGGAATAGGAGAATTAGATTGGATGGAGGATAAAACTACAAGTAATATAGAGATTAATTTGGAAAATGTTTTTTTTAGGGAAGGGAAAAAAAATGGGTAGAAAGTATAGATAACTCGCCTAAAGAATAGGAACATTTCAGTGCTATTGTATGCAGACGACGCTGTTCTCCTATCACATACGCAAGTGGGGATGCGCAGGATGTTGAGAGCGCTAAGCGTATATTGCAAGAAGGAAGCCCTTCAGGTTAATCATGATAAAACCAAAATTTTAGTTTTTGGGGAAAGGAGGAAAGTATATCATTGGCAGTTAGACAGTCACCCTCTTGATCAGGTGAATAAATATAAATACTTAGGTGTAACTTTTCAAAGCTCCGGATCAAAGCCAACCCTGTTAACAACAACAGCAGCTTGCAATGAGTGAAGATATAGTCAGAAAAGATATTTGAGGGAAGGGGAGAATGTAACACACAGAGTATAACAAAAGCTTCAAAGTACAACAAAACCTACAAAAGTAGGAGTGAGTGAAGTTAATTTCAGATACATTGAATCTCTCACTTGTTCTTTATTTCAGTGATTTTAACATTAAGATGTTACGTAGAACAGATTTGTCTTAAACGTGTGCTGTAAAATCAGACATGTGACCAAGGCTATGTTCGGGTGGGCACGCCCCCTTGGTGCTGGACACGCCCCCTTGGGGGCGACCATGTTGTCCTCCTTTTTGGTTTCCAAAATATGGTCACCCTAGCCCAACCCTACCACTACATGAGCACAGAACTAGCCTATGTCTTTGCATATGTGATTTTAGTCAGAAAAACAGAAAGCCAAGAATTTTCTAGAAGCTGTTAGACTGGACTGAGCCATTTTCATCAAATGAAAAACTGAAATTAATGCCCATGTTTGATTGGTAGGTAACTTCATTTCTACGAGACTGTAAGTTTATGGTGAGCATGTTTATGTGAAATTTAATTGTAACTATGTTTTTTTAAGTTAGAGATAGTAAATTCCCGGCTGTGGAATGAGCTCCCCAGAGAGGTCCGCCTGGCACCTATGCTGTGCTCTTTTTGTCAACAGCTGAAGACCTTTTTATTCTCTCAGTATTTTAACACTTAATTTTAACTTAAATTTAAATTTTACTGTTCTAACTCTGCATTTTAATCTTATATCAATTTTGCTGCATGGTTTTATCCTGGTTGTGCTTTTTATACTGTATTTTGTATTTGTGTTTTTAACCTGTTGGTTGTTTTATTATGGTTTTAATTTTTGTGAACCACCCAGAGAGTTTCGGTTATTGGGCAGTATACAAATGTAATAAATAAATAAACAAATAAATAAAGATTTGGGGGGAAATCCAAAAAAATTGACTTCTTTAAAAAAACTATTTTTTTTTTAAATCATCAATTTGTATTCTTTCTGAGGTACATTTTCGCCTCTCCAAACTTCTGTGGAGGCTGCACTCTATGGGCTGCTTATGGAATTTTACAGGGTGGCAACATCATCATCATCATCATCATCATCATCATCATCATCATCATAGCAGCAGCAAAATTGCTGCCTACAGCAGGAGCAAAGCACTACAGAACACGACAATCGCCAAATTTAGCTGTGGGGGGCCACACCAAGGGGCAGCAAAGACTGAATGCAGTTTGCAGACCATAAATTGCCCATTCCTGGTCTGTAGGATGTTCCTTTTATAGATCTCTTGTTTTTGTTAGGAAAGGCCACAATTTTGGCTTGTTTCTGACATCTCAAATAATTTCATCACAAAATTAATAGTTAACATTAATAAGCATTATGTTTTTCTTTTAAAGACTTCAGAAACATTTTGATTTTAAGCTAAGATGGATCTTCCATTTCATAGTTTCTTATAATATTCTTCAAATTCCTTTGCAATTTCTAAGCGTGTAAGTGCATATCCCTGTGTTTTTTCTGAATTGGATAAATTAATCTATGCTTCTCCCCCTTTCATAATAGGTGTGTTAATATCAGCCTTATTTGGGTTTTTTTTAATGTTCTGCTTAAGAAACCTCAGTTTCTTTTACTTTCTTTAATTCTAATTGTTTTCTTACATCAATAAAATGTTACAAATTTTAGCTGAATATGTCTGTTTATGGCTTTTTTCTAAAGCTTTTATCTGATTTTCTAAGGCATTTATCTTTTGATTTCTCTTTAAAGAAAGAATTTTTGATTCCCCCAAAATTATATATGCATCCCAAACAAAATTTATATGTATCCCAAACAATAGGCTATTTGAAACTAATATACAGTTTATTTGAAAAAAACAACTTTAGTTTGTTTAATTTCACCATTAACTCATTTATTAAGCCTATGCGGCAGGGTCTTGCTATTTACTGTTTTACTCTGTACAGCACCATGTACATTGATGGTGCTATATAAATAAATAAATAATAATAATAATAATAATAATAATAATTAAGAATGTATCTAACCACCCCTGTTGCTGTTTCCCTTGATTATTATTATTATTTGACAATTATTATTTGACAATTTAATTATGTTGGATCATGAACTGCATAATAAAATGACTTAATTTCAATTTCTTTAACTTGTTAACAAAAGCAGGAGTAACAAAAAGCATATATGATAAATATGGATTAGAATAAAATGAATAATCTCTTTAATTTTGTTGCAAATACCTCCATACCTCCATTACATTTCTTAGTTTTAAATCTTGTATAAATGTTCTGAGTAACACATGTACATTATTAGAAGGGGGTCCTATCCTATCCCATTAAAAATTCTCCCATTAAGATGTCTCTTTTTGAAAATAATTCCACACTTGGATCACCTTCTTCAAAAAATAGAATTTTAAAAATCTGATTGCCAGTTGGAGTTTAGGGCACAAGTCTTTTGGGATAGTCATAAGTGACCTAGTGGGAGATTTCGATTGGGCTTTTGGTTGATGACCTACGCTGGGAACTGGATGGCGGAGTGCAGTCCTACTAGTTCTTCTGGACCTCTTAGTGGCTTTTGATGTCATGGACCATGGTAACCTTCTGGACTATCTGGTGAGGTTGAGCCTTGGAGCCTCTCTTTTTGTGAACCGCCCAGAGAGCTCCGGCTATTGGGCGGTATAGAAATGTAATAAATAAATAAATAAATAAATAACTACCTAAAAAGGAGCGCCCTGGTCTCTTACCTGGTCACAGATCAACTCCCATTTCTTCTCATTATCATACTGGCTCAGTAGCTTCATTTTGTCTGGTGGCAAGTTCATAGAATTCTAGAGGACAATGAGAGAAAATTATAAAATATATGCAAACAATATATAATCTGCACCTCTGAATTAAAGCTATTAAAAAATCTAAGAGGAAGAGGAAGAGGGGGGCAATTCAGAAGAGAGCTGACACTGGGAGGGATGCAAGGTATTTCTTTGACTTGTTTTTACAATACAAGGTGCTTTACATTAGCCTTTTTCTTCAGTACTGACAATATTTGCTCACACATTTTTTCCTGAGAATTGAGACATTTCCCAAAACAATTCTGCTCCAATTTTTTGTTCAGAAGTCATTTCATTGCTGCTGCTGCTGTTGTTGTTGTTTGAGCTCATTTGTAGTGATTTTTAAGCTTCCCTTGCAATTGTAGTATCATAGAATCATAGAATCATAGAATAGCAGAGTTGGAAGGGGCCTACAAGGCCATCGAGTCCAACCCCCTGCTCAATGCAGGAATCCACCCTAAAGCATCCCCGAGAGATGCTTGTCCAGCTGCCTCTTGAAGGCCTCTAGTGTGGGAGAGCCCACAACCTCCCTAGGTAACTGATTCCACCGTCGCACTGCTCTAACAGTCAGGAAGTTTTTCCTGATGTCCAGCCGGAATCTGGCTTCCTTTAACTTGAGCCCGTTATTCCGTGTCCTGCACTCTGGGAGGATCGAGAAGAGATCCTGGCCCTCCTCTGTGTGACAACCTTTTAAGTATTTGAAGAGTGCTATCATGTCTCCCCTCAATCTTCTCTTCTCCAGGCTAAACATGCCCAGTTCTTTCAGTCTCTCTTCAGAGGGCTTTGTTTCTAGACCCCTGATCATCCTGGTTGCCCTCTTCTGAACACGCTCCAGCTTGTCTGCGTCCTTCTTGAATTGTGGAGCCCAGAACTGGACGCAATACTCTAGATGGGGCCTAACCAGGGCCGAATAGAGAGGAACCAGTACCTCACGTGATTTGGAAGCTATACTTCTATTAATGCAGCCCAAAATAGCATTTGCCTTTCTTGCAGCCATATCGCACTGTTAGCTCATATTCAGCTTGTTGTCTACAACAATTCCAAGATCCTTCTCGTTTGTAGTATTGCTGAGCCAAGTATCCCCCATCTTGTAACGGTGCCTTTGGTTTCTATTTCCTAGATGTAGAACTTGGCATTTATCCCTACTAAATTTCATTCTGTTATTTTCAGCCCAGCACTCCAGCCTATCAAGATCACTTTGAAGTTTGTTTCTGTCTTCCAGGGTATTAGCTATCCCACCCAATTTGGTGTCATCTGCAAATTTGATCAGCGTTCCCTGATCAAATAGTACTATCCTTTCAGTTGTGAACTATCATAGCACTATTGTCTTACTTTGTTGTAAACCGCCCAGAGAGCTTCGGCTGTGGGGCGGTATATAAATGTAATAAATAAATAAATAAATTAGTTTAGAATCATGTTTTGTAAAGTGGTTGGGTTTTGTTGCTGTTGTTTCTAGAATTATTTAAATTTCAAACTAGTAATGCAAAATACAGATGAATCATCAATTCAAAACAGATATTTTCATCTTCTACAATGAGTCAGGCTGTCCCAGAAGTGTCAAAAAGCATACTTCAGAAATTTTATCTGGACAGTAGGCGGATTGTAGGGTGAGGATGTCTTGTTGGCATAGAAAATAAAGCAGTACTATACACTCACAAACATGTCATGTTTTTCTGATCTGACCACTCTCAACTTTTGTGTTAGCTTTTCAAAAAATCTGACCTGCTACACCCATGCAATCCAACCCTCCGTAGGCAGATCCACTGAAGTTTTCCATTGTTTGGCAACCTCCTATCTCACTGCTACCAGTAGTATTCTTGATAAATCATTATGAAATAGGGCTTTATTGTCACCTGACAATGCCAGCTCCCCACAAAACCTAATAGTTCAATCTGTCATATCTGCTATGATTTGAAAAACTCATATCCATCACTTAGCTACCAGCCACATATGAGTTATTGAGCCTTGCTTCCTGCACCCTCTTCAGCAATTGGACTGTCAAACTGGTACTTCTGACTGCAGTGAGATGCCACCTGTGGAGGAGTTTTAAAGTAGCTTCTCTAATTCAGGCAGAAATGTTTTGAAAAAGTGGGTTGGACAAAATTAGGTACCATTGAGAATTAGTGCTGGTGGTTTCAAGGTCTGCCTTCCACACAACTATCAATCCCATTACTAGATCACAAATTTTATCTAAGAACCAGTAATAAATTAAATAGACTTGGCTTCTATTAACGTTTGCCTGAGTGATGCATAAGTTTTCAAATAAAGTAAAGGACCTGGAGATATTACCATTTGCTGCTAAGCTTGATGTGAAGGTTAAGATTTTATCTTTCTGCATCCAGGTAATGTTAATAGCCTGTAGCTGTGCATATGAGATGCACACACCTTTAATAAGTAAATCAGGCACCTCAAATATGCTTCACTATTTCCAGACTTTCTACTGGATACATTTATTACAGGCAGATATCTGATGATGACTCAATACAAGGAAGAGTGGCAAGGTGACCCCTGCCACCCAAAATTTTGGCCCATGATTACCAAATCCCCAAAGTGGCCTTATTCATTTTGTTTATCAGTGCTGGGGAAACTGACATAAAAGGAAGTGCCAGATGAAACAGGATGGCAGTAAAGTTTGAGATTAGGTACACCGAAATCAACTGTTAAAAAAAAGCACTATACAAAATTGATTTGGTTATTTGAGACTTCTTTCCATTGTTAATAAACTTCTCAATCAATTTCTGACCATTAATGATCCTGGCATCATATTAAAAAAAAATAACCTAAACATTTGGTAAGTTTCATCAAAAGGGCACCCCAAAATGAGGGAGATTCTAGAGGAGTTGTTGCATGGGCAACATGCAGCCCCTCACCACCACCCAACTTCGAGGCAACAATGGATGAAGGCTTATGTGACTTAACAGAGAGAACAGCTCTAACAGCGCCCGAAAATAGTCTTCACAATAGAATAGGAAAGAAGTACATGGTCTTCGATGTCTATATACTAATGCCCAGAGCATGGGAAACAAACAGAACGAACTTGAACACTTAATACATGAAGGAAAATACGACTTGATAGGTATAACTGAAACTTGGTGGGATGACTCCCATGAGTGGAATATAGCAATTGAAGGCAATGATTTGTTAAAAAAGAACAGAAGAAATAGAAAAGGAGGTGAAGTTGCACTATATGTTAAAAATACCTATCCCTGCACAGAATTACAGGCGGATCAGACTGGGAGCCCCGTCGAGAGCATATGGATTAAAATAAATGGGGCAAGGAATAAAAAGAACATGATAATCGGAGTCTACTAACGACCACCCAATCAAGGAGAAGACGAGGACGAAACTTTTGAGAAACAAATTATCAGTGTTTCAAGGAAGTGTGATGTAGTAGTGATGGGGGACTTCAATTACCCTGATATCTGTTGGGAGACCAATATTGCCAAAAGTGGCCCTTCCAAGAAATTCCTGAGATGTGTGGGTGATAACTTTCTCCTACAGAAAGTGGAGGAAGGAACTAGAGGATCGGCAATCCTTGACTTGTTATTGACCAATAGGGATGACTTAGTGGATAAAGTAGCAGTTACAGGAACTCACACGATATGTTAAAAATATTTATCCCTGCACAGAAATACAAGAGGACGAGCCTGGGAGCCCCATCAAGAGCATCTGGGTTAAAATAAATTGGGCAAGGAATAAAAGGAGCATGATAGTCAGAGTCTACTACCGACCACCCAATCAAGGAGAAGATGAGGATGAAACTTTTGATAAGGAAATTGCCAGTGTTTGTAGTAGTGATGGGGGACTTCAATTACCCCCATATCTGTTGGGAGACTGATCCTGCCAAAAGCAGCCCTTCCAAGAAATTCCTGACATGTGTGGCTGATAACTTTCTCCTACAGAAAGTGGAGGAAGGAACTAGAGGATTGGCTATTGATATCCTTGACTTGATATCCTTGACCAGTAAGGAAAAAAATGGCGGCCGCGACAGCTCTCCTCTGGAGCTCGTCGTGGCTCCCATCTGAATAAGGGCAAGATCTCGCGTTATTCGTAACGTGAGATCCCCCCTCCTCTCCCCCGGATTTTCCACCAGGTCTAGCAAGGCCCTCAGTGGATAAAGTGGCAGTTATGAGAACTCTGGGGAAACCAACAAGGAAAAAAGATAGAAGACAATAGAAGATGACCTGAAATAAAAAAAGGAAACATATAGGAAGTAGAAGGAAGGACAGGATTGAAGCTTGAGATTGATAAACAAAAGGAACACCTAATTTCTTTGAATGAGGAAGATAATAAAAAAGTTGAATCGAAACAATTTACCAAAAAAGAAGAAGAAAATGTTTGAGATGAAGAACGATACATATGTGCTTGTATATTGATAGATGCATATATTGTAATAGATATATATTGTAACATATATAATAATATCATTGATTTCCTATGAGGGGAGGAGGGGTGGGCTAATTATGACTGTTTGTATTTCTATTTCTGTTTATTATTTCTGTATGTTATAGAAAAATAAAAAATAATTATATATAAAAAATAAGAGCTGGTAGAAGAACTCTCAGAACCACTGTCTATTATCTTTGCAAAATCATGGAAGACGGGTAAAGAGCCGGATGACTGGAGGAAGGCTAATGCTGTCCCTTCAAAATGTTTTTTGAAGGGCTAATATTTTGCTCTTCAAAAAGGGCAAAAACAAGGAACCAAGAGGGGATCTACACTAGTATATGAAACGTTGTTTTTACAGTCATTGAATGTTTTGTTTTCGAATGATTTAAAACATAGCAGTTTTTAAAACGTTTACTTACTTTTCTTTTTCCATGGGAATGCATTCCTTTTGGCCATACTGAGAAAATAAATCCATTTGTAATTTCCCCTCCCACTTCCTCTTCTCTCCGAGACAATCCTCCCCCTACAAACAATCCAGCCAGCAGCCACCCAAAAGTGAAACTGGAAGTGATTGCAAAAACGAGGCTTAAAAGAAAATAACGGCTCCAACTTTGGGCGTGGAAATTACATTAACATGCCCCCCAGGAATGCAATTGGCTAATTAAGAACTACAGGAAACCCATTTAATACAATGAAATCGGCCACATCATACCAAATAGATCGACTTATTTCAGAGAAGTTCAAAATAAAAACCGGAGAACAGACAACAATAAAACATTGCAGCCATATTGCACTGTTGGCTCATATTCAGCTTGCGATCTACAACAATTCCAAGATCTTTCTCGTTTGTAGTATTGCTGAGCCAAGTGCCCCCCATCTTGTAACTGTGCATTTGGTTTCTATTCCCTAAATGTAGAATTTGGCATTTATCCCTATTAAATTTCATTCTGTTCTTTTCAGCCCAGCACTCTAGCCTATCAAGATCACTTTGAAGTTTGTTTCTGTCTTCCAGGGTATTAGCTATTATTATTATTATTATTATTATTTATTTATATAGCACCATCAATGTACATGGTGCTGTACAGATAACACAGTAAATAGCAAGACCCTGCCGCATAGGCTTACAATCTCCAATTTGGTGTCATCTGCAAATTTGATCAGCATTCCCTGCACCTCCTCGTCCAAATCATTAATAAAAATGTTGAAGAGCACTGGGCCCAGGACTGAGCCCTGCGGTACCCCACTCATTGCCTCTCCCCAGTTTGAGAAGGTTCCATTGATAAGTACTCTTTGAGTCCGATTCTGTAGCCAACTGTGAATCCACCCAATAGTTGTTCCATCTAGCCCACTTTTAGCTAGTTTGTTAATCAGAATGTCATGTGGTACTTTGTCAAAAGCTTTGCTGAAGTCAAGATATATGACATCCACAGCATTCCCACAGTCCACAAGGAAGGTTATCCTATCAAAAAATGAGATCATTTTTTGAGATTAGTCTGACAGGATTTGTTCCTGACAAATCCATGTTGGCTTCTAGTAATCACTAGAAGTAATCTAGTAATCACTGGATTGGCTTCTAGTAATCACTGCATTGATTTCAAGGTGTTTACAGATTGACTTCTTTATAATCTGCACCAGAATTTTCCCAGAGATGGATGTCAGACTGACTGGTCTGAAGTTCCCAGGTTCCTCCTTTTTGCCCTTTTTGAAGATAGGGACAACGTTAGCCCTCCTCCAGTCGTCCGACACCTCACCCGTCTTCCATAATTTTGCAAAGATAATAGACAAAGGTTCTGAGAGTTCTTCTGCTAGCTCCTTCATTACTCTAGGATGCAGTTCATTGGGCCCTGGAGATTTAAACTCATTCAAGGAAATTAGGTGTTCTTTGACCATTTGTTTATCAATCTCAAACTGTAATCCTGCCCCCTCAACTTCTGCTTCACTTTTTCCAGGGGGGTCATAGACCCACTTTTGGGAGAAGACCGAGGCAAAGTAGGAATTGAGCACTTCAGCCTTTTCTTTGTCATCTGTTATCAATTCTATCTGTTATAAACTGAAACTCAATCCAGACAAGACGGAGGTACTGTTAGCGGGTGGTTCTTCTGTCCAGCGAGGTGATGTTTGCCCTGTCCTGGACGGGGTTGCACTCCCCCTAAAGGATCGGGTCCATAGTTTGGGGGTGCTCTTGGATCCAGAACTGTCACTTGAGGCACAGGTGAACTCAGTGGCAAAGAGCACCTTTTATCAGCTCAGGTTGATATACCAGCTGCACCCTTATCTGGACAGAGATAGCTTAGCTACAGTTATCCATGCTCTGATAACCTCTCGTTTGGATTACTGCAATGCGTTATACGTGGGGCTGCCTTTGAAAACGGTCCGGAAACTTCAACTGGTGCAAAACAGGGCAGCACGCTTACTAACAGGGACTGGCCGACGAGACCACATTACGCCAGTCCTTTTCCAGCTTCATTGGCTGCCAGTCCAGGTCCGGGCCCGATTCAAAGTGCTGGTATTAACATTTAAAGCCCTAAACGGCTTGGGGCCAGGTTATCTGAAGGAACGCCTCCTCCCATATGTACCTGCCCGGACCCTAAGGTCATCTTCAGGGGTCCTTATCCGTGAGCCCCTGCCAAAGGAAGTGAGGCAGGTGGCTACCAGGAGGAGGGCCTTCTCTGCTGTGGCACCCCGGTTGTGGAATGAGCTTCCTAAGCAGGTTCGCTTGGCACCTACATTATATGCTTTTAGACGCCAGGTGAAGACCTTTTTATTCTCCCAACATTTTAACAATCTATAAATTTTAAATAACATGGTTTTAAATTTGTAATTTTGCATTGCTGCTGTTTTTATCTGGTTGAGCTTTTATATTGTATTTTATATTATGGTTTTATACTGTTGTTTTATACTTTGAATGGTTTTAATTTTTGTGAACCGCCCAGAGAGCTCCGGCTATTGGGCGGTGTAGAAATGTAATAAATAAATAAATAAATAAATAATTTGCCATCCTCATTAAGCAGTTGAACCACCATTTCTTTCCTCTGTCTTTTACTACTCATGTATCTGAAGAAAGCCTTTTTATTGCTTTTAGCATCCCCCGCTAATCTCAGCTCATTCACAGCTTTAGCCTTCCTGACGCCATTTCGGCACTTCTGCGCCACTTGTCTGTACTCTTCTTTTGTAGCCTGGCCTTCCTTCCACTTCCTATATGTATCCCTTTTTGTTTTCAGGTCATCTCTAAGCTTTTTGTGGAGCCACATTGGTTTCCTCGGTTGTCTTCTATCTTTTCTCCTTGTTGGAATTGTTTGTAACTGTGCCTTTAAAATTTCCTTTTTTAAATACTCCCACCCATCCTGCACTCCTTTTCTCATTAGGCTCCCTTGCCACGGGACCTTACTTATTATAGTTCTGAGTTTATTAAAATCAGCTTTCCTAAAATCCAGAGTACGTGTATGGCTACGCTCGACTTTTGTTTCCTTCATAATCAAAAATTCAAGTATGACGTGGTCACTTTCCCCCAGAGTTCCCATAACTGCCACTTTATCCACTAAGTCATCCCTATTATCCCACTAAGTCATCCCTAATATCGTGTCCAGTTCTGGGCACTACACTTCAGAGAAGCTGGAGGGCATTCAGAGGAGGGCAACGAGGATGATCAAGGGTCTGGAAACAAAATCGTATGAAGAGAGACTGAAAGAATTGGGCATGTTTAGCCTGGAGAAGAGAAGAATGAGGGGAGACATGATAGCACTCTTCAAATACTTGAAACGTTGTCACACAGATGTGGGCCAGGATCTCTTCTCGATCCTCCCAGAGTATAGGACATAGAATAATGGGCTCAAATTACTGGAAGCCAGATTCCAACTGGACATCAGGAAAAACTTCCTGACCGTTACATCAGTATGACAATGGAATCAATCACCTAGGGAGGTTGTGAGCTCTCTCACACTAGAGGCCTCCAAGAGGCAGCTGGACCATCATCTGTCAGGTATGCTTTAAGGTGTATTCCTGCATTGAGTAGGGTATTGGACTCGATGGCTATTATTCTATGATTCTATGCAGATTATCTACATCCATTTCAATCCAGCTTCAGGCCTGGTTATGTGGCAGAGACTGCTTTGGTTGACTTAGTGGACAATCTATGCCAAGAACTAGACAGGGGGAGTCTGTCCCTGTTCGTTGTGCTGACCCTCTTATTTCTTTTTACATCATCAACCATGCTATTTCCCCCTCCTCAAAAAAAAAAAATTTTTTTTACCAACCACGTTATCCTTCTGGTGCATCTGTCTCAGGTGGTATTGGGAGGCACTGTTATACAGTGGCTCTAGTTCTTCTTGGAGGAGTGAAGTCAGGAGATTGTGCTGGGGGATTCCTGTTCAACACAGTGGCCATTGGCCTGTGTTGTTCCTCATGGTTCTATCTTATCCCCCATGCTATTTAACATATACATTGAAACTGATGGGAGAGATTGTCTACAACTTTGGGGTTCGGTGCCACCAGCATGCTAATGGGACCGAATTCTATCTCTCCTTTCCATCCAAATCCAATGATGTCAGTAGTGGACGGGATGGGGAAAACAATTGAAGCCTAATCCAGGCAAGACAGAAGTGCTCCTAGCAGATCAGGAAATATGGATTCAATCTGTGCTGAATGGGGTTACATTCCCCCTGAAGACTCAGGCTTACAGTTTGGGTGTACTCCTGGAGTCGGCCTGAGCCTGGATGCCCAGGTCTTGGTGTTGGCCAGGAGTTCATTTGCACACAGCTGAGGTTAGTGCACCAACTGCTAGAGATGTCTGATCTGGCAATGGTAGCACATGCCTTAGTTACATCCTGTTTGGACTTCTGTAACCATGCTCTATGTGGGGCTGCCTTTGAAAACTGTTCAGAAATTAATTTTGAGTCTTGCTACTTCTCAATACCATATTAATTCCTGTTGAATTTCAGGGATTGACACTAAAAGGTTTGCATGAAGTACTATGTCATCTACAAATAAGCTAGTAGTGTTGTGAACCTACAATATACAGTCCTTCCATTTTTAGGTTGGCCTTTGCTAATGTCCTAAAGAGATGATGAATGACTGTGGAGAGAGAGGACAACCCTGCTTAGTAACTCTATATAATTCAATATTTTTGGAGTTCAGTCTTATTATGTTATTATATGCTTGATATAATTTGTTGATATATTTATGAATATCTCTCTCATTTGCTTTAATGATTTGTTTAGGAAGGGCCATTCCAAGTGATCAAATGCTTTACAGGCATTTAATGTCATGATTGCAAGTGGCTGCTTCTTTGCCTTACTTAGGTGTATTTAGTAGCCTTTGCATTGGGTCAACCAATTGGCTTTTTGACGCAAACCTTGCCTGGTCTGATGTAATCTATAATGTAATAAATATGTTCAGCCTAGTTGGGGGGGGGGGAATCTTAATTCTAAAAAAAACTTTATGAAAAGGTACAACTTCATTCAAGATACAACTGCTTTAAGGCACAGAGGTTGCAATACTAGAAACATATTAGAAAATTTATCTCCAAAATTTATGTTGCATAGTAGATGCCCTATTTATCTCTGAGTTCTTATGTAACAAATGCTACACCAATTTGACAATAAAATCAAAGCAACACAAAACCTGACTGTTTAATTAGTTAATTCAGTAAAGACTCTGAGTAGATTCTATCAGTATTCTGTAACCACTGGGCAAGAGAGCCACATATGTATCAGTGTGCCTTTGGACCCATACTACCTCCAACAGTTTGGAGACATCCCTGGGTTAATTCTAGAAAGCTTACTAGGGGAGAGGTGTCAAACATGCACACTTTACATGGATTGGGCACTGGGCCCAGGACTGAGCCCTGCGGTACCCCACTCGTTGCCTCTCCCCAGTTTGAGAAGGTTCCATTGATAAGTACTCTTTGAGTCTGATTCTGTAGCCAACTGTGAATCCACCTAATAGTTGTTCCATCTAGCCCACTTTGAGCTAGTTTGTAAATCAGAATGTTATGTGGTACTTTGTCAAAAGCTTTGCTGAAGTCAAGATATATGACGTCCACAGCATTCCCACAGTCCACAAAGGAGGTTACCCGATCAAAAAATGAGATCAAATTTGTCTGACAGGACTTGTTCTTGACAAATCCATGTTAGCTTCTAGTGATCACCGCATTGATTTCAAGGTGTTTACAGATTGACTTCTTTATAATCTGTTCCAGAATTTTCCCAGGGATGGATGTCAGACTGACTGGTCTGTAGTTCCCAGGTTCCTCCTTTTTGCCCTTTTTGAAGATAGGCACAACGTTAGCCCTCCTCCAGTCGTCCGGCACCTCACCCGTCTTCCGTGATTTTGCAAAGATAATAGACAAAGGTTCTGAGAGTTCTTCCGCTAGCTCCTTCATTACTCTAGGATGCAGTTCATCGGGCCCTGGAGATTTGAACTTATTCAAGGAAATTAGGTGTTCTTTGACCATTTGTTTATCAATCTCAAACTGTAATCCTGCCCCCTCAACTTCTGCTTCACAAATTAGAACAGAAGTTTGGGCAGGAGCATAATTTTAAATGAGTATCCAACCCAATAACAACAATTTCAGTTTCCTCCATTTATATAGCTCCTGTTTGATAGCCTTAATTACTGGATTATGATACCTACTAATCAGTTGGCAAGGTCTTTTTGGATCAATATATCTAGATATGTTATACAGGTGCTGAAGATTCACCTTAAATTGATCCTGGATTTTCAGCTGGATTCAGCAGAACTAACTTATTATACCTTATTTGAAACCCAGAGTATTTATGAAATGTAGGCAGAAACTCTGTAAGCACTGGCATGGCCTCCTCCAGATTCTAGAAGCATAACAGTACATCAGCAGCAAACAAATTTATAAGGTGTTCCCAGTCTCAAATTTTACTAACTTTAATGCTAGAGTCCATCCTCATAATATGGGCTAATGATCCTATTGCAGGAGGCAAAGGACACCACTGCAAGGCTCGTTCCATTTGTCTGCATTAAAGCCTCCAATGTCTTCTAAAGTTTTCCCACCCCTGTTAGGAAGCCATCTTTTAAAAAGCCAAGTTTTTTTAAAATACTTTCCCAATAAAATTAAGTTGTTTTGCATTTGGTGAATATATAGATCCAAATGTGATGGATTTCCTCCCATACTCTCCTTTAATAAATCAAAACTGCCTCTAGCATCCCTGAGTTCATCCTAACAAGTGAAACTAAGGCCAGATCTACACCAAGCAGGATATGACACTTTGAAAGTGGTTTGAAAACTGTATGTGGAGTGTGTCCTGCACTCCAACAGTTGTCACTACTGTTATAAAACATTTTAAAGCAGTAGTGTAGATCCTGCCCAAATGAACTTACTAATACTATGGCAACCCCTCTAGACTTATATGATCCAAGGGGTATGAATTGTTGCCTGCACCAAGCAAGTTGTAATAATTTAATCTTTTTATATGTGGTGCATTTCTTGAAACATTGTCATTTCTGGCTTCTCTATTTGTGTAAAGTTGGACACTTTTTGTCTTTTCACAGGGTCACCCACCCTCCTTACATTAAGGGTATGTTTAAATCCCATATTTCTTCCAATTTATGTTTTTAAATATGAGCAGCAGTTCCCCATTGCTACCTTTTTGGACACTCCTTTATTTATTTCAGAGACAGCGTCTGACCATAACTTAATAACACTAACAATTCTAACACCAACTCAAAACAACCAGCCTATTAGAGGGGGCTGATCCCAAATACCCTCTGTGGTGAGTCTTTAAAAGCCAGGGGAGGACAACTGAAATTAGATGGGGAGGGTGTCAGATGATCCCCCACCCAGCCCTCTGTGAGTCAAATGGCATCAAAGGGGCCATGGTCATGCCTCTGATGTCAAAGGGGGTGTAGACACCCCCCATGTCATCTGATCCCTGGCAAGCACATCGAAAGTATGATCCATCCGCTGCCTCTGCCAGAACCAACTTTGCTGTGCTTGCTCCATGACTTCTCCTAGTGGGAAAAGAATACGGGACAGGCAAATTCACCGAGCCATCGGCTGATGGAGAGCTCCTCCAGCAGCCAGTTCAGCCCCAGATACTGCTTGTGCATGGCGACGTCCCCAATGGAGAAGGCATCACCTGAATAAGTCCTCTGCCTACCCATATCCCCTATTGTTATCTCTGATCCATGATCAGAAATAACAACAGGGCTACAACTGAAACAGCAGTGCTCTGATCAAGATCAGAGTTAACAGTAGGGCCCATGTTGCTTTAAGGTTTCTGCTCTTGCTTGACTTAGTCAGAGGGGTCAGCCTTGTTAATTTGCAGTCTTTACTCTCTGTCCAGCTGCTATTTTAGTTTAAGCTTTAACTTTTACTTAAACATCTGTTATTTATTTATTTATTACTTTTTTATACCACCCAATAGCCGAAGCTATCTGGGCGGTTCACAAAAATTAAAACCATGAGGAACATAATAAAACAACCAACTATCCAAAAACCCAAATACAAAATACAATATAAAAAGCACAACCAGGATAAAACCACACAGCAGAAATTGATATAGGATTAAAATACAGAATTAAAACAGAAAAGTTTAAATTTAGGTGTTAAAATACTGAGAAAACAAAAAGGTCTTCAGCTGGTAACGAAAAGAATACAGTGTAGGCACAAGGCAGATCTCTCTGGGGAGCTCGTGCCACAGCCGGGGTGCCACAGCAGAGAAAGCCCTCCTCCTAACTTTCAGTTATACGATTTATTACAAACTTCACCCATACCTGTGAGATCAATATGGGTCATTAACAACAGAAAGTGTGAATGGGGGAGGGGGGAGCACCAAATAGCAGGTGTGGGTGGGACACAAGCTCTGGGGCCATCAGATCCGTGAAAGGCTTTTATTGGTATAAATCTGAGCTTGTCTCCCACCCACACTCATTAACAACAGCACCATCTAGTGGCTGTATATATGGCGCCACAACCTCTTTTCATGTACAAGTCAGACTGACTGACAGCAGATATTTTTGTTAACTCATTATTTCCATTTCAAATTAAGCCGTGTAATTGCTTGGAGAACATCTGAAAGGCGCTAGAGGTTTATGATGTCATATAAAGGACCCGTAAACTTCTGGGAGTAACCAATCTCAATTGCAGGATCTCATAAAAGCTCTATGAGAAGATGTCTCCATGCCCTTTAACAAGGTAATCCAGTGTTGCCACTGCTCCTCACAAGCCAGTATGGGGTGAGATATCCCCTCCCTGGTCAGCTGTATTTCAGCATTCTGATTCTATTTGTAGCAGTTCTCACTTGCAGTCTGTTTTTCTCTGCAGCCAGAATGGGAGTGGTCAGACTAGGCACCCGTTGCCATCCATGCACACATACACCTGCCCTAGCCCAATCTTAATATATTTTAAATTATTATTTGGCTTTTTAAAAATCTGAACTTATTTGATTGTTACATTATTGTTTTAATGATTAGTTATATATTTTATTGTTAGCTACCTTGGGCATTTCACATAGAATGGCAGAATATAACTTCAGTAAATAAATATATAAAATAAATATCCCCCCTCCAATATCAACCACATTATCTCTGACTCAGGCCATGGCTAGACCTAAGGTTTATCCCTGGATCATCCAGGGGTCAAACCTGTTCATCTAGGTGACACACAGGGGATCCAGTGCTCAGGCAGGGGCGAACCCTGGATGATCCCAGGATAAACCTTAGGTCTAGCTGTGGCCATATTCTTCTTTTCCTTAAAAAAGAAGTAACTGTGTACTAAGCACACATGTTCTCAGCAATGGCAGTAGTAGGTGCTCTTTTGGGGGGGAAGTAGTGGGCAGGTGAATAGCTATCTCCCTTGAAGAAGGTAATCCATTGTGTGGAGAGTTGATACTTCACAAGAGGGTTCTGCAAAAACTGGTGCAGGCCTTTACTGATACAAAATGTCCTTGAATTTACTACCACCTACCAACTGTAATGAAGAGCTCACCATGTCTGAGGCGTTACAATTCTGGCCGGAACATCAGGGTTTGAAATTTACTATTGCCCTGTTGATGATGATGACGATGATGATTATATTAGATAGCTCATATCAATATATATACTTTTCTACAGGGAATTTCTATATGGAGATGAGAAATGAATCCCTCCATTTATCCACAGCAGTAGCTCCCATGATGGTGGTGAGTTACAATACTTCACATAAACAAAACATAAGACTGGATGTGTAATCTCCCTCTGGGGTTTCATTAAAATTGTTTCTATCATTATTCATGTCTTTTCAGCTAATAATCAATATTTTCTGAAGAAACTACTCGCAAAACAAGTTGAAAATATACCGGATGCCTGTATTTCTTGTTTTTTCTCTTTATAAATAACATTGTAAAAACAGTTTATTCTCTTTGTATAAAATATCTCCACTTAGCGTTTGCTCCTTATCAACTGTTTAACTGTTGTTTAAACACTCCTTATTCAGCCATGTCAGCTGCTTAATATAAACTGTATCAATGTTATTTAAAGTTTCAGTGATATTTTATGTATAGAATTGATATATGTGATAAAAAGTATTCTCTTACCCCAGCTTTGAAATTTATTATAGATTAGTAGTTGTGTGCCTTGTGCATTATATATTTGTTTGATTTTGTCAACTGCTGCCTTCTGCATTGATTTACTCTTCCATGATACACCGTTCTGCCCCCCCCACCCCCCACCCCGTGAGCCATTGGGCTGTTATGGGATATTTCTTCCCATGGGGTTCTTTTCTGCAACCCTCGAGGTACTCCCAAGCAGGCTGATGTACATGGATGGTGCCATTTTGGCAACATAAGCAACAGCACTTCTGCCTGAACATCAGAAATAGGAGAAATGATAATTAGCACAGGATAAGGCAAGCCCAAGTAAAGTGTGGATCAAAAACGCGTCTGGGTCTTAAACACCTAATGGATGGCTTTGTAGACTTTTATAAGAAGAACTCTTTAACTAGGGTGACCATATGACTGGATTTGCCTGGATTTGTCCGGGTTTTTGGTGACAAATCCAGGAGGGGGAGGGGGAATCCAGGTTTTTCCAATCTTCCCCAGTCAAAGAGCAGCTCTAATGGGAATTAACAAAAGTGCTTATAACTCTGTCATCTTTAAAGATAAAGACATGAAACTTGGCACGATGGTAGCTCTTAGGTAGGGCTTTAGTCATACCAAATTTGAAACAGGTCTGTTAATTCATTGATTTTTTTAGGAATTTTTTTAAAATTGAGGTTTTTAAATTATTAATTTTTAAATCGTCATTTTTAAAGATAAGAAGATGAAACTTTGCACCATGATAGCTTTTAGGTAGAGCTTTAGCCATACCAAGTTTGAAACAGATCCGTTCATCCATTGATTTTTAGGATTTTTTTTAAAAAATTGAGGATTTAAATTTTTTTTTTTTTAAGAAAATGTTATTTTTAAAGATAAAGAGTTGAAACTTGGCACAATGATTGCTCTTAACAAGGACTTTAGCTATGCCAAGTTTGAAACAAATCTGTTCATCCATTGAGTTTTAGGATTTTTTAAAAAGTTCAAAGTTTTAAAATTATTGTGTTTTAAAACTGCTGGAGCTATATCCTTCAAACTCAGGTTGTCAAACCTCCTCTTTGGGGTGTTGCACATTGAGCAGTTTCAGCCCTTGGCATTAAGGGGATCTCCAGTCTTTAGGTAAGAAGTCCTGGGCAAGCAGGGCACCTTTCCTGTTGCAGATTTGGTGTGCAGTCAGGTACCTGGAGCTCAGCAGAGGCAAGGCATCCACAAATCAAAATGTGGGAAAGGAGAGGTCAGTCAAAGCTGCCCACAGGGCAAAACAGAATGGGCCAGAGGCCTTTTTCTCACATTTCCACATCATGGGTGATGAAGGGTCATCTTTAGAGAAAAACTCTCATGACCAACAGTAAGGTGCCAGTCGAGAGAGAGGCTCTCTTCTTTGCAGATGCCCTGTTGCTGCAAATGTTGGAACCTGGCATATAATTGCTTTGCTTCGCTACCACTTCCCTTCCACTTCACTTTGTACACTTGTGATCCAGAAGGAGAGGCGGGTAACAAATAAATTTATTATTATTTCCATTATTGTACACAACACCATGCTGTCCAAAAATTTATTAGGGTTCCATAATAAAGCTAATTCTTCTGGGTCATTATGTTCCTCTTTTGCCACAACAACCTGAAACAAAAGGGAACTCCTTGACTCCTTGTGACCAACCGGCTTGCTTGTTTAGATGAAATCACCATGTATTTAGAGGTAGTTATCGCAGTTGCAGGAAGTTGCATGCCAACCGCTGTTGCTTAACCCAACTTCCCACTTCCCTCAGCAAGGTTAGTAGTGGTTGGAAACTTTTCAGGCAAGAGAAGCAAAACAGGATCAAAGCTGTACACAGGCATATTGAACTCTGGTCCATCAGCCAGAACTGCTGACTTGTGATATGCAGGTTTTTACTTCTTTCCCCAAAATAGAAAACACCAGGCTGCAAAAACATTGTCTGTTAGCCCATGACAGCAGACACGTTTAGAGATTATATCTTCACCTGCGTCATGATACATACTTGTCAAATCTTCTGGTCCTAGCTTTACCCTTTACCCGATCCAGAGGGAGAGGCGTGTAAAAAATAAATAAATAAATAAATTGTTATTAGTATTATTATTACTCAATTTTACATCCACAGGATTGCTTGCATAGTATTTTATTTATTATTGCATTTCTATCCCACCTTTCCCCCACAAGGAACCCAAGGCAGCGTACATGATCCTCCTACTCTCCATTCTATCCAGTGTGATGCCAGTGAGACAGGCCTGGGTGCTGTACTCTTGCACAATGGACAGCCTGTTGTCTTTGCATCAAGGTCTTTATCGCAGACTGAACGGCATTATGACCACATTGAAAAAAGAAGGTCTGGCATTAGTATTTGCTTGTGAAAAGTTTGACCGGTATATACGAGGTCAGAAAGCCATCAGAGTTGACAGTGATCATAAGCCTCTAGAAGTTATGTTTAAGAAGTCATTATTATCAGCTTCAAAATGTTTCAACGCATGCTTCTCAGAATACAGTGCTATCTCCTGGATGTACAATATAAAAAAGGCACTGAGATGTACATAGCAGATCTCCTGTCCAGGACACTCTTGCCACACACTGATAACAAAGATCAATTCCCTTGAAGCACAAACAACTCAAGAGGAATTAGAAAGCATCAGTCAAGCTGCCTACATGCCCATCTCTCAGCAAGGACTTCAAAGAGCCTGGGAGAACACTTTACAGGACTTTACACTTTATCATGAGCTACCGGAATTGATCTCTATTGTTTTAGCAGGTTGGCCAGATACCCAAAAGAAAGCTCCAGTGTCCACTCGAGACTACTGGAACTACCGTGATGAACTAAGTGTCCAAGATGGCATCATATTTAAAGGCCAACGGATACTCATTCCAAAGACCATGAGAAAAGACATATTATCAAAAATACATTGCAGTCATTCTGGAATAGAGGGCTGTTTGAGGAAAGCTAGAGATGTGATCTTCTGGCTGAATATTGCTAATGGCATCAGAGGCCTTGTAAGCAACTGTGATGCATGTGCTGAATTCCAAGCAAATCAACAGAAAGAACCACTGGTGATACACAGAATTCCTAACAGACCATGGAGCAAGGTGGGAATGGACCTTTTCACTGAAAATGGCAGCAATTATCTCATTTTAGTAGACTACTATTCAGATTTCTGGGAAATGGACAAACTGCCAGATACCACATCAGCAACTGTAATAGAAAGAATCATGAACCATTTCAGCTGACTAGGAATACCTGACTGTGTGATTTCAGATGGTGGACCACAGTTCACCTGCAAAGAATTTGCCAGATTTTCAAAAGATTGGGAATTTCACCACATAACATCATCTCCGTACAATAGTCAATCTAATGGCAAAGCTGAATTAGCCATCAAAATTGCCAAAACTCTCCTAAAGAAAATGGCAAGAAATAAAGAAAACATTTGGCAAGCTATTTTGGAGTGGAGAAATACTCCAACTGCTGGCATGACTAGCAGCCCAGTGCAAAGACTTATGTCCAGACACACACGATCCTTGATACCTACATCTCTTGTGTTATTGACTAAAGTTGCAACAAAAGTTACAGATGAATTGCAGCACAAACATACTAAAGCTAAAACCTACCATGACAGGGATGCAAAAGTGGTACCACCACTGCACATTTGAGATTCTGTACGTGTCCAGTTATTTCCTCATGACAAGTCATGTCCCTGGACAAAAGGAACTTGCATTGGACAAATAAATCCTCGCACTTATATTACTGAAGTTAATGGATGCTCATATCGACGGAATCGCAAGTTCATTCATCTAATGAGGCCTCAAGGACTCAAAGACACCCCAGATATGGTGGATGATAATATACAGGACTACTCTGTCATTCCATGCTCTCGTGAAAATGCTTGCGATATTCCTGACCCTGAACCACCAAAACAAGAGACACATGCAAATGCATCACCAACACAGAACAGCAACAACTTGCATGATCAAGATATTTCTGTACGCAGTGATCTTGTGAAAAGTACACGTACTTATCCATATCAAACCACCTAAGCGATACACAGATTTTGTATTAAATGATTGATGGGCAATTCAATTCTCAGTAATTCAGGACTAGTACTACTTTCAAGTTAATTGTTATACACGTTTAGTTTGGGAAGTTAGCCTTATGTTATATAAATATATCCTTTCAAAAAAATATGACATTGGGGATATTAGAATAGACAGCAGTTCCATCCTATCAGGGGACTGCACAGAGACTGGAAGCTGACCTCCAGTACAGAGGTCATGAGGGAGGAGCTTCAGTAAGCTCAGCAGATCTGGTCTCATTCTGAATAAAGCTTTAATCACAGCAAGTAGGCTTCTGTCTTCTGTGGGCTAAGGAAGCACTACTAGAACAGAAATGAGTGGCTGGAAACCTAGATAAAAGAACTACCACAATGCAACATTTTGAAATTGAAAAACTGTGGGGAGGGAAATGGAATAGAATGTCCTGAAAAAGGCATGGTTGGCTGATTAGAACACTGAATTGGAGCACTAAATTCACTTGAAATTACAAGAAGCAAGGCCTGCTTTTGCCTGATCAATACATCTGAATCTTCGGCTTCTCCAGCCACTCCATTGGAGAGGACACATTCTCCTGGTCTAAATTAAGGCCTGGCCCTAACATTGTGAATGACCTGAGACAGTCAGAAAGGAAGTAAGGGTGGCCCCTTCTGGAATTTGCTGAAATATCAGTTTTGAAGCACCGATCCAGTATGCACAATTAAGGTGGCCAGAGGAGGGGTAAACAAATGCCACTTGGATTTCCTTATGAAACAAGAACAGGCTAGCAAGCAATCCCCCTGAAACTTCATGTAACGTTTTACATTTTGCTACAGCAAAATGTGAGAGAGATGTTTAAGTAGAATTCACATCCCTTGACCTCAAAATCTGCACTGACCTGCCAATTCCCTGTGGGAATGCACTGCTTGGTGCTGATGAAATGGAACTGGAACTTCTACTCCTCCTGCAGATTTTGCATGTCCATAAGTCCAAAGTCTTGCAGGATCTCAGATGAATTGTGAGTGACAGTTCCTTGGCCACCATCCCAGATTTCAGTCACCCAGGATTATTGATGGAGTCAGCAATAGAAATACTGCAGTGACATTATCAGCCCCAAGTTAACCATGCACAGAAACACCTTTCTTTTCACCATCCTCTCCTGGCTTTCAGTTCCTTCTCTGCGGCAGCAAAGTACTCTTCTTTTACCATGACTGTATCCTGCCATTATAAAGAAATCACTACCAGCCTTGTGCATCAGTTGTGGGTCTCAGCACATGCTAAAAGACCATAAGTTGAATCTCAGCATGATCACAGAAATGAGAAAGACCTCAGGGGTCCACTTGCCCAACCTGCTGAAAGAACAAGACTTCCTAGACAGAATGCTTATTCACTCAAGATTAAACAAGGAACAGAAACTCTCTAGAAAGAATGTATTCAATAGAGTAGATATTGAAGTCCTTAAACAAGCTTGCCCGGTTGTCAATCTGGACGCTTACTCAATCTGGATGCTTAGGGCAGGTACTCTGTGGCAGCCCTAACCATCTATTGTGGAGAGCATAAGGGGAAGGGGCGAATCCTTCCATGTTCCATACAGGCTCCAAGTAGGCATTGGTAATGTAACAGATTGATTGAATAGTTGTGCCTATGAAGTTATATTCCTCCTTGAGAGAGGGAGTGGTACCAGTCTCTTTGAAAGTACTTTGAAAGTAATCAGGCCACTCCTGAAGAAACCTAACCTGGACTCAGAAGTGGAGGACAACTATAGGCTGGCCACTAACATCAGCTTCTTGGCCAAAGTGTTCAAGCAAGAGGTTGATAATCAACTCCAGGCATCCTTGGATGAAGCTGGTTTTCTAGATCAATTTCAATCTGGTTTTAGACTGGTTTGGGGACAGAAACGGACCCACTGGCATGTGGGATGAGCTTAGTCAAGAGAGAGACAAGGGGAGTTCTCTTGGACCTTCCACTGGTTTTTGATACCATGTTGAATCAGCTGTATTGGTTGGGAGTTCTGTTTTACAGTGGTTTTATTTCTAGGATGCCATTTAAAGGAGATATTGCTGGGGAATTATTGCTCTATTCTGTGACAATTATTATTTATTTATTACACTTATATACCGCCCCCATAGCCAGAGCTCTCTGGGTGGTTTACAGAAATTCTAAAATTGAGCTTTCATAAGGGCTCAGTTTTATAGGGCTCAGTTTTATCCCCCGTGCTATTCAACATCTATATGGAACTGCTGGAGGTTACGTGGTGGGATGTGGTGTCATCAATATACAGATAACACTCATCTTTACCTCTCCTTTTCATCTAACCCATGATTCAGTGAATGTCCTGAAGCAGTGCCTGATCAGGCCAATAAACTGAAGCTCAATCCAGACAAGATAATGATCTACCCAGCTGAGTAGTGTTCAACACATTCTGGAGGTGGTTGCAACCCCCCTGAAACATTTGATGTGCAGCTTGAGAGTGCTTCTGGATCCATCAATGTCACTTGAGACACATGTGTCCTCGGTGGCTAGGAGCATCTTTTATCAGTTTGAGTTGATATACCAGCTACAACCCTATCTGGACAAATATACTTTGGCAACAGTTATGCACGCTCTGGAAAACTCCTGATTGAATTTCTGCAATGCATTGTACATGGCACTATCTTTGAAGGTACCCAGAGCTTCATTCAGTTAGCTCAAAATAGAGCTGCTAGGCTTCTAACTGGGAATGACTGATATGATCACCCAGCTGCATTGGCTTCCAGTTCTGAATATAATTCAAACTGTTGGTATTGATTTTAAGCGCTAAATGGCTTGGGACCAGAGTATCTAATGAAATAGCTCTTTCTGCATGTACCTGTTCAGACCCTTAGGATATCTTTAGAGGCCCTCCTCTGGGTGCTCCCAGCACAGTAAGTTTCTCCCAGTCTTTTGTGGTTTTGTTTTGTATTGTATTCTTTTAGTTTTTGTGATCTGCCCAAAGAACAGGTCAAAAATATAATGAATGGATTTATGAATGAATAGAATTCCCTGGCATGGTTCTTAACACAGGCCTGCAGCAGGATTTCTCCTAGACTTGGCAGCAGATGGGGGAGTCTGAAGGTAAGACAGTGCAGAGTTATTCACTGTGCGTGAACACAACAGGCCATCCCTACAAGACAATACTAAAATGCTTGTGGCTTTTATTTTTTAGTTTAGAAAAAAACCTAAAAACGTTTGTGCAAGTTTAGTTTAAAACAAAAAAGATGGTGGGAGGCAGGTTAGAGATTGAGAACATTCTAATGGTATGAAGAAAGTGGACAGATATTTCCCCCCTCCCTCTCCCAAATTACTAGAATTTAAGAGATAATTGTACTTTCCCTTGTTTTTCTACGTTTGTAATAATTTTAAAACTCAAAATAAAGCATAACAGTTGAACTCAAAAACAGCCAGTGAAATCAACTGTAAATTCAGGATGGACAAAACTATGTATTCACAAAACAGATAGTCAATTGTGGAATTCCTGCACAGTACTAGTTTATAGGATTTTATAAAAAATATCAGACTGATTCAGTGCAGAACAGGGGACAAAGTTTCTAAAATCTCTGGAAAAAGAGGCCCACAGGAGCTCCCACAGTGGAGAAAACACAGACAGGAATTTGCAGAAGACATATATTTGAACATTAATCACAAAATTTCAAATTCTAGTCTTTAAGGTAAAATCATTACTTCCAAATTAAGTGCTTAAATTTGGTGGTATCACTTCATTATTTTGATTTTGGTAGAGAACTATGAACTATCATAAGAAACCAATTTTTAAATAAACATATCATTGCAAGTCATCTAGTAAATGCGAAATATCCTTATATACCACCTATTGAGAACAAATATTCAATGGCAATATACCTTAAAGAAAAAACTCTACACTGTACTCAAGAGTATGGTGAAACACAGTTACATATCAGCCATCAAAGACTAGCTTAACTGTAATGGTGTTTATCAGATACTGAGAAATGTTGAAATCAAATAGGAAACATTCAATTCAAACCTTAAGTGCTATCATATGTAATCATGATAGTTGTGCTACAGCACGGGCTCAATGGGCCTCGTGCTCATTGTGTACTTCCTCTTTTGAAGGAAGTAACTGAGGAACAAAAACACAGGCGGAGAAGAGAAGGTAGGGAGCATGTTAACCCCCAGTGTGATGGAGCTTTCCAACAAAGAGACAGTTTTTCTCCATCTCTAATACCACTAGAACTCAAGACTATCGAATGCTGAATGGTGAGAGATACGTATTGTATTTAAGGAAGTTATGCAAAATGGCTGAGATGATGACATATTACCTTCCAGTAGCAGCACCTCACACTTCATGTGATGCTGGGTGTGTGGGTTTTTTTTGGGGGAGGGGGAGAAATGTGGCCCGAAGGGGGAGCTGAAAATACCCCATGCATGAGTGGCCCACCACCTGCAGAATTTGGGATACCATGCAAAAGGTATTCCTTCAGGAAAAAGAAAGTAGGGAGGAATACTTTTAAACATCAACAGCTTTGGTAGGTTTTAGCTCTGTAACAGCCTGACTAAGAGTATAAATGAAATGGCTTCAAACCATTTTGAAGTTTCAAACAAGTACAACACAAAAGTTGGGGAATCAGCAGATATCAAGTACTAAAATCAGTGGCGCAAAAGCTCTAGAGATGGCATATCACACTGAAAGAAGGACCTGCTATCTTTTGCACAGGCGGTAACGCACCCAGCCATCTCACTCACCATAAAGAGCCAGTTCTTGAGGCTCCATATCCATACTGGTCCTACAAAGGATCAAACCCTTTGACCCAGATCATATCATAGAATCCAACCCCCTGCTCAACGTAGGAATCCACATTGAAGTACACCTGGCAGATAGCTGTCCAGCTGCATATTGATTGCCTCTAGTCTAGTCCTGCACTCTGGGATGATTGAAAAGAGATCCTGGCCCTCCTGTGTGTGACTACCTTTCAAGTACTTGAAGAATGCTACCATGTCTCCCCTCAGTCTTCTCTTCTCAAGGCTAAACATCCCCAGTTCTTTCTGCCTCTCCTCAAAGAGTTTTGTTTCCAAACCCCTGATCATCCACGTTGCCCTCCTCTGAACACGCTCCAGCTTGTCTGCATCCTTCTTGAAGTGTGGTGCCCAGAAGTGGAGGAAGTATTCAAGGTGAGGCCTAACCAGTACCATATACAGAGGAAACGGCATCCCAAAATGGCATTTGCTTTTTTTGCAGCCACATCACACTGTTGGCTCATTTTCAGCTAGTGATCTACAACAATTCCAAAAACCTTCTCGCTTGCAGTATTGCTGAGCCAAGTATCCCCCATCTTGTAACTGTGCACTTGGTTTCTTTTTTTATTGGCATTTATCTCTATTAAATTTCAGTCGGTTGCTTTCAGCACAGCACTCCAGCCAATCAAGATCACTTTGAGGTTTGTTTCTGTCTTCCAAGGTATTAGCTATTCCACCCAATTTTGTGTCATCTGCAAAATTGATAAGCGTTCCCTGCACCTCCTCGTCCAAATCATTAATAAAAATGTTGAACAGCACTGAGCCCTGTGGTACGCCACTCATTACTTCCCCCGAGTTTGAGAAGGTTCCATTGATAAGTACTCTTAGAGCCCGATTCTGTAGCCAGCTGTGAATCCACCTAACAGTTGTTCCATCTAGCCCACTTTTAGCTAGTTTGCTAATCAGAATGTCATGGGGCACTTTGTCAAAAGCTTTGCTGAAGTCAAGATATATTATGTCAACAGCATTCCCACAGTCCACAAGGGAGGTTACTCGATCAAAACATGAGATGAAATTAGTCTGGCAGTATTTGTTCTTGACAAATCCATGCTGGCTTCTAGTAATTACAGCATTGTTTTCAAGGTGTTTACAGTTCTTTATAATCTGCTCCAAAATTTCCCCAAGGATGGATGTCAGACTGACTGGTCTGTAGTTCCCAGGTTCCTCCTTTTTGCCCTTTTTGAAGATAGGGACAACGTTAGCCCTCCTCCAGTCATCTGGCACTTCACCCGTCTTCCATAATTTCGCAAAGGCAATAGACAGTGGTTCTGAGAGTTCTTCTGCTAGCTCCTTCATTAATCTTGGATGCAGTTCATCGGGCCCTGGAGATTTGAACTCATTCAAAGAAATTAGGTGTTCTTTGACCATTTGTTTATTAATCTCAAACTGCAATCCTGCTCCTTCAGCTTGTGCTTCATTTATGCCAGGGGTGTGTGTCATAGACCTGCTTTTGGGAGAAGACTGAGGCAAAGTAGGATTTGTCCATTTCAGCCATTTCTTTATCTGTTATCAATTTGCCATCCTCATTAAGTAGTTGAACCACCATTTCTTTCCTCTGTCCTTTGCTATGCACATGACTGAAGAAAGCTTTTTCGTTGCTTTTAGCATCCCTCGCTAGCCTCAGCTCATTCTCAGCTTTAGCTTTCCTGATGCCATTCCTGCTCTTCTGTCCATACTCTTCTTTTGTAGCCTGGCCTTCCTTCCACTTCCTATATGTTTTCAGGTCATCTCTAAGTTTTTTGAGGAAGCACATTGGTTTCTTCTGCTGTCTTCTATCTTTTTTCCTTGTTGGAATTGTTTGTAATTGTGCCTTTAAAAATTCCTTTTTTAAAAAACTCCCACCCATATTGGACTCTTTTCTCATTAGGGCCACTTGTCATGGGACTTTACTTACTACTGTTCTGAGTTTATTAAATTGGCTTTCCTAAAATCCAGAGTACATGTATTGCTACACTAAGCTTTTGCTTCCTTTAAAATCAAGAACTCAAGTATATTGTGGTCACTTTCCCCCATAATTACCATTTTATCCACTAAGTCATCCTTATTGGTCAATATCAAGTCAAGGATAGCCAATCTTCTAGTTCTTTCCTCCACTTTCTGTAGGAGGAAGTTATCACCCACACATGTCAGGAATTTCTTAGAAGGGCCACTTTTGTCAGAATTTGTCTCCCAATAAATATTGGGGTAATTGAAGTCCCCCATCACTACTACATCACCCTTCCTTGGAACACTGACAATTTGTTTCTCAAAAGTTTCATCCTCATCTTCTCCTTGATTGGGTGGTTAGTAGTAGACTTTGACTACCATGTGACTTTCATTCCTTGACTTTCCAGTAACCATGGCATTGTTTTCATGGTGCTTACAGATATAACCAACAAAGTGAAAAGTACCCTTCAGAGATAAATGCAGAGGTATGCCTCACTGCTGCCTACTCACCTTTTCCCAGATAATGTTATGCCTGCAATTGGCCTGGAAGGACAGTAAAAAGCAGAATAGTGTGCTGACAGCACCATTCTAAAACAGGGGCAGAAGGAAAAGGAAATGGGAGAGGAGTGCAGTGGTGGCAGCATTTCCAAGTGTCCACAGTCCAGAGATTTTGGCTGCTGGCCTGAACACAAGACCTTGGGACAATACCAAAGACCCATGACCCTATGTATAGTGTGTTGATGATAAAACTTTTGAGTCTGTGAAATCACTGTTTTATACTTGGTTATTCTGCCATGTGCACTTGGTAGAGGGCAATCTATAAATTTCACTAAATGAAGTGGTTAGAGGCCCACTGAGCAGGAAATTCAGCCCACAAGGAGGGGCTCTGCTGCATCTTCCTACACAACCAAAAGCTGTTGCACCTCGAGGCCTATCAGGGAAATCACTTCTTTTCTGCATTACTTTGAAACGAAACTAGAACAAATTTGGGTGTGTGTAGTTCTGGCATCACCAGGAGATGTCAACAGGAAGTGGGCTGTATTTTAAACGCTCTCATTATTATCAGGCCCCTGCCTCTGAAGACAGAAGCTCCATTTGGCTAGCATGGCTAATAGTTGGTTTTATATGTTGTATCTGATCATCTGTGACTGAGAATTACATTACAAACTTTAAAAAGCTTAACTGCTCTGATTTCTTCCTGCTGAACCCTGGGAGGCAGCAATGTTTAACAGACAATTCTTCTAAGGGTGTCCATATGACAGGAAAAAAATGGATTTGTTAGGATTTTTGGTAACAAATCTGGGAAGGGGGAATTATGAAATTTGAAGAAAAATCCAGATTTTTTCCATCCTCCCCACCCAAAGGGCAGTTCTACATTAATGGGAAGTAACAAAAATGCTTACAGCTCCATCATTTTTTAAGGTAAAGAGTATTGACACCATGATAGCACATAGGGAGGACTATTTGAAGCAGCTCCATTCATCCATTGATTTTTAGAATTTTTTTTAAGTTCAAGGCTTTAAAATACATTTTTTAAACTGTCATTTTTAAAGATAAAGGGATGAAACTTAGCACCATGATAGCTCTTAAAGAGGTCTTTAGCCATGCCAAGTTTGAAGCATAAGGCAGAGAGAGGCTGAAGGCAACCCAAATGCACCTGTAGCTTGGCCGTGAGAGATTAGCTTGCCACCCAGAGTGTTTTAAGAGTGCATCAGAGTCGAGCAGTTGTGCAGGAAGGAGGAGGTAGAGGCAGCTGGCAGTGGAGGTTTTTAAAGCATGAGTCACCGGACATTCCCAAGCAACAAGCTGCAATAAGCAATACCTTCGGCCACAAGTGCGCAGCCTGGCTGGACTGTCAGGACACTTTGGCAGAGACAGACAGAGAGAGGAGTGGGTGGGTGGGGGGGTGGGGAGATTGTTTGAGGCTGGAGGCTTTGGTTTGGCTGCAATGACTTAGAGAGACAACAGAGGCTGCACAGACAATCCAGAGACACCTGTTGTAATTTAGCCCCATGGTGCTGGCATGCAACGCAGGGCATTAGGAAGAGGGTCTCAGAGTCGCATGTTTCTGCAGGAAGTAGACAGGAGCTCTAAGTCTGGATGTGCCAATGCACAAGCCTTGAGAAGTTAATGTATATGGGAAGTGTGAATGTGCGAAGTAGTGTCCACCTCCCACAATACCCACCCTAATATGAGAGCATACACAAGTTTATCATATACAAGTTTAAAAATAATAATTGAAATGCAAAAATAAAAAAGGCAGCTGGCCAGCAACAAGCCCCATTAATAGCAGCAGCAGCAGCAGCAGCAGCTTGCAGCGGATACAGTCAGAAAAAATATTTGAAGGAAGGGGAGACTGTGAGTTTTATCACACCAGCATTATACTGTGCAATCACTGCGAATTGCATGCAAAGGACTCAGAAGTTTTCCACCTTAAAATCTGCTTTGATTGTGAAGTACTCCCATGCATCCTGCCTTAATTGTGCAATAAAGCGAAAAGATTCACCATATTTAGCTCCTACTTTTTGAGCATATCTTCCAAGCGTATCTTCCGCTGGGGCACAGGAGCAGGATTTTAAAGAAATGCTTACATCTGCGTGAGCTTTAAAGATAAAGACACCAAAATTGGCACAGTAATAGATATTAGGGAGAGCTTTAAGCAAACCAAATTTGAATTGAATTGGGTCATCCGTTGATTTTTAATTATTTTTTACATTTCCCCCCTTAAACTCACTTCCTGGTATGAAAAGGCTTGCTGTTGCCCGGTAGCAAAAACAACAACAACTGCGAAAGCTTAGCACTACGGGGATAAACCAGGGGAAGCAGGTATGTGGGATGAAACTCTGTATCACACAAGAGTATAGCAAAAGCTTCAACGTACAGCAAAAGCTACAAAAGTAGGAGTAAGTGAAGTTAATTTCAGATGTCTCACTTGTTCTTTATTTCAGTGACTTTAACATTAAGATTTATTTAGTTATTTATTTATTGCATTTCTATACCGCCCAATAGCCGAAGCTCCATGGGCAGTTCAAAAAGATTAAAACTATTCAAAGTATAAAACAAAAAGTATAAAAACATGATATAAAATACAATATAAAACCACAACCAGGATAAAAGCAGCAGCAGTACAGAAATACAAATTTAAAATACAAATTTAAAACAGCAAAATTAAAATTGAATTTATAGACTATTAAAGTGCTGACAGAATAAAAAAGTCTTCACCTGGCATCTGAAAAAATATAGCGTAGATACTCTACACTATATAGAGTATATAGTGGGAGACCATTATATATGGACCATTACTGCCAAAAGTGGCCCTTCCAAGAAATCTCTGGCATGTGTGGGTGATAACTTTCTCCTACAGAAAGTGGTGGAAGGAACTAGAGGGTCGGCAATCCTTGACTTGTTATTGACCAATAGGGATGACTTAGTGGATAAAGTGGCAGTTACGGGAACTCTGGGGGAAAGTGACCACGTCATACTTGAATTCTTGATTATGAAGGAGACAAAAGTCGAGCGTAACCATACACGTACTCTGGATTTTAGGAAAGCTGATTTTAATAAACTCAGAACTATAATAAGTAAGGTCCCGTGGCAAGGGAGCCTAATGAGAAAAGGAGTGCAGGATGGGTGGGAGTATTTAAAAAAGGAAATTTTAAAGGCACAGTTACAAACAATTCCAACAAGGAGAAAAGATAGAAGACAACCGAGGAAACCAATGTGGCTCCACAAAAAGCTTAGAGATGACCTGAAAACAAAAAGGGATACATATAGGAAGTGGAAGGAAGGCCAGGCTACAAAAGAAGAGTACAGACAAGTGGCGCAGAAGTGCCGAAATGGCGTCAGGAAGGCTAAAGCTGTGAATGAGCTGAGATTAGCGAGGGATGCTAAAAACAATAAAAAGGCTTTCTTCAGATACATGAGTAGTAAAAGACAGAGGAAAGAAATGGTGGTTCAACTGCTTAATGAGGATGGCAAATTGATAACAGACGACAAAGAAAAGGCTGAAATGCTCAATTCCTACTTTGCATCAGTCTTCTCCCAAAAGTGGGTCTATGACACCCCCTGGAAAAAGTGAAGCAGAAGTTGAGGGGGCAGGATTGCAGTTTGAGATTGATAAGCAAATGGTCAAAGAACACCTAATTTCCTTGAATGAGTTTAAATCTCCAGTGCCCGATGAACTGCATCCAAGAGTAATGAAGGAGCTAGCGGCAGAACTCTCAGAACCTTTGTCTATTATCTTTGCAAAATCATGGAAGACGGGTGAGGTGCCGGACGACTGGAGGAGGGCTAACGTTGTCCCTATCTTCAAATAGGGCAAAAAGGAGGAACCTGGGAACTACAGACCAGTCAGTCTGACATCCATCCCTGGGAAAATTCTGGAGCAGATTATAAAGAAGTCAATCTGTAAACACCGTGAAATCAATGCAGTGATTACTAGAAGCCAACATGGATTTGTCAGGAACAAATCCTGTCAGACTAATTTGATCTCATTTTTTGATAGGATAACCTCCCTTGTGGACTGTGGGAATGCTGTAGAGGTCATATATCTTGACAAAGTACCACATGACATTCTGATTAACAAACTAGCTAAAAGTGGGCTAGATGGAACAACTATTAGGTGGATCCACAGCTGGCTACAGAATCGGACTCAAAGAGTACTTATCAATGGAACCTTCTCAAACTGGGGAGAGGCAACGAGTGGGGTGCTGCAGGGCTCAGTCCTGGGCCCAGTGCTCTTCAACATTTTTATTAATGATTTGGACAAGTTGGTGCAGGGAACACTGATCAAATTTGCAGATGACACAAAATTGGGTGGGATAGCTAATACCCTGGAAAACAGAAACAAACTTCAAAGTGATCTTGATAGGCTGGAGTGCTGGGCTGAAAACAACAGGATGAAATTTAATAGGGATAAATGCCAAGTTCTACATTTAGGGAATAGAAACCAAATGCACAGTTACAAGATGGGGGACACTTGGCTCAGCAATACTACAAACGAGAAAGATCTTGGAATTGTTGTAGATCACAAGCCGAATATGAGCCTACAGTGCGATAGGGCTGCAAGAAAGGCAAATGCTATTTTGGGCTGCATTAATAGAAGTATAGCTTCCAAATCACGTGAGGTACTGGTTCCTCTCTATTCGGCCCTGGTTAGGCCTCATCTAGAGTATTGTGTCCAGTTCTGGGCTCCACAATTCAAGAAGGACGCAGACAAGCTGGAGCGTGTTCAGAAGAGGGCAACCAGGATGATCAGAGGTCTAGAAACAAAGCCCTATGAAGAGAGACTGAAAGAACTGGGCATGTTTAGGCTGGAGAAGAGAAGATTGAGGGGAGACATGATAGCACTCTTCAAATACTTAAAAGGTTGTCACACAGAGGAGGGCCAGGATCTCTTCTCCAACCTCCCAGAGTGCAGGACATGGAATAATAGGCTCAAGTTAAAGGAAGCCAGAGGCTGGACATCAGGAAAAACTTCCTAACTGTTAGAGCAGTGCGACGGTGGAATCAGTTACCTAGGGAGGTTGTGGGTGCTCCCACACTAGAGGCATTCAAGAGGCAGCTGGACAACCATCTGTCAGGGATGCTTTAGTGTGGATTCCTGCATTGAGCAGGGGGTTGGACTCGATGGCCTTGTAGGCCCCTTCCAACTCTGCTATTCTATGATTCTATGATTCTAGATGCCAGGCGATCCTCCTTAGGGAGCTCATTCCACAGCCGGTGTCCGTGAAAGCCGCCAAATGGCTTGACAAAGAAAGATAAGACCAGCCGGTAGCTAGGCAACGAAGGTGTTTATTTACAGAAGCTAAACAGTGCAGGGAAAGGAGGGGGAAACGGGGGTTTGAATGCAAAAGTCAATGAACAGGAACAGTTCAGGAAGTAGGCTCTTAGCGTAGTCAATGTCCAGTCCAAAGTTGAGGGAGCGTGGCAAGGAGGAGATTCGATAATGCAGTCCAAGTTCAAACACAGCCAACAGTCAGCAACAAACCAGTAACACAGTCCAGAGTCAGGGGCAACAACAGGCAAGACATAGTCACAAACTGGTCCAAGGTCGGAGCAGGAATCCAGAGTAGGCAGACGTGGTCACGGGGTCCGGGAATCAAGACAGGAATCAGAATCCAGGCGTCCAGGAACAAGGCACGAGGTCACAAGATCTAAGAGCAAAGGCTTGCGCCAGAATGCTCAGTCAGAGTGCTGAGTCATGGTCTCTCAGCTGATCCCTAATTGCCTGGCGTTTCTGGTAGAGGCGGCGAGACCGGCGTCTGGTTGCCTTCTCCGCCCGCAACTAGCTGAAACCAGGCTTCTCTGCCTCCTCCTCAGACCTCTGCGGCTCCTCCGTAGTCTTTGCTGGCATCAAGCCCTCAGAGCTGGCAGAGGTCCCAGCTGGCCTTGGCTCTTCTCCCTGAGGCTCTGCCACAGTCTCTGCCAGTCCAGCCTCCTCACTACCTGAGCTGGGCTTCTCGGTACTAGGTCCAGCCTCTGCCACCTCCTCCTCATCTCCTGACTCCATCTCTGTGCAGGGCATGACACTACTCCCCCCTCCATTATCCCCTTCCCCTGAACCCCGAGGGCCCGGCTTCCTGGGATAACGGCTGTGGAAGTCGTGAACCAAGATTGGTGCGTGGACATCCGAGGCTGGTTCCCATGATCGCTCCTCAGGGCCATAGCCCACCCAGTCAATCAGATACTGGAGTCGACCATGGTGCCTCCGAGAGTCCAACACTTGTGCCACCTCGAATTCCTCCTTCCCATCCACAAGTACTGGAGCAGGAGGAGGCCCTGCCCCCGAATCCGGCCGCACCCCAGTCGCCAGGACTAGCAACGAGCAGTGGAAGACCGGGTGTATGCGTAATGTCCGAGGAAGATGTAGCTGGAACACCACAGGATTGACCTCTGCCGTTATCAGGTACGGCCCCATGAACCGAGCGTCCAGCTTCCTGCACAGCCGTCGAAGAGGCAGATTTCGGGTCGACAGCCAGACTCGGTCCCCGACCTTTAAGGGAGGTCCTTTCTGCCGCTTCCGATCTGCCCCGGCCTTGTATGCCTCCTTGGCTACCTCCAACTGTTCTAGGAGCAATGAGCAAGCTGCCTGCAATTCCCGCAACCACTGGTCTACTGCAGGGACCGCCGAGGAGGGAACGACTGCTGGAAACCATCGAGGATGAAACCCCCCTGTTGAGAAAAAAGGGGTCTGCTGGGTGGAGGCATGGACCGAGTTGTTGTACGCAAACTCCGCCAAGGGGAGCAACTCCGCCCAGTCATCCTGCTGATAGTTTGTATAACAGCGTAGGTACTGTTCCAGCGTGCCGTTAGTTCGCTCCGTCTGACCGTCCGTCTGGGGATGGTATGCTGACGACATGTGGGCCTTGATGTCTAACAGCTGGAGGAGACTCTTCCAGAACCTAGCTGTAAACTGTACTCCACGGTCTGAGACTATTCCCTCTGGGAGGCCATGGTACCTGAACACGTGATTTACAAAGAGCCTCGCCGTTTCTTTCGCCGTGGGCATCCCTACGCAAGGTACAAAATGGGCCATCTTTGAAAATAAATCTACTACCACGAAGATGGTGGTATGGCCTGCAGACAGAGGAAGATCGGTTATAAATCTATTTATTAGATTGTAAGCCTGAGGGCAGGGACTGTCTTTTTTGCTAAGTGTAAGCCGCTCCGAGAGCGTTTTTTGGCTGAGGAGCGGGGTATAAGTATGATAAATAAATAAATAAATAAATAAATAAAATAAAATCCATTGAAATCACCCGCCAGGGCCCTGAAGGAGTCACCAAGGGGTGCAGTAGCCCCGCCGGCCGCCCCCGCAAATCCTTTGCTCAGTGGCAGACTGGGCAGCTTTGCACATAGCGGGCAACATCCGCCCGGACCCGAGGCCACCAAAATTCCCTAGTCAGGAGGTGCAGCGTTTTGCACAGTCCAAAGTGCCCGGCAGGCTTTGAATCGTGACACAGATGGAGCAGTGTCCTGACACGGCCCTCCCGGTACATAGAGACGGCCCCGATGATACAGAAGGCCGTCCCGCATGGAAAATGGAGTGGGGGGATCGTCCCTGGCATGTGCTGCCACCCAAGAGTCTTGACCCTGTAGGTCCCGAATCTGGTCGATCAACGTGGACGCTCCTGGTGCAGCCGCAAAATGCTCCGGACGCAGAATCGTTGACCGCTTCTCCTCCCCCAGCTCTGTTGCATATTCGGGCTTCCTGGATAACGCGTCCGCCTGCTGGTTCTGGGAACGTGGGATGTACTTGAGTTTAAAATTAAACCGGATGAAGAACAGGGACCATCGCTTCTGGCGCTGCGTCAGTTTTCGTGCAGTCTGTAAGTACTCCAGATTACGATGGTCTGTCCTAACCTCCACCGGGTGCACCGCTCCTTCCAGCAAATGTCGCCACACCTCAAAAGCCGCCTTAATAGCCAGCAGCTCCTTCTCCTAGATGGTGTAATTTCGTTCAGGGGCGTGACCTGTCTGGAGTAGAAGGCACAAGGCGACAACCGAGAGGCCTCTTTGTTTGGCTGCAGCAGCACCGCTCCGATAGCGACATCCGAGGCGTCCGTCTCAACCACGAAAAGGGTCCGAGGGTCGGGATGCTGCAAAATCGGGGAAGAGGTAAACCTAGTTTTTAGCCTCTCAAAGGCCTGCTGGGTACTCGTAGTCCACTGGAATGGGGCTTTTCCACGGAGCAACTGTGTGATAGGCTCAGCGAGGGTTGCAAAATCGGGGATGAACCTCCGATAAAAATTTGCGAACCCCAAGAATCGCTGAACCTCCTTCCTGTTCCTAGGAGGCTCCCAGGACAACACCGCATCCACCTTTGATTGGTCCATCTCCACCCCCTTGGCTGAGATCCGGTACCCCAAAAATTCCACCTCCGTCAGATCGAACTCGCATTTCTCCAATTTGGCATATAGGCAGTGCTCTTGGAGTCTGCGAAGCACCGCCCGCACATGGACATCGTGGATGGTCTGGTTCGGGGAATAGATCAGGAAATCGTCCAAGTACACAATCACGAACCGATCCAAGTAATCCCGGAACACATCGTTCACGAAGTGCTGAAATACCCCGGGAGCATTGCAGAGGCCGAAGGGCATGACCGTGTACTCGTACTGGCCATATCTGGTCATAAAGGCAGTCTTCCATTCATCCCCGGGTCGAATGCGCACCAAGTTGTAGGCTCCTCTGAGATCCAACTTCGTAAAAACCCGAGCATGGCGAAGACGTTCCAACAGCTCCGGGATCAGGGGTAGCGGGTATCGGTTGCGGATGGTAATCTTGTTTAAGGCTCTGTAATCATTGCAGAGGCGGAGTTCACTGGTGTTTTTTTTCTTCACGAAGAGGACCGGAGCCCCTGCAGGCGACGTGGATGGCTGGATGAATCCTTTCCTCAGGTTAGACTCCAAAAAGTCCCGTAGGGCGGCCAGTTCCGGTTCAGACAAGGAATACAGGCGCCCCGCCGGTATAGGGGCCCCTGGAACCAAGTCTATGGCACAGTCATATGCCCTGTGTGGAGGCAGTCGCTCAGCCTCCTTTTTATCGAAGACTCCCGCAAACTCCTGATATTTTGCGGGTAGACTGCCAGAAGGTTCCCTGGGAGTTGTTTCCGGGGCTGCAGGGATCCGTTCGGGCCAACAGTGCTCCTGGCAGTAGGGCGACGCAAACAGCACCTCTCGCCGAGTCCACGATATACAGGGGTCATGCTGGGTCAGCCATGGCATTCCAAGAACCAATGGGAAGTGCGGAACAGCAGCCACAAAAAACTGGACCCGTTCCACATGACCCTGGATTTCCATAGTCAGCACCTCCATTTGTTGGGTCATGGGGCCTGACTTTAGAAGCCTTCCATCAATGGTCTCCACCGGCCGGGGTTCTTCCAGTCGCTGCAGCGGGAGCTGGTGCTGGATGGCAAACCCCAGGTCCATAAAGCTATTGGATGCCCCAGAGTCTATCATGGCACCCACTGACATCACCTGGCCCTCCTGCCCCCTAAGGGTGGCTGTGACCAAGAGCGGATCCCGTCGGGGTTCTGAATGGGGTGGGGTAGCGGCTGACACCGGTTCTCCCAGGCTTCCAACCCCAACTAAGCCTGGGAGGGTCCGTTTCCCGACAAGGGGGCCCCTCGCTGCTTGAGGGGACAAACAAGGGCAAAATGACCCCCCTGCCCACAATAGAGGCAAAGCCCAGCTGCTCTCCTCCGCTCCTTTTCCGCTGCTGAAAGGCGTGGATGGGCTCCTCCCAGCTGCATCGGCTCCTCTGGTGGGCTAGGCACAGGAATCCTGGTTGGAGTGGCAGGCGTCTCTGGAGAAGCTGCAGGACCCCGCAAAGCCCACCCGTCAGACCTGGGCATGGTCTGTACTCGGGCTAGCCTGCGGGCAGTCAGCCTGCCATCAATCCTGGCAGCTTGTTCCATAAGCAGAGCGAGGGACTCAGGTGGAGCAGCTCGGGCCAGTTCATCCAGAATGGCATCTGAGAGCCCATACCGGTACTGGGCTTGGAGGGCACTATCATTCCAGGTTAAGTCCTGGGCGATGAGGCGGAACTCAGTGGTGTACTCCCTCACTGAGCCCTTCCCCTGGTGCAGGTGATGGATGCGCCTCTCTGCTGTCTCCATCTTGACTGGATCTCCCCAGGTTGCCAGCATTTCCTTTAAAAAATTGTCCAGCTGATTCAGGAGAGGGCTGCTCTGAAGCAAATATGGGGTGGCCCATCGCTGTGCTGGTCCAGACAGGAGGCTGATGAGGAAAGCCACCTTGTGGGTGTCCGTAGGGAAATCCTCTGGCCGGATTCGAAAATGCAGCTGGCATTGTGCCAAAAAGCCTTCCAGCTGCTGCGGATTGCCAGAGAATTTCTCAGGCAGAGCAGCCAAACATTTACTCCTTCGAGGGGGGGTGGGGGTTGAGCAGCTTGCGCTTGTAACACAGCCACGGCCGTTTGTAATTGAGCCACAAGCGTCTCCAGCTGCTGATTCCTCTGCACTAACTCTTCCATTGCTTTTTTCTTTTCTTTGTCAGCCTGGTCAGAGATTATTCTGTCCGGGAAAGCCGCCAAATGGCTTGACAAAGAAAGATAAGACCAGCCGGTAGCTAGGCAACAAAGGTGTTTATTTACAGAAGCTAAACAGTGCAGGGAAAGGAGGGGGAAACGGGGGTTTGAATGCAAAAGTCAATGAACAGGAACAGTTCAGGAAGTAGGCTCTTAGCGTAGTCAATGTCCAGTCCAAAGTCGAGGGAGCGTGGCAAGGAGGAGATTCGATAATGCAGTCCAAGTTCAAACACAGCCAACAGTCAGCAACAAACCAGTAACACAGTCCAGAGTCAGGGGCAACAACAGGCAAGACATAGTCACAAACCGGTCCAAGGTCGAAGCAGGAATCCAGAGTAGGCAGACATGGTCATGGGGTCCGGGAATCAAGACAGGAATCAGAATCCAGGCGTCCAGGAACAAGGAACGAGGTCACAAGATCTAAGAGCAAAGGCTTCCGCCAGAATGCTCAGTCAGAGTGCTGAGTCATGGTCTCTCAGCTGATCCCTAATTGCCTGGCGTTTCTGGTGGAGGCGGCGAGACCGGCGTCTGGTTGCCTTCTAGGCCCGCAACTGGCTGAAAGCAGGCTTCTCCGCCTCCTCCTCAGACCTCTGCGGCTCCTCCATAGTCTTTGCTGGCATCAAGCCCTCAGAGCTGGCAGAGGTCCCAGCTGGCCTTGGCTCTTCTCCCTGAGGCTCTGCCACAGTCTCTGCCAGTCCAGCCTCCTCACTACCTGAGCTGGGCTTCTCGGTACTAGGTCCAGCCTCTGCCACTTCCTCCTCATCTCCTGACTCCATCTCTGTGCAGGGCATGACAGCCGGGGTGCCACAGCAAAGAAGGCCCTCCTCCTGGTAGCCACCTGCCTCACTTCCTTTGGCAGGGGCTTGCGGGGAAGGACCCCTGAGGATGACCTTAGGGTCTGGGAAGGTTCATATGGGAAGAGGCGTTCCTTCAGATAGCCTGGCCCCAAGCCATTTAGGCCTTTAAATGTTAATATCAGCACCTTGAATCAGGCCCGGACCTGGACTGGCAGCCAGTGAAGGTGGAAAAGGACTGGCGTGATGTGGTCTTGTTGGCCAGTCCCTGTTAATAAATGTGTGGCCCTGTTTTGTACCAGTTGAAGTTTCTGGACCATTTTCAAAGGCGGCCCCATGTATAACGTGTTGCAGTAATCCAAACTAGAGGTTATCAGAGCATGGATAACTGTAGCTAGGCTATCTCTGTCCAGATAAGGGCGCAGCTGGTATATCAGCCTAAGCTGATAAAAGGTGCTCTTTGTCACTGAGTTCACCTGCACCTCAAGTGACAGTTCTGGATCCAAGAGCACCCCCAAACTACAAACCGTGAACCGCCCAGAGAGCTTCGGCTATTGGGCGGTATAAAAATGTAATAAATAAATAAATAAATAAACCTGATCCTTTAGGGGGAGTGCAACCCCATCCAGAACAGGGTGAACATCACCTAACCAGACAGGCAAACCACCCGCTAACAGTATTTCCATCTTGTCTAGATTGAGTATCAGTAGCCCTCATCCAATCCATTACTGTGTTCAGGCACTGTCTCACCTTGGTTTGATGAAAAGGAGAGGTGGAGCTAGGTGTCATCCGTATGTTGATGACACCTCAACTCACATCTCTGGATAACCTCTCCCAGTGGTTTCATGTAAATGTTAAACAGCATAGGTGATAAAATAGAGCCCTGTGGAACCCCATGGCCTAAATACCATAGCTCAGAGCAATAATCCCCCAGCACTACCTTCTGGAATCAGCCATCCAAGTAGGAGCGGAAACACTGCAACACAGTGCCTCCAACTCCCAGCCCAGACAACCTATCCAGAAGGATACCATGGTCAATGGTATCGAAAGCCACTGAGAGGTCTAAGAGAATCAATAGGGTCGCACTCCCCTGCCCCTCTCCTGGCAAAGGTCATCCCACAGGGTGACCAAGGCAGTTTCCGTTCCAAAACCAGGCCTGAAGCCCGATTGTGGAACAGATTTGTTTTAAGCGTGTGCTGTAAAATCAGATATGTGACCAAGGCTATGTTTGGGTGGGTACACCCCCTTGGTACTGGACACGCCCCCTGGGGCCAGACATGTTGTCCTCCTTTTTGGTTGCCAAAATATGGTCACCCTATCTATTGTACTCAGAAAACTTCCCAGAGTTACCTGTAGGAAAATTAGGAGAGTTAAAATGATTTCATACCAATTTACATTACTATTATCCATATGTCTAAGACAAGAGCTGGTCCATGAAGTCACGAAGAGTCGGAAACGACTGAACGAATAAACAACAAGACAAGGTACTTTCTCTCAATTTCAGTTTTCTAACTATAGTTCTTAGAGAAGGTCCCAAGTTTAGTCCATTTTTAGTATTTTTTTTAGTGAAAGGATCTCAGATAGCAGGTACAAGAAGCAACTGTTTGCAGAGTGGGTACTTCTGAACTAGGTGGAACAGTGGTCCAACACATCATAATCCCCACTTTTTCTCCCTACTGAAAAACCACTTGGGGAGGAAATTCCCCCCCCCATCAAGGATCCTTGGGGCAATGGGGTGCTGGGTGAACCTTCCCCCCAGATACTTTTTGGGTGGGGACTCTTTCCCCCACCTCTATTATCTCATTGTATTGACTTTAACAGAGGAAATAGTTTCTGGCATTTTAAAAATGCCTGTCAAAAAATGTATTGGGGCAGGAGGGTAGGGGGAGAAAGGTGAAAATCTAGAAAGGGAAAGTCAAGAGAAAATGAAAATCCAGGGAAGTGGGCACTCTCAACAATTTACCTCCCATGGCAATTTGTGGTGGTGCCCAGGGCACTTTTTCAAAATGTCAGATGTCCCTGTGGGCCACAGAAAATTGCCAACTCCTGTACTAAAAGTACAGAATCTTAAATCTCCTGGAGCTTTGCAAGAAAAGGTGGTAGTTTTAGTTACAAGAGTTCAGAGGTTAATTTGATGCAAACTACAATAGTTCCACTATCCATTCATTTTTGGATGCCTTGAAGGAAACGGTTGGCAACCAACAAGTTGCCTCCTAAGTGGAAGGCTTGAAGAACACAAGAATTTCTGCCATTTTTCTTCCTGCATGTATAATATTCACCTGAAGGAAAAGGAAAATGCCAGAAACTCTTGTTATATATCTATTATATAATTTATAAAGTACATATATAGTATACTGTACATCTAAATTTATATGAGATGGGGTTGGCTATAGTTAACAGACTCTTTGTTAGAGGGAATGGACGAAGCGTGGCCCAGCTGATGGTCACCCAAGGACTAGATTTGAAGCACAAGATGCTGGTTGTCTAAAGGATGATTCATACTTCCACATTCACCACTAGACCACTGCAGCAGCAAGTGCTGACTTGTACAGTATATAAATATTCTAAATAAACATGTGCTATCATAGATGAAACGCCACAGACATATGAAAATATGAAGCTCCTTTATACAGAATCAGACCATCACTCCCTTTAGCTAAAGATTACCTGTTCTATCTTTGGCCTCTCACAATCAGGCTGATGCTGCCTTGCTTTTGTAACAACCAGGGCGGGGGCTACCACTAGGCCAACAAGGCAGCCGCCTAAGGGCGCAGACAGTGGGTGGGGCGCTGGAACCATATTGATTTGGAATACGTTGGTTGGGAGAGGAGGGGAGGAGGCGAGAGAGCGCTTCACTTTCTCCCTATAGAGCGAAAAGGGAGGAGGAGGAGGAGGAACAGAGGGTGGCACCAGCCCGTCTGCCATGCGGAGGGGCGCCACTGCGCCTGCGCAGGATCCGTTCTCCCACCTTTCACACGCTGCGCTTTTGCCGCCGAGCAAGCGAACCTGCCTGCCTGCCTGCGCCAAGTCGGGAGCTCATCGCTGGGGGGCGGGGGGGGGCGGCATGTCGTCTCCGACATGGCTGAGCTGACGCCTGGCGCTGCGCTTGGACTCTGGGTGGCCGGGTGGCTCCTCTGCCTCCTCCTTCTCCACGCTGGCTTCCCGACTGTGCCTCCAGCCGCAGCAGCGGCGGAGGCCCCTTGGCTTCTACTGCTGCCTACTTCACCCCCGTGGCTGCCTCAGCACCTTTCGACACGGCCCCAGCCCCAAAGAAAGACCCCGGCTCCCGCCTTCCCCCTTGCCATGCGCCTCCTCTGGCTTGCCCAGGTCGTTGGGCACCCACCCCAAGAAGGAGCCCATGGAGGAGCTCAGCAAGGCACAGGGAGCTCGGGACTTCAGCTACAGACTTCACTCCACCGAGTGGAGCTGCCTGCTGCTGGTGGTGCCCCTCCTTGTGATGTTTCTGCCCCCACCAGTTCTGGGGTGGGTGGATGGGGGGAGAGGAGGGAGCAGAGTGGGGTGACAGTCTGGCTCATTGTTAAGCAGTGACGCAGAGGGGAAACAACGTCGCCTCTGTTTCTTTTCCCCTCCGGGACACTCATTCCTCTCCTGTCTGCACCCTCTCTCTCCCTCTTCTACCCCCCCATAGGGGCATTTCTCTCTCTTCCTTCCCCCACGGCTCCCTCCCACCCATGCCAACCCTTCTCTTCTTCTGCCCTTGTGACCGTTTCCCATCCTCTCTTTTCTCCTCCATCTCCTCCCTTCTGCCAATTACCCCCTTTGCGGCCTTCCAGAGATGTCCCTAGTTCCAGATCTCCTACATTCCCCCAAGTTCTCCAAATTTTGACAGCCAGCCCTCTCTTACGCTAGGCTCGCAGCCCCCCCCCCCCCCGTCCTCCCTGAATTCACCCTGGATGTCTCTCTCCCTGACCTCATTCCAAATTCTTTGCTCAGCAGCACAGGTCTTTTAAAATTGTTAGGGCATTTGATGTATAAAACGTGTTTTTAAACAAATTAGCTGTTTTAACAAAAAAACAGCTAATTTGGGGGGGGGAGGGTGCAAGTAGCATGCCTCGTCTAGGGCGCAACGTAGTCTGGCACCGGCCCTGGGGGTAACAACAACCTCTTTATTCCGCTGTCCAGTACTTTCTTTGCTACAGTGTAGTGCTCTTTATTGCCCCCTCTGGTTGCCTGAGAGAATGCACCCTTGACTATTTCTAATTTTCTATATATTACATTGCCTACTCTGGCTAGCCAAGCTCTGCTACCCGAGACCCCATTCTGGGGATCATAGAATCATAGAATAGCAGAGTTGGAAGGGGCCTACAAGGCCATCGAGTCCAACCCCCTGCTCAATGCAGGAATCCACCCTAAAGCATCCCCAACAGATGCTTGTCCAGCTGCCTCTTGAAGGCCTCTAGTGTGGGAGAGCCCACAACCGCCCTAGGTAACTGATTCCATTGTCATACTGCTCTAACAGTCAGGAAGTTTTTCCTGATGTCCAGCTGGAATCTGGCTTCCTTTAACTTGAGCCCGTTATTCTGTGTCCTGCACTCTGGGAGGATCGAGAAGAGATCCTGGCCCTCCTCTGTGTGACAACCTTTCAAGTACTTGAAGAGTGCTATCATGTCTCTCCTCAGTCTTCTCTTCTACAGGCTAAACATGCCCAGTTCTTTCAGTCTCTCTTCATAGGGCTTTGTTTCCAGACCCCAGATCATCCTGGTTGCCCTCCTCTGAACACGCTCCAGCTTGTCTGCGTCCTTCTTGAATTGTGGAGCCCAGAACTGGACGCAATACTCTAGATGAGGCCTAACCAGGGCCGAATAGAGAGGAACCGGTACCTCACGTGATTTGGAAGCTATACTTCTATTAATGCAGCCCAAAATAGCATTTGCCTTTCTTGCAGCCATATCGCACTGTTGGCTCATATTCAGATTGCGATCTACAACAATTCCAAGATCCTTCTCGTTTGTAGTGTTGCTGAGCCAAGTATCCCCCATCTTGTAACTGTGCCTTTGGTTTATATTTCCTAAATGTAGAACTTGGCATTTGTCCCTATTAAATTTCATCCTGTTGTTTTCAGCCCAGCACTCCAGCCTATCAAGATCACTTTGAAGTTTGTTTCTGTCTTCCAGGGTAGAAGTCCCAGGATGCCAGAGACTGAACCTGTAACCTTCTGAAAGCCATGTCCATACTCTACGGCTGACCTACAGCTCTTCCCCAGAAAAAATAGCAATGCTATTAGAGCAGGGGTGGGTGACCTTGTGGGGGTGGGGGGCACACTGGCCCCTGAGAAGCCCTTTGGGCTCCACATGAGTGAGCAGGGCTGGTGGAGAATAACGAAAAGGAGTTCATTCACACTTTTAGCCATCCTTCAAATCTTGAATAAATCAAGTTGTGTGAACCCATCGTTCGTCCACCACAGCTGCAAGTCAGGTAAGCAAGCATCATGATGAACAGAAGAAACTTCTCGAGACAGTAGCTGAAACAATGTTTTCATTTCTACAAAGCCCATGCGTGATGATACAAAGCCCATGCATGGCAGAATTACAATGTTAGGTTGTCATTATAAAGTTTGATTTTACGTCTTTTATTTATTTATTTATTTATTTATTATTACATTTTACTTTTTGCATTATCAGTCGCATGCTGGGGCTTAATTTGGTAGTGATCCATTTCATCTGAACTGCTTCTTTCTTTCCCCACATTTTCTTAAACATGGTCAAGCTTTTGCAAGAGCTGAGCTGAACCACATTGAAAGGCGGAAATGACTTGCACAAACTCATTTCCTCTGCAGGCTCATCAATGTAACGTATTCAGATTCACATAAGTAACAGAACTTTGAAAGTTTACTAGATGCCCCTGGATAGAGATTATTATTTCAAATCATTCTGGGATTCTCTCTCTTTCATTCATTCTTTCTTTCTCTTCCTCTTCCTGAAGAGCTGCATTGGCTGATGACCGTAGCCAGTGCAGTTCTTCACAGAGTCTCAGAATCTGAAATGCCTGGCTCCGAGGGGGTCTTTCCTCAGAGTCAGGCACTGACTAGCGAGGTGTCCAAGAATATTGCCTGTGCTGTAGGTTATATCCTGAGACACCTCTCCTTCAGAGTAGCGCCTCTGTCCTCTGATAGCTATGGCTAAATAGGGGACTGGGTGGCTGCTCTGGAGGAGGGATGTCCCAGGAAATCACATGCAGCACAGGCAATCTCCTTGGACACCCCTCCAGCCAGGCAATGCCTAGCTCTAAGGAAGGACCCCCTCACAGATAGGCATCTTCAACAGGATGACTTTCTGAATAGCCACGTCAGCAGCTTTTGCACCTGATGCAGTTCTCCAGAGAGTCGCCCCACGCTTTGGCTCACTCCGAGAGGGTCCTTAGAGTATGGCCAACAGGAGTCTCTGGAACACCTACTAGAACCTCTGCATTGCTCCAGCACTGAAACAGCAAGGAGTCCTGCTGGCTGGGGAGGGGGGAGCATGCAACTCGCCATTTCTCCTCCTCTGCTACTGGGGTGGAGGATTTACCCCACCCCATGGGAGGGCTGGCCCTAACACACACACACACACACACACTGCTGGGCATTAAAATACCTTGCACAACTTTAGTAGAAGATAGACTTTCAGAAATATCAATGCAATGATGGAAAGAGAAGTAATCACAGAAACATGTTGATGACCTTTTATTTTCCCTTTAAAACAAATTGTGCACATTGGCTGACATAGCTTCTCCCATCCTGAATGGTAGTGATGATATATATCCCCACCTATCACTTCCTGCAAGTCAGTAGAATGAGATATACAATATAAAGGCAGGGAGAACAATCTGTTTTCAACCACCTAAGTTAACAATAGGAAATCTCAAGTCTGTGAGGGACAGGTGATAAATCTTCTTTTGTGCTTAATTACCTAAAATAATACTACTAACTAGGGATGGGGAGAAATTAATTTCGTTCACATTTTAATATGAACCTAATTCATACTTCCTAAACCAAAACACACTTATTTTTTCATATTCACATTTCTCAGAATTTTGTGGAGCAGCTCTCCAATTAGAAATGCATGCAAAAACGTCATCAGTGAAAATAATTTAGTCATGCCCACTGAAATCAATGGAACTTCTTAGTCATGACTAACTTAAGTCCCACCGATTTCAACAGGTCTACTCTAAGTATGACTAAACCCAAATCCAACTCAATGTACAAAATGCATTATATTCCACTGTTGGAAAAAAGACACCGGACCATGTAGATTCTTGAGAGTGAATAAGGAGGGATACGATAGAGGGGTATAAAATTATGCAAGGTATGGAGAAAGTGGATAGTACTCATAATATCAGAGCCCGGAACCAGTCAATGAAGCTGAATGGTGGGAGATTCAGGATTATCAAAGGAAATACTTCAAAGAGCACATTGTTAAGTATGGAATTCACTATCACAAGATATGGAATATCTTGGACATCTTGGACGATTTTAAAAGAAGACTAGACAAGTTCATAGGTGATAAGGCTATCAGAGGCTGCCAGCCATCATGCTATAGCTATATACCACCTCCAGGATCAGGGGAAGTATGTCCCTGAATTAGGGAGGTGTTTCAGATTTGGCTGAATCCCAAACCAGGCTGATTTGGACAGAGTTGTCCAAATCCAAATGGGGCTTCTCCAAAGCAGATTGAATCTGAATCTGAACATTCCAGAAGATTCGAGATGTGGAGGGACACAGAGAGACAGAAAATTTGTACATTTCTCCCAAAGCATTCCACATAAGGGGAATAAACCATGGCAAAGTGGGGTGGGAGGCGAGAGGATGGCTGTATTTTTGTGACTGGCACCTCTACGTTCTAATCACAGTGAATGGTTTTACCAAGGCTCTCCAATCCCAGTGCTTTGGGGGAGCAATACTGAAGTAATATATGGAAGGACTGATCTCTGCTCTTTGCTTGTTCTCTCTTTCCCCCTCTCCTTCTCTCCCTCCCTCCTTGTCTCTCAAGAGCAGGATTGTTAAAAGAGGTTTGGTGGAGTCTCTGGGGTATAACACTGGGTGCTGTATGTTCAAGTCCTTCTGCCTCTGCCACTTTATGCCACTTTATGCTCCACATCCATCGTCCACCCCATAGAAAAAATACATTTAACTTTTACAAAAGAGAGATCCTTCTCTGTGGTGGCAGCCTGACTCCGGAGTGCTTTCCCACAGGAGAAACTCTTGGTGCCAATGTTGTGCTCTTCAGTGTACACTTATCAGGGGAAAATGTTTTAATTGCACAGGCATTTTAGAACAAATTTTCAACATGTTTACATTTTTAGATTAAATATTGTATCCTTTTAGCTAGTTGAAATAGTTTTATGCCTCTAGATTGTAGTTTTGATGTATATAGTTTAGGTTGCTTTTATTGTATTGTATTGTATTGTATTGTACAATACACTTTTAGATAATGTTTTTAGGACAATTTATGTACACTGCCCTGAACTCCTTTCTGGGATGAAGCTGTGGTTTACAACTTTTAAAATAAATAAATAAATAAATAAACCAACGTTTTTATTACATTTGTATTTTGCCTTTCTGCTATCATGGAAGTCAAGGCAGCATACCCTGGGGCTGCCATGCACTTGCCAATCCAGACACTGACCAGAACCAGACCTATTTAGCTCTAGTAATCTTGTTGCATCATGTGCTTTCATGCTATGCTATGCTCTTATCATTTTCCTTTTCTACAGATTGGGGACTGATGCTGAGAGATGGCAGCTTCTCTAAGGCCATCTAGTGAATTTAAAGCAGGGGTAAGAAACCTTCGGCCTGTGGGCCAAATCAGCCCTCCTGGGATCCCAGTATAGCCTTCCAGGGTTCCCCAGACAGCCCCCCCCCTTTCCCCCAATTATCAACAGGTGATTTCCCAGCATTTGCACAGTTTTTCACCCATTCTAAAAGATTGAAACGTCTCTCCTAAGGCTTGGTTGCTGGCAATAAGAGCTTTAAACTAAAACATGGTGGTACTTTTGGGCCCACTCCTTATGCCTTTGGCCCTGCACACCACTGGAATGTGGCCCCCAATAACTTTTCCAAAATGGAATTCAGGCATCGGACTAAAAGAGGTTCCCCATCGCAGGTTTACAACTTAGCTGGGCTCCAAAGTGAGGGCTTTCTGGCTTGTAGTCCACATTCTTAACCATGATAGTATGCCAGTTCTAGTGGGGTATCTGTTGCCCAAGACTATCTGGTTTCATTTGGACCCTTTGATCTGGAGGCTTTTGCCTTTATGATCTCATATGTATGTATATGGGGAGAGGGGGCTGCCAAGTAGAATGCACTCTTGATTTCACATGTGACATTTTTCAAACAAGAAGATCATTGTCAATATGAAGGACCTCAGTAATCCTTACCACAACCCTCTAGAGTAGGTCAGTATTATCCCCATGTTGCAGATGGTTCAATGGGGTTAAGAGATGATGACTTGTCTAAAGTCACCTGATTAGTTCATGAAGGGTTTGCTCTGGAGTGGCTTTGCAGTAGTGGCAAGTCATCTACATGACACAGCCGCCATTGTAGATGACGTGCTGCTACTGCAAAGCCACCCGGGTCAAACCCTTCGTGTAGACATGCCCTAGTATTGCACTGAAAGAGTGTTACACATGCACACACACACTATGTGAGGGTGGGGAGGAAGATTGACACTCTTACCACAGTGTAATGGTTAAGATTGTGATAGGGGGAATTAATCTACTTTAAACAATGTGAGCACATATTTCTCAACTCATAAAGGTGGAAAAGACCAAAATGAGTGTCAAATCCAACGCCCTGCTCCTCAAGGAAAGATCCTCCCTACATTAACTCTCCCACTCTTCAAATCAATCAGCCTTCCCAGTGCAGACTATGGTGTGAGAAAGAGAGCAGGCACTAACCAGAGGCTTCACTTGAACATGACTTCAAAGCCAAGAGCTCCAGATTTCACTTGGTCTCTCCCCCTACTCCATGACACATAGTTGCATAGCTCATGAAAGGATATCTAAAATGCAAACTAATATCTTAGCAGGAGCCATTGTCACAGTGATGATTAAGATTTTGTGGGGGGAGCTATGGCTCAAATTAATATTTGGGTATGAGACTACAGGGCGTAGGGATCAGCTTGTAGTTTCAGTGGGACTGCTTAGTTTCCTTGTCCCCAGGGTGGTCTGCCAGGAGATTGGTCCCATCCCATCTAGATAATAAAAAGGTTGCCCTCTCCCTAAGCATAGAATTCCCACGTGGGTCAAAATCTGGAAAGACCAAACTCAGAGCAAGGCCCTAGGAACACAGCCATTGTGGAAGTCAGTGGACTTAAAGGTTATTTAACTTCTCTGTGGAGTTTTATGGCATCTCCAGATGGTGTTGGACTACATTTTCCATCATCCCCAGCAATGGTTTGTGATGTTGGAAGTGATAGTCCAGCAACATCTGGGGACCAAAAGTTGAGAAAGGCTAGCCATTTAACATTAGTTTAGCACCGTCCTTTCCTCCACAGACCAGTTTCAGGAAACACTGAGAAACACCATTTTACCTCCCTGGGGAGATGCGGGCTGCAATAGAACACACACCCCTCCAGAGGAATGAACTCAAAGCTGACTCCATCCTCATTCCATAGCCACACACCTCTAACTTGGATAAGGATCCTCACTTGAAGCAGGGTGTGGATTCAGGATCACTCAACCCCTATTCATTTTGACCAATTTATTACTGTTCTAGACTTTCAATTTGTGAGCTCTGCCTGATGTTGCTTTCAACAGAGAAATGCAGTACAAAATTGTTAAATGGTATAAAATAACCCAGAATGATAATTGATATACCACCCTTGCTATGTGCTCACTACCAGTAATATTGACTCAGATTAATCACCATTTCACCATAAATATGTATTGAAGAGGTGGAGAGAAATCAATACTTTTACCTCTCTTTAACCCCAAAGGTTGCAATTATGAAGTAAACCCTTGTTAGACTAGCTTTCCATCTGTGTGGCATCCCACAGCCAGCCTGCAATTGAGGAAGGAATTATCATTGGGATTATCACTGGGGGAGGAAGGTGGCATGAAAGGATGGGGTGTGCATCAAGAATGGAGGTGGGGAAGGAGAAAGGCTCACATTCGGGAAGGCTCACCAGACACTTACCAGTACGTGGGTGAATCGTTCTTCCAGTTCCCCAGAGCTGGGCATGGGTTGCTTGGGGGGCACAGGCTGCTTGGGGGGCAGAGGTGAAGAGGCTGGTGGTTGGCTTTTAATCTCCTTTGCTGGAGACATCTCCATGCTGCTAGCTGCATTGCCCATCCTCAGATTTTAATCGTAGAAAATAAATTAAATAAAAGGGCACCACAAAATTGAAATAAGGAGATATTTTTCCTGAAGGAGAAAACTGGTCAAAGGGGGTAAATGCACACCCCAAAAAACTTTCTCCCCAGCCAAATTTGAGAAAATAGGAGGGGGCTTGTTCCAGAAAGTCTCAGCACATGTTAAGAAGAGATACTTCAAATGCATGTGGTCGGTAGAGCCAGATGCCCATGATTTTGGTTCTGGGGCGTGAGTCACCAGAAACTGCTGGACTGCTGGGAAGTGGGTCGCCCAGCAAGGTGACTTCTCAACGCGTCTCCTCTAGGGTCACCATCATAATGGTCAGCTCTGCCTTCAGCCTCGCTGGTCCCAGGATGCCTTCCAGTAGAGCCCAGGAGATCGGTTTCCTTACAAGAGCAGCCCCGTCCTCGTCAATTTCAGGCTGGAAGACAACGCGTGGGCTTGAGCAGGAAAGAAGTGGCCCGCTCTGCTGAACTTCCCCTCCCCTCCCCCCAGCGCATCCCCAGCCCAAAAGAGGAAGGACCGAAACGAGCCGCCGTTGCTCTCTGAGCAGGAAGTCACACTGCAGGTGCTTGTCTTAAAAATAAAACCCAATCATCTAGCTGCAACTTTTCTCTGCCGCCGCAGCCCTTGTTTTTACGTTGCCAGCTAGAACGCCAAGCCTCCTTATTCTCGAAGCAGGCGAGCGCTCTGCGCTCAATTCGGCGAGGCGGAGCAGGCAGCCGCCGCAGAGGGGCCCCGCGGCGGCTCGCGCAAAGGCAACGAGGGCGCGCGGGCTGCCAGCGCTGCGGGGAGGCGGCGGCGAGCAAGACGCGTGCAGGGGCTCGCCCGTTCCCACATGCCGTGGCCTGGCAGGGAGCGGGAGGCGGAAACGGCGGAGTCACCTGCCGAAGAAATGAAGACCCAGCTCAGGCAGAGCAGCGGAGCATGGGATGGAAGCCGGAGGCGGGCGGAGCGCTTCCTGGGTCTCAAAGCCCAAGGATTTCACGTGTCCGAGTGTGTGTGTGTGTGTGTGTGTGTGTAATGCTTTCCTTTTTGCCTTTTCTTCTTTTTTAAATCTAAAGGAACTTAGTTTCTGAAAAGGGGTAAATGTCCTGAATAGCTGGAGGTTTACTGAATGGCGAAGGAAAGGCTTCTGTGACGGCTAGCCATCACGTACACTTCGTTGCCCCTTCTGCGCCCCTGGGGCTGGGCCCTCAGAACAAGGTTCCAGCATTGAGCCCCGGTACCTAATTGCCACGCGCCGCAGGAGAAAACGGGCCTCTTTGGTCGCGAAGCGGCAGGGGAGGCCGTTGCCAGCTGCAGACTCATCTTTTCTTCCCCGGCGGTGGAGAAGAGAATTACGTGCACTGGATTTAGCCAGGAGGAGGGATGTTCCTAAAACCTTTGCCCCTTTTTAACGGAGGGCAGAAGCAGGCTGTCACTTCGAGGATACGTTGCGGCTTGCTGGGTGCCTAGGATGCTGCCCCCTCCCCCACATCACCCCAAATTTCCGTGTGGTAGGATCTCCCATCAGTCAGCCTGAGCTTTCACCATGAAGAGTAACAAGGGACAAGGCTATGATGGGTGCATGGGAAGCCGCAGAGGTGTCTCCAAGTGGATTGGCATCGGGGCATAATCATGTCTCCTGTGTGGTTGCCGCTGTATTGCGCATTTCGCAAAAGTCCAGCCGAACCGTCCTCCCTCTAGTGGCTGGTGGAGGAAATTGCTCCCTTCCCTTTATTAAACTTGAAAAAAAGGTTCTGACGCCCACACAACTCTTCTTCTGCCGCCTCCTCTGACTAGCAACTTCTGCATGGAAAACAGAGGCTCTGCCAGTAGGTCACGCCCCCTGCCCTCCCCTGCCCCAGCTCAAGGCCCTCACCTCTGCTACATTGCTCACCAGAGCCCCCATATGCATGGGTCCTTCCTTGTAGGAAGCAGAGGCAGGGCTGCTCCCATTATTTGTGCCCCAGGGCCCATGAACTCCCTCCCTGGACGTATCTGTGGTGCCACTTTCCCTCCCCCTCAATTCCCTGCTGCACAAGGCCACCTTTCCTGCAATCCACTGGTGTAACAGTAATTACTCCTCATTCCCAGCTGTAATCCAGTTTATGAACATTGAGCTGCATTTGTTCACTTCCAGTCCTCCACGGAAGGACCGCAGTTCAGTGGTTTGTATGCACAAAGTTCAATCTCTGGTATTGCCAGTTAAATGAATCCAATGGCAAGGGAGGGGAGAGAGTCTCTGGCAGAGCCCCACTGCCGGTCAGAAGAGGCAAGAGAGGACAAAACAATCTGATCGTTTGTGATTTTTAACATTGCCTCTTTTTCTTTCTTCTTTTCCTTCTGTTGCCCCCACGCCTTGTCATAGGCAAAATTTTGATTGTAAACTCCTTGGGGAAGAGAACTTTTTTGTTTATGAGCTCCATCACACAAGCAATTTTTCGCACACTCACCATGCCTGGTATGCTCACATGACATTGTCAACGTCCTGCACTCATTTTGCCTCTTCCCCTCCATGTTTTTTTTGGGGGGAGGGGGGAAGTCTGGATTATTTTCCCTCCATGTGAAATAAATGCACTCCTTCCTCCCATGTATTGCTGTCATTGGGTTCTATCTGACCATCTTGTTGTGTTGGGGATGTGTGTGTCTAAGGGTGGTCTTACTAACAGAAGGGTGGGGTGGTTCTCTGCTCAACCATGAAGTGGGAAGGAGAGTGGTCCCATTTAACTATGTTCTTACTCCTGAGTAGGCACGACCAGAGGTACATTTTCATCTTAAAAGAAATGTAGAAAGTGCACCCTCCGTGCCTGCAGCTCCTTTATTTTTAAAGATAAAGAATTCAAAATTGGCACAGTGATAGGTCTTAAGGAGAGCTTTCAGCATGCCAAGTTTGAATCAGATTGGTTCATCCCTTGATTTTTAAGGAATTATTTAATTTCCCCCCTTAAACCCTTTTCCAGGTAGTCCACCAGTGCAAAAGTCCACCTGTTTGCATTAGTGAAGGATTGATTTTCCTTTCCTTTGATTGTGCAAAATTGTGCATCTCCAAGGTCGTAAAATAGAGATCTGTTGTCCCGTTATTCAAGAGTAAATCCCATTGATTTCAATTGCATTTACATTCAAGTCATTCTAAAAATCCGATGCATGCTTACCTTTGACTCAACCCCTTTGAACAGAGAGAAAGAGACTTACTTCTGAGCAAACACATACAGAACTAATTTTTAATAGTGTGGTCACTCAGAAGCTTTTTTTAAAAAAGTCTAAAACAGCAAACTGGAAAGAAGTACTCTGCACCCTATGCTTACTTCAGAGGTAGTACTGTTTACTCAGAAGTACGTCTCTCTGTTCAATGAGGTTGACTCAAAGGTAAGCATGCATGGGATTTTAGTATGACTTAGATGTAAATACAGTTGAAATCAATGGGATTTACTCTTGAGTAAAGAAACAGCAGATCTCTATTTTATAAACTTGGAAATGCACAGCTTTGCATGATCAAAGGAAAGGAAAATCAATCCTCCACAAATACAAACAGGTGGAATTTCGCACTGGTGGACTATTAGGAAATGGGTTTAAAGGGGGATTTTTATTTTAAAAAATCCTTTAAAAATCAAGGTATGAACCAATCTGATTCAAACTTGGCATGGCTAAAGCCCTCGTTAAGAGCTATCACTGTGATAAGTTTGATCTCTTTATCTTTAAAAAATAGATGTAAGCACTTTTGTTAATTTCCAGTTAAAAATTCCTTAAAATTAATTAAAATCTAGAGATGCTCATCTGATTCAAACTTGGGGTGGCTAAAGCCCTCCTTAGGAGCTATCAACCATGCCAGGTTTGATCTCTTCATTTTTAACAATTACACAGATATAAGCATTTTGGTTACCTTGGAGCAAAGGAGGGGAATTGACCACCTTTACAAAAGAAATTAGCTAAAATGATTGTTCGTCTGCCCACCCTTTGAAATGAGCAAAACAAACCTTCGCTCCTCCTCCCCTGTAAACCATTCCCAAGCCAAGGGGCAGCAATAGTCTGGGCCCATGCGCTCCCTCCTTCTTCCTACAAACTGCCTCCCTTCCTTGGAGTTTGTTTAATATGATCTTAGGGGAAAGTATAGTATGTTGTTTTACCATAATTGCACAGTTTCAGGCTGCCGTACTATTTGTATTTGACAGAAATAAAGATTTTTTTAAAAAAAAAACTGCAGGGGTAAGGAGAAGGGAGGGAGATTCCGCCTGGGTAATAGCAATACAGGTGAAAAGATGCATGAGCTGAAAGAGCACAACAATGCACCCATGTGAAAGTGCCCAGTGCTTGACTCACTAAGGAAATGGAGGGGGAAACTGTGGATGAAAAAGTAGGTGTGATGTTACTATGAGTTGAATCCAGATTGATGCTGGGTCAATGTCACTGATGGAAGTGGACTTCCTCGCCCCCCTCCTTCCCATTGCAGCCCCTCCAAACCCCTGAAAATGCTACATAGAATTAGGAGACCCTGCTGAATGGGGTGAGCTGTGCTGTGGGGGGGAAGGCGGATTCCCAAAATCAGGCAGAAGGACCTTTTGCAAGTGGCGGCCTTCCTCTCACAGAAGGGCCCTTCCCTTCATGGGAGGCAGATTCTGGACCCAACACTATGTATATATTTCATTTTTGTTCTAAGGTTTATAATGATTTTGATATGTAGCCATATCAAAATCATTATAAACCTTATAATACATGTTTGTCTTACACTGCTTGTTAGATAGCATAGTAGATATGTGATTGCGTATGAAATGGCATATCATTGTAAAATAAGTGGCATCTTCCAATAGTCCCTATTTCCATTTCCAGTCTTCTTAGCTTTTATTCCCTTTCGGATATATGACTGAGTATATGCTGGTCAGTGGAGCCTCCATTAACAAAATTTATAAAGGAAGGGTGTGTTTCCATGAACCTGATATTTTAAATTGTTTCTTTGATTAATATATTATGTGGTGTTAACTGTTCAGCTAAAGCTACTGTCCAAATTTTTAAAATCCATCCACTGCATATCTTCAACTTGTTTTCCAGGATCATGCTATTTGCATCCTTGTAGTTCTAATAGCAACAAAATTACATCTTTATGCAAGAACTGTTTCTATGCTGCCTGTTGTTCATTGGTGTGCCATGTGTTGTCTGTAGGGTTATCTGTGATATATAGGCAGGATCTACATTACTGCTTTATAATGGTTTATAACAGTATTGACATCCGTTGGGGCCCATGATGCATTCCATATACCATTTTCAAACTGCTTTCAAAGTGTTATATCCTGCTTGGTGTAGATCTGGCCATAGTTGAAAATATCTGTTCAGAATACTTGAATATATTCACATGTCCACCACATGCAGAATAAGGCACCTCTGCCTTCCAAGAGTTCTTTGTTGAGGTGATTTAATTTAACTGGTGTTAAATGCCACTTATGTGCATGACAGTTAGGATGACACAATAGTCAACTATGTGTTAATAGTCAACTCCATGGTTGACTATTTAGGGGGTACTCCCCACACAACATAATAATTAACCATGAGTTGATTAGTAATTAACTGTGCATTGATTAGCTGATCCCCCGCCCACCCCATCCCCTCTCTGTTCTCCTACCTGATAGCGGCTCCCCACATACTTCCCAGGACACACACATCCCATCCCTGGATGGGGCTCCCCGATCAGCGGCTCCCCATGTGCTTCCTAGGACATGCACGCCCCATCCTTGGGTGGGGCGCAGCACTATGACCAGCGGCTTCCCTCTCTGAACCATCCTCCTGTTCCCATACAAAGGATTTCTCCTGCAGCTTGACATTTAAAAGCCAAGCTGCAGGAGAAATCCTTCCACCTCAGAGCAGAGCAGAGCAGAGGAAGCTGCCCCAGCTGGTCTAGAAGGTACATAAGGAAACGAGCTCCAAGAGAGAGCAATCAGAGTCAGAGAACAGGGAGAGCAAACAGGAGTTTGTCAGGGGAGGTGTAGTGGAAGAGGAGACCAAGGCAAAGAGCAGAGAGACTTTGAGTAAATCCAGGAGACTGCCTATACAAAGTCACCATATGCTCCTGAGAGCGATGATTGAAGGGGCGTGTCCTGAGAGCTGGTGCTGGGACTGAAAGGGTGTGGCCTGATTGTTCTCAGCAGATGAGTGGGCAAAGGGAGAGCAAACAGAAGTTTGGCAGGGTAGGTCCCTAGCAAAAAAAAGTTTTCTTGTAACACGTTCATATGGTAAGGGAATAGCACAGGATATTCCAGTACTATCAGAAAGGCAGAAACAAAAAGGCTCAGTAAAAAGAGCATTCCACCATGTTAAAAGGAGTTATTGGGGGGTGGGTCAACCTGGCATCCTAAAATGAAAAATATTTCATCAGTCTTTCTGAAACAGAGTACTGACAGAAAGAAATGCTGGTTTTACATACCCTGCACATTTCAAGAAGATTGATGAAATATTGAGGGCAGGATGTCACTTTAAATGACAAAAGGGGAGAAGCATCTCTGTTCCAAACTGGCACAGAAATGCTTCTGGGTTGGCGACCATTTTTTTGCGCACTAATAGCTGCAAATTGGGAGCCTCCCCATGCATTCCAGTTGTAGGATTGCATTGCCCTATCCTCCCAATTGATGGAATGGCCTTTCTTTTTTCAAAAGAACATTCCATCATTTTTTTATATTTTTTTTAAATTCCTATGTTTCCCTATGAGGAATCTGATAAGCTAACGCATGCGCCTCAGATTCCCCAGAGGGAGGGGGAGAAGAAGAGATCAGGTAAGTGGGGGGGGGTGTTGCCTGGGCCCGCCACTGCAGTTTGTGCGGTGGTGGGCCCAGGCAGAATGGGAGGAGGCACTTACCTGCTCCGGCAGCAGCAGGCACGGGTTAAAATGGAGCCCCCGGCTCCACCCAGAAGCAAGGCCAAAATTTGGGCCCTTGCTTCCGGGTGGAGCCAGGGACTCAATTTAAACCCGGGCCTGCTACCTCCGGAGAAGTTAACTCAAGTGTGGGGGGGGGGTAGCCGGGGCCCGCCGCCGAAGAAGGTAAGTGAAGGGGCCCAGGCTCTGGCAGTGGCGGGCCTGGTAGCCTGGGCCCACCGCAGCCGCAGAAGGTAAATGAAGTGAGGGGGCATTAAGTGGGGGGGAACTTTTAAACCTCAGACATGCCTATTACATATGACTTGGAAGTCACATGTAATAGCCACATCAGAGATTTAAATGCATTTTAAAATACTGCTTCCAAAAACTGCATTTGCCTTGTATGCTGCAACCTTACACTGTTAGCTCACATTGAGAAATCCATCCAAAAGGTTACCTTCTTTCCATCTGGCTATCCCAAAGTACATCCAAGTCATTCAATACAATAATCACCTTGAATCTTCCAGTTCCTAGCTACAATCAACCTTGCTGCAGTCAGCAAATTCGTTTTCAATTCCTTAATTTCTTTACTGCATTTTAAATCTTCATGTAGTGAGAGTAATGCAACTCTTGGTGTTTCTTCTATCTTCAATCTAACAATTTCTTCAATCTCGGAAAACGCCATCTTCCACAGCTTTTGCACATATTTACATTCCCACCACATATGTAAATACGTTCCTTTTTCCCCACAGCCTCTCCAGCAATTTGCTGAATGCTGGTTATTTATCTTGTTTAATCTAACCGGGGTTAGGTACCACCTCCATATAATTTTATAATAATTCTCTTTTATTCTCACTGACATATTTCTCAACACTCTTTGTCTCCATAGTCCTTCCCAACTCTGCTGTCGTATCTGTACCTTCAAATCTGTCTCCCAAACCAATTTTCCTACATTATCCATCAACCCTTTCTCAAATAATATACTATATATTTGACTCATTAAACCTTTTGTCACTGTATTTTCTCCCTTATCAATTTCTTTTTTGACAATTAGTTCCTCAAACTTCGACATCTCTCTACAATCTCCATTAACTCTTACCCAATTTTTAGTCCATTGTTCCAATTGCCAGTAATTTAACCAAGTTAATTTTTTATCTTTTAAAACCTCTTCCATCTCTTCTCTTGTGTTCATCCCTCTTAACCATTCTTGTAATTTCATTTTATTTTTCTCTATTAAAACTTTACTTAATCTACCCTTTAAATCCTCAGGGAAATTCTTTAACATTATTACCGGTGTTAAAAGGGAGCTGCTCGAAAGCAGCTCCTTTTTATATTTACTCCAAATTTCCCAAGGGAACTTTAAAAGTGGATTACCTATATTTTCAGCCCATTTTCTACCTCCTTCCTTAAAAAATACATTATCCAAATTTAATTCTATATTACTTGTGGTTTTATCCTCCATCCAATCTAAGTCTCCTACTCCTAAAATTGCTTCTACAATGTGTCTTAACCTATTTGCTACATAATATAGGTTGATGTTTGGGAGTCCCAATCCTCCCTTTTTTTGGCTTAAATACCATTTGCTCTTATTTATCCTTGCTTTCTTTTCCCCATTACAATAATTATTTATAATATTCTGCCAACTTTTTAACTCTAAATCTGAGATTTTTATTGGTAGCATCCTAAAAATAAAATTAATCTTTGCTAAAATCTTCATCTTTATTAATGCTATTCTTCCAAACCATGATAGGTTCAATATTTTATATTTTTTCAATTTTACTAATATCTCTTTTTTCAAACCGTTTAAATTCTCTTTTTCTAAATTCTCTAGATTTTTAGTAATTCTAATTCCCAAATATCGAATCTGTTCTTTAATTCTCATTTCTGTTTCTTTTCCTTCCCATTCCTTCTCCTCCTTTTTAGTATAATTAAATAACATCAACTCTGATTTTGACCAATTTATTCTTAACCCAGTAATTTCTTCAAATTCTTTCAACTGCTGTTTAATTCTTTCCATTTTTCCTATTGGATTTTTAATAGTTAACAATGTATCATCTGTGGTGAGAGTGGACATCCTTGTCTTGTCCCTCTGGCTAGTCGTATCTTATCTGTAACTCCATCATTTAGTACCACTACAGCTGTATTTTGAGACTATAGTTGTTCTAGTATAGTTTTAAATTTATTTCCAAATCCCATTTTATTTAAAACCATCTTTAATGCCTGCCAACTCACACAATCAAAAGCCTTGAAACTATCCAACGCTAAGATTCCCGCTTTGATCTTTAACTTTTTTATCCCCTGTATTACATTTAAGACTCTTCCCACTAAATTATGCATTTGTCTGCCTGCTACAAATCCACACTGGTCTTCTCCTATATAATTAGCTATAAATTTATTTAATCATTTTGCCAAAATAGTTGAAATTTTTTTAGCATCTTGATTTATTAACGAAATCGGTCTATATGAATCAGGGAGAGTCAAATCCTTATCTGGCTTTGGAATTAAAATTATTAACGAATGCTCCCATGATTCTGGAGTCCTCTCTCCTTCCAATATGGCATTATATAATTTCAATAATTTTGGCACTAATAACGATTTAAAAATTTTGTAATACTCCGGTCCTAAACCGTCTACCCCAGGTGACTTACCCACTTTCAACTTCTCTATAACCTCTTCTATTTCACTTTGCGATATAGTTCTTTCCATTAATTCTTTATGTTCTATTTCCAATCCCTTCTTTATGTATTTTTCCATATACACTTCCATCTTCTTCTTCTGAGTATCTTTTTCCTTATATAATTCTTGATAAAATTCCTGAATTTTTTTTATTTTATCCTTCATTGTGTGACAATAATTCCCTTGCTTATCTTTCACTAGTCCTATCCCATTCTTGGTTTTTTCCTTTTGTGTGAGTCTAGCGAGCATTTTAGAATTTTTATTACTGTTTTCAAAATATTCTCTTTTCATGTAAATTAAATTTTTCTGAACTTCTTCTAAATTTTTATTCTCTAGTTCTTTTTTCTTTGCTTGTAATTCTATTAGTTTATGTTTATTTTTAGATTGCCAATAATCTTTCTCCAAATTTTTTATCTCTTCCTCTAACTTTTCCTGCATTGCAACCTGTTGCCTCTTTAAGTTACACGTTTCCCTAATACAAATCCCTCTTGTTACAGCCTTCATGGTATCCCAAACAACTGCCCTTGGCGTTCCTCCCTTTTCATTTATTTCCCAGTTTTCTGACAATTCTTTTTGCATTTTTTCAACCACTTTATTATATTTAAGTATCTTTGTATTCAGTTTCCACCTTAACGCTTCTCTATAATCCTTTTTATCTGTGAAGTCTAAACTTACCAATGCATGATCTGTTACACTGATTACCCCCAGTTCCATTCTACAAACCTTAGTTGCAAACTCTTTAGAGACAAAGATATGATCAATCCTAGAATACGTATGGTGGACTGGAGAATAGTATGTAAAGCCAGGATCAAGCCCCTTGAGCAATCGCCACACATCAACAAAATCCTTTTCTTTAATTAATTTATTTAATATAGTAATATTATTCCTCTTTTCTGCACTAGTGGGGTTTGACTTGTCCACTCTGTTATCCATAACCATATTAAACTCTCCAGCCAGAATAACATATCCCTCCTTAAATTCTTCTATTTCTCTAAATAATTCTTTGTAAAATTCTCTTTGTCTCTCATTTGGGGCATAAACATTAACCAAAGTATATACTTTACCTTCAATTTGACCCTTTATCAAAAGGTATCTACCTTTCCCATCCTTTTTTATATTCTGCAATGTAAATCCACTTCTTTTAGAAATCAAAATGGCCACTCCATTTTTTTTTGAAGTCCCCAATGACTTTTCATAATAGACAGACCATTTCAAATGAATTTCATTTGCCCCATCCTTACATTGGTGCATTTCCTGCAAAAAAATGATGTCAGTTCCTTCTCTATTTAGCAATTGTTCAATTCTCCTCCTTTTCACGGCTGCCCCCAGACCTTTGACATTGAGCGTTGATATTTTTATTTTCTTATCCATATTTAGTTTTTTTGATATTCTTTCCGATCCCTTGTGCACTGAAACTCAAATTCACATACATAAGAACATAAAACCCCTATCAAATCCCTCCCTCCCACCCAACCATACTCCTCCCCCCTCCCTCCTACATCTTTTCCCTCCACTAAATCCCCGGTAGTCTAACACTCCGGCCATTATTTATTAACCCTTGGGGGGGGAATGAGGCCAACAGTCTAGAACCGGCAAGCCTTCTAATTAATTCAATGCTGCTTATCATCTCAGTCTTATCCAAATCACTTCCCACTTGCTGCAGCTCCTCTTTCTCCGCTATCAGCATCCTTTGAACCAGCACCATCTCGGGGATCCAGATCTAAACTTTGGAGTAGCTCCATCCCTTGCTGCAAAGAGGAAACCCTGTAATGATTCCCATCATACATAAACCCCCAGAAAAACCGGATAGCCCCAAGCATACTTTATCGATCTTCTCTTGAGCTCTGCTGTTACTGGCTTAACACTGCATCTCCAGTTTATAGTTTGTCGACAGAGATCATTGTAGACTTGAACTGTAGCTCCTTGAAATTTCAGCTCCGCCAATGATCTCAGCTTACCCATAAGCTGCTCTTTTTAAAAATAATTTAAAAATTTTAACAGGATATCTCTTGGTGTTGAACCGCGTCTGAAGCCTCCGAACCTATGAACGCGCTCCATGTCATCTTTTCCAACTTCCAGGGTTGGGACCAATTCTTTAAACCAGCGTGGCAACATCTTTCTGAGGTCCTCCCCTTGGGTCTCCGCGAAGTTACGAACTCGAACTGACCATCTTCTGTTTTGATCCTCCAAAGAAATCAGCCTTTTCTCGTGCTCATCACACTCGAGAGCATGCTTTTCCTGAATTTGTTGCACTTGTTTCCCCATCTGATCTACTTCTGTTTTAAGAGACTTTATTTGCTTATCATTCTGAGCAATCTCTGTAACTAATTGATCTAGTCGCTTATTTATTTTTTCAGCTTGCTCATCAATCCGCTTAAAAATTGCCTCTTTTGTACAAGTCAGCATTTCTCTCAGCTCAACAACAGTTGCAGGGTGTGAACCTGGCACCGTGCCAGCTTTCTCCGCCATTTTCGAGTCTCCGTCACTTTCCTCATTATCTCCGTCAGAATCCATTGATTTTTGGAGGCGCGCAGCGGTGTTATTTGAAGGATGACTTCTCTGCCACTTAGGTTTACTAATTGGTTTCTTCCTTGGTGGCATAAGTTGGATTTTATCTTTACTTCTCGGGCTATTCTCGTACTTTCACTTTTAACATAAACAATTGCCGTTCCGCAACTGGGCACCCTGGCGGGGGATTTATTGCTGTAATTAAACAGTAGTTATCCAAGTGGGGTTGTCACCATCAATCACTCCCCTGACGCTGGCTTTCTTCCAACAAGCATTCCACTCCAAGATAACGCACTCCGTCAGAGAAGTACTCAGAGAAATCACCGTCTCTAGGCCCCACTTTCTACAGCGTAATTGTCCAGCTTCCCGTATTAAAACAATTCCAATCTCCCCCCCCCCACCTTTAACCCAGAGCTTCATGAACACTTCATCACCAATTTTAGCCCGTTTACTTTAGATGATAACGTTGCTCGGACTCACCGTCCCGGAGCTAAGGGAAAGTCTTACCCGCCCATGTTGCTGCTGGCTCCGCCCCTTCTGTGCCAGTTTGGAACAGAGATGCTTCCCTGGCCCGGCCTTGAATTGAGCCCCCAGGTCCACCCAGAAGCAAGGCTGCAGGTGTGGGCTTGCTTCCGAGTGGACCAGGGCGCTCAGTTCAAGCCCAGGCCAAGCGACAATGGAGCAGTTAGGTGGGGGGGGCTTGCCTGGAGCCGCCGCCGCAGTTCATACAGCAGCGGCAGCGGGTATAGGTAAGGGCCCAGGCAGGAGGGGGGCTTCTTACCTGCTCCCTGGGCCCAGGCTTGAATTGAGCTTCCAGGTGGACCAGGGTGCTCAGTTCAAGCCCAGGCCCAGTGACGATGGAGCAGGTAAGTGGGGTGGGACTTATCTGGCAGCAGGGCCAGGCAGGAGGGGGGTCTTACCTGCTCCATCATCACAATCCAACACCTTTGGAGGGCACCAGGTTGGGGAAGGGCTGCTCTAAACAAAAAAAGAAGTAGGTGGCTCTAAGCTGTTCGTCAACAGATGATGGAGAAGGTAAGTGGGGTAGGGTGGGGGCTTGCCTGGAGCCGCTGCCCCACATTCCCCATCCTGCTGTCCCAGCATTCCTGACCATGGGACATACTGACTTGCAATGATGGGAGTTGTAGTCCAACACCTTTGGAGGGCACCAGGTTGGGGAAGGGCTGCTCTAAACAAAAAAAAAGAAGTAGGTGGCTCTAAGTTGTTCGTCATCAGTTTTCCACAACCCCACAGTCACCTCTGCATAACCTATTCTCCATCCTGTCCTCATGGTTTATCTGCTTTGGGAGAATGAGAATTTCACTGGTACTTTCTGCCTCCTTAGGGAGGATGTGGCGTTAAGGCTGGCGAGCCTTAACTCCCAATTTCCCCGCTTTTTAGTGCTTGGTGGAAAAGTGTACATCCTTAACGTTTTGTAAACCATAGGTTTTTTGTTTATTGAATAGAGACAATGGATGGAAAGGGTTCTCCAGTGGTGGTGACCTACAAAGTGTTGCATTGTTTGTGTTCCTGCCTGAGATCAACATGGTGTACTTGTGCAACCAGTGCAAACTGGTTGCACTATTGGAAGAAAAAGGGAGTGTCCTTGAGCAGCGAGTGTCCACCCTCCAAGGAATAAGAAAAGACGAAGACTTCTTATACAGCACTGCAACAGCAAAGAGAAGGACAGGAGGTGGAAGAGCAACAGCAAGTTGAAGCGGAAGTGGGGAATGCTGAGGTGAGGAAAGCAGAAGACGATGAAACTCTCTGGAAAAGAGTGACAGGAGCAGAAGAATTAGATGACAGTGGAACCACTAGATCTATGTAACCACTTTCAGGTACTGGAAGATGAGACTGGAGGACAGTCTGCAAACGAAAAATTACAGGGGACCCCATAAGCAGTGAGCAAGAGGCAGAAGGTCAGTCAAGCAGCAGCAACAATATCAAGGCATACAATGACAACAAGAGTAGTCATTGTGGGAGATTCCTTGCTGCTCCTTACCTTTGCGAAAAACCAAAGTATTTCATGAAGACCCATGGACTCGCCAGGCCTGCTGCCTCACTGGAGTACAGATTAGAGATGTTACTGAATGTATTTTGTATTTGTGTTTTTACCAGTTGGTTGTTTATTATGGTTTTAATTTTTGTGACCCGCCCAGAGAGCTTCAGCTATTGGGCGGTATAGAAATGTAATTAATAAATAAATAAATAAATAAATTAAAACTTAATAGGTATAACTGAAACTTGGTGGTATGACTCCCATGGGTGAAATACAGCAATTGAAGGGTATAACTTGTTCAAAAAGAACAGAAGAAATAGAAAGGGAGTCAAAGTCGCACTATATGTTAAAAATACTTATCCCTGCACAGAAATAGAGGAGGGTGAACCTGGTAACACCATCGAGAGCATCTGGATTAAAATAAATAGGGCAAGGAATAAAAAGAAAATAGTTGTCAAAGTCTGTTGCGGACCACCCAATCACAGAGAAGACGAGGGTGAAACTTTTGAGAAACAAATTGCCAGTGTGATGTAATAGTGATGGGGGTCTTCATTTACCCCGATATCTGTTGGGAGACAAATTCTGCCAAAAGTGGGCCCTCCAAGAAATAAACTCAGAACTATGATATGTAAGGTCCCTTGGCAAGTGAGCTTAATGAGAAAAGGAGTGCAAGATGGGTGGGAGTATTTCAAAAAGGAAATTTTAAAGGCACAGTTACAAACAATTGCAACAAGGAGAAAAGATAGAAGACAACAGAGGAAACCAATGTGGCTCCACAAAAAGCTTAGAGATGATCTGAAAACAAAAAAGGATACATATAGGAAGTGGAAGGAAGGCCAGGCTACAAAAGAAGAGAACAGACAGGTGGCACAGAAGTGCCGGAATGGCGTCAGGAAGGCTAAAGCTCAGAATGAGCTGAGATTTGCCAGGGATGCTAAAAGCAATAAAAAGGCTTTCTTCAGATACGTGAGTAGTAAAAGACAGAGGAAAGAAATGGTGGTTCAACTGCTTAATGAGGATGGCAAATAAATAACAGATGTCAAAGAAAAGGCTGAAGTGCTCAATTCCTACTTTGCCTCGATCTTCTCCCAAAAGCGGGTCTATGACCCCCCTGGAAAAAGTGAAGCAGAAGTTGAGGGGGCAGGATTACAGTTTGAGATTGATAAGCAAATGGTCAAAGAACACCTAATTTCCTTGAATGAGTTTAAATCTTCAGGGCCAGATGAACTGCATCCTAGAAGAGTAATGAAGGAGCTAGCGGAAAAACTCTCAGAACCGCTGTCGATTATCTTTGTGAAATCATGGAAGACGGGTGAGGAGCCAGACAACTGGAGGAAGGCTAACGTCCCTATCTTCAAAAAGCGCAAAAAGGAGGAACCTGGGAACTACAGACCAGTCAGTCTGACATCCATCCCTGGGAAAATTCTGGAGCAGATAATAAAAAAGTCAATCTGTAAGCACCTTGAAATCAATGCGGTCATTACTAGAAGCCAACATGGATTTGTCAGGAACAAATCCTGTCAGACTAATTTAATCTCATTTTTTGATCGGGTAACCTCCCTTGTGGACTGTGGGAATGCTGTGGATGTCATATATCTTGACTTCAGCAAAGCTTTTGACAAAGTACCACATAACATTCTGATTAACAAACTAGCTCGAAGTGGGCTAGATGGAACAATTATTAGGTGGATTCACAGTTGGCAACAGAATCGGACTCAAAGAATGCTTATCAAAGGTACGTTCTCAGACTTGGGGGGAGGTAACAAGTGGGGTACCGCAGGGCTCAGTCCTGGGCCCAGTGCTCTTCAACATTTTTATTAATGATTTAGATTAGGAGATGCAGGGAACACTTATCAAGTTTGCAGATGATACAAAATTGGGTGGGATAGCTAATATTCTGGATGACAGAAACAAACTTCAAAGTGATCTTGATAGGCTGGAGTGCTGGGCTGAAAACAACAGAATGAAATTTAATAGGGATAAATGCCAAGTTCTACATTTAGGAAATAGAAACTAAAGGCACAGTTACAAGATTGGGGATATTTGGCTCAGCAATACTACAAATGAGAAGGATATTGGAATTTTGTAGATCACAAGCTGAATATGAGCCAACAGTGTGATATGGCTGTAAGAAAGGCAAATGCTATTTAGGGCTGCATTAATAGATGGATAGCTTCCAAATCGCGTGAAGTACTGGTTCTTCTCTACTCAGCCCTGGTTAGGCCTCATCTAGAGTAGTGTGTCCAATTCTGGGCTCCACAGTTCAAGAAGGATGCAGACAAGCTGGAGCGTGTTCAGAAGAGGGCAACCAGGATGATCAGGGGTCTGGAAACAAAGCTCTATGAAGAGAGACGGAAAGAACTGGGCATGTTTAGCCTGGAGAAGAGAAGATGGAGGGGAGACATGATAGCACTCTTCAAATACTTAAAAGGTTGTCAGACAGAGGAGGGCCAGGATCTCTTCTCGATCCTCCCAGAGTGCAGGACACGGAATAACGGGCTCAAGTTAAAGGAAGCCAGATTCCAACTGGACATCAGGAAAAACTTCCTGACTGTTAGAGCAGTACGACAATGGAATCAGTTACCTAGGGAGGTTGTGGGCTCTCCCACACTAGAGGCCTTCAAGAGGCAGCTGGACAAGCATGTCAGGTATGCTTTAGTGTGGATTCCTGCATTGAGCAGGGGGTTGGACTTGATGGCCTTACAGGCCCCCTCCAACTCTGCTATTCTATGATTCTATGCGGCCAAGTTTCATCTTTTTAACTTTTAAAATTATGGTTTTTTTAAAAAATAAAGTTTTAAAACCTCAAACTTTAAAGAAGTCCTACAAATACAACAGATCTGCTTCAAATTTGGCATGACTAAAGTCCTCCCTAAGAGCTATCATGGTGCCAAGTTTCATCAACATTTCCCTAGAAATTATGGATCTGTAAGCATTTTTATTAATTCCTATTAAAATAGAGCTGTCCTTGGGGTGGGATGGGAAAAACCCAGATTTTTCTTCAAATTTCATAATACCCTCCCCTTTTCCAAGATCTGTTACCAAGAATCCTAACAAATCCAGGTTTTCCTGTCATACGGTCACCCTAAAAGCTTGATTTATAGAATCATAGAATAGTAAAGTTGGAAGGGGACTACAAGGCCATGGAGTCCCCTCCTCTGAACACCCCCCCCCACCGCAGCTTGTCTGCATCGGTCCTGACTTTTGATACCCAGTGCCAAATAGAGGGGGACCAGTACCTCTCATGATATGGAAGTTATACTTCTATTAATGCAGCTAAAAATAGCATTTGCTTTTTGCGCAGCTACATCACACTGTTGGCTTAGATTCAGCTTGTGATCTGCAACAATTCCAAGATCCTTCTTGCTTGAAGAATTGCTATGCCAAGTGTCCCCCATCTTGTAACTGTGCATTTGGTTTCTTTTTCTAGGTGTAGAACTTGGCATTTAAATTTCATTCTGTTGTTTTCAGCCCAGCACTGCAGCCTATCAAGATCACTTTGAACTTTGCTTCTGCCTTCCAGAGTAATACCTTATAAGCAGGAAAAAGTGCAAGGTAGCTTTAGTTTAGGCTCTGACTTTAGCCCTTAGTGAACAGTGCAATAAATAAAGCATGTTTAAGTGTTCACCTTATCATTTAGTTAAAAAACACAGAGCGAAAAAAAGACCCAGATTTTGCAAGCCCCATCCTTCCCACATCACCTTCCCTTTGTCTGCTGTCTCCTCCAACTACCCACTGAACAGAGGATCTCCAGAACTTTCTCCTGATGTTCATGATCGTATCTTGGCATGTCTTTCAGATATCTCAGCTTGGTTGCTTCATTTGAAACTTAATATGGCAAAGACTGAATTGCTTGTTTTTCCTCCTAAACCTTCTCCTCATCTCTCATTCTCTCTTACTGTCAATGATGTCACACTTACTCCAGTCAAGGAAGCTCGTAGTCTTGGCTTTATATTTGATTCCTCGCTCTCCTTTATTCCTCATATTGAGGCAGTAGCTAAATCCTGTCGTTTTTTCCTGTATAATATTGCCAGGATTCAATCATTTTTATCTGTCTCTTCTGCCAAGACTCTTGTTCATGCATTGGTTATTTCTCGGTTGGACTACTGCAACCTTCTTCTCACTGGCCTTCCTTCTTCTCACATCAGTTCGTTGGTTTCTGTTCACCACTCTGCTGCTAAGATCACCTTCTTGGCTCACCGCTCTGACCATGTTACTCCACTTCTGAAATCTCTTCATTGGCTTCCAATTCACCTCAGAATCCAATACAAACTTCTCCTGTTAACCTACAAAGCTTTTCACGGTCTAGCTCCTTCCTATCTTTCCTCTCTCATCTCACACTATTGCCCCGCTCATGCTCTTCGCTCCTCTGATGCCATGTTTCTCACCTGCCCAAGGGTCTCTACTGCCCTTGCTCGGCTTCGTCCATTTTCTTCCGCTGCCCCTTACGCCTGGAACTCTCTTCCAGAACATTTGCGAACTACAAGTTCAATCATAGCTTTTAAAGCTCAGCTAAAACCTTTTTTTTCCTAAAGCTTTTAAAACTTGATTTTGATCTGACTTTTATACTGTTAGTTTTACTCTACCCTGTGCCTGTTTGGTGCATTCTCTTCCCCTTCTTATTGTTTTATTATGATTTTATTAGAATGTAAGCCTATGTGGCAGGGTTTTGCTATTTTATTGTTTACTCTGTACAGCACCATGTACATTGATGGTGCTATATAAATAAATAAATAAATAAATAATAATAATAATCATCATCATCATCATCATCATCATCATCATCATCATCATCTCCCCTAAATAGGCCTACCGGTCATGATTCTTGTTCCTCAATACCACCATTCCCTGGGGTTGGGGCAACTGAACTAGCTGCAACCAACCAAGAAAGAGATATTGGGGTTGTGGTGGACAGCTCAATGAAAATGTCAGCCCAGTGTGCAGCAGCTGTAAAAATGGCAAACTATGTTAGGCAAAATTAGAAAAGGAATTGGGAATACAACTGTCATCCTGCCTTTATACAAATCTATGGTGAGACTACACTTAGAATACTGTATACAGTTCTGGTCACACCTAAAAAAAAAAAAGATGGGGAAAGTGCAGAAAAGGGCAACTAAAATGATCAATGGCCTAGAGCATTTCCCCTAAGAGGGAAGGTTACAACTGCTGGGATTGTTTAGTTTAGAAGGAGGTTAAAGAGAACACATGATAGCAGTGTACAAAATTATGCATGGTTTGGAGAGTGTGACTAGGGGGACATTTTTCTCCCTCTCATAGTACTAGAACCTGGGGTCTTCCCATGAAATTGATTGGTGGGAGATTCAGGACAGTTAAAGTGCTTCTGCACACAGTATATTGTTAAAGTACGGAATTCACTACTAGAAGTAGTGACCACCAATTTGGACAGCTTTCAAAGGGGATTAGATAAATTCCTGGAGAAGGCTATCAATGGCTACTAGTCCTGATAGCTATGTGCTAACTCCAGTATCAGAAGTAGGAAGCCTATATACACCAGTTGCTATGGAACATGAGTAGGAAGGTTCTGTTGAACTCATATGCTGCTTGTGGGTTCCTGGTCGGCAGCTGTTTGGTCACTGTGAACAGAATGCTGGACTAGATCGACCTTGGTCTGATGTTCTATTGAAGGTGCTGCTCACAAGCAGGCTGTAGCTTTTTCCTTAGAAATTATGTCTTTTATGTTGACAACCCACCCATTATTTTAGTTGCTCACTGGCTGCCAGTAGAGTTGCTGCCTCATATTTTTGAGCTGTACCAAGAGGCCATTGCTGTCTCCTTTGCTCCTCTTCTTCCTCCCTTTCTTTCCAAATCCCTTTAGCTCTTCCACAGGGACCTGTGTAGTAGTAGTTTAGTGACATTCTGGAGGGGGGAGAAAGACAATTGCTTTACATTTTATGGATGGGGTCTGGATCAGGTGCATTCAATTCGGATTGGCCGGAAATTCTAGGTAGGTAGAAAAGTGGGGGTGGAAGTGACAATTGACAGTGGACAGTTGGGGATAGAAAGGCCTGTGTTGTAGTAGTAGTAGTTTAGCTTTGCAGAGGTGTAGTCAGAAAGGGAGGTCTGCTAGTAGTGTGAAATTTTATAGAGATTAGGAGAAACTGAGGGGAAAGTGAATAGCTAATGCCTGATTATTTAGCTATTCCTGCTCTGTGGGATAAGCTTACATGGCTAGTGAAGATCAGGAGCAGGTGGTTGTATTATGTCAACAGGTTGCCCTAAGATCATGCCAGAAGAAGGTTAGACAAGCAGGAAATAAAAACCCAGATAAATTGTCCAAGTAACCAGCTGGACAACCATCTGCCAGGGATGCTTTAAGGTGGATTCCTGCATTGAGTAGGGGGTTGGACTCGATGGCCTTATAGGCCCCTTCCAACTCTACAACTCTATGAAATACAACAGGAACAGCTTTGGGAGGCAGAGGAAACTGTAGCCAACAGCTGGACCTAGTTGTGAGTTGGCTGGGGAGGTTTATAGAATTGGAGTTATAGTGGCAGAGAGTTCCTTAGGGCCTGAAATATAAGTGTTTTCTGGAAATAAGAAACCCCATAGGTGGGATTCCATAGAGAAGCAGTTTGCCCATAAGCAGTGCTGGAGAGAAAAATTTCCATACAGGGTGACTAAATATGAACATATACTTATAAGACAGCATTTAAATATAGCCAACAATTATGGCATTTGACAGTAATGCAGTGATGATACTTGCAATTATCTATTTTTATTTCTTCACAGGTAAGGCTTGGCCACCACCTCATGTTTTTTTATACTTATTTATTTATTACATTTATATACCGCCCCACAGCTGAAGCTCTCTGGGCGGTTTACAACAGTTAAAAATGGTAAACATTAAAAAGTATACAAAATTTAAAAAAACATCAGAAACATAAAAACAACAGTATAAAAACAGTATCCACTTAAAAACAACAATTCTGGGGTCCATTAAAAACAAACTTAACGTTGTTAAATGCTGTTAAAATGCCTGGGAGAAGAGAGAAGTCTTGACCTGGCGCCAAAAAGATAACTTGATGTTTTAAATTTGTAATTTTGCATTGCTGCTGTTTTTATCTGGTTGAGCTTTTATATTGTATTTGATATTATGGTTTTATACTGTTGTTTTATACTTTGAATATTTTTAATTTTTGTGAATCGCCCAGAGAGCTCCGGCTATTGGGTGGTATAGAAATGTAACAAATAAATAAATAAATAAATAAATAAACAATGTTGGCGCCAGGTGAGCCTCATCGGGGAGATCATTCCACAGTCGGGGGGCAACCCAAGGCACTCGGAGGAGGACCTCAGATGTTGAGCGCAGTGTATGGGTAGGTTCATAGGTGTTCCATCAGGTATTGCGGTCCCAAGCCATGGGACTGAAAAATCTACAATTTGTTATATATTATTTAAAAATGGTAAACACTGTCAGGTATCAGTCACTGCACTTAACTGAAAATTAGGACACAAATACCAGTTTGAAGTGCAAATTTCAGGGTGTTCCCATGCTTCAATTCCATCAGATTTTGGATACACTAATCAGCTGTAATTTTAGGGTGGGAAAGAACCTGCACAGGCGCTCTAGGAGTCTCTGGAACATAGTGGAGTTCTCAAAGTGGGAGAGGGCAGAGAGCAGACATTTGGAACAAGGATGGCACATCCAAGCAGCCCTCTTCCACCTGAAAAAATACTGTGTTTCAAGTTACATGGTATACAGCTTAATTGGAAAGATTCTGCCAACATGCAAAGTGAAATATGTACAGATATGTGCCAAGGAATGTGAGTACATGTGAGTACATATGTGCCAAGGAATGTGAGTGCCTTTTGAGTACAAGCTGCCCCCATGGAATTGTGGAACTCTTTGTTCTGTGTTAAAGGAGACAGGACTTTTTAACATAAGCAAATAATACATCACTGAGGAAGGGCAATTGGTCAAAATGCATTTTGAAAATAAAAATGATTGAAAGAAGACTTATTTTATTTCTAGTAGTTAGCAATAATAGTTAGCTACAGGGCACCAGGTCGGGGAAGGCTGATTTGCAACATTTTTATGTGAATGGATCATTTCAAGTTTTTATACCCTAAGCATTTTCACTTTGCATAGAATTTCATTTGGTGTGGCTCTTCCCATCATGGTGTAACAGGTGTAAAACTGCATTTGGTAGAATTACTCCTTTTGTAAAATGTTTAAATTGTACAAGAATATGTCAGACTTTAGTCCTCACAACTGTAGCTTCTAGTGACAATCCCTTCACTAGAAAGAATTCTACCATTACATATTTTTATGCCTTTAACAACAGCTTGTGACACAGCATTTTAGAAGGGAAGATTTTCTTGACATGGGATAAACATGACTTTCTTCAGGCTAAATCCAATTCTGCCCTTCCATTCACAGAAGCGCTTTTGATCTGGCAGATGCCTTCACTATCAGAAGAGGAGGGAGACCAATTTTCTCAGATTACCGTTTTCCACCCACCACAAATGATCAGTAAACATTGATGCAGGGTTTATCCTCTGTTTATGCACTTGCAACCACAAGATTACCCTGATAGTTCTTTTTTTTTTTTTTTAATGAAAGCAGAAGTTCTCAGGAAGTTTAATTTTGTACTTGTTGCTATATTTGACCCTTTTTGTGCATTCCAAGAAAATATTTAATGCTGCATACAGACTTCCAACTTAACTTTGAGGATGCTACTGGGGGGAGGGGAAGCGGAGCCAAGTGATTATGAGAATATAGAATTACAAGCACAGTGGGACAGAAGAGTAAGGTCTTGTGGTTAGAACAGGAAACCAAGACTAGAAGCCAGTCCTGCCGTATTTATCTCCCAGCTTTGTTTTTGATACAGGCTTCCTTTTCTCCATTAGTTTTGTAAACCGCCCAGAGAGCTTCGGCTATGGGGCAATATATAAATGTAACAAATACATAAATACATGAATAAATGTTTCTATATTTACAACAGAATGAAAAATGCAAACAAGGTTATACTTAATGGTCTTCTGCAACTATCTTTAAATCCCTGAAGTAGAAGTCATTAAGAAACAAATTACTATTTAATAGTGATGCACAAATAGTGATAGCAGTTATGACAAAAGAGGGTTGTGCAGCATCCACAAAACAGGAGTGGCCAAGTGTCACCTCAATGGCTCACTTACAGCCTAGGGATAACTGCTTGGTTCCTATATATTGACACAAATGCACAAGGTTATTAGTAAGTCAACCTATAGTTGTCCATGAGAAATGCACCACTGACTGTGACTGGGTTCGGACAACACAATAACCCACAATGGATTAAATAATAAACAACAGGTTATTTAACCCACTGTGGTTACATTGTGTGGTGGGATTTTTTAACCTACGGTGGGTTGTTTTGCCAAAATAACCCACACAAATAACCAATGATGTGGAGAGTGGATTATTTAAACCACTGTTGGTTATCATGCCATGTGCAGGGCACCATTGGTTATTTTCATCAGCTGCAGAGTCGCTAGGGAAGAGCGGTCAAAGTGGAGGCTGCCACTTTACTCGAGCTGGCAGAACTGTTTTCAGCAGTATGTTGGAAAACAAGCAGGAGGAATGAGAGGAGGGGGACGAGTTAGTCAACCCACCACGGATTAATAATCCACTCACAGTTGCATGTAATCAACTCACAGTTGGTTATTTCTCTGATCATGTGGAAAGTACCAGCAAAATAACCAATTGTGAGTTGACTATTAACCCACTGTTGACTATCGTGGCATCTGAACAAACTCCATGTGGACAAAATCTCTAGTATGAAGTCTGATGACATTCAAAATACATGAAGCCGCTGGGGGAGGTTATCCGGAGATGTGGACTGAGGTTTCATCAATATGCAGATGATACCCAGCTCTACCTTTCCTTTTCAACAAACCCAGGTGAGGCAGTGGCTGTTCTGAACCAGTGCCTGGGCACGGTAATGGACTGGATGAGGGCTAATAAACTGAAACTCAATCCAGACAAGACGGAGGTACTGTTAGCGGGTGGTTCTTCTGTCCGGCGAGGTGATGTTTGCCCTGTCCTGGACGGGGTTGCACTCCCCCTAAAGGATCGGGTCCGTAGTTTGGGGGTGCTCTTGGATCCAGAACTGTCACTTGAGGCACAGGTGAACTCAGTGGCAAAGAGCACCTTTTATCAGCTCAGGCTGATATACCAGCTGTGCCCTTATCTGGACAGAGATAGCTTAGCTACAGTTATCCATGCTCTGATAACCTCTCGTTTGGATTACTGCAATGCGTTATACGTGGGGCTGCCTTTGAAAACGGTCCAGAAACTTCAACTGGTGCAAAACAGGGCAGCACGCTTACTAACAGGGACTGGCTGACGAGACCACATTACGCCAGTCCTTTTCCACCTTCATTGGCTGCCAGTCCAGGTCCGGGCCTGATTCAAAGTGCTGGTATTAACATTTAAAGCCCTAAATGGCTTAGGGCCAGGTTATCTGAAGGAAGCCTCCTCCCATATGTACCTGCCCGGACCCGAAGGTCATCCTCAGGGGTCCTTCTCCGTGAGCCCCTGCCAAAGGAAGTGAGGCAGGTGGCTACCAGGAGGAGGGCCTTCTCTGCTGTGGCACCCCGGCTGTGGAATGAGCTCCCTAAGGAGGTTCGCTTGGCACCTACATTATATGCTTTTAGACGCCTTTTTATTCTCCCAACATTTTAACAATCTATAAATTTTAAATAACATGGTTTTAAATTTGTAATTTTGCATTGCTGCTGTTTTTTTCTGGTTGAGCTTTTATATTGTATTTGAAATTATGGTTTTATACTGTTGTTTTATACTTTGAATGTTTTTAATTTTTGTGAACCGCCCAGAGAGCTCCGGCTATTGGGCGGTGTAGAAATGCAATAAATAAATAAATAAATAAATAAAAGACAATTATGAAGTGAATTGGTTAACCAGTAATATCTTCTGCACTCACATTCAAAGCAGTAAGATAGGGTGGAGAACCTTAGGCCTCCTGGAGGCTGAATCTGGCCTTCCTAGGGTTTCCAAAAAGGGGGCCCCCTCCTAGGGTTTCCCTTCTGCTGGCCCCACAACCTTTCTTCCAACCACCAAACACTTGGTGGTTCCCCAGCATTTGTGTAACCCCCCCCCCACCGTTCTAGAACTTTGAAATACCTCTCCTAAGGCTTAGTTACTGGCTAGAAGAGCTTTAAACTACAATATGCTGGTATCTTTATTTTTGCTCTCCATTGGAATGCAAAACTGAATTCAGCCCTTGGACTGAAATAGGTCCCCACCTTCTGCACTCTTTTAAAGTAGGAAACAAAGAAAAAATTAAGTTTTCAGAAAAGCGTTGAAAACCCACACAATGTTGTAGCTCGGCTGAGTGTTGTTATGTGTAGAATTCAGCTTCCAACAATCTGTGATTATTGATTTTTAAAGAGCATATGTCTAGCCATTATGATATACAGATATATTTGAAACTGCATGATGCAGTGCCTTTGGACATTTCAGAAGCCAGAGGGTTTACTGAACATGATGGCATCACCACCCTGCATAGCTCCCTATTCTGACTTGCTGCAGCTCGGCTGTTGTCTGGAGCTGCCCCTTTCCAGCATGGAACTCCTCTGCTGAGGGAACTGCACTGGCTGCCTATTCGCTACCAGGCCAGGTTGAAGGTTCTTGTACTTGTGTACAAAGCCCTAAACAACTTGGGACCAGGATACCTGAGAGAGCGCCTTCTCTCTTACCGACCTGCCCGGTCCCTGAGGTCATCCGAGGGCCTGCTCCTGGTGGTTCCACCTAGATCCATCCTCCGATTGGAATCCACCAGGGGAAAAGCCTTCAGCGTGGTGGCGCCCCTCCTGTGGAACTCCCTGCCTCTGGAGGTCAGGCAGGCGCCAACCTTGTACTCCTTTCGGCGCTTCCTGAAAACATCTTCATTCCAAGAAGCCTTTCTTTAACATGCAGCCTTGGATTACTGTAATTGCTTCTTTTTAAATTTTGTTTTAACTGTTTTATTCTGTTTTTATTTTCATATTACCTTTTAAACCGCTCCGAAATTTTTCAATGGAGAGCGGTATATAAATATTATAAATAAATAAATAAATAATACAAAAAAATAGATGTATTTGCTTAATTTAATACTAGTTGCAAAGTGAACTTTTCTCAACCCGGAAGTCAGATGTCCTTGGTGTAGGATTTCAATTCATTTTTAACACAGTCCTAATCTACTGGAATGGCAAAGTAAGGAATAGAGGTAGCATGAAAGCCTGATGAACTTTCAGTACAGCCATGTGAGGTCTATGTGGTTTTGAGTTCGGTTCAGGCTGATAGGGCAGGGGGAGTCCTTTGCTGGTTGTGTCTGATACTGAGCTAGCTCTGGTGCAGCACTAATCAATTGAAATTAATATTGTGATTCATTACTTTCTGGCTTGTAAAATTCCTTGCAGTTAACATTGTGTCAGATCAATCTTAGTGCACCCTCACAGCTGCAGAACGATACTATCTTGTTTTAAAATGTTTTACCGCTTGTAAATGTTACATATAATTACTCCAGCAGGTACAAGTCAATAAAATACTCATCCCGTGATGGCAATTATAAATTGAGCTGTGGCAATTATACACAGCGGACCACAAACATGAAAAAATGATTCCCCACATCTCACATGGAAACCATAGGTTACTATCCAAGAGAAAGCTGCACCCCATGTTTCTCAGGAATAACATCAAGCCAAGGGGGAGTTTAACCTGGCCCTATCCATCAGCCAGACAAGGAGCAGGTGCAAGGAGACGTCTTCCCCCTCCGTGCTAGGCAGAACGCACAGCGCCAACTGGCAGTTGCTCTGTGACTGCAGAAGGACTGGGAAAGAATGCTGTGGCCCCGCCCACTGGCCTAAGGAACAGAATAAATCTTATTCAAGCAACAACACCAGCAAGCTCAGCCAGGCCCGAAGTGCATGTAATTGCCCACTCTTAAGATCACCACCTTCTTGTTTTGAAAAAGTGACCTCCCTCCTCTTCCTTTTCCCTCCACACTTTCCCTTTTGTGTCTTGTCATTTTACTTTGCAAGCCAGATGGCAGGGCCTGTGCCTTTTTTTGTTGACATGAGCTACTTTAGGAGACAATTAGCTGAAAAGTAGGATTAAAACTGTATTTATTGTAACATTTATATCTCACCTTTTCCCTCTTACATGGAACTCGAGGCAGCTTACATGGTCCCCCTCCTCTCCATTTTATCCCAACAACACTGTGAGACAGGTTGAACTGAGTCAATGATTGGCTCAAAGCCACCCGGGGAGTTTTATAGCCAGTGTAGACTCAAACCCAAATCTCCTGAGTCGTAGTCCAACACTTTAACAACTTCATCAAAATGGCTCTGCAGTAAATAAATATTTACCTGTAACCAAGACAAAGTCCTGCAGCACCTTAGACTAAAAAACCAAAATATTGCATGTTAGGAAAAGGGGTAAAGGCCCTTCAGAAGTTGTTAGATCACCTTCCATCAGTCAAACCAGTATGGCTAATGGGCAGGGAAGATGGAAGCTGTAGTCCAACATCTGGAGGGTCACAGATTCCCCCCCCCCTGCCAGACTACTTTCAGCAGGTACATCCAAATTTATTCATACAAGATGGCAACACCAATGAGGCCAACTATAGATTATGAAAGATTATTTTTGATAGATTATTTATGATAGATTATTTTTATCGCAAAATAAAAAGGGTATTTAAGGTGTTACAAGATGTTGTTCCTGTGAAGCTTGCCTCTGAGATAGCTGTGTGGTAGGTAGACAAGATTTTCAGGTAAGGTTAGACAGCTAAGAGCCTCGAAATGGGAGCCCAACATCAGCCAGGTTTAGAAAGAATCCTTAGACTAAGAAAGGAGGAGTTTCCACTTCTTATATCCCTAGTTCAGTCCTGCCCCTTGACCATACACAAAGACTACCCTCTTGGTATCTTTTTATGATCAGCTGACTAGGCCATGCAAGGCTCCAGCACCATCTTTTTTGCTACTGTTCTGGAATAACGTTCAAGTGTTCCGAGTCCTTCTTCATATACACTCTCTCAATAATGCTAACAAGTCTTATAACGGTACCCACTCTATATTGCAGACAGGAGCGTATGGCTTGAAGGATAACAATTTTGTCTAAGGCCATCTAGTAATTTTAATGTAGTTTTGTTGTTGATTTTTGTTGTTACTGCTTTATTTGATTTGCTGTATACCACCTTAGTAGAAAGGCAGTAAGAACAGTATTATAGATTAATAATTATGGCATAGCTGGGATTAAAAGTAGACTCCTTTCACACTCTTAGCTACTATACTAGCAGTGTTACCTGTTACCATAGCTACTAGAGTGTTTCACATCCACTCAGCCCAGATGGAAAGAATCTTAAAATACCCAAAGACAATCAGGTTTTTGGCAGGTTCCCTGCAGAAGACTGCCCCACTGTTGCTGAGCTTCAACTAAACACTTCCACTTGTTATCTGAACACACAAAGTCGGATGGAGTTAGAGCTGCTTGATTGACCTTAGAGATCACCAACTGCAAGGAAGGAGATAGAACAGCAACTTAGCTTAGTGACACTGAGGAAATTAGCTTTCGGGGGTTAGCCAGCAAGTCACATCAAGCCACTGATAGCCCCAGAGGCATATGTTGTGCCTCTGCAGCGGAAAACAATACACAGTTTTTTTGAAAAAGATTTTTTTATTTGTATGCCATCTGAACATCAGATATACCTGGTGTGTGTTAGCGTGAACCATTTGTACATTTGAAATTCATGGTGCCAAAACCCCTCCCCCAAGATCAAAAAATTCACCTCCCTAGAACACCTGGACTGGCTGAATCAGAGAGGAAGTTAAAGAATGTTACAGTGCAGGGAGGATAAAATAAAGGGGAGAAAGCAGTATGAAAAAAATAGGAAGACTCGTCCAGTTAAGATAGTTCATGCAAATGCAAACATATGCTGTGGTATAGGAGAATCATTTGACAAAACAAGTGTGAAAAAGCATAGAAAGGAAATGGAAGATGAGTGCAATGACGCAGAAGGTTACACTACTCAGATGTCAGCAACACCTTAACTATAACTTCATCATTCAATGACATAATGCCAGGGTCAACAGTGCCCTGACTCTCACAGAACAACACCCTAATTTCCCCCCAGATTTGAACCAAGTAATCTTAAGAGGCAAACACTTTACACCTGTCACAGGGAAACCACTGAAAATGGTGTTGAAGTGGCAAGTTCTTCCCTCCCTGCTGAAATGTCTATGGTCAGTAACTAGCTTTAATGGAAGGTCATTTTGAGAAAGTAATGGAGGTGTGGACCAGGATCCCTCACCAATACCACCCCTGAAAGTGGACTGCCAGAAAATTTCACAGCCACTGCTACTCACAAACACACCTCTCTTCCCTCTGCGTTGACAACTTTGGAAGGCCAGATTTGGCATTGGTGGCACCAGCTGCTAATTTAGTGTAATTTATGTAATCTTCCCTGCCCCAATGCACACCACGGCCAGTTAGTGGGAAAACTCAGGGTTTTAACAATGGATCACATGGCAAATCCTCCTAGATGTCACCACAAGGATGGGGGAAGAATTCGCACAGGAATGCAGTTTTTGATGGCTTTCCCATGGCTGGTGTAATGCGCAACCTTGGCCTCACCGTAGAACGGCTCATCCACCTCATTTTGGATGTTCAAGTGGTGGCAAAGAAGTTTTTAAAAAAGCCTCTGGGTGGCACAAAAATAGCCAGCTGGAAATATCCATCTCCAGTCCTGTTTGGGGAACGGAAGCTCAATTGTTCTTCCAACAGCATATCTTGTGAAGTTAAAAAGCAGGTACATACTACCTTTTTTAAAAAAAAGAAGAAGAAGAAGAAGAAACAGCATGCAGTACAGAATCAGAAAGGTTTCACAATCACTGTTCAAAAATGAAAGCTTGTCCTTTTATTATAATGGAAAAATGTATTCAAGCTGGCTCCTATATTAAGGCTTCAGATTTCAACAGGGACTGTTTAAGGTTGAAGAAGGCCTATAATATTTTTAACTGACTCTTTAGTAGTATAAAGATTGCTGTGGGTTAGCAAACATCTCATTTTGGCATCCTGAAGTCTTAGAATTCTGAATACAAGGTTAATATCACTCATGAATTCTAATTGGCCACTTAACAGATGACAAAATTCCTACATGGAATGCAATATTATGGAGGGAATTCCTTTTTAGCTGTGTGTTTATGCTGAGAAGTTGCAGTCAGCCATTACTTCCCAGTGCCTGTACATCTGTGTACGAACAAGTTATGGTGTAATATACATGAGAAATGCCTTCCGTGTAGGAATTTTATTGATTTATGGAGCAGCCTTTGGTGGCTAGATTCCTAATAGTTACAAAAAAAACTAAGCTCACCCCTCTGCCACCCTCAAGAAAATGGGAAGCATGCTTGTTTTTAGATGTAGCGTAAGCCTCTCTCCTTTTATTTAGGCTACTGCCACTCCTTCTTTCCCCCCACCCCCACCCACCAAAGAAACTTTTTAAGCATTATTATTTCCCTATCCCAGTACAAAGTTCAGCAAGTAAAAGGTTACATGGAAACTGGAACACACAATCGTATAGACAAGATGGATCAGATATGGAGGTGTTAAAACTTTCCAAGTGAGAAGTAGAGCAAAAGGGGTGGGGGTGGGGAACAATCCCCCAACCAGTCTTCTAGCCTTTTGTCTTGCCTCCCACCCACCCCCAGACACACACAAAGGTTTCACGCACCAACTCTCCAAAGCAACAGCCAACAGTTCTCAACTCTGCAAGAAAAAACAAAGAGATGGAACCATGTCATTCAACTGAACATGGAGGGGCAAGAAAAAACCCTGTTGTAGTCCTCACTGTGGACTGTAAGACACCTCACCTATGTTAGCTTCTTGGCTTTGTTGTATAATGAATCCACTACTTTACTCATATTCTGAATGGTCTCCAGAGCGGCTTCATATGTTTTGTCTACAGGTGGTTCATCAAAAATAATCAAGACTCCTTCACCTTGGTCAAGGATCCCTAACAAAAGAGAAAAGTTCTAATTAAGCCTCCTGAGTAGCTAGTTCCTCTAACACAAACTGTTCCACCCCTAAAGCAGATGAGTGCTCCTTTCTGAGAATGCAGCACAAATAGACTGACATGGATGTGCCAAGGCTCACTCAGTACAGCTGCCAAACATGGTTTTAAGATGAGGATAAAGGAGAATCCCAAAGGTTGCGGGAGCGCATCAGGTCTAATACAAACCATTTTTGTTGTTTGCTCCCTGAACCTCAACCCTTTGTAATGTTTGCAAAACACACCATGAGAAACGGGCATAAGCCAACTCCTTCACTTTGGGGAATATGCCTAAGAAAGAAAAGGAAAGAGCGCTCACCATGGAATTTCTTGTCCAGGATCATCTGAGAGAGTTTCCTTTCCACATCCGCCTGAAATTAAACCAGGAGATGATCTATTTCCTAGAGCCAACCATGGGCCAGCTGATTTTGCTATTCTGAACCTTGACGTAACCTCTAAATCTTTACGGTTTAGGCACATATGTTCCAGTGAAAGCAAAAGGTATTGCCATTTTTTTCTTTAAAAAAAGCAATGCTCTAGCCATACTTTTTTCCTGGCTGAACTGGTTTCTATTACACTATACAGACTTTTATATTTCAACACAGGAATATTTCTGCACATAGCAGCATCACTGGCAATATGAAGGGATGCCACATTCTCAAACAAGCAATTGCTGAAGTTTAATAAAAACCATAATGCAGTTTAACTTTTGTTCTGATCCCTCCACTCTTAATGCTACAAAACCAGAATTATATACTTCTCTTTAAAAGAACATCAAGACCTCATATTCCTAAACTTGTTTGTTTTTGTAAACTTTTAACAGAGTGGGACCCTTCTTCATAACTTCTCTTATCTAAAGACTATGACAGATCTATAAAACTGTTGATGTAAACAGAGCTTACACAACCTGCTGCACCCAAGCTCTTACCTTTGACAGTTTGATAAGGCTAGATATGTGTTCAATCTGCAAAAGAAATTCAGACAGGGGTGCCAATAAGGCTGGAAATGAGAAAATACAAGTGTTAAACGTTCCACCCACCCACCCCACCTGCCAATATGTTAACTGGCTTATTGAACAGGAAGTCAGCATGCAGACCACTACATTTTTTTAGGTTCACGTCTGTCAGCAGCGAATTCTGCTTATTTTAACTTTAACGCACAAAGTAGGTCTCTCCCTTGTTTTTCTCCCATACACACTTTACTGAATTTTATGTTCTCCATAAGGCAGCACAGGACATCCTCAGTCCAGTACAAGCCAGGCAGATCATCACAGTAATACTTTTTAAAAAAAACAAATAAAAACGTAACAGTATATTCATACCAAAAAATACCAATCAAGATCCCCAACCCACCACACCTCCCTAAAATTACCCTTCCTGCCCCTTCAACAAAAAAACCTGTCTACAACAATAAACATCTATAACTTATAATTCAACCACAATTCAATTCTCAAGATTTAGAGATGTGAGGATTCGCCTCTCACCTCTAATCACAAATGACACTGCAGAATTCAGAAGCAATGTAAGAAATCCAAGGAGCCAGCAACTATCAACCAACAGCTCATGTAACATTCCAAACCACTGTTCTCCATTTATAACCTTCCTAACCACACTACCACTTAACCAATTGTATAAGAGAACATCTTCAGGGCAATGCGGAGAAGTACAAGTGGTAGATTCTCTCACAATATTTTTAACAGTTCACTGTCAATGTCCACAGTTTTGATGAGACAGGAGATTGCTTGCTTTAAAACATTTTTTGGGGGGGGGGGGAATCCAAGTAGATGACAATTAACGGAGGAAGAAAGATGGGATGGAAAGCTCTAGAAGAACGTCTTACCTGGACTCTGGAGAAAGGTTCAATTACCCTGATTAGGTTTTGTTCCAATAAGTTATCATAGAGTTTGCCCAGATGTGTGTTGATGATGGGGTCATCCCTGAGTTCCACCTTATAATCTTTCAGAGCCTGTGGAAAATTCGGTTAAGTCAGGAATGAATGCAGAGTATCAAGTTCTTGAGCCAAGAGAACAACTGTTCTCAGGCCAAAGGAGCAAAGATTGCCTGGGGTCAACCCCAAACCATTCCTATCAGTTATGCAGTGCTGTGTATATGCTGCATTTAATAAAATCAAAAATTCTGTTCAAAGGACAGCAGGATTGTGTTGGTTTGTATGTATTTAAATTATGTATTATATATATTCCATGTTCACTAATCTTAGGGAAACACAGAAAAAGTTATGCAGGGGCCTGAAACTCCTATCCTTGACCATTCACTCTCTCCACTCGCATTAAAAAAAAAATATTGGTTCCCATTTGTGTAGTGCAACTGTAGAATCTATTCAAACATAGTGTCTTCTAAGCCAGTAAGAGAAGCACATTTGTCTGATAACACATTCATAGGGTAAGAGGAAAGGAAACCTTCACAGAACCTATGCTGCAAAACAGGAAAGAATATTTTGTTGCATTGTGTCTAATGACTTTGGTGGAATCTGAACTTTCATTTAACAAAGGCCAGGGGTACAGGTCTCAGGATCAGAGACATCAATGTCCTGAAAATAAGCTATAAATTAACATCTTTCAAGTGAGTAAGAGCAAGAAAATCCGAAGAACAGTGTTCTCTCTCTAGCTGTTTTCCTTCTTCTTTTCCTAACGGTTCCTCCCATCCTCAAAGTGAAACTTAATTCTGTAGGTAAGCCCCAAATTAACTTAAATAATTAGGTATGCAAATTTAGATAACAGTTCATTCCAATAGAAGCATGTAATTTTTTCCATGGGTGGGTGGATTTCAGTATGGCACTTCCCTTCCCCACAGGAAAGGTTGTAGCCTCCCTCCTATCCTGATGTTCTACTGTGGATTTTCAGATTTGCACAGAGAGCCTGCAGATGTCTTTCAGATGGAGCATCTTCAATATTTGTTATAAATGTCACTACCCTGGATACCTCCAGTTTTTAAAAAAGAACCTTAGTAGAATCATAAGCAGAAAATGTTGCAATCCCAAGTACATTTCCTGGGAATGAGGACCCATTGAACTCACTGGGACTAACCACTGAGAAATTGTGATTGGAATGGCACTCTTTTGATTAGATCAAACCCATCTAGTCCGACGCTGTCACCAGCCAACCAGTTCTCCCCAGGAAGCTCACAAACATGGCATTATGTAGATATCCTTTCCCCCAGGTGTTCAGAGATATACTGCCCCTCAATGTGGAAGTTCCTTTTTTAGGCCTAAGAATGCATCTCTAGTCCAAAGAAAATCAGTCTGTTTCCCCATTATGTTTGCTCACCTTTTTGAAGTCATCCAGTGATCGATTCTTACTGGCCTGTGCCACACATTTTAATGCTTCAGTCTACAAAAGAGAAGAGAGCCAGTAGTGTCATTCTTCTGGTTGTGCTTCTGATTGTGCTTGTGGCATATACAATTGAGACAAATGCTTCAGTGCAAGAGTGGGCAGAAGGTAAACCTCCAGATGTTTTGGACTTCAACTCTCAGAAGCTTCTGCCAGCATGGCCAATGATCAGGAATGCTGGGAGTTGAAGTCCAACCCCTCCCCCCCTTAAGATCTACTTTCTGCCAGAAGAAAATTCAGGAAGGATTCTTGACAAGAATGCTAAGAGTCTGCTTTAATTCCACCTGCATTCACTTAAACAAAAAGAGCTGTTAGATCACAAAAGGAAACATTAAGCAGCTAAACAAAATAAGCCATTAAGACAAATATACTTCAACTTGGACAACAGAGAACTATCAAATTGCAATTATGAGGCATCTCAAGGTGTCCAAGCATTCCCTGCTGCAGAGACCCATCTCTGCAAGGCAGCCAGACTCACTGAGAAACCAATAGCGGTAGCTAGGATTTCAAGACCTTTCAAGGACAGAAAAGGTAGCTTGGCATTTCTGTACCTGTCTGCCTGCATACCGTAGTGCAAGCTTCCCGCTCACCAATGCCTGCACGTCCTCAGGCCTGGAAAGACAGAACACAAAACAAAGAGATTTGATTCATCATGACCCTAAACACAGGCCATCAGAAGAGCTCACTATATAGAGAGAGCTTCGGCTATTGGGCGGTATAAAAATGTAATAAATAAATAAATAAAATAAACCTTGCCTTCTGCAAAGCTCCACATTCCACTAGTGAAAAGTGTTTTTAAAAGCTTTATGGAAATATCAACTCAAATATGAGAGAAGCTGGGGACATCTAAGAAAGGGAAGCAACACAAGTCCTAACACCCCCCTACTTGTAGCTCACTTGGAGGCACACATACACAGTAACCTTGCAGAACCCAGTCATAAAGAGGGGGAGAAATCCACAAAGCAAAACTTCTTCTGCCACGCTCTAAGGCCAAGGACAGAATAATGATGCTTATAAATGCCATTGAATTGAAAATACTCAGACTACTTCCCTTTCCAATCACCTGTTGTTCCTGGAGTAAGGAAACAGTAAAAATCTTTTGCTCTCCCTCAGATGTCTGAGCCTAGAATTAAATAGCTTTGCAACAAAGTAGGCCAATCTCAAGTAGAGGTGTGCTCTGCTCCGATTAGAATTGGAGAATCAGAAGTGAATTGGCCTGCTCCACCTTGCCCATAGGTGGAGTAGAAGCGGACCGCGACCCTTAGAAGCACGGCGAAGAGAAGCGCCCATAGGCGGAGTGCTTCTCTTTTCGCGGAGCACTCCGATCACCATTTTGGAAAATTTCGCCCATAGGATTGCATTGCGGAAAAGAATAGGGGATAACTGTGTTGTTTTTTAATCTATCTTTCTGAAACTTCTTGGGCTTAGAGAGTCATGGCTGGGGGTCATTTTGAGCCTACTCTCAGCTCTCTGCGTGGTGCGGTTCGCTTGCTAGAATTTTTTGAAAAATCGGGTAAAAAAAGCGGGAGAGGTACCTTTTTGAAGTGCTGAGAGGCAGAGTCATGATCACATGATCCCAAAGTTGGAGGAGGGGATAGGCAAAACGGGATACTAGTAACTTGGGATACTGGGAAACTTCTCTTTCTTAGTCTGAACGGACTTTTCCCAGTGTTTTTTAAAACAGTAGCCCCACCTAATGTACAAACACAACCTGAAATCATATACTAAGCAAATAAATAACAGATAGGAAACACAGCACTGCTACCCACCCTAACCTTGGTGAACAACTGAATAGATGTGGTGCAAGGGGATGTGGTCCCCTAGGGCATGTGGACATGCCCAGTGCACACACACACTGTGTCCTGCCCTGGAGGGTCATCAGAGCCCTCCAAAGGTTAACCAGTGGAGCAAGCTAATGCCTATCATGAGTTGAAGGGTTAGTTTGCTTCTTAAAGAATGGTCCCTAGACAGGGCCAGTCAAATTGGCACAGTTCCCGCTCCCCCTGGGCACGTCCACTTCCCTCTTACTGGTAAAAGACAGATATAGCCTTTTTAAAAAAATTCTTCCTGTTGTTTATTCAGCAACACTGCTACCCCTCCTTTGTTTGTTTATTTATTTATTTATTCCATTTTGTATTTACACCCCATAGCCCAAGCTCCCCTGGCTTTTCCTCTTCAGTGAAGTCAGGCAGGCTTTCATTGTGGTTCAACTCCTTATTGTTGTTGTTGTTATTGTTGCTATTAATATTAATCAGTACTGCTATTAACATTATTATTTTGTTGTTTAGTAATGGCTGTGATCACAGTGCAGTCAATCAACTCTGAAGCAAGGATCACAAAGCTTTACTCTTATCCTCCTAGCCGCCTAGTTATGGGATGCAAAAGAAAAGGCATCTCTCTGTGCTGCTCCCACCTCACAGGGATGGTTTGGTTTGCATTACTGGCTTTGAAACTATCCTTGGCTCACTTCCTTATGCCCCCAGAAAGGTCTGCTGCCTGCCTGCCTTCCCTCCCTCCTCCCCTGCCCGCCTCGCAGGGATGGTTTGTGTGTGTCTTGCTTTGACTCAGGGGATAAGTCCTTCCTGCGCTCACTTAGACTTTTTGAAGTTCCAAATCAATTTTTCAAGTGTGGAAGAAGATTCATATAGGTTTATCTCTACTACCCAATTCATGGCATGTTGGGATTTCCTTTGAAATGGCCCCATTGAGCTGTCTGCAGCTTTAAATCCCTGAAATACTGGGGTGTCCGATTTTCATAAATTCCCCAAAAATCAGGGGACGATGGGATTGGCTTGAGTCTTGGCATGCATGTGTATCCATGGATAATCTATCATGGTGCCAAGTTTGAGGTTTCTAACGTGAAAATTAACAGAGATATCGAAAGGGGAGTGAATTGGGGTTATCGGTGGTGTGTTAGAGGTTAAAGCCCCACCAAAAATCAGGGGATGATGGGATTTGCTTGAAACTCGGCATGATTGTGGATCTAGATGGCATCTGTGAGGGTACCCACTTCAAAAAAATTTATCTGTCAAAATGTCGGGGAACAGTCCATGTCTGAAAATGGGGTGTCCGATTTTCATAAATTCCCCAAAAATCAGGGGACGCTTGGATTGGCTTGAGGCTTGGCAAGCATGTATGGATAAGCTATCATGGTGCTGAGTTTGAGTTTTTACTTTCTAACGTAAAAATTGATGTAGATATAGAAAAGGGGTGCTTGAATTGCAGTTAGGGGTGCTGCGTTGGAGGTTAAAGCCCCCCGCCCCCAATCACGGGATGATGGAATCTGCTTGAAACTTGCCATGAATGTGGATGTGCCTGCTTCCAAGTTTTTTTATCTGTCAAAATGTCGGGGAACAGTCCATGTCTAAAAATGGGGTGTCCGATTTTCATAAATTCCCCAAAAATCAGGGGATGATGGGATTGGCTTGTGGCTTGGCATGCATGTGTATATGTCCATGAGGTGTCATGGTGCTAAACTTGAGGTTTCTAATTTTAACAGAAAAAAAGTTGTAGACTTTTTTGGATTTCAATGCAAGCCTATGGCGGAGCGGAGTGGACTATAGGCGGAGCAGGGCGGAGCGAAGTGGCCCGATCCGCAAATTGCAGATCTGGAAGAGAAGCGGATCGGGGGGTCTGTGCACACCCCTAATCTCAAGGGGTCTATTCCTACCCGAACAGCTACAATTGCCTCCTTGAAGAGACCAAAATCCTACTTGGAGGAAGCTAGGAGGGTGAATAGACACCTCAATCAGTTAGAAAACAGGGAGCCCAGAATCCAGTGGCTTTTTCACACTCAAAAGGATTTGCTTCCTTTCAAATAAAAGGAATCATAGGCTAGCCTTCATGAAGTCACAGAAGAGTTCAAGAGGAACCCAGGATACTATTTCATTCTAATGATAACAAAATTTCCATATACAAGTGAGGTCTGAATGGTTCTTGCATCAATCTTAGGAAAAGGGAAGTATTCTGCCCATCTTTGCCCTCTCTCTGACCCCTAATCCTTCTTCCTTTCTTTGCATTGCCCCTAGGATCTGTGTCTCTTCAATAGCCACCAAAGTTTGCAACACAAACGAGTAACACAAGAATCATCACACTTCATCTCTTATTGAAGCATGTGTCCTGACCTGAGTGTGGATACAAAAAAGAGGAAGAAACAAGGGGCTATTGCAATGTAATTAGCATTTTGCGATATAATTAGCCACATACGAGTTCAACATGATCTTGCACAGCAGCATATACTTTAACGCCGTGATGGCTTTGGGGCTGTCAATGGAATCGTAACCCTCAAATGCCTCATAAAAATAAGAATATGCCGTCTTCCAGTCCTTTTCTTCTGCTGCATGAATGATGCCTATTAAAAGGGAAGGCAAACACAAAGAACAGTCTCAAGTTAGAGCACCACAGTTTTACCTGGAAGACAACAGGTGGGGAAACATGGCTACAAAGTCCTACTCATCAGTTCACACAGGGTGAGGCTCCTCTGCCCCTTTTGTGGCAAAGAACCCAATTCTATTAAGATCACTGAATCAGTTCAGCCAGTCCCACAAAACCCTCACTCTGCACTAAAGCAAGCTAATCGGCATCCATTTCCCTATGCATAATTTTACACTGATAATTGAGGTTTTCACTGAATTTTTTAGTTGTAGAATGAAGGAGAAAGAAGAGGTACAGCCTTGCCAACCACAAGAACTGGCTGAGGTAATGGGGAAGAGAGACCCCCCAAGTTTATACCTCAGGAGAAGCTCTAACAAAAAGCTTTGTCTAATAGTTCTGATCACTTTTGAATCTACAAGTTCATTACTTCAAAAAAGCCCATCACTTCTCCTTTAGCTAATTTTCCAAGTTCTGGTCATGTTTGCTTTCATCTTGCATGATGTGTATCAGAGAACAATTAGGCAAGAACTCAACAGCTTGTTTTGCAAAATTTCCACGTATTTATACTTTGGGTTTCATTAGTAAGAATCAGAGTTGCAAGAGATTCAGAAATTAGTTAGCTCGCCTGCCTCAAGACATACCCTGTGCCTGCAACATTCTTGATAAGCACCTATCCAAGCATCTTTCAAAAATCTACAAGGAACTAGATTCTCTTTAGGCAGCTATCCCTTACAGGCATTTGTTACGGTTTTTTCTTCTAAGGTTTGTAATTTGTTCTACAAGGGGGCATAAGTCTTGTTTCCCTCTATTGTGAGTTACCAATTGTTGGGCCACAACTCAAGGCATCCCTGACCATTATCATGGTGCTTGGGGATGATGGAAATTGCTGTCCAACAACATCTCGGGATCCAAAGGTGGGGAAGGCTGCTTCACGACCAAGCAAGCCCAGAAGTACTCTCGTGTTTTTCTGAGTACACACTACTAGTGTTTATTAGATTGTAAGCCTATGCGGCAGGGTCTTGCTATTTACTGTTTTACTCTGTACAGCACCATGTACATTGATGGTGCTATATAAATAAATAATAATAATAATAATAATAATACTGCAATGTTTGCCATAAAAGGAGCCATCTAAAAACAATGTTGTCAGTCACGGAATGCATGCATGGCACACCTACAATCAGCATGACTTACCTGACTGCATATCCAGAGCTGCCTGCAACTTCGGTGGGCAATAGATCGCATTGGCTGTAGTTCGGGCAGAGGTTAATGCTGCTCTTGCTTTTGGCAGGTTGCTCAAGGCATGGTAGGTCTTGCTCTCCAACAGCTGCACTTCCACTAACAGGGCCTTATCATCCATTTTCTTCAACTCCCGCAAAAGTTGTGAGCCTGACAAAAGCCATACAATAGGGGAAAAAACCTTATTACCCAATCAAAACCTTCCTCTAGCATTTCAAATATTAATTCTGATTTTGGCTCTTCAACAGAATGTGTGGAATCAAGGTGGGTAAAACCAGCATGGTATAATGCTTAGTTTTGATGGGGAAAACTAGATTCAAATCCCCAATGCAGCTATGAACTTCACTCAGCAAATCAATACCATGTGATACAATAAGAGACTAAAGCACTGGTCTAGGAGACGCAGAAGAAGAGTTGGTACATACCAAAGATGTGAAGGGCTGGGGAGGGGGAGGAATGGAAAAGTTGAACCCCACTGCCAAATTGAACAGTTATAGATTATGAAATATTTTCATGTAGAATTTAAGACAAAGTATTTATATATTGCTTTTTGTTGTGTTTCTCAGAAAACTCCTGCTTCGATGGGAGGCAAATGACAAGGCTTGCTAAGTAATCTACAAAGCTTTTATTAAGCAACAAATGTCTCTTCTATGTGAAGATAGCCTAACCTCTTGGAAACGTCCCCCTAGGGAAAACTATGCAAACTAAGCAAGACAATTGTCCGCTCAAGAAGAATAGGAAGCCACTTCCCAAACGCCCATAACTTCAGAGACCCTGGTGCAGAGGCAGATTCTGGCGTAATCAAACTGACTTTCTCACACCTTCCTTCCGCCCCGCACGTTCGAGCTTCCGGTGGACCCTAGCATTAGCTAGCTTGTCAAGACGCTCACCTCTGGAAGAAAGCTCACTTCCCACTGAGTGTGTAGGATTTGGCCTTGAGGAGTTAAGCTCTGGAGAGGGTGGACTCCCAGCTAGGGAATCACCCATGAGAGCTTCCTCCTCCACTGGTACAGGCTGGCTGGTGTCTGGTGCTGCGTCTTCTAGTTCTGAACTTATTCTGATTGATTACCTGAAACATCTTCTCCCAAAACAGGGGCAGTAGGGTTAGACATGACACTTTTACTCCCCCCAAAATGGTTTCTAAAAAATATGTAATAAGAACACTTCTATAGAATAAAGATGTAAAATGTCTGGAAATAATGAAGCCATGGGGATGGGGGGGAGGGGGATTTTTTAAAATCCTCTCTGCAAGATTGCCAGCATAGTTAGTTCTTCCATTCCTTATTAAAATTATTGATCTAAAATATCAAACAAAAACAAACAAGTTTTTGCCTGCTTCCAAAAGCACATCAAGGAGGGAGCAAGTCTAGCTTCCCCGGGAAGAGAGTTCCAGAGCACTGGAGCAACTACCGAGAAGGCCCTCTCCCATGTTCCCACCAAGCGCGCCTGTGAAGTTGGTGGGACTGAAAGAAAGGCTTCTCCAGAAGATCTCAAAGCACGGGCAGGCTCATAAGGGAGAATACGGTCTTTCAGATAACCTGGACCCAAGCAATAGGGCTTTATAGGTCATAACCAGCACTTTGAATTGTGCCCGGAAACAGACTGGAAGCCAGTGGAGCTGTTTTAACAGGGGAGTTGTGTGCTCCCTGTAACCAACCCCGGTCAACAATCTGGCTGCATCTCTTTGAACCACCTGGAATTTCCGAACTCTCTTTAAAGGCAGCCTCACGTAGAGCGTGTTACAGTAATCCAATCAGGATGTAACGAAGGCATGTGTCACCGTGCCCAGGTCTGACATCTCTAAGAACAGGCACAGCTAGCGCACTAGCTTTAACTGTGCAAATGCACTCGTGGCCACCGCTGAAACCTGGGCATTCAGGCTCAGGGCTGAATCCAGAAGTACACCCAAGCTGTGGACCTGTGTCATCAGGAGGAGTGTAACACCATCCAGCACAAGCTGAATCCCTATTCCCTGATCTGCCTTTTGACTGACCAGGAGCACCTCTGTCTTATCTGGATTAAGCTTCAATTTGTTAGCCTTCATTCAATCCATTACTGCCAACAGACACCGGTTTAGTGCAGAAACTGCTTCCTTGGAATTCGGTGAAAAGGAGTAGTAGAGTTGGGTGTCATCAGCATACTGGTGAAACCGCACCCCACAACCCCGGATAACCTTCCCAACTGTTTCATGTATACATTTCATTCATTCATTCGTTCGGTTATTGTGCTAGCTGAAGGCCATGACAAATACATCTATAGAAGAACATACAACTATAGAAGTACACAATAGTTTTGAATAACCAAGAGAACCATGCAGACAACCTTAAATTTGCTATGACTAAAGCTCTCATTTCGCTCAGCACTCTGAGTCTCCATGGCAGTTTATAGCAATTTTATCTAGTTCTCTCTTCCTAATCTTTTTCACTGCCAGTGCAAACAGGGCCACTTTATGAGTGATATAACTGTTGGTATCGCTAAGGAGGAAGAAAACTGTTTCTGCTTGGGCATTCCTGCCTCCATATGTCAGCAGCGGTTTCAAGAGTCTCTCTCTTGGGTCCCTATACAGAGGACCCAAGAGTGCTATATCTTCCACTTGTTGTTGACCACAGATGCATAATCTCGATTCGAATAGTACCTTGTGGTAGCTTCCGTCCAGCACTGCAGTTGGCATCACCTGAAACCTCAGTTCAATGAAAGCATTTCTCAAGGGCAGTGGCCTCAATTTGGACAGATAACATGGTCTATAGTGTTCCGTTTTTAGAAGAGGGAACCACTGAGAGCATATGTATTAAATAGCATGGGGGACAAAACAGAGCCCTGAGGGACTCCACAGGCCAACGGCCTGGGAGTCAAACAGGAGTCCCCCAGTACCACCTTCTGGGTCCGCCCATCCAGGAAGAAATGGAGTCACTGTAAAACAGTGCCTCCAAGTCCTATCCCAGCAAGGTGGCCCAGAAGGATACCATGGTCGATGGTATCGAATGCCGCTGAGATACCATCATCCACCAAGGCAACCAAAGCTGTTTCTGTCCCATAACCAGGCCTAAAGTCAGATTGAAATGGATCTAGATAATCCGTCTCATCCAGGAATCCCTGGAGTTGGGAGGCCACCACACACTTCAATACCTTGTCCAAAAATGGATTGTTGGAGACTGGACAGTAGTTATCTAATACAGTGGGGGCCAAGGAGGGCTTTTTCAATGTGGGCCTTACCACTGCCTGCTTCAAGCAGGCTGGCATCCTACCTTGGCAAAGGGAGGCATTGATAACTCCATTGATAACTAGAGGACTCCACTAGGCCAGTCCTCCTCTGGCTGCTTTTATAAGCCAGGAAGGGCAATGATCTAGTATACACGTGGTGGCTCTCACCAATCCAAGGATCCTGTCCACATCATCAGACTGTGAAAATTGAAAGGTTTCCAATAATACTGGACAAGCAGGTGCCAGAGTTACATCCACTGGGTCTGTATCAACTATAGCATCCAAGTCAGAGCAGATCTGAGTGATTTTGTCTGCAAAGTGCTGGGCAAATTGGTCACAGCGGGCTGTTGAAAGGTCTGAAATCTCTTCTTGGGGGCTAGTGGGTAAAAGGCCCTTGACCACCCAAAACAGCTCCGCTGGACAGCTCTTTGCAGATGCAATAGTGGCAGAGAGAAAAAGTTGTTTTTGCTGCCCATATTGCCATAGAATAGGCCTTCAAATAGGCTCTAGCCCGTGTTCGGTCAGATTCATTCCGAATTTTCCGCCAACGTCACTCTAGTCTCCCTCTCACTTGTTTCATCGCCGCCAGCAGGGGGCTGGTGTAGATCCACTCTGTGAGAGAGGACACTCAGGAGCAATTGTGTCCACCGCCCTGGCCATTTCTCCATTCCAGAGATCAACCAGGGCTTCGACAGAATCACCTGCAGAGGCAACAGGAAAATCCCCAAGAGCCATCAGGAAACAATTCGGATCCATCAGCCTCCTGGGGCGGACCATCTTAATCGGTCCTCCACCCCTGCAGAGGTTCTGAGTGCCAGCAAGTCTAAACCCCACCAGGTATTGATCTGTCCATGACAACGGAACTATAGAAAGTATAGCAGGCGTTTAATGTAGTTCTCATCTATTCAGACAATAATTACAAATTTACTGAGTTTACTTTTAAAAGTTTTAAAATATAATGATAATTTCATGAGCAAACTAAATTATACATAAACTTTAGGAACAGAAAGGCTGCTTTATGTTCCTAAAGTAGACCTCCCCAATCTGGTGTCCTCCAGATATTTTGGACTACAGTATCCAGCATTCCTGACCATTGGCCATGCTGGCTGAGACAGATGAGAGCTGAAATCCAAAATATCTAGAGGGCACCAGATTGGGAAGACTGTCTTAAAGCAACGAAGTGACTTTAGATCCGTAAAGAGCACTAAAGAAATAAGTATTGTTTATTTTCCAATTTTTCCAAAAAATATTTTTTTCTCCCAAGCCCTCTCATCCCCAGAACTCCCCCCTTTTTTCCCTCATGGCCTCAAAATTTCTAGAAATGTTTACATCTCCAGCACATAAAAGGTGAATACATTAAGTATAAACACAAACCCTCCTCCTTTCTTTCACAGACAAACACACAGGATCAGGCCATCGATGGCGAAGGGTCTGTCTGGTGAAGGAGCTCCTTCAGAAATTGTTTATTTTTAATTAGCTAATTATATTTCTATACCATGCAATAGCCAAAGCTCTCTGGGCAGTTCACAAAACAAAACTTAAAACAATAAAATGCAATAACCCACCCACCCACCTACCCTTAAGCTTAAAATAGAATAAACCAATGTAAAAAAAAAGTGAGCAGTGCAAAGATCTAAAAATGTAGTAATTCAATTTTTTAAATGCACTGCTGCAATTGTTTAATCCTGAAGGACTAAAAGTCTGGGAAAATAAAAAAGTTTTCACCTGGTGCCAAAAATACAACAACGTAAGTACCAGGTAAGCCTCTCTGGGTAGGGCATTCCTACCCAGAAGAAAAAATGGAATATGGAATGTTTTATTTTAGCATGATGAATAAGATGTTTAAGATAAGGTGTTCAGACATTTACTTCTCCAAATGATTTCTAAAAACTATGTACAGTATCAGATTATTACAATTTCTGTGCACCGAGAACAGGCAAGCCCTAGGTTGCAAACTGAGACTACAAACTCTCAAATGCAAGAGCAAGATGCATTTCTGCCTCTAGGGGGCAGCACTGCCATGGAAGCAGAGACTGAAATTTCATTCGTATTCATTGAAACTTGGTGTCCCCCCTCTTTTTTGCTCAGTTCTTTTAATGGGAATGTGTGCTTTATGTCTGCTTGACACTGTGGAGGACTAGCAGAGATATATAAAAAAATCTTTGTTACTAATGTTGATGGTTTCTTCTGTTGTTGTTTTTTAAATTGTTTTTTGCCTGCTCCTCATAAACTGGCAAAACCAAAGAGGTTTCTTACAGTTCAGGAGCTTCTCTTCTGCTGCTCCCAGACTGTGGAATGGCCTGGCGGAGGAGACTCGTCAACTTGACAGTCTATTAGCATTCAAGAAAGCCATCAAGACTGATCACTTCTGGCAGGCCTATCCAGTGGAATTTTAGGATGTTTTTAGAATGTTTTTAGGATGTTTTAACAATGTATATTATGTTTTAATTCAGTTTTATGTATTTTATATTCAATCAAAATGGAGAGGCAGGTAAGAAATAAATTTATTATTATTATAGCTCCATTTGTTACAAAGAAGGTAAATAAATTTAAAAAAGTAAATTCAATTTGTAATAATTGTTTTAATACACTGTACTTTTAATATACCAAATGTGAAAACTTTATGCCAAACCAACTTGTACATAATTACATTTTATGTTCCTAAAGTAACAAAGTGACTTTCAATCTGTAAAAACCGCTAATACTGCATTTTTTCCAATTTTTCTGAAAATTTCCATTTCCCCCCCAGTAAAAAAAAACCCTTTTCCATGGCTTCAAAATTTCTGGAAATTTTTCATCTCTAGAGGGACAGAGTCATATGCTTGTCACCTTACCTCAGGGGTCATAATTTTAGGGGGCATGCCTAGGGGTGTCAATGGGCATAAGTGAAGAGACACAATGTGTCCAACACTGACAGCTTTGTAAGTCTGCTTAAGGACTATTCCAACCTGTGTGAAGCCAGGTCAATTAGCTACTCATCAATACAGAAAACAAGTTGTTATGTAACAGCTAGTGGTTAACTTACCCAACTGCAATGCTTCTTGATACCTTTTAGTGTCAAAGTACAAAGAAACCAGCCTTGCCTAGAAGAGGAAAAGACAGGAAATGAATGTCAAGAAAAACTGAATTCTAGATTTTTACAAACGCACCAGAATGCAGGAGACACAGAAAAGACTAGGCCCATGGTGGGAAATAATCACACTTTCAGATAGGTAGGACAATGCAGATGAAAGACACTAGAGAAAGAATACATGGTGATGTAGGAGGTGCTCTGCATAAGTAATAGTAAATTTGAAGGAGAAACTGTTTCCAAATCAGGAAGTAGCAGTCAGAGAAGAAATATGAGTCAAAAGCGTAAAGGGAATGACTGCACATCATCTTGTAGGGAGCCAAGTCAGCAAAAAGTAGAAATCAACAAGACACACTTATGCCACACACACTTGACTGAAGTTTTCTACATTAATTCGCTTGGACTATCTCCCATCCCCTATAGTGAATGCAGGTAGAACCAAGACTTCACTAATAAACATATTTAAAGGGAGGGAAGGAACCAGTGTTTTTAGAAGTCTTATAGTGGAAAAATGCCTATCTTTTTCCACCCTTTTAATATATACTCATTAGTGGTTGGTATATAATTTATACCAACCACAATTGGATAAGGGTGTTAAGAGAAAGAGACTGGCGGAGATGCAATAAAATCTGAAGAGTCAGTATGAAAGCGTCTCATACAAAACCACCATTTGAGAAACTTGAGAAGATGTCAGCAATAACCCAGAGATGCAATGCAGGTGAACCTGAAGAGGTGTGTGTTTGGGTGTAGAGCACAGGCAGATAGGATGGCAGGTTTCCAGACCCATTTATCATGTGAGAGACTAGCGTACCCAACTTAAGTACACAAAAGCACACAGACACATGCCACACCCTACCTCCAGAGCTTGGCGCAGGAACGTCCTCTTCTCTGATTTGGCCCATTCGATACATTCAAGACACAGGTCAACCTAAAAGAAATATATATATATATATATATATATATATATGTATTCAGTCTTTCTTCTAGTACCTGCACTACCACTGCTGTCTGGAGATCATCTGTCTGGTGATCATCTTCTACACAAGCATCTGACTGCCTCCCTCTGGATATCTCCAGCTAGGAAAGGACACTTGAAACGCTCAGCAGACACTCTGGCCATGGCTAGACGAGGGGATAGGAGGGCGACGATCTCGCAATTTTATGATTGCGAGATCCTCGCCCTGGTCTGCATGCGACATCGCAGCCGCCATTTGGGGTTTTTTTAAAGGAAAACGAGTGCAGGAGCGCTTGAATGCAAGCTAAGGTTTTGTGGGTTTTTTAAAAAAACACTTGCCTTCTCCCCACCCCACCCCACCCCACCCTTGATGGGCACAGAGCTTGTGAGGAGCTTGCGAGCTTGCCTGGATCCCAGTTCCTCACATTTACTCACGAGGAGCTGAGACAACCCGGGACGCCTGGCCACACATTCCACAGTCTCGGGATCACCCTGAGACTGCGGAAAAAGTGGGCTAAAAGAGTAGGGTGAAATCCCGGGCCAAGGGAGGGATCATCCCTCCCTGCTCCCGGGATCCCTTGTGTGTCATGTGGACATACAGGGATGATCCCAGGACGATCCTGGGATATAGGCCTGGTCAATCCACGGCCTCTGTGTTTTGTATGTGGCAGGAATTTCAGTTGTCCCACCTCTTGTCCTGTTGCTGCCTCCATATCTAGGAACAGATCTAGAAGGGACCGAACCAGGCGGGCTGCCTTTGCCTTGCTGATGGAGTTCAAGAAAGGACGCACATACTTCAGAAGTCCTCCAAGCTCTGCATTAAAAACAAAACAGTCAAGTACCAGCATAGAATGCACTATGGAAGCATAAGGTCACATTCCAGAGATGGCAATGACCACACAATTCTAAAACTTAGTGGACCATTCCTTGGACACACAACATTCACACATACTGACTCCAGTTCTATCATAGTTTTCAGAATGGGTTTTGCATCGTCTGTAGCCAAGACAGTTTTCAATTTCCTCCAGACAGTTTTTTTTTTACTGCCCTACCACCAGCAATGTCCAAGATCATGTAAAACAATTTGGTACAAGAGGCTTATAAATAATCACTCCCCTAGTAGCCCACAGTGAGTAAGAATGTTTTCAGGCAGATTAGGTTTTATAAACTGGAAGAAAGCTGTTTTTGTGTGCTATTTTAATTCTTTCAGGCCACTAATGTGGCCAAAATTACTATCAGATATCTGTAGGGAGAGGGGAGAGACTTTTTGCAGAGCAATAAATTTCACTGATTAGGAAGCATGTAAAGAACCCATAAAAGGCAACCATCTCTAGTGATATAATGCTGCTACTTAGTGAACCTTCTTGGAGAGAACAAATTCTCCAGTGGTAATGTCGTACCAGAAAAAGTCATGCTCCAAACAGTTGTTGTTCTAGCCTTGTGTATGTGACATTTGGAAAAGTATTTCAACTGATCAAATCTCAACAAGAGGTGCTTATTTGGGAAGTGAATAATAATAATAATAATAATAATAATAATAATAATAATAATAATAATAATAATACATTTATTTATTTCCCGCCTCCCCCTCTGGATTGAGGCAGGGAACAACACTAAATAAAATGTAATACATAAGATTAGTTAAAAGGGCATATAAAACCAATGCAATATTAAAATAACAATCACAGTATCTTAAAATTCTTAGGCTTAAAATTCATCGGGGTAGGCCTGCTGGAAGAGACTAGTCTTTACAGCTGTCTTAAACTCAGAGAGAGCATTAAGCTGACGAATCTTCTCCGACAGGCCGTTCCACAGTCTGGGAGCGGCAGAAGAAAAGGTCCTCTGGGTAACAGCTGCCAGCCTAGTTGTGGCTGACTGGAGTAAACCCTTCCCAGAGGACCTGAGTGTGCGGGGTGCATTGTATGGGAGAAGGCGATGCCGCAGGTAACCTGGACCCAAACCATGTAGGGATTTAAAGGTAATAACCAACACTTTATACTTCGCCCAGAAACTTATTGGTAGCGAGTGAAGTGGTTTTAAAACTGGTGTAAGACGGTCACCCCTAGGTGTACCGGTGACCAACCTGGCTGCCATACTAGTTGAAGTTTCTGGACTAGGCACAAAGGTAGCCCTATGTAGAGAGCATTGCAGAAGTCTAGCCCTTAAGTTACCAGCGCGTGCACTACCGTCTTTAGGTCTTCCGACTCTAGGAAGGAGTGCAGCTGGTGTATCAGCCAAAACTGATAGTAGGCACTCCTGGCTAAGGATCCACCTGGCGCCTACACTGTACTCCTTTCGTCGCCAGCTGAAGACCTTTTTATTCTCTCAGTATTTTAACACTTAATTTTAACTTAAATTTAAATTTTACTGTTCTAACTCTGTATTTTAATCTTATATCAATTTTGCTGCGTGGTTTTATCCTGGTTGTGCTTTTTATACTGTATTTTGTATTTGTGCTTTTAACCTGTTGGTTGTTTTATTATGGTTTTAATTTTTGTGAACTGCCCAGAGAGCTTCGGCTATTGGGCGGTATAAAAATGAAATAAATAAATAAATAGATATGTTAATCACATGACTGGCCTTTACATGCTGCTTCCCCTCCTTTTTTTGTTTTGTTTTACTAAATAGCAGCTGGGTAGAGCAGGGAGAGGAGATCCAGATCAGTACCACACAAAGTGTTAAGCTCCCTCTCCCATGGCTGTTATTTAGTAAAGAAAACACAAGTATGCAAAGGCCAATGGTGTGATCTAGCTTGGCCCTAAAATCTGATGGGCCTTGGCAACTTAAAGGCTTTGAAAGCTGCAATCCCACAGAAAGCACATGGCAGTAATTGATCCGCAAGGTTATCAGAATATGGAAAGCAGGTGTATGGCCATACTGTCAACTGCATCTGCCAAGGGGAAAGTAATCCTCTTCATAATCCAGGGGTGGGCAACTTGTGGCCCTTCAGATGTTTTGTCCTACAGCTCTCATCAGCCTTAGCCAGCATAGTCAATGGCGAGGGATTATGGGAACTGTAAACCAAAACATCTGGAGGGTCACAAGTTAACCACCCCTGTCATAATGGGTAAAATCACCTTTCCTAGACCACTACTTTGTAAGGTCATCTACACCTGACAAAGCAATGTTGTGGCTCCTTGAGTCAGCATCCAAATTGCGACACTATGTTAGATTCTATTACAGCCTTCTTTTTCTGGCCGTAATCCCCACTTCAAAACTTCATGCATTTATCTTTTTTGACTTTGTTCACCATTTCTCTCCTTATAGACAATTGTACCTTTGATACAGTGCAATTCTGTACTCAACTGAGCCCCTAGAATAGGGAGGACTACGAAGCTAAAGAAAGCCCGTTTCTCACTCATGAACACAAGATCAACACAGCTGCCTTCCAACCAAGGCTTCAGGCTACTCATCAAACTTTATGGGAGTGCAGACAGAAACAGAAGTGTGGAAGGAATTAAATCCTTCCTTCCTAAAGTCAATCAATACAACCCAGACCACCATATAGGTCCAAGTCAGTCAACCAAGCTAGATGTTCTACTTCTTCTGCAATGCATGTGCTTGTGGTAGCTGATACGTGAGTGAGCGGTGGCTGGGTGGATGGATTGAGGGCATGGTTTGGGGGCAAGGTGGCAGGAGAGAGAAAAGGGTTTGAACTAGACTACTTTTTGGTCAAGACCAACTTGAAATTGGTGGTGGTGAGAATATTCTGCACTGAGAACGGACAGCACAGTAAAACATTACATTTTTGATCCTTTGTTTTAGAAAAAAAACTGCTGGAGATGCAGTCTTATTAAATTGCTTTAAACATGGGATTTACCTTCCGCCTGCCCTGTCTTGGCCAAGAGACTCCCCAGTTCCAGGATGCTCTGTTCTTTGACTTGCACTGCCTCTTCATCATTCTCCTGGACATCACGCTTCACTAGGAGGACAACGGTTTTGACCGGAGAAAAAAGCCTCTATCAAATCAAGGACTGTTTATATCGACTCCACTCCTCAATTCTAAAATTAATTTACTATTGACCCACAAGAAGCAACTGCCTGACAGATTATAATCCAAGGCTCTCTGACATGAAGCAAAAAATATCCAGTGCCATGAGGCACCTCAGGAAAGGAATATTACATTTATTAGATGTTTAATATCATTCAGCCTATTTGACATAATACTATCACATTAGCAGCATTGACGTAGTTGCAGCTGTGAAATGAAATCTCCTTTACTCTCTGACATGTCATCAGATACTGTAAATAAGACATTCAAAGCTTCCCAGTGCTAAAGAGAGTAGGTATGCCACTCACTTTAGTGTAGTTGCATGAAAGGACAAGCACAAGAACCACTGGAACTCAGTCATGCCATCAAGCCTGTTTATTAACTGCACTGTACAGAAGCCAATATTTAGGATGCTAAGAAAATAAAAACTACAAACTATCTTTCAAGCATGAAGGACTGGCTTCCACAGTACAGAGGGCTTGTTCCACACAATCATTATGCAGCAACTACCCACCTCCTCATTGCAACCTCTCATTTTATTTACATGCTCAAAAGTCACATAGGAACCACTGATTTTGCCAGTTTCATCTCTCTTCTTTCCTGGGACAAGTGATAATGGAAACCATAGCAGAACTGTCACCTGTGATGGATTGCACTTGAAATCATAGGGCTAGAGATAAATACAGTGATGTGTGAATGACCTGAAACAGTCTTACTAGCTCTAGAGATTGTTCTAGGCAAAACAGAGCAGTAGTAGCCACATCAACAACTTCCTCCTTCCCAAAATACCAGGCACCTCTCAGACGTTGCTAGTTTGGTTCATGGGGGGAAAGTAGCTGTCAAACACACACACAAGATGCACAGGAATTTCTTCCTGGAGTCAGCCGTTTGTGTGTGTGTGGGGTGGTGGGTGGGTTTAAAAGAAGCTCCTTGTTCCTTTTATAGTTAAGGCTTTGGAATATTCCAACCTCCTTGAATTTCAGCCATTCTTAGTTCTCTCCTAATGCTATTCCTAACTTTGCCCTTTGTGTAAAGTGTGCTGAAGGAAGATGGGCAAATCTCAGTTGCTAACAGAATGTGCAACTTACTGCAAACCTAAATGAGGAAAACTTCAAACTATTTGGCAGCAGCTGAGTTTTATCTGTTACTCCCTGATCTGGAAACATGCCTTCCTGATATGTGTTTAAACATGCTAAATCATACAACTTATTTACCCGAAGCAACTATCATAAAAGAATGATTTAAGAAAAGCCCTGCTGGATCAGGCTAATGCTCTATCTAGTCCACCACTCTGTTTCCTAAAATGTCCAAACAGATGCCTCCAGGAAGCTTTATAAGCAAGACATGACGGAACAGCATTATCATGATGTTACTCTAAGCAGCTGGCATTCAGTAACATATTGCTTCTGAACTCAGAGAGTGCATATATTTAGTAGGCATGGATTTGCTGAATTACTTTTGAAGGCCACCGAAGCTAGAGCCATCATCAACTTGGATACGTGTACCTCACTCCCACATTTCATATCCAGTTGCTGTGGGAAGGAGGAGGCACGTGCAAGTTCATCAATACCAGCGTTTGCCAACATTCCTAACAAACACCAAGCAGCAACCACCTCACAAGCTGAAAGATTAATGGCACATTCCACAGGCGGCTTGCCAACATCTTCACTGCAAAACTCATTCTGCTTCTCCATGTACCTCCATGTCCACTCTCTCTATCACCACCTCTTCTTCAGAGCCATCACTCCAGCTTCTCAAACCAGATTTCACTGAGACTTGCCCTTTCCTGCTTCCAACTCCTATTCCACAGCAAACCTCCACCATGTTACCTCAAAAATTACTCCTTCCCCACTTCCTTTTCACGAAGTGACAGCACCTGTCAGTGAAGCTGCTAATCGGCCAGACCTTTTGTTGTTACTAACAGAATCTTGATCTCCAACAACCAGGAAGTGAAACTTCACGGCACACAGATAAACTTCATTTGCTAGTATCTGCATATTTGGCTGCTAAAGCATAAGTGGAGGGCCAGTAACACCAGCGATAAGCTTATAAACAAATCAGCCCCTACCTGCACGCAGAAAATTGGACTAAATAGAAAAGGAAGCCCTCTTATTCCTGATTCACCCCACCAACAGCACACGCGGAGACAAACTGCTCAAAATCTCCTTACATATCAGTCCAGTTATCTTCCGTGACAGTCTCTCCTCTTCCCTCACTTGCTTCTAGTTTTCACCGACAACCCCTTTTACGCAAGTGGGTGGGATGAGAAGAGTAAGCTCCCATCCCTTCTACGTCTCCTACCACCACCCAAGACTCCCAAAGCACCCTTCCTGCTTGACAGGGCCTGCGGAGGCTCCGAGGCCGTCTCAGTGCAGTCCCCGACGTCTTCCTCGTCACCTCCCAAGCCAGTCCTGCCTTCTTCCCCACTGCGAAGACGCGACGACCAGGACAAGGCCTCCCTCTGGCCGTCCCACCCCCACCGCCACCGCCACCGCCACTCCCTTCCCCGCTGGCTCCCGCTTCCCTTCGGAGCGGCTCGCAGTGAGTCAGCAGCGGCTGCAGCCCGGCCCGGCCCTTCGCCAACCCGCTTCCCATCTCCCACGGCCGGGCTCGCTCTGCCCGCCTGGCGTCCGTCTACCTCCGGCGGACCGCCGCCCCCCTCACCTATGGAGTGCAAGATGCCGATGGAGGCCTCCCGGTCGGTGCTCAGCAAAGACTGGGCGCGCTGGAACTCCAAGCCCGCCGCAGCCGCCATCTTACACAAGCCAAACTCGCCCACTCACGCCGGCCGGATCCACACGGCCCCGCTTCCCCCGGAAGCCGCGCTGCCCGCTTCCGGCTCTTCGCCCGCTTCGCCGGCCTGCAGCGGCGCTCGCTCGCTCGCTCGCTCTCCCTGGCGCCCCGCGCTCCTCCCCTCCTCCCCTCCTCCTGCGAAATGTAGACTGTTGAACACACAACAGCAGTGATGCGGGTGGGATGCTGTTGCTAGGAGACCGGAGCAGGCGCGCGCCACTGACTCAACGCCATCGAACTACGGTGGCCGCCTAGACAAGGAAAGGAAATGCATCACACGCACCCCAAAAGACAAAAGAGGACACCAGTTTGTATATCATTTGCATATGCATTTTCATTGTTGTTGTCATACTTCTCATTTGAAACAAATCCCGAAGTGGTTTACAAAAGAATAAACAAAAACAAAACAAACAAAAAGACCACACACACACAATAGTAACATGAGGTGGATAGAAGGAATAGCTCATAGCCAGCCCAGGAAAAACCCAATGTAAACAGAATTTACATAAATCATAGAATAGCAGAGTTGGAAGGGGCCTACAAGGCCATCGAGTCCAACCCCCTGCTCAATGCAGGAATCCACCCTAAAGCATACTTGACAGATAGTTGTCCAGCTGCCTCTTGAAGGCCTCTACTGTGGGAGAGCCCACAACCTCCCTAGGTAACTGGTTCCATTGTCGTACTGCTCTAAGACTCAGGAAGCTTTTCCTGATGTCCAGCTGGAATCTGGCTACCTTTAACTTGAGCCCATTATTCCGTGTCCTGCACTCTGGGAGGATCAAGAAGAGATCCTGGCCCTCCTCTGTGTGACAACCTTTTAAGTCTTTGAAGAGTGCTCTCATGTCTCCCCTCCATCTTCTCTTCTCCAGGCTAAACATGCCCAGTTCTGTCAGTCTCTCTTCATAGGGCTTTGTTTCCAGACCCCTGATCATCCTGCTTGCCCTCCTCTGAACACACTCTAGCTTGTCTGCATCCTTCTTGAATTGTGGAGCCCAGAACTGGACGCAATACTCTAGATGAGGCCTAACCAGGGCCGAATAGAGAGGAACCAGTACCTCACGTGATTTGGAAGCTATACTTCTATTAATGCAGCCCAAAACAGCATTTGCCTTTCTTGCAGCCATATCGCACTGTTGGCTCATATTCAGCTTGTTGTCTACAATTCCAAGATCCTTCTCGTTTGTAGTATTGCTGAGCCAAGTATCCCCCATCTTGTAACGGTGCATTTGGTTTCTATTTCCTAGATGTAGAACTTGGCATTTATCCCTATTAAATTTCATTCTGTTGTTTTCAGCCCAGCACTCCAGCCTATCAAGATCACTTTGAAGTTTGTTTCTGTCTTCCAGGGTATTACCTATCCCACCCAATTTTGTGTCATCTGCAAATTTGATCAGCGTTCCCTCCACCTCCTCGTCCAAATCATTAAAAAAAATGTTGAAGAGCACTGGGCCCAGGGCTGAGCCCTGCGGTAACTCGTTGCCTCTCCCCAGTTTGAGAAGGTTCCATTGATAAGTACTCTTGAGTCTGATTCTTTAGCCAACTGTGGATCCACCTAATCATTACTCCATGTAGCCCACTTTTAGCTAGAATGTCATGTGGTACTTTGTCAAAAGCTTTGCTGAAGTCAAGATATATTATATCCACAGCATTCCCACAATTCACAAGGGAGGTTACCCAATCAAAATACGAAATCAGATTAATATGGCAGGATTTGTTCTTGACAAATCCATGCTGGCTTCTAGTATTCACTGCATTGTTTTCAAGGTGCTTACAGATCGACTTCTTTATAATATGCTCCAAAACTTTTCCACTGATTGATATCAGACTGACTGGTCTGCAGTTCCCAGGTTCCTCCTTTTTGCCCTTTTTGAAGATAGGGACAACGTTAGCCCTCCTTCAATCGTCCAACACTTCACCCGTTCTGCCAGCTCCCAGTAATACTCTGGGATGCAGTTCATCGGGCCCTGGAGTTTTGAAGTCATTCAAAGAAATTAGGTGTTCCTCAACCATTTGTTTATCAATCCCAAGCCAGGGTTGCGTCCTTTTTTGTTTTCAGGTCATCTTAAGCTTTTTGTGAAGCTGATGCCTGCTTACCTCCATATCATAGGAACGGTACTAAGGGCATCTAAGATACAAGTCAGAAATTTCCTGCTTATACATCTGTATATTAGTGGTCACTGCCTATGCATATTCCAAGTATCTATTATTTCTGATAGCATGCTGAAGGTAACGCACCACTGAAAATAAGAACGCAGCATTTGCAGCTACTCTTAGAATGCTGGTTTCCATAGTGATGTTTTCTTGCTTCCACTGTATTGTCTAATTTCACTCAGCATATTCTCTATATGCTATTGTAAAACTATCCCATTTCGTTAGTATTTTTCATGACCTACGATGCTGGGGAAAATACTAAAAAGGAAAAGTCTGTATTTTAAAATAGGTTGTTTAAATGCACACACACACACACTCTCTCTCTCTCTGTCTCACACACACACAGAGTGCACAAACTATATGTACTTCTGTGCAGCACAGCAAATTCCTTTCACATTTTCTAATACCAATAGACCAAATACTGCATTATGACCATTGCAGACTGCAGTAGGTTGAATCTTTGTTGTGAGGTATAACAGTGGAACACAGAGCTCCATCACACCTACTTTTTAAATCCAGTTTTCATCCTCGGTTCCCCCCCCCCCCCCCGCGTTTCCTTAGCCGTTCGATTGCTGGGCACTTTCACGTCTTTTTCCTAAAGCTTTTAAAACTTGATTTTTTTCTGACTTATACTGCCTGTTTGGTGCATTCTCTTCCCCTCCTTATTGCTTTATTATGATTTTATTAGAATGTAAGCCTATGCGGCAGGGTCTTGCTATTTATTGTTTTACTCTGTACAGCACCATGTACATTAATGGTGCTATATAAATAAATAATAATAATAATGTGCATTGTTGCGCTCTTTCAACTCATTGAATAATAGAATAGTAGAGTTGGAAGGGCCCTGGATAAGGCCATCGAGTCCAACCCCTTGCTCAATGCAGGAATCCACCTTAAAGCATCCCTGACAGATGGTTGTCCAGCTGCCTCTTGATTCTTCTTTAAGTGTGGTGCCCAGAACTGGACACAAAACTCTTGATGAGGCCTAACCAGGGCTGAATAAAGGAGAACCAGTACCTCGCGTGATTTCGAAGCTATACTTGTATTAATGCAACCCAAAATAGAATCTGCTTTTTTTGCAGCCACATGACACTGTTGGCTCATATTAAGTTTGTGATCTACAACAATTCCAAGATCCTTCTCGCTTGTAGTATTGCTGAGCCAAATATCCCTCATCTTGTAACTGTTCATTTGGGCCATAGCTAGACCTAAGGTTTATCCCTGGATCATCCAGGGGTAAACCTGTTCATCTAGGTGACACACAGGGGATCCAGTGCTCAGGCATGGGTGAACCCTGGATGATCCCAGGATAAACCTTAGGTCTAGCTGTGGCCTTGGTTTCTTTTTCCTAGGAGTAGAACTTGGCATTCATCTCTATTAAATTTCATTCTGTTGTTTTCAGCACACCACTCCAGCCTATCAAGATCACTTTGAAGTTTGTTTCTGTCTTCCGGGGTATTAGCTATCCCACCCAATTTTGTGTCATCTGCAGATTTGATAAGCGTTCCCTGCACCTCCTCTTCCAAATCATTAATAAAAATGTTGAAGAGCACTGGGCCCAGGACTGAGCCCTGCGGTACCCCACTCGTTGCCTCTCCCCAGTTTGAGAAGATACCGTTGATAGGCACTCTCCGATTCTGTAGCCAACTATGTATGCACCTAAAAGTTTTTCCATCTAGCCCAGTTTTCATGGGGCACTTTGTCAAAAGCTTTGCTGAAATCAAGATATATTATGTCTACAGCATTCCGACAGTCCACAAGGGAGGTTACCCAATCAAAAAATGAGGTTAGATTAGTCTGACAGGATTTGTTCTTGACAAACCCATGTTGGCTTCTAGTAATCACTGCATTGATTTCAAGGTGTTTACAGATTGACTTCTTTATAATCTGCTCCAGAATTTTCCTCCTTTTTGCCCTTTTTGAAGATAGGGTCAACATTAGCTCTCCTCCAGTTGTCCGGCACCTCACCTTTCATCCATGATTTCATAAAGATAATAGACAGTAGTTTCTCTTCTCATGTATCATTTTACTAGTGAAATCTCAAACCCCACCCCTTGGGAAAGGTTTACAGGGGAGGAGCAAATGTTTGTTTTGCTGATTTCAAAGGGTGGGCAAATGAACAATCATTTTAATTTCTTTTGTAAGGGTGGTCAGGTCCCCTCCTTTGCTCCAAGGTAACCAAAATACTTACATCTGCATTAGTTTTAAAGATAAAGAGATCCAAATGGGCACAGTGATAGCTCTTAAGGAGGGCTTTCAGCATGCCAAGTTTGAATCAGATTGGTTTATCCCTTGATTTTTTTAGGCATTTTTTACTTCCCCCCCAAACCCATTTTTGTGGTAGTCCACAAGTGCGAAGGATCGATTGATCTTCCATTCCTCTGATCATACGAAGCTGTGCATCTTCAAGTTCAACTAAAGATCTGCTGTTCCCTTACTCAAGAGTAAATCCCATTGAGTTCAACTGCATTTACAACCAAGTCATACTAAAATCAGATGCATGCTTACCTTTGAGTAAACCCCATTGAACAGATAGAAACTTCTGAGTAAACACATATAGAACTGACTTTTAATAGTGTGGTCACAGAAGCTTTTTTTTTTTTTTTAAGAAGTCTAAAACAGGAAACTGGGAAGAAGTGTTCTGCAACCCTATGCTTACTTCTGAGGTCTTACTTCTGTTTACTCAGAAGTAAGTCTCTCTCTGTTCATTGGGGTTTGCTGTCAAGATACGTCCCTGTAACCAAGGGCTCATCTACACCAAGCAAGATATTCCACTATGAAAGCGGTATATAAAAAGCAGGAGCTTTATATCAGTACTGCTATATAGCAGTATTTATAGCAGCACTGAAGTGCACTGTAGGATTTATACTACTTGTTTATAGTGGTGCTGAAGTGCACTGACAACTGTTGGGGCCCATGTCACATCTACACCAAGCAGGTCATAGCACTATGAAAGTGGTATGAAAGTGATTTATGGTATGTATCATGGGCTCCAACAGTTGTCAGTGTACTTCAGCACCACTATAAAGCAGTAGTGTGGCTCCTGCCTTTTATATCTCGCTTTCATAGTGCAATATCCTGCTTGGTGTAGATGAGCCCCATTTCTGTTTAGCAGCCTGGCAGCTGTATTTTGAACTAACTGAGTTTTGAGAAGTTTGAAAAGGCAGCCTCAACTGCAACATATTTTAATAATCCAATCTAGAGGTTATGAGAGCATCTATAACTTTGGCTACACTGTCTCTGCCCAGAAGGGTCACAACTAGCCTTATTTATTTATTTATTTATATATTTATTTATTTATTTATTACATTTCTATACCACCCAATAGCTGGAGCTCTCTGGGCGGTTCACAAACGTGTGGACCTTAGCAAACGAAACGCATCGTGTGTCCTGTCTTGGGGAAGGCAGAGCCCACAGATGGATAGGAAGGCAGGCTAACCAGTTAGCAGCCTGAAATACGGTAATCAGAATCCAAAAGGCAGACAATGCAATATGGAATGATCTATATCAGGATTGCTAGTGTGCGTGTGCATGCATTCCCTGACGCCCGAGCTGGTATCACATGTGGCCCTTCGGGCCAAAAATGTTGTGCAGTCTTGTTGTATATGAACTGATTTATTCCCTATTGGAATTTATATAAGTGTATATTACTGACAAAGTAATTCTCAACATATTAAATGCATACATTTTTCATACTTCTATATCCAATACAGCGACCCTCTTTTGAAATAGAACCTGTGTAATATTGGAACAGATCTGTCAGGACACACTACTGCCAAGGTTAAAAGATCCCTTATATGTGTGTTTCTCGGAATGTGTGCATGCATACAGATGTGTCTTGAGAGGACATTCATTAACAAACATCTGTCTTGTCTGAAGTGAGCATAAGTTTATTGGCTTCTATCTAGATCATTACTGATAATACGCTCAGCACTTCACCAATTCACTTGCATTTAATGAAAAGGAGAAACCACTGATTGGTATTGGTGTACTGATAGCATCTCACCCAGTTGTTTAATGAAAGCATTTAAATTTGAGATGCAAAATGGAGACCTGCAGAACCCATGTAAAAGCTGTGGAGTGGACAATAGTCTCCCAGCACCATCTTCTAAAACTGCCCATCCAAATTGGAGAACCACTGAAATATAGTGCTCTGAATCCAAAAGGATCCCATAGTCAATGGGACCGAAAGCTATCAATAGGGCATGAGAATTACAGAGTCACAATCACCGCAAGGCCTTCTGGCTAAGGTCATCCATCAAGGCAGTGCCAAAACCTAGCCTGAAATGGATCCAGATAATCAGTTTCATGCAAGAGTATATGGAATTTATCTTGCCTGATAATTACAAACAGCATATAGTTGCTGTAATACTTGGGTTTCAAAGCAGGTTTGTTTAGGAATAGTTCCACAACTATCTTCTTTGAGTCACTAGAGAGCACTCTCTCTTGTAGGAAGCCATTAACTACTTCCTGGATCCTGCCAGGTAACTCCTTCCTACTAGATGTTATAAACTGTGAAGGACAAGGTTGGGCAAAAAAGTAGTTGGCTGCGCTCCACCAAGCAGCTTGTTCACATCTTCGTATTGCAACAACTAAAAATTATTCCGCAAAATAAAACCATATGGTGCACTGGGACTGTACTGCAAAATTCAAATTCAAAGAACTCTAATTCAAAGTGTTGTTGTTTATTCGTTCAGTCGTTTCCGACTCTTCGTGACTTCATGGACCAGCCCACGCCAGAGCTTTCTGTCGGCTGTCGCCACCCCCAGCTCCCCCAAGGTCAAGTCTGTCACCTCCAGAATATCATCCATCCATCTTGCCCTTGGTCGGCCCCTCTTCCTTTTGCCTTCCACTTTCCCTAGCATCAGCCTCTTCTCCAGGGTATCCTGTCTTCTCATTATGTGGCCCAAGTACTTCAGTTTTGCCTTTAATACCATTCCCTCAAGTGAGCAGTCTGGCTTTATTTCCTGGAGTATGGACTGGTTTGATCTTCTTTCAGTCCAAGGCACTCTCAGAATTTTCCTCCAACACCACAGTTCAAAAGCATCTATCTTCCTTCGCTCAGCTTTCCTTATGGTCCAGCTCTCGCAGCCATAGGTTACTACGGGGAATACCATTGCTTTAACTATGCGGACCTTTGTTGTCAGTGTGGTGTCTCTGCTCTTAACTATTTTATGAAGATTTGTCATTGTTCTCCTCCCAAGAAGTAAACGTCTTCTGATTTCCTGGCTGCAGTCAGCATCTGCAGTAATCTTTGCGCCCAGAAATACAAAGTCTGTCACTGCCTCCACGTTTTCTCCCTGTATTTGCTAGTTATCAATCAAGCTGGTTGCCATAATCTTGGTTTTTTTGAGATTTAACTGCAACCCAGCTTTTGCACTTTCTTTTTTCACCTCTGTCTGTGGGGACACAGTTCACTGTTGTTCCGTCTCTGGCACACATTCAGTATTGGAAGGCCATACTGAATGTGCTGGAACAAAGACAACAGTGATAAGATAGCACCTTAGGCCTTGCTAAGGAACTTCTTGATACTGGCTAACCATGTCAAGTATGCGCTGATGCAAGAGCCACAGAGAACAATACAGTACAGAGGGCACTATAAACACACGTTTCCTTAAATCTTTATATGGTATATTCATGCTGTATACACACTAACAAACACCTTATGCGCACGAGGTAGCCAGCAACTAACATGATGTCACCAACAACCAATCATAGCTTGTGAACAAGGAATGTAACCAAGTAGCTCTTAATAAAACCAGGACGAGGTAACCTGAGAGGGATGCCTCCCCTTCATACAGTTTGGACTCCTTGCTCGTTATTTACCACATCTGGTGACCCCGACGTGATCGGATCCAAGAAGCCCCCTGCTCATCGGCTGGAATAGCCTTGGTGCACCTCAGCGTTACGACGCTCCCTTATCGTGAGTATGGGGGGGGGGGGAATTGTCAGCTCCGCAGAAGCTTCATGCACAAGAGTTACATAAAATTTTAAAACAGCAAGGTTGTACAACTGTATCCCTCAGTCATGTTGGAGACTTAGTGAATGAAATAGGGTTGCAATGCCCGTGGTATCCCGAGGCAGGGACACTCCAGCTCACAGATTAGATAAAAATAGGTACACACCTATATACCGAACCACAAGCTCCCATACAGCACTTGCTCCTATGGCAGCGATGTAAAGATGCGCTGGAGAAGGTAGTAACCGAGGCATCCTCCAGCTCTTTATCTTTTATCGCTCCCATTTCTCAAACATCACTCCCATATCCCCAGTTATTGCCTCCTGCTCCTTCACCTTCACAGCTGAGAGGAGGAGAAGCAAATAGTAAAGTGTTGCCAAAACTTAGTAAAGTCCGTGAGGCTTTTGAAGAAGAAAAGAGGAAGGGAACACTAACCTCTGATGAGTTATTTGAAGGTCTTGATAACTTCCCTTCTGCTTATCCTATAACCTCACATCAAAATGACCAAGGACAGGTAGTCGTCAATTGGACATCATTGCCCTATTCAGTGCTTAGAGAATTGAATAAAGCTATTAAAGAGACGGGCATACGCTCTACTTATGCTCAAGGCATGGTGGAAAGTATTGGCAATGGATACACTATGCTTCCTCAAGATTGGAAAGATTTATTTTGCATGATCCTGAATCCAGCCCAATATGTAGTTTGGGACAGTGAATATAGAAAAGAAGCACTCCATATAGCCCTTAGCTCCAATGGAGTAAAAACAGCAGAGCAGTTGTATGGCAGTGGGCAGTTTGCAGAAATAGAAGCGCAGGCGCAACTGCCTATGCCTACCTTTCAGGCCATTAACTGCTGCATCCTGAAAGCGTTTCAAAGGGTGCCAGTGTCTGGAAAACCCTCAAAATCCTTTACTATCACACGCCAAGGACCTAGTGAGCCTTACCATCAATTTATAGACAGGTTAAAGAAAGCCTTACAGAGGCAAATTGACAATGAGGAAGCAAAAGCAGAACTAATGAAGAAATTAGCCTATGAAAACGCCAATGCTGATTGCTGTAAAGTTTTGCAGTCCGTTATTACTCGGCAAACTTATGAGTTGGCCGACATGATCCAGGCTTGCACAGATGTTGGGACTCAGATACACCAAATGGCCATGTTGGCCGGGGCCCTCCAGCAAGGCAATAAGCCGCGTGGCAACTGCTTTAATTGTAAAAAGCCAGGTCATTTTAAGAACCAATGTCGCGCTCCTGGAGGAGGTGCTCATAAAAAGGGAGGGGGAGACAAAAAGAAGCCATCTAAACCCTGCCCTAAATGTGGAAAAGGGTATCACTGGGCAAACCAGTGTAGAAGTGCAGAGAACCAAGAAGCGGGAAACTAATTAACGGGCCTGCACCTAGCCCGGGAAATAAGGGTGCTTCATCATCCACGCCTGCAACTGCCTTTAAAACACCCACTGCTACCAGCAGAAATGCAGGCATAGATTTAAGTAACACTGAAGATAAAGAAATTACCTTACCTGGGGAAGTCATTCTTATGCCCTCTCAACTCCAGGGCCCCTTACCTAATCAAACTATTGGGCTCATTCTACCTCGGTCCTCTGCCAGTAAACAAGGTATCCAAATTGTGCCAGGGGTTATTGATTCAGACTATCAAGGCATAATCTATGTTCAAATATGGAGCCATCTCCCTATGAAGTTACGAATTGGAGATGCATGGGCACAACTCATCTTAATCCCTTATGTATTGCCAGCGGGAGGGGAAAATTGTCAACACACTGAAGGATTTGGATCTACTGTCCAAATCCACCCTCAAATAGCAGCAGTACTACAACACATTCAGACTGAAAAACCCAAGTGGTGGTACCAGTTAAATGGTAGATCATTTGAGGGAATCCTAGACTCAGGTGCCGATGTTTCTGTCATTTCAGAGCATCTTTGGCCTACAGAGTGGCCTACGGAACCAGCCCCTGCAGTCTGGGGCGTGGGCGGACCCCAAGTTTCCAGGCAAAGTACACACTGGATTAATGTGACTGCACCTGGAAGTCCTCGCACAGCTCAAATCAGACCGGTAATTTTAGAAGTACATGTCAATTTGTGGGGTCGTGACCTACTTTCACAATTCAACGCCACTTTGCAGATAAATGACTAACCATACTGCTCTACCCCTCGTCTGGAAGCAGGCAGAACCCGTATGGGTGGAACAATGGCCATTGCCCAAAGAAACATTGTTAGCTTTAAAAGAGCTAGTGAAGATTCAATTATGTGAACAGCATATTGAACCTTCTACCAGTCCGTATAATACCCGTGTTTGTAATTAAGAAAAAATCAGGCAAATGGAGGCTTTTGCACGACCTCAGGGCCATAAATAAAATAATTGAACCAATGGGTCCACTACAATGTAGAATGCCAAATCCCAATCTAATCCCATTTGATTATCAAATGATGGTGATTGATTTAAAAGATTGTTTCTTCACAATTCCTTTGCAACCTCAAGATAGAAAATATTTTGCCTTTACTGTTCCAGTAGAAAATAACTCTGAACCCACTGATCGATACCAGTGGAAAGTTCTTCCTCAAAGAATGCTCAATAGCCCGACCTTGTGTCAATATTATGTAGCACAGGCCTTAAAACCTTTCTGGGATAAACATCCCCAAGCTATTGTATACCATTACATGGATGATATTCTTTTAGCAAGAATAACGCTCCCAGAAGAATGGGAAAGAGATTTGATAATAGCTCTTAATCATTATGGCTTGCAGATAGCTCCTGAAAAGGTGCAAAAGCATGAGCCCTTTAACTATTTAGGACATAAAATGATGCAAACTTATTCCACGCCAGTAATTCCCAAGCTCCATTTACCAGAATCCCCTTCTTATATACAACTTCAGCAAATATTAGGAGCTATTAATTGGCTCAGACCTTACTGCAAGCTCACAACTGATGAACTTTCACCTTTGTTTGCCACTCTAAAACAAGGCAAACACCCGGCTGATAAAATTTCTTTAACCACCAATCAACTGCACGTTTTGTCCTTAGTAAATGAACGTTTAAAAGAAATTTGGGTAGATCGCCAGGTGTTAGATCAACCATGTCAAGTTCTTATACTTATAGGGTTAAGCCAACCATACGCAGTTATTACACAGACACGAATTGAAACCTGTGACATGTAGACTCAAGTCAGGATTAGACCTTGCAATATTAAGACCTGCAATCGTCACACACACATACTTGAATGGCTGTATCTCAGTCATAGCCCTGACAATCTCTACAAAACCAGTTATGTACGCCAATTTGATTATTAAAGCTCGAGAGCTCACAAGAGCGCTTTTAGCCCAAGATCCAGAAACTTTAATAGTTCCCATGCCTCTTCATATGTGGGAACGATCAGTGTCATTTTCTGAAGAATTGCAAGCTGCCTTAGCAGGCTTTGTAGGACAAGTTGCATATCATATTCCTGCTGATCCTCAACTGCAATGTTTAAGTCAATTGTCTGTTAAAATCAGGCCTTTACAGACTGACTTCCCTATTAAAGAAGCCCTTACTGTTTACACTGACGGAAGCCCAAAGAGAGTAGTAGTAGCATGGAAACAAGAAGATCAGTGGAGAACCATGTTCACACTGCCCCAAAAATCACCTCAACGAGCTGAACTAGCTGCAGTTATTTTGGCCTTTCGCACATTTCCTCAAGCTATTAACCTAATTACAGACAGCTTATATGTTAACAATGTAGTACGTGGTCTTCCAGGGAGTTATGTAACCCCGGTCATAGATAAGAACCTTTTAGGTCTCTTTTTAACCTTGCAGACTCTGTTGGCTCATCGCACCAATGAATATTTTATTGCTCACATCCGTAGTCACCAACCCTCCCCCGAGGAGATCTCCACTGGTAATCAAGTGGCTGATCAATCCCTTCGGGCTCTAGCTGTGCAAAAACTGACTCCATAGGAAAGTCATGCGTTTCATCATCAAAATGCTAAAGCTTTAGCAAAACAATTTCAATTGCCACTAGATCAAGCTCGTGCAATTGTTCAACAATGTCCACAATGTACAAAAGTGCACTCAGCCCCTGATATAGGTGTTAATCCTCGCGGCACAGTAGCCAATGAGCTATGGCAAATAGATGTTACTCATTTTAGTCCCTTCACTCCTTGGAAATACCTTCATGTGTCAGTTGACACTCACTCAGGATATATTTGGGCCACATGTCAAAAAGGAGAGAAAACAAAACATGTTATTAATCATTGCACTAGAAGTTTCTCAGTAATGGGAATTCCTACTGCCTTAAAAACAGATAATGGACCTGCTTATTGCAGCACTTCTTTTGCAGTTTTGTGAAACCTGGCAGATTACACATACTTTTGGCATTCCATATAATTCTATTAGTCAAGCTATTGTTGAACGCACCAACCGTACCTTGAAAGAGCATTTATATAAACAAAAACAGAAAGCAGGGATCACCATTGGTTTGGGCTCACACCAGGAATGGCTGGCGAAAGTATTGTTCACTATTAACCATTTGAATGTTCTCATATCAACAAATACTATTCGATTGCAACAACAACTCCAAGAGGATCCCCTGAAAGCACGTGGCAGGGCGCGAGTTCAAAAACATAAACCAACATGGGGAGAGATGAAGGCGTTATCTCTCCAAGCTCAACAGTTATTGGAGCAACAGAATGTCGATCCAATCCCAGAGAATTTTCTAGTTGCTGCATTTGCTTGCTTAAATGCTAATTCTTTGCTGACAATAATTATGCTATTTAGCTGTATAACTTGTCCAGTTATAAGCACTTCACTACATAACTTAACTTTCTTTATTGCGATCTATAGATCCATAAAAAGAAAAGAAACAAACAACAAACAACCAAACACAAGAATCAGACATGAAATCATACAGTTAGAGCTATTATCAACTTTAGTCTAATACACAAAGAGCTCTAATCTTGGCCGCCACTGTAAGAAATTTAGCAACAGCCAAAGTTACACTTGAGGACTTATCTTCCAACAGAAACTTAACATAAAATTTGCCTGAAGTTCTGGACAGTTTGCTCAACAATGGGGTAATCATAAGATGGCGGGCCTGATTATAAAAGCTACAGGACAGAAGGATATGCTCCATCGTCTCCACTTCCGTATTCCTACAGGGGCACCGTCGTTCTTGATAAGGGATACCAGCATATCTGCCCTGAAGTAATTCAATAGAATAAACATTGCATCTGGCCTTGGAGAAGGCAATACGATATTTAGCCACCGACAAGTTCTTTAGATAGTCAGCCAGCTGAAGAGGCCCAATGTAATGAACGTACAATGCACTGGGAGAGCAAGAAACATGAGAGCGAGCGCTTAAATCGCAGAAGGCTATATCCCACAGTCTTTGTTTGATAGCTTTAAAAGCAAAATTCAAGCCCAGATTAAGGAGGAGGGAAGAGGAGAGACCTATTGAAGCTGCCTTCCTGGCAAGAAGCTTGGACCAGCTGTTCACGTAGTTGTCCTGAGCCAGACAGGGAAGCAGACCTGAGCCCCTCCCAAAAAGACTAACTTCCATCCAAAATTTTAAGGCAGACCACCAAGCCCTAAGCGAAAGAGAGCTTTCCCTGGTTTCCAACAAAAGTACCGAATTAGGGACACACTTTGGGAGTTGAAGAAGGGTCCTCAAAAACCTTGTCTGCAGCCTATCTATCTCAGATGTTAACCCCCCTATCCAGATGTTGGAGGCATATAAAAGCTGGGCTGCAGACTTGGCATTAAACACTTTGATGGCAGACGGTATAAACATTCCCCCTTTAGTAAAGAAAAAGTGTGTTATTACAGCTGAACTGACTGAAGCTTTATTAAGGGTGGCCGATCTATGGGCACTCCAGGACAGGGTATGATGGAATAGCAGCCCCAGGTAAGAGAAAATTTTCACCTGTTCCAGGATATGCCCATCAAGGGACCACCGACGTTGAGAAAATCTATTTTCAAAGACCATGACTTTAGATTTCTCAAAATTAATTTTCAGATCGTTGGTCAAACAAAAGTTGGAGAATTTCATTAAAAGATGTTTCAAACCAGGTCTAGAGCGGGAGAGAATAACAGCATCGTCTGCGTAAAGTAAAATAGGAATTTTCCTTGCGCCAAGTTTGGGCAAGTGTCCTTCATGGTCAGACAGGGCCTCCTCAATATCATTTATGTATAAGTTAAATAGTGTAGGTGCGAGGATACAGCCCTGTCTTACTCCTCTAGACATAGGAATTTCATTTGAAAGCTGTCCCTATGTGCCACATCTAACTTGCATCCTGCTGTCGCTGTATAGAACCATTATAAGATTAAGAAGTCTTTTGTCCACCAGGATTTTATCTAATTTCTCCCATAGTTTAGTTCTAGGGATGGAGTCAAAAGCGGACTTCAGATCCATGAAGGCGACAAACAGTTTGCTACGTAGAAACTTAAGATGTTTCTCGGCTAAGTGAAAAAGAATCAGACCATGATCAGAAGTGGAGTGATTCTTTCTAAAGGCAGCTTGGGCTTCCGTGACAACATTATTGGCCTCGAGGATGTCAGTTAGTCTATTAGATAGAAATTGAGGATAGAGCTTGCCTATTATTGAGAGGAGGCTGATAGTTCTAAAATTCCCAGGATCCTTTGGATGTCCCTTTTTGTATATCGGAACCACAATTGCGTGTCTCCAACTGCCAGGGATTTTGCCAGATTGATTTATAACGGTAAAAAGAGCGGCTAACAAAGGGGCCCACCAATCCTGATTGATTTTAATAAATTCAGCAGGGATAAAATCTATGCCGGGTGCCTTACCCCCTTTAAGTTGTTGGATTAATTCAATCACTTCCTCCTTAGAGACTGAATTCCAGGGGGGGAGGGAAGAGAAAGTGACATCCTGCATATCAACCTGAGCTGATTGTATAGTGTCTGGGTCGGTAAAAATGGCTCTGAAATGATCCTCCCAGACCTGAGCTGGAATTGTACAACTGGGTGCTTGGCAGTTGGATCGTAAGGCGCCTGACACAATCTGCCAAAACATTTTTGAATCATTATTCAAGGAGGCATTTAACAGCAGGGACCAGGAGTTTCGTTCAGCTTGGCGTCTTTTTTGGGCTATGAGGGACTTATATTGCTTTTTTAGCTGAAAATAGGTCGAAGGGAGATAATTGTAGCCCAATTTTCTGTAGGTTATATAAGACTCCCTTAACTCATTTTTCTTCAGGTAACATTCTCTATCAAACCAAGTAGGGCCCTTATAGATCATAGGGGCAGTATTGTCTGGGGCTGACCTGCCTGCATGAGTTAAAGCATCTTGGAAGGAGTCGATTAAATCATCATATGCTTTTATAGAGGATGCAGCCGATTCCTTCCACAAAATTGCTGATCTTAATCGAATTATTGAATCGGAGTTTAATCTTTCCTCTAGAAGACTGCTTAATTTAGCAGACCATTTTACCCTTATTCTGTGTGGGCACTCAAACAGGACATCAGTTAAATGGGTATGGGGTAGTCTTAAATTAGGAGTTGGGGCACATAAAGTAAGGGTTAAAGGCTGGTGATCGCTACAGGTTCTTGTACCTATATAAAAATGATAAACTAACTGGAAGGCATTTCTAGACGCCAGCCCATAATCTATTGTGCTTGAACCAAATAAATTTGAGAAGGTAAATTCACCTGAGCCTTCCCAAAGGTCCACCCCATTTAAAATAATTAAATCTAGACTGAGCTGAAGTTGAGCCAGGCAAAAGCCAGCGTAATTCAGAAACTGATCTTTTGAGTTTCTGTGTGGAAAATTTCGATTTTTCCTAAGTTCACTCAAGATAGGGTATCTTGCTTCTAGATCGTTGTTATTGGAGCCAATCCTGGCATTAAAGTCACCCAGAATATATAAATATGCATCAGGGAACCTAATAATTTGAGTGGATAAATAGCTCTCTACTTTATGCCAGAGTTTCTTGATCTGCTCATTGGATTTAGCAGGAGGGATATAAACATTCACAAAAATAAAATGACTAGCATTAATTTCCAAGCAAATTCCAAACACCAGTTGTTCACCGTTTTCTAATTCAGTAACCTTAGCTATCAGTGAAGAGGACACCAGAATGGCAAAGCCACCCCTTGGACGGCCTTTCTTTTTTACCCGGTGAGCATTCAAAGAGTAGGAGGAAAATCCATTAACAACAACAGTGTCCATGGCCCAAGTTTCCTGAAGCAAGATCACATCAAAGCAAGAGATATATTGACAAAAGCAGCTATCCCAACGTTTGTTCGCCCAGCCTGCAATATTCCAGGATATGATCCTGAGGTAGGAATCACCCTGGGGCCATTGGCATCAATCCAGTGGGGTAATCCCGATCAGTGATCCATCCATGTCCCTCTGAATGCAGCCATTCCTTTTTGCTGTCATGTGGTTCGATGGAAGCTGTGGGTCGGAATCGATGATACTGGGCAATATTAACTCTGATGTCGGCCCTACTTGATTAGCATTAGGCAGCCCTCCAGACAGCTGTGGCAGTTGGCAGGATGGGATGGATGACGTCTTGCTCCCCACCGATGTATGCAGCACTCCTGGATAGAGGCACGACGTCGGACGAACATTGTCAACTTTCACAGGAGTGTCTTGACCAAAACTTATCAGATCTTGCAAGGTAGAGATGGTATGTTGCCCTTCGACCAAGGGCTGAGCACAAAAGAAATCGACCTCCACCCCCGAATGAAGTGAATCAGGAGACAGTTCCTGTTCCAAGATAAGGGAGTCGGAGGGCCTGCTCGGAGATTGCTGAATGCTTTGAGGCTGGTCTTCACACAGTAGGCAGGAGGATGGTATAAAGCTTTTGTGTGGTAAATCTACTTCTTCAGTCACCGCAGTTGAAAAAGCCATGGATTTGCTGCTACTCAGTTTGGGGGCATTACACTGCAGCTGGAGGATAGAATTAGAGCGGCTTTTGATGGATATTAATGGTTTAACCTGGAGATCTTTAAAAAGCCGTGATGGGTAGATCCCCACAGTGTGCAGAAAAAGTTTTTCCTTCATTAGTAAATTTGGGATGGTAGGTTTAGTAAACTTCAATAGGTACCTCTTATAAACAGGGGAAGAGAAAAGTAGTTCCACAGCCAACAAATATGATGGCTGAATATTTAGCAGCCATTTGAGGTTTAAGTTAGCACTTTGAACCAATGCCCAGAATGGGTGTTGGCCTCCATGGGGATGTACATCTATAACCATCGAGCAGGGCTGAAGAACTAGGCCACCATTTTTTCGCTCTATTATTCCAATATCTGGTCCACTATTGGGGGCTGTAGATAAACAGCCTCCATTATTGCAGTGAGGTTCGAAGACCAGATCTAAGCGGGGAGGGCGTGGTGGAGGTTGAGCCTGGATGCCTTGGCAGAGAAGCTTTTCTGGGAGCCACGTCAACAGTTTATTTAAAGAGCTAAGAACAGTTTCTAAGTTAGAACTAATCGATTGGAGTGTCCTCGCTGTTAGAAAACATTGCTCAGCCAGTAATTCAAAGGAAGAAGCTTCACTTTGGGAGTTTTCCATGGATTTGCCAGTTGGCTGGTTTGTTTGAGAAACGCCAGCGTCTCCTAAGATAGACTCACCAGTAACTTCGCCTCCCTCGGCCAGAGGAGCATATCTGTTAGACAAAGTGATTTCATCTCTCGGAGAAGCAGCAGAGACGGCATGAGGAGGCTGCCGAGCAATAAAACTGTCAAGCCTGCACTGTTTGGCGCGGGGCGCGTTACTTGCATTTTGTGGAGATGATAAAACTCGTTTCCTTCTCATGGTCAGCCAAATGACCAAGAGGTAAGCAAGCTAAAAAAGTCCACCCTACAAAAAGTTTAAAACCCCTTTCAGGAAGTGGCAACTAATACTCGAAAGCTGCCAAGTGTTAATTAAATTCTTGGTAAAAAGCAGTTTGCAGTTCAAAGAAGGAGGCAGCATGTCAAGAGCTGCAAGACTGCAAGCTGGAAATGCAGAGGCAGTAAGAGCAATTAAAAACAAGTGAAAGAGTAAAACAATAAAACAATAAAACTGCTTAAAATAGGTCACTAAAACAGTAAAACTTCTAAACTAAATTCTATTGAGTCGCGGAGACTCACACAGCACTGCAGCCTCCAACGCCATTTTCCCGGAAGTCACCTGGCACAAATGATCCACTTCACTACATGACAGATTGCAGTACAATGTATGGATAAAATTAGCCAAAATAGTAAACACCACTGATTTCTGTCTTTCTGATGCCCCAGATATGCATGGATTACTTAGTACATGTCTCATTCCCATATGCAAAGCTCCTGGTTCTCTAGGTAACGTTACTGGGTTGAGTAAATTTCTGAACTTTAGTGAAATTCATTATCATACCATGGCCAAATGGGGAATTGCTACATACCAATTGCCCCAAAATGCGGTACAGTTATACACCCCATATGTTGTAAACCACAAGAATAACACATGAGCTAGAATGGTAAATTGCTCCATTCACCGTCCACTAAAAGGCTGCTTGTCCCCATGGCCTTCCCTGTGGAATTGTTCAAAAATTGAAAATGTAACAAGTAACTATGGACACATTATATTGCCAATTAGATGGTTTTTCACATGTGAGTCCCGTACCTATAATTATGTACCAGCTAATATAACCTTAACACAATGTTGTCTTAGTCGCTTGACAGTGATTCTACCATCCTGGCCTACTAAGAGCACTCGACAGCAAAGAGAGACTGAGACTATGAATGCAGTTTGTGATGGCAATGTTACTGTCATGAGTCCAGCAGAGTACCTCTCCCTGGCTATGAGTCTTGTCGGAGTCCCTAGATTGGCTGTAGGAAATGCCAAACAAATTGGGCATCTGGCATGTTTACTAGCAAAGACAATTAACAGTACTTCCATTGCTATTGGACTTTTGATTCAAGAACAACAGGACTTAAGACATGCTATACTGGACAATCGAGCTGCAATAGACTTTCTGTTGTTACAAAGACATCTTGGCTGCGAAGCTGTGAAAGACATGTGCTGTTTCAATCTCACAGACAATAGTAACCGAATTCAACACCAACTGGACTTCCTTAAAACATATGCACATGCAATTAAACAAGATATTGCACCTGAGTGGTGGAAGTTTTTATGGTCCTGGTTTCCAACAGGATGGTTCAAAACTATATTTCAATATGCTGTATTGATTGTATTTTTATTAATCACCTTCTGCTGTTTCTTGCAATGTATCCCAGGATTAATGTCATGGTGTGTTCCCTTTTGCCGTCCTAGAGATCCAAAACCAAGCAAACGTCAAATTTATTATGCTTACAAAGCTTTGCAATTAAAAGAATAAAAAGGGGGAGATGTGGGGACACAGTTCACTGTTGCTCCGTCTCTGGCACACATTCAGTATTGGCAGGCCATACTGAATGTGCTGGAACAAAGACAACAGTGATAAGATAGCACCTTAGGCCTTGCTAAGGAACTTCTTGATAATGGCTAACCATGTCAAGTATGCGCTGACGCAAGAGCCACAGAGAACAATACAGTACAGAGGGCACCATAAACACGCGTTTCCTTAAATCCTTATATGGTATATTCATGCTGTATACACACTAACAAACACCTTATGCGCACGAGGTAGCCAGCAACTAACATGATGTCACCAACAACCAATCATAGCTTGTGAACAAGGAATGTAACCAAGTAGCTCTTAATAAAACCAGGACGAGGTAACCTGAGAGGGATGCCTCCTCTTCATACAGTTTAGACTCCTTGCTCGTTATTTACCACATTTGTCATAAGGCTCCTCAGCTCCTCCTCGCTTTCAGCCATCAAAGTGGTGTCATCTGCATATCTGAGATTGTTAATGTTTCTTCCTGCAATTTTAACTCCAGCCTTGGATTCGTCAAGCCCAGCACGTCGCATGATGTGTTCTGCTTACAAGTTGAATAAATACGGTGAGAGTATACAACCCTGCCGTACTCCTTTCCCAATCTTAAACCAGTCCGTTGTTCGTGGTCTGTTCTTATCGTTGCTACTTGTTCGTTATACAGATTCCTCAGGAGGCAGACAAGATGACTTGGTATCCCCATACCACCAAGAACTTGCCACAGTTTGTTATGATCCACACAGTCAAAGGCTTTAGAATAGTCAATAAAACAGAAATAGATGTTTTTCTGGAACTCCCTGGCTTTCTCCATTATCCAGCGGATATTGGCAATTTGGTCTCTAGTTCCTCTGCCTTTTCTAAACCCAGCTTGTACATCTGGCAATTCTCGCTCCATGAATTGCTGGAGTCTACCTTGCAGGATCTTGAGCATTACCTTGCTGGCATGTGAAATAAGTGCCACTGTCTGATAGTTTGAACATTCTTTAGTGTTTCCCTTTTTTGGTATGGGGATATAAGTTGATTTTTTCCAGTCTGATGGCCATTCTTGTGTTTTCCAAATTTGCTGGCATATGGCATGCATCACCTTGACAGCATCATCTCACAATATTTTAAACAGTTCAGCTGGGATACCGTCGTCTCCTGCTGCCTTGTTATTAGCAATGCTTCTTAAGGCCCATTCAACCTCACTCTTCAGGATGTCTGGCTCTAACTCATTGACCACACCGTCTGAGCTATCCCCGATATTATTATCCTTCCTATACAGATCTTCCGTATATTCTTGCCACCTTTTCTTGATCTCTTCTGTTTCTGTTAGGTCCTTGCCATCTTTGTTTTTGATCATACCCATTTTTGCCTGGAATTTACCTCCAACGTTTCTAATTTTCTGGAAGAGGTCTCTTGTCCTTCCTATTCTATTGTCTTCTTCCACTTCCGCACATTGCTTGTTTAAAAATAATTCCTTATCTCTTCTGGCTAACCTCTGGAATTTTGCATTTAATTGGGCATATCTCCCCTATCACTGTTGCCTTTTGCTTTTCTTCTTTCTTGGGCTACTTCCAGTGTCTCAGCAGACAGCCATCTTGCCTTCTTGGTTTTCTTTTTCTTTGGGATGTTTTTTGTTGCCACCTCTTGGACAATGTTGCGAACTTCTGTCCATAGTTCTTCTGGGACCCTATCTAATAAATCTAGTCCCTTAAATCTATTCTTCACTTCCACTGCATATTCATTAGGAATATTAGTGAGCTCATATCTAACTGATCTGTGGGTCTTCCCTATTCTCTTTAGTTTGATTCTAAATTGTGCAATAAGAAGTTCGTGATCTGAACTACAGTCAGCTCCAGGTCTTGTTTTTACTGTCTGTATAGATGTCTGCCACCTTTGGCTGCAAAGGATGTAATCAATCTGATTTCGGTGTCGGCCATCTGGTGAAGTCCATGTATAAAGCTGTCCTTTTGGTTGTTGGAAGAGAGTGTTTGTTATGCACAGTGAGTTGTCCTGGCAGAATTCTATCAGCCCATGTTCCGCTTCATTTTGTTCTCCTAGACCATGCTTACCTGTAATTCCAGATGTCATTTGACTGCCCACCTTAGCGTTCCAGTCTCCTGTAATGAAAATAACATCTTTTTGTGTATTATCCAGTAGGTGCTGCAGATCCTCATAGAACTGATCTACTTCTGCTTCTTCAGCATCTGTGGTTGGGGCATATATTTGGATCACTGTGATGTTAAATGGCTTACCCTGAATTTGAATTGAGATCATTCTATTGTTTTTTGAATTCAAAGTGGGCATGAGCAAATAAGTCACAATCAAAGGTTCCTTCAAATCACTCTGAGGACCGAGTTAGGACTCAAATCATGCAGAAAAGCTCTGCTAGGTAGCATTGCGAAAATACAATGGCTGCAGAGAAGTATTTTCTTTGTCACCATCACTGCAACAGCTTAAACTCAATAATGAGCTCTCAGCTGTGTTCACTCATTATACATCTTCTGAGCTCTATTCTTAACAAAAGTGCTCATGGGAGCAATCGTATCACCACCCTGAGTCATCTAGGTGAGCCATAGAGTGCCCAGGGCTGGGATAGGAACACCAGCTATGCCAGCAAGAAACTTGCTGAGGGCTCTCAGATCCATCAGCATCCAAGGTCATGGGAAATGGACACTGTAAGTCTAAACCTTACCAGAAAATGATCTGATCATGAGAAGGGAGTCAATAAGAAACCTCCCATTATTGGAGCACTATCTTCCTGCCCAGTCAAGAACGCCCGATTTGAAGTGCAACCTGCAACAAATATTGGGATGATTACATGTTGGGGCAGTGTCATATATCATGGCAGTCATGAAGTCCACCTTCAACAGCAGCTAGATGGTAAAATAGCTTTGGTGTGTGTGTGGGGGGCAGGGGGGAAGTGTTCAATCACAGCTACATTTAAATCTTGCATTTTACTGTTGATGCCTATGGGTAGTTCTCCCTTCCGCCCCAGAGGACATTTAAAACGGCTTCTTAAAACTAAACAAGGAAATAGCTTTCACAATGAAAGGCCTCTCTCTAACATGTTATCTCTGAATAAAAAGGCAACGATAGTTATGGTGGTACATGAGGGGGAAAGTCCAAAATCCACAGCTGGGCACTATCTTTATTAGGATGAATCAAAATTTCACAAAAATGTGTATGCTTTTGAATTCTCCAGAACTCCTCATCAGGCTTGAGGGTGACACTTAAGCTGAGAGACCCCTCCCTCCTGCTGTCCCCTGTAACTGCTGAACTTTCCAACTAAGATTGTAGTGCCTGAATTTGCTTTCCTTTTCCCCCTCCTCCTCCTCCCTCCCAATCCCCTTTCCTTTTGTGTCATGTCTTTTAGATTGTAAGCCTGTGGGCAGGGACTGTCAAGAAATACTTTTGTAAGCCGCCGTGAGAGCCTTTTTTGGCTGAATGGCGGCATAAAAATACTTAAATAAATAAATAAATAAAATTCAGATTGGCAGGGTTTCAATGGGCCTGGGGGAGGAGATGAAGTAAGAGACCTGGCAGCAAGAACAAGGAGTGATGAAGGGGTGGTGCCAATGGGGAGATAAGGCCTGATGTTTTGTGCAGACATAAAAATATTTTCAATTTTTGGTAGACTACATCTTCTAATTCCCCCCCCCCCCCCCGCGACTTGAGCAACAGGTGTCCCTGAAACTTGAGGGGTGTTACACACTGGGGATTTGGGCTAGAAAACCAAACTTTCCTCAGCCCTACCTGCGATATTAATAAGGACTACATTGCAGGGCGTCCATAAGCTACTTTCTTACAGCACAGCTCCCCACTTACAATAGTAGAATAACAACAGTTGTCTATAATGCAGGGTTGTTGCACGCTACTTTCTGCAGTCTAATGCTGCAGGGATGCTGTATGCTACTTCCTCAGCTCAGCCGGCAACAGGGATAGGCCACTGGACTACACGGCAGAATTGTTGCAAACCACGCTTAGTTTCACCCCGACCTCTAACTTGCAAAATTTAGGGTAAACCACACCGCAGGATTCTTCTAAGTCATAGTCTACCAGCCAAGCTCCCTCCAACTTGCAATATGGGGATAACGGACTCCATTTGTACTGGAAATTGCAATGGCGAGGATATTCTTAAAATGTTGAAAAACTCAAACAATATATTTTTAAACGAAGTACGGTCTAGGTTGACGTTAACACAACCGCCTCTCTCGCTGCTTTTGGTGCGTGGGGCTGTGCGTGCGCACGTGGGCGCCCGACCTTGGGCCCTTAGCAATCTTGGGATCGCTCCCTCGAGGCCTGTGAGCAGCTCCGGCTTCCCCCGCGGGAAAACGGCTTCTGCGACCGGAACCCGGAAATAACGTACAGCGATAACGAGGTTGACATTTTTGCTTTTCTGCCTGCGTGATCGAGCAATAGAGCGCGCGCGCAAGAGGCGGCCCAGGTGCGCGACGCGCCTTCCCGGCCTCAATGGGAACCAGGGAGCGGGAGCGGGAGCGGGACCCCACCCCTGCCCGCCCGCCCCCCGCGTGGGCTGTGCGTGGCCCATACACACTCGCGCCACGGGACCCCCGGTTCCCCCGACCCCCCTTCCTCTGCGAGGGCAGATAAACGAGGAGTCCAGGCGTAAGAAGAAGAAGCGGAAGTGGGCGGAGCAAAGACTGGCCCCGCCCCTTGCGCTCTGCGTGCGCCCTCTCCCTCCCCCCCCCCCGGCCGCCGCCTTCGCCTCCGCGGCTCTGCGGCTCTTGCAGTCGCTTCTGCGTTCGCGGCGGGTCAAGATGGCGGCCAGGGTGAGTGAGTGAGTGAGCGGATGAATGATTGCGGGGAAGCTGTCGGCGGCTTCTTCCCAACTCTTACTTCTTTTGTTATTATGGCTACATTTAGCTCAATAACCGCCCGCCCCCTTGATAAGGTCTCTGTATCCTCCTCCCGTAGGGGGTGGAAGAGCGTTGGATTTGGACTAGGGAGACCTGAGTTCGAATCCCCTGCTCCTCAGCCGCAAAAGCTTTCTTAGGTGTTTTGTGGGTGGTGGCAATCACTATCACCCAAGTTAAGTAACCTCACGAGGTTCTGGTGAAGAGCCTGAATGTTTGGAGGAGAGCACAGCACAGATAACTAACTATTCATTATCTTTCTATCGTTATTTATTATTTATTTATCTATCAGAAATACGTTTATACTGGCCTTTTCCTTCTGATTCTAGGGCAGTATACAATTTACTAGTGAATTTACCTGTTAAAAATATTTGAGCTATCCTTCTTGATAGAATACCAGCAACTACTGAATGAATTCCTATTTATTTATCTGCTACGTTTTTGTACCACTCAAAAGCCGAAGGATATTGCACGATTCGGAAAACAGAATCCTATTATAGTCACCAGCCTTTTGCGAGTACCTGGCCTCCGCCCCCATTTTCAACCTTCAGATTACTGCAAACCAGTGTACTTACAATAAGGACACCGGAGGAAAGGGATGACAGCTAATTTCCATGTTTCTGAAATAGATGGCATTTTCTCAGCGATTGCTTGGAAAAAAATATGTGGTCTGACTGTTTAATATTGAAATGTTTCTCTCAGTGTTAAATACTTGTGGTGACCTGTGGGTAATAATCTGTTGTCATTGTGTTGCTATCTCCATTTGGAGTTAAAAGTGGGTTAAAAAATGGGAGGGTCAAGATATGTATGCAGGGAGTGTCTTTGCTGCAATGTACTTGGTTGGCAAGCAGAGGAATCTATCTTCAGGTTGCTTCTTTGGTGATGCTCTTGGTTACAATGATGTCACATTACCACTGCAATGGCACTTGGTGTCTCCTAGAATGAAAGGTGCATCAGAGGTGGGTTAGTGGTGGAATAATTGGTAATGAAGTCTAAAGAAAAGTCTTAATGTATGAGAGGTTTGTTTACACCCTTAAGTATCTGGGTTTTTAAAGATATTGTTAAGACTTATAGACCTTTGCCACAAAGAGTATCCATTTGGTAAGGAGGGAGGGAGGTGTTGATTGAGGTTCCTAGTGGAATAACAATCTCACTCTATGGATTGTAGCAGGTTAGGGAAGCTTCAGGAGGGATGATAGGGGAGTAAACCTGTATGAAACACAAAATGTCAAACACAAAATTGCTGTGTATTTAATTGTATGTGGGGAAAGTAGTTTGAAATTTTGAAGCATAATGATAATTGTGTGCCAAAAGGCCATCTAGAAATTGTGCTGCAGTAGGTTTGATTATTCCACTGATTTGGGGTAATAGTTAAATGAAAAGCCTTTTTCCTGGGTTGTGAGAGTAGATGGGGGAGAACAACACAAATGCTGTTGATCACACCCACTGATTTTTGTCCACTAGGTCACCCCAACAGAAGTATTTCTCAACAAGAGTAAAGAGTGAGTGCAGAAATTTTGCCAAATCTCACAATGCTAGTAATCCTTGTGATAACTTTAGAAAACTATGTAGCTGAAAAGCAGCTTTATGAAATGTTTTCTTATGATACACTCCAATATCAATGCTGTATTTGTTTCTGGTCAGAAGAAACTGGAGTGATGCATTAAAAGATTGACCGGGCCATTTTCTGTGTATACTGGTACGCAGTCATACTGGAAAGGAGTTCCAAAGGATGCACAGCCCAATCTCCCAATTAGCTGGGCTAGTTTTGCTTAATCGTTTCTAGCAGAGATGTTGAATTAAACTTTCTCTTAAAAGCGTATGTTTCATTGGTCATTGAGCATGTATTTTTTATTTATTTATTTTTATTTATCATACTTATACCCCGCTCTTCAGCCAAAAAAGGCTCTCGGAGCGGCTTACACTTAGCAAAAAAGACAGTCCCTGCCCTCAGGCTTTCAATCTAATAAAGACATGACACACAAGGAAAAGGAGTCAAGGAGGGACGGAGGGAGGAGAGAGAAAGAGAGAGAGAGAGAGAGAGAGAGAGTCCAGCAGGAGCAGGCCCCGATGTTACTTCTGCCTGCTCCTGTCCCCTCGGTCCTTCTTCTTCCCCACAGGGCCAAGATGGCAGTTTGCCCTGTGGGGGGGGGGGGAAGAGTCCAGCAGGAGCAGGCCCCGATGTTACTTTTGCCTGCTCCTGTCCCCTCGGTCCTTCTTCTTCCCCACAGGGCCAAGATGGCAGTTTGCCCTGTGTGGGGGGGAAGAGTCCAGCAGGAGCAGGCCCCGATGCCACCTCTGCCTGCTCCTATCCCCTCGGTCCTTCTTCTTCCCCACAGGGCCAAGATGGCAGTTTGCCCTGTGGGGGTGGGGGAAGAGTCCAAGAGGAGCAGGCCCCGATGTTACTTTTGCCTGCTCCTGTCCCCTCGGTCCTTCTTCTTCCCCACAGGGCCAAGATGGCAGTTTGCCCTGTGTGGGGGGGAAGAGTCCAGCAGGAGCAGGCCCCGATGCCACCTCTGCCTGCTCCTATCCCCTCGGTCCTTCTTCTTCCCCACAGGGCCAAGATGGCAGTTTGCCCTGTGGGGGTGGGGGAAGAGTCCAAGAGGAGCAGGCCCCGATGTTACTTCTGCCTGCTCCTGTCCCCTCGGTCCTTCTTCTTCCCCACAGGGCCAAGATGGCAGTTTGCCCTGTGGGGCGGGGAAGAGTCCAGCAGGAGCAGGCCCCGATGCCACCTCTGCCTGCTCCTGTCCCCTCGGTCCTTCTTCTTCCCCACAGGGCCAAGATGGCAGTTTGCCCTGTGGGGGGGGGGAAGAGTCCAGCAGGAGCAGGCCCCGATGTTACTTCTGCCTGCTCCTGTCCCCTCGGTCCTTCTTCTTCCCCACAGGGCCAAGATGGCAGTTTGCCCTGTGGGGGGGGGAAGAGTCCAGCAGGAGCAGGCCCCGATGTTACTTCTGCCTGCTCCTGTCCCCTCGGTCCTTCTTCTTCCCCACAGGGCCAAGATGGCAGTTTGCCCTGTGGGGGGGGGGGAAGAGTCCAGCAGGAGCAGGCCCCGATGTTACTTCTGCCTGCTCCTGTCCCCTCGGTCCTTCTTCTTCCCCACAGGGCCAAGATGGCAGTTTGCCCTGTGGGGGGGGGGAAGAGTCCAGCAGGAGCAGGCCCCGATGTTACTTCTGCCTGCTCCTGTCCCCTCGGTCCTTCTTCTTCCCCACAGGGCCAAGATGGCAGTATGTGCTAGAGATGCAAGTCAGTGATCGTATGAGTGATCTTATTTTTTGCATGTCTGAAGATTTGTATGAAGGGAAAAGTAATGCAAGAAAGCACCCTAAAGTGTCTGCTGAAATGTGAAAATGGGTCAGATATGATTATGAAGGGTGGATGGGACAGAAATGGCTTACATATATCTAATGAGAATCCTGAATGTTCACATCTAACCAGCTTGCAAATCTTCCCATCCTCAGCATGGTGTTGCTCTCTGTTCTGAACGGTTATCTCAAATACTTGTCTCGTACCAGCTACATGTGCAGGTTTCTTTGCTTAGTCTGGTATGAAACAGAGCTGTGTTACAGAGGCTTCCTCTTTCAGGCTTAGAAGAGAACCACCAGAGCCAGCACTGCAGAGTGTTCATTTTTATCTCTGTGACAGTTCTTACATGTTTGTCTGGAAGCAGGCTTTAATTTCCATTCGTGATCAACTAAGCCTGAAGTTATGACTAGTCCCTGAGTGGTCTAGCTACAACATGCAAATATGAGTCCCTTTGTGTAATTTATCTTGAAGTCTCGTCAAAAACTTAGGGTAAATGAGCCCTAACAGATATCTGTTGCCCTTAGCAGATGTTTGGCCTTGCTGGTTGCAGAAATTCTACTGTCTCTTAGAGAGTGGTCTAGTTCATGTGTTGTTTAAATGGATACTGTTGTTTTATACTGTTGTTTTTATATTTTTGATGGTTTTAAATTTTGTATTAAATTTTTCATGTTCACTGTTTTTAACATTTGTAAACTGCCCAGAGAGCTTCGGCTATGGGGTGGTATATAAATTTAATGAATAATAAATAAATAAATGATCGTGGTGGCTGAAACAAGCTGTTGTGCATGCTGGCCAAATTCCCCTAATTACCCACACCGGCGCAGCTTGTCAGGTCATCAGAATCCAGGTAGCATGGCTTGTTTGTGATGGACAGTAACCCTCAAATAACCTATGGGCAGTTGTTGGGCTATTTGAGGGTTGCTGCCCACCCCAAACAAGCCATGCTGCCCAAGTTTGAATGACACAGCAAGCTGCTGTGGTGTGGATAATTAAGGAAATCCAGCTGGCACATACAGTAGCTGCAACAAGCCACAGCGACTTGTTTCACCCACTGTGATCCTGCGAACTGGGTCAATGTGTGTGTCTAACTGGTTAGCTCTCATCTTTATAGAATCATAGAATAGCAGAGTTGGAAGGGGCCTACAAGGCCATCGAGTCCAACCCCCTGCTCAATGCAGGAATCCACCCTAAAGCATCCCTGACAGATGCTTGTCCAGCTGCCTCTTGAAGGCCTCTAGTGTGGGAGAGCCCACATCCTCCCTAGGTAATACATTGAACTAGGTAATACATTGAACTAATACAACCTCCCTAGGTTATACATTGAACAACAATCTACACAGCAAGAAGTAGATTCTTCAGTTAAAATTTCTGGGGAATTTAAATTGGTAAATGCTCATATTCTGACATCAACATTTATTTATTTTGTTTAAAATTATTTTTAGGCTGCCTTTAAGGATGGCATCCTCTCAAGACAGGGTACAAGATAAAAGACGTATAAAACAGATAAAATAGAAGTTCAGTACATACGTATTCAATAAAAGTTCCATAAACACAGTGATTACCAGTTTTAAAAATCAATAAACAGATATTACCAATAAAAACTAGCAGCCCAAGTGATTATAGAAATGCCTACAAAAGCAGGTGAGTCTTAAGTGCTTTCCTTAAGACCTGTAAAAAGGGGCCTGATTGGAAGCTGATTTGAAAGGTGCAGGGCCACCACTGTAAAGGCATGCTCTATTACTCACCAGCCTAACTGCTGGGGAGGCCTCTCTTAATGACCTCAAATAGCATGGGGAATGAAATGGAACCCCGAAGTACACCACAGGCCAATGGCTACAGCGTGGAACAGGAAACACCCCTCCCCCAGCACCATTTTTTGAAATTGCCCCTCCAGGAAGGATCAGAGCCAACTTATAACAGTACCTACCAGTCTCATTTCATACAGATGCCTCAGAAGGATACCATGGACAATGGTATCTAAAGCCACCGAGAGGTCCAGCAGAACCAACACGAACACATTCCCCTGTCTATTTCCTGGTATATATTGTCTGCCAAGGTGACCAAATCAATCCTGGTCTCATAAAGCATCAGGGATGCTTTAGGGTGGATTCCTGCATTGAGCAGGGGGTTGGACTCGATGGCCTTGTAGGCCCCTTCCAACTCTGCTATTCTATGATTCTATGAAGTCAAATTGTAGCAAGGTTTTTTTAAACCGATCTTATCACCGCTGCTTTTCGGAAGATGGAATTGCACCTTGCTGTAAAGAGGCGTTCACCATTACCTTTATCCACTCAGCCAGTTCCCCCCACTGTGGAAAGGCAAAGCACACAAGTCATGATTTATAGGCCACACCTCTCCAAGGATCCTGTCCATATTCTTGCACTGTACAAATTGAAAAATATCCATTATATCTGGATAAATAGGGTTATATCCATTGAACCTTTGCCAAATATGGCCAAGTTCGTACGGCTACAAGCTGGCACAGATACTAATCTGTGTTCAATCAAACTCATTTTGAATTTTCCGGCAATACCACTGGAGTTGTTGCCTACAGCTCCCTGGAAAACCAGACAGCTTGCTCAGAGAGCATGCTCAGGAGCAATGCTCAGGAGCAATCATGTCAACAGTCTGGACCATTTCCCCATTCCAGAGATCAACCAGAATTTCAACAATCGCCTGCTGAGGTGACAGGAAAATCCCCATGAGTCTGGTCCCCATGAGATAGTCCCCATGGACTATCACAATTTGCCCACGCTCTTGCAGAGGCTTTGTGTTCCAGTACATCTAACCCCTGTCAGGTAGTGATCCATCCATGATAATGGAACTATAAAAGTGTGCTCTATCTTCTGATCACCATTACCCCCCTTAACAGAAAACCAAATCCAAAGTGTGCTCTGCCAAGTAATCAGATACTAATTCAGGAAGACCCAGGGAGGCCATGAAGCCACTTCTGACAAGGCAGCCTCTGCATGTATGTTGAAGTCCCCCAGCACAACAAGCCGAGGCGATTCCAGCGCCACCCCTGAGGTAACCCCAGCTAGCTCAGTCAGGGAGACTGTTGGACAGGGCAGTGGGCTATACACCAAGTGAATCCCTATTCTGTCCTAAACACCCACATACTAAAAAATGGAAGACTGCAAGATGGGACTTAGGGACAGGAGGATAAAATCACTGCGACTGCATCTCTCCAACCCCTAGATCTTGCCAGCTGTAACATGGATAACTCAGGTGGGAAAAGCTGGGAGAGATTTACTCTCCCAGTCTCATCCAACCAGGTCAATTTGGCACACTCATCCAGGGTTCAAGTTACTGTTTTCTGGGACCTGTTCTAAGAAGGCCCTTCATCACCTGAAAGAGCTCTGCTAGGTGACATTGAGCACATGCAATGGTGACAGAAAAGTACAATTTCTTTGCTGCTATCAATTTATTTATTATTTTTTAATTTATCATACTTATACCCCGCTCCTCAGCCAAAAAAGGCTCTCGGAGCGGCTTACACTAAGCAAAAAAGACAGTCCCTGCCCTCAGGCTTACAATCTAATAAAGACATGACACACAAGGAAAAGGAGTCAAGGAGGGAGGGAGGGAGGAGAGAGAAAGAGAGAGAGAGAGAGAGAGTCCAGCAGGAGCAGGCCCCGATGTTACTTCTGCCTGCTCCTGTCCCCTCGGTCCTTCTTCCCCACAGGGCCAAGATGGCAGTTTGCCCTGTGGGGGGGGGGGAAGAGTCCAGCAGGAGCAGGCCCCGATGTTACTTCTGCCTGCTCCTGTCCCCTCGGTCCTTCTTCTTCCCCACAGGGCCAAGATGGCAGTTTGCCCTGTGGGGGGGGGGAAGAGTCCAGCAGGAGCAGGCCCCGATGTTACTTCTGCCTGCTCCTGTCCCCTCGTTCCTTCTTCTTCCCCACAGGGCCAAGATGGCAGTTTGCCCTGTGGGGGGGGGGAAGAGTCCAGCAGGAGCAGGCCCCGATGTCAACACCACAGAATCATATTTAAGATATATTCTTAACTGTGTTTAGTCATACAAATCTTTTGGCATTGCCCTCTAGCTGTCGGTCTTGTTGCTTTATTGGCCTCAACTCCCCAGAATACCAAGGTGCTGTTGTAGTAACTACAGAAAGGGTCAACGATGGTTGGGAGTGATTGCCTATAGAGCATGGCTCATCTGCTCATTCCAGGTGGAGATCAGGGCCTTGGCAGAACTGCCAGCTAAACCTGCAGGCAAATCTCCAAGAGGTGTCCGAAAACCCTGCGGTGTCATCCGTCTCTTGCGGCAGATGTAGTCCATTACCCCTGTGCAGTTACTGGCAGCAATTCAAAGGCCAAAACTGATCCATGCTAACAGTCATTCCTGGCTCCTGCCCCCAGATCATTATCCCCTAGTCCTATACAGAAAACCAAATTTTACATATTTGCTGCTGTATGCATTTGATCAGATATTAACTGAGACGAGCCTATGGATGTTATGAAGACCATGAAATCCTGGGCTGCTCTTGTCAAGGCAGCCTCGGCATGAATATCAAAGTTCCCCCAAGGCCAACAACCCTGGGGTCCTCAGCACCACATACAAGACCTTTCTGTCAGCTCAGGCAGGAAGACTGTTAGACAGTGGAGTGTTTGATACACCAACAGAATCCCAATCCAATTTTGAGTTCCCAATGTTAGGTACAACCAAAGCGTGCTGATTGCTAGACATCCTAGTGATTAATGAAAAATATGCCACTGTAGTCGCTGCTTATAAGTTTTTCAGGGAATAATTTCTGGTTAGTTCATATTGGAATTCTCAAAGATTGAATTCTTCAAGCACTTCTACTCAGAATTGTGCTAAAACTATTCAAATATAACTTAATTCTTATTTAATATAATTGAGAACTCTGTTATTTTTTTTAGGAGACAATTGAAGCCCAAATTAGATGTAAATTTTTTGCCATTAGAATGAAATAACCATTGCTAAAAAAACAAAAAAAAAGTCCATTGTAAAATGCCACATAAATGAGGAATTGAGTGTTCTTATGCTTTCTTGGTATAGCAGGACAAAGTACTGTCTTTTAGCTTGGAGGCTAGGAACATTTGAAAATATGATAGCGCAGGAGCCATATGCCATTTATTCCAGACTAGCAAATAAGCCCACAAAAGTAAAAATGTACCTGTGATGCAGTTTTTCGTTTGCAGGCTTATTGAGGGAGATAACAATACATTTGTTTAAAAATAAATAATTTTTAAAGTATTTTTTTAAAAAAACACTACATGAGAAAACAAATTTGTCTCACTTAAAAGAACATAGTTACAATTAAATCTCACCAGAAACATACTAAACCTACGCTTACAATCTCATAAAAATGTAGTTGTCTTGTAATCAAGGATTTAAAGCCCTAAATGGTTTGGGGCCAGGTTATTTGAAGGAATGCCTCCTCCCATATGTACCTGCCCGGACCTTAAGATCATCTACAGGGGCCCTTCTCCGTGAGCCCCTGCCAAAGGAAGTGAGGCAGGTGGCTACTAGGAGGAGGGCTTTCTCTGCTGTGGCACCCCGGTTGTGGAATGAGCTCCCCAGAGAGGTCCGCCTGGCGCTTACACTGTACTCCTTTCGTCGCCAGCTGAAGACCTCCTTTTTATTCTCTCAGTATTTTAACACTTAATTTTAACTTAAATTTAAATTTTACTGTTTTAACTCTGTATTTTAATCTTATATCAATTTTGCTGCGTGGTTTTATCCTGGTTGTGCTTTTTATACTGTATTTTGTATTTGTGCTTTTAACTTGTTGGTTGTTTTATTATGGTTTTAATTTTTGTGAACTGCCCAGAGAGCTTCGGCTATTGGGCGGTATAAAAATGTAATAAATAAATAAATCAAACATGGGCATTCATTTTACTTGCTGCTTTAAATTATGATTTAAATAATCGATATAAATTGCCTTGATTTAATCAATCCACTCTGATTGCTTAATCCCAGTCAAGTCCTACTGTGTTCAGTGGGGTTTATTCTCAAATAAGTGTGCCTAGGATTGTAGCTTAGTTCTTTTTCGTGGTCTTTGTGCGTCAGACTATGGGCTCTGCGCTGGCGCTGAGCTTTGCCTCAGAAAAAACTTCTCTAGCTGAGAAACGTTAATTTTGGCGGGACATGTCTGTGCGTGTTCCCGCCTTCCCCTCAGTTCCTTTGCGACCGCCTTAGCTGGTGCCTCGTAGAGAATTCTTCTCCTCATTCTAAAAGATTGAGTAGCTGAGTTACCTTTTTTCGTTATTCCATCTTCTTCTTCTTCTCTTTTCTTCTTCCTTCCTATTCTAAATAAAAATTTTAAAAAATAATTTTTTTTATATATATATACACTCCTTTCTTCTCTGACTTGTATGGCCCTCAAGGCACCGTTCCGCAAGTGCGTCCACTGTGGCAACAAACTTCCTGCAGCGGACGGACACTCACTCTGCCTACTGTGCCTCGGTGAGTCACACGTAGTTGAAACGTGTCACCATTGCCAATCTTTTTCTAGGCAAATGAGACACAGGGCAGATCAGCTTAAGGCCGAACTTTGGAAGCAGACACTACAATGAGTCGATAGACCAAAAACCATGGCTACTACTTTGACCGCACCTCCACAATCTTTGATATCGATAGACCCCTCGGCATCGACATCACGCACCGAGCCTTCGACATCGACTCGTTCTTTGACGGTATCGACAGCAAAAAAATTAGCAAAAAAGGCCAAAAAGGTTAAGTCTCCTCCCGCCACTCAGGATAAGATGAAGAAAAAGAGACCAAAACCTGCAAAACCTGGCCTACTTCTGCCACGCCCAGCGGTCATAACAGTTCCAACCCAGCAGAATTCCCGGCTGTTGAACTACTCTCAACGATTTCGGAGGGTGAAATTCGAGAACCCCCGACTCCGACACAACTATCAGGCATATCCTTAACCCAAAGAGACACTGCCAATACCGATAATGTAGATCACGGTCGACCTACCCCTCCACCTCAACCTGCATCTAGAATAGGCTCAAGGGAGCGCAGCATGCCTCATTCAAGAGGCGAACACTACGAGCGGGAGAGACGTTTCTCTAGATCGCGATCTCGACACCGATTGCCTTCTGTCTATAGCGACCACTATGCTAACAGACATCATCGCTACTACCACAGCAGATCTAGGTCTCCGTACCATCAGCACGATCGATACTCTGAATATTCTTACCCACCACCAACAAGGTGCTATGAATACTACTATGATAGGAGACCATCTTACCGTGAAGAGCGAAATCCACAACGCTCCAGACAATTGCAACCTCAAATACAAATCCCTTCGACATTGACAAATACAGACACACGTTTAATACCTACTCAGGCAACCTGTCATGATGAACCACGTACCTCCAGCCCCCCAAGGTCTCCTATTCCTGTTGAAGACTATGAGTCTGACTCATCATCGACATCGGCAGCACCACCATCCTTGCCCTCCCTGGACGAGAACCTCGGCCCCAAGGAAAGAGGATCCCCTTCCGAGGAAATGGTTTATTTTGCGGAACAGATACTCCGTATGGCTCATGCCCTGGGCATTGATGCACAGCAACAACAAGAGCAAATCCAAGACCCCATTTTCGAGCCAATATTTACCGAAGCATCAGCTCCAGTAGAGATACCCTTCACACCTACATTACTTCATGCCGTGAAACAGACATGGACTTCCCCCTCTTTAATGACACCAACATCTCGTCGTCTGGAATCCATGTACAGAGTACAGAAAAAGGACGTAGAATTTTTGTTCTCTCACCCACGGCCCAGTTCCATAATAGTTGAGTCCTCTCACTCAAGATCCCAGAAACACCACTCCTCCCCAGTGGACAAGGAGGGTCGAAGATTAGATTTCCTGGGCCGAAGATCGTACTCCTCATCCGCCCTAGGTCTACGGGTCACAAACTATCAGGCCCTCATGTCCTGTTATCAATTATTTCTTTGGGACAAAATTGGCTCCCTATGTGATTATTTGCCTGAAGACCATAGGGAACTAGCTTGAGTATTTCAATCTGAAGCCTCACGTTCGTCAAAACTTCAAATCAACACTACTCGACATCAGACAGACTGTTATGCTAAACTAATGATGGGCGCAGTAGCTCTTAGACGCCATGCTTGGCTCAGATCAGCAGGAATGGCCCCAGAGGCACGCTCACAAATAGAAGAACTACCCTTTCATGGTGATGGACTATTCAATGCCTCCACAGACGAAAAAATGGACACTGTCCAGAAAGCTAGAAATAACGCTAAGAAAATGGGACTAGGCTAGAAAAACCAACAGTTTCAACCCCAGAAAAGCCGAAAGTGGTTTCGTCAATACCAGACATACCCTCAAAAGTCAGCAGATAAAACACCAAGATTCCAATCAACACAACCCTTTCAATGAAAGCCATATGCCCCAGGCAACTGCTTCCGTCCTCAGTAGAAACCAGACAACTCACATAAACGTCGTCTTTTTCTTCTATCACCAAAACAACCAATACCTTGCATTCAGCAATCGTCTATCCAATTTTTACCACGCCTGGGAAGCCATCACTACAGACTCTTGGGTCCTGGATATAATTCTTCGCGGCTACAAGATCGAGTTTGAGACCCTCCCTTCTCTTAGTACTATGAAGATCACAACACCCTCTACTGCGCTCACTCAGGAAACTACCCTCCTCCTTTCCAAAGGGGCTATCGAACGTGTTCCACCAAAATTCAACCACGAAGGGTTTTTCTCCAGATACTTCACGGTACCAAAGAAGGACGGGGGTCTCCGACCCATCCTAGACCTCAGAGACCTGAATGACTTTATCTGCCCCAAGAAGTTCAAAATGACGACGCTGCATATCATCCTACAACTTTTAAGAAAGAATGCTTGGTTTGCGGTTGTAGACCTAAAAGACGCTTATTTTCATATTTCCATCGCCGAGACACACCGCCATTTCCTTCGATTAGCCATCGGAGAAGAGGTTTATCAGTTCTGCGTACTGCCATTCAGACTCACCACAGCTCCTCGAGTCTTTACCAAGTGTATGGCTGTGGTCTGTGCCCATCTTCGCCTGTCAAACGTCGAGATATATCCATACCTCGACGATTGGCTACTGACATCAGATTCAAAAGACACCCTGTACCACAATATCTCCCTGACATTGGACCTCTTGGACAGACTCGGACTCTATTTAAACCAACTCAGTCCATAAAATTTATAGGAGCAAGACTGGATTCGACCACGGGAAAAGCATACTTACCTCGAGATCGGGCGTATCATCTTGTCCGCAAAACCAAAATTCTGATTGCAAGACCTCACACATTGGCCCACAAGATACAACGCCTCCTCGGATATATCGCTTCGACCGTTGCAGTTGTGCAATGGCCAGATTTCATATGCGCCCACTACAACTCTGGTTCCTCCAACATTACGACAAGGATCGCAATCCCAAATGCCATTTCCTCACCATCCCACCCGAAGTTACCAGCAGTCTTCGATGGTGGGCAAACACACATCACCTCTTAAAAGGAGTTCCCTTCCAGCAACCACCTCCATCCAGGATACTCACAACAGATGCGTCGACAGCAGGTTGGGGAGCCCACTGCGGAACACTACAGATCCAAGGCCAGTGGTCAACCCACGAGTCCATGAACCACATCAACTTCCTGGAACTAGAGGCCGTCAGGAAAGCCCTCAAATCATTCGAACCCTACCTCCGAAATCACCATGTACAGATACTTACCGACAACACTACGGTGTTATGGCACATCAACAAACAAGGGGCCACAAGGTCCCCAAAACTAGTCGACCTCACACTTCGGATCCTTAATTGGACTATCCCCAGAAGGATATACCTGACAGCTCTCCACATCGCGGAGAACGACAACGTCCTTGCGGACTCTCTCAGCCGCACTCTGATTCTCCATCATGAATGGCAACTCTCACGGAAGATACTCCACCAGATCTTCCACACCTGTGGTCAAGCAACAGTGGACCTATTCACCACATCGGAGAACAGAACGTGCATGATGTTCTGCTCCAGAGCAGGCATAGGACACGGATCCATGGGAGATGCATTCATCCACACTTGGACGAACGCCCTATTCTACATATTCACACCTTTTCCTCTACTAAACAAAGTAGTAACAAAAATCATACAGGACAAAACGGACTATATCTTAATTGCCCCATGGTGGCCCAGGCAGACATGGTTTTCACCACTAGCGCGCCTCGCCAAGGGCCACATTTATCGCCTACCTCTAACCTCATCTCTACTCTCGTGCAACCATGGACAAATCCTCCACCCTGATCTCCACAGACTGAAACTAACGGTGTGGAGGATTTACCACGACCACACTTAGATAACAATACATCTATAGAACCATCTTGTCTACCACCAGAAGTACAATACGTTTTATCAGCATCCATAAAAGACTCCACTAGGACATCTTATGCAACAAAATGGAAATGTTTTTGCACCTTTGCAACCGGATCGCTGTTCTACAACCAACGTCTTGACATTCCTGCACCACCTATATGAGAAGGGTCTTCAATATTCTTCTATTTGGGTGTACCTAGCGGCTATATCCGCACATCGTGGAGAAATCCAACACAGATCACTTTTCTCCACACCAATAATAAAGAAATTTTTGTGGGGCCTCAAGATTTTAGTACCACCAGTAAGACCTATTGCCCCCAGCTGGAGTCTCTCAGTTATTTTAAATGCACTAACTGCAAAACCATTTGAACCCCTTGCTACCACTCCCATACACCTCCTGTCATGGAAAGTGGCATTCCTAGTGGCAATAACATCTGGGAGAAGAGCAAGCGAATTGTCGGCACTACGCATCGACCCCCCCCCCCCCGTTCACTATCTTTCACAAGGATAAGGTTGTCTTGAGACCAGACATTACCTTTTTACCTAAAATAGTGTCAGACTTTCATATTAATCAGCATATCATACCGACGTTCTTCCCATCCCCGTCTACAGACCTCGAGAAAAGACTACAATGTCTAGACGTGAGGAGAGCCTTGGCTTTTTACAAAGACAGGACACAGACATTTCGTAAGTCTCAAAGCCTCTTTATTTGTTACGGTGGCAAACAGAAGGGACACACGCTCTCCACCCAAAGGCTTGCTGCATGGATAGTACACACTATCAAGCTAGCCTACCATCTAGCTAAGCTACACCTTCCTCAAGGAATACGGGCACATTCGACCAGGAGCCTAGCCACTTCCACGGCCTTTGCTAAAGGAATTTCTTTAGAGGAATCTGCAAAGCAGCAACATGGTCACGTCCTCTGACTTTCGTTAAACATTACAGCATTGACACTCGCTCCCGGAAAGACTCCTCCTTTTGGCAGAGCAGTGTTATCAGTTGTACTCCAATGACACCGACCCTCCCCCGGTGAGTGTTAGCTTGGTAATCGCCCATAGTGTGATGCACAGAGACCACGAAAAAGAAATGCAGGTTACTTACCTGTAACTGTGGTTCTTTGAGTGGTCATCTGTGCAGTCACACAACCCTCCCACCGTCCCCTCTTCGGTGTCACATACTGAAGGCGTATCCCCTCGGTACCGAGATCGTATAGTCGGTCACAAAGTAACTGAGGGGAAGGTGGGAACACGCACAGACATGTGCAGTAGACGGTGGGGGAGGGTTCCCGCCAAAATTGTTTCTGAGCTAGAGAAGTTTTTTCCGAGGCAAAGCTCAGCGCCAGCGCAGAGCCCATAGTGTGACTGCACAGATGACCACTCAAAGAACTACAGTTACAGGTAAGCAACCTGCATTTGTTTTTCCCCATTAAGAAGGCAGCAAATGAAAAAACCAACAAACTTTTAGAACACTTCCTTAGCTGATCTGCTGGAGGTAATTATTACTAGTCATAGGTGTGTGTTTTTTGCTTTGAATTTCACTGCATCTAGTTTGGAAGCACAAGCGCCCAATTAAAAACTAGAATTCTGAAGCCCCCAAATTGGCTGGTTGGTTCAAACCGATATGGAAAATTCATCATCATGCTCCCATTCCTTGGCATTTGCTGTCTGCTTAGACTTGCCAGGTCATAATGCTGCAGTGATGGTAGATGCTACTCCTGGCAGAATTTATTTCCTTTGAAGTTCTTAAAGGTACAGAAAGACTGTCAGGGTGTAAACCTCACAACTGTAAGCCACTTCAGCTCTCTTGCCTTCCAAAGTCTCCTCAACTTAGCAGGATACTTTCCAATCAATATTGTGCAAACCCTCTTCTTAACTAACATGATGTTTTGATCTAGATCAGTGGTTCCCAATCAGCTAAGTACTGCGGACCCCTTGTTTTTCAAATGCCAAGCCATGGACCCACTACTTTTGAAAATTTTGTTATCTCTATGGTAGTTTACCTGTGCGAAGCAATTTTTTGCAGAAAGTAAGGGATAGCCTTTAATAAGCAAAGGATTTTAGGGATAGTAAAACACAGGCCATAAAATTTGTGATATTACCATGCAAAAATGACAACAATTTAGTTAGGAATATAAAGACGAATTTAATTTTACTAATGTCTAGTTTACAGTTGAACAAATTATGACCTGTGTAGCAGCTACTAAAGCTAAATGTGATGTCTCTTTTTGTCTTGAACAATCCCTTCCACATCCGGTTCAATATTTCCTACTTTTAATCTCAAATCTGGATCAACATTGAGCCGATTTCTATGCTTGTTCTTTATATAACAAAATGTTGAAAATGTTTGTTCACAAAGATATGTGAAACAAAAGGGAACTAGATGTTTCAAAGCTTTTTCACCTAACTACTTATAATCAGGAAAAACCGTCACTTAGAATTGGTCCAGTCTATATTCTTTGAAAAATGATTTCAATGAACCATCACAAGTCACGTCAACAAGTGCATCTTGCTCTTCCGCAGAGAGAGTTGTTGTACATCACCACATTCAAAAGCATTCCTTATCCATGAGTTTTCAGGATTAGGTGCAGGGAAGTAATCTCTGAAGCTAGTTGCTAAATCACGCAGGTGCTCAGTGATGTTATATTTTACTTCTGGTAGGAATTCGTCATCAGTGGACTCCAGAAATGTCTCCAGTGTTCGGATGTTAGTGAGGCTACCTACCACCTTGTACTCGTCTTGCCCATAGCCGTAATTTTTTAATCACTGCCTCAATCTTACCTTCAACGTAAAAAAAATTCACATCACTACCTTGAAGGCTTGTGTTGAGAGTGTTCAAGTACGCGAAAACATCTGCTAAGTAGGCTACCATACACAACCATGCCAAGTTGTTCAACTGACCACATGGAAATTTTGAAACTGTCAGGAAAAGTTGTACTTCATTGCGTAACTCAAAGAATCGCTTTAATATTTTCCCCCTTGACAGCCAACACACTTCTGTTTGAAAAAGTAACTGCGTATGTTGGCTTCCCATTTCTTTACACAATTTTGAGAAGATCCTAGAATTCAAAGCTTGAGATTTGATAAAATTAATAATCTTGACAACTTCTTCAGGTACCTTTTTAAATGAGTCCGGCATCTTCTTTGTAGCCAAAGCTTCTTGATGAATGCAACAATGGGTCCATTTCATTAAAGGTGCTACAGTCTCCACCCGAGCAACAAATTCAGTGATTTCCCCTGACATAGCACTAGCATCATCTGTTGTCAGGCCCACACATTTCTTCCATGAAATGTGGTTCTCAGCAAAACATTTTTTTCAAGGATTTAAATATGCACTCTGCAGTAATGCGTACAAGTTCACATGAAAATAAAAAATCCTCCATAATTTCTTCTTCCCATACATAGTGTGCAAAGACTAGCATGATAGCTTTGTAATATCAGTGGTTTCATCTGCAATGAAAAGAAGTTGCAAGTCTGGACCCTTAAAATGAGAGTCTGTTTTATATCATCAGACATATCACATAATCTTTGTTTCAGTGTTGTTCGAAAGAGGTACTGTGTTGATTTCCCTAGCCGCTGACTCACCAAGTGCTCATTTGCACAAGCAAGGAGAATCATTTCCTCGCCTATAGTATGAGCCTTTCCTGCTTTGGCAATGATTTTTGCCACGTCATAAGAAGCTAAGCTTGCATTCTCCTGAGCACTCACACCTGAAGTTTTTTCTGTTTTTTCCCCCCTTCTTCAACTGCGCAAGTTTGATCTTGAAAAAATTTAATGATTTATTTTTGTAGTGCGTGTGTTTTGTCTCCAAATGGCGTCGAAGATTAGTAAGCTACAAAGATTCATTAGCCAGAATTTCATGACATAAAACACACATGGGCTTTGGCTCCAAATCAGATCCTTTAGCTTGAGTAAATCCATACTGAAGATAGTCATTGTACTTATGGGTGTGTGCCCCCCCCCCCGGGTGATTGAGATATACCCGTATTTCTTCGATTCTAAGACGCCATCGATTCTAAGACGCAGTCCATTTTTAGAGCTGTTTATTTAGGGAAAAAAGTGCGTCTTAGAATCGAAGAAATACGGTAACACTAGTAGACGCACTGACACTAGGCCTGGGAGAACTAGCTTCAGAATTAACAGTACCAGCGGATGACACCACCTGAGAGTCTTCTGTTTCCTGGTCTATATCACTTCTTGGTCTTTTCAGAGATCCCGTCTGTAACCACGCTTTTTTACTGGCATGCAACATGAAACATTAAGGTTATGAAACAAGTCTATCTCCAGTGTTTTGCTACAAAGTCACTGTGCAGGGTTGACGCCTACACAGGCTAGTTTTGTTTAAGCCTGAAGGCCTAAAAATCTCCTGAAGGGGAGGGGGTAGGCCTAAGTTTCATTTCCCTCCTTATAGTTAAGTCACCAGATTAGATGGTTCGGTTCTGTGGGAGTATAGATAAAGGGGTGGAGTTAATTGTAGAGATTGAGTGGAAAACTACAGGAGAAAGCTAGAGAGAGAGAGGAAAAGAGTGGGGAAAAGTTTACATAGAAAGAGCGGGAGACAGTTACTGAGAGATTAACTACTGTCGGCAGGCCTGGAGGCGTAGCAAAGCCATGTTTAGCTGAAGGGGGAGGGGGAGGGGGAGCTTGCCCAGGATGCGCAGTAGCTGCTCCATTTATTGTTTTCACGCATGACGTCACCGTCGATGCAAAAGGAGCGCGGGAGACGGCGTATTTTCTTTTATTAAAATGCGGACCTTGGAGAGCTAATATGTGAATGGTGCCAAAGACCCCCTTGGTGGGTTACGCAGACCCCCAATTGGGAAACACTGATCTAGATCTATTGTCGTCCTTTCTTCAATTCTATGTTTTTAATCTCCTATTCTTCCCCAGATACTTCCTTTTCATTATTTTAGCCTTTGTCCCATGTCAACTCTCTATAGAATGCTTGTCTTCTCATATAATACAGTCTCTCCACCTACCATTTTCTTAGGTTTCTTTTTCTCAGTTTAGTTTGCCCATTTCCTGAAGCTATCTTGTCTCCTGCTGTTTCCTTTCCTCCTGGGCGTTACTCCCTGTTTTCAACCTACCCCATAAAGCTACGCTTGTTCCTATGGATTGAGGCTGTAATTCCTGTTGAACAGGCAACTTTTTCAGTCTGCAAGCTCCCTGACAATTTTGTTCCTTGAGCAGATAGAGAATGTATGTGAACAACATTCCATGCCATTATGTTGCCCCTCAACCAGGGATTTAAAAGCCCGCTTCCCCGGCGCATTAGTAGCCAATCAAACACACGAGGCTGGAGAATACACGTAATCCATTTACTTCCGATAATGCAGTATGGGGGTGCTCCCCAGTTCCACAAAATGGAGGCACCAAGAACAAGGGAACCTCACAGTATATATAGGCTCTGACTACAAAAGGGTGTTAGTCTCTTTCTAACCTTTCCATTGGTCAGTTCTGGATTAGCAAGTTATGTTACATTCAATTTTCAAGTTAAGGTGCACAATCTCAATGAGTCATAGGTTACATTTGATGCTCTATTGGTTGAAAGTTTTTGGCAAATGGTCCGAGCATTTGATTGCCTGGTCCAGAGAGAGGCTACTGCTACAGAGGCAGAATAGTCACTTAATTCAATATATGCTCAGCCCTGTAAATGTAATCTTAGAAGTAAGAGCCATTAAAAACAATGGGGTTAATAGAATCATAGAATAGTAGAGCTGGAAGGGCCATCAAGTCCAATCTCCTGCTCAGTGCAGGAATTCACCTTAAGACAGATGGTTGTCCAACTGCATCTTGAATGCCTCTAGTGCGGGAGAGCCCATGACCTCCCTAGGTAATTGGTTCCATTGTTGTACTGCTCTTACAGTCAGGATTTTTTTCCTGATGTCCAGCTGGAATCTGGCTTCCTGTAACTCAAGAAGAGATCCTGGCCCTCCTCTGTATGACAACCTTTCAAGTACTTGAAGAGTGCTATCATGTCTCCCCTCAGTCTTCTCTTCTTCACGCTAAACATGCCCAGTTCTTTCCGTCTCTCCTCATAGGGCTTTGTTTCTAGACCCGTGATCATCCTTGTTGCCCTCCTCTGAACGTGCTCTAGCTTGTCTGCATCCTTGATGTGTGGTGCCCAGAACTGGACACGATACTCAAGATGAGGTCTAACCAGTGCCGAATACAGGGAAACCAGTACCTCACGTGATTTGGAAGCTATACTTCTGCATCCCAAAATAGCATTTGCTTTTTTTGCAGCCACATTTTTTTTACGAGCCACACTGTTAGCTCGTATTGAGCTTGTGATCTACAACAATTCCAAGATCCTTTTTGCTTGTAGTATTTTTGAGCCAAGTATCCCCCCTCTTGTAATTATGCATTTGGTTTCTTTTTCCTAGGTGTAGAACTTGGCAATTATCCCTATTAAATTTCATCCTGTTGTTTTCAGCTTTGAAGTTTGTTTCTGTCTTCCAGGGTGTTAGCTATCCCACACAATTTATTTCTGGGAAAATATCGACCGTATTGGGTGGTGAGCACAACTAACTCTTAATAGGACACTCTCTGTGTATGTCCCAAGTAAGCATTCTTGATTAAGAATGAAATAAGTGGTTGCAGGATCTGATCAAGATTCATGTAGTCTAGCAGTCTTTGCAAGAATCCCAGGAACTAAGCAGCTGCACTGGAACTGCACAGTAAACCATGATCTACTTTCTGGCCACCTCTATTCTAGAGGGAGGAGCCAACAACTGAAGTTTAGAAACAAATCTTATTTGACTAGATATTATTTGACAAATCCCTATTTGACCAGTTCTTTGGGATCTAGTCACTACACACCTGAATTTCATTTGTGAGATTTTAATCTTTGTAAACTGCCCAGAGAGCTTCAGCTATTGAGCGGTATATGATGTAATAAATAAAATAAATAAAATATGTAAATTGCAGTCAAGCTTGAGTCCTGAAATGAGATTTGCCTTGCCTAAATGCTATCTGCTGCATTTTATGAGTAATTGCTTGAGTATATGGATGTGCTATCAATCTGAAGATGAATTGGTACAAACAATCTATTTTAGGCTTGCAAATGAGGCTGATTCCTGATTTCTAGAGAGATGAGAATGAAATGAAAGGCTGAACATCGTCTTATATAGAGTTATTTTGTCTCCCCTTTCAGAAATTGCTAGTTCTCTATTATTTAGCTGATTCTGTTTGTTGTATGTGATGTTAGAGATGCCCTTCATGTGACATAGGAAAAGCTTAAGTCACTAATCTCTGCAGAGCAGGTTATAAAATAGTATTTAAATCTCCAGGAGATTTTGTGTCCCACTGTACATAATGTGGTTGGGTGTAAGGCAACAGAGTGGGTGACTTGAAGGCTTTACACAGTTTTAAATAATGGGATGCTGATGATTTCTTATTTGTTTTCTGTTCTTCATCAGGGTTATATTTGTCATATGTTTCACACAAACTGGCTTCAGAGCCTGCTGTGCTGATACCCCCTCCAATTACACACCTCCACACATTTCAGGGTAGCCTGCCCAAGTCCATTTCTTTCAGAGAAGCATTGCAGTCTGGCTTGAGGAAGTTTCTTTGCACTTTTACTAGTTGAGAAAAGAATGCATATGAAGCAGTTGCAGTGCAAATCCAAAACATAGCCTGAGTAGACCTCAACATCAAACTAGTACAGAGCTGTCCCACTCCGCATCCTGTGGTGCTTTTCTCTACCTCTGCTTTGAGCACTCAAGGCAGCCATTAAGAAACCTGAACCACTTCCAATTTTTTAGGGGATCTACAGATAATGTGTCTGATTTTCTAGAAGTTCTATGGCTCATTGTGGGAATTGATCAGAAAATCTTCAGGACGTGGTACAACAGGTACCTCACCAAGGATGGTGTCTTATGGCTGTGACAGTTCTGTGGACAATGGCATCTGGTTTTCTGCATGATAGCGAGTACATCTAACAGATTCCTCAGAATATCAGCTTTGTTTTCTCTCTCTCAGCAGATATTCTGGTTAAATGCTGAGAGATTACACGAGGCCAAGGAAAGCTACTTTACCTCTGGAAACGTCCTTGGTCCTCCCCATGTACTTAGGTCCTTGTAATATGATCTGTGTAACTTCAAAATAACCGAATTTTTACAGTGATTCATTGGAAATAATTATCTGTACTTTACTAAAAATTATTTAAATTCTTTATTTTTAATGCCTTTCTGTAAAACCACCAAGGAGATATACAATGAATAAAAAACAATAAAAACATTATTATAAGAACAAAACGATCATTAAAAACGTTACAAGTGTAGTAACCCTACATTTGTACACCCAACCGTTATCAATATAAGTCAATATGAGAGAGGCTCAATAACACCAGACGTTTGAGGTCACATAAGAAAGGAGTCCACGCTGCATTGCTCCAGTTCTCCAGAGGGGGTGATGCTGCCCTGGAAAAGATCAGGAGGGTGAAGAAAGTAGCTATCTAGAATAATGGCATATAAAGGTGTGTATGTAGTCTTTAGTAAACATGATGGGGTGTACATACACTTAAAAGGGGAGGTCTTGTACTCAAATTGTATGCAGTAAGAGTAAAATTTCTCAGAACAAGGCTTCCAAAGACACCAGCAGGCCCCACCTCCCCCAAAACACCTTATTAACACTTTATTAGGCCCAAACAGTGTTGCATTATAGTGAAGAAAGCAGATTTACGCCCTCCTTTTTGATTGTATTAGGAAATGCTTCGACATTGGGAGGGATGTGCCACTGAACTCTATTCTTTGAGTCCTTTGAAAACCATGATGAATCTAACATGAGCCATTTACATTGTTCTTATTTGTATTTCCTGCAGCACTTCTGAAGAAATTCAGGTCTTTTTCTTATTTTGAAATTAAACTTGAGACATTCCATGTCTTCAATTGCATAAAGGATTTTTATATTATTTTGGGATCATCCAATTTGCTCCCTGTCGGGCTGCAGCTGACTCATACATAATTTCTGCTTCTGGCAGATCAGTGCTCAAGTTAATCTTGTCTTCTCTGGGTTGCAGAAATGAACTCCATGATTTTGCATGAGTGATATCTATCAGGATGTGATGCTCTCCTGAGTTGCACTTCGAGGCCTTTTTTAGATTATACTCTGCTTAAAGAGCAGTGAATTGTCTATTTTTCTTATGCAGCTCCATTAGGCACCCATGAGGGACTTATCACATTGGATATCTCAGGAGCCTATTCTATTTCCCATGCTTTTTAATATGGATATTGAATAGTTGGGTGAAGTTGTTCAGGGTTTTAGAGTGAGGTGTCAGCAGTGTGCTAAGGACACTAGGCTCTTTCTCTTATTCTCATTAAAACTAGGTGGGGCTGTTAGGCCTTTGAATGATATCCGAAGTCTGTAATGGACTGGTTAAAAGTGAATAAACTGACACTTAGTCCAGATGAGCCAAAGTTGCTTACAGTGGTTGGTTTGGAGACCACAGAGGTAGTGGAGATGACTATTCTGAAATTGTGGAGAATACTCCCTCTGAACAAATAGGGTCAATGTTTGAGAATGCTCCTGGATCTGGGTTTGTTCCTGGATTCTCACATGTTGGCTTTGACCAGAAGTGCATTCTTACCAGCTATGGCTGATGTGCCTTACTGGATAATGAAGATCAAGCTACTGTTTTTATGCCATGATAACCTCTCAATGATTACTGTAATGCACTTTGCACAAGATTGCCCTTGAAGACAATTTGGAAACTTCAGCTAGTCCAGAATGCTGCAGCTTGGCTCTTGTGCAGGACTGCCCACATGGAGTGAGAATATTGTACTGCTTTGAAAGATATTCACTATGTACTAGTCTGTTTCGTAAATTCAAGCTGCTAGTGTTGACCTTTAAATCACTTTATGGCCTGAGTCTAGAGATGTAAATTTCCAGAAATTTTGAAGCCATGGGAAAATCCATTTTGCCTGTATTTTTAAAAAAAGAAATTTGGAGGGAAATGGAAAACTATGCAATACTCTTTCTTTTTTTAACCACTCTTTACAGATCTAAAGTTACTTGGTTACTTTAGGAACATAAAATTTGTTCTGTATAACTTGTTTGTTCATAAAAAATATTGTTAAAATTAAAAACATTTAAAAGTAAACTTGGTTAGTAAACTTGTAATGATTTCCTTAATAAATGACACTTTTAAATTTAATATACCAAACATGATAACTTTGTGAGCAAACTACGGTAAGTTATAAATATTACATTTCCGGTTCTTATTTTATGTCTGACCACAGAGAATTCAAGAAGTAGTTTCTGAAACATCTACGTCATTGTAGAAGCCAGATGAAGCAGGAAGACCTGGAGGCACAGAAAGTGTGGTGTATAGCATCTGTTCCTGTTTGTCAGGAATAGGTTGGGGTGGAATTTAGGGTAATTTGGTTTCGAGGAAAAGATATCAGATAGCTGGGGAAGACACTTTCCTATTAGGAATGAACCAAATATTTAAGTACTTTTAAGCAATGTCGTGCTATTATTTAAAGAGTGACATTTTTATTCTCTTATGCAAAAACAATCCCTTAATAAAACACTTCTTATAAATCTTCCCTAGAACAAAATGCAAATTGTGAAAAATGAACGTTTACTTATATTATGATAAGGGGACTCTAGTCACATGTTGGGAAATGGACATGGATTGGAGCATCCCTACATGCCAATCAGTAAAAGATAAGGAAATAAGGAATGGAGGAAAAACTGTGCTTACATTATAAAACAATTTTTGCCTGTGTCTTCAGAAATTCCAGAAATATTACATCTCTAGTCTTCATTATGTAGATTTTAGAAATCATGTTGTAGCAATAAAGGTGAGATAGCAATATATGAGCACTTTGCCTTAAGCATTTTATTCATTCATCATTTTAAAATAAAATATTTTATAATCCAAAATTGTTATTTCCCCCCCAATTTCTCAGAAAAAAACAAAAGAGGTCCTGGGCCGAGTGGAAGGAAAACTCTCTGGGTTTTTCCTTAATTTTCCTGGATTTTTTCCTCTGCCCTTTTTCATCACCACCTGGGTCCAGGAAATCTTTGCCCACAAGAGCAGAAAATAAGGCTGTTAAAGTACTGCCTCTTTCTGAAGTAAAGTCAATGGCTACTGGGATAAGGGCTGCTTTATTGGTGGAGCCTTGCCTATAGAACTCTCTCCCAAAGGAGAACCATACTATAGTCCCTTTTTTAGGTGGGCACAGATTTTTTTAAATTTCATCAGGCCTTCTAGTCTTGGGCCATTGGGTTTCAGATTTTGCCTCCTGTGTTCATGATTATTCTTGATGCTGTGGTCTTATTATTGTATTTTATATTTTGTTTTGCTGTTAGCTGCTTTTTGAGGGCTTTTTGTAGAAAGACAGGATACAAATTTAATAAAGAAAACACCCCATATCTGTTGAAAGCTAACACACAGGGAGACAGCTTCACTGTAGATTCCTCCTCCTTAGGTTCACAGTGTTGGAAGTGAGGGGGAATTCAGCTCCACTTCTTAAAAGGCAGGTAGGGGGAAGAGCAACACTAATCTTCCTACCCGTCTTTTAAGAAGAATTGAATTCTGGCAGAAGAAGAAGCTGAGCAGGGTAGCAATATAGTCTGGACTTACTGGGGAAGACCCTTCTCTGCTCTTACAATGAGAGCCTGATAAAGCACTATCCCTCGTGCAAAACGGCTGTCTACTTATATCCCGCAGTTCAACATATTTTCCCAGGCTGAGAAGAAAGCCTCTCTTAAAAAGAGCCCTAGGAAGCCCAAGGGTACATGGGAAGCTTGCCTTCATGATCCTGGCCTCAGACCCACAATGACACAACCCCCACCCCCCTGTGCCTGTTTCTGCAGGAGCCATATTCTTTTGGCTCGGGCCTAGTTCTCCCTCAGATGAGTTCTAGGCTATACCACTTCACACTGCTGCTATGGGAGCTCAGTACAAAAATTTCCTGGCCAATACAATATGGTCATGCCAGGAAGAAGATTAGGTTTGAAATTTCTCTTGATATGTTGGCTTTCTGCGTGTAGGGATTTATTTTGTATGAGGGTGGATAAAAATCAAAGACTTTTATAATTTTTTTTTTAAAAAACTGTTTTTTTAACTTTAAATCAATTTTTAAAATTAAAAATATATAAAATTATAAACTCTCTCATTGAAAGAATTCTATAGTTACAGCTACAATTAAGGGAGCAGTTACAACACTGTCTAGAGGGCTATAGGATTGTTCGGTTTCTGGGAATGGAGGTCTCAGAACGGAGGTCAGAACCAGGGCTCTGACCTCAGAGCCCAGAATTCGTTCTCCCCAGCCCCTCCCCTTCTTATTGCACCACGCTTAGAAATAGAGCATGGATTGGACAAAAGGGGGGTGATCCTGGAGAAGTGGAGGAGACCCTGGAAGCTGCATTACGCAGCTTCATGTGCTGTGTGCCCCCCTGCCTGTCTAGCCAAAAATGCAGCGTGTCCTAATGCAGTTGCTCTGCATTGGATAGTCGTACTTCTTTATGGCCATCCTCAATTTGAAAGGAATGACCAGCCACGAAAATTTTAAAAAAATTAAAAGAGGCAAAGATATTTAGATTATTACAAAAATGCACAACCTCTTCCACAAGTTTTGCGGAGAGACAAACAAAGGCATGCAGGTATAACCTGGCTTCTCGAGTATCAGATTATCATGTTGATAAGAAAACCAATAATATTACAACAGGGAATCAGAAATCTAACAGTTTGAAACAGTATTGATAAACATGGATGAAAAAGAAAAGGGTCTGATATTGAGACGATGGCCTTAGCTAGACTGGGCTTTATCATGGGGTGAACCCTGGGATCCTCCCGGGATCCCGGGATCATAGAATCATAGAATAGCAGAGTTGGAAGGGGCCTACAAGGCCATCGAGTCCAACCCCCTGCTCAATGCAGGAATCCACCCTAAAGCATCCCCGACAGATGGTTGTCCAGCTGCCTCTTGAAGGCCTCTAGTGTGGGAGAGCCCACAATCTCCCTAGGTAACTGATTCCATTGTCGCACTGCTCTAACAGTCAGGAAGTTTTTCCTGATGTCCAGCTGGAACATGGCTTCCTTTAACTTGAGTCCATTATTCCGTGTCCTGCACTTTGGGAGGATCGAGAAGAGATCCTGGCCCTCCTCTATGTGACAACCTTTTTTAGTATTGGAAGAGTGCTATCATGTCTCCCCTCAATCTTCTCTTCTGCAGGCTAAACATGCCCAGTTCTTTCAGTCTCTCTTCATAGGGCTTTGTTTCCAGACCCCTGATCATCCTGGTTGCCCTCCTCTGAACACGCTCCAGCTTGTCTGCGTCCTTCTTGAACTGTGGAGCCCAGAACTGGACGCAATACTCTAGATGAGGCCTAACCAGGGCCGAATAGAGAGGAACCAGTACCTCACGTGATTTGGAAGCTATACTTCTATTAATGCAGCCCAAAATAGCATTGACCTTTCTTGCAGCCCTATCGCACTGTTGGCTCATATTCAGCTTGTGATCTACAACAATTCCAAGATCCTTCTCGTTTGTAGTATTGCTGAGCCAAGTATCCCCCATCTTGTAATGTGCCTTTGGTTTCTATTTCCTAAATGTAGAACTTGGCATTTATCCCTATTAAATTTCATCCTGTTGTTTTCAGCCCAGCACTCCAGCCTATCAAGATCACTTTGAAGTTTGTTTCTGTCTTCCAGGGTATTAGCTCTCCCACCCAATCAGGGAGGGATGACCCCTCCCTTGCCCCAGGATAGAGCCCTCCCCTTTGGGCCTGCTTTTTCCGCGGTCCCGGACTGAGCCCGAGACCGTGGAATGTGTGGCCTGTTGCCACGGTTTGACCTAGCTCCGCGCACAGGGTGCAGCACTCCTCATGAGCGCTGTGCCCATCGGGGTTAGTGTGGGGGGAGCGGGAAAAGTAAAATAAAAAACCCTTACCTTTAGCGCACAAGCGTTCGTGCGCTCCTTCCTCTCTAAGAAAAAAATGGCTGGTGCGATGCCTCTCCTCCTGAGGTTGTCGCGCCTCACGTGTAAATGGAGGAGGGATCTCGCATTAAACACAACGAAAGATTTTCCCTTCTCTGTCCTGGATTAAAATGGAGGTCTAGCTAAGGCCGATATTCACTATTAAAGTCAAAAGATATGGGATCACACCAAAGAATGTAAGTTTTGGGAAACAGATTGGAATTTGCAAATAGAAGAAGCACAATGGTCTGCTATTTGGGGTAAATTTCCATATAAGGCCTCCTCAGCACACTGTAAAGTGACATCCATCAAATTAATACAAAAATGGTATCTAATTCTAGTATAGCTAGCCTGCATAAATAAGAGCTCATCACCACTCTGTTGGCAAAAGTTTGGATTGGTTGGTTCATTTCAACATCTGTTAGGAATGTGCAGGAGTTGCTAACTTCTAGAAACAGGTCTTGCATGAAATTTCTACTGTAATTGGAGCAGAAGTTAATGTGACCCCGGAATTAGACCTTTTGCACATATTCAAAGATATCAATGTACATTTGCTAAGAAAGACTTCAATAGGATTTTTGCTGATAGCAGCCAGATTTTTAAAAATCAGATGATGGAAAAATGCAACAGGATTGGCAATGCAAAAATGGTACAATAGAGTATAGGAGCTTTCATTATCAGAAAAAACTTAACTCAAAAAATAAGATTGTCGAGGAGAGAGAAAAAAAGAGAAACATTCACTTCTAATTGGTGGGACTTTATTACATACACAAATCAAGATGATGCAACAATACAGGTGCCAGATCCCTTTTTAAAACTTGTTTTTACAATGAATAAAGGGAAGAAAAGTATATTGGTAACAAATTGAAATTATCTGCATGAGCTAAAAAAATATTATTTTTTAATATATTTTTCTATCTTCCTTGCTGAAGTGGAAGAACATAACAAAATGTATTTTATTATGTATGGTTTGGTATACTTGCCCATGAAGTTGTGTTAAAATTGTTTGTAAAGTTGTTTTAATATTGAAAATCAATAATAAATGAATCATAGAATATAAGGCCGAGTCCAACCCCCTGCTGGATGCAGGGAATCCACCCTAAAGCATCCCCAACAGATGGTTGTCCAGCTGCCTCTTGAAGGCCTCTAGTGTGGGAGAGCCCACAACCTCCCTAGGTAACTGGTTCCATTGTCGTACTGCTCTAACAGTCAGGAAGTTTTTCCTGATGTCCAGCTGGAATCTGGCTTCCTTTAACTTGAGCCTGTTATTTCGTGTCCTGCACTCTGGGAGGATCGAGAAGAGATCCTGGCCCTCCTCTGTGTGACAACCTTTTAAGTATTTGAAGCATGCTATCATGTCTCCCCTCAATCTTCTCTTCTCCAAGCTAAACATGCCCAGTTCTTTCAATCTCTCTTCATAGGGCTTTGTTTTCAGACCCCTGATCCCTAGAGTTCTTCTGCCAGGTCCTTTATTACTCTAGGATGCAGTTCATCGGGCCCTGGAGATTTGGACTCATTCAAGGAAATTAGGTGTTCCTTGACCATCTGTTTATCAATCTCAAACTGCGATCCTTCCTCTTCAGCTTGTACTTCACTTTTTCCAGGGGGGTCATAGACCCACTTTTGGGAGAAGACTGAGCCGAAGTAGGAATTGAGCACTTCTGCAATTTTTTTGTCATCTGTTATAATTTTGCCATCCTCCTTGAGTAGTTGAACTACCATTTCTTTCCTCCATTTTTTACTGTGCACATACATGAAGAATGGTTTTTTTGGTTTCTTTTAGCGTCCCTCGCTAGCCTCAGCTCATTCTCAGCTTCAGCCTTCCTGACGCCATTCCAGCACTTCTGTGCTACCTGTTTGTACTTTTCCTGTTGTAGTCTGGCCTTCCCTCCACTTTGTCTATGTGTCCTTTTTTGTTTTCACGTCATCTCTAAGCTTTTTGTGAAGCGACATTGGCTTCTTCTGTTGTTGTTTTACCTTTTTTCCTTGTTGAAAAAGATTTTCACCTTGAACCACTAGAAATGATTCAACCCAAACTGGATGCTTCCCTATTCCTGTTGGCTTTCCTACACTTATTCTCATAAAAATAAATCAAAGGCTGTGCTGCACTCATACACAATGACTGTATTTGGACAATCAGCAGGATAGACAACGCAGCATGGGTTGTTTTCCCCAGCCCCGCACGTACGACTTGTGTGACTGGTACCTCCCTAATTACCTGCGCCACAGGTTGCTGTGTAATCCAAACCAGGTGTCATGGGGTGGCTTCTCACCCGTGCCACAACCTCTAATGTGACTCAGGTAATTAGGGAGATGCTGGTTGTGTGACCGGCGCATATGGGGGCACGGGAACCAACCTAGATTGCATTGTTTCCCCTACTAATAGTCTGAACTCAGTCACTGAATTGCTACTAATCCAACATTTTAATTTTTCATCTTGTGAAAATGGTTTTGTCTAGGAGAATGTTTTCAAGGCATTCCCTCTAAGTAAAAAAGAAAAGAAAAGCAAGCAAGCAAAACACATACAGTTTTTATATATGTTTAAAATATAACACACACATATTTTAAAATGTTTAAAATGCACATAAAATGTTTAAAGTGTTTGTAAGAATGAAACAGTGTAAACATTACTCTAGTTGTAATTGTTTAGTGGTCAGATTTGCACCAGTTTGGAACTACATTAACATGTTTCAGTGAGAAACTTGTTTTAAATCACCGGTTTTTGTTAACTACCTACAGAGTTTCGGCTACTGAAGTGGTATAGAAATGTAATAAATAATTTTTTTAAATTTACACCTACTTTTTTTCTTGTACAGCCCATACACTGCATTACTGCTTTTGTCTACGTTGTCCTCCATCCTCAACTCGACCAGGTTCCCACCTCTTATATATGAATGCTCAACCAGCTTGCTACTTAGAGATACGTCACAGGTGGTGTGAGGTATCTCTGAGTATTGGTATTCTCAAACACCTGAACCCTTATCAAATGGTAAACCGCACGTTCACCTTGCCCATTTTCTTGGCTAAATTCAAAGGTGGGCTTTCGAGAACAATGCAATCTTATATGTATGTCCTTTGGTTTGTCATTGCTGAACTTTTCTTTCTTCCTCTCTGATTCCATCACAGACTATGCAAGCTGCTAGATGTCCCACGGATGAACTCTCCTTAAGCAACTGTGCTGTGGTCAATGAAAAGGACTTTCAGTCTGGCTTGTAAGTCTTAGTTATCTTATCATTCTCTATTGAAGAGGATACTTTTTATAGAGGAGGCTGGAGAAGGGGAATTACTTGAATCAACCGTTTCTTGGTGTCTTATATAGTGTATTCAGAGTATTGGAGGACAGCATATGGGTAGGGTGGGCAGTGTGCTAGCCCCAAATTCTGGCACAGGAGGAACTGAACTCCCACCCCTTCTTCAAAGGGCTGTGTGTTTGTGAAAGAGGAAAGTGAGAGGTTCTGGGAAGGAGGCATAGCACGTGGAGTTTCTGTGTCCCAAACCTTGTCTGTATGAGGGGAAAGCCCTGGATTGGCTCCATCCCAGGGCTTTCCCCTGAAGCTCCAAATTAAAAAACACTCAGGGGCTTACCCTGATTGTTTTCTGTGGAGCAAGGCGATGTCAGTTCATCTGAGTCTGTCGCTTTGCTCCGAAGTTGCAGCGGAGGCGTGGCCGGGCCATGGCGACCCCTGATTGGTCTCCATGGGCCCAGACGGGGGGAGGGGAGGGCCAGAAAGCTGAACGGCCGCTGGAATGCCTCCTCGCTTCTCCGGCAGGGGCAGAAAGACACCCATGCCAGAGAAGTGCATAAAGGTAAAAAAGGTTTTTAAAAAAAGATTGTTAAAACACTGGCGAGGGCTTGCCTGTATGGAATATGCTGTGTTCATTGTTATGGGCTGTTGGCTTCGCTCTGGTCAGCAGAAACTGGGATTAAAAAAGGTTAAAAAAAAATAAAAAAACCCATGAGGGATGTGTGGCAGTGGAGGTGGCTCCTTCAGCTACAAACCCCACACTTGCTCCTTAGCATAGGGATAACCCACAGGAGCGCAAGCGCAGGGTTTTGGTGGCTCGCGGTGCTAATGTGCCATCGTCAAGACAGCCCCCCAGAGTCTTTGGTGTTGTTGCAGAGGACTCAGCACAATTTTCTGTCTGTGTAGGGGAGCCATCTGAGTTTGAAGTGGCATATATCACCGTTTAGTTTGGAATGCTCCTACTTTGCAAAGGGCACTGGCATAAGACAGGAAATAAACAGCTTGTGAGAGTCATGTACTACTTCTGACTCTGCTTGCCTGCCTGAGAGAAGTGAGAATGTGATCTGAAGGCAAGGAGGATGTTGGAATGCATTGCATCTTCATGTGTCTCGCCCACTCCCAGCTGCCTCGATTCCTACTGCCTATCAGGTGGTGGTGATAGCTGTGAGATGAGCAGTACAGCGAGAGAGCAGAGGGAAGGAGACCTGAAACTAGCCTTCTTTCTCCTCTCCTCCATGCCTAAAATAGCCTGTGGCTACAGTAACTTGTCAGTTGGGGCTTTATAATATTAATGATTTTCCTACAGTGGAGGAAGGTGTCCTTGCCTGGGTTGTGCCTCCCATTCACTCTGGTAGGCAGGGCCATATTTATCAGACTTGCAGGTATATGACCTCATCCTAGTCCCAGTCCTGCCTAGCTCTGGCGAGTAGAGCATCAGCGGAGCCTTTTATATCTGCTCCATCTTCACCCACCATTCCTACCATTGAAGCCTTTTTCTGCTTCCCTCTCTTCGAGCTCCATCACACCTACACGTTTGCCCTCAAATTATCCGCCCTCATTTCCATAGCATGTGAAAACCTGATCACTTACACCTTTGCACTTTTATGTTTCATTCATCTTCTCACCTCTCCTCTCCTGCGCACCAGCGTATCGCTGTTGTTCCATTGAGATGCACTCTCCTTTGTACCTCCCCCTACAGTTCATTGGTGGGTGGTAGCCGGACACTTCGCCCTGGAGAGGGTTGCCAGGTTGTGTAAATCCCATTGATTTCAACTGCATTTACATGCAATTCATACTAAAATCCCATGCATGCTTACCTTTGAGTAAACCCCATTGAACAGAGACAGACTTGGGGTTTACTCAAAGGTAAGCATGCATGGGATTTTAGTATGAATTAGATGTAAATGCAGTTGAAATCAGTGGGATTTACTTTTGAGTAAGGGAACCAGCAGATATGTAGTTTATGAACTTGAAGATGTGCAGTTTCAGAGAAATGGAAGATCAATCCTTCGCACTTGAGAACTACCAGGAAAATGGGTTAAAGGGGGGAAATGAAAAAATTCATTAAAAATCAAGGAATGAACCAATATGACTCAAACTTGGCATGCTGAAAGCTCTCCTTAAGGGCTATCACTGTACCAATTTTGATCTATTTATCTTTAAAACTTAAGGAAACGTAAGCATTTTTAAAAATTTCCATTTAAAAACTTCCTTAAAATCAAGGGATGACCCAATCTGATTCAAACTTGGGGTGACTAAAGCTCTCCTTAAGAGCTATCACTGTGCCAATTTTGATCACTTCATCTTTAAAAATGAGAGCTGCAGGTAAGGCGGGGGCATCCACATTTCTTTTAAGGTAAAAATGTACGCCTGGTCATGGCTACTCACCCCTCTCTTTTTGCAGGGAGGAGGGGAGATGAATCCCCCAGGAAATACTTTAACAGTTTTTTTTCCACAGGGAGAATTTCCCAGTCCTCCTGAACACAGCAACAAAGATCTTAAGTTACTCTCCTGAGGCAAGGAAGAGAAATACCAGCCTACCCCTACTGGTGTTTGCTAAAGCTACAGGATTAAAAGCAGTAGTTCCATTCCAAGATACTTTTAATTAAGTTTACTCACAGGACAGGAAATTGAGAGATATGGGTAGGCTGGAGGCAGGACTGGATGGGCGGGAGGGGTTGATGGAAGGGTCTGGAATGGTGGGATGACTCTCACGACTGGAATATAGCAATTGAAGGATATAACTTGTTCAAAAAGAACAGAAGAAATAGAAAGGGAAGTGGAGTTGCACTATATGTTAAAAATACCTATCCCTGCACAGAAATACAGGCAGATCAGAATGGAAGTCCCATTGAGAGCGTCTGGATTAAAATAAATGGGGCAAGGAATGAAAAGAACATGATAATCGGAGTCTACTACCGACCACCCAATCAAGGAGAAGACGAGGATGAAACTTTTGAGAAACAAATTGCCAGTGTTTCAAGGAAGTGTGATGTAGTAGTGATGGGGGACTTCAATTACCCTGATATCTGTTGGGAGGCAAATACTGCCAAAAGCGTCCCTTCCAAGAAATTCCTGACATGTGTGGGTGATAACTTTCTCCTACAGAAAGTGGAAGAAGAAACTAGAGGATCGGTAATCCTTGACTTGATATTGACCAACAGGGATGACTTAGTGGATAAAGTGGCAGTTACGGGAACTCTGGGATAAAGTGACTACGTCATACTTGAATTCTTGATTATGAAGGAGACAAAACTTGAGTGTATCCATACACGTACCCTGGATTTTAGGAAAGCTGATTTTAATAAACTCAGAACTATGGTAAGTAAGGTCCCATGGCAAGTGAGCCTAATGAGAAAAGGAGTGCAGGATGGGTGGGAGTATTTAAAAAAGGAAATTTTAAAGGCACAGTTACAAACAATTCCAACAAGGAGAAAAGATAGAAGACAACAGAGGAAAGCAATGTTGGTCCACAAAAAGCTTAGAGATGACCTGAAAACAAAAAAGGATACATATAGGAAGTGGAAGGAAGGCCAGGCTACAAAAGAAGAGTACAGACAAGTGACGCAGAAGTGCCGGAATGGCGTCAGGAAGGCTAAAGCTGTGAATGAGCGGAGATTAGCGAGGGATGCTAAAAGCAATAAAAAGGCTTTCTTCAGATACGTGAGTAGTAAAAGACAGAGGAAAGAAATGGTAGTTCAACTGCTTAATGAGGAAGGCAAATTGATAACAGATGACAAAGAAAAGGCTGAAGTGCTCAATTCCTACTTTGTCTCAGTCTTCTCCCAAAAGCGGGTCTATGACCCCCCTGGAAAAAGTGAAGCAGAAGTTGAGGGGGCAGGATTGCAATTTGAGATCGATAAAGAAATGGTCAAAGAACACCTAATTTCCTTGAATAAGTTCAAATCTCCAGGGCCTGATGAACTGCATCCTAGAGTAATGAAGGAGCTAGCAGAAGACCTTTGTCTATTATCTTTGCAAAATCACGGGTGAGGTGCCGGATGACTGGAGGAGGGCTAACGTTGTCCCTATCTTCAAAAAGGATAAAATGGAGGAACCTAGGAACTACAGACCAGTCAGTCTGACATCAATTGCTGTGAAAATTCTGGAGCAGATTATAAAGAAGTCAATCTGTAAACACCTTGAAATCATTGCAGTGATTATAAGAAGCCAACATGGATTTGTCAGGAACAAATCCTGTCAGACTAATTTAATCTCATTTTTTGATCGGGTAACCTCCCTTGTGGACTGTGGGAATGCTGTGGATGTCATATACCTTGACTTCAGTAAAGCTTTTGACAAAGTACCACATGACATTCTGATTAACTAATCAGCTAAAAGGCTAATCAGCTAATCTAGCTAAAAGTGGGCTAGATGGAACAACTATTAGGTGGATTCACAGTTGGGCTACAGAATTGGTCTCAAAGAGTACTTATCAATGGAACCTTCTCAAACTGGGGAGAGGCAACGAGTGGGGTACCGCAGGGCTCAATCCTGGGCCCAGTGCTCTTCAACATTTTTGTTAATGATTTGGATGAGGAGGTGCAAGGAATGCTTATCAAATCTGCAGATGACACAAAATTGGGTGGGATAGCTAATACCCTGGAAGACAGAAACAGAACTTCAAAGTGATCTTGATAGGCTGGAGTGCTGGGCTGAAAACAACAGAATGAAATTTAATAGGGATAAATGCCAAGTCATACATCTAGGAAATAGAAACCAAATGCACAGTTACAAGGAAAAAAAAGAGGGGGGAAAAACAAAGAAAAACATAAAGAGAAACCCCCCCACAAAACAACCACCACCAAAAAAAAAAAAAAAAAACCCAACCAAAAAAATCTTACTTTCCCTTAAGACATACTCATATAGTTTTGTACCTTCAGAGAGGACAGGACAAAGCAAAGGCAATTCCACTATAATCAGAAAGGAAAAAACAAAGAAGAAATAGACAATATGGATGGAAAGGAGTCCCTAGAGGTGGTGACCTGCAAAGGGTGTGCAATGTTCGTGTTTCTGCCTGAGCTCAACATGGCGTATACCTGCAACAAGTGCAAGCTGGTGGCACTTTTGGAAGAAAAAGTGAGAGGACTTGAGCGGCGAGTGTCCACCCTCCAAGGAATAAGAGAAGATGAGGAGTTCTTACACCGAACGGTGGAACTGCAACAGCAACAAGAAGTTCATGAGATTGAAGAGCAACAGCCAGCTGAAGCAGAAGTGGAGTATGCTGAGGGGAGGAAAGCCAGTGAAGAGGAAACTCTCTGGAAAAGAGTGACAGTTAGGAGCAGAAGAACTAGAAGGCATTCTGCACCGGTGGAACCATTAGAGTTAAGCTTTCAGCTTCTGGAGGATGAGACTGAAGGACAGTTTGCAGAGGAAGAAGTACAGGAGACACCATGCAACAGTGACCAAGAGGCAGTAGGTAGGTCAACCAAGAAGAAGAGAAGCGTTGTTGTTGTGGGAGACTCCCTGCTGCGTGGGATTGAAACCCAAGTATGTCGTGAAGACCCATGGACTCGCCAGGTGTGCTGTCTCCCTGGAGCACAGATTAGAGATGTGACTGAAGGGTTACCGAAGCTCATAAAGCCCACGGACACATACCCCTTTCTTCTCATCCATGTGGGAACAAATGATGTCGCCAAGCAGAGCTACGAAGAAATCATTTCAGACTATGAAGCTCTGGGAAGGAAACTGAAGAACTTTGGGGCCCAGGTAGTTTTCTCATCCATCCTCCCGGTTCTTGGAAGAGGATTAGAAATTGAAAGAAAAATACTCTGGATGAACGACTGGCTACGAAGGTGGTGCCGACGTGAGAGTTTTGGATTCTGGGACCACAGGCTACGCTACTTGGAAGATGGACTGCTGGCAAGGGATGGGTTGTACCTCACAAGGGCTGGAAAGAATGTGTTCGGCCACAGCATGAAGAACTTGGAGGGCTTTAAACTGAATCTTACAGGGGCGGGAGACGTAAACTTCGAGGCAACAATGGCTGATGGCCAATGCACCACAGTATAGAGAACAGCTCCAATAGTACCCCAAAATAGTGTCCGCAACAGTGTAGGAACAAAGCCAGACTATAAAACACATGGTCTTCGATGTCTATATACTAATGCCCAGAGCATGGGAAACAAACAGAATGAACTTGAACTCTTATTACATGAAGGCAAATATGACTTGATAGGTATAACTGAAACTTGGTGGGTTGACTCCCATGATTGGAATATAGCAATTGAAGGATATAACTTGTTCAAAAAGAACAGAAGAAATAGAAAGGGAGGTGGAGTTGTGCTATATGTTAAAAATACCTATCCCTGCACATAAATACAAGCGGATGAGACTGGGAGCCCCACCGAGAGCATCTGGATTAAAATAAATGGGGCAAGGAATGAAAAGAACATGATAATCGGAGTCTACTACCGACCACCCAATCAAGGAGAAGACGAGGACGAAACCTTTGAGAAACAAATTGTCAGTGTTTCAAGGAAGTGTGATGTAGTAGTGATGGGGGACTTCAATTACCCTGATATCTGTTGGGAGGCAAATACTGCCAAAAGCGTCCCTTCCAAGAAATTCCTGACACGTGTGGGTGATAACTTTCTCCTACAGAAAGTGGAGGAAGGAACTAGAGGATCGGCAATCCTTGCCTTGATATTGACCAACAGGGATGACTTAGTGGATAAAGTGGCAGTTACGGGAACTCTGGGATAAAGTGACTACGTCATACTTGAATTCTTGATTATGAAGGAGACAAAACTTGAGTGTAGCCATACATGTACTCTGGATTTTAGGAAAGGTGATTTTAATAAACTCAGAACTATAATAAGTAAGGTCCCGTAGCAAGTGAGCTTAATGAGAAAAGGAGTGCAGGATGGGTGGGCATATTTATAAAAGGAAATTTTAAAGGCACAGTTACAAACAATTCCAACAAGGAGAAAAGATAGAAGACAACAGAGGAAAGCAATGTGGCTCCACAAAAAGCTTAGAGATGACTTGAAAACAAAAAAGGATACATATAGGAAGTGGAAGGAAGGCCAGGCTACAAAAGAAGAGTGCAGACGGGTGGCGCAGAAGTGCCGAAATGGCGTCAGGAAGGCTAAAGCTCAGAATGAGCTGAGGTTAGTGAGGGATGTTAAAAGCAATAAAAAGGTTTTCGTCAGATACGTGAGTAGTAAAAGACAGAGGAAAGAAATGGTGGTTCAACTGCTTAATGAGGATGGCAAATTGATAACAGATGACAAAGAAAAGGCTGAAGTGCTCAATTCCTACTTTGCCTCAGTCTTCTCCGAAAAGCTTGTCTATGACCCCCCTGGAGAAAGTGAAGCAGAAGTTGAGGGGGCAGGATTGCAATTTGAGATCGATAAAGAAATGGTCAAAGAACACCTAATTTCCTTGAATAAGTTCAAATCTCCAGGGACCGATGAACTGCATCCTAGAGTAATGAAGGAGCTAGCGGAAGAACTCTCAGAACCTTTGTCTATTATCTTTGTAAAATCATGGAAGAAGGGTGAGGTGCCGGATGACTGGAGGAGGGCTAACGTTGTCCCTATTTATTTATTTATTTATTTATTACATTTTTATACTGCCCAATAGCCGAAGCTCTATGGGCGGTTCAAAAAGGGCAAAAACGAGGAACCTGGGAACTACAGACCAGTCAGTCTGACATCCATCCCTGGGAAAATTCTGGAGCAGATTATAAAGAAGTCAATCTGTAAACACATTGAAATCAATGCGGTGATCACTAGAAGCCAACATGGATTTGTCAGGAACAAATCCTGTCAGACTAAATTGATCTCATTTTTTGATTGGGTAATCTCCCTTGTGGACTGTGGGAATGCTGTGGATGTCATATATCTTGACTTCAGCAAAGCTTTTGACAAACCGCCCCATGATATTCTGATTAACTAGCTAAAAGTGGGCTAGATGGAACAACTATTAGGTGGATTCACAGTTGGCTACAGAATCAGACTCAAAGAGTACTTATCAATGGAACCTTCTCAAACTGGGGGGAGGCAAAGAGTGGGGTACCGCAGGGCTGAGTCCTGGGCCCAGTGCTCTTCAACATTTTTATTAATGATTTGAACGAGGAGGTGCAGGGAACGCTGATCAAATTTGCAGATGACACCAAATTGGGTGGGATAGCTAATACCCTGGAAGACAGAAACAAACTTCAAAGTGATCTTGATAGGCTTGAGTGCTGGGCTGAAAACAACAGAATGAAATTTAATAGGGATAAATGCCAAGTTCTACATTTAGGAAATAGAAACCAAAGGCACAGTTACAAGATGGGGGATACTTGGCTCAGCAATACTACAAACGAGAAGGATCTTGGAATTGTTGTAGATCGCAAGCTGAATATGAGCCAACAGTGCGATATGGCTGCAAGAAAGGCCAATGCTATTTTGGGCTGCATTAATTGAAGTATAACTTCAAAATTGTGTGAGGTACTGGTTTCTTTATACTTGGCCCTGGTTAGGCCTCATCTAGAGTATTGTGTCCAGTTCTGGGCATGTTCAGTTGGAGCGTGTTCAGAGGAGGGCAACGAGGATGATCAGAGGTCTGGAAACAATGCCTTATGAAGAGAGACTGAAAGAACTGGGCAAGTTTAGCCTGGAGAAGAGAAGACTGAGGGGAGACATGATAGCACTCTTCAAATACTTGAAAGATTGTCACATTGACAAGATCTCTTCGCCATCATCCCAGAGTGTAGGAGACAGAATAATTGGCTCAAGATACAGGAAGCCAGATTCTAGCTGGACATCAGGAAATCTTCCTGACTGTTAGAACAGTACAAAAATGGAACCAATTACCTAGGGAAGTTGTGAGCTCTCCCATACTATAGAACAGCAATCTGTCACATATGCCCCTTCCAACTCTACTATTTTATGATTCTGTGATTTTAAGTTCGAAGAAATCAGACAGACAGGCTTCAGGTTGAATTGTGGAAAAGAGCTTTGGAGTTAGTGGATTAGCCAAAACATAAACTGGCTTAAGTCCAGCCGTTTGGGGCATCTGCGCCCCCTACATCTCAGAGCTGCACACAACGGGACAACTGCCTCTCCAGCCTGTTCCAGTCAGGCTCCACACGCTGATCCACTAACGCTGGGTAGATCTCTAGGCCTATCAGCAGCAAAGAAGCTGATAAAAAAGGCAAAACCATGAAAACTTTCGTTGGATGCCCAGGCAAAGAAAAGAACCTGCCTGCATCTGACTTTGACACAGGCAAAGCAATGGCACACCTTAGGTGTAAGGCAGGTGATCAAGCACATAAAAGGGGTTTGCCAGACACACTATCTTCGTGTCTTTCCAGCCAAATACCATGGGGAGGAGAGTCTCAAAAAGGGCTCTATCCAGATGGGTAAAGCTTTACATCTCCACATTATAATACTTCAAAATAAAGCCAGACTGCTCACTTGAGGGAATGGTATTAAAGGCAAAACGGAAGTACTTGGGCCACATAATGAGAAGACAGGATACCCTGGAGAAGAGGCCGATGCTAGGGAAAGTGGAAGGCAAAAGGAAGAGGGGCCGACCAAGGGCAAGATGGATGGATGATATTCTGGAGGTGACAGACTTGACCTTGGGGGAGCTGGGGGTGGTGACAGCCGACAGAAAGCTCTGGCGTGGGCTGGTCCATGAAGTCACGAAGAGTCGGAAACGACTGAACGAATAAACAACAAACAACTGCTGTTCCTGGGGGGATAGTGGCTGCGTTTGGCACCAACACCCCCCCCCAGACGTCTGTAGGGCCGCCATAGGGTAATCATGATTGTCATTTGTATGTCACTACGAGTTGAACACCTTCACATTTGTCAACACAGCCTTCGGCAGAAGGATGCTTCCACAAGTAATGACCAAGTAAAGGAAGGCACAGCAAAAGACCCACCTTGGAATGAAAATCACTTCTGGACATCCCATGCAAGGGTACCTTCCTTCTCTTCAAGGAAGCAGAAACTTGGACTTAATGATATAAGTTCATTTTGTACTGCAGAAGGTATCCTTAACTCCCCCCACCCCCACCCCCGGTAAACAATTTTGCTACTTGGCAGGATCCCTTCACCTTTTTCTTTACTGTCCATACTCATTCCAAAAGAGAAAACAGACCAAAAAGAGAATTCAGAGAAGACTACACAGCTTTTACGCACATCAAAACTCAGAAGGGCTTCCTCTCTACAAGAAGTATACTTACCAATCCAATTAATGTGGCCCTGCCTACCAGAGTGAGTGGGAGGAGCAAATCACAAAAGGATACTTTCTATCCACTCTAGAAAATGAACTTATTATGGAAAGTCCAACAACATTTTCTAATATTACTATGTTTATTGTATTATTAAAACATCAACATTGGTAAATACATATTGGGCTGGAGGGCTGCTGCAGAGCCTGAGAGTGTTTGTTTGTCCCACCCACTCCAACAGGTACTAAAGGGACCAGGGTGCTGGAGGCGCGAGCCGAAGGCCTGAAGCTCTCAGCCGTGGGCAAGAAGCCACTGGAGGAGTTCTGCCACCTTGCTTGAAGAACGGAGGCTGAGGAGAGCTTCACCTGACAAAAACTGGCCCTCACTCAGCTACTCTGATACTCTGCTGGCAACTTTCCTAGATTAAAAAACGGAAGCTAGGAATTATAACTTTGGGAAGTACAGTACTTCACTGTTTTAATCTGCTCTTTCCTTTACTTTGTGATAACCGGTGGCAATCTTTAAATGGGAAACAAAAAACGTGCGAGAACAAGCCCAGGGACAGCTAAACACAACAAAGCACCTAAACAACTTAAAATTGACGAATTATTTGCCTTTGAGGAAATCGTGAGTATCCCAGACTCAAACTTAGTGTTTTCAATTCCTACTGCTAATAGTTTTTCAGCTTTGGAATGAGCTTTTACCTGAGTCTGCAGAAAACTCTGGCAATAATTTGTTTGTGTATTAGGAAGGAGTGTCCTTGGAATCAAATGGGGTTGATAAGTCGTCTTCCGAGAAATTGCTCATTACAGAGAAGATACAGCATACCCCCCTCCTCCTCCCTCCCAATCCCCTTTCCTTTTGTGTCATGTCTTTTAGATTGTAAGCCTGTGGGCAGGGACTGTCAAGAAATACTTTTGTAAGCCGCCGTGAGAGCCTTTTTTGGCTGAATGGCGGCATAAAAATCCTTAAATAAATAAAAATAAAAATAAAATAAACATACTGAACAGCAATTATATCCCTCAGACTTTGTGACAAAACAGTGCCTTTTAACAGCTCACACTGTTATTTCAATATAGGAACACCTAGAAAAAATTGCCAGACAACTTGAGGTTCTTAAACTCTCCTTTGATACTTTTACACAAAAGCAATGCAGTTCAACTTAACAGTACAGAATCTAGAAAGGAGGAAAAACCGGGAAGCAAAAAGACCACCTCCAATGATTCTAGTGCCAGTTTACTAGTAAGTTCAAAGGAGCTGGAAAAAGGAAATTGCAACAGGATTTTACAAGCAAATCAAGTTATGCTGCAAATTGCCAACAATAGAATAAACAATGGTAGATGGAGGTCGCATGGCACTATCAGGTTTTCTTTGAGCCAACTTCTACTTATACATGCACATAGTATTGATATGAGGGCTGTAGAGTGGCTTCCTAGTGTACCAGCATACAAGAGAGTTATGGTAACATTCAAACAGTCTACAATTCCTCTCATGCTGATGAAAATGAAGCATGTTTTGTCCAATTTCCAAATAACCCCAAAGAGAGTTTTTCAAAATCTCGTTATCACCCCCTTAATTACCCCTAAGTATTGCAGTGGGATGATTACAGAGGAAAGGAATACCTGCTCGTTAATCTCAAAAGAAACTCCTAGCACGACTATACTGCATCCTAACCCAGCCAAAACTTCAAGCACCGCAAGAGAGAAGCAGTCTTCGAGCCTGAGTGAACAAATTATTGATGAAGGAAAAAAAGACATTGCCACTAGACTGGAAGATGTAAAGAACATAATGCCAGCTATTAATGACTTGGCTGAACCACTGGTGAATCTAGAATCTATGGGGGATGTTCCTCATGCCGACAGGAATATGGATGGGGGCTCTATAGATGCCCTATTAACAACGAATGAGAATGGTTGTGAAACTACAATTCTAGTTCAACCGTTGGAGCCAAAGAGAGTTAATAATATATACCCTCTCCGCATGAGTTGTCTCCCAAACAAAAAACCACTGCTCAGACAGAATCGTTGGAGATATGTGACATTACAGACTTGACTACGCCAGTTTGACAAGTAAATTTAATATCTTGGAACATTATGGGGTGGGCAAATAAGTTTCATGATGCAAATTTTGCAATTTACTTACAAAAATTTAAAATTCTTTGTTTATAAGAGACACGGGCCCCTGAAACTAATTTACCATCTCTCCACAGATTTCAATCTTTTTCTCTCACAGCTATCAAGACACGTCTTAGAGGCCGTGGTAGCGGAGGCCTTACTATATTTATCTCAGTTGATTTGCATGTAGATATACAAATATTGACTACTTGTTGTCCACAATATATACAGGCCCTACTTATTAAGAGTAAGCATTTTGGCTCTCTTATTTGTATAAATGTTTATTTCCCACCTAGCTTGTCAAAAAATGTAGGCCCTAATAGTATTTGGAATAGTCTATCTGAAACTCTTACCATCTTGGAGTGTCAATATCCTTCCACAAGGCCCATCCTGTGTGGAGATTTTAACGCTAGAATTGGGGCTGGTTCGAAACAAGTAGAGGGCACTAATTTTGGACAAGATGTCCAAGTTTCACCTGTTGCTAGGGTCTCCCAAGATACTAGTATAAACAAGCCAGGGCTAAGATTTCTAGAGGTTCTCTCTTTGTATCAATTGCAATGTCTTAATGGAACCCACCAGGATATAACGCTGGGTACCTATACCTATGTCACCAACAGGGGAGCTAGCACAATAGATTATATAGCAGTTTCTGCCAATTTGCTCCCAGACATCCATAGATTTGAAGTTAACAACAGGGTTGAAAGCGATCATTTCCCTTTGTCGCTGCTGTTTAATTTTGAAATGCTCCACCTCCCATGTCCCTCTCAAAATTTAAATGGAATTCACGTGGGAGAACAGAGAATAAGGTGGTCAACCAATCTGGGCACTTCCATTTTTCAGATATTTGAGAGTCCAACTTTTAAATCCCTTTATCAAGAAATCTTACATTCTAATTCAGATATCTTAATTGTTTATCAAACCATTATTCAAAATCTTTGACCTAAATTAGTCTGTGACAAACAATTTAAACCCAATAGAGTAGTGGGCAACAGACGGTTTGATCTTGAATGTAGAGATGCCCGGAAAGCATTAATGCATTATTCACGACAGGTATTTAGAAATAATGGTACTACCTCTCCTGACATTCTAGCTTCTATGAGGTTATCTTATAAGGCACTCTTAAAACAAAAGAAAGACACATATGTTAGGACACAATGGAAACAATTAGCCCTAGCTGTGACGGAAAAGAATGAGAAGCAGTTCTGGGATATAATTTCTACTGGTATGCATACAGTTAGACCGGTAATCATAGGGCACATTTCTTCTCAGCAGTGGCATACTCATTTTAGCAGATTTTATGGAGCTACATCCCCAGGGAACCACCCTTCTAATGTTTCTGAAACTGCTTGTCTGCCTTATTGGCCCTCTGTGTCAGTGTCGGAGAGTTGATTGCAGCTCTTGCCCTGCGCAAGGCTTCAGGAGAAAATATGATGCCTCCAGAAATATTTAAATATTTTCCTGAGTGGTGGGCCCCAATAGTAGCCAACGTGTTTACTCATATTAATAATACAGGTATAATCCCAATGGGCTGGAAACAGAGTGTTGTTGTTCCTATTTACAAGAAGGGTGATAAGCAAGACCCAAACAATTATCGACCTGTTAGTCTTCTAGATATTGACTCCAAACTATACAGTAAACACCTACTAAAAAAACTGGAGGACTGGGAATTTACCAACCATATTATCCACCCTGAACTGGCTGGCTTTAGGAAAGGGCAGAGCACTATAGACCATTGTTTGACTCTTTATTTTTTAGCCCAACAAGGAATTGCTGGTCCTACCAAATATTTATTTGTCGCCTTTGTTGACTTAGCAGCAGCTTTTGATTCGATCGATATCAACTTGTTGTGGAATAAACTGGCCAACACTAATATAGACAAGCGCCTATTGTTTCTAATTAAGGAACTCTACTCCAATACAACTGCTAGAATTAGAGTTGGTATTTCTGGCTCATTAACTGATTCTATCTCCACAAACAAAGGAGTAAAACAAGGATGTCTACTGGCACCATTACTCTTTAATTTATATTTGAATGACATAATTCCAGCATTGTCTGGCCCAGAATTTTTTCCGCCTTCAGTTGGGTCAAAGAAGATTTCTATTCTTTTATATGCTGATGATATGGTTCTAATTTCACTTACCCGTATAGGTTTGAAAAGGCTGCTCTCTAAGCTCAGTGTATTTTGTACTAAAGAAAAACTGAGCATTAATTATGGTGATGGTGTTTGGGAAAAGACATTCTCATTTCCAATGGTCTATCAATGGTCATCAGATTGAACAATGCTGGGAATTGAAGTACCTTGGCATTCACTTTGCAGAGAACCTCTCCTGGAAGCCACATATAGAAGCTATTAGAGCAGTGGCTTTGAGATCTATTGGAGCAATCCTTAGATTTTATTACACTACAGGAGGACACTTGGTTGTTCCAGCTCTGAAAATATTTCAAAGTAAAGTCATTGCCCAGATCCTGTATGGTGCTGCTGTCTGGGGCTGGGATGACTCTCAAATGGTTAAACTGGAGGCACTTCAGAACACATTTCTTAAAAAACTGTTAAGACTTCCTCCAGGCACTCCTGCAACATTGGTCCAGACAGAAGTAGATCTCTCCTCTATTAGATCTTGCATTCATTTTATTTTATTTAACTATTGGAGAATTGTACAGGATTCCTCAGTTAGGATTTTCCCCAAGGTATGTTTTGAACAGCTATCAAACTGCAAAAGCTGGAGTTCAAGATATTACAAGTTGCTTGAATTGTTTCCTGCTCTTTTTGACAACTTTTCTGTCTTGAACTCAAAGGAGAAACTTTGGGAATATATTTTTAACTATGGTTCTCAGCTGGACAGACAAGCTATTAACAATTCCAAATTTTCAAAATGCTATAGGCTTTATAAATTTGACTATCAAAGGGCTGTTTACCTGGTAAAGCTTACATCCCCAAAGCTTAGGCAAGCATTTACAGCCCTCTGTTTTCAAACTATGCCTACAGCTGTGACAGATGGCAGATATCAGCGCACCCCTTTGGCCCTCCGTCTGTGTATTTGTGGGGGCCCAGAAATTGAGGATCTGCCTCATTACTTGCACTTCTGTTCTTTATACTCTGAACCAAATTTTTAGAATCTATTCTGTATCAACTACACTTCAATACCACTTCAGAAAAGATTTTCTATCTCCTGTCTGACACTGACTCTAGGGTGACGCACAAAGTATCTCTTTTTGCCCTGGCAGCAATGAAAATTCGGGCAAGATTTATTACTGAGATTGCAGTTGACTGTGCTGGAGATGGGTACTCATTTTACCGACCTTGGGAGGATGGAAGGCTGAGTCGACCCGAGCCGGCTGCCTGAAACCAGCTTCCGCTGGGATCAAACTCAGGCCTTGGGGAGAGTTTCAGCTGTAGAAACTGCTGCTTTACTGCTCTGCGCCACACAAGGCTCTCTTATTTAACTACAAATTTTATATTCAAATTATGCTTTTAATTGTACTGAATTTTATTCTTTTATTATGTATCTGTTTGTGATTATATGTAGTATTTTTATATTGTTGTTTCTTCGTAGTGTATCTATTCTGTATGTGAATGGCCTATGGCCTAAGCATTAATGAATTACTACATATTGTGCCCAATAGTATTATCTTTTGTAAGGACTTCTTGGATGGGTTTGTTTATCCTTGATGCCTAATTGTCATATTTAGGATTAGAAAAGTTCTTGTGAGGAGGGAGGAAGAAATGAGGATGTTCTAATGATAACCAATGTAATGGATGGACATTTCTGCTTTTTGGTGAGAGAATATGACTTTTTAGAACTTCTTACTTGTGTCTCAGTTGAAGTGCATGTTTAGGTATATACAAAATTGTGGTTCTCTTGGTATATTTCATGTTGCCACATTTTTATTTGCAGCAATGAAGAATAAAGTTAAAATTCTATTTATGGTGCAGACAAAGGCAGGGAAAATCCTTGAAACTGATATCTTATCTGCTAAAAGGTCTCTGTCTGGGCATATAAACTAAGGCCCAGACTATGGGTTAGATCAAAATTTAAGTTAGTCATACTTAGTTAAGTTAGTTATGACTAACTTTTCACATTGATCTCAATAAAATCTATGTGCACCTAACTTAATTTGGATCCCTAAAAGTTATATGGAGTTTCCTCATTCTTTCCTGTGTACAATTTTTTAATTTAATTAGTCTAAGGCAATGGGATTTGAGTGGAAGGAGAGCAGGCTGGAAAAGTCTGCCTTTCCTTCTGGTCCTTTTCCAGTTTAAAAGTGTCCTTTGTAAACCAGCCTTCTCACCTGCAGGCTTGAGGGACATGTAGGGTCCTGTATTTTCTCTATTTTTAACCCCTCATGGGTAAAGAAGCTTGTGGAGGGCAATTTTGGGTTGAAAAAAAATTGTAAAGGGAAAGGGTTAAGCAACCCATCTCTGCATGCCCTTCTGCTCAATTGTAGCCTTCTCATGAACTGTTTTGGGGTTTAAAACAAACAAACAGAGGTAACAACTTTGTGTGAATAGTGTAGTTTTGAGCTTTTGTCTTGATACATCTTTTCACAGAAATGGAAGCTGTTAAGGATGGTTCAGATTATGAAATATTCTCTTTTCTTCCCTTCCCTCCCCCCTCTCAGGCATGTAGTTGTGAAGACCTCACCAAATCACAAATACATTTTTACACTAAGAAGTCATTCCTCAGTTGTTCCGGGAAGCATCGCCTTCAGTTTACCACAGGTATGTTTCTTACTTTATTTCCTTGTTAGGCGAAAAGTGAGATGGACGTTGATTCAGCAAACGTGCAAAATCAGTGCACTTCTCTGGGGCATCTGGCCATTGGAGATTGAGCACTGGACTAAAAGCACTTGTTGGTCTTATCTGGCAAGGCAATTCTTATATATAATGTATGCAGAAAATGGAATTGCTTGGGACCAGAGAACTGTGAAGAATCTCTTCTCTCATTCCTCAGAAGGACAAATGTTGATATGTGATAAGTCCCATCAGCACCATGTACATTGATGGTGCTATATAAATAAATAATAATAATAATAAGGTAATTGTGCTACAACTGCACCAGTGATTGTGTTGGTCTGCTACTTGGATCCCCTGCCCTGGCTTCAGCCCAATCCATTACACGAAGCAGTTAACATGGGAACAGCATTCTTACCTGCTTTGTAAAGCTGTTACTGATTGTATTGTCCAATATTACTCAATGACCTCTTTATAAGGACTCATGTGAAAAATAATGTGTCTGAGTTTAGCTTCAGGAAGGATTTTGTTACACCTAGTGAATTTGTATGTTTGATAATGAAAATTATGTTCTTCATCGTGGTCTCTATGCATCACACATATGGGCTTTGCGCCTGCGCAGAGACCAGACCGGAATCTCCAATAGCTTAGGGAAACGTTTTTGGGCGGGAACCCCTCCCCCACGCTACCGCGCATGTCCACGGGGTTCCCGCCCTTCCCTCAGTTCTTCGTTGTCCGCCATTGTGCACAGACCTAGAAACCGTATTCTCCAGTTTCTCTTTTATTCTAATACTTACTGCTGACCTTTTTCTTCGTAATCTTCTCCCTTTTCTCTTCTTTGCCTATAAAAAAAAAAAAGTTATTCTTCTGCCTTTCCCTCTTTTCTGGCGATTGTTTGATCGCGCTGGCGCCTCAGGCGCATGGCCGTTAGGGCCCCATTTAGAAAGTGCGTCAAATGTGGCTCTAAATTGCCACCTAAAGACGGTCACTCGCTCTGTGTGCTTTGTCTGGGCGAGGGACATAAAGTTCAGCAGTGCCATCATTGTATGGCGTTCACCAAACAAACACGAAAGAACAGAGCGGATAGACTCCGGTCTATACTTTGGGAAAAAGCTCTACGAGCTACTGAACCTACGCCTCAAAAGCGTAAGGAAAAATCCTCCTCAAGGGCAATGGAGAAAACTCATAGCCCTGAAATTCAATCGATTGTCATCGATGAGGAGATGATGGCGGATAACAGGGCCATACCCCTGACGCCAGGCCGATCCCTAGCGGTTTCCGCGGCTAAAAAGATTTCAAAGAAGGCCCGGACCTCTAAATCGGTGGAGCACTTAAAAAAGAAGAAGAAAAAGAGAAAGGACGCTGAAAAATGCTCCACCTCGAGGGTCGATACCGTATCCACGGTACCCGCCAAGCCTACCCTGCCGGCGGCGACCTCGATACCGACGCAATCGTCGATGCCAACTCCGCTACCGACTGCAAGAAGTTTGATGTCGGAGGGCGAGATTCGTGATTCCACGTCGGCTATCTCACCACCGTATCCTACGGTACCGTGCACTGCTGCTCCACAGGAGCCAACCAGGCTCTCTGTTCCTACTTCACATCGACAAGGGCAGTCTCCTAGACCCAACTTCGACCGCGTCTCGCAGTACTCGGGATACCACAGAGAATACTCTTATGACTGGGAATACTATCGTCCCCAAGAGTTTTATCCAGCAGAACGGAGACATTATGACCACTATGCTCAGCCTCCTCCGAATGCAAGGGTCATCCAAGTCCCTCCGGCTCTTCAATCTCACACTCCTCGCAGCCAACACAGCAGAATCGATCGTACAGAGCAGTGTTCGATACCGACGGCGACAGTGGTGGTTTCTTCACCTTGCCAAAATCAGGCCTTGCAGCCAGTACGTCAAACACTGCAACCTAGCCAAGACTCTCCTGATGAAGATTATAGATCTGATTCAGACTCTGTGGTGTCGGTAGCTCCATCCATGCCGTCCCCCGACGACATTGTGAACACACAGGAGCCTGTTTCCACCTCGGAGGACATGGGAAATTTTACCGACCATGTACGACGGATAGCACAAACTTTGGGTCTCGATGTCGATCAACCTATGATGTTATGCGGACGGAAGCTAGCTCGACTATCGCTATTCCGTTCTCTCCTACCTTGCGGAGAACAGCACAAACTTCCTGGAAGACTCCTTGTGCAGCTCAACCAACATCTAAAAGACTGGAGTCGATGTATAAAGTTAAGGAATCCGATGCGGACTTCCTTTTTCAACACCCTAAGCCTAATTCGATCATTGTTGAATCTGCCCAGGGCAGATCTCAAAGAGTGCATTCAGCCCCTACTGATAGAGAGGGCAGGAAATTGGACTATCTTGGCAGAAGGGTGTATGCGTCTTTGTCTTTAGGAATAAGAACTGCGGTGTACGAGGCTACCATGGCCAGGTACCAGATATTCCTATTAGATAAGTTAAACTCCCTCTGCGATCATCTACCCGAGGAGAAAAAAGAATTGGCAAAAATCTTTCAGACCGAAGCTACGGCAGTAGCCCGTCTCCAACTGAATTCTGCAAAACACCAGACGGATTCCCATTCAAAATCAATGATGGGATCCATAGCCCTTCGCCGTCATGCTTGGTTAAGATCAGCCAACCTGACAAACGAAACAAAAACCAGAATTGAAAGTCTTCCATTTGACGGAGAGGGACTATTTAACAATAAGACTGACGAGTCCTTAGATTCAATATATAAGGCTCGCACGACTGCCAAGAAGATGGGTTTCTCACAACCCCAACCGCAATTTAAGCAAAGGTGCTGGACTAGACAACCGTACCAACAGATGCAACAGTGCCCTCAATATGATAAACAACCTCCAAAACAACAACAACAGTTACAAAGAAAGAGACCTTATCAGGGCCGATTCCAGCAGAGTAGACATCAGCCTGATTTCTCTAAAAGACAGCGTCTTTGACTTCTCTGTCCCAGGCCTACTACCATTTACCGACCGTCTAGCACCCAAATACCATCAATGGGAGTCCATAACATCCGACTCCTGGGTTCTCACTATCATCAAGACGGGTTACGCCATCGAATTCGATACCCTTCCTCCCTCTTCGGGAGTGAAAGTAACAGCGCCATCTCCTCCTCTGCTGCTTGAGGTACAAACCCTACTAGCGAAAGGAGCCATCTCGCCTGTACCCGCAGAGGAGACCAACCAGGGGTTCTTTTCGCGCTATTTCACGGTCCCGAAGAAGGATGGAGGGCTTCGACCGATTATGGACTTAAGACGATTATGGACTTAAGACATCTGAACAAGTACATCACCCCGAGGAAGTTTCGTATGACAACGATTACATCGATTCTCCAGCTGTTGCATACGGGGGTTTGGTTTGCGGTAGTAGACCTGAAGGATGCATACTTCCATATCTCCATCAGGAAGTCGCATCGAACTTACCTATGCTTCTCCATCGGCGCCAAGCAGTTCCAGTTCACCGTGCTCCCCTTTGGCCTCGCGACGGCACCGAGGGTCTTCACGAAAGTGATGGCTGTTGTATGCGCCCATCTACGACAGAAAGAAATCCACATTTACCCTTACATAGACGACTGGCTCCTGGTGGCGGAGGACAGTTACACGCTCCAGGAGAATATAATCACGACTCTTGAGCTCTTAGACTCCCTAGGCCTGTGGGTCAACCAGGAAAAATCTATACTGACTCCTCAGAGCACGATAGACTTCATAGGAGTGACTCTGTCGTCTCGGGATGGAAGAGCTTACCTCCCGATAGCAAGGGCAAAGACACTTCGAGACTTGATTCTCGACATCGAAACCCAAGCAAGACCCTCAGCATGGACAATCCAAAGGTTGCTGGGTTTGATGGCGGCGACTACTGCTGTCATCAGATTCGCCAGATTGCGAATGAGGATCCTTCAAGGGTGGTTTTTAAAGACCTTCGACCTTCGACGCAACGCTCGCAAAACCTACCTTTTGATACCGAGACAGGTTCGAGCGTCGCTGAAATGGTGGCTCTCGATGGGAAACCTCTTGGAGGGAATTCCGTTTCAGCAAAGAGCACCATCGGTTACCATCACAACAGATGCTTCCCTCAGTGGATGGGGAGCTCACTGCAACTCGCTCACCGCCCAAGGTCGATGGCCTCCTCGACAGAAAGAGGAACATATCAATCATCTAGAACTCCTGGCGGCGGAAAATGCCTTAAAAGCCTTTGCTCAGATTGCAACAGACAACACCACCGTTGTCTGTTACATAAACAGGCAAGGGGGAACGAGGTCATACCCCTTAACCCGCTCTGCACTCAGGATTTGGAACTGGTGCATAAAGAGACAGACTTACCTGACTGTGATCCACGTAGCGGGGAAGGAGAACATCGTAGCGGACTCCCTAAGCAGGTCCTTCCATGTCGACCACGAATGGGAGCTCGATACCGAAGTAAGAAACGACCTCTTTCGGTATTGGGGCCATCCTGCTGTCGATGTCTTTGCCACTGCAGAAAACGCAGTCTGTACCAACTTCTGCAGCAGAGCAGGAGGCGGAAGGAACTCGCTAGGAGACGCCTTCACAAGAACGTGGACAGGGGGGTTACTCTACATCTTTCCTCCGTTCCCACTCCTGACAAAAGTCGTGGCCAAGATAAGAACAGACAGCACGAACTGTATTCTGATCGCGCCGTGGTGGCCTCGGCAGCCGTGGTTCCCTCATGTTCTTCGACTATCGAGAGGAGATTACATCAAACTACCATCGATACCGAACCTTCTGTCTCGACACCAAGGCAGGGTTCGACACCCAGACCTCTTGACACTCAAGATGACAGCATGGAGGATGATACCACAACCTCTGGTATCGTACAATTGACAGTACAGAGCATTCTTACTGCATCACGAAAACCTTGGACAAGGAAGTCGTATGCGGCTAAGTGGCAAAGGTTTTCTAAATTTGCACTACAAATGGATCACACGGCTAAGACTTGCCCCATCTCGGTGATTCTAGAATACCTGCTCTCACTGTACCGGGGAGGATTAGGACTTTCGTCGATCAAAGTCCATTTGGCTGCCATCACTGCTTTTCATGAAGGTGTGGAAGGGTTCTCACCCTTCACCCACCCTACATCTAAAGATTTTTTAAAAGGTTTAAAAAACACTATACCAACAACTAGAAACATCGTACCGTCGTGGAGCTTGTCGGTTGTGCTCCATGCATTGATAAGAAAACCTTTTGAGCCCATGGCTACAACGGATTTAAGACTCTTGACTCTCAAGACTGTGTTCCTGGTTGCCATAACCTCGGCAAGGCGCGCAAGTGAGCTTAGAGCTCTAAGAATAGATGCGCCCTATACAGTTTTTCATAATGACAGGGTTGTCTTACGAACAGACCCGTTCTTTTTGCTTAAGGTGGTGACACCTTTTCACTTGGCTCAGGACATTATTTTGCCAGCCTTCTTTCCTAACCCTACAACGCCTGCGGACACTGCTCTCCACATGCTGGACGTTAGACGGGCTCTCTCCTTTTATAGAGCTAGAACCGAGGGATTTAGGAAATCCAAGCAACTGTTTTTATGTTATGGTGAGCCTTATAAGGGACTCCCAGTGTCATGCCAGCGATTGTCACGCTGGATAGTAGAGACAATTGAATTTGCCTACTCTATCTCTAAACTAGAGATACAGTGCCCTGTGACAGCTCATTCAACCAGGACAATGTCAACATCGGTGGCTTTCAACAGGGGTGTTCCACTTCAGGATGTTTGCAAGGCTGCGACCTGGTCCACCCCTTCCACATTTGTCAAGCGTTACAGCTTAGACACTCGATCCAGACATGACTGTTCATTTGGAAGGGCGGTGCTCTCGGAAGTGTTGAAATAATACACCAACCCACCTCCAAGGTTTGTGAGCTTGCTACTCGCCCATATGTGTGATGCATAGAGACCACGATGAAGAAATGCAGGTTGCTTACCTGTAACTGTAGTTCTTCGAGTAGTCATCTATGCATTCACACAACCCACCCACCATCCCTTCTTGGTGGTGTGATATTTAATAAGGACATAATTGACTATAGATTTATTTTATCTTCTTTATTGAATACACTCATGTTTATGGGGGCACAATGTCGGACTCCTGTAAACTGAGGGAAGGGCGGGAACCCCGTGGACATGCGCGGTAGCGTGGGGGAGGGGTTCCCGCCAAAAACGTTTCCCTAAGCTATTGGAGATTCCGGTCTGGTCTCTGCGCAGGCGCAAAGCCCATATGTGTGAATGCATAGATGACCACTCGAAGAACTACACTTACAGGTAAGCAACCTGCATTTACCTTGCATGTTTTCTTATTTGTGCTCACAGCCAAGAAATTTAAGAACTAAACTTGTTGCTCTGCTCTGAATGTTCCTTCTGTTTTGTTATGACTTGTAGTTAAACAATAGAATTATTTCTACTGCAATCAGACATATGCAGTGTGGAGGAGAAGAATGTAGCTGTCCTGGGAAAGCAGTATCGCTATTAAGTAGGCCCTTTTGTACAGTATCTAAGGCTCAAGTTGTTAATAAGAAGGAATGTAAATGAAGCATGGCATAGCTTGATGAGTGAATTGCTTGATGGGAATCATCCCCCCTCAACAACGTCTATAGCTGAGGGAAATTTGGCAGGAACCCTCCCCCACTGTCCCACTGCACATATTACAAGGGGTTCATGCCCATTCCCTCAGTTGTTCTTCGACCACCATTGTGGCTTCTTGCACGATGGGATTACGTTCACCTGAAGGTGTACATCCATGAAGGCCCCTTTCAAAAAGTGTGTGCGCTGTGGGATCTGCTTGAGTGAGGGGCATATCATGAAAACTTGTCACCATTGTATGTCCTTTTTCAAGCAAACCTGTCAACATCGCGCCGACAGTCTGTTTTTGTAGGGAAAAGTACTGTTCTAAGGGTCACTGCTTCATGTAAATGACAACCTGAAATCTACTGGGGTATTGCATTTGTCCCTGCTGACCACCATTGCTACACCCAACAAGGACAAAGCCCAACCATTGGGTTCGCCCCCTTTATCAGCCAGCTCTAGCCATGGGCCTCTCTGATCCTCCAACCCTGGTAGTTCTTTTGCAGTTACTTTGTCCAAGAGGATTTCTAAAGAGGTCAAATTGTTAAAGCCTACTGATTTGCAATGCAAGAAGATGAAAAGAAAGGACTCCAAGAACATTGAGGGATCTCCTGCAAAGGTTTTAGATGAATATGAATCCACTCACTCCTACCTTGGTACTGATAGCTTTGGTCTCAGAGGGAGGAATCAGAGATTCCACTCCAATGTGGGATCATGAGTTGATACGGACTTGGAGAAACGTGATAGGCAAGGACTTTCACCAAGATTGGAGTTGACCTGTTGATACCATCCTAAGGAGGCTGTGCCTGCCCCTTGCCCCAGGCAATTTAGAGCCACATCCAGATTTCCACACGCCGACTGGCACAATGTCATGCCTCCCTTGGATTCTTCCGAGGGCGAAGAAGAATGGCAGGTTGCAGACCCAGGTGAAGGGACTAGCACAGAAGCAGCTTGAGAGTCCTCACTATCTGATAAGGATTAATGCCCTGCTGCAGCCCCTTTGTTGGATTCAGAGGAAAAAGTTCCATTGACCCCAGCAGAGTGAAGGAGGCTGCATGTAAAAGATCAATGAATGTTTGTCCGATTGAGACGGAAAGCCTGCCTGAAGACAGAGGACGAATTGCCAGCAGCTGCTCCAGGACATCTTGAAAGCAGCCAGAATGCACAGGACAATCACTGAAGATACATCATATCTATTTGCTGGATCTCAGCAGCCTGGTCCAAGACCCTGAGCCTTGCCCTCATCTTTATTTAATTATTTATTACATTTATATACCACCCCATAGCCAAAGCTCTCTGGGCGGTTTACAAAAGTTAAAAACAGTACAAAAGTTCTGCCCCCATTTTATCATACAATCCTTTAGTTGTTCTTCCTCCATCTCGAACTTCAACAAAAACTTACATATTTTTGCAATCGTTTGTACATAATGCCCTTTCAAAGTCAGACTTTGTATTTTCAAAATCACAAGTTTTTTTTATCTAATTTAAACCTTTCCAAAATTTGTAGATATGAGGACCATTGACATCTATAACCTTCTTTTATCAACCCTTTTTCTTGATTTTAATTTGTATTCACCTTGCAACAATTCTAATGTATCACAGTATGTCAACCAATTATACATACTTGTCATTTCTCTTCTATGGTGAGCCTCCTGTGCTGATAACCACAAAAGTATTTTCTGACAAAGTCTGGGTTTGTATTTATTCTATATTCTCAAACTGGCACGTCGCACATAATGATTATTAAATTCTACATTAACTTTAGCTTTATCATACCACAAATAACCATGCCACCCATATCTCAATTCATATCCCTCTAATTCTAATAATCTTCTATTTTTTAACAACATCCATTCTTTCATCCGTACCAAACAACAGGCAGAAAAATATAATTTCAAGTCTGGTAAACCCAGACCTCCTCTTTCCTTTGCATCCTGTAGTATTTTATATTTAATTCCTGGGTCTTTTGCTTGCCATATAAATCTCAATATATCTTTCTGCCATTGCTTAATCGATAACTCAGATGTCACAGTAGTTATTGTATGAAACAAAAGCAAGATTCTTGGTAAAACATTCATCTTAATTGTAGCAATTCTCCCCAGAAGTGACAATTGAACCTTATCTGATCTTATTAAATCTTTTTTGATTTCGCTCCACACCTTAACATAGTTATTATGAAATAACATACAATTCATATTTGACAAGGTAATACCCAAATATTTTACTTTTTTTTCGATCTTAAAACCTGTTTTTTCTATCAGCTTTGTTGCTCTTGGGGTTTCATATTCTTTGTTAACATCTTTGTCTTCTATTCATTCACCCTAAAACCCACTACTTCACCAAATTCTTTCAGTTTATTCATCAAAATCTCAATTCCCTTTAAAGGATCTTCCAGAGTAAACACCAAATTATCTGCAAAAGCTCTCAACTTATATGACTCTTTTTTAATCTTTACTCCTCCAATTCTTTCATCTTACTTTATAACTCTATTCAATATTTCCAACACCAGGATAAACAAAAAAGGTGACAATGGACAACCTTGTCTTGTTCCTCTTAGTATTTCACATGGCTTTGACAAATATCCATTGATAATTATTTGTGCATTCTGTGAAGTATAAATTGATTTGACCCATTTTATAAAATTTCCCCTAAAACTCATTTCTTCCAAGATCTTTAATAAAAAATTCCAATTAAGGTTATCAAACGCCTTCTCTGCATCAAGGAAGATCCGTGTAGCTTGTTTTTCGGGATTTTTTCCCAAATACTCCAAGACATTTAAAACAGTTCTAACATTGTCTCTCATCTGTCTTTTAGGTAAAAAAAAAACCCGTTTCGATCCTCATGAATGAATTTTTGCAGGATTTTTTTTAAAGTCTTTCTGCCAATATCACTGTAAACAACTTATAGTCATTATTATATTGGTCTATAATTTTTTGTCAAAGTCAAATCTTGTCCCTCTTTCGGTATTAGAGTTATATATGCCAACTTCCATGTCTCAGGTATCTTCCCACTGTTCAAGATAGGATGCTTTTAGGATGCTTTTGGTATGTTTTAGTATGTTTTTAGGAAGTTTTAAATATTGTGTTTTGATTAATATTGTATGTATTTTATACTTGTTGTTGTTCCCCGCCTCGATCAGGATGGAGAGGCGGGTTAGAAATAAATTTATTATTATTATTGTAGAGGTTGTAAAAGTTTCTTTTCGAAACTCTAAAAATATGAACCTGGAAGTCCATCTGGTCCAGGTGTTTTCCCAGGTTTAATCTTCCTTATTGCCTCCATAATTTCTCTTATTGTTATAGATCCATTCAAAATCTGTTTCTGTTCCTCGATGATTTTGGGTAATTTTTGTTTTTTAATATATTCATCCATTTTTCCTAGTGTAACATCATGTCTTTTATATCAATTCATGTAGTATTGATGAAAACTTCTTGGTATAGCCATGTTGTCCTTTAGTTCTGCCTTATCTTCAAAGGATTTATTGCAGCCATCGCATTTCAGCTTCTGTCAGATCAGCAAAGCCTGACACAGGGAGTCTGAATGGTCTTTACCATTGCAACACTTCCATGATTGGGATGGATGGAGGTACAGAGAGAATATCAGTATGCTCCTTAGGATTACCAGGCGTCGCAAGAGTTACCATAGATCCCTGCTGTCAGCATCCTTATCTCAGTCGCTGCCAATGGAAGCTTATATGCCTCCACCTCCACCTCTGGTGAGGAGTGAATCGCCTCCCGCCTCAGCTGTCGTTACTGGCAGTCCTTGTCCGTCCCTCGTGGCAACTGCAGCAGGTACTTCATGATCCTCCTCATGCCCGATGACTGGAACCGCAACCAACATCACCTCTTGCCTCCCCGCAGTGAGACGAGATAGATTGCCAAAGGGGGTTGGTGGGTTTGGCTACTGATGATTATCAGTCAGATCTTGCGTCCATTTCTTCCATTGCACCCTCAACTCCCTCTCCAGATGGTGCAGTGGGTTCATTCGAGCCTCCTTCCCCCTCAGAGGATATGGGCCTTGTGATGCCCACCCTCCACTGAGTTTACTTCTGGATCACTTTACTTCTTTTGTGACTCCAAAGGACCCAGCTCAGGTGCACTCGTCAGGGCTAGAGATGCCAACTCTGTCCCTGTGGCGCGCCTACTTCTGCTGAGGCCCCCACAGCGGCACAGATCAGCACCCTTGACCCAATCTTCTCCCTTCCGCTGCCACCATATGATTACCTGTACCCTTCCCCAGGTACTCCAATGTCCACACCAGGTTTAAATGAATGTTATGTCTTCTTTATTGATACATTGTAAGCCGCTCCGAGAGCCTTTTGGCTGAGGTGCGGGATAAAAACACTCTAAATAAAATAAATAAATAATAAATAAATATGCAGGTTCAAAGCTTATTGGTTTCTCTCAGTGACAAGCGTATGGTTTCAGAACACAAAGCATAATGGTTTCATAGGTTACTTCACTTTAATGTTTCACAATATATAACTTCTCCTACCTTCTCTACCCCTTTCTAAACTACACTGTTCTTATTCCCACCCTCTAATCCAAAACAACAAACACGCAGACCCTTCCTATCTCTGATCCAAATCATTCCATACCTTCTCTCCTCAGAAGCAGCCTATATATTCTCCACAGTCCTCCGACTCCTCCCCTTCTCACAACCAATCCAAACGCTCTGCACAAACATCCAATCAGCACTTTCCTTCCATCCAGCACTCATTCTCCTCTCTATGGTTCATACTTACCAATCTGCAAAACCATATAGTGAGTACTTACTTAAAACTCTGCAAACCTTAATAAATTCTTATACTTTATACTTAATTACATAGGCACAAGCAGTAAAACATCACAGGCCACTTTTCAGAATAAGTCTCTCGGATGGCTCAATATCTCGGGTTAGAGACCCAACAGCTGGTAGAGAGTGTGAAAGACACGGGTTTTGATGCCATCCATATGGAGATGACCACTCCAGTTGCAATCCCATTTTTCCTAACCCTGCTTCAGGTGGTGCAGCAGTGTGGAAGGCACCGTTGTCCATGACACCATCATCAAAGTCCCTGGAGGATATGTATAGGGTACAAGAGAAGGACATGGAACTCCTGTTCTCTGCTGAATTCACTGATAGTTGAATCATTGCAGGGTAAATACCATAAGATCCGCTCTTCTCCTGTAGGTATGGTGGGTAGATCTCTTTGGTCGGCGGATCTACTCTTCTGCCTCCCTAGGATTAAAACTAATGAAATACAAAGTGGCAACTCTTTTAATGGGAGAAGATTGGATCGTTGTGCGATGGTCTTCCAGATGACCAGTGAGAACTCGCCAGGGTGTTTAAATTCAATTAAACTAGCCAGACAGCAGATAAACATGGCCTGCCATGGTGGGGGCTGAAGTTCTTTGGAGGAATTCATGGCTGCAGTCAGAGGGCATCTTGCAGGAGTTTTGATCACGCATAGAAGATCTACCCTTTGATGGGGAGGGATTGTTCAGTTCCAAAACCAATGAGGTTATGGACACAGTCCAGAAAACCAAAACCATGGCATGTAATACAGTATGGGCTTGACCCAGTCCCAACAACCCTTTGAACAGTGTCGTTGGTACTATCAACATCCAACAATCACCTTTCCAACAGTATCAGTCACAGATTGCCAGCTACATCAGCATTATGCATTGTGGTAAAAGTTCTCTTTGAGTCAAAATGCTCATTTCTAATCGTCTCGCCGGAGAACTGACCTGTCAAAGAAGCACGACTTTGACTCGCTCTTTTTGGTCACACAACCACTTTCTAGCTTCGGCACCTTTTGGTAACCGCCAGCATACCTTTCTTCTAGCACAGGAAGCAATAACAACAGCCTCCTGGTTGCTAGTTGTTGTACGCCAGGGATACAGAATACAATTCGATACACTCCCTCCCTTTTCAGGCATCCAGGTCACGGCATTGTCCCTAGTGCTGCTATCGGAGGTCAATATGCTCCTAGAGAAAGGAGTGATCCAGCTTATACATATCGAAGAGATACATGAGGGTTTTTACTCTTGATATTTCACATCCAAAAAGAGATGAAGGATTATGTCCAATCCCAGTGAATTTACCTATGCTGATACTGTCCATTTTCAATTCAGCTTGGAAACACTAGAGGCATTCTAGAGGCACCCTAAAGCATCTGTCAGGGATGCTTTAGGGTGGATTCCTGCATTGAGCAGGGGGTTGGACTCGATGGCCTTGTAGGCCCCTTCCAACTCTGCTATTCTATGATTCTATGAAACCGGCCACATGAAAGTCTTATGTAAGTAAGTGGGTGACTTTTGCAGTCTTTGCTACTAAGGACAGTTTTGACCTAGTTAATTGTACAATTTCATCTGTCCTTCAGTTCTCATTTGATTTCATGACAAGATGTATCAATCCTTCCAGCTCTGGCCATGAGCTTTCAGGTTCTTTCAGAGTCTCCAAGGAGACAAAGTAGTCAGACTCACAGGTTTGCTTACAAGGAGACTTGTAAGCAAACTTATTGCCATAATTTTCAGCATATTCAGGCATATCCCAATAAAAGTGTGCCAATCTGCGAAAGCTTCCTGCACAGAAGACCCCTCAAGCAGTCTTGACCCTCACCCGGGGCACAAGAACAATTATAGCATAACTGAATTTGGCATTGCTGCCAAGTTAAGCAAGTGATGGATTGAATAGGTATTAATAACAAAGCAGTTCCTCTTATCATAAGAATCCATAGCATAAGTCTACATTGTTGTTGATAAACAAGGCATTACTTGGCATTTCTTTGTCACACAAGTGTCTCTCCTTCACCCAGGTGCACTTACTAATTGGATGGATGGGCTGTTATGACATGGCCCCTCGATGGGGCAACACTGGATAAGACACCTGATGTTCTCATGAGATCACTATAATTGTGCTTTTGACCCATCTTTCCCATAACACAAAGGAATGTTGCTGACTGGTACAGAAGGAAATAACAGTTTGCTAGCTTAGAAGCAGCCATTCACCCAGAAGCCTTTGCGGGCAGCCATTGTTTGCCAGCTTCCAGGCCATATACAAGGGCTTACAATACTCCTCTATTAGGGTGCACTTAGCTGCCATTTCTAGTTTTCATGAACAAGTTAATTTATCATCAGGTTTTTTTCACCTTTTGGTGAAACGTTTTCTTCAAGGCTTGAGAAATTTAGCACTTTCAGGGAACCATCCTGGAGCCTATCTGTGGTCCTTCATGCTCTCATAAAGAAGCCATTTGAACTCCTTGCTACCATTGACTGCTTTCCTTTAAGGTTGCATTCCTTGTAGAAATCACCTCAGCAAGATGTACTGGAGAACTATGTGCTGTAAGGGTAGATTCTCCTTACTTAGTGTACCATATGACAAAGTGGTGCTTCATCCCGATACCACTTTTCTGCGTAAGGTGATCTCGGAGTTTCATCTGGGCCAAAACATAGGCTTGCTGCACTTTTCCCCATCTCCATCCACACCAAGAGAGACTTTGCTGCACACTCTCAACATTTGTGGGGCACTTTCCTTCTACAAAGCCAGAACAGAGACAACCTGCAATTCTTTTCAGTGATTTGTATGCTATGGGGGCCCAAGAAAGGCTCCCCTGTTTCTGCCAAAAGTCTCGATTTTTTGGGTGGTGCAAACAATCATGTTTGCCTATAAGTTAGCAGGACTGCAGTTGTTGGGATGGCTCCATTCTCAGTTGACTAGGGCAGTAGCTACTTTGGTAGCTTTCAGATGGGGACTACCATTACTGGACTTATGTGAGGCTGCAACATTGTCAAGTCCATCTACATTAATCAACCACTACTGCATTGATGTCAGTGCCACTAAAGACTGTTCCTTTGGACGTGCAGTTTTATCTACTGTTCTGCAGTGAGACATCAACCCACTCCCGGGTGAGTAAGGTTGTTAATCACCCATATGTGTCATGCACAGAGACCACAAAGATGAAAGTCAGGCAGCTTTACCTGTAACTGAAGTTCTTCCGGTGGTCATCTGTGCATTCATACAACCCCCCATCTCTCCCCATTTTGGTGTCAATGTCAACTGACATTTGGTGTTGATACCAAGAGTCTCTCGGTCAGTAGAGGGCCACAATGGCAGTTGACAAAGAACTGAGGGAATAGGCAGGAACTCCTTGGAATATGTTTAGTGGGACGGTGGGGAGGGTTCTCACAAAAAATCCTCAGCTATAGAAGTTTCTCAAAGGGAGTTCCGTGTGAGCAGAGAGTCCATATGTGTGATACATATGTGTGAATGCACAGATGGTCTCTTAAAGAATTTCAGTTACAGATAAGCAATCAGTATTTATTGCCTGCAGGGCTACGATATAAATTGCAAAATAGGAATTTCTCTCCTTTTTTGTGTGTATGCTTAAAAGAACAAGCTGGTGTATGCTTGGGAGACCTGTCTTGAAGTCTTGGACTCATTCAGAGATCTTGTGGAACTCTAACTCAAGAATAATACATATGGCATATGGCAACCATAAAGAATAAAAAGATTATGTTGCTTATCCTGAGCCCTGGATGAGTCAAGCTATAGGAATATAAATTTATTAATTTATTAAATTTATATACCGCCCCATAGCCGAAGCTCTATGGGGCAGTATATAATTAATTATTATTACAATTCTGATATAGCCAGACATTTTACAAAAAAGTTAAAATAAATGAGATCTTGCTAATAATCTAAAATCAAAACAATAAATGGAGAGGAAGATAAAACTTGAGGAAGAGACTAAAAGTGGAATGTTCTAACTGAAACAAATGAATTTTGATACACCTTCTTAAAGTGAGAGGGATTGAGCAGCCTAGATCATACAATTTCAGATGTAGTGAACTATCAGAGAAAATGTACAAAATTGAGGCAGATAAGTAGAAATTTGTGGTTTAGAAAGCAAGAAAAGGAATGCAGAGTTCGAGGGGAGAATAGGTTGAAAGATAAGGAGCAAAGAAACAAGTTGACTACAAATTGATAACAGTACTTGAAAAAAATACAGTATCAGTAGCCAATGTGATAAAGGAGTAATATGATCAAAGTTATAGTCATGAATATAAGGGCCAGGCTGCCAGGGGCAGCGCCTCTGCGTCGCGCAAAGTGTGACGCTAAGTGCACAGCAGCAGAGGAAAGAAGACACCAGTACTGCTACCTTCGGTTAACAACCAGATTAACAGCAGCAAGTTGTGGCGTTTTATCTCTTTTTATTTTATTTTACTATTTGTATTTTTAAATATGTGCCTGGGGAGTTCAGGGGGGCAAGGGGGTGCTCACGTAGCTGTGGTCATGGGTAAGGGGAGGTATGGCGATGGGGGAATAACAGGCCAGATGAGGAGAAGAGGGGCTAGATTTCTTACAGCTATCCCCTCTTCTGGTTTTTCCCCCAACCAAATGGTTCCTGGCAGCCTTACCAGCTTGCCCTCGGGTTTGGTTGTGCTTCTGCTGAACGCCAGGTCAGTCCAAAATAAAACCTCCCTCATCTATGATTTGATTTTGGATGAGGAGGCTGACCTGGCATGTATCACGGAGACCTGGGTGGGTGAACTGGGAGGGGTTACTCTCACCCAGCTTTGCCCTCCTGGGTATTTGGTGCAGCACCAGCACCGGCTTGAGGGCCGGGGAGGGGGGGTTGCCGTAGTCTATAGGAATACAATCTCCCTCTCTAGGCTTCCTGTTCAGTCGAGTGCTGGTCTGGAGTGTTTGTACTGTGTGTTGGGTACTTGAGACAGATTAGGGATTCTGCTGGTGTTCAGTCTCCCTGCTTGAGTTGACGGAGGTTGTCTCGGACCTGGTGTTGAGGACCCCCAGGATGGTGGTTCTGGGGGATCTCAACTTCCACGCCAAGGCTGCTGTATCCGGAGCGGCTCAGGACTTCATGGCTGCCATGGGGCTGTCTCAACATGTCATCGGCCCAACACATGCAAAGGGACACACGCTTGACTTGGTTTTCTCGACTGGGCAGGAGGATGGTGATCTGAAAGTGGGGGAATTAACATCTACCCCCTTGTCATGGTCAGATCACTTCCTACTGAGATTTAGACTCTCGGCGGCCTTTCCCCTCTGCAAGGGTGGGGGGCCTATTAAAATGGTCCGCCCCCGGAGGCTAATGGACTCCGATGGATTCCAGAGGGCTCTGGGGGATTTTCCTGCTGGTATGGCCGGTGCTCCTGTCGAAGCCCAGGTTGCTCTGTGGAATGCAGAGATGACTCGGGCGGTTGACACGATCGCGCCCAAGCGCCCTCTCCCTCTGAGCAGAGCCCGATCAGCTCCTTGGTATACACCTGAGCTGAGGGTGATGAAGCAAGAGGGGAGACGGCTAGAACGCAGGTGGAGGAAAACTCGTGCTGAGTCTGATCGAACATGGGCTAGAGCTCACTATCGAGCCTACTCTGTGGCGGTGAGGGTGGCAAAGAGGCAGTTCTTTTCCACCAGCATTGCATCTTCTCAGTGTCGTCCGGCGGAGCTTTTCCGTGTGGTTCGTGGCCTGTTACACTCTGGGCCAGGGCGAGAGATGGTGGAACCCTCGGTAGCACGCTTTGACGAGTTTGCACAGCACTTTGAAGATAAAGTCGCTCAGATTCGTCATGAATTGGACACCACACTTAACGCAGTTCCACTAGTAGAGGTGTTCGGAGCGCCGTCCGGCTCAGTTTTATTGGATGAGTTTCAGTTATTGAGGCCCGAGGATGTGGACAAGGTGCTTGGCCAAGTCCGGTCGACCACCTGTGTGCTTGCCCCTTGCCCCTCTTGGCTCATTACATCAAATAAGGAGAGGATCGCCGGCTGGGTCCAGGAGGTTGTAAATGCCTCCTTGAGAGAGGGAGTGGTGCCGGCCTCTTTAAAAGAGGCGGCAATTAGACCACTCCTGAAGAAGCCTAATCTGGACCCGGAGGATGTTAACAACTACAGGCCGGTGGCTAATATCCCTTTCCTGGGCAAGGTGCTTGAGCGGGTGGTTGCAGGACAACTCCAGGCACTCTTGAATGAAACGGATGATTTAGATCCATTTCAATCGGGTTTCAGGCCTGGTTTTGGAACAGAAACTGCCTTGGTCGCCCTGTGGGATGACCTCTGTCGGGAGAGAGACAGGGGGAGTGCGACCCTGTTGGTTCTCCTGGACCTCTCAGCGGCCTTCGATACCATCGACCATGGTATCCTTCTGGATAGGTTGTCTGAGCTGGGAGTTGGAGGTACTGCGTTGCAGTGGTTCCGCTCCTACTTGGATGGCCGATTCCAGAAGGTGGTGCTGGGGGATTATTGCTCTGTGCCGTGGCTCCTAAGCTATGGGGTTCCACAGGGCTCTATCTTATCCCCTATGCTGTTTAACATATACATGAAGCCGCTGGGGGAGGTTATCCGGAGATGTGGACTGAGGTGTCATCAATATGTGGATGATACCCAGCTCTACCTTTCCTTTTCATCAAACCCAGGTGAGGCAGTGACTGTTCTGAACCAGTGCCTGGGCACGGTAATGGACTGGATGAGGGCTAACAAACTGAGACTCAATCCAGACAAGACGGAGGTACTGTTAGCGGGTGGTTCATTTGTCCGGCGAGGTGATGTTTGCCCTGTCCTGGACGGGGTTGCACTCTCCCTAAAGGATCGGGTCGGTAGTTTGGGGGTGCTCTTGGATCCAGAACTGTCACTTGAGGCACAGGTGAACTCAGTGGCAAAGAGCACCTTTTATCAGCTCAGGCTGATATACCAGCTGCGCCCTTATCTGGACAGAGATAGCTTAGCTACAGTTATCCATGCTCTGATAACCTCTCGTTTGGATTACTGCAATGCGTTATACGTGGGGCTGCCTTTGAAAACAGTCCGGAAACTTCAACTGGTGCAAAACGCTTACTAACAGGGACTGGCCGACGAGACCACATCACACCACTCCTTTTCCAGCTTCATTGGCTGCCAGTCCAGGTCCGGGCCCGATTCAAAGTGCTGGTATTAACATTTAAAGCCCTAAACGGCTTGTGGCCAGGTTATCTGAAGGAACGCCTCCTCCCATATGTACCTGCCCGGACCCTAAGGTCATCCTCAGGGATCCTTCTCCGTGAGCCCCTGCCAAAGGAAGTGAGGCAGGTGGCTACCAGGAGGAGGGCCTTCTCTGCTGTGGCACCCTGGCTGTGGAATGAGCTCCCTAAGGAGGTTCGCTTGGCACCTACATTATATGCTTTCAGATGCCAGGTGAAGACCTTTTTATTCCCCCTACATTTTAACAATCTATAAATACACTTTAACATGGTGTTTTAAATTTGTAATTTTGCATTGCTGCTGTTTTTATCTGGTTAAGCTTTTATATTGTATTTTATATTATGGTTTTATACTGTTGTTGTTTATACTGTTGTTTATACTATGAATGGTTTTAATTTTTGTGAAACGCCCAGAGAGCTCCGGCTATTGGGCGGTATAGAAATGTAATAAATAAATAAATAAATGAATGAATGTGCAAGCCCAATTGAACAGGTGTGCCTACTTGCCTGCCTGCCCTGCTAGTGTTGCAGTGCTCCCCGTTATATTGCTGTTGTGATCCCCACAATGACCCTGTAAGGCAGTAAGGTGGTGGTATTTCCATGTAACACGTGAGGTGAGGCATTTTGGTGCTAAGAGATAGCACAGGCAAGTATCGAACCACTAATTTCTTGATAGTAGCTCAGTCACCCACTGCACAATGCCATTTTTTTATGGTGCATGCTGGAGTGACATGAACTCTTACTGTGGATATGACCTGAGGCATGGCTGCCAAAAAGGTGGCATGTTGGCCCCCATTAATGTAGATAGCCATTGGTGAACAAGTTTTTTCCTTAGGAAGTTTTTCTTATTTTTTTTCTTTCAGAGAAAATGGGCTGGACTTTCTATTGGACAAGACATAGATGGTAAGTTTTCACTGTAAATTTGTTCATTGTTTGGTTTATGGACTGGCTGACCTGAAAGAAACTCTCTTCTCACAAAGCCTTTTACATTAGAGAATGAGGCTGTGTTCAGACAACACAATAGTCCATGGTGGGTTAATATTAAACTGCATGGTTGATTATTGAGGGGTACAATATGATTATAATCAACAGTGGTGTGGATTAAGGCCAGCGTCAAGTTGATTATTAGTCAACGCTGTGTTTGATTGACACATGCCCCGCCCTCTCTCCCGCCCTCCGTCCTTCCGCTGGAACCCCATCTGCCATCGCGAGTTCTGCTGGCTGGACTAGAGCAGCAGCCGCCACTTGGTCTGCCCTTGCCACGGGACTCTACAGTTGCCAGAAGTTGCCAACTGTGTGTGATTAAATAGTCAACGGTGCCTGTCACATGACACAACAACCAGCAATTGTTCAAATAGTCAGCTCTGCACAGCATTGGTTACGTTTGTTATTTTGGCCGAATAACCAATCATGGTATGAAAAAGTCCTGACAGACGACACAATAATCAACTGTTGACTATTTAACCCACCATTGGTTATTGCGTCATCCGAACCCAGTTTGAATCTCCTTAGCCTGTGATTACTTAAATACCCTCCTCCTTCTCTCCCATCTCCTTTCCTTCCTTTTCTCCCATGTGTCTGATGCTAAATAAGATGGTGAATGGGTATGGATACTGATGGAAGCAAAAGCCAACCAGCACCTCACTGCTTTATAGGTTTAAAGTTTGGACCACTTCATGCCTCAGGCTTTGCTGCATTAATAAGTTAATAGTAGTGATAATATATTAATGAGAGATTGTAAATTAAAGAGTTTGAATATAATTGAATTAAACAGAAAAGAAGGGGGAAATAGAATAAGAGAGAAATAATATAATGAGAAAAATTCCAGCAGGAATAATACATCTTTTGGGATTTAAAAAAAGAGTGAAAGACAGCAGTCAAAATCCCAGGTAGTGGTACTTTTCAAGAGTAGAGAGCAGATAAGAAAAATTATATAATCAGGTTAAAGTAGAAGAAATCTGTGATTTAACACCCACCCACCCTGCGAGAAAAGGAAGGGAAATGAAATTAAGCAAGAAAAATCTAAGAGCCAATGAATTAAACACTATTAAACATTTAAATATTATTAATAAGGCTGCAATTGTATATTCATTTGCTTGGGAGTAAGACCCATTGAATGAAATGGACCTTATTTTTGAGTATAGATTCATAAGGATTATGCTGACAATGTTAAACTGAATTTTAAGTGTAGGGCAATTGGTAAAGAGAAATAGATAAAGGGTTGAAGAACTGAAATAAAAGATTGATGGTGATAAACCATCCTCCCCCAACATGGTGCCCTCCAGATATTTTGGATCACAACGGCCAGCATTCCTCACCATTGGCCATGCTTGCTGGGGCTGAAGGGAGTCCAAAACATCTGGAGGGCATCAGGTTGAGCAAAGAAACCTGTAAAGAATTTGTAATCCAGCAAGTAAAGAAGAACAATAACCCAGGTGGAGAGAATCTAGATATGAACTAAAAATGACAGAAATGAATAGAAAGAAAAGTGGTTTTTTTAGACTAAGCAGTTGAGAGCAACGGACATTAGCTATAGAGGATATATGAAAAGACAGAGAATTGGGAGGAAAAATTTAAGAAGCCGTTTAAGCTAAGTTTAAGTGGGCTAACAATCAAGAAGAGAGGCAGCACATGAGCAGAGAAATCAGAAAAGGGAAACAATTATCAGAATTGGAAAAATATAACTGAATATTGTTGTCAGCATAAAGATAATACTAAAGGAACAAATAAGAGGACCAATAAGACAAAAGGACCCCCATCATGTTAAAGGAGAAGAAATATGTGATTAATCACTGCCCCTCCAAGGGAGGGAAATTAAATGAAAGCAAGGAAGAAAAATAGAAGAACCAATTAATTACTACCTTTAAAATCCCTCTACAGAAATATTTTCCATGCAGTTCTGTAGCTGATGATTTAATAAGCATGACATTTTTACCCAGAGCATAAATGCACCTTATTCAATAAGCATACGCTTTGGTGTACTATTGTGAAGCCATGGCCTGGCCTATTGGGGGTCCCCTATGCATGTCTGTGCAGTGAAATATAGGTATGTTTATTTATTTATTTATTTATTTAAGGATTTTTATGCCGCCATTCAGCCAAAAAAGGCTCTCACGGCGGCTTACAAAAGTATTCCTTGACAGTCCCTGCCCACAGGCTTACAATCTAAAAGACATGACACAAAAGGAAAGGGGATTGGGAGGGAGGAGGAGGGGGGGGAAAGGAAAGGAAATTCAGGCACTACAATCAAAGTTCAGCAGTTACAGTTGACAGCCGGAGGGAGGGGGCTCTCAGCTGGAGCTGGACCCAGGCACGGTGGAGAGGTGTATGTTCTTTGTACATGATGATCTGTACATAGGTGTCATGCGTATTCCTACCACACTTAGAGTACTGTTTAAAGTTCTAGTCACCACACCTAAAAAAAGATATTATAGAGCTGGAAAAAGTGCAGAAAAAGGCAACTAAAATGATTAAGGGGCTGGAGCATCTCCCCTACGAGGGAAAGTTACATCAACTGGGAATGTTTAGCTTGGAAAAGAGGAGGCAAAGGGGAGTCATGATAGAGAATTAATCCCATTCCCATGGAGAATGTGGAAAGGAAGACATGTTTCTCCGTCTCTCAAAATACTAGAACCCGGGGTCATCCCATGAAACTGATTGGTGGGAGATTCAGGACAAATAAAAGGAAATACTTCTTCACACAGCACATAGTTAAATTATGGAACTCACTACCACAAGATGTAGTGATGGCCACCAATCTGGACGGCTTTAAAAGGAGGTTGGATAAATTCCTGGAGGCAAAAGCTATCAATGGCTCCTAGCCCTGATGGTTGTGAGCTATCTCCAGTATTCAAGGCAATAAGCCTGTGTGCACCAGTTGCTGGAGAACACGGGTGGGAGGGTGCTGTTGCATCATGTCCTGCTTGTTCATCCCTGGCCAATGGCTGTTTGGGCACTGTGCGGACAGAGTGCTGGACTAGATGGACCCTTGGTCTGATCCAGCATGACACTTCTTATGTTCTTATATTCTTATGAAATGTCTCTCCTGTTTTACTAAGGCAGTGTTTGTGCTTGAGACTTCATAGGCTGCGGTTCATATAATTCTGGGAGAAACTATAAACGTTGTGCAGAAGAAGCAGGGGATTGCCTTGCGCTCTGTTAAAAGTTGATTTGGATTTTGCTCAGCAATGTGAGACTGAGGAACTAGCAGGTCTCCAGTTGTTTTTAAATTCTGTACTGGTGATTTAGACAAAGCAGTTTCTGCAGCTGAAACTCTCCCCACGGCCTGAGTTCGATCCCAGCAGAAGCTGGTTCTCAGGCAGCCGGCTCAGGTCGACTCAGCCTTCCATCCTCCCGAGGTCGGTAAAATGAGTACCCAGGTAGCTGGGGGAAAGCTTGGGGAAAGCAACGGCAAACCACCCCGCTATAAGGCCTGCCAAGAAAACGTCAGCGAAAGCTGGCGTCCCTCCAAGAGTCAGCAATGACTCAGTGCTTGCACGAGAGGTTCCTTTCCTTTCCTGTTAGTAATGCTATAAAGCAGTGGTTCCCAATTGGGGGTCCGTGGACTCCAGGGGGTCCGCGTAACCCACCCAGGGGGTCTGTGGCACCATTGACATATTCACCATTCATTTCTGGAGTCCACTGGCAACAAATTCCTACCAGAAGTAAAATATAACATCACTGAGCACCTGCAACTAGCTTCAGAGATTACTTCCCTGCACCTAATCCTGAAAGTTCATGGAGAAGGAATCCTTTTGAATGTGGTGATGTACAACTAACAATCCTATCTGTGGAAAAGCAAGACGCACTTGTTGATGTGACTTGTGATGGTTCATTGAAATCATTTTTCAAAGAATATAGACTGGACCAATTCTGAGTGACGTTTTTTCCTGATTATAAGAAGTTAGGTGAAAAAGCTTTGAAACATCTAGTTCCCTTTTGTTCCACATATCTTGGTGAACAAACATTTTCGACGTTTTGTTTTATGAATAACAAGCATAGAAATCGGCTCAATGCTGATCCAGATTTGAGATTAAAAGTAGGAAATATTGAACCGGATGTGGAAGGGATTGTTCAAGACAAAAAGAGTCATGATTTCTCCCATCACATTTAGGTTTAGTAGCTGCTAGACAAGTCATAATTTGTTCAATTGTAAACTAGCCGTTAGTAAAATTAAATTAGTCTTTATATTCCTAACTAAATCATTGTCATTTTTGCGTGGTAATATCACAAATTTCACAAATTTTATGGTCTGTTTTTTAGTATACCTAAAATTCTTTGCTTATTAGGGGCTACCCCTTATTTTCTCCCAAAAATTGCTTTGCACAGGTAACTACCACAGAGAGAACAATTTTTTCAAAAGTAGGGGGTCCATGGCTTGGCATTTGAAAATCAAAGGGTCTGCAGTACTTAGCTAATTGGGAACCACTGCTATAAAGCATTAATTGCATAAAATGCATTTTGATGTGCTATTTAATTCTTAATCTCTTTCAAAACGAGAATTTTAAAAACCCAATTGGCACTGTGATGCATTTCTAATAATTGGAACTTGCCAAGGAAAGAAAACAGAGCTCTAATTTGTAATGTGAATTTCTGGCTAAGAGCAGGAGGCCTGCAGGGTAGGGGAGAGGAACACTATCCACACAGTCATAATGCCTGCATTGACTTTCCACTGTAAGGTGTTATTTCGGGGGGCGGGGGGTTGTCCGGAAGCATGGAAACCTTTCCCCTTACAAAACAGATGCTTACAAAACATACATGAAGGAGTCAAGGAGGTGGCATTATTCTCACATGTACTTAAGCTAGGAGGCTGTTTCTGAAGGTTAACATGCATACAAAGTAGATGCACACAGACATACATGTATGCATGTGAAATTCTGGTTCTTCTTCGTGGTTTCTATGCATCACACATATGGGCTTTGCGCCTGCGCAGAGACCGAACCAGAACCTACTATAGCTGAGTAGAACGTTTTTGGCGGGAACCCCTCCCCCACACTACCGCGCATGTCCACGGGGTTCTCGCCCTTACCTCAGTTCTTCGTCGTCCGCCATTGTGCTTAGACATAGAACCAAAACCTCTTAGCGTTTTTTCTCTAGAAATCCTTCTTTTGCTTCAAATCTTCAAATCTTCATCTTTTCCCTCATTCTTCACTCTTTCTCTTCTATTCTGCCTAAAAAATAATAATTTTTTTTAAATTGTTATAGCTAGATTCTCCTCAGCGACTTCGGTCGCGGTGCCTATCGCATGGCAGTAAAGGCCCCATTTCGCAAGTGTGTGAAATGCGGAGCTAAGCTCCCTCCAACTGACGGGCACTCTCTGTGTGTTTTGTGCCTAGGTGAAGGCCATAAAGTAGAGGCTTGCCATCATTGCACCAAACAAACAAACTAGGAAAAATAGAGCTGACCGTCTTCGCTCTATTCTTTGGGAAAAAGCCCTCAGGGCCACGGACAAGGCCTCTAACACCACAAGGATGGACAAAACGGCAACCAGTAAGTCCGTTGATGACCGTTGCACTGAGGTGCACGAGCAATCCGAGCGACTAATAGGGCTCAGATACCCCTAACTCCTGGACGGTCACTGGCGAGTTCCGCGGCAAAGAAAATCTCCAAAAAGGCCCGGACTCCCAAATCTTCTTCGGAAATGGAGAAGAAGAAGAAGAAGAAGAAGAAGAGAGATGCGGAGAAACCCTCTTTAGGGTATTCCGAAACGTCTGAGCCGCCTAGGAGTCAGTCTACTCCTCCCACGGTACCGAGCACTTCGATGCCGAGGCCTCCCTCGGTATCGAGATCTCAGTCGCTACCGACGGCTACGCTACCGACGCACCCTCCCAGCTTATCGGAGGGCGAGCTGCGTGATTCGGCTTCAGCAGCTTCTTTTCGAGAGCCTGCCAGGCCTCAAGAGCTCCAGGGATTAATCCCTTTACCACCCTCGCCAAGACGCACACCAAGGCGTGAATGGGACAGAGTATCTCAATACTCTGATCCCCAATCAAGATATGGATACTATGAGTGGGATCGCTACCGACCACAACAATATTTCCAGGGAGACCAAGGTCATTACCCGCATGAAGAGTACTATGCGCACCCTCCACCAACATCGAGGGTATGCCATTTACCATTGCCTCCTCCTTCCGCCCACCAAATCTCTACGGTGTCGACTCCTCGACACCGTACACAGCCTGCAGTGCCAGCCGCTACGACTACAATGGTACCGATGCAGGAAGAACACCATGACCTGCAAGTGGTTACCTTATCCTCACCGGAGGATAACTATCCCTCCAACTCCGAGTCTGGACAGTCGGTTACTCCGTCGGCACCATCACCGGACGATGCCGTCCATGACAAAGACCCTTCTTCACCTTCAGATGATATTGTTAGATTCTCTGACCATATGCTCAGGATGGCCCAGGCATTAGGACTGGACATCCAGCAGACAGATGAATCGGTTGTCGACCCAATTTATGAAGTTTTCCAGTCCACAACCAACCAACGACTGGCCATTCCTATTCCGCACGCTTTGAAACAAACGGCACAACGCAAGCGACATCGAAGAGGTTAGAGACCCTCTATCGGGTTAGAGAAGAGGATGCACAGTTCTTGGCACAGCACCCAAAGCCAAATTCCATAGTGGTAGAGTCAGCGCAAGGACAATCCCAGAAAACCCATTCTGCACCTGTGGACAGAGAGGGCAGGAAGTTAGACCATACGGGCAGGAGAATCTACTCATCAACTTCCCTCGGTATCAGGGCCTCAGCTTATCAGGCTACCATGGCCCGATACCAGCTTTTCCTCTGGGAGAAGATTGGATCACTATGTGAACATCTCCCAGAGGACAAGAAAGAGCTGGCTCGGGTCTTTCAAAATGAAGCCTCAGCCATAGCCAAGCAACAGTTATCCACAGCACGGCACCAGGTCGATTGCCACTCAAAGAGCATGATGGGGGCCATATCTTTGAGAAGACATGCTTGGCTAAGATCGGCCAATTTAGCTCATGACACCAAAGCCAGGATCGAAAACATGCCTTTCGATGGCGAGGGACTGTTTAATAGCAAGACGGACGAGTCCTTGGATTCCATCTACAAGGCTCGTACAACAGCCAAGAAAATGGGTTTCTCTGCTCCTCCTCTTCAGTACAAGCCAAGACGATGGACAAGACCGCCTGCTCAACAACAGCAGCAGCGACCTTACTACCAAGGCCAACAAAGACAGCAACAGCAACAACTCCAGAGGAAGCGGCCTTACCAAGGCCGATTCCAGCAGGACAAGCGTCAACCCGACTTCAGTAAAAAACAGCGGGTTTGTCTTTTCTGTCTCAGATCCACCCCCCTTTGCGAACCGCCTAGCACCATATTACCATCAATGGGAGTCAATAACATCAGACTCCTGGGTGCTCACTATCATCAACTTGGGGTATGCCATCGAGCTCGATGTCCTTCCTCCTTCTTCGGGGGTGAAAGTAACAGCGCCATCCCCTCCTCTGCTTCTCGAGGTACAGACCCTGCTATCGAAGGGAGCCATCTCTCCCGTACCTGCAGAGGAACTCAACCAGGGGTTTTTCTCGCGCTATTTCACGGTCCCGAAGAAAGATGGAGGTCTTCGACCGATCATGGACTTAAGGCAATTAAACAAATTCATCACCCCGAGGAAGTTCCGTATGACAATGGTTACTTCTATTCTGCAGCTCCTACACAGAGGAGTCTGGTTCGCTGTGGTGGATCTGAAGGATGCGTACTTCCACATCTCCATCAGGAAGTCGCATCAAGCTTACCTACGATTTTCAATTGGTGTGTCCCAGTTCCAATTCACCGTTCTTCCCTTCGGCTTGGCCACGGCACCGAGAGTCTTCACGAAGGTGATGGCGGTGGTGTGCGCCCATCTAAGACAGAAAGGGATTTACATATATCCATACCTGGACGATTGGCTTCTGGTAGCAGACAACACCGACACGCTCCAGAAGGACATTTCAACCACCCTTGACCTGTTGGACTCGTTGGGGCTATGGGTCAACGAGGAGAAATCCATCTTGACCCCACAGCAGAGACTGGACTTTATAGGGGTAACCCTATCGTCTTGAGAGGGCAGGGCATACCTGCCTTTGACCAGAGCGAGCACTCTTCAAGATCTAGCCATCGCTACCGAAAGCCTTCGAAAGGTCTCGGCGTGGACGATCCAAAGGTTATTAGGTTTGATGGCAGCAACTACGGCAGTCATCAGGTTCGCAAGACTCAGGATGAGGATCTTGCAGGCCTGGTTTCTAAGAACATTCGACCTTCGACACGATGCTCGACGAACTTACCTGTCAATCCCGAAGCAAGTAAGAGCATCCCTGAAATGGTGGTTTTCGATGGCGACGCTCCTGGAAGGAGTTCCCTTCCAGCAAGAAACTCCTTCGGTAACGATCACGACGGATGCTTCGTTGATCGGATGGGGAGCACACTGCGACTTCCTCACTGCTCAGGGCCACTGGCCTCCTTCTCAAAGGGAGTATCACATCAACCACTTAGAACTTTTAGCGGTGGAGAATGCGATAAAGACCTTCGGACAGATCATAGAAGGTCGAAACATCTTGATCGCGACGGACAATACCACTGTAGTGGCATACATCAACAGACAGGGTGGAACGAGGTCACACACCCTGAACCGATCGGCACTCAGAATTTGGAACTGGTGCATAAAAAGGAATACTTACCTGACGGCGATCCATGTAGCGGGCAAGGAGAACATCATCGCGGACGCCCTCAGCAGGTCTTTCCATGCCGACCACGAATGGGAGCTCGATACCAAAGTCAGGAACGATCTCTTTCGGTATTGGGGCCGCCCTGCTGTCGATGTCTTCGCTACCGAAGAAAAAGCAACTTGTTCCAGGTTCTGCAGCAGAGCAGGAAGAGGAAAGCACTCTCTAGGAGACGCTTTCACCAGAACATGGAAAGGAGATCTTCTTTACATCTTCCCACCTTTTCCACTGTTAACCAAGGTACTGGCCAAGATCCAGACGGACAGGTCGGATTGCATCCTCATCACACCGTGGTGGCCTCGACAGACGTGGTTCTCCCATGCCCTTCGACTGTCGAACGGGGATTACATCAGACTCCCGTCGATACCGACGCTACTGTCTCGACACCAGGGCAGGGTTCGACACGCAGATCTGTTGACCCTCAAGATGACAGCGTGGAGGATAACAACCACTCTTCCTCCCGAATCAACAATTTGACTGTACACGAGATATTGTTCGCCTCCCTAAAACCTTCAACAAGAAAGTCTTACATGACGAAGTGGCAAAGATTCCAGAAGTTTGCCTTAGACAGTAATCAACCATCGGAATCTTGCCCTTTATCATTGATTCTTCAATACTTATTGACTCTTTATCAGCAAGGACTCAAACTCACCTCAATTAGAGTTCACTTAGCTGCTATTACTGCTTATCATCGTGGCATGGATGGTTTTTCACCTTTCACACATCCAACAGTCAGAAAGTTTCTAAAGGGACTTAAGAATACAATACCGACAGTAAAGGATATCGTTCCACCATGGAGCCTGTCAGTTGTGTTAGAAGCACTGACAAGGAAGCCCTTCGAGCCCATGGCCTCATCTGACCTTAGGCTTCTGACATTCAAGACTGTCTTTTTAGTAGCCATCACTTCTGCTAGACGTGCAAGTGAGCTTAGAGCTCTCAGGATAGATGCTCCTTACACTATTTTTCACAAGGATAAGGTTGTGTTACGCACAGACCCTGCCTTCTTGCCTAAGGTAGTGTCAACTTTTCATCTGTCCCAACACATCACTCTACCAGCTTTCTTTCCGAATCCTACAACACCTGTTGAGTCTTCTTTACATACACTTGATGTTAGGAGAGCTCTTGCCTTTTACAAGGCTAGAACAGAGAATTTTAGAAAAACAAAGCAATTGTTTATTTGTTATGGTGAGTCTTCTAAGGGACTCCCTGTTTCATGCCAGCAACTGTCACACTGGATTGTAGAGACAATTGAACTTGCTTACTCTATCTCTAAACTAGAGCTTGTGAAACCTGTGACAGCTCATTCTACCAGAGCTGTCGCAACATCTGTTGCCTTCAGCAGAGGTGTTCCCTTGACAGAAGTCTGTAGAGCTGCAACGTGGTCCACTCCGTCCACGTTTGTCAAGCACTACAGTTTGGACACCCGTGCTAGGCACGACTGCTCGTTTGGAAGGACAGTGCTCTCGGAGATCTTCAGATGATGCACCAACCCACCTCCAAAGATATGTCAGCTTGCTACTCGCCCATATGTGTGATGCATAGAGACCACGAAGAAGAAATGCAGGTTGCTTACCTGTAACTGTAGTTCTTTGAGTGGTCATCTATGCATTCACACAACCCACCCACCATCCCCTCTTGGTGGTGTGAATCTTACATATGACACAGTTTTATGTGGAATGTTTCTTTATTTATTTTATACTCATGTTTATGGGGGCACAATGTCGGACTCCTGTAAACTGAGGTAAGGGCGGGAACCCCGTGGACATGCGCGGTAGCGTGGGGGAGGGGTTCCCGCCAAAAACGTTCCACTCAGCTATAGTAGGTTCCGGTTCGGTCTCTGCGCAGGCGCAAAGCCCATATGTGTGAATGCATAGACGACCACTCGAAGAACTACAGTTACAGGTAAGCAACCTGCATTTTCTGTCACACTTCGCTTTTCCAAGGATTCAAACCAAAGGTTGGGCTATGCAGATAGGTGCAATCTGAATTCTCAGAGGCTTCCATTGAGTTCTGTGCAATAAAGTAACATTGACTGAAATCTAGGGAGTCTGTTGAGGGGAGAAGCCTGCCTTTCATTCCAGACGATGAGGTCATTGGACCAAGTTTTCTTCCTCAGGAGTTGTGCCCACAAGTACACCTCTTTATCCCTTGAAATTGGATGGCTGTCAAGTCAAGTCAATCAACTGCAAGTGGGAACACTGTGGCATTTAGGACAAACCGTTTCTCCATCTCTGGCATGAATGACCTGGCTTCGTGACAAAGGATATTGTGTGTGCACTTGTGCATGCGCACATACTGCACACGAGGAAACATGCCCATCTAGGGGTCTGAAATATACATGCCCTCCCTTTACTTCCATTCTCCCTATGCTAGTATGGGCATTTGCTAGTATAAAATAAAACCCAGCAAGAGTTAGAAGCAGAAGTCACTTATAACATGATATAAGATGATATTATTGTTGCACTAACTAGCTTCGGCAAATCGTTTTTCTCATCACCATCTCCACATAATGCATAATGCTCCTTGGCTTAACATACTGGCTGTCTATAAAACAAAAGGCAGTTTTGCCAAAAACATATTGATTAGTTTTTTATTTAATTTCAAGGGTACACAAGACTTTTTACACTCCAAGAAATGAACCTCTTTATTCATCACTAGACCTTCTTTCCAATATGCACCCATTTGAACAGCAAGAGCAACCGAGGGACTAGCTGGACCAATTAGTTCAACAAACTCTGTAGTTTCTTAATAGTACTGTGGGTTGACAGTATGGCACAGTGAGCAGCCCCAAGCATGGCCTCTTGAGCTTTAAAAGCAAAGATTGGATGGTATTTAATCAAATGTCAAAGGCTTGATAAGTTCCCCAACTTACCTACCAGCTCTAAATAGGTAAAAATGTGATGTCGCATGGAAGAAAGAGTGGCCTAAGCAGCAAAGCTTCTGACTGACTGCAAATCATGGATTTGTATCTTCTGCCAGTAGGCTTCTTCTTGCTCACACTATTTTATATGAAGGCCTGATCAATATCATTGGGGAAGTCAAAAGAATGGTTTAGACACAAACCATAGCTTTGCCTCCAATATGGTGTTGTTGATTTTAATTTGTGAACATAGTTAAATGCGATTGGTGACATGGGAAAGCTATTTTTGAACAATAACCCTGGTGGAAATCCAGCTGTTTACATTATTTCAGCCAGGTAATGTTAGACCCTGGGTTTAATTGTCTTTGATCCCCTCTCTTTAGATGGTAATGTGTCTTGCTTCGCTCATTTCAAAATGTGGTAAATCAGCTTTGTTGCTTTGGGGGCTTTCCTTCCTCAATCTGCTGTATGGGGCCCTAAAGTCGTGTCCTGACAGCACCACTGGCTATTTAAATTTAATGGTCTGGTGGAGGCATGTTTGCCTGTTCTTTTGAACTGTGTTGACCTTGAAGATATGCATTGTCGAACATTGGTTGCCAATTTATTTGTTATAGAAAAAAATAATGTGAGTTTCCTAGGGTTATATTAGAAAATGGTACAGAAGTTTGGTAAGAGCATAGCTAGAAATGATTTAAAGATTCTACAGCACTCTACTGCAATGTGTTCTTTTCCCACACAGTTTCTGTATATAACTTTGATAAGACCAAACAGTGCATTGGCACTATGACTATTGAAATCGACTTCCTGCAGAAGAAGAGTGTTGACTCTAACCCTTATGACTCAGACAAGATGGCAGCGGAGTTCATCCAGCAGTTCAACAACCAGTCATTCACAGTTGGGCAGCAGGTTTGTGTTTGTGCATAGCAGTACAACCATTTATGTCGTGTGAAGATTGGTTTATTCCAGTCCTGCAAATAATCAACCTCCTGGATCACTGTTGGGAGTAAGATTTGCCACCAGGAATTAAATATTTGCAAAAGTTTGCATGTTCTTTCTTTTAGACAGCAAATGACAACAGTGTTGACAAGTTGGCCAATACAGCTCCTCTGTAGCTCTTGGGATCTAAACAAGTTGTGCCCAGTCCTGAATTGGAGGTTTGGTTTTCTGTCTTCCTGCCATTCTAACAGCAAAAATACTTTAAAGTATTTATTTTATTTATTTATTTATTTATTTATTTATTACATTTTTATACCGCCCAATAGCCGAAGCTCTAAAATTATTAGAGCTAAAATTATTAAAATTATTTTAATAATTATTTTTTCACTTTGTTTCCATAGCTTGTATTTAGCTTTAATGACAAGCTTTTTGGCCTCTTGGTCAAGGACATTGAAGCTATGGATCCCAGCATCCTTAAAGGAGAGCCTGCCACAGGCAAAAAACAGAAGGTAAGGGCTATATTTGTGTATCTATCCTCCATGCATTTACAGCACTTGATGACTGGCAGTTGAATATGTGAAAACTACTGATTTTGAGGCAAGGCTCTGTTTGTGGACTTCATGGAGGTATCTGGTTGGGCTGGAGAAATGTATGTAAATGTCTGACTTAGCTAGGATCATCTTCAGTAAGGTGATACAGAAGTGCTGATCTCATTCCCACATTCATGTAATTGCTAGATGTTTGAGTTTATAAGAGAGGAACAAGTATGTTCTTTTATTAATTGTTGAATGAACATTTTCTTATGATGCAAAATATATCTGACTTTGAGTTGGACTAAACTTACACTGGATCAATTGTACTGATGGAAGTGGAATTCTCTGTGCCCTCCTTCCCATGGCAGCCCCTCCAATTCCCTTAAAATACTACATAGAGTCAGGAGACCCTGCTGAATGGGGTGATGTGTGAGGGAGGAATCCTCAAAAATTGGGTGGAGGGACTTCCCTCTTGTGAAAAGCAGATCCTGCATCCAACCCAAAATACTCTACTGCCTGCTGATTTCTGCTGTCATGGAGCTTGTTATGATATAAAATTATTCTATTCTTGCTTTCTGAGGCTCTTTGGGAAATACTAAGAATGTCAGTATTCTGCAAGGTTTTAATTGTGGGTTTTATTTGCTTTCATACTCAGATCGAGGTTGGTCTTGTTGTTGGGAACAGTCAAGTTGCTTTTGAAAAGGCTGAAAGCTCTTCCCTCACTCTCATAGGTAAGTGTAGTAGCCAAGCAGTGCATTGCATGCAATGTTGTATCAGCCTTCACAATAAATCCACAGAAGTTACTAGCTTATAGTGTTTTTGCTAGTGTGGTGCCCGTGCATACCAACGTTAATTGTGATCTGAGGAAAAAAGGAATGTGTTTTTGTAAATCTTCCCTGCTTATTGCCTGGAGGCAATTCTTATTTCCTAGAGGCCATCATGCAACTGAGTGTTTATATGCCTGATGTGGATATGTATACTTCTCTACCTTACGTGATCTGGAATTCATGTTCATTCCCCCTAATTTCTATCAGTTTTCCAGAGGAGTAGCCATGTTAGTTTATTGCAGCAAAACCAATTAAGAGTCTAGTGGCACCTTAAAAGTCCAACCGCCTGCTCAATGCAGGAATCCACCGTAAGCATCCCTGACAGATGTCTAGCTGCCTCTTGAATGTCTCTAGTGTGGGAGAGCCCATGACCTCCCTACGTCATTGGTTCCATTGTGGTACTACTCTAACAGTCAGGAGGTTTTTCCTGATGTCCAGCCAGAATCTGGCTTCCTGTAACTTGAGCCTATTATTCCATGCCCTGCACTCTGGGATGATTGAAAAGAGATCCTGGCCCTCCTTGGTGTGACAACCTTTCAGATATTTGAAGAGTGCTATCATGTCTCCCCTCAGTCTTGTCTTCTCAAGGCTAAACTTGCCCAGTTCTTTCAGTCTCTCCTCATAGGACTTTGTTTCCAGATCATCCTCGTTGCCCTCCTCTGAACCCCCTCCAGCTTGTCTGTGATACCCAGAACTGGACACAATAAAGATGAGGCCTAAACAGTGCTGAATAGAGAGGGACCTCATGCAATTTGCAAGCTATATTTATATTAATGCATCCCAAAATAGTATTTGCTTTTTTTGCAGCCACGCATCACTCTGTTGGCTCATATTCAACCTGTGATCTACAACGATTCCAAGATCCTTCTCATTTGAAGTATTGCTGAGCCAAGTATCCCCCATTTTGTAACTGCAAGATCAAGAGGAGCACAATTTAAAACCTCCTTCTTAAATTAAGGTTGAATGAACATGGAGGGTTTTCTTCTCTTATTTCTTTTTGTTTGCTTTGAATTGGAAATGTTTACCAAAAGGATTCTTTCTACTTTTTTTTAAACAGTTTCGAATGTTTTACACCATGACACCCCCTTTATTATTCTCTTTCCTGGCTTCCATTATTAGATATTTATTTATATTGTATAAAGTTCTTCTCATCTGTAAATCTCTAGATGAACTTATGCCACCTTATCTCTGTGCTAGAACTGAAATTCAGAATTCCTTTTTTTAAAAACCTTTTTGCCTAGCTTTGACATCACATCTTTCTATTCCCTTTTCTCTCTATCCCTTTTGTCTTCCTCTTATTATGTTAAAACTAGGAACAGCTGGGAATTTTAAGTATTATAAACCACTTAGTACATTATAGAAATAACAAGCCATCTGGAAATAATAAGGGCCTTTGCATTTTACATCCACATTAATTTCATCCAATCAAAGAGTACCAATAGTGTCTGCATGAAAATGTTAGTGGGAATTATGTTTACCTATACAAATTTGTATCTGCTACATATATCTCATATTACATGGAAGCATACTTTGCTGTGTGTAAAAATCTTACTGCCTAGCTGAACATGAGGACAGATGGTACCTCCTACCTTGGAGCAAAATTGGTGGTACAAGTCTCACTTTTTTCATTTAGATTTGTAAAAGGCACAGCCTAGTATTTCCCACTGGGAATCAGAGGGCTGAATGAGACAGCAGGCAGGCAGTGTTGGGAGGTGAGGCAAGGTGTTGTGCCCGCTTTGAGTGGCTGGCTATACCTTTCTTGGACACGTGTGTGAGGGAGAGGAATGCGGGAGGGGGCAGAGGGGCTGGGGCCTGTTTCTGGAGGCCCTGGAAACAAGCCTTCTGCTTACAACCCTGCTGGCCCACTGACTGACTTTCCCAGCGGGCCAGTGTGTGCTGACTCTTTAAGGCCTGGACTTTCCTTAGTGGGCCAGCAGGGATGGGAGCTGGAGGCGCTATCACTGTGCCTGCTTTACTTCTGTTACCACCGTCACCAATGAGAACAGTGGGGGGGGGAGGGGGAGTGGAGCCCCGCCAATATTCGGGTGTGCCTGGGCACATCAGCCACACACCATCCTTACGCCTATGGCTTCTTCACAAAAGCACTCTGAGTTGCTATTACTACTTGAGCCTCCAGTGACAGAGATGGGTGCAGGAGCATCTTGGAATACCATGGAGCAGAATGTGTTCTATAGTGCTGGAGAGGGCAATCGGGCACAATCAAGTTGATGGTCCACCACATCTCACCATTCCACAACCAGACTAGGGCCTCAGCCGGATCATGAGCTTGATTACACGTGCACACCAGTCTTCTAGCCTGTTTTGGTGCTGTACTGAGTACTAGGTGGGCCAAGCTGAGTCAAATCAACTCTGCCCAGCTCATCCACTCAAGTCTCAGTGATACACACCAGATCAACTCTTTCATCCACAATTAAATCATGAATGAGTCTGGACTGATGTCCATGATAAGCAGTAGCACAAGACAGGCACACTCAGTGGAAGAGCTACCAGGTACAGGAGAGCCAGGGTAGGGGGATCAAAAGTAAACCTGTTCTACTATGATGACCCAACCCCATCCTCCTTCTATATGCCCTTCTGTCTCAGATCACTGGAATAGAGGCGCCAACTGCATAGGTCCCCAGGTTAGAATTATCCAACCCTTACCATGCCATATCTTCACAACATTTATTCCCAAAATTTCACGCATTTTCCGTTCACCCAGCCAAGCACTTACTCTGTGGGTGTTACCAGCCACTGGTCAAATATGTGACATTAGATTTTCCAACCTGCAAACAACATAGAGAACAACTAAAGAACATAGCCATTCAACCGCCCAGAGAGCTCCGGCTATTGGGCGGTATAGAAATGTAATAAATAAATAAATAAACAAACCCACTTCCACTAACCCCTCCTCACTCCATCTTTCACCTGGATTACTAAAAGCACTTTCTTTACCCCACCCGCACCCACTCTCACGCAAAGGGAATCCCAGGCTGTGTCTTGATGGTATTGGTGCCGTGTTCCCTTGATCCCCTGCATTTGCGTTCCTTCTGGCTATCTGCACGGGGTTTCCTGAAAGGAGCCACTGTTGTGCCTGTGCGCCACTGCGCGAGCGCATCTGCATGTCCCCCCTCCTCCTCCTCCTATTATTATTATTATTATTATTATTATTTTAATGTTTTTATGGAGAGGCGCAGAGGCGTCGTTCAATAGGTGAGATTGATTTAGGGTACAATTTGCTGGCTGTAAGAAGGCAGCAGCAGCAGCAAAAGGAGAGACTGCTAAGGAGGAGAACAGTTTCACATTCATTCCAGCAACGAAATAAGTTTCACATTTATTCCAGCCATGAAATAAGCTGCCCAACCTTCCGTTCTGCATGACGCATCGATTATAAACATGGTTTCAGTCCTGGCTGTTGTGCCAGGTAGGTGTCATTTTTTTCTTTAAATCCACAGCGCCGCGGAGGCAGCCCAGTCCCCCTCTCCCCCAGTTCTTTAATTTTTTTAAATTATTATTTTTTACTTTAATTTTTTTTTTTAAGTAATGGTTCACGGAGGCAGTCTGGTGGCCATTCAGCTTGCTGGCCTGCCCCTCCCCTTTCCTGGCTGGGTGACCAATCAGGGTGAGACATTTTATTGATTGATTTATTGCATTTCTATACCGCCCAATAGCCGAAGCTCTCTGGGCGGTTCACAAAATTAAGACAATTCAAAACAAAACAACAGTATAAAACCATAATATAAAATACAATATAAAAGCACAACCAAGATAAAAACAGCAGCAATACAAATTTAAAATACAAATTTAAAACAGCAAGGTTAAAATTAATTTATAGACTGCTAAAATACTGGGAGAATAAAAAGGTCTTCACCTGGTGTCTAACAGAATATAATGTAAGTGCCAAGTGAATCTCCTTAGGGAGCTCATTCCACAGCCGGGGTGCCACAGCAGAGAAGGCCCTGCTCCTCCTGGTAGCCACCTGCCTCACTTCCTTTGGCAGGGGGTCGCGGAGAAGGACCCCTGAGGATGACCAGGTACATACGACCAGGACATTGACCAGGACATGCCTCCGGCACAATGCTGAGGGATGGCGACAAACGGCAAATGTGCATCTGCGCCTTGCTGACAGGAAAAAGTCATGGCAAGTACCCAATTTTTTTAAAGTGGAGCTTTGGGGGTTTGCTTCAGGATGTCTGCGATGGTGGCTGCACCATATAGATGACCTGCTACTGCTGTGGATCCACCCTGGGGCAAACCCCTCATCAAGCCAGATTCCCAGTTCTACTCACGAACAGGCTGAAGCCTGAAGCATACATAGTCTTTAATATCTCATCTCTCAGAGGTGCTCCCCCCAATAACAGCAGACTCCCCAGCATTCACCCGGGGTCACTGAACATCCCAGTCCGTCACCCAGAGATGTACTCTGCCCTGAATTCTCTTTATTTTCTCTGCTTGCAGAAGGCGGGTGGGTCCCCAACCCCTCATAGCTCCCTAAACTGGCTTCCTGAAGGCTGGCTTTTATCCCAGCCCTGTAAAGCTGAAAAACACAGGCAGGGTGTGCCCAACCTCAGCTGCTGTCACTCCAGTTGATTACAGTTGCCAAGGTCCACTGTGATGTTTCATTAGCCTTGTAGATATGAATGGGCTTTGCATTCCTCAGCATTCTTTCTGATGGACAAATTTCTCTATAGTTTTTTTTAAAAAAAATTGAAATCAATCTGTTCCTCCCCTAGGTTAATCATAGAAACATGACCTTGGAGGGGAGTACATTTATATGTTTGTGTTGCTTCACATAGCCTCAAATATGGAGTTGGTTTATTGTGCACTCTGCTGTTGCTTAAAGCCTTTCATTATGAATGTAGTCCAATACATAATACCCATGTTGTGGGCTGTGTGAGGCAATAATGCAAAGACCGTGTAGAATAATGCTGTCCCAGAACCTGAATGCAGAGAACTTCACATATTTATACTTTAAAAACATTCATTCTTTTTTTATATAAAAATCAAGAAAGAATTAACATTAAACAGTTCAAATCCCTACGCAGACATGTAGCTAAATCAGTTGAGAACTTTAGGACAGTCACTACCTCATAGCTTAACAACAGGGATTTTGTGATGATAAAAAAGAGTTGAGAGAATGACATTGGAGCTCTTTGATGGGCAGAACAGAAATTTGAACATAAGTCTTTGGAGGAAGGGGATGTGGGAGTTCAAATTTGAACATAAAATCCTACTAAGCTAGGCTGCCTTTTACACCAACTGGGCCTGTTAGAGGAACCAGGCCTCTTGCAAACAAAGGCAAATCTGCTCTTTAGAAGTGCACCTTTTCTTCCTAATGTGGCAATTAGGTTCCTCCATGGTCCTGTCATAGTAGTGAAAAGCCAGCCAATTGGAGGGAAATGTTATCAAGCAGTATCCAAGGGACTAGCCCCACCCAAGGCTCACTAGATTTATACAATAGGCTAAAATTGCCTTTCAGCTGCTAGCAACGTCAGCAGCAATTGGCTAAAAGTTTTGCCTGTTCCCTGAGAAGAGGGCCCCCAAAGTCAAACTAGTAATTGGGCCCTCCCAGATGAGAAGCCTGAGTCTCTTGTCGGCACGGCCTCCCCCCTTGTCCTGACAACATCAGAGAAGCCTGAATGGGGGCCGGGGGGGCCGGGGACACAGCTTGAGACTAGAGACCCAAGACATGAGAGAATCTATTGAGACTAGACAACTAAAAGAAAACCAGGATTAATTACTCAATGACACTAATTACTCAGAAATCTTGAATTGATTGATTTAATGCAAATAAATGTTTAATTGCATTTTTCTTTACTTTTTTCTTTCTGGGGGTGGGTAGTCCCATTTGGGGCTATGAAGGAGTCTCCAATGTTTTGGAATCAAAAGATGTCTTCCTGAGTGAAGGAGAGCGTCATCACATGGGGGGAAATTGCGTTTGCTTACCGTTGCTTCTCTGCACGCACATTTGTCCCTCATTACTTCCTCTTTTGAAACAGGAAGTAAACAACGTGGATGTGGCCCAGTTAGTGGGCCATTTTGATCCCACTGCTTCTCCTGTACACAGCACAAGACAGCAGCAACTTCCATTTTTAAAAATAAGTTGGACTTACTGGGGTGTGTTTTTGCGGCACGAAGAAGGCTAGAATGGGCGGGAGGTATGAGGGAGGCAGACGGTGTCGTGAGAGGGACCCTCAAAAATCCGTGAGTGCCCAGTAATGAGTGTGCAATAAAATGCTTGTCTGATGGAGCTCGAAATGGCCAGTCTTTTTGTTGTCAAAATATACAATACCAGCCATGGCCAGCATGTGGCAGTAGAGAATAAGAAAAGTGAAATTGAAAGGGCAAAACCATGTGAACAGTGGCTAATTTTGCCTTGTTCTCCGAAGAGATTATACCCCCTCTTTAAGGAAATGAAGTACAAGAAACTCTAGAAAACTGAAGGCTCATGTGGCCTCACTGTGCTTTTTTGCCTTTGTCGCCTCATTTCTATTGACAAAGCTGCAACAACAGTAGAAGCCGATGCAGATAGAATTCCCTTGTCAAAATCTACTCCAAGCATTGCATTCCTAATCCCCATTGGTTCTAGAGCGCATGGTCCCCAGCCCTCTCAGCCTTCCTTTCCTGCCTGATGCATTTCTGCAAATTTACGCGTCCCCTCGTGTCTCTCAGCCATGTGTGTAATTTTGCTCCACTCCTATCCCCCCCCATGGCTTTTCTCTGTTACTTCCATGTTTCCACCATGCATTATTTGCTCATCTCTTTGCTGTTCAGCCATCGCCTGCTTTGCCCCACTTCCTGTAGACACCCTGCCTGTCTCCCAGGCTGTGTCTATACGAGGTTGCATTGGCACCTCGTGGTCTGACATCCCTCACTTGCGCTCCTCCAGGGTAATTCAGAAAGGAGCACAAATGTGGGGTTTGGAACCTCACGGGGCCGCAGCTGCCACCACTAGCGCCCTGTTCCTCCAAGAAAGGAATCTTGGAGGGGGAGGGGACACAAACAAGCAACCCTACGAAGGAGTCGTGGAGGGGGGAGTCGGCTCCTCGCTCCAGTTTGTTTGTTTCAATACACAGCCCTGCGGAGGCAACCCAGCGGCCATTCAGCCTGCTAGGCCTTCCCTCCCTCCTGTCCTGGTGTGCCAGCGCCCCTTTCCGCCACGTTCACACCCGTTTGTTTCCGTCCTCCTCCCCATACTGAAAAGAAAGGCGTCACGGGTTTGGTTTTTTTTATGGTTTGGTTTTAACGCGCAGCGGCGGCCCGGCGGCCTCCTCCCTGTGCTGAGACGCCTCCTCCTCCCTGTCCTGGCGCGCTGTGCTTGGCTCTAGTTTGTGGGTTCGCCAGTGGCCGGGGACATGCCTCTGGCACAAAGTTGGAGGATGGGGATACTTGGGAGATGGTGCACCTGCTCTTTGCCGGCATGGAAAAGTAAGTGCCCAAGTGGAGCTTGGGGGGGGGGATGCCTCCGGGCAGCTCCGCGGTGGCATCTTCATCATCATCATCATCATCATCATCTACGTAAATGACCTGCCGCCACTACGGATCCACCTTGGGGCAAACACCTTGTCAAGACAGGCTCCTGACCAGCCACTCTCGCATCCCTTCCTCTCCTGAACCCCATAGTGTACAGGTCAAAGCTGCAAAAACGTTGTTGGAGTCCCCTTTCTGATTAATCTTTTCTCCTCTGAATTCCGTTTCTTTTCTGTGCTTTCCTTTGAGCCTTATTTTTCACTTTCCATTCCTACCCTCATTTTCATAGTCTCTGGCCTACTCTGTATTCTTCCTTAGCCTTCCTACCTCTGGACTTCTTGTTCCTTAGCTTTTGTACCTTCTAAGACAGTGGTTCGCAAACTTTTTCAGGTAACCGCCCCCTTGGTTCCACAAACTCATGCCCAGGGCCCCCTACCCTACACTATAAAAATAATTATTCAGAATAGCGGTTTTCAACGACCCACTAAGGAAGACAATAACAATAAAATTCAAAACAGTAACAATTAATTGAATATTTATTCGATATCCGAAGCACCTGCCGCAGGCTTGCCGAGGGAGGGAGGGAAAAGAGAGCGAATGCCTCTTTTTTGCAGCCAGCGTGGCAAGGCACACCAAGCAGGGCATGTCTCTTCATTAGCATTTTGGTGCTTTTGAAACATTTCAATTCACCGTTAAAAGGACTCTTCTTAAACGGTATTAATACATGTGTGGATTGTTCCCCTATATGGCTTGGGACCAAACTGCCTTCTCCCATAAAAATGTCCCTGGGTTTTAAGACCTTCTGGAGAGTCACTTCTTGGAAAAGACCACCTCGAGCGCCCCCTGCTGCCCATTTGCCTCTTAGCGCCCCCCTGCCGCCCCTTGCCTCCTAATGCCCCCCTATGCAATCTCACCACCCCCAAGGGGGAGGTACCGCCCACTTTGGGAATCACTGTTCTAAGACCTCTTCCTAGTCCTCATCCTGTCCATGTGAGGCTTTAATCACAACCAAATGGGCAACTTTCTCTCCCTTCACAGAAGCTAAACTGTTAACTGTTTTTAGTTGCCTGAGCAACAGACAATTCTCTGCCACTGTGCCAACTTAGCTAATCAGTGTCACTTCACTTTTACAAGCGCAAAACAAGATAGACAAGGGTGGGCTGATGGTAGATTTGGATCTTCTGTTAGATCTCTGGGTTATTTGTGGTAGATCAGCAAGTATTTCTGATGCCCAACTGTTTTAACAACAGCAGCAACAAAATGACTACTACAGGCTATCTTAAGTTATACTGCTGAAATTTAAAAAGCTTTGAGTATCTAGGTAGATTTATGTGTGGAAGGACACATAATTCGCACTCAAAACAAATTCCTGGGCTTCAAGTTCTTTAATTCTAAGTATATCTTTTGTGCAAGGTTGCTGGATCTCAGGTTTTTAATAATAATTAAAAACCAAAGTAGATTCTGGAAGCCTGGGGTCTGCCCATTTCCAAGACACAATACAGAACAGGAGATTTGTTATACTGTTGCTGGGGCTGTCCCATTCTGAAAGTATAATGAAAAACAATTGCACAGATAATGAAGAAATTAGATTCAGTTGTGTTTTTTTTTACTGACCTATCTAAACAAAGCCATTTCACCCAGTTGGTCTTTGGTGTCATTCCAAACTGATATTGCTCTGTCCTGCTCAGTACAATTTTACGCAATGTGGAATGGCACCATAGACAGCTCTGAGATGGACAACTTCCAGATAAGGCTGCTGTTGGCCATTCTAAAGAAAAAATGTATTAATTTAATAGAGTGTTAGTAACCCCTGTAATATTACCTTGCTATTGGAAACTAAGATTCAGTCATTGTGAGAATGATCTTTAGTGAATCTTGGAACAAACCGTTAAGGTAACTAGCTAAAGATAACTTCCAGAGTCTGTTGCAATAAAAAGTATTGTGCCAAAAAAAGCTTCTGCCACAATAAATCTATTTGTCCTTAAGGTGCCATGTGTATATTATTAAATATAGTAACTGCTCCCCCCTCCTTCAAGATTATACCTGGGAGAAATTAATAAATGGGAAGCAGTAAACTTTAGTAACGTGCAAGATTTTGTGGTAAGGAATTCTGTGATTACTTTTGATCAACCAAGGTAAGGACTAATGGATTGCTAATTCTGTCCATCATTAGACATGTCACATTTCCACTTTTATGCAAATTCCCTTAGGGAATTGTCTGCTATCGAGGAGTGTGATTTAACTTCTGCTAGTAAGGATCAGTTATGTAACATCTATCTGTTGCTAAAGGACCTAAAGAAGGTATTTACACCTAATTTTTTTTAAGTATGAAAAAGATCTACAAGTGATTCAATTGATTGAGGTCTGGCAATGGATAGGTGCCAATGTAGGGAAGAATTTGATTACGGTGAATCTAAAGCAATTTCTTTAAGCATTTACATTCATGGTACCTTATGCCATATAAAATCAAGAAGATATAGTTTGACTCATGGTAAATGTCAGAGGTGTGGTGAGCTAATCAGTCCCTTTTATCTTTTAGGCTGCAATACTATACTCACCTAGGAGTGTGTCCCATTGAACTCGCTGGGGTTTACTTCTGAGTAGACATATGTAGGATTGGACTGTTACTTACTAGCCCCCTTACAAACAAAACCCTCTTTCCCTTTTGATATCAGGAAAATCATGATATAATTTTTTAGTTGAAATGCTTTTTCAGTGATTAATTTATTGAAATCAATCAAAGGGTCTAGACCAGCAATGGATATTACGTGGCCTCCATGGAAAAACATCTCCAGCCCCCTGAGTTGCTAGAGATTGCTTTATATATGGAATTGCTTTATTATTTTGCATGACCAAATGTATTGTCCTCTTGATGGTTGGTTGCTAAATGTACTTTTTCTTTCTTTCATGAATGAGTGAAGAAAGTTGCTCTCTACCCCCTTATATAGTTTCCTTCTCTGACCTTAGCCTCAATTCTGGATGATGATATTGATTTACAGTCTTTTTCCAGGTTCCTGAGCTCTCTTGGCTCTCCACTATTTCCCCTTTTTAAAAAAATGTTTGAATTCAGAACAAGTCAGTGATGAATGAATTCTCTTGCATTTACAACAAGTCTTGTCTGTGGTGCAATATGGCCTAGCTGCTGCTGTGCCATAAACTTAAAGTAAGGGAGTTCTGCTCCATTTGCATGTTTACTCAGAAGCAAGGGACATGGACAGCACCTCTGTTATAGAACCATAGAGTTGGCAGGCGCGGTGTAGGCCATTGAGTTCAACTCCCTGCTCAATGCAGGAATCTAGTTTAAATCCTCCCTGACAGATGGGAGGGATCTCTTCTCAATCATCCCAGAGTGCAGGACACGGAATAACGGGCTCAAGTTAAAGGAAGCCAGATTCCGGCTGGACCTCAGGAGAAACTTCCTGACTGTTAGAGCAGTACGACAATGGAATCAGTTGCCTAGAGGCCTTCAAGAGGCAGCTGGACAACCATCTGTCAGGGATGCTTTAGGGTGGATTCCTGCTTCGAACAGGGGTTTGGACTCGATGGCCTTGTAGGCCCCCTCCAACTCTGCTGTTCTATGATTCTATGATTCTTTGGTGGTTTAGTCACTGCTCGAATGCCTCCAGTGACAGACAGTACACCATCTCTCTAGGCAGTTGGTTCTATTGTCTGACTGCTCTGACGGTTAGGAAGTTCTCCTGATGATCAACTTAAATCTGCCTTCCTGTATCTTAAGCCCATTATTTTGTGTCCTACATTCTTGGATGGTAGGGAACAGGTTGCAGCCTTCTTCTGTGTGAGGTACCTTTAAGTACTTGAAAAATGCTATCTTACCCCCTCTCATATTCCCCTCAATCTTGTCTTCCCAAGGGTCAATGTACCCATTTCCTTGGATCTTTCCTCATAGGACTTAGGACTAATCTACACTGAACAGGATATTACACCATGAAAGCGGTATATAAAAGGCAGGAGCCACACTCTTACTTTATAGTGGTACTGAAGTGCACTGACAACTGTTGGGGCCCATTGACACATACCTTATACCGCTTTCATACCTCTTTCATAGTGCTTGGTCCTGCTTGGTGTGGCTCCTGCCTTTTATATACCACTTTCATAGTGAAATATCCTGCTTGGTATAGATTAGGCCTTAGTTTTTAGTCCACTGATCATCTTTGTTGCCCCTCTCTGAACTTGTTCCAGTTGATCTGAACTCTTCTTAAAATATGATGTCCAAACTTTGGCACTATTATTACAGATGAGGTCTGACCAGCACAGAAAGGAACTAAGGGCCTTGCTAGACGAGGCTTTAGCCCGGTGCGAGCCCCAGGCTCACCCCTGTGCGTCCAGATGACGCACAGGGTATCCCGGGCTCAGGCAGGGGTGAACCCTCCCTGGGCCCAGGGTAACCGGCACCGCTTCTGGCCCAGTTTTTCCTGCTAGGTCCGTGTAGCTAGCATTTATTCCCGAGTAGCTGAGAAAAGTGGCCGACGGGCCGCAGCACTCCACAGCGCTGTGGCCATCAGGGCTACGGTGGGACCTGGGGGGGGGGGCGGAAATCGCGGCCTACGGGACATGGGCGGGAAACGGAGGCCATGGGGAGATTGGGGGAGCGGGAAACGGAGGCCAAGGGAGATTGGGGGAATCATGGCCCAGGGGCAATTGGGGGCATCGGACATGGCGGGCGGGGGGATCGGACATGGCGGGTGGGTGGGATCAAACATTGCAGGGGGAATCGGGGGCAGGGCGGAGCGGGGAACCCTTTTTTTTTAAAAAAACAACCTACCTTTCTCGTTGGTGTGCTCCTGCACACATGGCCCCTTTAATCAAACAAAAAAATGGCCGCCGCGACGGGGCTTTCCTTTACCCCATCGCGTGTTATGTGTAGACAGGAGCGACAGGCCCGGATTCCCAGGTAGGTCTAGCAAAACCCTAAGACTTCCCATGATTTTGGAACTATGCTTCTCTTGATGCAAGCGTTGACAAGCACTCTTTGACAATGATTCTTCAGCCAGCTCAGGATCCTCATAGTAGTAGTCACATATACTGGGTTGAAACTTTGCTTTCACATCTTGCACCCAGAAAAAGGAATTCTGCAATATTTTATGTGCTGATGAGTTTGTCATTTTAATTTTGTTCTCTCTCTCTCTTTACAGGCAAATCCAAAACTAGGGAAAATCGTCAGTCTATCATCAACCCTGACTGGAATTTTGAGAAGATGGGCATTGGAGGCCTTGATAAGGAATTCTCTGACATCTTCCGACGGGCATTTGCTTCCCGTGTGTTCCCACCTGAGATTGTAGAACAGATGGGTGAGTACCAAACAGAAGAGATGAATGAGGTCCTGCATTAGTGTGCTAAGGAAGCATGCTTCAGAGATGCACACGGGGTTAGAAACTGAAAAAGGGATGATAGGGCATAAGTTAAGGGAGAGATCAGGGATCAAAATAGGAGCTGGCTAGGAGGGGATAAAGAAGGGGCTTGGTGTCAGAAAATGCAAAAAAGAAGAAGCCAGACTTAAGAAGACTAACATACCATAGTTTCCCCCTCTTTCTTAAGCAGTGGGAAGTCAATAAGACAGGAACTTTTTTAGGGTTGGGTTCCATTGGAAGAGGGACCAGTGGAAGTTAAGTATAAAGAGGCAGTGCAAATTTGAGCAGTGCTAGCTTTGAAACAGGTTTAAGCATGCGCCACTGCCTAATGGCTTCGGAGCAGGCTGCTACTGCTAGGAGGTTGAAGCCAGCACCACCAGTTGAATACTGACATTGCTTCCGGTTCCTTGTGTGTAACTTGCCGGCAAGCACAGAGAATTTCAACTGGCTGAAGTTCAAAATAGAGCATAAAGCTCCTCCTCTCAGGGTGGGCAACTTTAGTTGCTCCTGCTAAAAGCAGTGGGGCTCCCTTCTGAATGATTCAGCCTGCAAGGTGGAGAGCTGTAACCCACACTATTCCTTGCTGCTTCTAGGCGGCCCTTTCCAGTAGCTCTGTATTCGCCAAATTTCTCATGGCCAAGGGCACACGTCACTCTTTCACCTCAACAAGTTCAATGTTAGTGTGGAAGGGAGCAAGAAAGAAGGGCTGTATGGACATAAGTCTGGACCAGTGGCTCATGGTAGAGATGCAGCAGGCAGCCCTTTCTCTCTCCAGATAGTTACACATGGAATTGTGTCCTCCGAACCTGTATTGGCCTCTCTAACTTCAGCTGACCATGAACCCTCAGATATCTTGAGCCTGCTTATCTTTCCCAGCCCAGCTAACCTGAGACTCCCTGCCTGGAGATGAGGGGAACTGAAAATTTGCTCTCACAACAAGTTGTTGTCTTAGTAGAATTCTTGCTTATTAGGAAGCAGAGCTTAAAGGTTCCCATTCCAGCTCTCTTTTCTCTTTGACAGGCCCCCCTTAGGCTAAAAAAGCTTATCTGAAATTTGAAGGAAAGTGCTGCTTCCTGACATTCATCCTCTTTCTCTGCATTAGTTATAACTTGCACTTCCAACTATATTTCAGGGCTCAAATGCCAGGTTGACATCTGTTCAGGGTTGCTGTAATGATTCATGAGAGGGAAAGGAGAAGAAAGCAGTTTTTCCTTTTCTGATTTCTCTCCCTTGCCTGTCCGTGTTCTTCTGCTTCACAAATGAGTAGCAATACATACGCCAACTCCAGCCTGGCTGGCTGGAACTTCTCCATTGTAGTTTGCTTCAGATTTCTATGCACCCTAACTTTTTCTTTGTGTAGCTTCAATCCATCCTGATGCACCCCATTTCTAATTACCATGACTCTCCCAGTTTCCCCTCTATTCTCAGTGCTCCATCCCTCCTGTCCTTTTATGATCTTAATATTTTTGTTTTCCAGCTAGGACACAATGTCATTCATGTCTGATTAGGCACTTATGAAACTTTATCTCCAAACTTGTAAAATTTCTAACCTAACTATGTAGCCGTTGCTTGATCGGTAGCATCTATGTCATCGTCGTCATCGTCATCGTCATCATCATCATCATCATCCATTTCTGTACCACCCAAAAGATCTCTGGTTGGTTCACAAAAATTAAAACCCTAAAGTACAACATTGTAAAACATAATATAAAATCTTTAAAAGTTTTAAACAGAATAAAATCAGAGTAAAAGCCAGCAGCAGGGAAAGATCTAAAAGCATAAAAACACTTTAAATTTTTTTTTGAAGAACTCAAAAGCTGAAATCTCTTCATTGGCTTCCAATTCACTTCAGAATCCAATATAAACTTCTCCTGTTGACCTACAAAGCTTTTCACTGTCTAGCTCCTTCCTATCTTTCCTCTCTCATCTCACACTATTCCCCCCACTCGTGCTCTTCGCTCCTCTGATGCCATGTTTCTCACCTGCCCAAGGGTCTCTACTTCCCTTGCTCGGCTTCGTCCATTTTCTTCTGCTGCCCCTTATGCCTGGAACGCTCTTCCAGAACATTTGCGAACTACAAGTTCAATCATAGCTTTTAAAGCTCAGCTAAAAACTTTTCTTTTTCCTAAAGCTTTTAAAACTTTATTTTGTTCTGACTTTATACTGTTAGTTTTACTCTACCCTGTGCCTGTTTGGTGCATTCTCTTTCCCTCCTTATTGTTTTATTATGATTTTATTAGAATGTAAGCCTATGCGGCAGGGTCTTGCTATTTACCGTTTTACTCTGTACAGCACCATGTACATTGATGGTGCTATATAAATAAATAAATAATAATAATAATAATAATAGTAATAATAATAATAATAATTAAAAAACACACAGAGGGGAGGTACCAGGCAAGCCTCTCTGGAGAAGGTATTCCACAATTGGGGTATTACCACAAAAGGCCCTATCCTTACAGCCACCCACTTCACCTCATTTGGTAGGGGCAAAGACTATCTTTGGGTCCAGACTGGTATATATGAAAGGAGACAGTTCTTCAGGTAACCTGGCCTCAAGTCATTTAGGATTTTAAAATTTAATACCAACACTTTCAATTGGGCCCTGGTATAATTTGATCATATCAACCCATCTCTGTAAACAGTCTTGCTGCCCTATTTTGGACAAGCTGAAGATTCCAGACTCTTTTCAAAGGCAGTCACGTGTAACTATAGGTTACCAGAGTTTGGATAACTGTAGTTAGGCTACATCTGTCCAGATAGGGTCGTAGTTGGTATAGCAGCTTACACTGATAGAAGATGCTCTGCACCACTGAGGCCACGTGTGCCTCTAGTGACAATGCTGGATCCAAGAGCACCTCCAAACTCTGAGCCTGATCCTTTAATGTGGAGTGTACCCTCCTGCAGAATAGGTTGAATACCACTTAGCCGGTAAGACACACACTAACAGCTCCTCCATCTTGTCTGCATTGAGTTTCAGTTTATTAGCCCTCATGCAGTCCATTCCATGCACAGATTCAACACATAGTACCTCACCTGAATTTGATGCAAAGGAGAGGTAGAGCTGCTTGTCATCCACATATTAGTGGATGTCTCAGTTCATGTCTCTGGATAACCTCCCTAAGTGATTTCAGGTAGATGTTGAACAGCTCCATGACATGACATGGCATAAGCACTGCCTTCTGGAATCGGCTATTCAAGTAGGAGCTGAACCAGGCCAGTGCAGTACCCAGCCCAGACAGCCTATCGAGAAGGATACCAATGTCGATGGTATTGAAAGCTGCTGAGTAGTCCAAAAGAATTAACAGGGTCGTACTCCTCCTGTCCCTCTCTTGGCAAAAGTCATCCACAGGGTGACCAAGGCAGTTTCCATTCCAAAACCAGTCCTGAAGCCTGATTGAAATGGATCCAGATAATTAGTTTCATTCAAGAGTGTCTGTTCACCTGCAACCACCCACTTGAGCACTTTGCCGAGGAAGTAGAAGTCAGCAACCGGCCTATAACTATTAACTTTTTCCGAATCCAGGTTAGGTTTCTTGAGGAGTTGCCTATTTACCACCTCCTTTAGAGTGGCCAGCACTGCTCCCTCTCTCCAAACACCCAGGAGTGCACAGCTTGGAGAGACTAACCCCTCCCAGTTCCCCCACCCAGGTTTTGGCAATTCACAGTGGGTCTGCCCTCTCAGCCACAATTACATCATGGATGAGGGAGATTTTATTTTGGATTGTCTTTTTATTGTGCAGACGTGGAACTTAAAGAATTCGGAGTCGCCTGAATTAAAGTCCGTAGCTACTAGTGCATCCTGGCCTGTTCCAAAGCCAGACAGACAAGGCTCTTCACTCCCGCAGAAGAAAACACCCTAGGGCAGTGTTTATTCATCTGCTGGGTTTCCATCTGCTCAGTTGAAGTCTGGCTGCTAAACTTCTTAAGAGGAGCTTCTTTTGCTAGTTCGTTTAAAAAATCAGTTAAGAAAACAAGTTATGCATCAGCGGAAGCAGACTAGAGCAGATGTTAGACTGCCTGATAATTTAACCCTGGTTATAATATAATAACCCTGGTTATTACAATTTAACCATGGGATCAGGATGGTCCCATGGGTTGCCTGCTTCTTCTTTCTTGCTAAGACAAGAACCCTTTTCCATTTTGAAGCTGGATTACTTAACTATAGGTGATTGGTCAGAGTTATCTCTGCACTGAGCTAGTGGTGTCAATACCATCATTTCAGAAGAGCAGATGAAGGGAAAGGCTATGTTTATATTTGACAATAACTATCTACATTGAATTGTTAAGAGCTACAGAAAGTTGTCAGTAATGAGGAACAGCCATAACATCTAAAATACTGTCCACAATTGATAGCTGAAATTAAGCCCTCGCGAGCCGCAACCCATCCGTGCTGGTGGCCTTCCCTATAACTTCCAAGAAGGCATTTGGCCTGCCTTCTCACTTTCAAGTTCTTAGTGGATGAGGCTGCTGGCGTGACTCTTCTGTGGCTTTTCATTTTGCTAAAAGCCTAAAATTACTGCAAATTAAACATATTTAAACAATTTTTTAAAAGCAGGCTTTGAATCCCACTTTTGGGCTCAAGGTTGTTGTTTTTTAAAATGTGTGCAACTTTTTCTTTGCAGCCCCGGGGCTTTTCTATATGTGCATTAGGAATTCCTGCTTTAATCTGATTTTCTTTTCACTTGCAATCCATCAGAAAGAGATAATTGTTCTCTAGTTTACATAAGGCCTAGGTCATCTATTGGTTCAAATTCATCTTCCTTTATTGTAGCTTTTCTTACTGAGGGTTTTGGTTTTATCCTAACACTGGAGGCCATAGAATCATAGAATAGTAGAGTTTGAAGGAGCCTATAATGCCATCGAGTCCCACCCCCTGCTCAATGCAGGAATATACCTTAAAGCATCCCTGTTTTACTCTGTACAGCACCATGTACATTGATGGTGCTATATAAATAAATAAATAAATAAATAAATAAATAATAATAATAATAATGGTCAAGGAACACCTAATTTCTTTGAAAGAGTTCAAATCTCCAGGGCCTGATGAACTGCATCCTAGAGTAATGAAGGAGCTAGCGGAAGAACTCTCAGAACCACTGTGTGACAACCTTTTAAGTATTTGAATAGTGCTATCATGTCTCCCCTCAATCTTCTCTTCTCCAGGCTAAATATGCCCAGTTCTTTCATTCTCTCTTCATAGGGCTTTGTTTCCAGACCCCTGATCATCCTGGTTGCCCTCCTCTGAACATGCTCCAGCTTGTCTGCGTCCTTCTTGAATTGTGGAGCCCAGAACTGGACACAATACTCTAGATGAGGCCTACCCAAATCCACGTGATTTGGAAGCTATACTTTTATTAATGCAGCCCAAAATAGCATTGGCCTTTCTTGCAGCCATATCGCACTGTTGGCTCATATTCAGCTTGTGATCTACAACAATTCCAAGATCCTTCTCGTATGTAGTATTGCTGAGCCAAGTATCCCCCATCTTGTAACTGTGCATTTGGTTTCTATTTCCTAGATGTAGAACTAAGTCACCCAGTGGGTTTCCAAGGCCGAGTGGGGACTAGAACCCAGATCTCCTGACTCCCAGTCCAACACTTTAACCACTACTCCACACTGGCTAGATGGAACAACTGTTAGATGGATCCACAGTGGGCTAAAGAATCGGACTCAAAGAATGCTTATCAATGGTACCTTCTCAAACTGGGGACAGGTAACAAGTAGGGTACTGCAGGGCTCAGTCCTGGGCCCAGTGCTTTTCAACATTTTTATTAATGACTTGGATGAGGAGGTGCAGGGAACGCTGATCAGATTTGCAGATGACACAAAATTGGGTGGGATAGATAATACCTTGAAAGACAGAAACAAACTTCAAAGTGATCTTAATAGGCTGGAGTGCTGGGCTGGAAACAACGGAATGACATTTATTAGGGATAAATGCCAAGTTCTATACGTAGGAAAAAGAAACCAAATGCATAGTTACAAGATGGAGGATACTTGGCTTAGCAATAGTACAAGCAAGAAAGATCTTGGAATTGTTGTATATCACAAGCTGAATACGAGCCAACAATGTGATGATGTTGGGAAAAAAGCAAATGCTATTTATGGATGCATTAACAGAACTATAGATTCCAAATCGCACTGGTTAGGCCTCATCTTGAGTATTGCGTCCAGTTCTGGGCACCATACTTCAAGAAGCATGCAGACAAGCCTGTGAGTGTTCAGAGGAGGGCAACGAGGGTGATCAGGATTCTGGAAACAAAGCCCTATGAGGAGAGACTGAAACAACTGGGCATGTTTAGCCTTGAGAAGGGAAGACTGAGGAGAGACACGATAGCAGTCTTCAAATACTTGAAAGGTTCTCACACAGAGGAGGGCCAGGATCTCTTCTTGATCCTCCAAGATTGCAGGGCACGGGCTAATGGACTCAAGTTACAGGAAGCCAGATTCCGGCTGGACATCAGAAAAAACTTCCTGACTGTAAGAGCTTTACGACAATGGCACCAATTACCTAGGGAGTTAGTGGGCTCTCCCACACTAGAAGCCTTCAAGATGCAGCTAGACAGCCATCTGTCAGGTATGCTTTAGGGTATGCTTTATGCAGTGGTAGGACTCGATGGCCTTATAGGCCTCTTCTAACTCCACTATTCTATGATTCTTGATGTGTTGTGCCCAGAACTGGACGCAGTACTCCAGATGGGGCCTAACCAGTGCGGAATAGAGGAGAACCAGTACCACACGCTTAGCCAGTCTATATTATTATGCTAAGTGTGTGGTAGACACCACAAAGACCTGCCAAAAATGTAGTTATTATTTTCCCTGTCAAAGAGTGAAACTTACCTTGTGTTATGATATCATGGTGTTCCACTTCCCTGACCCCTACCATTGGACATCAATGATGTGGCATAGGGAAATTAGAACATCGTACGTATCATGGCTGCAAGAAGCCTGAATGGGACTGGGCCTTAAATAATATCTTATACTACTTTGTCATCTTCATTGGCTTCCTGTCTGCTTTCAGGCAGAATTCAGAATGCTGTTTTTGACCTTTAAACTCTTTACAGTTTGGGACCCCTCAGTATCTGAAGGATTGCCTCTTCCCACGTGTATCTACCTGCATTTTGAGATACTTCTTCAAGTGCCCTCACCCCTGACCCCAGCAAATGAGTTGTGACAGGTGGCTTTGAGTGAACGGGCCTTTTCAACAGCGGTTCCCTGTTTGTGGAATGCCCTTCCTGCCGAGAGGCATACCTTTTGCTTACTTTAATGTATTTTTCGTACCAAGCAAATAACTTTTTCTGTTTCCAGAACTTCTAAATGATGCCATGGTTCTTAATATTGTTTTAGTATTGTGGGGGTTTTATTCAACTGCTCCATGCTTTTAATCTGTTTTGAACTGAATTGGTGTTCCAATTTGCTGGATTTTATTGTATTGCAATTTAATTTTTGTAAAAATCAGTTTAATGTGTGAGTTGCCCAGGCATCTCTGTTATGCACAAAGGAATAGCGTCATTTCAAAGTCAAATTCACCTTTGGCTTAACCCTTAATTTAGTCCCCAACTGTAACCCACCTCAAATACAGGAAACCACGTTTGCTCTCGGCCAGTTTTTGCTGTTGTTGCCTCTCCTTATTCTCTGTCTGTAATCTTCTGCACTATTAAAGTGTTAGATTATAAACTGAGAAGACAGGAGGCGCCAGCCTGTCTCCTTTTGCTTATGGAATGCTGTAAGGTCCCTTGTACGTTAACAACGCTTTCTAAACATTTCTCAGCCCCCAACCACAGACCCCAATGTTAGCATCAGTGCCTTGTGTGGATAGACTTGCTGCTTGATGGTAGTATCTAGGAAAGTTCTTTCGTTCCCACTGAGGTTTGTTCACCGTATAGAAATGTCACTCATGCATGCACCTGAGCGGTACAAAAACACTGGAATATGAGGGGGGCGGGATTTTGGGAGTTATAACAGAACAGGTAATCCCATAAAGGGAATCTCAGATTGACCTTTGCAAACTAGCTTAATGAGACATAGTCAGAGGATCATTGTCTTGGTCTAATTGGTGCCAAATGTCAACCCGCTGAAAATCCTTCCAGTTTTGGACAGTGCTGTAGTGATGACAACGTTGCCTTTGGATCTTGGTTTACTGCTGATATTTGGGAGAGCTGTTGTGCAGCTTATTTGGCTTCACTGTGTCTGATGCTCCTGGGTAAGGGAGAAATTAAAAACTGCTTGATAGCCCTGGTGTCCTGTTATGCGAGTGACCTTCGATTGGGGAATAGTTCAGACGCTAGACAGAGGCATTTAGACATGCTCATCTGGAAGAACAGGCTGGGTTTTATAAGCCCTTTGTTAACAGTATTGACATTTGGACACACTGCCTGCCTTTCTCTGGGAGTAGAGATAAGCTGCGAAAGCAGGTATCCCCCAGTGCAGGAGGAGCTACATTGCCATCTCGAGTCGTGACATTTTGAGGTTTGTCATCACCTGCTTATTTGAAAGAAGACCTGACTTCATGTTTTCAGTGCCTTCCATGTTGGCCAGGTGGGTGCAATTTGTAGAGAGATGCTCTCCAGGTTGAGAGGAGGTGAGACTGCGGGTGGGGGGAGGGCTCGGTGGTAGAGTGCATTCTTTGTATGCAGAAGGCCCCAGGGTTAATGTATGGCGTCTCCAACTAAACAAACTGATGCCAATCAATTTCACTGGGTGATTTTGAGTCCTAATTATTTTGCCCTCCATTAGAACTTGGGATGACCCAATGAAATTGATTGGTAGTAGATTTAGGATAGTTAATTCAGTTGTGAATTAACTTATGGAATTCACTGCCACTGGCTTTAAAAGAGATTGCCAAATGAATTGGCGGACTCACTATATGGCAAAAAGAGAAAACTTAAGATAAGAATATGTTTGATATAGTACACCAAAGAAAACTTGCTGTAGCAAGAAGAAGCACAAGGTCTCAAACAGACATTGGACCAATTGTGTCTGAAAAGTACAAATAGGTGTGGTAACAATACACTAAATTGCAAAAAAACCCACCTCTGTGTAGCAAGTAATTGCAAAAACATTATATAAGGAAGTGAGGCAGGTGGCTATCAGAAGGAGGGCCTTCTCTGCTGTGGCACCCTGGCTGTGGAATGAGCTCCCTAGATAGGTTCGCCTGGCTACTACAATCAATCAATCAAACAAACATATTCTTTATCTTGGGTTTTCTCTGCTTTTTGCAACATTGTAGGTCCATTGTCTTGTTTTAAAGGGGGATTGGACACACTTAATGGAGAATAGTTCTGTCAGTGCTAGCTATTATGCCTAAAATAGAACTTCCCACATTATACTTCTGAATACTATGCTAGGGACAAATGAGTTAAGTGGGCTGTTGCCTTCATGCTTGCAGGCTTCCCAGAGACAACTGGCTGGCCACTGTTGGAAACAGGAAACAGTTAGATAGACTCATGGTACTTCTGATCCAGTAGAGCTCTTTGTGTTGTTTGTAAAACCTTGGCTTTAGCGCTGGGAAAGAGCTCTTCCTGCCTGAGAGCTTGGAGAGAGCACTGCCCGACCGACCGGTTAGTGTACACAGTACTGAGCTAGGTTGACTAATGGGCATAAGACAGCTTTGTAGGTTTTTTCAAAGGTTCTGCAGACCACTCCCCCAACACCTTATGAGATGGAAATATGATAGTACATTCTTAACGTGGCCTCATGTGGCTTGAAACACTTTCCTGAAGCTCTGGGCACTTGTGGCTTTGTCCATATTGCCCAGTGCTGGAAGACTACAGTGATATGTGACATTGTTTTGTTGACATCAATAGCTACAGAAGAACTATGAAGTTCAGAGGCAGGATGTTTCTAATTATCAGATGCTGGGGAGAAACAACAGAAGGGTAGCTATTTCTCTGACAGATCCCTGCTCCTGTTATAGGTTGTCTGGTTGATTCCTGCTGGAGAGTGGCCTGGACGGGGCCGGTGTGGGGCTTGATGGATGTTTGGGGAACATTTGTAGTTGGTCTGCTTAGAAGACGACCAAATAAAAAAATTCCCCAAATTGTGAGAATGTTATTGCTTGTCCGCAGTGAATATGCTCTGGGTCAATGTTTTTCTAGAAGTGTATTACTTTTTACATTTTATTTAAACATACAAACAATTTTCATTGTTGACTACTGGCAGAAGGCAGTACATTTTGCATATTTTATCCATTTCTTTACTGGTGTAGTTAGGAGTAGAATCTGTAAATAATAGGAGATTGTTTATTTATTTATTTATTACATTTCTATACCGCCCAATAACCGGAGCTCTCTGGGCGGTTCACAAAAATTAAAACCATTCAAAGTATAAAACAACAGTATAAAACCATAGTATAAAATACAATATAAAGGCTAAACCAGATAAAAACAGCAGTTAAAATGTATTTATAGATTGTTAAAATGCTGGGAGAATAAAAAGGTCTTCACCTGGCGTCTAAAAGCATATAATGTAGGTGCCAAGCGAACCTCCTTAGGGAGCTTATTCCACAGCCGGGGTGCCACAGCAGAGAAGGCCCTCCTCCTGGTAGCCACCTGCCTCACTTCCTTTGGCAGGGGCTCACGGAGAAGAACCCCTGAGGATGACCTTAGGGTCCGGGCAGGTACATATGGGAGGAAGCATTCCTTCAGATAACCTGGCCCCAAGCCGTTTAGGGCTTTAAATGTTAATACCAGCATTTTGAATTGGGCCCAGACCTGGACTGGCAGCCAATGAAGCTGGAAAAGGACTGGCGTAATGTGATCTCGTCGGCCAGTCCCTGTTAGTAAGCGTGCTGCCCTGTTTTGTACCAGTTGAAGTTTCCGGACCGTTTTCAAAGGCAGCCCCACGTATAACGCATTGCAGTAATCCAAACGAGAGGCTATCAGAGCATAGATAACTGTAGCTAGGCTATCTCTGCCCAGATAAGGGCGCAGCTGGTATATCAGCCTGAGCTGATAAAAGGTGCTCTTTGCCACTGAGTTCACCTGTGCCTCAAGTGACAGTTCTGGATCCAAGAGCACCCCCAAACTACGGACCCGATCCTTTAGGGGGAGTGCAACCCCGTCCAGGACAGGGCAAACATCACCTTGCCGGACAGAAGAACCACCCGCTAACAGTACCTCCGTCTTGTCTGGATTGAGTCTCAGTTTGTTAGCCCTCATCCAGTCCATTACCGTGCCCAGGCACTGGTTCAGAACAGCCACTGCCTCACCTGGGTTTGATGAAAAGGAAAGGTAGAGCTGGGTATCATCCGCATATTGATGACACCTCAGTCCACATCTCCGGATAACCTCCCCCAGCGGCTTCATGTATATGTTAAACAGCATAGGGGATAAAATAGAGCCCTGTGGAACCCCATGGCTTAGGAGCCAGGGCACAGAGCAATAATCCCCCAGCACCACCTTCTGGAATCGGCCATCCAAGTAGGAGCGGAACCACTGCAACGCAGTACCTCCAACTCCCAGCTCAGACAACCTATCCAGAAGGATACCATGGTCGATGGTATCGAAGGCCGCTGAGAGGTCCAGGAGAACCAACAGGGTCGCACTCCCCCTGTCTCTCTCCCGGCAGAGGTCATCCCACAGGGCGACCAAGGCAGTTTCCGTTCCAAAACCAGGCCTGAAACCCGATTGAAATGGATCTAGATAATCCGTTTCATTCTAGAGTGCCTGGAGTTGTCCTGCAACCACCCGCTCAAGCACCTTGCCTAGGAAAGGGATATTAGCCACCGGCCTGTAGTTGTTAACATCCTCCGGGTCCAGATTAGGCTTCTTCAGGAGTGGTCTAATTGCCGCCTCTTTTAAAGAGGCCGGCACCACTCCCTCTCTCAAGGAGGCATTTACAACCTCCTGGACCCAGCCGGCGATCCCCTCCTTATTTGATGTAATGAGCCAAGAGGGGCAAGGGTCAAGCACACAGGTGGTCGACCGGACTTGGCCAAGCACCTTGTCCACATCCTTGGGCCTCACTAACTGAAACTCATCCAATAAAACTGAGCCAGACGGCACTCCGAACACCTCTACTAGTGGAGCTGCGTTAAGTGTGGTGTCCAATTCATGACGAATCTGAGCGACTTTATCTTCAAAGTGCCGTGCAAACTCGTCAAAGCGTGTTACCTAGGGTTCCACCATCTCTCGCCCTGGCCCAGAGTGTAACAGGCCACGAACCACACGGAAAAGCTCTGGTGGACGACACTGAGAAGATGCAATGCTGGTGGAAAAGAACTGTCTCTTTGCCACCCTCACCGCCACAGAATAGGCTCGATAGTGAGCTCTAGCCCGTGTTCGATCAGACCCAGCACGAGTTTTCCTCCACCTGCGTTCTAGCCGTCTCCCCTCTTGCTTCATTGCCCTCAGCTCAGATGTATACCAAGGAGATGGCCGGGCTCTGCTCAGAGGGAGAGGGCGCTATGTAATTCTTCATAGCTGTAATTAGTCTCTCTTCCATAGTTTAAAAAAAGGCTGTGGCAAGTTCTGCTGCATATGTCCTTGACTTGTAAATAATATAAAGTCGTGCCATATACTGTAGAAATCAGGAGTCTTAGCTTTACCCTTAGCTAATTTGAGTTGATGTCTCAGCTTTTCTGCCATAGCTATTTCCCACAGTTCCATATACCAAAATTCTAAAGTTAACAATTTCTCGGTTTTCCAGTTTCTGGCAATTACCCTTCGAACAGCCATCAACATGAATACTATTAATTCTTTAGATTTAACATTTACATTTTGTTCCTTCCAAATTGTTAGTAATGCTAATGCTGGTTTAGCATTTATAATTTGATGTGTGATCTTTTCCATTTCTATGAATATCATATTCCAAAACTATAACACTATAGGACAGAACCACCAGATATGAAAACATGAACCTTGCTGATTACATTTTCTCCAGCATTTTGTATTACTTGTATTCACTATTCTTGCTAGTGGTATTGGTGTCATATACCATTGATGTACCAACTTTAAGGAGTTCTCCCTGAGTATTGTCGATACAGTTTTCTTTGACTTAGTTGTCCAAATTTTATTCCATACATTTTATTCTATTGATAGCACAACATCATAGAATCATAGAATAGCAGAGTTGGAAGGGTCCTACAAGGCCATCTAGTCCAACCCCCTGCTCAATGCAGGAATCCACCCTAAAGCATCCTTGACAGATGGTTGTCCAGCTGCCTCTTGAAGGCCTCTAGTGTAATGCCTCCCATATTATTTTCAATCCATTTAACGTATTTGCATCTATTTCAATAAGATATGAATAGATTTTAGAAACTAATTCCTTTGACCATACGTTCTGACAATATCCATTCAAGTTTCGTCATGTTTCTATTTGATGAAAAAAGATCCAATTCACCTGTATCCTCTGAAGCATTTCTTTTAGTTTTACTTCTGTGAGAGGAATGTTATTTTCGTAAAAAATTCTCATTCTATAAAGTCCTTTTTGTTTCCATTCTACATAATAATCTTTTTTATTCTCATAGTGGAACTTTGGGTGTAGCAGGAATGGAAGCAATGGGGGATATTTCCGGAATTAATTTATTTTTCCATTTCCTGCAAATTTTTAATGTACTGTGCCCAAAGGGGTTGTCAACCTATTTCAAATCACCTATTTGCCCCCTCCAAATACTACTTGTTCGATTAGCTATAGATGTTTCCTCGTTGCCTCCATACCTACCCACGGCCTCTCTGAAGTTCCCTCCAGATATAATACTATGGATCTGCTTCATAATATTTATGAACACTTGGCTCTCCCCAACCACCTTGATCCAATCATTTTTGCCTCAGAGTCTTAGCCTTGGTCTTTTCTCATGATAAACAAAGTTTGTAAATATTTTTTGCCACTGTGCCAAAAATATTTTTTGCCACTGTGCCAAGGAAACAAAGCCCTATGAAGAGAGACTGAAAGAACTAGGCATGTTTAGCCTGGAGAAGAGAAGATTGAGGGGAGACATGATAGCACTCTTCAAATACTTAAAAGGTTGTCACACAGAGGAGGGCCAGGATCTCTTCTCGATCCTCCCAGAGTGCAGGACACGGAATAATGGGCTCAAGTTAAAGGAAGCCAGATTCCAGCTGGACATCAGGAAAAACTTCCTGACTGTTAGAGCAGTGCGACAATGGAATCAGTTACCTAGGGCGGTTGTGGGCTCTCCCACACTAGAGGCCTTCAAGAGGCAGCTGGACAAGCATCTGTCGGGGATGCTTTAGGGTGGATTCCTGCATTGAGCAAGGGGTTGGACTCGATGGCCTTGTAGGCTCCTTCCAACTCTGCTACTCTATGATTCTATGATCTTTTGGGTCAATTATTATGGGGAGTGTTTGAAAAAAATAAAATAATTTTCGTAATGCTACCATTTTGATAGCACTAATTCTACCCATTATTGTTAAATGTAATTGTGACCATCTTTTAATATCTTTCTTTACTTGGGTAACCGCTGGATGTAAGTTCAATTGCTGAAGTTTCTTTAAATTTCTTGAAATAATTACTCCTAAATATTTAAAGGACTTATAGAATATTGGAATGCCAGTGTGACTCCGAGTTTCGAGCTGCTCTTTAGGGTTTATATTTATGTATAATGAATTAAAATTGGTAGCAAACTTTACTCTAAATCTTTTCAGCTGTAATGTGAATGATGTGTAAGGGTAAGAGCAGTGCTATTCTTGTATTTCTGCATAAGTCACTGATCTTGCTGCACCTTCTGATTTCCCAGGAGGAAAGACACAACCAGCATGTCTGCATCCAAAATGATAAAAAATAAATAAATCCAGTTCTACCCATTGCACAAAGATAGTAGAACTCCCCACCTCCAAAAGAGGATGATTGGATGGAGGCAAGGCTAGAACAGTAAATCATACAGATATGCAGCAGGCAGCCTCCTTTGTGGGTTGGTGCTTTGGCCTCACAGAAACCTTTAATAATTTCATTTATTTCTTATTGTAAATAATTACTGTTCATGGCAGTTAGCCTTGAGGTAGAGCAGTCAAGAGGTAGAATTGAATATGTGGGGCCTAGTCCTTAAAGTAGGCTGTCCTAACAATCAAGTAGCATTCTCACTAGCTGAATAATCTGTGCTTTCAATCAGCTTACTCTGTTTACTAGTTCATTCTAATTTATTTGAACTATACCATTAGCATTAAAGGATTTCAGTTTTGTATTGTATGCACTGCCAACTCAGTTTACTTCTTATTGAGTTGACCACATGGACAGTACAGAAGTGTATTTTATTGCTGAAGTTACTGGCAAAATGAACTATTGCTGCCAGAGAGCTTTTTGTGAACTGCCCAGAGAGCTTCGGCTATTGGGCAGTATAAAAATGTAATAAATAAATAAATAAAGAGAGCATTGGAGCATACAAGCCCCCTGTTTGATGTTCAGAGGATAGACCTGCAATGACTAAGCGGGTAAACATAAGAGTTATCTTTTGGTACAGCAATCAAGTTAGGGGGTATGTATGCATGTGTACAAATTCTCAAATATTCTTGTGTGCAGTGATTTGGTAATGGCATATCCCAAATAGGTGAAATCTGGTGCTTGCCCTTACCTTGTGGCCTCCTGTTTCAAGGAGGAACATGCAGCAGCAAGGGATTACATACATCTGGCTTGCCTGACAGCAGAAATTCCCAAAACCCGTTTGTACAAAATCTGTCTCAACTTGATTGTAGCCTCTCTCATCTCAGCAGTCTGGGATTTCCCCTCACTGGCATCACTCATCATTTAAATCCCACCTCACTTTTTTGGGCTACATAAGAGATCATGTTCCCCATGTGCTGAATTAACAGGCTCTTCCTTGACACTAATTTGACAAGGATCACTTTTAATTTATCACCACCTTGCTGGTTCATGTTCATGTAGTCTTTCACCTCCAGTAATATTTTTCTTGCCTCCCCCATTTACATTGTATGTGTTTACTTTTCTGCTTGTCTCTCTCAAATGCCTGAGAATTGACTAATACATTTTTAACTATCCAACTCCCCATCAAAGCAATGGCAAAGACGATTCATTTTTTAAAAAATTCATATATGTCAACATTATTACTACATGTACTGCTGTGACTCAGCTGATCTTAGAGCTATACTTCCCTTCCAAACCAAGGAGTAAGCCCACCTTAGTTCTGCTCTTGTTCTGCAATGTTATGAGGTACGAGTCGGGTAACACTGCAAGGTTGGGTAAATAGCATTTCCAGGCATTTAAAAAAGGATATGCATCTGCTGTACCGCCATGCTTGCTTCAGGGTAGATCCCATGATTAAGTGGAGGATAACGTTACCAATGGCTACAAATTATGAGAACCTCCAATATCAGAGGCAGGATACCCCTCTATACCAATGCTGGGGAACACGAGTGGGAGAGTGCTAATGTATTCATGTCCTGCTTGGGGGTTCCGCATGGGCACCTGGTTTACCATTATGTGAACAAAATGCTGGATTAGATAGGCCTTTATTCTGCTCCAGCATGGCATTTCTTACATTCTTAGTAGCGCTGTGCTGAATTCTCCTTTCTGTATATTTTCAACCATTTGTTGGGGCAGGGGGGACGAAAAGAAGTTGCACCCCAAAATTTGTGGTAAGGGCTGAGGATTTTGGAGAAGTTTCTCAAGGTGCAGGGCTTCAATATTTACCTTCCTGTAACGAGGTAGCCGAGGGGTGTTTGCGTTCTTTCTTTTACCATTTCCCACGTCCTCTCCTTGCAGCCTTTCTGGCTGCTTCAGCTTCTCAAGTCCTTCCCTGGAGGACTTAGAGCATCATCAGACATGAGAAAAACCATGGCTCCCTTGCGTCGCTTCTCCACCCCCATTTCATCCCATAATACTTCCTCTTTCTTCCTGAGAAGAAAGAGGAAATAAACAATGACCACGTGGCCCATTCAGAGGCTGTTTTTATCATGCCACTTTTACTGCACACAGTGTTTCCCCCCCAAAAAAAGTTGGATTAAAAGGGGTCCATCTTGTGATGGAAAAAAGGCAAGAAAGAGTGGGAGGCATGCGGAAGGTTGATGGCATCCTGTAAAGGATGTGCGGAAAACTGTGAGTGGGCAGTGGCGGGTGGGCGGGCGATAAAACACGCATCTGATTCACCCCTTAGCCTGGATTTCCTCCCTTGGGACTTCCCTGTGCTACTGCCTGCAGACGGCTTAAAAGTTGAGAGAGGCAGTTTTGCTTTTGCTTTGTTGTTAAAGTAATAAGAAAAATAACAATAACTCCTTAAGATTTAAAGCACATACATACTGCTCTAGAATGGTCCTGCTTACTTCCAGGTCCTTTGGAATGTCGAAGACATAGAGACAAGACAATCCCATCTCATTGTCTGGAGAGCCACTTCATGTTCACATTTAAAGCTGCTTTTTTGTCCCCTGTGCCCTTGAAGTGAGCGCTGGTACATAGAAAACAATTGAGAAACCTATTATTTTAGTGTAGAATCATAGAATAGCAGAGTTGGAAGGGGCCTACAAGGCCATCGAGTCCAACCCCCTGCTCAATGCAGGAATCCACCCTAAAGCATCCCTGACAGATGGTTGTCCAGCTGCCTCTTGAAGGCCTCTAGTGTGGGAGAGCCCACAACCTCCCTAGGTAACTGATTCCACCGTCGCACTGCTCTAACAGTCAGGAAGTTTTTCCTGATGTCCAGCCGGAATCTGGCTTCCTTTAACTTGAGCCCGTTATTCCGTGTCCTGCACTCTGGGAGGATCGAGAAGAGATCCTGGCCCTCCTCTGTGTGACAACCTTTTAAGTATTTGAAGAGTGCTATCATGTCTCCCCTCCATCTTCTCTTCTCCAGGCTAAACATGCCCAGTTCTTTCAGTCTCTCTTCATAGGGCTTTGTTTCTAGACCCCTGATCATCCTGGTTGCCCTCCTCTGAACACGCTCCAGCTTGTCTGCATCCTTCTTGAATTGTGGAGCCCAGAACTGGACACAATACTCTAGATGAGGCCTAACCAGGGCCGAATAGAGAGGAACCAGTACCTCACGTGATTTGGAAGCTATACTTCTATTAATGCAGCCCAAAATAGCATTTGCCTTTCTTGCAGCCATATTGCACTGTTGGCTCATACTCAACTTGCGATCTACAACAATTCCAAGATCTTTCTCGTTTGTAGTATTGCTGAGCCAAGTGTCCCCCATCTTGTAACTGTGCATTTGGTTTCTATTTCCTAAATGTAGAACTTGGCATGTATCCCTATTACATTTCATTCTGTTGTTTTCAGCCCAGCACTCCAGCCTATCAAGATCACTTTGAAGTTTGTTTCTGTCTTCCAGGGTATTAGCTATCCCACCCAATTTTGTGTCATCTGCAAATTTGATAAGCGTTCCCTGCACCTCCTCGTCCAAATCATTAATAAAAATGTTGAAGAGCACTGGGCCCAGGACTGAGCCCTGCGGCACCCCACTCGTTGCCTCTCCCCAGTTTGAGAAGGTTCCATTGATAAGTACTCTTTGAGTCCGATTCTGTAATTAGGCACCAATGGGTCTCCCCCAAACAAAAGGTAGCAGGTCTTTCTACTTCAGGTTTTATTGTGTGTGAAATCATAGTCCGCTGCTTCATTATTGCATATGAGAAGTGGAGCTAAAAAGTGGTTGGGGGTCTAAAGGGAAAGTAAATTGGCAGATTCTGGGATTCTAGTCTATGATTGAGGGCAGTTGAGCCACGTAATTTTTAAGGTGCTCATTAAAAAGGGGCAAATGGAGGTGGGGTGGGAGAGGGAGTTGGCTCGAGCTGTATCCTGTGGGTAAACATTAGAATGGGCTGGGGGGGGGGGCTGGGATTTGTACCATGGGGTGAAAATCCCCCCCCCCATTAGATTATCTAGCTATATAGCAATAAAGTCTTCAGGTCTGGGGCTGGCAGCCTTTCCCAAACCCGAGCCATTTAGCTCCACTCTAGCATACTGGAGGAAGGTTTCAGGAAAATCAGGAAGGAAATCCGTGTCCTCCGTCAGACGTACATGTCACCACAGGCTGTCCCAGAAGGCTCAAGCCCTGAAGAGCAACATGTTTAGTGGCAAGTTCCCATTTGTTTTCTCATATACCAAACCTGGCTGATCCCTCGCCCAGCACTAAAGTGATGTTTTTTGCATTCTGTCAGGTCTCCCCAGGTATGCAGAAGTTTATTAGTATATAAATTAGAAGAAAACAATGAGGGGTGGAGGAGAGGAAATAAAGGAGAAAGGGAATGGCCTGCTTGAGATAGCTTCAAATATCCAGGAGGGGGTTATCGGAGTCCGGGGATGTGTGCCATGAGATTAACAGACTCCTCCGCCTCATAGTATATGTGGAGCATTTCCCTCTATGGGAATGAGTTTCCGGAAGCCCTGGGATTGTGGCCTTCTCTTTCATCTGCCAGAGGAGCAGATTCAAAGCATCCACTGTGATCTGTTTTAACTATGGTTAGTGAGACCAAACCATAGCTTAGTGCTACATCTGGACCAGACCTTTGATTCTTACCTACCTCACCTTAGAAGGCAGAGGCATTCTGAGCAGGGCCTCTAAGGGAGATAGCTGTACTGGGTATACTGATCCCAAGGTGTTTATAATTTTAAAGCTAATAACCAGCACTTTGAATTGTGTCCATGAACAAACTGGTAGCCCAAGTGTAGTTCTTCAAACCCTGGTAAGATATAATATGAGTACCAGTTAGCAGCTCATCTGCTATTTTTTGCACCAGTTGCAGTTTCCAGTGCAACTCCATTGTTGTCCTGTATTTCTGGCCAGGAAAAAACTTTTAGTTTGACTTCTTGACGAATTTCCTTTTCTTTCCTTCCAGGCTGCAAGCATGTGAAAGGCATCCTCTTATATGGTCCCCCTGGCTGTGGTAAGACCCTTATGGCCAGGCAGATTGGCAAGATGTTAAATGCCAGAGAACCAAAAATAGTGAACGGGCCTGAAATTCTCAACAAATACGTTGGCGAGTCGGAGGCAAACATTCGCAAGCTCTTTGCAGATGCAGAAGAAGAGCAGAGGAGGGTAATTTGACAAACGAAATAATAAGGCAGCATTTCTTTTAGATGAGGATTTGGGCTGGAACCGGACACGATGGAGCATGCATTGCTGCCTCTCAAAGCAGCTGCCCTGTGTGGTTTCTTTTTCCTTTTCCTGTATATCTAGGATTGCAAAATGTGTGATATGACATCATTCTGTTGCAAATTTTCCTGCCTGCGGTAGGCAGTGACATAGAATGGGGTGGAGAAAACTCACAAAATGGTTATGTCTTGCATTTTGATAGACAATGTTATGGGGGGAAGAGATGACAGAGATGCTGTAGTGGTTTATAGGATTACAGCAATGTCAAATTCCCTTTGGATGCTCTAGGACCAACTTCCCTACACCCCCATGGTACCCTAAAGTATCCCATGTCAAACCTCAAAGCATTGACGGATGGGCAGTCCGCAACTTCCCAAGGTAGCTTGTTTTGGTGCTGAACTGTTCTTACAGAAAGGATGTTATATAGCACTGTTTGTTTTGACCAGGTACAATAGGAATGCTAAAAATCAGCCCCCAAGCCTTGATGCGTATAAAGGCCAGTGCATGCTGGAGAGCTTCATGTCCATTCAAGGTGCTGACATATAGAACACGTCTCTCATGGAACACTTCTGTGTTCCACCATAACCTTCAAGCTTATTTGGAAATGGCCAGTTTTGCTTGCCAACTAATGGACTGAGCCAAGACCACAAGGATATGCAGCACACATGCATTCTCAGTGGCTGCCTGTCAGTTCTGGAATTCCTTTCTCCTGGAGACTCAGCCAAGCAGTAGGCCTCTGTACATGTGCAGCAGGTTGTCAATATCCTAATCTGACAGTACCCCCCTCCCCCAGAAGTTCCATCCCCCGTTTAGGGTCTAGGCTTGTCTGGGTGTCTCTGGTAGAATGCCTGGAGTTTAGCGAGTGTGTGAATGTGGTCCGCCGGTTCCCAGGACTGTTCCTCTGGACTGTAACCCTCCCAGTCCACAAGGTAGTACAGTTGGCCGCGACGCAGTTTGGAGTCCATGATCCGGGCTACCTGGAACTCCTCGTGGTCATTGATCTGGACGGGCGGTGGCGGTGGGTTGGTGCTCCCAGGGAACGGATTTGCAGGGTAGGGCTTTAACTGGGATACGTGGAACACTGGATGGATCCTGAGAGTGCGGGGGGAGATCTAATTTGTACGTGACCGGATTTACTTGTTGCAGGATCGTGAAGGCCCCCTGATACTTGAAGTGCAGTTTGGCGGAGGGGCGGCCGGACCGACGGTGCTCCATGGAATGCCAGATTTTATCTCTGGGCTGAAGCGGAGGCCCTGCCTGGTGCCGTTGATCTGCCTGCTCCTTGTAGGCTGCCTTGGCTTTCTCTAGGTGCTGCATGAGTTCAGCTTGTGTCTCCTGGATCTGGGAGACCCAGTCATTGGCGTACAGAACAAGAGAGGCTGCAGACGGGCAGGGGTGATCCCATGGGTGGTATCCGAAGTTGGCATAAAAGGGACTCTGTCCTGTGGAGGCATGGCAAGCGTTGTTATACGCGATCTCAGCTAGTGACAAAAGTTCAACCCAGTCGTCCTGGTGATAGCTTAAAAAGCAGCAGAGATATTGCTCCAGGACCTGGTTTACCCACTCGGTTTGTCCGTCCGTCTGTGGATGGTAGGCTGAGGACAGTCTTCGCTCGACATTGAGGAGTTCAAGGAAGGCTGCCCAGAACCGTGAGGTAAACTGTCTTCCATGATCGGAGACTACTACTTCAGGGAGACCATGGAACACATGTTCGAGTACCAGGTGTGCAGTCTGGCAGGCTCTGGGGAATCAACAGGTCGGAGAAAAATTAGTTATTTTCGTGAGGGAATCAACTACTACCAGGATGGCTGTGTGACCCTTGGAGGAGGGGAGGTCGACAATAAAGTCGAGTGAAATGGTAGACCATGGCTTGGTGGGGGTTGGTAGAGGCTGCAGGAGTCCCTGGGGTCTCTGCCGGGGCACCTTGGTTCTGGCGCAAGCCTTGCAGGAGTGGAGGTACCTTTTGAGGTCTGCTCGGTTCTTAGACCGAACGGTGGAACTGCAACAGCAACAAGAAGCACACGAGATTGAAGAGCAACAGCCAGCTGAAGCAGAAGTGGAGGATGCTGAGGGGAGGAAAGCCAGTGAAGAGGAAACTCTCTGGAAAAGAGTGACAGTTAGGAACAGAAGAACTAGAAGGCATTCTGCACTGGTGGAAGCAGTAGAGTTAAGCAACCGCTTTCAGCTACTGGAGGATGAGACTGAAGGACAGTCTGCAGAGGAAGAAGTACAGGAGACACCGTGCAACAATGAACAAGAGGCAGAAGGTAGGTCAAACAAAAAAAAGAGAAGAGTAGTCGTGTGAGACTCCCTGCTGCGTGGGATTGAAACCCAAGTATGTCGTGAAGACCCATGGACTCGCCAGGTGTGCTGTCTCCCTGGAGCACAGATTAGAGATGTGACTGAAGGGTTACCAAAGCTCATAAAGCCCACGGACACATACCCCTTTCTTCTCATCCATGTGGGAACAAATGATGTCGCCAAGCAGAGCTACGAAGAAATCATATCAGACTTTGAAGTTCTGGGAAGGAAACTGAAGAACTTTGGGGCCCAGGTAGTTTTCTCATCCATCCTCCCGGTTCTTGGAAGAGGATTAGAAAGGGAAAGAAAAATACTCCGGATGAACGACTGGCTTCGAAGGTGGTGCCGTCGTGAGAGTTTTGGATTCTGGGACCACGGGCTACGCTACTTGGAACATGGACTGCTGGCAAGGGATGGGTTGCATCTCACAAGGGCTGGAAAGAATGAGTTCGGCCACAGCATGAAGAACTTGATCAGGAGGGCTTTAAACTGAATCTTACGGGGGTGGGAGACGTAAATTTTGAGGCAACAATGGATGAAGGCCAGTGCACCACAGTACAGAGAACAGCTCCCATAGTGTCCCAAAATAGTGTCCGCAACAATGTAGGAACAAAGCCAGACTATAAAACACATGGGGCAAGGAATAAAAAGAACATGATAATCGGAGTCTACTACCGACCACCCAATCGGAAGACGAGGATGAAACTTTTGAGAAACAAATTGCCAGTGTTTCATGGAAGTGATAGGGGACTTCAATTACCCTGATATCTGTTGGGAGACCAATACTGCCAAAAGCGGCCCTTCCAAGAAATTCCTGACATGTGTGGGTGATAACTTTCTCCTACAGAAAGTGGAGGAAGGAACTAGAGGATCGGCAATCTTTGCCTTGATATTGACCAATAGGGATGACTTAGTGGATAAAATGGCAGTTACGGGAACTCTGGGGGAAAGTGACCACGTCATACTTGAATTCTTGATTATGAAGGAGACAAAAGTCGAGTGTAACCATACACGTACTCTGGATTTTAGGAAAGCTGATTTTAATAAACTCAGAACTATGATAAGTAAGGTCCCGTGGCAAGTGAGCCTAATGAGAAAAGGAGTGCAGGATAGGTTTTTGTTGTTTATTCGTTCAGTCGCTTCCGACTCTTCATTTCAGTGACCAGCCATGAGTCAAGCGTTCCTCTAAATGGTTTTATTGCTTTAGGGTTTTATGGTCAATTACTCGGCCGTAAATCTCTGGCCAAGAATGCAGGAGGGAGCTGCTGCTGTTTTAAGAACAGCCCAGTCTTTTAAACGGAGTCCAAGAGTTCTTAGCCAGAGGCACGTTCTGCAGCGTAAGCCTACCGGTCCGGGTCGAAGCACCAAAACAGAGGGTGTGGGCGTCAAGGAGGCAGGAGTAAGCGAAGGTCCAGTCCAGTCCTAAATCAATAGCCGAGTCAGTCGTCCAGAGTCCCAGGGATACACGTTCAAGCAGAGTCAATCAAGCCGGTCCAGGTCAGCAATCCAGAGTCACAGTCACAAGGCAAGGCGTCGGGGCACAGTAGCAACCGGAAGAACGAAAGGTGTTTGCTACACCAGACCAGCGGTCAGATTCTCCCTTTTCAAACCCTGCCAGCATGACCCCACCCAGATCCCAGCTGTGCCTCATTCCTCCACCTTTTGACCCAACCCCCTCCTACAGTTCAGTGTCTTTTCCCTGCCTGTTCTGCAGGCGCATACTTCGCCTCACCACCTGCATTTGTTCTGCCCTTCTCCTTCGTCTCCTTTCGCGGGGGCTGGGTGGTCGAACCACCTCCGTCCCTGACTCAGCCTCAGGAGCGACAGGCAGAGGAAGCAACTGACTGGCCCGTGGCTCCTCCACGGGACCTGCATTCTCCTCCATGGAATGACTCCCTACCAACTGCGCACTGGTCTCTGGTCCGGCTGTGGGGGAGGAAACACCCTCTACTTCTTGTAAGTTTGCCTCCTCCTCATCTTCATGACTTCATGACTTCATGGAGCAGCCCACGCCAGAGCTTTCTGTTGGCTGTTGCCACCCCTAGCTCCCCCAAGGCCAAGTCTGTCACCTCCAGAATATCATCCATCCATCTTGCCCTTGGTCGGCCCCTCTTCCTTTTGCCTTCCACTTTCCCTAGCATCAGCCTCTTCCCCAGGGTATCCTGTCTTCTCATTATGTGGCCAAAGTACTTCAGTTTTGCCTTTAATACCATTCCCTCAAGTGGGCAGTCTGGCTTTATTTCCTGGAGTATGGACTGGTTTGATCTTCTTGCAGTCCAAGGCACTCTCAGAATTTTCCTCCAACACCACAGTTCAAAAGCATCTATCTTCCTTCGCTCAGCCTTCCTTATGGTCCAGCTCTCGCAGCCATAGGTTACTACGGGGAATACCGTTGCTTTAACTATGCGGACCTTTGTTGTCAGTGTGGTGTCTCTGCTCTTAACTATTTTATCAAGATTTGTCATTGCTCTCCTCCCAAGAAGTAAACGTCTTCTGATTTCCTGGCTGCAGTCAGCATCTGCAGTAATTTTTGCGCCCAGAAATACAAAGTCTGTCACAGCCTCCACGTTTTCTCCCTGTATTTGCCAGTTATCAATCAAGCTGGTTGCCATAATCTTGGTTTTTTTGAGGTTTAACTGCAACCCAGCTTTTGCACTTTCTTCTTTCACCTTTGTCATAAGGCTCCTCAGCTCCTCCTCGCTTTCAGCCATCAAAGTGGTGTCATCTGCATATCTGAGATTGTTAATGTTTCTTCCTGCGATTTTAACTCCAGCCTTGGATTCGTCAAGCCCAGCACGTCGCATGATGTTTTCTGCATACAAGTTGAATAGATAAGGTGAGAGTATACAACCCTGCCGTACTCCTTTCCCAATCTTAAACCAGTCCGTTGTTCCGTGGTCTGTTCTTACCGTTGCTACTTGTTCGTTATACAGATTCCTCAGGAGGCAGACAAGATGACTTGGTATCCCCATACCACCAAGAACTTGCCACAGTTTGTTATGATCCACACAGTCAAAGGCTTTAGAATAGTCAATAAAACAGAAATAGATGTTTTTCTGGAACTCCCTGGCTTTCTCCATTATCCAGCGGATATTGGCAATTTGGTCTCTAGTTCCTCTGCCTTTTCTAAACCCAGCTTGTACATCTGGCAATTCTCGCTCCATGAATTGCTGGAGTCTACCTTGGAGGATCTTGAGCATTACCTTGCTGGCATGTGAAATAAGTGCCACTGTCCGATAATTTGAACATTCTTTAGTGTTTCCCTTTTTTGGTATGGGGATATAAGTTGATTTTTTCCAGTCTGATGGCCATTCTTGTGTTTTCCAAATTTGCTGGCATATGGCATGCGTCATCTTGACAACATCATCTTGCAATATTTTAAACAGTTCAGCTGGGATACCGTCGTCTCCTGCTGCCTTGTTATTAGCAATGCTTCTTAAGACCCATTCAACCTCACTCTTCAGGATGTCTGTCTCTAACTCATTGACCACACCGTCTGAGCTATCCCCGATATTATTATCCTTCCTATACAGATCTTCCATATATTCTTGCCACCTTTTCTTGATCTCTTCTGTTTCTGTTAGGTCCTTGCCATCTTTGTTTTTGATCATACCCATTTTTGCCTGGAATTTACCTCTGATGTTTCTAATTTTCTGGAAGAGGTCTCTTGTCCTTCCTATTCTATTGTCTTCTTCCACTTCCGCACATTGCTTGTTTAAAAATAATTCCTTATCTCTTCTGGCTAACCTCTGGAATTTTGCATTTAATTGGGCATATCTCCCCTTATCACTGTTGCCTTTTGCTTTCCTTCTTTCTTGAGCTACTTCCAGTGTCTCAGCAGACAGCCATCTTGCCTTCTTGGTTTTCTTTTTCTTTGGGACGTTTTTTGTTGCCACCTCTTGGACAATGTTGCGAACTTCTGTCCATAGTTCTTCTGGGACCCTATCTACTAAATCTAGTCCCTTAAATCTATTCTTCACTTCCACTGCATATTCATTAGGAATATTAGTGAGCTCATATCTATCTGATCTGTGGGTCTTCCCTATTCTCTTTAGTTTGATTCTAAATTGTGCAATAAGAAGTTCGTGATCTGAACTACAGTCAGCTCCAGGTCTTGTTTTTACTGTCTGTATAGATGTCTGCCACCTTTGGCTGCAAAGGATGTAGTCAATCTGATTTCGGTGTCGGCCATCTGGTGAAGTCCATGTATAAAGCCGTCTTTTTGGTTGTTGGAAGAGAGTGTTTGTTATTCACAGTGAGTTGTCCCGGCAGAATTCTATCAACCTATGTCCCGCTTTATTTTGTTCTCCTAGACCATGCTTACCTGTAATTCCAGATGTCATTTGACTGCCCACCTTAGCGTTCCAGTCTCCTGTGACGAAAATAACATCTCTTTTTGGTGTATTATCCAGTAGGTGCTGCAGATCCTCATAGAACTGATCTACTGATCTACTTCTTCAGCATCTGTGGTTGGATCACTGTGATGTTAAATGGCTTACCCTGAATTCGAATTGAGATCATTCTATCGTTTTTTGGATTGTATCCAAGCACTGCTTTAGCCACTTTATTATTAATTATGAAGGCTACTCCATTTCTTCTGTGATCCTCTTGTCCACAGAAGTAGATCTGGTGGTGATCTGATGTGAAGTGGCCCATTCCAGTCCATTTCAGTTCACTGACACTCAATATATCTATATTTAATCTTGACATCTCACCAATAACCACATCCAATTTGCCCTGGCTCATAGATCTTACATTCCAGTTTCCTATGGTGTGTTGATCTGTAGAACATCGGATTCGTCGTTCACCACCAGCACTGTCGGCCGCTAGCTGTCCTTTCGGCTTTGAGCTAGCTGCGTCATCACATCTGGGGCTAGTTGAACTTATCCTCTGTTCCTCCCCAGTAGCATTTTGACCATCTTCCGACCTGGGGGTCCCATCTTCCGATGGTATACCGACATATCTCTGGTTGTACTGATCCATTTAGTTTTCATGGCAAGAATACTGGGGTGGGTTGCCATTACCTTCCCCAGGGATCGTATTTAGTCTGACCTCTCTACCATGACCTTCCCGTCTTGGGTGTCCCTTCACGGTTTAGCTCATGGCATCCTTGAGGTGCTCAAGCTCCAGCACCATGACAAGGTGGGCGTATTTAAAAAAGGAAATTTTAAAGGCCCATTTACAAACAATTCCAACAAGGAGAAAAAATAGAAGACAACAGAGGAAACCAATGTTGCGCCACAAAAAGCTTAGAGATGACCTGAAAACAAAAAAGGATACATATAAGAAGTGGAAGGAAGGCCAGACTACAAAAGAAGAGTACAGACAGGTGGCACAGAAGTGCTGAAATGGCATCGGAAAGGTAAAGCTGTGAATCAGCTGAGATTAGCGAGGGATGCTAAAACAATAAAAAGGCTTTCTTCAGATACGTGAGTAGTAAAAGACAGAGGAAAGAAATGGTGGTTCAACTGCTTAATGAGGATAGTAGATTGATAACAGATGACGAAGAGACACTGAAGTGCTCAATTCCTACTTTGGCTCATTCTTCTCCCAAAAGCGGATCTATGACCACCCTGGAAAAAAATGAAGCAGAAGTTGAGGGGGCAGGATTGCAGTTTGAGATTGGTAAACAAATGGTCAAAGAACACCTAATTTCCTTGAATGAGTTTAAAACTCCAGGGCTCGATGAACTGCATCCTAGAGTAATGAAGGAGCTAGCAGAAGCTCTCTCAGAACCTTTGTCTATTATCTTTGCAAAATCATGGAAGACGGGTGAGGTGCCGGACGACTGGAGGAGGGCTAACGTTGTCCCTATCTTCAAAAAGGGCAAAAAGGAGGAACCTGGGAACTACAGACATGTCAGTCTGACATCCATCCCTAGAAAAATTCTGGAGCAGATTATAAAGAAGTCAATCTGTAAACACCTTGAAATCCATGCGGTGATCACTAGAAGCCAACATGGATTTGTCAGGAACAAATCCTTTCAGACTAATTTGATCTCATTTTTTGATCGGGTAACCTCCCTTGTGGACTTTGGGAATGCTGTGGACGTCATATATCTTGACTTCAGCAAAGCTTTCGACAAAGTGCCCCATGATATTCTGATTAACAAACTAGCTAAAAGTGGGCTAGATGGAACAACTATTAGGTGGATTCACAGTTGGCTACAGAATCAGACTAAAAGAGTACTTACCAATGGAACCTTCTCAAACTGGAGAGAAGCAATGATTGGGGTACCACAGGCTCAGTCCTGGGCCCAGTGCTCTTCAACATTTTTATTAATGATTTGGACGAGGAGGTGCAGGGAACGCTGATCAAATTTGCAGATGACACAAAATTGGGTGGGATAGCTAATACCCTGGAAGACAGAAACAAACTTCAAAGTGATCTTGATAGGCTAGAGTGCTGGGCTGAAAAGAACAGAATGAAATTTAATAGGGATAAATGCCAAGTTCTACATTTAGGGAATAGAAACCAAATGCACAGTTACAAGATGGGGGATACTTGGCTCAGCAATACTACAAGCGAGAAGGATCTTGGAATTGTTGTAGATCGCAAGCTGAATAGGAGCCAACAGTGCGATTTGGCTACAAGAAAGACAAATGCTATTTTGGGCTGCATTAATAGAAGTATAGCTTCCAAATCACGTGAGGTACTGGTTCCTCTCTATTCGGCCCTGGTTAGGCCTCATCTAGAGTACTGCATCCAGTTCTGGGCTGCATAATTCAAGAAGGGCACAGACAAGCTGGAGCGTGTTCAGAGGAGGGCAACCAGGATGATCAGGGGTCTGGAAACAAAGCCCTATGAAGAGAGACTGAAAGAACTGGGCATGTTTAGCCTGGAGAAGAGAAGATTGAGGGGAGACATCATAGCACTCTTCAAATACTTGAAAGGTTGTCACACAGAGGAGGGCCAGGATCTCTTCTCGATCCTCCCAGAGTGCAGGACACGGAATAACGGGCTCAAGTTAAAGGAAGCCAGATTCCAGCTGGACATCATGAAAAACTTCCTGACTGTTAGAGCAGTACGACAATGGAACCAGTGACCTAGGGAGGTTGTGGGCTCTCCCACACTAGAGGCCTTCAAGAGGCAGCTGGACAACCATCTGTCAGGGATGCTTTAGGGTGGATTCCTGCATTGAGCAGGGGGTTGGACTCGATGACCTTGTAGGCCCCTTCCAACTCTGCTATTCTATGATTCTATGAACACCCGGGAGAGTAGTTTTAGGGTCTTCGCGTGTTCCCAACACCCTGCAGTGCGTGTGTTGTGGCATTGGTGCAAACCTGGAGCCGCAAGTGCTCTTCTGGAATGGGAGGTCTGGACCAGATCGAAAGTGATCACTTCTTGGTGCCTGGGTGCGGTAAGCATGGCCAAGGGGCAAGTCTCGTGAGTCACTGATCCAGAGGTGAGTGGAGTCCCATCGAGGCCCTCTACCGGAACCAGGACTGGCTTGGAGCAGCAGGGTACCTGGTATTTCTTGGCGAAGCCCAAGTCCATAAAATTGGATGAGGCCCCTGAATCGGATCGTGAACCTTGCACAGTGTTTGCAAGGCCAGCTCAGCGGAATGGGCGCGATTCTGGTCCTCGAACATGCCCTCCAGGGCTTGGATAAATCCGTCGAAATTCCCCAGTAACGGGTCGTTGTCGTCGAGGTATGGAGAGAGCCAAGTGAGGGCGGGGCCAGAAAGCAGACTGATTACAAGACACACGTGGCTCTGCTGAGTGGGGTAGGCTTCCGGACAGGTTTCAGAGAGCAGCGGCACTGGTTCACAAACCCTCGAAGAGCCTTCCGCTCCCTGCTCAGATAGTGGAGCAGCTGGTGCTGGGCGAGGGGGCGGAGGTGCCGCTCGGGCAGCTCATAGGGCTTGCAGCTCAGCATGGAGTGTGCTCACCTGGGTTTGCAGGCGTGCAGTACCCCAGCCCATCTGGGAGTGCCTGCCCGGTCACTGAGGTCATCCGAGGGCCTGCTCCTGGTGGTTCCACCTAGATCCATCCTCTGATTGGAATCCACCAGGGGAAGAGCCTTCAGCGTGGTGGCGCCCCTCCTGTGGAATTCCCTGCCTCTGGAGGTCAGGCAGGCTCCAACCTTGTACTCTTTTCGGCGCCTCCTGAAAACATCTTTATTCCAAGTAGCCTTTCTTTAACATGCAGCCTTGGATTTCTGTGTGTGTGTGTGTGTGTGTGTGTTTTTTGCTTCTTTTTAAATTTTGTTTTAACTGTTTTATTCTGTTTTTATTTTCATTTTACCTTGTACACCGCTCCGAAATTTTTTCAATGAGGAGCGGTATATAAATATTCTAAATAAATAAATAATAAATAAATATGAGCCTGGATCCTGCAACTACTCTGCGGCCAGCAAGGTGCACTGCGTCCGCCAGGTGGCGCTGCAGGACAGACCCTGACAGGGAGAGCTGTAGTACAGTGTCTTAAATTAAGATGCTAGCTTAGTGACCCCACTGGGAGGTGGAGGAGGGTGTCTTCCAACTTTAAAATGTTGTGAAAACTTGTAGCCCATAGTGCTTAATCTGCATAAACTTATGCAGTCTTTGACATTGGTCTATTATGTGGAAGTTGGGGGTTTTCATTTCCAAAGCCCAACCTGTAAATAAATAGAAAAGAGAAGGTTCAGACCTCCTCAGTGTTTTATGGCATGCTTCTGTTTTTCTTTATTAGCTTGGCGCCAATAGTGGCGTCCACATCATCATCTTTGATGAGATTGATGCTATCTGCAAACAACGAGGGAGTATGGCGGGCAGCACAGGCGTGCATGACACTGTTGTGAACCAGCTCCTGTCAAAAATTGATGGGGTTGAGCAGCTGAACAACATCTTGGTTATTGGTATGAAAACACCTTGTTCTTTTGGAGTGGGGACTATGCTGTAATTTCCTGTAGGAAGATGTGGCTGCAGAATTTGTGTTGGGAGCCAGTTACTAATCGAAGGTCTCACTTCTCCGATGCTTGTGTACATATAATAGGTAAATAGCATGGTGGCTAACAGGTCTTGAGCAGGTGGACGATGGCTGAACTTCACTTTGTGGGATAGGAAATTGGCTGACATTTACATTAAATCTTAAGAATTACTCATTCCTAAATTGACCTTTCCAGTCTCCAGGCTTTTACAGTTTTTTGGTAGAAGGGGAGAATGTTAGTCAGTTATTTACCTAGCCTTTTGACACTGAAGGAGCACTCAAGGCATCTTTTAAAATTATATATAAACTATATATATATATTATAAAAACCAGATACGCAGTAAAATCAACAGATAACACTAGTCCAAGTCATTAAAGAATCACAGCATGATTGAAGATTTTAGCTGAAAGCTTTTGCAAGAAGCAGTCCTGTAGGTGGGAGGGTGAATCCATGACAGAGGAACTGCCACTCCCTTCTCCAGCTAGGGCAAAAGATGCATGTGGTGGGGGGGCGGGGGGGGGGGCTTTTTCTCCCCTCAACCCCATTTTTGGTACCGGTATGTATTTTCTTTTCCAAGAACTGGTTTGCATGTTACCTTGGACTGGGGTGTGTGTGCATTCATGTAAGCAGAGTAACATGAGCCATCAGCTCAGAGGTTTCTACTATTGCAACGTCTATGAACTCTGAAAACACATTTTGGAATCATAGATATTGCTGGATGTACTGTAGTTCAGGCCTGTGACTTGCCAGCTCACATTTTCTCTCCTATACATGAACAAAAAAAAACTTCATAGTGTGAAAATAACGCTTGAATGTTCTCAGAGGAAAGAGTTCTAGAGGGGCGTATGGAAAAACCGCATCCTCATTTGTGCTTGGTGCATAGAAGGCTTTATAAAGATAGTTCTTCTTCGTGGTCTCTGTGCATCACACTGATGGGCTCTGCGCCTGCGCGGAGACCAACCGGGAAACTTCCATAGCCTAGAGTTTTGGCGGGAACCCCTCCCCCTCCTATATATATACGTGGGGTTCCCGCCCTAATCCCTCAGTTCTTCGTTGACCGCCATTGTGGTAGACCAACTTAGGGCTTTCTCTGCTTCAGCAGCGCTTAGAGTTTAAATAATAGTTCTATTCCACCTTTCTATCTTCTCATATTTCTTTCTTTCAATTTGCATTTATTTGTTTCCTCGGACATTTATTTTGTGATCTCTGATCGTGGGGCCTTGGCGCATGGCCGTCAAGGCTCCTTTCCGCAAGTGTGTCCGCTGTGGGAGCAAACTCCCCCCCTCCGACGGACACTCTCTCTGCGTTTTGTGTCTTGGTGAAGGCCATGTTGTAATACGTGCCACCATTTTATGGCCTTTACTAGACAAACCAGAAAGCATCGTGCAGATTGCTTACACTCGCTCCTTTGGGATAAGGCCCTCCGAGCTGTGGACGTCCACCCCAAAAAGACAAAAACAATTCCAAAAATGAAGCCTACTTCGGCCTCAACTGCAACTAGATCAGATGATCTCTCAGCTGCACAACACAGCTTGAGAATCATACAAGTTTCTCCATCTAAATCGACTTCTGGTCCAACTCTCACGCAAGAACCAACTACTCCTAAGGGAACACTGTCCTTAAAACATCTCTCCAAAAAGTCCAAAAAAACTAAACATTTGGACCCACAAAGGAAGAAGCGCAGTGAGCAACGGGATCCATCCCCCCCACAAGCGCGCCCATCAACGCCAATTCCGTCGCCACCGATACCTTCGACACCGATAGCCGTACCACCTCAGTTCATACCCTCGGTACCGAACGTTGTACCTACCGCCTCGATCTCTGAGGGAGAACTCGTCAAATCCGCGCCAACAAGCCTCCCTATACAGGCTACGGCAATCACCTCACCCGAGAGGCAACAACCCCTAGCCTCCGATATGCCGGAGAGAGGGATGGAATGAGGAACTGAACTTTCTCGATACCGTACCGATAGATCTAGATCCCCTCACATGGAGTGGGACAGATCGTCCGAGTATTCTGCATACAACTACAGAAGGGAATACCCCCCTTGGGAATATTATCGTCCTCCTCGTTATGAATACGAGTCCAGCAGATACCCTCCTTGACACACGCCTCCATACCGACCTGACGCCAGATCACCATCCAGGCATAGGCAGGACGACCATTTTATGCCTCCTCCTCAACCTCCATCCAGATTGGACCCCTTACCACCACCAAGGCACAGACCACATGACGATCATGTGACTGTACCACGGTCAAGGTCAAGACAACCCAACTTACCTGCGATTGCAAACAGCGCCCTCCAGCGTCAACAGCCTTACATAGACTCCCCTGGGTCTCCTTCCGATGATTACGAATCCGACTCCCCGTCGGAGCTATCGGTCGCTCCATCGACACCATCCCCAGATGCAGCTGTAGGTTCACAGGAACCCGTTTCACCTCCGCAAGACGTCGTCAACTTCTCCGACCACATTCTTCGAATGGCCCAAACACTGGGACTAGAAAGACCTAAGAAAAACAAATAGAAAGACCTAAGGACCCTGTTTTTGATGCAATCACAGCAGAAAGCGCAACATCAGTAACAATACCATACCTCCCTACTTTATTGCAAACTGCACAACAATCGTGGAAAAACCCTTCTTCTCTAACTCCAGCCTCCAAGAAGCTAGAGAATATGTACAAAGTGCAAGAAGCAGATGCGGCTTTTCTTTTGAAACACCCGCCACCTAACTCAGTAATAGTGGAGTTGGCCCAAGGAAAATCTCACAGAATCCACGCCTCCCTGGTCGATAAGGAGGGTAGACGGTTGGACTTCATGGGACGCCGTATTTATACATCAGCGTCACTAAGTATGAGAGTGGCCAATTACCAGGCAACCATGGCCCGATATCAACTCTTCTTATGGGAGAAGATAGGGGCACTTTGTGACGACCTCCCTGAAGATCGAAGGGACCTAGCCAGAGTCTTTCAGAGCGAAGCATCCAAACTCGCCAAATTACAGATCCATTCCGCCATGCATCAGACAGACTGCGGCACCAGGACTATGATGGCTGCTATTGCATTACGCAGGCACGCCTGGCTGCGATCCACTTCTTTAACTCAAGAGGCACGAACGAGAATAGAAGACCTTCCGTTCGATGGACTGGGACTATTCCATGCTACTACAGACGACACCATGGATTCCGTGCAAAAGGCCCGCACTACTGCTAGGAAAATGGGTCTGACACAAGCACTACAACCATTTAAGCAACGCCCCTGGTACCGACAACAATACCAACCGGCTACCCGATTCCGTACGGACCCCACCTTTCGCCAACAACAGCAGCCACAGCAAGGAAAAAGACAATACAGCACAGGGAAATACCAGTCCTACTGCAAATGACAGGAACCCCCAAAGAAACAGCGCCTTTGACTCTCACCTCCAGTGGCTAACCAGACACTCCTTTTTCTTTGATGGCCATCTCTCAAACTATCTACACGCGTGGGAAACCATCACCACCGACAAGTGGGTTCTCACCATCGTAGAATCAGGCTACATGATCGAATTCAACGATCCCCCTCCTTTTTCGGGAATAAAGGTGACCAAACCATCGCCAACACTCACGCAAGAAGTACAAACCCTACTAAAAAAGGGCGCCATTCGCCCTCTATACCAGCACGAAATAGACACAGGGTTCTATTCAAGGTACTTCACGGTCCCGAAAAAGGACGGGGGCCTCAGGCCGATCTTAGACCTCAGAATGTCAACAGATTCATCACGACTCAGAAGTTCAGGATGGTCACTCTCGCACAGATAACCCCATTGCTAGCCAAAGGAGACTGGTTCGCCACTATAGACCTCAGAGACGCTTATTTCCATATTTCCATAAGACAGGACAGCCAACAATACCTACGGTTTGCTATAGGGAACCAGTTTTTCCAGTTCCTAGTTCTCCCGTCCGGATTGGCAACGGCTCCACGTGGTATGCGCGCATCTAAGAGTACGAGGCATACAAGTCTACCCATATATAGACGACGGGCTCCTGGTAGCAAAAACATACCACCAACTCCAGCAACATCTCAACACCACTCTCCAACTCCTGGAGGACCTTGGATTGTGCGTGAATATAGAAAAGTCTGTCCTTCAGCCCACTCCTACCATTCGCTTTATCGGTATAGATATCGACGCCATCACTGGCCGAGTCTACCTTCCGAAACACAGGGCTCGAAGCCTCGCAGCCCTAGCAAAGAAACTCCGCTGTCGACAAACAACTACCGCTCATACGGTTCAAAAACTATTAGGATACATGGCAGCAACGACCGCTGTGGTGCAATTTGCAAGGCTCCACATGAGACAATTGCAAAACTGGTTCCTACGGGCATACGACAACCAACGCGACGACCAGCGCCTCATCCTTCGGATACCTACAGAAGTAAAACGGTCCCTAAACTGGTGGGAGAACCTGGACAACCTCATCCAGGGACTACAATTCCAAGTACCAGCACCTACCAAAACTGTGGTAACAGATGCCTCCCTGTCAGGTTGGGGAGCACATTGCGGCCCCCTAAACGTCCAATCACGGTGGTCGAGAGCCGAAGCACTCAACCATATCAACTACTTGGAACTACTAGCGGTACAAAGAGCGCTGAAAGCCTTTGTTACCGTACTTCAAAACCAGCACATCACGGTCGCATCAGACAACACAACGGTAGTCTTCTACCTAAACAAACAGGGAGGAACGCACTCTACCCGTCTTCTGCACCTCACAATAAAGATCTGGCAATGGTGCATCGTCAACCACATATACCTCACATCAGTATATATAGCGGGCCGGGACAATGTTCTTGCCGACCAGTTGAGCCGCTCCCCCTCCACAACACACGAATGGACACTTCACCCCGACGTTCTTACGAACATATTCACGAAATGGGAAATGCCAACAGTAGACCTATTCGCAACACACCACAACGCTGCATGTCAAAATTTTTGCAGCCGAGCAGGGACCAGTCCAGGGTCCCTCGGAGATGCTTTCAACATGAAGTGGGAAGGAACATTATTTTACCTCTTTCCTCCCTTTCCCCTCATCGTCAGAGTCTTATCGAAGATAGAACACGACAACACGAACTGCATCCTCATTGCACCCTAGTGGCCACGCCAGCCGTGGTTCACCAGGCTACTTCTCCTCTCAAAGAACAGTTATCATCAACTTCCCCAACGGCTGGATTTACTAACAATCCAACAAGGCAGAGTCAGGCATCCCAACCTGAACACCCTGGGACTCACGGCATGGAGAATCAGACGGTAGCCCCAGACACGCTTCCCGCTCCCATTCAAAATATATTAGAGTCTAGGAAACCCAATACTCAACGATCGTACCTAGCAAAGTGGAAACGTTTCTCCAGCTTTGCCTGCAAATCTAGCTTCAACCCGCTACGCCCTTCGGTCACAGACATTTTGCAATTTCTATATACCTTACACGAAGACGGTCTCAAACCAAACTCTTTAAAGGTGTATCTAGCAGCGATTGCAGCTTACACTAGCCGTCACAACAATCCACCTTTAACTACACATCCACTAGTGAAAAGTTTTCTAAAGGGATTAAAGAATACTACGGGCCCATCGCAATCAATAGTTCCCACATGGAGTCTCTCTGTGGTTCTCCACTCCCTTACAAAACCTCCATTCGAACCTCTAGCAACAACCAATTTGAAGCTGCTCTCCTTTAAAGTGGCATTCTTAATTTCAATAACATCGGCACAAAGAGCAGGAGAGTTAGCTGCTCTACGAATAGATCCACCTTATTTAGCGTTCCATAAAGACAAAGCTACCTTATGCCCAGATGTGACTTTCCTACCAAAGGTGGTATCAGACTTTCACTTGGGGCAGGATATTATTCTACCCTCCTTCTTTCAATCGCCGACAACACCGCTAGAGTGTACCATGCACACCCTAGACGTACGTTGAGCCTTAGCTTTCTACAAAGCCAGAACGGAACCATTTCGAAAGTCACCTAGACTATTCATATCCTACGTTGGAAAATCTAAGGGATTACCCATCTCATCACAAAGAATAGCTGCTTGGGTTGTCCAAACCATCAAGCTTGCTTACGAGATTGCTCACCTACCCGTACCGGTACAGGTTAAAGCCCACTCTACGAGAGCAGTGGCAACCTCGGTCGCCTTTGGAAAAGGGGTTTCATTACTTTTTCTGTAGAGCAGCTACCTGGGCTAAACCCTCCACGTTCATAAGACACTATCGTCTCGATGTTCATGCCAGAGAGGACTGCGCCTTTGGCCGAGCCGTTTTGTCTGAAATTCTTCACTAACGACACCGACCCTCCTCCAAGGTAGGTCAGCTTGCTAATCGCCCATCAGTGTGAGGCACAGAGACCACGAAGAAGAAAGTCAGGTTGCTTACCTGTAACTGTAGTTCTTCGAGTGGTCATCTGTGCATTCACACAACCCACCCTCCAACCCCTCTCATGTCGTTTATATACATATGTACATCCTTCTATTCAATTAAGGGTATAAATTACACCGTCGATACCGACGTTTCCCGTACCCTCTCCTCCTCTCGATACCATGTTATTCCAATTCTGTCGAGGCCAGGTCATTCCCATTTCCACCTTTACTATTCTATCTTGTTGATTTTGGGTTATCATGTCAACATCATACATCTCTCGGTCAGGCAGGCCACAATGTCGGTCTCCTAGAAACTGAGGGATTAGGGCGGGAACCCCACGTATATATATAGGAGTGGGAGGGGTTCCCGCCAAAACTCTAGGCTATGGAAGTTTCCCGGTTGGTCTCCACGCAGGCGCAGAGCCCATCAGTGTGAATGCACAGATGACCACTCAAAGAACTACAGTTACAGGTAAGCAACCTGACTTTCTCCTAGCTAACCAAAGAGATTATAGTAGTCTCTGGGCTCAAGCTTTTCAAGCTGCATTTGATGCCTTTACTAACAGTTTCTGTTTGGTACATACTACATAGGTATGACCAATAGGCCGGACCTCATAGATGAGGCTCTCCTGCGACCTGGACGACTGGAGGTGAAAATGGAGATTGGTAAGTAAGCAATGAGAATGTCCATGCTGACAGATGCAATCAGAGCCACAGACCTATGGCAGAATGGCATGGACCAGGACGAATGGGCGTCAAGCTGCTGCCAAGGATTTGAGAAGCCTTGTAAATGAGCACCATAGCAGTTATTAGCCCATACAATTTTTTACGAGTCTTTCTACCAGTACAGATTTTGTTGTAGTTATTAGACTAAAAGAAAAACCATCCCAGCTTTTATTAATTATTTTTTAAAAAAACTTCCCTGACTGTTTCCCTAGTGGTGCTTCTTACTCTCCGAAGGTTAGAAAGTGCTATTTACAAAAATGACTTGCTGTTTGGCATGTTAACCACTGAATCTTCAATCTTTGGTTTACAACCCATCCCTGGAAATCAATGATTCACACTAGAATCATAGAATCATAGGATAGCAGAGTTGGAAGGGGCCTACACTTATATACCATCCCCATAGCCAGGGCTGTCTGGGCAGTTTACAAAATTCTAAAAAATTAAGATTCTAAAATTAAAATTCTAAAAAAACACGAGTATACAAAATTTAAAATTCTAAAACACAAAACATACACACATAAAAAGACTAGTTCATAGAATCATAGGATAGCAGATTTGGAAAGGGCCCACAAGGCCATTGAGTCCAACCCCCTGCTCAGTGCAGGAATCCACCCTAAAGCATCCCTGACAGGTGCCTCTAGAATGCCTCCAGTGTGGGAGAGACCACAACCTCCCTAGGTAACTGATTCCATTGTCGTACTGCTCTAACAGTCAGGAAGTTTTTCCTGTTGTCCAGCTGGAATCTGGCTTCCTGTAACGTGAGCCTGTTATTCCGTGTCCTGCACTTTGGGAGGATCGAGAAGAGATCCTGGCTCTCCTCTGTGTGACAACCTTTTAAGTGTTTGAAGAGTGCTATCAGTTATATCCTTCAATTGCTATATTCCAGTCATGGGAGTCATCCCACCAAGTTTCTGTTATACCTATCAAGTCGTATTTGCCTTCATGTAATAAGAGTTCAAGTTCGTTCTGTTTGTTTCCCATACTGTGGGAAACGTTTGCTGCAGATACAAAAAGAACGCAAGGAAGTCTTTGACTGCTTCTTTTGAACTTTTTGGTAGTTCATGTTATTCTGTTATATCAGCTCCTGTAGAAGGATCGGCAGATCTGAAACGTCAAGATTTATTCAAAAAGTCTTGTAACAACAATACATTTTTAAACGTTGAGACATCTGTACAAAGAGATTAAAAGTTTTCTACTTTTTAACACTAGAGACTATCTCTTCATTTCTTTTGGTTTTCTTTTCGGTCTTCTCCCAAAAGCGGGTCTATGACCCCCCTGGAAAAAGTGAAGCAGAAGTTGAGGGGGCAGGATTGCAGTTTGAGATTGATAAACAAATGGTCAAAGAACACCTAATTTCCTTGAATGAGTTCAAATCTCCAGGGCCCGATGAACTGCATCCAAGAGTAATGAAGGAGCTAGCGGAAGAACTCTCAGAACCTTTGTCTATTATCTTTGCAAAATCATGGAAGACGGGTGAGGTGCCGGACGACTGGAGGAGGGCTAATGTTGTCCCTATCTTCAAAAAGGGCAAAAAGGAGGAACCTGGGAACTACAGACCAGTCAGTCTGACATCCATCCCTGGGAAAATTCTGGAGCAGATTATAAAGAAGTCAATTTGTAAACACCTTGAAATCAATGCAGTGATTACTAGAAGCCAACATGGATTTGTCAGGAACAAATCCTGTCAGACTAATTTAATCTCATTTTTTGATAGGATAACCTCCCTTGTGGACTGTGGGAATGCTGTGGATGTCATATATCTTGACTTCAGCAAAGCTTTTGACAAAGTACCACATGACATTCTGATTAACAAACTAACTAAAAGTGGGTTAGATGGAACAACTATTAGGTGGATCCACAGATGGCTACAGAATCGGACTCAAAGAGTACTTATCAATGGAACCTTCTCAAACTGGGAAGAGGCAGCAAGTGGGGTGCCGCAGGGCTCAGTCCTGGGCCCAGTGCTCTTCAACATTTTTATTAATGATTTGGACGAGGAGGTGCAGGGAACGCTGATCAAATTTGCAGAAGACACAAAATTGGGTGGGATAGCTAATACCCTGGAAGACAGAAACAAACTTCAAAGTGATCTTGATAGGCTGGAGTGCTGGGCTGAAAACAACAGAATGAAATTTAATAGGGATAAATGCCAAGTTCTACATTTAGGGAATAGAAACCAAATGCACAGTTACAAGATGGGGGACACTTGGCTCAGCAATACTACAAACGAGAAAGATCTTGGAATTGTTGTAGATCACAAGCTGAATATGAGCCAATAGTGCTATATGGCTGCAAGAAAGGCCAATGCTATTTTGGGCTGCATTAATAGAAGTATAGCTTCCAAATCACGTGAGGTACTGGTTCCTCTCTATTCGGCCCTGGTTAGGCCTCATCTAGAGTATTGCGTACAGTTCTGGGCTCCACAATTCAAGAAGGACGCAGACAAGCTGGAGCGTGTTCAGAAGAGGTCAACCAGGATGATCAGAGTTCTAGAAACAAAGCCCTATGAAGAGAGACTGAAAGAACTGGGCATGTTTAGCCTGGAGAAGAGAAGATTGAGGGGAGACATGATAGCACTCTTCAAATACTTAAAAGGTTGTCACACAGAGGAGGGCTAGGATCTCTTCTCGATCCTCCCAGAGTGCAGGACACGGAATAACCGGCTCAAGTTAAAGGAAGCCAGATTCCGGCTGGACATCAGGAAAAACTTCTTGACTGTTAGAGCAGTGTGACGGTAGAATCAGCTACCTAGGGAGGTTGTGAGCTCTCCCACACTAGAGGCATTCAAGAGGCAGCTGGACAACCATCTGTCAGGGATGCTTTAGGGTGGATTCCTGCATTGAGCAGGGGGTTGGACTCGATGGCCTTGTAGGCCCCTTCCAACTCTGCTATTCTATGATTCTATGATTCTATGATTGGTTTAACGTCGTGTTTTTCCCTCATCATTTTGGCATGGGCCTTCATCCATTGCTGCCTTGAAGTTTACGTCTCCCACCCCCGTAAGATTCAGTTTAAAGCCCTCCTGATCAAGTTCTTCATGCTGTGGCCGAACACATTCTTTCCAGCCCTTGTGAGGTGCAACCCATCCCTTGCCAGCAGTCCATCTTCCAAGTAGCGTAGCCCGTGATCCCAGAATCCAAAACTCTCTTGTCGGCACCACCTTTGTAGGCAGTCATTCATGAGTATTTTTCTTTCCCTTTCTAATCCTCTTCCAAGAACCGGGAGGATGGATGAGAAAACTACCTGGTCCCCAAAGTTCTTCAGTTTCCTTCCCAGAGCTTCAAAGTCTGATATGATTTCTTTGTAGCTCCGCTTGGCGACATCATTTGTTCCCACATGGATGAGAAGAAAGGGATATGTGTCCGTGGGCTTTATGAGCTTTGGTAACCCTTCAGTCACATCTCTAATCTGTGCTCCAGGGAGACAGCACACCTGGCGAGTCCATGGGTCTTCACGACATACTTGGGTTTCAATCCCACGCAGCAGGGAGTCTCCCACAATGACTACTCTTCTCTTCTCCTTGGTCGACCGACCTTTTGCCTCTTGTTCACTTTTGCATGGTGTCTCCTGTACTTCCTCCTCTGCAAACTGTCCTTCAGTCTCATTCTCCAGAAGCTGAAAGTGGTTGCTTAACTCCAATGGCCCCACCGGTGCAGAACGCCCTCTAATTCCTCCTCTCCTAACTGTCACTCTTTTCCAGGGAGTTTCCTCTTCATTGCCTTTCCTCACCTCAGTATTCTCCTTTTCTACTTCAGCTGGCTGTTGCTCTTCATTCTCTTGTGCTTCTTGTTGCTATTGCAGTTCCATAGTTCTGTCTAAGAACTCCTCGTCTTCTCTTATTCCTTGGATGGGGGACACTCGCCACTCAAGTCCTCTCACTTTTTCTTCCAAAAGTTCCACCGGCTTGCACTTGTTGCAGGTATACGCCATGTTGAGCTCAGGCAGAAACACGAACATTGCACACCCTTTGCAGGTCACCACCTCTAGGGGCTCCTTTCCATCCATATTGTCTATTTCTGTTTTGTTTTTTTCCTTTCTGATTATAGTGGAATTGCCTGTGCTTGGTCCTGTCCTCTCTGAAAGTGCAGAACTATATGAATATGTCTTAAGAGAAGAAAAATAATTTTGGGGGTTTTTGTTTTGTTTTTCGTTCCCCCCTTTTTTTTCCTTAGAGGCCTTCTCCTTGACCTCCCCTGCCAAACTCGCCCTGTCAAACTCCTGTTTGCTCCCCTTGTTCGCTCTCTCTCTGGGAGCTGGCTTCCTTTTCTAGCTTCTAGTTTAGCAGGGCCAGCTGCTCTTCTCTGCTTCTGCTCAGCTCTGAGTCAGGAAGCAGAATTAGGTCACTGGGAGGCCAACAGCAATCAAGCTACACACCGTTCAGGCCCCTCAGGCACAGTCAGCAATCAGGCCACTGATTGCTGAGAACAATCAGCAATCAGGTCCCTTCCCCTTCAGGCCCTGCAGCAACTCTCACCCCCCCCCCTCACTTTTTCACTCAGCACTCAGGAGCACATGGCAAGCACACAACCTCTTTGAATTGGCAGCCTCTTGGATTTCCTTGAGGCCTTTCTTCTCCCCCTTGCCTTGGTCTCCTCTTCCCCTACACTCCCCCTGTCAAACTCCTAATCACTCTCTCTCTCTGGGAGCTGGCTTCCTTTTCTAGCTTCTAGTTCAGCTGGGCCAGCTGCTCTTCTCTGCTTCTGCTCAGCTCTGAGTCATAAATAGCCGAATCATAAATAGCCAATTATCAGTTCTTCGTTAAATGGAAAGTCTGTCTTGACATTTTTTCCTTCTTGATTTCCTGTTGCTGAATTTATTTGTTAAAAATATATATTGTTCCGTACCACCTTTCATTACTGATACCAGAGTGGTGCACAACATATTAAAACAAATAAATTCTAGGAAGCAATGTTAATAAATGGGACAGCATGATACAGTAGTAATAACAACAGGAAGCAGACTTCACCAAAGTACTTAAAATGCTGAAGAGCTGGGCAAATAAAAACAGGTTTGCCTGCCACCTAAATGATAACAAGGTATGAACCAGGTGAACTTCCCTAGGGAGGCAGTTCCATTGATAGGGTGCCACAGATGAAAAATTCCTCTCCCTGATCACTACCTTCCTCACCTTTGCTGGTGGGGGCACTTGAAGAAAAAACATCAGTAAATGAGTGCAGGCTGATATGGGAGAAGGAGTTTCAATTAGGTACCCTAAAGAGGGGATTAATCACTCTGCCTAAACCTCACCAGGAAGTGGTTTAACCATGAGAACACCAGATTCAGAGTGTGACCTGCCATGTGTGTCGAGTTGATAACATGCTAGGACAGCCTCATGGTGGCCATGAAGTGCTATGCTACCCCCAGCAAATGCAGCATTAGCATGGGTGCAGGGTAATTATTCTGGGAGACCTCAACACCACATCTGAGACCACCTAAGTTACTTCAGGCAGGCAGAATGATAGGCACTGTGATGGTTGGTATAACAGAATCACTAATCAATCCCTACAGCTCAACACTAGGTACAAACACTTATAGCCAGGATGTGATTGGACAGGTATCCTGGAGAGGGAGAGGAAATCCGTATAGATCACAGGACAGCGCCACCCCCACAGCCCTCAAGCCTATGTTGGTGCTGCTCAGAGAATGCCAGTGGACGCATCTGAGAGAGATCCACTCAGCTCAGCAACGCATTCCTAAGAGCGAATCTGCGTTTCTGGTCACAGCCCCTTCCTCCCCTGCCTTTTTTTAATTGGTTAGCAAAGTAACTACTCCCTTCACCGGTTTATCTTTTCTTTCCTGTTAAATTTCTTCATGTCACTCTGTCACAATACAGCAGTCAGGGACATTGTGTTCCTTTTGAATTCCAATAATAATAATAATAATAATAATAATAATAATAATAAATAATATAGATGGAGAAGAAAACTATTAATGCCTACCACACAGCTCTCTGGGCAGTTTACAAAAGAGGAGGAATGGAGCAGACAAATCTGAGGTTTACTGAGGTTTGTGCACATATATTTGAAACCAGCCAGCTTGACTTCCTATTAATGTAGTATAAACCCCCGTTACAGGATGCAGCATCCATTCCTCTCTATTATCAGGTTTAGTGAAGGAAGAGTTAGAGGGAGTGATACTGTCTAAGCCAAAGAATTCACAGGGATTCTCCCTTTTTAGGTTTGCCAGATGAAAAGGGCCGAACGCAAATACTCAACATCCACACTTCGAGAATGCGGACACACCAGCTACTGGCTCCAGATGTTGATGTTTTAGAGCTGGCAGTGGAGACGAAGAATTTCAGTGGTGCTGAGCTTGAGGGTCTGGTTCGCGCAGCACAGTCCACTGCTATGAACAGACACATTAAGGTTTGGTTCTCCCCACTCCATCCCATTTCTTCAGGTGGCACTAGCTGTGAAAGCTAAGTTGACCCTTTGTTGCCTCTTTTCCATTTTTCCCTACTGTTTTCTGTCTTATAATGCTGAGTGTCTCCCCTCTTAGTTTGTGGAGAAAATTGTAAGAAAATAAAACTTTCCAGAGGTGATTCAGCAGGCTATGTGTTCATTCCATTCTTGCCCTCCATTGTTCCAGCCCTAATATTGGGCTGGAACATACTGCGGTACCTCATAGCTCAAATGCCAAGGGGCCGAGGAGTGGTCACCCAATGCTACTCTCTGAAAATGACCCTGTAGGTAGGACTGGTACCACTGTAGTACAGTGCCTCCGATGCCCATCCCACAGAGTCGATCCAGGAGGGTTACCGTGGTTGATTCAGTCCAGTAACCAGATCGAAACCCAGACTGGAAGGGGTCTAGATAATCAGTATCCTCCAAAAGTGCCTGCAATTGCTCTGCCACAACCTTCTCAAGTACCTGCCCTAAAAAGGGGGTGTTTGCAACTGGACGGTAGTTGTCTACCACCATTGGGTCCAGGGTGGGCTTCTTCAGGAGTGGTCACACTACTGCCTCCTTAAGGACAGCAGGGACCACCCTTTCCCGGAGGGAGGCGTTTATCACGTCCTGGACCCACCCAGTCAAACCCTCTCAGCTTGCTTTTATTAGCCAGGAGGGAAAGGGATCGAAAGGCCAAGTGGCTGGTCGCATTGCTCCAAGCACCTTGTCCACATCATCAGGCCGCAATAACTGGAACTGATCCCACAAAATTGGGCAGATGGTGGCATTAGACACCTCAACTGGAGCTGCACTAACAACAGCGTCAAGCTCGCTGTGGAGAGAAGCAATTTGGTCCTCAAAGTGTGATACATAAAGGTCACAGTGGGTCCTCGATGGGGCCCCATTTGCTAGGGACGGTGCTAGCTGCCCCTGGACCACCCAGAAGAGCTCCGCTGGACAGCTACTCAAGGACACAATGGAAGCAGCAAAATAAACCTTCTTTGCTGCCCGCACCTCCATGCAATAGGCACCATTATGCGCTCTAGAGCGTGCTCGGTCATCTTCGCTTTGAGTCTTATGCCATTTTCACTCTAGCCGACGTCCAGCCTGTTTCATCGTCTGCAGTTCCCTAGTATATCAAGGAGCAGGTGCAATCAAGTCAATGGCCCTCCGCATCTCACTGTTCCACAGTGAGACTAGGACCTCGGTTGGATCACCAGCTCTCTCCACTGGAAAATCCCCAAGAACATTCAAGAATCAGTTGGATTCCATTACTCTCCTGGGGCAGACCATCCAAATGGGTCCCACACCCTTGCAGGAGGAGAGTAACACCATGAGTTCAAATCTCACCAGGAAATGGTCTGACCATGACAATGAGGTTACTTGGACACCTAAGTAACGTCCACGATCAGCAGGCTGCTGTGGATGGTAGAGCAGCCCTCTCCCCGCCTGGCTTACTTCTACACTATCAGAACCAGGCTGGGGGTGATGGGAGTGCCTGAAGCAGCAGAGCAGAAAGAATTAATGTGGGAGGAGGGTTCAGCTCCCCTCACTGTTTTTCCCTTTTGTATTAAAACAAGCCACACCATAATAGTCAGGCACATAAATGAGTGTGGTTGCTATAATGGTATGTTAACAGAAAGAGTGCATTAATTGCTGTTTCTGTTTGAAAGCTCAAAGTGAGCTTGGATTTGGGAGACCCAGAAGAAAGTTCTGGCTCAACCTAGACTTTCTGGGTGGCTTTGGGTTCCTTTTTTCCTGACGTGCTGCCTGTAAAATAGGTTCAGTCTGCCCATTGATTTTATTTGAAAGAAGGGTTTTATAAAAGGTTATGTGTTCACATTCATGGCATCACTCAGATTTTCAAACTTAGAAGAGAAAGGTGTAGATGTACACTGGCAAGGGGCATGAAGATTGGAATTTGGGTGCTAAGATTGATGAGGGATAAGTAGGTAGTGTGTGGGGAAGTGATCTGCACCTACCCCTTTCTGCACTCACTGCATCCTGAAAGCTTTGCTCATCTCACTGTTGGTTTCTGAACTTCCATCCGACATATTGTCTTTCATGTCTTCTCTGCCTTTCTGAAGACTAGAAACTTGTTTTAAGAATACTAAATAAGATACTGCTAGGTTTTGAAATGGAAGATACCCAACATTAAATACTCTCAGAAAGAAACTAGTTAAAGTTGATCCAGTAGATACAGAGACTGAAACCACTACACTGTGTGTTTTATTAAGAGGCCAATGCTAAGCAAACAGCAGAGAAATATTTAATTAAATATTTAAATATTTAATAAAATGGATGCATTGCAACAGGAGGTTTCAGGCCTGAAAGCCATTATTGGAAAACTGTTATTTACATGGATGTAGAGGTTCTTTAGGTTGTTCTTTGTGGTCTCTGTGCATCACACATATGGGCTCTGCACCATATGCACCAAAATTCAGGCAACTTCTAAAGCTGAGGATTGTTTTGGCAGGCACTCTCCCCACCATCCTACCAGACATGTCCACCATGGGTTTCCTCCTATTCCCTCAGTTCTCTTTCGATCACCACACCAGTTGCATCATAGGGAACTTCCTGTTCTTTGATTATTTTCTCAGCAGAGATTTTTTCTCTGATCCTTAATTATTCATTGTTCATCGTCAGTCCGTCCCAATAATTCCTTGAAGGTTTTGTTTTGTGTGTGTTTTTTGTGGTCCCTGATCGCTATGGGGGGTAGCGTGTGGCACTAAAGGCACAGTAGTCGATCACTACAGCAAAAAAGATTTCTAAGAGAGCTGGGGAGCATGTCTGCATCTGACCCACAGAAGAAAAAGAAAAAGGCCTACAAGACCTACATAACAGGCAACATTGACACCCTTACTGGATACACCATTACGGTTTTTAACTCACATCGATACCAAGGCTGGAGCTGCTACAGGCAACTTTGATGTTAGAGGGAGAGGGAAGAGATATCTCCCCTCGACAGATCACAGTGTCTCAAGACCTGTAACTCCAACATCAAAACTGTTTGAACTTGTAGTTACCATTGCTCTCAGGCTCCTATCCCTAAAAGTAGCCTTTTTGGTTGCCATCGCATTGGCCAGGAGAGCATCTGAACTTTGTGCACTACATGTAGTTCTACCATACCTAGTATTTCATAAGGACAAGGCTGTGCTTCATCCAGATATAGCATTTTTACCTAAGGTAGTCTCTGATTTCCATATATTAATCAAGAGATCACAATTCCGACATCTTTTAAAAGTCCATCTTGTCCCCTGGAGTCGACCTTACACACATATTGGATGACAGGTGGGCTCTAGCCTTCTACAGATCACAAAGGACTTTCATCCGTTCCAGCACCTTTTTCTCTGCTATGGCTGCCTGTGTCTCCACTGCCAGTGTTTCCTCCTGGATTGTGGATACCGTTAAATTGGTATACCAGACTGTAGAGCTTGAGCTCCCGAACTCAATCAGAGCATATTTGACAAGAGGACTCCGCCCCCTGAGAAGATGTCGCTCCTGCATGGAGTAAACAAAAACAGCTTTAAACGCCACTGTGAGGGAACTCCAGTGGTGGAAAATTCCCCAGAAGATAAGGGGAATTCGTCTAGAGAAGTCTGATACCGTATTTCTTCGATTGTAAGACGCCATCGATTGTAAGACTCACACTAATTTCAGTACCACCAACAAAAAACCTAAGACACACCCGCGATTCTAAGACGCACCCCATTTTTAGAGATTTTATATGGGGGGAAAAGTGCATCTTAGAATCAAAGAAATAGGGTAGCTGTTTTTGGAGCCGGTATGCCAGGCACTAAGAGTGGATAATTCTCATTGCTAAATGAGGTTGGTTTATAGCTTGCAACTGTCTTTCGGCTTTCTTTCTATCAGAAGTGTGAATACCAAGAAAGGCACTGGGAGCAGAAGATTTTCTATTGATTCAGGAGACAAAAACGCCCAATAGAACATAAGAAAGATACAGGAAATATCCCCCCCCCTGACCAATCACAGAAAATCATTGATCTCCTGAGTAAGAAGATGGATGAGATAGGAGCCAAGATAGAACAGCAACTCAAAGAAACTAAAGAGGAGATCAGGGGAACAAAAGAGGAATTGATGCAAGAAATTAAGATGGATAATGTTTTGAAACAAGTGATAGGGGAGATCCAGGCAGTTGCAGATAGAGTGGTTATATTGGAGAACAAAGCAGAAGTTTTGAACGCAGAATTGGAGAAAGAACAAGACCTCCTGGCACGTAGGGAATTAAAGGACAAAGAAAATTGTTTACGCTTAAGATCTGTCCCTGATCTAACCCAAACCTGAAAGTAATCTTGGAAATGAAGTGATTAAAAGCTTGTCAACATTTATGGATACTGAGGAGGATAATATGGAAGCGGAAGTAGACCGTGTTTACAGAATAAACTCATACGCACAAACGAGGGGTTCCAAGGGACATTATTGTTTGCTTTGTAAGAAAAATAAGAAGTAATTATTATTACTGGAGTAAAATGAAGATGGAAGGCAAAGAAATAATTGTACTGAAGGTGATATCAGTGAGAAATTTACGCAGGAGGAAAGACTATGCATTTCTGACAACTATATTGAAACAGAAAAAGATTAACTTCTGTTGGGAACTCCCAGAAGGGGTTGTCTTTACCTTTAAGGATTGCAGATACAAGCTGAATTCTGTACAGAAGGCAAGACACTTTGTGGAGACCCACAAAAAAGAATGGGATTAGACACAATCAAAATTGGAAGAAGCCTGAAGCACTAGGGGTGCTACAAGTAGAGAATGAGACTGTCTCCCTTTCCCTTTTGTTTTTTTTAATACAGAGGAAAAGATGGATTACAAGTTCTTAACTTGGAATATCAATGGAACAAACGCTCCGCAAAAGTTTCTCCGCTGTAGAAACTGCTGCTTTCCCGCTCTGCGCCACACGAGGCTCTAAGAGAAAAGAAAACAATAATAAAAATAAAAGAGAGCGGAATAGAATTAACAGATGATAAAGCAATGCAAAGAGTTCTTCACCAATATTATTCGAACCTGTATAAAGGACAGGAAATATCAGCAGATCTAATGGATAAATATATTGAAAAACAAAAATTCCCAAAAATTACAAAGGAACAAAAACAAATGATGAATGGACCTATAACTATAACAACAGCTGAGGTGGTGATGACGATAAGAAAGATTAAGTTGGGGAAATCTCCAGGACCGGATGAACTGTCAGGTTTATATTATAAGATACTTGAGGATGAACTTTTACTACCATTACACACCACAATGTTTTTCCTTAATTCAAAAAATATTAAAGACTAATATACAAATGAAACCAGAAGCCTTTCTACTGGGACTAATGGACAATCAACTGAAAGAGAAGGGGGGAACTTTGTTTTTATATATGACAATGGCAGTGAGACTAATGTACGCACAGAAGTGGAAAAATGAAGCAACGCCCACAGTGGACGAATGCCTATTGAAGACATTGGAGTTGGCAGAGATGGCAAAACTTACAGTGATAATGAGAGATAAATCAACAGCTACATTCATATCTGAATGGAAACCTGATAGAATTTTTGCAAGAAACAGAAAAATTATGTATTTGTCTGTGGATTCAGTTTATAAGATATGGTTAACTTAGAAGAAAGAAAAGAATTTGATTATTGTCTTAAATGTAATTAAACAAGGAGAGAATATAATTCACATTTGGGATGTGTAGAGAGCCAAAAATACACCTTAACCTTTGTGTGTGTTTTCTCTTCTTCTTTTTTCTTTTTTTCTTTTTCGCTGGATGTAATGTTTCTATGTCATGCTTTTATGTCATGTATGTTTGCGAAACAATAAAATTAATAATATAAAAAAAAAATTCAAAGCCACATCGAAGGCTTTCAGGAGTGGTGTCTCATTGCCAGAGCTATGTCGAGTTGCGACATGGGCAAAATCTTTTATTATTTATTTATTTATTTATTTATTTATTTATTTATTTATTTATATAGCACCATCAGTGTACATGGTGCTGTACAGAGTAAAACAATAAAATAGCAAAACCCTGCCGCATAGGCTTACATTCTAATAAAATCATAATTAAGCAATAAGAAGGGGAAGACCAAACACCAAACAGGCACATGGCAGAGTAAAACTAACAGTATAAAAGTCAGATCAAAATCAAGTTTTAAAAGCTTTAGAAAAAAGAAAAGTTTTTAGCTGAGCTTTAAAAACTGTGATTGAACTTGTAGTTCGCAAATGTTCTGGAAGAGCGTTCCAGGCGTAAGGGGCAGCGGAAGAAAATGGACGAAGCCGAGCAAGGGAAGGAGAGACCCTTGGGCAGGTAAGAAACATGGCATCAGAGGAGCGAAGAGCACGAGCGGGGCAATAGTGTGAGATGAGAGAGGAAAGATAGGAAGGAGCTAGACTGTGAAAAGCTTTGTAGGTCAACAGGAGAAGTTTATATTGGATTCTGGAGTGAATTGGAAGCCAATGAAGAGATTTCAGCAGTGGAGTAACATGGTCAGAGCGGCGAGCCAAGAAGATGATCTTAGCAGCAGAGTGGTGAACAGAAACCAACGAACTGATGTGAGAAGAAGGAAGGCCAGTGAGAAGAAGGTCGCAATAGTCCAACCGAGAAATAACCAATGCATGAACAAGAGTCTTGGCAGAAGAGACAGACAAAAATGACCGAATCCTGGCAATGTTATACAGGAAAAAACGAAAGGATTTAGCTACTGCCTCAATATGAGGAATAAAGGAGAGCGAGGAGTCAAATATAAAGCCAAGACTACAAGCTTCCTTGACTGGAGTAAGTGTAACATCATTGACAGTAAGAGAGAATGAGAGATGAGGAGAAGGTTTAGGAGGAAAAACAAGAAATTCAGTCTTTGCCATATTAAGTTTCAAATGACGATGAAGCAACCAAGCTGAGATATCTGAAAGACATGCCAAGATACGATCATGAACATCAGGAGAAAGTTCCAGAGATGAAATTTTAGACTGGATGTATGGTGTGGACAGGACTGTCAGTTTGGTCGGGCTGTATGTTAGCAAAACTGCAATAAACGGGCTGGACTCCTACCCTCCTCTGGTAAGGGAGCTAGCTAAGAGCCCCATAAATGTGATGCACAGAGACCACGAAGAAGAAAGACAGGTTGCTTACCTGTAACTGTAGTTCTTCGAATGGTCATCTGTGCAGCCACACAATCCCCCTCCCACCGTCCCCACTTCAGTGTCTATCTCGATAACGAAATTGATGTCGAGGTGTGAATGTTTTCTCTCTGATCCAAGGCCACATTAGGCAACCTCAAGGAACTGAGGGAATAGGTGGGAACCCATGGTGGACATGTAAGGACAGTGGGGAAGGGTTCCTGCAAAAACGGTCCTCCGCTTTAGAAGCTTCCCGAATTGTGGCTCCTCGTGGGCACAGATGGCCACTCGAAGAACAGGTAAACAAGTTGTCTTTCTTGCAGGGGTTCCTAGCATTCCCACTAGTTGACTATAGCAACTCTGTTTATGGACACATGCTTATAGCTGACTGTCTTAGAATGTGCTATCTCCTATTGTGATCAGGCCAGCACCAAAGTGGAAGTTGATATGGAGAAGGCAGAATCCCTGCAGGTGACGAGGAGAGACTTCTTTGCTTCTCTGGAGAATGACATCAAGCCGGTGAGTGGGCCCCTTTCCATTCCTGCTGCTGGACATCGGCACAGCCAGTCCGTGTGCTTCCCACCCTAGCTAACGGAGGCAGGCTGGAATGGATCGGCAACTACTACTTACCTTAACTGTTGTTGTTGTTGCATTTCTATAGCTCCCCATAGCTGAAGCTCTCTGGGAGGTTTACAACAATTCGTAAAACTAGAAAATACAACATTATTAAAGCAGTCTAAAAATTTTAACATAGAAAAGTTAAAACAATGTAAACAGCTAAAAACAATTTAAATAAAAATGTTTTTAGATCTGTTCTAAAACAGCAGACATAGATGCTTCATCTTATACCATGAAATGCCTGGGAGCAGACGTGGTCTTTACCTAGCACCAGTTTGGGCCTCAGTGGACAGCCCTTTTCACAGTTGGGGGGGCACTACCAAGAAGGCACTCCCCTCCTGTCACCACCCTCTGAGCCTCCCTTAGAGGTGGCACTCAGTGGAAGGGGCAGATGTCGATCAAAGTGTCCGGGTATGTTCAGGTTGGGAGAAGCGCCCATCAGGTATTACAGTCCCAAGACATATAAGGCTCCACAGGGCAAAAACAGCCCCTCAAATTGGGCTCAGAAATATACAGGGGCAGAATTGGTCTTATATGTTCAGACCTTCTGATCCCATTTAGTAATCTGGCAGCTTCATTTTGTACACGCTGCAGTTTCTGAATAGTCTTCAAGGTCAGCCCCACGTAGAGTACATTGCAGTAATCTATCTTGGAGATTAGCATAACGTAGATAAATAAAATCAGGTTATCCCTGTCCAGATAGGGTGTAGCTGGGCCACCAGCCAAAGCTGATAGAAGGCACTCCGTGCACTGAGGCCATCTGATCCTCAAGTGACAGGGATGAATCCAGGATGGCCCCCCAAGCTACAAACTTTGTCCTTCAAGGGGAGTACAATTCCATCCAAAACAGGTTGAAACCTCTCCTTCCAGTCAGAAGAAGCACCCACTGTTGTCTGGACCAGAGAAAGAGGCAGGTGACAGGTGAGGAGGAGGAGGAACTCCAGGAGACTCTTGTCAGTAGGTCCCTGCTGGCATGTGGGCTCTTGGCAGGGGCCAACCATGCCTACTTGACACCAGCCCTTCATCTGTGCACAGAGCTAACAGTGTCACAATAGGAAAGCTGACATTTTGGAGTCAGAGTGTTTCAAAAAGAAGATAATTAGCACTGAGCAATATCTATTTAATAGGATATGTAGAAGGTGACATAATTTATTATCCAACCTGGATTATATGTAAAGGTTCTCGTCTCGGGGCAGGTGGAGTTGATGGCTGCTTGTTCCTTTTGCTATTGTTGTTTAGTATCCACTTCTCTTCAACCTGTAGGCATTTGGAACCAATCAGGAGGACTATGCAAGCTACGTCATGAATGGCATTATTAAATGGGGTGACCCTGTCACCCGGGTGCTGGATGATGGGGAACTTCTGGTTCAGCAGGCCAAAAACAGTGACCGTACCCCCTTGGTCAGTGTCCTTTTGGAAGGTAAGCTTTCCTTTCTGCATCATCTGTTCTACAAGGGATGGACAAGATGACAAATTCCCTTAGAAAAACTGCTAGGCCTAAGAACTAGCATTGGGTAGTCCTGTTACTTGGATGAGAAAATCTCGAGTGTGTCTTAGGCACCCTGATAGGAAGAAAGGACTCATGGAAAGCACTCCATTCAGATATAACATCAAATCATGGCTAAAGAAGCTTTACTGTGGTTTGAAGTGGTTTTCAAAACATGGTTTGTGCTAACTGTGGTTTGGTGTGATGCGTGGATTGACATACTGGGGGTGGCTGTTAGAGGAATGCATGCTGAGTACAGAAAATGAAAGCAGGGAAGCATCTCTGAACTGCAGTATGCCTGTTTTGCTGTTAGAAGCCTAAAGCGTGGCTTGGTTTCTTAACTGTGATCAGTGTGAACCATGGGTGGGGAACCTCAGGCCCAGGGTTCTAATCCTGCCACCCCCCTGCTCCCCAGAAGGCCAAATCCTTTCTCTCTTCCCACCCCTTTTCCCCCAACCACCAATTTGTTTGATGGCTTCTCTTCTTTTGTGAAATATTTCCCCCATTTTAAAATGTTGAAATGCCTCTCCCAAAGGCTTAGTTAATGGCAGTAAGAGCTATAAGCTACAATATGCTGGTATTTCTGTTTTGTATTTGTGGCCTCACCCCTTGTGTCTTCGGCCCTGCCTGCCAGAACCTCTCCGAAACTGAATTTGGCCCTCAGACTGGAAAAGGTCCCGTCTGCCGGTGTAAACCATGATTTGAAGTCTGAATTGAGCCACAGATTTTAAAAAGTCAGTCCCTGCCTCCAAGACTGCAATATAAGAAAGGATTTATGACACATGGGAACTGGCTAGGAATGAGGCGATCAAGAAGGATACCATTGTCTTGAAAGTTGCTGAGAAGTCCAGCAGAACCAACAGGGACATACTTCCCTGTTGTCATCCTCAATGGCAGTCAAAGTTGACTCCTTCCCATAACCAGGCCTGTACATGGAGAGACAAGGAACTGGAAAATGGACCGTCCGTCCGTCCCCCGCACATGCTGGTTGTGTGCTGGGAGGGGTATTTGCATAATTACCCTTGGTAGCACAGCTTATCATGCTAGGAGAAGCCAGGTGGGCTTGTTGCTATGGGTAACAAAAACCTAGAAAAAGGAGAGAAGTCCCACTCAATACTATAAAAAGAGAGGGGTCACTAATCAAAACAAAAGAATCAAAAGGTACCAATTATACATGAAAAAACTATTGTGGTAAGTGACAACTATTTATAACATGCTGAACATATAGATGCGGTAATGAATACCAAAAAGTCCAACTCATTCGTGTGAGATGTTTTTATTTCTTTTAATGTAATAAATATTTTTGTATACATATTTGTCAACATAGCAATCGAGTTGTAACTGCTGGTGCCATTTATATTGTTTTCCTTAAGTCTGTTGCAGTCACTCTCAACAGTGTAAGATAACAGTTACTCCAGATATTTATAGCTGTTTCGTTTCTTCAACTGATCACTCTTAACTCTTTAATTGCATACAGCTGATCTTGAACATCCACTAGGTGATAACCTTCCTTGAAATGGGAAGAACTCAGTAATGTAGTATCAACGTGTTAAACGAATTGTTTTATGTCTTTTATAGAACTAAAATTTATAAATATCTTCGGTTAGGGGCAACCACATATTGTACAAACGCTGATTTGTGTATTCCCTCTAATGAGCATCTGTAAAAATACAACAATTTTTAATTTTTAATTCCTGTTTATTATTTACTTCTAGGTTACCTCCCTAGGTAACTGGTTCCATTGTCGTACTGCTCTAACAGTCAGGAAGTTTATCCTGATGTCCAGCTGGAATCTGGCTTCCTTTAACTTGAGCCCGTTATTCCATGTCCTGCAGTCTGGGAGGATCGAGAAGAGATCCTGGCCCTCCTCTGTGTGACAACCTTTGAAGTATTTGAAGAGTGCTATCATGTCTCCCCTCAATCTTCTCTTCTCCAGGCTAAACATGCCCAGTTCTTTCAGTCTCTCTTCATAGGGCTTTGTTTCCAGACCCCTGATCATCCTGGTTGCCCTCCTCTGAACACGCTCCAGCTTGTCTGCGTCCTTCTTGAATCGTGGAGCCCAGAACTGGACGCAATACTCTAGATGAGGCCTAACCAGGGCCGAATAGAGAGGAACCAGTACTTCACATGATTTGGAAGCTATACTTCTGTTAATACAGCCCAAAATAGCACTGGCCTTTCTTGCAGCCATATCGCACTGTAGGCTCATATTCAGCTTGCAGTCTACAACAATTCCAAGATCCTTCTCGTTTGTAGTATTGCTGAGCCAAGTATTCCCCATCTTGTAACTGTGCATATGGTTTCTATTTCCCAGATGTAGAACTTGGCATTTATCCCTATTAAATTTCATCCTGTTGTTTTCAGCCCAGCACTCCGGCCTATCAAGATCACTTTGAAGTTTGTTTCTGTCTTCCAGGGTATTAGCTATCCCACCCAATTTGGTGTCATCTGCAAATTTGATAAGCGTTCCCTGCACCTCCTCATCCAAATCATTAATAAAAATGTTGAAGAGCACTGGGCTCAGGACTGAGCCCTGTGGTACCCCACTCATTGCCTCTCCCCAGTTTGAGAAGGTTCCATTGATATGTACTCTTTGAGTCCGATTCTGTAGCCAACTGTGAATCCACCTAATAGTTGTTCCATCTAGCCCACTTTTAGCTAGTTTGTTAATCAGAATATCATGTAGCACTTTGTCAAAAGCTTTGCTGAAGTCAAGATATATGAAGTCCACAGCATTCCCAAGGTCCACAAGGGAGGTTACCTTATCAAAAAATGAAATCAAATTTGTCTGACAGGACTTGTTCTTGACAAATCCATGTTAGCTTCTAGTGATCACCGCATTGATTTCAAGGTGTTTACAGATTGACTTCTTTATAATCTGCTCCAGAATTTTCCCAGGGATGGATGTCAGACTGACTGGTATGTAGTTCCCAGGTTCCTCCTTTTTGCCCTTTTTGAAGATAGGGACGTTAGCCCTCCTCCAGTCGTCCGGCACCTCACCCGTCTTCCATGATTTTGCAAAGATAATAGACAAAGGTTCTGAGAGTTCTTCCACTAGCTCCTTCATTACTCTAGGATGCAGTTCATCGGGCCCTGGAGATTTAAACTCATTCAAGGAAATTAGGTGTTCTTTGACCATTTGTTTATCAATCTCAAACTGCAATCCTGCCTCTTCAACTTCTGCTTCACTTTTTCCAGGGGGGTCATAGACCCACTTTTGGGAGAAGACTGAGGCAAAGTAGGAATTGAGCACTTCAACCTTTTCTTTGTCATCTGTTATCAATTTGCTATCCTCATTAAGCAGTTGAACCACCATTTCTTTCCTCTGTCTTTTACTACTCATATATCTGAAGAAAGCCTTTTTATTGCTTTTAGCATCCCTCGCTAATCTCAGCTCATTCTGAGCTTTAGCCTTCCTGACGCCATTTTGGCACTTCTGCGCCACTTGTCTGTACTCTTCTAGCCTGGCCTTCCTTCCACTTCCTATATGTATCCCTTTTTGTTTTCAGGTCATCTCTAAGCTTTTTGTGGAGCCACATTGGTTTCCTCTGTTGTCTTCTATCTTTTCTCCTTGTTGGAATTGTTTGTAACTGTGCCTTTAAAATTTCCTTTTTTAAATACTCCCACCCATCCTGCACTCCTTTTCTCTTTAGGCTCATTTGCCAAGGGACCTTACTTATTATAGTTCTGAGTTTATTAAAATCAGCTTTCCTAAAATCCAGAGTACGTGTATGCCTACACTCAACTTTTGTCTCCTTCGTAATCAAGAACTCAAGTATGACGTGTCACTTTCCCCCTGTGTTCCCGTAACTGCCACTTTATCCACTAAGTCATCCCTATTGGTCAATATCAAGTCAAGGGCTGCCGATCTTTGCAGACATCTTCCTACTGTAAGATATGATATATTTTCTTTTGATAAGAAATGTTTTGTATGAATATCGTATACAGAGCACTTTGTCCTCCAACAGTCCCAACTGCTTCCGTAGCTGGTGTCCTGCTTCTGATATATTTAAAGAATATCGCTGGCCTTGATATTATTAGCGATGTAATAGTGACCTCTTGGACTTAGTGCTACCTTTTCTAACCTGTGGAATGCATTTTAGTTGAGCTTCTATAATTGTGCTTTTGAGTAAGCTCCACGCATTTTGCAAGGATGTAACCCTCTTGATTCCCCCTTTCAGCTCTCTTTTCACCAGTTCCCTCATTTCCTCTTTTGAAGTCAAATGTGACTGTGTTGGACTTCCTGGGCAGTTTCCCACTTAAATATATATATATATATATATATATATATATAATCTAAAAGCACTGATTGGTTCAACAATATTTACTTCTCATATTAGGTCCTGGGCAACACCACTTAGAATTAAGTCCAGGGTCACCTCCCCTTTGGTCAGTTTCATGACCAGCTGTTGTAGGACACAGTCATTTAGGATATCAAGAAATTTAACCTCTTTGCCATGACTGGAATATGCATTTATCTGGTCAATGTGAGGATAATTGAAGTCACCCATTATTACAACACTTCCTCATTTGGAGGCCTCCCTGATTTTGTTTTCCATCTCAAGGTCACCCTGAGCATTTTGGTCTGGGGAACAATAGCATGTTCCTAGCACTACATTAGTTTTGGGGCCCTGTATTGTTACCTACAGCACTTCTGTGGAAGAGTCTTCCCCGTTTAGGTGCTCTAGTCTACTTGACACAATGCCCTCTTTGATGTACAGAGCAACACCGCACCCAGTAAGTCCTTCCCTGTCCTTCCTGTAAAGCTTGTATCCAGGGATGACCATATCCCACTGGTTCTCTCCATTCCACCAGGTTTCTGTAATGCCCAGGTTCTCCTTTGAAACCAAACACTCCAATTCTCCCATTTGAGCTCAGTGGCTTCTAGCATTTGCATAGAAACAGCTATACACGGTGTCCTTCCCCAGATGTCTCTGGCGTGTCTCTTTTTCACTGTTGCACTTTAGGCCTTAGCTAGACCTAAGGTTTATCCCGGGATCTTCCCGGGGTCATCCCTGCCTGCTCCTGGGATATCCTGTGTGTCATTTACATGAACAGGGATGACCCCGGGACAATCCCAGGATAAACCTTAGGTCTAGCTAAGGCCTTAGCCTCTTTGATTAACTATCATGTTCTATCCTGTACTCATGGCCTATTTGTTCCCCTTCTACATTGGGACATCGAAAACATTTTTATATTCATCTCCTTCAGATGATTTAACCTGAACTGGATGCTTCCCAGCTCCTGTCAGCTTTCCCCCAGGGTTTAGTTTAAAAGCTGCTCTGCCACCTTTTTTATGTTCAGCGCCAGCAGTCTGGTTCCATTTTGGTTTAAGTGTAGCCCGTCCCTCTTGTACAGGCCCAGCTTGTCCCACTTGGACTGTTTGGCGTTCATTATTGTATCTATATGTTCACGGCAATTGTTCAGCAAGTCATAAATAGTTGTCACTTACCACAATAGTTTTTTCATGTATCATTGGTCATGGGTAATAAGCCACTCAGAACCCTACAACAGCCCTTGGGTTCTGGCTGGCTTGTTACCCACAGCAACAAGCCATCCTGGCCAGGTTATCATGAGTTGCGCTGCCAAGAATAATTGTGCTAATCCCTCCAACACACATGACGAAATAAACCATGATCATGTGAACCCTGTCAGTCTGTTTCATCTAGGAAAACCTGGAAATGCAATGTTACCACACTTTTGAGCATCTTGTTCAATCATGGAATATTAAAGACTGCCTGGAATTTATTTGACACAGTGAGGTTCATGAAGGTTTTTTTTAAAAAAGAGAACAACCCAAAAATAGAACAAGACTAATCTCCAAGGTTTCCACTCTCCTTACCCACTTGACTAATCCACCTTTGGCTACCTTTATCAGTCATGAAAGACAAGGGTTGAATATGCATGTGGTCAATCTCACTCACCTTTCCCAGAATCGTTTCCACATCGTCAGTCTGTACAAATGGAAAAGTATCTATTAAACAGGACAAGCAGCTGCTTGAAGGTACGTTCACTGGATCTGTACTAACAATGGCATCCAAGTCATTGTCTGCAACATCTCTTGCAAAGTGGTCACAGTGGGCTATATAATGGTTCACATCCCTAACTCATGGATCAATATGTAATCATTAAACAAAAAACCCCTATGATTTACAAAACAATGTTTAGGCTCTAGAGTTTTCAACCAAACACAAAAATGCAGGGGAATTGGGAGTTAAGGGTCACAAGCCTTAACACCGCATCCTCCTTAAGGAGTCAGAAAGTGCAAGTGAAATTCTCATTCTCCCAAAGCAGATAAATCCTGAGGACAGGATGGAGAATAATCATGGTGACTGTGGGGTTGTGGAAAACTGATGACAAACAACATAGGGCCACCTATTTCTCTCTTTTAGAGCATCTTCTCATGTTGAGAGTTGCAACCCATCATATCTGACAGGCAGTAGGTTGGGGAAGGCTGTTCTAGAGCAAGGGCAGGCAGTATGTAGATCTCCAGATGTTTGGAAGTTCAACTCGTAAAAGCACCTACCAGCATGGGCAGTGATCAGGAACGCTGGGAGTTGATGTAAAAAATAAATAAATCAGGATAGATCTATTTTCTTTTCACATCTGTTCTAAAGTATGATGTTTTCCAGCATTCAGATATGCAATCCATCAAGGAACTCCAAAAGAGCTGCATCACTTTAAATAGACTGTTGTAAACCAAATGAAGTGACAATGACTGAATCTTGAATACCTAATCCAGACATTTCTTCATGCATTAAAATTAGTTTTCAACACATGGCATAGGTTTTCTATTTATTGAATATCAGATATATGGTGTTGGGGGACTAACACAGTGGAATTTTCTTACATGTTCAACAGTGTGAGATCAAAGGAAGAGCTAGCACCTAGTACTTTCATGCATAAAGATTATTTTAAAATTAATAATGAAAATGATTTTTGTCTTCCCCATAACATATGACATGGGAGTTGCAGTGCAACACATCTGGAGAGCACCAGGCTAGGGAAGTTTGGTTTACACTTGAATCCTGTACATGTCTTCTCAGAAGTCAGTGCCACTGAGTTCACTAGGGTTTACTAAAAGTGGTATACGATTGCAAACTTATCTCATCAGAAAGGTGTTCAAGACAGCCAACTAAAGCTTTTCTACTCTGTCACTTTGATGAGATGACGTATTGTGGAGGGATTGTCGGGAGTGAACAATATATTTTGTATAAACACATTTTAAGAAAGATTTTTTTTGGCTCTTTGAAGGGCCGGATATTGACCAAAAATTGATTGGTTCTTGATCTTTAATGAATACTGTCCTTTTGTCATCAGTTGTGCTGCTATATGGGAGATGTGTGTGAGAGAAAAGTATTGGGCAGTCCCTGTATTTGGTAAGAATATAGAACAGTGTTCCACAACCTGCTTCTCTCAAGATGTTTGAGATTACAAGTCCCAGCATTCCTGACCATGGGACATACTGACTTGCAATGATGGGAGTTGTAATTCAGCACCTTTGGAGGGCACCAGGTTGGGGAAGGGCTGCAGAGAGCGGTTGCTGAGAACATGGATCTGCCAGGAGTGGTGAGGCTGGGTTTCTGGCAGACGCAGCTGGGCAACTTTATGGCCTGTTAGTCCCTCTGTTTGGTAGCTTGAAGGAGCACCTGTCTCATAAAGCAAATGGGCACATGAGAACTATAATTATGGTCTGCCACCACCCCCTTTTTTGTCTTTAGTAGTCTGTAGTCCAGACCTCTTTAGAAGGGGGAATAGTGCTATGTGGTTGGGGTCAGTTTAAATTTTCTCCAAGGGTACTTTACTCAGTGCCCCAGTTCGCAAAAAGATTGAGGATTTCTCCCAACTCCAATTCTTGAAGTTACTAGACCTGTTGAAAATAGATTTTAAAACTTAAGCAGGAAAACAGTGAATACCCCTTTTAACTTGTTAAACTTGTTAAAACAATGACATTCCACGCAAGAAGTCTTAAGATATGAATGGTTTATAAAGAAAAGTAAAAAGTACATCAGATACGGAAGTGAAATGTCAAACATGCAATGATTAGAAAGAAAATACATGTTCATAGTATGCAAAATACACTAAGTTTAACTGTTTCTAAGACCTATTAGAAAAAAAGTGTGACTAGGCTGAAAACAATGTTGTCGGCCCAGAAGCACTTAAAACTTACACCATCCCAAACTGGTGAAGCTCAATGCTTTCCCCCCCTGTCGAGCCTTAACGAAGGACACATGGCTGTGTGTCCTTAAATATGTATTTTTATTATCAGAATGTATATACCCTGCTTATCCAGGAGGCTTACATTAAAAATACAACATTTAAAAAAAAATCATTAAAAGCTAAAACAGGAAATCTATAAAATAATATATCAGTAGTAACATTAGGTTCAAGTTATTGTTATTGGCATTTAAAGCTTTAAGCAACTTAGTATCAGGTTACCTGCAAGATTTTCTTCCTCTGTATAGAGCTGTTACTTCACGGAGGTCTTGCTGTTCATGCCACATCCTGCAGCAACACAGTAACGAGCCTTTTCTGTGGTGGCACCTCTCTCTCTCCGGAATATTCACAATAAAAAAAGGGAGAGTTAAGGGTTGGGATATGCCAGGGCAAACAAGTTTCTATTAATCATCAAAAGCACATGATGGCCAGTGCCTGATGTACTGCAGAGAGGAGGTCATTCCAGAGGGAGGGTGCCACCACAGAAAAGGCCCGTTACGGTGTTGCTTCAGGATGTGGCATGAACAGCAAGACCTCCCATGAAGATCACAGTGGTGTAACAGGTCTATAATCTTTCAGGTAACTTGTCTAAGCATTGTTCTGCTTTTGTAATTATGTATTGTTTTATAATTTCTTATAAACCACTGAGATTTTTTAAAAAGGGAAGTGATATTTAATTGTTATAAAATAAATAAATAAATAAATATAAAAACAGCACAAGGATAAAATAAAATGAACCAATTAAAACAGTTCAGCCTAAGTTAAAAGTCTGGGAAGACCCGTAGCCACCCAAAATAACTCCTCCAGATGACGCGATGCACCAAGAGAATCGCTATTTTACTCTGAGCATCCCACTTCAGGAACACTCCCTTGAAACTACTAGATTGTGCACCTGGTCAGGCAGGTAGGAGTGATTTGCATTACAGTGGAGTCTATGCATTCAAGATCCATCACTATTTTAAGAACTAGGAAATGAATGTACATTTCAGCCAAGTGTCTTTTCATTCCAGGTGGCCAAAGGGCTATAGTCAAGGCCTTTTTGTTTCTTCAAACCTGGGTGAATTTGCAGTTCTGTCTTGTCTTGAGATGCATGTTTTTCCCATACAGGCCCCCCACACAGTGGGAAGACAGCCCTGGCTGCGAAGATTGCAGAGGAATCGAACTTCCCATTTATCAAGATCTGCTCTCCTGATAAGATGATTGGCTTTTCAGAAACTGCCAAGTGCCAGGCAATTAAGAAGGTAGAGACTGCAGATGTCTTCTCAGTGCCAGTTTTTGTCTGGTGGCACTGGGCGCTGCGTCATTTTTGTCACCGCTCTGTCTGTGCTTGGTGGTTTGTTGCAATATTACGAGCTAACCATGCTGTTCTGGATTCAAATCAAGCACAATGACTGGTGTCTGTTGTAGCTGATATGGGGGCACATATTCTAGATTGTGTGGAGAGCCTCCATGGATAGGGGAGGCTCTCCTTTTCAAAATATTGCCTCCATGTGTAGAGGATGATGGAAGAGTGTGAGGAATATGCTCCCTCTCCTGTACATATTTTGCCTACGTAGAAAAGGAGCACCTGAATTGGATTCAAATTGAAATCAAGTACCATACTTTACCTTGCTTAAGTAGAGAAGCTCCACTCACCTAGCATGACAGAGGCGTATAGGAACTTCCACACAGAGAGTGTAAGGTGAGGGAGATGTCTTCTATTTGGATGAATAGAGTGGTGGGGGAGGGGAAAGAGTCACTTTAAAATCAAAAGCATTTGCCCCCTCCTCTTTAGAATGCAGACATTTCCCCGAGACTTCTGAGCTGCAATTAATACTATGCTCTTCCAAATTTAAGGAAAATGTGTCATAAGAATGTTTAGGGAGGGGAGTAGATTGATATTACTTAATGCAAATTGGCAAGAAGATGCTTGTTTTTTCCAAAAATTGGGAGCATTTTCTCTCAAGAATTCCAAATTTCTAATAACCTCTCCAAAGGAAGGAATTGCTGGCAATACATTCATTAATCTCTGTGTTTTTAGCAAAGACTTTGAAACACCTGTTCTTAAGGCTTGACTGGGCCTGTTCAGGACAGCAACCATTGCCAAGCTGTTACTGCTGGAATTTGTCTCATGTTCTAAGATTTTTTTTACCATCTTAGAATATATTGAGTCTTGTTTACAAGTGTAAAAACATGAAATAAAAATAATACTATGCCTTTTTAACTAAAGATTCAGTTTATGCCAACTTTATGTTTTTGGTTTTTTTAAAATAAAAGTGCAGTCATTGTGGGTATCACACAAAAGACAGAAATTGATGGGAGTTTTTTCTTTTTGAAAAATAGATCTTTGATGATGCTTACAAGTCTCAGCTGAGCTGTGTGGTGGTGGATGACATTGAAAGGCTCCTAGGTGAGAAAAGTGGAAGATGGGATATATGTGGCGAATAATACAGTCAAATGGCATCTATATGGGGCTTTGTTTGGGCCAGGGCCTCTTTCCACAGCGTTCATTTCCATTCTAGGGCTCTCCTTCCCAAAGCAGCTGAGCTTGGATATGAATGCCATCATGAAAGGATTGCACCTTTAAAGGCTGTCTAAAAATAATTTTAAATAAATACGTAAATAAAAAGGCAGTGTTACTCAAGTTGTGTGAGAGAGTCAGTGGAGTGTCAGATCCAGCTCTCATGCAGTTGAATGCAGGTGACGCAGAGGCCAGGGAGGAAGGTGAGGCACTCTATAGGTACCTAAGAGCCAGTCTCCTATTTCCTTAGAGCAGTGAGCAAGCCTGACACAGAAGACTTTATAGGGTATATAAAGAGTATCACTTGACCTGCTTTGGCCTATCAACATAAAGAGGCCCAGTAGGTGATCTTCCTGCTATTCTGACCTCCCTCAGGAAACCAGTTCCAGGTATGCTGTGGGCTTCAGCCCCAGAAGGGGCAGTTAACACATGACAGCACTGACCCAGACCTCCAGAATTTGAAACCGAATAATAATAGAATTTTTGTTGTCAATTTATGTAAACTTCAGTGAATTGTCTTGTTGTTTTCACCTTTCAGATTATGTTCCAATTGGGCCACGATTCTCAAATCTGGTATTACAGGCTCTTCTGGTGTTGCTAAAGAAAGCACCACCTCATGTAAGTCTTCTATTCCTGAGGCAGGATAAAATATTTGTAAGCTGGATTGTAAACTCATTTAGGGTAAAAAGGAGAAAAGAGCAGTACTCAGCCACACACACACACACAAACACACACAAAAACCCACTTCTGTTTCTGTGTTTTTAGTTGAGGTAGCCTGTGCATTTTCAAAAGCATAATGGTTAGAATCTCTGTGTGTGTTAACATGTGTTACCAAAACACCCACAATCTTGGGCATAAAGATTTTGCATGGGTTGCGGGAGGGAGGCAATCAATTCATTTGCTATTCACAGTTTCAATTTGTTACCCAAGGATCTCAGTTAGGGAAAGGTTTTATCTCAATAATAGAACATCAACTTTCCACGTAGAAGATCACAGGTTCCATTCCTAACGGTGCCAAATAAAACAGTTCTTCTCGGGTAGCCGGGCTGGGAAAGACCTGGAAACCTCCAAGTGAGAAATTGCCATTCGACATAATGGGAATCTAGAGGGAGTCTCAAGGAAGCTTGACTATGGTTTGGTGTGTTATCTAAATTATCAGCAGCCATCTGTTGACAATTCACTTCCTGAGTTGGCTGTACCACGGAGGTGGGAATGGATTTATGAACTTGAGGGCTGAGCAGATGAGCATCTCTGAACCATGGTTTGGGATCTAACCTATGTTTAATGTAAATCATGGTTTGGCATAATGTCTGAAATAAACAAATCCAACTTGGTGTAAGGCATTTTCAATATCTTTTTTCAGGTATTTGCAATATTTTTTTCCAATCAGGACAGAGTAGTCTCATCTCCTTGAATAAACCCTTCATCATTCCCTTTTGAATCTTTAATGGTATCTGTGCATTGGGCATCCCAATTGATTATTTTGATTATGGTTTTCTAGCCGGTCGGTGCTCGCTACAAGGTTTTCAATTTTGACAGGTTTTAAAAAAACACTTCCTCTTATTTTCCACAATGTATTCTGCTTTTATTAGTCGTGGGGGTGGGGGGCAGGCAAGCACATGGAATCCTCTAAGCCAGGGTTGGGCAACTTGTGGCCCTTCAGCTGGTTTGGCCTACAGCTCCTAGAAACTCTTACCATAGGCTACGCTGGCTAGGGCTGATGGGAGATATAGTCTGGAGCACCACAAGTTGCGCACCCTGGTCTAAACCAACCAATTAAATCGTATTCAGACATTTCTCTGGTTTCCACATACTTTCAAGCATGGTTTTTTGGGGCTTTTTTTTTCTTAGAGAAAGCTGCAATTCTCAGGAAACTAGATTCTGCACATACTACCACATTCTGCATTTCTTCTGTGCTTCTGTGAAATTGTAGAATACATAGTCCTGTTTATAGGGCAATAATCCACCCAAATGTTCCAGTGCAAATTTTGGTCAGTTTATTCTTCTTCTGCCAGTTATAGGGCTGATTCCTGAAGGATGTTTCATTCTATTTTTTTAAAAGAACCTTCCAAAATCGCCATTCATTTTCATGTGGTGAGGTGTTTATACGAGAGCTTCCCTACTCCCAAACAGAAAAGCTTCAGGCATGTTTACATTAGCTGGGTGGCTTTGGCAGTTCATTTTTTCTTTCAGCCTTACCTGCCTCTCTGGTTTTTCTATTGAGGAAAAAGAGGATAGCCCCATGTAGACATGTCTGAATTCCCTGGAGAGGGTGAGTTACTAATGTGAGAAATAATTAAATGTCTATTATTCCACACGGTGGCACAATTGTACCAGCACCTCCCCACATGACAATGTCAAGATAAAGCTGCTGAGTGAGGGTTTTCACGCAGTGTTTTGTTTGATAAAGTAACGGACCCTAAGCAATGAAATTTTGCCTTTTTAGTTTGCAGACAGCCTTTGTTGCTTTGGTATATATATGGGACACCACAAAGCAAATGAAACCAGTTGAATCAAACAGCTGCATTTGTGGCATGTGTGCCTCCTTCATCTTTCTGAATACAGTGGCCAGTTTGTATGATTCTCATTGTTCTTTCCTGTCATTCATGCAGTTTGTCTGCATCCAGTGCCCTGTAAATTCAGCTCACAAACAAGTTATGCATTCCTTTTCCATTGCAGCATCATGTTCTGAGGTGAACGCCATGGTTTTTATGCAGGCTTATGCCAGCTATCTCCTAGGATTTCCTGTTCCTTTTTGTGTGGTTGCCCTTCTTTCACAGGAGTAAAAATGTTTTTTTTTTTTAAAAGCAACTCTGTTGGTCTCACAGCATTAATTAGGATTATTGAGATTCACACTGCCCAGATGTTTTGGGATTCTTCTGCTTTGTAAAAACCAAATGTGAAGAAAAAAAATCAGAATTCTCTCCCTCTTCACTAGATGCAAGATGATGATAGAAAAACACACTTTGTCTGTTTGTCATTTTCTTTTAGATAGTATCTCTCACCCATTCAGAGAAAATTCAGAACATAGTTTAAATGTTCTTTTTTCTAAAGTAAAGGGAAGCAACCCCCCCTTCCCCTGCTCTTTTACTTCAGTCAAGTTTCCTGGGTTTTGCAAGTAGAAGAGATTGTTGGGGGAGGAGAGGGAGAGACTGAAAAGCGCTGTCTCAGCAGGGAGCCAAGCCAGAGAAAAAAGGGTTTCTCTGAGAATGGAGCACTAACAGCTCGCCAAACCTGCGAGGCTGGCTTCATCTACATGCAGAGTCACACAAGGCATTGGATACTTGGGAACCCCATGGAGGCTTCACATGTGGTTCCCTGCTGGTTCCTCTGAAAAAGCTAACAATTGGATTCAGTGGGTGAAAGCCCATTGTGGTAGTTCTCCCCCTCTTTTTTCTTTTCTTAATCTGGACATACAATTTGATCAGTGTTATGAGAAATGCAGTGGACTCTTTGGGATGTTCCCTATATAGGCCTGCTTAAGAACAACACTTCCCAATATTTGCCCTACATATTTTCCCAAGGAGGGGCAGGGAAGAAACGAGAATAGGCTTACTTGGGATATTCCAAAGTGTTGATACAATGATGGTCCATCTGTGGGACTCAGAGATTCTGCAGTGTGTGGAGAGCGGGTCACTTAAGGCTGTATTTTCATGTAACTTTGTGCGGGGGGGGGGGGGGACCGTGATAGGTTTCGATTGTAGTTCTTGCCTTCAGTACATTCCCCATACAAAAGAATATGTTAAGGTTCTCCTGTACTCCTTCAGAGAGGGTATGAGTCTCTTGAAGGCCACGTATTTGAGAATGACACACTGACTTGGTTGGCACATAACGCCAATTCATGGATTGTTTAGCCCATGAATCGCCAGGTTTACATCAGAGTAAGTGACCCAGCTGCCACCCCACGCACTTGCAGCATTCACTTTTCATAAACATAAATGGGGTGTTCTTGGTTTTTTTTGATGCAACATGCAAACCCAGCTCTCTGGGTTGTTGAGGGACAAGCAACCCAGAGTTTTAACCCATTGTTTGTTGCTAGATTAAAACAACATTTTTAATTCCAAAACAAACAATGGGTTAAAACTCCGAGTTGCTTGTCCCTCAACAACCCAGAGAGCTGGGTTTGGATATTACATCAAACAACTCAAGTTCATAAAACTTAAAATGGCAGGTATAACTTTATTTTGGAAGGTTTTCTCATGCATGAGGGAAAAGGAGCCTTTGATCTCAGATGCCCAAATGCAAACATTTCAAAAACATTTAAAGACATAGAATCATAGAATCAAAGAATAGCAGAGTTGGAAGGGGCCTACAAGGCCATCGAGTCCAACCCCCTGCTCAATGCAGGAATCCACCCTAAAGCATCCCTGACAGATGGTTGTCCAGCTGCCTCTTGAAGGCCTCTAGTGTGGGAGAGCCCACAACCTTCCTATATAACTGATTCCACAGTCAGGAAGTTTTTCCTGATGTCCAGCCGGAATCTGGCTTCCTTTAACTTGAGCCCGTTATTCCGTGTCCTGCACTCTGGGAGGATCGAGAAGAGATCCTGGCCCTCCTCTGTGTGACAACCTTTTAGGTATTTGACCGTTGAGGGCTGATTTTAAAGTGTCTGGGGGCAAACACAGGGTTGGCAACTGGATGGTGTTTCTCTACTATGAAGTGATACATGTAATTCACAAGAGAGAAGAGGCAGGCACGGGAGTTGCTTAATCTTCTCCTTGCTGCTTTTCCCATGAAATCCACTCACCATATATTTCACATGATAGGAAAATCCAGAAGGAGGCAGAGCTGTGGTCCATTCCACTTTTCTGCTACATCTTACTCACAAATCACCCACCACTTGGCAACCAAGGAGAGTTCACTGGAGTTCCCAGTTTTTCATATCCCTTCATAGAGTTAGATTGGCTTTTGTGAGTTGTGTTTATAAATTTGAGGGAAATTTGGGGCTTATAATTATGTGTCCACCTGAGTTGGACAATAATGTAATTCTAATAATATAATAGCTTAATGAGTGTCTTCCCAGTTCAGATGAAGAGTGTGCCTGATAGTACTCTAACATATTTTTCAGCATGTGTTTGGTAATCCATCTCTCCAGCGACCATGGCTAAACTCCGTGACCATGGCTAAACTCCATGGCAACATTGCATTACTGCCTTGGTGGACTCCAACTTTCATCACAATAATCTCTATGCTTAAGAAATTTAGGCCTTTCTTCTTTCAGCAGCTGGAAAAGCTGTTCTCCTTCAGACATGCCACCATTATCCTGGTATAATCAGGCTCACCTTGCCAAAGAGGTTAGCTCAGGTGCTGGGGCTACTCATTTGAAACAGGAGGAAAATCAGTTTGTGGAGAAAAGCAACAGAATTAAATTGCTTGGTGATGCCTTTGGAGATCATTCAAGCAGAGACCTGAACTGCACTTGGGTTCCTGTAATCTTCAGCTTAGACCTCAAAATGTCTGATTGAGGAGAAATTTAAATTTTCAATTTGTTTGATGCTAGTGCTTAGCAAATCTTGACCTCGTAAAGATTCTCCAAATTCTTCTTTGTGGTCTCTGTGCATGACACATAAGGGCTCTGTGCCTGCGCAGAGCCTTGATTCAGGAAACTTCCATAGCTGAGGAACCTTTTAGCGGACACTCTCCCCTACTGCCGTACTGCACTCGTCCTGGGCATGTTCCCATCCAGTTCCTCCATTCTTTTTCAACCACCTTGCTGGTTGCCTGGATGGGAACTTTTTCATTCAAATTGCATTAAAATTACAGTGTTTGCTGAGGGTTTTCCCTCTATTTCTATCTTTTTTTATTCTGCTGTCGTTCCTCTTAACTATGTTTTTGGATGTTTTGTTGGATTTTTCTTTACGATCGTTGATTGCAGTTCATTAAGTTATAGCCTCAAAGACACCCGTCAGAAAATGGGTTCATTGTGATAGCAAATTGCTACCTACTGATGGGGATTCCCTCTGCCTCTTTTGCTTGGGTGAGGTTCATGGCATCGAAACCTCTTCACACTCAAGTTTTTATAAAAGAGGGCCATAGGAATCAACCAGATAGATTGAACGTAGTCTTTTGGGAAAAGGCTCTAAAGGCGACAACAAACACGGAGTGGCTCCGCAGCTATGGGAGTCTCCAACAGAGCCCCCTAGCATGGTATCGCCTAGCACCTCATGGCACTCATTAGCTCTGGACACAAGGAGAATGAATCCCCGACTCCAGGGTGCTCTTTGACTCTCGCTGTTGCTAAAAAATTATCCAAGATTGCTAGATTAACAACTGTTATCCAGAGGACCTTCCAGACTGTGGAATGGCCTGCTGGGAGAGATCCGCCAACTCAATAGTCTTTCTGAATATAAAAAAGCAATAAAGACTGATCTCTTCTGACAGGCCTACCCAGTCGAATTTTAAGATGTCTCACTGGCTGTTATTTTCATAATGTATTAGTTTTTATATGTTTTAATCACTTTTATGTATTTTATAATATTTTGTATTCTATGTTGTCCCCCGCCTCGATCCAGAGGGAGAGGCAGGTAATAAATATTTTTTTAGTTCATCATCATTATTATTATTATTATTATTATTATTATTGAAGGAGAGAGTTCTTAAGACTGCACTGGAGGTGCAAAAGAAAAAGGATATTAGGAAGATGTCAGAATCAGTGCCCAAACTGCCTCTGCTATCCCCTACCATTATTGGATTCCCCCAATACCATCTGTGCCATTGGCATGTGTATTGAGGTCGGAATCAACCTTTACAGTAGCACTATTGGCACCGACACTGATGCTGAGGTCATAATCAACCTGTACGGAGTCTACTTCTGCAGGTAAAATTGAGGACTCTTCTTCTATATGAGACTAGCATAGCTCTTACCCTCATCACACCTACAAACTGAATTTAGTCATTGGGAGGATTCCCCGGAATCAGTTCGCTCATACCATCCAGGTGAAAGAAGGGACATTCATTACTGTAAGAGGTCCTGTTCTTCATTCTCAGAATGGGACAGGGGTTCCGACTGGCCCTCTCCATCTTGTAGGGCACATCATTACAACAAATGGCAATATCAAAGAGATCAGAAGGTGTATTATGATCGTATGAGGTATCTAGGAGCAATGTCTTCTCATTACCAATCTACTCCTGCCACGGTATCGAAGCTGTTCACCAAAAATGTTTTCCTTCCTCCTCCACTGGCACCACACTCTACTGTGCTTCTTGTGCAAGGTCCTATGACTTGAGAGTTGGATCTTCAGCCACATAGCATTCAACCAGTTTCTTCAGACCTTCTACTACTGGCATCCTACTCCACGAACTGGAGGGCAAGAGAATACACCTGTCTCCGCTGGATAAGGAAGTTTGATGATTAGATCTTCTGGGGTAAAGAATACACGCTCCACCTGCTCTTAGACCCAGGTTCATGAATTTCCAGACCACCATAGCACGGGCCCAGCTCTTCGTATGGGAGAAAATGAGTTCCCTCTGTGGTTATTTACTGGAAGATCAGAGGGAACTTGTGAGGTTTTTCCAAGCAGAAGTGCTTAAACTCTCCAAACAGCAAATAAAGACAGCGAGGCACCAGGCAAAAGCCACAGTCGGAACTGCTCAGTGTGTAGGCATGCCTGGTTGCAGGTTTGGCACTGGAGGCTCACTCCCATACCAAGGATCTTCCCTTTGATGGAGAGGGCTTTTTAATGCTAAGCCAAACAAAGGAATTGACACTTCCCAAATAGCCAAAACCACCGCTTGAAAAATGGGTCTTGGACAACAGCCTACTCCATACAGACCTCATTGATGCTTCTGTCAGCAGCCTCCTTACCACTATGACACCATCAGGATTGCACCTCTAGATACAAAGCACCTCAACAGCAAAGGTGTCAGTATTTTGCAATGTGATCTCACCAGACCTGAGGAAAACTGGACGACACCTTAAAGCATTGCCTTTGACTTAACAACTTTTTATCTTCATCCCCTTGCCTGTCTCCCTGTCTTTGGAACTCCTCTCTCTCCTTTCGCCCCCGGAATGGACTTCAGGAACATCAGACACCATCCTAGCCATCGTCCTCAGGGGCTACAGGATCGAGTTCGATGTCCTCCCTCCCATGGGTCCTGCCCATGTGACTCCTCCATCAGACTTGGTGAAGTTGGAGACAGAATATCTTTTGTGGAAGGGAGCCATCCAGAAAGTACTTCCTTACTGTCACACCAAAGGGTTTTTCTCCTGCTACTTTACAATACCCAAACAGGATGGAGGACTTTGACCAATCCTGGACCTCTAGGACCTGAACTGGGTGACAACATTGACTACAATCCTCCCACCCCTATGGCAGGGAGTGTAGTTCACATCAGTAGATCTCAAGGACACATACTTCCACATTGCGATCAAAGGTTTGCATAAAAAATATCTTCACTTCCCTATTGGTTGCAGTGTGTTCCAGTTTCATGTTTTGCCCATCGGATTGGCCACTACTTGGGAGTATTCACAAAATGATCTGTGCACATTACTGTATCCTGGGCATAGATATCTACCCATAGTTTGGTGATTATTTAATTGTAGCATTACCCCAGAAAGATCTCTGTCATTCAACACTCATTGTCCTCAACCTCTTCAATTCATTGGGTCTTATCCCACAAGAAGTCGAAGCTGACCCCAGCTCAGGAAATCACATTTATTGGGGCCATACTAGACTTGGTAACCCAGTGGGCTTATCTCCCAAGAGATTGTGCTTGGGCCCTTGTCTAGCAAAGGATTTAGTCAGTCACCAGATCGTTACAGTGTTTTCTATCCAGCTTCTGTTGCGACTGATGGCAGCCATGGTCTTAGTGGTACAGTGGGAGTGGGCTAGTCTTCAAATGAGGCCACTATAGAATTGGTTTCTTTGGGTCTTCAACAATAGTGAAGATGCCCATCAGACTCGATTGCTAATCCCAAGCAATGTTTTATTCACACTCAAGTGGTGGACAAGAATAGATAACCAGCTTCAGGGGATTCCTTTCATCCAGCCATCACCATCTCAGATACTTATCGCAGATGCTTCCCTCTTCAGCTGGGGAACTCACCGCAGGCCCCTTCAAATACAAGGCAGATGGTCTGGAACTGAGATGAAGCATCGTATCAGTTTTCTAGAGCTCCTTGCAGTGCAAAAGGCACTATGTGCCCACGAGGTGGATCTTCAGAACCGATGAGTCCAGGTCCTCACTGACAACACTGCAGTGGTATGGTGCATCAGCAAACAAGGAAGAATTCAATTGTCAAAATTGATTCGGTTGACATTCAACATCTTTCACATATGTAAGGCAGTTAGGAGGAATCATCCTTGACTGCCTTACATATTGCAGGAATAGACAATGTACTTGCAGACTCTCTAAGATGAGCCCACGATTCATCACACAAGTGATGTTGGACTTGTTTGTGACACCAGAATGCAGTATGCAAGAGGTTCTGTACAAGAGGAGGAGTGGGACATTGCCCGATGGGAAATGTGTTTCTCTTGTCATGAACTGGGGAGTTTTTTGACACATTCCCTCCATTTCCGTTACAAAAGTGCTCGCAAAGATTGGAAGAGATGGAACAGACTGCAACTTGATTGTGCAGTGGTGGCTGGGCCCTCTGTAAAAAACGACCAAGGGGTACCTTGTGCATTAGCCGTTGCTCCCGAACCTCCTCTCTTGATCCTGAGGATGAATTTGTCATTGAGATCTATCCATGCTCAAGTTGGCAGTGTGGAGAATCAATCCATAAATGGATCTGCATCAATGATTGTCACCTGATAATCTGAAGACTTTGAAGGTGGCTAGGAAACCATCGACAAGACATTCGTATGCCAGTAAGTGGCAACATTTAACGCTTCCGCTGTGACCAACACAGCTTTGTTGATTGCATTCTTTAGTTCCTGTACTCTTCACTGCAAAAGGACTCAGATATTCCTCCATAAGGGTATACTTGGCAGCCGTTTCTGCTACACACCTGCTGATCCAAGATTTTTCTGTGTTTACTCACCCTATTGTTCGTCAGTTCTTGAAGCGACTGAAAAACCTCTTGCCAGTACTGACCTGTGATTGCTTTCATGGAAATAGCTTTCCTGACGGCCATTATGTATGCCAGGAGGTCGAGTGAACCCTCCATATTTAATATTTCACAGGGATAAGGTGGTGCTGCAACCAGACATTTCTTTTCTTCTGTCAGGGTTATTGTATTTTCATGTTAGTTAGGATATAATTCTACCAAACTTCCTTCCATCCCCTGCATCGCCATTAGAAGTGGCATTGCATGCTGTGGACGTTTGTCAAGTGTTAGCCTTCTACCAATCCAGGTCAGAGGGGGCCAAGGAAAGGACTACAGTGTCTTCCTAGAAGTTTGCTTCTTGTGTTGTTCAGACTATACGCCCAGCATATGAGATTGTTGGGCTAGAACTCTCGAGTCCAGTTAGAGCCCATTTGACAGAGGACATGGCTACATTGATGGCTTTTGGATGAGGAGTGCTGTTGCCAGACTTGTGTAAAGCCACAACTTGGGGCAAGCCGTTGATCTTTATTAAGCATTTCAGGATCGATGTTCAAGCTTGAGCAGATTGCTCAATCAGGATGCAGTCTTGTCTCCGATCCTGCAATAGGACACTGACTCACCTTCAGTAAGTCAGTTTGTGAATTGCCTATATGTGTCGTGCACAGAGACCATGAAGAAGAAAGGCAGGTTGCTTACCTGTAACTGTTGTTCTTCAAGTGGTCGTCTGTGCATTCATACAACCCAACCACTGACCCCGCTTCAGTGTCAATATCGATGTTGGTACCATGGTATGTTTTTTGTGCCCTCAGTTTCGAGACTGTATCAGATGGTCTCAAGGAACTGAGGGACTGAGCAGAAACCTGATAAGGACATGCACAGGAGGGCAGTGGAGGAGATATCCCACCAAAATGCTTCTCAGCTTTGGAAGTTTCCTGAATCAAGGCTCTGCGCAGATGCAGAGCCCGTATGTATGAATGTGCAGATGACCACTCGAAGAACCAGTTACAGGTAAGCAACCTGCCTTTCCATTTCCAAGCTTGTTCTGACTTGTGGGCTTTGGTTCCCCCCTTTTTTTGCGTGAAGATTTGTGCATATTTTCACAAATGTATACATCAGTTATTTGTGTTTTTTAGATGTAGGCATTTTTCTCCCACTGATTAAAGTGTGTTTGTGCACGTTTTTCAAATGTACGCATTTGAAAATGTACAGACTTTGTGTTTGGTTCTGGGAGATGCAAACTGGGTAAATTCTGGTAAAAAAAACACCTGGAATGAATTTTGTATGCATCTCTACATGATACTGATCTCTTGTTTTTCTCAATTAGTCAAAAACTTCACTTATCTGAAACTGTTGGGTAAGCTTACGGAAAGCAGAGGGTAGCTGCTTTTTTAACGTTTTAAAGGCTAATATAGCTATGCTACAAACCTATCTTTGTTTTATACCAATATTACTGCAGTGGCTCCCCTCGCCCCCCAAAGAATTCTGAAAAGTGTTCTGGAAAGTGTTGGTGAAGGTGCCAATAATTCTATTAGATACTCTAGCACTGCCATCAGCCACCCCAAGCTGTAGTCCCCAGGCTCCTTGGAGAGAGATTTCAGATTACTTTTTTAAAGGGTTAAACAAATTCATGGAGGACAGTATTATTCTTAGCAATGATAGCTAAATGGAACCTCTTTGTTTAGAGTTAGTAATACCTCTAAATACAAGCAAAACCACATGCCCTTCTTTGAGTTTTCTGGAGGCATCTGACTAGCAGGTGCTGGAAAATGGATGCTTGGCAATCCACCCAGCTGGATGGACCTTGGTCTGATCCAGCTGGGTAGATTTGTACTATCAGAAGGAAAGGCTTTTAAACCAGATTAAGAGTGCAATCCTATGGATTGCGCCCTCGATGCTCTTAAGCCTCCGAATTCAGAGGCTTATGAGTATCCAGTGCAGAGCAGGAGATGTGGTGGAGGCGATCCACTGCACTTCCCGCTCTGCATTTCAACTCGAGCTTTTTCACCTTCTTCTCCAGGGAAGGAGGCTGGAGAAGCCTCAGGATTCCTCATAAGTGAGCCTCTTGAGTCCCCTCCCCACCCTCACCCACTGGAATGCCCCCTTGACCTCATCTCTGAAGTCACTTTTGCGACCTCAGAGAGGGAGCAGGTAGTGCAGATTCCTGGGTCCAAAGATTGCTCCCCATCCCTTAAGATGCTAACTGTTTAAAAGGAGCGATGGAAACCAGAGTTTAAAATGAATCGTTTTCTTTATATGTTGGTTATTTGTTATCATCTATTAGACTATAGGTCATAACAAAGTAATATTTCCCAAAAGAATGTTGGAAATGCATTAACTTTCCTTTTGTCGAATCTTCTTCTCTCTCCTCATGCTTTTTCTTTTAAACAATATACAGGGTCGCAAGCTCTTGCTCATTGGGACCACCAGTCGCAAGGATGTCCTGCAGGAGATGGAGATGCTGGATGCCTTCAGCACTACTGTCCATATTCCCAACATTGCCACAGGAGATCACCTCATGGAGGCCCTGGAGGTTAGGAGGAAGGGAGTTTGAAAGAAAAGCCCCATTTCTTTTGAATTGTGGGCATGGGGAGAACTGGGGCAAGCGGAGTGCATGCCTGCGGCCTGTGTGTGGAAGGCTTGAAATCCTGGTGTGGAGTTACGTCATGGCAAATCTAGCTCTCATCATGGGATGGGCAGGGAAGTGTGAAGGTGGCAGTACATTTCTTCCCCATCAGGAATGTGGGGGAAACAAGCACCTCCAGAAACCTTAGGAATAGTTACTATGTAAATTTAGAATCCAGAGAGGACATTTCAGTAGGTAAGACGTCTTGTTGTCAATGGCTGATCTCCCAGCCCATAGCCTTTCATTCCCGTTTTTCCTTAATGACCTTCTAGGTGCATGAGACCCCAGCACACCATTTTCAAAGGTGCAAACATGTTGAAGCTTGTTTTGCAAAATATGGGATACTGCTTCTATATATACCCCATTAGCTATAAGCCCAAGGTTGTAGAATTGAGGGGATTGGGAGAAAGGGAATCCATAGATGTACTTAATGTCTGCTGCTTTGCAAAGAATAGCAATCTATTTTATGAATATGGGAGGCATTGAATCACCCTCAGAACTTGCAGGGGGAGCTTAGGTGCTGCCTTTTTATTATCTGAACTATAACTAATAAGAAGTATAGCTGTTAAGAACAAAATCCATTAATATGAGGATGGCAAAATTTAATGGGTTGATTAAGCAACTAACCCTAATCTGACAACACTTTATATGTTCAATGATCAATACAACCTGCTAGTTTAGGCGCAGAGTTAAGTCTATCTCATGTTGGCTCAAGTTCCACAAAGCCAGAAAATTGGAAGCTAAGGCTGATGCCTTAACAGACATATGCCCCATGATCAGTGATGACGTTGTGGAGTGTCACAACTTACCCTCTCTGCACCTGTACTGTTGCCTGCTTTTTCAGGCCCAAATCCAAATGGGGAAGATGGAACGCCTGGGACCAACAAAGATGCCCCACATTATGTTGGTTTTGTACTGTCTTATGAAGCATGTGGCCCTTAATGCGTTGCCAGAGGAATCCTCCTATGAGTTGATCCATGCATGCTTGTGGCTTGTAAGCAAGCACAATTTGTGACATTGCACAACATCATCACTGATCACGGGGCACGTATGTTAAGACATTAAGCTTAGCTTCCAATTTCCTGGCTTTGTGGAGCTTGAACCAACAAGTTCCACAAAGCCTGGACTTAAAGCAGTAGGTTTTTAAGAAGAAAATTTATTATTACAGTGTTCTGGAAAAAACCCCACAAACTAAAAAACAACAACGCAAACAAGTAATTAACTGGGCAGATGTCCACAAATGCTGAGTAGAAATGTCCCTGTAAGTTCAGAAAGGCTTGCTTCTGAGTCACTCTGCACAGGGGTCCAGAGAGCATTTTCTTTTTCCTCCCTCTCTTTTTCGGTGAGATCTCTGTCAGGTAGAATGTTCTGTCAGTCAATGATCTGTCTGTCAGCCCTCAAAATGACCTCACCTCAGTTGGCAGTTTCCTGTTACCTCTCTCCCACTGTCTCAGAATGCTGACAGGAGAACTGCACTGGGTGTGCTTGACGTATGTCTAAAAGTGTGGGGAGAGAGTCCATGGAACGATTCTCTAAGAATCAATCTGAGTATTGTGTCAAGTTCTGGGCGCCACACTTAAAGAAGGATGAGACAAGCTGGAGGAGGTTCAGCGGAAGGCAATGGGGATGATCAGGGATCTGGAAACAAAGCCCTTTGAGGAGAGACTGAAAGAACTGGGCATGTTTTGCCTTTAGAAGAGAGGACTGAGGGAAGTGTGATAGTACTCATAGAATCATAGAACAGCAGAGTTGGAAGGGGCCTACAAGGCCATCGAGTCCAACCCCCTGCTCAATGCAGGAATCCACCCTAAAGCATCCCTGACAGATGGTCGTCCAGCTGCCTCTTGAAGGCCTCTAGTGTGGGAGAGCCCACAACCTCATGAGGCAACTGATTCCATTGTCGTGCTGCTCTAACAGTCAGGAAGTTTTTCCTGATGTCCAGCTGGAATTTGGCTTCCTTTAACTTGAGCCCGTTATTCCGTGTCCTGCACTCTGGGAGGATCGAGAAGAGATCCTGGCCCTCCTCTGTGTGACAACCTTTTAAGTATTTGAAGAGTGCTATCATGTCTCCCCTAAATCTTCTCTTCTCCAGGCTAAACATGCCCAGTTCTTTCAGTCTCTCTTCATAGGGCTTTGTTTCCAGACCCCTGATCATCCTGGTTGCCCTCCTCTGAACACGCTCCAGCTTGTCTGCGTTCTTCTTGAATTGTGGAGCCCAGAACTGGATGCAATACTCTAGATGAGGCCTAACCAACTCTTCAAATGCTTGAAAGGTTGTCACATAGAGGAGGGCAACCAGGAGGCAGGAGCAAATTTGATGGAGAAAAGACAGGATGTTTTTGAAAAAGCTCCCAATGTGTAATTTCAGGATCACAAATTAAGGCTGATTGCTTTAGAAGATCAAAATCGTCGTTCATCACTTCATATAAAGCATTTAATTCAAGTACAAGGAGAAAATTTGCGAGATATAATTCTGCAGTGGTTCAAAGAGATGATGCCTGATTGGGAAATAGCGGATTCTGATTTGGACCGTGTCCACAGGGGGGGGGGCAAAATTATAGAGGAGCTGCTAGAGACATTTTGGTAAAATTTGGCAATTATTATAAGAAAGAGCAAGTTATGAAGAAATTGAGATCCATGGCCCTGCTACAGTATAAAGGCAAATCAGTGCAAATTTACAATGATCTTTGTCAGCACACACTGAATTGGAGACGCAGTGTCAAGCCAATAACAGAAATATTAGTGAAAAAAAGCATAAAATATGCTTGGGGTTATCCTGTATTTTTAAGATTTACATATGGTGTGGGGGGAGCACAGAGTAACCTCTTTGGATCAGGGTAAGGAGTTGCTGAAGAGTTTGGGTCTGTATGAGGAAGCAAGTGTGACTGAAACAGGTGAGGGGGGAGATGAGGCTGGGGCATCTGGGATGTAATAGAATTGTTAACTGTAAGATGAGATAATTGTAGATAGAAATGTTAAGCATAGAGACCTTGCCGGCCAGGTGCAGCACTGCCTCCCCCCTCCCCCTAAAGTAGATGGCTGGAGTGATAGACTTACAGGGATTTGGGGGGGGAAGAGGTGGGGGGTGGGGTGGGGGGGAAGGGGGGATGGAGTGGGTTAGGGTAAGGGATTTGAGGGGTTTGTTATGGTGTTTGTGTTTTTATGTATGTGAACTTGAGTTCACATACAAGGGATGTGAACTCAAGGGATCGGAAGAGACATCAAAAGGGTGAATATGGATAAAAAGATAAAAGTATCAACACTTAATGTTAAAGGTTTGGGGGCAGTCGTGAAAAGGAGGCGAATAGAACAAATGTTTAATAAGGAAGGATCTGACATTATTATGATGCAAGAAACACATCAAGGGTTCGAAAACGTAAATATAATAAGGACAAAGTGGTTAGTTTATTATGAAAAGTCATTGGGGACTTCAAAAAAAAATGGAGTGGCCACTTTGATTTTTAAAAAAAGTGGATTTATATTAGAAACTATAAAGAAGGATGACAGCGGTAGATACCTTATGATAAAAGGTAAAATTGAAGGAAAGGTATATACATTAATTAATGTTTATGCCCCTAATGAGAGACATAGAGAGTTTTTTATAAAATTATTTAAAGAAATAGAAGAATTCAAGGAGGGGTATGTTATCTTAGCTGGGGACTTTAATATGGTTATGGATAATAGATGGGACAGGTCAAACCCCACTAATGTTGAAAAGAGGAATAATATTACTATATTGAATAAATTAGTAAAAGAAAATGATTATGTGGATTCTTGGCGTTTACTTAATGGGGCTAAGCCTGGGTTTTCATATTATTCCCCAGTTCATCATACATACTCCAGGATAGATTATATATTTGTCTCAAAAGATTTTGCAACTAAGATTTCTAAAATGGAAATGGGGGTAATAAAGGTAACAGACCACACATTGTTAAGTTTAGAATTTGCAGTTAAGAAGAATTACAAAGAAGCGTATAGGTGAAAAATGAACACAAAAATATTGAAATATAATAAAGTGGTAGAAAAAATTCAGAGGGAATTGTCAGAGTCCTGGGAAATTAATGAAAAGGGAGGAACAGCTGGGTCAGTCGTTTGGGACACCATGAAGGCTGTAGTAAGAGGAATCTGTATTAGAGAAATGTGTAATTTAAAAAGACAACAGTATGTAGAGCAGGAGAAGTTAGAGATAGAGATTAGGAGTTTGGAGGAAGAATATTGGCAGGGTAAAAATAAATATAAATTAATAGAAATACAAGCTAAGAAGAAACAATTAGAAAATTTAAATTTAGAGGAAGTTCAAAAAAATTTAATGTATATGAAAAGGGAGTATTTTGAAAACAGTAATAGAAATTCTAGATTGCTTGCCAGACTCACACAAAAGGAAAAAGCGAAGAATGGGATAGGAGCATTGAAGGATAATCAAGAGAATTATTGTCATACAATGAAGGATAAAATAAAAAAAATTCAGAAATTTTATCAGGAATTATATAAGGGTAAAGATATTAAAAAAAAGAAGCTGGAGGACTATATAGAAAGGTATATAAAGAAGGGAATAAAAATAGAACATAAAGAGCAAATGGAGAAGGTAATAACTCAAAGAGAAGTTGAAGATGTAATCGATAATTTGAAAGTGGGTAAATCACCGGGAGCAGATGGCTTAGGATCAGAATATTATAAGTTTTTAAGGAGTTTTTAGTTCCGAAATTATTGAAACTTTACAACGCTATATTAAAAGGAGAGAAGATACCAGAATCATGGGAACACTCATTGATAATATTAATTCCAAAACCAAATAAAGATTTGACTATCCCTGACTCATATAGACCTATTTAATTAATAAATCAAGATGCAAAAATTTTTTCATCTATTTTGGCGAAACAGTTAAATAAATTTATATCAGAATATATAGGAGAAGACCAATGTGGATTTGTGGTGGGGAGACAGTTGCATAGTTTAGTGGGAAGAGTTTTAAATGCAATACACGCGATAAAAAAATCAAAGATTAAGGCAGGAATTTTGGCATTGGATATTTTTAAGGCTTTTGATTGTGTGAGCTGGCAGGCATTAAAGATTATTTTAGATAAAATGGGATTTGGAAATAAATTTAAAACTATAATAGAACAGTTATATTCCCAAAATACAGCTGTAGTGGTGGTAAACGATGGACTCACTGATAAGATTCGACTAGCCAGAGGCACAAGACAAGGATGTCCGCTCTCGCCGGTCCTGTTTGTAATGGTTATGGAAGTATTGGCGAATGCAATAAGAGATGATGGAGAGATAGAAGGAATTGGAGATGTAAGGAAAATAAAATTGAATATGTTTGCGGATGACACCCTATTGACTATTAAGAATCCAATAAGAAAAATAGATAGAATTAAACAACAATTGAGAGAATTTGAAGAAGCTACTGGATTAAGAATAAATTGGTCCAAATCAGAGATGATTTTGTTTAATTATACTAAGAAGGAAGAAAAGGAATGGGAACGAAAGGGAATAGAAATGAGAGTTAAGGAACAGATTAGATATTTGGGAATTAAAATTATAAAAAAATTAGATAATTTAGAAAAGGAGAATTTAACAAGGTTAAAAAAAGAGGTATTAGAAAAATTGGAAAAATATAAAAGATTAAATTTATCCTGGTTTGGAAGAATAGCATTAATAAAAATGAAGATTTTAGCAAAGATTAATTTTGTGTTTAGGATGTTACCAATAAAAATTTCAGAAGTTGAGATAAAAAGTTGACAAAATATTATTAACAAATATTGTAACGGAGATAAGAAAGCGAGGGTAAATAAGAATAAATGGTATTTAAGCCAAAAAAAGGGAGGACTGGGTCTCCCAAATATAAAATTATACTATGTAGCAAACAGGTTAAGGCACATTGTAGAAGCAATTATAGGAGTAGGAGATTTAGATTGGATGGAGGATAAAACTATATGCAATGTAGAGATGAGTTTGGAAAATGTTTTTTTTAAGGAAGGAGGGAGAAAATGGGTTGAAAGTATAGATAATCCGCTCCTGAGGTCTCAATGGGAAATTTGGAGCAAATTTAAAGGGGAGCTGCTTCCGAGCAACTCTCCTTTGTCACCGATAATAATGTTAAAGAATTTCCCAGAGGAACTGAAGGGTAGATTAAGTAAAATATTAAAAGAGAAAAATAAAATGAAATTAAAGGATTGGTTAAGAGATATAAATACAAGAGAAGATATGGAAGAGCTTTTAAAGGAGAAAAAATTATCTTGGTTAGAGTATAGGCAATTAGAACAGTGGAATAAAAAGTGGATTAAAGAAAACAGAGTTTGTAGAGAAATGACGAAGTTTGAGGAGTTAATAATTAAAAAGGAAAAATGTAAAGGAGGAAGTTTAGTATTAAAAGTCTTAATGAGCGAAATATATAAAATATTGTTAGAAAAAGGGCTAATGGATAGTTCAGGAAAAATGGTATGGGAGACAGATTTGAAGGTACAAACAGGGCGACAGAGCTGGGAGGGACTGTGGAAACAAAGAGTGTTGAGAAGTATGTCAGTGAGAATAAAAGAGAATTACTTTAAAATTTTGTGGAGGTGGTACCTAACCCCGATTAGATTGAATAAGATAAATAATCAGCACTCAGCAAATTGTTGGAGAGGTTGTGGGGAAAAAGGAACGTATTTACATATGTGGTGGGAATGCAAATATGTACAAAGATTATGGAAGATGGTGTTTCTTGAAATTGAAGAAATAGTGGGAATGAAAATAGAACAAACACCAAAAATGGCATTACTGTCACTATTTGAAGATATAAAATGTGGAAAAGAAATTAAAGAGTTGATATCGAGTTTGCTGACTGCAGCACGATTGATGGTAGCTAGGAACTGGAAGATTCAGGGGGAATATTCTATTGAAGAATGGTATAAAGAAGTTTGGGATATAGCTATTAATGATAAATTGACTTGTAATATAAGGTGGAGGAAAGGTATAACGAAAATAAATGAGTTTGAAGGAATTTGGAAACAGTTCCCAATATTTGTGTTTTCTAAGGGAAGTGGGAAACCGCCAGCGGAAGAAAGTATGAGATTTTGGAAGCAGGAATAGATCCCGAGGTGGGGGGTGCACTTACATGTTAAGATTGACTATATTTGTTATGATAGGATAGGTTATAGCTAATATTTACGCAATATATATGTATTCAACATTTATTTAAAATGTATGTAGTATGTTGTGTTGTTGTTTATTTTTTGTATGATGTTTTAATTTCTGGTAAATAATTTTTTTTTTAAAAAAAAAAGTTATAGCTAGGTGTTGTGTTTAACTCAAAAGTAAGTGCATGAGACATAGGGCTTCTTTAACAAGCGATTTATCGCACGCTCATGACTGGCCACTTGTGGAAGTTTGCAGGTCATTTTGATGACATTGTGAGCCTCCTGCATATCTCCTGCTCCTTCCCTCCATTATTCTGCTTAAAAATAAACCTTGGAAAACCTGATTCTACTGAAATGTATCGGGATTTCCTGCCATGTGCAGTCGAAGTTGTGCTACAAAATGCTCACTAGGAGGCGCTGCCCCTTGAACTTTATTTATTTATTACATTTATACCCTGCCTTTTTTCCTCCAAGGAACCCAAGGTGGCATACATTATCCTCCTCGTTTTAGCCTCACAACAACAACACTGTGAGGTAGGCTGGGCTGAGAGTCTGTAACTGACCCAAAGTCACCCATATATGAGCTTGGAAGTTTTAAATTATGCACCAGGTGGTCACAGCTCTCCTCCGGTATAATTCAGCTTGTTTTAAATGCGGAAGAGAAGCATGAATCAAAGCGACAGTAAGCAAATGCGATTTTCCTTTAATCTAAAGGGCTTTCTAATATGGATCAGGACCCTAGAGTCCTACACCTTTTCTCTACACCAATAATTTATATTACAACTGGATGCCTTTCTGGCAATGTAAATTGGAGGCATGGGGTGTGTGATTCGGATTGGGACCACAGCTGGAGGGCAAAGAGTTAAAATCTCTGTTTCACACCCCCCCACACCACCACCATGCTAGGGCATCAATCTGTAGTAACATGAGGACTGACCTTGTGAGGTCACATTCCATGAGCCATAGTACATAGAAAGCAGTAGATTTCAACACAGAACTCCCCTGAAAACATTGGAGTACTGGCAGCATTCTAGTTTCAGAATGAAACTGAGCATACACAACGTAACTTTGGTAGCAGTTGCTGCCATAGGCTATGATACGGCCGAAAAACCTGAATTACTGTTATGAACTGCTGCTCAGAGCTTTACCAAACAATGAAAGGCATAATTCCTTGACAAGTCTGCATAAAATATTATCAGTATTTTTTCACCAAAATGTAATATGTAATATATATGATGTGCCACAAATTGGAATAAAAAAGGTAGTGTCAATTTTCAGCACTTCTTAAATTGCTGTAGCTGTAGATATTTTGACATTTTTCAAAATTGTAGATCTCATCAGGTAGATCATGGATGCAAATTTGAAGTTATTAGCTTAATAGGTGTCATTTTCATAAGCAATAGAATTTAGAGACAGTGGTGTATTATTATTATTTTACGATTCACCTTATCTAAAGATGTGTGTGTGTGTATGTGTGTGTGTGTGTGTGTGTGTGTCTACACACACACACACACACATGAGAGAGAGAGAGAGAGAGAGAGAGAGAGAGAGAGGGATGTAGAAATAACAATAAATAAAATTTTGATTTAAAATGTAGGTTGGATCCAGACAAAGTTACACTTAGGTTCCATTGAAATCAAAGTGAAAATTTAGCTGTGATTTAAGTCCTGTTGATTTTAATGGGAATTAAACGCAACTAAGCCTGGATCCAATCTATAATTTTTAATACAAGTACCTTAAAAAAAACTGCAGATGGCGAACACCATCTTGGAAGAATCATTCCTCCTTTCCTCTCTGTAGGAAGAAATCTGTCTTTTAAATGATGCCTGCTACAGTATGTGTGTGCACCACCTAAATAAGGCTTCAGAACAATTGTGCTCAGTTTTGCAATTTTATGCAACTTTAGTTACTTCCTTGTATAAAGGCTCAGTATCAGCCCACCAAACTTCTCCAATTCAGATATACCAGGATTAGCATGTTCCAGAGACTTGGGGCCAAGGTAGACAGTGGAGTTAGTAGAGAGAAGATATTGTAAAGGAGAGAAGAAGACAGGATATCAAGAAGGAGGTCAAAATCTGAGGGCCAATTATATGTGACAGGGGCATTCACATTTATTCATTATGTGCTTCCTCCCATCCCATCTAAAATGTGGGATGAGGTGGAGTAGCCTTAATTTTGACATCAAAAGTGGTGAGGAGGAGCTGGACCCTGTCCAATTCCAACCTTATTTTGTTACATGCCTGTTACTTCAGCAATGTTCTCATCCTGGCTCGCATCCGTTATACCAGTGCTGGCCTGGGAGAAAAGTGCCTGAAGTGATGGAGTGTGATGGAATAAGGCAAGGGGCAGGGTCCAGCTCCCCTTTTCTACACAACTCGTTAGATGTCAAATTTAGACACACCCCCATCTTTGTTTTTGACACAAAGTGAGCAGTCATGTGAGTAAACAAACATGGCTTAGCTTCATTTGCTCCTGTGATCTGCTTTTGTATGAAGGGAAGTTGTAAACTGGAGTGAACATGAAATTTCATCTGTAAGAGGTGAGCTAGTTTAACATCAGTGTGGATTGCACAGAGACACTTTTGCTTTAGAGCAAGAAAGGGGCTGTGTGTGTTTTGCTTTGTTTTTCAGACACTCCTGACTTTCTCCTTCCATCCTCTTCTAGCTCCTGAGCAGCTTTAAAGATGAGGAACGCAGCACCATTGCCCGGAATGTCAAAGGGAGGAAGGTCTGGATTGGCATCAAGAAGCTTCTGATGTTGATAGAGATGTCATTGCAGGTAAATGTGTTGTCTACCCTCTGGTCAAGCCAGAATATTGAAAAATGGGAAATAGGAGTCTTAATTTTTAACATCTGTCTTGAGGCTAATTTCTTTTATACCAGTAAGTACCAAGCTTGGACCTGTATATTAATAAGATTTCCATCTGTTTTATCCCTCTCGGTTCTAAGGGCTCGAAGCAGTAGACAGCTTAAACACCCACACAATAAAATGTCAGTGATGATGAAGCTAAATGAAGCATAAATGAAGCATATTTCATTTCTAGCAATAGTTGAAACCACTGACACTCTATCAGAATGTCATCATGTTCATAAACTGGCTGTGAACATGGATTCTTCACAAAGTGGGTGGCAAACTGATAACAACAGTGCAGAGGATGATAACCTACACTTCATCACTCCCTAGTGTTTTATAGCAATATCTGAGAAGGATCGTTTCTTGGCAGGCACTACTGCCTTGTAGTCCAAGGATGAGGGGCCTCAGACCCGCAGGCCAGTGCATTTGGCCCTCAAGCAAGGCCCTTCCCTGAAGCCCCACCCCCTAAAAGCCAGGGGAAGGGAATGGCAACCGTTATCTTTGATCACTCATGGAAGAATAGCAGTGGGGATTCCTCTCCCTGCTAGCTTCCCCTGCCCCATGTCCCCCACAGTGCAGGAAGGTACAGTGCAGGCGAAGCCATTCTGACCGAGGCACTGGTTAGAAGAGTGGCCCTCTAGCCAGTGCTCCGGTTGGAGATCTGGTTTCATTGCACCCAGATGGAGAAAGCCTGTGCGTGGCGAAGCCAATGACCCTACAGGACTACGCCCCCTGATGTCATTTGATCTGCAGAGGGCTGTGGTGGAGGGTCATCTGACTCCCCCAGTTCCCCATTCCTACTGAAGTCTTGATGCTGTTGATGCAGTGATTGGCTGTCTTCTGCCATGCAAAGGAAAAACTTGCATGTAAATAATTTTCACTCCTGTTCATTAGGTGCAAAACTCCAAGTGGCCAATTGCCACTGGCATTTAAAAAAACTAGTCTAATCACCTTGGTGCTGAAGTTTGACACACTCTCCGCTGCATTACACTGGATCAAAAATTGCGTGTCTGAATAGGTATAACCTTTTTTGTTACAAAGAATGTGCCCTGAATTTCATACCACCAAAGACCACTAGTGGCATCCTAATTGCCCAGCCAAGTCAGATAGTGACTTACCGTGCAAGGTCACCTGCCTGCCATTTGTTCACAAGCAGCTGTTTGGTGTGCCTGTTCAAGAAAGATGGCTCCATGAAACCAGTTATGCAGTTGTTAGGATCCTAGTCTGAGAATCATTGCGCAGGCCCAAGGCATAATGGGAGATGGGTATATATTAACAGAGGGTTGGTATATATAGATGTAGTAGTATATCTCTAAATACAAGATTCTGGAGCCAAAAGTTAGTCATCATTAAAGATGGAAATGATAGCTGAGTGAAATCACCCATTACAAAAGTAGTATTCCTCTGAATGATGCAGAAAAACAGGTAATTTCTATCTATTATTCTCATTCTGATTCTTTTATCTGTTTAAGAGCATTCTGGCTAGCCACTGTTGGAGCCAGTATTCTGAATGTTGGGCTGATCCATCAACACAATTCTTATGAAGGGGTGGGGGGTCTATAGTGCAGTGTTAGAGCACGTGCTTTTAATACAGTAGATCCCAGCTTCAGATCCTGGCTTGTGCTGCAAAAGAATCTCCAGTAGTAGGAAAAGATCTCTGTTTGAGAACTTGGAGAACTTGGAGAACTATTGGCTTGTACTAGAAAGATGCAAAAAACCTTCATTTAGCTACACCAGTCACAGCTGATATGCAGGCCCCAGCCTGCTTGATCGTTAAGGGCATCACCCACCTACAAAGGGTAATCTGTGAACGCCATCAAAGTTAATGAAAGAGGTGTAATCCTTCCCCCGTTCCCAAACTCTTGTTAATTTCAATGAGGCTCCTACAAGAGATGGGGCGATGGATTGTGAGAATAAAACATGTGATGCTAAAGCTGTACTTTATGGATCTAGAACACTAGGACCGGCTTCATAAGCCGAGAGGCATGCAGTTTGTCAGTGTGTGAAACTCTCCCCCACTCCCTCCTGTGCGACTTGTTCTTTGTGATTCTGTTGAAACTCGTATAGGGCTGGGAATCTGCTTTGACTGGACGTCACCTGAGGGTACACAGCCATTTATCTAGATTACTTTTCCCCACTCTTCCTCTTGACTCAATAATAATAATAATAATAATAATAATAATAATAATAATATTTCTTACCCGCCTCTCCACCTTGATTGAGGCGGGGAACAACAATAAGTGATAAAATATAGAATACTCAATTAAAACGTAATATACATTGTTAAAAACATCCTTAAAAAACCCTAAAACAATCTAAAAACATCTTAAAATTCCACTGGATAGGCCTGCCGGAAGAGATCAGTCTTTATAGCTCTCTTGGATTCTAGTGGACTGTTAAGTTGACGAGTCTCCTCCGGCAGGCCATTCCACAGTCTGGGAGCAGCAGAAGAGAAGGTCCTCTTGGTAACAGTTGTTAATCTAGTTTTTGCTTAGCTGAAATAGATTTTTCCCAGAGGACCTGAGTGTGTGGGGCGGATTGTATGGGAGAAGGTGATCCCACAGGTAGCCTGGACCCAAACCATATAGGGCTTTAAAGGTTATAACCAACACTTTATACTTCACTCAGAAACTAATTGGCAACCAGTGAAGAGATTTTAAAACTGGTGTAACATGGTCACCCCTAGGTGTACTGGTGACCAGCCTGGCTGCCATAGTTTGAACTAGTTGAAGTTTCTGGACTAGGTGCAAAGGTAGCCCTATGTAGAGTGCATTGCAGAAGTCGAGCCTCGAAGTTACCAGCACGTGCACTACCGTCTTTAGGTCTTCTAACTCTAGGAAGGGACGCAGCTGGCGTATCAGCCGAAGCTGATAGTAGGCACTCCTGGCTGTTGCATCTATCTGAGCTGTCATTTGGAGCGACAGATCCAGAAGCACCCCCAAGCTGCGAACACAGTCCTTCAGGGGGAGTGTAACCCCATCCAGAATCAGTTGACACACCTCCAAACCCAGGTTGTGGCCTTCGACAGCAAGCACCTCCGTCTTGTCTGGATTCAGCTTCAGTTTGTTTTCCCTCATCCAGCCCATTACCGCCTCCAAGCATTCATTCAGAGGAGACACACTAGCCTTAGCTGATGCTGTTATTGAAGGCATAGAGACATATATTTGGGTGTCATCAGTATACTGATAGTACCCCGCCCCATGCCTCCGGATGATCTCTCCCAGCAGTTTCATGTAGATGTTGAACAGCATTGGGGATAGGATAGCACCTTGTGGTACGCCACACAGCATCTCCTTTTTTGAGGAGCAGCTATCCCCAAGCATCACCATTTGGAACCTGCCTGAGAGGTAGGACCAGAACCACTGAAGCACAGTGCCCCCGATTCCCAATCCCCTCAGGCGATCCAGAAGGATACCATGGTTGATGGTATTGAAAGCCGCTGAGAGGTCCAAAAGTACCAGCAGGGACACACTCCCCCCTGTCAATACTCAAGCGTAGATCATCTGCTAAGGCGACCATAGCTGGCTCAACTCCGTATCCTGCTCTGAAGCCAGTTTGAAATGGGTCTAGATAATCTGTGTCATCCAAAACTGCTTGGAGTTGGTTTGCAACTGCTCTCTCGATCACCTTACCCCAAAATGGTAGATTTGATATAGGTCTATAGTTATTAAAATCCAGGGGGTCCAGGGAGGGCTTTTTTAGAAGCGGCCGTACCACTGCTTCTTTTAAGCATGATGGAAAACTCCCCTCCCTGAGAGATGCATTGATAATATGTTGTAATTGCAGTCTAACTGCATCTCCTTCCTGGGCGACCAGCCAAGAAGGGCAGGGATCGAGAGGGCAAGTCATTTTTCTCACTCGTCCAAGCAGCTTGTCCACATCCTCAGTACTCACCAACTGAAACTCATCCAGTATAATCCTGCTCGCGGAGTCGCTGGACACTCCATTGTCAACTTCTGCTATAATGAGTGCATCTAAGTCAGCTCTTATCCAAGAGATTTTATCTGTGAAATTATCATTAAAGGCATCACAGCGAACTACTGAAGGCTCTAAAGTTGGGTTCAGGGGGGAAGGTGTCTGCGTTAGACCCCTCACCATCCTGAACAGTTCTGCTGGACACAAATTCACAGACGCAATGTGTGCAGCGAAGAAAGCTTTCTTTGTTGCACGTATTGCCACCCCATAGGAACGAAGATATTCTCTATGTTGTGTCTTGTCGGATATAAGTCGAGTTTTCCACCATCGGCGCTCTAGTCGTTGCCCTTCCCGCTTCAACTCCCAGAGTTCTTCTGTATACCAGGGTGCCCGGTTAGAAACAGGCTGGAGAGGACATTTGGGGGCGATTATGACGATAGCCCTAGTTAGTTCTTGATTCCATCTGTTAACCAGGGCTTCAACAGGATCGTCGACGATACCAGCCAAAGAACCCTCTAAGCCTTTCTGGAATCCAAGAGGATCCATCAGCCTTCGAGGGCGGACCATCTTAATAGGTCCGCCACCCCTGCAGGGACGGATAGTAACCGCGATACTAACCCTGACCAGAAAATGGTCTGTCCATGACAACGCAGAGGTATTTATCACCTCCGATTACAGATATGTCTGTTCGGAACTGAAAACAGCATCGAGGGTGTGACCTGCTGAATGTGTGGGTCCCCACCAAAGACTCCTGAATACACTTAGTAGACATGGAACAAGAGGAGAGGTCCTTTTATGGATTAGTAACTGGTTAAAGAACATAAGCAGTCAGGAAGTTTTTCCTGATGTCCAACTGGAATCTGGCTTCCTTTAACTTGAGCCCATTATTCCGTGTCCTGCACTCTGGGAGGATCGAGAAGAGATCCTGGCCCTCCTCTGTGTGACAACCTTTTAAGTATTTGAAGAGTGCTATCATGTCTCCCCTCAATCTTCTCTTCTCCAGGGTAAACATGCCCAATTCTTTCAGTCTCTCTTCATAGGGCTTTGTTTCCACACCCCTGATCATCCTGGTTGCCCTCTTCTGAAAACGCTCCAGCTTGTCTGCGTCCTTCTTGAATTGTGGAGCCCAGAACTGGACGCAATACTCTAGATGAGGCCTAACCAGGGCCAAATAGAGAGGAACCAGTACCTCACGTGATTTGGAAGCTATACTTCTATTAATGCAGCCCAAAATAGCATTTGCCTTTCTTGCAGCCATATTGCACTGTTGGCTCATATTCAGCTTGCAATCTACAACAATTCCAAGATCCTTCTCGTTTGTAGTATTGCTGAGCCAAGTATCCCCCATCTTGTAACTGTGCATTTGGTTTCTATTTTCTATATGTAGAACTTGGCATGTATCCCTATTAAATTTCATTCTGTTGTTTTCAGCCCAGCACTCTAGCCTATCAAGATCACTTTGAAGTTTGTTTCTGTCTTCCAGGGTATTACCTATCCCACCCAATTTTGTGTCATCTGCAAATTTGATCAGCGTTCCCTGCACCTCCTCATCCAAATCATTCATAAAAATGTTGAGGAGCACTGGGCCCAGGACTGAGCCCTGCGGTACCCCACTCATTGCCTCTCCCCAGTTTGAGAAGGTTCCATTGATAAGTACTCTTTGAGTTCGATTCTGTAGGCAAAGGTGAATTCATGTAATAGTTGTTCCATCTAGACCACTTTGAGTTAGTTTGTTAGTCAGAATGTCATGTGGTACTTTGTCAAAAGCTTTGCTGAAGTCAAGATATATGACAGTCCACAAGGGAGGTTACCCGATCAAAAAATGAGATCAAATTAGTCTGACAGGACTTGTTCTTGACAAATCCATGTTGGCTTCTAGTGATCACTGCATGGATTGCAAGGTGTTTACAGATTGACTTCTTTATAATGTGCTCCAGAATTTTCCCAGGGATGGATGTCAGACTGACTGGTCTGTAGTTCCCAGGTTCCTCCTTTTTGCCCTTTTTGAAAATAGGGACAACGTTAGCCCTCCTCCAGTCGTCCCGCACCTCACCCGTCTTCCATGATTTTGCAAAGATAATAGACAAAGGTTCTGAGCGTTCTTTGTCTCAGAAAGAAAGGCAAATGCTATTTTGGGCTGCATTATTATTATTATTATTATTATTATTATTATTTATTTATTTATATAGCACCATCAATGTACATGGTGCTGTACAGAGTAAAACAGTAAATAGCAAGACCCTACCGCATAGGCTTACAATCTAATAGTAGAACAATAAGGAGGGGAAGAGAATGCAAACAGGCACTGGGTAGGGTAAACAGGCACAGGGTAGGGTAAAACTAATAGTATAAAGTCCGAACAACATCAAGTTTTAAAAGCTTTAGGAAAAAGAAAAGTTTTTAGCTGAGCTTTAAAAGCTGCGATTGAACTTGTAGTTCTCAAATGTTCTGGAAGAGCGTTCCAGGCGTAAGGGGCAGCAGAAGAAAATGGACGAAGCCGAGCAAGCGAAGTAGAGACCCTTGGGCAGGCGAGAAACATGGCATTAGATGAGCGAAGAGCACGAGCGGGGCAATAGTGTGAGATGAGATGAGAGAGAAGAGACAGGAAGGAGCTAGACCGTGAAAAGCTTTGAAGGTCAACAGGAGAAGTTTATATTGGATTCTGAAGTGAATTGGAAGCCAATGAAGAGATTTCAGAAGTGGAGTAACATGGTCAGAGCGGCGAGCCAAGAAGATGATCTTCGCGGCGGAGTGGTGAACAGAAACCAACGGACTGATGTGAGAAGAAGGAAGGCCAGTGAGAAGAAGGTTGCAGTAGTCCAACCGTGAAATAACCAGTGCATGAACAAGCGTCTTGGCAGAAGAGACAGACAAAAATGATTGAATCCTGGCAATATTATACAAGAAAAAATGACAGGATTTAGCTACTGCCTCAATATAAGGAATAAAGGAGAGCGAGGAATCAAATATAAAGCCAAGACTACGAGCTTTCTTGACCGGAGTAAGTGTGACATCATTGACAGTAAGAGAGAATGAGAGATGAGGAGAAGGTTTAGGAGGAAAGTATAGCTTAATAGAAGTATAGCTTCCAAATCACGTGAGGTACTGGTTCAAGTGCCTTTACAAATTGCATGGCAGTAGTGGCTGCTTTCTTACTGACTCAGGGAGGTGAAGTCTATCCATACATAGACAATTGGCCGTTGGTAGGCTAGAGCAGACATCAGCTACTCCAATCAGTCCATTTGATGTGCCATCTCCTCCACTCTTTAGCGTTCTACATCAGTGTAGAGAAGTCCTGCTTGGTTCCAACACAGAGGCTTTAGTTTATTGGCACTCTGCTTGATTCCACTACAGGCCAAGTCTTTCTTCCACTGCTCTGTTGGGCAAACTCTTCATCAAATGCACTACTGTGGCATGGCATGTTCACTAAGGTCCTTCCAAAGATCAGAGTGGACAACACAGATTGTATCCTCATCACCCCTTGGTGGCTGAGACAGCAGTGGTTGTATATACCTCACCACGGGCAATTATGTCTGATTTTTCCTACTTCCATCTCTTCTTACTCAAGATCGAGGGAGGATTTGGCACCTGGACCTTCAGACACTTCACATGACATTGTGGTGGATCCAGCACTAGGTACTGCAAGAGCTATCCCTGCTCCAATCCAACGGATCTTTGATCCTGCCCAGAAACCTCCCATGAGATTGTTCTATGCCTGCAAATCAGCCATATTTTCTCCTTTTACTTCTCTTGGCCATTTGACCTCATTAAATGCCCATTGTACCACGTTCTGCAGTTCCTTCTGTCTTTTTTTGACAAAGACCTGAAGCTGTCTTTTCTTTGCATATACCTTGTGGTGATTTCTGCATGTCACCCCCCTATCAAATGTTTCTCTCTATTTTCTGACATTGAAGCAATTTCTGAATGGAGTTTGTAATCTTGCTTCACCAATCCATCCATCGTCCTTCAGGTTCTGCTATGAAACCCTTTTGAACTACTGGCAAAGTGGATCTCCATCTTCTTAATTTGAAAACCATTTTCCTGGTTGCAATTACATTGGCTAGGCACTCTAGTGAACTGTGTGTGCACTCTGTGCTGATCTTCTCCCAAAAGCGGGTCTATGACCCCCCCTGGAAAAAGTGAAGCAGAAGTTGAGGGGGCAGGATTGCAGTTTGAGATTGATAAACAAATGGTCAAAGAACACCTAATTTCCTTGAATGAGTTCAAATCCCCAGGGCCCGATGAACTGCATCCAAGAGTAATGAAGGAGCTAGCGGAAGAACTCTCAGAACCTTTGTCTATTATCTTTGCAAAATCATGGAAGACGGGTGAGGTGCCGGACGACTGGAGGAGGGCTAACGTTGTCCCTATCTTCAAAAAGGGCAAAAAGGAGGAACCTGGGAACTACAGACCAGTCAGTCTGACATCCATCCCTGGGAAAATTCTGGAGCAGATTATAAAGAAGTCAATCTGTAAACACCTTGAAATCAATGCAGTGATTACTAGAAGCCAACATGGATTTGTCAGGAACAAATCCTGTCAGACTAATTTGATCTCATTTTTTGATAGGATAACCTCCCTTGTGGACTGTGGGAATGCTGTGGATGTCATATATCTTGACTTCAGCAAGGCTTTTGACAAAGTACCACATGACATTCTGATTAACAAACTAGCTAAAAGTGGGCTAGATGGAACAACTATTAGGTGGATCCACAGTTGGCTACAGAATCGGACTCAAAGAGTACTTATCAATGGAACCTTCTCAAACTGGGGAGAGGCAACGAGTGGGGTGCCGCAGGGCTCAGTCCTGGGCCCAGTGCTCTTCAACATTTTTATTAATGATTTGGACGAGGAGGTGCAGGGAACGCTGATCAAATTTGCAGATGACACAAAATTGGGTGGGATAGCTAATACCCTAGAAGACAGAAACAAACTTCAAAGTGATCTTGATAGGCTAGAGTGCTGGGCTGAAAAGAACAGAATGACATTTAGTAGGGATAAATGCCAAGTTCTACATTTAGGGAATAGAAACCAAATGCACAGTTACAAGATGGGGGACACTTGGCTCAGCAATACTACAAAAGAGAAAGATCTTGGAATTGTTGTAGATCACAAGCTGAACATGAGCCAACAGTGTGATATGGCTGCAAGAAAGGCAAATGCTATTTTGGGCTGTATTAATAGAAGTATAGCTTCCAAATCACGTGAGGTACTGGTTCCTCTCTATTCGGCCCTGGTTAGGCCTCATCTAGAGTATTGCGTCCAGTTCTGGGCTCCACAATTCAAGAAGGACGCAGACAAGCTGGAGCGTGTTCAGAAGAGGGCAACCAGGATGATCAGAGGTCTAGAAACAAAGCCCTATGAAGAGAGACTGAAAGAACTGGGCATGTTTAGCCTGGAGAAGAGAAGATGGAGGGGAGACATGATAGCACTCTTCAAATCCTTCAAAGGTTGTCACCCAGAGGAGGGCCAGGATCTCTTCTCGATCCTCCCAGACTGCAGGACCTGGAATAACGGGCTCAAGTTAAAGGAAGCCAGATTCCGGCTGGACATCAGGAAAAACGTCCTGACTGTTAGAGCAGTGCGACGGTGGAATCAGCTACCTAGGGAGGTTGTGGGCTGTCCCACACTAGAGGCATTCAAGGGGCAGCTAGACAACCATCTGTCAGGGATGCTTTAGGGTGGATTCCTGCATTGAGCAGGGGGTTGGACTCGATGGCCTTGTAGGCCCCTTCCAACTCTGCTATTCTATGATTCTATGATTCATACCTTGTTTTCATCCTCCAAGGCAATTCTATGTCTGGATGTTTGTTTCTTACCCAAGGTGGTGTTGGGCTTCCACCTTAACTAGGACTTAATCGTCCCTGCTTTCTTTTATTCTGCTTCTTTGCCTTTGAAAAACACTTCTTTGATGTAAGGAGGGCACTGGATCTTTCATCAGTCTCCCCGTCTGTTCACCTATTACTGATGCAAGCACAAGGGGTTACCTGTGTCCCACCAGAGGTTTGGTTCATACAGTCATTGTACAAGATGACTGGCCTGGAACCATCTGCCCCAGCTTGAGGTCACTCTACTTGTGCAGTAGCTACATTTGTCACATTTGACAAGGGATGGCGACTTAGGCTAAGCCCTCAACATTCATTCATCATTACAGACTAGATTTGTGGGGTAGAACTGACTGCTTATTGGACATGCTGACCTAGCTTGCTACTCAGCCGTATGTGGATTTAGCTTGCTATTCGGCTGTATGTGGATGCACACAGACCATGAAAAAGTTACTTACCTCTTTCTGCAGCTCTTTGAGTGGTCATCTGGACATTCACACAACTGACCTGTTTGGTGTCATACTCAATTTCGGCATGGGTTCCAAAGACTACTCTTGGTTCCAAGACTACAGTGAACGGTCTCAAGAAACCGGAGGAATAAGCAGGAACCAACTAGGGGCTGTGCACTGGGATAGTCGGGGAAGAGTTCCAGCCAAAAAAATCCTCAGGTATAGAAGTTTCCTGAAATGGGTCTTTGCACAGTTGCAGAGCCCATATGTGTGAATGCACAGATGACCACTTGAAGAACTACATTTATAAGTAAGCAACCTGCCTATTCTTTGATGTAAGCTGCCTTCGGTGGGCTTTTACCCTAAAAGATAGCATGGAACCATGATTTTTTAAAAATATACTCTGTAACTGTCATAAATATGCCAAATAATTCAATATGCCAAATAATACAATAATATAATGATGCATTTTATGTTGTTTACCTTTAATCAGAAATTAAATTTGGCAAATATTTCAGTTTTCCTGACCAAAAACTAAAAAACCCTGTGTTTTCCCCCCATGGCTTCAGAGTTTCCAGAAATGTTACATCTTTATACCTGCTTAGATCTTATTTTCCTTTGGCAGCTGTTTTTTATAATACAAACTGAGTTACAAGAGAACCAGTGGTATGTAATGGTTGGAGTGCTGGACTAGGACTGAGGAGACTTCGTTTCATGTTCCCACTCAGCCATGGAGTTCACTCTAGCAAATCACTTTCCTTGACCTTCTTGGAGGAAAAGTGAAAAGTGAGATGCTGCCTATTGCTCCTTGCCCTTCTGTAAATGTGCTGTGGTTAACTTGAGAATTTGTGTCTTTGTGTGTTTGTTTTTTAATACTTGAAGATGGATCCTGAGTACCGTGTGAGAAAATTCCTAGCACTTCTGCGAGAAGAAGGAGCGTAAGTAATACACGTCTGACAAGGGGTGTGTTCATTATGCTCCTGAATCTGCATGCATGCTTAATATCTGGCATTTTCCATTGGCCCCCAAAGGAATTTAGCAAGAGTAGGTTGTTTTGGTTCTTGGTAGCTGTTAATTATTCCGTCCCACAAATCAGGCTGCCTTGGTGGTTAGGTTGTTTTTTGTTGCAGTGGCCTGGTTCACACATAAGGCTGCTGTATCTTTATTTAACCCATGATTTGTTACCCTTCCCAGGTTTATCTGGCATAGAATAGAACAAACCATGGTTTGTTTTCTCAATCCCTGGGTTGTTTGTTTCCCTCCTCCTGATTCCCAAATGCCTTTGTTATGCTTTAGTACTGGCATGCAAAGTGGCTGGGTGTTTTTGTTTTCGTTTTACTGTTCTTGCCCACTCCATCTGTAGCATTGCGAAATAACCTATGGCCAGCCCATAGTTCTGAGTTTGCACATAACAGTCCATGGTTTAAACAACTCAGAGTTAACAACCCAATAAGAAACCAAGCATTCTCTTTCTGGGTTGTTTGTGATGAACAAACCATGATTTGTTAGCACAGCCATGTTCACATATCATGACAACCTAGAATCCAAGAACCCACCATGGACTAGTGTTATGTGTGAACCAGGACAATGTCTCACTTATTCATCACTGATATTGCTGTGTGTCTTATATGTGTCTGTGAGTTTTCATAGCTTAAGCTTGCACAGGCAACATGCTTTCTGACCCCTAAAGCCTTATACTCATATGTCCCAGGGTACAGAAGTATTATAAATAAATACATAAATAAATAATCCCAGCTACTGCATTGTGTTATATTCTAATTTCTGGCCACTAATCTGGATTCAGTCCACCAGCAAGTTCAAATTCAAATGGAATGCTTCAGGCTGAACTGTCTATTAAGGAATATGGCTGGGACCTTTTCAGATTGCAAGTGTGTGGAAATTACTGTGTCCAGGCTCCCTGAACATACAGAACAAGCTAGGCCAGACCCTTCTCCATGACATGCTATCTTTCAAGGGAGCCTATTTTTCAATAGAGGAGAATTTACGATCATTTGCCTCCACCCACCCTACCCCACCCCACACATATGGTACCATGTGATATTTCTGAACATTAGGGACTCTTGAGACCATTTTTCTTTTAGTTGTGTCTACACAAATACATGTTGTAGGATTGCCTATGCCCGGGTTAGTGAATCTGTAGATTTAATTCTTGCGTATCTTCAGAGTGGGAATAGTAACATCTTGAAAAGCTACCTGCAGGAGCTAGGAGAGGACCATATGCAAATACATAAAAATGCTAATTCATGTATTCACAGGATTGGTGCCAGGTGACCCTTGGTTCATATTTGGACCCAATTCTGTACCTTTTATGAGCCTTGTGTGGCGCAGAGCGGTAAAGCAGCAGTTTCTGCAGCTGAAACTCTCCCCACGGCCTGAGTTCGATCCCAGTGGAAGCTGGTTTCAGGCAGCCGGCTTGGGTCGACTCAGCCTTCCATCCTCCCGAGGTCGGTAAAATGAGTACCCAGTTAGCTGGGGGAAAGGTAATAACGGCTGGGGAAGGCAACGGCAAACCACCCCGCTATAAGGCCTGCCAAGAAAACGTCAGCGAAAGCTGGCGTCCCTCCAAGAGTCAGTAATGACTCAGTGCTTGCACGAGAGGTTCCTTTCCTTTCCTTATGTACCTTTTAATGCTGGGATAAAGCAAGTTGAATTCTGATTACGCTACCATGTAAGAAGATGCTAGGATATCTGATTTTGGCTTTGCCATTTTCCCTCAGCCTGTCTTAGTGCAGAGTAAGAGCTCAATCTTTTTCTTTTACAGCTGTTGTGAATAATGCTTGTGCACAACTGTCTTGTGAATTTGCATGCACTTTTCCTCTCTGGATGCCTGTCTGTGTGTGCTGCCAGCATCTGTACCCACGACCCCCCCCCCCAAGATACACATGCGCCTTGTGGCAGCTGCACTTTCTCTCTTTGCAGTAGTCCACTGGATTAAGTGTGAAGCTGGAATCTTGTTCAGAAGCTGGTGTCCAGGAAAGCAGCTAAGCAGGAGACTACCCCATGAGAAGAATCTTCTCTTCAGACCTGTAGATGTGTGGTACATCCAAACAAGAGCAGAACATTCAGCTCCCTTCAGAGACTCCCCTCATTCCTCCTTTTTGCATGTTGAATGCAACAAAATGATCCACCATTTGTTATCTATTGTCTTTAATATCTTGATGTCTTGTGGCAAAACAAACTCTTCTGGAGTATCTGCTTTCATATTGTGCTGCCTGCTGCACTCGCCCAACTGGTATTGGTGCACAAGGGGAGGAGAAGAAATGCGCCATGTACCAGCCTGTAGATGTTCATGCTGAAGCTGACAGTGGCTCCTTCTCATCTCTGAAGCTAAAGCCCAAAATATGGGAAAGTTTAAATATTAAGAAATTTTTCTTCTTAACCCACACCAAAAATAACCAATAACAAAGCCAGCTGAGGTTTGTAGAGTTGTACACTCAGGTTTATAGCGTCTGAGTCCCCCAATACGCCCCCCCCCCCGGGCTCTTGTTGAGTAGTTCCTTACTCCTTGCTCCCAAGTCAAGAAGTTTCAGACTCAAGACAAACAGTAACCAAAGTGTTAAATGCCACCACTAGTTTGAGGTGAGCTAGGATCCAGAGAACGTTTTTTTGCCTGGATTTTAGGCAAGACAAATTAAATTTGCATTTGGTATAGCAGCAGTCACTATCTCCAGTGGTAGTTTACCCACCAGGTACAGGTACAGCAGCAGAAGCAGCAGTGGGGTTCTGATACATTTATGGTTTTGCTATAGAACAAATAGAAAATTCTTATCCATGTAATAGTCCTGTAAAAATCTGAAAACACTTTTTCTGCTTTCTTTTGCAATGGACCTTCCCTGCTTTTCAACTTCTTGTAAAAGAAGATTTATTTTAGGGGATCACATATGGCATACAAGTGCAGGATGCATGAACTCACGTTGGGCTCTCCCCATCCCCAATCAAGTGGTAACTGTTGTTCTCAAGTGCTGTGGTATCTGCTGATGAGCTCTTGCTTTTTGGCAAGGTGGAAGTTAAGGAGAAATCCAACTTCCCTTTTTTGGGGGGGATACTTCCTGTGATTGCTGCTGTGTACAGCAATACCGAATCAGTGAGGACAGCAGTCTACTGTCTGAACATGCTCAATCACGTGTTCCTCACTAGTCCTTTTGTTGTTGTTGGGAAGCCCACTGAGTAGCTTGCCTGAGCAACGAAGTGCAAGTTTATGTTAGAGCCAGTCTAGCTTTTAGACCTCTCCTGTGCTGATTTCTTTACCACACCCAGCGGTATTTTGTAACAGAACTCCGCACCTGAATCCTGCCCATCGCATTGAGTTTGCCTGCCTGCAGCTCATATCAGTAGCAGTTTGCCAGCAGGATTTGGACTGGGGAAACGACACGATAGGTAGGATTCACACGATGTCCTGTTCTGCTAAGCCATATGGCCACAGGGTTAAGAAACGAAATCTGGGGATGCCCCACCCCACCCCTACAAGGGTAATGTCTAAGTTAGTTCTTAACTTCTCTTTATGAAGAGCAATGTATTGCAAAGCCTAAATAATTCCCCCACAACACAACCCAAGTGGCTGGACCAATCTGCCATCTTGCTGAAATTGTCTATATTATTGGCATGGCTCTTTCCCCCCAACTTTTCAAGCTGCTAAAGTTAGAAAGTTGGAAACAGCACTTGATGTCCTCCAACCCTGTGCAGCAAAAGGTAAACTGTTGTTTTAGCAGCTGCAGTGATGCATTTATTTTAATGTGGAATAGCATCTTTTTTTGTTTAATTCCCATTTTCTGGTTTGAGTAGTGTTGAGGAATATGTGAATCCCTGGTGGACTTATAAGATCCCTTCTTTTTTTAGGCTGTGCAACTGGGCTGCTTTTAGATGCACCCTTCTATCCACCACCACCACCCCAAGCCCCCACAACCTGCCCCCATTACCTGCCCCCTCCATCACTCATCTTTCAGTGGAAGCAAAACACATACGTTGTATTTAATGTAATGTCTTGGATCAAATGATGTAAACATTTTATTGTGTTTTTTTGTCCAAAGCTATGTTGAGAGAGAAAAATACATAAATAGATTGTGTGGTTAAATGTAGAAAAATAAATGCAATAAAAAGGCACAGATACTTAACATGTGTTGATGGCTTGTGAACTGAGGTGACAGATAAGGGAGTTCTGCAGCTCTTGTTGGCGACGTTTTCGACGTTTTAACTGGCTTATAACAGTGTGGGGTTTCATAGTAGCAAGTACATGGATGGAGAAATGTGTGTTTTGAAATGTAATTGGAGGGTGAACCAAATGAACAAGATTATGAGAATTTCGCAAGGTGGCCGTGTGTTTCTGTATCCCACTTTTGCCCTGGACAGTATTTCAGGTCAAGGACACTGAAGTCTGTTACCGGAGCCAGAAGTGCAGAAGGTCCTGCTCAATCAACTAGGTAAGGGTAGAGAAGCTGCTATCTACAATTTATATCAGGCCGGACCAATTCAAAAGATTGATACTGGCTGCCAATTGCAGGAGCCGGTGGCGTGTGCCCCCATTTCTTTCCATGCATGAAGAGGACTCTATTACTTTGAGTGCACACAAGTTATTAGGCTAGGTAGGTCTTAGCCTCAGTTCAAGCCCTATAGTCTCAGATTACTTGTATTTGAGATTTGGGGGGGGGGGAATTGCCACCCATCCTGTTTTTGCTCCATTAACATTTAATGTAACTTCATTTTTTTTAAAGTGTTAGAATCTCTCTTATATGTCTTTATATGACCTAATTCCTAGTGTTTAAAAGAATGGGAAGATAAACACTCCTGAATTGCTTACATCTTTGAGTGTGATTTGCCTAAACTTTGCCTTCTGAGTTCCAACAATAGCTTTTTAGGTCTGTTTTCTGCAATGGACAAATGATGATTTTAATTTCAGTTAATCATAGGTAGCCAATTCCTTCTTTGATGACTACTACACCACCTTCCACATTAACACCAAGTAAACATTCAAAACGACACAATTAATTTAAGTGCCTTTACCTTTATTGATTTAAGATGACCAAAGAGAGGTGAAATATATTTTTCTTAAAATATATATTTATATAATATAGAATCTTAGTTAACTCAATGGTATATACATTGTATAATAAATAATTATAAAAAGAGAATTTTCAGAATATAATTTAAAAAAAAAAAAGGCTGAAAACCCTCCGTGGCAAAGCCCCTTTCCCCAATCTGGTGCCCTCCGTTCTTCCCCCACACAGTACAACTCCTATCATGCCCAACCAGCATTGGGCAATGGTGGCTGGGGATGATGAGAGTTGAAGTTAAACACATCTGGAGGACACCAGGTTGGGGAAGGCTGCTCTACAGTTTTGTAAATAACTTTGGATACAGTCGGTTGAGGGGAGAAGGAAGCAGGTGGACTGTAGAGTTCCTCTCCCACACCTGCACCCTCATTCAGATCTGGAATTTCTGGCTCCAGCAAGGAAATAATGAAGGAAAAATTGCTATAAGCTATTAAGAAATACGTGCCTGGTAAACTATTTTCTTTTTATGAAGTCAGTTTTGTGGTGTGAAGGTAGACGCACATTTTAAATGTGGTGGGAACGGTTTGGATTGCAAACCCTTTGCCCTGAAAAATGTTCCATTGGAATGCATCAAATGTTTGTTGAGAACCGCTTCCCCCACACATTACAATATCTGTCTGATTTCATCCTTGATGTTCCTTAAAAGATGTCGGAATATATAATTTATCAGCATATAATAATGTCTGCACCAACCCTTTCTAGTCATGTGGGCATTTCTTAACTTTGCCTTAAAGTTCAGCTGTCATTATTTCTTCAGGTGGTGATCTGCCAAAATGGGGCCACTCAGAAATAAGCATATATTTACATGTTTGGGGAACCTCAAGGTTTTCAGAAACACAAAACATCTTTTTAAAAAATTAAGAATCAAAGAAAACCCAAAACAGTCCTATGGGGACGGAACACGCTCAGCAGTCACAGAATTAATAGTGATAGTTGAAAAGAGAAATGGAGGGGGAGGGGGATGGCCTGCTTGCCGGGAGCGACATTTTGTCACCGGTCCCATTTGTCCCCTCTGAGAGCAAACTCATACGGTCAGGGGTGCCGTAGGGTGGATTCCTGCACTGGGCCGGGGGTTGGACTCGATGGCCTTGTAGGCCCCTTCCAACTCGGCTGTTCCATGATTCTATGAGTGCCTTTCCACTTGCAAGCGAAATGGGGCCACACCAAATAAGGCAGTGACTTTACATATTTGTCCACCACAAGTTGCCCTCCAGGCTGTCTGTGAGAATTGACCAATCAAGGGTGCTTCCTGACAGGTGGTTTGTAGCTCTGTCAATCAAGATATAGTGCACCTGTTTTTTGTGGTATGAAAAAAATGGAAGGAATGAGAATTCACCTGCTCAAGCCCCATAGAAAGTATCCTTTCCCATCTCCAGAATTATGTTACCCAAGCCCCTGCCCCACACTATATACAGCTATAAAATATTACAATTTGAGACTGACAGCTCCATAGCTCTTTATAGCACAGCAGTGGAGGTGTGGGAGAAGGGGGGGGGGGGAGAAGAAAAGATGTATTTTATTCCTGAATGGCAAACACCCTGATGCCTAAACATCCCTGCACGTTTCTTCTTCCAGGCTGTCTGGAGCAACGAACAGAAGCAGTTTTTTTCTAAAACACATTCCACCGTGTGAGATTGCTCTCTGGAAGTGAAGCACAGCCACCCCGGAACACGTTAATGGGTTTCTACCTAATCAGGGGACTCCCTAGATATACAGATTTAGTATAAAAGTAATGGAGGGGGGATCAAGCAACCCAGTGCTTGTGCCCGTCGGTTTCCAGGAGCCATGCAATTTTGAGTGTCAGTTCGGGTGGGGATGGAAAATGGGGTGGGGGAGGGAATTGGCCTCCTTGAGCCCCTGAGTGCCTCGTATCTTGGAGGAAGGCATGGCTGACGGGCTGGAACCCTGTACAGAGCATTCCAGATAGAGAGTGAGGATAAACTCCAGCATTTTGTTGTGAACCCACTTGTCCTCCTGTTCACTCAACCTGCTGGAAAATGCTGTATGGTTCAGACAAGGGGTTACATTTTGAAGCAGGGGCTGGTGGTTGCAGCCCCACCCCTTCCCTTGCCAATCCAAGTTCTTTTGGGAAGTGTCTGGGCTATAGGAACGAAAAATGATATACACATTAAATAGGAATGTGTTTAAATATATATAATCTTACTGAGTCACTACTGACCAACAAGGGTAGACAAAGGCAGTCATCTGTTTTACGAGTTCAAGAAAACACTGTGGATTTGAAAAGGATAAGATTCTCTCATTCTCTCCTTACCTCCTACTCCAAAAGCAATGCAGCTTGCACAGTGGAGAACTAAAAAAAATCAGATTGGTTACATAGGTCTGTATTGGGGGTGGAGGAAAGATAAGTGAAGGTTCCCAAATTAAGTTTTTCATAACACAACTGCACTTGACAACTTCAGTGTGAGAAACTACCGGCTATCATCAGGGCTGTTTTGTTTCCTTTAACTTTTTCTTGAACTATGGTTCTTATTTATCTGCATTTTGCACATAAGTAACTGCAGTGAACAGCTACAGCAATCCTATATCAGTGCTGTCACACAGCCTTGCTCTTTTCTTAGGGTTTTAAATATACAGATATATTTTGATATGTGCAATAACAACAAAATTTGGGAAGACCACCTTAGAAAATAGGTGGCCCAAAAACTGCAGCCACAGCTCAGTCTGTTCTGCAGGAAAGAAGAAAGGTGTCAGCAGAAGTGGTCCATCCATGTCTTGTTGATTTCCAGGTGGGTTCTTCCTTCACCATTGCCTGGCTTGGCAGGGGGCAGGGAATGGTCTGTGTTTCTTCTCCATGTATCACAGGCTGCAGCGGTGGCGCTTTCTTGTAATTTTTCACTTCCATTTTATACTCCAGTTGTACCAAGGACCTCTTTCTAGGAAGAGGAAACAAGTAAAGAAACACAGAATGCAATTGCAGCCAATGCTTTTTGTTACATTCTGAGTTTTCTAGTGCCTTTTTTTGTCTTAGCTGTACTTTGCAGGTTTCCTTAATTTGTTTTGTTTTTTTAATTTAAAAGCTACCATGAGGTGGGGTAGGGATGGGAATAAGGAAGGAGGGAGGTTAACCAATTCACCTTGCACATTTTCCCCAAACAAAATTGCTCCAAAGTTAGACAACTTCAGGGAGTCTATTTCCATCAGGGAAACAGCTCACTAGGGAATTCTTAGGTCTCAGCTCCTCAGTCTCAATCTGCTTCTCACCCTTATTCCCATGCTTGCTTTTACTATTATTTTTAAATTCAGGAGATCTAATCATAGCTTTCTCACTGCCTTGCCTGGTGAGAGTGCCATTTCACATTTTATACAAAAGCAAAGCCAGGTGTGCCACCAGGTATATGCTAATTGGGGCTGCAGGCAAGCATAGTTCCTTGATGAATGTACCTGCATGATTCCATGTTTATAAATATTTGCTTGTTTATTTATTTAGTAGTTTTATATCCCACTTTTTGGCGAGAGTCCTCAATGTAGCTTACAATATTTATAAAATCCAACAGTTACAACAAGAATCACATGGTCAAAAAACCAAAACCGAACGACACAACCAGCTCTGGTTGAGAAGAAGCCAGCGCCTGGTGTTCCTTCCCACAGGGCAGTGGACATCCACTGGTCTGGGGAGGGGTGGAGAGTCCAATGGCCGCAGACCCAGAGGGTCCTTTTGTGTGCTCCCGAGTGCCTCCTTCCATGCTCCTCCTTCCTTCTTACAGAGCAGTTGGTGTCAGTTGGCCCTATGGGAGGTGGGGGCAGTCTAGTGTGTCTTTTTCTCATTGACACTTTATATATTACAATGCAATCTGTAAAATGGCCTTGATGAAAGAGTTTTCCTGTTAAATGAATCATCTGTATTTCAAAATACTTAGATGTCTGTGTTGGTAATACTTTTATTAGGACCAACGAAATATGGCCGGGTGGGGGGGGGGACCCTCTTCAGGCTGTATGTATAACTTGACACTTTTTAAATGAAAGTCTCCAGTCCTCAGTAAGTGAAGTAATGAAATAAATAGCTCAAAGTCATTCTAAGACTTGAGACCTCCTTACAGAGATAGGATCCAGGTGCATGGTTTAGTTACAACTGCCATGCAGTGCAGCACCCTAATTCCTTGCCACCTACTCTCATTGCTGGATTAACCATTGGGCTAAGGAGACTGGAGTCCCCGAGAAGTTCCTAGCCCTTATAGAACCCAAGATATGATACAAAATGTTCAGGGACTATTTTGTTCAATTGTTTTGTGAGAAATGTGCCAGCTACCACTTCAAGGCATTTAATGAATTATTTAATGAATTATTAACCATTTGTGAGCAGTATTTGCCATAGAGATAAGTGCAGAGAGACCATTGTCTTGATTTATTATTGAACCCATTTTTATTTATTCTGAACCCTTTTGGCGGGGGGAGGGGGGTCTACCCTCCTGGAGCAGTAAGCATTGCCCACAGAAAACAACTGAGAAATCCAGAATTTTCAGAAGCATATTTGGCCCCCAAACAGAAGTTATGCTCTTTCAAGCTCCTGTCTACCCTGCCCATCCAAGTAACGTTCTCTATTATGTCCATATTGTGTGGGATGGGAGAGGCTCGGTGACTGAGCATACAGGTCCCATCAGCCCTGCAGCATATTTCATTGTTATGTCCATACTGCTGGGAGGGAGAAAGTAACATATGACACCTCTTGCAATGTGGTCCAATGTTGTGGCCTGTGCAAGTTGCTGGGTGTTTTTAGGGAAATGCAGTTTGGGATGGGGGCTGTAAAAACACTGTTTACATAGCAACTGGGAGGGAGGGAAAGGTAGAGAGAGAGAGAGAGAGAGAGAGAGAGAGAGAGAGAGAGAGAGAGAGAGAGAGAGAGAGAGGTCTAGGCTGCATTTCTATGCACACTGACCTGAGAGTAAGTCTTATTTTTTCCTAATTAAACATGCAAAGGATTATGCTGTAAGGCTGCAATCAAATACAGACTTACCTGGAAATAAATTCCATTGAACTCAGTGATACTTACTTCTAAGTAGAAATATATAGGATTATGCTGTTTACAAAGTTTCTCCGTGTTGATCATGCAGAAGGTGGAGGCATATGGGTGGGGCAAGTGAGACACAAATTTTGATTTATTTTTTTTAGTTTGAGTTATGAGTTAGGGGCAGTCTCTAGGATTTAGTTCCCTCCCCAGGGTCTCTATGAGATAAATTTTCATGTGATACTGGATGCATCTATTCTTTAGTGCAGATGCATATACACATGATGGTGGCACAATGCAATGCAAAGCTAGCCATTTTACATGTTAGGTTTATACAGTCTAAGACTATTTTTCCCTAGAATCATAGAATAGCAGAGTTGGAAGGGGCCTACAAGGCCATCGAGTCCAACCCCCAAATCCGTAGGTGGTGGGATATTAGGATGCTGGATGAGGTCCTGATTCCACTCAAAAGCCTGAAGATGAGCCCTTAACAAAACTGGGTTCAGAGCAGATTTTGTTGGAGGGAGGTTCTCATCTTGACATTGTTTCTGTGGGAACAACAACCATCTTATATCTCCTACATCACAGTGTTGTTTTGGGGATATACAACTGACAAACAAACGCTTCCAAGCTCGCCCTGACATCATCAGTGAGAGAGAGTGTAGTTCCCAGTTTGGCAAAAGCTTCTAATAGCTCATCACGTACAGAATTGAATGTCTTCCACCACTTTAGAATCATGGAATCATAGAATAGCAGAGTTAGAAGGGGCCTACAAGGCCATCGAGTCCAACCCCCTGCTCAATGCAGGAATCCACCCTAAAGCATTCCTGACAGATGGTTGTCCAGCTGCCTCTTGAATGCCTCTAGTGTGGGAGAGCCCACAACCTCTCTAGGTAACTGATTCCACTGTCGCACTGCTCTAACAGTCAGGACGTTTTTCCTGATGTCCAGCCGGAATCTGGCTTCCTTTAACTTGAGCCCGTTATTCCGTGTCCTGCACTCTGGGAGGATCGAGAAGAGATCCTGGCCCTCCTCTGTGTGACAACCTTTTATATCTTTCTTTGTTGCTTTATTTTATATTCTGCCTTTCCTCTAGGACAGGGATGTGGAGCCTCCAGCCAGGTGTTCTGAGTGGAGCCCCCTAGAGGATGGGAGTGACGTTCAGAGATAAAATCATCAGAGATAACGGTTAGAGATAACAGCTAGCCCTGGGAGTCCAAAGTAGCCCTGAGGTGCAAAGCCCTCAGCTAGCACTGGGCAAATTGGCTGCCCCTCCCAACGCTACTTGGGTCCCCAGCTTGGGGCGGTGCATATTCATGAAAGGGATCCACTGGAGAAAGGGAGTTGACCTGCGGCAGCTGCTTGGCTTTGCGCCGGGCCATTGAAGCCAGCAACTTGGTTGGTGCTAGTAGGAGCAGCTGCAAGCTGAGTCCCTTTCTTTGTGTTGAGAGAAGCAAAATGGATGGAAGAGGGGCAGGATGATGGCATGCTTCTATTTTGTTTTTCTGTTTCCTGTACGATGTAAAAGGGGAAGTGAAAATAGGAGTTTGTGTTTGTATTTCAGTTCTCTACCATAGACAAGGTGTCAGAGTCTTTTGCTTCCAGGAAAGCACAAAATATGATTTCCAATAAGATATGTAGTTAAAAACACACACCCTGTTTTCGCATTGTTGTACATAAAGTAGTGTGTGTGTGTGTGTGTGTGTGTGTGTGTGTGTGTGTGTGTGTATACATACCCACAGACACAAATGTCATCTGTGAGTTCAACGTTGGGGGCACAGCAGGGGATCCACTGCAGCCTGTTAGCCCCAGAGCCCACCATGACCTGGCCCTGCCTGCTCTACATCCTACAGTCATCTTGGCCCTGAACAGTCTGATCATAAAGGGTGTGCACATCTGGGCTGAGATTTCCTAAACAATTTCATTGACTAATCAGGATAAGCAAAGACCCTCTTTGCATAACCCACACTGTTCTGCTGAATGAGAGCTGCATGCAGGAGCTCAGTCCTGTCCTAGTTATTTTATTATTATTATTATTATTATTATTATTATTATTATTATTATTATTATTTTATATGGCACCATCAATGTACATGGTGCTGTACAGAGTAAAACAGTAAAACAGTAAATAGCAAGACCCTGCCGCTTAGGCAGCTCCCTTTCAGCGACTTCACAGACACCTCGTTTATTGTGCTGCTCTTAAGGGCCAGCCTCCCACCTCTTGCCCTCGGTGTGCCTAGGGCACTATCCTCCATTCTTCATGGATTCTGTTAATCACCGTTATGTTGATGGTGACTTAAACTAGAGTTTCAGCTTTGGAAATATGAAACTTTTTCAAACTCAGGTTTCTCTGTTCTGTTCAATAAATATCCCAAGAAAGCCCACATGCAGTAATTTGCACCTCCTAATGAGCAGCAAGATGTTCTAGCTAGCTGATTCTAAAAGTTTTGGGAGGGAGTTGCTCTTTTCTTGTCTCAAGAATGGAATTTCCAGAATTCACTGCTCTGTGTAAACCCATGCAAGGTCCCATTAAATAACAATGAGCATTTATACAATGTGTTTTATGTTTTCAAAACATTCCACATATGTGAATGATCACAACAATTCTTGCAAGTATCTGATAAGCTAGGCAAGTTTTATCTGCATACATTCCTGCCTCCATTTGGTGCCCATTGATAGTAAGGCAATAGTAGCTTACTTAAGGTCATCTAGGGAAGGAGTGGGCAGAAGTAGGTAGATTGAGATCTACTGGTAGATCTTTGGATGCTTTGCAGTAGATCAGCAAGGGCTTTTGACTACCACTAGGTTAATACCAACTAAGTAAGTGTGTGTGTGTTTAATTTTTTTTAAAAAAAAAAGTCTGTTGTGTCTGGCCGCCTTTAATTGCTTATCTCAGCCTCAATGTTAAATATGTATTAATTGGTTGCCTTTGACCAGGTCTTTCTACACTTCTACTGGTCACTTCAGTTTGTATTAGAATCCTGATCTATACTAACTCAGATGGGAACCAAGGACATCCCATCTAAAGCTGTTTAAACACTATATTATACTAGGTGCTTTTTCAATACAGTTTTATTACAGGCTGTCCCTTCACCCCACACATACCTTTTCTTTATTTGCAGGTGTGCACATCATAAACTCGGATGCATTCCTGGCAGCTGACATAACAGCACCAGTGGAAGATGCAGTGGCACTTCTCCTTTCTCTTCTCTGTCCTGGTGTTGTGGCCACGGCCACAGCAGAGCAAATCACATCCGTCAATCCCATGTGAAGTCACGTTGCACATTCTGTCCCTGGTTCCAAATGAGCCAGTCTCAGGGTTGGGCTCGCAGAAGTTGGGCGAGTTCTCATAATAGACCAAATCGTGCTCCGTCGGCGGCTTGAAAAGGGCATACTTGGCACGCAAAGTCTCCACCCACCCACGGGATTCCCGGTGCTTCTCCACCACCATCTCTGAAGCACTGTCATACTTGTCCTTCAAGTAGTCACCAATGGCCCGGAAGTCCGGCTGGGCCCACCAGCATGTTTTAACCTCACAGCTGCCTGAGAGGCCATGACACTTGCATTTCAAGTGCATGTGGTCCAAGATAGTCTATACAGAACAAAACAAAAACATGAAAAATCAGCCTGGATAAGAGTGGAGAAGTACTGATGGATGACTGCAACAGAGTTAAGGAAAACAACATAAATGGCACTGGCAGTTACAACCTGATTACTATGTTGACAGATATGTGTACAAATACTTTTATTACATTAAAAGATTTTTTTAAAAAATCACAAGCATTTCAACAGTTTTGTCTTTGTCAGTGGTCTACGTAGACACAATGAAAAGATAAAGAAAAAATACAAAAGATATACTATTTGTATTTATTTTTTCCTCTATCTTTTCATTGTGTCTGTGTGTGTGTTTAATTTTTTTTTAAAAAAAAAGTCTGTTGTGTCTGGCCGCCTTTAATTGCTTATCTCAGCCTCAATGTTAAATATGTATTAATTGGTTGCCTTTGACCAGGTCTGGCAAAGATACATGTTGAAACACATTTGGCCTCCTTGTGATTTGCTTTTTTAAATTCTTTTAATGTAATAAATGTTTTTGTACACATATCTGTCGACATAGTAATCAGGTTGTAACTGCTGGTGCCATTTATGTTGTTTTCCATAACTGTTGGAGGCATTAGTGTCTTCTGTTAAGGGCAAGTGTGGTTTCTCGCTTGAAGCATTGACGGTGCCGTGACTGTAGCCTAGGGTCCCTGCTAGACAGACTCCATCGGGACTGTGTCATCCTCTTTGCAGCCTGCCCCTTTGGTGGGAAGAGAAATCATACCTGTTCTCCCCACTAGCACCGACACCTCTGTTTTAAAACAAGCAGGGCCAAACTCCTCAATTGGACTAATAAGGTTAAGAACTCAAGACTATCTTATCTCTGAATTATGTCATTTGGTACTTCTGACAGCCTGTCAGAAGCTTGGAAAAGTTATTACTTGCACTCAGTGCTGTGACTGAGATGGACACTTGAATACAGGTCTCTGAGATCCAATTTTATTCATTTGTGGCATTAATATAAATATAATTTGCAGTCTCTCACATTGAATGGGAAACATTTCCCTTCTATTACAAAACTGGAATTTTGTCTTGGTTTTGGTCAACTGCACTTTTGCTGAGTCTTCTGAAACTATGTGGTTTGTTGTCAAATTAAGAGAAGCTTTCCAGAAAGCGAGCTTGCTATATCAAAAATAGAACTTTCAAGGCAGCTCAAAATCAGAACTTGGCAAGTTCATTAACGTCCAGCCTTGTTAAGCATGAGCTGCTAAGATCTTGCAAACAGACAGCTCATATGCCAATGAGATAAATATGAGATTTCTACATTGGAGTTTACATTTAAAATAATATTTTTATTGATTTCACAGGGGAAAAAGCACATTGCCACATATCACACAGAGAAACAATATATGAGTTTGTAAAAATCTGTAGGTTAAACTTTAAAGAAGCATGGGAAATAGAAGCATATAATCTTGGCTTAATCATCCCTATTATTTGCAAAATTCTTTTCAAGCATTTCTTAGGTTTACATATAGCTATATTTTTTCCAGTTAACTGCTAAACTGATTTCTAGCAGCACATACACAATTCATAATAAATTCAAAGTCAGAAGATTTAACTTTCTCTTTCACTGAAGAATTCAAAGATAAGTGCTGAAGCAGTGATGAATTATCACCTGCCAAGGATGCCATCAAACCTTCAGACAACAACAGTAAGTGGCTGGTGCAAAACTGAATGTACGGCAAAGGGTTGGTTTTATATATTTCTGCGATCTCAAGGGCTGTCAGGTATTATTGATACAATGTCACATAAAAGATTACTTTCAGATATCCACAAAACAATTTAGAAAGCACATTTAAAACAGTCCCATATTGAAATATTAAGGCTTTTATCCAATTTATTTTGGTATCTTTGGGCTTGTCTACACCAAGCAGGACATTCCACTATGAAAGCGTTATATCAAAGGCAGGAGCCACGCTACTGCTTTATAGTGGTGCTGAAGAGCACTGACAACTGCTGGGGCCCAAAACACATCTACACCAAGCAGTATATAGCACTACGTAAGTGGTATGAAAGCGGTACATGGGATGTGCCTTATGGGCCCCAACCGTTGTCAGCACACTTCAATCCCGCTATCGAGCAGTCGTGTGGCTCCTGCCTTTTATATCCTGCTTTCGTGCCGCTTTCATTGTGGAATATCCTGCTTGCTGCAGATGAGGCCTTTGAACACCCAGCTTCATATCCAATAATACAGAATATATATTTTTAATCAGACCTTAAGTATCAAATTGAATCAGTAAGATTTCAAAGTTTATTTTTGCCCTTATCTTGACAAATGATCTAATTACAGGTGTTCTTTTTGTAAATATTGGAAGAACAAGGGTCTTAAACCTGACATTTCCCCAATTATTTCTTCATAAGGAACATATCCTTCTGCCTGCTTATAAAATCAGCCTTTCCCCAACCTGGTGCTCTCTATCTGCATTGGCTAGAAATAATGAGAGTGGCAGTCAACACATGTAGAGGGCTCCAGGTTTGAGGAAGGGCCTCATAAATCTATCTAATGATTAGACACCTCCTGAAAAAAATCACCCCTCTCCAACTACATTGAGGCTTTAAAAGAGACTCCATTTTTATAAGCCTAATTACAACATGGGAGAATTTAGAGGGGTCACTTCTGAGGAGGGGGTGCTAACCGTCCCCAATACTGCAGCCTCCAAGGAGGGATGATGGAAGTGTGTTGTAAGTGTAGGTGAGAGGGTGAATGAGTTCTGAGAGCACATGTCAGCCGTGGGGTCGCCCAACTCACTGCTGGTATATGGACCACAAAATGCTTGCCACAAAATTCAGCTCTTGGACTGAAAAGGGTTCCCCACCCTTTAGCTAATCTAATATAGGCAATGCTATAAACAAGGACAGAAATGTTGGCAGTAGAAGATCCATCATATCAAACCAAGATTTCTTCATAGTGACTGTTGTTCCTGAATTTGTTTAATAACCTTAATATAATTTTCCAAAAAGTTTCTTGTTCAAGGAATTAAGGGCACAATCCTATGCAAGTTTGGACAGAAAAATGTCCTTCAACAACCAGCAATCCGCAGGCATTCATGCTGGTTGAGGAATACTGAAAATTGTAGAAGTGTTTTCTGTCTAAACATACATAGGATTGCACCCTAAAAGTATAATACCTAGATCTTCCAAGAAATTCATGTAGGCAAAAAATTTCACATTTCACCTGTCTGTTCAGGTCTCTGACTCTTTTTTATTTGATCATATTACCAGTTAATTAATTAAATATGTCAGTTTATGCAGAGAGTACTTTGGATCTTCCAATGCTATAACTTTATGATCATCAGACCAGCTTATTTTATAGACCTGATTTTTAAAGTCTTAACATGAATATTTTGGCAGCTGGCTATGGCCAGAACTTCTAGAGCCATTGTGAAAAGTAGTAGGGGCAAGATGCATCTTTGTCTACCTAAAAGAGCATCACTTTTTTCTTTGCAAGAGAGCTGTTTACCCAAATTTTTCAGTATGATGTCTTAAACACTGCAATGGACTTTTGCATCAAGGAAGAATGCTAGCACACTACTTTCTATTTTATTACCATGAATCATGTTTACCGGTCTCCTTGTGCTCTAGGTGAATTTACAACCCAAACTAAATCCTGATTTTAACTCATGAAGTAGCATACTATCTTATTTAGTCTGGTGGTCAGAATTGTTCAAACCTTAAGGTTATGATCCATACCTGTCCATACATTACTCCTCTTTCAACAAAGTTATATTAGTTAGAGTTTACAATGTACCGATACAATTGAGATAAAATTTACTGTTCTACTGTTCTACTTTAAAACATGGTAATATGTTTTAAGCTTGGTGTTTGGTGGTTTAGTTATTTGGGCTTTTTAAAACACTCATTTTGGAATATGATCGAATGTAACATTGTACCTACTCCCAAAACACCAGATAATAACTCTTTTGAAGGTGATTACATGCGTTAGGCAGGTGTCCCTGGGATTTTAGAACTCCAAACCTAATTTGCCTCTGCAATCACTTATCTACATTCTCTTTCTCCTTCACTAATCTATGTATATTGCCATTTTTATTTTTTATTTTTGGTAAGCACTACGAACAACCAGATGTCCTTGGGCAGTGGTTGCTAGGTACCTGCTATGTCCTGCTTCTGAGTACCCAGTTAGCTGGGGGGAAAGGTAATAACGGCCGGGGAAGGCAACAGCAAACCACCCCGCTATAAGGCCTGCCAAGAAAACGTCAGCGAAAGCTGGCATCCCTCCAAGAGTCAGTAATGACTCAGTGCTTGCACGAGAGGTTCCTTTCCTTTCCTTCCTTAGCCATGGTGACAGGGGGAGAGGGATTATTGAGTGACTGAGCTTGAGTGGAAGAAGCCAATGAGTGGAAGGGCATCTGTTTGCCCACTAAATGAGCCCATTGTGAGTCTTTTGGTCTGGGATAAGTGCATTGCTCAGATGTCTGGATTCTCGGTTCTTGCACTGGTGGCCTTTCCAGGAGGCCAGGAGTGCAGGGCGACAGCATGCAGCACTATCTTTATCTGATATTGGTTCAGAGGAGGATAAAGAGGGGCGCCACTCACTGTTCTTCCAGCTTCATTATTATGCCTGTTCATGGCTGAGCGGGCATCTGGGCGGTTTTCTCGGGCATCTGCAAACTCTCGCGAAACCAACACACCGAAGTCGGCATCCTCGCTGCAACCTCCCCATTTCCATCCTTCACCTGGTGGCCCTTTGTGGTGTGAGTCGCAGCCACAGATGGTGGAAGTGCCTTCTGCACAGGAGCGAGTGACAGCAAAGGCCACGCCGGCTGAGGCAATGGCGTGGACAAAGGCAGATTCTCGCGTAGCTGCAAATGAAGGTGTGGGTAGAAAAGCTCCATTTATTTTGTTAGTAGTGAAACAAATTTTCTCCCTTCTTTCTCTGCCACATAGCTAACTATGGCTCTTGTATCAACAACTTAGGTTGACAACTCTAGGGTCCCTCCTTTGCTCCACTGTGGTTAGTCAAGGTCAAATATGTGCAGATGTCTATTACATACAAAATAGTAGTTTCCAAACTATGAGCTGGTGATTTACTGTTCCAATCAGCCTTTACTGGGGGCAGATCCTTCTGCCGTCACAGGTAAATGGATCATTTAGTCATCCCCGGTGCAAATACAGAGCAGAATTAGATCAAGGTTTCTTAAAGTTCTGCTCCTGTTATCTCTCATTTGAGTATTCTTTATTATTTTTTACCTGAGACTATGGCTACATTCAGGTGTTGTGATAAACTATTGTGGTGGGAATGAGCCTAAGTGACCTTGGGCTCCTCCATCGAGGCTCCTGCCTCAGCCTTTCATCTCTTCCTCCAGCATGGCTTTGGTTCTCATTTTTTATTGAACACAGTTTAGTATTACATCTGAACTCTGAACAGGGATTTATCTTAGGTATGGTTTGTTGAAGCAAACCAGTTTCATAACCATGGTTTAAGACTGGCTTGTTTTAAACAAACTACACCTAAGATTAACGACAGTATGTTAAGTTCCCCAACCAGGTGTCCTCCAGACTACCAACATCCCCAGTTAGCATGGCTGATGGTCAGGAATTCTGTGCATTGTAGTACAAAACATTGGGCATTGGAGGCTGCAGTAAACTGGTTAATCATATTGTCTGAACACAGCCAGTATCATCTTCACTACTGTATAAAACATTGCAGTGAGCTGCTTTGAGAATTTGTAGTGAAAAGTGTCCTTAGCAGAGGCATGTCCAGAAATGGAGGGAAAGGGTAGCTCTTCTTTCTCTTGCAAACTCTAAAAGCCACTCTTTTTCATCTGCAAAAGAGTGGATTGCGCCTCCAGTTTAAATTTAGAAAGCAAATATGCCTTTGGTATCAGATGTTCTGGAAACATTGGGTTAGAGTGGTTCCTGTCTGAGATGTTTTCTTAAAATCTGGTAATCTAGTCTGTAAAAATAATTTCTCAGAAAGCGGCTGACCCAGAGTTACTACCTTGAAACCAGCTGAGCCTTCAGAAGGTTTGTAAAAAAACAGCCTGGAAGAAACCCAACCCCCACCTAACACCCCACCCCACCCCCAGCCTTGGAATTATATTGTGTCTGAAAAGTTACGAGTGGGGGTTGGAGTTGCCTCAGAGGGATTTTCCAGTGATGAAACAGAAGTTCCCAGAAGCAATAAGCAACGAGGGGGGTGGGGTGGATTAGGGGCTCTTGACAGAGCTTCACTGTAATGGTCTCCTATCCAAGCCCTGTTACCTGCTGGGACTCTCCATCTACCATTGTCTGCGGAGTGTCACACTGTATTACCCACATAATGTGGAGTGTTTCCGCCAGACCCAGCAGTACCCACACTGGCATTCCCCACGGCCACCCCTTGGCAACGGGGCTTGCATTCACCCGGCCCTGAGCCCACCAGGCAGGCTCGGAAATCTCTATTGAGGACTCTGGTGCTGGTCCTCCCCTCCTGGGCTCTGAGTGGCAAAAGGGCGTGTGAATGGCGCAGGGTTGTGAAACAGTTCAAGGTCTGGAATGATATCCCTTGCCCTGGTGCACAGTAGGGATTGGAGCTTAGCGCTTTTCTCCTGAACATAAGCTCATTTTCTCTCCCTCCCCACCACCCGCACTGCCTTTAAATCTCTTGCGTTTATATCCAGTCTCCTCTTTAAATGCAAATTTGTCATCTGTGTCACCATTAAAAAGCACTGCTGGGTTATCACAATGCTGTAGGCCATTTTTCAGCCTGCAGAACAGGTCTCTCATTTTCCTGAAGAAGGGAGGCCCTGAAGATGCAGGTTTTGTTTTACATAGGTGGTGATAGTCTGCTACTTTTTCACAGCCCTTCTAACCCCACTCTGAATCACAAGGACCACCTTTCCTTTAAAAACCTGAACAAAATTTCACCCCCTCTTTTTTCTATCTTTGTGTAGGTTTTCTGGACTGGGGGTGGGGGTGGGGGTTTAAACCTGTGTCTGAGCTGTACTAGTTCATACTGTAGGATGGGGCTCAGAAATGTGAATACTCTATATAAAGATCTTGCATAGAGAACAAGGTATTCAGGTGAAGGGTTTCTGGTCTAACCTTCTTCCTGATGTATGCTAGTTTTCTATGTGTAACAAGCTTTATTGCATACATTCATATGGTTACCCTCCTCCATTCTGAAGTGGTACAGCCCAGACACAAGTTTACCCCTTCAGTGCAAACCAGGTCTTCCTCCCACTCAGTTCTCTTTAAAATAAATTTGTGGTACAACTGATGCGTCCCATTTTAGATGTGACTCAGTTAAAGATCATGACCGATCACTCTCTAAGCTCAGCCCAGTTCAGCTTGCAGATTCAATGCAAAGAACAACTGCAGCCTTTGTAGCTTATTGATAAAATTTCAGCTGCTTGATAGCTCAGATCTAAGGACTTACAGATGCTTCCTTCTGCCTAAGGGCAGATACAGATTGCCAAAAACCAAGTTGGAATTTACCAAGGTGGGCTTACAATTGCAGCCAGTCAGTTCCCCCCCCCTTCCCCAGGTTTCTGATCAAGATGGGTAGTAAAAAAATTATCACTGTTTGCAGGTGCCCATTATGCTAAACCTTCTCTTACTCAATAGTCATCTGCATCCACCTTGAAGCTAAAATGATTTGTGTGGGGCAAAATGAAGGAAGAAAATAAAACAAAGAGCTCCACACAGTAATGAATATTTATGAAATGCACCATAGTCAATAGTCCCCACTCAATAAAAGAAAAATAGCAAATATGTAAGTGAGTGTACATTACAACTGGCCTTTGGTAAGTTCCACTATGAAGCAATGAAATGAAAGGGAGCTGTGCAAAAAATGTACTGTTCTTGAGATTCCTCAGATGAGAGTTTTATCGCATGCTCGGTACTGCGCACCTATGGATGTGTGTGCATCCTTTAGAGGTTGTCTGCCTCCAACGCACCTCCCAGTCCTTCTGCTTCATTTTCCATCCCAAAATAGACCCTGAAAAAGCTGATGTTTTTTTAAAAAACCCAGAATGTGCCTTGATTTCTTGCTGTGTGCAGGAAAAGCAATGCGATAGAAATGGCCCCTGAATTGGCACATGTTTGCTTCCTCTTTCCCATTGGGGAAGGAGATAGAGTAATGAGGGACAGAAGTGGGGGTGAAGCAACGGTAAGGAAACGTGATTTCCCCCATGTGATGACGCTTCTCGTGTAGCTTCCCATTCATTTCACTGGACCTTGCACAGGCATTTTTCTTGGTGGATCAGGTGCCTTGCTTGCCAGGACTTGTAGTTCTACCATGCTCCTGTGGACTGTTGGTACACAAATTAGAATAAAATAAATAGATAACTAGGGAAATGAGGTAGCGGTAAAATCTTACCAGCTGGAAGCACACTATACAGGTGGTATGATTTTAAGCCCACCTTTCTAAATTCCTACTTCATAATTAGTTATCTGAAAGTAGAAGAAACCAGAGGATGTGAGTTGCATCTGCTTCTGAGATCTTGGATCTGATTTACTGACTAATTTGAAGGTTGGCTTCTCTTTCTCCCTTTGCCTGTGTGGCGCTGCATTCAGATGACACTTTGGTGTGAACTCCACACCATGGAATGAGTGGTGTGGACTTCTACTATGTCACTTTAAAGCATCACGGTAAAAAGTTGTCTGTGGGGTGGAATTCACCTTCTGCATGGGGTAGTCTTCTCTTTCTCCCCCTCTGCCATCTTCACCGAATGGTGACGCTGGTTCTCGCTTACCATATTGGGGTACTGCCATTTGTAGGGAGGGGACAGGCAGAGTGGGGGAGAGAGCCAAAAGATGTGATGCACCTGTTGTCACCCTAGCAACAAGTACCATTGCCGGACCTCCCTGGAAATTGGATCTATCCGCTGAAGGAAGAAGGCAAGAGCCTCAGCAGATGGATCCATTTTGCAGTGAGGCACCACCACCTTGCTAGGGCAACAGGTGTATCATATCTGTCGCTGACACAGCTGTCACCAAAGGAAAAAAGGGGTGGTGGGAGGATCGGTCCTCGGAGGAAAAGCGATCTATCGGCCACTTCCTCCTTTCAGCACAGCTAGAGCAATCTGCAGCAGGACAGACTCCGTAAAGATGTGCCACTGCAGGTTCCTGTAGCTGCGCTGAAAGGAGGAAGGATATCTCTCGTGGTTTGACGATACACATCAAGCCTTGAGAGACATTCTTCGCCACTCTCAGCATTTGGATATCGGCACGAGGGGATGGAACACGCTTGGCCTCTCCCCTGAGAGCATCAGGTAAGTTCTTTCCCTCCCCTCAAGCCAATCCACATCGCAGGGCAGGGGTGGGTGGGCAAAGGGATGTGCACGTCCCTGGGAACATGTGGGATGCCACGATCATGGCACCCCACCCAGGGACAGCACAATTGGGGCTCCCCAAGTGTGTTCTGGCACAGAATTCTTTCCCATGCCTGTTGGGCAAGAACAGCTGGGGCTTCTGTCTCTCTTGTCTGGCAACTCTGTAGACATGAGAAAAACTCCACGGAGCCCGCCACATGACACACAACCCAACAGTTGTGCAGGAACTCTCTTCTCCACTGCATGGATATTCTGTGTGGAGTGTTTTCCAAAAAACCCTCCACCTTTGTGTAGAGTTTCCCCGTCAGATGACACATTTCTCAACGGTGGTGTAAAACCTCCACTGCAGAGTTCTAAAACCACCGTTGACCAACGTGCCTTTTCTTGTTGTTTGTTGGACATGAAAATTATCATGCAATTTCTCCCAGTCCCCAAATGCATCCCCAGTTACGGATTTAGGTGTTGAATTCAGTTTTTAAAAACACAAAAACTCCCACAGAGTGACACATAATTAGTTTAGCTTATTTTAAACATTAAAATTGTTAAAGTTTTGGAATTGAATGCATATTTCAACAAGTTGAATCCAATTTCTGCAGAATCTGTTGTTGATGTTGTTGTTGTTGTTGTTGTTGTTGTTATATTTATTTATATCCCACCTTTTGCCCAATAGTGGGCCTCAAGGCGGTCTTACAAAATTTAAAACATATACATTTTAAAACCTATGAAAAGAAATATACAAAAGTTTTTTTAAAAAATTAAATATATTACAATATTAAAACAAACATTTTAAATACACTACAATTTTACAAGTTTACGATTTTATTAGATGGAGCTTCAGATTATTTGCCAAAGGCCTGCCGGAACAAAGAAGTTTTTGCATGCTTCCAAAAGAACATCAAGGAGGGAGCCAGCCTAGCTTCCCCAGGAAGAGAGTTCCAGAGCACTGGAGCAGCCACCGAGAAGGCCCTCTCCCATGTTCCCACCAGGCGCACCTGTGAAGGTGGTGGGACTGAAAGAAGGGCTTCCCCAGAAGATCTCAAAGCACGGGCAGGCTCATAAGGGAGAATATGATCTTTCAGATAACCTGGACCTGAGCCATATAGGGCTTGTATGTTGTATATGAACCCTTCACTGCCTACTCTGGCCCTGGCTTTGGCAACAGGGAGTGGCCTTCCCAGTCCTCCTGCCACAGAGATATTTATAATAGAAGATGACAGGGATTGAAATTGGCCCTACTAGAACACATGATAAACTCTACTAGTAAGCTATGGGCCCGCCCTTAAATGTAGCATGTGCTGTACCTTTATCTAGGACAGGCCCAAAAATGGCCAAGCTGTCATCAATGGTGGTGCAATTCCAACGCCTGCCACGAAACTGATGCTGGCACTCCTGGATTCCCAGCTTCACACCCTCAGCCACACTGGGCATGATCTCAATGTAGTTACGGCAGAACCGAAGCTGCTTGGGCACTAAGCCAGGAATGGAACCACACAAGATTGGCTGGGACCCCAATGAAGTATACTGTTGGCCTAACGCAAGGGACCTGCAAAGAGAGAACAAACACAATCCACAGCTGAAAGGGCATTGGGCACTTGACATGCCCACACTAACTGGGATCCTGAGTGCTGCTTCACAAAATGCTTAAATAACATGTATGATTTCCTATCAAAAGATGTGATGATTGCACTTTTAGATGGCATTTGTTAGATACATTCATTCAGTGTATTGGCCTGTCTACGGTTACAGACATAATCATAGAATCACAAATTCATAGAATAGTAGAGTTGGAAGGGGCCTATAAAGCCATTGAGTCATAGAATCATAAAAAAAGAAGAGAACAGACAGGAGGCACAGAAGTGCCGAAATGGCATCAGGAAGGCTAAACCTGAGAATGAGCTGAGATTAGCAAGGGATGCTAAAAGCAATAAAAAGTCCTTCTTCAGATACGTGAGTAGTAGAAGACAGAGGAAAGAAATGGTGGTTCAACTGGATGGCAAATTGATAACAGATGACAAGAAAAGGCTGAAGTGCTTTGCCTCAGTCTTCTCCCAAATGCGGATTTATGACCTCCCTGGAAAAAGTGAAGCAGAAGTTGAGGGGGCAGGATTACAGTTTGAGATTGATAAACAAATGGTCAAGGAACACTTAATTTCTTTGAATGAGTTCAAATCTCCAGGGCCTGATGAACTGTATCCTAGAGTAATGAAGGCGCTAGCGGAAGAACTCTCAGAACCGCTGTCGATTAACTTTGCAAAATCATGGAAGACGGGCGAGGTGCCAGATGACTGGAGGAGGGCTAACGTCCCAATCTTCAAAAAGTGCAAAAAAGGTGGAACCTGGGAATTACAGACCAGTCAGTCTGACATCCATCCCTGGGAAAATTCTGGAGCAGATGATAAAGAAGTCAATCTGTAAACAACTTGAAATCAATGCAGTGATTACTAGAAGCCAACATGGATTTGTCAGGAACAAATCCTGTCAGACTAATTTGATCTCATTTTTTGATAAGGTAACCTCCCTTGTGGACTGTGGGAATTCTGTGGACTTCAGTATATTCTGATTCACAAAATAGCTCAAAGTGGGCTAGATGGAACAACTATTAGGTGGATTCACAGTTGGCTACAGAATCGGACTCAAAGAGTGCTTATCAATGGAACCTTCTCAAACTGGGGAAAGGTAACAAGTGGCGTGCCACAGGGCTCAGTCCTGGGCCCAGTGCTCATCAACATTTTTATTAATGATTTGGACGAGGAGGTGCAGGGAACACATATCAAATTTGCAGATGACACAAAATTGGGTGGGATAGCTAATACCCTGGAAGACAGAAACAATCTTCAAAGTGATCTTGATAGGCTGGAGTGCTGGGCTGAAAAGAACAGAATGAAATTGAAGAGGGATAAATACCAAGTTCTACATCTAGGAAATAGAAACCAAATGCACAGTTACAAGATGGGGGATACTTGGCTCAGCAATACTACAAATGAGAAGAATCTTGGGAATTGTTGTAGATCGCAAGCTGAATATGAGCCAACAGTGCGATATGGCTGCAAGAAAGGCAAATGCTATTTTGGGCTGCGTTAATAGAAGTATAGCTTCCAAATCATGTGAGGTACTGGTTCCTCTCTATTCAGCCCTGGTTAGGCCTCATCTAGAGTACTGCATCCAGTTCTGGGCACCACTTTTCAAGAAGGACGCATACAAGCTGGAGTGTGTTCAGAGGAGGGCAACCAGGATGATCAGGGGTCTGGAAACAAAGCCGTATGAAGAGAGACCGAAACAACTGGGCATGTTTAGCCTGGAGAAGAGAAGATTGAGGGGAGACATGATCTCACTCTTCAAATACTTAAAAGGATGTCACACAGAGGAGGGCCAGGATGTCTTCTCAATTATCCCAGAGTGCAGGACATGGAATAATGGGCTCAAGTTAAAGGAAGTCAGATTCCAGCTGGACATTAGGAAAAACGTCCTGACTGTTAGAGCAGTATGACAATGGAATCAGTTACCTAGGGAGGCTGTGGGCTCTCCCACACTGGAGGCCTTCAAGAGTCAGCTGGACAACCATCTGTCAAGTATGCTGTCGGGTGGATTCCTGCATCGAACAGGGGGTTGGACTCGATGGCATTTTAGGCCCCTTCCAACTCTACTATTCTATGATTCTATTAAGATGGCAAAAGGTTCAGCTGTCTTTTTTTGGGGGGGGGGGAATTGCAGCAATTAAAATGAATGTCTTGCCAAGAATGTTATTTTTGTTCCAAACAAGCAAAAAACCAAGAGCTAAAATGAAAATATTGCAGGATGCAAAAGAAAGAGGAGGGCTGGGTTTGCCAGACCTCAAAGGTCTGTCTGCTGGTTAATGTGGATTAAAGACTGTATGCTGATGAAAAATAGGAGACTGTTGGAACTGGAACAACATGAATTGAGATTTGGATGGCATGGTTACTTGTGGTATGATAAAGCTAAGGTCAACATAGAATTTAATAATCATTATGTGAGTCTTAAGAATATGGAATAAATATAAATCAAGGTTTTGTCAGAAAATACTGCTTTGGGTGTCTGCCCAGGAAGCTATTCATAGGAGGGAATTGTCACCTATGCATGAATGGTTAACATACAATGATGTATTAGAAATGTCACAAGATGAATGTAAATTAAAACCAAGGGAGGAATTGCTGAAAGAAGTAGGCATGTGCACCGCTCCGATTAGAGCCGGCGAATCAGAAGCGAATTGGCCTGCTCCGCCTTTCCCAGAGGCGGAGTAGAAGCAGACCGCGGATCCCTAGAAGCAAGGCAAAGAGAAGCGCCCATTGGCGGAGCTATCCTCTTTCCGCAGACCGCTCCGATCGCCATTTTGAAACATTTCGCACATAGGATTGCATTGCAGAGAAGAATAGGGGATAACTGTTTTGTTTTTGAAGCTATTGTTCTGAAAATTCTTGTGCTTAGAGAGTCGTGGATGGGGGTCATTTTGAGCCTACTCTCAGCTCTCTGCGTGCTGCGGTTCGCTTGCTAGAATTTTTGGAAAAATCAGGTAAACAAACAGGGACAGCAGGTAAACCAGCGTTTTGGTTTTTTTTTGAAGTGATGACAGGCACATTCAACTCCCAATCCTGATGAGAATTGATCACCTCATGAAGCATCCTCCAATCCCAGCATTCGAGGGGGGGACTAAGGCAGAGGCACCCTCAGAGCTTTGAGCTCTTAGCGTCTTGTGGGTTTTGGCGTTCGTGGGGAGAGGAGCTAGTTAGGTGCTGCTGCTGCTGTGTTTGGAGATAGATTTAGGATTTAGCTTGGCGTGTGTGTGTGTGTTTGTTTGCTTCTTTCTGACTTTTTGCTTAGTTTGCTCTGTGTTTTTCCCTTACTTTGATTTAATATAAACTTTATTTTTAAATTTTGGAGTGTTTGTTTGTTTGTTTGTTTGTTCCCCGCCCCCTTCCCTCTCTTAAAGCCTGACTGTGTTTCACCTTCCTTCTTCCTTCTATATACAAAAAATACAAAAAAATACAAAAAAAAAATTATTCTCTATTTCTTCTCTCTGTTACTTGGACTGTGTGTGTGACTGTGTTATTGTGTGAGTGTGCTGTGCACTGTTTGTGAAGTGCAACAGCCACAGATTGAGCATTTCAAATCCTGTTTGGGCAAAGCATACACACACTTCTTGTCCCATTTCCCTACATATAGTAATATTCTTATACATATTATTATTATTATTATTATTATTATTATTATTATTATTATTATTATTAATTTATATAGCACCATCAATGTACATGGTGCTGTACAGAGTAAAACAGTAAATAGCAAGACCCTGCCGCATAGGCTTACAATCTAATAAAAACATAGTAAAACAATAAGGAGGGGAAGAGAATGCAAACAGGCACAGGGTAGGGTAAGCAGGCACAGGGTAGGGTAAAACTAACAGTATAAAGTCTGCACAACCTCAAGTTTTAAAAGCTTTAGGAAAAAGAAAAGTTTTTAGTTGAGCTTTAAAAGCTGCGATTGAACTTGTAGTTCTCAAATGTTCTGGAAGAGCGTTCCAGGCATAAGGGGCAGCAGAAGAGAATGGACGAAGCCGAGCAAGGGAAGTAGAGGCCCTTGGGCAGGCGAGAAACATGGCATCAGAGGAGCGAAGAGCACGAGCGGGGCAATAGTGTGAGATGAGAGAGGAGAGATAGGAAGGAGCTAGACCGTGAAAAGCTTTGAAGGTTAACAGGAGAAGTTTATATTGGATTCTGAAGTGAATTGGAAGCCAATGAAGAGATTTCAGAAGCGGAGTAACATGGTCAGAGCGGCGAGCCAAGAAGATGATCTTTGCGGCAGAGTGGTGAACAGAAACCAACGGACTGATGTGAGAAGAAGGAAGGCCAAAGAGAAGAAGGTTGCATACATATTATTATTAGTATTAGTATATTCTTATACATATTATTATTAGTATTAATATTTTATTCTTATACATATTATTATTAGTATTAGTATATTCTTATACATATTAATATTAGTATTAGTATAATATCATCATGAGAAGAGGGAGCAGGCACATGTCTGTGGCGGGGCGTGCTGATAGCAGTGTTCAAGGCAAGGCTCAGGCTGGCACCAGTAAGCAGGCTGCCTCTCCTGCTGTGAAAATCAAATGGGCAACTCCTTGGCTGGCTACTCCGCAACAGAAGCAGGAGAACCAGCAGGCAGAGGCAGTCTCTTCTGCAACTTGCGCCCGTTCTCTTTTTGAGGGTGGGAATGGGAAAAGTGCCCGTTTGCAAGAGGCAGGTGGCAGCAGTGCCATTAGAGGAGGAGGAGGAGTATCCCCAACTCCTTCATTATCGTTTGAGCCCACGAGCCCGCTGATGGACCTGTCTCCAGACCTCCTAGACGAAGTCCTCAGCACAGTGGAGGGGCAGGAGGAGGAGGAGGCGGTGGTCCTCGAGGATGTGGGTGCTGAGGAGGAGCAGCAGCAGGCCGAGGCTCTCTCCCCAGTCTCATCCCACACCTCTTCTGCTGCAACCCCTGTTTCTGTGGCAACACCAGAGAGCTCAGGCAGGCAATTGGTGTCACCACGGAAGCGAAAGACAAGTATAGTGTGGGACCACTTTGAGGTGGGAGTGGATCCCCGCTTTGCTGTCTGTCGCCACTGCAAACTCACCCTAAGCAGGGGTTCATCTACAGGGCATTATGGAACCAGCAGCATGAAGATGTATCTTCAGAGGCAGCACCAGTCGATCTTGCTGGGGAAAGAGGCGGGCAAGGCGACTGGTTCCAGGTGAAAGCCGAAGGCTGCTGCTGCTGCTGCTGCTGCTGCTGGCACTGCCACTCTAAGCTCTCCATCTCCCATCCCCACGAGGGTTAGGCAGGCAACCCTGCAGGACATGGGGTGGGGGAAGTATGGACCCAGAAGACGGCGTTTTCCAATGCCCAACCAGGGTGCTACTGTGGTGGGGTATCTGCCGGGACTGACACCTCCCCAATACTAGATCTATGACATGTCTCTCTGCCTGCCCCTCTGCTAGCCTGTCCTCCTCCTCAGTGACCAACTCGCTGGGATGGTTTGCGTTTGCAATGCGTGACTAACTGCAGTGCTGGCTTAGAAACCAGCCATCCTTGCCTCACTTCCTTGTGCCCCCAGAAATGCCCACAGCCTGCCTGCCTGCCTGCCTGCCTGTCTGCCCACCTCCCCCGGGGTGCTGCTGTGGTGGGGCATCTGCCAGGACTGAGTCCTCGCCTACTCTGCCTGCCTCTCTGCCCGCCTGGTGCCTGGGAGATGGGCTTTGCCGTTCGTGCCCAGCACCCTCCAGCACGCTTGCTCCCAGTCGCCTTCCTCTGTGCCCCTCAATGTGTAACTGCTGGCTTAGAAAGAAACAACCAGCCATCTTTGCCTCACTTCCTCCTTGCACCCGCTTACGGGTTGGTTTGCTATGCGTTAGTGCTCAAGCCATCCTTGCGGCACTACAATGCATGCTGCCTGCCTGCCTGCCTGCCTTCCCTCCCTTCTCCCCAACCTTCTCCCCTTCCCGCCTCGCAGGGATGGTGTCTTGCTTTGACTCAGGGGAGAAGTCCTTCCTGCGCTCACTTGGACTTTATCAAGTTCAAAAATCCATTTTTCAAGTGTGGAAGAAGATTTAGGGTTATCTCATGGCATGTTGGGATTTCCTTTGAACTGGCCCCATTGAGCTGTCTGCATTGCAACTTTAAATCCCTGACATACTGGAGTGTCCGATTTTCAAAACTTCCCCTAACATCAGGGGATGATGGGATTGCCTTGAAACTTGGCGTCCATGTGGACACATGGGTACGCTGTCATGGGACCAAAGGATAGGTTTCTGATGTGCAAATTGACGTAGTTGTAGAATGGGACTTGATTTGGGGTGAGTTAAAAGGTTTAAGCCCCGCCAAAAATCAGGATATGATGGGATTGCCTTGAGTCTGGGCTTCCATGTGGACACATTGATAAGCTTTCATGGTGGCGAGTTTGAGGTTTCTAACATGCAAATTGACGGAGCTATCGAAAGGGGTGTGAATGGGGTGCCCAATTTTCATAAATTCTCCAAAAATCAGGGGATGATGGGATTGCCTTGAAACTTGGTGTCCATGTGGACACATGGATAAGCTATCATGGTGCCAAGTTTGAGGTTTCTAACGTGAAAATTGACGGAGCTATCGAAAGGGGTGTGAATTAGGGTTATGGGTGGTGCATTAGAGGTTAGAGCCCCGCCAAAAATCAGGGGATGATGGGATTGCCTTGAGTCTGGGCATCCATGTGGACACATGGATAAGCTTTCATGGTGGCGAGTTTGAGGTTTCTAACGTGCAAATTGACGGAGCTATCGAAAGGGGTGTGAATGGGGTGCCCGATTTTCAAAAATTCCCCCAAAATCAGGGGATGATGGGATTGCCTTGAAACTTGGCGTGCGTGTGTATATGAGGTCCATGAGGTGTCATGGTGCCAAACATGAGGTTTCTAACTTTAACAGAAAAAAAGTTGTATACTTTTTTAGCTTTCAATGCAAGCCTATGGGGGGGGGGGAAAACGGAGCTCCGATCTGGATCCGGAGCTCCGCAGTGGAGCGGAGCGGACATAGGCGGAGCGGGGGCGGAGCGAAGCGGTCCGATCTGCAAAATGCGGATTTGGAAGAGAAGTGGAGCGGGGGGTCCGTGCACACCCCTAGAAAGAAGGTCATATATGTCAATGGTTTTCTTATGTTCAAATTATGGAAAGGTTTAAAATGGACCCAAAAAAATGGTGGGTTTGAGCAATCAAAATCAGAATTTGAAATGGCATTGTGTACGAATGATGAACATGTTATCTCAAAGATGTATAAACTTTTATTAAAGTATGAGACCTATGGAAGCTGTTCAGTTTAAGTTTTTAAGATTTTTTCCCCTGTCTCACGCTGTGTTCCAAATGTCTCCTTGCGTTTGGAGGCTAATCTTCCCTCTATTAGTTTACAGGCCTGTTGCAGGATGTTTAGTTATTGGCTTCAGCTGAACTTAACTCCCAATGGTTTACTCCCCTTGGTTCTGGAGGATCCTCATGAGAGCGTTTGGATGAAGACCAGCACTTTAAAACTTTACTCCTCTGGTTTATCACCACAACATTTATTAACTTTGGGGTTGAGCAAAGCAAAATCTTTCCTTCTTGCAGACCAAAATAAGCAGGTGGCAGCAAAAACTGCAAATTTTTTAGCAGGTGCTACCAAAATAAGATCTACCATTTTATCAGAGTCTTAATTTCTCACAGCTCCTTTTATTGAACAAAAGTTTATTTGTTTTATTTATTTATTCTTAATTTATGTGTAAAGACTTGTATTAATTCTGGAATTTGTATTTAATGTAATTTTTTAGAATGTAACTTGGGTAATTTTGGTCAAGTACAATCTTTTATTCTTTTGTACATTTCATTTCAAATACTGTGGCTGATGGAAATAAAGGAATTCATTCATTAATAAAATATGAGACAGAGGATGAGCAGGTAAAAGAGTGTATGATAAAATGGGCTCAAAAGTTTTTTGTTGTTCATTCGTTCAGTCGCTTCCGACTCTTCGTGACTTCATGGACCAGCCCACGCCAGAGCTTTCTGTTGGCCGTCGCCACCCCCAGCTCCCCCAAGGTCAAGTCTGTCACCTCCAGAATATCATCCCTCCATCTTGCCCTTGGTCGGCCCCTCTTCCTTTTGCCTTCCACTTTCCCTAGCTCAGCCTCTTCTCCAGGGTATCCTGTCTTCTCATTATGTGGCCAAAGTTTTGCCTTTAATACCATTCCCTCAAGTTAGCAGTCTGGCTTTATTTCCTGGAGTACGGACTGGTTCGATCTTCTTGCAGTCCAAGGCACTCTCAGAATTAAGCATCTATCTTCCTTCGCTCAGCTTTCCTTATGGTCCAGCTCTCGCAGCCATAGGTTACTACGGGGAATACCATTGCTTTAACTATGCGGACCTTTGTTGTCAGTGTGGTGTCTCTGCTCTTAACTATTTGATCAAGATTTGTCATTGCTCTCCTCCCAAGAAGTAAACGTCTTCTGGTTTCCTGGCTGCAGTCAGCGTCTGCAGTAATCTTTGCGCCCAGAAATACAAAGTCTGTCACTGCCTCCACGTTTTCTCCCTCTATTTGCCAGTTTTCAATCAAGCTAGTTGCCATAATCTTGGTTTTTTTGAGGTTTAACTGCAACCCGGCTTTTGCACTTTCTTCTTTCACCTTCGTCATAAGGCTCCTCAGCTCCTCCTCGCTTTCAGCCATCAAAGTGGTGTCATCTGCATATCTGAGATTGTTAATGTTTCTTCCTGCGATTTTAACTCCAGCCTTGGATTCGTCAAGCCCAGCACGTCGCATGATGTGTTCTGCGTACAACAAAAAAAGAAGTAGGTGGCTCTAAGTTGTTCGTCATCAGTTTTCCACAACCCCACAGTCACCTCTGCATTCTCCATCCTGTCCTCATGGTTTATCTGCTTTGGCAGAATGAGAATTTCACTGGTACTTTCTGACTCCTTAGGGAGGATGTGGCTTTAAGGCTGGTGAGCCTTCTCCCAATTTCCCCACTTTTTGGTGCTTAGTGGAAAAGTTGTTTTATAAACCGTAGGTTTTTTGTTTATTGAATTTCATGGCTTTTTGTAAAGGATGACCAGATCCCTGCCCTCTTTTAAATGTGGTCACTCTAGTATAGCTCCTGCAGTTTTCACTGTTGTGATGAAGTGGAAATTTCACCAGGTGCTGCATGCATACAAATGACACCAGCTGAAATTCCCTTTTCTATGCAACTGTTAAAGCTACATGAGCCCTGTCCTCCTTTTCATGTGGTCACCCTACAGGAGCGAGACATGCTAAATCCAGCAGCGGCTTGTGACTCCGATGTCAGTGGGTGGTGAATCCGCTCTGGGTTTCAGCCAGAACTCTAAAGGAGCTTTTCAAAGTGCTGCACCTATTTTGGGGATGGGGTTCCACACCTTGGAGAGCTCCTTTGGAGTTCTGGCTGGCTATAACTGAAACTTGGCACGGATTCATGGCCCCACTGACATCGGAGTCACCAGCTCCCCCCCGGTGACCATATGAAAAGGAGGACAGGGCTCCTGTATCTTTAACAGTTGTATAGAAAAAGGAATTTCAGCAGGTGTCATTTGTATGCATGCAGCACCTGGTGAAATTCCCTCTTCATCACAACAGTGAAAGCTGCAGGAACCCTACCCTCTTGACCAGATACAAAAGAGGCAAGGCTCCTGTGACTTTAATTGTTGTGATGAAGAGAGAATTTCACCAGGTGCTGCATATATACTAGGGGTGTGCACGGACCCCCCAATCCGCTTCGTGGCCTGATCCAGAAAATCTGGATTGGGCCCGATCCTCTTCGCGCCGCTCTGCCCGTCTCCCGCTCCACACCGCGGAGCGAGATCCGGCTTCGCCACTGTCACTATATGGACAGTGGTGGCGATGTAAGAGAAACCACCCACCCCACCCCACCCCCTTACCTTCCTCTGTCGTGGGATTCAATTGAGGCCCCGGTTCAAGCCGGAAGAGGCCTCGGCCTTTACTTCCAGCTTCAACCGGGGCCTCAATTGAAGCCGGCAACGGAGGAAGGTAAGCGTTCCTCCTCCCTGCTCCCTTACCTGGCGCCGGCGCCGGCGCCGCTGCATGAATGGCGGCGCCGGTGGCGCCAGGTAAGCCAGACCCCCGCCCCGGCCCCCGCCCCAGCCCCTGCCCCCTTACCTTCCTCTGTCACGGGATTCAATTGAGGCCCTGGTTGAAGCTGGAAGAGGCCTTGGCCTTCACTTCCAGCTTCAACCGGGGCCTCAATTGAAGCCGACGACGGAGGAAGGTAAGCGTCCCTCCTCCCTCCTCCCTTACCTGGTGCCGCCGCCGCCGCTGCATGGATGGCGGCAGTGGCAATGCCAGGTAGACCAGACCCCTGCCCCGTCCCCCGCCCCCTTACCTTCCTCCGTCGCGGGATTCAATTGAGGCCCCAGTTGAAGCCGGAAGAGGCCTCGGCCTTCACTTCCGGCTTCAACCGGGGCCTCAATTGAAGCCGGCGACGGAGGAAGGTAAGCGTCCCTCCTCCCTTACCTGGTGCTGCCGCCGCCGCTGCTGCATGAATGGCAGCGCTGGCAGCGCCAAATTAGTCCCCCTCCCCCCCACTTACCTTCAGGCGAAGCTCCGGATTGAGGCGATCCTCTTCACCTCAATCCACAGCCCCCTGACTCTCTTCGCCCCCCGCTCCGCTCCTGCTTCTCCGGTTCGAGGAGAAGCAGAGCACATCCCTAATATATACAAATGACACTTGCTGAAATTCCCTTTTCTATGCAACTGTTAAAGATACAGGAGCCCTGTCCTTTTCATATGGTCACCCTACAGGAGTGAGACATGCAAAATCCAGCAGCGGCTTGTGACTCCGATGTAAATGGGTGGAGAATCCGCTCTGGGTTTCAGCCAGAACTCTAAAGGAGCTTTTCAAAGTGCTGCACCTATTTTGGGGATGGGGTTCCACACCTTGGAGAGCTCCTTTGGAGTTCTGGCTGGCTATAACTGAAACTTGGCACGGATTCATGGCCCCACTGACATCGGCGTCACCAGCCTCCCCCCCGGTGACTATATGGAAAGGAGGACAGGGCTCCTGTATCTTTAACAGTTGCATAGAAAAGGGCATTTCAGCAGGTGTCATTTGTATGCATGCAGCACCTGGTGAAATTCCCTCTTCATCACAACAGTTAAAGCTGCAGGAGCCCTTCCCTCTTTTAAATGTGGTCACTCTAGTATAGCTCCTGCAGCTTTCACTGTTGTGATGAAGAGGGAATTTCACCAGGTTCTACATGCATACAGATGACACCTGCTGAAATTCCCTTTTCTATGCAACTGTTAAAGATACAGGAGCCCTGTACTCCTTTGAATATGGTCAATCTAGCCATATGGAAAGGAGGACAGGGCTCCTGTATCTCCAGGCAAGGCTCCAGGCAAGCCCCCCCCACCTCATCTCTTCAGGGATGAGCGTAGACTGCGCTCTCACTTCTCTCCCCTTCCCTCTGGGGAATCTGACGCTGACGCGCATGCGTTAGCTTATCAGATTCCCCATAGGGAAACATGGGGATTTTAAAAAATTAATAAAAAATTGATGGAATGGTCTTTTGAAAAAAGAAAGGCCATTCCATCAATGGGGAGTATAGGGCAATGCAGTCCTACTAATGGATTGCATGGGGAGGCTTCCAATTTGGTGCTACAAGTGCACAAAAAAATGGTCGCCAACCCGGAAGTAGGTCTGATCACTTTGAAACAGACATGCTTCCCCCCTTTTTCTGATTTAAACTCCCATCCAGCCCTCAATATTCCAGCAATCTCCCTGAAACGCGTAGGGTATGTAAAGCCAGCATTTCTTTCCGGCAGTACTGCGTTTCAGAAAGATTGCTGAAATGTTTTTCATTTTAGGCTGCAGGGTTGACCCAGCCCCCAGTAACTCCATTTAACATGGCTGAATGCTTGTTTTACTCACCATCCTTAACTACACTGCACATGACTGTGCGCAGTGTAATGTTTTTCTGGAACTCCCTGGCTTTCTCCATTATCCAGCGGATATTGGCAATTTGGTCTCTAGTTCCTCTGCCTTTTCTAAACCCAGCTTGTACATCTGGCAATTCTTGCTCCATGAATTGCTGGAGTCTATCTTGCAGGATCTTGAGCATTACCTTGCTGGCATGTAAAATAAGTGCCACTGTCCGATAGTTTGAACATTCTTTAGTGTTTCCCTTTTTTGGTATGGGGATATAAGTTGATTTTTTTCCAGTCTGATGGCTATTCTTGTGTTTTCCAAATTTGCTGGCATATAGCATGCATCACCTTGACAGCATCATCTTGCAATATTTTAAACAGTCCAGCTGGGATACAGTCGTCTCCTGCTGCCTTCTTATTAGCAATGCTTCTTAAGGCCCATTCAACCTCACTCTTCAGGATGTCTGGCTCTAACTCACTGACCACACCGTCTGACCTATCCCCAATATTATTATCCTTCCTATACAGATCTTCTGTATATTCTTGCCACCTTTTCTTGATCTCTTCTGTTTCTGTTAGGTCCTTGCCATCTTTGTTTTTGATCATACCCATTTTTGCCTGGAATTTACCTCCGACGTTTCTAATTTTCTGGAAGAGGTCTCTTGTCCTTCCTATTCTATTGTCTTCTTCCACTTTCACATATTGCTTGTTTTAAAATAATTCCTTATCTCTTCTGGCTAACCTCTGGAATTTTGCATTTAATTGGGCATATCTCCCCCTATCACTGTTGCCTTTTGCTTTCCTTCTTTCTTGGGCTACTTCCAGTGTCTCAGCAGACAGCCATCTTGCCTTCTTGGTTTTCTTTATTAATTATTAATTATTTCTTTATTATTAATTATGAAGGCTACTCCATTTCTTCTGTGATCCTCTTGTCCACAGTAGTAGATCTGGTGGTGATCTGATGTGAAGTGGCCCATTCCAGTCCATTTCAGTTCACTGACACCCAATATATCTATATTTAATCTTGACATCTCACCAATATTTTATTTATTATTTATTTATTTAATTATTACATTTCTATACCGCCCAATAGCCGGAGCTCTCTTTGGCGGTTCACAAAAATTAAAAACATTCAAAGTATAAAACAACAGTATAAAACCATAATATAAAATACAATATAAAAGCTCAACCAGATAAAAACAGCAAACATTCTGCACCGGTGGAACCATTAGAGAGAAGCAACCACTTTCAGCTACTGGAGGATGAGACTGAAGGACAGTTTGGAGAGGAAGAAGTTCAGGAGACACCGTGCAACAGTGAACAAGAGGCAGCAGGTAGGTCAACCAAGAAAAAGAGAAGCGTAGTCGTTGTGGGAGACTCCCTGCTGCATGGGATTGAAACCCAAGTATGTCATGAAGACCCATGGACTCGCCAGGTGTGCTGTCTCCCTGGAGCACAGATTAGAGATGTGGCTGAAGGGGTACCGAAGCTCATAAAGCCCACGGACACATACCCTTTTCTTCTCATCCATGTGGGAACAAATAATGTCACCAAGCAGAGCTACAAAGAAAACGTAAACTTTGAGGCAACAATGGATGAAGGCCCATGCACCACAGTACAGAGAACAGCTCCAATAGTGCCCCAAAATAGTGTCCGCAACAATGTAGGAACAAAGCCAGACTATAAAACACGTAGTCTTCGATGTCTATATACTAATGCCCAGAGCATGGGAAACAAACAGAATGAACTTGAACTCTTATTACATGAAGGCAAATACGACTTGATAGGTATAACTGAAACTTGGTGGGATGACTCCCATGACTGGAATATAGCAATTGAAGGATATAACTTGTTCAAAAAGAACAGAAGAAATAGAAAGGGAGGTGGAGTTGCACTATATGTTAAAAATACCTATCCCTGCACAGAAATACAGGCGGATCAGACTGGGAGCCCCATCGAGAGCATCTGGATTAAAATAAATGGGGCAAGGAATAAAAAGAACATGATAATCAGAGTCTACTACCGACCGCCCAATCAAGGAGAAGACGAGGATGAAACTTTTGAGAAACAAATTGCCAGTGTTTCAAGGAAGTGTGATGGAGTAGTGATGGGGGACTTCAATTACCCTGATATCTGTTGGGAGACAAATACTGCCAAAAGCGTCCCTTCCAAGAAATTCCTGACGTGTGTGGGTGATAACTTTCCCCTACAGTAAGTGGAAGAAGGAACTTGAGGATCGGCAATCCTTGACTTGATATTGACCAATAGGGATGACTTAGTGGATAAAGTGGCAGTTACGGGAACTCTGGGAGAAAGTGACCACATCATACTTGAATTCTTGATTATGAAGGAAACGAAAGTTGAGTGTAGCAATACACGTACTCTGGATTTTAGCAAAGCTGATTTTAATAAACTCAGAACTATGATAAGTAAGGTCCCATGGCAAGTGAGCCTAATGAGAAAAGGAGTGCAGGATATGTGGGAGTATTTAAAAAATGAAATTTTAAAGGCACAGTTACAAACAATTCCAACAAGGAGAAAAGATAGAAGACAACAGAGGAAACCAATGTGGCTCCACAAAAAGCTTAGAGATGACCTGAAAAAAAAAGGGATACATATAGGAAGTGGAAGGAAGGCCAGGCTACAAAAGAAGAGTAGACAGGTGGTGCAGAAGTGCCGAAATGGTGTCAGGAAGGCTAAAGCTCAGAATGAGCTGAGATTAGCAAGGGATGCTAAAAGCAATAAAAAGGCTTTTTTCAGACACTTGAGTAGTAAAAGACAGAGGAAAGAAATGGTGGTTCAACTGCTTAATAAGGATGGCAAATTGATAACAGATGACAAAGAAAAGGCTGAAGTGCTCAATTCCTACTTTGCCTCAGTCTTCTCCCAAAAGCGGGTCTATGACCCCCCTGGAAAAAGTGAAGCAGAAGTTGAGGGGCGGGATTACAGTTTAAGATTGATAAACAAATGGTCAAAGAACACCTAATTCCCTTAAATGAGTTCAGATCTCCAGGGCCCGATAAACTGCATCCTAGAGTAATGAAGGAGCTAGCGGAAGAACTCTCAGAACCTTTGTATCTTTGCAAAATCATGGAAGACGGGTGAGGTGTGGGACGACTGGAGGAGGGCTAACGTTGTCCCTATCTTCAAAAAGGGCAAAAAGGAGGAACCTGGGAACCACAGACCAGTCAGTCTGACATCCATCCCTGGGAAAATTCTGGAGCAGATTATAAAGAAGTCAATCTGTAAACACCTTGAAATCCATGTGGTGATCACTAGAAGCCAACATGGATTTGTCAAGAACAAGTCCTGTCAGACTAATTTGATCTCATTTTTTGATAAGGTAACCTCCCTTGTGGACTGTGGGAATGCTGTGGACGTCATATATCTTGACTTCAGCAAAGCTTTTGACAAAGTACCACATAACATTCTGATTAACAAACTAGCTCAAAGTGGGCTAGATGGAACAACTATTAGGTGGATTCACAGTTGGCTACAGAATCGGACTCAAAGAGTACTTATCAATGGAACCTTCTCAAACTGGGGAGAGGCAACGAGTGGGGTACCGCAGGGCTCAGTCCTGGGCCCAGTGCTCTTCAACATTTTTATTAATGATTTGGATGAGGAGGTGCAGGGAACGCTGATCAAATTTGCAGATGACACCAAATTGGGTGGGATAGCTAATACCCTGGGCTGGGCTGGGCTGAAAACAACAGGATGAAATTTAATAGGGATAAATGCCAAGTTCTACATTTAGGAAATAGAAACCAAATGCACAGTTACAAGATGGGGGACAAGCTGGAGCATGTTCAGAGGAGAGCAACCAGGATGATCAGGGGTCTGGAAACAAAGCCCTATGAAGAGAGACTGAAAGAACTGGGCATGTTTAGCCTGGAGAAGAGAAGATGGAGGGGAGACATGATAGCAGTCTTCAAATACTTAAAAGGTTGTCACACAGAGGAGGGCCAGGATCTCTTCTCGATCCTCCCAGAGTGCAGGACACGGAATAACGGGCTCAAGTTAAAGGAAGCCAGATTCCTGCTGGACAGCAGGAAAAGCTTCCTGACTGTTAGAGCAGTACGGCAATGGAATCAGTTGCCTGGTGAGGTTGTGGGCTCTCCCACACTAGAGGCCTTCAAGAGGCAGCTGGACAACCCTCTGTCAGGGATGCTTTAGGGTGGATTCCTGCATTGAGCAGGGGGTTGGACTCGATGGCCTTGTAGGCCCCTTCCAACTCTGCTATTCTATGATTCTATGGTTTCAGTAGGTATTCTTCAATATTACTAAATTTGGATCCAACCTCACATGCAGAGGTATGTGAGCACATTTCATTAGGGTATGCATGCAAGGATTTTTTTTTAAGGTGAACATTTAGGACATTTCTTTCACCCCCCCCCCCATTTATTTATTAAACACTGTAGATGTTGAGGCCCTACTCCACGTTCGGTTTGTCTGACTGCAGGAGGGTCACTGGAGGATGAGGAGGGAATGAGGAGACACTCCTCCATCCCCAGCGTTGGTGGGGCTTCGTGGTGACACTGGCTGGAGGAGGGGTTTACCACACACTATTAGCCTTCAGGGCCCTCCTCCTCGCTTCCTTGAAGCACTGCTCTCAGCAGAGAGGCTCCCAGTGGAGCAATTCCTTTTCGCTCCTGCTGCCCAGAGCAAGGGTGCTCTCTCGGAGGCAGTGGTTCTTCAGTGCAGTGGCAGTGCATCTGGAGTGCAGTTGAAGGACCAGTCCTACTGCGTCTGGATCCCTATTCAATACTCCCCTCAATTTGGCACTTATTGCTTGAGGAATTAGGGTGTTCCTCAGTACCCTCCTTGTGCATGCCTATGCCCACATGCTTGAGTAATTAACTGTGCACATATTTCTAGTTCTAGTTTTTTGCTTGTGGAACATTCTACTAGTCTGGATAGTGGTCATTTAAGAGTGGTACTCCCCTATGGTTTGTTCAAAGCTACTTCCTTCTTCAGTAAAAATCGCAACCCACCTTTATACAGAATATTGGGAACCAAGAAAGCCTGACTTGGGATGCACAAAATCTATAGCAATGGAAAAGATAGCACAGATTCCCTTGTCCAGGCTTTCCTAATCTGGTGCCCTCCAGATGTTTAGTACCACAATTCCCATCATTCCTGACCATTGGTCATGCTGGCTGGGGCTGATGGGAGTTGCCATCCAAAACATCTGGAGAGCATCAGATTGCCCATGTCTAAGACAGTCCCAGTCCCAGTCCTGGATATCCTGTATTTAAAGAATTCCTGAACCTTCTTCCAAGAAACAACATTCTTCTCTGTAGTGTAAAACTATTCCTCCTTGTCCGGAACCATAATTTCCCCCTCTGCTTTCTGAAAATCCTTTCAAATGTTTGAAAACGCCATCAGACTGAAGCCTCGAAAAATGCCCGATAAAGAGTATGGTCGGTCGTGGGAAATTCCCCCCTCTTTTTTTGAACTTAACAGTGGGTCTTGGTTTGGAGAACGAATTAAAACAACTGTTAAACAAAGAATTGGATAGTAGACATGGATACTATGGGGATATGAATGATCTGGAATAATGCCAAATACCAGGAAAAATGTAAAGGACTTTAGGAAAGGTTCTTTAGATCTTTCCAATGAAAAAATGGCTGCATCTGATCAATTACAGAAAGTTTTTGACCAATTCAGTAATAAAATGGATGATCTTGGAAGTAAGATCATTCTTTTTTGAAAAAAGAATGGATGCAACATTTTTGGAAATAAAACAGGAGATGAGTCAAGAAATAATAAAAAATGGACAATTCCATAAAACAAATAGCTGGAGAGGTCTACCTAATAAGGTAGAAATTTTAGAGAGTAAAACTGTAGTTTTGAACATAGAGTTTGAGAGAGAATTAGATAAATCTGGCCCTATTGCAACAGAATTTTTTTTAACCTCAGAATTAGAGCTATTCCAGAATCTGATGAGGATATTAGAGAAGAAATCAAAGTTTTGGCAAGGTTTTTGGAATATGAAGAGGATGATATAGAGACTGAAATTGATAGGGTTTACAGAATAAATTCCACATATGTTAGAACAAAAGGTGTTCCAAGAGATGTAGTGGTTCATTTTGGGAGCGAGAAGACAAGAGACCAGGTTCTCCATCAACACTATTTTACAAAAATGAAGGTGGCTGATAAGGAGATAATTGTTCTAAAAGAAATACCTAACAGAATTTTACGTAAGAGGAAAGATGATACCTTTTTGATGGCAAATCTAAAACAGAAAAAGATTGTTTTTCGATGGGATATTCTGGACGGTGTGACTTTTACCTTTAAAGGTCAGAGATTTAAGTTGAATTTAGCTCAAAAAGCAAGAGGGTTTTTTTAGAAAAATTTGAAAAAGAACTGGATAAGATACAAAGAAGAACATCCTGTACTAGGTGCCACAGGTGCCACAAGTATGGACTGAGTTGTGTTTGATCTAATATTATCAATATTAACCTGACTATGAATTACAAATCTTTAACATGGAACATCAATGGAGTGAATGCTCCTCAAAAGAGAATTTTTTTTCATTATCTGAGAAAATTAAAACAAGGTATTATTTGCCTTGTTATTAAAGAGACTCATATTAGGAAAAAAAGATATAAAATATTTGGCTAATAAGCTTTTGGGTGAAGAATTTATTTCAGCAAATTTGAAAAGGGAAAATGGAGTTGTCCTCTATATTAAACCACATAAGGATACAGATATGAGAACGGTTTGGGATGCAAGCAAGGCTTTTAGCAGAGGTTATTTCACACAACATAATACCCAACTTAAGAGAAAGAGACAAGAAAAAACACAAAATGTTTTGAAAGAGATAAAAGAAGAAGAAGAACTAAAGAACTTTCCTGGAAAAACAAATATCCTTCAACAAATCAAAATCTTACAACAACAAGTATCTATGTTAACAATAAGAGATATGGAAATAAAATAAAATAATGTGAAACAAAGGAATTTTGATTTGCAAACAAACTAGAAAGATGGTTGGCTTATAAATTGTGGAGAGAAAGAGAAAGAGAAAGAGAAAATGCTATTAAAAATACAGGAGGGTGATACTGAATTCAGACAATATGGCTATACAAAGAGTTTTTCATCAATATTACTCAAACTTATATAAAAGATATGATGTTTTACCAGAAAGAATAGATGAATATATTGAAAAACAAAAACTACCCAAAATCACAGAGTGTCATGCCCCTACTTGAGAAGGCCTCCTCAGAGGAGGAGCTGAACCCAGAAGCTGAAGCCCCAGACCCAAGACCACCATCAGAAGCACAGGAGCCTGAGCCCTCAGGGAAGGTAGTTGCAGGACCATCCTTGCCAGAAGAAAGGGACTCTGAGGCAGAGGCTGAGCACCCCCCTGACCCCCGGGAGCGACATCGCCTCAAGCGACAGGTGAGTAAGGCTCCTCTACAACAGAGTACTCGCCTGCAGAAAAGGTCTCCTCAGGGAGAAAGGGTCTCCTCAGCAGTAGGGCTCTGAAAGGAAAGCTTTGATTACTGCAGCTGAGCTCTGGGTGGGGTCCAACAGGCTTTGGGCTTAAAAGTCTGCATTTGGAATCCACCAGCATGGGAACAAGTTTGGTCTACCCATTTTGTATGGGGTTTCCTGTACTGTGAGTCTGCCTGATATCCTGTTTCTTTACCTTTGGACTGCCTACCCACTCTGCCTCTGGACTGTGTAACGTACTGACTGTTTACCTGTGTTTTGATCTTTGCCTATTTTGTGACTACTCGTGTTATTGCCTGACCTTCTGGACTGATTGACTGCATGTGCTCTGACCTTGGCTTGGATTGATCATTGCTCTGTTTATACCTGATCTGCACGTTTGAGCATCCTACAGGCCAGGCTGGACACAGAGGAACAGAGACAGATTATGAATGGACCTATAACAATAAGAGAAATGGTGGAGGCAATAAGAAAGATTAAACCCAGAAAAACACCTGGACCAGATGGGCTTCCAGGTATATAAGAGCTTTGAGAAGGAACTTTTACAACCCTTATAAAATATAATGAATTCTATTTTGAATAGTGGGAAGATACCTGAGACATGGAAGATGGCATATATAACTCTATTACCTAAAGAGGGACAAGATCTGACTTTAACAAAAAACTACAGACCAATATCATTACTAGGGATGTGCTCCGCTTCTAATCAGACCTGCGAATTAGAAGCGGAGCAGGGTGCTTCGCCTCCCCTTAAGGCGGAGGCGAAGAGGATTGGGGGGCCGGCGGAGCGTGGTGAAGAGGATCGAGGTGAAGGCAGATCCTTCACCTCGATCTGGAGCTCCGCCGGAAAGGTAAGTGGGGTTTACCGGGCCCTGCCACTGTTGCTGTTGCCCATGCGGCGACAGCGGCAGGGCCCGGTAAACCCCCCCTCCTCTCCCTTACCTGCCTCCGTCCGCGGTCCGTTGGCTTCTTCAATTGAGCCCGCAGTTCAACCAGGAAGTCTAGGCTGCATGGCCCAGACTTCCTGGTTGAACCGCGGGCTCAATTGAAGAAGCCGACGGACCGCGGACGGAGGCAGGTAAGGCCCCCCTCCCCCTTGGTACCTTACCGGGCTCTGCCGCCGTTGCCGCATGGGCGGCGACGGCGGCAGGGCCTGGTAACCCCCCCCGCCCTCCTCTCCCGGCCTTACCTGGCACCACTCCCCTCCACTGCGGAGCTTCGATTCGGAGCTGGAGCTCCATGGCGAAGAGGAGCGGAGTATGGGCGGAGTGGTGCGGAGTGGAGCGGGCTGATCCGAAATTTTCGGATCGGCCCGCAGGGCAGAGCGGGGGGTCTGTGCACACCCCTAATCATTACAATGATATTGGCGGAAAGATTTAAAATAATTTTGCAAGTATTCACAAGGACCAAAGTAGTTTTTTTACCTAAAAGACAGATGAGAGACAATGTTAGAACTGTTTTAAATGTCTTTGAGTATTTGGAAAAACATCCTGAAAAGCAAGCTGCATTGATTTTTTTTTTATATAAATTTTTGATTTTCTACAATACTTAAACATACACCATTACAATTAATATATATATCTATATATATATTACATAATTATTAATGAACATTAGTATCTTATCTATATAACATAATCTATATAACATAATCTATATAACATATAAGTGCACCCCCCACCTCAGGATCTCATTTCTGGTTCCAAAATCTCATACTGTCTTCTGCTGGTGGTTTCCCACTTCCCTTAGAAAACACAAATATTAGGAACTGCTTCCAGATTCCTTCAAAATCATTTGTTTTAGCTATACCTCTTCTCACTTTAATATTACAAGTCAATTTGTCATTAATAGCTATATCCCATACTTCTTTGTACCATTCTTCAATACAATAATCTCCTTGAATCTTCCAGTTCCTAGCTACGATCAATCTTGCTGCCGTCAGCAAATTCGATATCAATTCCTTAATTTCTTTTTTACATTTTAAATCTTCAAATAGTGACAGTAATGCAACTTTTGATGTTTGTTTTATCTTCATTCCCACAATTTCTTCAATCTCTAAAAACACCATCTTCCACAATTTTTGTACATATTTGCATTCCCACCACATATGTAAATACGTTCCTTTTCCCCCACATCCTCTCCAATAATTTGCTGGATGCTAATTATTTATCTTATTTAATCTAACCGGGGTTAGGTACCACCTCCATATAATTTTAAAGTAATTCTCTTTTATTCTCACTGACATATTTCTCAATGCTCTTTGTTTCCATAGTCTGTCTCCCAAACCATTTCCCCTGAACTATCCATCGACCCTTTCTCCAACAATATTCCCCTTATCATTTTCTTTTTTAACTATTAATTCCTCAAATTTCGTCAACTCTCTACAATCTCCATTTTCTCTTACCCACTTTTTGGTCCACTGTTCTAATTGTTTAACCAATTTTTTATCTTTTAAAACCTTTTCCAAATCCTCTCTTGTATTCATTTCTCTTAACCAATCCCTCAATTTCATTTTATTTTTTTCTATTAAAACTTTACTTAATCTACTCTTTAATTCCTCCGGGAAATTCTTTAACATTATTACCGGTGATAAAGGGGAGCTGCTCGAAAGCTCCAAATCTCCCAGTGAAACCTCAAGAGGGGATTACCTATACTTTCAGCCCATTTTTTTCCTCCTTCCCTAAAGAATACATTTTCCAACTTCATCTCAATATTGCTTGTGGTTTTATCCTCCATCCAATCTAAATCTCCTACTCCTATAATCGCTTCCACAATATGCCTTAACCTATTAGCTATATAATATACGTTAATATTTGGGAGACCCAATCCTCCCTTTTTTTGACTTAAATACCATTTATTCTTATTTATCCTCGCTTTCTTATCCCCATTACAATAAGTACAGCACCATGTACATTGATGGTGCTATATAAATAAATAATAATAATAATAATAATAATAATTATTATTTATGATATTTTGCCAACTTTTTATCTCTGATTCTGAAATTTTTATTGGTAACATCCTGAGCACAAAATTAATCTTTGCTAAAATCTTCATTTTTATTAATGCAATTCTTCCAAACCAGGATAAATTTAATCTTTTATATTTTTCCAATTTTACTAAAATCTCTTTTTAAAAACTATTTAAGTTCTCCTTCTCTAAACTCTCTAAATTTTTTGTAATTTTGATTCCCAAATATCTAATCTGTTCTTTAACTCTCATTTCTATTCCTTTCCCTTCCCATTCCTTCTCTTCCTTTTTAGTATAATTGAATAACATCATCTCTGATTTGGACCAATTTATTCTTAACCCAGTAATTTCCTCAAATTCTCTCAGTTGCTGCTTAATTCTTTCCATCTTTCTTTTTGGATTTTTAATAGTTAGTAAAGTATCATCCGCAAACATTTCAATTTTATTTTTTTATATCCCCTGTTCCTTCTATCTCCCCATCATCTCTTATTGCATTAGCCAATAATTCCATAACTATTACAAACAGGACAGGCGAGAGTGGACATCCTTGTCTTGTCCCTCTGGCTAGTCGTATCTTATCCGTAACTCCGTCGTTCACTACCACTATGGCTGTATTTTGAGAGTATAGTTGTTCTATTATAGCTTTAAATTTATTTCCAAATCCCATTTTATTTAAAACCATCTTTAATGTTTGCCAGCTCACACAGTCGAAAGCTTTAAAGATATCCAGTGCCAAAATTCCCGCTTTAACCTTAGAGTTTTTTATCACCTGTATTACATTTAAAACTCTTCCCACTAAATTATGCATTTGTCTACCTGCTACAAATCCACATTGGTCTTCCCCTATATATTCCACTATAAATTTATTAAACCATTTTACTAAAATAGTTGAGAAAATTTTTGCATCTTGATTTATTAATGAAATAGGTCTGTATGAATCAGGGACAGTCAAGTCCTTATCTGGTTTTGGAATTAAAATTATCAATGAGTGTTCCCATGATTCTGATGTCTTCTCTCCCTTCAATATGGCGTTATACAGCTTCAATAATTTTGGTACTAAAAACGTTTTAAAAACTTTATAATATTCCGGTCCTAAACCGTCAACCCCAGGTGATTTACCCACTTTCAAATTCTCAATTACCTCTTCAATTTCTCTCTGCGTTATTACCTTCTCCATTAACTCTTTATGTTCTATTTTTATTCCCCTCTTTATATACTTTTCTATATAAGCTTCCAACTTCTTTTTTTGGATATCCTTTCCCTTGTATAGTTCTTGATAAAATTCTTGAAAGATTTTTATTTTACCCTTCATTATATGACAATAATTCCCTTGCTTATCTTTCAATATTCCTATCCCATTCCTAGCTTTTTCCTTTTGTGTGAGTCTGGCTAGCAATCTAGAATTTTTATTACTATTTTCAAAGTACTCCCTTTTTATATAAATTAGGTTTTTCTAAACTTGCTCTAAATTTATGTTCTCTAATTCTTTTTTCTTTACTTGTATTTCTATTAATTTATGTTTATTTTGAGATTGCAGTTTGAGATTGATAAACAAATTGTCAAAGAACACCTAATTTCCTTGAATGAGTTCAAATCTCCAGGGCCCGATGAACTGCATCCAAGAGTAATGAAGGAGCTAGCGGAAGAACTCTCAGAACCGCTGTCGATTATCTTTGCAGAATCATGGAAGATGGGTGAGGTGCGGGATGACTGGAGGAGGGCTAACATTGTCCCTATCTTCAAAAAGCGCAAAAAGATGGAACCTGGGAATTACAGACCAGTCAGTCTGACATCCATCCCTAAGAAAATTCTGGTGCAGATTATAAAGAAGTCAATCTGTAAACACCTTGAAATCCATGTGGTGATTACTAGAAGCCAACATGGATTTGTCAGGAACAAATCCTGTCAGACTAATTTGATCTCATTTTTTGATAAGGTAAGCTCCCTTGTGGACTGTGGGAATTCTGTGGGCTTCAGCAAAGCTTTCGACTAAGTACCACATGACATTCTGATTAACAAACAAGCTCAAAGTGGGCTAGATGGAACAACTATTCGGTGGATTCACAGTTGGCTACAGAATCGGACTCAAAGAGTACTTATCAATGGAACCTTCTCAAACTGGGGAGAGGCAACGAGTGGGGTACCGCAGGGCTCAGTCTTGGGCCCAGTGCTCTTCAACATTTTTATGAATTATTTGGACAAGGAGGTGCAGGGAACGCTGATCAAACTTGCAGATGACACAAAATTGGGTGGGATAGCTAATACCCTGGAAGACAGAAACAAACTTCAAAGTGATTTTGATAGGCTGGAGTGCTGGGCTGAAAACAACAGGATGAAATTTAATAGGGATAAATGCCAAGTTCTACATCTAGAAAATAGAAACCAAATGTACAGTTACAAGATGGGGGATACTTGGCTCAGCAATACTACAAATGAGAAGAATCTTGGAATTGTTGTAGATCACAAGCTGAATATGAGCCAACAGTGCGATATGGCTGCAAGAAAGGCATATGCTATTTTGGGCTGCATTAATAGAAGTATAGCTTCCAAATCACGTGAGGTACTGGTTCCTCTCTATTCGGCCCTGGTTAGGCCTCATCTAGAGTATTGTGTCTAGTTCTGGGCTCCACAATTCAGTAAGGACACAGACAAGCTGGAGCGTGTTCAGAGGAGGGCAACTAGGATGATCAGGGGTCTGGAAACAAAGCCCTATGAAGAGAGACTGAAAGAACTGGGCATGTTTAGCCTGGAGAAGAGAAGATGGAGGGGAGACATGATAGCACTCTTCAAATACTTAAAAGGTTGTCACACAGAGGAGGGCCAGGATCTCTTCTCGATCCTCCCGGAGTGCAGGATATGGAATAACGGGCTCAAGATAAAGGAATTATAGTACAATATGAGTGATAACACTCAACCACAAAGGTACTAAGGAAGTTTTATAGATGAATACTTCAAAAGATATCACAAATGTACAAAAGACAGGCATATAGATAACATTTACAAGGTGTTCATCAAACATTCATAATGAAGCATACAATAAGTTGGCATCCATTAAACATTCATGACAAGAATCAATAATCTCATAAATATGCGTCTAATAAATAATTTCCTAAAGCGTCTAATAAACAGTAGTCCGGTACAAGTCCTGTTTCAAGAATTCTTCATCAGTAGGATGTTGTAAAATGATTCAAAAAGGCCTTACTCAGCATTTGTAACCAATCACATACGTTGTCATTTACTACACACAATGCAAGAAGACAGAGTATATTGGCCTCACCAACTGGTTCACAAAAGCAGCCACGGCTATACATTTAGAGTGGAACCCTCCAAAGTTTATCTAAAGAAGAAATAGTGAAACTTGTAATTATAATTATAAACTATCCAAAACCTAAGTTGATTATACACAACTATCCTAAAGATTCTCAAGGCTTTCCACCATATCGTTTTCACGTATTCAAGCCGTCAGAGAATGCTCTCAATTTCTTGAAGAGATTTCAAAAAGCTCCCAGTTCTTATAGAGTGTAGTTAAAGTAGCTTAATTGGCTAATAAATCACCTCTAAGGGAGGAAAGCTGTGAGATCTAGACTCGTGTTAAGTCCGAAAGGTTGAATACAATGGAGTCGATGGATCCACTCAGCTTCCCTTTGAAGAAGTTCCTTGTTCAAATCATGATAATTATACTGAAGGGGAAAGATCCTGTCAATAACAAAAAACTGAGAATCGTTATATTGATGATGATGCTCAGTGAAATGTTGGACTAATGGTGCCTCCGTTATCCCATTTCTAAGTTTAGAATGATGTTCAATGATTCGTGCTCATACACTCCGCATAGTTTTGCCCACATAAATCAAACGACAAGGACAGATAATGATATAAACCACCTTCTCCGTAGAACAATTAGAAAAGTATCTTAAATCAAAGGTTCGATTATCTGTAGGATGTTGAAAGTTCTTGATTTGTAATGCCAGGTCGCATACTGAACAACCCCCACACCTATAATGTCCTTTAATATTATGTGTGGGGTTTCTTGGAGGATCTATATCTGAACGTATAAAATAATCTTTAAGATTCTTAGTCCTTTTCCAACCAATCCGTGGTGGTACCGCACATCCTGGAAGATGGTTAATAATATGCCAATGCCGTTGGATAATTCTCATAATAGCATGTGCAGATGGTGAGTACTCAAATGCACATGAGAGTCGGTCACTGGTTGAACGTGTAGATCTAGTTAGTAGAAAGTTCCTGGAAGCGTCGTTCACGCGTCGTTCAGCCTCAGTAATAACCGTATGGGGGTATCCCCTATCTGCTAGTGTTTGACAAAATTTAAGTTTTTGATCATGAAAATTTGAATGATCCGTTGAAATGCGTTTCAAGCAAAAAAGTTGACCCACTGGAAGATTATTACGTAAATGGGGGGATGGAAGGATGAAAAATGAAGAAGCGAATTGCTATCCGTAGGTTTTACAAAAGTCTTAAAGCATAACGCATTATTTTTCTAATATGTAATTGTATCCAAAAAAGATATGGACCTAATATCACTCTGAAATGTAAATTTAATATGATCATGGTGTTAATCCAGGTTTTGAAAGCCTCGAAGGAGTTTGGATTTTTATAGATCAAAAAGATATCATCTATAAAACGCTTATAGACAATTAACTCTTCATAAAAAGGATTTGTTAAAGGATGGCAAATATATAATTCCTCCAAATTAGCCATAAATAAATTAGCAATGCTAGGTGCAAATGGGCTCCCCATCGCTACTCCCTTTACTTGGAAGAAAAATTCATCAGCAAACCTGAAATAGTTTTTTTCTAAAATAATGTCAATTAATTGTAGCAAAAACTGAGTTGGTGGAACATTGTCACTGCGCTTATTAAGATATATTTCCGCAACAGTGCGGGCTTCATCATGTGGGATGCTGGTGTATAAACCCTGCACATCCATAGTAACGATATCGATTGAGATGGAACATGTAGTCCCTCGACCTTCTTGATAAAGTCCGTCGTATCTCTTAAGTAAGCAGCTGTAACTGCCACCAAAGGACGTAAGAAAGAATCAACATATTTTGAAAGCGGTTCAAGGATGGAATTTGATCCTGACAATATTGGGCGTCTGGGCGGAGGACAAATAGGTTTATGAATTTTTGGAAGGATATAGAAAACGGGAACACGGGGAAACGGGTTCTGAAGAAACTCAGCCGTTTTATCATCAATATGACCTGCTAGGGCAGCCTCTTCAACAACAGTTTTTATAATAAAGGCAATATGTTTCATGGGGTCAGTCCTAATCGGTACATAGAACACAGTGTCCCTTATCTGTTTGTAGATCTCATCTAAATAGTCCTGACGTTTTAATATTACTATAGCGCCCCCCTTGTCGGCTTCTTTTATGATGATTGAGGGATCATTGGCAATCCGATGTAGGATATCATAATCCTTATTGGAAAGATTGTGCCATGTCCTGGGAAGATTTCGTGTCAACATATCCAAATCTTTAAGAACTAGTCTTTCAAATACTTGAATATTAGGATTGTGAGATTGCAAATAAGTTGAGCGGGGACGAAAAACATGTTGTGTGCCAGGATTGTCATTACCAAACTGCTCCTTTAATTTGATGAGATGTATGAGTCGAAAAAAGTCAACCTTTGTCCGAAAGGCATTGTATCTAGGGGTGGGTACAAAGTTCAAACCCAAACTCAGAACCCTTCTTTCATCATGTGTTAATATCCAATCAGAAAGATTAACAACTAAGTCCTGTTTCGTCCCCTGAGTTGGGGGCGGAATGGGGAAAAATAGATCTACATGTACCCTTCTGTACGTGTGGATCTATTCCTTAGGCCTCTCGCCGGAACCTCATCACCAGAAGTGCCAGTCAAATCGTCAGCCGTATCCTGGCTATCCACATCAGTAGGAATATATGAAGAGTCCTGCCAAGTCATGCTTTTAACATTTTTCTTGAATGAATGTCCATCCGTAAGCCAGCTATATACTCGTGACTGAACATAATCCCTCTCATCCCATGCAAATTTTCTAATTTTAATGTTTTTTAATTCATTCTGAAATGTTAGAAGATCCTTTTGAAAGTCATGGGATTTAGCAGTAAATTCCTCCAGAGGCAATTGATCTTTAAGAGCTCTTTCTTGATTTTCAATCTGAACCGTTAGTTGAGATGATACTTCCTTGGATTTTTCTATAATAAGCAACATCAGATCAAAGGAACATTTGTTAAGGATCAAAATCCACTCCATTTTAAATTCATTATCATCTCTAAATAGCATAGGCATCTTGTTAATTTGAAGCCCCCTAGGTATTCTACAGGCTCTACAATAATCCATAAGAGATGTTGCATGTAGGTTTAATTTTATCAATTTTTTCTTTGAAAATTTTAAATTGTCCCAATCCTTGGAGCTAGTATGAGTAATGCCATCATCAAATAGAGAAGAGGAGGTAACCAGACATGTCATGTCCTCCTCTGAATATGCAAAAGTGGAGCTCATGGAGGCCATGCCTATAATTACAATATAAAGTAAAATAGAAGGCTGTTGAAAATAACAATAGTACAATATGAGTGATGACACTCAACCACAAAGGTACTAAGGAAGTTTTATAGACAAATAGTTCAAAATAGGGATGTGCTCTGCTCCTCTTAGAATCGGAGAATCAGAAGCGAATTGGCCTGATCCGCCTTGCCCAGAGGCGGAGTAGAAGCGAACCGGGGTCCTGGAGAAGAATGGCGAAGAGAAGCGGCCATAGGAGAAGCGCTTCTCTTTTCGCGGAGCGATCCGCCCGCCATTTTGGATAATTTCGCCCATAGGATTGCATTGCGGAAAAGATTAGGGGATAACTGTGTTGTTTTTAAAGCTATCTTTCTGAAAGTTCGTGTGCTTAGAGAGTTGTGGCTGAGGGTAATTTTGAGCCTACTCTCAGCACTCTGCGTGGTGCGGTTCGCTTGCTATATATTTTTTTAAAAGCGGGTAAAAAAAGCAGGTGAGGGTAAGTGGCGGGTTTTTTTTTAGCGATGACAGGCACATTCAACTCCCAATCCTGATGAGAATTGATGACCTCATGAAGCATCCTCCAATCCCAGGATTGGAGGGAGGGGACTAAGGCAGAGCCACCCTGAGACCTTTATCCTTTCTGTCTCTTTGTGGGTTGGCATTCATGGAGAGAGGAGTTAGTTTATAGGTGCTGCTGCTGTGTTTAGAGTTGGAGGAGATTAGATTAGGATTTAGCTTGGGTTGTGTGTGTGTGTGTTTGCTTGTTTCTGACTGTTTGCTTAGTTTGCTCTGTGTTTTTCCCTTACTTTGATTTTATAAAAACTTTAATTTTTGGAGTGGTTGGTTGGTTGGTTCCCCCCCTTCCCCCTCTTAAAGCCTGACTGTGTTTCATCTTCCTTCTTTCTTATATATATATATAAAAAAAATACAAAAAAAAAATACAAAAAAAATCCTCTCTCTCTCTCTCTCTCTCTCTGTGTGTGTGACTGTGTGTTATTGTGTGAGTGTGCTGTGTGCACTGCTTGTGAAGTGCAAAAAAAGCCAATACAGTTTGAGCATTTCAAATCCAGTTTGGGCAAAGCATACACACTTGTCCCATTTCCCCAAATATATATTATTAGTAGTATTAATAGTAGTAGTATATTATTATCATCATGAGAAGAGGGAGCAGGCGCATGTCTGTGGCTAGGTGTGCTGAAAGCAGTGGTGGTCAAGGGAAGGCTCAGGCTGGCACCAGTAAGCAGGCCGCCTCTCCTGCTGTGAAAATCAAATGGGCAAGTCCATGGTCGGGCATCTGCCGGGACTTACTCCCCCATACTAGATCTATGGTATATCTCTGCCTGGCTCTCTGCCCACCTGTCCTCCTCCTCTGTGACCACCTCACAGGGATGGTTTGCAATGCATGATTTACTGCTGGCTTTGAAACAAACCATCCTTGCCTCACTTCCTTATGCCCCCAGAAATGCCTGCTGCCTGCGTGCCTGCCTTCCCCCCAGGGTGCTGCTGTGGTGGGGCATCTGCCGGGACTGACTCCCCCATACTAGATCTATGGCGTATCTCTGCCTGGCTCTCTGCCCACCTGTCCTCCTCCCCTGCCCGCCTCGCAGGGATGGTTTGTGTGTGTCTTGCTTTGTCTCAGGGGACAAGTCCTTCCTGCGCTCACTTAGACTTTTTGAAGTTCCAAATCAATTTTTCAAGTGTGGAAGAAGATTCATATTTAGGGTTATCTACTCCCCTATTCATGGCATGTTGGGATTTCCTTTGAAATGGCCCCATTGAGCTGTCTGCAGCTTTAAATCCCTGAGATACTGGGGTGTCCGATTTTCAAAAATTCCCCAAAAATCAGGGGAGGCTTGGATTGGCTTGAGTCTTGGCATGCATGTGTATACGTGCATGAGGTGTCATGGTGCCGAACTTGAGGTTTCTAACATGAAAATTGATGGAGATATACAAAGGGGTATGTGAATTGGGGTTGGGGTGCTGCGTTAAAGGCCCCCCAAAATCAGGGGATGATGGAATCTGCTTGAAACTTGCCATGAATGTGGATGTGCCTGCTTCCAAGTTTTTATCTGTCAAAATGTCAGAGAACAGTCCATGTCTGAAAATGGGGTGTCCGATTTTCAAAAATTCCCCAAAAGTCAGGGGAGGCTTGGACTGTCTTGAGTCTTGGCATGCATGTGTATACATGCATGAGGTGTCATGGTGCCAAATTTGAGGTTTCTAACCTTAACAGAAAAAAAGTTGTAGGCTTTTTTGGATTTCAATGCAAAGCCTATGGGGGAAAAAAGCGGAGCTCCGATCCGGATCCGGAACTTCGCAGCGAACCGGAGCAGACTATAGGTGGATCAGAGCAGAGCGGAGTGGACCCAATCTGGAAGTTGCGGATCTGGAAGAGAAGCAGATCGGGGGATCCGTGCACACCCCTAGTTTAAAAGATATCACAAATGCACAAAAGGCAGGCATATAGATAACATTTACAAGGTGTTCATCAAACATTCATAATGAAGCCTACAATAAGTAGGCATCCATTAAACATTCATGACAAGAATCAATACTCTCATAAATATGCGTCTAATAAATAATTTCCTAAAGCGTCTAATAAACAGTAGTCCAGTACAAGTCCTGTTTTGAGAATTCTTCGTCAGTAGGTTGCTGTAAAATGAATGTTTAATGGATGCCAACTTATTGTAGGCTTCATTATGAATGTTTGATGAACACCTTGTAAATGTTATCTATATGCCTGTCTTTTGTACATTTGTGATATCTTTTGAACTTTTCGTCTGTAAAACTTCCTTAGTACCTTTGTGGTTGAGTGTTATCACTCATATTGTACTATTGTTATTTTCAACCACAGCCTTCTATTTTACTTTATTAAGTTAAAGGAAGCCAGATTCCAGCTGGAGATCAGGAAAAACTTCCTGACTGTTAGAGCAGTACGACAATGGAATCAGTTACCTAGGGAGGTTGTGGGTTCTCCCACCCTAGAGGACTTCAATAGGCAGCTGGACAACCATCTGTCAGGGATGCTTTAGGGTGGATTCCAGCATTGAGCAGGTGGTTGGACTCAATGGCCTTGTAGGCCCCTTCAAACTCTGCTGTTCTATGATTCTATAATTCTATGAACTAGTCTGAAACTTTAAATCCCTGCACAGTCTGTGCCATTGTGAGTAATGGAAGGGATCTCATCTGCTTCCCCACAGAACTCTTTCCATGCATTACCCACTATTGTCTGGGATAGGGGATGTCCATAAAATCTCTGACCTTCTTGTTGATGACACCCTTGTTTGAGGGGGTTTCCCTGGCTATTTCTTTTAGAAAACAGGCAAAATGTTTCTTTTTCAAAGGCCAATTTCCTTCCTGGAAGTTAGAGCCAGCCATTGTTTTGAATGGGAGAATTGCTGTTTTTAATTCTTGCCTTGATTTTCTTGTTTTATGGTTGTTTAATAATCAAATAATACCATAACCACAATCCAATTGTACTTTAATCGCCATGAGAACATGAGCTATAAAGCAGGTATATAAATCCCTACCCTAGTATAGATCTATACAGCCCCTAATGGTTTGGGGGCCAGATATCTTTGTTCACCTTTTCTGCACTTCCCAGGGTCTTTTGGCTTAGCTCCTATTGGAGAAAGAATCCTGACTAGATGGACCTTGGCCTCCTTAGCCTGGCGTATTCAAAAATGTATTTTGGGAGCCCTTGGAGTTCTTTGCCCAACACTGCCAATCTTCCCCAGCAACGGGTAGGCAAAGAGGCTATTACAAGAACACTCTCAAGCTCACATGGGTCGATGGTGGTGAAGAAGCTGAGGCAATGGCCTATGCAAACTGCTTGTGACATTAGACCAGGCTTCCCCAGCCGGGTCCCCCCCCCCAGGAATACCATTGGCTGTGCTGGCTTGGGTTGATGGGAGCTGTAGTCCAACACATTTGGGAGGCACCAGGTTGGGGAAAGATGCCCTTGATCTGTCCACAGAATTCTTTGTAATGCAAGGGGCTCCTGTGTCAGGTGTGCAGGGGTTTCTTGGGTTTCTTGGTAAGTATAAAATGGGTTCTTTCAAAGTAAAGACATGGGTTCTTTCAAAGTTAACAGCATAACCCATTAGTCATCAACTTGTATAAACCATAGTACATATAACTGCATTTCCTCATGTTCATCGCTCCTTCCCCAGAATCAGAGTTTAGCTCATAAACAACTTGGGGAGGGACCTCTCCTATTATTATTATTATTATTATTATTATTATTATTATTATTATTATTATTATTATTATTATTATTATTATCTTTCATTAGCCTGCAAAATAATTGTGTACGTTGCTAGTACTGTATAATAATTAAATCCAGTAATGCTTCTGTTCTTAATACATGGACAATATGATTGCTGGGCAAGGGCTGCCATACTTGTGTGTTCTGTATAGCATCTAGCATGGAGCACTGAATGAAATGTTAAACCTCAGAAATAGTCATTCTACTGGGATAAATAGCTTTAAATGTTGTTCCTAGGTAATGAATTGGAAACAGTGGAATACTTGATGATCTTGTGTGCTAGCAGCTGGTCAGTTTGCTTGCCCAGGGAGCTATCCAAGAGGAGGTGCTGAACCTGTGTTTTTGGACTTGAGCAGCCCGCTTGCATGAAATTTTGATTGCCCCAATGTGGTGAGTAATCTGAGTTGGCTAGGGCCTTCCATATTTAAAGTTATTAATTTACATTCAGAGGCTGTTCAATCTAAAGGGCTTAGCGGTGGGTGTATATTATCAGTTTGGTGAATATCTTAACATCCTAAGCATGGAGGAACAAAAGAAGGGAAGTCGATATAGGTAAAGGCAGAAATAAACGTTTTGAACCCAATAAGCTTGCCAGTTTGCTTTGGAGAGATTTTTAATTAATTAATTAATTAATTTATAAAAAATTATTTTAAGGGCACATTTAAGGATAGAACCCTCCCAAGGCAGCAAAATAAATATGTTTAATATTTGCAGTTTGGGAACTGAAACACTCTTAGCTTGATTTATATTTAATAATACTGTATTTTCCCCAACACTGAATGTTGGTGGAAATCCAGTAAGAAGCAATCAATTGTACTACAAAGTTTTGGCAAATCAAAAACCTTCTTGCACATTGGTTTTAAATACAGAAATATACTCCTATTCTCACACAAGGGGTCTTTGTTTCAGTTGCCTAATTTGTGTGTGTGTGTGTGTGGTGGGGGTCACTTATGTTGTTGCTGTTGTTAAAACAATTGGGAATCACAACCTCTGTTTATCTGCAACCCCCCCAGAAATCTTGCCATAGGCCCCAGTCTCCCTTTGGCCTGTGCCTGGTCTAGCAGTGTTTGCCATACCAATGCAATCCCCCTTTTTTCCTTGCTTGCCCTGACATGGTGAACACTGCTAGACCCTGTGGTGAGTCGCTCACACCAACATACTGTTTGCAAGTACAAAACATTAGGTTTGTCTAGTGGTTACAGAGTTGTTTTTTTAGGGTTAGATATTTGCTTTGTAGTTAATTGGTTGGTTTAAATTTAAATAGATCTGAAAATTATCAGTGCTTCAGTATCCTGACCTTCTCACACTAAGACTTGACAGCATGGAGCTTCGCATTCATTAGCCCAACCACAGGTCTTGGAACCTATTCAGATAATTCTTGAGGTAGTGAGGAAGTGAGCCATGAGAAAATCTACACCCACAAATGGGGGGGGGGGAAATCTCAACTTCTGTTGCTTCTGTTGGGGTACATCCTGTTCACTGTTCTGTTCAGTTTTTGTTGTCATTATAGGAGAAGGGTCTCAAGCTCTCTGTGATCAAAGTTTAGTTGGTAGCAATTTCAGCTTCCTATACACCAATAGATGGTGTCTCTGTTACTTCTTATCCTCACAGTGGGTTTAGAAACCACAGGCTGCCAGTCAGGGACCCACTACCTCATTAGAATTTGTCTATGGTCCTTCAAACCTCAATAGCCAAACCTTTTGAGCCTATGGCAACAATTAACTTGCAACTCTTACCATGGAGTATCAGCATGTCATGCCAGCAAATTGGCAGCACTCTGTGTGGATGCTCCTTCCATGGCCTTCCATGGGGATAAGGTACTGCTCCAGCCAGACATTCAGTTTCTTCCAAAAGTAATTTCAGAGTTTCATGTCAACCAGGATATTGTTTTGCCTGCCCTTTTTTCCCAGTAGAGTTGCAGTTATACATGTTAGATGTTCAACATGTGTTGGCTTTTTATAAACTTAGAACAGAACCGTTTTGACAGTCCCTGCGTCTTTTCCTATGCTACCAGGGAAGAGGGGAGAGGGGGAGGAGAGAAAGGTCTGTCATTTTCTTCACTGTGGATAGCTTCATGGGTGGTGCAGATAATAACTCTTGTTTACCAGTTTGCAAAATTAAAGTTAGATGGCTTGACCAAGTCATATTTGACCAGAGTGCTATTGACATTCATCGCATTTGAGAGAAGAGTCTCCGTACTGGATCTGTGCCATAGAACCATAGTATAGTAGAGTTGGAAGGGGCCTATAAGGCCATCGAGTCCAACCCCCTGCTCATTGTAGGAATCCACCTTAAAGCAAACCTGACAGAGGGTTGTCCAGCTGCCTCTTGAATGCTAGTGTGGAAGAGCCTACAAACACCCTAGGTAATTGGTTCCATTGTCGTACTGCTCTAACAGTCAGGAAGTTTCTCCTCGTGTCCAGTTGTGATCTGGCTTTCTGTAATTTGAGCCCATTAGTCCGTGTCCTGCACTCTGGGATGATCGAGAAGAGAAGGGGTTTTAAAAGCAAATTTTCCAACTGCACAAATGCCCTGTCAAACACCCCCTTGCCCCTGCCCAAGCCAAACACATTATTTCTCTTTCATGACTGGACAGATTATCACCAACATTAGTAGCACCTAAAACTTAAAGACAGATTGACAGGGCCATTCAGATACCCAGGAAGGATGATACACCAAGAGAAATACACCACTAGTTGTCACCTACAGCCCCCAACTGAAACCACTGCAATGGATCATCAGTGAACTCCAACCCATCATCAGCACAGACACTTCTCAAGCCTTGGGACACAGACCAGTCCTGGCCTACAGACAACCTCCCAACCTGAAATGGATGCTAACCAGCAACAGTACAGAGACACAGGCAGAGGGACCAGACCATGCAATAGACCCAAGTGGCAACTCTGCCCCCACATCTATTCAGGCAACACTGTCACAGCACCCATCAACACCAGTCACACCATCAAGGGCTCTTTCACCTGCATTTTCCAATGTAGTATATGTCATCATTTGCCAGTAATGCCCCTCTGCAGTTTACATAGGATCAACAGGTCAACCTCTGCACAAGAGAATAAATGGACACAAATCAGACATAAGACAAAGCAGAACACATCAGCCTTCCAGGGCATACCATTGCTGATTTGAAAACCACCACATTACAAGTACACCACAGAGGAAGAATCCAATGAGAAACCATGGAACTGGAAATTATCAAGAAACTGGAAACTATACAACATGGTTTGAACAGAGATGACAGCTTTCTCTTCCACTACATGACTTAACAACTCCTATTTGGACACTGTAATTGCTTGACTCCCAAACCTCTCCTCAGGCAGGGGAACCCTTCCAAGCAAACACTACAATCCTATGGAATTTCCTGGGAGTTAAGAGGTTAGTCTGTTTGCAAGCAAGCACAACAATTAAGGGAAGCTACTTAATTTGTTTGCAAGAGAGAATCTTCTCTCAGGACCAATGACATGAGAATGGCTTTTGAGTCAGTTCCTGAGCAGACAGGAAGAGGGATACAGAAAAAGTCTCCATTTTCTCTGACCTCCTAGAACAAAGAGGGAATTTAAGAGTGGTTCCATTGAGTTCTCTGACTTCCTAGAGGAAACTGCCTGGGCCTGGGGCAACTTTTGTCTCTGAAAAGAGTGACTCGGGAGGAGGAATCTGATGTAGGTAAAGTGAGAATCCTGGAAGCTTAGGCTTGGTAGGGACACAAAACAAGATGTTAGCTGTTTATTTCCTTTGTTTGCTTATCCCAATACAAGCCTCAGAACTGTGTGTCTGGTAGATTGCCCCAAAGGAAGAGAGGGCTGGAGGGGATTGATCCTCCTCCTGTAACATCTGTGGTAATCACGAACCACCCAGGAAAGAGTTGAGGTGCAGCAAACTTATTTATTATGAAGCTGGAATGTGAAGTACAAGGCCGGCTGCTGCCAGACTCCACCGTGGTTCTCTGGCTTGTGTGTGATTGCATGAGCTCTGCCTAAAACCTGGGCTGGAGCAACACCAGAGTCTGGCTGGCCTTAACAGCTACTACAAAAAAATGGACTGGATCTATAAACAATACACCTTCCTCCTGTTTGCCTAAATCCAAGGAATTTGGATCCAAGGAGGGCTTTCTCTGCTGTGGCACCCTGGTTGTGGAACGAGCTCCCCAGAGAGGTCTGCCTGGCGCCTACACTGTACTCCTTTCGTCGCCAGCTGAAGACCTTTTTATTCACTCAGTATTTTAACACTTAATTTTAACTTAAATTTAAATTATACTGTTTTAACTCTGTATTTTAACCTTATATCAATTTTGCTGCGTGGTTTTATCCTGGTTGTGCTTTTTATATTGTATTTTGTATTTGTGTTTTTAACTTGTTGGTTGTTTTATGATGGTTTTAATTTTTGTGAACCGCCCAGAGAGCTTCGGCTATTGGGCGGTATAAAAATGTAATAAATAAATAAATAAGGAATTCTGGTTAAAAGAAAAGTTTAGACTTTAGAGCAGGTTGCAGACATACAACCCCTAGTTCAAAGAGAATGTTGCTACAGAATGATTTTCCAGGCTTCCAAAACAATTTCAAAGTTCCCCCGCTTGGACAACAAAGTGGTGAAACAAAATCTGGTGGAAGAAGTGCAAGTGCATAATTGCATCCTGTGATTGTTTCTTTTGCCTTTTTGGGCTTTTTGACACCCAGACTTTATAATTGTCTTTATGCTTTTTTCTGGGGTGGGTTCAGTAACAGGAAGGGATAGCAATGCCTCACAGGATGGCTCATTGTCAAGTCAAACTCAGGTGCTGGTGAATATCAGGCAAAACCTGTCACTAGAGATGGAAAAGATACCAAGGACAGTTCTATAGCACATGTTGAGGTTCAAGACAATGGCATCAGTAGTTCCATTTGCTCTGGGAGTAGGGGACATTACAGCAGCCAGGACAATGTAGAGGTTCACAGCAGTGGTAGTCCAACCACAGACTACAGCCATCACTATTGGAGACATGGAATCATAATCAAAATCATCGAAGGGGGAAGGGGGAAAGAACACATTTCTTTGATATGCACTTAAAAGGACATCACTACGTTTGATGCATCTTATGTTATTTATTTATTACAATTTTATAGCGCCCAATAGCCAAAGCTCTCTGGGCGGTTCACAAAAATTAAAACCATAATAAAACAACCAACAGCTTAAAAACACAAATACAAAATACAGTATAAAAAGCACAACCAGGATAAAACCATGCAGCAAAAATTTATATAAAATTAAAATACAGAGTTAGAACAGTAAAATTTAAATTTAAGTTAAAATTAAGTGTTAAAATACTGAGAGAATAAAAAGGTCTTTAGCTGGCGATGAAAGGAGTACAGTGTTACAGCAACCAGAATACTGTAAAGATGCAGGTGATGCTATATCTACTGTAGGCACAGCTCTGTAATCCAGTAAACTAAGATATGGATCTGTGTTATTCATACTAGATTTTTTTCTGAACCCTCTCTACCGTTTTGTTTCTACTGTTTCTGTCATTCCATTGGACTGAGGAAATAATTGACTGGATGTTATGTGAACAAAGTGCCACTCTTTGGCAAACACTTTAAAGTCCCTAGAACAAAACTGAGGGCCATTATCATTAACAACATTTTCAGGTATACCATGTTTTGCAAATATAGATTTGCAATGGAAAATTACTGATTTTCTTGTAAAATCCTCAAGCAAACCTATTTTCTCATATTTTGAATAATAATCAACCAAATAATAGATGTAATGTGAGTAGAGACTAAAGTAATTTAGAAATGGTTGTAGGGGGGCAATCAGTTCTCCAACAGGGCAAGATTGCTAGGAAGTATCTGACTACTTTCAGTTTGTACATAGTTGAGTAGCAGCCCTCTGCTAGAACCATGGAATCATAGAATAGTAGAGCTGTAAGGGGCCTACAAGGCCATCAAGTCCAACCCCCTGCTCAATGCAGGAATCCAATCTAAAGCATCCCTGACAGATGGTTGTCCAGCTGCCTCTTGAATGCCTCGAGTGTGGGAGAGCCCACAACCTCCCTAGGTAACTGGTTCCATTGCCATACTTATCTAACAGTCAGGAGGTTTTTCCTGATGTCCAGTCGGAATCTGGCTTCCTGTAACTTGAGCCCATTATTCCGTGTCCTGCACTCTGAGATGACCAAGAAGAGATCCTGGCCCTCCTCTGTGTGACAACCTTTTAAGTATTTGAAGAGTCCTATCATGTCTCCCCTCAATCTTCTCTTCTCCAGGGTAAACATGCCCAGTTCTTTCAGTCTCTCTTCATAGGGCTTTGTTTCCAGACCCCTGACCATCCTGGTTGCTATGTAAAGTCCAAGTAAAGCTACAGAGACTGAAGTGCCTAGAAGGGACTCCTCTGTTATCTAGGGTGACCACTTGAAAAGGAGGATGGGGCTCCTATATCTTTAACAGCAGGGCTCCTGTAGTTTTCACTGTTGAGATGAAGAGGGGATTTCACTAGGTGCTGCATGCATACAAATGACACCTGCTGAAATTCCCTTTGCTTTACAACCACTAAAGATACAGGAGCCCTGCACTCCTTTCCATATGATCACCCTACAAGTTGTGTTTCCTGGAAGGAATCAGGAAGTAGTTGAGGGCAACACCCACTGCTTCTGGCCTGAGGAGAGAGAGGCCAGTAAAAATGCTTTGTTTGAATAAAACTTGTTTGTTTGGAAGGCATAGTCTATGTAGAGCTACTTTGAAACAAGGACATAGTGATGACTGAATCCTAGACAAAAGAAGAATAACAAACTGTGAGTAGAGTGAGAGAGAAAGAAAAAGACAGAGAGGGTGAAGCCACCAAGAACATTAAACCTGCAAGCTCAGAATTTAGCCCCAGGCGTCAAAACGCTGAAAAGAGTTTAATCTCTGTTGAGATGAAGAGGGGGTTTCACTAGGTGCTGCATGCATACAAATCCTAAGGATTATCCTAGGCAAATGGAGGGATCATCCCTGCCTGCTCCCAGGATCCCGTGTGTCATTTGGATGCACAGGGATGATTCCGGGACAATCCCTGGATATAGGCCTGGTCTACCCATGGTCTCTGTATGGACATTGCAACGGCACATAAAGAGGAGTCTGTGAAAATGAAACCATTTCTATGACCTAGGGTGACCATATTTTAGAAACCAAAAAGGAGAACAATATGGCCACTCTCAAGGAGGCATGTCCACTCCAACATGCCCAGCCACCAAGGTGGGCCCCCAAAGGGGAGTGGCCTTGCTCACATGTCTAATTCTACACCTCACAATTAAGACAAACCTGTTCTACATAATGCAGTGTGACCAAAAGTGGGCAGGACTCCTGCAGCTTTAATTGACACCTGCAGAAATTCCCTTTTCAATACTACTGTTAGATACAGGAGCCCTGTCCTCCTTTTCATACCATCAGCCTACATTGCCAACAACAGCTGTCCCTACCCTGGTGCTCTTCAGATGTTTTGGATTTCAACTCCTATCAGCCCCAATAGTGAGAAATGCTGGGAGTTGAAATCCAACATATATGGAGGGCTCCAGGTTGGGGAAGCCTGGCTTATAAAAATCTTGCAATGTCTGTCTCTCCTATCCCATCCCAAAATCAAGATCCATTTACACAGAAGTGAATTTCATTTGATTCAAGAATATGTGCTTAGGACTGCAATGTTCAGTAAGCCCAAGGTCTGCCCCCACCTGGTGTGTCTCCAAACTAATAGCTCCTATTTTGGAAGTGATCTGTTACTTCCAGGCAGAATCCTTCCAGATTTTTGGCCTACGAGGCCCATAATCCCTTGCCATTGGCTGAACGCAATGAGGAATATTGTGCCAGCTTAAAGATGTTAGCACTAGGGCTGTGCATCACTTTGGATCCAAATCCCAAATCTGAGGTGAATTGGGGTGATTCGGAGGGCTTTGAAACAAATCTGAATCAAATCAAAACAGATCCGAATTAGTCCAAAGTGAATCACATGATCCAAATCAATTCAGATTGATTCAGACCTTTTTCAAGCACAGATAGACATGAAAATTGGCACCATGATAGGGCTTCAGTAGGGCTTCATTCCTGCCAAGTTTGAAGCACATTGGTTCATCTCCAGATTTTTAGGACTTTTTTAAAATTTGAGGTTTTAAAATTATTATTTTTAAAATATGCTGTCATTCTTAAAGATAAAGAGATGAAAGTTAGTACCATGATAGCAATTAACTAGGGCTTTAGGCATGCCAGGGTTGAAGCATTTTGGTTCATTCCTTGTTTTTGGGTGGAATTTTTAAAGTTCAAACTCAAACCTCCTCACTGGGGTCTAGCACCTTGAGAAGTAACCAAGTTTCAGAAAACAAATGAAATTACAGATAAAGACATGAAAATTAGCACCATAGTAGGGCTTCAGTAGGGCTTCAGCCATGCCAAGTTTGAAGCAGATCGGCCCAACCTTTTTTTTAAATGGAAGTTTATAAATGTGTGCTTTATTATTGTGTACTTCTTCTGCACAACATACAGTGCACACACACACAAAGTAGAAGACACTGAGAGACTAAACAACACAAAACTCACAAAGGAAATTATTATCATTATAATTATTGGTTGTGCAATAAGATGGACTCTGAAACAATCCTCCTCCTAGCCTCCTATTAAGGGGCAGTGCCAAGGCACTGCCTGCCTCTCTGCCCTCCTGGTGCCTGGGAGATGTAGATGGGCTGGGTGGGTCAACTCCACAAGCCTATGGCATACTTGCTCCCAGTGCTCCATGGCCATAGCTGCCTGCTGCCTCTTCTCCTCTGTGCCCACCTCGTAGGGTTGGTTTGTTTGCTTTCAGCTGACCTTTGGTGCCCGCCCGCATGGCTGCCTCCTTGCCTCTCTGCCTGACTGCCTAACTGAGCCATGTGCAGACTTCTCCAATATATGTCTGGTCCTACTTTGCAGGGCTGGTTTGTATTTCTGGCTTTGAATCGAGACAATCCTTGGCTCACTTACATGTGCCCGCATAGCTGCTTCCTACCTCTCTGCCCACCTCTCTCTGCTTGCCAGCCAGCCAGCCTGCCTGCCAACTTTTCCAATATTATTGGTCTGGTTCCACCTTGCAGGGCTAGTTTGTGTTTCTGGCTTTGCTTTGACTCCATTTCTAAGGCACATTGCTCCCAGCCAGGTAATGTGTGTATTGCAGGCAGCCTACTTTCCCTGTTTCTCTCTGAATGGGAAGAGCCTGAGGATGTGTCAGCTTCAGAATAAAAGAAAAGTAGGGGAGATTTGCACTTGAAGGGATAGTGTGAGCTGAATACACACCTTCTCAAATTGCTCTTTGCTTTGAGTGGCTGCTTTAAATATTTCCTTGGAAAATCACATTTTTAGCAGTGGATTACAGGAAAACCACTACACAGATGTGTCTGAAATTTGGCACACGAGTACCTTCAGGACATCTGTAAGGTCACCATCTTTCATGTTTCTATCTTGAAAAATAAAAAAGTTATACGCATTTATTTTTTCCAATGCAAGTCTATGGAAAAGTGAAAAATCTGAATAATTTCGACATCCGACTCTTGATTTGGATCTGAGGCAGACCGGGTCCAAATTGATCTGAATCAAATTGGGCTCGATTTGGAAGGTCTGAATCAGGATCCAAAGTGAATCAGGGGGGGTCTATGCACAGCCCTAGTTAGCACCCAGTTGCAATTCTGGAGATATTAAAGACTCTTTGTAATCTTTGGCTATGGGATGGTATATCATCATCATCATCATCATCATCATCATCATCATCATGATACTGCATGGAATACAGGGCACTCAAGCATGAGGGATTGCTGAGGGAAGCAGACCTTAAAGAAAAACTTGGGAAATCTGCAGGGGTCTGCTTTTATGGTGCTGAGTTGATGCCACTCTGCTGCCAAAGCCCATGGTGTCACCACTGCTGCAGGGTGGGGATGAATGATCCCCACTGGGAGAGGCAGCGCAGACTTTCCAGTGGCCATTAAGCTGGCTGGGCCCACCCCTCCCCCTCCCTCCTGTGGCTTCCTGCAACCAATGGGAGGTCACCTTCTGCCCAGGAACACCTCTGGCACAGAATCAAAACAAGGACAGACAGCAGAAGAGCCACTCTGACCTCGCTTGGGCACCTTCGACTGTGCACCTTCGGCTCTTTGCCCCAGTGGCTCTGAATGGGTGGCTGCACCATATAACCAACACAGTGCAGATTCAGAGCCACCTCAGGGCAAAGACTATGTTTAGACAGCCTCTAAGGCAGCTGAATTTTCCAAAGACAGGATTAGAGCTGTGGAAGGAACCTGTCCATATAGTATAGAAAAAAGAGAGGGAAAAAACTGATATAAGGACAACAGTGAACAGTATAAAACAATGCAAGTACTGTTGGGGAAGACAAAAAGAGGGTTTCCAGTTTAGAGCAAGAAATGTCAACCATGACAAATGTAGCTACTATGCATCCAAGGGGCCGCCTATATGCACCAAAAGCCCCAGGGTGGCTCCACTGTGGTGCTGTGTCAATTATATGCCATCACGGGGCTTTCTCTGCGTTGACACCACCCTGCAGCAGCAAAAGCACAGGGTTTGAGCTCATTGTGGCAGCAACCTGCTGCCATGTATAGACAGCCCCCAAGTGTCTATCAAAACAGAAAAAGCTCAAAGCAAGATTGCATGCTGTGAATATGGAGAGTGACAGTGGACAGGTTTGCACAACCATGGGGGGGGGGGGGAATTAGCTACCCTTCCCTGAACCCAGAGAACAAGACATGGGTTTCAGAATACTTTGCAAACCACCCCAGCAACCAATCCTCACTGGGTTCTGACCTGCACCTGATGGAGGTAATTATGCTAATTAGGCAGCACATGTGGGGGAGGGGAAATAAGCCATGATGGCTTACTTTCCCTGAATCTGAAGACACTGGCCAGTGGGAGAAACCACACACTTTAGCTCGTTTTCCCCACCCATGCTGCTTAATTACCCATATGCCCATGTCACATATTTCATCTAACCCCAGCGCCATGTGCAGCTGGGGTGACTTCTAACCCACCCACAACCTCTACTAGAAGCAATAGATTTGTGGGGTGGGTTTGAAGCCACCCTCACCACACACTGCGCTGGGTTCAGAGAACATGGCAACCCACAACACAACACAGGTAATTAAACAACCACTGGGAACTCACACTGATCAGGTGGATCCAGCCATTCTGCGAATAACAGATTAAGTGGTAAATGCACTGCAGGAACAGCTAACAGGACAATATATACAATTATACGCAATCTTACTTCAATTAGAGCGTGGTGCCAGTTGCAACATTGTCCCCATCTACCTAGTGATCCCCAATATTCCATTGGAAGAGACTAATCAGCTTTTAAGAATATATAATGATTCTATTTCAAAACTACTGGGAAAATACAAACTCAAAATTTCTAACCTGAAGATAACCAAGAAATATAGGCAAGAGTTAGTGGTTGTAGATGACCAGAGAGCAATACCACTGTTAGGCCTTAAGGTGGTCCAGGCTATGAAACTGATAATGGTACAATTGCAGAGCATATTGAAAATGGAGTGACAAAAAATTTGGATGAAGCTGGAATTAAGGAAAGATTCTGAGGGAGTTTAGTGATGTGTTAGAGGGTGATGGACAGCTAGATGGAATTTATAAACTACAGATAGATACAAGTGTGAAGTCAGTTTAGTTACCTAAGAGGAAAGTACTGGAAGTCCCCCAAGTAGGTAGAAACTGCAATCTTATATTTAGGTACTTCTGTTTCACTACCGAACTGGAAGCCTGTAGACTAGGGGTGTGCTCCGCTCCGTTTTGGATCCCCAAATCCGAAGCGGAGCGGGCCGATCCAAACCTCCGATGCCCTGTTCCAGAGTGGATCGGGGGAGGTATGGATTGGTTCAGAGCGGTTCGGTGATTTGGACCATTCTGAAGTGATTTGGACCATTCTGAAGCTCCGGACTCAGGTAAGTGGGGGAGGGGAACTTACCTGGCTCCCCTGTCTGCCGCTGTGGTCCATGCGGTGATGGCAGCAGAGCCAGGTAAGTGGGAAATGGTGGAGGGGCCTTACCTGGTGCCACTGCCACCGCAGCCGTAAGGGTGAGGGGGCAAGCCAGTTAAGGGGGAGGGGGCTTACCTGGCTCCATCACGGTCTGGGCAGCGGCTTCAACTCTCAACAGCTACTTTGTAACCTGGCATGGGCACGAAACCCAACAAACCTCATTTCTGACATTATTTATGGATTAAAACTGATATCAACTCAGGGAGATTTCCGCTACAGCAAAAATGCAGTCCTTATGGTGGAGATGGTGAATTAATCTCCCTCTTTTGAACTACAAAAGAAATATAAGAAAGGGGAAATAAAAGCGGAAGGAGTTGCAGACTGATAACGTTGGGCAAAAGGTTGCAGAAATATTAAACCATAGGAGGCTTCCTAAGTGGTGGTTTTTTATTTCTTTTTTTTTTAATTTTGATGGAAGTGTGTTTAAAAGAGAGTGGCCAAACAAAGATTTCATGCAGCTGTGGGAACTTTCTCTCCTTCTTTCCTTTTACCTGGAACCTAATGGAGTGCCTTGGAGGAGAGATTGTACCATAACAACTGATAAGGAAAGAACTGGATGCTAGATATGGTTACCATAGTCACCAGGGAGATGTGAAGGAGTAAAAATAATGGCACACATGAAGAAAACTGCAGAAGACACTGGAAAAAGTTCTGTAGACCTTTCTGCAGAAAACATGTCTATATCTGAACAACTGCAGAAAGTGTTTGATCAACTAAGCAAAAAAATAGACAATATGGGAAGTAACCTAGAAATTAAGATAGAATCTTTTGAAAAAAGATGGATAAGAAATTGGTGGAAATATGACAGGAGATGGCTGGGAAAATTAAAAAAATTGGAAAATTCTATAAAACAAACAGCAGGAGAGGTCGAAGAAATTACTGAGAAGGTGGAAGTACACCAGAACAAAAATGCAGTTTTGAATATTGAAATGGAGAGAGAATTGGATGGAGAAGAAAGACAAAGAACGTTCCCTGACATTTAGAGACTTTCCAGAAGGAAAGGAAGGGGATATCATGGAAGAAATTATTAAAAACCTTTCAAGGTTTTTGGAATATCAAGAAGAGGATATAGAACCTGAAATTGATAGAGTCTACAGGATTAATTCTACCTATGCCAGAGCAAAAGGTGTACCAAGAGATGTGATTGTACATTTTGTTAGAAAAAAAGATAAGAGATCAGGTGCTGCAGCAGCACTATTTCACCAAAATGAAAGAGATAATTATCTTGAAAGAGATACCCACCAGAATTTTAAGAAAAATGAAAGATTATGTATTTTTTATGGCAGCTTTAAAAAAGAAAAATATTGTTTTCCACTGGGATGTCCCAGAAGGTGTAATGTTTTCACTAAGAGGTCAGAGATTCAAGTTGAATTCAGTTTTAAAAGCAAGAGATATCTTTGAAAAATTTAAAAAGGAACTGGATATGACACAACTGGGAGAGGAAGATTCCTCAGAGGCCACAGGAGCTACAAGTAGAGACTGAGATGTGTCTAACCCAAATGTGTTTTTTTTTAAAATATTAAACTAAATATGGATTACAAGTACTTTACATGGAATATCAATGGAGCAAATGTTCCTCAAAAGAGAGAAAAAAAATCATTATTTGAGAAAATTAAAACGAGATGTTCTATATAACAAATCACATTTGAATCCAGAATTAATACTGTCTGATGAGCAAGGTAGATTTGTGGGAGTAAAAATTAATGTGAATGGATCTACAATTTTGGTTTTAGGAATTCGTGCTCCTAATGAACATAAAGAGGAATTTTATAAAAGACTTGTGGACAGTTTGACTGATTTATCCTATGGTAGCTGGTGCCTGATGGGAGATTGGAACAAAGTGATCTCACCGCAAATGAACAGAACCTTGGGGGAAAATATTAGAAGTCATCAAGGCAAGCTCCCAAAAAAGCATTTTTGATTTAATGGACAAATGGCTCTATGGAGGCAGAAAAATGGCACCGCAAAGGAATATACCTACTTCTCAGAGAGACATAGGTCACTCTCAAGAGTAGATATGATTTTGACAATGATGGAATTTGTTACTAATATTCACAAAATAGAAATTGTTCCTAAGTCTTTCTCTGATCATAACAAGTGTGGATGATTGTAAAAAGAAATTAAAAGACTATTTTGAGCTGAACTTAAATAAAGGTAGAGATATAAGAATGGTTTGGGATGCAAGCAAAGCCTTTATTAGAGGTTACTTCATACAACAAAATACACAGCTTAAGAGAAAACACAAAATATTTTGAAAGAGATTAAAAAAATAGAAGAAGATCTAAAGAACCATCCTGGAAAGACAAACATTCTCCAGCAAACTAAAATATTACAACAACAACAACAATCTATCTATCTTTAGGTTTTTTACCTAAAAGTCAGATGAGAGATAATGTCAGAATGGTCTTAAATGTCTTGGAGTATTTGAAAAAACATCCGGAAAAACAAGCTGCACTGATATTTTTAGATGCAGAAAAAGCCTTTGACAACCTTGATTAGAATTTTTTATTTAAAATCTTGGAAGAAATGAACTTTGGAGTAAACTTTGTAAAATTGGTTAAATCAATTTATACTTCACAAAGTGCACAAATAATTATTAATGGAGATTTGTCAAAGCCATGTGAAATACAAAGAGGAACAAGACAAGGTTGCCCATTGTCACTTCTGTTGTTCATTTTGGCGCTGGAAGTATTGAATAGAAATATAAGATAAGATGAAAGAATTGAAGGAATAAAGATTCAAAAAGAATCTTCTATGTTGAGAGCCTTTGCAGATGATCTGGTGATTACACTGGAAGACCCTCTAAAAGGAATTGAAATCTTAATGAGAAAATTGAAAGAATTTGGTGCAGTAGCTGGTTTTAAGGATAACAAACAGAAGACAAAGATGTTAATAAAAAATATGAAATCCTAAGAGCAAACAGAGGCCTTAGCTAGACCTACCTGAAAGTCCGGGGGAGAGGAGGGGAGACCTCACATTGGGATCTCACCCCAGTTTACATGTAAGGCGCGACGGCCTCAGGAAGAAAGGCGTTGCACCTGCCATTTTTATTTTTAAAGGAGACGGAGTGCACAAACGCTCATGCGCAAAGGTAAGACTTTTTTTAAAAAAAATTAACTACTTTCCCTGCTCCCCCCACCCTAACCCTGATGGGCGCAGCTCCCGGCTCCACAAGAGTAATTGCACGGAGCTGGGTAAACCCACAGAAATGGGCCACATGCTCCACAGTCAGACCATAGAAAAAGCAGCCCCGAAGTGTAGGCCTGTATCCCGGGGCAAGGGAGGCATGATCCCACCCTGATCCCGGAATCCCCTGTGTGGCATGTGGACACACAAGGACGATCCTGGGGTTTGCCCCGGGATATAGCCTGGTCTAGCTAAGGCCAAAGTTAATAGCTAAAACAGGTTTTAAGATCAAAAAAAGGTAAAATACTTGACAAATATGACAAATATGAATTGTATGTTATTTCATGAAAATTATGTTAAAGTATGGAATGAAATTTTAAAAAGCTCTAGTAAGATGGGAGAAAAGTCAAATGTCTCTCTTGGGTAGAATTGCTACAATTAAGATGAATGTATTATGGAGAATGTCGTTTTTGTTTCAGACAATACCTATTGTGACATCAGAGTCACCATTCAAGCAGTGGCAGAAAGATATATCTAGTTTCATATTGTTAGCATAAGTGACTCAATTTTAAAAAGGAAACTATGAAGTAGCCATTATGTAGCAAGCGAGGCGCCACGTACTCAAGGGTGTCGTCTTGTGTCTGTCTTATCTAGGAAAAACAGGAGCCTCTGGCTCCAACATGAAGGTTAGTTTACAGTTGAGCAACGGGGTTGTTTAGCAAAGATTAAGAAGACCGTTATGCCCCAGTATTACGTTCTGATTGGTTCATGCTGTTACTAGGCACTGCCCTTTGCAGGCTACAAATGCTGTACCAAATTCCCTGTTTCTTTGTCTGACTGCTCGCCTTTCAAGAGACCAGACCTTGATTAATAATCAATAAAAGCACTTTTGAACCCTCTGTTGCTGAATTGTGGAGTCGTGCTTAGGGGCTGATTGGATCCCGTCCCTGGGGCGAAGAACTTGTCTAACAATATGGCAAGAAAAAAAAAGAGTTAAATACAAAATATAATAAGATGCTAAGGAAAGAGGAGGTTTGGGTGTACCAGACCTGAAGTTGTATTTTTCTGTCTGCTGCTTGGTGTGGATGAAGGAATGGAAGTTGTTGAGAAATAGAAGACTATTGGAGCTGGAAGGGCATGAATTGAGATTTGGGTGGCATGGGTACCTGGGGTATGATAAAGCTAAGGTTAATGTAGAATTTAAGAATCATTATGTAAGACGTGCAATTTTGAAAATATGGAATAAATACAAGCCTAGGCTTTGTCAGAAAATACCATTGTGGTTATAAACACAGGAGGCATTCCATAGAAGAGAAATGACAAGCATATATAATTGGTTGACATATCGTGATTTATTAGAATTTTTGCAAGGTGAATATAAACTAAAATCAAGAGAAGGTCAATGATTTTCCTATTTACAAATTTCCGAAAGGTTTAAAGTAGATAAAAGAACCTCTGGTTTTGAGCAAAGACTGAATCTGAAAGGGAATTACGTACAAATGATGAACGTGTTGTTGCAAAAAAATGTATAAACTTTTATTAAAGTTTGAGATGGAGGATGAACAAGTAAAGGATTGTATGATAAAATGGAGTCAAAATTTTGGATATAATATACAAATGGAACAATGGGAAAATATGTGGTTAAAAGGTTTAAAGTTTACATTAAGCTCTAATCTTAAAAAGAACTTTTATATGGTATATGTCTCCTTCAAAATTTGCTAAAATGTATAAAGGGGTCTCGGGAATTTGTTGGAAATGTGAACAACAAAAAGGAACATTCTATCACATATGGTGGACTTGTAAAAAAGCTAAGAGTTTCTGGATTCAAATCATTCTTTAATTCAGAAGATATTAAAGACTAATTTACAATTGAAATCAGAATACTTTCTTTTGGATCTAATGGACAATCAAATGGAGAGGAGTTATAGAACCGTATTCCTATATATGGTAATGGCAGCAAGATTACTATATGCACAAAACTGGGAAGGATCAACAGTACCTACAGTGGATGAATGGCTGGTGAAGATGCTGGAGTTGGTGGAGATGGCGAAACTTATGCCAATAATTAAGGCAAAGTCGACATCTAGGTTTACAACTGAATAATTACAAAATCTTATAGACTTTTTGCAGGATCTAGAAAAAATGACCTGTTTGTCTGTGGATTCAACGAATAAGAAGAAAATTTTAAGACATCAAAAAGAGGGGAATTTCTCATTTTTTTTTTGTTTTTTGTGATTAAAGTGTAAGAGAACTTCTTGTTACTTATTTTTGCTGTGGAGAAAATCGGAAGCTCATTTTAAATGTATATGTGTTGTTTTTATGATGTTTGTTTACTTGTCTGTTTTTTATGTTGGAAATAACAATAAAAATAATAATAAAAATAATCTATGCCACTCAAATGACGTAGCTGACCTGCCATTAGATAACCAATATAAAAATGTTTACAAAATGATCTATTATAACACAATGAGGTAGTTGTGTTTTTCTTTTTTGTTTATGACTGTTATATATCTTGTTGATTGCAAAGTATTGTCTTGTCCCAGAACTGTTCTGTTCCAGCAAGATAATATAGGAGTGGCATAACGTGGCTTGGCTTAACGTGTTTGAGTGTGCCTGGATCTCCTAGGTTTTGAAAGCATCTTTCTGGAGAGCACCTGCTAGTTGCATGTTCTGCAAGGCCAGCTTCTGGTGAGTGCATAGTTGTCCTTGACAGGAGGGGCTTGCACTTGCTAGAGTAAAATGAACAAATGTGAAGAGTGTATTTTGTTCCATGGCTAATGTTTGCAGGGTAATAGTATTTTATACTCTTTCTGAATGCTAGTTTGCTAGTTTGTTGTACTAGATTTTTCTGCACTTGCCAACCGCTTCAATTGTTCAGTGGTAGCTCTATGCTGATATATTGAATGTCTCACTTGTTCTTTATTTCAGTGATTTTTTTTTAACTTTAAGATGTTATGTAGAACAGGTTTGTCTTAATTGTGTGCTGTAAAATCAGACATGTGACTAAGGCTATGTTCAGGTGGGCACGCCCCCTTGTGGCTTGACATGGCCCCCTGGGAGCCAGCCATGTTGGTGGGCATGGGGCAGCCATGTTGTCCTCCTTTTTGGTTTCCAAAATATGGTCACCCTATTTCACTCAAATGGGCTCGGCACAATGTGTCCAAATCCGACAGCTGTGTAAGTTTGCTTGAAGGAAGCTGTATTAAACTAAGGGCTATTCTAACCCGTTAAGCTGTGTCTGTTCTCCACTAATAAAAACAAATAAGACACTTCAAAATTGCCTTGCTGTAGCAACCTCTGTTTTTCTGTTTTCTTCTCCTTTCCTTTTATATTTTCATTTTGGAGTACTTTAACTCCCTCCCTTGTTGTGGCACAAAGAAAGAAGGGGTGGGGTGGGGGACAGGTTTAAACATTTTTCAGGAGTCTTGTCATCTTTTATCAGATCAGCCTGGAGCTTTTATGTCAGGAGCTCACCAGGCTGTGTTTAGTTCTCTTTACTGTACTTCAGCAGTTCACATTCCACAAAGTTCAGTCAACTCGCTTGCACCTTCCAGCTGAACATAATTTTGGATTCCTATGCAGAAATCTGTATCCGAACAAAAATAATAATAACCTGGATTTTATAAACTGATATTTTGGTTAGTTAATTTCTGCTTTCTAAACTTTTTAAAGTCCTTCTGTAAATTTTTATATCTATACATTATAACAAGAGCAGTCAAATATACAAAACAAGCACAAATAAACCTACACAAGACATCCGGAGCTACACAGTGAGCCAAGGTTCAAAAATAGTTCCTGTAGTGCAAATAACTGTATGACCTGGTTTACATAATCAAAACAGCCCACCGTGGCTTATTTAAGTCACAGTAGATTGTGGCACATGCCTGGCCAGTATGTGTTGGGCAGGATTTGAATTTTCAATGCCTGGTCACAGTTTGTTGTGTTGTGTGAACCCAGACAGTAGGGGTTGTGTGAGGGTTATACAATTCTTGCATAGCCCATCATCTGTCATTAGGTTATGCATACGTAGTTTAAACCTCACACAATCCCCACCGCATAGATTCACACAACACAACAAGCTCTGTCCAGGTGTTGAATAAGCTATTCATTCATGCAAACTGGCCCAATAACTCACACAAATAAGCAAAGTCATACGCTGCATGGGGAAATACTCATTCGCCTGCTGTGAACAGCTGACTTGAGCTGGGCTGGGATAGGGGGAGATCCTTCCTTAACCCAACTATGAGGTCAATTGGACTCTTGAGAATGAGAAAAATTCAGCTACAGCATCATCCAACCTGAAACACATTTGGCTGCATGACATAGGAACAGGATACTTGAATGACCACCCATCTCTGTATGTATGTATCCCATACATCATGATTTTTAAATGAAAGATTTCAGTAGGTGCCCCCATTGCTGGAGGTGAGGCAAGTGGCTACAAATTTTGGAATAAACTTCCCAGAGATGTTCACCTGGTGTCTACTTTGTTGTCCTTCCAGCACCAGCCTTTTAGTTCTTGTGTTTTATAATCATTTTGATCTGTTTTATTTGTGCAGTAATTGTTTCATATCTTCTTTTTATGTAAGTTGCCTTGGGACTTTGTATTGAAGAGCAGTATAACACTTATTTACTATAAATAATATAAATACATAACATCTGATCTCTGATTCCTCATCCTTCTTTACTCTACTGCAGCCTTCTCCAACTTGGTGGCCTCCAGATATTTTGGACTACAACTTGCATCATCCTTGACCATTGGTCAAGCTGGCAGGACCTGATAGGAGTTTCAGTCCAAGACATCTGGAAGGCACCAGGTTGGTGGAAAGCTGCACTACTGGATCATGATAGAGGCACCAGAATAGAAATCATACAGTGTCCTTCATAAAAGCCTGGGGAAATTCTTTGCCCTGAACACTCTTCCAGGATATTCCAGGTTTAATATTTAAAAACCTCCCGGCTGCCAGCCTAAATTGGATATCCGAAATTAAAGAAGAAAGTACACATCTTGGGGGAGGGGGGATGTTCAGTAATGTGAGGCATGACCATGACTACTCCATCATGAAAGCAAGCTGGCTAAAGATGCTAACAAAGTGGGGCATCTCACAGGCAAAACTTCTCTTGTGGACAACTGTGCCAGATAGAAATGTCATGTACGAACTAGGAATGTTTGTCACTTTGTGTTCAGAGAAAATAACTGAGCAGCAGAACTTCTTCAATCAAGGCTTGTGATGTTATTTTGTCTGCAATTTACCTAAGTGGGCCCCCCAGATGATAAACTGTTTAAAAGAATTTATTCTCTTTTGTTTATATAAACACACACACACACACACACACACACACACACACACACACACACGGATATCCCTGAACATAGTGAATACTGACATTTACTGACATTTCTTAAAATTTCCTAAGGTGGCCCAGGTAGAATTTCAGGAATGTTTATGTCATGGGCCTTTTTTTGTTTGTTAACAGCTGACCATAATACATTTCTTTTCCAGGTAAACTAAGGAATGGAGGATATTTGAAAATTTACTAGAGAGCCAGTGTGGTGTAGTGGCTAAGTTGTTGTGGTTAAGTGGCTAAGACTGGGAGTTGGGAGATCCAGGTTCTAGTCCATGGCCACGGAAACCCTCTGGGTGACTTTGGGCCAGTCAACCTACCTCACAAGGTTGTTGTTGTGAGGATAACATGGAGAGGAGGAGGATTATGTATGCTGCCTTGGGTTCCTTGGAGGAAAAAAGGCAGGATATAAATGGAATAAATAAAATAAATAAATAAATTGAAAATTTACTGAATGCAACTGAGGTCGATTCAACAAAAAATGATGTTTCACATATATAGGACACCGGAGAGTCTTATTAAGAAGAAGCTGGCTAGCTCTGCCAGATGCTGGTGATGTATAAATGAGGGCAATGACTCATTGAAGCATATGATATGGGCATGTCCTGTAGTGGCTTGTTTTTGATTGGAAGTCATTGCTCATTATACATTTTGTTCTTGAAAATCTGTGATAATACTGGATGTCCAATGTGCTTTTAAAGTAAATCCCTGTGATGTGGGGATAAATAGATGGGCAGCAAAAAGTACATCTTGAAAGCCATTACAGCTGCAAAGAGACTTCTGTGGATAAACACCCACCAGCTATCATCTAGTGATCATATGTCTCCTGCTACATTTGAATGAATGAATAATGAATATATTTTATTACGGTCATCTTCTACTGATGCCAATTTTGTATGGATGCTTATTCAGATACATGGACTTCAGATATATTAACAATATATATATATATATATATATATATATATATATATGGCATGTGCTCCGCTCCGATTAGGAGCGGAGAAGCAGTAGCGGATTGGCCTGCTCCGCCTTACCCAGAGGCGGAGTAGAAATGGGCCGCGGACCCCTAGAAGCAAGGCGAAGAGAAGCGACCATTTTTCAGAGCTCCTAGTTCAGGCGGAGCGCTCCGGTCGCCATCTTGAAAACATTTCGCCATAGGATTGCATTGCGGGAAATAATCGCGGATAACTAGGTTGTTTTTGAAGCTATCATTCTGGAAATTCTTGTGCACAGAGAGTCGTGGATGGGGGTCATTTTGAGACTACTCTCACCTCTCTGCGTCGTGAGGGTCGCGTGCTATATTTTTTAAAAAATCGGGTCAACAAACAGGGACAGCGCGGCTCAAACGGTGGTTTTCGGCTTTTCGCCCATAGGATTGCATTGCAGGAAAGAATCGGGGATAACTGGGTTGATTTTTAAGCTATCGTTCTGAAAATTCTTGTGCACAGAGAGTTGTGGATGGGGGTCATTTTGAGACTACTCTCACCTCTCTGCGTGGTGCGGGTCGCGCGCTAGAATTTTTTAAAAAATCAGCGGGAAAAATACCTTTTTCAAAGGGCTGAGGGGCAGAGTCAGCTCCCGGTCATGATCACATGATCCCAAAGTTAGAGGAGGGCATAGGCAAAACGGGTAACTTGGGATTCTGGGAAACTTCTCTTTCTTAATCTGAACGGACTTTTCCCAGTGTTTTTTAACACAGTAGCCCCACCAAATGCACAAACACAACCTGAAATCATATTCTAAGCCAAGAATAAGAGAGCACTGCTACCCACCCTAACTTTGGGGAACAACTGAAAAGATGTGGTGCAAGGGGATGAGCTCCCCTAGGGCATCTCATCATGGACGTGCCCCCACTCTCTCCTGTACTGGAAGGCCATCAGAGCCTTCCAAAGAGAGTAAAACGGTGGAGTAATGCCTATCATGAGTCGAAGTGAGCGTTTACTTCTCAGAGCTCTTGGTGAAGCAATGGCTTTCTTGAGCTGAACTGGCAGCTGCTTCCCTCTCCCCCGGGCACATCCCCCTATTACTGGTAAAAGACAGATATAGCCTTTTTTAAAAAGTTCTTCTTGTTGTTTATTCAGCAACATTGCTGCTTTTAATTCCACCCCACCTTCGTTTATTTATTTATTTATTTATTCCATTTTATATGCATTACTGGCTTATCCTTGGCTCACTTCCTTATGCCTCCAGAAATGTCTGCTGCCTGCCTGCCTGCCTTCCCTCTCTCCTCCCCTGCCCGCCTTGCAGGGATGTTGTGTGTGTCTGGCTTTGACTCAGGGGAGAAGTCCTTCCTGTGCTCAAGTTCCAAATTCATTTTTCAAGTGTGGAAGAAGATTCATATAGGTTGATCTCTACTCCCCAATTCATGGCATGTTGGGATTTCCTTTGAAATGGCCCCATTGAGAGGTCTGCAGGTTTAAGCCCTGCCAAAAAACAGGGGATGATGGGACTGCCTTGAGTCTCAGCGTGTGGCGTATGTATCCCTGGATAAGCTGTCATGGTGGTGAGTTTGAGGTTTTTTTTTAACGTGCAAATTGACGGAGCTATTGGAAAGGGGTGTGAATGGGTGTTGGATTTTCATAAATTCCCCAAAAATCAGGGGATGATGGGACTGCCTTGAGTCTCGGCATGCATATGTATCCCTGGATAAGCTGTCATGGTGGCGAGTTCGAGGTTTCTAACGTGCAAATTGACGGAGCTATGGAAAGGGGTGTGAATGGGGTGCCCGATTTTCAAAAATTCCCCCAAAATCAGGGGATGATGGGATTGCCTTGAAACTTGGCGTCCATGTGGACACATAGATAAGCTATCATGGTGCCAAGTTTGAGGTTTCTAACGTGCAAATTGACGGAGCTATCGAAAGGGGTCTGAATGGGGTGCCCGATTTTCAAAAATTCCCCAAAAATCAGGGGATGATGGGATTGCCTTGAAACTTGGCGTCCATGTGGACACATGGATAAGCTATCATGGTGCCAAGTTTGAGGTTTCTAACGTGCAAATTGACGGAGCTATGGAAAGGGGTCTGAATGGGGTGCCCGATTTTCAAAAATTCCCCAAAAATCAGGGGATGATGGGATTGGCTTGAAACCTGGCATGCGTGTGTATACCCCCATGAGGTGTCATGGTGCCAAACGTGAGGTTTCTAACTTGAACAGAAAAAAGTTGTTTACTTTTTTAGCTTTCAATGCAACCCTATGGGGAAAAAAACGGAGCTCCGATCCGGATCCGGAGTTCCGAGCGGAGCGGAGCGGAAGTGGGCGGAGCGGGGGTGGGGCGAAGCGGCCTGCTCCAAAAATCACGGATCTGCAAGTGAAGCGGAGCGGGGGGTCCGTGCACACCCCTAATATATATATATATATATATATATATATATATATATATATATATATATATATATTTGACTTATATATTTGAAATAGAATTGTAAAATCCTTCTTTCCCTCTCCCCTTTTCTTTCATTTTTATTAAGAGTGATGTAAATAATTACTGTGTAAGGATAGGGGGATCTACACTACTGCTTTAAAGCGCTTTAAAGCACTTTATAACAGTTTTGAGAACTGTTTGGGCCCAGGACACACTGCATATACAGTTTTCAAAATGTTTCCAAAGTGCTTTAAAGCGCTTTAAAAGCAGTAGTGTAGATCCCCCCTTGTTTCTTCTTCTGGTTTGTGCCTCCCCCATTATTGTTGTTGTTGTTGTTGTTGTTGTTCTATTTTCAAATAAATTAACAACAACAACAACAACAACAACAACAACAACAACAACTTAGGTCTTGCATGTGGAAACACTCTTTGATTCAGGCTTGCCATTTGTCTCAGAACAGCTCTCATGCTCACCTTCCTTCCTGAACCTGAGATGGTCATCATCTCCCACCCACAGGACAAAGTTTTGACCTCTAAATCCTGTTTGACCCAGACATGGGTCACATATTTGGTTGCACTGACATTTTACTCTTCTCATTGGGCTGGTTCTGTTAGTGATAGGATATGAATATGATAATACTCCAAACTCATCCCTCACTGACCTTTTGCATCATGGTACTACTAAATGAGCACAAGCCTTCTTTCTTAATCCTGTTTCAAAAATGTTTGAAGATTATTGGAGGAATGTACCTTAAGAGGATACATGCCATTTTGCCCTCTTTGCTCAAGTTCTCCAGAATATGGGCTGGGTATGGTCACAGAATTTAAGGTATTTAATACATAATGATGGCAGCAGTAAGAAGTTTGTTCTTGATCTAGCAATCAGCTTTTGCAGAGCTGATCTTGCCACCCTGACTGCTTTCTTATCAGCTATAATAGCAGAGTTAATCTGCAAAGCCATTTACAGGCTTGACTGGGTAGCTCTTGCAACAATTCTGTTGCAATCATTTCCTCCTTTACACATCAGGAACCTCTGATGAAACTAGTGTGCATGAGCACATACACTGAATTCACGTCAGAAAAGCATTGTGGACAATTGAGATATCCTAGATCCAAGACCAGCTCTCTTTCAAGTGGATCACTGATTGCCAACCTCTTTGACAACTGAATTAGTAAATGAACTCCCGCTAATACATCAGATGTTTTAATTGAAACTGATCAGGATAAAGTGATAAGACAGTAGTGAGAGAAGTGATTCCTTATAGAAGGGACAAGTAAAGCAGGAAGGCCATATTGGAAAGCAAAACTAGAGCTATTTTGTCTGTCTTGCTCACTCACTGGTGTTCTTTAGCCTTTCACCAACCCAACCGCTTCCCTTGTGTATACATCGCCACCTAGCTCCAACTGACAGTTCCCTGAAATTGCAGATTCTGGCCTTAACCATTGGCCAGAGAACCAAGAACCGCTGGAGGCTGCATCCCCTGTCTCCAAGGAAGAAGATCATGGCAAGGAGAAGACCTCCTTGTCCTAATACTTCTGCCAGAAAGGGAGCAGCGTCAGGAAGCTTGTTTCACTCTTCTCTGCCAGAAAGAACAGCTATAAGAACTTTGAAACTAAGAACTAGTGCTTGAGTTTTGCTTTTTTCTGCCTCCCTCCCAATATATTTTCCTTTTGTATTGTGCCTTTTAGATTGGAAGCCTGAGGGCAGGGCCTGTCTTAATATTAATCTTTGTAAGCCACTCTGGGAGCCTTTTTAGGGCAAAAATGTTATAAATAAAGAAATGAATAAAAATGTGCAAACATCCCTGTTCTTTCCTACCTTCTCATTCATTGTTACTGCAGCCTTGATCGAAGCATCACACCCCAAGAAGACATATTCTGGACAGTACCACCCACCCCTCAAACCTGACTTTGTGGCTGGAATAAACTGCACACTATAAATCAACATGTCCAAATATGGCCTGATAACCAGCACTGCATTCTCAGCACAGACTGGTTAAACTGGAGAAGTGGGGAGGTGTTTTTTTGAAGTGTTGAGGTATAACTGCCCAGATTTTAAAATGCATTAGTAGATTGCATCTTCCCACTTCCTCATTTGTATGTCCTCCAGGGGACATCTCCATGTTCCATGCTGAAATAAAGGTGATAAAACTAAGCCATGTGTTTAAATACTTGGATGTATTTGCATTCTTTCATGTAACTTTGTTTGATCTTTGATAAACCAACGAACAGTGAAGAGATTTGAATTGCTATGTATTAAGGCTAAAGTCGATCTATCCATCCTATTTTTAGGCTGTCTTAATTTTCTTGTGATTTAGAAATTCAGCTCTTAATAGCCAGTGAATAATAGAAGGTAAAGGAACAAACAGTTCATATCAACTGCAAAAAATAAATTGGTCTGGAAGGGGAGTAAATGATCAGGAAGAAGAAGACATCCAGCAAGAGTAATGGAAGAAGATGTATCTGGACATGTATACACCAGCCCCCAGGTCACAACAAATGATGCTTTGGTTTAGCAACACATTAATGCATTCAAATGGGCACTTACCTTTAAATGACCAGCAGAACATAGGGGTTAGTCTTGGTACAAAATACCATTATTATAGTATTTGTCCCTTACATTAGAAAGCACAGTTGTACAATCAGAGAGCTCAATTCAGATGGAGATATATAGTTTCTCTGTACAGGAGTTTCTGAGCCTTTAAAAATCCTTCCCGGAGCCCTAGTTTTCTTCTCGTAAAATATGTTGGGTGCAAACCCTGGTGAATTATATGCATTAGGTTGTCTAAGTTCTTGGATCCAGTGATTTAATCCTTTGTTTGCTATGAGGTCACTCAAGATAACCATGGATTTTCTTTGGTTGGATTTGGGGGGGGCAGTTTTGGGGTGACTAAATGGAAAGGAGGGAATAAAGCTCAAAATGGCTTAATTAATCACAGTTTAGAGGCCTGTTTGGGTTCAAAAGCCCAATTGGAGTCCAAAACAGTCATGTTTGGTAATCAAATTTAGTCCTCTCAATTAGCTCTCACTAGTAATTTTGCCACTTTTAACAAAGCTTCTAATTCTAATGATTAGAGGTCACCTGTTTGTAGCATCTCCCAATAAATGTTGCAGGAAGTTGGCTTGATCAAACCTGGAGCTAAAAGAGATCTGATTAATCTAAACGAAGGGATCTTGAATTGGAGAATTATCTGATTAATCTAAATGATGGGATCTTGAACATATGACCCATGCCCCTCTGGAAAGGAAAATAAACTTATTTTGTTGTGAATTAAGTCTCATTTTGTTGTGAATTACCATACAATACATAGTAAAATATTGCCAGATGTGCTAAATGTTCATTCTTCATTTTTTTTTGATATTTACTAGGGAGCTAAAGCAGAGGTTTACAATAAATATCATTCTTCAAAATATTGTTGCTTTTTAGCTTATTTCCACAGTCCGATTCAGCTCATTTCTTTGTTGTGTCAGCTTAGAAAGGGCTTAGGGAATGAATAATATAGAAAAGAATCCTGGAAATAGAAGAGGCATAATTTTAGGTGTTATTGGGGTTAACTCTGCTACTAATTCCACTAGGTTTAGCATTTTCTTCCACATGCATTTCTAAGAGAAAGCTTAATTTATCAGAAAAGAAATTGATTAAGATATTCCATTATTAAATGCTGTCATCTTTTAACTAAGCTGAGACTTGGATTTGCTATAAATCTCAACACGTGCATACCTTACAATGCGAGATGAATCTTTGGCAAAAATTTCCTTAGCTTTTATCTGTTATGTTTGTTTGAATGGAGACTACGAACTAGAATGCATTGGTAGTAAATATATATATATATATATATATATATATATATATATATATTCCTTTTTGATGTGTGCAAGGAACCAAAATCCCACATTTTTGTTATTATTAAAAAAAATTAGAACATTTGTCTTGCTTGTTTTCATTAATATTTTTTCTGTAGCTGGTGAATATATATATATATATATATATATATATATATAATGTAACATTCCACCCCCACGCCCCCAAATGCACACTCTCCCATCAAGAAGAGAGTGAAGGATGGCCATGTTATTTAAAGTGAAATAGCACGTCTGACAAATGTGCTTTTAGATAGTATTGTCAGTATACTATTGTGATGTGAAACAAAATACTTAATAACAATGTATCTGAATTATAATTTTCCCATTGAAAACTTCTGAGATTCCATCCTTTTATTCAACTGCTTTACAATGTTGTTGTTCACTGTTTAAAAATTACAATTCAAGATGTTATTTTGAAACCCTTAATGGGTGAGGCTGGGCAAACAACAACAAAAATCTATTAAGTATCACCCATCCGAAATAAAAATGCAACATCATCAGTTTCAAATTTTGCATTAATTCTAAAAAAAAAAGGGGGGGGGAGATGAAACATGTGAATCAAAGCAAAGCACTAAGAGAGAATATGAACACAGAGGAATATAATGCAAATAAAGAAATAGGTTGCCAAAAGTTTGAGATGAAGGGAAAATAAATCTTACCACCAAATGGGGTAACCAGCTAAGACCTTTACGTCACTGATGAGAAAAGCTAAAATTAATCCGAGCAGGTGGTAATCCATTAGTCCAGGCGTGGTGCTGAGGAGAAGACCACTCTCCACGAAGTTTGCAGAAAAACATTTAAGGAAAAAAAGTTAAAATAAAATAAAACCCAGGCCCTTTTTATTCCCTTCCCCCATGTGTGCACACACTCAGAATAGCCCCAGAAAGTCTCCTGAAGTGGAAAATGACTTTATGTCTTGTCAGAAATGCACCTCACTGAACCTTTTCCCCCACCGACCCACCCCCGACGATCTACCCACAGCTTCTATTAAAAACTGCTGGGCTTTAGGGATGTCAGGAGACAGCCAATCAGATTGCATGGCCTAAGGTAAGGGATGAGCCTATAGTTCAAAGCTGTCAATCATTCTAACATCTCTCCCCCCAACCACCCCCACTCCGCTCCTGCAACTTTATTCCTAGTGTTTGCTAGAGAAGGGAACAGACAAACCCTGAAAGAAAGTTTTCCAGCCTAACATGATTTCTTTAAAAAAGAAAAGAAAAGAAAAAGAAACAACTCCAAGGGATGTACAGCGCATGGCCCATCTGGCGTTACACGATAGGCATGGGGGTGGGGTGGGATGGGGTTCCTGTGCAGAATCTCATTTCTGTACAGGGAAGTGTCTAGATGCGTCTTCCTTGGATGGCAGAAGCAAAACTTGAAGTCACTGTAGTTTCGGATGTGTGTGCGAGCATAAAGGCACTTGCTTTTCTATTTAGATGTGCTTTCTGCCCTAAATCAAGGGCTGGGGTCAGTTGAAAATTTAGCCTTCCCTCACATTCTTTTCATAATTCTTTGGGTTACGTTGAGTTTGAGAGTAGCAGCCAGTTGATGATGGGCACGCGCACGGGGGGGGGGGGCATTCTTCTCCCCTTTCCTCGATAGGATCTTGAAGGTTTAACTACACCTCCTAGGGAATGGATGCCGACTGCTGCCACATCCGAGGACAAGGGGTTGGCTGGCATGGAATTGTGTGTTTGTGTATTAATTATTATTATTGCATTTTTATACCGCCCAATAGCCGAATGCAGGAAGAAGAGAGCCATTTTTAACTGGATGTTCATTCTAGCTAGCCAATGCAGGATTCATATTTAAATGACGTAAGCAGGAAAGGTCCAAACCAACAGACAAGAGTCATTTTAATGGTACAAACACAGACCTGCACTGTACACTCAGTGGGAGGTGTTCTGTGTAATTACAATGAATGAAGCAGTACAGTGCGGGAATCAACTAAGGTTATATGGACTGTACCACTTCAGATTGGAGGTGGGGGGGGGGTAGAATGTGCCCCCACTTAAGCAACACCTCCTTGGCTGCAGTAAACAAGCATATCAAGTGAGAGATGTTCTCTCTGACATACTAGCTAATTTATTACATGCAGGGAGGGTTGTTGCTGTTTTAAACCAATTGCCTAGGGAGGTTGTGGGCTCTCCCACACAAGAGGCAGCTGGACAACAATCTGTCAGGGATGCTTATAGGCCTCTTCCAACTACTATTCTATGGGCTCATCTACACCAAGCAGACTATTCCACTATGAAAGCGGAATATAAAACACAGGAGCCACACTACTGCTTTATAGCACTATGGAAGTGCACTGCAGGATCAACACTACTGCTTTACAGTGGTCCTGAAGCACACTGACAACTGTTGGGGCCCAGGACACATCTACACCAAGCAGGATATAACACTATGAAAGTGGTATATGTGTGTCATGGGCCCCAACAGTTGGAGTAGTGTGGCTCCTGCCTTTTATATACCGCTTTCATACCACTTTCATAGCAGAATATCCTGCTTGGTGTAGATGAGTCCTATGATTCTAAACAAGAGGGAACATTCAAAAATACAACTCCTGCACCCACTTTCTGAAGTTGTAAAGTCTAAAATTGTGCACCCTTGGACAACTGCTTCCTTCTGCATGATATATAAAATTGTGTCTAATCGTAGTGGTTGAAGCATAAATCGAAGCCAAGGCACCTCATGGCCATGACAGAAATTAATCCCAGAAACCCCAGGCACATTCTGGCTACCTGGGATATACACTGACATATGCACCTGCTCACACATCACATTGGAAATCAAGTGCTTTGCTAAACTTCCCAGAAGTTCAGTGAAGTTCAGTGGAAGGGCACACAACCTTGGTTGCTGCAGCTCCACTGTGGAAGCCTTCCCTGAAGAAGCCTGCCTGGCTCAGTCCCTGCTTGCTTTCTGGCACATGGCCCAAACCTGACTTTATAGGAGGCCTTTGGAGAATGCTTTGATCTGATTGTGATCGAAGTGCTTTCAGATGAGTCATTTATTTGGGGCAGATCATTTTATTCTTAATTGGTTGGGTATTCTCTTTTTATTGTTCTTTCATATTTGTTTTTAGCAGTTTTGAATATCAAAACTGATGAAAAAGAAGGATATAAATCATTTCAGTAAATAAAATAAAAATATTAAGTTAAAAAAGTAAATTATATGTACACATTCCAAATATTATGCAGTGCAGGTTCAGAACATATGAAATAGCCCTTGGCAGATAGGGTTCCACTCATGACAAGGGCTTTGACAACTCACCAGCAGTAGCCATGTGTTTTTTATGTGAGGTCAGAGGGGCTCTGCCCTCCCATGCAGTTTTGGGTTTGTCTCACTTGCAAGAGTTATTGCTAACTATTTCTCCACAAGCATCATTCTGCAGCATGGCCATTGCTCTTAATTAATGCATGGGAATTTTGACCACAGCTAGCCTTAGGATCTCTATAGCCTACTAAGTGGTTTCCTGTGCTTGCTGGCTTTCTTTCTTTCTTTCTTTCTTTTTTTCTTTCCCCTAAGTCCCACCATTGCTAGGAGCAATGTCTTTGATCTCTTGCTCCTGCCATTGTAGTGGGACACAAAATGGACTGAACAAACTGTTTTTGAAGCTCTATGCAGTACCTGCATTTTATATGCAAGAATGTTTGTGACTAAAACATTTTCTGCACCAAAAAAGGGTATGGTCTCCTTTTTAGCCTTATGTGCATGTGCGATTGGTAAACACTCATTCTGTTTTGCCTTGTTTTTCTCTGCTAATTTCCTTTCTAGCAGGAGCCATCATTACTAAATAATCCCATCAGGTTACCGGCTTTCTCTTTCTGCCACCCAGTTCTCTCTCTGTCTCTGTCTCTGTCTCTGTCTCTGTCTCTCTCTTTCTCTCCTCTTTTTCTTCCTATCCAGGAGGTGCCATGGAAGGGAGAGGCCACTGTTCTCAAAGGTCTGAATATTATGTAGAGTACCTTTGAAACTAAACTGAGGGCTGCATGTTGAGCCTGGAGAAGAGAAGATTGAGGGGAGATGTGATAGCACTCTTCAAATACTTAAAAGGTTGTCACACAGAGGAAGGCCAGGATCTCTTCTTAATCCTCCCAGAGGGCAGGACACGGAATAATGGACTCAAGTTAAAGGAAGCCAGATTCCAGCTGGACATCAGGAAAAACTTCCTGACTGTTAGAGCAGTACGATAATGGAATCAGTGACCTAGGGAGGTTGTGGGCTCTCCCGCATTAGAGGCCTTCAAGAGGCAGCTGGACAACCCTCTGTCAGGGATGCTTTAGGGTGGATTCCTGCATTGAGCAGGGGGTTGGACTCGATGGCCTTGTAGGCCCCTTCCAACTCTGCTATTCTATGATTCTATGATTCTATGAAATTAGAAGAGTTGCAGGTTGCTCAACCTGCCATAGTGGGATCTGAATGGAAGGGGTTTGTGGGTGAGCAGATGGTTTTAGCTCACTGTGAGGGATTACATGACCCTTCATACTTGCTTACAGCACTCTTGGATTATATGGCTGTTCACCCAAGGTCACTGAATAAGTTTCATGACAGAGCAGAGGTTTGAAATCTGATATCCCACATGCATGGTTTTCCCCCAGTGGTAAAGAACCCAGTGCCCTCCATATCTTTTGGACTACAACTCCCATCAGATCCATGGCTAGAGATTATAGGAGTTGTAGTTCAAAACATCTGGAGGGCACTAGGGGCCTACCAAAAAGACATTAGAGGATGTGTACAAACCATGTAGCATCTTGGGTGGGAAGAAGTAACCTCATCATTTTAAGCTTCATAATATTGCTTGATGTTAACACTGAAATGAATTCTTTGTCTTGAGCTATTGCAAGAAGACCTGGGACCATCTACTATTGGATGTGCACATATCACTGATTCCCCAGCTCAACAGCTTTTAGTTTGGCCACTCTGTTGTGTTAAAAAATTGGGTTAAAGTGTAGTAAGAGGGAAGATTCACTTTCTTCCATTCTTTCTTATAGGAACATAGGAAACTATGTTCCTATATGGCCTTATACCATTGGTCCCTCTAGCTCTATGCTATGTCTATGCTATGTTGCTGACAATAGTATCAACCCATCTCTCTCCCTCCATCGGCTGAGTTCTTTAAGTTATCTCAGGCTGAATATTGGGATGGAGAATGTTTTCATCTTCAAGGTGACTGATGAGTCTACATGCAGGAGGGGGAGCATGAACGACAGTTCCAATGATAATCCCATGGCGGGTACCAATGAGAGAAGGAATTGGTATTCTGAAGAGGAACTGGGTATTCTAATACATGTACATTAGCAATATTGGTCTAGTCTAGGTGTAGGAAATGCGGAGCCCACAGGCCCCAGTGTGGCTGGACACCTTTTTTTGGTGCCCACCAAGGTTCGCTGCCCTTTCCACTTTTTTGTAATTAACTAATTTTCTTACCAGCAGCTGGGACTGACTACTTCAAACCAAAGTGAAGGCCTGCAGCCACTTCCATCTTCACTTCCCATGAATGCCTCTGGGCTACTGGTAGGGCTCAAAGACACTGGGCTGATTTGCACAACAGAGCTAGGCCATCCCGGGTTATTTAATCTACAAGGAGATGCACCCCGTGCCAATGTGTGTAGCCACCTTTGAATATGCAACTTCCAATTGGGGATTAAATAACCTTTGCATAACCCTTCTATTAATCAAGGGTTATGTGAGGGTTGATTAACCCCTGAATAACCCACAGTGGCCCATGATTATATATTCAAAACAGTGTCCACAAAGACCCAGCATGTGCCATGGCTCATTGTGACTAGTGAGATAACTAGTGAGATAGTTATCATGGGTTAAATAAGATGGTGGGTGGCTGCAAGACCATGCTTTCCTGTGCAGCGCACAGAAGAAGAGGGAAAAGCAAAAGAGACTCATGTGTGTGAGAGGGGAGGAGGGGTCGGCTGGCCCAGAATGGGAGAGAAAAAAGATTTGCTGTCAGGTTTGGTGCTAAAAACTGTGGGTTCAAAGTAATTGTTTTGTGTGTTAGGACTCAAACTCCCACCTCTGCCTTCTAGTAAGTCTTTTGGGCAGGTTACTTGTCTGTTGTGATTAGCCACACCTCTCAGGACAGCTGTTTGTTGTGGCACCCAGGAGAGCTTCTCAAAGTGCTACATTTGCCCACAGGCTCAAAAAGGTTCCCTACCCTGTCCTAGTCCTTACCTGCCCCCAGTGGAACAAAGGTGGTGTGTTAATTGAATTTGCACAGATCATTCCTCAATTAGCATTGATTCTCTCTTCCCTTTCTTGTCTCCCTTACTGTCAAAATTTAGATGATAAATTCCTACAGCAGGGATGGGTAACCTGGTGCCCTTCAGATGTTTTGGACTACAGCTCCCATTAGCCCCAGGCATTATGATCAATGGACAAGGATTATGGGAGATGTAGTCCAAAACATCTGAAGGACATAATTTTGCCTATCCCTGTCCTACAGGCAGTTTGCTGTGGCTTTTTAAAATGTTCTTTTTCCTTATGTTATTCTGTAAAGTGCTATGCATATTGATGGCGGTATGTCCATTCTATCAAGGTTCTTGGCAGGACAAATAACTCTCTGCAGGGCAGGATCTACACTACTGCTTTAAAGCACTTTATAACAGTTTTGACAACTGTTGGGTCCCAGGACACACTCCCTAAATAGTTGTCAAAACTGTTATAAAGCGCTTTAAAGCAGTAGTGTAGCTCCAGCCCAGGTATCAAGGGGAAGCTGACATCATCAGTTTATAAAACTGGAAATGGAGAGCACCTGTGGGATTCCAACCCTCCCCATTTCTAGTGGATCACTGTGGAATTTGGAATTGCTCCATAATGAAGGGGATTCATCATATGGGGAAATGGACTGATACTTTTGTCCCCTTGTCTTTAGACATTCAAGGAGGCTAGCTTTATCAATGGCAGCTAAATAAAACCTGCAGGTTCAGAGGCAGTATCCTGGATGTTGCCAGCAAATCAGAGGCCTGATGCCTGCACTGTGCCAGCTTCCCATCAGGGTGCCCACTGTTGGAAAGAGGATGCAGAGCTAAACTAGATGGATCATTGTGCGATCCAGCATATGCTTCTGTGTTATTTTGTTTAGAGCATCACTAGTCTGGTTCATACCTCCAGGGTGGGGGTTGTGATTGCCTCCCAATGGCCTGCAGAGCTCCTCATCCCACACAGCATGTCTGGGGTAAGAGGGTGGTTAAAGTTTGGGGAGTCACAGGCAAGGCTTCCTTATGTCGTGGAAGTCCCCAAAGATTTTGGGAAGTGCTGGAGGTGGAAGCGAGGAGGACTTTAAGCCAGGACTTCCTTTGTCACTTCTTTGCTTAACGTCAAACTAGCTTCCCAACTTTCACACACTCTTTTCCCCATGCCCTGTAGGAAAAGCATTGCCAAGGCTGCCCCCCTTCTTCAGCAATTAAAGATCTCAGCGCATCCTGTTTTCACACTCCGCACCCCAGTTATTTTATTCTCCCTCTCCCAATCCCAGTTAATAACACCTAACAACATAGGATCACTGCACCCATTCTTCCCAGGCAATTCCCAACAAAACAATCAACAACTTTGTAGGTAACCGCAGAAAATCCCAGCCCTGTCAGCCAATGTGATGAATTAATCAAAATGATTACAGATCCCTTATTTTTAAAGCTAAAGAGATGAAACTTGGCACCATGATAGCTCTTAAGTAGGGCTTTAGACATGCCAAGTTTCAATAAGTTCTCTTCATGAGTTGATTTTATACGAATTTTTTACTTCAAACTATTCACATGCATAAACACACACACACACACACACACACACCCCTCTGATTCTGCTTTAATTCACCCCTGTGCAGTTATGGAGGGAGCTTTTATCCTCCATAAATGTGCAGGGGTTGATTAACATAGAATCAGAGGGGGTGTGTGTGCGTGTGTGTGCGTGTGTTTATGTGAGTGAACAGTTTGAGAGAATTTTAAAATTAAAATTGTAAAAAAATCAATCAATGAAAGGATCGCCTTCAAACTTGGCATGCCTAAAGCACTACTCAAGAGCTATCATGGTGCCAGGTTTCATCTCTTTATCTTTAAAAATGAGGGAGCTGTAAGCATTTTGGTTAATTCCCATTGACTGTAATTTCGTGGTGGAGAAGACCTGCTCTGCACACCCCTATTATCTAGTTTTACAGTGTTTCATCAGCTGGGTGCCATTTCTGCAGGCAATGAGGGTGGGGTTGGAGCAGCGAAAGTCCGTTCAACTGACTCAGCACAACCTGGCATGGTGGAGAAGGAGAACCACACCATCTTCCTCTTTCCTCAGAAAGACCTCCCTTCAAAGCAAATGGCAATGCATGGAGGCAGAAGAGCGCTTTAATCCCAGGCTGAAGAAATAAACCAGACTTTACCTGCTCTAGGAAAACATGAAAAATTGAGGGGAATTGGCAGAATGACTGCAGGGCAGGCATGACGTCATATGAGTACCGTGCTGCAAAACAGGCATGATGAGCATGTGATAAAATGCTGGTGCGATGGAGCCCAAAGAGTTGAAAAAGTTTTCCTGTACTTGCTCTACATTTTAGAAGCTTTGGGGAGAGGGAGTGACTCTGGTTTTGGGAGTGAGTTGACTGATTAAAATTCAAGTAAAGGAATGGTTGGTTGTGACTGGAAGTGTCAATAGAAATAACTTCTAATCCCAAAGTCTGACGGCAAAAGGAAAAGGCACAGCTAGAGGCAGTCCTGTTGTGCCAACTCCTATGTAACCTTTCTAGAATTCAAAATAAAGGGGCACACACAACATCTGAGATTATAACCACTAATATAAATTCAGGCCAGAACCCCACCTACCCTAGCTTCCCGTTTCCAGCCCAGCAGACTTCGGAAGTTGGTAATTTTTGTGAACCGCCCAGAGAGCTTCGGCTATTGGGTAGTATAAAAATGTAATAATAAATAAATAAATAAATAAATAAGTTCACAAGCAGAACATGAAGGCAACTGTTTTACCTGTTGTTTGTCCACACCATCTGGTATGCAGAGGTAGATGGCCTCTGTACATGGAGGTTCCACTTAGCTATCATAATGTCTGTCCTACTACTACTAATAATTCTGAACTAAGGTAATGCAAATTCCATGCTTAAGAAAAGCTGAATTATGTGGTCTATGCAAAATAAGCACATTAAGAACATTTTGTAGGATGACCAGACGACCCGGAAAACCCTGGAGACCTCTGAAAAAGTGGAGATCTCTGCGGCAACTGGGATTGGGCCCCAATTTACCAGGGAAATGGGCCAGAGGATGTGTTCCCAGACTTCTGGGATGTGTCCTCCAACTCCCACCCCCAGCACCGATCTGGCCTTCCCCTTGGCTAGCACAATTGCGCAGGCCCAAGAGAAGGCTGAGGACATGGCCTAGATCAGCCTGGGGTGGGCAGGGGCAGAGGATGCGTTCCCAGACTTCTGGGAACGTGTCCTGCAGCCCTCCCAGTGCCAATCTAGCCTTCTGCTGGGTTGGCGTGTTTGCATCAGCCCTATATCAGCCGGGGGGAGGGGGGCTGGAATTCCTCCAGATTGGCCCTTCCCGCCAGGGCCAATCTAGCCATTAGCTGGGCTGGCTCAATTGCCAGCCCAGAAGCTGCAGCAGCAAGAGAAGCAGCAGCAGCAGCAAGAGAAGCAGCAGCAGCAGCAAGAGAAGAAGAAGCAAGTAGCAGGTAATGTGTATGTGAGAGTGTGTGTATGGGTGAATAGGTTGCCCGGTTGTTTGAGTGAATGGATGTGTGTGTACATGTGTTGCATAGTGTGTGATCCTGAGTGTGTGTGTAAGTATTGATGTCTGAATGGGATACCTGATTGTTTGAGTGAATGGATGTGTGTGTGCATGTGTTTTGGAGTTGGTGATCCTGTGTGTGTGTGTGTGTGTGTGTTTGTGTGCTGGCAGTGTGTGAGTGTATTGATGTGATGTTGTCTGAATGGGATGCTCTGCATTGAGTGAATGGATGCATGTGCTTGTTTGCAGTGTGCGTGGGGGAGAGGGCTGTAGTTTTCTGTGTGTGAGTTGGGGGGATGATTTGGAGGTGATATTCCTATTAAATAATGCATTTTGACCCATAGACCTTCCTCTCCAATTTGTTTGATATAATTGGCATGACGTACGTTTTGTAAAAATTGCTAATTGTTCATTCTTAAAAATATTTTAAAAAATTAACAGGGTTGTCATCGTCATCATCATCATCATCATCATCATCATCATCATTTATCTCTCTTTTCCTGCTCATGGTGGTTTTTCTAGATGAACATGATGGGCTTTGCCAAGTCATGCTGTCTTTTACTGATTCAGATATTTCCTGACTATTGAACATTTTTTAACTATGATTGCTTTCTGGATGTTGGCAGACATGTATTTTGGTAGGCCTAATTTCTGAAGGTTGTTTATAAAAAAATAATAATGATGTGATGCTGGTGTCTGATGTGACTAACAGAATAATTGTAACTTTTTCCTGTTGCCATAGTTCTTTAACTTCCATAGCCAGTAGTGTATATTTCTCTCTTTTTCCCCCTTCCTTTTCTGAAACATTTTTGTCAGTAGGTATTGCTATGTCAGTGAGTTACGTGTGTTTTTCTTTGTTGTTTTTGACTGTTATGTCTGGATGAAGTTGAAACAAGCTAAGAGGTGCTAGCCTTTAGTCCATTTTGTTCCATGGCTAATGTTTGCAAGGTAATAGTATTTTATACTCTTTCTGAATGCTTGTTGGCTTGTTTGTTGTACTAGATTTTTCTGTACTTGTCAACTGCTTCATTTGTTCAGTGGTAGCAATATGCTGAATGTGTGAGTACGGATATGAGAAAGGTGATGGGGAAAGAGTGTTAAATGTTAGGAAAGGTGGGACTATGGTCATTGAGTGAAGGATTTGCAGTCAGAAAAGATATTTGAGGGAAGGGAAGACTGTATCACACAAAGTATAGCAAAAGCTTCAAAGTACAGCAAAAGCTACAAAAGTAGGAATGAGTGAAGTTAATTTCAGATACATTGAATGTCTCACTTGTTCTTTATTCCAGTGATTATTCCAGTGATAACATTAAGATGTTATGTAGAACAGGTTTGTCTTAATTGTGTAGTGAGAAGTCAGACCTGTGACCAAAGCCATGTTTGGGTGGGCACGCCCCCTTGGAGGCTGGGCATGTTGGTGAGCATGCCCCCTTGGGGGCAGCCATGTTGTCCTCCTTTTTGGTTTCCAAAATATGGTCACCCTGATTAACAGGATTTCTCATTTCCAGGCACAATTCAATGTGTTGGTTAGGATCTATAAAGCCATATATGGCTTGGGATATTGGAAAGACCACATTCTCCCATACAAGCCTGCACAGGCTTTAAGGTCTTTGGGGGAGGCACTTCTCTTGGGCCCACTATCCATCTTGGTGGGGGTGTGAGACAGGGCCTTCTTGGTGGCCAAGAGGGTGGCCTGATGTAAAAGAGGAGGCCTTTGGCATTTAAGCTACTTTGTTGCTAAAGAGGTTTTTAACTGGTTGGGAGCTGTTTGTTTCTTGTTGTTATTTTATGACTGTATTTTAACTGTTTTGTTTTTATGTTTTAATCAAGTTTGTGTTTTTATTTGTATTTTACCATTCTTAGCCACCTTGAGCATCAATTTTGCTGAAAAGGGGGAATATAAATAAATAAATAAATAAATAAATAAATCATGCATATTTTATTGCCATTTAGGCCACGTTTCATAATTTCGCTCTGCTAATCATAGGAAAGTTCAATGAGCTATGCAGGGCCCTGAAGTGAAAGATCTGACTCATGAGGCACCAGGAAGTCTTCCTATGCAAGTTCCCATTTATTTCATTAAAGCTTTTTAAAGGATAACATTCTGTGGATTGTGTCCCACATTAAGATGATTTCCCACCTCAAGCACCCAAATGATCCGGCCTTGTTCTAAAGCAGCAGGAGGGGAGCTTTGCAGGAAAAGAGGGTTAATTCTGGGCAAGAACTTGGAGGTGTATTGAAGAGTATGTGCCATACCACTTTTAAAATCACTTCACTGGCTGCCAATTAGATTTTGGGCAAAGTATAAAGTGTTGGTTATTACCTTTAAAGTCCAACGTGGTTTGGGTCTAGGTTACCTGCGGGATCACCTTCTCCTGTACAATCCGCCCCACACACTCAGGTCCCCTGGGAAGAATTTACTTCAGCCAGCCAAAACTAGGCTGAACACCTGTGGAATGGCCTGCCGGGAGAGGTCTGCCAACTCAACAGTATTTCTGAATATAAAAAAGCTATAAAGACTTATCTCCTGCAGCAGGCCTACCCAGTCGAATTTTAAAATGTCTGGCTGTTATTTTAATAAGGTAGTAGATTTGCATGTTTTTAATCAGTTTTATATATTTTATAGTATTTTTATATATGAAGTTGTTCCCTGCCTCAATCCAGAGAGAGAGAGGTGAGATAATAATAATAATAATAATAATAATAATAATAATAATAATGTTGTTAAAAGACTGAACTGTGAATCAAGAACTCCTTAGAATCATAGAATAGCAGAGTTGGAAGGGGCCTACAAGGCCATCGAGTCCAACCCCCTGCTCAATGCAGGAATCCACCCTAAAGCATCCCTGACAGATGGTTGTCCAGCTGCCTCTTGAAGGCCTCTAGTGTGGGAGAGCCCACAACCTCCCTAGGTAGCTGATTCCACCGTCGCACTGCTCTAACAGTCAGGAAGTTTTTCTGATGTCCAGCTGGAATCTGGCTTCCTTTGACTTGAGTCCATTATTCCGTGTCCTGCACTCTGGGAGGATCGAGGAGAGATCCTGGCCCTCCTCTGTGTGACAACCTTTTAAGGATTTGAAGAGTGCTATCATGTCTCCCCTCAATCTTCTCTTCTCCAGGCTAAACATGCCCAGTTCTTTCAGTCTCTCTTCATAGGGCTTTGTTTCCAGACCCCTGATCATCCTGGTTGCCCTCCTCTGAACACGCTCCAACTTGTCTGCATCCTTCTTGAATTGTGGAGCCCAGAACTGGACGCAATACTCTAGATGAGGTCTAACCAGGGCCGAATAGAGAGGAACCAGTACCTCACATGATTTGGAAGCTATACTTCTATTAATGCAGCCCAAAATAGCATTTGCCTTTCTTGAAGCCATATCGCACTGTTGGCTCATATTCAGCTTGCAATCTACAACAATTCCAAGATCCTTCTTGTTTGTAGTATTGCTGAGCCAAATATCCCCGAACTTGTAACTGTGCCTTTGGTTTCTATTTCCTAAATGTAGAACTTGGCATTTATCCCTATTAAATTTCATCCTGTTGTTTTCAGCCCATCACTCCAGCCTATCAAGATCTTTGACCATTTGTTTATCAATCTCAAACTGTAATCCTGCCCCCTCAACTTCTGCTTCACTTTTTCCAGGGGGGTCATAGACCCGCTTTTGGGAGAAGACTGAGGCAAAGTAGGAATTGAGCACTTCAGCCTTTTCTTTGTCATCTGTTATCAATTTGCCATCCTCATTAAGCAGTTGAATCACCATTTCTTTCCTCTGTCTTTTACTACTCACATATCTGAAGAAAGCCTTTTTATTGCTTTTAGCATCCCTCGCTAATCTCAGCTCATTCTGAGCTTTAGCCTTCCTGATGCCATTTTGGCACTTCTGCGCCACTTGTCTGTACTCTTCTTTTGTAGCCTGGCCTTCCTTCCACTTCCTATATGTATCCCTTTTTGTTTTCAGGTCATCTCTAAGCTTTTTGTGGAGCCACATTGGTTTCCTCTGTTGTCTTCTATCTTTTCTCCTTGTTGGAATTGTTTGTAACTGTGCCTTTAAAATGTCCTTTTTTAAATACTCCCACCCATTCTGCATAATGGATCTACACAAAGCCGTGAAGGCGTCCTGAAGGCAGGGAGGTGGGCGATGGCAGTGGCGGCGGCAAGGATTCCCCAGCGAAGCTGCCGAGCCCGGGAACTTTTCACCTCGTCCCTGTGAGGGGCGATACGGGGCCTCCTCCTCTTCCTCCTCCTCCGCCTCTTCTGGCCAGGTAGGTGTTGGATCTTGGAATGGATCCTGGTTATGTTTTTCCATTGGTTTGTTAATTGCTGAGGAGCTGGAGGAACAGAAGACTCAGCAGAAACTTAAAGGTCAACTCTACACCTGGACATTGAGTGTCATAATTGAATAATTGGTTAACTGATTGTCTTCAATTAAGGGTTGCAAGGAGTTGCATCATTGTACAGGTTGTCTATAAAAGTAAATGTATTTTCATGTGCAAGTAGAAGGCATAACTTCCATGTCCCTCATGTGAGCTGTATTGACTGACCGTTTGTAAGTATTTGTGTCTGTATTGCCATAACTAAATTATATTTTTATATGCCAGTAAAAAGGTTAATTTTAACCTATACAAATCTCTGTCTTAATTCATGTCTTTGCTGACTTGGCTGAGAACCGCTGTAATCTCTGCTAGTTTCTGAAAGGGCCCAAACAGAAACTTAATACAAAAGGTTATCTGCCAGAAGCCCAGTCTGTGCAATAACTAAACAGCTTATAAAAGCCATAACTCAACAGTAGGCAGGATCTACACAAAGAGTTTCCTGCACTCCTTTTCTCATTAGGCTCATTTGCCATGGGACCTTACTTATCATAGTTCTGAGTTTATTAAAATCAGCTTTCCTAAAATCCAGAGTACGTGTACACTCAGCTTTTGACTCCTTTATAATCAGGGATTCAGGTATGACGTGGTCACTTTTCCCCAGAGTTCTCGTAACTGCCACTTTATCTACTAAGTCATCCCTATTGGTCAATATCAAGTCAAGGATTGCCGATCCCCTAGTTCCTACCTCCAGTTTCTGTAGGAGAAAGTTATCACCCATACATGTCAGGAATTTCTTGGAAAGGCCGCTTTTGGCAGTATTGGTCTCCCAACAGATATCAGGGTACACTGATATCTGTTAGGAAACACTGGCAATTTGTTTCTCAAAAGTTTCATCCTCGTCTTCTCCTTGATTGGGTGGTCGGTAGTAGACTCTGATTATCATGTTCTTTTTATTCCTTGCCCCATTTATTTTAATCCAGATGCTCTTGATGGGGCTCCCAGTCTGATCCGCCTGTATTTGTCTGCAGGGATAGGTATTTTTAACATATAGTGCAACTCCACCTCCCTTTCTATTTCTTCTGTTTTTTTTTGAACAAGTTATATCCTTCAATTGCTATATTCCAGTCATGGGAGTCATCCCACCAAGTTTCAGTTATACCTATCAAGTCGTATTAGCCTTCATGTAATAAGAGTTCAAGTTCGTTCTGTTTGTTTCCCATGCTCTGGGCATTAGTATATAGACATCAAAGACCATGTGTTTTATAGTCTGGCTTTGTTCCTACATTGTTGTGGACACTATTTTGGGGCACTATTGGAGCTGTTCTCTGTACTGTGGTGCCTTGGCCTTCATCCCTTGTTGCCTCAAGGTTTACGTCTCCCACCCCCGTAAGATTCAGTTTAAAGCCCTCCTGATCAAGTTCTTCATGCTGTGGCCAAACTCATTCTTTCCAGCCCTTGTGAGGTGCAATCCATCCCTTGCCAGCAGTCCATGTTCCAAGTAGCGTAGCCCGTGGTCCCAGAATCCAAAATTCTCACGTCGGCACCACCTTCGTAGCCAGTCGTTCATCCGGAGTATTTTTCTTTCCCTTTCTAATCCTCTTCCAAGAACCGGGAGGATGGATGAGGAAAACATCGAAGAGGAAAGAAAAAAGGGGGGAGGAAAGAAAGAAAAAAATACATGCACAAAGGTTAAGTTATATTTTCGGCTCTCTACATATCACAAATGTAAATTAATTTTTCATAGAATCATAGAATAGCAGAGTTGGAAGGGGCCTATAAGGCCTCGAGTCCAACCCCCTGCTCAATGCAGGAATCCACAATAAAGCATTCCTGACAGATGCTCCAAATAAAAAAAAGGGCCCATCTAGTGAAATCTGCAGGGTAGGAGGATGGGGAGGCAAAGATCAATGTCTTTGGAATCTAGGAGTCTGCCCTAAATAACTGACAATTTACTTTCCTCTGTCTCATCTTGACGAACATGGGAGGAAAGCATATTGCTCTTTTTCTCCGCAGTATGATGAAATCGGCTCTGCTCCATCAATGTTATAGGGAAGAGCCAGCTGTTCCTAAAACTAGGGGTGTGCACGGACCCCCCGCTCCGCTTCACTTGCAGATCTGCCATTTTCGGAGCGGGTCACTTCGCCCCGTCCCCGCTCCACCCACTTCTGCTCCGCTCGGCTCGGAGCTCCGGATCCGGATCGGAGCTCCGTTTTCCCCCCCATAGGGTTGCATTGAAAGCTAAAAAAGTATACAACTTTTTTCTGTTCAAGTTAGAAACCTCAAACTTGGCACCATGAAAGCTTATCCATGTGTCCACATGCACGCCAAGTTTCAAGCAAATCCCATCATCCCCTGATTTTTGGCGAATTTTTGAAAATTGGGCACCCCATTCAGACCCCTTGGGATAGCTCCGTCAATTTGCACGTTAGAAACCTCAAACTCGGCACCAGTACAGCTTATCCATGTGTCCACATGGATGCACAGACTCAAGGCAGTCCCATCATCCCCTGATTTTTGGCACGGCTCTAACCTCTAACGCACCACCCATAACCCTAATTCACACCCCTTTCGATAGCTCCATCAATTTGCATGTTAGAAACCTCAAACTCGGCACCATGATAGCTTATCCATGTGTCCATGTATAAGAATATAATAATATGTTTAAGAATATTACTAAATGTAGGGAAATGGGGCAAGAAGTGTGTGTATGCTTTCCCCAAAATGCTCAATCTGTGGCTGTTGCACTTCACAAAAGCAGTAAACGCAATCAAGCTTTATTTTATTTATTTATTTATTTATTTATTACATTTTTATACCGCCCAATAGCCGAAGCTCTCTGGGCGGTTCACAAAAATTAAAACCACAGTAAAACACCCAACAGTTTAAAACACAATTACGAAATACAGTATAAAAAGCGCAACCAGGATAAAACCACACAGCAAAGTTGATATAAGATTAAAATACAGAGTTAAAACAGTAAAATTTAAATTTAAGTTAAAATTAAGTGTTAAAATACTGAGTGAATAAAAAGGTCTTCAGCTGGCGATGAAAGCAGTACAGTGTAGGCGCCAAGCGGACCTCTCTGGGGAGCTCGCTCCACAACCAGGGTGCCACAGCGGAGAAAGCCCTCCTCCTAGTAGCCACCTGCCTCACTTCCTTTGGCAGGGGCTCATCGAGAAGGGCCCCTGTAGATGATCTTAAGGTCCGGGCAGGTACATATGGGAGGAGGCGTTCCTTCAGATAACCTGGCCCCAAACCGTTTAGGGCTTTAAATGTTAATACCAGCACTTTGAATTGGGCCCGGACCTGGACTGGCAGCCAATGAAGTTGTAAAAGGACTGGCGTAATGTGATCTCGCCGGCCAGTCCCTGTTAATAACCTTGCTGCCCTGTTTTGCACCAGTTGAAGTTTCCGGACCGTTTTCAAAGGCAGCCCCACGTATAACGCATTGCAGTAATCCAAACGAGAGGTTATCAGAGCATGGATAACTGTAGCTAAGCTATCTCTGTCCAGATAAGGGCGCAGCTGGTATATCAGCCTGAGCTGATAAAAGGTGCTCTTTGCCACTGAGTTCACCTGTGCCTCAAGTGACAGTTCTGGATCCAAGAGCACCCCCAAACTACGGACCCGATCCTTTAGGGGGAGTGCAACCCCGTCCAGGACAGGGCAAACATCACCTCGCCAGACAGATGAACCACCCGCTAACAGTACCTCCGTCTTGTCTGGATTGAGTCTCAGTTTGTTAGCCCTCATCCAGTCCATTACCGTGCCCAGGCACTGGTTCAGAACAGCCACTGCCTCACCTGGGTTTGATGAAAAGGAAAGGTAGAGCTGGGTATCATCTGCATATTGATGACACCTCAGTCCACATCTCCGGATAACCTCCCCCAGTGGCTTCATGTATATGTTAAACAGCATAGGGGATAAGATAGAGCCCTGTGGAACCCCATGGCTTAGGTGCCACGGCACAGAGCAATAATCCCCCAGCACCACCTTCTGGAATTGGCCATCCAAGTAGGAGCGGAACCACTGCAACGCAGTACCTCCAACTCCCAGCTCAGACAACCTATCCAGGAGGATACCATGGTCGATGGTCGATGGTATCGAAGGCCGCTGAGAGGTCCAGGAGAACCAACAGGGTCACACTCCCCCTGTCTCTCTCTCGACAGAGGTCATCCCACAGGGCGACCAAGGCAGTTTCCGTTCCAAAACCAGGCCTGAAACCTGATTGAAATGGATCTAGATAATCCGTTTCATTCAAGAGTGCCTGGAGTTGTCCTGCAACCACCCGCTCAAGCACCTTGCCCAGGAAAGGGATATTAGCCACCGGCCTATAGTTGTTAACATCCTCCGGGTCCAGATTAGGCTTCTTCAGGAGTGGTCTAATTACCGCCTCTTTTAAAGAGGCCGGCACCACTCCCTCTCTCAAGGAGGCATTCACAACCTCCTGGACCCAGCCGGCGATCCCCTCCTTATTTGATGTAATGAGCCATGAGGGTCGAGGGTCAAGCACACAGGTGGTCGACCGGACTTGGCCAAGCACCTTGTCCACATCCTCGGGCCTCACTAACTGAAACTCATCCAATAAAAAAGTTCCAGGGCATATTTGTGGCTGGCATTTACCTGCTAGCCACATGCCTGTGTCTAACTGCCCCTATCAGATGGCCTGTAGCTTTCAAAGCAATATAAATGTAAGATCTTCTGTTTGCCATGAAATCTGGAGCACACAAGTTATAGCCCCGCAAGAAGGAACGTAGAATTGCACTGCTGTACCTAGGATTGATGCATCACCAGAAAAATCTTAGTACCTGGGAAAAAGAATAGAATAAATCTGAAAAGCATTCTGAGCAGTATCACTTTAGTTACAATGATTGCTCAGCTTCAAAGAACCCAGGATTTTTATGGTGGGTATGTAGGCAATATGCTTATAAAGTTTTGCCAGCGAATTGGACAGGTTGTGGTTATCTAAGTACTTTACTTCCACCGATGTAGGTGATGCCTTTGCCCTCCAAATGTGTCAAAAGAAGCATTGATACATCTTTAGAAGTTATTGCACAAGGGTCAGGACAATCTTGGCTTCCCAATTTGAGTATACTAAAAGAGCTTTTATGATGTTTATTAGGGGTGTGCACGGACCCCCCGCTCCGCTTCACTTGCAGATCCGCCATTTTCCGGATCGGGCCGCTCCGCCCCGCCCCCGCTCCACCCACTTCCGCTCCGCTCTGCTCGGAGCTCCGGATCTGGATCCGGAGCTCCGTTTCCCCCCCCCCCCCTCATAGGCTTGCATTGAAAGCTAAAAAATTATACAACTTTTTTCTGTTCAAGTTAGAAACCTCACGTTTGGCACCATGACACCTCATGGGGGTATACACACGCACGCCAAGTTTCAAAGCAATCCCATCATCCCCTGATTTTTGGGGAATTTTTGAAAATCGGGCACCCCATTCACACCCCTTTCCATAGCTCCATCAATTTGCACGTTAGAAACCTCAAACATGCCACCATGAAAGCTTATCCAGGGATACATACGCACGCCGAGACTCAAGGCAGTCCCATCATCCCCTGATTTTTGGGGAATTTATGAAAATTCAACACCCCTTTCCATAGCTCCGTCAATTTTGCACGTTAAAAAAAAACCTCAAACTCACCACCATGACAGCTTATCCAGGGATACATACGCACGCCGAGACTCAAGGCAGTCCCATCATCCCCTGTTTTTTGGCGGGGCTTAAACCTGCAAAATTTGGAACTTCCAAAACTCCAAGTGAGCGCAGGAAGGACTTCTCCCCTGAGTCAAAGCCACACACACACAACATCCCTGCGAGGTGGGCAGGGGAGGAGGGAGGGAAGGCAGGCAGGCATGCAGCTGGCATTTCTGGGGGCATAAGGAAGTGAGCCAAGGATAAGCCAGTAATGCATATAAAATGGAATAAATCAATAAATAAACGAAGGAGGGGTGGAATTAAAAGCAGCAGTGTTGCTCAATAAACAGCAAGAAGATTTTTTTTAAAAGGCTATATCTGTCTTTTACCAGCAATAGGGGGACGTGCCCGGGGGAGGGGGAAGCAGCTGCCAGTTCAACTCAAGACAGCCACCAACAGCTCTGAGATTAAGAAGTAAACGCTCACTTCAACTCATAACAGGCATCGCTCCACCACTAAGAAGTAAACGCCCACTTCGACTCATAATAGGCATTGCTCCACCATTTTACTCTCTTTGGAAGGCTCTAATGGCCTTCCAGTGCAGGAGAGAGTGGGGGCACGTCCACGATGAGATGCCCTAGGGGAGCTCATCCCCTTGCACCACATCTTTTCAGTTGTTCCCCAAAGTTAGGGTGGGTAGCAGTGCTGTGTTTCTATCTCTTATTCTTGGCTTAGTATATGATTTCAGGTTGTGTTTGTGCATTTGGTGGGGCTACTGTTTTAAAAAACACTGGGAAAAGCCCGTTCAGATGAAGAAAGAGAAGTTTCCCAGAATCCCAAGTTACCCATTTTGCCTATGCCCTCCTCTAACTTTGGGATCATGTGATCATGACCGGGAGCTGACTCTGCCCCTCAGCCCTTTGAAAAAGGTATTTTTCCCGCCGATTTTTTAAAAACTTCTAGCGCGCGACCCGCACGACGCAGAAAGTTGAGAGTAGTCTCAAAATGACCCCCATCCACGACTCTCTGTGCACAAGAATTTTCAGAACAATAGCTTAAAAACCAACCCAGTTATGCCCGAGTCTGTCCCTCAATGCAATCCTATGGGCGAAAAGCCGAAAACGCCATTTGAGCCGCGCGGTTGACCCGATTTTCAAAAAAATATAGCACGCGACCCGCACGACGCAGAGAGGTGAAAGTGGTCTCAAAATGACCACCATCCACGACTCTCTGAGCACAAGAATTTCCAGAACGATAGCTTCAAAAAGAACGTAGTTATCCGCGATTATTTGCCGCAATGCAATCCTATGGCGAAATGTTTTCAAGATGGCGACCGGAGTGCTCCGCCTGAACTAGGAGCTCCGAAAAATGGTCGCTTCTCTTCGCCTTGCTTCTAGGGGTCTGCGGTCCGCTCCTACTCCGCCTTTGGGTAAGGCGGAGCAGGCCAATCTGCTACTGCTTCTACGCTCCTAATCAGAGCGGATCACACCCCTAATGTTTATGATTGTTATAATGCTTGTGCTTTGTTGCTTTGCACCACATTTGTACCTGTGGCTCAGAAACTAATTTCCATTGCTGTTACATCTCATGCTTATATGATGGTCTCCACATCAGAAGATGATAAATAAGCAGAAGTTAAGAGAATGGTCTGATAGAGGCCAAGCCTGTGTGGACACCTTGCAATAAGTGACCCTATCAGTAAGGAATTACTGATGGGTCAAAACGGAGGATTGATATAAATAAAAGTTAACTAACAGTTCTCTATCAGAAGATAAGCAGTAAGGCAAACATGCAGCCTAAGCAAAGAGACCACGTATACAGTTGAGGTCAAGAGGTAAGCGCGTTATCTGGAAAGACCCGCTTAATCAACAGACAATACACAATTCTGCTAAGGGTAGTGGCTGCAATGCTATGAGCTTCTTGTGGAAATATACCCAAGCATGACATTGTACGACCTAATATGTAACTTGTTTGCCACACAGTATAAAAGTCCTGGATGAGAAGCATTCAGGACTGCTGCTGCTCCTAAATTTGAAGCAGGCAGTCTTTTCGCTGCGGAAATAAAGCCAAGGCTGTGATCTTACCCCGTGTCTATTTGTTATTTGGTTCCGGCAGCTAGACACGATCCTAGAGAGAGAGCTCAATTTGAGGGCTCTTACCACAAATGCCAAGATCTACACCTAGGAAAAAGAAACCAAATGCACAGTTAAAAGTTGGAGAATGCTTGGCTTAGCATACTACAAGCAAGAAGAATCTTGGAATTTTTGTAGATCACAAGCTGAATACGAGCCAACAGTGTGATGTGGCTGCAAAAAAAGCAAATGCTATTTTGGGCTGCATTAATAGAAGTATAGCTTCCAAATTGTGCGAGGTACTCGTTGCCCTCTATTCCACACTGGCTAGGCCTCATCTTGAGTATTGTGTCCAGTTCTGGGCACCACACTTCAAGAAGGATGCAGCTAAGCTGGAGGGAGTTCAGAGGAGAGCAATGAGGATGATCAGGGGTCTGGAAACAATGGAAACAATTACCCAGGGAAGTTGTGGGCTCTCCCACACTGGAGGCCTTCAGGAGGCAGCTGGACAACCATCTGTCAGGGATGCTTTAAGGTGGATTCCTGCATTGAGCAGGGGGTTGGACTCGGTGGCTTCATAGGCCCCTTCCAACACTAGTATTCTATGATTCTATGAATTAACATAAACTCAGAGAAGCAAAGTGAAGCAACACAACATCAGAGAAGCTAAATACCAGAGAAACAAGCTAAAACAGCATCAGAGGAGTTAATTAACATAATATCAGAGAAGCAAAGTGAGGCGGCAATAAGGAAACACCCAATTACAGCTCTCAGTGTTGGGAAACAGAGTGATGGGGGGAAGGGCAGCCCCACTCCTTGACCAGGTCACAGCCAGGTCACTGGCATGCCCAGGACTTATTGCGAGGCAGGCCCAGGATTTAACGGAGGCACATTGCAGAACAAGCTGTTTCAACTAAAAATGGAGTAAATTGGCTCTGCAATGCTGCAACTCCCAAGCCACAGGAAAAAACCCTTGAATGGCCCCCTGGTGCCCAGTTCCCTGTACAATAACTGATGGAACGCCTCTTCCGACATGAACCTATCCATAAACTGCACTCAACTTCCAAGGTCCTCCTCCGGGTGCCTACTCCGGGGGAAGCTTGTAGGATGGCAACAAGAGAGAGGGCCTTGTCTGGCTCCGGACATTGCTTGGAGGGGAGATCACCTGGGAACCACATGTAGCCACCTTGAGCTCCACAATGGAAGAAAGGTGGCATATAAAAGTAATAAATAAATAAATATGAGATAATGGTGATAAGACCTGTTGGGCCTTGTCCAGTGAAAAGTCTTATTCTTGATTTTAATGAGGGCCATCCACATACTGAATGTGAAGCCTGAATTGTTCTATAGGACTACAGCTTCTTAAGTGGCGATTGTGATCCTGGCCTATATCTGTAGGCTGGGGGATAACAAATGCCTCACAATGTTTATCTCCTGTTACAGCTGGATTGGTCAGGAGCTGCTCTGTGAAATATGCAGTGTGGGTCTGAGTCTTAGCAGTCCCTTCTCTTTTGCCTCTGATAATATGCAAAAGGTCCCCGTCCCCGGCAGCAGCGAAAGTGTGGGGCTCAAGCTCATTGTTGCAGCACCCCACAGTTAAAAAAAGTTGCTAGAAAAAAATTGTCAATAGAAAAAAGTTTTGATTTCTGAAAGGATACACTAATACAACTCCATACACAAAAAACATAAGAGCAATAGAGTAATAAAATAATCAGGAATAAATATACCAAGCTAACCTAACTAAACAGTGTCCTATTTTATCCAAGTTGCTTCCCAGCAATATTTTACTGTCAAGGTTCCAGCATTCTCTTCACCAGTTCTCCAGTTCCAGCAGCTCTTTCCTTCCTCTAGAACTCTGGACTTCTGTGCTTTTCCTCTTTGGTTGTCTCTTTTGAACATTCTCTCTGAATTTTTGCCCTTCTACCTTAGGCTTTTATATCTTTAAAACAGCCAGTTCCCTCCCCACTCCAACCAGTCAGGAGGCTAATCTCTTTATTACCTTTGTTGAGGTTTTATATGATTGAGGTTTATGGGAGATTTTCCAACCTCATTAGTTATTGCACAGACTAGGCTTCTGGCCAATAACTCTGTAGAAGAGTATTACAGCGGTTTCCAGCAGAGTCAGCAAAGACACTAATTAAGACTGAGATTTGAATTGGTTTAAACAAACCTTTACTGGCATATAAAAATATAATTTAGTTATGGCAATCACAGATAACAAATACTTACACACGGTCAGTCAATACAGCTCTGATACATCTCTGAGTGATACATTCTGAGTGATACATGTACATGGAAATACATTTACTTTTATAGACTATCTGTACAATGATGCAACTGCTTGCAACCCTTAATTGAAGACAATCAGTTTACCAATTATTCAATTATGACATCAATGTCCAGGTGCAAAGTTGACCTTTAAGTTTTCTGCTGAGTCTTCTGTTCCTCCAGCTCCTCAGCAATTAACAAATCAATGAAAACATAACCAGGATCCGTTCCAGGATTCCAACAACCTTTGCCCTAAATTCCTTTCTCAAGTCCTTCCTCTGACTTGGTGTTGAACCCCCTGTAACTCTCTTATTTCCCCCCTCTGTGCAGACATCCTGACTCCAATAATCTTTACCTTTTGACTGAAACTGACACACACATCAAACACAAAGATTTAACCCCATAATATCCAAAAAGCAAACTATATACAAAAATGGAAGACAGTTGGGAAACGGCATCCTTGAGCCATGTCGCACCTCAACTCGTGCAACTCCTTGGCTTCTCTTTCCATTGTTACCCTTTGGATGGTTCTGATTACCCTCAAGGGCAGTGGGCACCGGGCACTGGGCACATCCACATGCTGTACAGCACATCATCCACTTGCACCACATCTATTCAGTTGTCCACCAAGGTTAGGGTGGGTACCTTGCAGTGCTGTGTTGCCTATCTGTTATTTTACTCTGTATATGATTTAAGGTTGTGTGTGTGAGTTTGCTGGGGCTACTGCTTCACCAATGCACTCAAAAGGTGACAAAAGTCCTAGAAAAGACAAAGAAAGGGAAGTTACTAAGTATCCCATTTTGCTTATTCCCCCCCTCCAACATTGGGATTGGAGGATGCTTCACATACGCTGATCACTTATCATGATTGGGAGATGAACCTGTCAATCAACGTTAAAAAAAAATAGGTTTCCCCCTCCTGCTTCACCCATTCTATAAAAATTAATAACAAGCAAACCACATGACGAAAAATTCTGAAAATCTATCGAAATGACCCCCAATCATCACTCTCTAAGCATAGTAAGTTTCAGAGATGTAGCTTTAAAAACAAAGACGCTATAGGTGTTCTTTCGCCCAATGCAATCCTACGCGAAAAAGTTCCAAAATGCCGGGCGGAGCCTTGTGACTAAGCGGATCACTCCACAAAGGGGTGACTCGCTTTGTGACAGTTCACTTTGTGCCCAACCCTATCCGTCTCTGCCTTTGGCGGAGGTGAATCAGGCCGATCCAATGTCACTTCTACGAAACGAAATGAAGCGGAGCACAGCCCTATTTATTTCTGTCCTCTTACCTCATGATGTGACTGGTTGGTTGTGGGTGGGTGGAAAGGCATCGTGGGGGCATCTTCCCCGTGTTGTGTGTGGATTACATCCTTTCATGGCTGTTTCTCATTGGGGGTGTTGTTGCCGTGTTGTTGCAATTGATAGGACTGGGTGTTGCTATGGATGTTGAAGGAGAGGCTGGTGGTGTTGCTCTGTTCTATATTCTTTGGAGTTGTGTTTTGTCCCCTTAGTTTTTGTACTGAGCAGGTATAACTAGAAACCAAGTTGTGCCATTGTTGCAGGACCACAGAATTGCCTTTTCCAGTGCTTTAGGGAATGATGCTTTTAGCAGTTGTGCCAAAGGCTTCACAGAAACGGAGAGGTTTGAGGGGGGGATGTGAAGGAAGTAAGAAAGTGGCTTCATCTAAGCATTTTGGGAGCAGATGAGTTACCAGAGGCACTCATAAAGCCCATAGCTTGAGATGACTCAAGCCAGCCAGCCAAGTCCCACTGCCATGGCAAGTAAACCAACAACAGCCACAAATCTGACCTGGTGGCAGGGATCTTCAAAACATAGCCAGGCTGTCCACACAGTGTTTATGTTCTAGATCTCCAGGTATACAATCTATTGAGAAGTTCTTCTATTCTAACCTCATAAAGATGAAAAGAAACTGCACAAAGGGCACATTAATTAATTCTGTGCCAATAAAACTCTGTGACCTGTATAAATTATGGAAATTAAGCAGGTGCAGATATGGCTGCTTTTTTTTGCATAATTTTTGCCAAGTTATGGAGAAGGGCACTGAACTAAACCCTATTCCCACTGACCACTGGAGCTACCAAATCCTACAATCTTCTGAGAGCACTTCCTTTTTGACTTTGCATATTTAAGGAACAGAAATTGGCATTTTAAAAGAAAAAAAATCAAAAAGCTGAGATTGTCAGAATGTTGAATTCTGTACTCCACACCAATTTCTGAGGTTCTGCTGCTTTACTGTGAAAAACACAAAGACCTATAAATTTGATGAGTCTTGGAACCCATGATCTCCTTGATAAGATTGCCTTGGCCCTTTGTGCCACACTATGACATTATTGACCCCCATGATAATGTTAGTCTGTTGCAGCAAAAACAACAAAGAATCTTATGGCACCTTAAAGACTTACAAATTTATTATGAGATAAGCTTTTGAGGACTACGATCTATTTCTACTTGCACAGTAGAATGAACAGAGAATGAGGCCTTGGAGTCCTGAGATGGCATCATGTAACCATATAAGAACGTAAATAAGAAGAAATCACGTAGAAGATGAGCAGAGCAATTAAGGAGCTGGCTAAATCTGTTTCCTTAGTTTTCTAGTTGCAGGATATTTTTCTTATGTAGAGGGTTTTTCAAAAGTAGTATCCCCCATCAGCTGTCTGAAATGGTACAGCCCTCTCTATTACCAACTCATTCTGCTATATGTGGCGATCTGGCCTCCTTTGTTCTTACAAGCTTCTCAGTTTTATAACTGAGGTAGCCATCTGGCCACCTATGTGGAATTTGTAGTAGGAAAAATATCACTTTTGTTGATGTCCTGAACAGTAGGAAATCCTCTACAAAGAAGGATGCAATAGAACTGGAAGTGATAACATTGCGGCATTGAGCACCTTGGTGGAATAATGGTCTGAATACTTCCAAAATTATCTATTTATCTCCAAATATATCATCTATTTATCTCCAAATATATTAACACCCCCCCCAAAAAATATTAAGGAAACATAACTGCCCAAACGTTGCATATATGAAAATAGGGGCACTCTGGCATACTTAAAGCAACTGTATTCTTACACTAAGAATCATCCCCTGCCCTTCCCCCTCCCTGCCCCCCCCCATTATGCACCTCTAACTGCAGTATATTGAATTTACAGCATAGTCCTATAATCTCCATTGTGTTCAAAGGGACCCAGTAGGTCCTTTTAGGATTGTAATTTGATTTACTCTCTTATCATGATTTCTGAAGGAGGTGCATTTATAAATAGATAATAGCAATTTTGTTATACTGAAAAATGTTTAGTTGAATGCTCAATCCTAGGATGGATCTGGGTTATAGAGTAACTCAAACATATTCAGCAACATTTATTATATGGACAGACAATTATTGTGAGGAAAGAAGGGGTGGCTTGTACCAGCCATTTTGTCCATGTACATCCATTGACAGGCATGAATGCTTGATGAGTCTCAAGGTTCCTCTGCCGGAGATTTAGAGTTTAGACCTGAGAGGATCTAACATCTGTTGTGTGGTTTTGTGTGTGGATGTTGTTGTTGTTTTACACCCTGAAACATTCCCCACAAAACCAAAATAAGGATAAATTATGGTAGTGATTTACTAAGCCACAGGTTCTAGAAAGGAAGGATTTTTCCTGGTAGATATGGTCAGTTGGAGAACATAGTGAAACTGGTTCATGGTGGGGAGGCCAAGATAACTGATAGTGTATTGCCAAACACAGTATTTCTCCAAGATTCTGGAAAAGGGATCCCAATGTGTGTGTGTGGAGGGAGCGTGGATTGAAAATAGGAATTGCCCTAAATTTCCCCCACCCCTTCACCCACAATAAGTATTGGTGAGAGGGGGAAATGAGTCAGGGCCTGCTAACTAGAGAGACTGGCCCTCACAGCAGAAAGAGCGTATGTTGCCTTTTATCAATGGCCATAATGCCCTCCATGACTCAAAGGCGGCTGTGAAAAGCGCAGGGCTAGTTCAAACTTCCTTGGGGTCTCCATGGGAACCAGCCCTGCAGGGGCCTTTTCTCACTTTCCTCCTTTTCCTCTTTTGTTGGTAGTTGTTGTTGTTTGTGTCATTAAAACTTCCTTTCTCAAGGACTGGGAGTGAACCTCTACTTGGCCTCTGTTACAGACTCCCTCCTGCCTGCCCCCCGCTGCTACTGCTGCTGCCACACAGATCATAGTCTGACCTTCTCCCTCGCTCCAGCATACACGCACCAATAGCTAAAATTGTACTGGCTATGCTTCTTAAACATTCAAAATATTTTTCTATTTAGATCTTTGCCTGCATATCAGTCCAAGAAACAGAAGTCTTCCCTATTTCTCTTCAGATAGATGTGATATCTTGTTTGCAAAATGATTCCCTATCTGTCCACACACTAACCTTCTGAGTAGGCAGCCTTGTTAGTTAGTTTGTTTTTCTGGCAATGCACCTGTGCCTTTAACAATTACATTCAACAGGCAAAGCTTTCTCTAGCACTGAGAGGGAAACCATGGATCATGTTGATTTCTAAGGCAGAATCAGACAGTTACTAACACCCTTGTGGAGGGGGAGGACCAGAAGATGGCAACCCTACCTCTTAGGTAGACTACTATTATTCTCCTCCTATAATTGGGCCACAAAAGCCTGAGACTGAGGGACTGTCTAAACGTTGTCTTTGTCCCGGGGTGTCTCCAAATCTGTGCTGCATCAGTTATATAAGGCAGGTGCCAATTCAGAGCCACCCTGGGGCAAAGAGCCAAAGATGCACAGCAGAAACATCAGGGACTTACCCCGACTGTTCCTGCCTGAGCGAGGTCAGCGTGGCTGTTCTGCTGTCTCTCCTCACTCCGACACTCCACTGGCATTCCCAGTAGAAGGCAACATCCCACTGGTCACAGGAAACTGCAGGAGGTGCAGAGGGAGGCTCTGGCAAGCTTAATGGCTGCTGGAAAGCCCATGCTGATCTCTGAGGGGCTGTCTAAACATCATCTTTGCCCCGGGTTGCTCCAAATCTGCACTGCAGTAGTTATATGACACAGCCGCTGATTCAGAACCACCCCAGTGTAAAGAGCCAAAGATGAGCAGCAGAAAAGTTGGGGTTTTACCCCAGCTTCCTGCCTGTCTGAGGTTAGCATGGCTTTTCTTCTGTCTACCCTCGTTCTGGCACTGCACTGGGGGATGTTCCTGGGTTGAAGGCAACTGCCCATTGGTCACTGGAAACTGCACTAATGGCTGCCAGAAGTCCTGCACTGCCAGTGAGTTAAAATCGAATATGTTGGGTACAAAAAATCTGGCTCTCAAAATCTGTGCTAAAACTCTTCAGGTAATGGGAAGAGGAGGAAAGGTTGTCTCAAATTCTCTTGTCACTATTAATGGAGGGTGACTGTTAATGTCAACATGGAGGGACCAGGTGAAGGAAAGAGAGATGGGCTTAAACTTGAAAGAGAAAGGGATTCAAGTCCTACCCCTTTTTGAGCAAAACCATCCTGTAAGTGGGAATAAAAATGGGCTGTGGTTATTTTAGGTTACATTTTTATTTTATTTATTTATTTATTTATTACATTTTTATGCCACCCAAATAGCCAAAGCTCTCTGGGCAGTTCACAAAAATTAAAACCACAAAGAGCATAAAAACAACCAACAATCTAAAAACAGAAATACAAAATACAATATAAAAAGCACAACCAGGATAAAACCACACAGCAAAAATTGTTATAGGTTAAAATATGGAATTAAAACAGCAAAGTTTAAATTTAAGTTAAATTAAGCGTTAATACTGAGAAAATAAAAAGGTCTTCAGCTGGCAACGGAAGGAGGACACTGTAGGCGCCAAGTGAACCTCTCTTTACTCATAATTCTGCACAAAAGTACCCCGAGTTCTGTACTAAGAACAGTTGATTGATGCAGATTGAGCAGAGCTATACATATTTGTTACATTTGCACAACTGATGCTACTTGCAGTTGGGGGCGGGCGGGCGGCAGACTTCCCCTCAAGTCTGGAAACTCCGTCTAATTTATTTCCTCTGAAGTTACACCAGGGAGCAGTCATACACTTCCAAGCCTGTATTTGCAACCTTAAGTGCTAGAAATGTCTTTAAAAATAATTATAAAATAAAATGCTGTATTCTTCACCCAGTACCAAATTTTGGATGGAATTGTGGAGCATTGTCTACCAAAAATTGTTGTTGCAGGACAATATAATAAAGATTTTATTATATCCAAAAGGATTTGAATTCTTTTGGAATGTTATTCTCCCATTCTGATGAGGTTGTGAATACCACAGAACAATACCAATCCTTATTAAATGTATCTTTGCATCTTGTTCCTCTTACTAATCTCAATTTACTTGATCCCCATTTTCCAATGAACTGCAACCTTCTGGGAACTGAAGGTTGTTGTCATATGTGGCAATCAAGAGGAGTGGTGGATCCTGACACCCTGCCTGATGCCTATTAGAATAGGGGGGGGAGAGGAACACAAAAAGCAAACACTACCAATACTCCAGAGTGATGGGAACACTCTAGAGTACACAGGAGAACACATGTGATGGCAGAAATAGTAAGAGACAAAAGGGAGACTATACCCCCATTATAAAACTGCCCCAGTTTGTGATGTGTTGGGTAGAATCATAGAATAGTAGAGTTGGAAGGGGCCTATAAGGCCATCGAGTCCAATGCCCTGCTCAATTACAGGAATTCACCTTAAAGCAAACCTGACAGATCCACCTTAAAGCATACCTGACAGATGGCTGTCCAGCTGCCTCTCAAAGGCCTCTAGTGTGAGAGAGCCCACAACCTCCCTAAGTCACTCTTTCAACATCCCTATTGGTCAATATCAAGTCAAGGATTGCTGATCTTGCTGATCATCAAGTTCCTTCCTCCACTTTCTGTAGGAGAAAGTTATCAGCCACACATGTCAGGAATTTCTTGGAAGGGCCGCTTTTGGCAGTATTTGTCTCCCAACAGATATCGGGGTAATTGAAGTCCCCCATCCCTACTACACCACACTTCCTTGAAACGCTGGGAATTTGTTTCTCAAAAGTTTCATTATTATTATTATTATTTATTTATTTATTTATTTATTTATTTATTTATATAGCACCATCAATGTACATGGTGCTGTACAGAGTAAAACAGTAAATAGCAAGACCCTGCCGCATAGGCTTACAATCTAATAATCACTTTCTCCTTGATTGGGTGGTTGGTAGTAGACTCTGACTATCATATTCTTTTTATTCCTTGCCCCATTTATTTTAATCCAGATGCTCTTGATGGGGCTCCCAGGCTCATCCACCTGTATTTCTGTCTCCTCTTCCACTACACTCCCATCTTCCACTACACTTCACCTGATAAACTCCTGTTTGCCCTCCCTGTTCGCTCGCTCTGATTTCTCGCTCTCTGGGAGCTGGCTTCCTTTTCTATCTTCTAGTCCAGCTGGGGCAGCTCCTCTTCTCTGCTTCTGCTCAGCTTGGAGTCAGGAATCAGAAGCAAAGGGTAAAGGCAACCAGACCAGAAAAGTAGACCAGACCAGCAATAAATTGAGGTGGGGAGTCACCATCACACTCTGCCTAGTGATAAGGTTGGCCCTGTGGATGCCTCTGGCTTACATAGGTACCAGTTGCTGCTGCAGCTTCCCTTGACCCCAGGAGCCTCCAGGTTTGAAGCAAGCAGTGTTGATGGCAGAGAGCTGCTTCCTGTGCAGAGTTCACAGGAAACAATTAAACCCAAACTGGATGACTCAAATCATGATAGGGTGGATGACTCAAATCATGATAGTGGAGGAAGAAGAAGCTAAGTCAAATAGCTGATCAGATCAGTGGAGAGGGGAACTGCCCTCTCATGGCCTCTTTGCAAGGATGGCTTTAAAGTGTGTGTATGCGTATATCATTGATTTTTATCACAGGGGAGTGTTCGTACTCACATTTTGCATAACTGCTCATACAAGTTTCCTCTCTCCAAGTCCCAATTCCATTTATTTATTTATTGCATTTATATCCTACCTTTCCCCCTCCAAGGAACCAAAGGCGGCATCTGTAATCCTCTTCCCCTCCTTGTTATCCTCACAACAACCCTGTGAGGTAGGTTGGGCTGAGAGTCTGTGACTGGCTCAAAGTCACCCAGTGGGTTTCCATGGCTGAGTGGGAACTAGAACCCGGATCTCCTGACTCCCAGTCCAACACTTTATTCACTACAACACACCACCACAAAGCCACTACTGCTTTGGTGTGGCAGCCCCATATAGGTTCATGATTTAAAAAGACACAGGAAAATTGACAGAATGGCTTTACCTGCCCATAATGATTCAACGGTAACATGAAGCAACAAGCATGAGATAGCAAACTGTAGCTGCCTCAGCCAAATGTTAAATATTGCTGCTTGAAAATCTACTTGGCAGATTGAGGTGATAATGCCACCTGGTGGGGAAGAGAAGGTATAGAACAATTTTGTTTTAAGAAGGACAAATATATCCTAATAAAGAACAGGAAAAAGCATTCAGCAAACTGGAAAAAATGCTATAGAACAGTGGTTCCCAATTGGTGGTCCCACCCAGGGGGTCCGTGGCACCATTCACATATTTATGTTTTATTTCTGGAGTCCACTGATGATGAATTCCTACCATAAGTAAAATATAACATCACTGAGCACCTGCGTGATTTAGCGACTAGCTTCAGAGATTACTTCCCTGCACCTAATCCTGAAAACTCATGGATAAGGAATCCTTTTGAATGTGGTAATGTACAACTAACAATCCTATCTGTGGAAAAGCAAGATGCACTTGTTGACGTGACTTGTGATGGTTCATCGAAATCATTTTTCAAAGAATATAGACTGGACCAATTCTGGGTGAAGGTTTTTCCTGATTATAAGAAGTTAGGTGAAAATGCATTGAAACATCTAGTTCTCTTTTGTTCCACATATCTTTGTGAATGAACATTTTTGACATTTTGTTATATGAAGAACAAGCATAGAAATCGGCCCAATGTTGATCCAGTTTTGAGATTAAAAGTAGGAAACATTGAACCGGATGTGGAAGGGATTGTTTGGGACAAAAAGAGGCATGATTTCTCCCATCACATTTAGGTTTAGTAGCTGCTAGACAAGTCATAATTTGTTCAATTGTAAACTACATGTTAGTAAAATTAAATTAGTCTTTATATTCCTAACTAAATCATTGTGATTTTTGTGTGGTAATATCACAAATATCACAAATTTTATGGTCTGTTTTTTAGAATACCTAAAATCCTTTGCTTATTAGGGGCTACCCCTCATTTTCTCCCAAAAATTGCTTCACATAAGTAACCACCATAGAGTTAACAAATTCTTCAAAAGTAGGGGGTCGATGGCTTTGCATTTGAAAAACAAGGGGTCTGCAGTAGAATCAAAGAATCATAGAATCATAGAATAGCAGAGCCGGAAGGGGCCTACAAGGCCATTGAGTCCAAACCCCTGCTCAGTGCAGGAATCCACCCTAAAGCATCCCTGACAGATGGTTGTCCAGCTGCCTCTTGAAGGCCTCTAGTGTGGGAGAGCCCACAACCTCCCTAGGTAACTGATTCCATTGTCGTACTGCTCTAACACTCAGGAAGTTTTTCCTGATGTCCAGCTGGAATCTGGCTTCCTTTGACTTGAGCCCGTTATTCCGTGTCCTGCACTCTGGGAGGATCGAGAAAAGATCCTGGCCCTCCTCTGTGTGACAACCTTTTAAGCATTTGAAGAGTGCTATCATGTCTCCCCTCAATCTTCTCTTCTCCAGGCTAAACATGCCCAGTTGTTTCCGTCTCTCTTCATAGGGCTTTGTTTCCAGACCCGATCATCCTGGTTGCTTCCTCTGAACACGCTCCAGCATGTCTGTGTCCTTCTTGAATTGTGGAGCCCAGAACTGGACGCAATACTCTAGATGAGGCCTAACCAGGGCTGAATAGAGAGGAACCAGTACCTCCTGTGATTTGGAAGCTATACTTCTATTAATGCAGCCAAAAATAGCATTTGCCTTTCTTGCAGCCATAACACACTGTTGGCTCCTACTCAGCTTGCGATCTACAACAATTCCAAGATGCTTCTCGTTTGTAGTATTGCTGAACCAAGTATCCTCCATCTTGTAACTGTGCATTTGGTTTCTATTTCCTAGATGTAGAAGTCAAGATATATGACATCCACAGCATTCCCACAGTCCACAAGGGAGGTTATCCGATCGAATTATGAGATCAAATTAGTCTGACAGGATTAGTTCCTGACAAATCCATGTTGGCTTCTAGTAATGACTGCATTGATTTCAAGGTGTTTACAGATTGACTTCTTTATAATCTGCTCCAGAACTTTCCCAGGGATGGATGTCAGACTGACTGGTCTGTAGTTCCCAGGTTCCTCTTTTTTGCCCTTTTTGAAGATAGGGACAACGTTAGCCCTCCTCCAGTCGACCGGCACCTCACCCGTCTTCCATGTATTTGCAAAGATAATAGACAAAGGTTCTGAGAGTTCTTCCGCTAGCTCCTTCATTACTCTAGGATGCAGTTCATCTGGCCCTGGAGATTTGAACTCATTCAAGGAAATTAGGTGTTCTTTGACCATTTGTTTATCAATCTCAAACTGTAATCCTGCCCCCTCAACTTCTGCTTCACTTTTTCCAGGGGGGTCATAGACCCACTTTTGGGAGAAGACTGAGGCAAAGTAGGAATTGAGCACTTCAGCCTTTTCTTTGTCATCTGTTATCAATTTGCCATCCTCATTAAGCAGTTGAACCACCATTTCTTTCCTCTGTCTTTTACTACTCACATATCTGAAGAAAGCCTTTTTATTGCTTTTAGTATCCCTCGCTAATCTCAGCTCATTCTGAGCTTTAGCCTTCCTGACGCCATTTCGGCACTTCTGCGCCACTTGTCTACTCTTCTTTTGTAGCCTGGCCTTCCTTCCACTTCCTATATGTATCCCTTTTTGTTTTCAGGTCATCTCTAAGCTTTTTGTGGAGCCACATTGGTTTCCTCTGTTGTCTTCTATCTTTTCTCCTTGTTGGAATTGGTTGTAACTGTGCCTTTAAAATTTCCTTTTTTAAATACTCCCACCTATCCTGCACTCCTTTTCTCATTAGGCTCACTTGCCAAGGGACCTTACTTACCATAGTTCTGAGTTTATTAAAATAAGCTTGCCTAAAATCCAGAGTACTTGTATGGCTACAGTCAGCTTTTGTCTCCTTCCTAATCAAGAATTCAAGTATGACGTGGTCACTTTCCCCCAGAGTTCCCGTAACTGCCACTTTATCCACTAAGTCATCCCTATTGGTCAATAACAAGTCAAGGATTGCCAATCATGTAGTTCCTTCCTCCACTTTCTTTAAGAGAAAGTTATCACCCACACATGTCAGGAATTTCTTGGAAGGGCGGTTTTTGGCAGTATTTGTCTCCCAACAGATATCAGGGTAATTGAAGTCCCCCATCACTACTAAATCAGCCTTCCTTGAAACACTGGCAATTTCTTTCTCAAAAGTTTCGTCCTCGTCTTCTCCTTGATTGGGTGGTCGGTAGTAGACTCAGATTATCATGTTCTTTTTATTCCTTGCCCCATTTATTTTAATCCTGATGCTCTCAATGGGGCTCCCAGTCTGATCCGCCTGTATTTCTGTGCAGGGATAGGTATTTTTAACATATAGTGCAACTCCACTTCCCTTTCTATTTCTTCTGTTCTTTTTGAACAAGTTATATCCTTCAATTGCTATATTCCAGTCATGGGAGTCATCCCACCAAGTTTCAGTTATACCTATCAAGTCGTATTTGCCTTCATGTAATAAGAGTTCAAGTTCATTCTGTTTGTTTCCCATGCTCTGGGCATTAGTATATAGACATCGAAGACCATGTGTTTTATAGTCTGGCTTTGTTCCTACATTGTTGAGGACACTGTTTTGGGGCACTATTGGAGCTGTTCTCTGTGCTGTGGTGCATGGGCCTTCATCCATTGTTGCCTCGAAGTTTAGGTCTCCTGCCCCCGTAAGATTCAGTTTAAAGCCCTCCTGATCAAGTTCTTCACGCTGTGGCCGAACACATTCTTTCCAGCCCTTGTGAGGTGCAACCCATCCCTTGCCAGCAGTCCATGTTCCAAGTAGCATAGCCCATGGTCCCAGAATCCAAAACTCTCACGTTGGCACCTCCTTCGTAGCCAGTCGTTCATCCAGAGTATTTTTCTTTCCCTTTCGATTCCTCTTCCAAGAACCGGGGGGATGGATGAGAAAACTACCTGGAACCCAAAGTTCTTCAGTTTCCTTCCCAGAGCTTCAAAGTCTGAAATGATTTCTTTGTAGCTCCGCTTGGCGACATCATTCGTTCCCACATCGGTGAGAAGAAAGGGGTATCTGTCTGTGGGCTTTATGAGCTTTGGTAACCCTTCAGTCACATCTCTAATCTGTGCTCCAGGGAGACAGCACTCCTGGCAAGTCCATGGGTCTTCACGACATACTTGGGTTTCAATCCCACGCAGCAGGGAGTCTCCCACAACGACTACTCTTCTCTTTTTCTTGGTTGACCTACCTGCTGCCTCTTGTTCACTGTTGCACGGTGTCTCCTGAACTTCTTCCTCTGCAAACTGTCCTTCAGTCTCATCCTCCAGTAGCTGAAAGCAGTTGCTTAACTCTAATGGTTCCATGGGTGCAGAATGCCTTCTAGTTCTTCTGCTCCTGTCACTCTTTTCCAGGGAGTTTCCTCTTCATTGGCTTTCCTCCCCTCAGCATACTCCACTTCTGCTTCAGCTGGCTGTTGCTCTTCAATCTCATGTGCTTCTTGTTGCTGTTGCAGTTCCACCGTTCTGTCTAAGAACTCCTCAACTTCGCTTATTCTTTGGAGGGTGGACACTTGCCGCTCAAGTCCTCTCACTTTTTCTTCCAAAAGTGCCACCAGCTTGCACTTGTTGCAGGTATATGCCATGTTGAGCTCAGGCAGAAACACAAACATTGCACACCCTTTGCAGGTCACCACTGTCTGGGTTTTGATATTTAATATCCATAGTTTCAGTCCAACCCAGAGCAGTTGCAAGAATTGCAAGGAGTTACATCAGCCACTTTAAAGGTCAAGAGATAATTGGTTTATTGGTTAACGACCTGACAAGTGTGATTGATTGTCAATTAAGTTGTAAATTGGTAGAGGAAGATACTGCTTTGTATATAAGTCTTGTGTAGAAGCATATCTTCTCTCTCCTGTGTGATCATGACGTTCTGTGAGTATATTGTATGATATTGTAAATAAGATCTCTATGTCTATGCCTCAGTAAAGCGTTGCTGAAGAAATTGCTGCTGTCTGTCGTTTATCTCTGTGGCTGTATACGCTTTCTCTGAATCCTGCCTGGAACGCTGTATTACTCTGCTAATTCTCTCTGCTTGGAGTAGAGGAATTTTTCTCGGACCCCAACAGGTTATGGGCCCAGCCAGAACCGGCCCAGGTCTAGTCAGAACCAAACAGAACCAGCCTGGTACCAAGGAGGTTCTGTAGAGGTGTTTCCAGGAAGCCCAGGAGTGCTCGGTTTGTGGAGTGGAGAAATCTATCTCTTGTGATCAGGGGAAGCCGACTTACTGGAGAGGCTGTCTGCCTTGAGTAGTTGGTACGGAGGTCTGGAATGCTGAGCGGTGAGGAAAGAGACTCAAAAGCCGAGGTGTCTGGAAAACAGAGCCGGTCGGAGGAAGGAGAGTCAAGCGGAAAGGAGATCAAAGAGATGGCTCAAACCGTTGGTACTAATGTTCCTATGGAGCTGTTAACAGACGTCAATTACTTAGCGTGGTCCTTTAAAATGGAAATGGCTTTGAAAAAGGACGGTTTATGGTTTGCAGTAGCTAATCCACGTCCAGGAGTGTTGGAGAGAGACGCACAAGCCGAATGGGACAGAATTGCAGAGCGTGCCAAAGCAATGATTGTTTTATGTTTGCGTAATGATCAATTGTCTTACATAGATCACTCTGATCCTCCCAATGTTATTTGGACCAAATTGCGAGCAGTATACGTGAGAGAAACTGCTGGGAGTCGAATAACACTGACCAGACAGATTTACCGTGCAAGGCTGGAAGAAGGCGGAAGCATGACTAAGCATTTACAGTCGTTGAGAGAATGCTTTAACCAGCTAAGTGCCAGCGGAATGCGGTTGTCTGATGAAAACATGTGTTATATTATTCTGTCAAGTTTGCCTAAGTCATATTAGTAACAACTCTTGAAAATGTTCCAGTCCAAAATTTGACATTGAATTATGTCTATGGAAGATTGATTGGAGAGGAGCAGAGGAGGCTCAAGAGGAGCGCTGCTGATGTCCAGGATCGTAAATTGGCTGGAAAGGAGAGTGTTAATACGTTGCCAAGAGGAGAGATGGCTGAGAATGTGTCTGTCGGTGGCAAAAGGAGAGAAAAAAGGTTTAAGCCGAAGTGCTTTCGATGTGGAAAGCCAGGTCATATGAAGAAAGATTGCCGTGTGAATCTGAAGCCTGAAACTTCCTGTGTGGAAACCAAGGAAGGGAAAGTTTGTTTTCTTTCAGGTGCAGAATCCAGTAAGCGTTTTGGTTGATTGATTCAGCACACAGTCGAACCATAAGCAACAGGAAAGATTTATTTGATGATGTGGAAGGAACGTCTTTAAAGGAAGTCAGTTTGGCGGATGGGCGCATTGCCGAGGTCGTTGGCAAGGGAGTCTGCGCTGTAAATTCCTTAAGGATGAAGTTGAAGGAAGTTCTTTTCGTGCCGGAGTTGAAATATTGCCTGCTCGGGGTGTCAACGCTAACGGAGCTCGTTTTTTTGGTGAAGTTCGAAGGAAACAGATGTTGCGTGGAGCGAGATGGAGTGGTGCAAGGAATGGCGATAAAGAAGAACGGTCTTTTCCACATGGAGCCAGGAGATGAAGGGGAAATGCCGTGCGTGGCACAGAAAAGGTCCTCTCCCTAGTTGCAAAGAACTCATTAAAAGTATCACAGAGAGCTACTGAAGGTTCTAAAATCAGCTTCAGCATCCCTGACCACTCTGAAGAGCTCATCTGGGCATGAGTTTTTGGACACAATGCATGCAGAGTAGAAAGCTTTCTTTGCTGCATGAATTGCCACTCCATATGTCTTCAAATGGCTCATATCAGATTCAAGTTGTGTTTTCTGCCATTGGCACTCTAGTCATCATCCATGAGGCTTCAGCTCCCTCAGTTCTTCTGTAAATCATGGAGCTTGTTTATAAAGGGAGGACATCTAGGAGCAATCATTCTGATAACCCTGGTCTGGTTGTATTTATTTATTTAAAATATTTCTTGGCCACCTTTCGGGCAGAAGTCCTCACAAAGAGGCTTACAACAATAAAATACATTATTATTATTATTTTTATTATTTATTTATTTATTTATTTATTTATATAGCACCATCAATGTACATGGTGCTGTACAGAGTAAAACAATAAATAGCAAGACCTTGCCGCATAGGCTTACATTAAAACAGTTAAAACGTTAAAAGCAATAAAATAGCTATTAAAACAATAAAACCAGCAGGAACAACAATAGCAATAATCATGGGAAGGCAATGGTAAAATAAAATGGTTTTAAGGCCTTCTTAAAAGCTTGCAAGGATGGTGCATGGAGGACCTCCAATGGGTGTTTGTTCTAGAGATTTGAGGCCCTCTCATAGAATCATAGAATAGCAGAGTTGGAAGGGGCTGACAAGGCCATCGAGTCCAACTCCCTGCTCAATGCAGGAATCCTGTGTGGAATCCTGTGTGGACAGCCACCTAATTGCTCTTGCAGGTGGGCAAATGAGAAGGGCCTCTCTTTCTGTTCTTAAAATGTGGGCAGGCTGATATGGGTGAAAGCGGTCCTTCAAGTAACTCAGCCCCAAACTGTTTAGAGCTTTAAAGATCAAAACCAGCACTTTGAATTGGGCTTGGAAACACACTGGTAACCAGTGCAGCTTGCTCAATATTGGCATTACATGCTATATAAATAATAATAATAATAATAATAATAATAATAATAATAATAATAACAACAACAATAATAATGATCAAATTGCCTCGCCCCTACCAATACTCAGGCAGCCACATTTTGGGTCTCCTATAACCACATTCCAGGTTAGGATTAGCTGCTGTTGACAACTTGGCACACTGGGGGAAGCTAGGTGGTGGTACCTCCACCCAGACATAGCTGTTCCTGCTGCCGTTTTTGCTGTTGTTCCTATGTCTTCCCAGGTGGGTGGGGTTTTCTGCTGTGCTCTCCTGCGTGAGTCCCCAAGTGTGCTCTCCACTTTGCACAATGCAGAGGTGTGCACAGAGGTGCTGCCTCTGCATGAGCCAGCAAGATGTTTCAAGCACAACCAAAATCCATGCCTCCTTCTCTTCCTACACCCCCGGTGGCAGATCTTCATTGCACACAGAGACCAAGAACTCGACAGGGTTGACAGCAGCACCAGCCAAGAAACCCCGCAAGGCATTTTGGGATCACATTGGATCCATCAGCCTTTGGGGGCAGACCATATTAATTGGTCTGCCACCCCTGCAGAGGCAGGTAGTAGTGTTACAAAAATTGTGGATTACAACCCAATTAAATCAAATAAAAAGGCATCTGGATGCAGTTTCAAAAAGCAGGTTTTATTTCCATCATCAGGTACCAAAAATCCCTTGTGCAACAGAGTTCCCTCCTGCAGTTCAAAATGAGCGAGAGAGACAATGAGCAAAAGTTGACCTTTAGTTTTATACAGAAGGCAAAACATCTTACATCTATGATTGGCTATTAGCCCACATCGTCATCCTTAGTGTCATTGGGCATGCTCAGATAGGGAGAGACCCCGTTGACCTTGCAAAACTCCATTATCACATGGTTCCCTTAGCAATGAATCCTGGGACATCCCTGCCACGTATTCCATTGTCTTTAACTAATCCCTGTCCACCACTCCCTCCCTGGCTCCCCTCCTTCGCAATGTCCCCTGGGACATTCCTGTCCCACCTTGCCTACATGGCAGAAACTTTCCCGCTTCACCTTCCTTCCATCCAATCAGTATTCACTGTCCCTTCCCAAATTCCGGCTGGAGCGTGTGGAAAGGAAGGTGAAGAAGAAGCCCCCAGCCCTCAAAAATGGTGCCTGACATTCCTTCCGATGGGCGAGCTCCCCACCTCTTATTTCTCTCCCTGGTTTCCTGCCAAGCCATGGGGAAAGGAATAAGAGGTGTGTGTGTGTGTGTGTGTGTATGCCAGCTGCGCAAGCAAGCGCCTGGCAATTTAACCAGTGGCCAGGGCTTGACCTTATTTATTTATTTATTTATTTAAGGATTTTTATGCCGCCATTCAGCCAAAAAAGGCTCTCACGGCAGCTTACAAAAGTATTTCTTGACAGTCTCTGCCCACAGGCTTACAATCTAAAAGACATGACACAAAAGGAAAGGGGATTGGGAGGGAGGAGGGGGGGGAAAGGAAAGGAAATTCAGGCACTACAATCTTAGTTGCAAAGTTCAGCAGTTACAGTTGACAGCAGGAGGGAGGGGGCTCTCAGCTGGAGCTGGACCCAGGCACGGTGGAGAGGTGCCTGGCTGCTGCTTCCTCCCTCACTGGTGGCCTCTGCAGAGACACCTGAGTAAGTGACCTTACCCAAATAAGTGAATGGGGCTTTTTCTTCCCTCCCTGGGTTTATTCTGCATGGTATTTCGGGGTGGGGAAGGAGGGTTTTGGAGAAAAGAAGAGAAGGGGAGAGATAGATGAAGGGAGAAGTGGGAAATCAGTTATTTTCCCCTAACAGTAGCCATGATACCAGTCCTGACCAGATAGTGATCCATCTGTGACAACATGGAGACAACTGGAGCCTGCACCCATGGATCGTTCTCCGGGTTGTAACAAAAGATCAAATTGAGTGTGTGACCAGCCTGACAAGTCCATGGTTGTCATGGCTGCTATGAACTCCTGAGTTACACCTGACAGGCTGGACCCAAGTGAGATGTTGAAGCTGCCTAAAACTAAGAACCTGGGAGACTCCAAGACCAGCTCTGTGAGCTCAGTTAGGGATTCTGTTGGTATACCCAACCGAATCCCCAATCTGTCCCTAGTCCCGAGGCTGAGATCCACACACTAGATATGACCCAGTTCCTTCACACCAACTCTGCCCAGGGGGATGTCAGCTTTATAGACCACCATTATGTCACCTCCCCATCCATTTTCCCTGACCTGCTCTACCATGAAGTACCCAACTGGGAGAAATAGGTCCACTTGCCTCCCCAGCCAAGTCTTCATAATGCAAATCAGCTTGACCTTTTTATTCATGATTAAAAACTTTATTCAACCTTATTCTGGATTGACCTGGGGCGGATCCACACGTCGTTCCGAAATCGCTTGCTTGTGTCTGGAGTGCGCCCCAAAGCTCATCGGGACACACAGGCGTACTTTCAAAGCGCCTTTTCCCGGCTTTGGGGCGCTGTTATTTAGTCCGTCTTAGGTCAGTTTAAGGCGTCCCTTCTTCCAAGGTGTGAAACAATTAGTCGCTCTTTCCTCCCCGCCCCGCCCACCAGACTTACTTTGTTTGTTGCCTTTTGACTTCCTCTCCTCTTCCGATAACATTTCCTGTCCGAACAACACCATCCATCTTTAATCATCAACTTTTCCGCGAGCGAGGACAGGTCAGGTCGGTTCCATTTACCTCAGTCGTTTCCGCTTTCGGCTTTCTCATTTCTAATTTTTGTTTGTTTGTTCTGATCTATGCGCATCAATGCATATTTGTTTAAAAGGCTCTTTACAGAGCACCGGCTAGTATAGGCAAAGCCCCAAATCCGGCGCGAAAAGCAGCCTCCATTTTTCCGCTTCACCTTTCCAGCCAGGGATGGGGGATGGGGCAGGTATTACAACTGGGAATTACAACTGGGAACGGCGAAAGAGAGAAGGCTGAGGAGAATGGAAAAATGGCGGCTGCTTTTCACGCCAGAATTGAGCTTTGCCTATGGAGTTCAAAGCACACTTGCCTGCGCTCTGCGGCTGTACACTCTTTCCTCTTTCGCCATTTCCAGTTGTAATTCTTTTTTATTTATTTATATCCCACCTTTTCCCCCTTTACAGAGCGCAGGCTAGTATAGGCAAGCCCCAAATCCAGCGCGAGAAGCAGCCTCCATTTTTCCTCTTCAGCTTTCCAGCGAGGGAGTGGGCAGGTATACATTATCCTCAGTCGTTCACTCTTTTGGCTTTCTCATTTGTAATGTTACTTGTTTCTTTAGAAGAAAATGATGCTGTTTAAATGTCTAGATATTGAAATGTAATTAATATTAAGTTTCTCCCCTCCACACACAAACCCACCCCGCCCCTACATAGATTATTGCACTTTAATGTGGAATGAAATGTTTACTTATAAAGCTTTTGCATGCCTTTTTCGTAAAATCACAGTGTTCCTTTTTTGCTGCTGAAGTTTACATGTATCTCTTAGAACTGATATTTCAGTTCAGGAACTTTACCTACTTTTGTATAGTTCTTCATATTTCAGGTAATGGTTTTATGAAGAGAGTTATTCCAAGTGCAATACTTTTAAAAGTTGCTTTATGTTTGGTGACATATTAAAAAACTACATTCTGTTAGCAATTCTGCTAAGTGATCATTGACCTAACATTACAACCAAATCAAGGACTTAACGAGTTTAAGCAAGAGTTATTCTTCATAATCCTTAGATCTGAGAATGGCAAGTGGTAGTAAGGGCCGAGGCACCTCATGGCGTCACCCAGAAATTCTCAATTTGCTTGACATATGGGGGGAAGAAAAACTTCAGGAGCAACTGAGGGCAACCCATCGGAACATTGATTCATTTGAATTGATAGCACAGGAACTACAAAAGAGGGGGCACAACCGAACAGCTGTAGAGTGCAGGAGGAAAAGCAAAGCTATGAGACTTGAGTACCGCAGAGTCATAATGCACAATGCAAAGTCAGGGAACAATGCAACCACATGTCCCTACTTCTCACAGCTACACAGCATTCTCAGAGGTGATGCTACAATGAGACCTAAGCATGTAGTATCAAGTTTAGAAATTAGAAGGACCATGCCGTCATCAGGCAGCAGCAGCTCATCCGGAAGTTCATCGAACATCAGTTATGGGTCCTCACAGGAAGAAGAAAATGTGCCTCTGGAAACGGTGAATACTGAAGACCTTTACAATCATGAGTATTTTTTTTGTTAATATTATATTTCTCCCTTACCTACAGGAGAAGTGTGTATTAAGTATTGCTTTTTTTACTACTCACAGATGAACAGGTCAGCGTGGATTCGGATCCAAATATGAGCTGCACAGTGATAGATCAAGAGCAAGCACCGATTACTGTGGAGCAAGGTTTGGATCTGTTAAAGATGGGCTGACAATGTTTTGGGTTTTGAACCTGTTTTCCCCGGGGTAGCATTGGCTACGAGTAATCATATGTTTTCCAATGCAATAATCACATTTAATAATGCTGTTACTTTTTATTACTGTGTTTTTAAAAAACATTCTAATGTAGAATATTAACATTGTAACTATTTATATTCCTCAATTTAATAACATGAACCATTGTGAACATGTGAAGTATGGAAAGAGAAACTGAGTTAATCTTTTTCAACTTATTTTCACAGAAACAGGCTCAACCAGCAGCACTGCAGCTGATGCACAACAGCAAGCATCCCAGCACCCTGGAACTGGTAAATCTAACATTATACCATCCATCATATTTTAGGGTTTAGAAATTAATATTCTAAGTCATGATAATGCCAACAACCACTACCTTTAACTTCAATTCCTTTTTTTTCTTATCAGACACAGGGATTCCAAATACACAGGCCACTTTGTCGCCTGCCACAAGGCTTGTGATGATTAGAAATCGAAAAACCCGACGTACAGCAAATGATATTGCTGAACAGTTAATGCAGCACTCTTCGTCAGAAAGTGCCAAAACAAGAGCAATGATGCAGGAAAATTCAAGGTTTTTTAATGATTTCTTACGCAAGTCCTTGGAATCAGATGAGGAATACAAACGCGACAGGAAGATCCTGATAAACTCTATTGCACATCACTCATCTATTTTGGAACGCCTGGTTGATAAAATTCCAGATGCCAACAGCATGGTGTGACAGAGAAATATCCAGGCTGCAGAAACAGCTGAGATGCAATCTGCTGCTCAGCATGTAAATGAGATACTTGAAAATGAGGAAATTATGTCTAATAATTCCGCATCTGCTACATCTACTCCAAAAAGAGGTGTAGAAAATCCTGAGCGTCCAAGACGGCTGATTAAACGTCCCTTGGTGTTTTCTCCATAACTGTCAAAGTAGTGTGGAAGTAACCTAAAACTTTTTAAATGTTAATGTATCTGGTTTATGATGTTGTTAAAGGGTTGCTGTACTTGTAAAGTTATTTTTAGTATTTAGCATGTTTACCTTTAGTAGTTTAATGGAGCTTTAGCAGATGCTGTAAGTACCAGAAGGCTTATTAAACCTCCTATTGTGTTTTCACCATCACTTTAATATTAGTCATCTAACCACTTTAAACGTGTTAAATGTTTATGGAGTTGGTAAATGCTTTGTTTAAACTGTGGTTCTACTGTAATAGTTCTAATTTTGTTTAAAAAAAAATTAAGTTAGGGTTTTAAGGCCTAGAAGTCAAAAGTGTTACTGTTACTCTTTAAAAGTTCTGCTTTACTGCATTGTAAGTATTATAACTACAATAAAGGAGAGAACACGTTTATGTTTTCTTTGCGACAACTATTTTTTAACTGCAAGGTCATATGATTTTTTTATACTGTACATTTCTTTCTTTTCTTTATAACAACATAATAAAGTTATTTTTTACAATAAAAACTATTATTTACAAAAAAAAGTTATTTATACATGATCAATTTGGAGGGGCTTGCAGCCCGATGGTGTGTCTCAGCTGCCTATTTTCCTCCTCTAATACGTATACTCTCCTTTCCAAGCGACGCACTATGAATAGAGTAAGTATAACCGTTACTATTCCATGCAGGAAAGTGGTTATTGACAATTCACACTTTAATTTTTTTTTTTTTTTAAAAAAAATTACTTGTGTGAAAAGAAGCCTCCAGCCGGAGGACAGTCTGAAGCACTGGCTCATTTGTTGTCCCCGAGGATTCCCCTGACTGCTCAGCTGCAGGAGGTGGGACGGTTGATGTGCCTGAAAGGGAAAGCATGTACTTTTAGGTATGAAATATAGTGATCATCACTTATTACCTTGGTATGTGAAATTATTCTATAGTTTATTAGAATCAGGCATAGACCTGGCTCATCAGCAACTGCTGGTAACAAGATCTTCACCTTCCTCTGTTTCCTCATTGGGTTGGTGCTGGCTGTGAGCTGGCTGCCTGTTTGAAAAGTAAACAAAGTAGTATGTTACAGTATATCCAATTTTTTAATGTTAACGTTTTGCAATAGAAATTCATAGCAATTTTATTCTAGTAAAATATTTTCTTAAAGTTAAAGATAATCATGTAATGAATTAAGAAATAAAATGTGCTATCTTAACAGGAAAAGGAAATTTTTTAACTACAATATATATTGACATTTCCTGTGTTTATATAACACATGTACATTGCTGTCTGTTTCATTAAGTTATTGACATTCTATATATGTTATGTAATAACACAACTTCATAAATATAGCAGTAGTAACTGCCTTAACATTACAGTAACTTGATTGTTATTGTAGTGCTCAAACTGCTGCAGATACAGCCGGTTCTCAGACAGGACTGAAATTTTAATGAAGCAGCATATGAAAAAAAAAGGTAGTCTTTCTTTAAAAAAAAAAAAATTGCATTCTATTTCATAAGAATATAAAGTTACTTGCAGGTCTCCTTTCTAACCAGCTGGGCTCCCCTGCCTCCTGCCACATCCTATAGAGTGCGTCAAAATGAGGCGGTCTTTGACGCCTTGGGGGTGGCCCTTGGTATCGTTCCATGGCCTCAAAAAATTTAGCCTTTATGGCCTTAAATTTGGTGCGGGCTTGTATTGGGCTGCGCGAGTATCCCTCCGAGGTCAGAGTTTGCGCTGCTTTTTAAAAAATAAATATTGTTTTCAGATTAGAGCTGCGCATTAGGCGCTCTGCATGCCCAGATTTACTAAGTTCTTCCAACAGCAACTCGACTTCGTCGAGTTGCCAATACGCTACTCTCCTCGGGGCCATTTTGAGGTTCTCCACGAGGTATATTCGAGGAAGTGGTTTGCTTCCTGAATTACGCCCCCTACAAACCCAGAGAAGTAATTGCAAATAATCGGACATGCGCTGCGATATTAATTTAAAACGGAAGTACAGCTGCCAAAACCATGATTTTATTCAATATGAAAGAACGTTACACAAAACATAAAGTCACGGAGAGAGAATACAGCAACAACATTGCTATTATAGTTCAGTTTAATTTTACCGACGCAACTCCCTCTGGCACCACAAGTATGTGCAAATTGCATCCCTAACCTCAGTTCCCTCAGCTAGACGCTCATTTGCATCATTAACATAGGCTTGTCCTAGGGTCGCCAGTGTAATACGGTTTAGAGGTCCATCTCTGTTAATGATTGCGTAACCTCTGGCTTCACAGATGTTGTGCATAATTACGCAAGCCGTAATAACTGAGGGAACATTTTCCTCCGCCACTTCCAACCGAGAACTGAGGCACCGCCATCTGCTCTTCAGCCTCCCAAAGGCACGTTCGACCATGTTCCGGGCACGGCTGAGGCAGTAGTTGAAGTGAGCTTGCGGTGGCTCAAGGTTACCACCATAGGGCTTCATAAGCCATTTCCGCAACGGATAAGCCCCATCAGCAACAATGAAAGGCGGCACTTCGATGTCCCCAATTCTCCAGACCTCATTTGAGGGGCAAAAAAGTCCTGCATCTATTGCCTCAAAGAGGGATGAATTTCTGAATACATGGGCATCGTGGTTCCTTCCACTCCACCCCACGTCAATATGGGTGAAGCGGCCAGTGTGGTCCGTAGTCCCCTGCAGAATCATGGAATAATAGTTTTTGTGATTGATGAAATCGTTGCCTTGTCTTATGGGACAAACTATTTCAATATGGCATCCATCGGTGGCTCCGCAGGCTCCCCAAATCCCAACGCTGCAAAGCCATTCATTACCTGTATTTAAAAATGATAGTCAATTTTTAAACCACCAGTAATGTTAACATAGATAATGTTATTAAACGAATATGCACTTATGCGCATGGGTCATAACACTTGAAAAAAAGAAATACAACTGGGAATGGCGAGGAGAATGGATACCTGGCTGTAAAGGTGAAGTGGGAAAATGGCGGCTTTTCGCGCCAGAATTGAGCTTTGCCTATAGAGTTCAAAGCACACTTGCCAGCACTCTGCGGCTAAACACTATACATGCACTCCGCTGCGCTCTGTAAGGAGAATATTAAACGAATATGCACTTATGCGCATAGATGAGAACAATTGAAAAAAAATTACAAAATGGGAATGCCGAAACACTGAGCAAAATTGAATGTCATTTTCACTTGTGCATCCAATTTTACTTAGGAGAAATAAAAAATACCTTTCAATGATCACCAAGATAGACTGTGCGACGAAAAAGAACTAGCTCCATTGCCAAGCACACTTCAACAAAGACCTCGCCAACTGTCGAGCGGCCAACCCCAAACTGCTCTGCTGCATTTTTATAGAATCCCGGGTTAGCTAGCTTCCAAATAGCAATTGCCACACGCTTAGCCACTAAAAGCGGCTGCCTCATGGCCGTCTGGTTCCTCTGGAGTGCAGGAGTCAGCTCAGCAACGATTTCAAACCGCGTGGCTCGAGTCACCCTGAAGCTCTCGATCCACCTTTCATCGTTCCATACTTTCAGAACTAAATTCTCCCACCAGTCCTTGCTACTGGGACGGACCCAGTAGCGTCTGAAAAAAGCAGGGAGACGAATGAACTCTGTGCCTAACACAACAAAGTTCCTCTCCTGCTCCAGCTGCTGCAGGAACAGCATCCTCCGTCTCTGGTGCATGTTCATGATTTTAAGGAGTTGCAAGCGGCGACGATGGTAATCATCCTCGATCACAGACAGTGCTCGAAGAGCACATAGGAGTAAATTGATGGAAACAGCCATGATGCTGACTAACTCCATTTGGCTATTCATCTTCTCCACAAAGATCACAACGAACGACCAAACAGGGAATTCTGGGTTTGGAGGAATTATTTAAAAAAGAGGGGGAGCAAGAGAGAACGTCACAAGCATCCCCCAAAGCCAGCCCCTAAGAAACGCCCAGTTGGGACGGAAGAGACAGAAGTGTGAACCGCACAGACGAAACGAAACGAAAGAAAAGCCGCATCAAGCAATAAGAAAGAGCCGCCTCATTTAGGAACGTTCTTTAAAAAGGCGAACTTAAGCGATTTTGAAACGACGTGTGGATCCACCCCTGGCATTGCATAGCAAGCAAAGGTTCTGCAGGTGGCTTGGCCTGCTCCCCAAGGCCCCTGGGTGACAGGGCAACCAGAAGGCAGGACAGGTGTAAGATACTGGCCCTCCATTCCCTTATCAAAGCACCTCCCTTTTTTAGTCATTATGACAACTATGTCTCTACTAATGGGGATTGGAATAGATACAGGTCTCTGAAGGAGAAATGCATGAGGCTTGACATGCATGCAGGTGCCTTGGGGGACTATTGTAGAAACCAAAGAATCCCAAGGGGCCTTAGAATTATGAAGGAACCGGGGATGTTCCCACATAATGAACACTTTAAGAACCGTTGGTTTGCAATTTTGAATAAATGCTCCATGGACCTCATGATACTCCTAACTGAAACTTCAAAAACTGAAATTGATAAACATTTATTTGAGCTTGACCAGATCATAGAATCATAGAATCATAGAATCATAGAATTTCAGAGTTGGAAGGGGCCTACAAGGCCATCGAGTCCAACCCCTTGCTCAATGCAGGAATCCACCCTAAAGCATCCCTGACAGACGGTTGTCCAGCTGCCTCTTGAAGGCCTCTAGTGAGGGAGAGCCCACAATCTCCCTAGGTAACTGATTCCTTTGTCGCACTGCTCTAACAGTCAGGAAGTTTTTCCTAATGTCCAGCCGGAATCTGGCTTCCTTTAACTTGAGCCCGTTATTCCGTGTCCTGCACTCTGGGAGGATCGAGAAGAGATCCTGGCCCTCCTCTGTGTGACAACCTTTTAAGTATTTGAAGAGTGCTATCATGACTCCCCTCAATCTTCTCTTCTCCAGGCTAAACATGCCCAGTTCTTTCAGTCTCTCTTCATAGGGCTTTGTTTCTAGACCTCTGATCATCCCGGTTGCCCTCTTCTGAACACGCTCCAGCTTGTCTGCGTCCTTCTTGAATTGTGGAGCCCAGAACTGGACCCAGTACTCTAGATGAGGCCTAACCAGGGCCGAATAGAGAGGAACCAGTACCTCCCATGATTTGGAAGCTATACTTCTATTAATGCAGCCCAAAATAGCATTTGCCTTTCTTGCAGCCATATCGCACTGTTGGCTCACATTCAGCTTGCGAGCTACAACAATTCCAAGATCCTTCTCGTTTGTAGTATTGCTGAGCCAAGTATCCCCCATCTTGTAACTGTGCATTTGGTTTCTATTTCCTAAATGTAGAACTTGGCATTTATCCCTATGAAATTTCATTCTGTTGTTTTCAGCCCAGCACTCCAGCCTATCAAGATCACTTTGAAGTTTGTTTCTGTCTTCCAGGGTATTAGCTATCCCACCCAATTTTATGTCATCTGCAAATCTGATCAGTGTTCCCTGCACCTCCTCGTCCAAATCATTAATAAAAATGTTGAAGAGCCCTGGGCCCAGGACTGAGCCCTGCGGTACCCCACTCGTTGCCTCTCCCCAGTTTGACAAGGTTCTCTTTGAGACCGATTCTGTAGCCAACTGTGAATCCACCTAATAGTTGTTCCATCTAGCCCACTTTTAGCTAGTTTGTGAATCAGAATATCATGGGGCACTTTGTCAAAAGCTTTGCTGAAGTCAAGATATATGACATCCACAGCATTCCCACAGTCCACAAGGGAGGTTACCCGATCAAAAAATGAGTTCAAATTTGTCTGACAGGATTTGTTCCTGACAAATCCTTGTTGGCTTCTAGTAATCATTGCATTGATTTCAAGGTTTTTACCGATTGGCTTCTTTATAATCTGCTCCAGAATTTTCCCAGGGATGGATGTCAGACTGACTGGTCTGTAGTTCCCAGGTTCCTCCTTTTTGCCCTTTTTGAAGATAGGGACAACGTTAGCCATGGCCGCTGCCAGTCTTTTTTGTGCCCTAGGCAAGGTGAGCTGCTTTCACCCCCCCACCGTATCCCCCCCATCCCAGGTAGGCAGAAGCAGGTTACCTGTCCCTCGCCTGAATTCCTTCTGGCTTGGTGGGATGCTGCGGTGGGGTGGGCAGGAAGCTCCAATTCCGTCCGTTCGCCGCTCCCCCCCCAGCGTCCCGGCTTGTCTTTGGCTGGAAGCCCCCAGCCAAAACCAAGCCGGGAAGCTGGGGGAGGGCAGTCAGATGGCTCCACGTTCTGACTTTCAGCACGCGCCAGAAGTCAGAACGTGGAGCCGTTCCTTCCCCCCGCGCCGTGTCCCGGCTTGTGTGGCTGGGAGCCCTCCGCCGAAGCCAAGCCGGGAAGCTGGGGGAGGGCAGTTAGACAGCGCCACATTCTGACTTTCGGCGTGTGCCGGAAGTCAGAATGTGGAGCCGTTCCTTTCCTCCCCCCAGTGTCTCGGCTTGGCTTCGGCTGCAGGGGGGTGCCCATCTGAAGCCAAGCCAGGGACGCTGGGGAGCAGGGCAGAAGGCTTCGGAATGGCGCACCAGGAACGTGCCCTCACTCAGCCAGAACGGCTCTGGGAGTGGGAGGGCGACTTCTGGGAGCGCCGTTCAGCACCCCCTTACCTTGGCACTCTAGGCGGCCGCCTAACTGGCCTCTATGGAAGCGCTGGCCCTGACGTTAGCCCTCCTCCAGTCGTCCGGCACCACACCTGTCCTCCATGATTTTGCAAAGATAATAGACAAAGGTTCTGAGAGTTCTTCTGCTAGCTCCTTCATTACTCTAGGATGCAGTTCATCGGGCCCTGGAGATTTGAACTCATTCAAGGAAATTAGGTGTTCTTTGACCATTTGATTATCAATCTCAAACTGCAATCCTGCCCCCTCAACTTCTGCTTCACTTTTTCCAGGGGGGTCATAGACCCGCTTTTGGGAGAAGACTGAAGCAAAGTAGGAATTGAGCACTTCAGCCTTTTCTTTGTCATCTGTTATCAATTTGCCATCCTCATTAAGCAGTTGAACCACCATTTCCTTCCTCTTTCTTTTACTACTCATGTATCTGAAGAAAGCCTTTTTATTGCTTTTAGCATCCCTCGCTAATCTCAGCTCATTCTGAGCTTTAGCCTTCCTGACGCCATTTCGGCACTTCTGTGCTACCTGTCTCTACTCTTCTTTTGTAGCCTGGCCTTCCTTCCACTTCCTATATGTATCTTTCTTTGTTTTCAGGTCATCTCTAAGCTTTTTGTGGAGCCACATTGGTTTCTTCTGTTGTCTTCTATCTTTTCTCCTTGTTGGATTGAGATTATTGTCCAGGCTACAATTGGAGAGGTGGCCCTTTAGGACCAAATATCACACTTTAATAAAGAATTGGAAAAATAACCTCAGGAGCTAAAGGATCAAAAATTCAAAAAGTTCCAGCAGGATTTACGGGACTATCAAGAAAACAGAGTTTAAAACTGGAAAAAATCTGGTACATCATTCACTCCTAAAAAATCAGTCTCGTTTCTAAGTGAATTGGGTGACAACTTCACTAGCATGGAGGAAGGCACCAGTGAATATTCCCTTGACAGTGCTTCCTCAGTGGATACTAGGTCCATGTCAAGTCCTTTTTTGGAAACAATACAGAAGACCGGAAAAAACAACAAAAGAAGGCAGAATACCATGACGAGATCTACACAGAAAAGAATATTGAGGACCAATCGGTTGAGAACCGGTCTAAGAGAGTGTTCACTCCTATTCAATTACAGGTATTGCAGAAGGGCTTGTCCTTTGTTCCCGCACCCCTATATGACTCTTTTCAGTATGGTTGAAATGCAGCACATGCGACGTAAAATTAAACTTGTGGATAGGTTTAAAACTCAGAATTATAGTATCAACTAGTGCTGTGCTCCGCTTCTCTTCAGATCTTAGAAGCGACAGCGGAGCGGGGGGCATTGCCTCTGTTATAGGTGGAGGAGAAGCGAGTCAGGGGGCTAGCGAAGCATAACAAAGAGAAGCGACCACAAGCAGATTGATTCGCTTTTTGCGAAGTGCTCTGCCCGCCATTTTGGATATTTTTCCCATAGGATTGCATTGCGGAACAGATTAGCATATAACTTTTTTGTTTTGAAACCCACATCCCTGAAACTTACTGTGCTTAGAGAGTGGTGGTTGGGGGTCATTTGTGGAGACCTTCAGACTTTTTTGTCTTGCGGTTTGCTTGCTATTAATTTGTTTAGAATGGCTAAAAGCGGGAGGGGGTAACATTTTTTGAAGCAATGAGAGGCAGATTCAACTCCTGATCGTGATCACCTGATGAAGCATCCTCCAATTCCAATGTTGGAGGGGCGAAATAAGCAAAACGGGATACTTAGTAACTTGGGATACTAGTAACTTTGATTTATTTGTCTTTCGAACAGACTTTTTTCAGTGTTTTGAAGCAGTAGCCCCACCAAATGCACAAACACAATCTTTAATCATATACTAAGCAAATAAATAACAAATAGGAAACACAGGACTGCTACCCACCCTAACATTGGTGAACAAATGAATAGATGTGGTGCAAGGGGATGATGTCCATAGGGCATGTGGACGAGCCCAGTGCACACAGCCCTGCCTTGGGGGGGGGGTCATCAGAACCCTCCAAATGGTAGGCAGTGGAGGAAGCTATGCCTGTCACGAGTTGAAGTGTGCGGTAGCTTCTGAAAGACTGGTACCTAGACAGGACCAGTCAAATTGGCACAACAGTTTCCCTCCCCCTGGGCACGTCCACTTTCCTCTTACTGGTAAAAGACAGACATAGCCTTTTTTAAAATTCTTCTTGTGATTCAGCAACACTGCTGCTTTTAATTCCACCCCTCCTGTATTTATTTATTTATTTATTTATTTATTTATTACATTTATATACCACCCCATAGCCCAAGCTTTCATGGCTTTCCCTCTTCAGTGAAGTCAGGCAGGCTTTCATTGTTGTTGTGATTATTATTAATAATATTATTAATATTAGTACTGCTATTATTAATGTTATTATTGTTGTTGTTGTTGTTGTTTAATAATGGCTGTGATCACAGTGCAGTCAATCAACTCTGAAGCAAGGATCACAAAGCTTTACTCTTATCCTCCTAGCCCCCTATTAGTTATGGGATGCAAAAGAAAAGGCATCTCTCTGTGATGTTCCTGCCTTACAGGGATGGTTTGAAGCAATCCTTGGCTCACTTACTTGTGCCCCTAGAAATGTCTGCTGCATGCCTGCCTTCCTGCCTCCACCTGGGTGCTGTTGTTGTGGGGTATCTGCTGGGACTTACTTCCCCATAGATCTATTTATTTCATTTCTATACCACCCGATAGCTGAAGCTCTCTGGGCAGTTTACAAATCTATGGCATAGTCGTACATCTCTGCCTGCCTCTCTGCTTTCCTGGTGCCTGGGACATTTACTAGATGATGGGCTTTGTGGTTCAACCCCACAAGCCTCTGGCATGCTTGCTCCCAGTGCTTCAGGGGCACGCTGCCTGTCCCCCTCTGTGCCCACCCCACAGGGATGGTTTGTGCGTGTCTTGCTTTGTCTCAGGGTATCCTTCCTAGGTGGTATGGGGATACCAAGTCATCTTGTCTGCCTCCTGAGGAATCTGTATAACGAACAAGTAGCAATGGTAAGAACAGACCACGGAACAACGGACTGGTTTAAGATTGGGAAAGGAGTACGGCAGGGTTGTATTATCTCACCTTACCTATTCAACTTGTATGCAGAACACATCATGCGACGTGCTGGGCTTGACGAATCCAAGGCTGGAGTTAAAATCGCAGGAAGAAACATTAACAATCTCAGATATGCAGATGACACCACTTTGACGGTTGAAAGCGAGGAGGAGCTGAGGAGCCTTATGACGAAGGTGAAAGAAGAAAGTGCAAAAGCTGGGTTGCAGTTAAACCTCAAAAAACCCAAGATTATGGCAACCAGCTTGATTGATAACTGGCAAATAGAAGGAGAAAACGTGGAGGCAGTGACAGACTTTGTATTTCTGGGCGCAAAGATTACTGCAGACGCTGACTGCAGCCAGGAAATCAGAAGACGTTTACTTCTTGGGAGGAGAGCAATGACAAATCTTGATCAAATAGTTAAGAGCAGAGACACCACACTGACAACAAAGGTCCGCATAGTTAAAGCAATGGTATTCCCCGTAGTAACCTATGGCTGCGAGAGCTGGACCATAAGGAAAGCTGAGCGAAGGAAGATAGATGCTTTTGAACGGTGGTGTTGGAGGAAAATTCTGAGAGTGCCTTGGACTGCAAGAAGATCAAACCAGTCCATACTCCAGGAAAGAAAGCCAGACTGCTCACTTGAGGGAATGGTATTAAAGGCAAAACTGAAGTACTTTGGCCACATAATGAGAAGACAGGATACCCTGGAGAAGAGGCTGATGCTAGGGAAAGTGGAAGGCAAAAGGAAGAGGGGCCGACCAAGGGCAAGATGGATGGATGATATTCTGGAGGTGACAGACTTGACCTTGGGGGAGCTAGGGGTGGCAATGGCCGACAGAAAGCTCTGGCGTGGGCTGGTCCATGAAGTCACGAAGAGTCAGAAACGACTGAACGAATAAACAACAAATCCTTCCTTGTGATAAAAGGCAGCTGCATTGCACACTCACCCTGTTTAAAATTTCTTGGTGTGTGTGTGCATTTTTAAAGCATTTCACCTGAGATGAAGATCCTTATTTAGAAAAAAATCTTTATTTCCCCCAAATCATCTGTCCTATTGATTGCTATGGGCAAGTGCTTTGCAATAGATCCCTATGGTTTCTCTATGGAGAATTTTGTGCTATTATTGATTGCTATTGTTAGATCAATGTTCTTCACCCAGGGATGAAATCCAAACAGCCCCTAAGCACGACTCCACACTTCCAGTGACAGAGGGTTCAAAAGCGCTTTATTGATTATAATCAAGATCTGAGTGTCTTGAAAGTGAACAGTCAGACAGAGAATAGGAAATTCAGCACAGCATTTCAAGCATGAAAGGGGCAGGGCCCTGTTGCAGCATAAACCAATCAGAACGTAACACTGGGGCATAGCTAATCTCTTTAAACAATCCCTTTGCCCCACAGCAAGCTGGAGCTGAAGCTCTTGTTTATGTTAGATAAGACAGATGCAAGGATGCACTCAAGGAGATATTCTCGCGTACGTGACACTTCGCTTACTGTATAATGGCTACTTCATAACTTCCTTTAGAAAATGGAGGCACCTATGCTAACACTATGGGCAAGCGCTTTGCAATGGATCCTTATGGGCAGGTATGGAAAGATTTCAGAGCTATTAGCATTTCTGAAAATGGGGTGTAGGATTTTCAAAAATTCCCCCCAAATCAGTGGAGGCTCGGATTTGCTTCCAACTGGGCATGAGGGTGGATACATGGATAAGCTCTCAGGCTGGTGATTTTGAGGTCTGTAACATGAAAACTGATGGAGTTCTAGAAAGGGGTGTGAATTGGGGTTAGGGGGTGATGCTTAAAACGGAAAAAAATCATCAAAAATCAGGGCATGCTTGGATTTGCTTGGAGCTTGGCATGAATGTGGATACATGGATAAGCTCTCATGGTGCCAATTTTGAGGTTTGTAACAGTAAAAAAGTTTTAGGCGTTTGAATTTCAATGCAAGTCTATGGGGGGGAACACGGAGCTCCAATCCAGATCTGGAGCTCCACATTGGAGTGAAGCAGACCATAGGCAGATCGATGTGGGGCAGAGCGGACCCAATCCAGAAGTTGCGGATCGGGAACCGGAGTGCATCGGGGGGTCCATGTACAGCCCTAGTATCAACAGGGAAATTGGCACTTTTAGACCAAAATCAACATTTAATCCGACCACGTCTAAACACAACATCCTGGCCTTTGAAAATATATTGAGGGAGATTCAATCCAATCAGGAAGATTGGATCACAAAATGTGGTATAACATGACAAAATCCGAGAAAATGGCACTGAATGATACGTGCAAACTTGAGGATGTCATCTTTAAACCTGCAGATAAGGGTGGTACTATTGTAATTTAGGACATCAAGGATTATATTAAAGAAGTCTCGAGACAACTAGGCATACCAAATCATTACACTCCCTGTAAAAATGGTCCATCAATGGAGATTAAGAAATTAATTGTTACTACTGTAGAGGAGGGACTGACAAATGGCTATATTAACAACAATACATATGATTTTTTTGCTACAATCGGAAAGATGAATACTAGTGTTCTACCTGCTACCTGAGATACACAAGGGAACCCTCTCTGTCCTGGGACAACCAATAGTTTCCAGCTGTGGTTCCATTTTGGAACCCTTGGTGGAGTTTCTACCTCAAAGCTTTTGTTCCACTGATACCCTCCTATTTGAAAGATACTGGACATTTCTTGCAATATTTGGACTCAGTGAAACTATCTACTAATGAGTGCTTATTGGCTATCCTAGATATAACATCCCTATATACAAATATAATCCATGAGGAAGTGATGGAGATTATAGAGTCAACCTTATATAGAAAAGCTGATTGGCAACACCCTCCTACCAACCTCATCTGTGAAGTAGCGGAAATAGTACTAAAAAAACCACCCTTCTTCTTATTTCAGGACTGATTTTACTGGCAAATATCAGGCACTGCCATGGGCTGTAAATTTGCACCGCAGCTTGCTAATCTTTTTATGGATCATTTTGAATGCACCTATATTATGAACCAGATCTACGTTTCCCCCCCTAGAATTAAAAGCTATATGAGATATCTGGATGACATTTTTCTCATCTGGGAGGGTACTGCTGCAGAACTTCTGGAATTTAAAATATACCTCAATAGTGTGCACCAGACAATAAAATTCGAACTTAATTTTGACACCTCTACAAGCAATTTCTTAGATGTCCTGGTTATTAAGGAAGGCACCTCCATCTACATGGATACATATAGAATGAAAACTGATGCAAATTCCTCCCTCAAATATGATAGTTGTCACCCTACCTATATTAGGAGAAACTTACCCTATTCACAAGTGATTAGAAGGTCCAGGAGGTTGTAAATGCCGCTTTGAGAGAGGGAGTGGTGCCGGCCTCTTCAAAAGAGGCGGTAATTAGACCACTCTTGAAGAAGCATAACCTGGACCCGGAGGATATTAACAACTACAGGCCGGTGGCTAATATCCCTTTCCTGGGCAAGGTGCTTGAGCGGGTGGTTGCAGGACAACTCCAAGCACTCTTGAATGAAACGGATTATCTAGATCCATTTCAATCGGGTTTCAGGCCTGGTTTTGGAACGGAAATTGCCTTGGTCGCCCTGTGGGATGACCTCTGCCAGGAGAGAGACAGGGGGAGTGTGACCCTGTTGGTTCTCCTAGACCTCTCAGCGGCCTTCGATACCATCGACCATGGTATCCTTCTGGATAGGTTGTCTGAGCTGGGAGTTGGAGGTACTGCGTTGCAGTGGTTCCGCTCCTACTTGGATGGCCGATTCCAGAAGGTGGTGCTGGAGGATTATTGCTCTGTGCCGTGGCTCCTAAGCCATGGGGTTCCACAGGGCTCTATCTTATCCCCTATGCTGTTTAACATATACATGAAGCTGCTGGGGGAGGTTATCCGGAGATGTGGACTGAGGTGTCATCAATATGCGGATGATACCCAGCTCTACCTTTCCTTTTCATCAAACCCAGGTGAGGCAGTGGCTGTTCTGAACCAGTGCCTGGGCATGGTAATGGACTGGATGAGGGCTAACAAACTGAAACTCAATCCGGACAAGACGGAGGTACTGTTAGAAGGTGGTTCATCTGTCCGGCGAGGTGATGTTTGCCTGTCCTGGACGGGGTTGCACTCCCCCTAAAGGATCGGGTCCGTAGTTTGGGGGTGCTCTTGGATCCAGAACTGTCACTTGAGGCACAGGTGAACTCAGTGGCAAAGAGCACCTTTTATCAGCTTAGGTTGATATACCAGCTGCGCCCTTATCTGGACAGAGATAGCCTAGCTACAGTTATCCATGCTCTGATAACCTCTCGTTTGGATTACTGCAATGCATTATATGTGGGGCTGCCTTTGAAAACGGTCTGGAAGCTTCAACTGGTACAAATCAGGGCAGCACGTTTACTAACAGGGACTGGTCAATGAGACCACATTACGCCAGTCCTTTTCCAGCTTCATTGGCTGCTAGTCCAGGTCCGGGCCCAATTCAAAGTGCTGGTATTACCGTTTAAAGCCCTAAACAGCTTGGGGCCAGGTTATCTGAAGGAACGCCTCCTCCCATATGTACCTGGTCATCCTCAGGGGTCCTTCTCCGTGAGCCCCTGCCAAAGAAAGTGAGGCAGCCCGTGCTGCTGTGGCACCCCGGCCGTGGAGTGAGCTCCCTAAGGAGGTTCGCTTGGCACCGACATTATATGCTTTTAGATGCCAGGTGAAGACCTTTTTATTCTCCCAGCATTTTAACAGTTTATAAATAAATTTTAACTTGTTGTTTTAAATTTGTAATTTTGCATTGCTGCTGTTTTTATCTGGTTGAGCTTTTATATTGTATTTTATGTTTGGTTTTATACTGTTGTTTTATACTTTGAATGTTTTTAATTTTTGTGAACCGCCCAGAGAGCTCTGGCTATTGGGTGGTATAGAAATGTAATAAATGAATAAATAAATAAATAAATAAGAAGAAATTGCTCTAACCTTTTGACAAACAAGCCAAAATCCTGACAAAACAATTTCAAATCCGGAGGTACCCCAGAAGACTACTCAAACAAGCAGTTTTTAAGGTCAGAAGAATGGAACGGAATGACCTATTCCAAAATAAGAGTGAGGAACAAAAGGACACAAGGATGTTTATACCTATCACCTACAATAGCCATTCAAACCGCTATCCTTAAGCATTGGGATTTGTTTGCAGATATACCTGATTGTGAGCAGAAACCTGTATTTGTATATAAATGTGCCAAGAATTTAAAAGGCCTTCTGGTACACAGCACCCTGAGAAAAAGCAATGAAGAAAGTCAAGCTTGCATCTCATATGAGAAAACTAGGCGTAATTTCCCGTGCCATAGCTGCAGTGTTTGTGTAAATTGTGTGCAATTGAAAAATTTCATCAACCCGCAAAATAATAGACAATACACCATCAGAGATATGTTTAACTGTGAATCCAGAGGTGTGATATAAGTCATTCAATGCCCTTGTAAACTCTTATACATGGGCATGACCACAAGGAGGATAAAAGCTAGAATTTGGGAACACAAGAAACCATAGAACACTGGCACCCCTTAAAGCACTTTATGGAATTGGGCCGCTCTGAGGAGGACATCAAAATCTGGGACATAGAAAGGCAAATGGGCTCTGGCCAAGACCTAGAAAATAGGTTAAACAGGAGGGAACTCTTTTGGGTATTCTCATTACAAAGCATGATCCCCAGGGGCCTGAATGAGGACTGTAATTGGCTTTCAATTTTATAAACCAGTATATGCATATGTGTTCTTTGACATGCTTACTACCTTCATCTCTTCTTGTTCATCAGATTTGATATTCCTTGTTAAATACGGTGACCAATCGTCCGGATTTGGCCGGACATGACAGGAAATTGGGGGGGGAACACCGTCCGGCCGGAAATGACCTCCCCCCCCCCTTTTGCCCGGGAAAAAAGGCTCCCCCAGTTTCTATCGGGGCCTCTCCTTGGTCGTCGTCACCATGGCGACCAAGGAGAGGCCCCAACAGAAGCCGGGGGAGCCTTAACACGCGGCGCTGGGGCCTTCTATCGATTGGAGCGTCCCCTCCATAGAGACGCCGGCGTCTCCATGGAGGAGACGCTCCAATCGATAGAAGGCCCCAGTGCCGCGTGTTTCCCAAACGCGGAAACACCCGGCTTTAAGACCCGCCCACCTGGAGAGACCCGAGGTGGGCGGGTCTTAAAGCCGCGTGTTTCCGCGTTTGGGAAACACGCGGCGCTGGGGCCTTCTATCGATTGGAGCGGACGCTCCAATCGATAGAAGGCCCCAGCACCGTGTGTTCCCAAACGTGGAAACACGCAGCTTTAAGACCCGCCCACCTCGGATCTCTCCGATGACGTCATCGGAGAGACCCGAGGTGGGCGGGTCTTAAAGCCGGGTGTATCCGCGTTTGGGAAACACGCGGCGCTGGGGCCTTCAGTCGATTGAAGCGTCTCCTCCATGGAGACGCCGGGGAAGGGCAGGTGAGTGGGTGTCTGGGAGAGCATTTTAAAAGGAGAGGAAAGGCAGCTGGGTGTGGGTCTGTGGGAGAACATTGCACTAATCTAATTATTTTTTTAAAGGAGGGGAAGGGCAGGTGGGTGTGGGTCTGTGGGAGAGCATTGCACTAATCTAATTAATTTTTTAAAGGAGAGGAAGGGCAGGTGGGTGTGGGTCTGTGGGAGAGCATTGCACTAATCTAATTAATTTTTTAAAGGAGAGGAAGGGCAGGTGGGTGTGGGTCTGGGGGAGAGCATTGCACTAAACTAATTAATTTTTAAAGGAGAGGAAGGGCAGGTGGGTGTGGGTCTGTGGGAGAACATTGCACTAAACTAATTAATTTTTTAAAGGAGGGAAAGGGCAGATGGGTGTGGGTCTGTGGGAGAACATTGCACTAATCTAATTATTTTTTTAAAGGAGAGGAAGGGCAGGTGGGTGTGGGTCTGTGGGAGAGCACTGCACTAATCTAATTATTTTTTTAAAGGAGAGGAAGGGCAGGTGGGTTTGGGTGTGGGTCTGTGGGAGAGCATTGCACTAATCTAATTATTTTTTTAAAGGAGAGGAAGGGCAGGTGGGTGTGGGTCTGTGGGAGAACATTGCACTAATCTAATTAATTTTTTAAAGGAGGGGAAGGGCAGGTGGGTGTGGGTCTGTGGGAGAGCATTGCACTAATCTAATTAATTTTTTAAAGGAGAGGAAGGGCAGGTGGGTGTGGGTCTGTGGGAGAACATTGCACTAATCTAATTATTTTTTTAAAGGAGAGGAAGGGCAGGTGGGTGTGGGTCTGTGGGAGAGCATTGCACTAATCTAATTAATTTTTAAAAGGAGGGGAAGGGCAGGTGGGTGTGGGTCTGTGGGAGAGCATTGCACTAATCTAATTAATTTTTAAAAGGAGTGGAAGGGCAGGTGGGTGTGGGTCTGTGGGAGAGCACTGCACTAATCTAATTATTTTTTTAAAGGAGAGGAAGGGCAGGTGGGTGTGGGTCTGTGGGAGAACATTGCACTAATCTAATTATTTTTTTAAAGGAGAGGAAGGGCAGGTGGGTGTGGGTCTGTGGGAGAGCATTGCACTAATCTAATTAATTTTTAAAAGGAGAGGAAGGGCAGGTGGGTGTGGGTCTGTGGGAGAGCATTGCACTAATCTAATTAATTTTTTAAAGGAGGGGAAGGGCAGACGGGTGTGGGTCTGTGGGAGAGCACTGCACTAATCTAATTATTTTTTTAAAGGAGAGGAAGGGCAGGTGGGTGTGGGTCTGTGGGAGAGCACTGCACTAATCTAATTATTTTTTTAAAGGAGAGAAAGGGCAGGTGGGTGTGGGTCTGTGGGAGAACATTGCACTAATCTAATTATTTTTTTAAAGGAGAGGAAGGGCAGGTGGGTGTGGGTCTGTGGGAGAGCATTGCACTAATCTAATTAATTTTTAAAAGGAGAGGAAGGGCAGGTGGGTGTGGGTCTGTGGGAGAACATTGCACTAATCTAATTATTTTTTTAAAGGAGAGGAAGGGCAGGTGGGTGTGGGTCGGTGGGAGAGCATTGCACTAATCTAATTAATTTTTTAAAGGAGAGGAAGGGCAGGTGGGTGTGGGTCTGGGTCTGTGGGAGAGCATTGCACTAATCTAATTATTTTTTAAAGGAGAGGAAGGGCAGGTGGGTGTGGGTCTGTGGGAGAACATTGCACTAAACTAATTAATTTTTTAAAGGAGGGAAAGGGCAGGTGGGTGTGGGTCTGTGGGAGAACATTGCACTAATCTAATTTTTAAAAGGAGGGGAAGGGCAGGTGGGTGTGGGTCTGTGGGAGAGCACTGCACTAATCTAATTATTTTTTTAAAGGAGAGGAAGGGCAGGTGGGTGTGGGTGTGGGTCTGTGGGAGAGCATTGCACTAATCTAATTATTTTTTTAAAGGAGAGGAAGGGCAGGTGGGTGTGGGTCTGTGGGAGAACATTGCACTAATCTAATTAATTTTTTAAAGGAGGGGAAGGGCAGGTGGGTGTGGGTCTGTGGGAGAGCATTGCACTAATCTAATTAATTTTTAAAAGGAGGGGAAGGGCAGGTGGGTGGGTGTCTGGGAGAGCATTGCACTAATCTAATTAATTTTTAAAAGGAGAGGAATGGCAGGTGGGTGGGTGTCTGTGGGAGAGCATTGAACTAATTAATGCACATGATAATAATAATGCATATAAAAATGTAATAAATAAATAAATGTGACCGAGGCCACACCCCCTTGGGGGCTGGACATGTTGAGTTGGCTCCGCCTTGGGGGTGGGCATGTTGGGGTGGCCACGCCTGCTGAGGGCGGCCATTTTGTCCTCCTTTTTGGTTTCCAAAATATGGTCACCCTATTGTTAAAGGCTTTTTTTTGGGTAAAGGCAACAACAACCCTTAATAGGACCTCGCCCTTTAACTTTAAATCACAGGTGTATGCTGATTCTTCAGCAGCCAAATAAAAGCATAGCCGTGAAGTGCTTGGATTAGTTACCAGCATTATTGTGCTTGTGAGCAGTGGCTGTTTAGAACACCTTCTATGGGTGTCTTTTGAATATTTGGTAATTATTCCAAGAATCTATCTATCTATCTATCTATCTATCTATCTATCTATCTATCTGTCTATCTACTATAAAGAGAAACAGAGAACTCTTTATTTTTCTAATACTATGCTGGAATTATACTGTATATTGTGGGAAGTGACATCTGATTATCTATATTGTTTGGAACTTTAAGTCAGTCCTGAGAAAAATTAGCCCACAGTACTAATCACCTTGGGCAGGTCTAATTAACTTTATCTTTCAAAAACATTTTTTTAAAAAATACAGCAATAAGTGTTTGCCTTTACCCTGGCCCTTACAAGTGTTCGTATTTGTTCCACAGCACACTGACCATTGAGGAAGACCAAGAGTCGAAACACTTCTGGACAAATTGATTAAGACTACTGAGCATTTTCTGTCTAGCAGTTTGATTGTGTTGTTGTATTATTGTACATGTGAAATGCTCTGTGTATGTTACTTTTAACATATTTTAGTTTATAAAATTGCATTTTTAACCTGTTTCCTTAACTTCCTTGCTTTTATTTAGTCACAAAGAAAACTAGGGCTGTGCTCCACTTTGCATCAGAGCGTAGAAACAATAGCGAGGAGGCCTGATTCACCTCCGACAAAGGCGGAGTCGAAGTGGGTCAGGTGGCTGCGGATTGAGGTGAAGAGGATTGAGACCAAGAGGATCCTTTATCTCAATCCGGAGCTCTGAAAAAAAGGTAAGTGGGGGCTTACCTGGCGCTGGCGCAGTCCATGTGGTGATGGTGGCAGAGGTAAGGGGGCAGAGGGAGGAGGGCTTACCTGCCTCTGTCATGGTCCAGTGGCAGCTTCAACTGAGGCTGAGGCTCAAACCGGAAGACCAGGCTGCAACCGCAGCCTGCCCTTCCGCTTTCAGCCTTGGCCTCAGGTGAAGCCACTGCTGGAACACGATGGATGCAGGTAAGGGGGGAGGAGTGAAGGGGGCCTTACCTGGTGCCAGCTCCGCCACTGCAGTCTGTGTGGCACTAGTGGCAGAGCCAGGTAAGGGGACAGGGTCTTACCTGAGTCCATCGTGTTCCGGCAGCAGCTTCACCTGAGGCTCAAACCGGAAGACCAGGCTGCAACCGCAGCCTGCCCTTCTGCTTTGAGCCTTGGCCTCAGTTGAAGGAGCCACTGGACCACGACAGACGCAGGTAAGGGGGGAGGAGGGAGAGGGGCCTTACCTGGCGCCACCACTATGGAACTCCGATTCGGAGCCGGAGCTCCGCAGCGGAGCAGAGTGGACCATAGGCAGATCGACGTGGGGTGGAGCGGGCCCGATCTGGAATTTGCGGATTGGGTGCGTAGCGGATCGGTGTGTGTGTGTCCGTGCACAGCCCTAAAGAAAACATCAAACTCAGCAACATTCAGCAAGATAGAAACATAATCGACCCCAGCATCCCATCTCTCTTCTGGAATGCATACCCTACTACTCCCTCTCCCCCAGAAAGACACATCCCCTTCAGGGTTGTCGCTCCCCACATTGGCTTCCCTTAAGCCCTGGCCTCCTGGAGAGTCAGCCAATGGCTGGATGCCAAACACTCCCCAGAACAAGTCCCTCAGCTGTTTCAATCAGCGGCAATAAGCCCTTCCAAGGCCAGACAGGCTGCTGTAGGAGCAGTGAAGCAGGGAGTTGATGCCAACTAAGAGAAGAAGTCTCCCACCTGCTGCTTTGATGGTTGTCCTGCTGCCACATTCTTGCTCTGCTGGGATGTTTCTAATTATATCCTTCCCAGACAATGTGCTCAACGATCTTAACTCCAGGGTATCTTGGATGATATGGATTAACATGATCTTTTTAAATTCAGCATCAGGCCTGGTTATGGGATGGAGAAACCCTTGGCCACCCTAGTGCAGGAGTTCTGGGGGCAACTTTCCACCCACTCGAACCCTCTATGGGCTGCACTCCTGCTCCCACTGCACCACTAAACTCGGCAACAGCAAAAAATATATATTGGTGGTTGGCCACTGAATTTTACTGGCAAACCACTCTAAAGGGTTACAAAGTACAAATGTAGCTTGTTTCCAAGCTAAATTAGTTTTTTTTAAACTTTCTATAGTGATTTGCCACAAAAATAGTTGGAAAATGGCCATTTTTGTGTTGCTGCTGCCATGAACTTTGTTAGTACAACAGTCCCCACCCTGTACCTCTAAACCCACCATGGGCTCCCCAGAACTGATACTGCACCAAAATTCAGCAGCTTGTCAGGAGGGAAAAAACTCATTTTTTCTTTTTTTAGAACAAGGTCGGGGGGAGTCTATACCTGGTTTAAAAGCACAATATTTCTCCCTGGAAGCTTCTGAGACTGCAATTTGATCTTAACGAGACACATGCTCCCCACTCTGCAAAGGAAAATTGACATCATCCCCCTTGCTGCTGAATTCCTCAAAATTGGCCAGCAGGGCCTGTGTGATACCCATCTCTGTTCTAGAGAGTTCTATGTTGCCGGTGGCACTGGAAGTCATCTAGTTGAACTTGCTCAACGCAGGACCTGTAGTACAGGCGGCAACTTCAGCATCCTTGGAGGGGGGACATCCAGCCCCCACTTCAATACCTGTGATGAAGGAGAGCCTACTAGGTCCTGAGGAAGGTAGTTCCACTGTCAAACAGCAGTTCCCATTAGGAAGCTTCTGCTAATGTCAGCCAAAATGTAGTTCCCTGCAGTTTCTACCCATTGAGTCTAATCCTGCCCTCAGGAGCAGGAGAACAAGTCTGCCCCATCTTCTGCATGACAGATACTTAGCAGCTGCTATCATGTCTCCGCTAGCAGCTGCTATCATGTCCATCTGTCAGGGATGCTTTAGGGTGGATTCCTGCATTGAGCAGGGGGTTGGACTAGATGGCCTTGTAGGCCCCTTCCAACTTTGCTATTCTATGATTCTATGATTCTCCAGGCTCTTTCAATCATTCCTTATAGGATACCATCCTCCTCTGTTTATCAAAGGATCATAGAGATGGGAGGGACCATTTTGGTCATCAGGTATATTCCTGCTTGGTGTAGGAATCTAGATTAAAGCAACTTTGATGCTCTCCAGCTTTGATACCTCCAGTGATAGAGAGCCCACCATCTCCATAGGCAGTCGGTTCATTGTCTGACAGCTCTGACCATTGTCTGACAGCCTTCCTGTAACAAGCCCATTATTTGGGGCTCTACAGTCATGCATGACAGAGAACAGGTTGCAGCCCTCGTCTGTGTGACAAACTTTTAGTTACTTAAGTAATGCTATCGTATCCCACTTCAGTCTTCCTTTCTCAAGGCTAAACATACCCAGTTCCTTCAGTCTTTCCTTATAGGACTTAGTTTCTAGTCCTCTGATAAACTTTATTGCTCCTCTCTGAACTCATTCCAATTTATCTGGATCTTTCTTAATGTGTGGAGTCCAGAACTAGCCACAGTAATTGAGACACAATCCGATCAGTGCAGAATAAAGTGGAACTTCCCCAATTTATGTTATCTTGCCATTTTTAAAGGGAAAATTTAGGCAAAATCTGCAAGCCGAGCTGAGAGCTTCAAGGAAATCTATCGAACCTCAAGAAAGCCGGATTTCCCCATGATGGACATTCCGAGGACCAAACCCAGGTAGATTCACACAATTCTACTCAATCTCTCATCAGCTTTTGATACAATCATCCATGGTATTTACCTGTACTGCCTCTGTGGATTGAGCACTGGAGGCACTGTGTTACAATGTTTTCAGTCCTACCTGAGAGGTCTCTTTCAGAAAGTAACACTGGGTCACTTTTCCATGGCTCCTTGGCAATTGAGCTATGGGGGTCCACTGGGTTCCATCTTGTCCTCAGTGTTGTTTAACATCTATATGAAGCCACTGAGAGCAGTCATTATAGGATTTGGAGCCAAGAGCCATCACTATGCTGATGACACATAGCTCTATCTCCCTGTGACATCTGAATCAGGCGAGGCTGTGTGTTACCTTGTTTTGCCACAGTTGAAGTCAGTTGATTTGACTTCAGATTTAACCAATTTAATGCTAGACCTCTAAGAACCTTGTAGATTCTCTCACAGATGGCTCCTTTGACCTTACACATAAGGTGGGGGCAGAGCTTCTATTTACAGCAGCAACCCTCCTCCTCCTCCTCCTCTACCGCTGCAAGAAACGGTTCCGGTCTCAGTAGCCCATCCTTCTCCAAAGGTAATCCTTTCCTAAGGAGGTTTCATGTGGTTTTCTAAAACTAAAAAAAAATTACTAACTGAAATGTGTTTTCACAACTAAATGTTAAACTAAGGAGGATGCATATGTGTTGAGACTTCTCCCTATGGAAGGTTCTCTCCAGGGAGTTTCCTCATAGCCATGAGGATGAGATTTTTTTTGCTCATAAGGAATGATTCCACTAAAGAAATGACTGCTAGAGGAGCCAGGTGGCCATTTTATTTTCAGCATACATCTAGCTGAGGCAGGAGGGAGGGGGAGAGTGATGCTACCGAGCATGTGAGCGCTAAGTTTTTTTTCTTTTGTACTTGAAACTGCCATCCTTTCCTCAATCTTTCACCAATCTTCTTGAAATTTTCAGGGTACGTAAAACCAACATTTCTTTCTTGCACATGTCAATTTCAGCAAGATTGGTGAAACATTTTCCATTTTATGAATGTTAGAATGACCCACTCCCAATTACCGCTTTATAATGGTGGAATGCAGAATCTACTTACTGTCTATAACTAACTACATGGACACTGCAGTGTCCATGTAATCCAATTAATTTTTTTTCTTTTAGCTCTCTATTTTCTTTAACATACATGCTCAATAAAGCTAGCTCTGGTGTTTTACAAACCTCTTGTTCAGTAATTTTTCTTATTTCCTGAAAAACCTTGTCCCAAAACTTCTTGACCTTCCTACATTCCCACCACATATGAATTTGTGTCCCATTGATTTGATATCCCCTCCAGCTCAAGGGTGATATATTATTATTATTATTATTATTATTATTATTATTATTATTATCATCTCAATTTTACTGGTGTCAGATGCTACTTCTGTGCTAATTTTTAGCACACCTCTTATTCTTGTAGATATTGTTTGGAAGGGGAATCTGTCAAAAAATTTCTCCCCTTCCCCTATTTCCTCTTCAAGGTCTCTTTTCCATAAATGTTTAACTGTTACATTCCCCCTTATCTCCTGCTTCATTAACATTGTATAGATTTGTGTTATTGCTCCCTTATTTCCCTGGTTGATATTTATAATTTCCCCTCGTTCTGTTAACTCTCCTGTACTTTGCCTTATTGTCTTTCTAGTCCTTATAAATTTACTGATTTGCATCCATGCCAGCCATGACATTCCCATATCTTGTGTGCGATTATTCCGTATTTCTTGTGTTACTGGGTGCTGCTGTTCATAAAAAAATCTCATTTGTATGAATCCTATTTTTTCCAAATTGTTTTTGCCTACTGCTTTCCTTTTGCTATCAAAGTCTGGGTGTGCCCAAATTAGTGTCAAGGGTGAGATCCCTGGCATTAATGTCTCTTTCCTAGGGCCAGGAGAGGGTTGGGTTTGCATTGGAGGAGTCCTGTGGGTGTTTGCTGTTGCCCTCCCTCCCAAGCAACTGCAAGCAACCTGTGCTCTTTACCCAGGTACTAAAGCCTTCAACATCCTGTAGGCGCGAGCCTACGGTGCAAGCCGAAGGGTGAGAGCAGAAGGGCTATCGGCCTGAGGCTCTCCGCCGTGGGCAAGAAGCTGCCACCTAGAGGTCTATGGACAGTTGAAGTAACAATCCACAATACTCAGACACCTGGAGATGCAGTGTTTTTTGGATGTCGCTAGAGACGCTCCCCCACATACACCCCCACTCAGGGTGTACGGAGGAAGGGGAAGAACCAAACAAGAACTAAGGGAACCAGGAATCAAAAGAACCACGGCCATTCAGATGTAACAGCAAAAGGAATTACCAGAAAGACATTGGCCATTGGTTATTAGATATCATTTCCCTTGTCTCGCTGGGCTCATTCCGGCTTCCTGGTTAATTGTGTGTAACATCATAAGGAGCACAATGGTCCTCACCAGGGGCGGATATAAACAACTATGTCTGGTTCCAGTGACTGAAGATGTGATCTCCTATACCAAGCCCCCAAAACAATTAAAAATCACTAACTTTTTTCCCATCAACTCTGAGGAACTTCTCAATCTAACACCCGAGACAAAGACTCCTGATAAGGAGGTTCTAGACTGGTCCCTGGGACCTCAGAGTATAATAAGAGTCATGGACTGGGAAAACCCAGAGGAACGCAGATGCAGTTTAGCTGCAGAATTCACATCTGTGTGGGTTCCCCTTTCAGAAACTAGACATCCGATTTGCTCATCTGAAACTCCACAAGGCAGCTCAAAAAGTCCTGTCATACTGACCTGCCCGGACGCATTTTCGGGCAAGAATTTCGATTCTCTACACTCATATCGAAACATTCACTCTATTTTCACTGATGACAAAGATCCCCATGTGGTAGCCAATCTGCTTAGCAGCCAACATGAGCTGACCAAGAGACTGTTTCTGAGCTGGGCAGATGATATATCTCTGATAAAGAAGTTTCTCTCAGAATGCAAGGAGCTTCTGACTACATTAACAGTTTTTGTGCTAGGCAGATCTAAGGAAGGAATCCAAGGCAACACTAGTGAAATTGAAACTAGGGGCGTTCCTAGACGAGGCCTTAGCGCGCCTTGAGAGCCGGTTTCCCTGCTGTGCTTCCACATGACGCACAGGGGAATCCGGCTCCAGGCTGCACTGAAGCCTCCTCTAACGCGCCATAAGCGAAGTCGCTTATGGCGCGCCTTTTCCCCAGCCCCGGCCTGAGACAGGGGCTGGGGAAAGTCTAGCTACTTCCATGGCTTTTTGCGGCTACTCGCTTACTCGCAAGTAGCCACAAAAAGCCGCGGACTGGCCACAGCGCTGAGCACTGTGCCTATCGGCCAGGGGAGATCCCGGTAGGGAGAAGGAGAGATGACGACACAGCACAGACACACACACACGGAGGGAGAAGGAGAGATGACACAGCACAGACACACACACACGGAGGGAGAAGGAGAGACGACACAGCACAGACACACACACGGAGGGAGAAGGAGAGACGACACAGCACAGACACACACACACACATGGAGGGAGAAGGAGAGACGACACAGGAGCGGATGGGGGGGGGTTTAACTAAAAAAAAACCCTTCCCTTCTCCGCAGTCTTCGGGCCGCACGTGGCCCCTTTAAACTTAAAAGAAATGGCGGATGCTGCAGGGATCCGACGTCCCTGCGCGTCCTGCGTCTGGAAGCTCGGGCGGCGCGCGCTAACATCAGTGCGCTGTCGCCTCGTCTCCCTGCCGGCTTATCCCGGCAGGTCTAGCAAAGCCCTAATACATCTGAGCAAAAAGCGATGCCAAGTTCCAACTAGGGATGTGCTCCGCTCCGATTAGAATCGGAGAATCAGAAGCGAATTGGCCTGATCCGCCTTGCACAGAGGCGGAGTAGAAGAGGACCGGGGACCCTTAGAAGCATGGCAAAGAGAAGCGGCCATAGGAGAAGCGCTTCTCTTTTCGCGGAGGGCTCCAACCGCCATTTTGGATAATTTCGCCCATAGGATTGCATTGCGGAAAAGAATAGGGGATAACTGTGTTGTTTTTAAAGCTATCTTTCTGAAAGTTCGTGTGCTTAGAGAGTCGTGGCTGGGGGTCATTTTGAGCCTACTCTCAGCACTCTGCGTGGTGCAGTTCGCTTGCTATATTTTTTAAAAAAAAAGTGGGTAAAAAAAGCGGGAGAGGGTAAGTGGCGGTTTTTTTTTTTAGCGATGACAGGCACATTCAACTCCCAATCTTGATGAGAATTGATGACCTCATGAAGCATCCTCCAATCCCAGCATTGGAGGGGGGGGAGTAAGGCAGAGCCACCCTGAGACCTTTCTCCTTTCTGTCTCTTTGTGGGTTGGCGTTCATGGAGAGAGGAGTTAGTTTATAGGTGCTGCTGCTGTGTTTGGAGTTGGAGATTAGATTAGGATTTAGCTTGGGTTGTGTGTGTGTTTGTTTGCTTGTTTCTGACTGTTTGCTTAGTTTGCTCTGTGTTTTTCCCTTACTTTGATTTTATATAAACTTTATTTTTAATTTTTGGAGTGTTTGGTTGGTTGGTCCCCCCCCTTCCCCCTCTTAAAGCCTGACTGTGTTTCATCTTCCTTCTTTCTTCTATATATAAAAAAAAATACAAAAAAAATACCAAAAAAAAAATCCTCTCTCTCTCTCTCTCTCTCTCTCTCTCTCTCTCTCTCTTTCTCTCTCTCTCTCTCTCTCTGTGTGTGTGTGTGTGTGTGTGTGTGTGTGTGTGTGTTACTTGGACTGTGTGTTATTGTGTGAGTGTGCTGTGTGCACTGCTTGTGAAGTGCAAAAAAAGTCAATACAGTTTGAGCATTTCAAATCCAGTTTGGGCAAAGCATACACACTTGTCCCATTTCCCCAAATACATATTATTAGTAGTATTAGTAGTAGTATTCTATTATTATCATCATGAGAAGAGGGAGCAGGCACACGTCTGTGGCTAGGCGTGCTGAAAGCAGTGGTGGTCAAGGGAAGGCTCAGGCTGGCACCAGTAAGCAGGCCGCCTCTCCTGCTGTGAAAATCAAATGGGCAAGTCTGTGGTGGGGCATCTGCCGGGACTGACTCCTCCATACTAGATCTATGATGTATCTCTGCCTTGTTCTCTGCCCACCTGTCCTCCTCCTCTGTGACCACCTCGCAGGGATGGTTTGCAATGCATGACTTACTGCTGGCTTTGAAACAAACCATCCTTGCCTCACTTCCTTATGCCCCCAGAAATGCCTGCCTGCCTGCCTGCCTGCCTGCCTGCCTTCCCCCCAGGGTGCTGCTGTGGTGGGGCATCTGCCGGGACTGACTCCCCCATACTAGATCTATGGCGTATCTCTGCCTGGCTCTCTGCCCGCCTGTCCTCCTCCTCTGTGACCGCCTCGCAGGGATGGTTTGCAATGCGTTACTGCTGGTTTAGAAAGAAACAAGCCATCCTTTACTCACTCCTTGCGCTTGCCTCGCAGGGTTGGTTTGCAATGCGTTACTGCTGGCTTAGAAAGAAACAAGCCATCCTTGCTGCACTTCCTTGTGCCCCCAGAAATGTCTGCAGCCTGCCTGCCTCCCTCCTCCCCTGCTCGCCTTGCAGGGATGGTTTGTGTGTGTCGTGCTTTGACTCAGGGGATAAGTCCTTCCTGCGCTCACTTAGACTGTTTGAAGTTCCAAATAAATTTTTCAAGTGTGGAAGAAGATTCATATTTAGGTTTATCTACTCCCCAATTCATGGCATGTTGGGATTTCCTTTGAAATGCCCCCATTGAGCTGTCTGCAACTTTAAATCCCAGAGATACTGGGGTGTCCAATTTTCAAAATTTCCCCCAAAATCAGGGGAGACTTGGATTGGCTTGAGTCTTGGCATGCATGTGTATACGTCCATGAGGTGTCATGGTGCTGAACTTGAGGTTTCTAACGTGAAAATTGACGGAGATATCGAAAGGGGTGTTTGAATTGGGGTTAGGGGTGCTGCGTTGGAGGTTAAAGCCCCCCCAAATCAGGGGATGATGGAATCTGCTTGAAACTTGCCATGAATGCGGATGTGCCTGCTTCCAAGTTTTTATCTGTCAAAATGTCGGAGAACAGTCCATGTCTGAAAATGGGGTGTCCGGTATTCAAAAATTCCCCAAAAATTAGGGGAGGCTTGGATTGACTTGAGTCTTGGCATGCTTGTGTATACGTCCATGAGGTGTCATGGTCCCGAATTTGAGGTTTCTAACTTTAACAGAAAAAAAGTTGTAGGGTTTTTTGGATTTCAATGCAAGCCTATGGAGGGGAAAGCAGAGCTCCGATCCGGATCCGGAGCTTCGCAGTGAAGCGGACTATAGGCGGAGCGGAGCGGACCCGATCTGGAAGAGAAGCGGATCGGGGGGTCCGTGCACACCCCTAGTTCCAACCTTCTAACAACACTGGCTGAAGTATACACAAAAGATTCCCCTGAGCTTGGAGGAGTGGTTTCAGAAAGAGAGATGAGTAAAACTGGAGCACAAACAAACAATTCTACTATGCTAAATAGGAAGGTGGGCAGGAGATTGGCTAAGAAGAAAGGGGGCAGTAATTTAAAAAAGACCAAAAATGTGAAAAATGCTAACCCTGCAAGATACAAGAAAATGGAATTTAAGAAACTTTTTAAACTGCTTGACAAAAGTCCTAAGCAGAAAGCAGATTTAAAAGTTAAGGAAACCAAGAACAAGGAAACTATTGGTGATACTGGCAAACACCAATCTGAAATTATATTTGATACCCCCCTACAGCCCATCTCACTAACATCAGTACAGGATCAGATCCAAGTTTCTGATATGCAGGATCCTTGGACACTAGCCCCATGGAGAAAGAAGCTCCACCAGACGAAGAGCGTAAAATACTCCAATTGGAACTTAATATTGAATCGTCAAAAGTTGGTATTAGTGAATTATCCTAAGCCTGCAGGTTTTTTAACCCAGCACGAACGCAAACGGCACTTAACGATAATCTTGGATGCAGTTCTCCCAGGGCTGGTTTCTTTAAATAATATTGTCCACGTGGAAACTTATACTATAATTATACACATGCTCGTGCTGTGGTTACCTTCAATGAGTGGGGCAAGGCCAAAACTGTATATGACAGCAGAGAAGCTTTCGCTGGGAGGGGTATTTTTTTCTTAAGATTTTTTGAAAACCTGACACCTCCTGTGGCTTTAGGTCCCTCCAGTTCTTTATACCCAAAAAACACCTATGAGAAGGAGACACGTGTCACTACAAATTTAATTGACTTTGATACCACAGATGGAACTCTCTTTAGCCATAAAAGTATAAACACCCAGAAGTTCTCAGATAGTAATGAAAGTCCTATTTATAGCAGTATAAGGGTGTCTCTTGGAAACCAAGGCCACAGCTAGACCTAAGGTTTATCCTGGGATTATCCAGGGTTCACCCCTGCCTGAGCACTGGATCCCCTGTGTGTCACCTAGATGAACAGGTTTGACCCCTGGACAATCCAGGGATAAACCTTAAGTGTAGCTATGGCCCATGAATCACTGCTGGACTCAAGAGGATATAATATAAAACACCCAGAGCACTGTGAAAAGAAGCAGGCCAACAACTCAAAAAGCTTGAATAACTCCACAGATCCAGTGGCGGCCTGTGGAATTCCCATTTTTCACATGGCCCACGAAAGGGCTCTTAAAGGCCAAGCTGATCAAAAAACAGCATGGGATCAGTGGCACAGATGCTATAAGGATGATGAACCCTATACTAATGAGGAGATAGCTCTTTTGGACTCTTTCTGTGCGCTGGACCTAGAAGCACAGAAAGATATCCTGATGTCTTTGAGAGAACATTTGATAATCAGGCAAGCAGAACGTGCAAGCCCGTTGGCTAAGAGAGAAGCACCCAGGTCAGTTGAGGACTGTGCCCTAATCCACCAGAAAAACAATCAAACCAGTGGGACGGGAGTTGGAAATGGCTCCAATGGAGGGGAGAAAGGTTCACAGAGAGGTCTGGCTATAGTAGAATTTACTCTCCAGGATAATAAACTTGCACAACATGACCCAGTGGCCAAAGAGATCACTGCAAGTGCCAGCAGACTAAAATCTCCAATATGGGCTGATATGCGATATTTGGAAGAAGAGGAACTAGGATCACTGGAAAGGCCTGCTGAACCTGTATACCCCCTCATAAAGGTGATGGGACCAGTGAAAACTAACGTTAGCAAGATCATAACACAGATGGAATTGATTGAAGAGCTGGAGGAGGACTCGAGGCCATCATTAGGGGCTGAGGAAATTGCAAAGGAGCATCAGTCACTTATAGGGGGAGTAATTTCATCTACTTGTCCCAGAGTGATGAAAACAACTCAGAGTTCCCCGCAAGCGGGGTCTGCATCAGTTTGACAAAAAAAGTGCCACTGTAATGTATCACAAATAAGTCTTCTTTCCTGGAATATTGCAGGTTGGCTAAGTAAAATGGTGTTGTTGTTCATTCGTTCAGTCGCTTCTGACTCTTCGTGACTTCATGGACGAGACCACGCCAGAGCTTTCTGTCAGCCGTCGCCACCCCCAGCTCCCCCAAGGTCAAGTCTGTCACCTCCAGAATAAGACCCATCCATCTTGCCCTTGGTCGGCCCCTCTTCCTTTTGCCTTCCACTTTCCCTAGCATCAGCCTCTTCTCCAGGGTATCCTGTCTTCTCATTATGTGGCCAAAGTACTTCAGTTTTGCCTTTAATACCATTCCCGCAAGTGAGCAGTCTGGCTTTATTTCCTGGAGTATGGACTGGTTTGATCTTCTTGCAGTCCAAGGCACTCTCAGAATTTTCCTCCAACTCCACAGTTCAAAAGCATCTATCTTCCTTCGCTCGGCTTTCCTTATGGTCCAGCTCTCGCAGCCATAGGTTACTACGGGGAATACCATTGCTTTAACTATGCGGACCTTTGTTGTCAGTGTGGTGTCTCTGCTCTTAACTAGTTTATCAAGATTTGTCATTCTGATTTCCTGGCTGCAGTCAGCGTCTGCAGTAATCTTTGCGCCCAGAAATACAAAGTCTGTCACTGCCTCCACGTTTTCTCCCTCTATTTGCCAGTTATCAATCAAGCTGGTTGCCATAATCTTGGTTTTTTTGAGGTTTAACTGCAACCCGGCTTTTGCACTTTCTTCTTTCACCTTTGTCATAAGGCTCCTCAGCTCCTCCTCGCTTTCAGCCATCAAAGTGGTGTCATCTGCATATCTGAGATTGTTAATGTTTCTTCCTGCGATTTTAACTCCAGCCTTGGATTCGTCAAGCCCAGCACGTCGCATGATGTGTTCTGCGTACAAGTTGAATAGGTAAGGTGAGAGTATACAACCCTGCCATACTCCTTTCCCAATCTTAAACCAGTCCGTTGTTCCGTGGTCTATTCTTACCGTTGCTACTTGTTTGTTATACAGATTCCTCAGGAGGCAGACAAGATGACTTGGTATCCCCATACCACCAAGAACTTTCCACAGTTTGTTATGATCTACACAGTCAAAGGCTTTAGAATAGTCAATAAAACAGAACTAGATGTTTTTCTGGAACTCCCTGGCTTTCTCCATTATCCAGCGGATATTGGCAATTTGGTCTCTAGCTCCTCTGCCTTTTCTAAACCCAGCTTGTACATCTGGCAATTCTCGCTCCATGAATTGCTGGAGTCTACCTTGCAGGATCTTGAGCATTACCTTACTGGCATGTGGAATAAGTGCCACTATCCGATAGTTTGAACATTCTTTAGTGTTTCCCTTTTTTGGTATGGGGATATAAGTTGATTTTTTCCAGTCTGATAGCCATTATTGTGTTTTCCAAATTTGCTGGCATATGGCATGCATCACCTTGACAGCATCATCTTGCAATATTTTAAACAGTTCAGCTGGGATACCGTCGTCTCCTGCTGCCTTGTTATTAGCAATGCTTCTTAAGGCCCATTCAACCTCACTCTTCAGGATGTCTGGCTCTAACTCACTGACCACACCGTCTGAGCTATCCCCGATATTATTATCCTTCCTATACAGATCTTCCGTATATTCTTGCCACCTTTTCTTGATCTCTTCTGTTTCTGTTAGGTCCTTGCCATCTTTGTTTTTGATCATACCCATTTTTGCCTGGAATTTACCTCTGATGTTTCTAATTTTCTGGAAGAGGTCTCTTGTCCTTCCTATTCTATTGTCTTCTTCCACTTCTGTGCATTGCTTGTTTAAAAATAATTCCATATCTCTTCTGGCTAACCTCTGGAATTTTGCATTTAATTGGGCATATCTCCCCCTATCACTGTTGCCTTTTGCTTTCCTTCTTTCTTGAGCTACTTCCAGTGTCTCAGCAGACAGACATCTTGCCTTCTTGGTTTTCTTTTTCTTTGGGACGTTTTTTGTTGCCACCTCTTGGACAATGTTGCAAACTTCTGTCCATAGTTCTTCTGGGACCCTATCTACTAAATCTAGTCCCTTAAATCTATTCTTCACTTCCACTGCATATTCATTAGGAATATTAGTGAGCTCATATCTAACTGATCTGTGAGTCTTCCCTATTCTCTTTAGTTTGATTCTAAATAGTGCAATAAGAAGTTTGTGATCTGAACAACAGTCAGCTCCAGGTCTTGTTTTTACCGTCTGTATAGATGTCCGCCAACTTTGGTTGCAAAGGATGTAGTCAATCTGATTTCGGTGTCGGCCATCTGCTGTATAAAGTGGTAGATTCCCCCCCCTTATAGAATTCACCAAAAAAACATGAGATTTTACTTTTTCAAGAGACATGGGCCAGAGAGGATCTATCTATAAATGGCTTTGCCTCCTACTCCTTAGAAGCAACTCCTAGTAACAAAGGTGGGTGGCCCAAAGGAGGACTGGGTATTCTAATAGCTACAAGCATCAGGGCCTCCCTATCTAGATTGGAGCCCCTTACTTATTTGGCCACTGCGTTGATTCTAAAGTGTAATTCATTTAATTTACTAGTAATTAATGTATATATGCCACCACATAGGGAAAAGCAATTGGTTAAAGAAGATTGGTTAAAGTTGGAGGAGTATATCAATTTGTATCCTGAAGCCTGTATCCTGACAGATTTGTATCCTGAAGCCTCGGTGATCATGGCTGGTGATCTTAATGCTTGAACTGGTCAGAATGATGCTGCCTTGTATGCCCATTTCCATGAACACCAACCTGCAATAGAGGAGGCCCACCCCCTGCCTGATAGGCAATCTAAGGATAAGGATTGTAATTACGCCGTCTTATTGTTGATATTTTGAAATTGTGTAAATAATCAAATGTATATTTTACAAAGAATTGGTGTAGTTAAAGATTAAAAGTAGAGAAATGCAGCAGCAAATTAGGCAGGTGTCTGTAATGAAGGCAAGAAACACCTGAGTTAATTGATGTCAGTTTGCTAACAGTTTAAAAAGGGAATGTCTTAAACAGTTGGAAGGAGGGGGTCGGAAGGAGGAAAAAAATTGACGAAAGGAACATTGCTGCAGAAAAGGAGTTGGAAGCAAGGTTGCTGATACCACATCGTTTTGGCTGGCACGGGAGGAAAGCTTCAAAGAAAAAGGTCTGAAAACTGAAACTCCCAGAGACTAATTGCTGGTAGGAAAGATTGTTTAAAAGTTCTCAGAAGAAAGGAAGAAGAACTATGCAATGAAATGAATTGTATGTTGTTCTATTGCCAATGCTGAAAAGTAAAGCTATACTCCTATTAATCTATTTGGCATAAGAACTTATCTTTACAGCAGCGTGAAGGAGTAAGCTGGAATCCGCTGACTCCTTCCTCTCGGGTGAGGAAAGAGTATAAACACAACCCAACAAGGTTATGGGCCCAGCACATGGACAGCAGGTGGCATTAAAGAGCAACGTGTAATCTTGAACTATTCAAAAACAAGCAACTATCAACTCAGCATTTTATGAAGGTAACTCTGGCATGACGTGGGGCTGGACATATTGAGTTTAACTGCAGCAGAGGAGTGAGAAAAGTTGTAGAATGGCTGTAACTCTAAGTTCCAGTATGCCACTGGAGAGGCTAACAGAGAGAAACTATGCAAGTTGGCGTGTTAAAATGGAGATGCTGCTCCGGAGAGAAGATTTATGGGACCCCATAATAAAAGACACACCTACTGACCCTCCGTCTCCTGAATGGCTCCGAAAAGAGGAGAAAGCAAAAGCCACGATAATCCTTGGTTTAGATGATAGCCAATTATTGACAATTAGAGGGCTAACAACTGCAAAAGAAGTTTGGAATGCTTTAAAGAATGTGTACATACGAAAAACAGAAGGCAGTAAGGTGTATTTGGCCGGGAAGCTATACCAAACAAGGCTGAGCAAAGGAGGCTCAATGTCTGCACATTTACAGATGCTGAAAGGTCTCTTTGCAGATTTACAGGAGCGTGACATGCCTTATACGCCTTTAAATCAGATATATATCATTCTATCCTCCCTAAATGAATCATGGGATGGAATAATTTGTGCCATGGAAGCAGTGGCAGAAGCTGACTTAACATTAGAATTTGTCACAGGAAAATTGCTTCAGGAATGGGAAAGAAGACAGGAACAAGAAAAGATAAAAGGTTCTAGTATACAAAGACAAAAAGGTGGAATAAGTTTAGAAGAAATAAAAGTTGAAAATGAATCCAAAGCTTATGGAATTCGTAGGTGTTACAAATGTGGTTCAGAAAAACATCTTAAAAGAAATTGTCCTAAGAAAAATTGGGATAATGCATCTACAAACAAAGGAAGAAATGTTCAGAAGAAAAAAGAGCCTTTCTTTGTGCACATTGCAAAGGTAGAGTCCAATCATGAAGAGAATATAGATGGTAGAAAGTGGGTGATAGATTCTGGAGCTACACATTTTCTGTCTAATGATAGAAGAATGTTCAATAATTTAACCCCAGCAGAAGATTTTGTAACTCTTGCTGATGGTACTCAAAGGAAAGTGGAAGGGAAAGGAAATGTGTATGTAAAGTGTATAGGAACAATTGTAACAAATGTTCTGTTTATTCCCAACTAGAAAATAATTTGATGTCCGTTTCAAAACTTGATTCAATGAATTTTGAAATCAGATTTTCTAAAAAGAAATGTGAAATACGACAAGATAAGAAAGTATGTGTAGTAGGAAAGTTAGAAAATTCATTATATGTTGTAAGAGGAAATTGTTTGGAATCTCACAATGAAGAAAGGGTAAAAATAGGAATAACATTGATGAATAAGCCTCCACATGATGAATGCATACATTTATTCCATAGAAGATTAGGACATGCAAATTTTAAGACAATAGGGAAGATGCCCAACCTATGCTTAGATATGAAAATGAAATCATGTAATTCTTTTATGGACTGTAATGCTTGTAGACAGTGTAAATCCATAACAGCTCCCTTCAACACAAAATGTGAAAGGAATACCAAACGAATATTAGAATTACTGCATGTTGATTTGGCAGGTCCATTTCAGAAAAGGTTAGGAGGAGCTAAATATTACCTCATAATTGTGGATGATTTTTCCAGGTTTGGGTTTGTTTACTTGTTAAAGCATAAGGGAGAAGCTGAACAGACACTAAAGAATTTTGTAAAGTGGGTAGAAACAAAATACAACACCAAAATAGCTGGACTGCAATCAGACAGAGGAGGTGAATTTATTTCCAACACATTTGGAAAAATTTTGTCTGAAAAAGGAATTAAACACAGATTAGCAGCACCATATTCACCACAGCAAAATGGCATTGCTGAAAGGAGAAATAGATATTTACAAAATATGGTTAGAACAATGATAAATAATTCCCCACTTCCCACAAAGTTTTGGGGTGAATGCATAACATATGCTAATTATTAGGGATGTGCTCCGCTTCTAATCGGACCGGAGAAGCAGGAGCGGAGCGGGGGGCTTCGCTTGCCTTTAAGGCAGAGGCGAAGAGGATTGGGGGGCCGGCGGATCGTGGTGAAGAGGATCGAGGTGAAGGCGGATCCTTCGCCTTGATCTGGAGCTCCGCCGGAAAGGTAAATGGGGTTTACCAGGCCCTGCCGCTGTCGCTGTCGCCCATGCGGCGACGGTGGCAGGGCCCGGTAACCCCCCTTCCTGACCTCCTCTCCCTTACCTGCCTCCGTCCGCAGTCTGTCAGCGTCTTCAATTGAGCCCGTGGTTCCACCAGGAAGTCTGGGCCGCTTGCGGCCCAGACTTCCTGGTGGAACCGCGGGCTCAATTGAAGATGGCGATGGACCACGGACGGAGGCAGGTAAGGTCTCCCTCTCCCTTGGTCCTTTACCGGGCTCTGCTGCTGGGACTGCCTTGAGTCTTGGCGTGTGTATGTATCCCTGGACAAGCTATCATGGTGGCGAGTTTGAGGTTTCTAAAGTGCAAATTGACGGAGCTATGGAAAGGGGTGTGAGTGGGGTGCCCGGTTTTCATAATTTCCCCAAACATCAGGGGATGATGGGACTGCCTTGAGTCTCGGCATGCATGTGCACCCCTGGATAAGCTTTCATGGTGGCGAGTTTGAGATTTTTAACGTGCAAATTGACGGAGCTATGGAAAGGGGTGTGAATGGGGTGCCCGATTTTCATAAATTCCCCAAAAATCAGGGGATGATGGGACTGCCTTGAGTCTTGGTATGCGTGTGCACCCCTGGATAGGCTTTCATGGTGGCAAGTTTGAGATTTTTAACATGCAAATTGACGGAGCTATGGAAAGGGGTGTGAATGGGATGCCCGGTTTTCATAAATTCCCCAAAAATCAGGGGATTATGGGACTGCCTTGAGTCTTGGCATGCTTATGTATCCCTGGATAAGCTATCATGGTGGCAAGTTTGTGATTTTTAACGTGGAAATTGACGGAGCTACGGAAAGGGTTGTGAATGGGGTGCCCGGTTTTCATAAATTCCCCAAAAATCAGGGGATGATGAGACTACCTTGAGTCTTGGTATGCGTGTGCACCCCTGGATAAGCTTTCATGGTGGTGAGTTTGTGATTTTTAACGTGCAAATTGACGGAGCTATGGAAAGGGGTGTGAATGGGGTGCCCGGTTTTCATAAATTCCCCAAAAATCAGGGGATGATGGGATTGGCTTTAAACTTGGCATGTATGTGTATACTCCCATGAGGTGTCATGGTGCCAAACTTGAGGTTTCTAACTTTCACAGAAAAAAAGTTGTATACTTTTTTAGCTTAATGCAAGCCTATGGGGGGGGGAAACGGAGCTCCGATCCGGATCCGGAGCTCCAAGCAGAGTGGACATAGGCGGAGCGGGGGCGGGGTGGAGCGGCCCAATCCACAAATCATGGATCTGGAAGTGAAGCGGAGCAGGGGGTCCGTGCACACCCCTACTAATTACATCCAAAATAGAATTTATTCAAATGCAATAGACTCTACACCATTTGAAAAGTTTCACAAGGCTAAGCCTAAGATTAGCCATATAAAAGCATTTGGATCAGATTGTTGGATACATATTCCAAAGGCACAAAGAAAAAGAAAAAATGGGTGCCAGGACCAAAAAGGGTATCCTAATAGGATTTGAGAATTCAAGTTACAGAGTGTGGTTGCCACAAGAGAGAAGAATAGCAATTAGTAGAAGCATAAAAACATTTGAACAGGATTGGAAAACAGTGGGAAATTTCAGTGAGGTACAATTAGAAATTGAGGAAAAAGAATCGAAGACAGTCAATAATCCTGAAATAGATTATGAATCTGAACAAACTGTTAGACAACCATTTGGGGTTAAGCAAGATGAAACAAATGAAAAATTATCACAGAAAGTGCAAAAGGAGGAGGAAGAGGAAACTGAATCAAGCTCACAGTCAGATCCATCTCCAGTAATTTTACAAAGGTCAGAAAGAACTAATTTTGGTAAACCTCCTGAAAGATTTCAAGTAAGTGAAGCAAAAGCATGTTGCGTAAAATTAGAACCTGAAAAGTATGCAGATGTAGAAAAGTTACCTCCTGAAATTGCTAAAAAATGGAAAAAAAGCCATGCAAGATTAAATAAATGCAATGGAACATAATTCCACTTGGACATTAACCGAATTGCCTCCAAACAGGAAAGCAATAGGATGTAAATGGATCTATAAGATCAAAAGAAATGCATCAGGTGAGATTGAAAAGTATAGAGCAAGATTAGTTGCAAAAGGCTACAGTCAAAAGTATGGTAAAGATTTTGATGCAGTATTTGCCCCAGTAGTGAGGCATGAAACAATTAGATTACTGCTAAAATTAGCTGCCATGAAAGGTCTTAGAACTGCTTTTCTTTATGGAGATTTAGAAGAAGAATTATTCATGGAACAACCTCCAGGGTTTAACAAAAATCCAAACCTAGTTTGCAAATTAAACAAATCCATCTCTGGTTTAAAGCAAAGTGTTAAGTGTTGGAATACTAAAATAGACCAGATATTAAAATCCCTAGATTTTAGGCAGGGTATAGCAGATTCTTGTATGTACATAAGACAAAGTGTTGTTTATTGTCTATTATATGTTGATGACATTCTCTTAATATATGAATCAGACAAACAAAGAGAGGAGTTTGAAAGTCAATTAAATCAACATTTTGAATGAAAAAGTTTAGGTCATGTAACACATTATTTGGGAATGGAAATAGAAAGAGATCATAGAATCATAGAATAGCAGAGTTGGAAGGGGCCTACAAGGCCATCAAGTCCAACCCCCTGCTCAATGCAGGAATCCACCCTAAAGCATCCCTGACAGATGCTTGTCCAGCTGCCTCTTGAAGGCCTCTAGTGTGGGAGAGCCCACAACCTCCCTAGGTAGCTGATTCCATTGTCGCACTGCTCTAACAGTCAGGAAGTTTTTCCTGATGTCCAGCCGGAATCTGGCTTCCTTTAACTTGAGCCCGTTATTCCGTGTCCTGCACTCTGGGAGGATCGAGAAGAGATCCTGGCCCTCCTCTGTGTGACAACCTTTTAAGTATTTGAAGAGTGCTATCATGTCTCCCCTCAATCTTCTCTTCTCCAGGCTAAACATGCCCAGTTCTTTCAGTCTCTCTTCATAGGGCTTTGTTTCTAGACCCCTGATCATCCTGGTTGCTCTCTTCTGAACATGCTCCAGCTTGTCTGCATCCTTCTTGAATTGTGGAGCCCAGAACTGGACACAATACTCTAGATGAGGCCTAACCAGGGCTGAATAGAGAGGAACCAGTACCTCACGTGATTTGGAAGCTATACTTCTATTAATGCAGCCCAAAATAGCATTTGCCTTTCTTGCAGCCATATCGCACTGTTGGCTCATATTCAGCTTGCGATCTACAACAATTCTAAGATCTTTCTCATTTGTAGTATTGCTGAGCCAAGTGTCCCCCATCTTGTAACTGTGCATTTGGTTTCTATTCCCTAAATGTAGAACTTGGCATTTATCCCTATTAAATTTCATCCTGTTGTTTTCAGCCCAGCACTCCAGCCTATACAGATCTTTGGTTGCCTTGTGCTTTTTTTTCCAGGCAGCTTACTCCTCCGGAATGGAACTACACTATCTGGGAGAAGGAACTCTTGGCGATTAAGGCAGCCTTTGAGGTATGGTAACATCTGTTGGAGGGGGAAGCTTATCCTGTGGAGGTTCGTACCCATCATCGAAACCTGGAATACCTACAGACGGCCTGGAAGCTGACTCAACGGCAAAAGCGCTGGTCTTTGTTTTTTGGGCGCTTCAACTTTCAGTTGAAGTACATTCCTCGTGCTCAAAATTGCCAGGCAGATGCCTTGTCCCACAAGCCTGAGTATGCAGCGCAGCCAGAGGGGGAGGTTTGTTTGATGATTCTGCAACCTGAACATTTTGCTATGGCTCAGGTGTACCCGACGTTGCGGGAGTAGATTCACCAGTGGCAGGGGCAGGACTCTTTTGTGCAGAACCACGTGGCTGAGGAGGAAACTTCACCTTTCCGCATTAGAGGGGCTCCTATATCACCGTGGCTGGTTGTATATGCCAGCAGGTGTATGTAGGGATAGTTGTGCCTTGACAGCTGGCCAGCCGGACATTTTGGCCTGTATAAGACTTTGCACCTGCTTTCTAGAAAATTGGACCTTTGTGACCTTCTCTCCCTTGCCCTTTATGACAACTGGATTGATTTATGGACTGGTTTTGACTTCTGCATAAGCACAGAAAGACTGTTCTGTTTATTTATGTTTGAACTGTGTGTTTAGCTTATTCTCGACCAGAGAAATACAAGTTAAGTTTTATCTCTTCATTTGGTGTGTTTGCTGTTACCTGGCGGCATTCCCAGTCTGGGCACACAGCCCATTTAGATAAGTTGAAAAGTGGCTGATTGCTAAGCCACTTTTCAGGACACTTGCACCTGTAATGAGAGCTCCCCATCCTGTGTAAGATGCATCCGTCGTGATTAATTTTGATGGCATCGACAGATTGAATGGTACCCCTTGCGTAAGGTTGTGACAGTTCGTCCACCATTTCAGGGATCTGGCTATTCTCGGCGGCAAAGAGTGAAATGCTTCTGGCATTCCTTAGTGGGTTGAACATCTTGTTGAACCATAACTGTAGGCATCTCATCTTGAGCCTCGCAAGGGGAACAACCATGGTAGTCGATGCTATTAGCCCCCAAACCCTCTGTATAATATGAGCAATAGTTCTCTGTTGCTTCATGAGGTCATTTGCTATGATTTTGATGGCGAGAGCTCTGTCGACTCGCAGATAGGCTTTGGTGGTGTTTGAGTCCAAAATTGCACCTATAAACTTTATAGTTCTGGTTGGATGAAGATTTGATTTTTCCATGTTTATTATTAGCCCCAGCTCCATCATTAGATTCTTCACATAGCTTAAGTGCTGGAGGAGGGTGACTTTTGAGTCTGCAATTATGAGCCAGTCATCGATGTAGGGGTGTATCTGTGTCCCTTGACTTCTTAGGTGAGCACAGACCACCGCAATACATTTGGTAAACACCCTGGGTGCTGTTGAGAGTCCGAATGGCAGTACGCAAAATTGGAAAGCCCGATGGCCTATGGTAAAGCGCAGGTATTGCTGGCTGTGGTGGTGAATAGCTACATGGAAGTAAGCATCCTTGAGGTCGATGGAGGTGAACCAGGACTTCCTTGTGAGTAGTGGGAGGATTGTAGGAAGGGAGACCATACAGAATCTCTTTGATGTTATAAAAGTGTTTATGTTTCGTAGATCTAATATTGGGTGGGTGCCCCCATTGTTCTTTGGAATGGTGACATAGCAGGAATAGAATCCCTTTCTTAGTTGTCCTTTTGGTATTGGCAGTATCAATGGTGTAGTCATTCTCAGGACTCCCGAGGGTGGTAAAGAATCAAACTTATCTTGTAGCCTTTTTCAATGATGGAGAGTACCCACTTGTCTGACGTGATTCGATTCCATGCCTCCCTCAACGTCAAGAGATGGTCGCCAAAGGGGGTGCTCATAGTGTTCTGAATAGGGGAGTTAAAGGCGTCGATTCTCTGTGTAGTCGGGTTTACGACATTGAAATCTGGGTTTCAATGTTGGGAACTGCTTCTTCCCTTGTTGAGGTAGAGAAGGTTGCTTAAACAATGGTCTGTCTGGTTGGTATCTTGCAGCATTAAATCCTGGCTGTCTGTACCGTCTTCTGGGTTTAAAGTGCTGTTGAGTAGAGCCTAATCCCATCTTCCTTGCCATAATTCTGGCCTTTTGAACAGTTTCCATAGCCTGATCAGTTGTAGAATTGAAAAGGCCTGTGCTATCAAAAGGAAGGCTCTCAATGCAAGTTCTGGCTTCCTGCGATAGTCCTGCTGACCTCAGCCAGGTGTGCATTCTAAGGGCTACTGCTCCTACCATAGTTTTTGTGCCACAATCAGCTTGGTGTTTTGCTGTAGCTATCTGCTGACGTGCCATTTTAGTAGCTTCAGAGTGGAATACTCTTGCCAGCTCCCTGTGGTCATCTCCTAAATTATCACACACCGACATCATTTTGTCCCATAAAATAACTGGTATCTATCCATAGTGGCTTGATAATTGGATACCTTCAGGCTTAGTGATGCTGTTGAGTAGAACCTGCAGCCCATTAGGTCAAGGCGTTGGCCCTCTCTGTCCACAGGTACAGCATGTACCGATCACAGATCTCCTGCCAATCTCTGTAGTAGTAAGTAGGTCTAGGTGGAAGGGACCACTCTGACTATCTTTCCCATTCCCTTACAGGAGATCGAGAACAGTGCCGTCTGGAGTAGTAGTAGCATTCCTTTCTCTATACCGACTGTCAATGGACCAGACAGAACGGACAGAGTCGGGTGAACTTCAGTGGTCTGATCTGTGATCAAAAGGAGTAGGCGATCTACAGAAGTCAGGTCTACTCTCTACAGGAGCAGGTAAGTCTCTTATCGGGCAGTTTCATCCTTCATCAGAAAAATAAAATAAATCAACTGTTGCAAGAATTTAATATGCTAGACAGTAAATCTGTTTAAACTCCAATGACAGTAGATTTTCAGCGAAGTGATGAAAGTTCACCATTTGAACAAGCTGATGTGTATAGGAGTGCTATTGGTAGTTTACTGTATATTACCAAGTTAAGAAGACCTGATATTAACAATGCTGTAAATATTTTAAGCAGAAAGGTAGAAAATCCAAGTATAAAGGACTGGAATGGTATTAAAAGAATACTTAGATACCTTAATGGATCTATTGAAAAATGTCTGAAGTTATCAAACACAGGAACAAATGGTTTAGAATGTTATGTTGATGCAGATCATGCAGGTGACGAAGTGTGTAGAAAGTCAATCGCAGGAATGATAAGAATGTCATTAATTGATTGGCATAGTAGAAGACAAGGAATTGTTGCCACATCCAGCACAGAGGCAGAATATATAAGTTTATCTTCAGCCTGCAATGAAATTGTATGGTTCAGACAACTATTATCTGATCTCAATGTGAAAACAATAGGACCTATTAAAGTCTACGAAGATAATCAGGCATGTATCAAAATGGCAAAAGCAGACATACATACAAATAGAACCAAACATATTGACATCAGATACCATCATGTAAAAGACAGTATAAAACAAGGTTTAATAACACTATGTTATTGTGAAACAAATATGATTGCAGATCTGTTCACAAAACCTCTGATTGCAGAAAAACATGAAAGACTAATAGAGCAATAAGGAATGATTGAGAAAAAAGGTAAACAAAGTCTGAAAAGAACATATATATAGAAATATATTTCATTCATTCTGTTGTAAAATAAGGAGGGGTTTGTTGATATTTTGAAATTGTGTAAATAATCAAATGTATATTTTACAAAGAATGGGTGTAGTTAAAGATTGAAACTAGAGAAATGCAGCAGCAAATTAGGCAGGTGTCTGTAATGAAGGCAAGAAACACCTGAGTTAATTGATGTCAGTTTGCTAACAGTTTAAAAAGGGAGTGTCTTAAACAGTTGGAAGGAGGAAAAGAATTGACGAAAGGAACATTGCTGCAGAAAAGGAGTTGGAAGCAAGGTTGCTGATACCACATCGTTTTGGCTGGCACGGGAGGAAAGCTTCAAAGAAAAAGGTCTGAAAACTGAAACTCCCAGAGACTAATTGCTGGTAGGAAAGATTGTTTAAAAGTTCTCAGAAGAAAGGAAGAAGAACTAGAACTATGCAATGAAATGAATTGTATGTTGTTCTATTGCCAATGCTGAAAAGTAAAGCTATACTCTTATTAACCTATTTGGCGTAAGAACTTATTTTGTTCTGACTTTTATACTGTTAGTTTTACTCTACCCTGTGCCTGTTTGGTGCATTCTCTTCCCCTCCTTATTGTTTTATCATGATTTTATTAGAATGTAAGCCTATGCGGCAGGGTCTTGCTATTTTATTGTTTTACTCTGTACAGCACCATGTACATTGATGGTGCTATATAAATAAATAATAATAATAATAATTTACAGCAGCGTGAGGGAGTAAGCTGGAATCCGCTGACTCCTTCCTCTCGGGTGAGGAAAGAGTATAAACACAACCCAACACTTATGCCTTATGAAAATGATAAATAGACTTGAACTAGTCATTTTGAATGGCGGTGTAAAGGGTGATATGAACGGGGAATTTACCTTCCTGTCTAGTTTGGGTGCATCAACGATTGATTATATCATAGTCTCTTATAATTTGTTAAATAGGGTACCTGGGCTCAAGGTGGGTAACCATGTTGAGAGTGACCACCTACCCTTAATGCTATCCCTAAATCTGAGAAACCTTAATGTGCACGCTGATCAGTTTCCCAATGATTGCAGAGGCAGAAATGAGATCCTCATGGATTAGGTGGTCTGCCAAACTAGACAAAGCAACATCTGAGATGTTATATTCGGATTGCATTCTCTACCTTAGAGATGTTCTATTAAATGCAGTATCCCCCGAAAAAGCAGTATCATTATACCAAGTATTGATCTCCTCCCTTCAAAATTTCTTGAAGGGTGAACAACAACTCTCCTTGTCCAATAAATCTAAAAGGTGGTTTGACCATGACTGCATTGCTTTAAAACACCTCTTAGTTAAAAAATACAGGCAGTACAGGAAACAGAATCTTCCAGTACTTCCTAAGGAATGGTTTGAGCACAAAAGGAGATATAAAGCTCTGATTAAAGAGAAAAAGAAGCGAGCCCAAAGGGAAGCATGGCAGTGTTTAATAGACGCATCGAGGGCGGGTGATTCAGCCACCTTTTGGAAAGTTATTTCGAGGGGTTGGCCAAATATAACAGCTAGACCGGAGTATCTTATCCCTGCTAAAGTTTGGGAATCCCATTTCTATACTATGTATGCAAGTGGGCAAGTCTCCCAACAGTTTCCAAGAGCTTTAATTAATAGTGCTCCTGAAATAAATAACCTTATCCTGAAACTTAAACAGGGTAAAGCACCAGGTGGAGACAACATCCCTCCAGAACTGCTTAAAGCCAATAAAAGATCCAACCCTGCAAATTACAGACCTATCAGCCTTTTAAGTATAATTAGTAAATTGTATGCCAGCCATCTTCATGAAAAACTAGTTATGTGGCTGGATCAAGAAACTATTCTAGAAGACGAATAGGCAGGATTTAGGTCTGGGCGATCTACTATTGACCAAGGCTTGGTTCTCCAACACCTGGTTGAAAAATATGCATCAAACGTTAGAGGAGCTCTCTATGCAGCCTTTATTGATTTCAAATCGGCCTTTGACCAAATTTCAAGAGAGTTTATGGGGAAAATTTGAGGATACAAATTTTGATAGACGACTCTTAACTCTCATACGCTGCTTATATGAGAACACTTATCTCCGGATAAGTTGCGATCGGGTGGGACACCTAACTGATCAAATCTCAACTTTTAATGGAGTAAAGCAAGGCTGTATACTTGCACCTACTCTATTTAATTTCTATATCAATTCATTAGCTAAAAGTGTGAGGGAAGTATGTTCCCATCTGTAAAGGAAGCACGCCCCAGCAAAGCTGGCCTTTCCACTGGATTTTGCATAGATCCCCGGAACAAACGCACACAGCTCCCAGTTTGGAGGGTTAAGCCCAATTTTATTCAGGATAAGGGTAGGATATACAGGATTAGCATTTCAAACTGATAAAACATGCAGATACAAATAAGAACCCAAACCAAGCAAACTAAAAACTAAGTTGCAAACCATACATCACCCAGCCATGATGTCACCCAGCTCAGGACAAAAACCCTTTTCAAAAGCATACTCTTTATAGATACTTTTCTCGCTCCTTCCCCCCTCCCTTCGAAGATCTTTCACACCTTCCTCTGAGATGTTAATTTTCGCTCAAGGCCGGTCGGCCTTGCCCCAAGCGGTTCCAGGATGTGCCAGAACGCCCCCATGCAGCTGGCGCTTATCTGTTCCGCTCCTAAAACCATAACAATAAAATATTTAACATATTAAAAACAGCCATTCCCAGTATGATTTTACCCCTTCCTTACACCATCCACCAAAATTGGCAAATAAGCCCTTGTCAGTACTTCTGTATGCCGACGATGCTGTGCTGCTTTCTTTAACAAGTGTAGGACTAAGATGTCTTTTAAAAGTGTTAGACCTCTATTGTAAAAATGAATTACTGTTGATTAACCATCTTAAATCTAAGGTTATGTTTCCCCCCCCAGAAGAAGGTTAAAGCATAAATGGCAGATTAACAACCACCCCATTGAACAAGTTTCATCCTTTAGATACTTGGGTATAACATTTCATTCTTTTGGCTTATGGAGTTTGCAAACTAAAAATGCAATTGAGAATGCACAGAGAAGCATCAAGGCTCTCCTCTACTTTTTCTATATGAAAGGAGGCCAATATATTCCCTCAGCCACTCAAGTTTTCAAGGCGAAGGCCATCTCCCAGATGTTATATGGATCACAGTTGTGTGCATACAAAAGTTTTGCCCCCTTTGAAGTCACTCAGACTAAGTTTTTGCGTTCAGTGTTGGGAGTCCCAAGTTGTGTTCCAAATGTAATTGTCCGTTTAGAGACAGGGCAAATTTCTATTGAGGCCCGTATATGGATCCTTAGGATTCATTACTGGCTGAAGCTGATTTTCTCCCCAGTGGGCCTGGCCCCACTGACATTAAATGATACATTCCAGACAAAATTGAAAACTACGCTATATGAAAAACTGAGAGTTATGGGCTTCTCACCAAATGCCCTAGTTGCTCTTGGATATGAAAAAGCTAAAATGACAATTCAACAACGTATTTGGGATATGGAATTGCAAAATCATTTGAGTTTGGCTTCAAAGTATCCTGAACTTAGAGATAATGGGAGGATATTTGCTTATGCAAAATATCTGGTGGACTTGAATATTCCTAAATTCAGGAAAGCTTTCACTCTGGCCAGGTTGACAGTAGACCACAATATTCTAGGAGCTCTATGTCACAGGTCTGCTTCTGCATGTACACGCATTCAGGGCTGAAGAGTGTGTGACTGCGGGCTATATCCTCTCTGCTTTGCTGTTTGCAAATGTAAGTTAGTTAGGAAACAAATGTATTATTTAGTGAGTCTGAGGAACTGAAGCAAATAGTAGTGACAAAAGGTGAAGTTCTCAACGTTATTGACAAATTAAAAGCAAATAATTTGCTTTGCTGTTGGAATGATGTTTGCACTCTTAAACATTTTAAAAATGGCACGAGTAAAGGCTATGACATCAGTGGCCATTCTGCCCATTGCTAGCAACTCACCTGCCATGTGCCTGGACAGTACAGAACCAGCAGCACCTATGCGTCCACCACAACTTTGCTTTCCACTTTGCTTGGTAGTATACATATGCACCATTGTGTGGATGAAACAATACATTGGTTAAAAAGCAGATGACATTATTTAATGTATTGATACCCCTATTTAAACAAACAAAAAGGGAGAAAAGCAAAGCCCTTAATGAGGGATTGAGGGGAGAAATTACACTTGCTCAACAACTCCATATTCTGATTTGCAAGTTGGGAAATTGTGATCGTCCAGTGATAGCTGTGCTAGTAGGGGAACTGTTGTACAAATAGCAAGCTACAAAAGTGTAACTACTACATCTTAAAAACCACAAACCTTACCTAGAAATGCCCACATTTCTCCATCTGTTTAATGGTACATTTAGGCTGCAATCCTATAAACCCTACTGGGCACAATGACACTTACTTCTGACTAAACATGTGAAGGGCTGCACTGTGAAAGGAGTCCCTTCCAGAACTCTTGAGAGAATGACTATGAGAAGGCTTATGACACTCCTGCCCTCTAAAAACGAAATAGTCTGGCGGAGGAAAGCGGGCAGCTGATGAAAGAAGCCCGTGCTCCAAGTCGCGCTTGGAAGGAACTTTTCTCCGGGACGGTGTAAAAGCCGGAACGGAACGGAACAGGCCGGAACAGCCCCATTATATTAAAAAACCATACCAAAAACAGTGGCATGTGTTAGCAACACTTGAGAACAATATTTTAGGACTAAAACCATACCAATATTATATCACTATTAACCCCAAAACTCCCAAAACGACGTCCGGAACAGAATGGGATGGCCGGAACGGCCACTAGGGAACGAGCGATACCAACCAAACTCACCAGTCATGCATAACTAAATGGCAGGGATGCAATAAGCCACAAAAGTTGCCCCGAAACCACGTTCAGATACCCGTTCCGGGCAAAAACACGTATTGCACAAAACGGGCCGTAACAGCAGCTTCCCAATGAGATAAGTGAACCAAACTCACCGGATGCACATAACTAGGTGGGACAAATATAGAAAGCTCCAAAAGTTGCCCCCAAACCACGTTCAGATACCCGTTCCGGGCAAAAACGTGTATTGCGCAAAACGGGCCGTAACGGCAGCTTCCCAATGAGGTAAGTGAACCAAACTCACCAGATGCACTTGACAAGGTGGGACAAATATAGAAAGCTCCAAAAGTTGCCCCGAAACCACGTTCAGATACCCGTTCCGGGCAAAAACGCATATTGCGCAAAACCGGCCGTAACGGCAGCTTCCCAATGAGATAAGTGAACCAAACTCACCAGATGCACATGACAAGGTGGGACAAATATAGAAAGCTCCAAAAGTTGCCCAGAAACCACGTTCAGATACCCGTTCCGGGCAAAAAAGCGTATTCCGCAAAATGGGCCGTAACGGCAGCTTCCCAATGAGGTAAGTGAACCAAACTCACCAGAGGCACATGACAAGGTGGGACAAATATAGAAAGCTCCAAAAGTTGCCCCGAAACCACGTTCAGATACCCGTTCCGGGCAAAAAAGTGTATTGCGCAAAAAGGGCCGTAACGGCAGCTTCCCAATGAGGTAAGTGAACCAAACTCACCAGAGGCACATGACAAGGTGGGACAAATATAGAAAGCTCCAAAAGTTGCCCCAAAACCACGTTCAGATACCCGTTCCAGGAAAAAACGTGTATTGCGCAAAATGGGCCTTAACGGCAGCTTCCCAATTATATAAGTGAGCCAAACTCACCAGATGCACATAACTAGGTGGGGCAAATATAGAAAGCTCCAAAAGTTGCTCCCAAACCACGTTCAGATACCCGTTCCGGGCAAAAACACGTATTGCGCAAAACGGGCCGTAACGGCAGCTTCCCAATGAGGTAAGTGAACCAAACTCACCAGATGCACTTGACAAGGTGGGGCAAATATAGAAAGCTCCAAAAGTTGCCCCGAAACCACGTTCAGATACCCGTTCCAGGCAAAAACGCGTATTGCGCAAAACGGGCCGTAACGGCAGCTTCCCAATGAGATAAGTGAACCAAACTCACCAGATGCACATAACTAGGTGGGACAAATATAGAAAGCTCCAAAAGTTGCCCCGAAACCACGTTCAGATACCCATTCCGGGCAAAAACACATATTGCGCAAAAATGGGCCGTAACGGCAGCTTCCCAATGAGATAAGTGAACCAAACTCACCAGATCCACATGACAAGGTGGGACAAATATAGAAAGCACTTTTTTTGCCCGGAACGGGTATCTGAACATGGTTTTGAGGCAACTTTTGGAGCTTTCTAAGGGGTTCTTCAGACATTACCTCAGTGAAATGATGATGATGATGATGATGATGATGATGATGATGAAGAAGAATCTGAGTTCACAATTACACTAATTAGTTAAAGAGGAGTAACTTTGTTTTGCTGTTGATTATAACACAAGGCTATAAGGAAATACACAGGTCGCTGTTTGACTGTTGCAGGTAAATGCTATATTTACAAAATGTGAATGTAGTAATGTCACATTAGAGCTTTATTCTGCTGTCTAAGTTGGCGTGATTTGGAGACCTTCACAAATATTCCTCCTTAGGTAAAAACTCCAGACATCCCAGGTGCAAAAGTTTCAACAAAACTAGCAAAATCCTCCAACTGGGCTGTGGAAATTGACATTCTCAAGGTGCCAACTTGCCACTGAATTCAACCTAAGAGAAAAGGAGAAATTTGGAGGCACTGGAATAGATGCTTTCTGAGGAATGTGATAGAAGTGTTAGGAGTTTAGATCTGAGGAGTGACATTTCTTAGATGGATTTCATTTGACACCTTAGTTATGAATACGTTCGAATAAGAAATGAAGATCATATCATGATTAGGCATAGATCATAGAATTAATTGGAGATTTATAAGGAGTTCAGATTACTAGGGTTGGGCAATAGGATTTAACAGGATTTTCTATTTTTGCATACATTATTGAAATAGTAAATTCGTCAGAAAACCTGTTTCAGTCAAGCAATGGAATGGTATCATAGAAGTATCTTCGGAATAAGAATGAACCATATTTTCTGTCCAGCACTAGTTCATGTTCATGGTTGCATAAACTGAGCCTGATGGAAAACAAGATATTACATTAGTTGTCCATTATAGATTATGAATGAATGAGAAGGTCTAAGCGACAGATGAACTCTTAGTAGAACCATTTTAATGGATAATTAAAATGGTGCTGTTGATATGCACCTGATACAATTTGAGTAACTATAGAATCAAGTAGTGCTGTGCACGGACCCCCCACTCCGCTCCGCTGCCGATCTGCAAATTGCGGATTCTGCCCGCTCCGCCTTGATCCGCCTAGTGTCCGCTCCGCTCTGCTGCAGAGCTTCGGCTCCAAATCGGAGCTCCGCAGCACTGTGGGGTGGCGCCAGGTAAGGCCCCCTTCTTCCTCCCCCTTACCTGTGTCTGTCCTGGCCCATCGCCAGCTTCACTAGAGCCCGCAGCTCAACCTGGAACTGTAGGCCCATCTTGCGGCCTACACTTCCAGGTTGAGCCGCGGGCTCTAGTGAAGCTGGTGATGGGCCACGACAGACGCAGGTAAGACCCCCCCTCCCCCTTGCCCACTTACCTGGCTCTGCCGCTGTCGCCGCATGGGCGGCGGCCGCATGGGCGGCGGCAGCAGGGCAAGGTAAACTCCCCTCCCTCCTCCCCCTTACCTGTATCTGTCCGCTGTCCCGCAGCTGCTTCAACTGAGCCCAAGGACTCAAACAGAAAGACCAGGCCGCACTTGGGTGGGAAGCCGGCTGTTGCGAGGGGGAGGAGCAGAATAGAGGCACCCCTCATGGCAAAATGTAGACCATGTGAGGTAGGGAGGGACTGTGCCTATAAAAGGCAGCCCACCCAAGGCATCGGCCTCTTTCATTTCATAAATGGAACTCCCCTTTCCTGACTTTTTTTCCCCTCCCCTGGCCCATACTGCCTCGGAACCTAGAGGTTCTATTACATCATCGTGGCTAGCAGGCTTGGATAGAATGGCCAGGTTTGCACATAAGGGAGGACTGAGGTGCAGGCCAAATAAGCCACAATGGCTTATTTCTTCTCCCTGTGTGTGTCGGTCTCATGGTGGGAGGATTAGCCTAATTACCCCTGGGCAGCGTGGCTCTGGCGTGGGCTGGTCCATGAAGTCACGAAGAGTCGGAAGCGACTGAACGAATAAACAACACAAGCATGGCTTGTCATGTTGTGTGAACCTGATGGCTTGTTGCCATTGGTAACAAGCCACCCAAAACCCTACAGCAGGCCAAGCACTCATTCTAAGCTTGGTCAGGGTGGGGTGTGTGGAGGAGCAAGTACTGGACAAGAGGGAGAGAGAGGCCAGGGTAATATAGGGCAAATGTGGGCAAATGTACTCACATGCACATTGGCTTTGTTTCTGTTGTTTCAGATTTGAACTAAGGCCTTAAGCCAAAAGCTCCATGGAAGAGATTGGATTAAAGTCTAGGAAACATTATTATTGCATTTGGACTTTCATATTATTGGGAGCAATAAAGGATTTTTTTTGGGGGGGGGGGGAAACCTGCAGATATCAAGTCAAGGATATTGTTTATTATTTATTTATTTTATTACATTTATATACCACCCCACAGCTGAAGCTCTCTGGGCAGTTCACAAAAGCTAAAAACAGTAAACATTATATATATATATATATATATATATATATATATATATATATATATATATATATACACACACACACACACACACACACACACACACACTTTAAAAACCATCAGAGATGTAACAACAACAGCATAAAAACAGCAGCATCCATTTAAAACAACAATTCTTGGGTCCATAAAAAAACAAACTTCGCGTTCAATGCCATTAAATGCCTGGGAGAAGAGGAAAGTCTTGAACTAGCGCCTGAAAGATATCAGGTCAAGGATTTATCTGAACAAAAATAATATTACACTAGCTGATTCTCTCCTTAAAGTAGACTAATATGTGAGCATTAATACACACAGCAAGTAAGATTGCACCTTTTATTGGATGTTTCTTCACTTAATACTGGAAGCACACTTTCAGGTTATGCTAAATACTTCTTCAGATGTAGGTTATGAGTCTGAAACTAAACATCACACTTGGATAGTCAGGCTGATGGTTACTTAGTTGCAGAGCATTATGTGCCACTTAGTTGCAGAGCATTATGTGGCACAGGGATAACCTGGTGAGTTCAAATGTTATGCTTGAATATCATGGATGATGTCACAATCAGGATACACTTTAAGTTCTGGCAAAGTGTAAGACAGTTTACAGTCAGACTGAGTCTGAATGCAGTAAAAATGGGTCTTCGTAACAGGTATTGAAAAAGGTTTATTTTGGAGCTATATTAACTTTTACTTAGGGCTGGTTTGCAGATTGGATTTCCAATTCATAACCCACCAAAGCTAAGGGCAATTAATACACATTTTAAACACTTTTCCCATCAAAGAGCCAACCTTATATGAGAGTGGTTTGGTGAGATCCACAAAACCATATTGAAGATTTAAATATGGTTAAATATGCATTGTGATCTTGGAAAGCCAGACCCACAGGATAATATCATTTTCTGTTTTATATTATCATATAAGGAAGACTTTTCCGAGACTTCAGCTGAAATGGTTATGAAATTCACCTTTACAGCCATACTCCAAGCAATACAAGGGAAGTTACTTAGTCATGGTCTGCCTATAATTGTAGGTCTTCAAAACTACATCCATACCGTGACACTAATTTATTTTATCCTCACTGTGATCGTCATGGTGATAGTTTAATACTTCAATTCTTTGTATTGAAATGGAAGGGGTTCTCCTACTGGTTGTATAGGACCACGTATTTGACAGAGAAGAAGCCCATCAATGGAAGCTTCCTAAGGTTTTAGCTAACATTGCTGCCAAGGGGGTTCTGAGCATCTCTTGCTAATACAGAGACTTCACTCTGGGGCCTCATCTACACCAAGCAGAATATAGCACTATGAAATCAGTGTGAAAGTGGTATCTAAAAGGCAGGAGCCACACCAAGCAGGATATAGTGGTATGAAAGCAGTATAGGGTATGTATCAATGGGCCCCAACAGTTGTCAGTGCACTTCAATACCGCTATAAAGCAGTAGTGTGGCTCCTGCCTTTTAGATACCACTTTTCATAGTGGAATATCCTGCTTGGTGTAGACGAGGCCTGGATGATAAGGGAAGGCTGGAATAAAATATGGTGCAGCAATCAAGAGGGGTCTTCACTAGGGTTGTTGACAGCACCCAACTGGGTCCTGGAGGCTAATGGACCTCCCCCACGTCTGGCCTTACATTTGGTTCTGGAAATCCTTTGTGGAAGGGAGGGCCAACTGGTTAGCATCAATTTGGTGTTGGTGCTAAGTAGCAGCGTTCTGTCTTTCTTTCTTGGTTTCCACAAGCTGATATGAAATTTTGAAAGAAGTTCTTGATCTACTTTCATTGCACAAAAAAGTCTTATAACACGTGTTTCATTTTGCAACACTTCTGCAGGTTTTTCTCTTCGTTAAGAAGGCTAATGAACTGGAGGAGTCCCCATGTGTATCCAAAGGATGATTTGGGTGTATCTGGTGAGGATCTAAGTCTTGTACTTCTGGTGTCTAAGGATTGGCTTAGGCAGAATTGGGGTTTCATACCTTTGAATTGCTATTCCGTCAGTAGGAAGTCTCTTTGGGATAAGATTTGATACGCATCCAGTGCTTTATTAAACTAGAAATCATACCTTTTGACTATATTCCACATCATCTGAACACATCATTGCCCTGCACTGCTGTGGGTGGCTTCTGCAAACATTAAGGCAGGAGCCACACCAAGCAGGATCTAGTGGTATGAAAGCAGTATAGGGTATGTGTCAATGGGCCCCAACAGTTGTCAGTGCACTTCAATACCGCTATAAAGCAGTATTGTGGCTCCTGCCTTTTAGATACCCTTCCAAAATTCAGCTACAAGTGCAGATTAGCCACTGAATTCTGCCTCTTGGAACAGAGGGAGTCTGTACATGCCAAGAGACACTGTTGTTGTAAGGGAGCCTTTGTGTTTCGTCAGGCTTTTTGAGGAAGAGAATCACTAAGCCCAGAGAGGACACCAATGGGCCCCACCTGTCCATTCATTCACCAATTTAGGATTGCCATGTTTCAGACTTTGCCTGAGATTGAATCCAGGGGCAGGGCTGTATCATTCTGATGGTGACAAAATTAAATTGCAGGGATAGCCCAACAAACTTGTCCATTTTATGGAATAGCTAGGCAAACTTTTGGGGTTTGAGTGCTGTACTGGCCCTTGATGAAATGTTCAAGGGCTGCACAAGTGAGCAGGGTTGATGGTGAGAATGGCAGTGGTGGGTGGGGTAAGACCTACAATTCCCATTCATTTCTCACACACTCATGAATTCTCTCCCTCTCTTACGCACACGCACACGCACACGCACACACACGCACACACACACACACACACACACAAGATCACTGTTTCCCCACTGCTAATACAAAATTAAATTGAAGGGTGGCCCAGACTAGGAGTGGGCACTGCTGGAGCCCCAATGCCCCATCATCTGTCCAAAGATGACATGTATTGGTGCCAGGCCTGGCTGTGTCACTACATTCGGTATTAGCTGAGGCTTTGGAACAGTCTTCAAGAGCAGCCTTCCATGAAAGGGGGATAGCAGCCCTTAAGTTCTGAAGGTAGAAAACATGAGAGTTATGGGTCACAGGCATCTTTTTAAGGTAGGAGAGATCTAAAAAAAGCAAGAACTTGTTACTTGTTACTTGTTACTTATCCTTCTAGAAAAGGAGGTAGAAGTGCACATATGAGACATGATAAGGACACGCTATCCTGTTGAACAAGAAGTCCTTGAAGTGTTTTCTGTAACTGATCTGTTAGTGTCACTTGCTGTAGGTCTTTTGTTTTCTCTTTCTTCCTAGATGCACAGCTGTGCTTTACACACCTCCAGAATTTGGGGTCAAGTAACACCAACACCTTGGCCCATTCTAACCTCAGCCTATGGGCCATGAGGATCACTCAGCCTGTGGTGGTCTTAACGAGTGCGTGCAACTACCTGCAGCAGTTTTATGGGGTACAACTCTTCTTAATCTTTTTAATATGGTATTTCTACTTGCATACTGGGCAACACTTTGGCCATAGCTAGACCTAAGGTTTATCCCTGGATCGTCCAGGGGTCAAACCTGTTCATCTAGGTGACACACAGGGGATCCAGTGCTCAGGCAGGGGCGAACCCTGGATGATCCCAAGATAAACCTTAGGTCTAGTGTGGCCTGAGTTTCTGAACAACTCCTTGCTTTATGTAAACCTTGGATGAGTGTTCCTTTCACAGAAAAGTATTGGTTGATTCTTTGGCCTACAAAGAAAAGACAAATTACACGCTGGCAGAAGAGACTACCAGCCACATTGGCAGCACAATCCACTTGCTCTTTAGAAGCTTTGTTTTAAATTCATTTTTGTGACATTACATTTGCATACAACCCATTTTTGGGATGATTCCCTTCAGTTCAAGGGGACATAGGCCTTAGCTAGACCTAAGGTTTATCCCAAGATTGTCCCAGGGTCATCTCTGTTCATGTTGTAAACCGCCCAGAGAGCTTCGGCTGTGGGGCGGTATATAAATGTAATTAAATAAATAAATAATAAATAAATAAATAAATGACACACAGGGGATCCGGGGAGCAGGCAGGGACGATCCCAGGATAAATCTTAAGTCTAGCTAAGGCCATATTGAGCTGGGGCACTATTATTTTATTTTAACACCCACTTCCATTGTTTTAAAAAACGTTTAAATGTCTTGTTTTTATTCTTAGGCTCTAATCCTAAACATGGCTACTGTGGGGTAAAATGCATTGATCGTGATGGGCTTACTTGGGCATGGGATTGCATGGTTAGACCTTTCTTATTGTGGGGTTTTTGTTTTTGTTTTTTAGCAAATAGAAATCTTGGATTTGGTGTTTCCCCCTCTTTCTCTCTTGGAGACACGGGGACACACACACACAAGCAAACTGAGAAATTATTGATTTCATTTGAATTCTTACTCATTTTTAATCCTATGCAGATCGCACCAGTACACCGGATGCGCATCAATGAACTTCTGCCATCTTTTATCAAGTCGGCCAGCGAAATAAGTGGCAATTTGGCCATGAACCTGCTCCATCTTGCCATGGACATTGATAAGAAAACAGTGAGTATCGCAATGGCAAGGTTGGACATTTATATGTAGTCTGGCCTGTTTGGAGATTCTGTGAAAAACGCATGCCTCCTCATTCCAAAAATGCAGTCTCACCAGTCCAAATTGTTTGGAGGAACATGCATACGATTTGGTGAGCCATGCACTGAGAGAAACCAGGGTTCTGCTTCCACATGTTCCTATGGCTATGGTGGCCCCTGGATGAATTTAAAGAACTTTGCAAGGAGGTTCGCACAGAGTCCATGTTAATATTGAGAGTTAATGTCACACTGCTTAATTTGTGACATTAACTAGCTGAGCCCCCACACCCATTAATTTGATGGGTGTGGGGGCTCAGCTACTCTGGTTCACTTGTCAATCTTCTTCATAATCCCAGATCTGTGTATAAGGTGTTGTGGGAGGCGGTCCTTGGCGGGAGATAAAAGCCATGCCAGTTACAGGCCAAAAAGCACTCTGTGCTTGCTTTCCCACCTCCTACCCCTTGTTTTCATAAGGCCCACTGATATTGGAATGCAGGTTCCCAGATTGAGCCCTGCTTTGATTTAAGCCCTATTCCAAACATTGCCACTTGATTAACCTGTTCTGAAACTCCTCCCCTTCTTCCTTAGATGAAGCCTATGCAACTTGTGACCCACTAAGCTTAATGTACCCCATTTGCCCTGTATAGTGGCCCATGATGAGCTTGAGAAATCTCCTGAACTTGCTGCCTGCCTAGGACTGCAAGCAGGGAGGCTGCCGAGGTCCTGATGCGGTACAATACATGGATGGTGGGGTTCCATTAGCTTGATAGATCCAAAGTTGTGAGGCCTGCCTTAGATGGTTCCCAAAAGGGTATGCCGATCTCTCTTTGTGCTGTAGGATCTTCAGAATCTGTACAACGATGCAGCTGGAGCCATCGTCGAAGCTCTCTGGAGCTACATCCCAGCAGAAGTCCTCACCAAGCTGCTGGAGACTTTCCAGGGCCAGCTGTTATCAGATCGCAGCTCCTGGAAAGTGCTCAGGACACTTGCCTCCAAAGGTAGAAGAGGGTCTCCCACCATGTCACTTTGATGTTTGCAGGAGCACAGATTTCATATTACCATAACAGCAGCAGTGAATCTCTTCATATGTGTGCAGCTCACTGAGGCCTAGGCCTAATTTACCCCAAGCAGGATATTGCACTATGGAAGTGGTATGAAAGCGGTATATAAAAGGCAGGAGCCACACCGAACAGGATATAGCACTGTGAAAGCAGTATGTGGTTTGTGTCAATGGGCCCCAACAGTTGTCAGTGCAGTTCAATACCACTATAAAGCAGGAGTGTGGTTCCTGGCTTTTATATACCGTGTTTATTTATTTATTTATTACATTTTTATACCGCCCAATAGCCAAAGCTCTCTGGACTGTTCACAAAAATTAAAACCATAATAAAACAACCAACAGGTTAAAAGCACAAATACAAAATACAGTATAAAAAGCACAACCAGGATAAAAACCTCGCAGCAAAATAGATATAAAATTAAAATACAGAGTTAAAACAGTAAAATTTAAATTTAAGTTAAAATTAAGTGTTAAAATACTGAGAGGTCTTCAGCTGGCGACGAAAGGAGTACAGTGAAGGCGCCAGGCGGACCTCTCTGGGGAGCTCATTCCACAACTGGGGTGCCACAGCAGAGAAAGCCCTCCTCCTAGTAGCCACCTGCCTCACTTCCTTTGGCAGGGGCTCACGGACAAGGGCCCCTGTAGATGATCTTAAGGTCCGGCCTACATATGGGAGGAGGCGTTCCTTCAAATAACCTGCCCCCAAACCGTTTAGGGCTTTAAATGTCAATACCAGCACTTTGAATTGGGCCCGGACCTGGACTGGCAACCAATGAAGTTGTAAAAGGAATGGCATAATGAGATCTCGCCGGCCAGTCCCTGTTATTTATTTATTTATTTATTTATTACGTTTTTATACCGCCCAATAGCCAAAGCTCTCTGGGTGGTTCACAAAAATTAAAACCACAATAAAACAACCAACAGGTTAAAAGCACAATTACAAAATACAGTACAAAAAGCTACAGCTTAGCTATAGCTTCTGTTAGTAAACGGACTGCCCTGTTCTGTACCAGCTGAAGCTTCCGGACCGTTTTCAAAGGCAGCCCCACTTATAACACATTGCAGTAATCCAAACGAGAGGTTATCAGAGAATGGATAACTGTACCTAGGCTATCTCTGTCTAGATAAGGGCGTAGTTGGTATATCAGCCTAAGCTGATAAAAGGTGCTCTTTGCCACTGAGTTCACCTGTGACAGTTCTGGATCCAAGAGCACCCCCAAACTACGGACCCGATCCTTTAGGGAAAGTGCAACCCCGTCCAGGACAGGGCAAACATCACCTCGCTAATACCACTTTCATAGTGCAATATCCTGCTTGTTTTCTAACGTCTTAGCTATAGCTTCAGTGGACACAAACAAACCTTTCACAATGTTTTTATTTTTTAAAACACACACAATAAAACAACCCTTCTACCATAGGAATTATGGGAGGAAGAAAGGCTAGATGGGTTGGGAAGGAATATAGAATACAGAATATGTGGGCAAATAGGATGCGGTAAGCAATTATTACTATTATTATTATTAGTAGTAGTAGTAGTATTTGCGTTTTTATACCGCCCAATAGCTGAAGCTCCCTGGGGGGTTCCCCAAAACTAAAAGAATTCAAAATATAAAACAAACAGTATAAAAACATGATATAAAATACACATTAAAACGGATTAAAACATACCATACATGATTAAAACATCTTTAAAACATCCTGAAAACATTCTAAAATTTCACTGAATAGGCCTGCCACAATAGATCAGTCTTTATTGCTTTTTTAAATTCTAAAAGACTGTCAAGTTGACGAATCTCCTCCGGCAGGCCATTCCACAGTCTGGGAGCAGCAGAAGAAAAGGTCCTCTGGGTAACCATTGTTAATCTAGTTTTTGCTAGCTGAAGGGGATTCTTCCCAGAGGACCTGAGTGTGTGGGGTGGATTGAACGGGAGAAGGCGATCCCACAGGTAGTCTGGACCCAAACCATGTAGGGCTTTAAAGGGAATAACCAACACTTTGTACTTTGCCCGGAAACTAATCGTCAGCCAGTGAATAGATTTTAAAACTGGTGTAATGCAGTCACCCCTAGGTGTACCAGTGACCAGCCTGGCTGCCATATTTTGGACTAATTGAAGTTTCCGGACTAGGCACAGAGGTAGCCCCATGTAGAGCGCATTGCAGAAGTTGAGCAAATAGAAGGAAGAATCAGTGGGTAATGCGAAGAAGCCTTTGCCATCTTCAATTGGATCTTCCATGACCCAACTTTTAAAAGGAACTAAGCTTCTAGTTCTTATTGTTAAGTATCTTAGTTGGATAAAATGAAATCAGCGTGGGAGAAAATGACAGAAAGCTGGCAAAGAGAAGCTAATTCATTCAAATTCCTGCCAAGGGTATCTAGATTAGGGATGTGCTCCGCTCCGATTAGGAGCGTAGAAGCAGTAGCGGATTGGCCTGCTCCGCCTTACCCAGAGGCGGAGTAGGAGCGGACCGCGGACCCCCTAGAAGCAAGGCGAAGAGAAGCGACCATTTTTCGGAGCTCCGAGTTCAGGCGGAGCGCTCCGGTCGCCATCTTGAAAACATTTCGCCATAGGATTGCATTGCGGCAAATAATCGCGCATAACTACGTTGTTTTTGAAGCTATCGTTCTGGAAATTCTTGTGCACAGAGAGTCGTGGATGGGGGTCATTTTGAGACCACTCTCAACTTTCTGCGTTGTCTGGGTCGCGGGCTATATTTTTGTGAAAATCGGGTCAACCGCGCGGCTCAAACTGCGTTTTCGGCTTTTCGCCCATAGGATTGCATTGAGGGAAAGAATCGGGGATAACTGGGGGGGGGGTTTAAGCTATCGTTCTGGAAATTCTTGTGCACAGAGAGTCGTGGATGGGGGTCATTTTGAGACCACTCTCAACTTTCTGCATCGTACGGGTCGCGGGCTATATTTTTGTGAAAATCGGGTCAACCGCGCGGCTCAAACTGCGTTTTCGGCTTTTCGCCCATAGGATTGCATTGAGGGAAAGAATCGGGGATAACTGGGGGGGGTTTAAGCTATCGTTCTGAAAATTCTTGTGCACAGAGAGTCGTGGATGGGGGTCATTTTGAGACCACTCTCAACTTTCTGCATCGTACGGGTCGCGGGCTAGACGTTTTTAAAAAATCGGCGGGAAAAATACCTTTTTCAAAGGGCTGAGGGGCAGAGTCAGCTCCCGGTCATGATGATCCCAAAGTTGGAGGAGGGCATAGGCAAAACAGGTAACTTGGGATTCTGGGAAACACTCTCTTTCTTCATCTGAACGGGCTTTTCCCCGTGTTTTTTAACACAGTAGCCCCACCAAATGCACAAACACAACCTGAAATCATATACTAAGCCAAGAATAAGAGATAGAAACACAGCACTGCTCCCCACCCTAACCTTGGGGAACAACTGAATCGATGTGGTGCAAGGGGATGAGCTCCCCTAGGGCATCTCATCGTGGACGTGCCCCCACTCTCTCCTGCACTGGAAGGCCATTAGAGCCTTCCAAAGAGAGTAAAACGGTGGAGCAATGCCTATCATGAGTTGAAGTGAATGGTCACTTTTCAGTGGTGGAGCAATGCCTGTTCTGAGTCGAAGTGAGCGTTTTACTTCTTCTCAGAGCTGTGGCTGTCAGTGTCTTGAACTGGCAGCTACTTCCCCCTCCCCCGGGCACGTCCCCCTATTGCTGGTAAAAGACAGATATAGCCTTTTAAAAAAAGTTCTTCTTGTTGTTTATTGAGCAACACTGCTGCTTTTAATTCCACCCCTCCTTTGTTTATTGATTGATTTATTCCATTTTATATGCATTACTGGCTTATCCTTGGCTCACTTCCTTATGCCCCCAGAAATGCCAGCTGCATGCCTGCCTGCCTTCCCTCCCTCCTCCCCTGCCCACCTCGCAGGGATGGTGTGTGTGGGGTGCCCGATTTTCAAAAATTCGCCAAAAATCAGGGGATGATGGGATTGCTTTGAAACTTGGCATGCGTGTGTATATCCCCATGAGGTGTCATGGTGCCAAACATGAGGTTTCTAACTTGAACAGAAAAAAAGTTGTATAATTTTTTAGCTTTCAATGCAAGCCTATGGGGGGGGGGAAACGGAGCTCCGGATCCGGATCTGGAGCTCCGGGCGGAGCGGAGCGGAAGTGGGCGGAGCGGGGGCGGGGCGGAGCGGCCCGATCCGGAAAATGGCGGATCTGCAAGTGAAGCGGAGCGGGGGGTCTGTGCACACCCCTAATCTAGATTAGGTAGATGTAATACGCTCAATGTGGGCCTGCCTTTAGAATGTATTTGGAACGAGCAGCTGGTTCAAAAGTAGCTGCTAGATTGTACTGGGGCTGGCCATGTGGAGCATACAAATGCTGGTTTTACATGTTCTTTGGCTTCTACTTGGTTTGCAAGCCCATTCAGTTGCTCTAAACATGCTGGGGCCAAGATACTTCAAGGACTGTCTTCTCCCATAGGAACCTGCCTGCCCATTAATATCTCCCACAGCAGCCTGCTCTGTGTTTCCCTCACTGTCTGAGGGTCAAGGAGGATTTTTTTTTTTTTTTACTGCCGCTAACTGCCACATGGGGGTGTTTTCATCGGAGGGCCCAGTTGGGGAGAGAAGAATTAAACCTCCCCACACACTGCAGTTCCAATCCAGTTGGCAGGGAGTGTGTTTACTCTGAAATAAATAAATAATAGAAGGGGGGAGCAGCACACTAGTTAGTTAATGTAACGTGTAGTTTAACCCTGAAGCATAGCGAGTACTAACATGGGACCCCATTTTTTCACAGCCTATCACATTGTTTTGGGTCAGTTAAAGCTCCCAGACATATTGTAAATGGGAGGTTTCATGCAGAGCTCATTTTAGTTATTTTACAAGTCAGGCATGTTAGTTATTTGATTTGCCAGGTCTGATTTAGAAAGAAAACCTCACAGCCATCTTGTCCAATAGAACAATATTCCTAACCAATGCATTTCTTCTTCTTCTTCTTCTTCTTCTTCTTCTTCTTCTTCTTCTTCTTCTTCTTCTTCTTCTTCTTCTTCCACAGAACTTTTAGAGGAGGATTCCTCAAAAGCAGAGGAATGGAGGAGCAAACTGAAGAGGGTAAGGAAGGATCTCCACCTCTTGCATCTGGGTTGCTTTCGGCTGGGTTTAACGTTGACATCAGAGAACAAAGCATAGAATTGGGAACTTCGTGGTTCTCTCTACATGATGGTCGATTTAATAAATTATTCTGGAAGTTATGCCCAGGATGGGGCCCATTAATGGCAGGGAAGCCATATTGATGTTACACCCAGGGCAGATAAAATGTTTGCTTGTCTTATGAGGCAAAATACATGGCAGGTGAAACTTCTGCCTTGCAAAACTATCCATCTTCATCAGTGGCAGCTCTGCTTTGATGGACTCCTGTATCTCCACAGCACTGTTATCTGAGGGATTCCCCCCTTTGTGCCAGCATGGCATGGCCAAGGACTGCTGATCAGAATGTGGAGCTCTGAACTAGGCTTGCTGGGTAACAAGACCTGAGATGATAGAGAAGTGTCCCTGTGTAACTCATGCCCTCCTGGAGGCCTACTCTGACTAGAACCTGTGAAGTAGTCTGTGGCATAGCCAGAACCTGTCAGCCTAAGCATGGTGGTAGTCGGGAATGACTATTTCAGTGTCAGGGATACAATGGCCATCCTCAGAGCACCTTGACCTGAGATTGGAATCCAAAATAAAAGAGAGGAACAGAAGATGACAGGGCGCAATGGAAAGGCATGCTGGATCAAGCCTGTTCGGACAGTGGGAGGGTTAGACATCCATGAATGGTGAAAGGCTTGATTTCTTTTCCAACAGCTTGGCGCCAGATCCCTTCACTACCACCAGGAGAAGGAATTATCTGGAATCCTCCACCAAGTATTCAGGGAGGAGGGAAAGACCTCAAGGGATTCTGCCCTGCCAAAGGTCAGTGGAAGCTGTCTAAAGTTTATGGTGACCAAGCTCACCGTAAAGCAAGGTGGAATAGTCCAGTTTGGAGATGTCTTTCTAGATGCAGAGCCAGTATCTGCTTCTGTATTTTCTTTTTGATAATGAGGTTTGGTCCAGAGTGGCAGGGAGGTGTCTCTCTTTTTGTCTTTTTCTCTTCACAAATGAACAGGGGGGTACAGACTAGTGCTAGTACAGCATGTTTAGACTATGACTAAGTTTAAGTGTGTGACATTGACATGACACGGAAGTCTTGCTCATTCATTCCTGCCTCCCCGTCCCTCCCCTCCCCTCCCTTCCTTCTGTTATCTCCCCTATGTCAAAATAAAGATTGTATATTGACCAAAACCTGCACTTTGTAAACTACCATGAAGATGTAATGGTGGTACAATAATAGTAATATCCAACTTTCTTTAGGGCAAGATGAAATCATGAGATAATGGAGTCTATCTACATTTGCTGTCCCAATAAATGCAATCTTTGCCACTCCTTCTTGCAGCTCTTCCTGTACCAATATTATGGGGCCATTCTCCATGCCTCAGGAGATCATGCCCTCGTGGAGGAATCTCTGAACAACCTCCTGCAGTCATTGCTGACGAAACCATCAGATAAGGAGGTGAGAGGAATACAGCTGTCAGGCTTGGAACCGTGATATTTATTTTGAGCTCTATTTAGCATAATCATGATTATTAAAGTGTTACATTGATACATGCATTGATACATAACGTTGATCCATGCATTGTATTAATATTTTACAACGTGAAACCATCCTGCACTTTTAGCTTCTTGCCTTCCATCCTGGTATGATTTGAAAAGGCCCTCAAAGTGTTGCTACAGTGACCCTCTCGGATTGTGACTATGTTTGCAGCAAGCGGGAATTTACATCCTTTGAGATCCCTCCCCCTTCGGCATCCAGGCACCTGATAAGAGGGAACTTACTTCACTGCCAATTAAATACTCCTCCTGCTTCCCCATGTGTGCACATTAGCAGTCCGCCCCTTAATCAGACCTGGGTATTTAATGCACTTCCCTACCTGCGCTACAAAGGAATATGTCTCTGAGCAGATCATAGGCTGAACAGAGCTTGGAAAGGAAACCAACTTCCCTCATACTTTGGAGAAGAGAATTTCTTGTTAGAATATGGGGAAGCATAGCAGGGGAGATCCACAGGCTTCTAGAGTGTTCTGTTTTCTCAGCCTTTGTGGGATGCACGATGAAATTATGAATGTGCGATGTCTCGAAGATATCGCGCATTGAACAGGGATCTATGACCCCCATTCACAATGGAGCTATAAATGGAGCCCCGTGTCCCTTTTCATTCTGTATTTCTTGCCCTGGAGTTGGAAAGCAGAAAGGAAGCACACCCTGGCTTCCAAAATCCGCCAGGCGACTGAGGGACACTGGCAGGCTGCCTCTCCTGCTTCCCAGGAATAACACCATGCCAAGGAGGAGACCAACCTGACCCATCCTTCAGCCAGAGAAGGAGCGGTTGCAGGGAATTCTCTCCTCCCTCCTTGCCAGAAAGACCACTCAGCTCCTACTGCCTGTAGCTCTGCAACTACAGTATCAACAGAGAGAATGCTCTGGTCCCATCCATTGGCCAAATAGCCACCAAATAGTATTTGAGCAAGAACCCCAGGGAGAGAACACCCGCTTGGCCCAATGTCCATTTAAATGCCACTGCTATAGCTCAGTGCTTTGTTCTGGCCTTGAAAAACAATCTCCCTCCTCTTTACATTTTCCCTCTACTCCTTGTCTCTATTGTCTCTTTACTTTGCAACCTAATGGCAAGAACTGTCTCTCTTTTCAATTGTTGTGGACCACTTTGGGAGACAATAATTTGAAAATACATCAGATAAATGTTTTTCAGACTCTCAAGGAAATAGGAATCAACTGAATAATCCCTGATTCTTCCTAGGGCATTCTTTCTGCCATCGGGCTTATTGCATCTAGCCATATCGAGTCCGTTTTCAAAGTCCTGAAGAAGTACTCTTCAGAGGAGGTCCTTTCATCAGAACCTCATCAGGTATCATGTCAGAAAGATAATGCATTTGGGAAGAACTGTGAGCCAGCACACTAAGCATGTGCGAGAAGTTATGGTCTCTCCTCACTCACTGAACTGGGGCTCTGTACATCAGGGGTGGCCAGAAGATAGATCTCCAGATGTTTTTGACTTCAGTGTTTCATGGAGATCCATGTTCTGCTCACCCACCCCCAGCATAAATCAGGAGCTTCCAGGACAAACCTGATGACTAATCATGTATCATGATGGCCTGCCTGATGCTTGTTTACGTGGTCGTAGCCAGGCAGGCAAACCAGCCAGCCTTTGGAGGGCTTTTTAGCAGGATGACTTGAAGGAGCTTCAAAGTGTGCAGGCACTGGGAAGTTCATTTGTGAATTGATGTAACATAGGGATATCCTGTTCGTGGGATTTGATCCCTGATGGCTTCTTCATACTTGCACATAATTGTCGATTAACATCACTATACAATTTGATTAGCTAGGGAAGTTCTAAGTAAAAAGTCACTTTTACCAGTTAAGGCTGAAATCCTATACTAGGGATGTATGAGAACTTCCTTCACCTGTGAAAATGTGAGGAAAGCACCCTGAATGCAAACTTGTGCATTCTTGAGCTTGCCATCACATTTGGAAGGGTGTATCCGTTTTGAAAAATGCACACTCTAACATGAGCATTTTTCAAAAAAGGACACATTTTTACACCATGGTTAATGTGGTGTGGGGGCATTTGCATTCTTGCTTGAATAAGTGTACATTTTCCCTGTTCGGAGATGTGCACATATTTACGTGAAAAGAACTTCCCTGAGGCTTACTTCCGAGTAGTCATGCATATCTGCACCGTAAGCTTTTCACATCTTCACATTACAAAATTCTGACAAGTTTCTTAATAGCACTAGAGGGACTTAAAAGATATTCTCTGTCTATTCCACTTAGGATAACATCCAGAACATACTGGTGGAGTCTATTGAAAAGATTGCTTCAACAGTAAGTGTCAATTTGAAGGGATGGTTGCCTGTTTGACTCAGCTTTTACGGTACCCAACGTATTTCGATAATCCTTATATTTTAAAGTTTGGGATACCATGAATTGCCATTCAATGTAACTAGAGGGGATGGCTTCTTAAGAGGAAGCCAAGGACTGGGGAGTGATATGAACTGTACAATAAGCGGGCAGTGCTGTGAAGTCGTTTTTCAAAACAGGCTCTTGGATTTGCACACCAAAAATCATTCCGACTCATTTCTGTACTAATCTGCAGGATACAAATCCATGGCTTGTTTTTTGTGTGGATTATCCAAAGGTGCACATGTATGCATTTGCTCTCCCCATCAGATAAAGCGACAGTGCACGTATTTGCCCACATGACGTGCCTTTTGAAACATGCACAATTTGGGGACAGATTTTTTTTAATTGATGGAACTTTAGCCCAGCTGCCCAAGAAAGTGCAGATTTCCAGTTACAACTGCATTCTGGAATGCGTTTTGGTCTGAGGGGTGTGCCAACTGGATAGGTCTGCAGTAAAATGGAGACCCAATTAAATTCTCATCTAGCCCTAATGGCCAGTGCAGTTGAACCCACATGAGAACTAATGCTTTTTCCTTCATAACTCTTTCTCCAGGAAAGATACGGAAGCCTTTTCCAAGTTCGGCCCTTTAAGAACATGAATGAAGAACACCAGTCTTGAAGAGGGATTGATGACCTGCAATTATTTAGGCTGTCAATTCAACTGGGGCGTCTCTCTCTTTCTCTCTCTCTCTCTCTCTCTCCTTCTCTCCTTTGCTAGACTTACCATTAAATCTGCAACTGAGGAGGGGAAAGCCCACGATGCAACTATCCAGACATCACGTGTGGTGAGCTCAAGAAGAGAGCAGTCACGTCTGCCATTTTTTTTGTTTTCATGCGCACAGGTATTGGTTTTTTTAAAAAAATTAAATTGATTTCCCTGCTCCCCCCACCCTGCCCCCGATGGGCGCAGCACTCCTGGGGAGCGCTGCACCCCGTGCGCGGCTCCCAGCTACCTGCGAGTAACTGCGCGGGGCCGGGGTCAATCCACAGAAACGGGCCACACCTTCCGCGGTCCTGGGCTCAGCTTGGGACTGTGGAGAAATCGGGCCCACAGGCCTTTGCTAGACCAGGCTATATCCCTGGCGTATAACCGGGATCACCCCTGTGTGTCCAGATGATGCACAGGGGATCTCAGGCTCCGGCAAGGATCAACCCTGCCTGGCCTTGGGATATAGCCCTACACTTTGGGACTGCTTTTTCCACGGTGCCGGGCTGAGCCCGGGACCGCAGAAGGTGTGGCCCGTTTCCGTGGCTTGACCCCGGCTCCACGCGGTTACTCGTGCGAGGCTGGGAGCCGCGCACAGGGTGCAACACTCTCCAGGAGTGCTGCGCCTATCGGGGGCAGGGTGGGGGAGTGGGAAAATCAATTTAATTTCTAAAAATAAATTACCTGTGTGCACGAGCGTTCGTGCGCATCATCCCTTTAAGAAAACAAAAAAATGGCGGATGTGATGGCTCTCTTCTTGAGCTCGTCACGCGTGACGTCTGGACTAGTGCAACAGCCCGCGATAGTTGCATCGTGGTCAATCCCCTCCTCCGTCGCAGATTTAACGGTAGGTCTAGCAAAGGCCTCTGTCTCTCTCTCTCTCTCTCTCTCTCTCTCTCTCTCTCTCTCTGACACATGCCTGACTCCAAGCAGTAGCACAGCCTGTTTTTTGAAGTGATGACACAATGTACTGCATGTATGAAAAAAAATATTAACATATTGTACATTAAAAAATATAAAGGTTTTATTGACTTCAGCTTCATTGTTTCATTATTACTGTTGGATCCTGGATTGGATCTGGTTTTTCTTTTTCCACTATTTTTCCAATTACCTGGAGACCTGAAGAAAATGAGGAGTCAGCAGAACATGCAATTCCCTCAAATGTCAAGGTGTCAGCTGGACAGTTATTGAATTGAACACCACAGGAGTTAACAGAGGCCGGATCAGAGTTAGAAACGCAGCCAGAACAGAAAGAGGAGGCGGCATTTATCCCCCCTCGCTCTCAGAGAGCAAATAAAGGAGTCCCGCCAAAGCGGTTTGCCTCTGAAGCCTTTAATATAAGCTTTGAGCCGAATTCTTACGCAGATGTACAAAGATTCGGTTCTTTAGAAAGGCAGAAATGGCTAGAAGCCATGGAAAGTGAGTTGAAAAGCCTAAAAGACAATGAAGTTTTTCAAGAAACAGTTTTGCCTCTAGGGCAGAAGTCTGTAATGTGTCGATGGGTTTTTAAGCGCAAACAGTTAGAGACAGGGGAAGAAAAATTCAAAGCCCGACTTGTCGCAAGGGGTTTTAATCAAGTTAAGCAGGTAGACTATACCTCAACTGTAAAAGCAGAAACTTTAAGATTATTTTTAACTATTGCAGCAAAAGAAAAGTTAAAAATTAGGCAATATGATTTCCAAACTGCATACCTGAACGCCCCAATTCAGGAAAAAATATACATGAGAAAACCTGAAGGTTTTGAGTCAGATGACAACAAAGTTTGGTTCCTGAAGAAAGCAATTTATGGCCTTAGACAGAGTGCCAGGTGTTGGAATTCTGTCCAAAACACCACTTTGGTAAGTGAGATGGGATTTGAAAGGAGCTGTGTCTGTACACAAAGGGGAGTGGTCAGAATTATAAAGCTCTCATCGTTTTTGTTGATGATGTTTTGATTGCTTGTCCTAGTGATGCAGAGGTCCAGAAAGTTGCAAATCAGCTTGGAAGCAGGTATAATTTGAAATCCTTAGGTCCAGTGAAGAATTACCTAGGAGTAGAAGTTAAACTAGCAGAAGACGGAGGTTTTTTGCTCAGTCAGAAGCAAAAAATTCTAAAGCTGCTAGAGGATTTTGGAATGCAGGATTGCAAAGGGGTCAAAAGCCCCATGGAATTGGATATCCAGAAAAACCTGCAAGGAGAAAGTTTCAGTGATCCAAGCCTGTATCACTCTGTGGTGGGTATGTTATTGTATTTGGTAAGCTGGTCAAGGCCAGATCTGTCTGCTGCGGTTGCTATCTTAAGCAGGGGGGGATCCGCACGTCACTCCCAGAGCGCTTCTATGGGACCCCAGTGCACCCCAAAAACGATAGTCTGACTTCCCTGTAAAAGAAACGAGGAAGAGCCGTCCATGCCGCCGAAGATGAGGAGGAGGAGGAGAGCTCTCCGCTGACGAGGAGAGCTCGGTTCATTGCCAAGCCAACAGTGCCTGCTTGGCATGCAACCAAGAGAGTGTTAAGTACCTCAAAGGCACCTTAAATTACAGTTTGAAGTTATCTGCTGAGCCAGATAAAAAGCTCTTGAGTTATGTGGATTCGGATTGGGCAGGCTGTATAGAAGACCGGAAGTCAACGTCTGGAATTGTGCTAATGTTGGGAAAAGGACTAATCTCTTAGAAGTCCAGAAAGCAGGCTTTTGTCTCCAGATCTTCCTGCGAAGCAGAGTATGGGGCACTGTCAGAGTTGTGTGGAGAAATCACTTGGCTAATGCAATTAATAAAGGATTTCAAAATCCAAATTGAAACGCCAATCACAGTGTTCTGTGACTCCCAGGCATGTATTGCGTTGGCAAACGCAGACATGTTCAAGTCAAAATCCAAACACATTGCTATTAAGTACCAAAATGTGAAAGAACACATAAGTAGTGGAACTCTGAAGTTGTGTTATTGTGAGTCACAAGAAAACTTTGCTGACATATTCACAAAACCTTTAGGAGCTACAAAACACAGGGAGATTTGGGAAACACTAGGTTTCAGGCAGGATGAAATGTAAACGTCTGTACAAGTGTTGTGTTGTAAAAACTGTTGCGTAAAAATCAAAAGAACGGGTGTTGGATCTTGAAGAAAATGAGGAGTCAGCAGAACGCGCAATTCCCTTAAATGTCAAGGTCTCAGCTGGACAGTTATTGAATTATTGTATGGAAGCATTTTCATCAATTAATCAATTAGTGATTGCATGTTTTCATGTTTCTTATTCTTCATCTTACCCCATCTTGATGTATGCTGATGTGTATTGATCGTCTGTGAGTATTTGTATATATGCTGCCATAACTAAATTATTTCAACTGTCACTAAAGGGTTTGCTTTTAACTTACAAAGAATCCTTTGCCTCATCGAGTCTTTGCTGCGTCCTAAACTGAGAGCCGCTGCTACTTCTGCTCAACTCTGGTTCAGAGTGTGATTTCCCAACAATTACGTATATTGGTTTTGGTATTTTCTTGTTTTGGTTTGCTATGCCTATTGGTTTTATATTTTTTAGGAATTATTATTATTTTTGCTCTGAACCACCTTGTCAACTAAAGAATGAATGAAGGGATGCATACATTATATTTGCCCAGGAATGAATTGAAACAGCAACTACAGTTGCTTTAATTTGCTTAACAGCCCACTTCACATGCATATGGAAGAGGGATCCTTCCCATTTAACATAAAAAAATAATTTAATTATTGCGGCTGATTTTCCATTTTAATTCTGTGTTCTCCTAAACTCTTAAGTTACTTTGAAGCTGTTGCTTTTATTTCAGCTGGGCTGAATATCACACCCTTCCCTTCCACAGGACCATTTGTCCCCTGCAGAAGGGGGGAAATGCCCTTAACTTGGGAGGGCAGGAGGGAATTAAATCAAATCACTTTCTGCAGTGCTTCCCATATAACTTTAGACACCATACTATTTCATTATCAAAACACGTGTTGGTTTAAGACCAGGGTTAAGGCTACCTCATGTTGCTCGAGTTTTGCTAGAGAAATCCTGGAAGGTGACCTCTTCCTGTTTGTTACTTCCCTCAGTAGCTGCAGGATGGGTTACTACCTCTGTTCTAGTCTGGACTAGAGTGTTACCTGTACCTTTAAGATACAGGTAGATAAAGACTAAACTAACACACCTGTCTGCAGAACTGGCCACCATTGAATCTGTTCAATAGAGTTGCTTGGGATTGAGGGTTGAGCTCCTTAATTAACATTTGGCTGTTAATTTGATCATGTTTCTGAAACTTTGTATTTGTTTTGCAGCCAAACTTCCTGGGGTGGGGAATTAATAAGATTCTGGGACAGAAAGATTACTTAAGGTGTTTCAATTTTCCCTTACTCCCACCACATTGCTTGTGAATTGCAGCGAGTCCTAACAGAAAAGTCTCTGAGCCTTATCTGTTGCTATTTGCCAATAACTTTGTCTTTGTTTTCACAGATTACGTTGCTTTTCTGAAGAAGCCAAAACATGGCAAAACAGGACTGAAATGGGTGCATGTTATATTTTGCCTATCTTGTAGAAAACCTGTGTTCAATGCACGCTCTCATGTTCTCTCCGTCGCCCAGCTGTTAAACCTCATTGCTTTTTGCACTTTATTTACGTCTTCATTTCATACTGAGTGTCTAGCATGTTTTGTGTAGACTCGTTCAATTTACTATTTTCTGTTTAATTGCATCATTCCTATGTTATGGTTTGTCACGCATTATAATATTGTTTGTAGAGTTGTGTGCTCTTTAGCATTTATTTTTAATTGCAAATTCAACTGGTGCCCCCCTTTTATTGGACTGATGATTGGTTCTCAAGCCAGAAACGGGTGGGGGAGGAGGACACTGGAAACTCTGTGCTCCCTCCTTGGCGTGAGGATTACCAAGCGCAACCCTGCAGGAGGAAAACTGCGGACTTTAGGGGCAACATGGTGTCAATGTGGTGCCGTCAAAGCAGCCCTCTTTTCTAGGAAGGAACTTTATTAGTAGTCTCTGCCAGGCAAGCTTTTTCATGTTACTGGGGCGGGGTTGGAAATGACCATGTGGGAGATGCTGCAAAAAACTAAGACGGCTACCTCTCTAGAAATCATGACAGAAATTCAACTGGTGCAGCATTTCTCATCACTGCATCTCCGTCGGTCGATTTTTATTTTTTAGCAGTCACGAAGCACTTAAAAATGCAGGCGTCCTTGCACACAGAACAAAAACAAGGGATGGTGTAAAAGCCGGAACGGAACGGAACAGGCCGGAACAGCCCCATTATATTAAAAAACATATCAAAAACAGTGGCATGTGTTAGCAACACTTGAGAACAATATTTTAGGACTAAAACCATACCAATATTATATCACTATTAACCCCAAAACTCCCAAAATGACGTCCGGAACAGAATGGGATGGCCGGAACGGCCACTAGGGAACGAGCGATATCAACCAAACTCACCAGTCCTGCATAACTAAATGGCAGGGATGCAATAAGCCCCAAAAGTTGCCCCGAAACCACGTTCAGATACCCGTTCCGGGCAAAAACGCGTATTGCGCAAAACCGGCCGTAACGGCAGCTTCCCAATGAGGAAAGTCAACCAAACTCACCAGATGCACATGACAAGGTGGGACAAATATAGAAAGCTCCAAAAGTTGCCCCAAAACCACATTCAGATACCCGTTCCAGGCAAAAACGCGTATTGCGCAAAACGGGCCGTAACGGCAGCTTCCCAATGAGGAAAGTCAACCAAACTCACCAGATGCACATGACAAAGTGGGGCAAATATAGAAAGCTCCAAAAGTTTCCCCAAAACCACGTTCAGATACCCGTTCCGGGCAAAAACGCGTATTGCCCAAAACGAGCCGTAACGGCAGCTTCCCAACGAGGAAAGTAAACCAAACTCACCAGATGCACATGACAAGGTGGGACAAATATAGAAAGCTCCAAAAGTTGCCCCGAAACCATGTTCAGATACCCGTTCCGGGCAAAAACGCGTATTGCGCAAAACGGGCCGTAACGGCAGCTTCCCATTGAGGATAGTCAACCAAACTCACCAGATGCACATAACTAGGTGGGACAAATATAGAAAGCTCCAAAAGTTTCCCCGAAACCATGTTCAGATACCCGTTCCGGGGGGAAACGCGTATTGCGCAACACGGGCCGTAACGGTAGCTTCCCAATGAGGAAAGTCAACCAAACTCACCAGATGCACATGACAAAGTGGGGCAAATATAGAAAGCTCCAAAAGTTGCCCCAAAACCACGTTCAGATACCCGTTCCGGGCAAAAACACGTATTTTGCGAAATTGGCCATAATGACAGCTTCCCAATGAGATAAGTGAACCAAACTCACCAGATGCACATGACAAGGTGGGACAAATATAGAAAGCTCCAAAAGTTGCCCCGAAACCATGTTCAGATACCCGTTCCGGGCAAAAACCTGTATTGCGCTAAACGGCCGTAACGGCAGCTTCCCATTGAGGATAGTCAACCAAACTCACCAGATGCACATAACTAGGTGGGACAAATATAGAAAGCTCCAAACGTTGGCCCGAAACCACGTTCAGATACCCGTTCCGGGCAAAAACGCGTACTGAGCAAAACCGGCCGTAACGGCAGCTTCCCAATGAGATAAGTGAACCAAACTCACCAGATGCACATAACTAGGTGGGGCAAATATAGAAAGCTCCAAAAGTTGCCCCGAAACCACGTTCGGATACCCGTTCCGGGGGGAAACGCATAATGGGCCGTAACGGCACCTTCCCAATGAGTTAAGTGAACCAAACTCACCAGATGCACATGACAAGGTGGGACAAATATAGAAAGCTCCAAAAGTTGCCCCAAAACCATGTTCAGATACCCGTTCCGGGCAAAAACGTGTATTGTGCAAAACGGGCCGTAACGGCAGCTTCCCAATGAGGTAAGTCAACCAAACTTTTTGTATGTCTCTTTGCACCTGTGCTATGCAGTGGCTCACCTGTCCCTTTCCCAGCAGACATGGTGCCTGTACGGCAGTGGATTGCAAATGAACTTCTCATGCACAAATCACTTCTTCCACGGCCAAGTTTAATGCAGAGACAGCAGCAGAGAATAAAGAAGCAAAGAAATCAGAGAGAAATTAAGCAATTCAATAGTCCTGTTTCTAGAAAACCACCGAAAGGAACATTTTCTACAATCCAGTTCTTGTCTTCAGCAATACAACAGTATAACACTTCATCTTGGTCTTTGTGCTTAATGGGTGATCAGTGCAAGAAACCCAAGGAGGACACCATGGTTCTGTGCGAGGGAGCCTGTCAGGACTGGCACCATCTCTCTTGCCTTGAGATAAATCAAGCTTCTCGTGGTATATTCAAATGTCCAAAGTGTTGTGAGAAATGAATAATCTACACTGTAGGCAAAAATTTATGTTAACAGGTGCTATATGTTAGCATTTACATTTACACACACACACACACACAGAGAGAGAGAGAGAGAGAGAGAGAGAGAGAGAGAGAGAGAGAGAGAGTATATATATATTATGTACATTGTTTTTGTTCTTACTGTTTGTGGTTATTTTTCTTGTATTCATGTTTTCATAAAGAATATGACTAAAGAAGCGTATATGTTAATAAAGCTTCAGAACATCACAGCCAATGACAATGGGTTATACTGAATCAAACAAATGGTCAACCTAGCTCCCTCTTATTCACATGGGGCTAACCTATTCAAGACACCTAACATACAATTAAAAATTGTGTGATTGGCTTTTAAAAATAAATTCCATGTTTGGGGAGGGGAGGGGTACCTGTCAAGATTGTGGAATGTGGGCATTAATGCTTTGTCTCCTGGTGTGATAAGGGTGACCAGATGACCCGGAAAACCCGGGAGACCTCTGGAAAAACGGAGATCTCCAGGGCAACCGGGACTGGCACCCAATTTCCTGGGGGAAAGGGCTGAAGGGGAAGGCCTCCATCAGCCCTGGAAGGGGTTGGGGGCCGCGTTTTTGGACTTCCTGGAATGCAGCCTCCAGTACTCCCATGGCAATCCTCAAAAGACCTGGGCTTTTTTGACAGAACATTTATATCCCACCCGCCACCCAGAAACGCATGGTGAACTACAATGGTCTTTCCCAATTTTGTAATAACCCTGTGGGATAAGTTAGGTTGAAAGATGTGAATAGCCACAGGTCATTGTAAGCTTCATGATAGAATGAGACAGCCCAACCCCAACAATGCCATCATAGACTGATATTTTAAGCATACTACCAAACCACATGACAACTATGGGCTTCTGTAGGAAACCATCTTTGCAGAACTTCACTCTGGATTCTGAGAAAGTTTATTAAATGTTCCAGTTAGTACAATGAAAGTAGTTTATTTGATTGCATTCACACACATAGAAGTTGCCTTTCGAAGCAATTTCCCGACAATAGATAGTGCCTCATTTTCCTCACCCATAATTTTCTTTGCCAGCTAATTTTGGGAATATGAACTATGGCCCAGAATGGGTAACAGAACCTGACTATCATGGACATTTCAGAGGTTATTATATCTGTCCCATCTATTATTATTATTATTATTATTATTATTATTATTATTATTATTTATTTATTTATTTATTTATTTATATAGCACCATCAATGTACATGGTGCTGTACAGAGTAAAACAGTAAATAGCAAGACCCTGCCGCATAGGCTTACAATCTAATAAAATCATAGTAAAACAATAAGGAGGGGAAGAGAATGCAGACAGGTACAGGGTAGGGTAAGCAGGCACAGGGTAGGGAAAAACTAGTAATGTGCTTCTGGTGAGTTTGGTTGACTTACCTCATTGGGAAGCTGCCGTTACGGCTCGTTTTGGGCAATACAGACTTTTGCCCAGAACGGGTATCTGAACGTGGTTTCGGGGCAACTTTTGGAGCTTTTTACATCTGTCCCACCTAGTAATGCGCATCTGGTGAGTTTGGTTGACTTACCTCATTGAGAAGCTGCCGTTACGGCCCATTTTGCGCAATACACGTTTTTGCCCGGAACGGGTATCTGAACGTGGTTTCAGGGCAACTTTTGGAGCTTTCTATATTTGTCCCCCCTAGTTATGTGCATCTGGTGAGTTTGGTTCACTTATCTCATTGGGAAGCTGCCGTTACGGCCGTTTAGCGCAATACACGTTTTTGCCCGGAACGGGTATCTGAACGTGGTTTTGGGGCAACTTTTGGAGCTTTCTATTTTTGTCCCACCTTGTCATGTGCATCTGGTGAGTTTGGTTCACTTATCTCATTGGGAAGCTGCCGTTACGGCCGCTTAGCGCAATACGCGTTTTTGCCCGGAACGGGTATCTGAATGTGGTTTCGGGGCAACTTTTGGAGCTTTCTATTTTTGTCCCACCTTTTCATGTGCATCTGGTGAGTTTGGTTCACTTACCTCATTGGGAAGCTGCCGTTACGGCCCGTTTTGCGCAATACGCGTTTTTGCCCGGAACGGGTATCTGAACGTGGTTTCGGGGCAACTTTTGGAGCTTTCTATATTTGTCCCCCCTAGTTATGTGCATCTGGTGAGTTTGGTTCACTTACCTCATTGGGAAGCTGCCGTTACGGCCCATTTCGCACAATACGCGTTTTTGCCCGGAACGGGTATCTGAACGTGGTTTTGGGGCAACTTTTGGAGCTTTCTATATTTGTCCCACCTTGTCATGTGCATCTGGTGAGTTTGGTTGACTTACCTCATTGGGAAGGTGCCGTTACGGCCCATTTTGCGCAATACACGTTTCCCCCCGGAACGGGTATCTGAACGTGGTTTCGGGGCAACTTTTGCAGCTTTCTATATTTGTCCCACCTTGTCATGTGCATCTGGTGAGTTTGGTTCACTTATCGCATTGGGAAGGTGCCGTTACGGCCCATTTTGCACAATACGTGTTTTCCCCCGGAACGGGTACCTGAACGTGGTTTCGGGGCAACTTTTGTGGCCTATTGCATCCCTGCCATTTAGTTATGCATGTCTGGTGAGTTTTGTTGATATCGCTCGTTCCCTAGTGGCCGTTCTGGCCATCCCATTCTGTTCCGGACGTCATTTTGGGAGTTCTGGGGTTAATAGTGATATAATATTGGTATGGTTTTAGTCTTAAAATATTGTTCTCAAGTGTTGCTAACACATGCCACTGTTTTTGGTATGGTTTTTTAATATAATGGGGCTGTTCCGGCCTGTTCCGTTCCGTTCCGGCTTTTACACCGTCCCCTTTTCTCCTTACTGTCAGGCGAGGGAGGGGGCAGGCGATGGTTGTTGTCGGCTCTTTAAAATTTATACCCTGCTTTTCTTTATAAAATAAACGCAAAGAGCCTTACACAAAAAGAGTCATAAAATATGTAAGACACAATAAAACAGGCCAATCAGTTCCATGCCATGAAAGGAAGACCAGGAAAGAACAACTCCGCACCCATATTCTGCCTTGGGCGGTGTGGGGGGAATTCTGCACGTGGCATGGGGCACCCGCTCTTCCCGGGTTCTGGGGCGAAGCCCTGGGTCCAAAGGAAAGCTGGGGTCGGGGTCGGGGGTGGGGTGGGGGCGGCATGGTGCCGAGGCGCCTGGCTTCGGGCATTGCCTGGCGCTCCTGGCGGCCTTCGGGCCCCACCTTCCCCCTCGGGGGCGGGTCCACGGGAGGGCGACCCTCTCCCGCCCAGGCGCCTCTTGCAAGTGCTTGCGCGAGCGCCGGCCCGGGGAGCGCAGCGCCATGCCGAGCCGGGGAAGCGGCGGATCGCGACGCAGCAGCAGGAGGCACCATGCGCCTGCCGCAGGCGAAGTCCCCGCTGTTGCCGCTGCGGATTTCGTTGGCCGCCGCCACTTGCTACCTGCTGCTCCTGCAGGTGGACGCCTATTTCGGGTCAGCGGCACGTTCCCCTCCCGCGCTTGGCTGCTAGTTTTGGGAACCTAGTTTGCTCTTGCTGCATCTCATCTTTCCTCCTCAGAGTTCTGTTTGCTTCCCCCTCTGTTTTTCTTTTTCATCTCTCGTTTTTATACGATTATTCCCGCCTAGTGTTTTTCTCTTCTCACCTTCCCCTTTCTGTTTCAATTTCCTTCCTTCCTTCCTTCCTCTTCTCTTGGCGCCTGTTCTTCCCACGGTCTCGCCCCTGTCTTTCCCCCTGCCGCCCGCTTTCTCATTTGCCTCGTCTCTGTGTAAATTTCTTTCTCCCCGTACTTTTCCTTGTCTTTCGCTCCCCTTCTTCGCCTAGCTTTTGACCGCCTTTTCTTTGTGACAATTCTCTCTCCCTGCGCTTTTACTGCTGCAATCCTAGGCACGCTCTCCTAGGAACTCGCTCCACTGAATACACTGGGACTTTCGCCTGAGTACACAACAAATGGCTTGTCGTGTCATTTCCCGTTGTATTTGTTTTTAGTGTTCTGCTTTTCTTCTTCCTTCTTTAGTTAAATCAGTCTGCTGGGTGAACTGGTTTGTGGATTGCAGCTTGACAACCTGGCCACAATCCTAAACACATTGACGGAGGATTAAATCCCACTAGTTTCAATGGGCTTACTTCAGAATATCCTGCTGTATACCAGCTGCTAGGTTATTGTGCTGCTGTGCCCACAATGACGGGTGGATTGTGCATAAGCACGGGGCAAGTGAGGCATCCCGAAAGGGCACAGCATCAGTCTTCTGCAGGCATTACAGGGTTGCTGGATGAGCCCCCCTCCCCCTCCATTCTACAAGCTTTAACGCTCCTCTTTGCAGCAGACCCACCAGCACAACCCTCTTCCACCTGCAGATTGCATTTGTGGCATTGGGGCAGTTGATGGAAAAGTGACATTGCTTGGTGTGGACATTGTTACAATGGATGGTGCAGTGGGGAGGAGAGAGATCTCAAAACAAATATTTGAGGCTGGAGTTTTTGGTGGAGGTAAGGTTTTTGTGTGAATGTATATAGTTCTGTTTCTGTATGGATGTAAACACTTGGATCTTTGCCTTCTGCATATGCACTTCCTGTGAACTGGAAGCTGCATTTACATTAAACATAGCTTTTATTGTGAATTCCCCCCTCTCCCAACACATTGAGAAAAGTCTGGCACTTGCTCCTTCTGTTTAAAAGTCTTTATTGATAACCTTTGCTATCTGCAGTATGGAGCAATTTGGCTACTGTGCTTCTGTTGCACCATGCTATGTACTGTGTAGGATGTTCTATGTATGCATGTTGGGAAGTTTGTTCTCCATGTGAGGAGAGAAGAGCCATTTCTAAGCAGTTTTATAATTAATCTTGTTATGTTGCATGTTGTATGGATTGGATATAGACATGGGCCGTAGCTGGACCTAAGGTTTATCCCAGGATCATCCCGGGTTCGTCCCTGCCTGAGTGCTGGATGCCCTGTGTGGCACTTAGATGAACAGGTTTGACCCCAGGACAATCCTGGGATAAACCTTAGGTCTAGCTATGGCCATGGTCAAGCTTGAAGCAGATCCATTTAAATCACTGGGACAAGTTATGACAAACTTAAGTCCTACTGATTTCAGTGAGTGTATTTTAAGCATGACTTAAGGTGGGATCTAAACCTTTGTATCTTAATTCACTAAGGATTCAGCCATCTCCAGCACATACACTGGCCAAGGACATAAGTACAGCCTTCCAAGATTTGGTTTTATACTAAAGCTGATCTGAAGTTGAGTGTGCATATGGATGCATGTGCCATGAAATCCAGATATGTGAAAGTGTGGATTTTGAAGATAGGGATTTCAAGGGTCCATAGTTGTGTGTTTTTAAGGGCCTAAATTCTTCCAACTTTGGGGTGAAAAATCTAGCATTCCACTGCTTGATGCTCCAACTCCATTTATCTCTGTGGGGCTTGTTTCTGAGTAAATGTGAATAAGATGATTATTATTATTATTATTATTATTATTATTATTATTATTATTATTATTATTCTTGCCCGCCTCTCCACTTGAATCAAGGCGTGGAACAAAAGTGAATATAAAACACATTAAAACTGATTAAAAACATAACATACATGATTAAAACATCCTAAAAACATCCTAAAATTTCACTGGATAGGCCTGCCGGAATAGAACAATCTTTATTGCTTTTTTAAATGCTACAAGACTGTCGATGAATCTCCTCCAGCAGGCCATTCCACAGTCTGGGAGCAGCAGAAGAGAAGGTCTTCTGGGTAACACCCATCAGCCTAGTTTTGGTTGACTGAAGCAGATTCTTCCCAGATTATGCTGTAATACTCCATTCCCAGGAAATAAGCACACAGTATGCATTGAACTCTTCTTGAGGAGTAATGGAGAGATGTTTAGTGGGTGGGATTCTTGCCCCACATCTCAGATTTTGAGCTTACATGTATTTTTTTTCCTTTTCAAAGCCCAAGCTTTCATTTTGCCTAAATCAAATTATTGAATTTGTTCATTCCTAAATTTGCGTAATAGTTTATTCAGAAAAAAGCAAGAGTTCTATCTTTTGATAAACTAAGAACAGTGCTCAGTTTGCTCATAACAATAAGGGAACAGGTAATGAGTAATGATTATGCAATGGTGAATAATAATGCTTTTTGTGCACTCTTGAGTGATCTTATTATGCTATGTATTTAGTCTTCTCCTCTCTTAATCATGTGTATTTATGAATGAAATGCAATCTCCCAACTTCAATAAATCAGATGTCTTTTAAGCTGAATTCTGAGAACTACATTTTCATGTGAAAGATATAATATTGGTGTTTCACCCAATAGAATATGAATGCTGGAACTAAGTCCTCAAAATTACTCAAATATACATGTGAAGTGCAAATGTATACATGTCTGCTCAGGAGTAACTTACTCCCAGATAAGGATTGCTGTCTTAGTAGGGATATTGAGTCTGAGGTTGCAATCCTATTCATGCTAACTTGGGCAGGATCTACACTACTGCTTTATAACAGTTTATAATGGTTTTGACAACTGTTTGGGCCCAGGACACATGACATATACATATACATATACACATTACATTTTCAAAGTGTTATATCCTGCTTAGTGTAGTTCTGGCCATGGTATTAATCCCACTTGGACTCAGTGCATATTCAAACTTTCTTCCTTGAGGGTGAACCCCAAATTTCTCATCAACCAGATTTTTCATGCACACACACACACACACACACACACACACAGATTAAATCTTTAATTTAAAAGTTCAAAATTGGGATTTCAATATAGAGACTTCATATTCTAATATAAAGGCCTGAGTGGGTTGTACATCTTTCCCACTGTTTCAGCACTGGAGTGAGTTTAACTCAGAGCATGTTTTCAGTGCCTGTGCACCATTCTTGATATGAGAAATAATAAGGAAACACTTTTAAGTTTGTGCAACATGTATTTTCCCCACCAGCAAATAGCCAAAATCAACCTCCAAATGTCAGGGATTATTCAGGGGAAAAAGTTTTCTAGACTGAAATGTGTGATTTCTGGGCAAGCTTGAATCCCTGATATACTGATTTTTGCAAATACCATCCATACGAATGTAACCACTGACCAGAAAGCGGTGCAGATGGGTAATTATAATATGCTCATGGGCACGCTACTCGAGTGGAAAGTGCAGGGAGAAATACAGCCGGAAGTGGTTTTAGAAAACGTACCTTGATTGGATTTGGATGACATACTGTGGCTCGTCATGGATTATTTAACCCACAAGAAAGTGCAGCGCCCACGGGCACGAAGTTGAATATGCAGCCTCCGCTCAAGAGTTTTTGCATTGCGTAAACTCAGTGAGCCAGGGTTATGAAAAGGTTAAACTATGGGTTATGTGATGGTTATTTAACCCCCACATAACCCATGCTCTCCGGAATTGTATGACACAACAATCCCCAAGTTGGGGTTGCATATTCTAAATGGTGGCTGCACATGCCCCGCACATGCTGCAGCCTCATTATGGGTTAAATAACTCACGGTGGCCTGTGGTATTATGCAAATATCCCCCTCGATTGAAGATTTTTATTTGGGCACTTTGCAAATCCTCAGATACTGTTTCCTTACCATGGTCCTGTAGGCAGGGCTTAAAGCAGCCCAAGCGCATATATGGAATTTATTAGAGCCTGCTTGAGTCCAGCGTATTAGGATGGGAAGTAACAGAATAAAAAGCAAGCATATAATATTTTCTTAAAGCTAAATCAAAATGGGTAAAATCTAATGCTCTCAAGCAGCTGCTTAGAAAGGCTGTTCCAAACTGCTGATGTAGGGCAGTAGCTAAGTGTTTATTAGTATAAAAGGTGCCAACTGATGAGAAAAATGCCTGACATGCTCTTATGCCTTTATAGAAAGCTTGATGTGGAGCTTCCTGACTGTCCCTGCTCTAACAGTCAGGAGGTTTTATTTATACCACCCAATAGCTAAAGCTTTCCTGATATCCAACAGGAAGCCAGATTCCAGCTGGACATCAGAAAAAACTTCCTGACTGTTAGAGCAGTACAACAATGGAACCAATTACCTGGAGAGGTAGTGGGTAGAGGCCTTCAAGAGGCAGCTGGACTACGACCTGTCAGGGATGCTTTAAGGTGGATCCCTGCATTGAGCAGGGGGTTGGACTCGATGGCCTTATAGGCCCCTTCCAACTCTACTATTCTATGAGTCCATGAAATTTCAGAGGTATTGCTTTTCAGTTGCTTGCTAATGTTCTGCAAATCAAGCTGCTGTTAAACACACAAGAGCAGGGACTGGTGAAAAAACTGGCAACTGTAGCCTAGCACCTCCATTGTGAAGTCACCTGTTCAGTTTTCTAGTAGCTGAGATTCAGCATTGCTTAGAGGGGAATTAATTCTACTTGATAAAACATGCTTCTCAAAGAAATAATGTTTTAAAAACACAACTCTAAGCATAATTTCTCTGGGCCTGGCTGGTACAGACTTATAATATGGGTTCTCCTCCCCTCCTGTCTGTCTGTCCTGAAAAAAAATTGGAGGATTGGGTTTCTCTGTTTAAGTTCCTTGTGTTCCTGGCTGCTTGATTTGTATTTATAGCCAGACATGGGTATCTACAATATACTGCCCTTTAGGCATTGCCCCTTTTCCCAAATGAAGAACTGATCTCATGTTCTTCTATGAATCCTTTATTCACCTATCTTCTGGGGGCCATAAGCCTATCAGAAGCACTAGCTCCCACTCTCTCTAGGTTCTCAATGGTCTTGATTATTATGGTGCTTGTGTCTCCCTCCTGCTGCTTCTTCCTGTTGTCTCTTCTTGCCTGTGCATAGGAAATGCTGGCAGGAACTAAGGAACTCTGGGACTTTTAGTTCTTGAAAGAGCATGTCACTTAAGTTGAGGTACTTTTGCCTCTCAAATTTAAGTCCTAGATTTCCGTGTACAGAGTTCTCTCTCTGCTCTAGAGGAGGACCTGGGTTGACAGTGTTCTGTTCAGACCTCTACTTTTTCTGTTCTAACCATGCTTCTCATCAACTCTAGCAAATCTCACAAGATCTTAGATGATCTGGACATCTGTGGAGATACCAGGAAATAAGTTTGCATACAGTCTCAAGCATGTAGCCTCAGTTTTTCTAATGGGTAATGGACTTGTAGCTTCACCTTCAAGATTGGGTGAAGTGTCCCCTTTCCAGTGCTTGGTCCCTGAAATATAGTAATAGCAATGGTATAATGAAGCCTGTAGGGAACATGAGGGATACTAGTATAAGAATGAACCAGATGTAATGGCTGAGTTTTCAACATCTGGAGTAGGTTGCTGGTCCTGACAATAAAAAAAAACCCCTCAGGTTTCAGAAGCTACTAGGGGATGTCAGTGTGGTCAGGCACTTTTACAGAGTCTAGGTGTTTGTTGTTCTTCAACAGATGTTTAGTGTTGCCCCAGTTAGATCCTACAGCCTAGGGGCAGTGCGCCAGAGCTCCTGTGTTAATTTGTTTGGCAGGGTTTAACCATATGATAGGAAAAACCTGGATTTGTCAGGAGTTTTGGTAACAAATCTGGGAAGGGGGGGGGAGTTATGAAATTTGAAGAAAAATCTTGATTTCCCCCATTCTCCTCAGCCAAAGGGCAGCTCTACTTCAATGGGAATTAACGAAAATGCTTATATCTCTGTCATAAATAAAGAGATGAAACTTGGCATAATTATAGCTCTTAAGGACTTAGCTAGACGAGGGGTTATCCTGGGCTGATACTTGGGATCGCCCCTGGGCATCCAGATGATGCACAGGGGATCCCGGGCTCAGGCAGGGATCAACTCCTCCTTGCCCCAGGATAATGGGCCCCACTTTTGGCCTGATTTTTCACTGCGAGCGTGTAGCCTGTTCCACCGCTTTTCCCGGCTACGCGCAATTACTCACGCGTAGCCGGGAGAAGCTGCACCCATTGGGGCAAGGTAGGGGGTTGGGGGCAGGATGGGGGAATCGGGGGCAGGATGGGGGAGCGGGGAGAACAATTTTTTTAAAAAAAAATTACTTACCCGAGCGCATGCGCATCCGGCACCTTTATTTTTTTTAAAAATGGCAGATGCGATGGGTCTTTCCTTTAGCCCGTCGTGCCTCGCATGTAGATGAGGGCGAGATCCCATGATACTTGCATCGCAGGCTCTCCCCTCGTCAGGCACGGATTTTAAGGTTGGTCTAGCTAAGGCCTTAGTAGGGCTTTAGCCATGCCGAATTTGAAACAGATCCAGCCATCTGTTGATTTGTAGGAATTTAAAAAAAATTGAGGTTTTAAAATTATTATTTTTTAAAACCGTTATTTTTAAAGCTAAAGAGATGAAACTTGGGACCATGATTGCTCTTAAGTAGGACTTTAGCCATTCCAAGTTTGAAACAGATCTGTTCACCCATTCAGTTTTAGGATTTTTTAAAGTTTGAGGTTTTAGAATTATTATTATTTTTAAATGTCATTTTTAAAGACAAAGAGCTGGAAGTTGGCACCATGATAGCTCTCAAGGAGGGATTTAGCCATGCCTAGTTTGAAGCAGATTCATTCATCCATTGATTTTTAGGATTTATTTTTAAAGTTCAAGGGTTTAAAATTATTGTTTTAAAAAGCAATATCCCCAGCCACAAGTGTGTAGCCCAGCTGGACCATTGGGAGACTTTGGCAGAGAGAAGGGGCGGGGGGATTGTTTAAGGCTGGAGACTTTGGCTTGGCTGCAATGACTTAGAGAGAGACAACATAGGCTGCACATACAACCCAGAGACACCTGTTGTAACTTAGCCCTATGGTGCTGGCATGCAATGCAGGGCATTAGAAAGAGGGTCTCAGAGTTGTGTGTTTGTGCAGGAAGTAGACAGGAGTTCAAGGTCTGGATGTATAAAGTGGTGCCAATGCACAAGCCTTGAGAAGCTAATGTATATAAGTAAGAAGTGTGAATGGGTGAAGTAGTGTCCACCACCCACAACACACACCTAATGTTAGAGTAGAGAAACTTCTGACAATTGTACACAAGTTTTTTAAAAAATTGAAATTTAAAAAAAGAAAAGAAAAAAAGCCAGTCGGCCGGCCAGCAGCAAACCCTATTAACAGCAGCAGCTTGCAGCAGAGTGAGGATACAATCAGAAAAAATATTTGAGGGAAGGGGAAAATGTATCACACAGAGTATAGCAAAAGCTTCAAAGTACAGCAAAGCTACAAACATAGGAGTGAGTGAAGTTAATTTCAGATGCATTGAATCTCTCACTTGTTCTTTATTTCAGTGATTTTAACATTAAGATGTTATGTAGAACAGATTTGTCTTAATTGTGTGCTGTAAAATCAGACATGTGACCAAGGCTATGTTCAGGTGGGCACGCCCCCTTGGTGCTGGATACACCCTTAGGGCCGGACATGTTGGTGGGCACACCCCCTTGGGGGGTGACCATGTTGTCCTCCTTTTTGGTTTCCAAAATATGGTTACCCTAGGGTCAGAAGTCCCTTCTTGTTGCAGGAAAATCTAGTAGACCTGTTTTGTCAATCCCTGGGAAGGATGAAACACCAATTTAGGGTGTGTGTGCGGTGGTCCCTTCAGGAAGTGCACATACGTATCGCAATATCTACAGGCAATATGCCTTTTCCCTCCTAGATATCATTTCCTTAATGTAAAACAAATATTGATTATTGCCATGTGGAGCTGCAATCTTGCAACAACTGTGTTTCTTTTAATAGGGTGACTGTATGTCCACTTTTGCCGGAACATGTCTGGAAACAGGGGCCCCAAACCCAATCTGGGGGGAAATACTGGTTTTCCCTGTTTTGTCCAGTCAAAATGTGGGGGCAGGGGCTGGTGCACCAGCCCTCCCAGAACTGTTCTAGCGATCGAGGCAGCCCAGCCGAAGCCTAGAGCGTTGCCAGGGGTGGGGGCTTCCAGGAACGCGTGCAGCTGCCCTCCCGATGACACTCTAGCCTTCGACTGGGCTGCCGTGATCGCTAGAACAGTTCTGTGAGGGCTGGTGCAGCTGCCCTCCCCGTGACACTTTAGCCTTCGACTGGGCTGCCGCAATCAAGGCAGCCCAGCTGAAGCCTAGAACGTTGCCAGGGGTGGGAACACATGCAGCCGCCCACCCGGCGGTGCTCTAGCCTTCAATTGGGCTGCCATGATCAAGGCAGCCCAGCTGAAGCCTAGAGCGTCGCCAGGGGTGGGGGCTGCTGCACGCGTTCCCCCCAGGGGCGACTTTGCCCTTCTGCTGCACAGCTGTGATCGCGCCAGGGCAGCAGAAGGGTAGATTGCCCATGGGGGAGGAGCTGGAAGACACATCCCGGGACTTCCGGGAATGTGTCTCCCAGCCCCTGCCTCCCCCACGGGCAATTTAGCTCTTCTGCTGCCCTGGCGTGGTTGCCGGGGGTGGTCTAGGGGACATGTTCTGTCCCCCAGTTCCCCCCCAACATTTTTTATTCTTTAAAAATATTTAAATCCAAAATGTCATGTTTTTAGATTTTTCTGGTACATTGTACAGCCAGACCTATCAGCATGCCAGATTTCAAGTTTCTACCCAGTGTTGCTCGGTCCCCCTAAAGATATATATCTGTGAGGTAATCATCTTAAAGTAGCAGATTAACAAGGCCTGTGAGTTAACCTTTAAACAAATTAAATTCATTTCTTTTTTTCCTTTCTTACCCTCTTGACAAGCCTGCAAGGTACGCCAGTCCGAGGCCTGTGAGGTAACTTTAAAACAAATTAAATTAGTTTCTTTTCTCTCTCCAGGCATTTTCCCTTCAGGCCCAGGATGGAGAGCCACTTCCAGATGATGGCTGCCAAAGCCTGATAAATCTTTCCTCCCACCCAAGGCATGCTGGGAGTTATACACATAAGCCTAGGTCCCTAAATAACGTGTTAATCTTTGAACTCTGTCTGAGGTGTGGTGGAAGACAACTGGAGAGCAGGCCACCTTAGTTGTGGCACCCTGCTTATGGATTTTTTCCCCCAGGCAGGCTTGCCTAGTGGCTGCATTAATGGCTTTTAAGTGCCAAGTGAATTTTTTTTTAAAAAAAAAAACATCCCCAAGACCTTTGAACTTGATGAGATGTTTTATGCTGCATTTTTTTCTGTTTTAACTAAAGCACAATATTCCAAGACAGGTGCAAGAATTTACTGTCCTCTGAGAGGCGCTTTCCTCCTCTCATTGCTGATGCTGCTCCTTGATAGAGCATCAAAGAGTAGCATCGCTGAGGAGGGGAGGTAAGCCACTCCTAGTAGATGCGCACAACTCTGGCCAAGTCCTGCTGGGACTGCCTCAGCCTGCCCTTCTCACCCACGAAGTGCTCCATCAGGAGCCTGTACTGAAGGGCAGGGACTGAGCCAGGCACTCCCCCCCCCTTTGTCAACTTTGTTTCTGGGCAAGCGCAGAGTGCGTCTGTTCCCTCCCTTCCTCTTAAGGGTGAAGGCTGCACATGATTTTCCCTCAGTTTCTGAGAAAACAGCGATATCAGGACAGGGTGCCTTTGAGCATGTCCAGCGTTTGGCCTCTCAAAGACACACTGTTGTATCTAGTTATGATTTTAAAACCACACATGGAAGGTGGGAGGAGGCACCACAAATGGGTGCAGCCCTTTTATGTGGGTTGTTTCCTTTTATGTGGAATTGGATTGACTGCTCGAGACTGACTTTAGGAATCACAATGGCCACCAAAGGCCAGTAAGTCTGGTCTTCCACCCAAGGCATGCTGGGAGTTGTAGGCATAAACAGGTTTTTTATTAAATTCTTTAAAAATACTTAAAACCCTAAAATTCATGTTTTTAGATTTTTTCTGATCCATGTACACAAAGACCTGTCTGGGTGAACAATATTAAGTCAGTACCATATGTGGTAGTTGGTAAACATTTCAGGACATATGTGACACACACATACTTTCTGCTTTATAGGTAGAAATGGCAGATGAGCTTCTCTGGAAGGTCTGGGTTGGTGAGAGGGCAGGAGCATTCCATTGTTAGGAAAAGGGTAACTGCTATGTACCTCTCCGTTGGCTTGTTTGTCCCACTCCTGGAGGTCTTTTGGCCACCTGCTAGTATGACTAGGCATGCTTGATAGATCACAGGTTCTGATGCACAACAGCCTTCCCAAGGCAAGCTGTGTTGTGATGTCAAGCGTCCAACCATGGGAGTTGACTGGGTACATTGCAACAGAGGGTGAGATGTTTAGTAGAGCAGCTAGAAGAGATCTGCAATCAGAGTCCCAGCAGTCTTTCTTTCTGTCTTACTTGTGCTGAAATGCTGCCTTGGAGTCGGCCTGCAAATTTGATTGTAGCAGTGGTGCTGAGGGAAAGGTTGGTTTACACTTTCCCCACAAGTGTCCCCCCCTCCCCCGATCAAAATCAACTCTGCCCCCAAATTGCGAGCAGTGGGCAAGCGCGCAGGCAAGGGGGCGAGTGGGCGAGCAAGCGAGTGGGCGGGTGAGCGGGCAAGCGAGCGGGCGAGCGAGGGGGTGAGCGGGCGAGCGAGTGGATGGGCGAGCAGGGGGGCATCAGACATTGGGGGGAAATCAGGGGAGTGGGGAACTCCTTTTTTTTTAAAAAAAGACCTACCTTTTTGTTGGTGCGCTCCTGAGCGCATGGCCCCTTTAATTTCTTTTTAAAAATGCAGGACGCGACGGGGCTTTGTTGCGTCTGACGTCTGGATAGGCACAACGGCCCGTGCTAATTGTAGCATGGGCTCGCTGTGTCTGAAGGGCGGATTACCAGGTAGATCTAGCAAGGCCCTGGGTTTGGATGACATGCTGTGGCTCATCATGGGTTATTTGACCTACATCTCACCGACAAAGTGAGGCACCCACAAGCACCAGGTTGAATATACAACTCCTGCTGAGTAGGTGTAGGTTATGCAAGGGTTAAACCTTAAAACTGACCATGGGTTATGTGAGCATTGCTTAACCCTCACATAATCCATGTTCACACAACACAACGACCTCTAAGGAGGGGTCTGCACAACACGACAATTCCCAAGGAGAGATTGGATATGCAAGATGGCAGCCTCACATTCCCAGCAGCCTCACCATGAGTTAAATAACCCATAATGTGTCATGCAAACCAGTCCAACCTTCTGGAACAGTGTCAAGTAGGGTCTTCTCTTGCTTTCCTTTTTAAAGTAATTGTCTTACTTTTCTTGCATTAGAGTAAGCTAGTACATTGACTTATGTTTAACTGATGAATTAATACTACATGATGAGTTATAAATGTTTCAAAAGTTCAGGAATTCCATATTTTAATTTTTTTTGGTGCATTATCTACTACTATTGCTCTTTGATTGCCTTGACAGGCAAATTTGGACTTGATCTGCCTAGTAATTATTGGTACTATAGTATCTTCCAATGTGACTATTTCTAGAAAATGTGTAAAGTAATTGATCAACAAATGTTCCTGTCCTGGCAAGGGAGAACACGTGGTTCCAACTTTGTGTCAAGAAACTGGAAGTTGTTTAATCACTCCTCTGGAAATCTTGAGAGGATTCTACTTCTCCACACTAACTCTCCAATGTATATTCTGTCCACAGATTAACAAATATGTTTTTAAAGCTCTTATTCAAGATCCAGTCATTCTTAAATGTCTTTTCTAATACTTTCTTTCTCACAGGTGTGGGAATCATATAATGTGCACATTTCACCAGTTTCCTTGCATTATTATGTTTTATAGTGGAAGAACACTATTTCTCTTTTTAAAATAAGAGGAAATCAGTAATTAAAGCCTTCCTTCCCTCTGCTGAAACAAAAATAGACACTGGGCAATTAAGAGTCTGTTTCCTGACTTGGAGCTGAGCAGAAGCAGGGAAGAGCAGCTGGCCCAGCTCAAGTAGAAGCTACAAAAGTAAGCCAGTTCCCAGAGAGCGAGCGAAGAGAGAGAGAGCTAACAGGAAGAGCAAACAGGAGTTTGACAGGGGGAGTTTGGCAGGGGAGGCCAAGGGGGAGGCCTCTAAGGAAAAAAAAGAGGGGGGGAGAAACAAAGAAAAACATAAAGAGAAACCCACTCACCCACAAAAACAAAAAACAAAACAAAAACCCAACCAAAAAATCTTATTTTCCCTTAAGACATACTCATATAGTTGTGTACCTTCAGAGAGGACAGGACAAAGTAAAGGCAATTCCACTATAAACAGAGCAGAAATAGACAATATGTATGGAAAGGAGTCCCTAGAGGTGGTGACCTGCAAAGCGTGTGCAATGTTAGTGTTTCTACCTGAGCTCAACATGGCGTATACCTGCAACAAGTGCAAGCTGGTGGCACTTTTGGAAGAAAAAGTGAGAGGACTTGAGTGGCGAGTGTACACCCTCCAAAGAATAAGAGAAGACGAGGAGTTCTTAGACTGAACAGTGGAACTGCAACAGCAACAAGAAGCACACGAGATTGAAGAGCAACAGCCAGCTGAAGCGGAAGTGGAGTATGCTGAGGGGAGGAAAGCCAATGAAGAGGAAACTCTCTGGAAAAGAGTGACAGGAGCAGAAAAACTAGAAGGCATTCTGCACCAGTGGGACCATTAGAGTTAAGCAACTGCTTTCAGCTTCTGGAGGATGGGTCTGAAGGACAGTTTGGAGAGGAAGAAGTACAGGAGACATTGTGCAACAATGAACAAGAGGCAGAAGGTAGGTCAACCAAGAAGAAGAGAAGAGTAGTCATTTTGGGAGACTCCCTGCTGCGTGGGATTGAAACCCAAGTATGTCTGGAAGACCCATGGACTCGCCAGGTGTGCTGTCTCCCTGGAGCACAGATTAGAGATGTGACTGAAGGGTTACCGAAACTCATAAAGCCCACGGACACATACCCCTTTCTTCTCATCCATGTGGGAACAAATGATGTAGCCACGCAGAGCTACGAAGAAATCATTTCAGACTATGAAGCTCTGGGAAGGAAACTGAAGAACTTTGGGGCCCAGGTAGTTTTCTCATCCATCCTCCCGGTTCTTGGAAGAGGATTAGAAAGGGAAAGAAAAATACTCCGGGTGAACGACTGGCTACAAAGGTGGTGCCGACGTGAGAATTTTGGATTCTGGGACCACGGGCTACTCTACTTGGAACATGGACTGCTGGCAAGGGATGGGTCGCACCTCACAAGGGCTGGAAAGAATGTGTTCGGCCACAGCATGAAGAACTTCATCAGGAGGGCTTTAAACTGAATCTTATGGGGGCGGGAGACGTAAACCTCGAGGCAACAAGGGAAGAAGGCCAAGGCAGCACAATACAGAAAACAGCTCCAATAGTGCCCCAAAATAGTGTCCGCAACAATGTAGGAACAAAGCCAGACTATAAAACACATGGTCTTCGATGTCTATATACTAATGCCCAGAGCATGGGAAACAAACAGAACGAACTTGAACTCTTATTACATGAAGGCAAATACGACTTCATAGGTATAACTGAAACTTGGTGGGTTGACTCCCATAACTGGAATATAGCAATTGAAGGATATAACTTGTTCAAAAAGAACAGAAGAAATAGAAAGGAGGTGGAGTTGCACTATATGTTAAAAATACCTATCCCTGCACAGAAATACAGGCGGATGAGACTGGGAGCCCCGTCGAGAGCGTCTGGATTAAAATAAATGGGGCAAGGAATAAAAAAAATATGATAATCGGAATCTACTACCGACCACCCAATCAAGGAGAAGACGAGGACGAAACTTTTGAGAAACAAATTGCCAGTGTTTCAAGGAAGTGTGATGTAGTAGTGATGGGGGACTTCAATTACCCTGATATCTGTTGGGAGACCAATACTGCCAAAAGCGGCCCTTCCAAGAAATTCCTGACATGGATAGGTGATAACTTTCTCCTACAGAAAGTGGTGGAAGGAACTAGAGGGTTGGCAATCCTTGACTTGTTATTGACCAATAGGGATGACTTAGTGGATAAAGTGGCAGTTACGGGAACTCTGGGGGAAAGTGACCACGTCATACTTGAATTCTTGATTAGGAAGGAGACAAAAGTCGAGCATAGCCATAAACATACTCTGGATTTTAGGAAAGCTGATTTTAATAAATTCAGAACTATAATAAGTAAGGTCCCGTGGCAAGGGAGCCTAATGAGAAAAGGAGTGCAGGATGGGTGGGAGTATTTAAAAAAGGAAATTTTAAAGGCACAGTTACAACCAATTCCAACAAGGAGAAAAGATAGAAGACAACCGAGGAAACCAATGTGGCTCCACAAAAAGCTTAGAGATGACCTGAAAACAAAAAGGGATACATATAGGAAGTGGAAGGAAGGCCAGGCTACAAAAGAAGAGTACAGACAAGTGGCGCAGAAGTGCCGAAATGGCGTCAGGAAGGCCAAAGCTGTGAATGAGCTGAGATTAGCGAGGGATGCTAAAAGCAATAAAAAGGCTTTCTTCAGATACGTGAGTAGTAAAAGACAGAGGAAAGAAATGGTGGTTTAACTGCTTAATGAGGATGGCAAATTGATAACAGACGACAAAGAAAAGGCTGAAATGCTCAATTCCTGGGGGCGGAGCTGGACGCCATGATGGGTAAGATTTCTCCTTGAGAGACTCCCGTACGGGGGGGATCTGAAACTTAATTATCTCATTTAAAAGGCATGGGTCGTTAATGAAAATGAAGGAAAATGACTATGATTGCTAAGTGAGGGTGAAAATCTTGTTTTTGGAAGCAGAATCAGTATAAGGAGTGAGAAAAGCAGCCCGGTTTCTGTCTGTAAATTAGTCAGACGGAACGGAGGGGGGAGCGATGAAAACGAAACTGGCTTTGTGAATGTTAAAGCTCTTCCGTCTCCCAGTCTGATAAAGCACTGTGATTTACACTCCTTATCTGAGAAGAATGTCTAATTGGCAGTAAATTCACCCTTTAAAAAGCATCGAAGGAGGAAGTGTTTATCTGCGTAGAAAAAGAGACGGTGCAGATTGTATATTAAGTGAGAGTTAAAAATAGATCCATGCCGAACGTTAGAAAATAATAATAATAAAAAAAACCCTGGGAAGGCTACCTGGCAGAGATTACGTCCCTCTAATCATAATTTGGCCCGTCTTGAGAAAGTGTCTACAGAAGAAGTTACACAAAGTAGCGGGAGCGAAAGTGAGAGCGACAGATCTGTCAAGATGGCGGAGAAATCTGGCACGGTGCCAACTTCAACTACAATGGAAGATTTGAAGAGGCTGATTTTGGACAGTAGAATCATAGAATCATAGAATAGCAGAGTTGGAAGGGGCCTACAAGGCCATCGAGTCCAACCCCCTGCTCAATGCAGGAATCCACCCTAAAGCATCCCTGACAGATGGTTGTCCAGCTGCCTCTTGAATGCCTCTAGTGTGGGAGAGCCCACAACCTCCCTAGGTAACTGATTCCACTGTCGCACTGCTCTAACAGTCAGGAAGTTTTTCCTGATGTCCAGCCGGAATCTGGCTTCCTTTAACTTGAGCCCGTTATTCCGTGTCCTGCACTCTGGGAGGATCGAGAAGAGATCCTGGCCCTCCTCTGTGTGACAACCTTTTAAGTATTTGAAGAGTGCTATCATGTCTCCCCTCAATCTTCTCTTCTCCAGGCTAAACATGCCCAGTTCTTTCAGTCTCTCTTCATAGGGCTTTGTTTCTAGACCTCTGATCATCCTGGTTGCCCTCTTCTGAACATGACCCAGCTTGTCTGCGTCCTTCTTGAATTGTGGAGCCCAGAACTGGACACAATACTCTAGATGAGGCCTAACCAGGGCCGAATAGAGAGGAACCAGTACCTCCCATGATTTGGAAGCTATACTTCTATTAATGCAGCCCAAAATAGCATTTGCCTTTCTTGCAGCCATATCGCACTGTTGGCTCATATTCAGCTTGTGATCTACAACAATTCCAAGATCCTTCTCGTTTGTAGTATTGCTGAGCCAAGTGTCCCCCATCTTTTGTGAACCGCCCAGAGAGCATCGGCTATTGGGCGGTATAAAAATGTAATAAATAAATAAATAAATAAATAAATAAATAAATAAATCTTGTAACTGTGCATTTGGTTTCTATTCCCAAAATGTAGAACATGGCATTTGGTCAGCGTTCCCTGCACCTCCTCGTCCAAATCATTAATAAAAATGTTGAAGAGCACTGGGCCCAGGACTGAGCCCTGCGGTACCCCACTCGTTGCCTCTCCCCAGTTTGAGAAGGTTCCATTGATAAGTACTCTTTGAGTCCGATTCTGTAGCCAGCTGTGAATCCACCTAATAGTTGTTCCGTCTAGCCCACTTTTAGCTAGTTTGTTAATCAGAATGTCATGTGGTACTTTGTCAAAAGCTTTGCTGAAGTCAAGATATATGACATCCACAGCATTCCCACAGTCCACAAGGGAGGTTATCCTATCAAAAAATGAGATCAAATTAGTCTGACAGGATTTGTTCCTGACAAATCCATGTTGGCTTCTAGTAATCACTGCATTGATTTCAAGGTGTTTACAGATTGACTTCTTTATAATCTTCTCCAGAATTTTCCCAGGGATGGATGTCAGACTGACTGGTCTGTAGTTCCCAGGTTCCTCCTTTTTGCCCTTTTTGAAGATAGGGACAACGTTAGCCCTCCTCCAGTCGTCCGGCACCTCACCCGTCTTCCATGATTTTGCAAAGATAATAGACAAAGGTTCTGAGAGTTCTTCGGCTCACTCCTTCATTACTCTTGGATGCAGTTCATCGGGCCCTGGAGATTTAAACTCATTCAAGGAAATTAGGTGTTCTTTGACCATTTGTTTATCAATCTCAAACTGCAATCCTGCCCCCTCAACTTCTGCTTCACTTTTTCCAGGGGGGTCATAGACCCGCTTTTAGGAGAAGACTGAGGCAAAGTAGGAATTGAGCATTTCAGCCTTTTCTTTGTCGTCTGTTATCAATTTGCCATCCTCATTAAGCAGTTGAACCACCATTTCTTTCCTCTGTCTTTTACTACTCACGTATCTGAAGAAAGCCTTTTTATTGCTTTTAGCATCCCTCACTTCTGTCTTTTCTCCTTGTTGGAATTGTTTGTAACTTTGCCTTTAAAATTTCATTTTTTAAATACTCCCACCCATCCTGCACTCCTTTTTTAATTAGGCTCCCTTGCCACGGGACCTTACTTATTATAGTTCTGAGTTTATTAAAATCAGCTTTCCTAAAATCCAGAGTACGTGTATGGCTATGCTCGACTTTTGTCTCCTTCAAAATCAAGAATTCAAGTATGACGTGGTCACTTTCCCCCAGAGTTCCCGTGACTACCACTTTATCCACTAAGTCATTCCTATTGGTCAATAACAAGTCAAGGATTGCCAACCACTTTCCGTAGGAGAAAGTTATCACCCATACATGTCAGGAATTTCTTGGAAGGGCTGCTTTTGGCAGTATTGGTCTCCCAACAGATATCAGGGTAATTGAAGTCCCCCATCACTACTACATCACCCTTCCTTGAAACACTGGCAATTTGTTTCTCAAAAGTTTCGTCCTCGTCTTCTCCTTGATTGGGTGGTCGGTAGTAGACTCCGATTATCATTCTTTTTATTCCTAGCCCCATTTATTTTAATCCAGATGCTTTCGACGGGGCTCCCAGTCTCATCCGCCTGTATTTCTGTGCAGGGATAGGTATTTTTAACATATAGTGCAACTCCACCTCCCTTTCTATTTTTTCTGTTCTTTTTGAACAAGTTATATCCTTCAATTGCTATATTCCAGTCATGGGAGTCATCCCACCAAGTTTCAGTTATACCTATCAAGTCGTATTTGCCTTCATGTAATAAGAGTTCAAGTTCGTTCTGTTTGTTTCCCATGCTCTGGGCATTAGTATATAGACATCGAAGACCATGTGTTTTATAGTCTGGCTTTGTTCCTACCTTGTTGCAGACACTATTTTGGGACACTGTTGGAGCTGTTTTCTGTACTGTGGTGCATTGGCCTTCATCCATTGTTGCCTCGAGATTTACGTCTCCCACCCCCGTAAGATTCAATTTAAAGCCCTCCTGATGAAGTTCTTCATGCTGTGGCCGAACTCATTCTTTCCAGCCCTTGTGAGGTGCAACCCATCCCTTGCCAACAGTCCATGTTCCAAGTAGCGTAGCCCGTGGTCCCAGAATCCAAAACTCTCATGACGGCACCACCTTCGAAGCCAGTCATTCATCCAGAGTATTTTTCTTTCCCTTTCTAATCCTCTTTCAAGAACCAGGAGGATGTATGAGAAAACTACCTGGGCCCCAAAGTTCTTCAGTTTCCTTCCCAGAACTTCAAAGTCTGAAATGATTTCTTCGTAGCTCTGCTTGGCGACATCATTTGTTCCCACATGGATGAGAAGAAAGGGGTATGTGTCCGTGGGCTTTATGAGCTTCGGTAAGCCTTCAGTCACATCTCTAATCTGTGCTCCAGGGAGACAGCACACCTGGCGAATCCATGGGTCTTCCCGACATACTTGGGTTTCAATCCCATGCAGCAGTACAGCAACATTGAGTAAAAAGATGGATGAAAATGCAAAGAAAGCAGATAAGAGGATGGGGGTGCTCACAGACAAGATTGCCCAGAATGGCAGAGTTATAAAGATGCTAAATGTTGAAGTAAAATCACTGGAGAAAAGGCAGGATACCTTTGAAAAAGGTTGTGAGGTGAAGTTCTAAGATCAAGAATTAAAGCTGATCCAGTTGCAGGATCAGGACCGACATTCCAACGTATGAATTAAAAATTTTGTTGAAGAACCAGCAGAGGAGTTGAGAAAAATAATTTGAAATGGTTCAATGATATGATGCCTGATCTTTCTGGCATATGATGCCAGAAAGACTGTGACCTGGAAAGGATCCACAGAGTGGGAGGAGCAAATTATAGGGGAACCAAGGACATTCTTGTGAAATTTGGCAGTTATTACAAAAAGGAGCAAGTGATGAAGAAATTGAGGTCCATGGCTATGATAAAATATAAAGGCAAAGCAGTGCAAGTATTCAACGATCTTTGTCAGCAAACACTCCAATGGAGACGCAGCGTTAAGCAAATAACTGAAACATTAACAAGAAGCGCAATAAAATATGCTTGGGGTTACCCTATTTTCTTAAAGTTTTCATATGGTGGGAGTCAATACAGAGTAACCTCTTTGGATCAAGGCAAAGAGTTGCTGAAGAGTCCGGGGTTACTTAAGGAAGCAAGTCTTGGAGCTGAAGCTGGAAATGGAGCTGAAGCGGGGGCATCTGGGATGGGATAAAATGTTGAATGGTTATGAGATAATAATACATAAAGCTGTTAAGTATAGAGATCTTGCCGCTCAGGCGGAGCTCCGCCTCCCCCCTCCCTTAAGGGGATATGGGGGGAATGCAGTGGGGGGTGGGATGGGAGACTGGGGGGGGTTTAATAGGGTGGGAGGGAGGGAGTTGAAGGGGGTTTAGGGTTTGTGTTTTTTGTTGTTTATGTTTATGAGTTGCAGAGCACACGGGATCGGAAGAAGAATCAAAAGAGTAAATATGGATAAAAAATTAAAGTATCAACGCTTAATGTTAAAGGTCTGGGGGCAGTCATGAAAAGGAGGAGAATAGAACAAATGTTAAATAAAGAAAGATCTGATATTATTATGATGCAAGAAACACACCAAAAATTTGACGGCGTAAATGAAATACGGACAAAGTGGTCAGTCTATTATGAAAAGTCATTGGGGACATAAAAAAAAAATGGAGTGGCAATTTTGATTTTTTTAAAAAAGTGGATTTATATTAAAAACTATAAAAAAAGGATGATAATGGTAGATATCTTATGATAAAGGGACAAATTGAAAGTGAACAATATACATTAGTCAATGTTTGCCCCCAATGAGAGACACGGAGAGTTTTATATGGAATTATTTAAAGAAATAGAGGAGTTTAGGGAGGGGCATCTTATTTTAGCTGGGGACTTTAATATGGTAATGGATAATAGAGTGGATAGGTCAAACTCCACGAATGTGGAAAAGAGAAATAATATTACTATATTAAATAAATTAGTAAAAGAAAAAGATTATGTGGATTGCTGGCGTTTACTGAATGGGGTGAACCCTGGCTTCTCTTACTACTCCTCAGTTCATCATACATACTCTATTTATTTATTTATTTATTTATTACATTTTTATACCGCCCAAAGCTGAAGCTCTCTGGGCGTTTTACAAAAATTAAAACCATCATAAAACAACCAACAAGTTAAAAATACAAATACAAAATACAATATAAAAAGCACAACCAGGATAAAACCATGCAGCACAATTGATATAAGGTTAAAATACAGAGTTAAAACAGTATAATTTAAATTTGAGCTAAAATTAAGTGTTAAAATACTGAGTGAATAAAAAGGTCTTCAGCTGGCAACGAAAGGAGTACAGTGTAGGAGCCAGGCGGACCTCTCTGGGGAGCTCATTCCACAACCGGGGTGCCACAGCGGAGAAAGCCCTCCTCCTAGTAGCCACCTGCCTCACTTCCTTTGGCAGGGGCTCACGGAGAAGGGCCCCTGTAGATGATCTTAAGGTCCGGGTAGGTACTGAATAGATTATATATTTGTTTCAAAAGAGTTTGCAAGTAAGGTATGTAAAATGGAAACGGGGGTAATAAAGGTAACAGACCATGCATTGCTAAGTTTAGAGTTCACAGTTAGGAAGAATTATAAAGAAGCGTTTAGGTGGAAATTAAACACAAAACTTTTGAAGTATAATAAAGTGGTAGAAAAAATGCAAAGAGAACTATCAGAGATTTGGGAAATTAATGAGAAGGGGGGAATGAGAAGGGCAGTAGTTTGGGATACCATGAAGGCAGTAACAAGAGGGATATGTATTAGAGAAATGTGCAATTTAAGGAGGCAACAAATAGCAGAGCAGGAAAAATTGGAGGAAGAGATTAAGAAATTGGAGAAAGATTATTGGCAATTTAAAAGTAAATATAAATTAATAGAAATACAAGCAAAGAAAAAGCAATTAGAAAATTTAAATTTAGAGGAAGTTCAGAAAAATTTAATATATATGAAAAGGGAGTATTTTGAAAACAGCGATAGAAATTCTAGATTGCTTGCCAGACTCACACAAAAGGAAAAAGCCAGGAATGGGATAGGAATATTGAAGGATAAACAAGGGAATTATTGTCATACAATGAAGAGTAAAATAAAAAATTTTCAAGAATTTTATCAAGAATTGTATAAGGGAAAGGATACTCAAAAACAGAAGTTGGAAGCTTATATAGAAAAGTATATAAAGAAGGGAATAAAAATAGAACATAAAGAGTTAATGGAAAAGGTAATAACTCAAAGAGAAGTAGAAGAAGTAATTGAGAATCTGAAAGTGGGTAAATCACCGGGGGTAGATGGTTTAGGCTCAGAATATTATAAGGTTTTTAAAACTTTTTTAGTACTGAAATTATTGAAGCTGTACAACTCCATATTGGAAGGAGAAAGAACACCAGAATCATGGGAACATTCATTAATAATTTTAATACCAAAACCAGACAAAGATTTGAATGTCCCTGATTCATATAGACCTATTTCATTAATAAACCAAGATGCTAAGATTTTTTCAACTATTTTAGCAAGGCGGTTGAATAAATTTATAGATGAATACATAGGGGAGGATCAATGTGGATTTGTAGCAGGTAGACAGATGCCTAATTTAGTGGGAAGAGTTTTAAATGTAATACAGGTGATAAATAAGTCTAAGATTAAAGTGGGAATTCTGGCATTGGATATTTTTAAGGCTTTTGACTGTTTTAGCTGGCAAGCTTTAAAGATGGTTTTAAATAAAATGGGATTTGGAAATAAATTTAAAGCTATAATAGAACAGTTGTACTCTCAAAATACAGCTGTAGTGGTGGTGAATGATGGTGTGACGGATAAGATACGACTAGCCAGAGGGACAAGGCAAGGATGTCCACTGTCGCCAGTCCTATTTGTAATGGTAATGGAATTATTGGCGAATGCAATACGAGAAGATGAGGAGATTGAAGGAATAGGTAGTATGAAAAAAATTAAACTGATTATGTTTGCAGATGACACGCTGCTGACCATTAAAAATCCAATAGAAAAGATGGGGAGAATTAAACAGCAACTGAGAATTTGAGGATATTACTGGGTTACGAATAAACTGGTCCAAATCAGAAATGATGTTGTTTAATTATACTAAAAAGGAAGAGAAGGATTGGGAAGAAAAGGGAAGAGAAATGAGAGTTAAGAATCAGATTAGATATTTGGGAATAAAAATTACGCAGAAGTTAGTTTAGAGAAAGAAAATTTAAAAAAGAGATTTTGGTAAAATGCGAAAAATATAAAAGATTAAATTTATCCTGGTTTGGAAGAATAGGATTAATAAAAATGAAGATTTTAGCAAAGATTAATTTTGTGTTTAGGATGCTACCAATAAAAATTTCAGAATTAGAGATAAAAAGTTGGCAAAGTATCATAAATAATCATTGTAATGGTGATAGAAAAGCTAGGGTAAAAAAAAGTAAATGGTATCTAAGTCAAAAAAAGGGAGGATTGGGTCTCCCAAATATTAAATTATATTATGTAGCTAACAGATTAAGACATATTGTGGAGGCAATTATAGGAATAGGAGAATTAGATTGGATGAAGGATAAAACTGCAAGTAATATAGAGATTAATTTGGAAAATATATTTTTTAGGGAAGGGAAAAAAATGGGTAGAAAGTATAGATAACCCGTTTTTGAGGTCTCACTGGGAAATTTGGAGTAAATATAAAGGGGAGCTGCTTCCGAGCAGCTCCCCTTTGTCACCGGTAATAATGTTAAAGAATTTCTCGGAGGAATTAAAGAGTAGATTAAGTAAAGTTTTAATAGAAAAAAAATAAAATGAAATTAAGGGAATTGTTAAGAGGAATGAATACAAGAGAGGATATGGAAGAGGTCCTTAAAGATAAAAAAATAACTTGGTTAAATTATTGGCAATTAGAACAGTGGACTAAAAAGTGGGTAAGAGATAACGGAGATTGTAGAGAATTGACGAAGTTTGAGGAATTAATAGTCAAGAAAGAAAATGATAGGGAGAAAAGAACAGTATTAAAAGGGTTGATGAGTGAAATATATAGAATACTGGTGGAGAAAGGGTTGATGGATAATTCAGGTAAAATGGTTTGGGAGACAGATTTGAATGTACAAATAGGACAACAGAGCTGGGAGGGACTATGGAAACAAAGGGCATTGAGAAATATGTCAGTAAGAATAAAAGAGAATTATTTTAAAATTATATGGAGGTGGTACCTAACTCCAGTTAGATTGAACAAGATAAATAATCAGCAATCAGCAAACTGTTGGAGAGGATGTGGGGGTAAAGGAACGTATTTACATATGTGGTGGGAATGCAACTATATTCCAAAATTTTGGAAGATGGTGTTTTTGGAGATTGAAGAAATTGTGGAAATGAAGATAGAACGAACACCAAAAGTTGCATTACTGTCACTATTTGAAGATTTTAAATGTAAAAAGGAAATCAAGGAATTGATAACGAATTTGCTGACTGCAGCAAGATTGATTGTAGCTAGGAACTGGAAGATTCAAGGGGAATATTCTATTGAAGAATGATATAAAGAAGTATGGGATATAGCTATTAATGATAAATTGACATGTAATATTAAATGGAGAAGAGGTATAGCTAAATCAAATGATTTTGAAGGAATTTGGAAACAGTTCCTAATATTTGTGTTCTTTAAAGGAAGTGGAAAACCACCAGCAGAAGAAAGTATGAGATTTTGGAATCAGGAATGAGATCCCGAGGTGGGGGGTGCACTTGTATGTTAATCTTGATTATGTTATTAAGATAAGATATTATGTATTCAACATTTCAACATTATGTAGTATGTTGTTGTTGTTTTTTTATGTGAGAATGTAAATGTGTATGTTTAAGTATTGTAGAAAAATAAAATTTATAAAAATAAAAAATAAAAAATGAAATGCTCAATTCCTACTTTGCCTCGGTCTTCTCCCAAAAGCCGGTCTATGACCCCCCTGGAAAAAGTGAAGCAGAAGTTGAGGGGGCAGGATTGCAGTTTGAGATTGATAAACAAATGGTCAAAGAACACCTAATTTCCTTGAATGAGTTTAAATCTCCAGGGCCCGATGAACTGCATCCAAGATTAATGAAGGAGCTAGCAGAAGAACTCTCAGAACCTTTGTCTATTATCTTTGCAAAATCATGGAAGACGGGTGAGGTGCCGGACGACTGGAGGAGGGCTAACGTTGTCCCTATCTTCAAAAAGGGCAAAAAGGAGGAACCTGGGAACTACAGACCAGTCAGTCTGACATCCATCCCTGGGAAAATTCTTGAGCAGATTATAAAGAAGTCAATCTGTAAACACCTTGAAATCAATGCAGTGATTACTAGAAGCCAACATGGATTTGTCAGGAACAAATCCTGTCAGACTAATTTGATCTCATTTTTTGATAGGATAACCTCCCTTGTGGACTGTGGGAATGCTGTGGACGTGATATATCTTGACTTCAGCAAAGCTTTTGACAAAGTACCACATGACATTCTGATTAACAAACTAGCTAAAAGTGGGCTAGACGAAACAACTATTAGGTGAATCCACAGCTGGCTACAGAATCGGACTCAAAGAGTACTTATCAATGGAACCTTCTCAAACTGGGGAGAGGCAACGAGTGGGGTGCCGCAGGGCTCAGTCCTGGGCCCAGTGCTCTTCAACATTTTTATTAATGATTTGGACGAGGAGGTGCAGGGAACGCTGATCAAATTTGCAGATGACACAAAATTGGGTGGGATAGCTAATACCCTGGAAGACAGAAACAAACTTCAAAGTGATCTTGATAAGCTGGAGTGATGGGTTGAAAACAACTGAATGAAATTTAATAGGGATAAATGCCAAGTTCTACATTTAGGGAATAGAAACCAAATGCACAGTTACAAGTTGGGGGACACTTGGCTCAGCAATACTACAAACGAGAAAGATCTTGGAATTGTTGTAGATGACAAGCTGAATATAAGCCAACAGTGCGATAGGGCTGCAAGAAAGGCAAATGCTATTTTGGGCTGCATTAATAGAAGTATAGCTTCCAAATCACATGAGGTACTGGTTCCTCTCTATTCGGCCCTGGTTAGGCCTCATCTAGAGTATTGCGTCCAGTTCTGGGCTCCACAATTCAAGAAGGACGCAGACAAGCTGGGTCGTGTTCAGAAGAGGGCAACCAGGATGATCAGAGGTCTAGAAACAAAGCCCTATGAAGAGAGACTGAAAGAACTGGGCATGTTTAGCCTGGAGAAGAGAAGATTGAGGGGAGACATGAGAGCACTCTTCAAATACTTAAAAGGTTGTCACACAGAGGAGGGCCAGGATCTCTTCTCGATCCTCCCAGAGTGCAGGACACGGAATAACGGGCTCAAGTTAAAGGAAGCCAGATTCCAGCTGGACATCAGGAAATGCTTCCTAACTGTTAGAGCAGTGCGACAATGGAATCAGTTACCTAGGGAGGTTGTGGGCTCTCCCACACTAGAGGTCTTCAAGAGGCAGCTGGACAAGCATCTGTCAGGGATGCTTTAGGGTGGATTCCTGCATTGAGCAGGGGGTTGGACTCAGTGGCCTTGTAGGCCCCTTCCAACTCTGCTATTCTATGATTCTATGATTTATCACTCATCCATTATCAACAGGAAGCAATAAAACAGATAAGACCTGTAACACAAGAAACTTAATTAAATGCCTTGAAAAGTAGCCTTGAAAAGTTTCAGTAATGCTTTGCCTGTTCACACTGGAAAGGCTGGCATTGCAATTGCATATTATTCTAAAAGAAGAAGTAACAAATCAGGTATAGGAGGAAAATTGGGTCAATATAGAAAAAGCTGGACCTCAACTATTTTGACAATGATGACTGGATTCTTTGTAAAAAAAAAAGTGTGTAAAGGATGGCAATTCTAGAGAAAAGGGCTGGTGTGGAAGTGGCTCAAGATCGTTCACTCTTGCACTTTCTAGTACTATCAAATCTTTCATGGTTCTTTAGTAGTGATGCCCCAGATTATTAAACCAATGTATACTTTTACATCAGTTACATACCTTTTATCATCTGACTCATAGGCTCAGTTCACACACAATGATAACACAGGTTATTTGGTAAAGTCTAGATTACCAGGAGTGAGCCAGTGAGCTCGTTCACATGGTCTATTGCCCTCACTTGGCTCTTCCTGTCAGTGGGAATGGCTAAGGACATGCCCAGCCCAAGGCAGGTCGCTTCCTGAAGTGTAGCCCCATCACTGCCACCACCTCCCTCCCTCCCTCCTAATCGGCCTGTGTGCAGGCCTCAGCAGCCGCCCGCCCGCTTGCCCGCCAGCTGGCTTACTTTTCCTGCATGTGCCTGTGCACTCACTCCCCCAGCACACTACCTGTAACGTCTTTCTGCCTTCAGGAGGCATGCAGCGTCTGCTTGTCAGGCAAAGTATCCAGGACCTCTCGTGATACTTTGCCTGACCATGTGCAGGTGCCACACCATTCTTGAAGGTAGAAACATCATTCAGGCAGTGTGCGAGGGAGGAGTGCACACATGCGTGCACGAAGAAAAGTAAGCCGGCAGGCTGGCAGCCAAGCAAGCAGGGTGGGAGTGAGTGAGCACTGCTTCTTGGTCCCGCATGGCCTGCCGGCTGCCCCACCATGCAACCAGCCAGCAGGACCAAGAAGCAGCACACTATTTGGAGGGGGGGAGTTAACCCTGTTTGAAAAAATTATGTTTCCACACATGTGCAGAGTTTCACATTTTAAACTCACTTAAGGTGAACCCTATGCGTGTTTAGACAGAATCCTATGTATCGTTGTACAATCCTAGCTGTAGGACAGAAAAAAGCCCTACAACTCCCAGTTTTCTCCAGCCAGCCATATTAGGGGATTCTGGGAGTTGTGGGACTTTTTCTTCTCTAAATATGCAGAATATTGTGCCTTTAACTCATCATGTTTAATTAATCATGATTATAGATCCCGTAGTATCCTATTAATGCAGTGCCTTCAGCAATTCCTTCCTTTTCATATTTACCTCAGGGTAAGTACTATTGAACTCAGAGGGACTTCTGAGTACACAAATTTAGGATTGTACTGTAACTCTGTTTTTTAAGATGACACAAGACACAAAAACTTCCTAGGATAAAGTGAAAAGAGGAGAACAATCAGGGAAGGAAATATCAGAGCTTAGGGGGGAACCCAAGAATAAAGCAATGATGTGTGTGTGTGTGTGAGAGAGAGAGAGAGGGGGGGGGGATCTGTGTGGGGAATGGAAAAAAGAGGGATCACCAGCCAAACTTCTGAGAAGGACCAGCAGGTTGTGCCTGGCTCTGGCAAGGGCAGTGCTGCTTTGCATCAAACTTGCACTTTGCAACCCCCTCCCTATGCCTGTTCCTCTATCTGGGAGTAAATCCAGCATAGTGTCTCCAGGCATGCACCTTCACCTCCTTCTCTGGCACCTTTGTGATGATGATGGAGGCAAGAGAAAGGGCAGTGAATTGGGAAAGGGCAGCAGTGCCTCTCTCTTCATCGGTCCCTGGCACACGTGAGGAACAAGAGGCAGGTGATGACAGCAGCTTGCACACAGGCAGGTCCTCAGCTGCGCACTCCTGCTGGAGTTGCTGGTGGGTGGCAAGGGGATGGGTGGCTCCATCAGGCTGCTGCTGCCGCTAGAGGCATGGGTGGCAGCATGGCTGCGGTGTTGGGGAGCTGGGATGCGAACAGCAGTGGTGAGTGGGAGCAACAGCAGCAGCTGGCTGCCGCCCAGCAAGGCTAAAGGCATACTGCGCATGGCAGATGTGGTGCTCCCAGCAGATGCAGCAAGCCTAGCCTGAGCTGCTGCTCCCTGGCTTTCCCACTCTTGGTCTTAAGAGACTTCAGGGATGAACGCATCCTGGAAGTCTCACAAGAAGGGGGTCTTCCAGAGCAATACATCTGAGTAGCGCTCCATCCCGCTCTCTCCTGAGCCAGCTCAGGAGGCAGTGGGTAGGAGCACTAGGTAGATGCGTTGCTCCATGGCTTTCAGGAGAGGCGGGGAAGCCAGAGATTGAGTGGCGGGGGCTTCCCCGCCTCTCCCGGAAGTCTCGCAAGAAGAGGGTCTTCCAGAGCAATGCATCTGAATAGCTGTAGTAGTAGTAGTAATTTATTAATGCTTACGCCATAGGCCATTCACATACAGAATAGATACACTATGGAGAAACAACAATATAAAAATACTACATATAATCACAAACAGATCATACATAATAAAAGAATAAAATTCAGTACAATTAAAAGCATAATTTGAATATAAAATTTGTAGTTAAATACAAATTTTAAATACAGCACAGCATCTCCAGCACAGTCAACTGCAATCTCAGTAATAAATCTTGCCTGAATTTTCATTGCTGCCAGGGCAAAAAGAGATACTTTGTGCGTTATCCTAAAGACAGTGTCAGACAGGAGATAGAAAATCTTTTCTGAAGTGGTATTGAAGTGTAGTTGATATAGAATAGATTCCAAAAATTTGGTTCTTGGTTCGGAGTATAAAGAACAGAAGAGCAAATAATGAGGCAGATCCTCAATTTCTGGGGCCCCACAAATACACAGACGGAGGGCCAAAGGGGTGTGCTGATATCTGCCATCTGTCACAGCTGTGGGCATAGTTTGAAAACGGAGGGCTGTAAATGCTTGCCTAAGCTTTGGGGATGTAAGCTTTACCAGGTAAACAGCCCTTTGATGGTCAAATTTATAAAGCCTATAGCATTTTGAAAATTTGGAATTGTTAATGGCTTGTCTGTCCAGCTGAACACCGTAGTTAAAAATATATTCCCGAAGTTTCTCCCTTGAGTTCAAGACAGAAAAGTTGTCAAGAAGAGCAACTTGTAATATCTTGAACTCCAGCTTTTGCAGTTTGATAGCTGTTCAAAACATACCTTGGGGAAAATCCTAACTGAGGAATCCTGTACAATTCTCCAATAGTTAAATAAAATAAAATGAATGCGAGATCTAATAGAGGAGAGATCTACTTCTGTCTGGACCAATGCTGCAGGAGTGCCTGGAGGAAGTCTTAACAGTTTTTTAAGAAATGTGTTCTGAAGTGCCTCCAGTTTAACCATTTGAGAGTCATCCCAGCCCCAGACAGCAGCACCATACAGGATCTGGGCAATGACTTTACTTTGAAATATTTTCAGAGCTGGAACAACCAAGTGTCCTCCTGTAGTGTAATAAAATCTAAGGATTGCTCCAATAGATCTCAAAGCCACTACTCTAATAGTTTCTATATGTGGCTTCCAGGAGAGATTCTCTGCAAAGTGAATGCCAAGGTACTTAAATTCCCAGCATTGTTCAATCTGATGACCATTGATAGACCATTGGAAATGAGAATGTCTTTTCCCAAACACCATCACCTTTGTCTTAGTATAATTAATGCTCAGTTTTTCTTTAGTACAAAATACACTGAGCTTAGAGAGCAGCCTTTTCAAACCTATACGGGTAAGTGAAATTAGAACCATATCATCAGAATATAAAAGGACAGAAATCTTCTTTGACCCAACTGAAGGCGGAAAAAAATCTGGGCCAGACAATGCTGGAATTATGTCATTCAAATATAAATTAAAGAGTAATGGTGCCAGTAGACATCCTTGTTTTACTCCTTTGTTTGTGGAGATAGAATCAGTTAATAAGCCAGAAATACCAACTCTAATTCTAGCAGTTGTATTGGAGTAGAGTTCCTTAATTAGAAACAATAGGCGCTTGTCTATATTAGTGTTGGCCAGTTTATTCCACAACAAGTTGATATCGATCGAATCAAAAGCTGCTGCTAAGTCAACAAAGGCGACAAATAAATGTTTGGTAGGACCAGCAATTCCTTGTTGGGCTAAAAAATAAAGAGTCAAACAATGGTCTGTAGTGCTCTGCCCTTTCCTAAAGCCAGCCAGTTCAGGGTGGATAATATGGTTGGTAAATTCCCAGTCCTCCAGTTTTTTTAGTAGGTGTTTACTGTATAGTTTGGAGTCAATATCTAGAAGACTAACAGGTCGATAATTGTTTGGGTCTTGCTTATCACCCTTCTTGTAAATAGGAACAACAACACTTTGTTTCCAGCCCATTGGGATTATACCTGTATTATTAATATGAGTAAACACTTTGGCTAATATTGGGGCCCACCACTCAGGAAAATATTTAAATATTTCTGGAGGCATCATATTTTCTCCTGAAGCCTTGCGCAGGGCAAGAGCTGCAATCAACTTCTTTATCTCCGACACTGACACAGAGGGCCAATAAGGCAGACAAGCAGTTTCAGAAACATTAGAAGGGTGGTTCCCTGGGGATGTAGCTCCATAAAATCTGCTAAAATGAGTATGCCACTGCTGAGAAGAAATGTGCCCTATGATTACCGGTCTAACTGTGTGCATACCAGTAGAAATTATATCCCAGAACTGCTTCTCATTCTTTTCCGTCACAGCTATGGCTAATTGTTTCCATTGTGTCCTAACATATGTGTCTTTCTTTTGTTTTAAGAGTGCCTTATAAGATAACCTCATAGAAGCTAGAATGTCAGGAGAGGTAGTACCATTATTTCTAAATACCTGTCGTGAATAATGCATTAATGCTTTCCGGGCATCTCTACATTCAAGATCAAACCGTCTGTTGCCCACTACTCTATTGGGTTTAAATTGTTTGTCACAGACTAATTTAGGTCTAAGATTTTGAATAATGGTTTGATAAACAAGATATCTGAATTAGAATGTAAGATTTCTTGATAAAGGGATTTAAAAGTTGGACTCTCAAATATCTGAAAAATGGAAGTGCCCAGATTGGTTGACCACCTTATTCTCTGTTCTCCCACGTGAATTCCATTTAAATTTTGAGAGGGACATGGGAGATGGAGCATTTCAAAATTAAATAGCAGCGACAAAGGGAAATGATCGCTTTCAACCCTGTTGTTTTCAAATCTATGGATGTCTGGGAGCAAATTGGCAGAAACTGCTATATAATCTATTGTGCTAGCTCCCCTGTTGGTGACATAGGTATAGGTACCCAGCGTTATATCCTGGTGGGTTCCATTAAGACATTGCAATTAATGCAAAGAGAGAACCTCTAGAAATCTTAGCCCTGGCTTGTTTATACTAGTATCTTGGGAGACCCTAGCAACAGGTGAAACTTGGACATCTTGTCCAAAATTAGTGCCCTCTACTTGTTTCGAACCAGCCCCAATTCTAGCGTTATAATCTCCACACAGGATGAGCCTTGTGGAAGGGTATTGACACTCCAAGATGGTAAGAGTTTCAGATAGACTATTCCAAATACTATTAGGGCCTACATTTTTTGACAAGCTAGGTGGGAAATAAACATTTATACAAATAAGAGAGCCAAAATGCTTACTCTTAATAAGTAGGGCCTGTATATATTGTGGACAACAAGTAGTCAATATTTGTATATCTACATGCAAATCAACTGAGATAAATATAGTAAGGCCTCCGCTACCACGGCCTCTAAGACGTGTCTTGATAGCTGGGAGAGAAAAAGATTGAAATCTGTGGAGAGATGGTAAATTAGTTTCAGGGGCCCGTGTCTTTTGTAAACAAAGAATTTTAAATTTTTGTAAGTAAACTGCAAAATTTGCATCATGAAACTTATTTGCCCACCCCATAATGTTCCAAGATATTAAATTTAGTTGTCAAACTGGCGTAGTCAAGTCTGTAATGTCACATATCTCCAACGATTCTGTCTGAGCAGTGGTTTTTTGTTTGGGAGACAACTCATGCGGAGAGGGTATATTTCTGCCTGAGCTCAACATGGCGTATACCTGCAACAAGTGCAAGCTGGTGGCACTTTTGGAAGAAAAAGTGAGAGGACTTGAGCAGTGAGTGTCCACCCTCCAAGGAATAAGAGAAGTCAAGGAGTTCTTAGACCGAACGGGGGAACTGCAACAGCAACAAGAAGCACATGAGATTGAAGAACAACAGCCACCTGAAGCAGAAGTGGAGTATGCTGAGGGGAGGAAAGCCAATGAAGAGGAAACTCCCTGGAAAAGAGTGACAGTTAGGAGAGGAGGAATTAGAGGGCGTTCTGAACCGGTGGAGCCATTGGAGTTAAGCAACCGCTTTCAGCTTCTGGAGAATGAGACTGAAGGACAGTTTGCAGAGGAGGAAGTACAGGAGACACCATCCAACAGTGACCAAGAGGCAGAAGGTAGGTCAACCAAGAAGAAGAGAAGAGTAGTCGTTGTGGGAGACTCCCTGCTGCGTGGGACTGAAACCCAAGTATGTCGTGAAGACCCATGGACTCGCCAGGTGTGCTGTCTCCCTGGAGCACAGATTAGAAATTTGACTGAAGGGGTACCAAAGCTCATAAAGCCCACGGACACATACCCCTTTCTTCTCATCCATGTGGGAACAAATGATGTCACCAAGCAGAGCTACGAAGAAATTATTTCAGACTTTGAAGTTCTGGGAAGGAAACTGAAGAACTTTGGGGCCCAGGTAGTTTTCTCATCCATCCTCCCGGTTCTTGGAAGAGGATTAGAAAGGGAAAGAAAAATACTCCGGATGAATGACTGGCTTCGAAGGTGGTGCTGTCGTGAGAGTTTTGGATTCTGGGACCACGGGCTACGCTACTTGGAACATGGACTGCTGGCAAGGGATGGGTTGCACCTCACAAGGGCTGGAAAGAATGTGTTCGGCCACAGCGTGAAGAACTTGATCAGGAGGGCTTTAAACTGAATCTTACGGGGGTGGGAGACGTAAATTTTGAGGCAACAATGGATAAAGGCCAATGCACCACAGTACCGAGAACAGCTCCAACAGTGTCCCAAAATAGTGTCTGCAACAAGGTAGGAACAAAGCCAGACTATAAAACACATGATCTTCGATGTCTATATACTAATGCCCAGAGCATGGGAAACAAACAGAACGAACTTGAACTCTTATTACATGAAGGCAAATACGACTTGATAGGTATATCTGAAACTTGGTGGGATGACTCCCATGACTGGAATATAGCAATTGAAGGATATAACTTGTTCAAAAAGAACAGAAAAAATAGAAAGGGAGGTGGAGTTGCACTATATGTTAAAAATACCTATCCCTGCACAGAAATACAGGCGGATGAAACTGGGAGCCCCGTCGAGAGCGTCTGGATTAAAATAAATGGGGCTAGGAATATAAAGAATATGATAATCGGAGTCTACTACCGACCACCCAATCAAGGAGAAGACGAGGACGAAACTTTTGAGAAACAAATTGCCAGTGTTTCAAGGAAGTGTGATGTAGTAGTGATGGGGGACTTCAATTACCCTGATATCTGTTGGGAGACCATTACTGCCAAAAGCGGCCCTTCCAAGAAATTCCTGACATGTATGGGTGATAACTTTCTCCTACAGAAAGTGGTGGAAGGAACTAGAGGGTCGGCAATCCTTGACTTGATATTGACCAATAGGGATGACTTAGTGGATAAAGTGGCAGTTACGGGAACTCTGGGGGAAAGTGACCACGTCATACTTGAATTCTTGATTAAGAAGGAGACAAAAGTCGAGCGTAGCCATACACGTACTCTGGATTTTAGGAAAGCTGATTTTAATAAACTCAGAACTATAATAAGTAAGGTCCCGTGGCAAGGGAGCCTAATGAGAAAAGGAGTGCAGGATGGGTGGGAGTATTTAAAACAGGAAATTTTAAAGGCACAGTTACAACCAATTCCAACAAGGAGAAAAGATAGAAGACAACCAAGGAAACCAATGTGGCTCCACAAAAAGCTTAGAGATGACCTGAAAACAAAAAGGGATACATATAGGAAGTGGAAGGAAGGCCAGGCTACAAAAGAAGAGTACAGACAAGTGGCGCAGAAGTGCCGAAATGGTGTCAGGAAGGCTAAAGCTCAGAATGAGCTGAGATTAGCGAGGGATGCTAAAAGCAATAAAAAGGCTTTCTTCAGATACGTGAGTAGTAAAAGACAGAGGAAAGAAATGGTGGTTCAACTGTTTAATGAGGATAGTAGATTGATAACAGATGACGAAGAGACACTGAAGTGCTCAATTCCTACTTTGCCTCGGTCTTCTCCCAAAAGCGGGTCTATGACCCCCCTGGAAAAGTGAAGCAGAAGTTGAGGGGGCAGGATTGCAGATTGAGATTGATAAACAAATGGTCAAAGAACACCTAATTTCCTTGAATGAGTTCAAATCTCCAGGGCCCGATGAACTGCATCCAAGAGTAATGAAGGAGCTAGCAGAAGAACTCTCAGAACCTTTGTCTATTATCTTTGCAAAATCATGGAAGACGGGTGAGGTGCGAGACGACTGGAGGAGGGCTAACGTTGTCCCTATCTTCAAAAAGGGCAAAAAGGAGGAACCTGCTAACTACAGACCAGTCAGTCTGACATCCATCCCTGGGAAAATTCTGGAGCAGATGATAAAGAAGTCAATCTGTAAACACCTTGAAATCAATGCAGTGATTACTAGAAGCCAACATGGATTTGTCAGGAACAAATCCTGTCAGACTAATTTGATCTCATTTTTTGATAGGATAACCTCCCTTGTGGACTGTGGGAATGCTGTGGATGTCATATATCTTGACTTCAGCAAAGCTTTTGACAAAGTACCACATGACATTCTGATTAACAAACTAGCTAAAAGTGGGCTAGACGAAACAACTATTAGGTGGATCCACAGCTGGCTACAGAATCGGACTCAAAGAGTACTTATCAATGGAACCTTCTCAAACTGGGGAGAGGCAACGAGTGGGGTGCCGCAGGGCTCAGTCCTGGGCCCAGTACTCTTCAACATTTTTATTAATGATTTGGACGAGGAGGTGCAGGGAACGCTGATCAAATTTGCAGATGACACAAAATTGGGTGGGATAGCTAATACCCTGGAAGACAGAAACAAACTTCAAAGTGATCTTGATAGGCTGGAGTGCTGGGCTGAAAATAACAGAATGAAATTTAATAGGGATAAATGCCAAGTTCTACATTTAGGGAATAGAAACCAAATGCACAGTTACAAGATGGGGGACACTTGGCTCAGCAATACTACAAACGAGAAAGTTCTTGGAATTGTTGTAGATTACAAGCTGAATATGAGCCAACAGTGTGATATGGCTGCAAGGAAGGCAAATGCTATTTTGGGCTGCATTAATAGAAGTATAGCTTCCAAATCACGTGAGGTACTGGTTCCTCTCTATTCGGCCCTGGTTAGGCCTCATCTAGAGTATTGTGTCCAGTTCTGGGCTCCACAATTCAAGAAGGACGCAGACAAGCTGGAGCGTGTTCAGAAGAGGGCAACCAGGATGACCAGAGGTCTAGAAACAAAGCCCTATGAAGAGAGACTGAAAGAACTGTGCATGTTTAGCCTGGAGAAGAGAAGATTGAGGGGAGACATGATAGCACTCTTCAAATACTTAAAAGGTTGTCACACAGAGGAGGGCCAGGATCTCTTCTCGATCCTCCCAGAGTGCAGGACACGGAATAACGGGCTCAAGTTAAAGGAAGCTAGATTCCAGCTGGACATCAGGAAAAACTTCCTAACTGTTAGAGCAGTGCGACAGTGGAATCAGTTACCTAGGGAGGTTGTGGGCTCTCCGACACTAGAGGCCTTCAAGAGGCAGCTGGACAACCATCTGTCAGGGATGCTTTAGGGTGGATTCCTGCATTGAGCAGGGGGTTGGACTCGATGGCCTTGTAGGCCCCTTCCAACTCTGCTATTCTATGATTCTATGATTCTATGATTCACCCTCTTTGGCTCCAAGGGTTGTACTAGAATTGTAGTTTCACAACCATTCTCCTTTGTTGTTAATAGGGCATCTATAGAGCCCCATCCATATTCCTCTTGACATGAGGAACATCTCCCATAGATTCTAGATTCACCAGTGATTCAGCCAAGTCATTAATAGCTAGCATTATGTTCTTTACATCTTCCAGTCTAGTGGCAATGTCTTTTTTCCCTTCATTAATAATTTGTTCACTCAGGCTCGAAGACTGCTTCTCACTTGCGGTGCTTGAAGTTTTGGCTGGGTTAGGATGCAGTATAGTCGTGCTCGGAGTTTCTTTTGAGATTAATGAGCAGGTATTCCTTTCCTCTGTAATCATCCCACTGCAATACTTAGGGGTAATTAAGGGGTGATAACTAGATTTTGAAAAACTCTCTTTGGTGTTATTTGGAAATTGGACAAAAAATGCTTCATTTTCATCAGCATGAGAGGAATTGTAGACTGTTCGAATGTTACCATAACTCTCTTGTATGCTGGTACACTAGGAAGCCACTCTACAGCCATCATATCAATACTATGTGCATGTATAAGTAGAAGCTGGCTCAAAGAAAACCTGATAGTGCCATGCGACCTCCGTCTACCATTGTTTATTCTATTGTTGGCAATTTGCAGCATAACTTGATTTGCTTGTAAAATCCTGTTGCAATTTCCTTTTTCCAGCTCCTTTGAAAACAGGCACTAGAATCATTGGAGGTGGTCTTTTTGCTTCCCGGTTTTTCCTCCTTTCTAGATTCTGTACTGTTAAGTTGAACTGCATGCTTTTGTGTAAAAGTATCAAAGGAGAGTTTAAGACCCTCAAGTTGTCTGGCAATTTTTTCTAGGCGTTCGTATATTGAAATAACAGTGTGAGCTGTTAAAAGGCACTGTTTTGTCGCAAAGTCTGAGGGGTATAATTGCTGTTCAGTATGTTGTATCTTCTCTGTAATGAGCAATTTCTCGGAAGCAGACTTATCTACCCCATTTGACTCCAAGGACACTCCTTCCTGATTCACAAAGGAATTATTGCCAGAGTTTTCCGCGGACTCAAGTAAAAGCTCATTTTCTATATCCAAAGCTGAAAAACTATTAGCAGTAGGAATTGAAAACACTAAGTTTGAGTCTGGGATACTCACGGTTTCCTCAAAGGCGAATAATTCGTCAATTTTAAGTTGTTTAGGTGCTTTGTTGTGTTTAGCTGTCCCTGGGCTTGTTCTCGCACGTTTTTTGTTTCCCATTTAAAGATTGCCACCGGTTATCACAAAGTAAAGGAAAGAGCAGATTAAAACAGTGAAGTACTGTACTTCCCAAAGTTATAATTCCTAGCTTCCGTTTTTTAATCTAGGAAAGTTGCCAGCAGAGTATCAGAGTAGCTGAGTGAGGGCCAGTTTTTGTCAGGTGAAGCTCTCCTCAGCCTCCGTTCTTCAAGCAAGGTGGCAGAACTCCTCCAGTGGCTTCTTGCCCACGGCTGAGAGCTTCAGGCCTTCGGCTCGCGCCTCCAGCACCCTGGTCCCTTTAATACCTGTTGGAGTGGGCGGGACAAACAAACACTCTCAGGCTCTGCAGCAGCCCTCCAGCCCGCATCTGAATAGCACTCCATCCCGCTCTCTCCTGAGCTAGCTCAGGAGGCAGTGGGTAGGAGCACTAGGCAGATGCATTGCTCCATGGCTTCCAGGAGAGGCGGGAAGCTAGAGATTGAGTGGCGGTGGCTTCCTCGCCTCTCCCAGAAGTCTCGCAAGAAGGGGGTCTTCCAGAGCAATGCATGTAGCACTCCATCCCGCTCTCTCCTAAGCCAGCTCAGCAGGCAGTGGGTAGGAGCACTAGGCATATGAGTTGCTCCATGGCTTCCAAGAGGCAGGAAAGCCAGCAAACAAGCAGCAGCTTCCCTGCCTCTCCTGGAAGTCCTGCATCTCAAGAGACTTCTGGGATGACGTGTCTGATGTCTCAGCTGGGATGCTGAGATTTGTCCTGGACATTTTAGAAAATATTTAAAAATAACCCAGATCTGAGGTGGAGGCAAAACCCCTGACAAATCTGGGAAAAACTGGGCATATGGTCACTCTAACAACAACAGCATTAATTAATTAATTAATTAATTAATTAATTTGCAGGTCTTGGAACTTTCTGTCTAGTGAAATTTCAGTGTGTAGTGCTTGTTTAAGAATTTGGCATCTTCCATTTCATTTGTTGGAGGCAGATGCAAATATTCTTTCTTTACGTTTTCTTTAGCTCCTTGGTGGAGTGGGGAGATACCACTACAGAGTTTTAGTTCTCCCCGTTTTTCTTCTGTACAATTCCCAAAATGAACACAATAATGGCTTCTTCATGTGTTTGCTTTCTGTTGGATAATAGGGACAATTCCTCATGCATCCAGACACTAGAGGATGATAGAGAATGTCTTATAGTTTGATCAGTTCCAATTTCATGCTCCCTCCCTTTCTTCTTCCTCCTCCTTTCTCTGTCTCTGCAACAAGTATCATGTGGTCTCTCCAGAGAGAAAGCAAATCACCATAACTCATGCCATTGCTTACTTATACTTACACACCCACAGTGTTAGATAGCCTTCTCTGATAAAGTGTATTATTATTATTATTATTATTATTATTATTATTATTATTATTATTATTATTATCATTATTATTATTATTATTCATGGTCTCTGTGGATCACACATACGGGCTCTGCGCCTGCGTGAAGCCCTGCTTCAGGAATCTTCTATAGCTAAGAGGCATTTTGGGCGGGAACCCCTCCCCCTCTACTGCACATATGCAGAGGGGTTCCCGCCCAGATTCCCTCAGTTCTTCTTCGACCATCTCCGCGGCAGCCTCGTCGAGAATGCTTCCGTCTATAGTAAAAATTATAGCTAAGACTTACCTCCGTTTTCTTTCATGGTCTCCTCCTTCATCTTCTTTCTTATCTTCTGACCTTTCCTATAAAAAAAAATGTTATTTTCTTCAAACTTTACCTCAAAATCTCCTTTCTTCTTAACCTGGTCCGTATGGGCCCCAAGGCCCCGTTTAAAAAGTGTGCCCGCTGTGACACGAAGCTACCTCCTTCGGATGGACACAACTTTTGTGTGATCTGCTTAGGAGAGGGGCACAAAGTGGACGTTTGTCCCCATTGCCAAGCTTTCTCCAAGCTGAAGAGACACCACAGAGCGGACAAACTAAGAGCTGAGCTGTGGGAAAGGGCACTTAGAGCAGTAGAGAAACCTGCTATGGCACAAGAAGAGCCGTTCGTGCCTCCAGCCCCCTTCCAGCCGACAACAAGTCGAGCTGATCGGCCCCGACAGGACACCCCTGCTACGCCAGGGCGTACCTTAGTTACTTCAGTAGCCAAGAAGTTGTCCAAAAAGGCGAGAACGCCAAAGTCTTCTGACAAGACAAAACACAAGAAGAAATCTAAAACTCATAGCCACGATATCGAGGGGAGAGCGTCGACGTCGATACAGCCTCCAGTACTAGCGCCACAGTCGATACCCCATCGGGTAACCACCCAGTCGGCTTCGACAATCGACCCCATAACAACAATGTCGTTATCGGAAGGAGAAATCAGAGACTCATCGTCTGTCCATAACACGGACCTGCTTCCGTTACCGACAGGCCAAATGATCACTTCACCATCGATCAATTTACCTGCCTCAGACCATTGTAGACCTGAATATCGAGATCGAACATCGAGCCGCCGTCGATCTCCTGAGTCGGTCCGATCATTTGATTCTTGATATCGTGAATCCGACTCCTACTATCTTCGAAGACAACATCACTCCAGATCTCCTATAAGAGATTGAGAAAGAGAATCGCAGTGGTCATTGTAAAGGAGACCAGACTTAGCCAACCGGCTTAACCACTGGATTTTGCACAGATCCCAGGAATAACGCACACAGCTCACAAGAGTGAGGGTTAAGCAAACTTAAATTTATTGAGAAGAGGCAAGCAAACAGGATTAGCAAGTAAAACAACACATGCAGATATATATTGAACCCCACAACCAGCAAACTAAAAAGCTATGTACAGTATTATACTTCACCCAGCCATAGGTTCCGCCAGCTCAGGACAAAAGCTTCACCCTACCTGGTGCCTGTTTACACTTCCCTGTGCCTGTTTGCATTCTCTTTCCCTCCTTATTGTTTACTACAACTTTATTAGATTGTAAGCCTATGCGGCAGGGTCTTGCTATTTACTGTGTATAATCTGTACAGCACCATGTACATTGATGGTGCTATATAAATAAATAATTAAATAAATAATAATAATAATAATAATAAAAGCCCCATTTCAAACAGGCCTTTTTTATAACCCTTTTTCCACTCCAACTTCCCTCCCACCCTCCGGTCCTCCTTGGGTGAGGTATTTCGCACTTTTCCTCAGATGTTAATTTCTCCAAGGCCAGCCGGCCTGGGCCCCAAGCGGTTCCGGGCTGTACCCATCCGCCCACTCACAGCTGGCGACTAGCTGGCGTCTTATCAGTTCTTACCTAAAATCATAACAATAGAAGACTTTAACAATTCTTCCCTTTTTTAAGAACAGCTATTCCATGTATGAATTAACCCCTTCTTTACAGTCATTACCCCCTACACACTCATACCATTATGCAGACTGGCGTGAGCTAGAGGACTGATATCGCCGTTTGCCAACGCGACGTCGACCATCGGCATCGTTATCAGCACCCGAACCAGCCGTGAACGTACATACAAGTCAAAGGACTACACAACACGAAGATTTAGCAAGACTGTCACGGGCCACAGAGACAACAACCCATCAAGCTCAACAGATGGATATTCAAACTATACAGATCCCCTCCTCCCCACAATCAGTGGAGGACTACTGCTCCGATTCGATATCGATAGCGTCGGTAGCACCATCTCTGCCATCACCCGACTCGATAGTTGAGGCGCAAGGATCCGTCTCGCCATCAGAGGGACTGGGGCACTTCGCTGATCTTGTTCAAAGAATGGCGCAATTCCTAGGTATTGAAACAAGGCAGTCTTTAGAAAAATTAACAGATCTGGTGTTTGAAGCAATATATACAGAAGCCACAACACCGGTAGCTATACCTTTCCTCCCAACTTTGACAAAGACTGTCAAAGAGCACTGGAAGGACCCTGCAACACTTCAACCTTCCTCGAAGCGGCTTGATAATATGTATAGAGTTTTTGAGAAGGATGTGGAATTTTTATTTACGTATCCTCAACCGAACTCAATAATTGTCGAGTCAGCCCAGGGACGTTCACAGAGGGTGCACATGGCACCAGTCGACAGACAAGGAAGACGTTTAGACCTGATGGGACGTAGATTTTACTCCACGGCATCTTTAAGTTTGAAGATAGCCAACTACCAAGCTACGATGTCGAGATACCAGCTCTTTCTATGGGAGAAAATGATGTCACTGTGTGAGAATCTAGGAGATGACCAGAGAGAGCTCTCTAGAGTATTTCACGCCGAAGTTACACGCATGGCACGTCAGCAGATCGCAATGGCTAAATATCAGTCAGATTGCGGGGCGAAAACAATGGTTGGATCAGTGGCCTTACGTAGGCATGCCTGGCTCAGATCTGCAAGCCTTTCGCAAGAAGCCAGGACACGCATAGAAAGTCTTCCATTCAATGGCATAGGCCTCTTCAATTCGACAACCGATGAGGCAATGGACACAGTACAGAAGGCAAGAATAACGGCCAGGAAAATGGGAATTGGAGTAGGACAACAAGGACAATACTAAAACCAAGAAAGTGGTATAGAACTGGATCCAACATACCACGATACCAACCTGATAGGCAACAACAGAGACAACTACCAGTACTACAACAGGGGAAGAGACAATTTCCGGCTTCAAACCTGAAATCTCAACGTCGAAGGCCTGACTACCAACAAAACTGGCGTCTTTGATTCAATCACTTCCCGCGGCACGAGCACCCCCTTCGGCAATCACCTCTCAACATCAATTGAGGCATGGTCCAAAATAACATCGGACAAATGGATGCTGTCGATAATCGAGGGGGGTTACAGAATAGAATTCGACTCCCTACCACCAACAGGGCACCAGAAAAGAACAACACCATCAGCACCTCTACAAGACGAAGTCCACTCACTTTTAAAAAAGAGAGCAATACGACCAGTGCCGAAACAACAACTAAACCGGGGTTTTTACTCTCGATATTTCACGGTTCCGAAGAGCGACGGAGGAATTCGTCCCATATTAGATCTAAGGGATGTAAACTCCTACATTACACCAAGAAAGTTTCGGATGGTCTCCCTCCCCACTATACTACCACTACTCACAAAGCATTCTTGGGTCTCCTCCATCGATCTAAAGGATGCTTATTTCCATATAGCCATCCATCGCGACAGTCAACGTTACCTTTGTTTCATCATCGGCAATCGAGCCTTCCTTGCCCTTCAGTCTATCAACGGCACCAAGGGTTTTCACGAAGTGTATTGCAGCAGTTTGTGCCCATCTCAGAAACCAGGGCATTCAGATCCATCCTTACATAGACGATTGGCTCTTGGTAGCAGAATCAAAGCAGACCCTTTGACATCATATTTTCTATGTTCAAGACCTCTTACACCAACTAGGTCTATTAATAAATACAGAGAAGTCAATTCTCTCTCCAGCCAGAAGAATAAAGTACATAGGAGCTATCCTAAACTCAGACACTACCAGGGCATATTTTCCTGTAGACAGAGCAACGGTCATAAGAACCCTGACAACCCAAGTAATTAGACAACACACCATAACTGCTTACACAGTGCAAAGGCTGTTAGGGTTGATGGCATCAACTACTATGGTGGTACTGTTTGCGAGACTCAAGATGAGAACCTTGCAAATGTGGTTCAACAAACAATTCAATCCCATAAAGAACGCCAGGCGTACATTCTGACTTTTTTTTTTTAAAAAAAACATTTTTAAAGCCGAAGCTTTATCACCAACTGTGAAAAAATCTTCAAAGTGGTGGACCAACTGCCACAACTTAACAAGAGGGGTGCCTTTTCAATGCTCCACTCCAACCAGGTCGATTACAACAGACACCTCCCTCGACGGTTGGGGAGCCCATCTCAATTCCTTGAAAGTGCAAGGAGTCTGGACAACAAGGGAAAGGACAAAACACATCAACTACCTCGAGTTGCTAGCGGTCCAGAAAGCCCTCAAAGCGTTCGAGGCAGAGATATCCAACCAACATGTTCAAATAACGTCAGACTACACAACCGTTGTGTTCTACCTCAATAAACAGCGGGGAACGAAATCCCCACCACTGATAAAACTTACCATCCACATATGGGAGTGGTGTAGTCGATGTCGGATACTCTTGACGGAGGTCCATATAGCGGGATTGGACAACCAGTTAGCAGACACCCTCAGCAGACACGCAGCAGTAGTCCACGAATGGAGGATTCATTCCATGATCATCAAAGAAATTTTCCGGATCTGGGGGAAACCAGAAATAGACCTCTTCGCAACGGAAGACAACACAGTGTGCAACCTATTCTGCAGCAGAGCGGGAATAGGAAGAAGATCACTAGGAGACGCGTTCCTCTGCAAATGGAACCACTCCTTCCTATACATATTCCCTCCATTTCCTCTAATAACAAGGATATTAGCCAAGATAATTCAAGACAACGCAAATTGCATAATTCTGACACCATGGTGGCCCAGGCAGAAATAGTTCGCGACACTACTGAACAGGGCACAGGGTCTCTACATGAAGCTGCCCATGAGAAGGGACCTTCTCTTCCAGCACCAGGGTCAGATACAACATCCAGACCTAGATACACTCCACTTGACAGCATGGAGGCTAAAACCCCAATATCGGACATCGACTTAACAGCCAAAATAAAGACAGTTTTGCATGCAGCACTAAAACCTTCCACAAGGATGAACTACAATAGAAAATGGTCTGCATTCAATTCCTTTGCATTGGAAAGACATTTCCCTCCCAAGACTTGTTTGGTTGATCAGATCCTGTCGTTTTTATTGTTTTTAGTTGACAAGGGCCTGAAAGTTTCTTCTTTAAAGGTATATCTAGCAGCAATCTCTTATTCCCATGATTGCATTGATGGTTTCAGGGTGTTTTCGCACCCAATGGTTAAACATTTTCTAAAGGGCTTATCTAACTTAAACCCGCCAGTAAGAATTTTCTCGCCTTCCTGGAGCCTGTCAGTAGTACTGCATGCACTATCAAGGTCACCTTTCGAACTGCTGGCAACCTACCGACTTACGTCTTCTGACATTGAAGGTCGTCTTCTTAGTAGCAATCACGTCTGCAAGACGTGCTAGCGAACTATGTGCACTAAGAATAGATGAGCCTTACCTGGTATTCCACCTGGATAAGGTGGTACTCCGCCCTGACATCCAATTCCTACCTAAGGTGTTGTCGGCCTTCCATGTCAATCAAGACATTGTACTACCAGCCTTTTCCCCCTCTCCTTCAACTACTTTGGAAAGGACCTTACATTCACTAGGCGTAAGAAGGGCCTTGGCATTCTATAAGGACCGCACTGCTCTTTTCTGCCGGTCACAACGTTTATTCGTTTGCCATGGAGAAAACAAGAGGGGTCAGCCTGTATCATCTCAAAGGCTCTCCTCCTGGCTGGTTCAGTGCATTATTCTAGCCTACCAGCTACAGAGATTGGAACCCCCAACATTGATCAAGGGGCATTCCACCAGAGCTGTCTCCACATCATCTGCCTTCCATCGTGGCATCACCGTCCCGGAAATATGCAAGGCAGCAACATGGGCTCGACCAATGACATTTGTGTCACACTACAAACTGGACGTCAGGTTGAAATCCGACTGCTCCTTTGGCAGGACAGTATTGTCATCTGTATTCACCTAAGGACACCAACCCTCCTCCGGTGAGTAAATCTTGCTAATCACCCATATGTGTGATGCACAGAGACCATGAAGAAGAAGGACAGGTTGCTTACCTGTAACTGTGGTTCTTCGAGTGGTCATCTGTGCAGTCACACAACCCTCCCACCATACTCCCCTCTTGGTGTCCATCAAGTATTACTAATGCTTTATCAACTAGTTTTTTCAGATACACCTAAAGGTATCCAAATTCCTCAGACGAGGCCTACTGGTCTCAGAAGAACTGAGGGAATCTGGGTGGGAACCCCTCTGCATATGCGCAGTAGAGGGGGAGGGGTTCCTGCCCAAAATGCCTCTTAGCTATAGAAGATTCCTGAAGCGGGGCTTCGCGCAGGCGCAGAGCCCATAATGTATGACTGCACAGATGACCACTCGAAGAACCACAGTTACAGGTAAGCAACCTCTCCTTGTTATTTATTTAGCACCATCAGTGTACATGGTGCTGTACAGAGTAAAGCAATAAAATAGCAAAACCCTCCCGCATAGGTTTGCTTTCTAATAGAATCATAATAAAACAATAAGAAGGGGAAGAGAATGCACCAAACAGGCACAGGGTAGAGTAAAACTAACAGTATAAAAGTAAGATCAAAAGTAAGATTAACTTGAGTACGTTATTCCATGTCCTGCACTCTGGGAGGATTGAGAAGAGATCCTGGCCCTCCTTTGTGTGACAACCTTTTAAGTATTTGAAGAGTGCTATCATGTCTCCCCTCAATCTTCTCTTCTCCAGGCTAAACATGCCCAGTTCCTTCAGTCTCTCTTCATAGGGCTTTGTTTCCAGACCCCTGATCATCCTGGTTGCCTTCCTCTGAACATGCTCTAGCTTGTCTGCATCCTTCTTGAATTGTGGAGCCCAGAACTGGATGCAGTACTCTAGATGAGGCCTAACCAGGGCCGAATAGAGAGGAACCAGTACCTCACGTGATTTGGAAGCTATACTTCTATTAATGCAGCCCAAAATAGCATTGGCCTTTCTTGCAGCCCTATCGCACTGTTGGCTCATATTCAGCTTGCGATCTACAACAATTCCAAGATCCTTCTTGTTTGTAGTATTGCTGAGCCAAGTATCCCCCATCTTGTAACTGTGCCTTTGGTTTCTGTTTCCTAAATGTAGAACTTGGCATTTATCCCTATTAAATTTCATTCTGTTGTTTTCAGCTCAGCACTCCAGCCTATCAAGATCACTTTGAAGTAACTTTGATCACTTTGATCACTTTCTGTCTTCCAGGGTATTAGCTATCCCACCCAATTTTATGTCATCTGCAAATTTGATAAGCGTTCCCTGCACCTCCTTGTCCAAATGATTCATAAAAATGTTGAAGAGCACTTGGCCCAGGACTGAGCTCTGCGGTACCCCACTCGTTGCCTCTCCCCAGTTTGAGAAGGTTCCATTGATAAGTACTCTTTGAGTCCGATTCTGTAGCCAACTGTGAATCCACCTAATCGTTGTTCCATCTAGCCCACTTTTAGCTAGTTTGTGAATCAGAATATCATGGGGCACTTTGTCAAAAGCTTTGCTGAAGTCAAGATATATGACATCCACAGCATTCCCACAGTCCGCAAGGGAGGTTACCCAATCAAAAAAAGAGATCAAATTAGTCTGACAGGACTTGTTCCTGACAAATCCATGTTGGCTTCTAGTGATCACCGCATTGATTTCAAGGTGTTTACAGATTGACTTCTTTATCATCTGCTCCAGAATTTTCCCAGGGATGGATGTCAGACTGACTGGTCTGTAGTTCCCAGGTTCCTCCTTTTTGCCCTTTTTGAAGATAGGGACAACGTTAGCCCTCCTCCAGTCGTCCGATACCTCACCCGTCTTCCATGATTTTGCAAAGATAATAGACAAAGGTTCTGAGAGTTCATCCGGTAGCTCCTTCATTACTCTAGGATGTAGTTCATCTGGCCCTGGAGATTTGAACTCATTCAAGGAAATTAGGTGTTCTTTGACCGTTTATCAATCTCAAATTGCAATCTTGCCCCCTGAACTTGCCCCAGGATGATCAGGGGTCTGGAAACAAAGCCCTATGAAGAGAGACTGAAAGAACTGGGCATGTTTAGCCTGGAGAAGAGAAGATTGAGGGGAGACATGATAGCACTCTTCAAATATTTGAAACGTCACACAGAGGAGGGCCAGGATCTCTTCTCGATCCTCCCAGAGTGCAGGACACGGAGTAATGGACTCAAGTTAAAGGAAGCCAGATTCCAGCTCGACATCAGGAAAAACTTCCTGACTGTTAGAGCAGTGCGACAATGGAATCAGTTACCTAGGGAGGTTGTGGGCTCTCCCACACTAGAGGCCTTCAAGAGGCAGCTGGACAAGCATCTGTCGGGGATGCTTTAGGGTGGATTCCTGCATTGAGCAGGGGGTTGGACTCAATGGCCTTGTAGGCCCCTTCCAACTCTGCTATTCTATGATTCTATGATTCTATGATTCACTTTCTCCAGGGTGGTCATAGACACGCTTTTGGGAAAAGACTGAGACAAAGTAGGAATTGAGCACTTTTAGAAGTTAAAATAATTTAAATTATAAAGTTAAAATAACTTATAAATTAAAAAAATTATAAATAAATTTTAACTTGGTGTTTTAAATTTGTAATTTTGCATTGCTGCTGTTTTTATCTGGTTGAGCTTTTATATTGTATTTTATATTATGGTTTTATACTGCTGTTTTATACTTTGAATGTTTTTAATTTTTGTGAACTGCCCAGAGAGCTCCGGCTATTGGGCAGTATAGAAATGTAATTAATAAATAAATAAATAAATAAACATGAAGTCTGCCTTCTTTACAGCAGCCGCACACGGGTTGCTACTTTCCCTGAGCTCTCTACCACAACCCCGAGATCTCTTTCTTGTTCAGTCACTGCTAGCTCAGTTCCCATCAGGTTATGTTTGAAGTTGGGATTTTTGTGTACATCAAAGGACCACCACACATATCCTAAAGAAAGAACTTCCCTGACTATCTAGCTTCTTCTCAAATGCAGTGCTTTTCATGCAGTTGGTTTATGTATTCATCTGTTACTCATCAAAGGAATAGCCCTTTTCTCTACAGGCGTGTGCGAACTAAGCCCATGCTTACCTGGGGAAACACTTTGGGATAGGTACATTGTTGATAGTCTGTTCAGTAGCAATGATGCACCCTTTGCCAACACCCTCTTTAAAGACATGACTGGTTTTTTCCTTCCTCCTCTAGCTTGACTGGGAAAGAAGCATTAACTCAGTTTCCGCTCCTGGGGACTTCAAAAAACCTTGCCCACTGGAAAGCTCACTTGAAGCAATGTGACCTGCTCAGGCTTTCCCATAAGCAGAAAAGGCTTTGCCGTCGGGAACCAGGGCTGGCTGAAACCTTACGGGATGCCATCCGACTCGGTGTCCTTGAATGCCAGTATCAGTTTCGCAATGAGCGCTGGAATTGCAGCCTGGATGGAAGGGCAGACCTCCTGAGGCGAGGTATGAATGGCAACCCCAATGGGAGACCAAAGCAACACATTGATTTCCCCCTTCTTTTACTCTAAAGTAAGTGCAGGGCCCCCGGTCAGGATCAGCACCACGGTATTATTGCTGTAGTTCTGATCTTGTTCAAGGGGGGGGGCACCTCAGAAATTCAAATTTCCAACAATTGATCCATTAAAACAGGTGTACAACTGCCAAGTGACCCATGAAGTCTAGGGGTTTCTGTCCAAAGACTGGAGATAACAGCAGGGTTTCCCACATCTGTGTGCATGGGTGTGTGTGTGAAGAGAGGGTGTGTGCGTGTGTAGGGAAAGTATATGGGGAAAGTTTTTTGTGTGTGTGAAAGGAAATGTGTGTGTGTGTGTGTGGCAGGGGAGAAAGAATGTGTGTGTGACAGGAAAGGTCTCTCTGTGTGTGTTGAGGGAAGTATCTCTGTGTGGAGAAAGAGTATGTCTGTGTGTCAGGTGGAAAGTGGGTGTGTGCATGGGTGTGTCTGTGTGTGGATGGGAAAGAGTGTGTGGGGTCAGGTAGCTAGAGTGTCTGTGTTAGAGAGGGGAACTGTGTAGAGAGTGTCTTTGTTGGTTGGGGAAAGATTGTCTGTGTGTGAATGTGGAGTGGAAAGTCTGTGTTAACTGTTGTGAACCGCCCAGAGAACTTCAGCTATTGGGTGGTATAGAAATCTAATAAATGAATAAGTATGAGTATGAGGGAGCATGTCTGTGTGTGAGCATGGGGGAGAAGTCCATCTCTGTGTGAGTGTGGGGAAAGTGTGTGTGTGTGTGTGTGTGTGTGAATGGGGGCATGAGTATCTGAGCATTGGGGGGCTGCAGGGGAAGAGTGTGGGGAAGAGATTTATCTGTGTGTGAGCATGGGGGAAGTGTGTGGGTGTCTGGGTGTGAAAGAATATGGTAGGGTGTAGTGTGAGTGGGGAGGAAAAAGTTCTGTGTTTGGGGGAAGAGTGGGGGGCAAACTGTCCTCATTGCCTAATAGCTTTCCCTACTCTTGGTTGCTTGTCTTCCGTTCTCCCAGGTTTTAAGGAAACAGCTTTTCTGTATGCAGTGTCTTCAGCAGCACTGACTCATTCCCTTGCTCGGGCATGCAGTGCTGGGCGGATGGAGCGCTGCACATGTGATGACTCGCCGGACTTGGAGAACCACAAAGCATGGCAGTGGGGAGTGTGTGGAGACAACCTCAAGTATAGCACCAGGTTTCTGAAGAACTTCCTGGGCCAGAAAAAGGTTGGGAAAGACCTGCGGGCCAAAGTGGATATCCACAACACTAACATGGGCATCAAGGTGAGACTGAAGGCCTTGTGGGACTTGCCAGGAGAAAGAGACGAATGGCAAATGCAAAAATATCTTTGGTCATCTTGCCCCCTCCCCCAGTCTCAAAGTAGATACTGGAATAACATACCTGTGTCTTTTTCTGAGGACTATAGTCAGAGCAGTGAGCTTTTCACAGTTACATTATGCAGATTTTTATACCTTAATGCTGCATTGTAGGGTTACCAACAACCAGCCCATTTGACATTCTTGTTTCCAGTTCAGTTTCAGTTATGCCGTAGAACAAACCAGCCCCTTTTAATATATCTGGCACACGTGTAGTAGTAAAGAGCATGTGCCAGGTGCTTTCCCTCATCTCTGACTAATTGCAGCTTACCCCATACTCTCCCTTGATGGATTGAAGTAAACCTGTCTGGATTACTGGATTCAATCATCCTTATTTACCAGGACTGTCCCAATTTTCTGGTACCTGTCCATCGTAAATCACTGTCTGTATTCTGCCTTTGGGAGAATTTTGGAAATGCATTTTAAAAATCCTGCTACTGGGTCCAGTTGCTACCTGTAATTGTAGTTCTTTGAGTGGTCATCTATGCATTCACATATAAAACCTCTGCACCTGTGCAGAGCTTTGATTTGGGAAGCTTTTATAGCTGAGGAGTTTTGGTGGGCTTCCCCCACTATCTCAGTGCACATGTCCCTAGTGGGTCCCTGCTTATTCCTTCAGTTCCTTGAGACAAACAGTGCAGCCTCATAAGTGAGAGAAAATTACAAAAGAATACCTTCAGTATCCACCATCAGTCTTGAGTTTGACACCGAGGAGGGGACAGTGAGTAGATTGTGTGAATGCTTACGCAACCGCTTGAAGAACTATAGTTACAGGTAGCAATATGTCTTTCTTCTTCATGGTCTCTATGCCTTATACATATTTACGAGTAGCATCAGGGAACTTTTCACTGTAGGATAGTTCCTAGGTCCCAGCTTGGAGCAAGGTAACATCTGTCACCTGATCTTCCACTCTGTCATGTGGAGAGCTGTCAAGTCTGGATGTCAGATCCAACCATTTTCTCTGGTGAGGACTGATAGTGTTTTTTAAAAAGTTTTTTTTTTTAAAAAAAAAAAGTTTTTTTGTTTTTTTTAAAAAAAGGAAATTTAAAGGCACAATTGCAAATAATTCCAACATGGAAAAAAGATAGAAGACAATAGAAGAAACCAATATGACTCCACAAAAAGCTTAGGAATGACCTGAAAACAAAAAAGGATACATGTAGGAAATGGAAGGAAGGCCAGGCTACAAAAGAAGAGTACAGACAGGTAGCACAGAAGTGCTGAAATGGCGTCAGGAAAGCTGAGAATGAGCTGAGACTAGCGAGAGATGCTAAAAGCAATAAAAAGGCCTTCTTCAGGTATGTACATAGTAAAAGACAGAGGAAAGTAATGGTGGTTCAACTAATTAATGAGGATGGCAAATTAATAACATATGACAAAGAAAAGGTCAAAATGCAGATTATGAAGAAGTCAATCTGTAAGCACCTTGAAAACAATGCAGTGATTACTGGAAACCAGCATGGAATTGTTAAGAACAAATCCTGCCAGTCTAATCTGATTAACAAACTAGCTAAAAGTTGGCTAGATGGAACAACTATTAGGTGGATCCACAGTTGGCTACAGAATCGGACTCAAAGAGTGCTTATCAATGTTACCTTCTCAAACAGAGGAGGTAATGAATGGGGTACCACAGGGCTCAGTCCTGGGCCCAGTGCTCTTTAACATTTTTATTAATGATTTGGATGAAGAGGTGTAGGGAATGCTTATCAGATTTGCAAATGACACAAATTGGGTGGGGTAGCTAATAACCTGGAAGACAGAAACCAACTTCAAAGTGATCTTGATAGGCTGGAGTGCTGAGCTGAAAATAACAGAATGAAATTTAATAGGGGTAAAAGCCAAGTTCTACACCCGGGAAAAAGAAACCAAATGCACAGTTACAAGATGGGGGATACTTGGCTCAGCAATGCTACAAGCAAGAAGGATCTTGGAATTGTTGTAGATCACAAGCTGAATATGAGCCAACAGTGTGATGTGGCTGCAAAAAAAGCAAATGGTATTTTGTGCTGCATTATTAGGAGTAAACTTCCAAATCACACAAGCTACTTGTTACCCTCTATTCAGCACTAGGCCTAATCTTGAGTATTGCATCCAGTTCTGAGCACCACATTTCAAGGAGGATGCAGCCAAGCTGCTGCTGCTGGTGGGTCAGAGGAGGGCAATGAGGATGATCAGGGTTCTGGAAACAAAGCTCTATGAGGAGAGACTGAAAGAACTGGGCATGTTTAGCCTTGAGAAGAGAAGATTGAGGGAAGACATAGTAGCACTTTCATATTTTCATATATTTCTCTATGCCTTCGACAACAGCGACAGCTAAGGATAGTGTGTCTCCTTTGAATGAATACTTGGAGGCGGTAATGGGCTGGATAAGGAAAAACAAACTGAAGCTGAATCCAGACAAGATGGAGGTGCTCACTGTCAAAGGATGCAAACTGGGTTTGGAGGTGTGTCAACTGGTTCTGGATGGGGTTATACTCCCCCTGAAGGACTGTGTTCGCAGCTTGGGGGTGCTTCTGGATCCATCGCTCCAAATGACAGCTCAGATAGATGCAATGGCCAGGAGTGCCTACTATCAGCTTTGCCTGATACGCCAGCTGCGCCCCTTCCTAGAGTTGGAAGACCTAAAGACAGTAGTGCATGCACTGGTAACTTCAAGGCTCGACTTCTGCAATGCGGTCTACATAGGGCTACCTCTGTGCCTAGTCTGGAAACTTCAATTAGTCCAAAATATGGCAGCCAGGCTGGTCACTGGTACACCTAGGGGTGAGCACATTACACCAGTTTTAAAATTTCTTCACTGGCAGCCAATTAGTTTCAAGGCGAAGTACAAAGTGTTGGTTATTACCTTTAAAGCCCTACATGGTTTGGGTCCAGGCTACCTGCAGGATCGCCTTCTCCCGTACAATCCGCCCCGCATACTCAATTCCTCTGGGAAGAAACTACTTCAGCTAGCAAAAACTAGATTAACAACTGTTACCCAGAGGACCTTCTCTTCTGATGCTCTGACTGTGGAATGGCCTGCCGGAGGAGATTCGTCAACTTGACAGTTTTTGGAATTTAAAAAAACTTTAAAGACTGATCTATTCTGGCAGGTCTATCCAGTAAAGTTTTAGAATGTTTTTAGGATGTTTTAATCATGTATGGTATGTTTTAAATCAGTTTTTAATGTGTATTTTATATCATGTTTTTATACTGTTTGTTTTATACTTTAAATGGTTTTAGTTTTTGTGAACCACCCAGGGAGCTTCGGCTATTGGGCAGTATAAAAATGCAATAAATTAAAAAAAATGGATAGACCTCTATGCTCTCAGTCACAGATGACCGCTGCCATGCGGTCTTTGGAGGGTGGCGAGACCAAAGGGTAACACCTGAATTAGTAGGCGCCGGTACCAATGGCAAAGTGGAGGTAGCATTGGTGCGATTGCTGTATGGCAATGTGAAAACATGTGTCCTCGAGGTTGGTAGATGTTGTGTCCAGTGATGTTGTGTCCCTCCCAAGCCCTTGTACTTTCAATAGGAGGCAAATGATGAGGCTTGCTGAGTAATCCAAGTAGTCTTTATTAAGCAACAAATTTCTCTTTAACCTGAATAGAGTCTACGTCTTTGAATCAACGCCCTAAGCAATTACTATGCAAACTAAGCAAGACAATAGTCCGTTCAAGAAGAGAGAGAGGAGTTACCTCTCAAATGCCTGTAACTTCAAGGCACCTGGTGTCGTGGCAGCTTCTGGTGCAATCTCTTCGACTTTCTCACAGCCTCTTTATGCGCTGTGCGTTTGAGCTTCTGGTGGATTCTAGCATCAGTTAGTGTTTCAGAATGCTCACCCCCGGAAGCTCCCTCGTTTCCCTCTGAGGGTGTAGGATTTGGCCTTGAGGAGATAAGATCTGGAGTGGGCTGATTTATTTATTTATTTATTTATTACATTTTTATACCGCCCAATAGCTGAAGCTCTCTGATTTCCAGCTGAGGAATCTCCTGTGAGAGCTTGCTCCCCCACTGGTATGACAAAGAAAAGGCTGAAGTGCTCAATTCCTACTTTGCCTCAGTCTTCTCCCAAAAGCGGATCCATGACCCCCCTGGAAAAAGTGAAGCAGAAGTTGAGGGGGCAGGATTACAGTTTGAGATTGATAAACAAATGGTCAAAGAACACCTAATTTCCTTGAATGAGTTCAAATCTCCAGGGCCCGATGAACTGCATGCTAGAGTAATGAAGGAGCTAGTGGAAGAACTCTCAGAACCCTTGTCTTTGCAAAAGATTTTGCCTTGTCTTTGCAAAATCATGGAAGATGGGTGAGGTGCCGGACGACTGGAGGAGGGCTAACGTTGTCCCTATCTTCAAAAAGGGCAAAAAGGAGGAACCTGGGAACTACAGACCAGTCAGTCTGACATCCATCCCTGGGAAAATTCTGGAGCAGATGATAAAGAAGTCAATCTGTAAACACCTTGAAATCAATGCGGTGATCACTAGAAGCCAACATGGATTTGTCAGGAACAAGTCCTGTCAGACAAATTTGATCTCATTTTTTGATAAGGTAACCTCCCTTGTGAACCGTGGGAATGCTGTGGACGTCATATATCTTGACTTCAGCATAGGCGTGCGCAGCACATTTCATTAGGGGGTTCAGCCAGGGATTATTTTTTTTTAAGGTAAACATTGATTAAATATATAGTAATAAAGGACTTTTTTTTCATTCATCAAACAAACAAAATAAACGAAAACTGAAGTAAACTGTATTTTTTTTAATTAACAAGTAATCTGTACTTTAAAAATACACATTTTAAAATGCAGACTCTGAATACTATTTTTTGCTGTAGTGATAACCAGGCATATATAAAGATACAGTCAATTTTCACCATCTTTAAATTTAATCAGATAATGACCTAATCCAAACTTACTAAAACAGATTCACATTTAAAACAGATTCTATCACATTAACAACAATGATTGTCATCTTAAGTTCCAGCACCATACAGAGAATACACCATATATCAAATGCCCTAATAATGATTTTAAAAGATTGCCCTGTGTGCTGCTGAGCAAAGAATTTGGAATGAGGTCCAGGAGAGAGACTTCTGGGGTGAATATAGTGAGGACGAGGGGTGGCTGCGAGCCTAGCGTAAGAGAGGGCTGGCTGGCAAGATTTGGAGAACTTGGGGGAGTGTAGGAGATCTGGAACTAGGGGCATCTCTGGAAGGCCGCGAAGGGGCTATTGGCAGAAGACAGGAGATGAAGGAGAAAAGAGAGGATGGGAAACCGTCACAAGGGCACATCAGTCTTCTTTACTGATCAATTGTAAGCCGCTCCGGGAGACTTTTAGGCTGAGGTGCGGGATAAAAATACTCTAAATAAAAATACTCTAAATAAAATAAAGACAAAAGAAGAGGATTGGCGTAGGGGGAGCCCTGGGGAAAGAAGAGAGAGAAATGCCCCTATGTGTGGGGTAGAAGAGGGAGAGAGGGTGCAGACAGGAGAGGTATGAGTGTCCCGGAGGGGAGAGGAAACAGAGGTAATGTTTAGCCTTGAGGAGAAGCCTGAGGGGAGACATGATAACACTCCTCAAATAATTGAAAGATTGACACACACAGAGGAGGGCCAGGATCTCTTCTCGATCATCCCAGAGTGCAGGACATGGAATAATGGGCTCAAGTTACAGGAAGTCAGATTCCAGCTGGACATCAGGAAAAACTTCCTGACTGTTAGAGCAGTATGACAGTAGAACCAGTTACCTAGGAAGGTTGTGGGCTCTCCCGCACTAGAGGCATTCAAGAAGCAGCTGGACAACCACCTGTCAGAGATGCTTTAAGGTGGATTTATTTATTTATTTATTTATTTATTTATTACATTTTTATACCGCCCAATAGCCGAAGCTCTCTGGGCGGTTCACAAAAATTAAAACCACAATAAAACACCCAACAGGTTAAAACACAATTACGAAATACAGTATAAAAAGCGCAAGCAGGATAAAACCACACAGCAAAGTTGATATAAGATTAAAATACAGAGTTAAAACAGTAAAATTTAAATTTAAGTTAAAATTAAGTGTTAAATACTAAAGTGCATTGAGCAGGACTTGATGGCATTATAGACCTCTTCCAACTCTATGATTCTATGATTCTATGAAAACAGTAGTGTAGATCCTGCCTGAGACACCTGGGCCCTGTACACCTAGGAAACCCAATGCATGTTGTTCAGTATCTAAATTATAGCCAGCTCTTGCCAGGGCTGGCCCAAGACATTTTGCTGCCCAAAGTGGAATAGCAAATGACATGACCCCCCACCCCCAAACTCACAGTGCCAAGCCAGTAAAGTCATTTTGGCACTTGAGGCCAGTGGACAACAGTTTATTATGCCATAATAAAGTTGTGAGTCTTCCAGATCTCACAGGATACTTTACAGCTTTTGAACACAAAAGAAGAAGAGGACTATACCACAACCTGGCCTTGTGGGTCATGGAACCAGCAAGTCCAGTCCAGAAAGGAAATCCAGACACAAGCAATTCAAGCCAAACCACACCACATACCCACATACTGTATTATTTTGCCCCAGTCCAAACATTGGTGCTCATATCCCTTTTTGCTGCAGTGCCACTTCTGCCCCCTTGACCCAGATAAGGGGCCTGGGCAGCTTGGAAGAAGCAACAAGTAAAGAAGGCCTCTGGCACTCCATTGAACATGTCAACAGCCAGTCCACCCACTCCTCCCCTTCCCAGGAGTCACGCTGCCTATAATGGCAAAGTATTGTAATTGCCAGGGCATCTCTCTCTGCATAATCAGGTAGTAGCTTACAATGGTGTTAAGCAATTTTAGAAACCATATGTAATAGTCTTATAGACCCCTTTATGTCTTAAAATGCGTTGCTTCAGTTCAAATGGCAGATATATCTTCCACACTGACAGCTGCTACATTCCTGATACTAGACCAATAGTATATATATGATTCAACACATGTGAGGAGTTTCACATTTTAAACTCATTTAAGGTGCAAGCCTGTGCATATTTAGAAAGAAAAGAAGTCCTATAATTCTCAGCATACCCCAGCCAGCCATGCCAGCTAGGGGATTCTAGGAGTTGAAGGACTTTTTTCTGTCTAAACATGCATAAAATTGTGCCTTTAACTTATGTCACACTAACAGGAATCAAATAGGATTTCCTTCTTCAGTGGGACACACTTACTTAGGAGTAAGTACCATTTTGTTATAGGAAAGGATAATATATTTTAATTAAAATTTAAAAATAACTATCACCTGGTACAGAGTTTTCCTATGGAAGACCTGGCTGGTTCACTGTTGTAATTATTTGATTGGGACTGAAGTAGAGGGGCACTAATTTTGCTGTACTTATTGTCTATAAATATGGTTAAATATCCCAGTGTGGGATGTACTTATTGTCTTTAAATATGGTTAAATGTCCCACAGTTACCTTGCTATTCTATTTCTACAATTCTTTTTCTCCTGTCCTTTCTTCATCCTCTCTTCATTTTCAGGCTGCATCCGGTGCACATTTACCTCAGAGTAAGTTTGATTGATCTCAGTGGGGCTTACTTCTGAGTAGACATACATAGGATTGTGCTGCAGCTCTGTTTTAAAGTGACACAAGATACACACATACCATATTTACCAAAAGAATGGCTTGAAAAATAAATATTGTAGAGCTAGGAACAGTGTAGCAAAAAGCAACTAAAATGTTCATTGGGCTTTAACAACCTTAGCGAAAACAGCTGAACCCAATGGAAATTTTTATGCAGGTAAGTGATCACCCAGCCACTCCCTACATAGGTGGAAGGGGGTGGGAGAAAGGGGATGTCTGGCAGGTTCTGAAAAAGCCCAGGGCAGCCAAATAAAGCCACGTGCACGCACGCACATTGCAACTGGAAAAAGGATTTGCATTTGAGGCCAGGGCAGGAGGACATTGCAGCAGCTGGAGAAAGATGGGGCGCGAGGTCTGGGCAGGGAACAACCTCCGGGGAAGCTGTGTGCAGCATGCACTGAGGCTGGAGTTAGGCAGGCGCCCGGCGCGAGGCCTGTACAGGGAGCAACCCCCAGGGAAGCCCCCCCAGGGAAGCCATGTGCGGTGTGCACCGAGGCTGGAGATAGGTGAGGCGCCCGGCCGAGGCCCGGGCAGGGAGCAACCCCCAGGGAAGCTGCATTCAGTACGCGCCCTGGCTGGAAAAGGAGTGTGTGTGCCTGGGCAGCCAAATTGCCTAGGAGGCGCCAAGGCTGGAAAAAAGGGACTGGCCCAGGCAGGGACAAGCAAGGCCCCTGATTGTAAGCCCCACCGCTGGCCGGCCTTCTCCCCCTCACCTCCTTCGCACGTGGTGCTCTTCTCTTCCGCCTCGCTGCTGCTGCCAGCTCTCCTCCACTCTCCATTGCCGTCAATGGGTACTGGTGCTGCTGTTGCTTTTTTCTTCTATTCTCTCCCTCCCTCCTTCCTCCAGATTGGTCGAACTGGGTTTTTCTGGGTTTCGTTACCCTCGCAGCAGCAGGCGGCAGCTGACCATATATGGGGGAGCTTGGGCTAGAGCAGCGGCTCCTTGCTTGTCCTCTCTCCCTGAAGTTGCTCGGCAGGGACGGGGCAAACATGGCGGCAGCAGCGTATTAGGGGGTTCGGCTGAACCCCCTGAACCCCCTGTCTGCACGCCAATGGACTTCAGCAAAGCTTTTGACAAAGAACCACATGACATTCTGATTAACAAACTAGCTAAAAGTGGGCTAGATGGAACAACGATTAGGTGGATTCACAGTAAGCTACAGAATCGGACTCAAAGAGTACTTATCAATGGAACCTTCTCAAACTGGGGAGAGGCAACGAGTGGGTTACCGCAGGGCTCAGTCCTGGGCCCAGTGCTCTTCAACATTTTTAGTAATGATTTAGATGAGGAGGTGCAGGGAACGCTGATCAAATTTGCAGATGACATAAAATTGGGTGGGATAGCTAATACCCTGGAAGACAGAAACAAACTTCAAAGTGATCTTGATAGGCTGGAGTGCTGAGCTGAAAACAACAGGATGAAATTTAATAGGGATGAATGCCAAGTTCTACATTTAGGAAATAGAAACCAAAGGCACAGTTACAAGATGGGGGATACTTGGCTCAGCAATACTACAAACGAGAAAGATCTTGGAATTGTTGTAGACTGCAAGCTGAATATGAGCCAACAGTGCGATATGGCTGCAAGAAAGGCCAGTGCTATTTTGTACTGCATTAATAGAAGTATAGCTTCCAAATCACGTGAGGTACTGGTTCCTCTCTATTCGGCCCTGGTTAGGCCTCATCTAGAGTATTGTGTCCAGTTCTGGGCTCCACAATTCAAGAAGGATGCAGACAAGCTGGAGCGTGTTCAGAGGAGGGCAACCAGGATGATCAGGGGTCTGGAAACAAAGCCCTATGAAGAGAGACTGAAGGAACTGGGCATGTTTAGCCTGGAGAACAGAAGATTGAGGGGAGACATGATAGCACTCTTCAAATACTTAAAAGGTTGTCACCCAGACGAGGGCCAGGATCTCTTCTCGATCCTCCCAGAGTGCAGGACACGGAATAACGGGCTCAAGTTAAAGGAAGCCAGATTCCAGCTGGACATCAGGAAAAGCTTCCTGACTGTTAGAGCAGTACGACAATGGAATCAGTTACCTAGGGAGGTTGTGGGCTCTCCCACACTAGAGGCCTTCAAGAGGCAGCTGGACAACCATCTGTCAGGGATGCTTTAGGGTGGATTCCTGCATTGAGCAGGGGGTTGGACCCGATGGCCTTGTAGGCCCCTTCCAACTCTGCTATTCTATGATTCTATGATTCCATGATTCTATGGTACAGTCTGGCTGGTTTCTGGTGCTGTATCTTCTAGTTCTGAATCTGATTCTGATTGATTACCTGAAACCCCTTCTCCCGAAACAGGGGCAGCAGGGTTAGACATCACAGTAGAGATGAACAAATTCCCTCAAGAGAAGAGGGGCAGGACGGATGCAGCAAAACCATGTGGAATTTCCTGGGAGAGATGAACAGGTTCAGTTCTCAAAGGTCTGTGACTGGCCAAGTCTTCCATTCTTTTTTAGTAACTGAAGTAGCTTGCATAGAAACCATCCAGAAGGTGAGCTCATGGGACAGGTTCGATTGTCCCTTTCTCAAGGAGTGTTTGAACTTTATGATGAGTACAGGAGAAGGAGCAGTTGATAACATGGGGAGGGCATCAAACTTGATATGATAGAGCCTCTGGACTATGGCCAGGACACAGGAATCTGATGTCCTGTCTGCTGCCGCTGCAGCTGCTGTAATGTGGATGGCTGGTGAGGTTTGTATGGAATTGATGAAGGCTGGAACCAGCGTCATTGTCTGGGAGGCTGTTGAGACGTAAAAGCCATCTTACATGCACAGTTCGGGCTTTCTGTACTGCATCTAGAACATCATTGGTCCTTGTATTAAATAGGCCTTGTCCATCAAAAGGCAAGTCCTCAATGCGACTTTTGATCTCTTGAGGGAGGCCAGCGGATGTCAACCAGGCATGGTGACAGAGGGCAATGGATCCGACATGTACCTTTGAGTAGCAGCAAACTTGGTGGCACAATGTAGTTATTTGCTACTTATATAATTTTGCAACTTCATCTTGGAAGAGCTGAGCTGGTTCCTTCTTGTCATCAGGGAGATGCTCAAGAAGATGGGCGATCTCATCCCACAACAGCAACTGATACTGTGACATTGCCACCAGATACCCGCATCGATGTGGAGGAATATATTCTCCTTCCAATTAGATCGAGGCACCTTGTCCATTGGGGAAGAATGCGCCTGACAAGCCTTGCTCTGTGCAGCTTCCACAACCATTGAGTTTGGAGCTGGATGTTTGTACAGATATTTGGCAGTGGACTGTTGCAGATTATACATATCCTTCCTCGCTGTGGAAGGAGATTTCCATGATTGCTTAATGATTTCCTCCAAAGCTGGCAACAGATGAAAGGCCACTGGTTGAAACAGCTCTGTGTTTACCACATCAAAGACAGTGTCTTGAATGGTGGAAGCCACCTGATGAATCTCTAAGCCTAATGCCTGTGCCATCAGTAGGATCTGGTTGGCCAATTGTCCCAAGGGAGGTATGGCCTCATTAGAACTGGCGAATGCATCTGGGGATGAGATGCAATGTGGTGTCTGATTGGTAGCCCTACATCCAAGACATTGGAGAATCTCTTGGCGGAATTTGGTCTGGTGGTTGCTGTTCAGTATACTTGATAGGCAGCAGCTGGATGGCATCAGTATAAGTTCATTGGCTGGGACGTATCATGGCTAAGAGTAAAAAAGGCAATGCAGTCTGCAATTGTGCCTGCAACTCAGCTGGCCGAAAATTTCGCTGCTGCCAGTTAGTTGGTAGAACAGGCTTGGATGGTGGAGGCTGTACAGGCAGCATGCAGGGGGGCACTGGTGGGGCAACCTGTGAATCTGGTGCTTTGGATAATGTAGCTGATGGGCAATGGCGGTACTGATTTTTTCTCCAAAAAGGAGGCTCAGTGTATCGCTGGTAATATGAACCATGCAGGTCATTGCAATAACCACCTCAACCATGGGGTTGTGCATACTGCCTATATCTGTAAGTACGTCTGTCCCAGTTTGAGAAAGGGGATCACCAGAGTGCCCTCTTGCCAAAGATGCCACTGAAAACATGGAATCTGGTGAATTCTGGCATCAACGCTCATGTCTGTATGGGCGAGGTGATGGTATCAATAGTCTTGGAGGCAAGGAACCTTGGATCTCGCCCTGCAATGTGAAGGTTATAGGAACCAGATTCACTGTCGGGATGGGCGACAACATCAGTGGAGTAGCTAGAGTTGTCAGTCCCAACACAGGTGAATGCATTTGAATATTTGTTGTTACAGAGGTGGGAAACAAAACCTCAGCTGAGGATTGATCCGGAGCAGTCTGTGCAGTGGCCAGAGCTATCGGCAACTCATCTCAGGTTGGGATTGCTGGAGATGGGACATGTACTGGCCTATCATGGTCTTGAGGTGCTCGCAAAGAGTCCAAAGGAGCTGGTAAGCCCAGTGCTCGATCCCGAGCAAACTTGTGAGAGTCTTTTGAGGGCTTTTTCTTTTTCTTTTTGAGTTCTGTGGACGGGAAACTCACCTGCTTAGAAGGCTTTTGCCATTTTTGCCATTTTTCTAGCCAGTGTCAGCATCAAGGATCCAACAATTTAGCCACTATACCACACTGGCTCTCATAAGTGATGTATAGAGACCACGAAAAGAACTACAAGTTCCAAATCTTATTCATGGTCCACAGAGCTTGAGAATCCAAAACCAAATATTTGTTTCGATACAATAAGGGGAATGAGCAGGGGGTTGGACTCAATGACCTTGTAGGCCCCTTCCAACTCTGCTATTCTATGATTCTATGATTCTTTGAAAATAAACTCAAGAGAGCCCACTACGGATACATTCATAGAATCATAGAATAGTAGAGTTGGAAGGGGTGTAAAAGGCCATCGAGTCCAACCCCCTGCTCAATGCAGAAATCCACCCTAAAGCATCCCTGACAGAGGGTTGTCCAGCTGCCTCTTGAAGGCCTCTAGTGTGGGAGCGCTCACAACCTCCCTAGGTAACTGGTTCCATTGTCATACTGCTCTAACAGGAAGTTTTCCCTGATGTCCATCCGGAAACTGGCTTCCTGTAACTTCAGCCTGTTATTCCGTGTCCTGCACTCTGGGAGGATCGAGAAGAGATCCTGGCCCTCCTCTGTGTGACAACCTTTTAAGTATTTGAAGAGTGCTAACATGTCTCCCCTCAATCTTCTCTTCTCCAGGCTAAACATGCCCAGTTCTTTCAGTCTCCCTTCATAGGGCTTTGTTTCCAGACCCCTGATCATCCTGGTTGCCCTCCTCTGAACACGCTCCAGCTTCTATGCGTCCTTCTTGAATTGTGGAGCCCAGAACTGGACGCAATTCTCTAGATGAGGCCTAACAAGGGCCGAATAGAGTGGAACCAGTAGCTCACATGATTTAGAAGTTATACTTCTATTAATGCAGCCCAAAATAGCATTTGCCTTTCTTGCAGCCCTATCGCACTGTTGGCTCATATTCAGATTGTGATCTACAACAATTCCAAGAGCCTTCTCGTTTGTAGTATTGCTGAGCCAAGTATCCCCCATCTTGTAACTGTGCCTTTGGTTTCTATTTCCTAGATGTAAAACTTGGCATTTATCCCTATTAAATTTCTGTTGTTTTCAGCCCAGCACTCCAGCCTATCAAGATCACTTTGAAGTTTGTTTCTGTCTTTCAGGGTGTTAGCTATCCCACCCAATTTTGTGTCATCTGCAAATTTGATCAGCGTTCTCTCCACCTCCTCGTCCAAATCATTACTAAAAATGTTGAAGAGCACTGGGCTGAGGACTGAGCCCTGCGGTACCCCACTCGTTACCTCTCCCCAGTTTGAGAAAGTTCCATTGATAAGTACTCTTTGAGTCCAATTCTGTAGCCAACTGTGAATCCACCTAATCGTTGTTCCATCTAGCCCACTTTTCGCTAGTTTGTTAATCAGATTATTATGGGGCACTTTGTCAAAAGCTTTGCTGAAGTCAAGATATATGACGTCCACAGCATTCCCACAGTCCACAAGGAAGGTTACCCGATCAAAAAATGAGATCAAATTAGTCTGACAGGATTTGTTCCTGACAAATCCATGTTGGCTTCTAGTAATCATTTCATTGTTTTCAAGGTGTTTATAGATTGACTTCTTTATAATCTGCTCCAGAATTTTCCCAGGGATGGATGTCAGACTGACTGGTCTGTAGTTCCCAGGTTTCTCCTTTTTGCCCTTTTTGAAGATAGGGACAATGTTAGCCCTCCTCCAGTCGTCTGGCACCTCACCCATCATCCATGATTTTGCAAAGATAATAGACAGCGGTTCTGAGAGTTTTTCCACTAGCTCCTTCGTTACTCTAGGATGCAGTTCATCGGGCCCTGAACTCATTCAAAGAAAGTAGGTGTTCCTTGACCATTTTTTTTATCAATCTCAAACTACAAACCTGCCCCCTCAACTTGTGCTTCACTATTCCCAGGGGGGTCATAGAGCCGCTTTTGGGAGAAGACTGTGCCAAAGTAGGAATTGAGCACTTCAGCCTTTGGTTTGTCATTTGTTATCGATTTGCCATCCTCATTAAGCAGTTGAACCACCATTTCCTTCCTCTGTCTTTTACTACTCACGTATCTGAAGAAAGCTTTTTTTATTGCTTTTAGCATCCGTTGCTAATCTGAGCTCATTCTTGGCTTTAGCCTTCCTGATGCCATTTCAGCACTTCTGTGCACCAGTCTGTACTCATCTTTTGTAGCCTGGCCTTCCTTCCACTTCCTATATGTATCCTTTTTTTGTTTTCAGGTCATCTCTAAGCTTTTTGTGGAGCCACCTTGGTTTCTTCTGTTGTCTTCTACCTTTCTCCTTGTTGGAATTGTTTGTAATTGTGCCTTTAAAATTTCCTTTTTTAAATACTCCCACCCATCTTGCACTCCTTTTCTCATTAGGCTCACTTACCATGGGACCTTACTTATCATGGTTCTGAGTTTATTAAAATTAGCTTTCCTAAAATCCAGAGTACGTGTACGGCTACACTCAACTTTTGCCTCCTTTATGATCAAGAATTCAAGTATGACGTGGTCACTTTTCCCAGAGTTCCCGTAATTGCTTTTGGCAGTATTTGTCTCTAAACAGATATCAGGGTAATTGAAGTCCCCCATCACTACTACATCACACTTCCTTGAAACACTGGCAATTTGTTTCTCAAAAGTTTCATCCTCGTCTTTTCCTTGATTGGGTGGTTGGTAGTAGACTCCGATTATCATGTTCTTTTTATTCCTTGCCCCATTTATTTTAATCCAGATGCTCTAGATGGGGCTCCCAGTCTGATCCGCCTGTATTTCTGTGCAGGGATAGGTATTTTTAACATATAGTGCAACTCCACCTCCCTTTCTATTTCTTCTGTTCTTTTTGAACAAGTTATATCCTTCAATTGCTATATTCCAGTCATGGGAGTCATCCCACCAAGTTTCAGTTACACCTATCAAGTCATATTTGCCTTCATGTAATAAAAGTTCAAGTTCGTTCTGTTTGTTTCCCATGCTCTGGGCATTAGTATATAGACATTGAAGACCATATGTTTTATAGTCTGGCTTCGTTCCTACATTGTTGTAGGAACAATTGTCCAAGAACTGGGAGGATGGATGAGAAAACTACTTGGGCCCCAAAGTTCTTCAGTTTCCTTCCCAGAGCTTCAAAGTCTGACATGATTTCTTCGTAGCTCCACTTAGCGTCATCATTTGTTCCCACATGGATGAGAAGAAAAGTGTATGTGTCCATGGGCTTTATGAGTTTCAGTACCCCTTCAGTCACATCTCTAATCTGTGCTCCAGGGAGACAGCATACCCGGAGAGTCCGTGGGCCTTCACGACATACTTGGGTTTCAATCCCACGCAGCAGGGAGTCTCCCACAACGACTACTCTTCTCTTCTTCTTGGTCGACCGACCTTCTGCCTTTTGTTCACTGTTGCATGATGTCTCCTGTAATTCTTTCTCTGCAAACTGTCCTCCAGTCTCATCCTCCAGTAGCTGAAAGTGGTTGCTTAACTCTAACTTCTGCTCCTAACTGTCACTCTTTTCCAGGGAGTTTCCTCTTTATTGGCTTTTCTCACCTCAGCATACTGTACTTCTGCTTCAGCTGGCTGTTGCTCTTCAATAACTTGTGCTTCTTGTTGCTGTTGCTGTTCCACCATTCTGTCTAAGAACTCCTCGTCTTCTCCAATTCCTTGGAGGGTGGACACTCACCACTCAAGTCCTCTCACTTTTTCTTCCAAAAGTCCCACCAGCTGGCACTTGTTGCAGGTATACACCATGTTTGATCTCAGGCAGGAACACGAACATTGCACACACTTTGCAGGTCACCACTGCTAGGGACTCCTTTCCTTCCATATTGTCTATTTCTGCTTTGTTTTTTTCCTTTCTGATTATAGTGAAATTGCCTGTGCTTTGTCCTGTCCTCTCTGAAGGTGCCCAACTATATGAGTATGTCATAAGAGAAGAAAAAGAATTTTTCTTTATTTTTTGTTTTTGTTGTTGGTTTCCCCCCTTGTTTTCCCCCTTAGAGACCTCCCCCTTGACCTCCCCTGCTGAACTCCCCCTGTCAAACTCCTGTTTGTTCCTCCAGTTCACTCGCTCTGATCGCTCGCTCTCTGGGAGCTGGCTTACTTTTCTAGCTTCTAGTTCAGCTGGGCCAGCTGCTCTTCTCTGCTTCTGTTCAGCTCCAAGTCAGGAATCACATTCTTCTTCTTCTTCTTCTTCTTCTTCTTCTTCTTCTTCTTCTTCTTCTTCTTCTTCTTCTTCTTCTTCTTCTTCTTCATGAAATCCACTAAATTATCAGCAATAACTTCAGCAGGTTTTTTTATGTTTGAATCTTTCTCTGGAGTGAAGTGGTACAGATACCTTCCATCTGGCTCGCTACATACAGAATAATGCTGTTCTTTCATGATGCTGGGGAAACACCGATCGGAATTATCAGCCTTCAGCATAACTTTAGTTGTGTCTTGATGTCCATCAAAGAAGATGCAGTCAATTGTACTCTTCTTCTTGGGCCCTCTTGACTTTATTATGATCCCTACAAATGTCTTGTCTTGTCCAGTAACTAAGCCAGCATCAATAAAAGCTGCAGTGGTAATGGCAGCTGTGGCACGCAGGCCAACACCATACCTGATGCTCTGCATAGCAACATTGCGTATTTCCAATGTGTTGTGCTGTTTATTTTTATTTGAAGTAGAAGATGTACTTGGCAATTCTAATGACATTCCATAACTTTCATCCTTTCCATCTTCAGGATCAGTAATTTCTTCTTCATCATCAGTGGAGAAAATTACTTCATTTGACGATATTGAAACATCTGGCTTAGTCCTCTGCTTATATTCAGAAAGTCTTCTCCTCTCTTCTTGCCGTTTCTGCCTTTTGACTTGTCTGTTATGTTTGGACAAATCTGGCAGACCAATTTGATGTGGTCCAATAGAACCAGCCTTGTCTCTCTGACCCTTAATGAAAGCAAATTCATTCACAGGGATCTTAAACTCTGTACGACATATACATTGGATATAAGCTACCTTTTTGCAGTCTGCAGCACAGCCTGCTTCACAACAAAGCACAATTTTACACTTGCAGTTAAGGATGTCAAAAAGCTTGTCAAGTTTTAATGTGAAAGCCTCTTTGGTTTCTAGCTTTCCCCTACCAAGCGATATATTCTTAGCCTGCTCCCAGCTGTCTTGAATCTTATGTAAGATTCTAATTTTTGAATTTATAACAGGGACTACAAAAGCACTGTTAGCAAGTTCCCACTTCTCAATCACTTTAGGATAAATGTCCTTTGCAAGACTGATTGCTGGATAGTTTCTAGCATCATAGAATCATAGAATAGCAGAGTTGGAAGGGGCCTACAAGGCCATCGAGTCCAACCCCCTGCTCAATGCAGGAATCCACCCTAAATCATCAGCACTTTGTTCTCGTAGCAATAATCCATATCTCAGGACATCTCGCAGAGTTGGTAGTTCAGAAGGCAAGAGGTCTTGACCAGTTCCAATAAAATTGCTTATATGAGTGAATGTTCCTTGTCTAGTTTTTCTTTTTGAAGCCATTTTATCACCCCAAACAAAGATTTCAATACAGTCACACTAATAAAATTTTCACCCGCAAGGAAGAAAAATAATTTTAAAGATGAATTTACATAGATACTTTCATAAAAAGCATATCATCTATATAAATAAAAATGAAAAAGACCGTTCGTTACTGTCGTTATATCTCCGAAAGTTCTTCACCGATTGCTTTGAAATTTTGACACAGCGTTGCGTTCGAATACGCGAGCGTTGTTATATAACTATGTTCTCTATGGGGTCAAAGGTTTGTCTTAAAATCGAAGAAATAAGCCTCCTCAAACCAGTCCTGCTGATCATTGTGACATCACCAACCAGTAGGCCAATCCGCTGCCTCTGCCTCCTCTCCTATTTGCATGTACTCTCGCAATTGGCTGAGTGAATATAGATGTCACACCTGTGACAGTTACACGTTCTGAAGAAAGGTAACTTCCAGGAGTTTCCAGTAACCTCCTCACGGTAAAAACATGCTTTTATATCTCCAAAAGTTCTTCACCGATTGCTTTGAAATTTTGACACAGCGTTGCGTTCAAATACGCGAGCGTTGTTATGTAACTATGTTCTCTATGGGGTCAAAGGTTTGTCTTAAAATCGAAGAAATAGGCCTCCTCAAAACCAGTCCTGCTGATCATTGTGACATCACCAACCAGTAGGCCAATCCGCTGCCTCTGCCTCTTCTCCTATTTGCATGTACTCTCGCAATTGGCTGAGTGAATATAGATGTCACACCTGTGACAGTTACACGTTCAGAAGAAAGGTAACTGCCATGAGTTTCCACTAACCTCCTCAACGTAAAAAAAAACTTTTTAAAAAACCAAACAAACTGCTTTACTTCATTCAAATAATGCCTCGCAGAAGATCACACTTAGGTCGTTGTACTCGCGGAGCGGAAGCACTGCGACGAGAAATTGCAAATCAGACTCAGGAAGAACGGGCTTCAGCAAACGAGAAAAAAAGAAAAAGAATGCCTCAAATACGTGCCAAGGAACTAGCCAAGCAACGTTCAGCCAGACTTGAGGATGCACGGTTGCGAGCACGGCAATCGCGTACTACAGCTACAGATCTGCTTTGTTCTCAACATAATGAACGCGAAAGGCTGAGAGGGGCTGAAAGACGTCAACGAGAAACAGCACATCAGCGTCAAACACGACTCCGTGGTAAACAATCACACGATTACAATCGCCTTGCATTCCGGTACAACCCAGCTGATGATTATAGTTTGAGGCGGCATGTTCTCATTGGCACTATGACTGAAGTGTGTCCTTATTGCAAGGCTCTTAAATTTAATGGAGAAACAAAAGGAATGTGTTGCGCTGCTGGAAAAATTAAACTGCCTCAATTTGGAGAACCACCAGAGCCATTACAACCTTTGCTTGCCGGATATACCGCTGAATCAAAGCATTTCCTATCTAACATCAGGAAATACAACTCATGCTTCCAAATGACGTCGTTCGGCGCAGAAATCATCACAGCTCCATTTATGCCAACTTTCAAAGTCAAAGGACAAATTTATCATAAAGCTGGCTCCTTCCTTCCGTTTCAAGATAGTCAACATAAATTCCTACAAATGTATTTCATTGGTGATGGCAATGATGAATTGAATGCTCGCTGCGGAATTTATACCGGCATAAAAAGGTCCATTGTTTCAAAACTGCAACAGCTACTTCACGAAAAAAACAATTTAGTACATTTGTTCAAAACAGCAATTGACATGATGCCATCTGATACACACAAGATTGTTATTCATGCTGACAAAACGCCTGCTGGAGAACATGTGCGAAGATTCAATGCTCCAACTATAGACGAAGTGGCAATTGTTATAGTCGGAGATCAAGCTTGACAGGACCTTTCAAAGGTGAAGATGTCCTCATTCCTCGCATTCCTATGATTCCAACAGATATGCCATTTCAATTTAAGAGATTGCAATTCCCAATTCGATTGGCGTTTGCAATCACCATCAACAAAGCTCAGGGCCAATCTTTAGAATTGTGCGGTTTAGATCTAGACACAGATTGCTTCTCACATGGACAATTATATGTTGCGTGTTCTAGAGTCGGCAAACCAGACAATCTCTATATCTACACAGACAATGGAACAACTAAAAATATTGTATATCCACAAGCATTGTGAAATTTAACATATTAGAAACATCCGCTTTGTCTTTTCTTTCTTTTCAATTTAACCAGACTGAGCCACAGCAACGCGTGGCAGGGTACAGCTAGTTTTACAAAATAAAAAGCATACAGATTAATTGGAAGTTGCATAAAAATGTAGAAAAAATGCCATTTTTACATGCTCATTTACCAAGCAAAATCAAATTATATCAATTTAACAAAAACGTTTTTTAAAATTCTCCAGTCAAGCTGCAATTTTTTAGCACCCCAATTTTTTAATTTTTTAATTCAGAAAATTTGACACGCCCTAGCCCCCCAAGGCCCCTCCTCTCCCTTCTTAGGGTTCTTAATCTTTAAACCAGGCTTGGACTGGACAGCCCTTCAAATAGAGACTGTCCTCTATAAACGGTCACATGGCCACCGTAATGTGGTCGAGTTCCATGATGGAAGAAAGGTAGGATATAAATGAAATAACAAATAAATAAAATAAAAATATTATCCGTTCTGAAGTAAATCCAACTGAATTCAATGGAACTTACTACCAAGTAAGTATATATAGGATTGCAACCTAAATAGAGTAACAATATGCCTTGATCATTCATGTCAGCAGTAGGCAACCTTTTTGGGCCCACAGGCACATTTGATGTTTTTAAAAGATGTCCCAGGCACCACCAAGAATTACAGCCGGGGGTGGGGGGAATCTTGGGACTGCCTCCCTTCTCTGGATTCTCACTTTTTGACAGGGGATCCTCCAACAAATTATAGAGGTGGGGACATGAGCCTCCTGCCAAAAAAACAGCTGGTGCAAGGCAAAAAACATAAAATAGGGGGCAAGAAAAGTGAGACTGCAGGGAAGAGAGGAAAGAAAAGTGAGAATCCAGAGAAAAGGCAATGGCCTGTTGGTCCCACTTTGCACATCCTACCCTGGCTTGGGGGTTGTCATGTTATGTAAACCCAGAGAGCATGGGTTATGTGAGGGCTAAACACAGGTTTGATGAAGTCTTTAAAAGCAGACCACTGCATGAACTAGAATGTGTTGATTTGGACTTAATCAAGACTGTGAGTTTCTTTCAGTTTAAACATGTTAAATTGATGTAACATAGCCAGAAACACTTCATGCACAAGACAAAGTGAGCTCCAGTCCACAAAAGCTTATGTCAGAATAACTGTGTTGGTCTTCAAAGTGGGAAAAGACTCCCTTTGCTTCTTAACTACACAGAAGTGTCTCTGAATTGTTGTGCAGATGTCATGACTAACAGGCAGGTTTGAGAGACCTGCAATATCTTCCGTAAAAAACTAGCTAATGGCCTAAACGGTCTTGTCTTCTAAATGTCCTGATTATCCCTGAAACTCTTTTTCCCTGTCCATCCTTTTTCCTCTTCCACAGGCTGTGAAAAATGGACTCAAGACCACTTGCAAGTGCCATGGTGTGTCTGGCTCATGCGCTGTGAGAACCTGTTGGAAACAGTTGTCTCCTTTCCACGAGATGGGAAAGCTCCTCAAATTACGCTATGATGGTGCCATCAAGGTCTTCAGTGCCACCAATGATGCTGTGGGCCACTCAGAGCTGGTGAGCCCACCGCACAATGGCCACTTGGCCAAAGGCCTTGCCTCTCCCCGCTCCACTGACCTGGTTTACATGGAGGAGTCTCCCAGCTTCTGCCGGCCCAGTAGGTATTCGGTGGGCACTGCTGGAAGGACGTGTTCCCGGGAGGCCAACTGTGACAGTCTGTGCTGTGGCCGAGGTTATAACATCCAGAGCCTCATGGTCGCCTTTTCCTGCCATTGTCAGGTGCAGTGGTGTTGCTATGTTGAATGTCAACAGTGCATGCAAGAAGAGGTGGTTTACAGCTGCAAACAGTAGGAAGGTGACTTTGGCAGCTGGATTAAGAGGACAGTTTCCTCTTTGGTTTGCATGCTTTGGACCCCCTTGGTACTTTGGTTTCCTCCTTCATATTGGGGATGGAAGTTAACGTGAGGGGAGCTTGCAATGTGCAGCAGTTATACGTCACCGGAGTTCTGTGTATGAGCCGGGCAAGGAGGAAGCATAGCAGCAGGAGCAGCCCAATGCCAGGTCTGGCTCTGCTGTGGGCAGGCTGACATTTCTAAAGAGTCAAGGACTGATGCTCAGAAGATAACTTTTCCCTATTGATTGGTCATCTAGCCTAGGACTGTGCCTGGGGGCAAGTGATCAAAGTCTCAGGCACAGGGTCTTTCCTCACCTGGGATCCATTTCTAAATAGAGATGTCAGGCACTGAAATTAGGAATCTTATCTATGCAAAGCATGGGCTCTACTGCCAGATTGCCTCCATTCTCTTGAAGAACTCGGACTAGTGTAAGCTGCAAGTCTGAGTAGCAGCTGCCCCTTTACCTTGGGATGGCAGTAACATTCATCTTATGAAACGTCCAGGCAATGGGGCAGTGAAGATGATCTCTGGCCACAATACTGCCTTTTTGGGGGTCGGTACTGCTCCACTGGCTAGTGCAGCAACCTTGGCCTCAGGCCCCACATCAGCACACAGACCATCCTCACATCCCAGCCCCAGCAAGGCCTATTGCTGACTTTTGCTCAGGGGTCCCCTTTAAAAAGCAGCTGGGTGCCTCAATTTAAATTCCCCACAGTACTCTACATGGCATCACAGGCAAGGTGCAAAATTGATGTGGAGGCAGCTGGTCACCTAGTGCTGATTTGGACTGCTGCTGCTAGAGCTCATTGAGGGAGGAGGAGGAGGAGGAGGAGGAGGGCCAGGAGGGCCACCAGAGGGTACTTTCCCCAGAGCTCCCTTCTACCTGCAGCCAACCCCGTTTGACGTCACAAAAGCTGCTCACTGGTACAGGGAAACCTGGTTGGGAGCTCAATAGCACGACTTCTCCTCCTGGTGAATTTGGGGGTGGGGATTATGTTATACTTGATGTGCTGCATTCTTAAGGGGCAAGCACTTGTAGGAGGAGTACAAAATGAAGAAAGTGTAGGCAGGAAATGAGAAGTGGGGATACTTGAGGGTGGCCAGCTTTCATCAGCATTTATTGACTCATTGTAGTGCTGTCATTTGGGGAAAGAAAAACTAATCATAGCGTGAGTTTGCAATAGAAATACCCACAGGGTGGCTGCTGGGGCAGAAGGGGGAGTTTGGCAGTTGGCAAGCTTAGGAATATAGACACCATTCCAGTACAATAACTTCTATATTTGAGGGCCAAGGTGGGGGGACATAATAGATGGACACTTATATCATATGTAAATTAGGCTGCTTGGATTCATTGGCCTGGATTTGGTGACCTAATAGCACCACGAAGCAGCGTCCAGTGGGGCAGAAGAATGCCAGGCAGCTTCGAAACAGAGTGGATATTTGACGCTGGGAAAATATTTTGGATTTGGGTTTGGGGGTTTTTTCCTCTTCAACTGCAAAGACTATGCCATTTTCAGCAAATATTGAAATTAAAGAATATTTAGCACAGCTTTAATTCGGTAGATGTATTATCCTGAAGAGCATAACCTGACTCAGTTGTTTGAGTTTCTGGAATTCTTGCAGATCCAACACCACACATTCCATGCCTGGCTCAAATTACTCAGATGTGCATAAAAACATACTTACTTGTGTTTGCAAATTGTGGCCTATTTGGAGGTAGGGGTTATTGCAGAATGATTTTTCGAGGAGGAGGAGGATAATTTCATAGACTGGGTAGAGAGCCAAGATGGATAAAACATTGATGTGGGAAGTTGAGGGAAGGACAGTAACTGAGTAGAAGCAGAAATTTAGTAGAGACCAAGTTTGCTAAACTTGCAGCCCTTCAACATAGACCACCAGCCTTATTGGACAGTCCTCTATTTTAAGGACTGTTGAGTACAAATACAATTTAAAGATAAGAATGGAGAACAGAAGTTTTGAAAGTGGCCGTTGCTAGCACCTGGACAACAGACTGAGAAGGCACACAAGTCACCTGATCAGTCTCCTCCAATACGATGTGGTGTATTGTATTTCTATCTATATTATATTAATCAATTCTAAATCTACCTCTAGACATATAAATTAGCACATGCACATCTGTTCTTTTCTAGTGATGCATTTCCTCTTTTTCAGTCATGAGCCACAAGTGCTTGAAAAAAAAAAGGTATGTGGCTAGTGGACTGTGTTCAGCTTGATAGGATACAGTCAAACCACCATAGAAGTCCCCCTTCCTTGGTAGGCAGGGAAATAACTCATTTGCTACAGGAGTACATGCAGGAGACCTATGTTATCCTCCCTTACTGGGACTGAGAAGGGCGCACTGGTGGGAAAAGTGGCCTGCATGCAACCAATCTAACCATGCCTAGGAAAAGGGCACAAAATGCCCTGAGGAGCAGATGCAAGAAGACACAACTGCAACTCTCATGCCTCCATCAGGACCTTGGGGAAAAGCAGCAGAGCAGTAGCCACATTGGTCATACACACACACACACACCACCTCCTTGGAAGGGACAAGTAATCGCTCTCCAGAGAGGGGTCAGGGGTCAGAGGGAATGGCTCGGTCCTCCTCCACCTCTCCCTCCCCTTCCTCGTCCTCCAATGGGAAGGAGGAAATTCAGGACTTCATCAAGTCATAGAATCATAGAATAGCAGAGTTGGAAGGGGCCTACAAGGCCATCGAGTCCAACCCCCTGCTCAATGCAGGAATCCACCCTAAAGCATCCTTGACAGATGGTTGTCCAGCTGCCTCTTGAAGGCCTCTAGTGTGGGAGAGCCTACAACCTCCCTAGGTAACTGATTCCATTGTCAGGAAGTTTTTCCTGATGTCCAGCTGGAATCTGGCTTCCTGTAACTTGAGCCCATTATTCCGTGACCAGCACTTTGGGATGATCAAGAAGAGATCCTGGCCCTCCTCTGTCTAACAAACTTTCAAGTATTTGAAGAGTGCTATCATGTCTCCCCTCAATCTTCTCTTCTCCAGGCTAAACAGGCCCAGTTCTTTCAGTCTCTCTTCATAGGGCTTTGTTTCCAGACCCCTGATCATCCTGGTTGCCCTCCTCTAAACATGCTCCAGCTTGTCTGCGTCCTTCTTGAATTGTGGAGCCCAGAACTGGGCGCAATACACTAGATGAAGCCTAACCAGGGCCGAATAGAGAGGAACCAGTACCTCATGTGATTTGGAAGCTATACTTCTATTAATGCATCCCAAAATAGCATTTGCGTTTCTTGCAGCCATATCGCACTGTTGGCTCATATTCAGCTTGTGGTCTACAATGATTCCAAGATCCTTCTCGTTTGTAGTATTGCTGAGCTGAATATCCCCCATCTTGTAACTGTGCATGTGGTTTCTATTTCCTAAATGCAGAACTTGGCATTTATCCCTATTAAATTTCATCCTGTTGTTTTCAGCCCAGCACTCCAGCCTATCAAGATCCCTTTGAAGTTTGTTTCTGTCTTCCAGGGTATTAGCTATCCCACCCAATTTGGTGTCATCAGCAAATTTGATAAGCGTTCTCTGCACCTCCTCGTCCAAATCATTAATAAAAATGTTGGAGAGCACTGGGCCCAGGACCGAGCCCTGCGGTACCCCACTCGTTGCCTCTCCCCAGTTTGAGAAGGTTCCATTGATAAGCACTCTTTGAGTCTGATTCTGTAGCCAACTGTGAATCCACCTAATAGTTGTTCCATCTAGCCCACTTTGAGCTAGTTTGTTAATCAGAATATCATGGGGCACTTTGTCAAAAGCTTTGCTGTAGTCAAGATATATGACGTCCACAGCATTCCCACAGTCCAAAATTTGTTCCTGACAAATCCATGTTGGCTTCTAGTAATCACTGCATTGATTTCAAGGTGTTTACAGATGGACTTCTTTATAATCTGCTCCAGAATTTTCCCAGGGATGGATGTCAGACTGACTGGTCTGTAGTTCCCAGGTTCTTCCTTTTTGCCCTTTTTGAAGATAGGGACAACGTTAGCCCTCCTCCAGTCGTCCGGCACCTCACCCGTCTTCTATGATTTTGCAAAGAGTTCTTCCGCTAGCTCTTTCATTACTCTAGGATGCAGTTCATCGGGCCCTGGAAATTTGAACTCATACAAGGAAATTAGTTGTTCTTTGACCATTTGTTTATCAATCTCAAACTGCAATCGTGCCCCCTCAACTTCTGCTTCACTTTTTCCAGGGGGGTCATAGACCCGCTTTTGGGAGAAGACTGAGGCAAAGTAGGAATTGAGCACTTCAGCCTTTTCTTTGTCATCTGCGGAGGCCATGAAACCTCTGCACCGAGCAGCCCTGCACTTCTGTCATGGTGGTCCATTGGCCATTCCACTGAGTCTTGGAGCAGAACACTACCACTCGTGCCTCCACCTTGGGAATGGCAATATCCTTCCTTACATCATCTTGAAGGAGATAGAACGTGTTGCAAATGTGGTGGGTGAAGCATGGCTTGGCCCACTCCTTCTGAATGACCTCCTCAAAACTTGAACCACAATGAAATCCTGCCTGATTTCACTGAAAAGGGAAAGCCAGGAGAGCTTTGGCTATGGTGTATAAATTTAACAAATAAATAAACACAGGAGGGATGGAATTAAAAGTAGCAGTGTTGCTGAACCTGGAAATAATCATAACAACAAGAATTGAAAAAAGAAGGCCTTGTCTGACTTTATTACCAGTAAGGGGAAAGTGGACGTGCCCAGAGGGACAGGGGATTCCAGTCATTTGAATGGCCCTGTCTAGGTACATGCCTTTGAGAAGCGACATCACACTTCAACTCGTGCATGTCATTGGCTTCTCCAAATGGCTAACCTTTGGAGGGTTCTGATGACCCCCCAAGGCAGGTCAGTGTGCACTAGGCATGCCCACATGCCGTATGGACATCATCCCCTTGCACCACATCTATTCAGTTGTTCCCCAAGGTTATGGTGGGTACCTTGCAGTGGTGTGTTGCCTATCTGTTATTTTACTTAGTATATGATTTAAGGCTGTGTGTGTGAGTTTAGTGGGGCTACTGCTTCAAAACAATGCAAAAAGTCTGATCGAAAGACAAATAAATCAAAGTTACTAGTATCCCAAGTTGTTTTAAATTTGTAATTTTCCATTGCTGCTGTTTTTATCTGGTTGAGCTTTTATATTGTATTTTATATTATGGTTTTATTCTGTTGTTTTATTCTTTGAATGTTTTTAATTTTTGTGAACTGCCAAAGAGAGCTCCGGCTATTGGGCGGTATAGAAATGTAATAAATAAATAAATAAGTTACAAAGTATCCCGTTTTGCTTATTCCCCCCTCCAACATTGGGATTGGAGGATGCTTGACATCAGGTGATCACTTATCACGATTGGGCATTGAATCTGTCAATCAAGGTGGAAAAAAGTGCTTCCCCCTCCCGCTTTTACCCATTCTAAAGAAATTAATAGCAAGCAATCCGCATGACAAGAACTTCTGAAAATTGGCACAAATGACTCCCAATAATCACTCCCTCAGCATAGTAAGTTTCAAGGATGTAGCTTGAAAAACAAAAAAGTGATATGCATGTTTCGCACCATGCAATCCTATGGGGAAAAAGTTCCCAATAGTGGGCGGATCGCTCCACTACAAGCAGGGTGCTCCACTTGTGGGTGCTCTGCTTTTATGCTTTGCTAAGCCCCTGACTCACTTCTCCTTCGCCTTTAACGGAGGCAAATCAGGGTACTCCGATGCCGCTTCTATGACCCTAAGCGAAGCGGAACACAGCCCTACTGTCTATTATCTTTGCGAAATCATGGAAGATGGGTGACTGGAGGAGGGCTAACGTTGTCCTATCTTCAAAAAGGGCAAAAAGAAGGAACCTGGGAAGTACAGACCAATCAGTCTTACATCCATCCTTGGGAACATTTTGGAGCAGGTTACAAAGAAGACAGTCTGTAAGCACCTTGAAAACAATTCTGTGATTACTAGAAGCCAGCATGGATTTGTCAAGAACAAATCCTGTCAGGCTAACCTAATCTCATTTTTTGATTGGGTAACCTGTCTTGTGGGCGGTGGGAATGCTGTGGATGTAATATATCTTGACTTCAGCAAAGCTTTTGACAAAGTGCCCCATGCTATTCTGATTAACAATCTAGCTAAAAGTGGGCTAGTTGGAACAACTATTAAGTGGATTCACAGTTGGCTACAGAATCAGACTCAAAGAATGCTTATCAATGGAACCTTCTCAAACTGGGGGAAGTAATGAGTGGAACACCGTAGGACTTAGTCCTGGGCCCAGTGCTCTTCAACATTTTTATGAATGATTTGGACGAGGAGTGCAGGGAATGATTATCAAATTGGGTGGGTTAGCTAACTCCCTGAAAGTCAGAAACAAACATCAAAGTGATCTTGATAGGCTGGAACACTGGGCTGAAAACAACAGAATGAAAATTAATAGGGGTAAAAGCCAAGTTCAACACCTAGGAAAAAGAAACCAAATGCACAGTTACAAGATGGGGGATACTTGGCTCAGCAATACTACAAGTGAGAAGGATCTTGGAATTGTTGTAGATCACAAGCTGAATATGAGACAACAGTGTGATGTGGCTGCAAGAAAGGCAAATGCTAGTTTGGGCTGCATAAATAAAAGTATAACTTCCAAATCATGTGAGGTACTGGTTTTCCTTTGTTTGGCCCTAGATAAGCCTCATCTTGAGTATTGCGTCCAGTTCTGGGCACCACACTTCAAGAAGGCTGCAGACAAGCTGGAGCATGTTCAGAGGAGTTTATTGGAATTTGTGAACCGCCCAGAGAGCTTCGGCTATTGGGCGGTATAGAAATGTAGTAAACAAACAAACAAACAAACCAGGATGATCAGGGGCCTGGAAACAAAGCCCTATGAAGAGAGACTGAAAGATCTGAGCACGTTTATCTTGGGCCAAGGTTATTTGAAAGATCATATTCTCCCTTATGAGCCTGCCCATGCTTTGAGATCCTCTGGAGAAGCCCTTCTTTCAGTCCCACCATCTTCACAGGCACGCTTGGTGGGAACATGGGAGAGGACCTTCTCGGTGGCTGCTCCGGTGCTCTGGAACTCTCTTCCTGGGGAAGCTAGACTGGCTCCCTCCTTGATGGGCTTTCGGAAGCAGGCTAAAACTTGTTTGTTCCAGCAGGGCTTTGGAGAATAATCTGGCCCTCCATCTATGTTAATGTCTTATAATTTTGTTGTGTATTTTAAACGTTTATGGTTTTGTTCCCCCCCTCCCCCCATGTATGTTTTACATTTTGTAAGGCCGCCTTGAGGCCCAGCATTGGGCAAAAGGCGGGATACAAATATAATAATAATAATAATAATAATAATAATAATAATAATAATAATAATATGTTTAGCCTGGGGAAAAGAAAATTGAGGGGAGACATGATAGTGCAGCTTACGTTTGTTGCCAAGGAGCAACTTGTGGCCTACTGGAGGCAAGAATCCCCTAAAGTCGTATACATAGAATAGCAGAGTTGGAAGGAGCCTACAAGGCCATTGAGTCCAACCCCCTGCTCAATGCAGGAATCCACCCTAAAGCATCCCCGACAGATGCTTGTCCAGCTGCCTCTTGAAGGCCTCTAGTGTGGGAGAGCCCACCACCTCCCTAGGTAACTGATTCCTTTGTCGTACTGCTCTAACAGTCAGGAAGTTTTTCCTGATGTCCAGCTGGAATCTGGCTTCCTTTAACTTGAGCCCATTATTCCATGTCCTGCACTCTGGGAGGACCAAGAAGAGTAAAGGGCACGGACTAATGGGCTCAAGTTACAGAAAGCCAGATTCTGACTGTTAGAGCAGTACAGAAATGTGGAGGGAAAGGCACAATGGCAAAGGAAGAGGCTCAGGACAGAAGTAAATTTATTATGCTCTATGCATTTCGGAGGGATTGCCTCCTTCTTCAGGAGCTGTTTTATATTTTTTTTGAATTTCCTGGTCTCCAAGAACAATAATATTTTCTCTTTTTTTCGAGTGCTGTAAATGCTATTTTTTGAGCTTTTGTAACTTATGAGTTTCTGCTCACTGAAAGTTCTACCAAAACTTCTCTTGTATCTACACATGTTGACTTGAGCTTGTGTGAATGAAATATGTTGAACATGTATGCCTGTAAAGCTGCCAGCTTCTCAGTCAGTCTCTAGGTTGCTTATAATAGCAGATTAATATGTAAGAAGTAGTAAGTGAGACTATTTTTTGTGACTACAAGGACTAGAAATCTACTTTTTTCTTACAATGAAAGATTCTCAGGATTCCATGTTGGGTACTACATTCTATGTTTCACAGCAGCCTTATCCAACCTGGGATCTCCCAAGATTCCTGATCATTAGCTAGGCTAATTGGGACTGGTGGGATTTGAAATCCGAAACACATGTAGGGTGCCAAGTTGTTGAAAGCTGTTTCTTAGTGTAATGGGCCATTGGAACACCAGCTTCACTCTTTTTTAAAACCAATATACTACTACATTTCTTCCAGCTATCAGCCACTTTCTCTATTTTTTTTATCTTTTATCAAACCTTACATTTGCTAAGGCATCTTAGAGCTTAATTCCTATTGATGTGGTTATAATCTCCACGTTATTGCCAGTTTGGCATTAATTCATCTTGATTCTGAACCACACTAAACACTCTAGTAATTATTAAGCATGACCTCACTCATCATTTATGTGTTAGCCCTGTTAATCCTTAAGAAAATCTTTTTTAAGGCTTCCCATGGGATTTCAGGATGTTTGGCTAGTTTATTAGGTCTAGGGAGAATGAGGAACATTTATTTATCTTCACGACAATACACATACTTCGAGAAAACAGAAGGGAATGGATTGTAGCAGACTATGAAGTTTTCAACATTAAATAACTACCAATGACTCAAGCAAGTGAGCCAAGTCATTCTAGAGTAGGCCTCACAACTTTGTGTCCCACCAAGGTATACACAACCCAATAGCCATGTATTCTAGTCTACCAGGTGCTTGACAGCCCTGCCCTGCCCCTACACTCACTTTGCTGCCCTCAGCAAAAGCAGGAGATTTGTATATGTGGCCAGTGGGCCGTGTTCAAGTTGGTGGTTCACCGACTGTGTACAGCTGTGTTGGACAGCTGGCAGCGAGTGGGAGATAGAGGTACCACAATCATCAGTAGCACCTAATGTCTAAAAAAGAAGTGGTGATTTAGAGCTCTGGAAGCTCTGCTATTAATCCTTATTGGAATTATTCACAACCCTTTTGATTTCTGCCCCCTTTAAAAATATGCCAATCCACCTAACAACTTGGCACTATCATTCCAATTTGTATACTGAGGGGCAATATCACTCCATCACTGGCATTAGAGTTTTATAACCTTTTGGTTGTAAAGCATCAGTGTGAGTGGCTACTTATAACAAAAATGCAGTATGTGGGACCGTGGAAGAGCAACACAACATCACACACACACACCACCCTTATGATGCTGCACTGAGATACTTTCAGTTGTTTCCCCCTAGCCTGGCACACTTCCAGTATTGGAACTGGGCTGGGGAAAATGGCTGAAAGGAGCCATGAGTAGTAAGGTAAGATGGGGGGGGGGTTCATTCCCTTGCCCTGTGTGCTGTGTTAAAAGTAGACCCATACACACCCTGTTGGGTGGCACAAGTTTCTCAAATATGCACACATCTAGTTTGGCTCAGAGAATACAAGAGCAAAGCAGCACCTCTTCCATGGAAGGGTGAGGAAGTCCTGCATACCAAAGGGTTCTCCTTTTTCCTGGCATTTCATGGAATCCACCCTAAAGCATCCCTGACAGATGGTTGTCCAACTGCCTCTTGAAGGCCTTTAGTGTGGGAGAGGCCACAACCTCTACTGCTCTAACAGTCAGGAAGTTTTTCCTGATGTCCAGCTGGAATCTGGCTTCCTGTCATTTGAGCCCATTATTCCGTGTCCTGCACTCTGGGAGGATCGAGAAGAGATCCTGGCCCTCCTCTGTGTGACAACCTTTTAAGCATTTGAAGAGTGCTATCATGTCTCCCCTCACTCTTCTCTTCTCCAGGCTAAACATGCCCAGTTCTTTCAGTCTCTCTTCATAGGTCTTTGTTTCTAGACCTCTGATCATCCTGGTTGCCCTCCTCTGAACACTCTCCAGCTTGTCTGCATCCTTCTTGAATCGTGGAGCCCAGAACTGGACACAATACTCTAGATGAGGCCTAACCAGGGCCGAATAGAGAGGAACCAGTACCTCACGTGATTTGGAAGCTATACTTCTATTAATGCAGCCCAAAATAGCATTTGCCTTTCTTGCAGCCATATAGCACTGTTGGCTCATATTCAGCTTGCGATCTACAACAATTCCAAGATCCTTCTTGTTTGTAGTATTGCTGAGCCAAGTGTCCCCCATCTTGTAACTGTGCATTTGGTTTCTATTCCCTAAATGTAGAACTTGGCATGTATCCCTATTAAATTTCATTCTGTTGTTTTCAGCCCAGCACTCCAGCCTATCAAGATCCCTTTGAAGTTTGTTTCTGTCTTCCAGGGTATTAGCTATCCTACCCAATTTTGTGTCATCTGCAAATTTGATCAGCGTTCCCTCCCCCTCCTCGTCCAAATCATTAATAAAAATGTTGAAGAGCACTGGGCCCAGGACTGAGCCCTGCGGTACCCCACTTGCCCCAGCCCCCTCCCCACTCTGATTGCTACCCCCTTCTGTTTGCCACCTTAAAAAAAAGTTCTTTGGGAGTATGCAGTTGTTGTTGTTGTTGTTAGAACCATTCTTTCACAAGTGTGTAGGAGTGTACTTTTGCTTGTCTGATATGTGTAGCCTTGCCTTCTTAATTTCCTTCTATATTTCAGCTGTCAAAGGAAGAGCTAAAGTGATATAGATCAGTGGTGAGTTGTGACAAACATGCAGAGAACTAGACAAAACAAGGCTGCATAAAGGCTAATTTGTGCACAGTTGCGCACAGGCAATTAGTGCAATTCGGAAGCACCGAAAATAGAGAAAAAGGGCAAACACAGTAAGTGCACAAAAAGGGGGGGGCAACAATATCTCTCCTTTGGCAATATAATCCTCTCACTTTTAAGTGTTGTACTGTCACTTCGCAGTGTCTTTCTCTCATCCAACACTTTCCTGCATGCATTTCCCAGCCCTTAAATTTCAAAAATGGTCCTATACGCAACCTCACCTATTTCCTTGTATGTCTTCTACTCCACTTTGGCTCTCCCTTTCACAGCTGAAACATACAAGGAAATAGACATGGCAAAGCTGGGGCGTTGCTAGACCTACTGGCTGTTCCGACGTTGAGGAGCGGTGAAAGCGGATTTTCCCGTTCAGCCGTGACGCCTCATCATCCACACCTGCCTTCGATTTGTGGTGGAAGTTTGCGCCGTTTGTGCTGCTGCCGCCGCGAGCATGGTTGTGCAGCCACACCGGCCTGATTGCCGCGGCTTTTTTTTTGCTCGCTGCATGGTTTGCGCAAGTCCGAAAGACCGCAAACTTGCGCAGCTGTCAGCGATGCCGCTGCCGGCCCCGGCGGCGGTGGCACCGGCAGTGCCAGTGCCAGCTGAAGTGGGGAGGGGACGGAGGGGAGCCAGTTGCCATTGGTGGATGGCTCACAGGGGGTGCGGCCAGCGAGCGCTGGTGCTGAGGGTCAACATTGATGCGGTCACTTCCTGATGGGGTTCGTGGCGGATGTCATATGACCCGAGGTCAGTCGTCTGCATGGGCACTCTGTGCCTACATCTCCCATCATGCCTCTGAAGTGTCGGCGGCGATGACTGCCTCTGTGCCCTCTCCCCCATCCCACGGAGCCAACCCACATCTGGGCATAGGCATGGCAGCAGCCCAGAAACAGCTGTGCCCTCTTCCAGCCATGTACCCACACCAACAGGCACACAGCTCTTCATGCCTGGACCGTTCCCCTCAGTCCCCGCTAGCCTTTACATCTTCGGTGCACCGTACAGTGCCGCCATTATGCGGCCGCGGTGGCTGCCCACCGCGAGGAGTCACCCTCCCATGACTGTGGGATGCCTGCCTTTCCGAAAAGTGACCCATGCAAAGGTTGAAATAGGAAAAGCAGGCGCACATCCCCCACCCATCCACTACACACCCCCAGCAGCACACCAGCCACTTTTGCGGTCCTCCGTTCCTGCGCAAACTGTCACTGGGGGAATAAAAAAAAAAGCCGCTCCGCCGCGCTGCCCCAGCTGGCGGGCTGGGCACAAATGGCGGACGCAGCTCGACCGAAGCCGCTGGCCACTCCCCTTAGCACGCCTTTTCCTGACCAGTGCGGACCGCAGTGACCTCACATCCTCCCACACGTACTCCGAATTACCGCGGCCCGGCAGGAAAAGGCGCACTAGAACTCACTTTTTTAAAGTCGGGATAAAGAGGCTTCACTGCAGGATAACGACGGATCCTCGTGAACGTCATCTGGAAGTCTCGACGCGACTGCGGAAGGTAACGCGCGCTACAGCCTCGTCTAGTAACGCCCCTAGACATATCAGAGAGGTGAAAGTGTACTCCAAGGCACTTGCAAAAGAATAGGATGATGATGATGATGATGATGATCATCATCATCATCATCATCCGTGTGCTCCCAAAGCACACACAAAAAAATTTTTTTAGAAGGTGGTAAATGAGTGACAGCCCTTCCACAGTGCCTTTTTGGCATCAGTAGCAGAGCCATCACTGGCAAGGGAGGCTGGAGGCGGCACTGGCAAGATCGTGAAGAGCAGCATGGGCTTTTTTTGCCGCTCTTGCCAAGTGCCTCTATAGCCAATCCTGGCAACCCATGATAAAATTGCTGTCTTGGGTATGGATGACACAAGAACCCACCACGGGTCTTCAGGGTGTCTTGTTTGTGAAAATTAAGCCACTCTGTGGAGAACAGGCCAGGTTCAGACCACACAACAATACTGTCATGATGGGCAAACCAAGCCTTTGGCCGGGTTTGGACAATCAGCAGGGGGGGAAAGCCATGGTAGTTTCTTTTCCCCACCCCACACATGCTACTGGCACACCAGCTTTTCTCCCTATTACCCTCGCTGCAGCAGAGGTTGATGAGTTGTCTAAACCCAGTGAAGTGACTGGCCTCCAAATCACCCACAACCTATGGCTTATTGTAGGTGGTGTGGGGGGTTGGTCGGTTGGAAGCTACCCACAACATGCACCAGCCGCAGAGAGTGTAATTGTGGAAATGGCAGGTGTGCAAAGAGCACATATGGTCAGGGGGAAAGAAGCCATGATGCTTATCATGATTCCTAACTCTAGTACAAGCATGTCTGCAGAGAAATGCCTTATCGGTAGACAAGTGATCTCTGACCTGAAAGAAAAGGGGACTATCAGTTATCTTTCTTAATTATATAATCAGCAATGGATGCAAAGTATTTACTTTAATAAATTCTTAATGCTTTTAAGGGAAGGTGTCGGGCTTTTTTCCTACCTCAGAATTTGAGAGAATATTTATATAAGTTTTGTGGATATTTTTTAACTGTATTGCTATCCTACTTGTATATGATTTTTAAATCACACACAGCACAGCATATGCCTTAATTTTTAATGGGTATATATTTATACTGCTCTTTATGCTTTTTGAGAGGTGTTGCACTAGAGGACTGGGTAGGGTGTCATATGATCTCCTGACCAATTCCAGTTCTTCACCCCTGATTTAGTGTAATCATTAAGCAGCAATAAAGATTGTAATTTAAGTTGTTTTATTTAAGTTAATTAGTCATCTCCTACTGAAGTGATTACAGGTTCATACTTGGATCAGAGAGACCCATTTTCATACCCTACTTAACCATGATGATAACTGGGCCAGTCAAACTCCCAGCCTAATAAACCTCACAGGGTTGTTTTGAGGATAAAGAAAAGGAATAGAGCCATGTATACTGCCTTGAGCTACTTGGAGAAAGGGTGGTATAAAAATGTCATGAATAAATAAAAAGTTTAAACAAAATCTCAGTAGAAGCACTCTTTGGAGTTACTGAAGGAGGTTTGACCAAACTTGAGCAACTGAATAAAGAAAAGCTGCCACACATTGCTCGATGGAAAGGCCATTCTTATATCTTAATTGTCTTTACTTATTACAGCTGAATTCCAGGTGCCAAGGGCATACAAAAAAACCTGAGTATGCTTTTAACTAGGCATGTGCTCCGCTCCGATTAAAAGCGCAGAAGCAGGAGCGAATTGGCCTGCTCCGCCTTGCCCAGAGGCAGAGTAGAAGCGGACCGCGGACCCCTAGAAGCAAGACAAAGAGAAGCGACCATTTTTCGGAGCTCCTCTTTCAGGCGGACCGCTCCGATCGCCATCTTGAAACATTTCGCCCATAGATAACTGGGTTGTTTTTGAAGCTATCGTTCTGAAAATTCTTGTGCTCAGAGAGTCGTGGATGGGGGTCATTTTGAGACTACTCTCACCTCTCTGCGTCGTGTGGGTCGCGTGCTATATTTTTTAAAAAATCGGGTCAACAAACAGGGACAGCGCGGGTCAAACGGCGGTTTTCGCCCATAGGATTGCATTGCGGAAAAGAATTGGGGATAACTGGGTTGATTTTTAAGCTATCGTTCTGAAAATTCTTGTGCTCAGAGAGTCGTGGATGGGGGTCATTTTGAGACTACTCTCACCTCTCTGCGTGGTGCGGGTCGCGCGCTAGAATTTTTTAAAAAGTAGGGTAAAGGCGGGAAAAAGATTACCTTTTCGATCGCTGAGGGGCAGAGTCAACTCCCGGTCATGATCACATGATCCCAAAGTTGGAGGAGGGGATAGGCAAAATGGGTAACTTGGGATTCTGGGAAACTTCTCTTTCTTAGTCTGAACGGACTTTTCCCAGTGTTTTTTAAAACAGTAGCCCCACCAAATGCACAAACACAACCTGTGAAATCATATAATAAGCCAATACTAAGAGATAGAAACATAGCACTGCTACCCACCCTAACTTTGGGGAACAACTGAAAAGATGTGGTGCAAGGGGATGAGCTCCCCTAGGGCATCCCATGTGGACGTGCCCCCACTCTCTCCTGTACTTGGAAGGCCATCAGGGCCTTCCAAAGAGAGTAACCCGGTGGAGCAATGCCTATCATGAGTTGAAGTTAGCGGTCGACTTCTCTTAGTGATGGAGCGATGCCTATCATGAGTTGAAGTGACAGTTCCACTTCTTAGCGGTGGATCAATGGCTTTCATGAGTTGAACGGACAGGCTTGCTTCTTCAAAGACTGGTCACTACTAGGACCAGTCAAATTGGCAGCTGCTTCCCCCTCCCCCGGGCACGTCCCCCTATTACTGGTAAAAGACAGATATAACCTTTTTAAAAAAGTTCTTCTTGTTTATTCAGCAACACTGCTGCTTTTAATTCCACCCCTCCTTTATTTATTTATTTATTTATTCCATTTTATATGCATTACTGGCTTATCCTTGGCTCACTTCCTTATGCCCCCAGAAATGTCTGCTGCCTGCCTGCCTGCCTTCCCTCTCTCCTCCCCTGCCCGTCTTGCAGGGATGTTGTGTGTGTCTGGCTTTGACTCAGGGAAGAAGTCCTTCCTGTGCTCACTTGGAGTTTTGGAAGTTCCAAATCCATTTTTCAAGTGTGGAAGAAGATTCATACTCCCCAATTCATGGCATGTTGGGATTTCCTTTGAAATGGCCCCATTGAGAGGTCTGCAGGTTTAAGCCCCGCCAAAAAACAGGGGATGATGGGACTGCCTTGAGTCTCGGCGTGCGGCGTATGTATCCCTGGATAAGCTGTCATGGTGGTGAGTTTGAGGTTTTTTTTAACGTGCAAATTGACGGAGCTATTGGAAAGGGGTGTGAATGGGTGTTGGATTTTCATAAATTCCCCCAAAATCAGGGGATGATGGGACTGCCTTGAGTCTCGGCATTTCATGGTGGCGAGTTTGAGGTTTCTAACGTGCAAATTGACGGAGCTATGGAAAGGGGTGTGAATGGGGTGCCCGATTTTCAAAAATTCCCCAAAAATCAGGGGATGATGGGATTGCCTTGAAACTTGGCGTCCATGTGGACACGTGGATAAGCTATCATGGTGCCGAGTTTGAGGTTTCTAACGTGCAAATTGACGGAGATATTGAAAGGGGTGTGACTTAGGGTTATGGGTGGTGCGTTAGAGGTTAGAGCCCCGCCAAAAATCAGGGGATGATGGGACTGCCTTGAGTCTGGGCGTCCATGTGGACACATGGATAAGCTGTCATGGTGGCGAGTTTGAGGTTTCTAACGTGCAAATTGACGGAGCTATCCCAAGGGGTCTGAATGGGGTGCCCAATTTTCATAAATTCCCCAAAAATCAGGGGATGATGGGATTGCCTTGAAACTTGGTGTGCATGTGTATATGCCCATGAGGTGTCATGGTGCCAAACGTGAGGTTTCTAACTTGAACCAAAAAAAAGTTGTTTACTTTTTTAGCTTTCAATGCAACCCTATGGGGGGGGAAACGGAGCTCTGATCCGGATCCGGATCCGGAGCTCCGAGCGGAGCGGAGCAGAAATGGGTGGAGCGGGGGTGGGGCGAAGTGGCCCAATCCGAAAATCGCGGATCTGGAAGTGAAGCGGAGCGGGGGGTCCATGCACACCCCTACTTTTAACTCAGGTGCAATGTGTTTTTATCAAAACCTGAGTCAGCTGGCTCCTCTAGCATAGGCGACCTTTTGGGGCCTGTGGCCATATTTGGCAATTTGAGAGACTTTTGTGGACACCATCACAAAATGGGCATGCTGCAGGTGAAAGTATTGGCCTGCAGCTGCCTGCCATCTTCATTGGGGTGGCCTTCTCATTAGGTAGACTGAGGCAAGCAATTCAAGTAACAGAGAGATGAATTGCGTTGCTCCACTCCCTGTCCCCACCAGAAGGGCCCACTGCCTCCAGCAGGTGCCCTTGAGACCCCCATCACTGGCTCTCTCACTGTGGCATAGGAGGGGTAAGTTGCCTCAGTGGGTACCAAGAGAGATTTTTGAGAGCACTGGTGCCTAGGAGTGCCATGTTGCCTACCCCTGATCTAGTGATTCAGGTTTGAAGTCTTATTTGCCACAAATGAGCAATAGCAACAGGCAGCTTTTCCCAACAAAAGCATGGGAAAGGATGCAGTGGACGTTTTCTAAGCTAGTGGCCCTGTTGACTGGGATGGTTACCACTAAATTCTAAGATGGCTGATGGACATCATCTGTTTCACTATGTCATAAAAATATGGGGAAAGTCTTTCTGGATTCCAGATGAGCTCAGAAAAGCACAAACAAATTCTGTGAGAAGTTCTCTCATCCCAGTTTGCTCAGAGGTGGGCTTAAAGCCAACTCTCCACTACCACCATCCATTGCTTAAAGGTTTATAGCGGTCTGAAGCAAGAAATAGGCAGTTCAAATGAGGAGGGAGACAAGGGGATTTTCAGCATGGAAGAACAAAATCCAGATCCCTCTGTTTGCCAAGAAGCCATTTCCCATGACATTTTAATCCCAGCTCTGATGGGAGCATGGGAGACCTTCCATTCTTTTATCTCAGTACAGTTTAGAGATGAGATGTTTGTGGGCATCAGCGAGCAGCAGATTGTTTTAGACTGGGCATATGGACGCATGAGGCACAATGAAACTCTAACCAGGGCATCAAGAGCTGGTTTGAACGTCTCTAGCAGGTGTGGATTCATCAACAGGTGGGAGGGGAGGAGGGGGGATAGTGCTAGTACAGTGACATCGCGCCAGAATTAACTTCTTGGTAGCGGCTCCACAACTGAAGGATTCCTTTTCTGAGGAACTCCACCATGGCCTGCCTCTCCCTGCTATTAAGATGTTTTTATTCCATAAGCCTTTTTTGTGTGAATTTTCCCTGGGCTCTAGTATATGTTTTTATACTAATGTGTTTGTACAAACATCTATAATACATTTTGCACACTATATCAAAAAAGAGCAAATATGGCAACAACTACATTCCCTGGGAAACATAACATATAAAGATCAAAAGATAATGGTGATGCAAGATCTCTCTACAATAACCCTGAATAAGCAAAGAATCCTCCGTCCTTATACATTGCAACTTCAAGAGGCTGGTGTCAAATACAGGTGGGGCTTTCGCTTCAAACTGATAGTTACAAGAGATACTGGAACCCTTTCAGCTTGAAATGTGGATGAAGCTGCACGTCTGTTATCTACTTTGGGAATTAAGTTGCCAGAGGGGGCTACCAACACTGAAGAAATGCCTGAAACATCTGAAGATGCTGTTGGAAAAAAGCTCCCCCCACCCCCAGAAGAAGGAGGGAGTGCAGCCCAAGTCCTTGGCGGAAGGCTCAAGAAACAGTATGGATCCTGAAATCTGATGTACCATTGACTTGGGAGAGAGCCTTGCGATTGACCACCACAAGGAAAAAAGATGACAATAGACCAGCTACTGGAACCTCTGTCTACAGAATCATAATATGAATCAAGGATATGTTATCTCCTGTGATGATTTTCTAATTTTCTTTTTTTATTTATTTTCTGTGATTTTTTTTGAGTGCTTGCAGATGAATAACCTCATATAATATTAATAATTTTTTAGAGAGAGGGCAGATCTAAGCAATTTTGATTATGTGGTTTATTAGGTCTTTACTTGATATACTACAACTGTTCAACTGGCTCCTAGAATTTTCAAGCCACAGAGGGGCGGGAACAGATAGATCTAATATCGCAAGCTGTAATTTTTTCTTTTCTACAACTACTAAGTTGGGCTCGGGGGTGATGGAGGGGTGAGAAAGATGGGGGGATTCTTTGTGGTGGTGGATTTTTCTTTTGTTGGGGGGAATAATTTGGAATACAACTTTTTATTTTGTGCTGACTACTTCATTTACATACTGATCATTACAAGAAATGTGTTAATGTTCCATACTGTAATGTTAGAGAATTTTAGGTTTAAAACCCCAACTGATAACAAACATGACCGATTTACAGTTAATTACTCTCAACGTTTGAGGGTTGGGAGATGTGATCAAAAGACGGAGAGTTTCGGATTATCTTCAGGTTCGTAAGCCCTCCATTGTCTTTTTACAAGAAACATTTAAAGCAGGTGAGAGGGGAAAAACCTCTTACCTCATCTATATTTTGGGTCTCAGTATGTAGTGATTGGGACTAATCATGCTAGAGGAGTAGCAATTATTATAGCAAAGCATTTGAACTTGCAGGTGGACAAGATAAAAAGGGACCCAGATGGAAGATATTTATTTCTAGCAGGAGAGCTTGATGGCCAACCTATTATGTTAGCCTCAATATATGCAACTAATGTACATCAATATTTGTTTTTGGGTGAAGTGTTTAAAAAGCTATCTCAATTCACAATTGGGGAGCTAATAGTAGCAGGAGATTTGAATATGGTATGCAATCTAGACCTGGATAGGAAACCTGGTTCTCAATCAGATAAATACAGAGGAGGGAAGACTGGCTCCTTTGCTGAGATGCTTTCATTTGATTGATTCTTGGAGACAATTGAAACCAGGGCTAAGAGACTTCTCATATTTTTCTCCCAGGTTTCGTTCATTTTCCAGGCTAGATTATATTTTGGTTTCCCCGTTGCAGATCTCCAATTTCATTTCATTGAATATTCTTCCCAGAGTAGTCTCAGATCATGCTGCAATTGAAACAGGCTTGTCATTAAACCCTCAAAGTCCACATCACCCAAAATGGCATTTGGATAGTTACCTCCTAACCAGACAATTTTCCACTTTTACTATTAAGAAGGCCATTGAAGAATATTTTAAGTTAAATGATAACCTGGATATGGCACCAAAGATAGTTTGGGCTGCCATGAAGGCTACAATTTGCAGGATGTGCATTGCTGAAAGTATAAGAAAGTATAAGTATAAGAAAAGAATTGGAAAGTACAGCAACACCACAGGTATTGCTAAATCCCTTTGATATTTAAAACAAAAATATTACTCCTCTGGCAATAAACACTCCAAAATGCTGGCCAATGCGCTTAAAAAGAGACAAATAAAATCTAAAATTCACTCTATAAGTAGGAATGATGGTACCCTATCGTTTGATCAACTAGCAATTTATTCTTTATTTGCAGGTTTCTATACAGAGCTTTATAACACAACTTCTCCGAGGGCAGAACTTATAGAAAAATACTTGGGAAGAAGTGGAATCACCCCACTTAATGCAAACAAAAAATGCTGAAAGGAGATATACAGTTAAAGGAGGTTGAACAAGTTATTAAACATTTGAAACATAATAAAGCTCCTGGTCCAGATGGATTTGGAAGTTCTTTTTATAAAAAATTTAAAGAAACATTGATTCCTAAACTTACTCAGCTCTTCTCTAAAATTTGGCATGGTGAGGACCCTCCAGACACTTGGAAAACATCCAGGATAATAGTAATACTAAAACCTGGAAAAGACAATACAAAGGTAGGGTCCTATCGACCAATTACACTACTCAATCAGGATCAAAACCTTTTTTCGTCTATTCTAGTTCAACGATTAAATAAGGTTGTGGGTAACCTCAGTCATACTGATCAGACTGGATTTATTCCTCAAAGACATATATCCGACCCGATACGATGGGTCTTAAATATAATTTATGATGCAACTAAAACAGGTCATTCATTGTCATTAATATCACTTGATATATTCAAGGCCTTTGACCGCCTGGAATGGCAATATTTATTAAGAGTCTTAAATTACTATCAACTGGGAACTAAATTTGTATCTGCAGTTTCTAAATTATATGATGCTAATACTGCAATGGCATGAACGGATAATATTGATTCTCCACCTATTGGTTTGGAACGGGGAACAAAACAAGGTCTGCCCCCTGTCACCTTTGCTTTTCGCGCTTTGTTCGGAACCACTGGCTAATATAATACTTGGTCAACACCAGGTTTTGTTGGATACAGAAAGGGGGAGCGGAGAGCATGTGATAAATATGTATGCAGATGACATGATAATTTTGTTAGGTGACCCACACCAGTCAGCTTCTAATTTAAAGAAAGAACTTGCAGAATTTAGACAGGCAGCAGGTTTAAAAGTTAATTACGGAAAATCTACCATCACGTCAAATAATGTTCTTCCTAACCATCAGTACCATATTAGCCACATTTTGGGATCACCAATTTGCAGAACCTCTATTAGATACCTGGGAATATATATTCCTAGGAAAACTAACAAACTGTTTAAAATAAACTATGGCCCCCTTATTAAAAATATGACCATTGATTTGAAGAAGTGGAATAAATTGAATTTGTCAATTTTAGGGAGAAATGCAGCTATACAAATGCCTTTAATTCCAAGGTTTTTATTCTTATTCCAGGTTCTTCCCATTCTCCTTCAATCAAACATACTGAAGTCTTGGCAAAATCAAATGAACACATTCGTTTTTCAAGCAAAAGTGCCCCGCCTGGCTTTAAAATTATATTATAAAAAACCAGGCAACAGAGGCTGGGGACTTCCAAATCTTGCATTGTATTATGAAGCTTTCCAGATACGGCAGCTTCATTTTATAATTATGAAGGCAAATAAAAAATGGATAACCTTGGAAGAAGAAAAGTTGAATAAAGGCCCTTTATGGGCATTAATTACCTTTTCAATTCATAAAAACAAAGAATATAAACAATATTCAAAACCCACACACCAAGACTATTTTTAAAATTTGGAAAAAATGGCAGCCTAAGCTGTCCCCAGTGTGGTCTCCCCTTACCCCAATACAATCATATTAAATGCAACTATTGTTACTAAAGTTTCTGAATGGGAAAAGAAGGGATTTCTATGCCCAGGATAAACCCAAAACAATAGAACAACTTAGAGTTGATATAGGAGAATTAGGCCTGGGATGGCTACAAGAAGCTCAATTATCCCATTTCCTTGGGGACGCTAACACAAAGATACATGCACTCAGACCTTTAACAGCATTGGAACAAGTATTTTTACTGCTGGGGAGAGGAGGGAAAGGAATAGTATCTTTCGTTTATGCTTATTAATAGATGCCCAGATGGGCACAATCGAGGGACTGAGGAAAGTGAGGGAAGGAGATTTCGAAGGAGAATTAGAGGAAACTGGATGGAACCAATTATGGAATAACAGACCATTTAGATCAATATCAGCTTCTATTTGAGAAACTTCTTTAAAAATATTGCATAGATGGTATCGAACACCAGTACAATTAGCACACATCACTAAAACTAGTAGTCCTTTCTGTTGAAGAGGCTGCAAGATAAAAGGCATGTATTTTCATTTATGGTGGTCTTATCCATACATACAGGGATTCTAGAGATCAGTACATAGAGAATTAATTATTATTACTAGAGAAACAATTGTATATGATCCAGAATTATTCTCATTATCAATATATAAAGGACTTAATACTGGATTGAAATGTAAAGATTTAATAATATTCCTGTTGATGGCTGCTCATCAGACAATCCTGCAGCAGTGGAAAAAATCGGACAATTTGAATTTATCTGCATGGTATTGAAACGTATGGTCTGTGGCAATATCAGAAAAAATAACTTATGACTTGCTTCAAATTCAATGAAAATCAGAATCAATGTCGTTCGAAGCCGTATGGGGGAGATTCGTTCAATATGCATCACAACCGAATGTACACCAATGTATTCCTGTTTCAGCTCTGAATATATGGGCATTGTATCAACAAATGAAGGAATACAGCACATTTATGATTTAGGGGTGGTTTTTACGGTTTCTTTTCTTTTCCTTTTTGTCTCCTTTTTTCCTTTTCTTTTTCTACTTTCATTAAGCCTCTTTCCCCTAGCAGTTGTATCAATCAACTTTAATTCCCCCCCCCTTGTACATTATACATATTCATATAACCATTGGTTTGATATTAATTGTTAAGGGATTGTTTGTACTCATTCCTTTTTTGTATCAGTTTAAATAAAATAAAATTTGGGGGGAAACTGAGTAGGCGATTAAATGGCAACGGGTTGCCTGCGCTCATGTCCCTTGCAACCACCATCTCCTCCCCCATTGTCCATGTGCTTAGGCATTCCTGAAATATGGAGCCGAGCAGGAGCAGAGGGGCAGGAGGAGACACTCCCAATTGATCCTCATCACTTCAATGCACCACCCAACACCCGCCCACACAAAGCAGGACATAGCGCAATGGGAGGATTATTTTTTGACTGCAAAAGGTACCATATTTTCCCCATAGCAAAATAACATGTGAAAAGGGAGGTGAGATATGAGACAACAACTGCATGGCGATGGCATCATGTAAAGCTCCTTGGAAAACCAGTGACCAACCATGATGATCGCAAGAAAAAACTCCCATTTGAAGGCGCCTGGTGCAGTGACAATAAATCACTCTGGCAAATGAATTCCCCAGAATCTGCAAGGGGAGGGGCTACCTAAGAAGTCTTATAAATAGAATTTCATGCCATTCCAAAATAGTATGGTGTGCTATGAAGAGCGCCATCACATCTACTCCCCCCTCCCCCGGTTTGGGTCCGTGGTTTCCTCCTCCATTCTTTTAATGAGTCTAGGAGCTGGGCACTTCCACATTTGTGTGTTGTTGCATTATTTCAGCTCATGTATCTTTTCACCTGTATTGTTACTCTGCTGGCAAAATCTCCCACTCTGCCTCATTCTGGGCAAATACAATAGTACAGCAGCCTCAAACTCCACAATTACTGTGCCCACCAGATCTCTATTTTTATGAACTGGAGATGCACAGCTGTGCAATTTCAAAGTAAAGGAAATCAGATCTACCACAAATGCAAACAGGTACAATTTTGCATTGGTAGAAAATCAGGAGAATGGGGTTTTTGGGGGGTGGAATTACAAAATTCCTGAAAATAAAGGCATGAACAGATCTGGTTCAAACTTGGCATGGCTAAAGCCCTCTTTAAGAGCTATAACTGTACCAAGTTTCATCTCTTTATCCTTAAAAATGACAGAGCTGTAAACATTTTTGTTAATTTCCATAGGCATAATGTAACGGTTATCTGAAAATAGAGTGGAGAACCACCCAGCCCTCCTCTTTTGTCAGTGAGACCGCCCTCTGACACATACACAACAAAAAAGTGATGGTCCAATATAGTGCAAGGACAGCAATACACAGGATGAAGGCGTGACTTTATTGCACAGGGAGGGGGGAAAACCAGACATTCCCTGCTCTAAAATAAGACAAAAATGGTGGGGAAGAGGCGAGATGAGTGCAGGTCAGGGGCGACATCATGTCAGTACTGCAACTCCAAAAACATATACCAGGCATGGCGAGACTGTGATAAATTGCTGGTGTGATGGAGCTCAAAATCAGAGATGCCTCCAAATGAGGAATTGTTGTAATAATGGGTGACTTCAATTACCTCCACATTGATTGGATAAATGCATGTTCCAGTCATGACACAGAGGTTAAATTTCTCAATGTCCTCAAACATTTGGTCATAAAATGAACCAGAAGGGAGGTGACCACTGGACTTAGGGCATATCTACACCATGTCTTTTCCCAGGGATCACCCCGGGATCGCCCCTGTGAGTCCACATAATGCACAGGGGAACCCAGGGGCAGGGTGGGATGATCCCTTAATTTCCACAGGATATCCGGGACAGCTTTAATCCCAACTTTTCCCAAGGTCTTGGGATCATTCCGAGACTGCAGGAGGTGTGGGCAGCCATCCAGGTTTCATCCTGGCTCCTCACGAGTAAATGCATGGAGCCAGGAACCAGGCACAGGGCATAGAAATCTTCAAGCACTCTGCGCCCATCTAGGAAAAGATGGAAAAGGCTGGGGAAGAGGCGGGGTGTCGGCACGGCATCATGGGAGTTCTGTGCTGCAAATCCGCACACCAGGCATGGCGTGCATGCCCTAAATCACTGGTGTGATGGAGCGTTATGGGTCCGTCTAGTCCAGCATTCTGTTCAGACAGTGGCCTGTCAACCAGGAACCCACAAGCATGACATAGGTGCAACAGCACCCTTCTGCCCGTGTTTCCCAGCAACTGGAGCATATAGGCTTAATGCTGGGGTGAACTCGAATGGCCCCAACTGACTCAGCAATTCTCTCGTGTAGAACTGCTGGTTCTCCCCCCTCTGACCAATAGTGCTTAGCTGAATATTGGGAACTGCCCCACCCCAAGCAGGCATTCACTAGTGTCATGCACATTCTCCTTTTCTTTTGGAATAAGCTCTTAGTAGATCACACACATATCTTGCCTTTCTTTCTTTCTTTCTTTCTTTCTTTCTTTCTTTCTTTCTTTCTTTCTTTCTTTCTTTGTCTATCTACCCTTCAGGGCCCAGGTGTGACCTTATTCATAAAGGCATATCTTGGGTTTCAAGAACTTCCCAACTTCACAAACCCCAGTATACCTTTGCTGCGATATTGCAGGTGTTAGGGCTTTTTTCCAATGTGTTGCCTAACAAAGCGGCCACATTCCATACCACTCTCCTAAGGACTTGGCATGCACCACTGCTCCTCCCGCTACTCATGTGGCCTACAGGTGTTAATCCTTGGAAGTTTCCCAGAATGCCTCTCTTCAACGTTGAGGGTTCTTGAAGTTTGTGCAGCTTACGTTTGTTGCCAAGGAGCAACTTGTGGCCTACTGGAGGCAAGAATCCCCCTAAAGTCGTATACATAGAATAGCAGAGTTGGAAGGGGCCTACAAGGCCATCGAGTCTTACCCCCTGCTCAATGTAGGAATCCACCCTAAAGCATCCCTGACAGATGGTTGTCCAGCTGCCACTTGAAGGCCTCTAGTGTGGGAGAGCCCACAACCTCCCTAGGTAATTGATTCCATTGTTGTACTGTTGTAACAGTCAGGAAGTTTTTCCTGATGTCCAGCCGGAATCTGGCTTCCTTTAACTTGAGCCCGTTATTCCATTTCCTGCACTCTGGGAGGATTGAGAAGAGATCCTGGCCCTCCTCTGTGTGACAACCTTTTAAGTATTTGAAGAGTGCTATCATGTCTCCCCTCAATCTTCTCTTCTCCAGGCTAAACATGCCCAGTTCTTTCAGTCTCTCTTCATAGGGCTTTGTTTCTAGACCCCTGATCATCCTGGTTGCCCTCCTCTGAACACGCTCCAGCTTGTCTGCGTCCTTCTTGAATTGTGGAGCCCAGAACTGGACACAATACTCTAGATGAAGCCTAACCAGGGCCAAATAGAGAGGAACCAGTACCTCACATGATTTGGAAGCTATACTTCTATTAATGCAGCCCATAATAGCATTGGCCTTTCTTGCAGCCCTATCGCACTGTTGGCTCCTATTCAGTTTGCGATCTACAACAATTCCAAGATCTTTCTCATTTGTAGTATTGCTGAGCCAAGTGTCCCCCATCTTGTAACTGTGCATTTGGTTTCTATTTCCTAAATGTAGAACTTGGCATTGATCCCTATTAAATTTCATTCTGTTGTTTTCAGCCCAGCACTCCAGCCTATCAAGATCACTTTGAAGTTTGTTTCTGTCTTTCAGGGAGTTAGCTATCCCACCCAATTTGATAATCATTCCCTGAACCCCTCGTCCAAATCATTCATAAAAACGTTGAAGAGCACTGGGCCCAGGACTAAGTCCTGCGGTATTCCGCTCATTACTTCCCCCAGTTTGAGAAGGTTCCATTGATAAGCATTCTTTGAGTCTGATTCTGTAGCCAACTGTGAATCCACTTAATAGTTGTTCCATCTAGCCCACTTTGAGCTAGTTTGTTAATCAGAATGTCATGTGGTACTCTGTCAAAAGCTTTGCTGAAGTCAAAATATATGATGTCCACAGCGTTCCCACAGTCCACAAGGGAGGTTACCCGATCAAAAAATGAGATCAAATTAGTCTGACAGGATTTGTTCCTGACAAATCCATGTTGGCTTCTAGTGATCACCGCATTGATTTCAAGGTGTTTACAGATTGACTTCTTTATAATCTGCTCCAGAATTTTCCCAGGGATGGATGTCAGACTGACTGGTCTGTAGTTTCCAGGTTCCTCCTTTTTGCCCTTTTTGAAGATAGGGACAACGTTAGCCCTCCTCCAGTCGTCCGGCACCTCACCCGTCTTCCTCTTCTCTGCTTTATCAGGAGCATCAGGAACTCTTAAGGGTTTGACCTGCAGGTCTTTCATGATCTTTTGGGAGAGGATTAACATCTTGTGGTAAGAGCCAGTGACAGGTTATATGAAAGATTGTCTGTGTTCATATGAACCTGCCCATGCTTTATGAGCAGTATTAGAGGCCCTGCTCATTGTTGCACCTTTAAGACCAATTGGAGCTGGATTCACCAAACTGGTGCTCTACAGGTGTTTTGAACTACAACTCCCAACATTCCTGACCACTGGTCATGCTGTCTAGACTCATGGGAGTTGAGGTCCAAAATCCTCTGAAGGCTATCAGGTTAGGGAAGGCTGAGTTAGAGTGATGGCAGTAGAGACTCAGTGGTGGCCCCTACCTTATGGGATTTCTTTTCAAGGGATGTAAGGATAGTCCCTTCAGTTGCAGTATTCAAAAAGAGTTGAAAAACCAACTGTTTTAAAATAGCTTTTAAGTAATGTATTTTCTAGATATGCTGCTGTTGGCTTTTGTGCCATGGCCTGGAAATAGCTTTATACTTGTTTATGTTTTAATGTGATATGACTTTTTAACATTTTAATTAATTATGTTACGTTACATTCTATTTTGTTGTTATATTGTTGTTAGCTGCCTTGAGTGGACATTGTTCAGAAAGGGGGGTTATAAATATTTTAAGCAATAATACATATAAACAAACAAAAACAAAACTGAAGACTGCTGAGAGATTTGGGAGAATTAACAAGATTGCACTCCACCCTGACCGTCTCCCAGCTCATGTTATCCATCAGGTCAACCAAAGTGTCTTCTGTACCAAAACCAGGGCGGAAACCCAGTTGTAATGGTTCCAGATAATCAGTCTCATCCAAGAGAGCCTGGGGTTGCATATCAACTACCAGCTCAAGCATCTTGCTCAGGGCTGACCATGGACATTTTGCCCCTGAGCAAACCGATAAATACCAGCCAACTTCCACTCCCATTTAAGCTGTTTTTACTGCAGCAGCAAAACAGTGATAGTGTTGCTAAGCATGGCTGCTACGGCTGCTGCTGCTGCTGCTGCTGCTGGATCCTCCATGGCTGGCAGGAAAGCCTAGTACATCCACCCAGGTAGGATTTCTCTCGAGCAGGAGCAGACTGAACAGGTGGCAGTGGCAGTGGTGGGCAGGTGCTTGCTCTGCCTCTTTCTCAATCTGCCACCCAAACTGAAAGGCTCAACTTGCCTCACAGTTAGGCTGGCCTGGAAGGGTAGGTGTGAAACTGGGCAATAGTTTAGAATCCTTAGGCCTGGAAAAACGTCTTCAGGAGCGATCACACAACTGCTGCCTCTTTAAGGGAGCTGGAATCACCTCAGTTAATTTCTTCCTGCTACATGCTATAAGTTAAGATAAGCAAAGACTGAGGAAGTGTGTGGGAGATCAGACTCCTTCAGGCACCTTGTCCACTTCCTCAGGTTGCAGGAACTGAAATCATCCTGTAATTGCATGACTAGACAGTGCTCTGGACACTTCCCTTGACTGATCTGCCTTCCATGACTAGAGCCCTTCTGTCCATGGAAGGCAGATCCGAGATCCATCTCATATACAAAGAAAACTTTCAGTTAAAAGGCAAGGAAAATAAATAATTTTTAAAGCCCTCTTAAAAATGACATCAGATGGAGCCAGCAACATATCTTTAGGATGCTTTAGGGTGGATTCTTGCATTGAGCAGGGGGTTGGACTCGATGGCCTTGTAGGCCCCTTCCAACTCTGCTATTCTATGATTCTATGATTCTATGATCTCTTCGGAGGGAATTCCATAGGGTAGAAGCCACCACTGAGAAGGCTCTATCTCTAATGCCCACCAAACTTTAATGATCTTAACAGTGGGCCAACATGTAAGGTTTCTGAAGATTACCTTGAAACATAAGCCAATTTATACAAGTGTAGGCAGTTCTTCAAATAACATGGGCCCAAACTGTTTAGTGCTTTAAAGGTCAAAACCAGGACTTTGAGTTGGGCCTGGAAATCTCCTGGCAAACAGTGCTGCTTATACAGAATTGGTGTAATATGTTATTACTGTCCAGCCCTAAGGAGACTCAAGCGATTGCATTCTGAACCAGCTGAAATTTCTGAGTCATTCTCAAAGATAGCCCTGTGAATATTTCTCTTTTGCCAGGGATAAGATACCGTTTAGATATCACTTTAAAGTAAGCTTCTCTCAAAGTTACACAGATGGAAGATATTAACTCTTCCTCACAAACATTCCAAAATTACATTTTCTCTGAGCTGCCTCTCCTACTGAACTGTTCTCTTTTTGAATTTATGCCCCCCCCCAAGTATTCTATCTTCCTCTGATCTTTTGCAGAACTTGCTTCTTAAAGGCCATGGGATCTTGGATTTTACATTGAATCACTTTTAATCAATTGCAATTGTCAATATTTTTATTAACAGCAGCATTTTATTCTAAATGATGTTGTCCTAAAGTGATAACATCTGGTAGTGGTAACCTGACTTGAAATGTACAATTGAGGTTGAAATGAATTATTAATCTATTTCGGCTGCAATCTTAAATACAATTACTTAGATGGAGTAAGCCCCTTTGAGCATAGTTAGACTTCTAAGTTGACAGGTATAGGACTGGACTGACATGTAAAGATGCAATCCTAGAACTCTAACCTGGGAGTAAAACCCCATTGGGCTTAAGAGTCAACAACATGCTGGGGATTGCACTGCACATCATTTAGAAATAAATGTGTTCCTAATCCTCTCCTCCTTTTAAGGAAGAATGTCAAAGCAGGGATTGACGATCCTCCCATGAGCTTTCTTTCTCCAAGTCAGCCTCTCTTCTCACACATGTTGCATCCTCTATTTCCTGGGTTTTGCTAACCATAGTTCATGATCTCCAAATGGTCAAATAGCAATTAGTTTGAAGGAGGTTCATATAATTGCCATGGTTAGTGGCAATTATATGTTTCCAATTAGTATATCTTGCAGCAAAGTATGGCCACGAAAAACTAGGAGGCAGAGGAGAGAACCCACATGTGGCTACAAAAGAAGAGTACAGACATGTGGCTCAGAAGTGCTGAAATGGCGTCAGGAAGGCTAAAGCTGTGAATGAGCTGAGATTAGCGAGGGATGCTAAAAGCAATAAAAAGGCTTTCTTCAGATACGTGAGTAGTAAAAGTAAGAGGAAAGAAATGATGGTTCAACTGCTTAATGAGGATGGCAAATTGATAACAGATGACAAAGAAAAGGCTGAAGTGCTCAATTCCTACTTTGCCTCGGTCTTTTCCCAAATGCGGGTCTATGACCCCCCTGGAGAAAGTGAAGCAGAAGTTGAGGGGGCAGGATTACAATTTGAGATTGATAAACAAATGGTCAAAGAACACCTAATTTCCTTGAATGAGTTCAAATCTCCAGGGCCCGATGAACTGCATCCTAGAGTAATGAAGGAGCTAGCGTCAGAACTCTCAGAACCTTTGTCTATTATCTTTGCAAAATCATGGAAGACGGGTGAGGTGCCGGACGACTGGAGGAGGGCTAACGTTATCCCTATCTTCAAAAAGGGCAAAAAGGAGGAACCTGGGAACTACAGACCAGTCAGTCTGACATCCATCCCTGGGAAAATTCTGGAGCAGATTATAAAGAAGTCAATCTGTAAACACCTTGAAATCAATGCAGTGATTACTAGAAGCCAACATGGATTTGTCAGGAACAAATCCTGTCAGACTAATTTGATCTCATTTTTTGATAGGATAACCTCCCTTGTGGACTGTGGGAATGCTGTGGATGTCATATATCTTGACTTCAGCAAGGCTTTTGACAAAGTGCCCCATGATATTCTGATTAACAAACTAGCTAAAAGTGGGCTAGATGGAACAACGATGAGGTGGATCCACAGTTGGCTACAGAATCGGACTCAAAGAGTACTTATCAATGGAACCTTCTCAAACTGGGGAGAGGCAACGAGTGGGGTGCCGCAGGGCTCAGTCCTGGGCCCAGTGCTCTTCAACATTTTTATTAATGATTTGGACAAGGAGGTGCACGGAACGCTGATCCAATTTGCAGATGACACCAAATTGGGTGGGATAGCTAATACCCTGGAAGACAGAAACAAACTTCAAAATGTAACCCTATGCGGCAGGGTCTTGCTATTTACTGTTTTACTCTGTACAGCACCATGTACATTGATGGTGCTATATAAATAAATAAATCATCATCATCATCATCATCATCTTGATAGGCTGGAGTGCTGGGCTGCAAACAACAGAATGAAATTTAATAGGGCCCAGTTCTACATTTAGGGAATAGAAACCAAATGCACAGTTACAAGATGGGGGACACTTGGCTCAGCAATACTACAAATGAGAAAGATCTTGGAATTGTTGTAGATCGCAAGCTGAATATGAGCCAACAGTGTGATAGGGCTGCAAGAAAGGCAAATGCTATTTTGGGCTGCATTAATAGAAGTATAGCTTCCAAATCACGTGAGGTACTGGTTCCTCTCTATTTGGCCCTGGTTAGGCTTCATCTAGAGTATTGTGTCCAGTTCTGGGCTCCACAATTCAAGAAGGACGCAGACAAGCTGGAGCGTGTTCAGAGGAGGGCAACCAGGATGATCAGGGGTCTAGAAACAAAGCCCTATGAAGAGAGACTGAAAGAACTGGGCATGTTTAGCCTGGAGAAGAGAAGATTGAGGGGAGACATGATAGCACTCTTCAAATATTTAAAAGGTTGTCACACAGAGGAGTGCCAGGATCTCTTCTCGATCCTCCCAGAGTGCAGGACACGGAATAACGGGCTCAAGTTAAAGGAAGCCAGATTCCGGCTGGACATCAGGAAAAACTTCCTGACTGTTAGAGCAGTGCGACGGTGGAATCAGTTACCTAAGGAGGTTGTGGGCTCTCCCACACTAGAGGCATTCAAGAGGCAGCAGGACAACCATCTGTCAGGGATGCCTTAGGGTGGATTCCTGCATTGAGCAGGGGGTTGGACTAGATGGCCTTGTAGGCCCCTTCCAACTCTGCTATTCTATGATTCTATGAAAGGGGAAGGAACGAGCATGTGAACCTACAAAGGCACCACAGTCACCAACCCCTGATTTGGCAGCACATCTGGATTGAGCTATTCCTCCTGAAATCAGTTTTAAGAAACTCAGAATTATGATAAGTAAGGTCCCATGGCAAATAAGCCTAATGAGAAAAGGAGTGCAAGATGGGTGGGAGTATTTAAAAAAGGAAATTTTAAAGGCACATTTACAAACAATTCCAACAAGGAGAAAAGATGGAAGACAACAGAGGAAACCAATGTGGTTCCACAAAAAGCTTAGAGATGACCTGAAAACAAAAAGGGATACATATAGGAAGTGGAAGAAAGGCCAGGCTACAAAAGAAAAGTACAGACAAGTGGCGCAGAAGTGCCGAAATGGCGTCAGGAAGGCTAAAGCTCAGAATGAGCTGAGATTAGCGAGGGATGCTAAAAGCAATAAAAAGGCTTTCTTCAGATATGTGAATAGTAAAAGACAGAGGAAAGAAATGGTGGTTCAACTGCTTAATGAGGATGGCAAATCGATAACAGACAACAAAGAAAAGGCTGAAGTGCTCAATTCCTACTTTGCCTCAGTCTTCTCCCAAAAGCGGGTCTATGACCCCCCTAGAAAAAGTGAAGCAGAAGTTGAGGGGGCAGGATTACAGTTTGAGATTGATAAACAAATGGTCAAAGAACACCTAATTTCCTTGAATGAGTTCAAATCTCCAGGGCCCGATGAACTGCATCCTAGAGTAATGAAGGAGCTAGCAGAAGAACTCTCAGAACCTTTGTCTATTATCTTTGCAAAATCATGGAAGACGGGTGAGGTGCCAGACGACTGGAGGAGGGCTAACGTTGTCCCTATCTTCACAAAGGGCAAAAAGGAGAAACCTGGGAACTACAGACCAGTCAGTCTGACATCCATCCATGGGAAAATTCTGGAGCAGATTATAAAGAAGTCAATCTGTAAACACCTTGAAATCAATGCGGTGATCACTAGAAGCCAACATGGACTTGTCAAGAACATGTCCTGTCAGACAAATTTGATCTCATTTTTTGATAAGGTAACCTCCGTTGTGGACCATGGGAACGCTGTGGACGTCATATATCTTGACTTCAGCAAAGCTTTTGACAAAGTACCACATGTCATTCTGATTAACAAACTAGCTAAAAGTGGGCTAGATGGAACAACTATTAGGTTGATTCACAGTTGGCTACAGAATCGGACTCAAAGAGTACTTATAAATGGAACCTTCTCAAACTGGGGAGAGGCAACATTTTTATTAATGATTTGGATGAGGAGGTGCAGGGACAGCTGATCAGATTTGCAGATGACACAAAATTGGGTGGGATAGCTAATACCCTGGAAGACAGAAACAAACTTCAAAGTGATCTTGATAGGCTGGAGTGCTGTGCTGAAAACAACAGGATGAAATTTCATAGGGATAAATGCCAAGTTCTACATTTAGGAAATAGAAATCAAAGACACAGTTACAAGATGGGGGATACTTGGCTCAGCAATACTACAAACGAGAAGGATCTTGGAATTGTTGTAGATTGCAAGCTGAATATGAGCCAACAGTGCGATATGGCTGCAAGAAAGGCCAATGCTATTTTTGGGCTGCATTAATAGAAGTATAGCTTCCAAATCACGTGAGGTACTGGTTCCTCTCTATTTGGCCCTGGTTAGGCCTCATCTAGAGTATTGCGTCCAGTTCTGGGCTCCACAATTCAAGAAGGACGCAGACAAGCTGGTGCGTGTTCAGAGGAGGGCAACCAGGATGATCAGGTGTCTGGAAACAAAGCCCTATGATGAGAGACTGAAAGAACTGGGCATGTTTAGCCTGGAGTAGAGAAGATTGAGGGGAGACATGATAGCACTCTTCAAATCCTTAAAAGGTTGTCACACAGAGGAGGGCCAGGATCTCTTCTCGATCCTCCCAGAGTGCAGGACACGGAATAATGGGCTCAAGTTAAAGGAAGCCAGATTCCAGCTGGACATCGGGGAAAACTTCCTGACTGTTACAACAGTGCAACAATGGAATCAATTACCTAGGGAGGTTGTGGGCTCTCCCACAGTAGAGGCCTTCAAGAGGCAGCTGGACAAGCATCTGTCAGGGATGCTTTAGGGTGGATTCCTGCATTGAGCAGGGGGTTGGACTCGATGGCTTTGTAGGCCCCTTCCAACTCTGCTATTCTATGATTCTATGAATAGCAATCCTGAAATTAACTTAATTGGGATTCTGGATAAAATTCTGCATACAAATAATGGGCTGCAATTCTGGGAAAAGAATGAAAAATTTGGCTTTCTTCTTGTTTATGCCACTCCTGAAGTAGAGAGAAAAATAACGAGGGAACACATCTGGGTGTCAGAGCCAGAGAAAAAACACTGAGTGCATATTCAGATGATGATGTGGTGCTAAACGAGTTGCAGTAAGAACATGGTTCTCCAAAATCAGGAACACGATGCCCAATCATGATTAAGAGAATTCTTAAGGGAATTCTAAGGCTAGAACAATTGTCTTTTTCTAATGTTTAGGGGAGATTCTGCACTGTCAAAAGTACATTGTACTCTCAAGAGAGAGTTGAAACGTCACTCTCCTAACAGCAAACCCTTGCGATGTAAGTTTTTGTTCCACTTTTTCACTTTCTCTTTATATTCTTATGGATGAATTGCTGGAGGAGAAGGCTCTCAATGGCTACTAGCCCTGATGGTTACGTGCTACCTCCAGTATCAGAGGCAGTAAGCCTATATACACCAGTTGCTGGGGAACATGGATGGGAGGGTGCTGTTGTTCCATGTCCTGGTTTTGGGTCGCTAGTCGACAGCTGGTTGGCCCCTGTGTGAACAGAGTGCTGGACTAGGTGGACCTTGGTCTGATCCAGCATTAGGGCACTTCTGATGTTCTTATGCTTAATTCTGTTTGGGCCATTTCTCCCCACCCTATCATACACATGCATGAAATTAATTGCTCAACAATTCCAAAGGGTTCTGTCCTTAAAAGCAGTCTAAAAATAATTTAAAATAAAAGTAATTTTAAAATTGAGTGTACATAGTTAGGCAACTCTTGACTGATCCTTAAAAGGGTATGGAATAGGCTGCACAGAAAGAGTCCTTGAATTGTACTGAACAACTATGGTTCTTTTGAGTAACCCCTACAGAATTCCCCATGTGCCGTTTGTTTATACACAGGGATATCTGGTCTCTCGACTAAAGAAAGCAGGCCTTCTGCCACTTTAACTGTTGTGATGAAGTGGGAATTTCACCAGGTATATAATCTTCCTCTCCATTTTATCCTCACAACAACAACAACAACCCTGTGAGATAGGTTGGGCTAAGAGTCTGTGACTGGCTCAAGGACACCCAGGGGGTGTCTATATGCTGCGGTGTTTGTCATCTGAGTCCTTCAAAACCCTGCAGCATTGCTGCTGTAAGGCGGAAACAATAAAGTGAGAGTGCAGGATGGGAGCGGACTGTCCAGCCAGAAAAACTGCAGTGCCAACGGCCGTCCAGCTTGCCAAGCCCGCCCCGTGGCCTGTCTTCCTGCATTTACCTGAGTCGCCCAGAGCTTTGCCCTTGGATAACTTGAACCAAGGCCACCACTGACACACAAAGAAACAATGTGGTGACCTCAGAGCAAAGGGGAAAGTCACAGTAAATGGACATTTGGGGGGAAAGCCCCATGTGGCTGCGAGGTGGTGGCTGCATCATATAAACAATGCAGCCATGATGGGGTAAATAGGGTGTTTAGCCACCCCCTGGGGAGCTTCCATGGCCGAGCAGAGACTAGAGCCTGGATCTCCCAACTCCCAGGCCAGTCACAGAGATGGGTTACAAACCTCCCCCCGCTACCACCACAACCCTAGAAAAAGCCATGGGTTCTGGAGTAATTTCTAAATTCTCCACTGTGCACCCTCAATGGGTTTCAGCCAATGCAGGAAATTGCACCGAGTGAGGGTAATTATGGTAATGACAGGGCACGCAACTGGCATGCGAGGTGTGGGAAAACAAGCTACGATGGATTATTTTCCTTCTCTGATTATGCAAACCTGATCACTGCCTCTTTTCCCAGTTTACAACAGTTTTGTAAAGATAGGTTGGTATAAATAAGCCTATTATCCCTGTTAGGGAGAGGCTGTGGCAGAGAGAATAAGCTATAGGGGGACATGACGGGGCCGAGGTAGACAACCTGGCATCCTCCAGGTGTTTTGGATTACAACTCCCTCCCGCCCTGTCCAGGATGGCCAATGATCAAGAAGTATCATTGACCTTTATCTCTGGCTGTGCTTGATGCAGAGGAAGGGAAGGTTGTCTAGAGATTTATAACGTTTTGAATGGTGTGGAGAGAGAGATTCTTCACTCTTTCTCATAAAATTAGAAATGTAGGGCAGGCAACCTGCAAGCCCTCTGCAAGTGATCGATCCCTCCCCTGGCAGCTCACTGCCAAGGCATGGGTGGAGAGGGAGAGAAAGAGAGAGAAGAGTGTGGCAGAAAGAGAAAAGGTGTGGCCCTGCTCCTGCCCACTTGAGCTCTGGCCCCTCGCACCATGAGCCAGAGCTAAACAGAAAGAAGTATTGCTTCACTTAAAACTTAATGAACCTGTGGGATTGACTGCCTCAGAGGAGATGGCCTCTTGCTGAGATGGCTTTAAAAAGAATGAGACAAATCCAGGAAAGATATCAAGGGCAGGCTTCCTTAACCTGATGTCCTCCAGATGTGTTGGACTATAATTCTCAACCACTAGCCAACATTGCCATTGGCCAAACTGGCTGGGAATGATGGGGGTTGTAGTTCAACACATCTGGTGAGCATCAGGTTGGGAAAGGCTGGTCAAGGGCTATTAACCATGAAAACTAAATGGAACCGCCAAATTCAGAGGCAGTGTACTTCTGAGTATCAGGTGCAAGGGACAATTACAGGGGTGCCTGTTTTCATGCCGCCCTGCTTGTGGGGTTTCTAAAGGCATCTGGTTGGGCACTTTGGAAACAGGATACTAGACTAGATTAATCTTTGTTGGTGTGATCCATAGGCTCTTCTTATGATCTCCTGTACAATGCCACCTAATGAATTTATGGCCTTAATGGGATTTGAACTGAAGCTTGCACTCTCAGCAATTCCACCATACTAGCTCAAATTGCTTTTCAGATTGAAATTTTATATAAATAGTTGTATTAGCCGTTCTCATGATATTCCAAGAGGAACTAATGCTATTTGCCAGCAGTTTACTGCCCTGCTGCCCAGACTAGCCCAATACATTAGATTCGAAACCATTTTCAATGCTCTTGGCTTCCATCTAGCCTGTGCCTCTGCCCCTGACCTGACCCACTCTGAGTAAGGGAATAGAACAGAGGGGCCATCAGAAACCAGCATTTCGCAAATATTTTTTTCTTTTTAAAAAGTAACTTTTTACCATCCTCCTCTTCTGTGCCATGTCATTTCTAAGCCTAGAGGCATCCAACGGCACAGGTGTGCTCTTTGCCTGCTCCAAGAAGGGATCAACGAACTGCTGATGGGGTAGGTATGTGTGAAAGTGACACGCAAGTGACATTCTCTCTCTCTGTCTCTTACACTTACACACACACACACACACACACACACACACACACACACACACACACACTTGCACTCTACAACCCCATAGCTGCCAGCGTTACTTCTCATGTTTCTTCCTGCTCAAAGTGTAGAGGATGAGTGGTCAGGTTTAAACATGAGGAATCTTCTGTGACTATTAGCCCCAAGGGGGACCAAGCAGGATTCTTTCAGGACAGACAACAACATGTCCCAAGAAATAATAATGCCTTGTGATGCTCAACTTTGAACTCTTAGATGTAACTAAAACCAATGGGGTGTGCCTTTAGGAATGTACAAAGAAGTAACAGCAGAACCATACATTATACAATCACAGTTATCAATCATAGAATCATAGAATAGCAGAGTTGGAAGGGGCCTACAAGGCCATCGAGTCCAACCCCCTGCTCAATGCAGGAATCCACCCTAAAGCATCCCCGACAGATGCTTGTCCAGCTGCCTCTTGAAGGCCTCTAGTGTGGGAGAGCCCACAATCTCCCTAGGTAACTGATTCCATTGTCACACTGCTCTAACAGTTAGGAAGTTTTTCCTGATGTCCAGCTGGAACATGGCTTCCTTTAACTTGAGTCCATTATTCCATTGTACTTTTTTAGTACAAATTAGGAATGCTTACATGAATCATAGAATCATAGAATAGCAGAGTTGGAAGGGGCCTACAAGGCCATCGAGTCCAACCCCCTGCTCAATGCAGGAATCCACCCTAAAGCATCCCTGACAGATGGTTGTCCAGCTGCCTCTTGAAGGCCTCTAGTCTGGGACAGCCATCTTATTCTGGAGAATCAAGGTGGGTAATATGACATCATTAAACAAAACATAATAGCATAACCCTTATCTATTGCATGCCTGCCTAAAGACAAAGACCTTTTAGTGGCATGTGGTATGTCAGTTTGGACAGACAAAGATTAAGTCAGGCGAACGGCCAATTTGTCCACTGCTCCATTCCTGCAGTGAATATTCCTTTTTAAAACCACCACCACCACCACCACCCAGCATTTTTCAAAATTTCTGATCCTGCTTTTTTCTCTTTCTGAACTGGAGGCTCATCCTCTTATATTTGAAAACATTTTTGCTACATAATTAGAGGACAAAGGGGTTGAAAAGGATTTGATAGATATTTTCATGGAGGACATGTCTAGTGAAACTATTAGCCATAACGACTAAGAATGAAAACTCCATATTTAGAGGCATAAGAACCTAAGAAGAGCCCTGAGGCTGGATCAGGCCAAGGGTCCATCTAGCCCAGCACTCTGTTCACACAGTGGACAACCAGCCATCGGCCAGGGACCAACAAGGCAGGACATGGGGCAACAGCACCCTCCCACCCATCTTCCCCAGCAAATGGTGCACACAGGCTTTCTCTGCAAAAATGGAGACAAGCTCTGGTGCTGGTAAAAATTCTTATCTTTAATAATTTCTTCAATAGGCTCAATGTTTCAAATGAAAATCCTTCCTCAGGCGCTACAAGAACAAAATAAATATAACTTAAACATAAACGGAAGGCAACACCCATACCAAAAACATTGTGCATATTTTTAGAGAAACAATTGATAACATTGAACATTACGATCAGTAAGGAAAACACTGGACATACTTAAAAACAAAAACAAATTGGTAACACTAGACACTGTGACCAACAAAGATCTATATCCCCAATATATTAATAAATGGACTGACATGAAGAAAGACGCAAGCTACTATAATGTGCACTAATATGAATAATGGTTGAAAAGTCCTTGGCTTTTTCTTTCTCTTTTTGGGCGTCCCCGCCAAGAGCTGCATTATTTGGGAAAATTCTTGCTCATACTGTGGAGTCAAAGCCAGATAATGGCTATTGAAATTAATTAGACAGCGGCCAGCAGCTAGTGTTGTGTCTAAAAGGTCCTGCTCCAACTTAGCTATAGCTACATGCATGTTCCTTTACAAGTACTGCACTACACATTAAATATTCATTCCATCCTATTTTCATTATGTAGTGAACTCCAAAGAGTCATTCAATCCCCTTGGGGCTAAAGATTTCAAGGACAAAATCCAGAAAAGTTATCTTTTGTTGAGTAATGTCTCATTTCCTTTCACCTTTTCTATTGCCCAGAACACTATGGACTCAGGTCCATGTTTTTTATCCAGAAAGTGTTTGGACAGGGAAGCCCCAACCTTCTGATGTTTCAAGTTATAAAGATGTTCACCTATCCTTGTTTTTAATTGTCTGGATGTTTTTCTTACATATATTTTATTGTAAGGGCAGGTAATGATATAAATGACCCCTGTGATATTACAACTAAGAAAATCTGCTATCTGTATCAATTTACAATTATTGGTATCAGTAAATGAAAGAACCTTTTTTTAAAAAATTGCAATACACACATCAGCCATATGGATGGTGCCCTTGGGGCCTAGGCAAATTTAGCACCTTAGGTTGGGCTATGGGTTTTTTATTATATCTTGTGTGGTCTGTGTGTATTAGCCAGTCTTCTAGATTTTTTGTCCTCTTGAATGTCACTATGGGTCTCGTTGCTAAACATGTAGTGCAGTACTTGTAAAAGAACATTTATACTGCCTCGAATACTGGAGATAGCACACAACCATCAGGGCTAGTAGCCATTGATAGCCTTTGCCTCCAGGAATTTATCCAACCCCCTTTTAAAGCCATCCAAATTGGTGGCCATCACTGCATCCTGTAGTAGTGAGTTCCATAATTTAACTATGGGCTGTGTGAAGTACTTTATTTGTCCTGGATCTCCCACCAATCAGCTTCAGGGGATGATCCCGGGTTCTAGTATTTGGAGAGAGGGAGAAAAATGTCTCCCTATCCACATTCTCCATACCATGCATAATTTTGTACATCTCTATCATGTCTCCCTTAGCCTCCTTTTTTTACAAGCTAAACAATTCCCGTTGATGTAACCTTCCCTCATAGGGGAGATGCTCCAGCCCCTTCATCATTTTAGTTGCCCCTTTCTGCACTTTTTCCAGCTCCAATGTATCCTTTTTTTAGGTTTGGTGACCAGAACTGTACACAGTATTCTAAGTGTGGTCGCACCATAGAATTTGTATAAAGGCAGGATGATACTGGCCGTTTTATTCTCAATTCCTTTTCCTATAATGCCTCACATGGAGTTTGCCTTCTTTACAGCACACTGGGGGGACATTTTCATCCAGCTTTTCCACCACAATCAGGGCCGGTGCCAGACTATTTTGCGCACTAGGCAAGGCGAGCTACTTGCATGCACACCCCAAAATTGCCAACTTCGATTTTTAAGAAGAGATGTTTTGTAGAAAAAATAAAAAGTACAAAACTTGAAACTGCTCAATTTATTTTAAATTGCAAGAATAAGTAATAATCAATTTTTGATCATCTTTCACAAATACAAAAGAAAATATTTTGGCACACAAATAATTTTGAACTAAAGGGCAGTCGGTATAATGCATACCTCCACCACTGGCAACACAACATTAAAACCTTTTACTTCACACACCTTTATATATATATAATCTTTAAGGTTACTTAACGTAACCAACCCGTCATATTACCACAATATTTTGTTTACAGTCAGACAGAGAAACACACAAAAAACAGACAGAGTTAAAAACGTCTCATAAAAGTTTCAATTTCAGGCACATCAAAATCTCACTTTGCATGCCTTTTCCTTTGCAAATTCTGTCACCAATTCGACCTGATCAAGTGCTGATGCCTGGGCATGTTCAATTGATATAGTTGCCAAGCCAACTAGTCTCTACACTGGAGCTGAGCTGCAAGGACTGCCCTCCGCCCCCCACCCTAAAAGTGCAGATGCCCCTCCCTTTCCAGGCTTCAAAGACAGAGATATGCAGGGGCGACAACGTCAGCAACAGGGAGCACGTGCACACACGCTGTCCCACGCTCCCCCCCTTCCTGGAGCAGGCCGTGGCTCAGCAATATTCGCTCCAGGGATATCAAGAAATTTATCCTCTTTGTCATGACTGGAATATGAATTTATCCAGTCAATGTGAGGATAATTGAAGTCACCCATTATTACAACACTTCCTTTTTTGGAGGCCTCCCTGATTTCATTCTCCATCTCAAGGTCACTCTGAGCATTTTGGTCTTGGCGACGACAGCATGTTCCTAGCACTACATTAGTTTTGGGGCCCAGCATTGTCACTGACAGTACTTCTGTGGAAGAATCTTCCCCGTTTAGGTGCTCTAGTCTACTCAACACAATGCCCTCTTTGACATACAGGGCAACCAGGTACGCCCTTCCCTGTCCTTCCTGTAGAGTTTGTATCCAGGGATGATCATATCCCACTGGTTCTCAGGTTTCTGTAATGCCCACTATGTCCAGGTTCTCCTTTGAAACCAGGCACTCCAAATCTCCCATTTGGGCTCGGAGGCTTCTAGCATTTGCACAGAAACAGCTATACACAGTGTCCCTCTCCAGATGTCTCTGCCGTGACCCTTTTATCATGTTGCACTTTAGCCTCTTTGATTGGCTATCATGTTCTATTCTGTACTCATGGCCTACTTGCTTCTCTTCTACATTGGGACAATAAAAAACATGTTCAGATTCATTTCCTTCAGATGATTTAACCCGAACAGGATGCTTCCCAGCTCCTGTTGGCTTTCCCCCAGAATTTAGTTTTAAAGCTGCTCTGCCACCATTTTTATGTTTAGTGCCAGCAGTCTGGTTCCATTTTGGTTTAAGTGCAGCCCGTTCCTCTTCTACAGGCCTGGCTTGTCCCAAAATGTTCTCCAGTGCTTAACAAATCTGAACCCCTCCTCTCTCCACCATTGCCTCATCCATGCATTGAGACTTCTCAGCTGTGCCTGTCTAGCTGGCCCTGCTTTTGGAACTGGTAGCATTTCAGAGAAAGCTACCTTGGTGGTCCTGGATTTCAACCTCCTGCCTAGAAACCTAACTTTGGCTTCCAGGACCTCACAACTACACAGTGTACCTCTGGTGATGCTGGGGACAAAATAAACAATACAGGGCCTTCACCATCATGCCCTGCCTGTGAGCTTCAAAGAGACACCAGATTGGCTGCTCCTGTAGAGAAGATGCAGGAAGGCCGTGCTATGATCCAGCAAGCCATTGCTTATGTTCTTATATCAAGGCTGATCTATGCTATACTGAGGACAGCTCCACATGTTACGTGACAGACAGAATTGCAATGTTTTACCAATCATATACCAGTTCTTCCTTCAGCGAACAAGTGTAGTAGACAACATGTGTCTATAAGCACCCATGTATGCACTCTCCCTAGGAAGAGTCCAGATGAGAGGGAGAGAGATAGCAAGAACAGAGCTGAGGGTGTTTGAAGTTAGGTTCAGTTGAAGTCCCCCAAGTAACTGTGGCCTTAGGAGATGAATAATATGAATAATATTATAGTGTAATGAAATAAAATTTAATTCCTGTGCTTTCTAACATAATATGGCTGCAGCAGAGGGAGATGTGGGGAAACAAGGCCCATTCCATCAGCAATGCTGAGAGACCAGTTCTATGTGTCTCCTTCTCTCCCACAACTGTCTTCTAGCAGAGCCAAAGGCTGCTGCAGAGGGAAAGACAGGTAGAAAGGCCCACTCCATCAGCTCAGCTGTGACAGGCTCTATAGCTCCTCCTCTTCTTAAATTGGTTCCATTCAAGCTGGTCATTCGATGAACAGTTAGTTTCTTTCCCCCCTCTTCCTTCTTCATCTCTTTTTTCCTTTTGTGTCATGTCTTTTAGACTGAAAGCATGCAGGCAAGTACTGTTTTGCTTGCTATTGATCTTATGTCAGCTGCTCTGGGAGCCATTTTGATTGAAAAGCAGGGTAAAAATCATATATTTTCAAAGTCAGGAGTTAGTCAGTCATCCCTTTTTTACTGCTTTCCCATTGACCAATTCTCATGAAACACACTTCATTGGAAAGCTCTTGACAAATAGATTCCATGAATAACAATAGTTTTCATTATAATTCAAAGTCAGGAATAAATTTACATCCATAAAACCTTTTTGAAAAAATAATTAGGCTATCATCTATAACAATGTAGTATAAAGTTTTGTTTTTAATATAAAAATGTCAAGTATAATTAAACAAACAGAACTGCAAATTGGAGCAAAATGAAATATGAACACAGGGGAAAGCCAAAGTACAATGACATGCCAGTAACATATGGCCTGTAAACAAAACAGGGACAGGCTGTGGACCAAGCTGGCATCTATCTACCTTAGGGTGACCAAACGTCCGGTTTCTGCTGGAAAAGTCCGGAAATGGGGAGGAAATCTGGTGTCCGGGGGGAAATGTAATATAATTTATTAAAATGTCCAGGAAGTTGTGATCTCCCCCACACCGCTCCGGCACTTTTCTTCGCTGGCATTTTCTTCATGAGGCATTTCTATCAGAGGGGAAACATAATTATCCTTGCAATGCAATCAGGCCACTAGTATTTGGGAGAACAAACCACATTTTCTGCCATTAATCAATATGATTTATAAAAGTAGAAAAGCAGTGCTCAAATTAGACAGGGGCCTAACACCCAGCCCCCTTCACTGCTATGGTTTGGCTAAAATCAGGGGGAGTCCAGGGACAGAGTTTGTGGATTTCATGAAGATCTCCCCTACCTTTCCCCCTATAGTTTGAGAATAACATCATTCCACAATAAGCTTTCTGCTGTTAACATGGAAGTTGGGAGAGCATGGTGGCAATGGTGGCGATTTTTAAAAGAGTGCTTGACAGGATCTACACTACTTCTTTAAAATGGTTTATAACAGTAGTGACAACTGTTGGGGCCCAGGACACACTCCATGTACTGTTTTCGAACCGCTTTCAAAGTGTCATATCCTGCTTGATGTAAATCTGGCCAAGTATCTCCTTGCATTCTCTTCTGTGCTATTGTATCCTTTATTCATGATGGTATTATGACTTAAGTTACTTTAAGCAGCTATAAAGTATAGAATGGCACACCTTATAGCATCTTGGAGGATCTATAGCATTAATTCATATCCCTTTCATAAAATGACAAGGATAGTTCAGCATACTGAAGCAGTGATCCAAATTACAGATCCACTTTGAATTTTCCTAAATTTCCCCAATGAATTCATTGTTTGTTTGTTTTTTGTCTTTGTTTGTTTATTAGCTCTTATTCTGATAGGCATGGTGGGGGTGGAGAAGGGTTTTTCAATTCTGTTGTAATTTTTAGTTATTTCATATCATCCACCTGCAGTTTCTGAAGACTGAAAGCCCAAAGCAAGATCGTTAAAAGTTATAAAGAGGGGGGCGGAGCTTGGCGGCCATGGAGTCAGCGAGGTTTTTCTGATTCTCTAACCGGCCGAGCCAGGAAAAGCAATTATCTCCTTATTAAAGGGCATAAATCTTTCAGCAACATGATGGGAAAGGACTATGAATGTTAACTGATTAACTTGCTGATGTTGGAATAAGCTGGAAAGAGATAAGGTGAGAGCTTTTGGAATATATACACGTCTATGGAAAGAGAAACTGAATGCAGCATCCGGTTGTGTGTGGCGATAGCTAAGCAGTGAAGGGTTTGTTTTTGTTAGACGCGGACTTGATTTATAGCGAATCTCACCTCTTATCTTCTATTACAAAGTGGAAAGACTGTAAAACTGGCTTTATAAAGAGGTTCAGAAGCAGTTTGTTGTAGTTTACGTCAGTTGATGAGCGAAGGGGGGGCGAGCGGAAGTGTGATAGCAGCGTTCAGTGAGGAGATGAAGTGTTTACGATCTGTGGATTGTTTATGACTTGTGGTCCCCTCTAGTGAATGCTGTTTTGATATTGGATGTAATTTTCCCCCCCTGAGAAGAAAGACTGATTAATATACAGAAGACAATTTAATAGATATAAACTGCTAACAAAGAGACCCGAAGTGAAAGATTTATGCCCCATGTCTAACATCAAAAAGAGGTTTAAAAAAGAGTGGAAAAAGTTAAGTGTGCAGAAGAAATGCCCAAGCAACCATAATCTCACCCATCTGGAAGTTTCAATTACAGAAGGAGAGCAGGAAGATACAGACCCATCTCTTTTAGACACAGATCCAGTCAGAAAAGAAAACATGGCTGAAGGGGGGAAAGCAACTGGCAGTCAGCCACCCTCCTTAGCGGAAATCAGAGCTGTTATTGTGGAAAACAACACAATTATTTTTAAAAGAATGGACCAGCAGACGGAGATTTTTAGGCAACAGTTGCGTGTGGTGGCTGAGAAAACAGCGGAGAACTCAAAAGCCATTGTTGATCTTGAGGCAAGAGCAGATTTGAACCAGAAGAAGCAAGAGGTTTTTGAAAAATCAACAAATATTCAATTTAAAGACTATGAATTAAGGCTGATAGCCTTGGAAGATCAATCTCATCGCTCATCGATTTGAATAAAACATTTAAAGCAAACACAAGGAGAAGAGTTAAGAGAAATAGTCCTGAATTGGTTCAAAGAGCTGATGCCTGATCTGCAAATCGATGGATCTGATATAGATCGAGTTCACAGGGTGGGGGGGGGCAAAATTACAAAGGGACTAGAGACATTTTGGTGAAATTTGGTAATTATTACAAAAAAGAGCAAGTCATGAAGGAATTGAGATCTATGCCCCAGCTGCAGTATAAAGGCAAAGCAGTGCAAATTTATAATGATCTTTCTCAGCATACATTGAATTGGAGACGTAGCATTAAACCAATAACTGAAATACTAGTGAAGAAAAAAATCACATATTCATGGGGTTATCCTGTTTTTTTTAAGATTTACGCATGGAGGGGGGGAATACAGAGTAACCTCACTGGATCAAGGTAAAGAGTTGTTGAAGAGTCTGGGTCTGTTTGGGGAAGCAAGTGTGACTGGAACAGGTGGGGGAGAATGAGGCTGGGACATCTGGGGTGTAATAGAATTGTTAATTGCTTTATGAGATAATTGCAGATAGAAATGTTAAACGTAGAAACCTTGCCGGCCAGGCGCAGCACTGCCTCCCCCCCTCCCCCTAAAATAGATGGCTGGAGTATTAGACTCATGGGGATGTGGGGGGGGAAAGAGTTGGGGGGAGGGGAGGGGGGAAAGGAAGAGGGAAGGGGTTGGGGTAAGGGGATTGGGGGTTGTTGTATGGAGTTTGTGTTTTTATGTATGTAAATTTGAGTTTCAGAGCACAAGGGATCGGAAGAGACTCCAAAAGGGTGAATATGGATAAAAAGATAAAAGTATCAATACTTAATGTTAAAGGTTTGGGGGCAGTCGTGAAAAGGAGAAGAATAGAACAAATGATTAATAAAGAAGGATCTGATATTACAATGTTGCAAGAAACACATCAAGGCTTCGAGAATATGAATATGATAAAATTAAAGTGGCTAGTTTATTATGAAAAGTCGTTAGGGACTTCAAAAAAAAATGGGGTGGACACTCTGATCTCAAAAAAAGTGGATTTATATTAGAAGATACAAAAAAGGACGATAGCGGTAGATATCTTATGATAAAAGGTAAAATTGAAGGAAAGGTATATACGCTAATTAATGTGTATGCCCCAAATGAGAGACATAGAGAGTTCTTTATAAAATTATTTAAAGAAATAGAAGAATTCAAGGAGGGGTATGCTATTTTAGCTGGGGACTTTAATATGGTTATGGATAATAGATGGGACAGGTCGAACCCCACTAATGTTGAAAAGAGGAATAATATAACTATTTTGAATAAATTAGTAAAAGAAAATGATTATATAGATTCTTGGCGTTTACTCAATGGGGCTAAGCCTGGGTTTTCTTATTTTTCCCCAGTTCATCATACATATTCCAGGATAGATTATATTTTTGTTTCAAAAGATTTTGCAACGAAGATTTGTAAAATGGAAATGGGGGTAATAAAGGTAACTGATCACGCTTTGCTAAGTTTAGAATTTGCAGTTAAGAAGAATTATAAAGAGGCGTATAGATGGAAGTTGAACACAAAAATATTGAAATATAATAAAGTGGTAGAAAAAATTCAGAAGGAATTGTCGGAGTCATGGGAAATTAATGAAAAGGGAGGATCAGCTGGGTCAGTCGTTTGGGACACCATGAAGGCTGTAGTAAGAGGAATTTGTATTAGAGAAATGTGTAGTTTAAAAAGACAACAACGTGCAGAGCAGGAAAAGCTAGAGACAGAAATTAGAAGTTTGGAGGAAGAATATTGGCAAGGTAAAAATAAATATAAATTAGTAGAAATACAAGCTAAGAAGAAACAATTAGAAAATTTAAATTTAGAGGAGGTTCAAAAGAATTTAATATATATGAAAAGGGAATATTTCGAAAACAGTAATAAGAATTCTAGACTGCTTGCCAGACTCACACAAAAAGAAAAAGGGAGGAATGGGATAGAAGTATTGAAGGATAATCGAGGGAATTATTGCCACACAATGAAAGATAAAATAAAAAATTTTCAGGAATTTTATCAGGAATTATATAAGGGAAAAGAAATTCAACAAGAGAAGGTGGAGGAATATATTGGAAGGTTTATAAAGAAGGGAATAAAAATAGAAAATAAAGAGCAAATGGAGAAGGTAATAACTCAAAGAGAAGTTGAAGATGTAATTGACAATTTGAAAGTTGGTAAATCACCGGGAGCAGATGGTTTAGGATCAGAATATTATAAAGTTTTTAAAGAATTATTAGTTCCGAAATTAGTGAAACTTTATAATGCTATACTATTAGGAGAGAAAATACCTGAATCATGGGAACATTCATTGATAATTTTAATACCAAAACCGGATAAAGATTTGATTAATCCTGATTCTTACAGACCTATCTCACTAATAAATCAGGATGCCAAATTTTTTTCATCTATTATGGCTAAGCGGTTAAATAAATTTATATCAGAATATATAGGAGAAGATCAATGCGGATTTGTGGCAGGAAGGCAGATGCATAGTTTAGTGGGAAGAGTTCTAAATGCAATAAATGTAATAAAAAAGTTAAACATTAAGGCAGGAATTATGGCATTGGATATTTTTAAGGCTTTTGATTGTGTGAGCTGGCAGGCATTAAAGATTATTGTAGATAAAATGGGATTTGGGAATAAATTTAAAAATATAATAGAACAGCTATATTCCCAAAATACAGCTGTAGTGGTGGTAAACGATGGACTCACCGAAAAGATACGACTAGCCAGAGGTACAAGACAAGGATGTCTGCTCTCGCTGGTCCTGTTTGTAATGGTTATGGAAGTATTGGCGAAGGCACTAAGGGAAGATGAAGAGTTAGAAGGAATTGGAGAGGTAAGGGAAATAAAGTTGAATATGTTTGCGGATGACACCTTATTGACTATTAAGAACCCAATAAGAAAAATAGAAAGAATTAAATATCAATTGAGGGAATTTGAAGAAATTACAGGGTTAAGAATAAATTGGTCTAAATCAGAGATGATGTTGTTTAATTACACTTAGAAGGAGGAAATGGAATGGGAACATAAGGGAATAGAAATGAGAGTTAAGGAGGAGATTAAATATTTGGGAATTAGAATTACAAAAAATTTAGAGAATCTAGAAAAGGAGAATTTAATGAGGTTAAAGAAAGAGGTTTTAGAAAAATTGGAGAAATATAAAAGACTAAATTTATCTTGGCTTGGAAGAATAGCTTTAATAAAAATGAAGATTTTAGCTAAAATTAATTTTGTATTTACGATGTTACCAATAAAAATCTCAGAAACCGAGATAAAAAGTTGGCAAAATATTATTAATAAATATTGTAATGGAGAAAAGAAAGTGAGGGTAAATAAAAATAATTGGTATCTAAGCTAAAAAAAGGGTGGATTGGGTCTCCCAAATATAAAATTATACTATGTAGCAAATAGATTAAGACACATTGTAGAAGCAATTATTGGAGTAGGAGATTTACATTGGATGGAGGAAAAAACCACAAGTAATGTAGAGATGAGTTTGGAAAACGTTTTTTTTAAGGAAGGAGGGAGAAAGTGGCTTGGAAGTATAGATAATCCATTCCTGAGGACTCAATGGGAAATTTGGAGCAAATTTAAAGGGAAGTTGCTTCCGAGCAACTCTCCCTTAGCACCGGTAATAATGTTAAAGAATTTCCCAGAGGATCAGAAGGGTAGATTATGTAAAATATTAAAAGAGAAAAATAAAATGAAACTAAAGGATTGGTTAAGAGATATAAAAACAAGAGAAGATATGGAAAACCTGTTAAAGGAGAAAAAATTTTCTTGGTTAGAGTTTGGGCAATTAGAACAATGGAATAAAAAGTGAATTAAAGACAATAGAGTTTGCAGAAAGATGAAGAAGTTTGAAGAATTAATAGTAAATAAGGAAAAAGGTAAAGGAGGTAGTATAGCTTTAAAAGGGTTAATGAGTGAAATATATAAAATATTGTTAGAAAAGGAGTTTAGAGAGAACTCAGAGAAAATGGTATGGGAGACAGATTTGAAGGTACAGATAGGACGACAGAGATGGGAGGGACTATGGAAACAAAGAGTGTTGAGAAGTATGTCAGTGAGAATAAAGGAGAATTATTTTAAAATTTTGTGGAGGTGGTACCTAACCCCGATAAGATTGAACAAGATAAATGATCAGCATTCAGCAAACTGTTGGAGAGGTTGTGGGGAAAAAGGAACGTATTTACATATGTGGTGGGAATGCAAATATGTACAAAGATTATGGAAGATGGTGCTTATAGAAATTGAAGAAATAGTGGGAATGAAAATAGAACATACACCTAAGGTTGCATTACTGTCACTATTTGAAGATTTAAAATGTGGAAAAGAAACTAAAGAGTTGATATCGAGTTTGCTGACTGCAGCACGATTAATGGTAGCTAGGAACTGGAAGATTCAAGGGGAATATTTCATTGAAGAATGGTATAAAGAAGTATGGGATATAGCTATTAATGATAAACTGACTTGTAATATTAAGTGGAGAAAAGGTATAACTAAAATAAATGAGTTTGAAGGAATCTGGAAACAGTTCCTAACATTTGTGTTTACTAAGGGAAGTGGGAAACTGCCAGTAGAAGAAACGACAAGATTTTGGAATCAGAAATAGATCCCGAGGTGGGGGGTGCACTGTTATGTTAAGAATGATTATGCTGTACAATGATAATTTTTAGGTAATATCTGTTCAACATATATGTACTCAACATTTATTCAATATGTATGTAGTAGTTGTTTGATGTTTTCTCTTTTTTATTATTGTAATGTATGTTTAATTAATGTAGAAAATAAAAAATATTTTTTAAAAAAAGTTATAAAGACATTTCCATTAAGGTATTTCCATTAGGCATGTGCTCTGCTCCGATTAGAAGTGCAGAAGCAGGAGTGAATTGGCCTGCTCCGCCTTGCCCAGAGGCGGAGTAGAAGCGGACCGCGGACCCCTAGAAGCAAGGCGAAGAGAAGCGCCCATTTTCGGAGCGATCCGGTTTCCATGGTCCGATCTGATCGCCATCTTGAAACATTTCGCCCATAGGATTGCATTGCGGAAAAGAAAGGGGGATAACTGTGTTGTTTTTGAAGCTATCTTTCTGAAAATTCTTGTGCTTGGAGAGTCGTGGATGGGGGTCATTTTGAGACTACTCTCAGCTCTCTGTGTGGTGCGGTTCGTGTGCTAGAAATGTTTTAAAAACTGGCGGGAAAATACCTTTTCTGAAGGGCTGAGGGGCAGAGTCAACTCCCGGTCATGATCACATGATCCCAAAGTTGGAGGAGGGGATAGGCAAAACGGGTAACTTGGGATTCTGGGAACTTCTCTTTCTTAGTCTGAATGGACTTTTCCCAGTGTTTTTTAAAACAGTAGCCCCACCAAATGCACAAACACAACCTGAAATCATGTACTAAGCCAATAATAAGAGAGCACTGCTACCAACCCTAACTTTGGGGAACAACTGAAAAGATGTGGTGCAAGGGGATGAGCTCCCCTAGGGCATGCCATGTGGACATGCCCCCACTCTCTCCTGTACTTGGAGGGCCATTAGAGCCCTCCAAAGAGAGTAACCCGGTGGAGCAATGCCTATCATGAGTTGAAGTGAGAGTTCTACTCCTCGGCTCTCGTGGTGAAGCAATGGCTTTCATGAGTTGAATTGGCAGCTGCTTCCCCCTCCCCTGGGCACGTCCCCCTATTGCTGGTAAAAGACAGATATAGCCTTTTTAAAAAAGTTCTTCTTGTTGTTTATTCAGCAACACTGCTGCTTTTAATTCCACCCCTCCTTTGTTTATTTATTTATTTATTTATTCCATTTTATATGCATTACTGACTTATCCTTGGCTCACTTCCTTATGCCCCCAGAAATGTCTGCTGCCTGTCTGCCTTCCCTCTCTCCTCCTCTGCCCGCCTCACAGGGATGTTGTGTGTGTCTGGCTTTGACTCAGGGGAGAAGTCCTTCCTGTGCTCACTTGGAGTTTTGGAAGTTCCAAATCCATTTTTCAAGTGTGGAAGAAGATTCATATAGGTTTATCTCTACTCCCCAATTCATGGCATGTTGGGATTTCCTTTGAAATGGCCCCATTGAGATGTCTGCAGGTTTAAGCCCCGCCAAAAATCAGGGGATGATAGGACTGCCTTGAGTCTTGGTGTGCGTGTGCATCCCTGGATAAGCTATCATGGTGGCGAGTTTGAGGTTTTTAACGTGCAAATTGACGGAGCTATCGAAAGGGGTGTGAATGGGGTGTTGGATTTTCATAAATTCCCCAAAAATCAGGGGATGATGGGACTGCCTTGAGTCTGGGCGTGCGTGTGTGTCCCTGGATAAGCTATCATGGTGGCAAGTTTGAGGTTTTTAATGTGCAAATTGACGGAGCTATCGAAAGGGGTGTGAATGGGGTGCCTGATTTTCATAAATTCCCCCAAATTCAGGGGATGATGGGATTGCCTTGAGTCTTGGCGTGCGTGTGTATACCTCCATGAGGTGTCATGGTGCCAAACATGAGGTTTCTAACGTTCACAGAAAAAAAGTTGTATACTTTTTTAGCTTAATGCAAGCCTATGGGGGGGGGGAAACGGAGCTCGGATCCGGAGCTCCGCAGCGGAGCGGAGCGGGCATGGGCGGAGCGGGGGCGGAGCGAAGTGGCCCGATCTGCAAATCGCGGATCTGGAAGTGAAGCGGAGCGGGGGGTCCATGCACACCCCTAATTTCCATTGCTGTTCTACTGATGAAAATTGTGACCAACAAAATATTTCAACCTATGCCAATATGAGTGAGATTTTCTAGAACCTTTGCTGGGTCATCATACTTGGGATCAGGAATTTTGAGTCATGAAGGAAATTCTTTCCAAACATAGATATAGATAGTTGTTTTTAGCCATCCTCTGTGGTATGTGGTTTGGTTCACTTGCTTGAGTTATTTTGTGTCTTCGTGCAAAGGAAGAAGTGGATCTCTAGCTGGTGCTAGAAGATAGTAATTCGTTTTTTTAATAATGCATTTTGACCCATAGACCTTCCTCTCCAATTTGTTTGATATAATTGGTATGACATATATTTTGCAACAATTGCTGATAATTGTTCATCCTTCTTTAAAAAATCTTTAAAAAATTAACAGGTTGCCTTTCTTCTTCTTCTTCTTCTTCTTCTTCTTCTTCTTCTTCTTCTTCTTCTTCTTCTTCTTTATCATCATCATCATCATCATCATCATCATCATCATCATCATCATCTGTCTTTTCTTACTAGTAGTGGTTTTTTCTAGATGAACAGATGGCTTTACCAACTCACTGTCTTTTACTGATTCAGAAATTTCCTGACTATTGAACATATTTAAAGTATGACTGCTTTCTTGATATTGGTGTGGATGCATTTTGGTAGGCCTAATTTCTGAAGATTTTCTGTAAAAAGTAAAATAAAAATGATGTGATGCTGGTGACTGATGTGACTAATGGAATACTTGTAACTTTTTCCTGTTGCCATAGTTCTTTAACTTCCATAGCCATTGGTATATATTTTCTCTCTCTTTCTCTTCCTTTTCTGCAACATTTTTGTCATTAGGTATTGCTATGCCAATGAGGTAGGTGTGTTTTTCTTGGTTGTTTTTGACTGTTATGTCTGGTTGAAGTTGAAACAAGCTAAGAGGTGCTAGCCTTTAAACCATTTTATTCCATGGCTAATGTTTGCAGGGTAATAGTAGTTTATATGCTTTCTGAATGCTTGTTTGCTTGTTTGTCACACTAGATTTTTCTGTACTTGTTAACTGCTTCATTTGTTCAGTGGTAGCAGTATGCTGTGCTATGAGAAAGGTGATGGGGAAAAAGTGTTAAATGTTAGGAAAGGTGAGACTATAGTCACCTTTCTGATTTGCAGTCAGAAAAGTTATTTGAGGGAAGGGGAGACTGTATCCCACAGAGTATAGCAAAAGTTTCAAAGTACAGCAAAAGCTACAAAAGTAGGAGTGAGTAAAGTTAGTTTCAGATACACTGAATGTCTCACTTGAAAAGAAAGATATTTGAGGGAAGGGGAGACTGTATCCCACAGAGCATAGCAAAAGTTTCAAAGTACAGCAAAAGAGTAGGAGTGAATAAAGTTAGTTTCAGATACACTGAATGTCTCACTTGTTCTTTATTCCAGTACTTTTAACATTAAGATGTTAGGTAGAACAGGTTTGTCTTACTTGTGTGCTGTGAAATCAGACATGTGACCAATGTCATGTTTTAGTTGGCACGCCCTCCTTGGGGGCTGGCCATGTTGGTGGGCACGCCCCCTTGGGGTGGCCATGTTGTCCTCCTTTTTGGTTTCCAAAATATGGTCAACCTAATCTACCTTCACCTATCTTCTGCCATGCATAATTCTACAATGTCATGAGCGATGTGCACTCATTGGCAAACCTCAAGATTCAAGTCATCAATGGACAGGAACAAGGATGATATAGTGACTGTCCAGGAATTGACACCAAGAACATTGCATTTAAAGAAATTTGTAGAGATGAAAGATGTAACACTTTGAATGTTTCAATAAAAGCAATTAGTTAAATTAAATCTTTTGTTAGATTTGATTTTTCTCTGTAAACTCTGTTCGTGGGTCAACAACTGGTGCTTAAATAATTAAATAATCTGTTAGCTCAAAGGCAACAGGCATTGTCAAAGCAAGAAAAAAAGGAGGGGAGAAAGAAATGGGGTTTGGCATAGCGCTGGTAACGCCTTTGCTTTTATGGCAGGGATGGGCAATCTTTTGCCCCTTCAGGGCCACATGTGGCAGTGTATGCTGATGGGTGTGGCGATGGGCACAGCCAGGGCCCTCCTAACTTTTGCCCGCTCATTTGTTGTTTATTCGTTCAGTCGCTTCCGACTCTTCGTGACTTCATGGACCAGCCCACGGCAGAGCTTTCTGTCAGCTGTCGCCACCCCCAGCTCCCCCAAGGTCAAGTCTGTCACCTCCAGAATATCATCCATCCATCTTGCCCTTGGTCGGCCCCTCTTCCTTTTGCCTTCCACTTTCCCTAGCATCAGCCTCTTCTCCAGGGTATCCTGTCTTCTCATTATGTGGCCAAAGTACTTCAGTTTTGCCTTTAATACCATTCCCTCAAGTGAACAGTCTGGCTTTATTTCCTGGAGTATGGACTGGTTTGATCTTCTTGCAGTCCAAGGCACTCTCAGAATTTTCTTCCAACACCACAGTTCAAAAGCATCTATCTTCCTTCGCTCAGCTTTCCTTATGGTCCAGCTCTCGCAGCCATAGGTTACTACGGGGAATACCATTGCTTTAACTATGCGAACCTTTGTTGTCAGTGTGGTGTCTCTGCTCTTAACTATTTGATCAAGATTTGTCATTGCTCTCCTCCCAAGAAGTCAACGTCTTCTGATTTCCTGGCTGCAGTCAGCGTCTGCAGTAATCTTTGCGCCCAGAAATACAAACTCTGTCACTGCCTCCACGTTTTCTCCCTCTATTTGCCAGTTATCAATCAAGCTGGTTGCCATAATCTTGGTTTTTCTGAGGTTTAACTGCAACCCAGCTTTTGCACTTTCTTCTTTCACCTTCGTCATAAGGCTCCTCAGCTCCTCCTCGCTTTCAGCCATCAAAGTGGTGTCATCTGCATATCTGAGATTGTTAATGTTTCTTCCTGCGATTTTAACTCCAACCTTGGATTCGTCAAGCCTAGCATGTCGCATGATGTGTTCTACATACAAGTTGAATAGGTAAAGTGAGAATCACCACCAGACAATCACTGTGGACAAGTTTGGGAATCGGGGCACTGTGCTTCAGTGGTTCCGGTCCTATCTCTTAGGCAGGTTCCAGCTGGTGATGCTTGGGGATAGCTACTCCTCAAAAAAGGAGCTGTTGTATGATGTATCACAAGGTGCTATCCTATCCCCAATGCTGTTCAACATCTACATGAAACTGCTGGGAGAGGTCATCCGGAGGCCTGGGGCGGGGTGCTATCAATATGGTGATGACACCCAAATATATTGCTTTATACCTTCAACAACAGCATCAGCTAAGGATAGTGTGTCTCCTCTGAATGAATGCTTGGAGGCGGTAATGGGCTGGATGAGGAAAAACAAACTGAAGCTGAATTCAGACCAGATGGGGGTGCTTACTGTCAAAGGCCTCAACCTGGGTTTGGAGGTGTGTCAACCGGTTCTGGATGGGGTTACACTCCCCCTGAAAGACTGCGTTCGCAGTTTGGGGGTGCTCCTGGATCCGTCACTCCAAATGACAGCCCAGATGGATGCGACGGCCAGGAGTTCCTACTATCAGCTTTGGCTGATACGCCAGCTGCGCCCCTTCCTAGAGTTGGAAGACCTAAAGTCGGTAGTGCACATGCTGGTAACTTCGAGGCTAGACTTCTGCAATACACTCTACATAGGGCTACCTTTGTGCCTAGTCCGGAAATTTCAACTAGTTCAAAATATGGCAGCCAGGTTGGTCACTGGTACACTTAGGGTTGACCATATTACACCAACTTTAAAATCACTTCACTGCCTGCCAATTAGTTTCCAGGCAAAGTATAAAGTGTTGGTTATTACCTTTAAAGGTCTACATGGTTTGGGTCCAGGTTACCTGTGGGATCGCCTTCTCCCATACAATCTGCCCCGCACACGCAGGTCTTCTGGGAAGAATTTACTTCAGTCAGCGAAAACTAGACTGACAACCATTACCCAGAAGACCTTTTCTTCTGCCGCTCCCAGACTGTGGAATGGCCTGCCAGGAGATATCAGCCAGCTTAATGTTCTTTCTGAATTTAAAAAAACTATAAAGACGGATCTCTTCCGGCAGACCTACCCAGTCAAATTTTAAAATGTCTTATTTTAATAATGTATTGGTTTTGTGTTTTTAATCAGTTTTACGTATTTTATATTTTTGTATTCAACGTTGTTCCCTGCCTTGATCCAGAGGGAGAGGTGGGTAAGAAATAATAATAATGATGCTGATGCTGATGATGCTGATGCTGGGGGGCGGATTGTGGCCACCAGCTGGTCACCGGCAGCATGGGGAGGCTGGGCCAGGTGCAGGGGGTGGGCTCCGGGAGCCACATAGCCACTGGAAAGCCCATGTTCCCTCCTGCTCTGGGGATTTCCGAACATGCAACACTGTGGGTTTTCGCCAGGAAGGAGCAGCAAAGCAGCGCCATGAAGACTCCTCCCCCCTTGGTTCATGTCAACCTTGCAAAGATCAAATTCCTCAAGCCTCTCTTTTTCAGAGGGAGGGTGTAGTCCAAAGTAATGAAAGGGTGGGGAGGGAGGAAACTGGAAGAAAATGGGTTGAGAGGAGGCTGGGCAAGGTGCAGGGGGTGAAGATTACAGCATGTGAAGATTACACATGAGGTAACTATCCACATCTTCAGCTGCAGGCCTTTAGACTTTTAGTGGATCCATTAGACCAGTGTTTCTTAAGCCTCCAATAGCTAAGGCACTCTTTTTTCCTGCTTTAAAATTGGAGGTATGTTTCACTCTTACATTCTCCCCCTGCCTCACCATAACTTTCCATTTCAAGTGTGTTAGAAAAGTAAGAATTCCATGCCCTTGGAGAATTTATTCATCCTGGTAATTCTGTGCATATCGCTGTTTTGATGTGCAAGAGATATAAAAGGCAGCTTTCTCTGAGGGAGAGTAGTTGTGCTATGTCTGCTTTGGGAATGACTGAATTATTCTGTCACATGGCAGAATTGTTCACTACAACAGAGACTGATTGGAAGGTAGCAGAGCCAAAGCAATGAATCATACAAAGGACAGCCTCCTTTTACTGGGTGGGTATTTTAGACTAAGAGGAGGCTTCTATGATTTGGCACAGCATGCAGGTTGGAAGATATTGTTGTAGCCATAAATCTTATTTTGGGGTATTAGAAAATATCAGCTGCTTTTAGAAGCTCTGTGGTCTGCTTCTTTGGAGGTTTTAAAACTAGGTTAGGGCAAGCATCTGTTGGACAGATATATTATATTTTATACCTTATCTGGACAGAGATAGCCTAGCTACAGTTATCCATGCTCTGATAACCTCTCGTTTGGATTACTGCAATGCGTTATACGTGGGGCTGCCTTTGAAAACGGTCCGGAAGCTTCAGCTGGTACAAAACAGAGCAGCCCGTTTACTAACAGGGACTGGCCGGCGAGATCATATTCCGCCAGTCCTTTTACAACTTCATTGGCTGCCAGTCCAGGTCCAGGCCCGATTCAAAGTGCTGGTATTGACATTTAAAGCCCTAAACGGTTTGGGGCCAGGTTATTTGAAGGAACGCCTCCTCCCATATGTACCTACCCGGACCTTAAGATCATCTACAGGGACCCTTCTCCGTGAGCCCCTGCCAAAGGAAGTGAGGCAGGTAGCTACTAGGAGGAGGGCTTTCTCCGCTGTGGCACCCCGGTTGTGGAATGAGCTCCCCAGAGAGGTCCGCCTGGCGCCTACACTGTACTCCTTTCGTCGCCAGTTGAAGACCTTTTTATTCTTTCAGTATTTTAACACTTAATTTTAACTTAAATTTAAATTTTATTGTTTTAACTCTGTATTTTAATTTTATATCAATTTTGCTGCGTGGTTTTTATTCTGGTTGTGCTTTTTATATTGTATTTTGTATTTGTGCTTTTAACCTGTTGGTTGTCTTACTATGGTTTTAATTTTTGTGAACCGCCCAGAGAGCTTCGGCTATTGGGTGGTATAGAAATGTAATAAATAAATAAATAAATAAATGTGTTAGGTTGGTACTGTATCTGTCAAATAAGACCTTCCTCTTGACCAGAGGAAACCTTCCTGTTCTCAGAGGGACCCCTTCATCTCTTACCATCACCTCTCTTCAAGACCTCCTCTTTCTTACCCCACCCAAAGCAGCTGCAGTGAACAATTCTTTTTGTTTTTCAGGGGCCCTTTAATTCTCTTCTGCTTCCCCCACCCCCTCACACTCCATGCCCTTTTAGTTGCTTGTCAGTTTGGATTATAGGCCACTGAAACCCTTTGACTCAGGTTAAAATACTTGTGGTTTCATAATGTGTCAGAAGACTTACATAAGGAGAAAGCTTTGCCCAGATGATAGAGGATGTCAGGAAAGGAATGCATTGCTAGGAATTCCTTGGGGCAGCCATTAATCGGATTCGCTCATGGACTACAGCCCTCTTTGGGTGTTCTCAATCCAAGCATAATAAACATGCAAGGAGGGGGAGAATGTGAGCCTGCCCCCTCTAGTGTCATATTCACCATGAATACGACAATAGAGTATTCTAGTGAATACGACATGAATACGACCGTCTATATGTGGAGGGTGACTCTGTAAAGAGGAGAGCCTCCGTTATCCATGGCAGCTTTCCACATGATCCAGAATGTTGATGTTCCTGATAAGGGTCAGGAACAGCTCTTACACACATCCCAAGAATACATCCCAAGATACATCCCAAGAACATCTGGCAACCACAGGATGTGATCTGAATATGGGAGCACCATGAAGGACCAAAATATCAGACTGAACCAAATGAACCGCAAACTAAAGCACATACAATGGAGGTCAACTAATCAATGCATGCTATGTTAAATGGTATCTCATTTTCTTGACAGAAAGAAATGTAGGTTCAATCCAGCTATCACAGCAAACCTGGTTAAGGAAGTTGAACAAGCCTGATTTCTGAATTGACAAGCCATAAATACAGCCACCATTTCACTGGCCTCTAGACTCCAGAGAACATATGAAGCCGAGTGGGCAGAAAATGAAAGCAGACAAGGAGTTTTGAAGCATGCTTTGGGTTCTAAACTGTCAACAGAAAACTTAGAAGACACACCAGTGAGGAAGCTAGACAAGAACTTTATTGTCTCTCTCCAACAAAGACAGAACAGCAACAATAAAACTCTGACTCCAGCCAAGATACAACTAAGCCCAGTGCTATCTAGTGACTAATCTATATAATTCCATTATATGGTTATGCTGTTAGTACAATATGTGCTATCAGTACTATTGATTGGTATGATGACTGAAATGAGCTTATTAAGGAAGCTTTTTCTTCTTGGTCCAAACATTCTAGGGTAGGGTGACCAGATGACCCTGAAAACCCTGGAGACCTCTGGAAAAAAGACAATCTCTGGGGCAACTGGGACTAGCCTCCAATTTACCTGGGAAAGGCCTGGCCTCTATCCCCACCTGTCGCCTTGCATCACACATCCGGGACTTTGCTTGGCCGGCGCAATGGTGCCCAGCCAAGCAAAGCCTCAGAGCAACGCGAGGCGACAGGCAGGGAAGGAGGCTGCGTTCCGGAAGTGTGGGAACGTGGCCTCCAGCCCCACCCGTCGCGTTGCGTTGCACATTGTGTCGCACAAGTCTCGGAGCGACGTGAGGTGAGTGGCTGGGGGCTGCGTGAAGGAACTTCCAGCAATGCAGCCTCCAGCACCCCTCACCCCAGCGCTGAAGAAGGGGAAGGAGGAGGAGGAGGAGGAAGAGGAGGAGGAGGAGGTAAGACTAAGGTGTGTGTGTAAGAGGGAGTGTATCAGTGAGGGTGCCTAGTTGTGTGTTTTGGAATGGGTGATCCTGTGGGTGGGTGTGTATTGATGTGATGATGTCTGAATGTGATGCCTGGTTGTTCGACTATGAATGGATGCATGTTTGCAGTGGGGGGGGGGGAAGGCTGTAGTTTGTTGCAATTTGTGGGGGATGATTTGGAGGTGATATTCCTATTAAATAATGCATTTTGACACATAGACCAATTTGTTTGATATAATTGGCATGATGTATATTTTGTAACAGTGGCTGATAATTGTCTATAGTTCTGAAAAATCTTTTAAAAATTAACAGAGTTTCCATCATCATCATCATCATCATCATCATCATCACCGAGGGGACAGGAGCAGGCAGAAGTAACATCGGGGCCTGCTCCTGCTGGACTCTTCCCCCCCCCACAGGGCAAACTGCCATCTTGGCCCTGTGGGGAAGAAGAAGGACCGAGGGGACAGGAGCAGGCAGAAGTAACATCGGGGCCTGCTCCTGCTGGACTCTCTCTCTCTCTCTCTCTCTCTCTCTCTCTCTCTCTCTCTCTCTCTCTCCTCCCTCCCTCCTTGACTCCTTTTCCTTGTGTGTCATGTCTTTATTAGATTGTAAGCCTGAGGGCAGGGACTGTCTTTTTTGTTAAGTGTAAGCCGCTCCGAGAGCCTTTTTTGGCTGAGGAGCGGGGTATAAGTATGATAAATAAATAAAAATGAATAAAATTTATCTCTCTTTTCTTGCTCGTGGTAGTTTTTCTAGATGAACATGATGGGCTTTGCCAAGTCAAGCTGTCTTTTACTGATTCAGAAATTTCCTGACTATTGAACATGTTTCAAGTATGACTGATTTCTGGATGTTGGCATGCATATAGGTTTTCTCTAAAAATAATAATAATAATGTGATGCTGGTGACTGATGTGACTAACTTAATAATTGTAACTTTTTCTTGGTGCCATAGTTCTTTAATTTACATAGCCAGTGGTGATTCCTCTTCCTTTTCTGCAACATTTTTGTCATTAGGTATTGCTATGTCAATGAGGTGAGTGTGTTTTTCTTGGTTGTTTTTGGACTGTTATGTCTGGTTGAACTTGAAACAAGCTAAGAGGTGCTAGCCTTTAGTCCATTTTGTTCCATGGCTAATGTTTGCAAGGTAATAGTAGTTTATACGCTTTCTGAATGCTTGGTTGCTTGGTTGTTGTACTAGATTTTTCTGTACTTGTAAACTGCTTTATTTGTTCAGTGGTTGCAATATGTTGAATCTGTGAGTATGGATATGAGAAAGGTGATGGGGAAAGAGTGTTAAATGTTAGGAAAGGTGAGATTATGGTCATCCAGTGAAGGATTTGCAATCAGACAAGATATTTGAGGGAAGGGGAGACTGTATCACACAGAGTATAGCAAAAGCTTCAAAGTACAGGAAAAGCTACAGAAGAAGAAATGAGTGGAGTTAATTTCAGATACCTTGAATGTCTTATTTGTTCTTTATTCCAGTGATTTTATCATTAAGATGTTATGTAGTACTGGTTTGTCTTAATTGTGTGGTGAGAAATCAGACCTGTAACCAAGGGCATGTTGGTGGGCCCTTGATTACATGTCCAGCCTTTTGGGGCTGGACATGTTGGTGAGCACGCCCCCTTGGGGTGGCCATGTTGTCCTCCTTTTTGGTTTCTAAAATATGGTCACCCTACTCCGGGGTTGCGTGGAGGCTGGTGGTCTTCTTAGGAAAGAGGGTGAGAAAGGGCATACCAACAGGAAAAGGGGAGTTGTAAGCATGAAAGCAAAGCAGATTGAGGCCTAATACACAACTAAGCCCATGGAATATACCCCAGCTTTCCATAAGGTGTCCTTGTCAAACTCTTAGTAGAATCCATTTTAGAGAGAATGGGGAAACTGAGACCTCAACAAAAACCAGCAAGCCTCATGCACAGGCCTCATGGACAAGTGAAAGGAAAGTGCACCTTTCACTTAAGAACCCTTGCTATTCTTGGTCTAGGTGGGGTGGCTGCAGGCAATCCATGAGGTAGCTGTCCATTAGATATACATTTCCAACTACCTAGCATAGCAGAGAAGGGTAGAGAAGGTAATCATGGCCTCCACAACAGCTCTGCCTCATGGAGGGGGTCAAGCCTGAGGCAATTGGAGACACAATAAAGATTAAAAAAGAGATGAGAAGAAAGGGGTTGGGGGCAGAAGGGGGAGCAAAAGAGAAGAAGCTGAGTAAACATGCTGGAGCAATTCCAGAATGGGCCAGCAATTCCTTGGCCTTGCCGAATGGTTGATCTCCTACTTAGCGGCAGCTCCACACCTTAGATCGCTGAGCTGAACAGCATCTCGCCTGGGACGCCTGCAGCTAAAATTCCTGCGCCTGACCTCACAGGCTTCCACTACCAACACAGTAGCCAAGGGGTGGGGGTGGGGGGCAGCACTGAAAAAGAGAGGTCAGGTCATGCAGGAGTGCAAACGCTCTCTGGGCCTCCCAAGAGAGCACAAGGTGTGGGCTCCCATTCCTTGTGCCTTCAAAACATATCCAAGGTAACCAGCTGGGGCCTTGAAACCAGAATGCATGCGAAAGAACATGCAGAAGTCTGTATCTAACCTCCAGCAGTCTATGCTGGTATAGAAATGTAATAAATAAATAAATAAATAAATATGTAGCCATGTCGCTTATATATGCCCATCTCCACAATATACATTTGGTCTATTTCTGTGACCAAAGGTATATTTGGTTATCTTTCTCTCTCCTCTGATTTTATCATAGAGGTGGCTGACGGTCACCAGGTGAAGACTGCCTTAAAGTGCTTAATTGCATAGGTGTATCCAGTGTGGTGTTCATGTGTAACATGGGCTCACCACCTGTATTAGGGAATTATCTCTCTTATTAAAAGAATTTTAAGTTAGTTTATTATTTTAAAATGAAAGAAACAATCCTGTAAGAGGCAGCCTCCATGATAAATATCAGTTTCTGCAGTTGACAAAGTTCCAGTTGAGCTGGACATTCTCTGCAGAAGCTACATTGAGATGAATGGGAAATGAGTGCTGCTGTGCTGTTGCACAACTGCCATTCATTTTAAAGGGACTTGAAGAGCTCCATCACACCTACTTTTTTTTCTGGTATGCACCCACAATTTTGACCTCCATTTCATTAGCAGGGCAAGGGCTGGTCCTTTTCATGCTGGGGCACTCTCTTTTCCCTTGTTTGCAATCCTGCTATTGCGCCCACCCTGCCCCTTCTTCCTCCTCCAGTTCATTGGTTCTTGTCGGGTGATGGATGTGGGCACCTCCACTCGGGACCTGGTTTATTTATTTATACAGAGCATTCTCAACATCAGAGTGATAACAATGGTTAAAGTTTGGGGAGTCACAAGCAGGGCTTCCTTATGTTGCAGAAGTCCCCCAAGTGTTTGGGAAGCACTGGGGGGGAGGAGGACTTGAAGCCAAGCGCACCCCCCTTTTCATGCTCCCAGTTATTTTATCCTCCTCTCCCAATCCCAATTAATAACACTTAACAACATAGGGTCACTGAACCCAATCTTCCCAGCCAAAGTCCCAAGGAAACAATCAACAACATTGTAGGTAACCACAGAAAATCCCAGACCCATCAGCCAATGTGATAAATGTAACCAAAATGTTTACAGCTCTCTTATTTTTAGAAATAAAGAGATGAAAGTTGGCACCATTATAGCTTGTAAGTAGGCTTTAGGCTTGCCAAGTTTGAACAAGATCCCTTCATCGGTTGGTCTTTAACGGTGTTTTTTTTAAATCCCCCTTTAAACCATTCACCTGCATAAACACACACACACACACACACACACACACACACACACACACACCTCTGATTCTGCTATAATTCACCCCTGCACATTTATGGAGGGAGCTTTTATCCTCCATAAATGCATAGGGGTGGATTAACACAGAATCAGAGGTGTGTGTGTATGTGTGTGTGTGTGTGTGTGTGTGTGTGTGTGTGTGTGTGTGAGTGAGTGAATAGTTTGAGGGAATTAAAAAATTGTTAAAAAATCAACTGATGAAGGCATCTCCTTCAACTTTGGCATGCCTAAAGCCCTACTTAAGAAATATCATGGTGCCAAGTTTCATCTCTTTATCTTTAAAAATGAGGGAGCTGTAAGCTTTTTGGTTAATTCCCATTGACTGTAATTTCATGGTGGAGAAGACCCATTCTGAGCACCTCTATTGTCTAGTTTTACAGTGTTTCATCAGATGGGTGCCATTTCTGCAGGTAATGAGGGTGGGGTTGGAGCAGAGAAAGTCCATTCAACCGATTCAGCACAAGCTGGCATGCTGGCGAAGGAGAACCGTTCTGCCCTCCTCTTTCATCAACAAGACTTCTCTTCAAAGCAACCCCCTGCCCCAACAAAGGACATGGCGCAAACAGCAATACACGGGGGCAGAAGAGCACTTTAATCCCGCATGGAGGAAATAAACCAGACTTTCCCCGCTCTAGGAAAACACAAAAAATGGAGGGGAAGAGGTGGGGTGAATGCAGGACAGGCACGACATCATGTGAGTATCATGTGCTGCAAAACAGCAAAACCAGCATGATGAGAGTGCAATAAAACGCTGATGTGATGGAGCCCGTACAGGAGAACTTCTGTTGGATTAGGTCCAAACTATTTAAACACTGTCTTTGTTTCTTGTGTATTACAGGTTTGTTATAACTGAATTAAGAATGAATGAAATCTTTATTGCTAAAAGCAGTAAGCCATCACAATTTGACATAATTAGAAAGATAGAATACAAGTAAGAAGATGAGGTAACATAAACACAATAACAATAGTGAGTGTAAAAAAAAAAAAGGTAAACAAAAATACAAGAATATAACACTGGAAAATCACATTAGCATAAGTCAAGAGCTCCCCTATGGGATACTAGACCAATGTATATAAAGAAGGACAAAATTTTAACTCCAGCTCCCCATTACAATACTTATAAATGGTCTTGATGCCTCGTTTATTCATACCTGGAAAACTATGGGTGCTTCCAGGATGAAGCTTTTGCCCTGTCACATTCACAGAATTGTACAGGGGGTGCAGGCAAGCAGCGTCTTTTACTTGCAACCTTACCATGTTGCCTCACTACTTCCATCTTTTTCTTACCACAAAAAATCCATTAAGGAGAGAAGGATGGAATAGATGCACAATGTCTTTTCGACATTGGTTGTACTAATAGGAACCACCCATAGGCTTGTGAGTATGTGGAGGGGAATAGAGAGAGCAAGCGCATGGCGAGGACCTCTACCCTTTGTGGATTCCTGGACGATTTGCCTTTGTTCATATTGTTTCTTAATCAGATGACTTCCAGGTATGTTAAGATGCATTGAAAGTCACCCTCTGCCCTAAAGTTTGTTAGTTGTGCATTATCTGCCCAATATCAAGGATTTCTGCTCAGGCTCTCCACAGATAACCAGAAATAAACATTTGCAGAAATAGTTGATTCAAGAAGAGAACAGCAGCCTATGAACATCTTACTGCATGGTGACTATGACCATGTAGAGTAAATTTAAAAGTCCACTTTTAAAGTTAGAGGAACCTGGAGGGAAAGAACTTGAACTTTAAAAAGAAAGCGAAACTGACAGATTTGCTCAAGCGTGAGTGAGTGATGCTAAATATGCTGCAGGTTGTTGTTTTAATTGCTAATAGTCACCATGGCAGGTGGGGGAGGGATATTTTTTAGGGCCAAAGCACGTGGTTAACCCTTTTCTCCCCCACAGCCCTGATTGAAATCTCATGGAAGCCAAGCTCCCATAAGTGCCTATAGGAACTTGTTTCCCCAAAAGAATGGCTACAATGTGTGTGCATGGGGAGGCAGGTGGACATGCTCTTTTCAAATCTATCTGCTGGTGCAGTGAAGGAATTCTTAGGCCGTTGCTAGACAAGGGTTTAGCCCGGTGGGAGGCCCGGGCTCCCTGCTGTGCATGCAGATGACACACAGGGGATCCCGGGGTCAGGCTGGGCTAAACCCTCCCTTGACCTGGGATAACTGGATCCCCAGCTGAGCCCGGGGCTGCGGAAGGTCTAGCTGGTTCCGTGGCTTTTCCTGGCTGCTCGCTTACTCGCGAGCTGGGGTGAGGATAAAATTACGGGGGGGGGAGATGGGAGCCGGGGGGGAGAGCAGACCCAGCGGGAGAGATGGGGGGAAGAGCAGAGCCAGGGTGGGGAGATCACAGATGGGGGCAGAGGGGGCATTGGACATGGCGAGCAGGGGGCGGACGGGCGAGTGAGCAGGAGACGGGCGGGCGAGTGAGAGGGGGTGGACGGGCAAGCGAGCGGGGGCGGACATGGTGAGTGGGGGCAGACAGGTGAGCGAGCAGGTGGGGGGCATCAGACATTGGGGGAAATCGGGGGCAGGGAGAGCGGGGAACCCTTTATTATTATTTTTTAAAAAAAAGACTTACCGTTTCGTTGGTGCGGTCCTGCGCACATGGCCCCTTTAAGATAAAAAATTGGCCGACGCAACAGGGCTTTCCTTTACCCCGTCACGTGTTACGTCTAGCTAGGGGGGGCGGCCAGCGCTAGCTGCAGCGCAGCCTCGCCCCTACTCCCCACCGGATTATCAGGTAGGTCTAGCAAGCCCCTGAGTCAATGAATGTTTTCCATGCTTCAGTGCAAAATACACAATTCATCACTGGCAAAGGCTTAGGGAAGGGATGGCTGATGTGCTATTTTTTAATTAAAGTTCTGAATGCAGAACTTTAATCCACCTCTTGTACTTTGAAGTGGCATGGTGTGATGTAGCAGTATAGATCTCACTTTGTGAAAAAATATGAAAGGATCCATGAGCCATTCCTTTGAAATATAACACTCGGTTCTTGCCCAGGGATGTTTCTCAACATTAACTTACCTTTTTCTACTACTCCATCTCTATTTTAACTGCTAGGCACAAATACACAACTCTCAGTTGTTCCAGCCAGACTTCCTTTAACTTTTCTCATGAAACATCCTCAGTAATGAGTTTGACAAGCTGGTCTCTTGAAGTGTGTGTTTTCTCTATCTTTCTGTTCTATCTTCAGCACACACACACACACACACACACACACACACACACATTCCCATACTAACTACCTGGCCTGTAGCCACTTTGCCCCTGTAGTACTTCTGGCACCAAAGTGAGCAGCTGAATTTGATGGGTGGCCACTGATTAGAAAAGGTCTTAGTATGGTCAGCTTCAGCCATTAGTGCAAGGTCAAAGGTTTCTAAAAACATTTAGCACTCATTAAAAACGTCTGTCTCTCTCTGTGTTGTGAGTTTACATATAGCTTCAGGCTAGCATTGACATGGCTGTGGATGAGCCTATCACATCATCAGAAATATAGGACAGCCTAGCTTTTACGGGGTCACCAACAATGTCCTTAATTCAACAAAACCATTTTCTATGTCCCAGTCCCAAACTAAAGCATAGATAAACCCAAATAAAATTTACAGGAGGCTGTCTAAAAGTCACTTTTGCCCCATGGTGGCTGTGAATTGGCGCTGTGTAAGTTATATGATGCATCTGCTGTTTTGCTGCCTCCATGGGGCAAATAGACAAAACTGTGCATTAAAAAAGTCAGGGACTTACCCCAACTTTTCCCACTGAAGCAAGGGGCTCATCTACACCACGCAGGATATTGCACTATGAATATAGCAGTATGAAAGCAGTACATGGGATGTATCAATGGGCCCCACAGTTGTCAGTTCAATACCGCACTTCAATACCGCTATAAAGCAGTCGTGTGGCTCCTGCCTTTTATACACTGCTTTCATACCGCTTTCATAGTGGAATATCCTGCATGGTGTAGATGAGCCCAAGGTCACCATGGCTCTTCCACCATGTGACTTCACTCCAGTGTCAACCTGGGGGCATTCCCGGGCAAAAGGCAGGCTCTGATTGGTCACTGAAAGTCAGGCAGGGGGCAGACCCGGCAAGCTGAATGGCCGCCAGAAAGTCCATGCCGCTTGCTTCATAGGGATTACATGCTGCCACCGCAGAGTGGCAGAGCAGCACCAAAGTGGTGCCTTAAAGACAGGCTCCTGGAACAGTTGCCCCTTCATGCCTGTGTAGTTCTGCCTAAGAAATAAAATAAGCAAAGTTTTCCTCATCACAATGACAGGGAAACCTTTTATATGCTTAATTTCTATATGTTGGACTGCTATTGAAGGCATGGGAGCAGGTCAGGGAAAAATGTGACCTCCCTTGCTGCCAATGAAGAGCTTTCAGATGCTTCAAATGGCTAGAAAATGGCAGCCTGCTTCATCGTTGTACTGGATCTCTGGGAACACATTAGACGACCCCCTTCCCCATCCCATCAAGTAATCAGTCTATCTCATCCAGAATCCTATAGCCTAGCTGGTGGCCATGCAGATTCCTACAGCAAGCCCACAGGCAGTGTATGAAGGCAATCGCTGGCCCAGTAGCTAATATTCTTACAAAAGGCTAATATTTACCGCCTCCAAACTAGAAGCTGCCTTTCATTATCGTGGCTAAGAGCTGCTGATAGACTTCTCCTCCTTCACTAATTTGTCTAATGACGGGCTCCAATGGTATGTGTAGTGGGGTGTGAGAGCCTTCCTTCCTGCCTCACCTACTTGGTGTATCTGTTCCACCCCCACCACCAAGCATCCACACATAGGTATTAAAGTTCAATCAGTATGTAAGTGCATACAATCCCCCACACATGTGCCCAGCACACACAGCCAATATCCCAGATAATATCCATGAATTGACCACACAGTCCTGCCCTACAAAGATTGGATTTTATGCATGTGTGGTTTTAGGAATGCTACACCATGCATAGATGTCTGTTGGTGTTGGAGGTGGGGCAGATGCATCCACGGGGCCAGACGGGAATATGCTCTTTCCATCCCCACCAGGCCTGGGGAGGAGGGTCAGATCTGGGTAAAGGGATTATCTGATCTGGCCCACACTGGCTCTTTTTTGTTCCGCTTCGTTCACTCTCTCGGGCTCAGTGTTAACCAGCCGGAACATCCTAGAGTAATGTCTAATTATCCAGAACTCCTCGACACCTGAGAATTTCTTTTGTCTATCTGATTTTATGCTTGTCATTAAACTACTCATTAGATGACTGGGTAGTATTAAGGGTGTGGAGAAATTTCGGGCTCTCTGCTGAGTCTTGTTTAATCCTATCCTTCCACCATTCCTCCATTTCCTTCATACCTGCTACAGGTTGATAGATGTAGTGCTGGAATGGAGGGGAGTGGGGTACCATACCTTGCACCCATATTTTTTTCTTGAATGTATTTTCTTTGGATGCTGCCTTACACTGAGTCAGACCCTTGGCCCATCTAGCTCAGTCTAGTCTACACTGATTGGCAGCAGCAGTTCCCCAGGGTTTCAAACAGGGGCCTTTCCCAGCCCTAAGGGAAGGTGCAACTGACTAAAGCCTGACATGTAAAGAAACACAGTATTGTATTTATTCAAACTTAATAGAATCATAGAATAGTAGCATTGGAAGGGCCATGGAGTAATAGTTCTTTAATATGGCTAACATGCATTGTTTGCTTTATACAAACGTATGGTGCAGCCACATTTAGAATACTGTGCACAGTTCTTGTTACCCTATCTCAGAAAGCATATTGTGGAGCTGGAAAAAGTACAGAAATGGGTGATCACAAAGCGCGAGAGGCTGGAGCACTTTTCCTAGGAGGAAAAGCAAATTTTGGGGAAGGTGAGAGTTTGGAGGGTGGAATGACTAAAAGGGGACAGATTTTTAAATTTTGCATTTTGTGGAAGAAGTCGGTAAAGAGATATTTTTCCTCCCTCATAACAGTAGAACTCAGGGTCACAATGTAAAACTGACGGGCAACAGGTTTGATAGGTAAAATGTAAGGTTTGATAGGTCACATGACTAGTAAAGATGGTAGAGCACAAGTGTAGTGTATCTCCAGTTATCTACTCCTTCTTAAGCAGAGATGGGCTGCTGCATTCTGCAGAAGCCGGTGAACAGTCTCCATGTACAGTTCCATATGAAGGTCATTGTGATCATCTAGTTTCAACGTTTTGAGACATGGCCAGTGTCATTGCAAGCCCTGTCTCAAAATGACTAACATGGATTTAATGTTTCTGTGTCTTGTTGTTTTCCTGGCAGAGATTCTATGCTATTCATAGAATCATAGAATAGTAGAGTTGGAAGGGGTCTGTAAGGCCATCAAGTCCTATCCCCTGCTCAATGCAGGAATCTACCCTTAAAGCATACCTGACAGGTGGCTGTCCAGCTGCATCTTAAATGCCTCTAGTGTGGGAGAGCCCACAACCTCCCTGGGTAGCTGGTTCCATTGTTGTACTGCTCTAACAGTGAGGAAGTGTTTTCTGATGTCCAGCCGGAATCTGGCTTCTTGTAACTTGAGCCCATTATTCCATGTCCTGCATTCTGGGTTGACTGAGAAGAGATCCTGGCCCTCCTCTGTGTCCCTCCTCTTCAAGTACCTTTCAAGTACTTGAAGAGTGCTATCATGTCTCCCCTCAGTCTTCTCTTCTCAAGGCTAAACATGTCCAGTTCTTTCCATCTCTCCTCATAGGACTTTGTTTCCAGACCCCTGATCATCCTTGCTGTCCTCCTCTGACCCCCCTCCAGCTTGTCTGCATTTCTCTTGAAGTGTGGTGCCCAGAACTGGACGCAATACTCCACAGCTACTTGCCAGGTAGAAATTCAAGAAGTACAGCTTTTTTTCAAGCTTCAAGATGCAGTGATGGGGGAAAATCCTCTGTTGAATTTAAGATTGTTCACATATGGCTGTTAAAAACTCAAGGTGCCTGAGAAGGAAATATTGGCACTTGGTGGATTTAAAAAGTTGCAATGAATGATTGCTGTGCCCAGCAGTGCGTCTTCAACTTTTGACCTTTTTTAAATAGCTCTATGTTATAGAAGCAATAAGATGTTGAATTTCTTTTATGTAACGCTTGGAGCCTGGGGGACAATTTTAATTAGAAGTAGCTACATTTTTAATCCTTAATACCAAATTTTTTAAAATGTACTGTTTTCAAAAACTTGTCTCTTTCCCAAAAACATGTAAAGTCCCAGAAAACATCACAGGCTTTCTATTAGTGGAGGGTGGCAAAACTCAATGATAGATAAGGCCTTTGTTTATAGGAGGTTCCTTCCGGATTCAGTCCCTACTTCCTACAGTGAAAAAGGATCCCAGGCTGTTTGAAAGCCTTTCCCCATAATTCGCAGTGTGTGAGGTCTCCTAAGGCTGGCCCAAGATATTTTGCTCCCTAGGGTGAAGGACCTCCAGCAAAGGAGATCATTACCTTGTCGTGGTGCTGGAGCTTGAGCACCTCAAGGATGCCATGAGCTAAACTGTGAAGGGACACCCAAGGCGGGAAGGTCATGGTAGAGAGGTCAGACTAAATACGATCCCTGGGGAAGGTAATGGCAACCCACCCCAGTATTCTTGCCGTGAAAACTAAATGGATCAGTACAACCAGAGATATGTTGGTATGCCATCGGAAGATAGGACCCCCAGGTTGGAAGATGGTCAAAATGCTACTGGGGAGGAACAGAGGATAAGTTCAACTAGCCCCAGATGTGATAACGCAGCTAGCTCAAAGCCGAAAGGACGGCTAGCGGCCAACGGTGCTGGTGGTGAACGACGAATCTGATGTTCTAAAGATCAACACACCATAGGAACCTGGAATGTAAGATCTATGAGCCAGGGAAAACTGGATGTGGTTATTGGTGAGATGTCAAGATTAAATATAGATATATTGGGTGTCAGTGAACTGAAATGGACTGGAATGGGCCACTTCACATCAGATCACCGCCAGATCTACTACTGTGGACAAGAGGATCACAGAAGAAATGGAGTAGCCTTCATAATTAATAATAAAGTGGCTAAAGCAGTGCATGGATACAATCCAAAGAATGATAGAATTATCTCAATTTGAATTCACGGTAATCCATTTAACATCACAGTGATCCAAATATATGCCCCAACCACAGATGCTGAAGAAGCAGAAGTAGATCAGTTCTATGAGAATCTGCAGCACCTACTGGATAATACACCAAAAAGAGATGTTATTTTCGTTACAGGAGACTGGAACGCTAAGGTGGGCAGTCAAATGACATCTGGAATTACAGGTAAGCATGGACTAGGAGAACAAAATGAAGCGGGACATAGGCTGATAGAATTCTGCCAGGACAACTCACTGTGAATAACAAACACTCTCTTCCAACAACCAAAAAGATGGCTTTATACATGGACTTCACCAGATGGCCGACACCGAAATCAGATTGACTACATGCTTTGCAGCCAAAGGTGGCAGACATCTATACAGACAGTAAAAACAAGACCTGGAGCTGACTGTAGTTCAGATCACGAACTTCTTATTGCACAATTTAGAATCAAACTAAAGAGAATAGGGAAGACCCACAGATCAGTTAGATATGAGCTCACTAATATTCCTAATGAATATGCAGTGGAAGTGAAGAATAGATTTAAGGGACTAGATTTAGCAGATAGAGTCCCGGAAGAACTACGGACAGAAGTTTGCAACATTGTCCAAGAGGTGGCAACAAAAAACGTCCCAAAGAAAAAGAAAACCAAGAAGGCAAGATGGCTGTCTGCTGAGACACTGGAAGTAGCCCAAGAAAGAAGGAAAGCAAAAGGCAACAGTGATAGGGGGAGATATGCCCAATTAAATGCAAAATTCCAGAGGTTAGCCAGAAGAGATAAGGAATTATTTTTAAACAAGCAATGTGCGGAAGTGGAAGAAGACAATAGAATAGGAAGGACAAGAGACCTCTTCCAGAAAATTAGAAACGTCGGAGGTAAATTCCAGGCAAAAATGGGTATGATCAAAAACAAAGATGGCAAGGACTTAACAGAAACAGAAGAGATCAAGAAAAGGTGGCAAGAATATACGGAAGATCTGTATAGGAAGGATAATAATATCGGGGATAGCTCAGACGGTGTGGTCAGTGAGTTAGAGCCAGACATCCTGAAGAGTGAGGTTGAATGGGCCTTAAGAAGCATTGCTAATAACAAGGCAGCAGGAGACAACGGTATCCCAGCTGGACTGTTTAAAATATTGCAAGATGATGCTGTCAAGGTGATGCATGCCATATGCCAGCAAATTTGGAAAACACAAGAATGGCCATCAGACTGGAAAAAATCAACTTATATCCCCATACCAAACAAGGGAAACACTAAAGAATGTTCAAACTATCGGACAGTGGCACTTATTTTACACGCCAGCAAGGTAATGCTCAAGATCCTGCAAGGTAGACTCCAGCAATTCATGGAGCGAGAATTGCCAGATGTACAAGCTGGGTTTAGAAAAGGCAGAGGAACTAGAGACCAAATTGCCAATATCCGCTGGATAATGGAGAAAGCCAGGGAGTTCCAGAAAAACATCTATTTCTGTTTTATTGACTATTCTAAAGCCTTTGACTGTGTGGATCATAACAAACTGTGGCAAGTTCTTGGTGGTATGGGGATACCAAGTCATCTTGTCTGCCTCCTGAGGAATCTGTATAACGAACAAGTAGCAACGGTAAGAACAGACCACGGAACAACGGACTGGTTTAAGATTGGGAAAGGAGTACGGCAGGGTTGTATACTCTCACCTTACCTATTCAACTTGTACGCAGAACACATCATGCGATGTGCTGGGCTTGACGAATCCAAGGCTGGAGTTAAAATCGCAGGAAGAAACATTAACAATCTCAGATATGCAGATGACACCACTTTGATGGCTGAAAGCGAGGAGGAGCTGAGGAGCCTTATGACAAAGGTGAAAGAAGAAAGTGCAAAAGCCGGGTTGCAGTTAAACCTCAAAAAACCCCAGATTATGTCAACCAGCTTGATTGATAACTGGCAAATAGAGGGAGAAAACGTGGAGGCAGTGACAGACTTTGTATTTCTGGGCGCAAAGATTACTGCAGACGCTGACTGCAGCCAGGAAATCAGAATGACAAATCTTGATAAACTAGTTAAGAGCAGAGACACCACACTGACAACAAAGGTCCGCATAGTTAAAGCAATGGTATTCCCCGTAGTAACCTATGGCTGCGAGAGCTGGACCATAAGGAAAGCTGAGCGAAGGAAGATAGACGCTTTTGAACTGTGGTGCTGGAGGAAAATTCTGAGAGTGCCTTGGACTGCAAGAAGATCAAACCAGTCCATACTCCAGGAGATAAAGCCAGACTGCTCACTTGAGGGAATGGTATTAAAGGCAAAACTGAAGTACTTTGGCCACATAATGAGAAGACAGGATACCCTGGAGAAGAGGCTGATGCTAGGGAAAGTGGAAGGCAAAAGGAAGAGGGGCCGACCAAGGGCAAGATGGATGGATGATATTCTGGAGGTGACAGACTTGACCTTGGGGAAGCTGGGGGTGGCGACAGCCGACAGAAAGCTCTGGCGTGGGCTGGTCCATGAAGTCACGAAGAGTCGGAAGCGACTGAATGAATAAACAACACAAGGGTGAAGGACAAAATGTGCCTCCCCTCCCCACTCTCATCTCATGTGCAGAAGCCAGCTGGACTGTCAGTTGACACTTACCTGAATACTGGCAATGGGACAGCATCCTCCACCTCACCTGAAGGCAGTAGGGTAGCTTGAGAGGTGCAATTCATCCCATGTGGCACAGACAGCTCACCCTTCCAGCACTTTGCCCCTGTTCCCTGCCCTCCAGAATTAGCTACTTCCTGATGGATGACTCACTCTGCTAACAGTACGATCAGCACTGATGCTGCAGTTATTCAGTAGCCTGAGAAATGAATTCTTAAGCACTGAGCAGAGCTCTGTTCTATGATTGTGTCATGAGTTTCAGGTCTTGTCTGAGAACTGGCACTGAAAACAGACAAGCCCTGGCCCAAATTAAGTCCTGTCCTGTCCATAGTTCATAAGTAGAAATACCACATCATAACCTTGAGTGCTTTCAGCTTCCCAGAGCAGCCCTCACCCAGACAGACAGCCCTTACCTGATGCTGTGTCAGCAAGAATTCATGGGGGCCACACAGTGAGTGAGCAAGCTGAAGGAAGACAGGACTGGGGTGGGAACTGGTGGCAGAAGTCATGGTTCTTTCTCCACTCCAGTGGGAGACTTCTAGGAATGTGTCTGGTGCCTCAGTGGCAACCACAATAACGGTAGAAGAGCAAGCAGAGAAGCATCTCACAATGAAAACTAAGAGCAACTCTACGTTAAGGAAAATTCCGTTGTTCACCCCATGCTTTTGTGCTTCCTGGCTCTTTGGCATGATTTATATGAGAGGAGAAGGGTCAGATCTGCCTCCACTTGTTGCAGGAAGGCATTTTACCCTCTTCTCCCTCCCTTTAAAGTCCTTCCTCGGCAACTGTATAGTGCAATGCCAGCTTTACACATTGCCAATTATTTATTTATTTATTTATTTATATAGCATCATCAGTGTAAAACAATGGTAAAACAGAGTAAAACAATAAAATAGCAAAACCCTGCCGCATAGGCTTACATTCTAATAAAATCATAATAAAACAATAAGCAGGGGAAGAGAATGCACCAAACAGGCACATGGTAGAGTAAAACTAAGGGCGTTACTAGACGAGGCTGTAGGGCGCGTTACCTTCCGCAGTCGTCGTGTCGAGGCTTCCAGATGACGTTCACGAGGATCCGTCGTTATCCTGCGGTGAAGCCTCTTTTTCCCGACTTTAAAAAAGTGAGTTCTAGTGCGCCTTTTCCTGCCGGCCCGCGCTAATTCAGAGTACGTGTGGGAGGATGTGAGGTCACTGCGGTCTGCACTGGTCAGGAAAAGGCGTGCTAAGGGGAGTGGCCAGCAGCTTCGGTCAAGCCGCCTCCGCCATTGGCGCCCAGTCCGCCAGCTGGGGCAGCGCAGCTGAGCGGCTTTTTTTTATTATTCCCACAGTGGCAGTTTGCGCAGGAACGGAGGACCGGAAAAGTGGCTGGTGTGCTGCTGGGGGTGGGTGGGGGATGGGTGGGGGATGTGCGCCTGTTTTTCCTATTTCAACCTCTGCATGGGTCACTTTTCGGAAAGGCGGGCATCCCACAGTCATGGGAAGTTGGTGACTCCTCGGGTGGGCAGCCACAGCGGCTGCATAATGGCAGTGCTGTATGCTGTGCCGAAGATGTAAAGGCTAGCGGGGACTGAGAGGGTCGCTCAAGGCATGAAGGGCTGTGTGCCTGTTGGTGTGGGTACGCGGCTGGAAGAGAGCACAGCTGTTTCTGGGCTGCTGCCATGCCTACGCCCAGATGTGGGTTGGCTCCGTGGGATGGGGGGAGGGCACAGAGGCAGTCATCGCCACCGACACTTCAGAGGCATGATGGGAGATGTAGGCACAGAGTGCCCATGCAGACGACTGACCTCGGGTCATATTACACCTGCCACGACCCCCATCAGGAAGTGACCGCATCAATGTTCACCCTCAACACCGGCACTCGCTGGTGCCTGAGGGGGCTGGTACGCAGCAACAGCACCACCAGCAGCAGCAGCACTTCAGCTGGCACTGCCATTGCCGCCGCCGGTGCCGCGGCGGCATCGCTGACGGCTGCGCAAGTGATCTACGCTGTTTGCGGTCTTTCGGACTTGCGCAAACCGTGCGGCGAGCGAAAAAAAACCCGTGGAAATCAGGCCAGTGTGGCTGCGCAGCCGTGCTCGAGGCGGCAGCAGCACAACCGGCACAAACTTCTGCCACAAATCTAACGAAGGTGTGGATCATGAGGCGTCACGGCTGAATGGGGAAATCCGCTTTCACCGCTCCTCAACGACGGAACACCCGGTAGGTCTAGCAAAGCCCTGACAGTATAAAAGTCAGATCAAAATCAAGTTTTAAAAGCTTTAGAAAATAGAAAAGTTTTTAGCTGAGCTTTAAAAGCTGCGATTGAACTTGTAGTTCACAAATGTTCTGGAAGAGCGTTCCAGGCGTAAGGGGCAGCGGAAGAAAATGGATGAAGCTGAGCAAGGGAAGTAGAGACCCTTGGGCGGGTAAGAAACATGGCATCAGAGGAGCGAAGAGCACAAGCGGGGCAATAGTGTGAGATGAGAGAGGAAAGATAGGAAGGAGCTAGACTGTGAAAAGCTTTGTAGGTCAACAGGAGAAGTTTATATTGGATTCTGAGGTAAATTGGAAGCCAATGAAGAGATTTCAGAAGTGGTCAGAGCGGCGAGCCAAGAAGATGATCTTAGCAGCAGAGTGGTGAACAGAAACCAACAAACTGATGTGAGAAGAAGGAAGGCCAGTGAGAAGAAGGTTGCAGTAGTCCAACCAAGAAATAACCAATGCATGAACAAGAGTCTTGGCAGAAGAGACAGATAAAGATGATCGAATCCTGGCAATATTATACAGGAAAAAACGACAGGATTTAGCTACTGCCTCAATATGAGGAATAAAGGAGAGCGAGGAATCAAATACAAAGCCAAATTTTGCACCATTTATTCCAGCTTTTCTCTGATCTACTTTAAAATGGAATACAACCAGGGGTGGGGAACCACAGGAGATGTCCTGTTTGTTTACAGCGTCATTTAATTGACCCAAAAACTTCTGTGAGTGGCCAGAAACAAGTGTGCTATAAAGTGCGCGTTTAGAGAAGCCCTAAACTTCTTCAGCATTTCAATGCAGCTGAATGCATGGTGTAAAGAGAAAGGAGGAGTATTACTAGATGTGTCTGACTTGTGCATACTCCTGGCCACCTGAGATGACTATATTCAGTGCCAGTCAAACTAATCCTGACTAGTAATTTCTTCAACAGCAACAACAAAATACACACCAGTAAGTCAAAGCACAGAAAAGCCTAGGAATTCCTACCTCACAAAGTGTGCTCTTTTCCTTACCCCAAGCCTGACCCTAGGGCAACTGCAGTGGCATGTAGAAGGAGATCAGCTTTAAATTGGAGAAGACTGTCAAATGGCCTTTCATTTATTGACCATAAGGTTGGACTGGATGGCTTTTTCATTCTTCCTCCCAACTCTGGTTCTGTATGAATTGGAGGGTGGGAGAAACTAATTTGTGCCATGCACTTTTCAAAACCCAAAAGGTTTTAGGGGCATCTGTCACTTGGAGGATTTTTTGTTAGAGAAGCCTCTTGCACTTGTCTTGTTTCTCCCCTCTCCCTCCAGGGCCATAAGGCATTTTCTGAGCTCTGGCTTGTGTAAGAGCAAATCTGTCAACATTTGGACAGGCAGGCCCCATCGTGGCCCGAAGGGGGACCAACCGAGTGAGGAACATGGCATCCAGCACTTAAACTCAAATTCCTCATTCCTTCACTCTGCCCTCAGGCTCAGCACTCCTTTGCTCTCAAAAAACACTATAAAATTATTGGCATTAAGAAGGCATGCTTGTTCCCTGGACATCTTAGGAATACCTGGTAAGAAGGCACATTTGTGAGTGGCTGGATAAAATTCCAGAAGAGCAGTTTTATAAAGGCTGCTTCACATCTTACAAATGGTTTACAGGAAAATTTACCCTTCACTGTTCAACCTATTTTTATCTATTTATTTAATAGATTTATATACTATTTTTGGCAGACCTTCCAAGGTAGTTAACAAAAACAAGATAAAATACATAAATAGAATATAATAAATAACAATGTTGAAAGAAAGAGAAAATACATTTGTACACATTAAAAACTCTGGGAGAATAAAAATGTATTTGCCTAGCATAACAAAGTTGGCATTGGGTAGGTCTCCCTGGGGAGGAAATTCCACAAACGTGTGGCACCACTGAAAAGCTTCTATCCCTGAAAAGGCTCACCTTCCTTACTGTGGATGGTGGGGGCACCCTGAAGAGAGCCTCTGAAGATGAACTTAGCATATGAATAGGCTGATGTGGGAGCAGGCATCCTAAGCCATGTAGCACTTTGAATTATGGTCTGAAATGGACTGGAAGCCAGTGAACTTCTTTCAGTACTTGTGAGCTATGTTCCCATGCACCAGCCCCAGTCAACAATTTGGCAGCTCTATTTTGAACTGACTACAGTTTCCAAAAAGTCTTAAAAGACAGCCCCATGTAAAACATTTTACAGTAGTTAATCCTAGATGTTACTGGAGCATGGATAATTGAGGCCAACGTATCTCTGCCCATAAGTCAAAAGCTGATGGAAGCCATTTCTTGCCACAGAGGCTACCTGAGCAAGATATTTTCCTGCCTGAAGTAGAGCAGTGAATGGTGCTCCCCACCCACCCAAGTCAAGGTGCAGAGTATCCAAAGCCAGCCAAGGTATTTTGGCACATGAAACAGAAAACCACACAAGCACTTTTCCCCATCTCTGGCTGTAAAAAAAAAATACAACAGCAGCAAATTAAATAACTAGCCATTTGTTGTTGCCCTTGCATGACAACCAAAATTTCATGAAATATTAAAGAAGCCTCTTTAAATTTTGTTAATTCTATTAAGGATGTTTTTGATGGGTTGAAGAACGTTAGATGGTGTTATTTGTTGGTTTTCATTTTTACTATAAATTGTTATTCTTCTTTTAGGTTTGTTATATTGTAAAGTATTTGAAATGGTTCTTTAAGTTGGGGGTTATATTTTGTAAAACCACTTCAAGAACTTTTGTCAATGAAGTAGAATAATAATAATAATAATAATAATAATAATAATAATAATAATAATAATAGAACTATTTTCTGAAAAAACAACAAAGTGTCTTATAGCACCTTAAACATGAACAAATTTATTCTGGCATAAACTTTCATGGACTATACTGGGCTTATGGCAGAATAAATTTGTTAATCTTTAAAATGCCAGAAGTCTCTTTGTTGTTTTGCTGCAATAGACTGATATGGCTATTCCTCTGGAAATAGTTAAAACAGAAGGCACTGTTTTTTGGAGGATCTTTTACAAAAAGGCACTTTGAGGCAGAAGCTGGTTTCATTCATATGAGAAAAAAACAGTATTGTGTATGTGTTCACATACATACTAGAATCAGACAGAAGATTAACAAGTTCCTATCACCACTTTACTAAGCACACCATAATCATAAGATCATAGGATAGTAGAGTTGGAAGGGGCCTACAAGGCCATCGAGTCCAACCCTTGCTCATTGCAGGAATCTACCTTAAAGCATACCAGACAGATGGCTGCCCAGCTGCCTCTTGAATGCCTCTAGTGTGGGAGAGCCCACAACCTCCTTAGGTAACTGGTTCCATTGTCGTACAGCTGTAACAGTCAAGAAGTTTTTTCCTGATGTCCAGCCGGAATCTGGCTTCCTTTAACTTGAGCCCTTTATTCCGTGTCCTGCACTCTGGGAGGATCGAGAAGAGATCCTGGCCCTCCTCTGTGTGACAACCTTTCAAGTATTTGAAGAGTGCTATCATGTCTCCCCTCCATCTTCCCTTCTCCAGGCTAAACATGCCCAGTCTTTCAGTCTGTCTTCATAAGGCTTTGTTTCCAGACCCCTGATAATCCTCGTTGCCCTCCTCTGAACATGCTCCAGCTTGTCTGTGTCCTTCTTGAAGTGTGGTGCCCAGAACTGGATGAAATACTCAAAATGAAGCCTAACAAGTGCTGAATAGAGGGGAACCAGTACCTCACGCGATTTGTAAGCTATACTTCTATTAATGCAGTACAAAATAGCATTTGCTTTTTTTGCAGCTTCATCACACTGTTGGCTCATATTCTGTTTGTGATCTACAACAATTCCAAGATCTTTCTCGTTTGTAGTATTGCTGAGCCAAGTGTCCCCCATCTTGTAACTGTGCATTTGGTTTCTATTTCCTAGATGTAGAACTTGGCATTTATCCCTATTAAATTTCATCCTCTTGTTTTCAGCCCAGCACTCCAGCCTATCAAGATCACTTTGAAGTTTGTTTCTGTCTTCCAGGGTATTAGCTATCCCACCCAATTTTGTGTCTTCTGCAAATTTGATAAGCGTTCCCTGCACCTCCTCGTCCAAATCATTAATAAAAATGTTGAAGAGCACTGCGCCCATGTCTGAGCCCTGCGGTACCCCACTCGTTGCCTCTCCCCAGTTTGAGAAGGTTACGTTGATAAGCACTCTTTGAGTCCGATTCTGTAGCCAACTATGGATCCACCTAATAGTTGTTCCATTCTAGCCCACTTTTAGATAGTTTGTTAATCAAAATATCATGGGGCAGTTTGTCAAAAGCTTTGCTGAAGTCAAGATATATTATGTCCACAGCATTCCCACAGTCCACAAGAGAGGTTATCCTATCAAAAAATGAGGTCAGATTAGTCTGACAGGATCTGTTCTTGACAAATCCATGCTGTCTTCTAGTAGTCGTTCCATTATTTTCAAGGTGCTTACAGGCTGACGTCTTTATAATCTGCTCCAAATGTTTGTAAGCAACAGCTGGCAGCAGCTGGCAACAGTTTGCATGTGTGTGGATGATGGCCCTGCCTTTTAGGAAGAGGGGAGGAGAGCTGGCGTGCATGGGCTTTTGGGCCTGCTCAAATTCTATGATCTAGTGTAGCTAGTCAGGTGTGCTGTGATTAATAAATCATATTTGGTATACTTAAAATGAGTTGATCAACTTTAAATTGATTAATATGAGAAGCCCTTTGCTACAACTTTTAATGCAGTGGAAATTTTCTGAGCAGATAAGAAAATGGTAGGCTTGAGGGTGAGTTGCTGAAAGAATGATATGGGGGATTTATACCAAGAACAAAAGCTTTAGCAGCTCTCACCCTTGTCAAAGAGCAGCACAGAGGCCATCCTGTGCTTTGTTGAATACACAGTATATCTGCAAATCTCTCAGACAGAAATGGTGACCTTTGCCCTCAAAAGTTAACAAAAACTGCTAATGTGCAATACCTTTTGCCATCAGATGCTGCTCATGAAGATCCCACACAGGAATAACCTGGGGACACGTAAGACAAGCCTTCAGTGATTGTCTCTATCTCGTTCTATTTCTTCCTATCCTGTTTACAATACAACAGCTTTTCCTTGAACAAAACTCCCCACCCCCATCCCATCACTGCATAAATAGCCCTCCATGCTTCTGGCTGTTGTCCGCTATTTGAGTCAATTTGCACTTCTCAATATCTCCCCAGAGCATCCGAATTTCTTGAGAGGTGTGCCAGGTTGCTGCACCTGAAATAAACAAACAAATAAATTCAGTTTTCAAAAATTAGAAAAAGAACATATCGATTAGCCTTTTCATTGAAAGAGCAAAAGACCTCTCTTTGGAAACTTGAACTAAGAGATCATAAGCATGGGTTGATTTCCTTGACCACCCTGATGTTGTTCAGCCTTTCAGCTTTGCCAGGACTAACCCAGGCTAATTATATTTTCTATTTAGATAACTTCTTTTTGAACCCTATTTCTGTAATACTGATAATAGTCTTCCCCATCCTCATGCCCTCCAGATGTGTTAGATCACAACTCCCATCATCCCCATGTAGAATACCCATTGGCCATGCTGGCTGGGGATGACAGGAGTTGTAGTCCAAAACATCTGGGAGGCACCAGGTTGGTAAATGCAGACTTATAACAACCCTGTAAAATAGATGAGTATTGTTGTTTATTCGTTCAGTCGCTTCCGACTCTTCGTGACTTCATGGACCAGCCCACGCCAGAGCATTCTGTCGGCTGTTGCCACCCCTAGCTCCCCCAAGGTCAAGTCTGTCACCTCCAGAATATCATCCATCCATCTTGCCCTTGGTCGGCCCCTCTTCCTTTTGCCTTCCACTTTCCCTAGCATCAGCCTCTTCTCCAGGGTATCCTGTCTTCTCATTATGTGGCCAAAGTACTTCAGTTTTGCCTTTAATACCATTCCCTCAAGTGAACAGTCTGGCTTTATTTCCTGGAGTATGGACTGGTTTGATCTTCTTGCAGTCCAAGGCATTCTCAGAATTTTCCTCCAACAGTACAGTTCAAAAGCATCTATCTTCCTTCGCTCAGCTTTCCCTATGGTCCAGCTCTCGCAGCCATAGGTTACTACGGGGAATACCATTGCTTTAACTATGCGGACCTTTGTTGTCAGTGTGGTGTCTCTGCTCTTAACTATTTGATCAAGATTTGTCATCGCTCTCCTCCCAAGAAGTAAATGTCTTCTGATTTCCTGGCTGCAGTCAGCGTCTGCAGTAATCTTTGTGCCCAGAAATACAAAGTCTGTCACTGCCTCCACGTTTTCTCCCTCTATTTGCCAGTTATCAAGATGAGTATTACTATACCCTTAATACCAATGAGTAAGTGGGGTGAGACCAAGAGAAAGCATCTCGCCTAGGGAGTTCATTCATGGCAGAGGTGAGATTCCGGGGCGGGGGGGGGGGGAAGAGTTAAGAGACAGCAGATTAGAAATTCTCACTGCTAAGCACAATTCTATGCACACTTACTCGGGAGTAAGAACCAATGAAGTTGAACTCAGTGGTAGTGATTTCTGAGTAAGCCTCCATAGGATTGGGCTGTCAGCCTACCCACTTTCATACTTCAATGATCTTCTCATGGTATCATAGAATCATAGAATAGCAGAGTTGGAAGGGGCGTACAAGGCCATTGAGTCCAACCCCCTGCTCAATGCAGGAATCCACCCTAAAGCATCCCTGACACATGGTTGTTCAGCTGCCTCTTGAAGGCCTCTAGTGTGGGAGAGGCCACAACCTCAGCAGGCAACTGATTCCATTGTCGTACTGCTCTAACAGTCAGGAAGTTTTTCCTGATGTCCAGCTGGAATCTGGCTTCCTTTAACTGGAGCCCGTTATTCCGTGTCCTGCACTCTGGGAGGAACAAGAAGAGATCCTGGCCCTCCTCTGTGTGACAACCTTTCAAGTATTTGAAGAGTGCTATCATGTCTCCCCTCCATCTTCTCTTCTCCAGGCTAAACATGCCCAGTTGTTTCAGTCTCTCTTCATAGGGCTTTGTTTCCAGACCCCTGATCATCCTGGTTGCCCTCCTCTGAACACGCTCCAGCTTGTCTGCATCCTTCTTGAATTGTGGAGCCCAGAACTGGACGCAATACTCTAGATGAGGCCTAACCAGGGTTGAATAGAGAGAAACCAGTACCTCACGTGATTTGGAAGCTATACTTCTATTAATGCAGCCCAAAATAGCATTGGCCTTTCTTGCAGCCATATCGCACTGTTGGCTCATATTCAGCTTGCGATCTACAACAATTCCAAGATCCTTCTCATTTGTAGTATTGCTGAGCCAAGTATCCCCCATCTTGTAACTGTGCCTTTGGTTTCTACTTCCTAGATGTAGAACTTGGCATTCATCCCTATTAAATTTCATCCTGTTGTTTTCAGCCCAGCACTCCAGCCTATCAAGATCACTTTGAAGTTTGCTTCTGTCTTCCAGGGTATTAGCTATCCCACCCAATTTGGCGTCATCTGCAAATTTGATAAACATTCCCTGCACCTCCTTGTCCAAATCATTAATAAAAATGTTGAAGAGCACTGGGCCCAGGACTGAGCCCTGCAGCACCCCACTCGTTGCCTCTCCCCAGTTTGAGAAGGTTCCATTGATAAGTAGTCTTTGAGTTCGATTCTGTAGCCAACTGTGAATCCACCTAATAGTTGTTCCATCTAGCCCACTTTTAGCTAGTTTGTTAATCAGAATATCATGGGGCACTTTGTCAAAAGCCTCGCTGAAGTCAAGATATATGACGTCCACAGCATTCCCACAGTCCACAAGGGAGGTTACCCGATCAAAAAAAGAGATCAAATTAGTCTGACAGGACTTGTTCCTGACAAATCCATGTTGGCTTCTAGTAATCACTGCATTGATTTCAAGGTGCTTAGAGATTGACTTCTTTATAATCTGCTCCAGAATTTTCCCAGGGATGGATGTCAGACTGACTGGTCTGTAGTTCCCAGGTTCCTCCTTTTTGCCCTTTTTGAAGATAGGGACAACGTTAGCCCTCCTCCAGTCGTCCGGCACCTCACCCGTCTTCCATGATTTTGCAAAGATAATAGACAAAGGTTCTGAGAGTTCTGCCGCTAGCTCCTTCATTACTCTAGGATGCAGTTCATCGGGCCCTGGGGATTTGAACTCATTCCACCCATCCTGCACTCCTTTTCTCATTAGGCTCACTTGCCACAGAACCTTACTTATCATAGTTCTGAGTTTATTAAAATCAGCTTTCCTAAAATCCAGAGTACGTGTATGGCTACACTCAGCTTTTGTCTCCTTCATAATCAAGAATTCAAGTATGACGTGGTCACTTTCCCCCAGAGTTCAAAGAACAGTGACAAACAAGGATTTAGTAAGAGGAGTGGTCAAAGGCAGTCCAAGAGTAAGTAGCATGAGAGGTCAGTTAAAGGAATAGTGAAGTCAAGCAAGCAACATTTCAAGGTATCATAAACTGAGGTAAGGTGTTGTTCCAGCAGTTCGCAGATCCCAACTGAAGGCTTATAAGCTGAAGTTTTCAGAGCCCTACCCAGGACCTAGCTGTAGTACATCAGTGTTTTTTCAAAGAAGTCCTCTTCATGGGGAGGGCCCTACTCACAATAAGTCCTTTACTCATGAGGAGCCTTCCTTTATTTATTTATTTATTTATTTCATTTCTATACCGCCCAATAGCCGGAGCTCTCTGGGCAGTTCACAAAAATTAAAACCATTCAAAGTATAAAACAACAGTATAAAACAACAGTATAAAACCATAATATAAAATATAATATAAAAGCTCAACCAGATAAAAACAATATAAAAGCTCAACCAGATTATAACCTGACACTTCTCATAGGAGATCAAATCAAATCAAATCAAATCACTTTATTACAGTCCGAGACCAGCACAACATTAATCCAGCAACAGCAACCATACAAAGTAGTACAGATCCTTAGATCCCATCTCCCAGAGATTTAACAGTCCTCCGAGGTTAGTAGGTTATGACATGTCATCATAGCCAAGTGGCAGAATTTAGCAAGAATTTCTAGCTCATAGAATTTCTAACTCATAGGAGATCTTCTGGCCTGCCTATTGAGACACCACTACTTTTGGGGGTAGGCGGTCCCTCAGCCTCTTTCTCAGAGATGCAGTTCTCTTCCTCTTGCAGGGATGGACCTGTAGCCATCTCCCCTGAGGGCCCAGGCTCCTCCTGGTCTTCCAGCTTGGGCGGTTCAATGGTGTTCTCTGCCTCTGGGAACTTTACAGGGAGCATGACATGATCAAAATGGTACCATTGTTTCTTGCAATCAGGAGGTACATTCCCAGCCATTGCAGCCAATGGATTTTTGTACTCTCCCGATGAACTGTTCACCCCTTCCATGCCCATCCCTGGCTCATTCACTCCATTTCATGTCTTTGTTCATTCTCTCATGCATTGGAATACTTCTGGAGGAAAACAAAAGAGCTAGCTGATTTTGTGCCTTACAAATTCATCCTGTCTTCCTTCTCCTCTTCCATCTACCAGGCCAACGACATGTCTTCTGATCCACACCAATGCTAGAAATCCTCAGCACCTCTTCTATAACTTTAATACTCTCATAAGGCGTGCCTTGCCCCCTCATGTCTCCTCCAACTCTGACCAAGATTTTGCTTCCTTCAGTACATGATGCTTAAGAAATCAGAGATGCTGCCAGGTGAACATGTCTAGGGAAACAGTTCCCTAGTTTGGGCACCAAGTCAGAAAAGGCCCTCTCTCCAGTAATCACCTGCCTGACCTCAAAAGCCAGAAGTACTTGAAGAAGAGCCTCTGAAGATTATCTTAATTGGCAGGCAGGTTCATGTGGGGAAATGCTTTTAGATACTCCAGCCCTAGGCTGCATAGGACTTTAGAGGTCAAAACTTCATTTGAATTGAGCCTTGGAGATTTTAACACTGGAGTATTATGTTCAATATTCTGCACTAGTTGAAGTCCCTAAATACTTTTGGGATGACTCCAAATGAGCATTTATTGTGCCCTCGCATTTTACCAGAGGGCAGGAGGAGTCCACTGGACATCATCGTTCATTTGCAATAATCCTGTGTTTTCCTAGTGCCTCTTCCACTATCTTCCAGCTCACTGCCACTATCACAGTAGGGAAAATATTGTGATTCAAAATGGCATGCAACTGCAGCCTGCACTGGCCAGTGCAGCAGTTTTCTTTAATGTGTGACAAACTTTGCCAGGTTACAATGGCTGCAACTTGCCTGGAGATTGTTTGGCACCTTGGATCTGTTGGTGCCATAGGTGACCATCCACTCCCACATCCCTTTGCCAACTTTGGAGGATGTGTGCACCCTATGAGGGCAGTGGAGCAGTTAGAGGCTTGCCCCCTCAATGCCCCAGGGTCCTTTGGGGCTGTATATTCCCAAAGCACTGTCTGATAGTTTCAGCTCACTGCTGAATGGGCAAAATAATGACTGCACATTTAGCCTCCTATATTGGGTTCTACAAAAGCCAGTGTTAATGTTGTTCTCAAGACACACAATTGTTTATGGACCTTCTTCCCCTTGGCAATAGTGCATCTTGCAAGAGGGGACCTAATGACTCTCTCACACACTGGCTTCTTCAATAACAAGGGTATTTAAAATATACATTCTTTAATTGGGGCAAAACACTTAACATGTTCCGAGAGAATCCAGTTGTGGAGAAAATTACCTTAGTTCTTCCAGTGGCTGGAGCAAGTCCGAGGAGATTGGGGATAGGCAAAAAAGAAACTCTAACACTAATGGGAGAGAAAAAGGCATATAGAGTGAGAGGAAAGAACAGATTTCAAGGAAACTTATCCTAACAGCACATGGTGCTAATCCTGAAGCACAGGTGCAATGACAAAACGGCCAAAGATTGCAAGATGAGGTTATCTATGACTAGAATCATAGAATCATAGAATAGCAAGTTGGAAGGCATAGAATAGCAGAGTTGGAATCGGGTCTATTACACAAACACTAATTACTATTACACAAACACTAATTTCCAGTGCTTTGTGTGCAATCTGTTTCTTCCTGTTCCCAATCAGGGAAAAGGATGGCACTTCAGAAGGCAGTAAGACCTTTCTTCTTGACTATAATCACATTCAACTAAACCAAATCTTCTGGGAAATGTGGCATAACTGATTGGGCATAGTGAAGAAACCAGCGGAAGAAATAGGAGCCTTGGCTGCAACTCTTCCCACCAATTGGCTAGGGAAAGACTGCAAATCCATTGTCCAAAATTAGACCTAACTGTTCTCTCTCTCTCTCTCTCTCTCTCTCTCTCTCTCTCTCTCTCTCTCTCTCTTCAGAAAAAAGGCTGCAGAGTTACGTGGCCATATTTTGTAGATGATACCGCCCTGAAAACAGGATAGAGTTGTGAAAGATACCTTTTGTTGGGTTCGATTAACCCTTTCCTAATAAACTCAGAACCATGATAAGTAAGGTCCCATAGCAAGTGAGCCTAATGAGAAAAGGAGTGCAGGATGGGTGGGAGCATTTAAAAAAGGAAATTTTAAGGGCACAATTACAAACAATTCCAACAAGGAAAAAAGACAGAAGACAACAGAAGAAACCAATGTGGCTCCACAAAAAGCTTAGAGATGACCTGAAAACAAAAAGGATACATATAGGAAGTGGAAGAAACGCCAGGCTACAAAAGAAGAGTACAGACAGGAGGTACAGAAGTGCCGAAATGGCGTCAGGAAGGCTAAAGCTGAGAATGAGCTGAGATTAGCAAGGGATGCTAAAAGCAATAAAAAGGCTTTCTTCAGATACGTGAGTAGTAAAAGACAGAGGAAAGAAATGGTGGTTCAACTGCTTAATGAGGTTGGCAAATTGATAACAGATGACAAAGAAAAGGCTGAAGTGCTCAATTCCTACTTTGCCTCAGTCTTCTCCCAAAAGCTGATTTATGACCTCCCTGGAAAAAGTGAAGCACAAGCTGACGGGGCAGGATTGCAGATTGAGATTGATAAACAAATGGTCAAGGAACACCTACTTTCTTTGAATGAGTTCAAATTTCCAGGTCCCGGCGAACTATTTTTATTTTATTTATTTAAGGATTTTTATGCTGCCATTCAGCCAAAAAAGGCTCTCACAGCGGCTTACAAAAGTATTTCTCGACAGTTCTTGCCCACAGGCTTACAATCTAAAAGACATGACACAAAAGGAAAGGGGATTGGGAGGGAGGAGGAGGAGGGGGGAAAGGAAAGCAAATTCAGGCACTACAATCTTAGTTGTAAAGTTCAGCAGTTACAGTTGACAGCAGGAGGGAGGGGGCTCTCAGTTGGAACTGGACCCAGGCACGGTGGAGAGGTGCCTGGCTGCTGCTTCCTCCCTCACTGGTGGCCTCTCCAGTGAACTACATCCTAGAATAATGAAGGAGCTAGCAGAAGAACTCTCAGAACTACTGTCGATTATCTTTGCGAAATCATGGAAGACGAGTTAGGTGCCGGACGACTGGAGGAGGGCTAACACTGTCCCTATCTTCAAAAGGGGCAAAAAGGAGGAACCTGGGAACTACAGACTAGTCAGTCTGACATCCATCCCTGGGAAATTTTTGGAACAGATTATAAAGAAGTCATTCTGTAAAGCACCTTGAAAACAATGCAGTGATTACTAGAAGCCAACATGGATTTGTCAGGAACAAATCCTGTCAGACTAATTTGATCTCATTTTTTGATCGGGTAACCAATGTGGACTGTGGGAATGCTGTGGACATAATATCTCTTGACTTCAGCAAAGCTTTTGACAAAGTGCCCCATGATATTCTGATTAACAAACTAGCTAAAAGTGGGCTAGATGGAACAACGATTAGGTGGATTCACAGTTGGCTACAGAATCGGACTCAAAGAGAGCTTCGGCTATTGGGCGGTATAAAAATGTAATAAATAAATAAATAAATAAATAAAATTATCAACGAAACCTTCTTAGACTGGGGGGAGGTAACAAGTGGGGTACCACAGGGCTCACTCCTAGGCCCAGTGCTCTTCAACACTTTTATTAATGATTTGGACGAGGAGGTGCAGGGAACGCTTATCAAATTTGCAGATGACACAAAATTTGATAGATAACACCTTGGAAGACAGAAACAAACTTCAAAGTGATCTTGATAGGCTGGAGTGCTGGGCTGAAAACAACAGAATGAAATTTAATAGGGATAAATGCCAAGTTCTACATCTAGGAAAAAGAAACCAAATGCACAGTTACAAGATGGGGGATACTTGGCTCATCAATACTACAAATGAGAAGGATCTTGGAATTGTTGTAGATCACAAGCAGAATATGAGCCAACAGTGTGATGTAGCTGCAAAAAAAGCAAATGCTATTTTGTACTGCATTAATAGAAGTATAGCTTCCAAATCACGTGAGGTACTGGTTCCTCTCTATTCAACCCTGGTTAGGCCTCATCTAGAGTATTGCGTCCAGTTCTGGGCTCCACAATTCAAGAAGGACGCAGACAAGCTGGAGTGTGTTCAGAGGAGGGCAACCAGGTTGATCAGGGGTCTGGAAATAAAGCCCTATGAAGAGAGACTGAAACAACTGGGCATGTTTAGCCTGGAGAAGGGAAGATTGAGGGGAGAGATTATAGCACTCTACAAATACTTAAAAGGTTGTCACACAGAGGAGGGGCAGGATCTCTTCTCGATCCTCCCAGAGTGCAGGACATGGAATAATGGACTCAAGTTAAAGGAAGCCAGATTCCGGCTGGACATCAGGAAAAACTTCCTAACTGTTAGAGCAGTATGACAATGGAACCAGTTAACTAGGGAGGTTGTGGGCTCTCCCACACTGGAGGCCTTCAAGAGGCAGCTGGACAACCATCTGTCAGGTATGTTTTAGGATGGTTTCCTGCATTGAGCAGGGGGATGGACTCGATGGCCTTTTAGACCCCTTCCAACTCTACTATTCTATGATTCCATGATAAGATTTGGTCATACTGAAATTCCTAAGAGTCTCTGTTGGAAAATAAGTCCACTTAAAAAAGGACGTTTCAGTGGGTCTTTTCCTTGGACAAAGTGGGAACATAGGCAGAGAGTTTGGGCAAAAGTTTGTGGAGCGAGTTGGCAGAACCGTGTGTTTGATGCCTCTCAAAGGTTCTCTCTGTGTTATGCGGGTCCACAGTACTCTAGTGTTTGCCCTACTCCAAAAGCAGGTTGGAATCCTGTCAACAGTGATTAGGCCAGGAGATAAGGTGGTTTCAGTAGAGTAAACCGGCACCTAGTGATTTCAGTAATGTGGTGGAACCAATTTAGCAAATTGGCAGACTGAGAGCTTCATCCCACCAGCTTTACATTGTGCTGTTGCAGCGAAATCTACGCAAAAGTCTCAAATGCCGCCATTATTGTCTGCTTTCACTGCGAAGGACTCGGATGACATCGACTATGTCCTGCTGTGATTGGGGTTCTCCCCCACCCCCTCCTATAGTGAAATATTTTGGTGCGGGGAAAGTCTGGTTCTTTCGGGTATGTGAAAACACATCACTCAAATTTCAACATGCGTTTTCATCCATCATTTTCAATGCACTGTATTGTGGGCATATTTTCAAGGGGTGGTATTGCTGATAAAGGAGAGGGGTGTGCAAAGTCAAATCCTTTCCTCCTGCTGCTTCTGAACTCCCTGCTCCCTCCTGGCAGGGAAACAGGAGCGGCTAAATCCCCCAGTTGAACAAGCAAAAAGAAGCAGCAGCAACCCTCACCCACATATATACACAAATCAAGCAGACAGGACAGCAAGGGAGGAAAGGAAGGTGTGCGGGGAGAGACGTTTTAGATCTCTGTGTGTGTTTAACCATTTTCCACTGCAAAGGAACATGTTGGTCCATAGGAGCGATCTTCAAAGCAAGACAAGGCTCATCAGTTTCACCCAAATGTCTTGTCAGTTTCAAGCAAAGTCCTTTGACTGCTTCTGAATCAGTGTGTGTGTCTTTTTCCATCCTACTTTGCCCTGTTGCCCTACCCCCTCCTTGCTCTCCATGGGGGTGGGGCTCCTCCCTACATCACAGACACAGGCTGTTTGTCTCTTCCCTTATTGATTCATCTCCCTAAAAACATGTGTTGCTCTTGTTCGTATTTGGACTGGAGTTGGTGGGGGAAGGACACAGAACGTACTTCCATTCCTTTGAGCATGTGAAGCTGAGTGGGGGATGGCAGGAGACACAAACAGGGGGAAGTAGAGATGGAAATGTTCTCCATGGGAGGGGGATACTGCACCTCCTCACCTTTTTCTTTTCTTTTTTAACAATGGGGGGTCCAGTTTTTATTGGGAGCCTCCACATGGGAAAGGATGGCTTAATCCTCTCACTAACTGTGATTTCCCTCTCAAATTCTCTGTCATTGGAGGTCCTGGCGCTGCATTTGAAATCTTCTCCTCCGCATACTGGGAGTTGAGATGGCCACTTCCTACCTCGCTTCGCTCCCCCACCCCAGCCACCCACCTCACTTCCCCCCTTTTTTTAAAGTTGCAAATATGAAGACTGCAATCCAAAGGGCTCTAATTTGGAAATGCATTCCGTTGAACTCAATGGGATTTATTTACTGAGTAAGCATGCAGAAGAGTTGACTGCAGTCTTATGGAATGTTATACTTTGGTGTTCAGTAAGAAGAGAAGCAAATCCCAATCCCTGTTGTCAGAGGGGGAGTTGTCCCCACTTCAAACAACCAATAAACGGTAGGAGGAGGTACAAAGAAGATCTGGGGGTGGGGATAACAACATGTGTGAGTGAACCTCAACGGATCTCTGCAACGCGCTGCAGCAGAGGTGTAAGTTTACAAGTTTTCATATGCTATATAAGCACTATATAACCAAAGTGGGATAATTCGAGGGTTAACCAGAACAAAAGTGTATGTGGAATGAACTTTTGAGGTTCCAGAGCTTGGAGTTCAGGGGAAGACATGGCACATATTGTTGTACCCCAGCTTCAAAACGCCAGACCCATTTCCTCTATCTTTCTACAAAAGATTTTGCAACGGCACCGACCTCATACAGAAGGCTTTACCTAGCACACCCTTCTCAAGCCATGCGCTACTTCTTGAAAAGCCTGAGGAAAGGGTAAAACCAACACAACCTCTCCCCTATATAGTACAGCAGCTTAATGACAATTTCTGGCCAAATCGTGCACAAGTGTGAAATTTGGTATGGTGGTATTTATGACCATGTAGATTAAAATGAGATATAGGGGCATCTTGGGAAATCATCATCATGGCCACCATCTTGGAAAATGGTGGCCAAAATCTAGTTTTCACACAATAGCTCTATTATTTGTAATCTCACAGAAAAGATGTCTCAATACAAAATTAAAGAGCATAAAATTTGCTACAAAAAAAATCATTAACAATCCTTTCATAGGAGCAACCCTCGGCGAGATATAATGGTTTTATTCCTACCCATTTGTCTGAGATGTCAACAACATGCACTATCTCACCATCATTCCAATCTTGCACTTTGTGTTGAAAGCCTGAAACTTTCAGAGGTTACACTTTACACATTTTTCAACAAAAATTCATACTGAGGCATCAATTTGGGGCAGTTGGGAAGAGAATTAATAGAAATAATGCAAAATTTCAATAAGAGGCTCATTTATTCTTTCTCGATTTGGGTTTCAGATAATTATAGAAATCTGTTTACTGAATAGCAAATGTATTAAATTAACTTGTAACACATATAAAAAATTACATTTAACCATTTTTGTTTTGTTTTTTAAAATAACAGAGCTTAAAACTTTTGGTTTTAGTGATTTTTTTTTTAGTCTCGACTACGTTCTCCATCACACTGACACATCACAGTACAAGGTAGTCCAGCAGTACTGCATTTGCATCTGTTATTAGTGTCACATTTTGTTTTACAGCCACGAGAAACCAACTCGAGGCAGGATTTTGAACCAGGAGGAAGTGTAGTCCATGTAGGTAGCCAGCCAGATTCAGCATCTTTCTCCCATCCCCAGTTGCTGGGATCAGGGTATGATGGTATTGGCTGTAAAGAGGTTTCCCCCCCCCCACATGACCTGCTTCAAAGACGGCACATTTTACAGGCTGTAACAGAGCACTTGAAGTTGGTGGGATCCATTCCATGTGTCTTCCTTTTTTTGCAAATAGTTATTTCCTGTTTAACGTCTTCTTTGATGCTAGTACAATCATACATTACTATAACAAACTTTTCTATTGCTTTCAATTACTGCTGTGTCACATCAGAGACTGGCATGCTGAATCAGAGTAGAGCTCTATCACACCAGTGATTTAATACACTCTTGCCATGCCTGGTGTGTGGTTTTGCAGCATGGTACTCACATGCCTCTTCCCCAGCCTTTTCTGTCTTTTCTTAGAATGGGGAAAGCCTGGATTATTTTCCCAAGTGAATTTAATGTACCCTGAAGCCTCCATGTAGGGCTGTCCTCTTGCTTTTTCCTTTGTTGGGGGTGTGTGCTGTAAGGGAGAGCTTGCTGATGAAAGGGGAGGGTGGGGTGGTTCTCCTCCTCCACACCTTTCAAACCAAGGGGCTGAGCCGGTGTAACATAAGGTACTTTTGCTGCTCCAACCCTATGTCCCTCCTTGCCCACAGCTGCCTTATTTTTAAAGGTAAACAGATGAAACTTGGGACCCTAAGAGCTTTTAAGTAGGGCTTTGGGAATGTCAAGCTTGAATCAGATCGGTCCATCCCTTGATTTTTTTTAATGATTTTTTTTTTTAAAAAAAAAACCCTTAAGCCATTCTCCTGCTAGCCCACCAATGTGAAATTCCACGTGTTTGCATCTGTGGAGGATTGGTTTTCCTTTACTTTGATAATGTTGAACAATGTGTAAAATGTGACCTGTGAAAGTTTCAGGCTTGCAACACAATGTACAAAATTGGAATGATGGTGAGATAGTGCATGTTGTTGATTTCTCAGACAAATGGGAATAAAACCATCTCGACGGGGATTGCTCCTATGAAAATATTGTTAATGACTTTTTTGTAGCAAATTTTATGCTCTTTAATTTTGTATTGAGACATCTTCTCTGTGAGTTTACAAATAAGAGTTATTGTGCAAAAACTGGATTTTGGCCACCATTTTCCAAGATGGCAGCTGCGATGATGGTTTCCCAAGATGCCCCTATATCTCATTTTAATCTATATGGTCATAAATACCACCATACCAAATTTCACACTTGTATTACAATGTGCACAACTTTTTTGCTATGCCACTGTACTAATATGTGAGGAAACAAGGTAAAGGGTTTTGGGAAATAGGTTCTGTTACTGAGGTACTGAACTGCAGGTGTATCGTTAGATGTTTTTACACTGTGTACTATAGCAGGTAATAAATCCGAGCTGACATGTGGTTTGTGGTAACAGAACACAAAATAGAGTTTATTGAAATTTAACAAAACTTTAGTATTTCAATTTAGATCAAACCTGCATATTTTTATATTCAAAACAATCCCAAGTTTAAAAGGTGCTTCAAGGTGGGGTGTGTTTGGCTGGTGGGGGGGAAAGAAGAACAGAGACTGCTGGGGCTTGCCTCTGCAGTGTCTCCCCTCACCTGCTGGGCATCAGCTGACCAAGTGCTCCACCCTTCTCTACAGGTACATCTGCAGCCTGCCAGAGGCTGGGAAGGTGGGGTGTGTTTGGCCGAGTGCGCACTTGGCGCTGCACTTTGCGTCGTACAGAGGAGCTACCATACTGCTGTACCTGCTGAAGATCTCCAACCAGCAGCAATTTGCAAAAAACCCAAAACATTTTAATTACTTTTTAATATGTGCCCAGGGAGCTCTGGGGGATATGGGGATGCCCACATAACTGTGGTCACGGGTAGGGGGAGGTATGGTGCTAGGGGAGGAACAGGCCAGATGAGGAGAAGAGGGGATAGATTCCTTACAGCTATTCCCTCTTCTGGTTCCTACCCCAACCGGATAGTTCCTGGCAGCCTTATCAGCTTGCTCTCGGGTCTGGTGGTGCTGCTGCTGAATGCCAGGTCAGTCCAGAACAAAATCTCCCTCATCCATGATCTGATTGTGGATGAGGGGGCTGACCTGGTATGCATCACTGAGACCTGGGTGGGTGAACTGGGGGTAGGGGGTTGCTCTCACCCAGCTCTGCCCTCCTGGGTACTCGGTGCAGCACCAGCACAGACTCGAGGGCCGGGGAGGGGGGTTTGCCGTGGTCTATAGGAATACAATCTCCCTCTCTAGGCTTCCTGTTCAGTCGAGTGCTGATCTTGAGTGTCTGTACTGTGTGTTGGGTACTCGAGACAGATTAGGGATTCTGCTGGTATACCGTCCACCCCGCTGCCCAACAGTCTCCCTGCCTGAGTTGACGGAGGTTGTCTCGGACCTGGTGTTGAGGACCCCCAGGATGGTGGTTCTGGGGGATCTCAACTTCCATGCCGAGGCTGCTGTATCCGGAGCGGCTCAGGACTTCATGGCTGCCATGACAACCATGGGGCTGTCTCAACATGTCATCGGCCCAACACATGCAAAGGGACACACGCTTGATCTGGTTTTCTCGACTGGGCAGGAGGATGGTGATCTGAAAGTGGGGGAACTAACATCTACCCCCTTGTCATGGTCAGATCACTTCCTACTGAGGTTTAGACTCTCGGCGGCCTTTCCCCTCTGCAAGGGTGGGGGGCCTATTAAAATGGTCCACCCCCAGAGGCTAATGGACTCCGATGGATTCCAGAGGGCTCTGGGGGATTTTCCTGCTGATATGGCTGGTGCTCCTGTCGAAGTCCAGGTCGCTCTGTGGAATGCAGAGATGACTCGGGCGGTTGACACGATCGCACCCAAGCGTCCTCTCCCTCTGAACAGAGCCCGGTCAGCTCCTTGGTATACACCTGAGCTGAGGGCAATGAAGCAAGAGGGGAGACGGCTAGAACGCAGGTGGAGGAAAACTCGTGCTGGGTCTGATCGAACACGGGTTAGAGCTCACTATCGAGCCTACTCTGTGGCGGTGAGGGTGGCATAGAGGCAGTTCTTTTCCACCAGCATTGCATCTTCTCAGTGTCGCCCGGCGGAGCTTTTCCGAGTGGTTCGTGGCCTGTTATACTCTGGGCCAGGGCGTGAGATAGTTGAACCCTCGGTAGCACGCTGTGACGAGTTTGCACGGCACTTTGAAGATAAAGTCGCTCAGATTCGTCATGAATTGGACACCACACTTAATGCAGCACCACTAGTAGAGGTGTTCAGAGCGCCGTCCAGCTCAGTTTTATTGGATGAGTTTCAGTTAGTGAGGCCCGAGGATGTGGACAAGGTGCTTGGCCAAGTCCGGTCGACCACCTGTGTGCTTGACCCTTGCCCCTCGTGGCTCATTACATCAAATAAGGAGGGGATCGCCGGCTGGGTCCAGGAGGTTGTAAATGCCTCCTTGAGAGAGGGAGTGGTGCCGGCCTCTTTAAAAGAGGCGGTAATTAGACCACTCCTGAAGAAGCCTAATCTGGACCCGGAGGATGTTAACAACTACAGGCCAGTGGCTAATATCCCTTTCCTGGGCAAGGTGCTTGAGCGGGTGGTTGCAGGACAACTCCAGGCACTCTAGAATGAAACGGATTACCTAGATCCATTTCAATCGGGTTTTAGGCCTGGTTTTGGAACGGAAACTGCCTTGGTCGCCCTGTGGGATGACCTCTGTCAGGAGAGAGTCAGGGGGAGTGCGACCCTGTTGGTTCTCCTGGACCTCTCAGCAGCCTTCGATACCATTGACCATGGTATCCTTCTGGATAGGTTGTCTGAGCTGGGAGTTGGAGGTACTGCGTTGCAGTGGTTCCGCTCCTACTTGGATGGCCGATTCCACAAGGTGGTGCTGGGGGATTATTGCTCTGTGCCGTGGCTCCTAAGCCATGGGGTTCCGCAGGGCTCTATCTTATCCCCTATGCTGTTTAACATATACATGAAGCCGCTGGGGGAGGTTATCCGGAGATGTGGACTGAGGTGTCATCAATATGCGGATGATACCCAGATCTACCTTTCCTTTTCATCAAACCCAGGTGAGGCAGTGACTGTTCTGAACCAGTGCCTGGGCACGGTAATGGACTGGATGAGGGCTAACAAACTGAAACTCAATCCAGACAAGACGGAGGTACTGTTAGCGGGTGGTTCATTTGTCCGGCGAGGTGATGTTTGCCCTGTCCTGGACGGGGTTGCACTCTCCCTAAAGGATCGGGTCCGTAGTTTGGGGGTGCTCTTGGATCCAGAACTGTCACCTGAGGCACAGGTGAACTCAATGGCAAAGAGCACCTTTTATCAGCTTAGGTTGATATACCAACTACGCCCTTATCTGGACAGAGATATCCTAGCTACAGTTATCCATGCTCTGATAACCTCTCGTTTGGATTACTGCAATGCGTTATATGTGTGGCTGCCTTTGAAAACGGTCCGGAAGCTTCAGCTGGTACAAAACAGGGCAGCCCGTTTACTAACAGGGACTGGCCGGCGAGATCACATTACGCCAGTCCTTCTACAACTTCATTGGCTGCCAGTCCAGGTCCGGGTCCGATTCATAGTGCTGGTATTGACATTTAAAGCCCTAAACGGTTTGGGGCCAGGTTATTTGAAGGAACACCTCCTCCCATATGTACCTACCCGGACCTTAAGATCATCTACAGGGGCCTTTCTCCGTGAGCCCCTGCCAAAGGAAGTGAGGCAGGTGGCTACCAGGAGGAGGGCCTTCTCTGCTGTGGCACCCAGGTTGTGGAATGAGCTCCCCAGAGAGGCCTGGCGCCTACACTGTACTCCTTTCGTTGCCAGCTGAAGACCTTTTTATTCACTCAGTGTTTTAACACTTAATTTTAGCTTAAATTTTAATTATACTGTTTTAACTCTGTATTTTAACCTTATATCAATTTTGCTGCGTGGTTTTATCCTGGTTGTGCTTTTTATACTGTATTGTGTATTTGTGTTTTTAACCTGTTGGTTGTTTTATGATGGTTTTAATTTTTGTGAACCGCCCAGAGAGCTTTGGCTATTGGGCGGTATAAAAATGTAATAAATAAATAAATAAAATAAGTCCCTTAAAATTCTATCTCCTCACACCAAACACTCTCACGAAGCACAAGCCAGACTAAAACTCCCAGGCTAAAACCAAACCTCAAACTAAACTCACAATCCCCTCAGCCAACCTATTTATACTCCTCCCTCCCTCCCCGCATCACTAGCCACACCCACTCAGTCAAACATTCTGCACTCACTAGACATACAAACTCAGACCTCCAATCATGCCTGAGTACAAGGGGGAAACTATGCTGGTGTAGCTTGTTTCTCTCCCTTTGGAAACAATGGGAAGAGAGAGTTGGGAAGAAAGGAAACAGCCAAATAAAAAAGGGGGAAAACACACATGCACACCCACTTTCCACCCTGCCAGCGTAAGCTGACAACACTTTGAAAAAGATAGTTCATCCACCGCATTCCCTCCCTCCACTTTAGGATTGCTCTGCTCCAGCATAATCCTATACATATCCACTCAGACGCTCATTGAGTTAAATGGGCTTATTGAAATGCGCTCAAATTCCTGGAGAAGGTGGTCAATGGCTACTAGTCTTGATGGCAATGTGCTACCTCCACTATCAGAGGCAGTATGCCTATGTACACCAGTTGCTGGGGAACACCGGGGGGGGGGGGGGAGGATGCTCTTGCACTCACGTCCTGCTTGTGAGAATCCCATCAACACTGGCCAGCCACTGTATGAACAGAATGCTGAACTAGATGGACCCTTGATCTAATCCAGCATGGCTCTCCTTGTGTTCTTAAGACAGTCCTGCCAGAATTTCAGCATAGATGTTGAAGTCGCCCAGAATCAAGGCCCTAGGGTTCTAAACCCTAGAACTTCCATCTCTATCACCAGGAAACCACTCCATCTTGGAGCAGGCCTTGAAGGTTTGCATCTTGTGTTGGGCCAGAGAGACAGATTGGGGATGCTGCTGGTATGCCGCCCACCCTGCTGCCCGGCATCCTCCCTGACTGAGCTGGCGGAGGCAGTCTCGAGTGTGGTGTTGGAGGAACCCAGGACGGTGGTTCTGGGCGACTTCAACTTTCATGCTGAGGCTGTCTCTGGGGCTCCGGCTCGGGACTTTATGGCCTCCATGACAACTATTGGGCTGTCTCAGTTTGTCATTGGCCCAACACATAAAGCAGGGCATGATTTGTTTTTTGCTCCAAGCTGTGAGATGGGTAATCTGAAGATTGGGGGGGTCCAAGTAACCCCATTGTCATGGTCAGATCATTTCTTGGTGAGATTTGAACTCACGGAGTTACTACCCTCCTGCAAGGGTGAGGGACCCATTCGGATGGTCCGCCCCAGGAGACTGATGGAATCCAATGGATTTCTGAATGCTCTTGGGGATTTTCCAGTGGAGAGAGCTGGTGATCTAGCTGAGGCCCCAGCCTCACTGTGGAATGGTGAGATGCGGAGGGCCATTGACTTGATCGCACCTGAGTGTCCTCTCCGGTCCTGTAGAGCCCGCTCTGCTCCTTGGTATACTAAGGAGTTGCGGTCAATGAAACAGGCTGGATGTCGGCTGGAGCGCAAATGGCGCAAGACTCGAAGCGAAGATGACCGAGCACGCTGTAGAGCGCATAATTGTGCCTATTGCGTGGCAGTGCGGGCAGCAAAGAAGGCTTATTTTGCTGCCTCCATTGCATCCTCGAGTAGCTGTCCAGCGGAGCTCTTCCAGGTGGTCCGGGGGCTGCTAACATCCTCCCCAGCAAATGGGGCCCTGGCTCCATCAAGGACCCGCTGTGACCTTTTTGCATCACACTTTGAGGACAAGATCGCTTCTCTCCGCAGCGAGCTTGACGTTGTTTTTAGTGCAGCTCCAGTTGAGGTGTCCGATGTCACCATCTGCCCAATTTTGTGGGATCAGTTCCAGTTATTGCGGCCTGATGATGTAGACAAGGTGCTTGCAGCAGTGCGACTGACCACTTGCCCTCTCGATCCCTGTCCCTCCTGGCTTATAAAAGCAAGCCGAGGGGGTCTGACTGGGTGGGTCCAGGGGGTGATAAATGCTTCCCTCCGGGAAGGGGTGGTCCCTGCTGTCCTTAAGGAGGCAGTAGTGCGACCACTCCTGAAGAAGCCCACACTGGATCCGATGGTATTAGGCAACTACCGCCCAGTTGCTAACACTCCTTTTTTAGGGAAGGTACTTGAGAGGGTTGTGGCGGAGCAACTGCAGGCACTCTTGGAGGATACTGATTATCTAGATCCATTCCAGTCTGGGTTCCGATCTGGTTACGGGACTGAATCAGCCTTGGTCGCCCTGATGGATGACCTTTATCGAGAGAGGGACGGGGGGAATGCAACCCTGTTAATCCTGCTCGATCTCTTGGCGGCTTTTGATACCATTGACCATAGTATCCTCCTGGATCGACTCTGTGGGATGGGCATCGGAGGCACTGTTTTACAGTGGTTCCGGTCCTACCTACGGGGTCGTTTTCAGAGAGTAGCATTGGGTGGAGTCCTCGGCCTCCTGGCAATTGAGCTATGGAGTGCCGCAGGGCACCATCTTGTCCCCAATGTTATTTAACATCTATATGAAGCTGTTGGGAGCGGTCATTAGGGGATTTGGAGCTAAATGCCATCAATACGCTGATGACACGCAGCTCTATCTCCCTGTGACAACTGAATCAGGTGAGGCTGTCCAAGTCCTGGACCAGTGCCTAGACTCAGTAATGGGCTGGATGAGGGCCAATAAACTGAGACTAAATCCTGGCAAGACGGAAGCCCTGTGGGTGAGCGGTTCCCGAGTCCGGGAGACAGGCTCATTGCCTGTTCTGGATGGGGTTGCTCTGCCTCTGAAAGAACAGGTTCGTAGTTTGGGGGTACTCTTAGACCCGTTTCTGTCGTTGGAGGCTCAAGTAGCCGCCACGGCTCGGAGTGCCTTTTACCATCTTCGGTTGGTTCGCCAACTATGGCCTCTCCTGGACAGGGATAGCTTGACCACGGTGGTACAGGCATTGGTAACCTCAAGATTGGATTACTGCAACACGCTCTATGTGGGGCTGCCCTTGAAGCTGCTCCGGAAGCTGGAGCTAGTGCAGAATGCTGCAGCTCGGCTGTTGTCTGGAGCTGCCCCTTTCCAGCATGTAACTCCTCTGCTGAGGGAACTGCACTGGCTGCCTATTCGCTACCGGGCCAGGTGTAAGGTTCTTGTACTTGTGTACAAAGCCCTAAACAACTTGGGACCAGGATACCTGAGAGAGCGCCTTCTCTCTTACCGACCTGCCCGGTCACTGAGGTCATCCGAGGGCCTGCTCCTGGTGGTTCCACCTAGATCCATCCTCCGATTGGAATCCACCAGGGGAAGAGCCTTCAGCGTGGTGGCGCCCCTCCTGTGGAATTCCCTGCCTCTGGAGGTCAGGCAGGCGCCAACCTTGTACTCTTTTCAGCGCCTCCTGAAAACATCTTTATTCCAAGAAGCTTTTCTTTAACATGCAGCCTTGGATTTCTGTTTTTTTTTTTTTTTTTTTGCTTCTTTTTAAATTTTGTTTTAACTGTTTTATTCTGTTTTTATTTTCATTTTACCTTGTACACCGCTCCAAAAAATTTTCAATCAGGAGCGGTATATAATATTCTAAATAAAATAAATAATAAATAAAATAAATAAATAATAAACACTGTTAAGGTGGTCAAAAGACCCCTTTCTGGGGGGAAAGTGTACTCCAAGCACTCAAGGCTCTGCCACCAGACCCCTCCCTTCCCCGTTCCTTAATAAAGCGCCATTGGAATGCAGTTGGCCAGTTGCTCAAGGTTGCTCTGCACTTTCTACCCCCGCAGAGCATGTCTAACCTGCCTGGTCAAATGTAGCAACTTCCTACACTACAGCTGCCAGGGCCTTGGACCCCAGATCCAAGCCTCCATTCTTCCAGACACCTTGGCGCACTTGCTCCTTGTTATCACAAAAACCACCCCAATGGTCAGCAAAGTCAGCTTCGCCCACCCTTGCATGGGGGGCTTATCTGGTACAGTAAGTTACATAAACATGGCATAGTTGTTACAGTATTAGCTGTCAGAAAGTTTCATTTATGGAAAATGTATAACTCTGCAATCAACAAGGGATGGGAGGAGGGAGGAGCCATGAGCTCATCAGGAGGGGCAGGGATGTGATAAAAGATGTTGGTTGTGGATGATGGGTAGAGATGCTCGTCTTCGATCCGTCAAGGGTGAGTTTCTTTCTACACGTGTAGTTCAATAAATAAATGGTCACTGCATCTGGGCTTGTCTGGTTTTCCTGTCCCCACCCTTCTAACAACACCACATCTAAAACTTCCCAAGTCTGTTCAGTAAGGGAAGCCGTTAGGCAGCAGGGTGGGTGGAAGTATACCAATAGCATCCCCAATCTATCTCCTTGGCTCAGCACAAAGTAAAGCCCCTAATAGCTCATCCCAGGGCAGAGGGGTTTCTTTGTGAGCAAGATGGAACTTCTAGGGATCACGCTTGGCCCTCCAGCCTGGCCTGGTGCTGTAGTGAGTACAGAGCGAGACAAAGCTGAATAAAGAAACAATTGTGACAGAATTGTAGGTAGGGTGTTAGCTGAGCTGGAGGTGGGCCGATCTGCAGGAATGTTGCTGCAAGACCAAGAACATCAATTCCAAACTCCTCAAGGGCTCCTTGGGCCCAGGTGCGGGGGGGGGGGGGGTAGCGGTCGAGGAATGTGGAGGTGGTTGCATTAGTGGAAAGGCAATTTCCTGTAAAGCCCTCAGTTTGACCTGTGGCTGAATAATTAGAAGCACGACCTCCTTAATCTATTAGCAGTTGAAGGCCGAGCCACGTATTTCCTGAAGGCGATTCTCTTCAGATTATCAAGATACCAAGAAGGTATTTTGTAATGACTCCGTATTCTAGGCTCACACAAACTGCCTCGCTGGCTCAGGGCCACAGGGCCACCTGGCCCAGCGCCGCTCCACACAGCTCGCCAAACTCCCAGGCAGGGCAAGAAAAGGGCCCGGCCGGCATCCAGGCCTTGTGCGACCCCCGGCCTGCCTCAACCCAGAGATCTCTCCGCCCTCCGTAGTCATGACACCGCAGCTCCTCGCCTCCCTCGCTCCCGGCCCCTCCCGCTGCGGCCCTGCCCCGGTGCTGGCCACGGGGAAGGGGCGGGGCACGCGGGTCTGCCCCCGCCCCCTGCCCTTCCCCAGCAATAGCATTCACGGGGCGGGGGGGCGGAGCGACCACGCACGCACGCACGCACGCAGCCCGATGCCCGCTTAGACGGAAGTCCTACAACTCCCAGCATCCCCCACGCAGCCGGGCCAGGAGCCGCGGCGCTCACTTCCGCCTAAACGTGCGCGAGGCGGAAGGGACGCGTGTGAAAGCGCCACGCGGCAGCGCGCGCCCGCCCGCCCGCCCGCTCTGTCGTCAGGCGGGAGCGAGGGCTGGGGCGGGCCAGCCTTTCTCGGGCCGGAAGCCGGAAGCGCCGGGCCTGGGCGACGTGTGGGAGCCGCGCTGCTCCGCGGCTGCCATGGAAGGGCTGTACCACCAGACCTACAAGTGCGTGTCTGGGGATCGTGACCCCGGGGATTTAGCGGGGCGAGGCTGGCGTCTACATAATGGCAAAGCCGGGGTGCGCGCGGGGAGGGTAGCGCGGGGCGGGGCGGGGCCCAGAGGAAGGGGGCTGCATGTGGTAGCCATGGCGACCGGGGACAGCAGCCATCGTGTTGTGAATGCCCGGCGTTTATGCTTCGCGTCTGTGAGCCTGTTGTAGCGGAAACCACAAGGAGCAGCAGCCTTGGGGCACCGCGGAGGCTGCCGGCACGTGCATGCTGGGCCCCGGCCTTCACGGACGCTGCCCGCGTCAGCCGGCGCGGACGCTCCAGGCCCGGCTGCTCCGCCGAGGGCGGCTGTGGCGCGGGCCTGGCGCTGCTGGCGGGCCCTCCGTCCAGCGACGGCAGCTGTGCTGGGAGACGCTGACCAGCAGCAACTCCTCGGCCGTCGACACGTGCCGCCGCTCGCACGAGCGCAGGAAGCCCGGCCTTCGTGGCCGCCGCCAGCCAGCCTGATGCCGCTGAGCCTCGGAGCCCGTGCACGAGCAGCAGCGGCGGGTGGCTCCGGGGCTCCTCTCTGATTCTTAGGTCAGTTAGTAGCCATTGCGCTGCAGCGACAAAGAAGGTTTTTTTGCCGCGATGTTCGACGGTGCCCTTTGGGTGATAGCTTATATTTTGACACAATACACCAATTAAACACTCAAAATTTTAGATCAACGAATAAGAACCAAAGAGAGCTGGTGAAACAAGATTTCTCATTAGGACCAACCAAAAATCACAAAATAGCGTGCAAGCTTCTGCAAAACTCTTATTCAGCATGAATGTTTATGGACTTCTGAGAGTCTGAGTGTTAAACTCAGTTCCTTTTAAATACTGGCTTTTCTTTGCTCTCTTACTTCTGATTCTTGACTGACTCTCGGCCATTACATGTTCAAGCCTGTACGTGTACAATGACTAGCACTGAACTTGGATGCCAGGTTCTCGCTATTTAACCTTAAAAGGTTAAAACCATGCCCCTTGATAGTCTGATGAAAGCACCGTTGCTAATTCTTGTGTATTTTTGAGGTCCACTCGTGAGCTAGTCAGTTCTTTGATAGCGTAGGTTTGAGGAGTTACCATTTCTTTGAAAACTTTCCTAAAAGTTGATTAAATAAGGGTATGGTAATTTAAGATACAGTGATATGGCAAAGCAATCATCATGCTTTTTTCATCACATGGTGAAGTCAGTGACAACAGACTGTGGGGCAGCACTGCAGATAAGTGCCTTTACAGCAAAAGGCTTCATCTGGCAATATTCGTGTTGTGGCATTAATATAACATTTGTTCTTCAAACTATAGCAGGCCTGTGCGGTTTCTTTCAAATTGTCGCAGGTTTTCTACATTTCAGCACTGCTCTTTATTGCCCTTTGCCTTCCGTCACTCTCATCGCACGCGCAAGTGATTTCTCTGCCAGACATCCATTTCTAGGAGGTGATAAGGGGCGGAATGTGCTTTCCCTGCCGCATCTCCCGCTCCTGTTGCCTTTTCTGTGTCTCTGGCCTGTCATCCTTTGTCTGTTTCCAAAATAGGTTTATCCACCATACAAAAATTAGAATAGCACAGGTACAAGTATGTTCATTAAAAATGGAGATGCCCACTTAGCCAATGATTGGAAACTAGGGGTGTGCACGGACCCCCCACTCCACTTCACTTTAACATCCGCCATTTTCGGATCGGCCCTCTCCACCCCGCCCCCACTCCACCTGTGCCCACTCCGCTCCGCTCGGAGCTCCGGATCCGGATCGGAGCTCCGGTCCCCCCCCCATAGATCCGGATCGGAGCTCCGGTCCCCCCCCCCCCCATGCGGCGACGGCGGCAGAGCCCGGTAAGGGACCAAGGGGGAGGGGGGCCTTATCTGCCTCCGTCCGCGGTCCGTCACCGTCTTCAATTGAGCCCGTGGTTCCACCAGGAAGTCTGGGCCGCAAGTGCGGCCCAGACTTCCTGCTGGAACCACGGGCTCAATTGGAGACGCTGACGGACCGCGGACGGAGGCAGGTAAGGGAGAGGAGGGCGGGGGGCGTTACCGGGCCCTGCTGCCGTCGCCGCATGGGCGACAGCGGCAGGGCCCAGTAAACCCCACTTACCTTTCCGGCGGAGCTCCGGATCGAGGCGAAGGATCCGCCTTCACCTCGATCCTCTTCGCCACGCTCCGCCGGCCCCCCAATCCTCTTCGCCTCCGCCTTAAGGGCAGGCGAAGCCCCCCGCTCCGCTACTGCTTCTCCGGTCCGATTAGAAGCGGAGCACATCCCTATTGGAAACATTAGCTCAGTTTAGACAACACGTTAGTCAACACAGTGTGAATATTCCACTCAACAGTTGAGTTTTTAGGGTGTACTCCCCACACAACATGTTCTAACTTCACCGTTGTGTGACTGGGCTACCATAGAATTGAGTAAAATCCATTGCACCATTTGATTGGAAGTTCCTCCAACCTCTCTTCTCCCCTGGTCCTCCTGATGGGATCCCATCAGCTATTGCTGCAAAAAAACAATCCCAGTGGCTCTCCTAGAGCAGCAATCACTCCTATCACCGCTCTTACCAGCAAACTCTAGCCAGTGGGAAAAGTCCACTCAACACAACGCAACATTCCACAGAGCCCACCACACACCACAATGGTTGTAGAGGAACTCCCTTCTGCACAGCGTGGATATTCTGTTTGGAGTGCATCCCACAACACATTTCCCAACGGTGGTGTAAAAACTGCATCGTGGAGTTCTAAAACTACCATTGAGAAACATGTCTGAACTGAGCTATTGAATGGAAAATTTGCCGACTCTATAAATTGATTGAGATTTGATTTAGCATGTCTGATTGATTTGATAAATAACATTGTAAAAGTGTGTCATGCTAATTTTACGTATTGAAGAAATACTTCAAAAGTTTTTCCAATAGCCAAAGACAGTTGAATTGAAATATCAGAGTAGAAAAAAAATCTATAAAAGATACCTAGTGCATATTCAGTGTTATATTTTTTAAAAAATGAAATTTTACTTGGGAGTTAATTTTATAGTAATATTAAATATTTTATGGCATGACAACTCAAAAGCATAATTTTTTCTTAAATTGTTTAAAATTTCCAGGGGTGAAAATTCATGTCAGGCTAAAATCATGTCAGGCTAAACATGCCCAGTTCTTTCAGTCTCTCATAGAATCATAGAATAGTAGAGTTGGAAGGGGCCTACAAGGCCATCGAGTCCAACCCCCTCCTCATAGGGCTTTGTTTCCAGACCCCTGATCATCCTGGTTGCCCTCCTCTGAACACGCTCCAGCTTGTCTGCGTCCTTCTTGAATTGTGGAGCCCAGAACTGGACGCAATACTCTAGATGAGGCCTAACCAGGGCCGAATAAAGAGGAACCAGTACCTCACGCGATTTGGAAGCTATACTTCTATTAATGCAGCACAAAACAGCATTTGCCTTTCTTGCAGCCATATTGCACTGTTGGCTCATATTCAGCTTGCCATCTACAACAATTCCAAGATCTTTCTCGTTTGTAGTATTGCTGAGCCAAGTGCCCCCCATCTTGTAACTGTGCATTTGGTTTCTATTCCCTAAATGTAGAACTTGGCATTTATCCCTATTAAATTTCATTCTGTTCTTTTCAGCCCAGCACCTATCAAGATCACTTTCAACCCTATCAAGATCACTTTGAAGTTTGTTTCTGTCTTCCAGGGTATTAGCTATCCCACCCAATTTTGTGTCATCTGCAAATTTGATCAGCGTTCCCTGCACCTCCTCGTCCAAATCATTCATAAAAATGTTGAAGAGCACTGGGCCTTCTCTCCCAGCCACCCCTTTACCCATTCCCATGCAACCTTCTCAGCAAGGAGAATTTTTTTTCTCCCTGTACAAGTGAATGGAGGAATTGCTTCATTCACTTGCATTGGGGTGGGTGGGGTGGGGGGAATAGCTTGGCAGACACCTCAGCCTGGTCTTGCAGGCCTAGTGGCAACTGTGGGCACCACACTGAGGGACTTGTACTCGGGGCTTTGTTTCCATGTTTGGATTGGCTCTGCTTCAGCAATTTATATGTCACTTGTTTACTTTTTTTCTCCTGAAATAGCCACAGACTGACTAGAACTCTCCCTTTTACTGCCTTTCTTTTTTCAACAGGCAAGTTCATGAGGTCCAATCATACATGGGCCGTCTAGAGACTTCAGATAAGCAATCAATTCACTGTGAGTAATTGATGCCAGAGGGTAACTTAACTGCTGGCTTGGTCTAAGGCAGGGTTGGAAACGTGTAGCATGTGAGACTGGCTGGGCTGCACTTGCTTGCATGCATCCACACATACTTGCCCCCACTTCCCCACCCTCATACATACACACACACTCCCTCCCACCCCAATTCAGATCTTTGGGAGGAGGGATAGATTTAACTTTGTCCTCTACCCCACAATTTTGATGGGGTGGAATCTGTTTCCCTGCAGAAACATCATGTGCTGGAGAAAAGCAGTACATAAGGGATGACTTTTCTTACACACTCCTTTTCTCCAACACAAGATGATTGAGGCCAATCCTGAGTTCACTGGAACCTATTAAGACTAATTGGAATAACTGTACGAATTGCAAAGAAGTGTTTTGCTGAAAAAAACTGTAAAGAAATGTTTTTCTAAAGTGTTTTAGGACTATTTTTCTGAACCCTTTTAGTGTTCCTAGTGCTTTTTGTATTTATTTATTTTCACTTTGTTTTGTGGAACCTTCTCCTTTTGCTTTTGCTTTCCCTTCTGAACAAGACAGACATGGCACCATGGTCAAAAATTGGATTCCATCTAGTTTGGAAGCTACTAACCACAGTTTGCATGTACTGTTTGCTATTTACTGTTTTACTCTGTACAGCACCATGTACATTGATGGTGCTATATAAATAAATAATAATAATAATAATAATAATAATAATAATAATAATAATAATGTAATGGCAATCATTGAAATGGAAGGGGCCATTTAGGCCATCAAGTCCAACTCAGTGCAGGAATCAAATTTAAAGCATTCATGACAGATAGTTGTCCAGTTTTTTGTTTAAATACTTTCAGTGATGGAGAGTCCACCACCTCCCTAGGCAGTTGGTTATATTGTCTGATTGCTCCAACCATTAGGAGGTTTTTTCCTCATGTTCAACTGAAATCTGCCTTCCTGTAAGTTAAACTCATTATCTTGTGTCCTACATGTTGTGACCTTCTTCTGTGTGACAACCCTTTAGGTACTTGAAAACTGCTATCATACATCCCCCTCAGTCTCCACTTCTGAAGGCTGAACATACCCAGTTCTTTCCACCTTTCCTTGTAGGACTTCGGGGCTGTCTTCACGGCTCTGAGTTGGTGCCGCTCTGCCTCCAAACCTCGCAGTTTCACTTGTGCGGGATGGTGGCAAGTTATCTAGACAGAGGGAGGCAGCATGGGCCATTTGGCTCATCGGGTCTGCCCTTCCCCAGTTTCAAGCATCAACATCAGAAACAAACAAGAGTCACCTTGAGCTGAAACACAGTCAAACAGAAGGAAGAGCAAAAACAACAAAGGGAAAAAAGAGTCGGCCGTAGTCCTAACATCACTCCAACCTGGGGGTTTGGGTGGGTGGGTGGAAATCAGATGCCCTGCTTGCACACTTTCAGGGGAGGTTTTAGGGCAGGGATGCGAGGACATCCTCTTCCCAACTTTTCTGCTCCGCATCTTTGGCTCTTTGCTCCGGGTTGGCTCTGAATTGGCAGCTGAGTCATATAACTGACACAGCACGGATTCAGAGCCACCCCAGAGCAAAGACAACATATAGACAGACCCTTCATTTCTAATCTCTTGATCATCTTTTTTGCCCTTCTCTGATCTCATTTTAACTTATCTGAATCCTTCATAAAGTGTGGTGTCCAGAACAGGACACAATACTCGAAGTGAGGTCTGACTAGTGCAGAGTAGAGTAGAATGATGACTTCCCGTGATTTTGAAACTATACTTCTATTGATGCAACCTAAAATTGCATTTGCCTTTTTTGCAGTCAAAAAGCCTCGTGTGGCGCAGAGCGGTAAAGCAGCAGTTTCTGCAGCTGAAACTCTCCCCACGGCCTGAGTTCGATCCCAGCGGAAGCTGGTTTCAGGCAGCCGGCTCGGGTCGACTCAGCCTTCCATCCTCCCGAGGTCGGTAAAATGAGTACCCAGTTAGCTGGGGGAAAGGTAATAACGGCTGGGGAAAGCAACGGCAAACCACCCCGCTATAAGGCCTGCCAAGAAAATGTCAGCGAAAGCTGGCGTCCCTCCAAGAGTCAGTAATGACTCAGTGCTTGCACGAGAGGTTCCTTTCTTTTCCTTTCCTTTTTGCAATCACATCACACTGCTGACTTTTACTCAGCTTGTGATTGACTGTAACTCAAAGATCTTTCTCACTTGTAATATTGCCCTTCTAATACTTGTGCATTTGATTTCTGTTTCCTAAATGAAGAACTTTGCACTTGTCTCTGTTAAATTTCATTCTGTTGTTCTCAGTTTTCTGACCTATTGAGATAATGTTGAATTTAGTTTTGTCTTTTAACTGGGTATTAGCTATCCCACCCAGTTTTGTGCCATTTGCAAATCTGTTAAGCATTCCTCCCACCTTTTCTTCCAAGTCATTGATACAAATGTTGAAAGAGTACAGGGCCTAGGGCTAAGCCCTGCAGCACCCCACTCAGTCCCTCCCTCCTGCTGTGGTTGATTACTGCTTCCTAGCTTCTTTTGCTCACTTGCCTAAAGGGAGGAGGAAAACAGCAGCCAAGCGGTTGCATGTGAGTGCAGGATGCTCATAAGGATTATAATGATCCAAATGTGGCCCAGTGTAGGCAGAGCTTTTTGGCAAAACCAGGCATTGGGCTGGGAAGAAAGTACTGTGCAGGTTAATAGAGTGAGTGACCCTCTCACCCTGATACTACTTGCCCTGGTTCTTTTTTCCCCTCTTCCAGTGGTAGAAAACGAAATTCAGGCACGAATAGACAGAATCTACAGCAACTTAGAACGGTTGGAAATCTTTTGTAACAAGGAACCACCCAGCAAGCGACAAAATGCCAAACTGTGAGTTATCCTCTTCTTTTGCCCTCCGATGTTGCTTCTTGTTATCTAGAACATTCCTTTGTGTGGTATTCTGACCTGTTATCAAGGGCCATTTATTGTTAAAATGATGATATTGGTATCTGCCTTCCATATAAAGGTGCAGGGTTTTTCTTCGTGGTCTCTATGCATCACACATATGGGCTTTGCGCCTGCGCAGAGACCAGACCGGAACCTTCTCTAGCTGAGTGGAACGTTTTTGGTGGGAACCCCTCCCCCACACTACCGCGCATGTCCATGGGGTTCCCGCCCTTACCTCAGTTTACAGGAGTCCGACATTGTGCCTAGACCGAAAAACTTTACCTCTAGCGTTTCTCTGTTTAAAACTGTAAAAAAAAAAAAAAAAATTCTTGCTTACCTTTCTTCAGCTTTCTTTTTTGCCTTCCCTTTATTCTCTCTTTATCTATATATATATATATATAGATAAAAAAATTATATCTTCTTTGTAGATAGTTTTTCCTCTCAGCGACTACGGTCGCAACTATCGTATGGCAGTAAAGGCTCCGTTCCGCAAGTGCGTTAAGTGCGGGGCCAAACTGCCCCCAACGGACGGACACTCCCTTTGTGTCCTTTGTTTAGGAGAAGGCCATATTGTAGAGGCGTGCCACCATTGCATGTCCTTTACAAAACAGACCAGAAAGAACAGGGCAGATCGTCTTCGTTCTATTCTCTGGGAGAAAGCCCTCAGGGCTACAGAACCACCGATGGATAAAATGGCATCAGATAAGACCGTTTCTGACCGAAGCACAGAGAGTGTGCAAGCCAGAGCAATTGATAGGGCACAGATACCAATGACGCCTGGCCAGTCTTTGGCAAGTTCTGCAGCCAAGAAAATTTCTAAAAAGGCCAGAACACCAAAATCTTCCATTGAAATGGAAAAGAAAAAGAAAACGAAGAAAAAGTCTACGGAAAAATCCTCTCATGGCTCTCCCAGACCATCTGAGCCCCCTCGAAGGCAAACAACTCCTCCTGCCGCCGTTTCGGTATCGAGGCATGTCTCGACGCCGAGACCCCAGTCGATACCGAGGAAGACGGTACCGACACACCCTCCCAGTTTATCGGAGGGTGAGTTACGAGACTCGGCATCAGCAGCCTCGGCACGGGAGCCTGTAAGACCTCAAGCGTCTCAGGATATAATCCCTTTGCAGGTTTCGCCCAGACGAACACCAAGGCGTGATTGGGACAGGGTCTCCCAATATTCTGAGCCCCAAGACAGGCAGACCTTCTATGATTGGGATCGATACCGAACCCAAAGATACTATCATACCGATCAGGCCTATCAATATCCACAGGAGGAATGTTTTGCTCAACCACCTCCTACTTCTAGAGTCTGCCAATTGCTGCTACGACCTCCATCAACATACCAGTCTCCATCTCGACGCCAAAGCCACCCTTCAACACCAGCCGCTGCAACTGGCACGGTACCGACAGAGCGGGACCTGATTCAACCAGTGCAACATCAGATGCAACTGGTTACCGTATCGTCCCCAGAGGGTAACTACCCATCTGATTCGGACTCAGTACACTCTGTGGCAGCATCGGTACCGTCACCCAATGATGACGTACATGGAGAGGACCCCTCATCGCCATCGGATGATATGGTGAGGTTTTCGGACCATATGTTAAGGATGGCCCGTGCACTCAGCTTAGACCTGGAGCAAGCAGACGAACCGGTGGTCGATCCCATCTACGATGTCTTTCAAACAAAGACTAGTCTGTCAATTGCAATCCCTTTTCCTCCGGCGCTCAAACAAACAGCACAGCTCGCATGGGAGACACCGTCTGTGACACAACCAACTTCGAAGAGATTAGAATCGCTTTATCGAATTCAAGAACAGGATGCTGGATTTTTAATTAAGCACCCAAAACCAAATTCCATCATGGTTGAATCAGCCCAGGGTCAGTCACAAAGAGCCCATTCCGCTCCCGTGGACAAGGAGGGTAGGAAGTTAGATTTGGCAGGCAGGAAGATTTACTCTGCGGCATCTCTGGGTATCAAAGCCTCAACTTACGAAGCGACGATGGCACGATACCAGCTCTTCCTCTGGGAGAAAGTGGGGTCACTATGTGACTACCTCCCAGAGGATAAAAGAGACTTGGCAAGAGTTTTTCAGTCGGAAGTATCGGCGATTGCAAGGCAACAACTATCGACTGCAAGACATCAAGTCGATTGTCACTCAAAGAGCATGATGGGGGCCATATCTTTGAGGAGACACGCATGGCTGAGGTCTGCCAACCTCGCTACCGAGACTAAATCCAGGATCGAAAACATGCCCTTCGATGGCGAAGGCTTGTTTAACAGCAAGACCGACGAGACCTTAGATAACATCTATAAGGCTCGGTCAACTGCGAAGAAGATGGGTTTTTCTGCTCCTCCTGTACAGTACAGACCCAAAAGATGGACAAGGCCACCTCCGCAACAACAATACCAGCAGCGGCCTCAATACCAAGGCCAACAGAGGCAACAACAACAACAGCTCCAAAGGAAGCGGCCTTACTAGGGCAGATATCAGCAAGACAAGCGTCAACCTGACTTCAGCAAGAAGCAGCGTGTTTGACTCTTCGGCCCCAGATCCACTCCCTTTTGCAAACCTCCTAACACCCCATTACCATCAATGGGAGTCAATAACAACAGACTCCTGGGTGCTCACTATCATCAATTCGGGCTATGCCATCGAGCTCGATGCCCTTCCTCCTTTTTCCGGCGTGAAAGTAACGGCTCCATCCCCCCTCTGCTTCTCGAGGTACAGACCTTACTGTCGAAGGGAGCCATCTCTCCCGTACCTGCAGAGGAACTCAACCAGGGATTTTTCTCCCGTTACTTCACGGTCCCGAAGAAAGATGGAGGTCTTCGACCGATCATGGACTTAAGACAACTGAACAAGTTCATCACCCCGAGGAAGTTCCGTATGACAACGGTTACTTCTATTCTGCAGCTCCTACAAAAAGGGGTTTGGTTCGCAGTGGTGGATCTGAAGGATGCGTACTTCCATATTTCCATCAGGAAGTCGCATCAAGCTTACCTTCGGTTTTCGATCGGTGCATCCCAGTACCAGTTCACCGTTCTTCCGTTCGGATTGGCCACCGCACCGAGGGTCTTCACCAAGGTCATGGCGGTGGTATGTGCCCACCTAAGGCAGAAAGGCATATACGTTTATCCATACCTGGACGACTGGCTTCTGGTAGCGGACAACAGCGAGACGCTCCAGTCAGATATTCTAACTACCCTCAACCTGTTGGACTCGTTGGGTCTGTGGGTCAACCAGGAAAAGTCCATTTTGATTCCAAGACAGAGATTGGACTTCATAGGGGTAAACCTATCCTCTCGAGACGGAACAGCATACTTACCGTCATCCAGGGCGAATACCCTACAGCAGTTAGCCGTCGATACCGAGAACCGCCAAAAAGTTTTGGCATGGACAGTTCAGAGACTATTAGGTCTGATGGCAGCTACTACGGCAGTCATCAGGTTTGCAAGACTCAGAATGAGGATATTGCAGGCCTGGTTTTTGAGAACTTTCGATCTCCGGCACGATGCTCGACGAACTTACCTTTCGATACCGAAGCAGGTGAGGGCATCTCTGAAATGGTGGTTCTCGATGTCGACGCTTCTGGAGGGCGTTCCATTCCAACAGCAGGCGCTCTCGGTAACTATCACAACGGATGCATCCCTAGAAGGATGGGGAGCTCATTGCAACTCCCTTACCGCTCAGGGTCGTTGGCCTCGATCAAAGAGAGAACATCATATCAATCATCTCGAACTTTTGGCAGTAGAAAATGCAGTAAAAGTGTTTGCACAGATGATCGAGGGCCAAAATGTCTTGATCGCGACGGACAATACCACCGTAGTGGCATATATCAACAGGCAGGGTGGGACAAGGTCACACCCTCTGAACCGTTCTGCACTCAGGATATGGAACTGGTGCATAAAGAGAAGGACTTACCTGACTGCGATCCATGTAGCAGGAAAAGACAACATCATTGCGGACTCCCTAAGCAGGTCCTTCCATGTCGACCACGAGTGGGAGCTCGACGCCGATGTCCGAGACGATCTTTTTCGGTACTGGGGCCGCCCTGCTGTCGATGTTTTCGCTACCGAAGACAACGCAGTCTGTACCAACTTTTGCAGCAGGGCAGGAAGAGGAAAGCACTCGTTAGGAGACACTTTCACCAGGACTTGGAGAGGGAATCTCCTATACATCTTTCCACCTTTTCCACTTTTGACGAAGGTGTTAGCCAAGATCCAGATGGACAACTCCAATTGCATCCTCATCACACCGTGGTGGCCTCGACAGACGTGGTTCTCTCACGCCCTTCGGTTATTGAGAGGGGATTACATCAGGCTCCCATCGATACCGAAGCTACTGTCTCGACACCAGGGCAGGGTTCGACACGCAGATTTATCGACCCTCAAGATGACTGCATGGAGGATAGCAACCACTCCTCTGCTGGAGCCAGAGTTTTGACTGTGGACCACATTATATTGGCAGCACTAAAGCCTTCCACAAGGAAAGCTTATGCGGCAAAGTGGCGAAGATTTCAGAACTTTGCATCAGAAAAGGACCATACGCCAGAGTCTTGCCACTTATCCTTGATCCTCAATTATTTATTGACACTCTTCCAGCAGGGGCTCAAACTCGCATCCATCAGGGTTCACCTCGCTGCGATTACATCTTTTCACCGGGGCATAGATGGTTTTACACCTTTTACCCATCCAACAACCAAGAAATTTTTAAAGGGTCTGAAGAACACGATACCGACTGTGAAAAGTATAGTGCCTCCATGGAGCCTGTCAGTTGTGCTGCAAGTACTGACACGCAAGCCCTTTGAGCCCATGGCGTCGACAGACCTTAGGCTGCTTACTTTAAAGACTGTCTTCTTAGTAGCCGTCACATCGGCAAGACGTGCAAGCGAGCTCAGAGCTCTCAGGATAGATGCGCCTTACACTATCTTTCATAAGGATAAGGTTGTGCTACGCACAGACCCAGCCTTCCTACCTAAGGTAGTGTCAACTTTTCATCTGTCCCAGCATATTACTTTGCCTGCTTTCTTTCCTAATCCAACTACCTCTTGAGTCTTCCTTGCATACTCTCGATGTAAGAAGGGCTCTTGCTTTTTACAAAGATAGGACAGAGACTTTTAGAAAAACAAAGCAATTGTTTATTTGTTATGGGGAGCCTTCTAAGGGACTCCCTGTCTCCTGCCAACGACTGTCACGTTGGATAGTGGAGACAATTGAATTGGCCTACTCTATTTCTAAATTAGAGTTAGTGAAACCTGTGACAGCTCATTCCACCAGAGCTGTTTCAACTTCGGTGGCCTTCACCAGAGGTGTTCCACTGACTGAAGTCTGTAGAGCCGCAACGTGGTCCACTCCATCCACGTTTGTCAAGCACTACAGTTTGGACACCCGTGCGAGGCAGGACTGCTCGTTTGGGAGGACAGTGCTCTCGGAGATCTTCAGATGATGCACCAACCCACCTCCAAAGGTATGTCAGCTTGCTACTCGCCCATATGTGTGATGCATAGAGACCACGAAGAAGAAATGCAGGTTGCTTACCTGTAACTGTAGTTCTTCGAGTGGTCATCTATGCATTCACACAACCCACCCACCATCCCCTCTTGGTGGTGTGAGACTTCTAAAATGACACTGTTTTATTGTGGAATGTACTTTATTTTGTTTACACTCATGTTTATGGGGGCACAATGTCGGACTCCTGTAAACTGAGGTAAGGGCGGGAACCCCATGGACATGCGCGGTAGCGTGGTGGAGGGGTTCCCGCCAAAAACGTTCCACTCAGCTAGAGAAGGTTCCGGTCTGGTCTCTGCGCAGGCGCAAAGCCCATATGTGTGAATGCATAGATGACCACTCGAAGAACTACAGTTACAGGTAAGCAACCTGCATTTATACATTTTCTTATCAATAAATGTGGTTTCATGAAGACCTTTATCTCGCTATTATTTTTAAGATTTCACAGACGTTTACAGTAAAGTTCTAAGCAAAATAACTAGCAGATTCCAAATAAACATGAAAAATTCTAAGGCAAATCTAATCCTAAGATAAACCAAACTTGCAGGGTTTGCAGAACGAATGCAAACAAGGGCTGATCTGGATCTATTTGAATGGTTCTATAAAATTTTGGCTACCATAAGGAAGATCCTGTCTTAAATTGCAGTCAGCTTCGTTGTTCTTACTAAGCCAGTCCTCTGGACCAGATGTCATAGGATGTGTGGGCACAAATGGGAATCTTGAGGGAGCTTGTTGGGGGAGCAAAATCATCACGGAATTGAGGTGTTGTTGTTTTTGGTTTGGTTGGCAGCCCATTGTGTCTCGGGGAGTGGCTAAAGGTCCCAGGTTAAACCTCTGGACAAAAAGGGTCTTGGGTTAAAGGTCTGGGAAAGACCCTTACCTTAGAGAGCTGCAGTTAGTTTTAGTATACAGTTGGGGCTAGGTGGTTGAACTCAGTAGAAAGCAGTTACCTACATAGAATCATAGAATAGCAGAGTTGAAAGGGGCCTACAAGGCCATTGAGTCCAACCCCCTGCTCAATGCAGGAATCCACCCTAAAGCATCCCCGATAGATGCTTGTCCAGCTGCCTCTTGAAGGCCTCTAGTGTGGGAGAGCCCACAACCTCCCTAGGCAACTGATTCCATTGTCGTACTGCTCTAACAGTCAGGAAGTTTTTCCTGATGTCCAGCTGGAATCTGGCTTCCTTTAACTTGAGTCCGTTATTCTGTGTCCTGCACTCTGGGAGGATCGAGAAGAGATCCTGGCCCTCCTCTGTGTGACAACCTTTTACGTATTTGAAGAGTGCTATCATGTCTCCCCTCAATCTTCTCTTCTCCAGGCTAAACATGCCCAGTTCTTTCAGTCTCTCTTCATAGGGCTTTGTTTCCAGATCCCCAATCATCCTGGTTGCCCTCCTCTGAACACGCTCCAGCTTGTCTGCGTCCTTCTTGAAGTGTGGTGCCCAGAACTGGACGTGATACTCTAGATAAGGCCTAACCACGGCCGAATGGAGAGGAACCAGTACCTCACACGATTTGGAAGCTATACTTCTATTAATGCAGCCCAAAATAGCATTTGCCTTTCTTGCAGCCATATCGCACTGTTGGCTCATATTCAGCTTGTTGTCTACAACAATTCCAAGATCTTTCTCGTTTGTAGTATTGCTGAGCCAAGTATCCCCCATCTTGTAACGGTGCTTAGGAGCAGACTGGCTCAAGTTCAGCGCACATTTCCATGTCCAGTGAAGCACTGGATTTGGCTATTTGTGGTACTGCATTTTTCTATTATGATAATTCATTCCTGCATTGCAGATTTGGAACTTAGCACCTTTATGTGACTTTTGTTATTAGCCGAGTTGATCAGTTGAAATATGATATCCAGCACCTGCAGACAGCACTGAGGAACTTTCAGCATCGACGCTATGCCCGGGAGCAGCAAGAGAGACAGCGTGAGGAGCTTCTGGCCCGGACGTTCACCACTAACGTATGTCTTAACCTAAAGCCAGGGGATTTGTTTTTTGTTTTTTTAATTTTTGTTTTTAAAACAGAAAGTAAACATCTTACAAAAAAGAAACAACACAACATACTACATACATTTTGAGTAAATGTTGAGTACATATATATGAGTAAATATTATCTATAACCTATCCTAAAATACAATATAAGCATTCTTAACATATTATTTATTTATTTATTTAAGTATTTTTATGCCGCCATTCAGCCAAAAAAGGCTCTCACGGCGGCTTACAAAAGTATTTCTTGACAGTCCCTGCCCACAGGCTTACAATCTAAAAGACATGACACAAAAGGAAAGGGGATTGGGAGGGAGGAGGAGGAGGAGGGGGGAAAGGAAAGCAAACTCAGGCATTACAATCTTAGTTGGAAAGTTCAGCAGTTACAGTTAGTAGCAGGAGGAAGGGGTCTCTCAGCTGGAGGTGGACCCAGGCACGGTGGAGAGGTGCCTGGCTGCTGCTTCCTCCCTCTCTGGTGGCCTCTGCAGTTACAGTTGGTAGCAGGAGGGAGGGGGCTCTCAGCTGGAGGTGGACCCAGGCACGGTGGAGAGGTGCCTGGCTGCTGCTTCCTCCCTCTCTGGTGGCCTCTGCAGAGACAGTTGGTATATAGGTGCACCCCCCACCTCGGGATCTATTCCTGCTTCCAAAATCTCATGCTTTCTTCCGCTGGCGGTTTCCCACTTCCCTTAGAAAACACAAATATTAGGAACTGTTTCCAAATTCCTTCAAACTCATTTATTTTAGTTATACCTTTCCTCCACCTTATATTACAAGTCAATTTATCATTAATAGCTATATCCCAAACTTCTTTATACCATTCTTCAATAGAATATTCCCCCTGAATCTTCCAGTTCCTAGCTACCATCAATCGTGCTGTAGTCAGCAAACTCGATATCAATTCTTTAATTTCTTTTCCACATTTTAAATCTTCAAATAGTGACAGTAATGCAATTTTTGGTGTCTGTTCTATTTTTATTCCCACTATTTCTTCAATTTCAAAAAACACCATCTTCCATAATCTTTGTACATATTTGCATTCCCACCACATATGTAAATACGTTCCTTTTTCCCCACAACCTCTCCAACAATTTGCTGAATGCTGATTATTTATCATATTCAATCTAATCGGGGTTAGGTACCACCTCCACAAAATTTTAAAGTAATTCTCTTTTATTCTCACTGACATACTTCTCAACACTCTTTGTTTCCATAGTCCCTCCTAGCTCTGTCGCCCTATTTGTACCTTCAAATCTGTCTCCCATACCATTTTCTCTGAGCTATCCATTAGCCCTTTTTCTAACAATATTTTATATATTTCGCTCATTAACCCTTTTAAGACTATACTTCCTCCTTTACCTTTTTCCTTATTTACTATTAACTCCTCAAACTTCGTCATTTCTCTACAAACTCTATTTTCTTTAATCCACTTTTTATTCCATTGTTCTAATTGCCTGTACTCTAACCAAGATAATTTTTTCTCCTTTAACAGCTCTTCCATATCTTCTCTTGTTTTTATATCTCTTAACCAATCCTTTAATTTCATTTTGTTTTTCTCTTTTAATATTTTACTTAATCTACCCTTCAGTTCCTCTGGGAAATTCTTTAACATTATTACCGGTGACAAGGGAGAGTTGCTCGGAAGCAGCTTCCCTTTAAATTTACTCCAAATTTCCCATTGAGACCTCAGGAGTGGATTATCTATACTCTCAACCCACTTTCTCCCTTCGTCCTTAAAAAAAAACATTTTCCAAACTCATCTCTACATTACATGTAGTTTTATCCTCCATCCAATCTAAATCTCCTACTCCTATAATTGCTTCTACAATATGTCTTAACCTGTTTGCTGCATAGTATAATTTTATATTTGGGAGACCCAATCCTCCCTTTTTTTGGCTTAAATACCATTTATTCTTATTTACCCTCGCTTTCTTATCTCCGTTACAATATTTGTTAATAATATTTTGCCAACTTTTTATCTCAACTTCTGAAATTTTTATTGGTAACATCCTAAACACAAAATTAATCTTAGCTAAAATCTTCATTTTTATTAATGCTATTCTTCCAAACCAAGATAGATTTAATCTTTTATATTTTTCCAATTTTTCTAATACCTCTTTTTTTAACCTCGTTAAATTCTCCTTTCCTAAATTATCTAAATTTTTTGTAATTTTAATTCCCAAATATCTAATCTGTTCCTTAACTCTCATTTCTATTTCCTTACGTTCCCATTCCTTTTCTTCCTTCTTAGTATGATTAAACAAAATCATCTCTGATTTGGACCAATTTATTCTTAATCCTGTAGCTTCTTCAAATTCTCTCAATTGTTGTTTAATTCTATCTATTTTTCATAGAATCCTAGAATAGCAGAGTTGGAAGGGGCCTACAAGGCCATCGAGTCCAACCCCCTGCTCAATGCAGGAATCCACCCTAAAGCATCCCTGACAGATGGTTGTCCAGCTGCCTCTTGAAGGCCTCTAGTGTGGGAGAGCCCACAACCTCCCTAGGTAGCTGATTCCACCGTCGCACTGCTCTAACAGTCAGGAAGTTTTTCCTGATGTCCAGCCGGAATCTGGTTTCCTTTAACTTGAGCCCGTTATTCCGTGTCCTGCACTCTGGGAGGATCGAGAAGAGATCCTGGCCCTCCTCTGTGTGACAACCTTTTAAGTATTTGAAGAGTGCTATCATGTCTCCCCTCAATCTTCTCTTCTCCAGGCTAAACAGGCCCAGTTCTTTCAGTCTCTCTTCATAGGGCTTTGTTTCTAGACCTCTGATCATCCTGGTTGCCCTCTTCTGAACACACTCCAGCTTGTCTGCGTCCTTCTTGAATTGTGGAGCCCAGAACTGGAAGCAATACTCTAGATGAGGCCTAACCAGGGCTGAATAGAGAGGAACCAGTACCTCACATGATTTGGAAGCTATACTTCTATTAATGCAGCCCAAAATAGCATTTGCCTTTCTTGCAGCCATATCGCACTGTTGGCTCATATTCAGCTTGTGATCTACAACAATTCCAAGATCTTTCTCGTTTGTAGTATTGCTGAGCCAAGTGTCCCCCATCTTGTAACTGTGCATTTGGTTTCTATTCCCTAAATGTAGAACTTGGCATTTATCCCTATTAAATTTCATTCTGTTGTTTTCAGCCCAGCACTCCAGCCTATCAAGATCACTTTGAAGTTTGTTTCTGTCTTCCAGGGTATTAGCTATCCCACCCAATTTTGTGTCATCTGCAAATTTAATAAGCGTTCCCTGCACCTCCTCGTCCAAATCATTACTAAAAATGTTGAAGAGCACTGGGCCCAGGACTGAGCCCTGCGGCACCCCACTCGTTGCCTCTCCCCAGTTTGAGAAGGTTCCATTGATAAGTACTCTTTGAGTCCGATTCTGTAGCCAACTGTGGATCCACCTAATAGTTGTTCCATCTAGCCCACTTTTAGCTAGTTTGTTAATCAGAATGTCATGTGGTACTTTGTCAAAAGCTTTGCTGAAGTCAAGATATATGACATCCACAGCATTCCCACAGTCCACCAGGGAGGTTATCCTATCAAAAAATGAGATCAAATTAGTCTGACAGGATTTGTTCATGACAAATCCATGTTGGCTTCTAGTAATCACTGCATTGATTTCAAGGTGTTTACAGATTGACTTCTTTATAATCTGCTCCAGAATTTTCCCAGGGATGGATGTCAGACTGACTGGTCTGTAGTTCCCAGGTTCCTCCTTTTTGCCCTCTTTGAAGATAGGGACAACGTTAGCCCTCCTCCAGTCGTCCGGCACCTCACCCGTCTTCCATGATTTTGCAAAGATAATAGACAAAGGTCTAGCTCCATCATCACTCTTGGATGCAGTTCATTGGGCCCTGGAGATTTGAACTCATTCAAGGAAATTAGGTGTTCTTTGACCATTTGTTTATCAATCTCAAACTGCAATCCTGCCCCCTCAACTTCTGCTTCACTTTTTTCATAGACCCGCTTTTGGGAGAAGACCGAGGCAAAGTAGGAATTGAGCACTTCAGCCTTTTCTTTGTTGTCTGTTATCAATTTGCCATCCTCATTAAGCAGTTGAACCACCATTTCTTTCCTCTGTCTTTTACTACTCACGTATCTGAAGAAAGCCTTTTTATTGCTTTTAGCATCCCTCGCTAATCTCAGCTCATTCACAGCTTTAGCCTTCCTGACACCATTTCGGCACTTCTGCGCCACTTGTCTGTACTCTTCTTTCGTAGCCTGGCCTTCCTTCCACTTCCTATATGTATCCCTTTTTGTTTTCAGTTCGTCAATAAGCTTTTTGTGGAGCCACATTGGTCTCCTCTTTTGTCTTCTATCTTTTCTCCTTGTTGGAATTTCTTATTGGATTCTTAATAGTCAATAGGGTGTCATCCGCAAACATATTCAATTTTATTTTCCTTACATCTCCAATTCCTTCTATCTCTCCATCATCTCTTATTGCGTTCGCCAATACTTTCATAACCATTACAAACAGGACCGGCGAGAGCGGACATCCTTGTCTTGTACCTCTGGCTAGTCGTATCTTTTCAGTGAGTCCATCGTTTACCACCACTACAGCTGTATTTTGGGAATATAACTGTTCTATTATAGTTTTAAATTTATTTCCAAATCCCATTTTATCTAAAATAATCTTTAATGCCTGCCAGCTCACACAATCAAAAGCCTTAAAAAATCCAATGCCAAAATTCCTGCCTTGATCTTTGATTTTTTTATCGCGTGTATTACATTTAAAACTCTTCCCACTAAATTATGCATCTGCCTCCCCGCCACAAATCCATATTGATCTTCTCCTATATATTCTGATATAAATTTATTTAACCGTTTAGCCAAAATAGATGAAAAAATTTTAGCATCTTGATTTATTAATGAAATAGGTCTATATGAATCGAGGATAGTCAAATCTCTGTCTGGTTTTGGAATTAATATTATCAATGAGTGTTCCCATGATTCTGGTATCTTCTCTCCTTGTAATATAGCATTGTAAAGTTTCAATAATTTCGGAACTAAAAACTCCTTAAAAACTTTATAATATTCTGGTCCTAAGCCATCTGCTCCCGGTGATTTACCCACTTTCAAATTATCAATTACATCTTCAACTTCTCTTTGAGTTATTACCTTCTCCATTTGCTCTTTATGTACCATTTTTATTCCCTTCTTTATATACCTTCCTATATAATCCTCCAACTTCTTTTTTTGAATTTCTTTACCCTTATATAATTCCTGATAAAATTTCTGAAAATTTTTTATTTTATCCTTCATTGTATGACAATAATTCCCTTGATTATCCTTCAATGCTCCTATCCCATTTCTCGCTTTTTCCTTTTGTGTGAGTCTGGCAAGCAATCCAGAATTCTTATTGCTATTTTCAAAATACTCCCTTTTCATATACATTAAATTTTTTTGAACTTCCTCTAAATTTAAATTTTCTAATTGTTTCTTCTTAGCTTGTATTTCTATTAATTTATATTTATTTTTACCCTGCCAATATTCTTCCTCCAAACTTCTAATTTCTATCTCTAGCTTCTCCTGCTCTGCATGCTGTTGTCTTTTTATGTTGCACATTTCTCTAATACAGATTCCTCTTACTACAGCCTTCATGGTGTCCCAAACGACTGACCCAGCTGTTCCTCCCTTTTCATTAATTTTCCATGACTCTGACAATCAATATCAATATCTTATCAATAAATGTGGTTTCATGAAGACCTTTATCTCACTATTTTTTTAAAGATTTCACAGACGTTTACAGCAAAGTTCTAAGCAAAATAACTAGCAGATTCCAAATAAACATGAAAAATTCTAAGGCAAATCTAATCTTAAGATAAACCAAACTTGCAGGGTTTGCAGAACGAATGCAAACAAGGGCTGATCTGGATCTATTTGAATGGTTCTATAAAATTTTGGCTACCATAAATTTTGGCTAAAGCCAGGGGATTTGTGCTAAAATTAACTCTCTTTCCTCACTCCCACCCTTTTCAAATATTTACAACCATGGTTCTCTAACTGGGGTTTGTAAAACCCAGGGGTTCAGCACTGAGAACATCAGTAACGATGGTCAAACTTGCCAAAAAATACACAACTTCTCTGACATTGCCAACCTTCTTCTGTAATTCAAAGGTGTAGCAGACTGTTATGAGGCATAGTCTCCAGGCACACAAAGGGACAGGCTTGCTGGCCCACTGTACAAACAAGTCATTTTTAGAATGTGTAGGTAGTTCTCTGGCAGGCAAATTGATGTTGAAAAGATTCTGTTAGGGCAGGAACTTTGAACTTCACTGTTGTAGAATAATGTTGGTTTCATATGACTTATGTTGACACCCGTGTCCTTTTAGGTTCAGAGTGTCAAGGAAAGGTAACCAAGATGCTTCCCTTTCCTTCCCCCTCCCCCTTTGCAGGATTCTGACACCACCATTCCGATTGACGAAACATTGCAATTTAATGAATCCCTTCAAAATGCGCACCGTGGCATGGATGATCTTCTTGGCAGCGGAACCAGCATCCTACAGGGCCTGAGGGATCAGAGAGTGACACTGAAGGTGGGCATAGGATAGGGCCTTCAGGTTTTTGTTTTTTTAATGTGTGGTGACTAGGCACCAAATATTTTTGTAATCTGATGCATTTTCAAAATTCAGAATGGTCAAATTCCAGTGAAAGATCTCTTCCTGTTTCTCTCCCCCACCATCCTGTTCTTGAGTTGCGCATTATCTAATTCTGTCAGTCCTTTTTTTAGATGGCTAAGCTAAGGTTTTGACGTTTCCAGATCTTTAGGGAACCCTGAATTTCAGAGTTTGTGAACTTAATAATTCATCTCTTCAAGTTTTTTGTAGTTGTGATGAGCATATCTGAAATTTGAACTGAGTTTTGCAAATTTGCTTCTGGAAAGGAAGCCCTTTTGACTGTTGTAATTTCAGCAGTGGTAGCTCAGGGGTAGAGCAAATCCTTGCCATGCAGAAGGTCCCACGTTCAGTTTTGGCATCATCAGTGAAAGGGTCAGGAAGCCTTCTGCTTGGGACTCAGGAGAGCCACTGCCACTCAGGGTAGACAATACTGTCTGTCCATGTATAAACAGTGCATGTATAAGCTAGCTTCCTGTGATAACCTAGTAGAGCTAAAAGAGAATCTGAAGGTTGCCTATCCTGCCCCAAGCCTGTCCTGAAAGACGATCCTCCATGCCAGTGGTTCCTAGGGAGAGTGAGATTTGTTAGTATGAAGTTTCCGCCAGTTTGCCTTTCTCTTTGGCCTATCGATCCTCCAACTCGCTCCCTCCTTCAGCCTGCGATTTCCACTTCCCATCCCGTCCCATAGATCCCTCCTTCTTTCATTATTGCTGCCTTTAATCTCCTTTCTGCAGTCATCCTGCATCCTTGCATCCCCATCACTTCAGCTCCTCTACCTTTGGGGGCCGCCTTCCCAGCTCCGCACCATATCTGCCTTGTCCCTGCGCTCCCCACTGCCAATGTCCTATTCCTACACCATGTACCCTTTTCTTTCCTTTCTCAACCACCTCACCCCACCACCCTGCAGAGGTTAAAATCTCAAGAGCTCTTGATAGCTGCTAACATAAAATGCCATTTCTGAACTCAGTGCCTGTTTTTGTTCCAGTTCCAGCCATTTTCCTATGGTGAAGCTATCAGTTGGAAGCTGGCTGGCTGTGGGCCTTGAGAATAGGGCAATCCCTATATGTGCAAAGCTAGAGGAATTGCTTCCCTGTGTTATCTTGGCCCCACTTGAACACAATTTTCTTCTCAGGTCAAAGTAACCAATGTCAGCTACTTCTGTCACTTAAGGACACTGCAGAATGTGACCCCCTTGGGGTTCTCTTCACATTTTGTGTCCCGTGGGTAATATTGTGGAAATGAACTGTAGCCTTTTACCATCCCATTGTAGTCATGATTTATTTATTTATTTATTACATGTATTTATTACATGATAAATAAAGATGGCTCAGCTAGATAGAGGCCTATTGGCAGAATATCTGTAGATGGAAGTGGAAGACTCACACATACCCCCTTTATAATTCTGGTACAAGAATTCTCATGCCTTCTGTATCTGTAACTCAATAGTCAGCTTGCAAATATCAAACCTCTTAGACTTCTCCAGCTGGCTACCTCACCTTCCTCACATGCAGCTTTGCTACTGCTCTGGTGGCAAAAGTCACTGCCATTCTTCCATCATACAGCATGTGAAAGGACTGCTGGGTCGACCTCCTGGGAAAAGGAAGTATAAAGGTTCCTTGGTCCTGATTTTCTAAGGGAGGACCTCAGTGATGTGAAGATCTTAACTAAAAAGCACACAGCAAAATTTTAAAAGTGTAATACACAGAATTTCACCATCAAAGCCATCAAAAAAAGAGGTCATTTCTTTGTAATTAGTGAAAGGCTGGTCCGTGTACCACTGGTCTTCAACACAACTCTGTTGCCGTCTGAACAAAGGTGGGTTGCAAAAGCACTGGAGCCCCATTGTTTAAACAACATGTTCAGAACTATGAAATATAATACATTCTCTTATCAAGGTGAGCAATTTGGTGCAGTTCCAAAAACAAGAGTCGAAACACCAAGAAGAAAATGAAAAATTAAATGGAAGATGCCACCATTTTTCTTTTTCTTTGTTTGAAATGTATGTTTTAGAAGTCTTGAGCAGCAGTAACATATTTACAAATGAGATGGGAACTCTAATCAACTGCTAAAGGAAGAAGTTTGGTGTGGAGGGGGAGAGGGGGAGTAGAAAAAAGGAGAAAGATGGGTATATAATGGGTGCAGAACCTCCAGGACATAGGCCTTATACAGCTCACGCAGCACCCCAATCTAGACCATGCAGCCTCCTGGGGTTCCCAGCCCCCAGAGGAATCCTCTTGCAGGGATTCTTCTTGCTGCTATCTCTGATCTGAGACTGGAAATCAGTGGGGATTCCTCTGCTGGCAAACAACCCACCCTGTTACCTCTGATAGGAGAGAGGACCCAGGGGGGAGGGGGGGCAGTGGCGATGGGACGTTACGCATGCTGGGGAAATCAGCCGGCGCAGGCGAGTCCCAATCCCCATCATCCCTGGCACTAATTCTAATCTGAGATAGCAGCAGGGATGAGGGGCGGTGGAGGTGGGGCAGCATTCCTTTCATCGCACGCCAAACCTTCTTGCAATGGGGGAAGGAGCTGGAAGCACAAAGGGGCTGAGTCCCCTGTGCTCCTGTTGCTTCTCCTTCGTGGGGAAAGGAGGTGAGACGGGTGAAGATGGTGTAGAGCTGACTTGCCTAGTCTCCATTGCTCCCTCTGACATTGGACGGCCTGTGGAGGGCTGGATGGGGGCACCTGGCCCCAACCAAAACATTCTGTACCTGTTTTGTAAGGTAAAGCAGGTCCCACACATCAGGGCTTGGGAAAGGTTGAAGGCCACTTCTCTATAGGGCGTATTTTAGACCGGAAGGTACCAAAGCCTTTCAGGCATCTTGGGAGCTGGAAGGCTCTGGCGACTGCTCTTTCACTAACATTGCCATTTCTCTGTCACCTTCAGGGCACTCACAAGAAAATCATGGATGTTGCCAACATGTTGGGCTTATCCAATACAGTCATGCGCCTCATTGAGAAACGTGCCTTCCAGGATAAGTACTTTATGATTGGAGGCATGCTTGTGACATGCGTGCTCATGTTCCTCGTGGTGCAGTATCTGACGTGAGTGGCCAGAGGACTTGAACTGTGTCGGACTGACTTTCTTCATAGACTTCCAACTTAACTGTGAACCTCCTGCCTACTGGATTGGCTATGATCGCTCTCTGGTTCATGCGATACTCAATTTTGCTGACTTGGTACTAAGTAGTACATATGAAGCCACATAGTCAGATTTAACGTCATTCTTCAGCCACGTTGCTCATCTGATGCTCAGCTTTAGAGGACAATGTGGCGTGTACTGCTCACGTTTGTGGTGCCCATTCAATGTGGCCACATAATCCCAGTGTGATCATGAAGGATCCCTGCAAGAAAAATGCCCAAATGTACTACATCATAACATCAAAGGCCATGGTTGTTTCATATGAGCCAGGTGAATGCCTTGGTCACCTGAAAGAACAAAACAGCTGTACTTTACCATATTACATGTTGGCTTTATTGTAATACAGTGCTAGGAGTAAGGGACAGTGTCTTGTTTTCCATAATGATTGAAGTAAATAGATGCCCTCATGGTCCATGTGCCAAAAATACCTTTTCTTTTCTTCTTCTTTTGGTAGCCATGAATTTTGTTTCTTGCCTTTTTTCTAGGATAAGCAGATCATAAATGTTGGTCTAATTACAGTGAAGTAACTCACTTTCGAACAACCAATAGTAAGGAACGCATTCAAGGATCTGGTTGTGATGGATCTAGGGACAAGAAATGAAGGCAGGGGGTGTGTATGTGAAGCTTTCAACCTGCTTTATAAAATGCAAAGTGCATTTATAAAACAGTTTCATTGCAATCGGGGCCACTAGTTAACAGCATACCTGTAGTGTTTGTCACAATCAATAGACCATTGGCATCCAGCAAAGCAGTGAAGTACCTGAGAATCCCAGCTTCTCTATGTTAGTTTTTTCCCTAGTATTCATGGATACAAAGGAAGGCATAAACAAAGCAATATACTCTATGGAAATTGTTATCTGCTGCATGACTGTGGCTGCAATCCTATGCACTGTTTACATGGGAGTAAATCCCATTGAACATAGTGGACTGACTTCTTAGTTAACGCACAGAGCATTGCCCTGTAACATGCCACCACCACCTCCTAGTATCCCATGAATCCTATTGTCCTTCACAATGCATATTCTGATAACTGGACAATAGGCACCCTGTTTGGTTGGGGTAGTTCTAGGTAAATGTGCACAGACTTTACCCCTTGGTATAGCAAGGAGCATGGAATCTGTCAGATGTCCTCAGGTTTGACTAAATCCCTATAGTTGGCATATTCTGTTCTAGCTGCAAATTTAGTTGCAAATTTTCTGGTTGCAAACTACCTTAGAATTCCACTTAATTGCTATGTTATCAGGGCTGCAGTTTGAACCCTTTTCCACCACTCCCCAAAGCATTAGCAATAGTTTTCTGCACATACAAGTTGCTATCTGGGCCTGTTTTTTTTTTTTATAATCCCTTATTTGATTCTTGCTCCATTCATACTGATATGAATAGAGTTTCAGTTGGTTTAGGCAGATTAAAAATACTTCCAAAATAGGCAAGGTGAACATTCAACTTAGCAATGGTGATTTCATTCTGCTTCTTTTCCGTCTGGCATTTTAAACATATGTTCTTGTCCTCCCCCCACCCCAACTCAAGTGCATTTTCCATGCTTTTTCTGGGGGTGGGAGGTGGGCATTAAATGTTCTAAAAGGAGATCTGTAATTGAGAGGCTTGCTAGACATTCATAGGACTGCTGTTCTGCTACATATTTTTGTTAAGATAGAATCTCAAGTATATGAGTTTTTGTGTTGGTGTTTTGTTTTTAAAGTGCCTAGCTTTCAGATGCATGTATGGGGAAAACACCCTGAGAATAACTGGGCAACTTCTAGGAAATATCAGCAAGTCCAGGAGTCTGGCATACTGACAACTATTTTGCCAAACGCAAGCCTCTCTTCTTTGGAAGCGCCCAGTTCTATGCAACTTGCCCTCCATAGCCCCACCCACCCACCCATTCAGGATAATAGGCAAAAAGTGGCTGTAGTGAAGACATGGAATATTTATGAACATTCACGTTGATGCAAAAGGGCAGAATTGGATTTAGTTGACTTTTTTTAAAGGCGTTTCAAAGCCTTATGATGGCAAACAAAGGATCTGCACTTCTGATCTGCACTCAGTACATGCAGTTGGAAAGTGTCCAAAAGCCACAAAATCCCAACACCATAACCCTCCCTGCTCCCCTGATCAACCTATACTATCCAGGACACAGCAGTCTGTAGGCCAAGGATAAAGGTGCTATAAAAATTAGGGGGGGGGGTGCTGCACCAAAAATTTGGGGGTCCGACAGACCTCCAAAATCGCAGTGTGGTTAGGGGGCAATTTTAAAACCATTGGAAACCTGCAGTGCAGTTAGCAGATCGTTCAGAGCCCCAAATGGATCCGTAAGTATCTGAAGGTTTTTTAGACAACGTGAGGGCACGTTTCATGTTGATGGACAACTAACTGAACACTTCTATATTAGGAAGATGCTGTTGCTGATGGGTGAGGGAGGGGTAGTTTTGAGATTGACATCTGTGGCTAACCAATAGCCACAATCTCTTCTTTGTCCCCCCCGCCCCAATCGCAGTGCTTAGGGGGAGGGAATGCGAATATAGCCATTTCCCTGCCCTGGAAGTCATTGGTTTGCTCGTGGAGAAGTAGAAAAGAAGCAGGAGAGAAAGAGTCTAAGTTACACTCCCCATATTATCTTCATCTTATCTCAAGAGAGCTTGCAGAACTTTCAGAAACTAACCTACAAAAATTGAAGTCCCCTGTGTCTGTCTACTTGGTACCATATGTTTAAATTATGGGAACTGTGTCTGAACTAGAAACTATGACCAATTTTCTTCACTTCTTGAAAAATTGATGTTGGCTGAAAGGAAAGATTTAGGAAAAATGGCCCACATTATGAAAACCATTCCATGTAAATGAGTTGTCCCAGGAAGTGATGACGATGGGCAGGCAGTGTAGATCCATAGAGTCTCACAAGCCAATATTAGGATATGGAAAGAATCTTCTGCCAAAGGCTGATCTTGTACTGCAAAGTATGGATGCAACTTGGGCGGGCATAAAGTCAAGAGAAGAAGGGGCAGCGAGAGAAACTTTTGCTACTGCTAGTACATCTCCTGCTTTGAAGACAGGACTCAAGTTTATATGTTTTGAAAATATATACATAAAAAATAAAGGTATATTTATATTTGTTCTTGTCTGACCTCTCATAGGGAGAACACTTCACACACACCCATTTCACCTCATTAGAGCAAATGGTCAGGGAACAGATATCTATTTTTTATAAACTGAAGCAGATTTCTATTTTTATAATCTGAAGATGCACAACTATGACTTAACTGTCTGTTTTTAATAAATCCCACTTGATCTGGACCAACCAGTGTTGTAATAACCTGTTGCAATCTATCAGCTAAAATTAGTTAAGATTTTAATATCAACATTTATTAGTGAAATTTGTTGATAATTACCACAGTGGTAGGGATTACTGCAATATAAGCATCATTTAATGATGAGGAAAGCAAACACATATCAAATATATATTTGTAAATTTGATAAAGTTTTGGAGCTAGAAAAGTAGAAAAGGTTTTATACCACTCAATTGGGAACCCATCTGGACCTGGGGATTTTCTATTTTTCATATTCGTAATTGCTTTTGTGATCTCTTTGAGTCTTATAGGAGCCATAAAATGTTGCCTTTGTGAAGAATCTAAGCAAAGGGGCTTGATCTGAGCAAAGAAAGTATTCATATCCTGCTTTGATACTTCACTACCCTTACTATACAACTCTGTATAAAACATTAAGAATTGTAAATTTATATCTGCAGAAGTATGAATCATATTTTTTACTTATTTATTTATTACATTTTTATATCGCCCAATAGCTGAAGCTCTCTGGGCAGTTCACAAAAATTAAAACCATGAAAAGCATAAAAACAACCATTTAAAAACATGAATACAAAATACAAAAAGCACAACCAGGATTAAAAGCACACAGCAAAAATTGATATAAGTTAAAATATAGAATTAAAACAGCAAAGATTAAGTTAAATTAAGTGTTAAAATGCTGAGAAAATAAAAAGGTCTTCAGCTGGCAATGAAAGGAGTAGTGTAGGCGCCAGGCAGACCTCTGGGGAGCTTGTTCCACAGCCGGGGTGCCACAGCAAAGAAAGCCCTCCTAGTAGCCACCTGCCTCACTTCCTTTGGCAGGGGCTCAAGGAGAAGGGCCCCTGTGGATGATCTTAAGGTCCGAGCAGGTACATATGGGAGGAGGCGTTCCTTCAAATAATCTGGCCCCAAACCATTTAGGGCTTTGAATGTTAGTACCAGCACTTTGAATCGGGCCCGGATCAGGAATGGCAGCCAATGATGTTGCAGAAGGACTGGCCTTCTACATGTTGCAGAAGAATCTTGCCGGCCAGTCCCTGTTAGTAACCATGCTGCCCTGTTTTGTACCAGTTGAAGTTTCTGGACCATTTTCAAAGGCAGCCTGACGTATAACGCATTGCAGTAATCCAAACGAGAGGCTATCAGAGCATGGATAACTGTAGCTAGGCTACAGTTATCTTTTGCATCTTAAATACCAGAAATAACATGTTGATGCTTTTGGTGTTTAAGACAATGTGCCAAAATTTTACCAGGACATTCCTCATTTTCCCAGTATACCAGTCTCAAACAAGTTAAGGTAAATTCTGCTTGCGGAGAATTACATGTACTCTGGATTTTAGGAAAGCTGATTTTAATAAACTCAGAACTATGATAAGTAAGGTACCAAGGCAAATGAGCCTAATGAGAAAAGGAGTGCAGGATGGGTGAGAGTATTTAAAAAAGGAAATTTTAAAGGCACAGTTACAAACAATTCCAAAAAGGAGAAAAGATGGAAGACAACAGAGGAAACCAATGTGGCTCCACAAAAAGCTTAAAGATGACCTGAAAACAAAAAGGGATACATATAGGAAGTGGAAGGAAGGCCAGGCTACAAAAGAAGAGTACAGACAAGTGGCGCAGAAGTGCCGAAATGGCGTCAGGAAGCCTAAAGCTCAGAATGAGCTGAGATTAGCGAGGGATGCTAAAAGCAATAAAAAGGCTTTCTTCAGATATGTGAGTAATAAAAGACAGAGGAAAGAAATGGTGGTTCAACTGCTTAATGAGGATGGCAAATTGATAACAGAAGACAAAGAAAAGGCTGAAGTCCTCAATTCCTACTTTGCCTCAGTCTTCTCCCAAAAGCTGGTCTTTGACCCCCCTGGAAAAAGTGAAGCAGAAGTTGAGGGGGCAGGATTACAGTTTGAGATTGATAAACAAATGGTCAAAGAACACCTAATTTCCTTGAATGAGTTCAAATCTCCAGGGCCCGATGAACTGCATCCTAGAGTAATGAAGGAGCTAGCAGAAGAACTCTCAGAACCTTTGTCTATTATCTTTGCAAAATCATGGAAGATGGGTGAGGTGCCGGACGACTGGAGGAGGGCTAACATTGTCCCTACCTTCAAAAAGGGCAAAAAGGAGGAACCTGGGAACTACAGACCAGTCAGTCTGACATCCATCCCTGGGAAAATTCTGGAGCCGATTATAAGGAAGTCAACCTGTAAACACCTTGAAATCAATGCTATGATCACTAGAAGCCAACATGGATTTGTCAGGAACAAGTCCTGTCAGACAAATTTGATTTCATTTTTTGATAAGGTAACCTTCCTTGTGGACCGTGAGAATGCTGTGGACGTCATATATCTTGACTTCAGCAAAGCTTTTGACAAAGTACCACATGACATTCTGATTAACAAACTAGCTCAAAGTGGGCTAGATGGGATAACCATTAGGTGGATTCACAGTTGGCTACAGAATCGGACTCAAAGAGTACTTATCAATGAAACCTTCTCAAACTGGGGAGAGGCAACGAGTGGGGTACCGCAGGGCTCAGTCCTGGGCCCAGTGCTCTTCAACATTTATATTAATGATTTGGATGAGGAGGTGCAGGGAACGCTTATCAAATTTGCAGATAACACAAAATTGGGTGGGATAGCTAATACCCTGGAAGACAGAAACAAACTTCAAAGTGATCTTGATAGGCTGGAGTGCTGGGCTGAAACAACAGGATGAAATTTAATAGGGATAACTGCCAAGTTCTACATTTAGGAAATAGAAACCAAAGGCACAGTTACAAGATGGGGGATACTTGGCTCAGCAATACTACAAACAAGAAGGATCTTGGAATTGTTGTAGATCGCAAGCTGAATATGAGCCAACAGTGCGATATGGCTGCAAGAAAGGCAAATGCTATTTTGGGCTGCATTAATAGAAGTATAGCTTCCAAATCACGTGAGGTACTGGTTCCTCTCTATTCAGCCCTGGTTAGGCCTCATCTAGAGTATTGCATCCAGTTCTGGGCTCCACAATTCAAGAAGGACGCAGACAAGCTGGAGCGTGTTCAGAGGAGGGCAGCTAGGATGATCAGGGGTCTGGAAACAAAGCACTATGAAGAGAGACTGAAAGAACTGGGCATATTTAGCCTGGAGAAGAGAAGGTTGAGGGGAGACATGATAGCACTCTTCAAATACTTAAAAGGTTGTCACACAGAGGAGGACCAGGATCTCTTCTCGATCCTCCCAGAGTGCAGGACACGGAATAACGGGCTCAAGTTAAAGGAAGCCAGATTCCAGCTGGACATAAGTAAAAACTTCCTGACTGTTAGAGCAGTACGACAATGGAAACAGTGACCTAGGGAGGTGGTGGGCTCTCCCGCACTAGAGGCCTTCAAGAGGCAGCAGGATAACCCTCTGTCGGATGCTTTAGGGTGGATTCCTGCATTGAGCAGGGGGTTGGACTCGATGGCCTTGTAGGCCCCTTCCAACTCTGTTATTCTATGATTCTATGAAAAAAATATATTATTTAGTTCACATTTAACTTTTTGATACTCCTGGTACAGTTGTGCTGATGGGGAACTAGCAAACTGGATTATAAGATATTTCAACTTCTTATCTAAAAGCAGCATAAGCAATGCAGCATAAGCAATCATTTGGCCCCAGATAAAGGCTTTGCTGGCCTCCCATAAGAACTCTCAGTAGCCTCATTGATATCAAAATTTTCAGTCAATTCAGCAGTAATCTGAGATTTGATTACTGAGTGCCTGGCTGCTGCTTCCTCCCTCTTTTAGCTTAGAAAGCATCGGTTTCAGCTTGTTGATATTTCAGATCCCCTTGACATCCCATGACATCACATTAAGCATTGGAGAGGAAAAGAAAACATACCATTTGCACCTTCAAATAGACAGATCATATCAATATTGCAAATATTTCTCACATTTAGATCAAAGGCCACATTAAACCTTAGTAGAATTCAATAAACAAAAAACCTACAGTTTACAAAACAACATTAAGGCTCTACACTTGTCAACCAAGCTCCAAAATGCAGGGAAATTGGGAGTTAAGGTTCACAAGCCTTAACGCCACATTCTCCCTAAGGAGGCAGAAAGTGCCAGTGAAATTCTCATTGTCCTGAAGCAGATAAACCATGAAGACAGGATGGAGAATAGGATATGCAGAGGTGACTGTGGGGTTGTGGAAAACTGATGACGAACAACTTAGGGCCACCTACTTTTTTTGTTTTTGTTTAGAGCAGCCCTTCTCCAACCTGTTGCCCTCCAAAGGTGTTGGACTACAACTCCTATTAGGCATGTGCTCCGCTCTGATTAGAAGCGCAGAAGCAGGAGCGAATTGGCCTGCTCCGCCTTGCCCAGAGGAGGAGTAGAAGCAGACCGCGGACCCCTAGAAGCAAGGCGAAGAGAAGCGCCCATTTTCGGAGCGCTCCTCTTTCCGCGGTCCGGTCCGATCGCCATCTTGAATCATTTCGCCCATAGGATTGCATTGAGGAAAAGAAAGGGGGATAACTGTGTTGTTTTTGAAGCTATCTTTCTGAAAATTCTTGTGCTTTGAGAGTCGTGGATGGGGGTCATTTTGAGCCTACTCTCAGCTCTCTGCGTGGTGCGGTTCGCATGCTAGAATTTTTTAAAAAGTAGGGTAAAGGCGGGAAAAAGGTTGCCTATTTCGATTGCTGAGTGGCAGAGTCAACTCCCGGTCATGATCACATGATCCCAAAGTTGGAGGAGGGGATAGGCAAAATGGGTAACTTGGGATTCTGGGAAACTTCTCTTTCTACTCTGAACGGAGTTTTCCCAGTGTTTTTTTAAAACAGTAGCTCCACCAAATGCACTAACACAACCTGAAATCATACTAACAGATAGGAAACACACAGCAGTGCTACCCACCCTAACTTTGGGGAACAACTGAATACATGTGGTGCAAGGGGATGAGCTCCCCTAGGGCATGCCATGTGGACGTGCCCCCACTCTCTCCTGTACTGGCCATTAGAGCCCTCCAATGAGAGTAACCCGGTGAAGCAATGCCTATCATGAGTTGAAGTGACAGCTTTACTCCTCAGTAGAGCTCTCGTGGTGGAGCAATGGCTTTCATGAGTTGAACTGACAGCGTTGCTTCTTAAAAGACTGGTCACTAGGACCAGTCAAATTGGCAGCTGCTTCCCCCTCCCCTGGGCAGCACCCTGGGGTGTTGGATTTTCATAAATTCCCCAAAAATCAGGGGATGATGGGACTGCCTTGAGTCTGGGCATGCGTGTGTGTCCCTGGATAAGCTATCATGGTGGCGAGTTTGAGATTTTTCACGTGCAAATTGACGGAACTATCAAAAGGGGTGTGAATGGGGTGCCCGATTTTCAAAAATTCCCCAAAAATCAGGGGATGATGGGATTGCCTTGAATCTTGGCGTACATGTGTATACCTCCCTGAGGTGTCATGGTGCCAAACTTGAGGTTTCTAACTTTCACAGAAAAAAAGTTGTATACTTTTTTAGCTTAATGCAAGCCTATGGGGGGGGGAAACGGAGCTCCGATCCGGATCTGGAGCTCCGCAGCGGAGTGGAGCGGGCATGGGCGGAGCGGGGGCAGAGTGAAGCGGCCCGATCCGCAAATCACAGATCTGGAAGTGAAGCGGAGCGGGGGATCCGTGCACACCCCTAGTGGAAAACTGATGATAAACAACTTAGGGCCACCTACTTCTTCTTTGTTTAGAGCAGCTCTTCTCCAACCTGGTGCCCTCCAAAGGGTTGGACTACAACTCCCATCATTGCAAGTCAGTTTGTCCCATGGTAAGGAATGCTGCGACTTGTACTCTCAAACATCTTGAAGGAAGCAGGCTATCATATGAAGAAGTGACTTTGAGAGACTGACTCTCAAAGCACAAGAATTTTCAGAAAGATAGCTTCAAAAACAACACAGTTATCCCCCTTTCTTTTCCTCAATGCAATCCTATGGGCGAAATGATTCAAGATGGCGATCGGACCGGACCGCGGAAAGAGGAGCGCTCCGAAAATGGGCGCTTCTCTTCGCCTTGCTTCTAGTAGTCCGCGGTCTGCTTCTACTCCTCCTCTGGGCAAGGCGGAGCAGGCCAATTTGCTCCTGCTTCTGCGCTTCTAATCAGAGCGGAGCACATGCCTAATAGGAGTTGTAGTCCAACACCTTTGGAGGGCAACAGGTTGGGGAAGGGCTGCTCTAAACAAAAAAAAAAGTAGGTGGCCCTAAGTTGTTCATCATCAGTTTTCCACTAGGGGTGTGCACGGATCCCCCGCTCCGCTTCACTTCCAGATCTGTGATTTGCGGATCGGGCCGCTTCACTACCTAGGGAGGTTGTGGGCTCTCCCACACTAGAGGCCTTCAAGAGGCAGCTGGACAACCATCTGTCAGGGATGCTTTAGGGTGGATTCCTGCATTGAGCAGGGGGTTGGACTCGATGGCCTTATAGGCCCCTTCCAACTCTGCTATTCTATGATTCTATGATTTGTTTTGGCTTTTTTGGATATTTTTTTCGCAGTCGAGATTGTTAGTGAGGGCCCTGCAACCTGCGTATCAGATTGCATTGGGAGAAGATGGATACCATTTGCAGCCATCTTCCTGAGGAGCATAGAGAGCTTGCCAGAGTTTTTCACGGCGAAGCCTTACTCCTATCCAGGCTACAACTTAATACCACCAGACACCTCACAGACTGTGAAGCTAAGGCAATGATGGGGGCAATAGCATTATGCCGTCACGCTTGGCTTCGCTCTGCAGGTTTGACACCAGAGGCGAGAGCTAAAATTGAAAACCTTCCCTTTGATGGGAAAGGATTATTTAATGCTACCACAGATGAAGCGATGGAGGCTGTTCAAAAAGCAAAAATGACAGCAAAAAAAATGGGCATCTCCCCGCAGCTACAACAACCACAGTATAAGCAGCGTAGATGGCCACGCCCATCACCCTTTTACCAACCTAGTGAAAATGCTAATCGCCCACCTAGATATCAACAGCAACAGCAGCAGCCTAGAAGGCAGCAGTCAACAAATCAATTCCGTCCTTATTGTCAGAGACCTGTACAGCAGCCTAAAAAGCGTTTTTGACTTCACCGACACTCCACCGTCCGCCCTTCGAGTTGCCCCACTTTTTGGCAATCTCCTATCCAAATTTCACCACAATTGGCAAACCATAACATCAGAAAACTGGATCCTAGAAATTATTCAATTAGGTTATCACATAGAGTTCAAAGACCTCCCTCCCCTTGGTACCGTAAAGATATCACCGACATCACCAGTCCTAATTTCAGAGACTGCAACCCTATTAGCCAAGGGTGCTATCCGAAGGGTGACTCCATATTCCACTCACAACGGATACTTCTCCCAGGACTTTACGGTTCCAAAGGCGGATGGTGGTCTTCGGCCTATATTAGACCTGAGGGACCTCAACCAATATATAGAAACCAGGAAATTCAGGATGACCACCCAAACCATTCTTTTCATAGGGGCTACCATAGACGCAATAGCAGAGAAGGTCTTTCTCCCTACCAAAAGACAGGTTACATTGTCGGGACTGGCCGAAAAGCTATACCATCATTGTCACACTACAGCCTTTGTGATCCAACGATTACTGGGCCTCATGGCTTCTACAGTCATAGTAGTAAGATGGGCCAGGCTCCACATGCGAAAACTCCAAGAATGGTTTCTACGAGTTTTTCGCAGGGAACAGAATGCATGAAGAGTCAAACTCGTCATTCCATTGGAGGTTCAGATCGACCTCAAGTGGTGGACGAATATCGAGAACCTGAAGCAAGGCATGCCCTTCAACCCAGTGCGTATATCCAGGACTTTAGTCATGGACGCCTCACTCATGGGCTGGGGGGCACACTGTGGGCCTCTTCGGGCACAAGGAGTTTGGACTGTCTTGGAAAGGACTTTTCATATAAATCTATTGGAACTTACAGCGGTGTTTATGGCACTCCGCTCTTTCAAAACTTACCTATCAGGACATCATGTCAGAGTGATTACAGACAACACCACAGTTCTGTGGTATATAAACAAAGAGGGGGGAACACGTTCTTCAAAACTCAATTGTCTGACTATATTAATGCTCACCTGGGCAGTCGACAGGAATATTCTGCTGTCGCCAATCCACATAGCAGGCGAAAACAACTGCCTTGCGGATGCCCTGAGCAGGGTGCAAAGTATGTCTCACGAATGGGAACTCAACCCCATCGAACTCAAATATTCCAAATATGGGGCCAGCCTCAAGTGGACCTGTTTGTGACAGTTCACAACAGGATATGCATGAACTATTGCTCGAGAGCGGGCATAGGGAGGGGCTCATTAGGAGATGCGTTCCAACTCAGATGGACGGGAATTCTCTTCTACCTATTCCCACCATATCCTCTCATTGCCAAATCACTCCAAAAGATTCGGCGGGACATTCTGGTAGCCCCATGGTGGCCTCGCCAGCACTGGTTCTCTCACCTGAAGGCACTGTCTCGCAATTGCTTCATTCGCCTCCCATCATCTGTGACTCTTCTAACCAAGGACAGAGGCAGAACGAGATGCCTGGAATCAGAGACACTCAATCTGACAGCTTGGAGGATCATGATGTAAGGGGAGGATTTGGGGATGCAATTAATTCCATTCTAACAGCGGCTAGGAAGCCTGCAACAAGAAAATCTTATGAGGCAAAGTGGAAGAGATTCTCATCTTTTGCTACTACGACGGGTTTTAACCCTTCTTCTGCGTCCCTAAAGGATATACTCGTTTTCCTCAATTCGTTATACGAAACAGCTCTTAAATTATCCTCCATACGGGTGTACTTGGCAGCTATTTCAGCATTTCATCCTCTGATCCAAGGTTTTTCGGTTTTTACTCACCCTACAGTTCAGCAGTTTCTGAGCTGTTTGTTGTTTATTCATTCAGTCGTTTCCGACTCTTCGTGACTTCATGGACCAGCCCACACCAGAGCTTTCTGTCAGCTGTCGCCACCCCCAGCTTCCCCAAGGTCAAGTCTGTCACCTCCAGAATATCAACCATCCATCTTGCCCTTGGTCGGCCCCTCTTCCTTTTGCCCAATCCAGCTCCGCCAAAGGTGGATCCAAATTGGGTAAACTGGAGTGACGCGGAGCAGTTCTTTCATTTGTGGAGCGCTCTGCATATTTTCGGAGTTCCGCCCAGCATTTTGGACTTTTCCCCATAGGAGTGCATTGGGCAAAAATACACCTATAACGTCTTTGTTTTTAAAGCTAGATACCTGAAACTTACTGTGCTTAGACATTGATGATTGGGGGTCATTTGTGTTGATTTTCAGAAATTTTCGTCATGCAGTTTGCTTGCAATTATTTTTTATATAATGGGTAAAACGGGAGGGGGACCCTTTTTTTCTCCATGTTGAGAGATAGATTTATCTCCCAGTCATGATGAGAAGTGATCACCTGATGTGAAGCATCCTCCAATCCCAATGTTGGGGGGGGGGGTCTAAGCCAGAGGAACCAAGAGACAGTTTTCTTTCTCTCTCTTTGTGGGTTAGGAGTTCGCCGAGAGTGGAAGGGTATTCTGTAGCTGTGCTTTTTGTGCTTCCCCCCCCCAAAACAAAACAAAAAAACAAAACAAAGGAAATGTCCATCAGTTGGAGGAAGCTTGCTGCCACATTCAATGCATTTATGAAAAGGGCCTTTTACTTTCACCCCTCATGTGATCAGAGAAGGCCAAAGAGAAAAGATTGATGAACATTTTTTTGATCAACTTTTTTTTTAAAGAGAAGACCAGACAGAAAAGTTAACAAACAGAAACAACAATAAACCTCACCGAGAAGTCCAAAGATGTTCTCCTCAGAGAAAAAACCTACAGAACCTCCCAATGACACGTCCTTTCGGCAAGGCAGCCGAAAGAGAACTGAGAAGAGCGGGAACCTGTGGTACATGCACAGTAGATGGTGGGGGATTGTTCCCACCAAAAGCATTTGCCTCAGCTATGGAAGTTTCCCAAAATGAGCTCTGCAGAGGTGTGGAGCCCACGTATGTGCTGCAGAGACCATGAAGAACAACAACTCTTTTTAAACACAGCCAAAATGGCTGCCTTGACTTTTGGCATCACATTGATGATAACTCTTTTGTTATCACTATCATCCTTCATAACTATTTCTATCTAGCATTATGATCCATCTGCCACAAGGTTTAATGTAATGCTATTGTAGATTGATAGGCATAGGGGTCTACAAATTTTGGCTGAGCTTGTTTTTAATGGTCACTAAAGCTAGTCTTTCTTTTTTCCTGGTTCAGACAGGCAAGGTGTGTCCTTTTTGTATCTACTGACTGGTAAGACAGTTTTATAGGTGAGGAGTAGATGGCTACATGTGTGCACATGTGTGTGTATATAGCAATTCCAGCACAAGACAATAATACGTCTCCATGTGTGTGTGTGTGTTTTACTGATGTAGTGGAGCATTCTCTATAGGCTAACATACATACATTTCACCTCACCACTGGCAACCTTTTGGTTGTTGTTCTGGAGCTTTGGGTATGCATAATTCATCAGTGAATCAACGGTAGAATCTCTAACATAAGGTTTATTTAAATTCCTTCAGAAATGGGGTGGGAAGAATATAAACATTTTATGGACAACCCTCTGTCAGGGATGCTTTAGGGTGGATTCCTGCATTGAGCAGGGGGTTGGACTCGATGGCCTTGTAGGCCCCTTCCAACTCTGCTATTCTATGATTCTAGGATTAAAGTTGTATTTACCACCACAAGGAGGCAGACCTTGCTTACCGAATGACTTTGGGGAGCTGAAGGTAGCAGCAGCAACAAATTAGAAGAAGGAAGCAAAGTAACCTGGAGAGGGTTTTTTTTTTATCTCCAACACAGTGTTGAAGGTAATTAAGGATATGTTGAAATTTTTAAAAGTATTAAAAAGAAAATAAAGAAAAATAAAGGAGAAGGGAGAGAGAAGAATGAAAGCATAAGAAAAGAAAGGGGGAAAGATGAAGAGAAGAGCTGAAACAATGGTATTGTAAATATGGCAACTGGTGCAAAGCCTGGAAGCTCTTATCAGCAGGCTTTGCACCAGTTGCCATATTTACTTTGACAAGAAGCTTATGCTCAATGGCATTACAACCGCCTTTCAGATACAGAGACTGCTAGGTCTCATGGCTTCTACCGTCACAGTTATTCGGTGGGCAGGGCTTCGGATGCAAAGTCTGCAAGGATGGCTTCTGACAGTATACAGAGGGGATCTGAATGCTCACAGACTCATAGCATTGCCTGCTTACCCTACCCTGTGCCTGTGTGCCTTCTCTTCCCCTCCTTATTGTTTTACTATGATTTTATTAGATTGTAAGCCTATGCGGCAGGGTCTTGCTATTTACTGTTTTACTCTGTACAGCACCATGTACATTGATGGTGCTATATAAATAAATAAATAAATAAATAATAATAATAATAATAATAATAATAATAATAATAATAATAACAGAGCTTTATGTTGGTGGACATGCATAGGCAACCTACTTGAGGACATAGAATCATAGAATAGCAGAGTTGGAAGGGGCCTACAAGGCCATCGAGTCCAACCCCCTGTTCAATGCAGGAATCCACCTGAAAGCATATCTGACAGATGGTTGTCCAGCTGCCTCTTGAAGGCTTCTAGTGTGGGAGAGCCCACAAGCTCCCTAGGTAACTGGTTCCATTGTCGTACTGCTCTAACAGTCAGGAAGTTTTTCTTGATGTCCAGCTGGAATCTGGCTACCTTTAACTTGAGCCCATTATTCCGTGTCCTACACTCTGTGAGGATTGAGAAGAGATCCTGGCCCTCCTCTGTGTGACAACCTTTTAAGTATTTGAAGAGGGCTATCATGTCTCCCCTCAATCTTCTCTTCTCCAGCCTAAACATGCCCAGTTCTTTCAGTCTCTCTTCATAGGGCTTTGTTTCCAGACCCCTGATCATCCTGGTTGCCCTCCTCTGAACACGCTCCAGCTTGTCTGCGTCCTTCTTGAATTGTGGAGCCCAGAACTGGATGCAAAACTCAAGATGAGGCCTAACCAGGGCCGAATAGAGAGGAACCAGTACCTCACGTGATTTGGAAGCTACACTTCTATTAATGCAGCCCAAAATAGCATTGGCCTTTCTTGCGGCCATATCGCACTGCTGGCTCTTATTCAGCTTGCAATCTACAACAATTCCAAGATCCTTCTCGTTTGTAGTATTGCTGAGCCAAGTATCCCCGAACTTGTAACTGTGCCTTTGGTTTCTATTTCCTAAATGTAGAACTTGGCATTTATCCCTATTAAATTTCATTCTGTTGTTTTCAGCCCAGCACTCCAGCCTATCAAGATCACTTTGAAGTTTGTTTCTGTCTTCCAGGGTATTAGCTATCCCACCCAATTTGGTGTCATCTGCAAATTTGATCAGCATTCCCTGCACCTCCTCATCCAAATCATTAATAAAAATGTTGAGGAGCACTGGGCCCAGGACTGAGCCCTGCAGTACCCCACTCGTTGCCTCTCCCTAGTTTGAGAAGGTTCCATTGATAAGTACTCTTTGAGTTCGATTCTATAGCCAACTGTGAATCCACCTAATAGTTGTTCCATCTAGCCCACTTTGAGATAGTTTGTTAATCAGAATGTCATGTGGTACTTTGTCAAAAGCTTTGCTGAAGTCAAGATATATGACGTCCACAGCGTTCCCACGGTCCACAAAGGAGGTTACCCGATCAAAAAATGAGATCAAATTAGTCTGACAGGACATGTTCTTGACAAATCCATGTTGGCTTCTAGTGATCACCGCATTGATTTCAAGGTGTTTACAGATTGACTTCTTTATAATGTGCTCCAGAATTTTCCCAGGGATGGATGTCAGACTGACTGGTCTGTAGTTCCCAGGTTCCTCCTTTTTGCCCTTGTTGAAGATAGGGACAACGTTAGCCCTCCTCCAGTCGTCCGGCACCTCACCCGTCTTCCATGATTTTGCAAAGATAATAGACAAAGGTTCTGAGAGTTCTTCGGCTCACTCCTTCATTACTCTTGGATGCAGTTCATCGGGCCCTGGAGATTTGAACTCATTCAAGGAAATTAGGTGTCTGTCTGCATGTGGGGTGTCTGCATGTGTCTGCATTAAGTGTCTGAATGTGTCTGTCTGCATGTGTGTCTTCAGTCTGTCTGCATGTGGGGAAAGGCTGGGAGTGTGCAAAGAGAGGGAAAAGGGTGGGGATGTTTGAGGATCGGAGGGTGGCAGCTTTTGATAACTACAATGATTGCTTAAAATGGTAGTTGCAGTGGCTGACGTTTCAGCCTGAAGGAGGACACATATATTACCTAGGTGACCTGTTCCCTAGCTGAGAACCTGGCAGGGTTAGCTGTGGTCGTTCACTGGATCAGAAAGGCAGCTAGACAAGCTCAGAGGCATTCTTTATTGCTTTGGCTGTTCCAAGATCCAGCCATAGGAATTAAACCAGGTTCTAGAGCTTGCTGCTCCCTAGGACAAATTAAACTATGGCAGGTTATGGCTGTTTCTATACCTTTCTTGTCAGCCCCATTGTCAATTCCCTATAAGAGAGGTCAGCAACACGGTGCCCATGGGCCCAGCAACACCACCACACCCTCCTCTGGATTTCTTCCTCATCTCATGCTTCCATGCTTCCCTCCTTCTCTGGCCTGAAATTTCCTTCCCCACCACTGTGCTCGCTTCTTTCAGCTCCCCCTTCATCGCCATGTTCAGCTCCTCTACTGCTACAGCCACACTCACCGCCTCCCACCTGAGACTTCCTTCCCTACAACACCATCTCCTTGGTAGGAATACAGAGGTGAGTGTAGTGGGAGCAGGGAGGAAATTTTGGGTGGGAAGAGGAGGAGGAGGTAGCACAGCAGCAGTGGGGATGCAAGCATGGTTGGGGGAGGAAATTTCAGGACATGAGTATGCTGAGATACGCCGAGGAGGTGATTGTGGTGGAGACAGCCAGTGTCCCCCAGCACACTTTCAATCAGTGAAATGTCTCTGAAATGCCAAGAAGGTCACCTATCCCTGCTCTTGAAGTTAGTGGGTGGAGGGGATGCTATTGGAGAGCCAATAGCTAAGGTGTTGGACTGGGAGTCAGGAGATCCGGGTTCTAGTCCTCACTCAACCATGGAAACCCACTGGGTGACTTTGGGACAGTCACAGACTCTCAGCCCAACCTACCTCACAGGGTTTATTTATTTATTTATTTATTTATTTATTTATTTATTCATTACATTTTTATACCGCCCAATAGCCGAAGCTCTCTGGGCAGTTCACAAAAATCAAAACCATAATAAACCAACTATCAGTCTAAAAACGCAAATACAAAATACAGTATCAAAAGCACAACCAGGATAAAACCACGCAGCAGAAATTGATATAAATTAAAATATAGAATTAGAACAGTAAAATTTAAATTTAAGTTAAAATTAAGTGTTAAAATACTGAGGGAATAAAAAGGTCTTCAGCTGGCGACGAAAGGAGTACAGTGTAGGCGCCAGGCGGACCTCTCTGGGGAGCTCGTTCCACAGCCGGGGTGCCACAGCGGAAAAGGCCCTCCTCCTGGTAGCCACCTAGTTGTTGTTGTGAGGATAACATGGGGAGTAGGATTATGTACGCCGCCTTGGGTTCCTTGGAGGAAAAAAGGTGGGATATAAATGTAATTAATTAATTAATATCTAGAGCACTTGTGTCTGATGAAGCACTAACCAGCTGCTTCAATATAGGGATGTTAAATGACTAGGGTCTGTTCTAGGATATCCTCAAGATACTGAAATCAAAAGTTATTCTAATAGACTACTGAATAACACCAGCCAGCTTCTGAACATTCTCTCTCTTCCTGTCCCATGGCATCAGAAAAATCCAGAATGCAATTTGGTTATAAACAGGGCTGGACTTGTTAGAAACATGTCCAGAAGCCTTCCTTAAAACCTAGTGTTTAAATTCCAAACCATACTGTGTGAGAGAGAGAGACAGACAGGAACACACAAACATCTAGAGGACTGGAGAGCAGTGGGGGTGTCAGGCTGCCTCACAGGTTTAGATAGCATGTGTGTATTTATGTGTGTTTAAATTTATGTGTATTTATGTGTGTTTAAATAGCATGTGTGTATTTATGTGTGTGTTTAAATAGCATGTGTGTGTTTAAATCTCCGCCTTTCTTATTAAAATACATGGAAGTGGCACTGGCAGCTGCCATTCATTCAAATTGTGTGTATTTTGTGTTTGAGTATCCATTCTGGAGCACAAAATGTTAAAATGTGAAGTGACCTTGAGGGACCTCTTGTGGGCTTTGATAAATAGAATTGATGCTGCCACTTTTTGAAATAAGTAATGAGAACTGAACTGCCTTTCTAGAGCCAACCAGGGCCCCGTTCAGTCAGTCTTCTTGGCCAAATCTTTGCCACTCCTGAAAAGCTCTTGAGCGGCACATAATAGCGGTGGCTGTTCCCTGTTTGCCACCACTACCTGGTTCTTGGAGATAAACTGTTTCACATAATGAGATTGTGTTTGAGCATTAGTCATGGCAGATATGGAATTTGATAAATGAGTTCAGAGATGAGGCAGCTTGATTTTATGGACATTCCTAAAGAGCCCAGGAGAGGGCAGTACTGTGCTAGTGAAAAGACCTGGACTGCATAGAACTCCTTTTGGTATTACATATTATTAGTATGGGTAATGGCTCTCCTGCTACTACATCTTTTTCCTTGAGGAAGGTTTAGTACAGGCAGCATTTACCATGTCATCCCCAGAATTAAGAAAAGTCGTGCACTTTCAAGCCATTGCCTTTTACAGTTAGACCTTGAGCACAGTGGGAATGGACCTCTTGAGAATTTTATTTATTTAAAATGGTTTTAGGCACCATTTAAGGATTGGAAATAATAGGGAAGAAAAGTTCCAAAGAATCCTTCAGCTGTCCTGACATCAAAGTCTATGTGACTTTGATGTCAGTTACCTAGGGAGGTGGTGGGCTCTTTCACACTAGAGGCCTTCAAGAGGCAGCTGGACTACCATCTGTCGGGGATGCTGTAGGGTGGATTCCTGCATTGAGCAGGGGGTTGGACTCGATGGCCTTGTAGGCCAGTTCCAACTCTGCTATTCTATGATTCTATGTTACTGACTTTTCATATGAAGCTTCCTTATACTGACTGGTGCTCCACCTAGCTCGGTATTGTCTGCCTTGACTGGTAGTGGTTCTCTAGAGTCTCAGCCAGAAATGCATCACAGCACTCCTTCATGCACCCAAACACATCCGGGATTGAACCTGGGACCTTGTACATGCAAGGCACGTATTCTTCCATGGACCTACAGCCCTTCCCTTCATAGCAAGAGTCTTGCCAAAAGGTATAGAATTTGGCCGTTAAAGTGAACAAGTGGAACCTGCAACCCTATGTTGCAATGTATCTCCAGCAGCCTGGAGTATTGGACTCATGGTGGTGGTGCAGGTTTCAGGAGTAGGGAAGGTATAAATAACACCTCCTTGCTCTTCTTGAGGTCTTCCTCTGCTATGCTGTCTAGTCGAAGAGGACTGCAAGTCCCACACCTGGGCATTTTATACCAATATAGTGTGGGATGATAGGAGTGTGATTGTGCTGGAGACGCTGCCATACTCTTCTCACACAATGGCCTGGTTCACACAATGGCAACAATCCACCCTGCACCCATTATTATAAGCTGTGAATTCACAACGGCTCCCAGGATACACCAGAAGCAACTGTAGCTTAAATGAACCATAGTGGACTTGTGGTGAAGCTGGGAACCAGCCCACTGTCTTCCCCAAGAAAATTGCAGCAGCATGGGGGAAGGAAATTTGGTGGAGGTGGCAGCGGCAGTAGCAGCTTGAGCACCTGCAGCGGGCTGCACAGACAGCCTCTGAGGGGCCCATAAGGGCTATGGATTGCTCAGATGTGTCTTACAACAAATATGTGAGGCACGTCAGCATTATTTTAATTTTGCAAGCAGAGGAGCTGGCTGTTTCTCTGAAAATCCATCTGTGTGCACCTCTAAGGGCGAAACTAAAAAAAAAATGCCTCTCTGAAGCTACTTTCTCCATTTCTGAAATTGGAGAAATTTCTGAAATTGAGCTTCAGAGAGACAATTCTTGTTGGGACTCTGGTGAGGAAAGAAAGAGCTAAAAGCTCCATCACACCGAGGGTTAACACGCTTCACTTCTCTGCTGGTGTTTTCGTTCCTCAGTTACTTCCTCTTTTCAAAGTCGGCATTGAGTCCGCTGCTCTAATGGTGCTGCTTCTTCTGCACACAGCAGGAGAGAGCAGCGATTCCCAGTTTAAAAAAACTTTGGACTTATTTAGTTTTTAGTTGTTGTTGTAGGCCAGGCAGACCAGAAGGGGCGGAGGCGTGTGGGAGGCAGATGATGTCATGTGAGGGACCTGAGCAAACTCCGCGAGTGCCCAGTAACAAGCATGCAATAAAACACTCATCGGACAGAGCTCTAACTGTCCCAGCTCCTAAATGACCCCTAACCCCACCCCAATTGTGAGGCTGGGCAAGCTTCCTCTGTGGCTGTTATTTGCATAACTAAAATTGTCCACAGTAGCATTCACGCCATTAACATCATAACTAATTTGGCCCTCACTCAAGTTATGATGGCAAAAGCTTGGCTTGAGGGGTAGGATTCCTCTGTTTTCTAAGCTTTTTGGCATATCACTGTTTTCCAGTTTCTTGCATGTCCGTTTTTGCCACTAAAAGATTTCTAGTACAGCTTCTGGCCATGCGATGTCCACAGTATCAGCTCCTGTTTGCCATGTGTAAAACGGGAATTGTAGGGACAGTATCTAACAGTATTATTATGAAAATGAGCACTGCAAAACCTTGCAAATTTAAAAGTGCTTCATAATTTCTTAGAAACTATTAAAGTGACTGTCAGTTTGGGTTATGTCCTAGCCTTTCTTACCAGTAGTATAGCCTTGCCTAGCCCAGCAACACTTGCAAAGGTAAGACTGTGTATATCCCAATCTTGCAAGCTGCTAACAACTCCTTTGGAAACATGCAGAGGTAGAAGCAGCTTTGGGAGTCCCAGCATCTCTGTCAGGAAAATAATATGATGTATATGATTCCCACTGGGAAGGCCTCCAAGTAGTATTGGCAGGAATTGCATGGCCAGCATCGGTTCCCTGCTGGGAACGCTAGGCTACAAGTCCTTGTCCAACCCTCAATGGGAAAAGCTGCTGCACCGAGACCTGGGAGTACCTGAAGCTGCCTCTGTCCCTCAGAAAGTTTCTGAAGACCTTGTGTTAGGGGTAGGTGGTGGTGGTGGTGGTGGAGGAGGAGGCAGGCACTCTGTGAGTGCTCTCAAAGGCTCAACCCATGTGGTGGTGAGCTGAAGGATGTGCATGCATCCCTAGGACAGAGTACACTGGGAGAGTACGTGCTACATATGTAGGACATCACAGTTCCTACCTCTGACATCACAGATGCAAAAGACCTCAACTTCAAACCCTTGGTAGATGACTGCCCAGACACTATATGTAGCTACTCCATTTTTGCCTCTGACCCCTAAAGACAGAGGGATCAATGAATTCTAAGGAAGATGGTGAGGGCAAAACTAGAATAGTATATAATTGATAGCCATAAGGTGAAGCTTGATGTGCTGAATTTGACCCAGAGACAAATAGTTGCCTTAAGAATTTTGATGGTTATGGAAAGGCTATTAAAATTAAAGCTTAACTAGCAATGTGAGGGAGTGTGTGGATGGTTGTTAATGAAACCTTTTGTCGTGCAAAGATGTCAAGGCAGTTGCTAGTTGGATAAGATACAAGTCCCACTTTGAAGGAATATCCTACATCTGACTCATCTTTAGTCAAACTAATTAGCAAAGTCCAATGTGGACTTGGAGCAGTGCATTTCTCCCATCCACCCACCCCTGCTCTTGCAGGGGTAGCAATTCTATTGACAATGACATGAAAAGGGTCTTATTTCAGCACCTGGACAGCTCTCAATTTCGGCCTGATGCCAAGAGCCTGCATCAGGTGCAAGTGGAAATATAACTTTGGAATGGAACTGGAAGCCTTTCCTTTCAGGAAGCAGCTGGAAATTTGTCCATTTGTATTGGAGAGGTATTTTAAGAATTGAGGGAGGGAACTCTTGTTCCCACTTTTCAATTTTCCTTACCTTTTCTCCCTTACCGTTTCATGTGTTGTGTCTGTCTTAGGTCAGTGGCTTTTAACTTTGTCCCAGGGAATCCTGAGGTTGCACAGAGGCTTATCAATGAAAAGAGCACTGACCATGCACAACTCTCATGAAAGACACTTTGCATACAATGAACGAGTACAAATGTTCCCCTGCATGACACAGTAACAGGGGATTAAAAGCTGGAAGCAATACCTAAGCTACATCTATATGGGCTCTATAACTCGCCTGTGCTGCGCCTTTCCCCGTTGCTTGTCACATGATGCAGCCGTCAATTTGATTTGCTGCTCCACCGGTTTAAATGCCCTAAGATGCGTATATTCGTAGGTGCCAATTTGCCTCAACTTTTGTGATAAAGACTTTGGTGACTTTTAAATCGCATCATGGTAATGTATCGTTGGGGGACTAAAAGCGTCTGCCTTGCAGAAGTGGGGGTGGGAGGGAGTGGAGATGTACCCTCCGTGCACAGGGGGAACTTACTTCCGAGTAAACACATCTCCCTGCCCGCATCTATTCCTTCCCATGTCAGAGTAACTTAAACAAATGCCTTGGAACAGGCAGGGGAGGTGGTGGGTGGAAGGGCTGAGACGAGGGAGGGCTGCTGCAATGCAACACTCTTTGAGCAGAAGCAAATCATGGGAAATGCAGGTTAAAAAATAATGAGATGCAATCCAGTGGCCGTATAGCTGAGGGCCTAGGCTGCAATCCTAAACCTATGTATGTGGGAACAAGCCCCACTAAACTCAATGGGACTCAGTTCTGAGTAGAGATGTATAGGACTGTACCATTAATAGAACTGTTAGAATAAAATACTAAATATTATCTCAAAGTACAATTACCTGCCTGAGTACAGCCCAAACAAGAACACCTAGTACTTTGGAATGTGCAGTAGTTCAACACACTGACAACTTTCCAGTGGAAGAGAGTTCCATAGATCGGGCACAGGCACAAAGGAAGCTTTTCTATGTCCTGCAGATTTGGCAACTGAATACTGTCATCGGGGCTGTGCATGTCACTGTGCTGTGATTTTATTGGAAGGCAAAAAACCTGCAGACTGTGGCACTAGATGCATAATTTCTGATAGTATCAGCTCTCATTTTAAAAAAAGATAAAGGAAGCATGTGTCTGGATAACCCTCATGGCTGCAAAATCTGTGCTTCAAAGTTATGTGGGTTAATGCCTGCTGAAATCTGAAAAGTCAGGACTGATTAAGGGGTTTTTTTTTTGTAATGGCCCATATAGTTCCTTGCCCCGCTCCATAACTAGCAAGTTTTGAATGAATTATTCAGGCAGTCATAAATTACGCAAAATTGGAGGAATTATACGGATATTCTCACTGAACAGCAGCACTTAATGTGGAGTAAAACAGCCTTTGGTACAATCAAGAGAACAGATGTGATTAGTCTTAAAACATGCTCACCACCACCAGCAGCATACTAAATGTTGAGTCAGAGCATACTGCCTCTATTGGGCCACTAGACCAGAAGACACCCACAGTGCCTTTATTCTTTAGAGTTTCAGTACCTCTACTCAGTCTTGAATAAATGACCTGCTCTGCACTACACAACACAGCTTAATTTACCCATGCGGGCCGTTACGTTGTTCCAAGTGCCCTTGGGTGCCTGGCTTGCAGTGGCTTGCTTTGCAAACCCAGGTGGCAGGGGTTGTTTGAGGGTTAGACAACCCTCAAATAATTATTGGCTTGTTTTTGATTTATTTGATGGCACCTGTGGATGCCTGGCATAATGCAGCAGCCCAGTGGGTAAATTAACTCACAGTGGGCTGTCATGACATGCAAATAGATCCATTGTGATTAAGTCAGAAAGGAGTTTTCTCTTATGCCTTACCTATTAAAACCTAGTGCATTCGCATTCATTCATTGTGGGGGAAGGTGGAGCTGGTTCATGGACTTACAAAGGTGGGCTGAAGAAAGGCTTTTCGTGCTCTAATTCCCTTCCCTGTTTGACCACCCCACCAATTTACTCCACCTCACCCCCTTAGGATATTTCTGAGTTGCCTCTAGGCAGAAGGTTGCCCAGAACTACTTCCCTCCCTCAGCTCCCACGCTTCTTCACTCCACCAAGCAAAATCAGCATGTCAGTCCTTTGGTCCCTTTGGAGATGCTGACAGCGTTGCTAAGGCAACACCAATTTCAGAAAAGATGCAACGGCTTCAGCCTATTCTAGGAGGAAATAGCTTTAAGAGGTAAAGTTCCCTTCCCCAATTTACCAGGTACCCCGGAACTAATCAAATTTGATCATTTCAGGCACAAGTTTCATTAAGCTTTAATGAAAAATATTGTGCCATTTTTATTCAGCTGTAGTTGCAGAATAGCTGAATGGGAGTTGGAAAAAAGAAATAGGAATTGCCTAGAATGTTTATAAGGAGGAGAAGACAAATTAGTATACAAAGGAACATGGTACACTGAAAACTTACTAAGGCTGCAGTGCAGTCACTTAACTCAATGGGGCTTACTTTTGAGTAGATGAGCATAGGATCACACCTACTTTTCCCCCCTGGGATTTTGCACCTGCGATTTTGACATCCGTTTCATTTGCTTGTCAAGGGCTGCTCCCTTTCACAATCGTCACTATTCTGGGGGGGCCTTTCCCCTTGTTTGCTCTCCCACTATTGCGCCCCGCCTGCCCCTTCTCCTTCCCCCTCCAGTTCATTGGTTCTTGTCGGGTGATGGACGAGGGCACCTCCACTCAGGACCTGATTTATCGGAGTGATCACAACGGCTAAAGTTGGGGGAGTCACAGGCAGGACTTCCTTATGTTGCAGAAATCCCTGATGTGTTTGGGAAGCTCAGGGTGGGGGAGCGAGACGGACATTGAGCCAGGCGCAGAGTCCACCTGACAGCACAGGGGTGACTTTCTTCACCACTTCTTTGCTTAATGCCAAGCCAACTTCCCAACCCCTCCATCATGGCGGGGACCAGCTCACGCTGAGAGCCCCCTCCCTCTTGCAACCAACTGTCGCTGCTACGGCCATCAGAGGGAGAGGAAGCAGCTGCTGAACTTTGCAACGAAGAATCAAGTGCCTGAATTTGCTTCTTTCCCCCCTCCTCCCTCCCAATCCCTTAATTTTAACTTAAATTTAAATTTTACTGTTTTAACTCTGTATTTTAATTTTATATCAATTTTGCTGCGTGGTTTTTATTCTGGTCGTGCTTTTTATATTGTATTTTGTATTTGTGCTTTTAACCTGTTGGTTGTCTTACTATGGTTTTAATTTTTGTGAACCGCCCAGAGAGCTTCGGCTATTGGGTGGTATAGAAATGTAATAAATAAATAAATAAATAAATAAATAAATAAATAAATAAATAAATGAAGCACCAGCTCCTTTGTGCCCGCCTGCCAATGCCCGCCCGCCTGCCTGCCTGGGAACCATCCTTGTGGGGTAGCTGGATCTGCTGGGACTGATGTCCCCAGAGATCTATGGCTTACCTGTGCAAAGAACCAGCTCCTTTGTGCCCGCCTGCCAATGCCCGCCTCTCTGCCCTCCTGGTGCCTAGGAGAAGTACTAGAAGGGCTTTGTGGTTCAACCCCACCAGCCTATGTCATGCTTGCCCCCAGTGCTACAGGGGCATAGCTGCCTGCTGCTTCTCCTACTCTGTGCCCGCTTCACAGGGATGGTTTTTGTGTATGTCTTGCTTTGACTCAGGGGATTAGTCCTTCCTGTGCTCGTTAGACTGCCAAGTAAATTTTTGAAGTGTGGAAGGATTATCTTTACTCCCCAATTCATGGCATGTTGGGATTTCCTTTGAAATGGCCATAAATAGGAAATCCTGAAGTTTAAATCCCTGAGATATTTGGATTTCTGAAAATGGGGTGTCGGATTTTCAAAAATCCCCCCAAAATCAGGGGATTCTTGGATTTGCTTCCAACTGGGCAGGAATGTGGATACATGGATAAGCTGCCATGGTGGCCATTTTGAGGTTTCTAACATTTACAGTGACAGAAGTATCGAAAGGGGTTTGAATTGGAGTTAGGGGTGATGCTTTAAAGGTTAAAAAATCACCAAAAATCAGGGGATGATGGGATTTGCTTGAGGCTTGGCATGAATGTGTATACATGGTTAAGCTCTCTTGGTGCTGATTTTGAGGTTTCTAACATTAATAGAAAAAAAGTATAGGTGTTTGGATTTCAATGCAAGTCTATGGGGGTGTGGGAACAGAGCTCCGATTCGGATTCGGAGCTCCGCAGCGAAGTGAAGCGGACCATAGTCAGATCGACGTGGAGCGGACCCGATCTGGAAGTTGTGAATCTGGAAGAAAAGCGGATCGGGGGGGGGGGCGTGCACAGCCCTAATTTTAATCTCGCATGGAGATTAAAGGAAAACACAAAAAATGGAGGGTGACTACAGGACAGGCATGACGGCATGTGACTACTCTGTTGCAAAACAGCAAAACTGGCATGATGAAAGCGTGAGAAAATGCTGGTGTGATGGAGTCAAATATCTCTTCCCCCCCACCCCCTCTCCACTGCAAATCTCACCTAGCTCCCATTTACAGATCTTAATTTGAGCCAGAGCTGAGCACTCTGAGTAGTGTAAGCTGCCCCCTTAGGATAAGCACAGAACAAGTGTACCTGTACAAAATTCTTGTTTTCAGGCGTGTTTGTTTCATTCATGCTTTATGTCAGCCTTCCCTAATCTTTTGCCCTCCAGATGTTTTAGACTACAACTCCCAGCGTTCCTCACTAGCTGGGTTGGCACTGGCTGGGACTGATGGGGGTTGAAGTCCAAAACATTTGGAGGGCAGTAGTTTGGGAAGGCTGCTTTATGTGTTCTTGTGTTAAGGTGACCAGAGGACCAGGAAAACCCCGGAGACCTCCGGAAAAGCAGGGATTTCCAGGGCAACCGGGGCTGGCCCCTAAATTACCAGAGTGGGGGGAGGGTACGCATGTCTTCCATGTCTTCCAGAGGTTGGGAGCTCAGATCAGCTATGCCATTGGCGTAGCTATGCCATTGGCGTAGCTGATCGGAGCACTTCCTGGAGACATAGAAGACGCGTGCACGCTCCTTCCCTCCCCACCTCGCAGAGATTGAAAGGGCTTGTGAGCATTGGAAGAAGCGTGGAGCACATGTGCACTTCCAAGAAGAGTGATGGCTGGCCAGCCATGGCAGTTCAGAGGAGGGGCAGCCACCATAGCCATCCACCTGCAGCACCCCAGTGCAGCGCCTGGACCCACAATTGACTGCATGGGAAAAGAAATGGGGGAGAAGGGAGAAGGAAAAGGAGGACACAGAGGAGGGGAGGGATAGGTAGTTTTTGCTTTGCCTGCTACAATCTGCAAAAATCATCCTGAAAATATTATTGTGGTTTTAATGTCCTTAGCTACACTTATGGAAAAGTGGGATCTTAATATGTAAAATTAAGCTTTTTAGATGGTATTGTTTTAGTGCTTGTGGATTTTTGTGGGGCTGAATGATGTATGATGGTTTGGGATTTTTACTGGGATTGAAGCTTGTGGATCTTGTAATGTTTAAGTTGTCTTATGTTTTAATTGTAATACTCTATTGGCATTTGTAATATACTGTGCCAGGTTTGTAAGCTGTTTAAAGCCTACCCCCAATCTTTATTAAATTAAAGCTTTGGGGGGGGGCTAAGGGTTCCAACACGAAACCAGCAGGGTTGTGTGCTGTGCCTAACAATAGTTGTTTTTAAATGGATATTGTTGTTTTTATTAGGCATGTGCTCCGCTCTCATTAGAACTGGCGAATCAGAAGCGAATTGGCCTGCTCCGCCTTGCCCAGAGGTGGAATAGAAGCAGACCGCGGATCCCTAGAAGCAAGGCGAAGAGAAGCGCCCATTGGCGGAGCTATCCTCTTTCCGCGGACCGCTCCAATTGCCATTTTGAAACATTTCGACCATAGGATTGCATTGCGGAAAAGAATAGGGGATAACTGTGTTGTTTTTGAAACTATCTTTCTGAAAATTCTTGTGCTTAGAGAGTCGTGGATGGGGGTCATTTTGAGCCTACTCTCAGCTCTCTGCGTGCTGTGGTTCGCGTGCTATATTTTTTTAAAAATCGGGTAAACAAACAGGGACAGCGGGTAAACCGGCGGGTGTTTTTTTTTTTAAAAAGCGATGACAGGCACATTCAACTCCCAATCCTGATGAGAATTGATCACCTCATGAAGCATCCTCCAATCCCAGCATTCGAGGGGGGGGACTAAGGCAGAGGCACCCTCAGAGCTTTGAGCTCTTAGCGTCTTGTGGGTTTTGGCATTTGTGGGGAGAGGAGCTAGTTAGGTGCTGCTGCTGCTGTGTTTGGAGATAGATTTAGGATTTAGCTTGGCGTGTGTGTGTTTGTTTGTTTGCTTCTTTCTGACTTTTAGCTTAGTTTGCTCTGTGTTTTTCCCTTACTTTGATTTAATATAAACTTTATTTTTAAATTTTGGAGTGGTTGTTTGTTTGTTTGTTTGTTTGTTCCCTCCTCCTTCCCTCTCTTAAAGCCTAACTGTGTTTCATCTTCCTTCTTCCTTCTATATACAAAAAAATACCCCCCAAAAATAATTCTCTATTTCTTCTCTCTGTTACTTGGACTGTGTGTGTGACTGTGTTATTGTGTGAGTGTGCTGTGTGCACTGTTGTAAGCCTATGCGGCAGGGTCTTGCTATTTACTGTTTTACTCTGTACAGCACCATGTACATTGATGGTGCTATATAAATAAATAATAATAATAATAATAATGCAACAGCCACAGATTGAGCATTTCAAATCCTGTTTGGGCAAAGCACACACACTTCTTGTCCCATTTCCCTACATATAGTATTAATATTCTTATACATATTATTATTAATATTATATTCTTATTAGGGATGTGCTCCGCTCCGATTAGGAGCGTAGAAGCAGTAGCGGATTGGCCTGCTCCGCCTTACCCAGAGGCGGAGTAGGAGCGGACCGCGGACCCCCTAGAAGCAAGGCGAAGAGAAGCGGCCGTTTTTCGGAGCTCCGAGTTCAGGCGGAGCGCTCCGGTCGCCATCTTGAAAACATTTCGCCATAGGATTGCATTGCGGCAAATAATCGCGCATAACTACGTTGTTTTTGAAGCTATCATTCTGAAAATTCTTGTGCACAGAGAGTCGTGGATGGGGGTCATTTTGAGACCACTCTCACCTCTCTGCATCGTACGGGTCACGGGCTATATTTTTGTGAAAATCGGGTCAACCGCGCGGGTCAAACTGCGTTTTCGGCTTTTCGCCCATAGGATTGCATTGAGGGAAAGAATCGGGGATAACTGGGGGGGGGGGGTTTAAGCTATCATTCTGAAAATTCTTGTGCACAGAGAGTCGTGGATGGGGGTCATTTTGAGATCACTCTCAACTTTCTGCATCGTACGGGTCGCGGGCTATATTTTTGTGAAAATCGGGTCAACCGCGCGGGTCAAACTGCATTTTCGGCTTTTCGCCCATAGAATTGCATTGAGGGAAAGAATCGGGGATAACTGGGGGGGGGGTTTAAGCTATCATTCTGAAAATTCTTGTGCACAGAGAGTCGTGGATGGGGGTCATTTTGAGACCACTCTCAACTTTCTGCATCGTACGGGTCGCGGGCTATATTTTTGTGAAAATCGGGTCAACCGCGCGGCTCAAACTGCATTTTCGGCTTTTCGCCCATAGGATTGCATTGAGGGAAAGAATCGGGGATAACTGGGGGGGGTTTAAGCTATCATTCTGAAAATTCTTGTGTACAGAGAGTCGTGGATGGGGGTCATTTTGAGACCACTCTCAACTTTCTGCATCGTACGGGTCGCGGGCTAGAAATTTTTAAAAAATCGGCGGGAAAAATACCTTTTTCAAAGGGCTGAGGGGCAGAGTCAGCTCCCGGTCATGATGATCCCAAAGTTGGAGGAGGGCATAGGCAAAACAGGTAACTTGGGATTCTGGGAAACTTCTCTTTCTTCATCTGAACGGGCTTTTCCCCGTGTTTTTTAACACACCTTGCAGGGATGTTGTGTGTGGGGTGCCCGATTTTCAAAAATTCGCCAAAAATCAGGGGATGATGGGATTGCTTTGAAACTTGGCGTGAGTGTGTATATCCCCATGAGGTGTCATGGTGCCAAACATGAGGTTTCTAACTTGAACAGAAAAAAAGTTGTATAATTTTTTAGCTTTCAATGCAAGCCTATGGGGGGGGGGGGAAACGGAGCTCCGGATCCGGATCCGGAGCTCCGGGCGGAGCGGAGCAGAAGTGGGCGGAGCGGGGGCGGGGTGGAGCGGCCCGATCCGAAAAATGGCGGATCTGCAAGTGAAGCGGAGCGGGGGGTCCGTGCACACCCCTAATTCTTATACATATTATTATTAGTATTAGTATATTCTTATACATATTAATATTAGTATTAGTATAATATCATCATGAGAAGAGGGAGCAGGCGCATGTCTGTGGCGGGGCGTGCTGAAAGCAGTGGTCAAGGCAAGGCTCAGGCTGGCACCAGTAAGCAGGCTGCCTCTCCTGCTGTGAAAATCAAACGGGCAACTCCTCGGCTGGCTGCTCCGCAACAGAAGCAGGACAAGCAGCAGGCTTCTGCAACTTGCGCCCGTCGTTCTCTTTTTGAGGGTGGGAATGGGAAAAGTGCCCGTTTGCAAGAGGCAGGTGGCAGCAGTGCCATTAGAGGAGGAGGAGTAGGAGTATCCCCAACTCCTTCATTATTGTTTGAGCCCATGAGCCCGCTGATGGACCTGTCTCCAGACCTCCTAGACAAAGTCCTCAGCACAGTGGAGGGGCAGGAGGAGGAGGAGGTGGTGGTCCTCCAGGATGTGGGCGCTGAGGAGGAGCAGCAGCAGGCCGAGGCTCTCTCCCCAGTCTCATCCCACACCTCTTCCGCTGCAACCCCTGTTTCTGTGGCAACACCAGAGAGCTCAGGCGGGCAATTGGTGTCACCACGGAAGCGAAAAACAAGTATAGTGTGGGACCACTTTGAGTTGGGAGAGGATCCCCGCTTTGCTATCTGTCGCCACTGCAAACTCACCCTAAGCAGGGGTTCATCTACAGGGCATTATGGAACCAGCAGCATGAAGATGCATCTTCAGAGGCAGCACCAGTCGGTCTTGCTGGGGAAAGAGGCGGGCAAGGCGACTGGTTCCAGGGGAAAGCCGAAGGCGGCTGCTGCTGCTGCTGCTGCTGGCACTGCCACTCTAAGCTCTCTATCTCCCATCCCCACAAGGGTTAGGCAGGCAACCCTGCCGGAAATGGGGGTGGGGGGAAGTATGGACCCACAAGATGGTGTTTTCCAACGCCCACCCAGATCACCACCCGCATCGGAGAGATGGTGGCGTTGGACGACCAGCCATTCAGCCTCGTCGACAACGCAGGCTTCAAGAGGCTGATGGCGCTTGTGGTGCCATACTATAAGCTGCCGTGTCGCACCACCCTGAGTAGGCGGGTGGTGCCTTCCCTGTACCATTCCTGCAGGGAGTTAGTGCTGGGTCGTCTGTGCCAGGCAGAGGCACGGATGGTGCACTTCACCTCGGACATTTGGTCCAGCGAGGGCGGAGTGCACGCTTACCTGTCCCTGACGGCTCACTGGTGGGCAGGCATGGGGCAGGAAGCATCATCCAGCACTAGAGGGACTGGCAAGGAGGGCTACTGCTGGGCCCTCCTCCACACGCAAGTGATGGACCAGTCCCACACGGCAGGGGAGATTACGGAGGCCATGAACCGCATGGTGGATGGGTGGCTAGCTGGGCAGAAGCTCACCCGCGGTTACACGGTCACGGACGGGGGAGCCAACATGGTGAAGGTGGTGCACGGCGGCAGATTCGAGGGCGTCTGCTGCATCGCGCACGTCTTGAACCTGGTGGTGAGGAATGGCCTTGGGATGGGCAGCAAGGCCAACCTCGGTCCCCTGGCCGGTATCCGTAACCTCCTGGAGAGCTGCAGAAAGGTGGCAGGGCATTTCCACCACAGCGTCAAGGGCAGTCGATTGCTGCGGGAGAAGCAGGAGGAGTTGAATCTCCCACAGCACAGGCTAGTGCAAGACGTGGTGACACGCTGGAACTCCACCTACCTCATGCTGGAGCATATGCTGGAGCAACAGTGTGCCATCCACGACTTGTTCAGGGTCAGGGACATGGGCGTCCACCCAGCCCTGGGCAAGCAGCAGTGGGACGCCATGTCCCAGCTGGTGGTGGTCCTCAAGCCGTTCCTTGAGGCCACCGAGACCCTGAGCACTAGCTCTGCCCTCCTCAGCCAGGTGATCCCTATATGCAGGCATCTCCAGAAACAGATGGGCGAGTTTCTGGAGTACAAGGATCCCGTCACCGGCAGGCGCTTCGAGCCCGAGGTACGCGAAGCGGTGACTAGGCTGAGGGACGGCCTGACGCGGAGGCTGGAGCCCATCCAAACAGACAGGGTCTACATGTTGGCAGCCATGTGCGACCCTCGTGTGAAGGATGGGCTTTGTGGGCCAAATACCAGGCAGCACTGGGTGGAAATGCTGGTGGGTGAAGTGCGGGTTGGGCAGAGAACCGCCACAGCCACCGAGAAGAGGCGGAAAACTCCAGCACTCCACTGGTTGCCCTTTGGAGGGTGCTGGCTGAGGATGGATTTCTCCAGGTCATCCAACACCTATACACATAGAGGTGGATCATCCAGCAACGTTAGTGTTCCAAGCCAAAGTGTGGTTGATTGCCTGCGTCATCTGCCACACTCAAAGTAACTGCTTCAATAAGCTATAACCTACCTGCCCATGCCCGCCTGCCTGGGAGCCGTCCTTGTGAGGTAGCTGGATCTGCTGGGACTCACTCCCCCGCAGATCTATGGCTTACTTGTGCAAGGTACCAGCTTTTCTGGGGCCGCCAACCCATGTCCGCTTGCCTGCCTGCCTGCCTGCCTGCCTGCTTTCCCCCACCCAGGGTGCTGCTGTGGTGGGGCATCTGCCAGGACTGACTCCTCGCCTGCTCTGCTTGCCTCTCTGCCTGCCTGGTGCCTGGGAGATGGGCTTTGCTGTTCGTGCCCAGCACCCTCCGGCACGCTTGCTCCCAGTCGTCCTCCTCTGTGCCCCTCAATGTGTAACTGCTGGCTTAGAAAGAAACAACCAGCCATCTTTGCCTCACTTGCTCCTTGCACCCGCTTACGGGTTGGTTTGCTATGCGTTAGTGCTCAAGCCATCCTTGCGGCACTACAATGCATGCTGCCTGCCTGCCTGCCTGCCTGCCTTCCCTCCCTTCTCCCCTTCCCGCCTCGCAGGGATGGTGTCTTGCTTTGACTCAGGGGAGAAGTCCTTCCTGCGCTCACTTAGACTTTATCAAGTTCAAAAATCCATTTTTCAAGTGTGGAAGAAGATTTAGGGTTATCTCATGGCATGTTGGGATTTCCTTTGAACTGGCCCCATTGAGCTGTCTGCATTGCAACTTTAAATCCCTGACATACTGGAGTGTCCGATTTTCAAAACTTCCCCTAACATCAGGGGATGATGGGATTGGCTTGAAACTTGGCATCCATGTGGACACATGGGTAAGCTGTCATGGGACCAAAGGATAGGTTTCTGACGTGCAAATTGACGTAGTTGTAGAATGGGACTTGATTTGGGGTGAGTTAAAAGGTTTAAGCCCCGCCAAAAATCAGGGGATGATGGGATTGCCTTGAGTCTGGGCGTCCATGTGGACACATGGATAAGCTTTCATGGTGGTGAGTTTGAGGTTTCTAACATGCAAATTGACGGAGCTATCGAAAGGGGTGTGAATGGGGTGCCCGATTTTCATAAATTCCCCAAAAATCAGGGGATGATGGGATTGCCTTGAATCCCGGTGTCCATGTGGATACATGGATAAGCTATCATGGTGCTGAGTTTGAGGTTTCTAACATGCAAATTGACGGAGCTATCGAAAGGGGTGTGAATGAGGTGCCCGATTTTCATAAATTCCCCAAAAATCAGGGGATGATGGGATTGCCTTGAAACTCGGTGTCCATGTGGATACATGGATAAGCTATCATGGTGCTGAGTTTGAGGTTTCTAATGTGCAAATTGACGTAGTTGTAGAATGGGACAATTTGGGGTGAGTTAAGCCCCGCCAAAAATCAGGGGATGATGGGATTGCCTTGAGTCTGGGTGTCCATGTGGATACATGGATAAGCTATCATGGTGCTGAGTTTGAGGTTTCTAACATGCAAATTGACGGAGCTATCGAAAGGGGTGTGAATGGGGTGCCCGATTTTCAAAAATTCCCCAAAAATCAGAGGATGATGGGATTGCCTTGAAACCTGGCATGCGTGTGTATACATCCATGAGGTCTCATGGTGCCAAACATGAGGTTTCTAACTTTCACAGAAAAAAAGTTGTATACTTTTTTAGCTTTCAATGCAAGCCTATGGGAGGGGAAACGGAGCTCCGATCCAGATCCGGAGCTCTGCAGCGGAGCGGCTATAGGCGGAGCGGGGGCGGAGTGAAGCGGCCCGATCCGCAAAATGCAGATCTGGAAGAGAAGCAGAGCGGGGGGACCGTGCACACCCCTAGTTTTTATACTTTTGGTGGTTTTAAATTTATTATATGTTTTTAATGTTCATTGTTTTTTACTTTTGTAAACCACCCAGACAGCTTTGGCTATGGGGCAGTATATAAATGTAATAAATAAATAAAGACAGAGGAGAAGTTTGTGGGTGATCCAGAGAGGAGTTTAGATGGAACTTGAAATAGAGTGAGTGTGGCTTTACATGTTCTTGTATTGAGGAGAAGGGAGGGGTGTGTCAGTATACAGCATGGACATATAATGGGTATACAGCTTGTGTGGATGGACAGATGGATCTGGTGTGTGTGTGTTCTGTTGATATTGTATGAGGACAGCAAAAAGAACTACCACAAAGAAATTTGTACAGCAACTAAAAATACATGTTAGCTTCAGATACGTGTTCTTTATTTCAGTGATTTTAACTTCAACATTTTATGTAGAACAGGTTTATCTTAATTGTGAACTGTAGAATCAGACATGTGACCAAGGTCACGCCCCCTCGGGGGTGGTTATGTCAGGATGGGCACGCCTCCTCAGGGGCTGGGCATGTTGGGGTGGGCACGCCTCCTTGAGGGTGGCCATGTTGTCTTCCTTTTTGGTTTCCCAAATGCGGTCACCCTATCATGTGTACACTTTAAAAAAAGTCTTAGGTGTATGCCTTAATGGAATGTGTGAAAAGGCCCCACAATCCTACTTGTGCTGATCTGGATCTAATCTGGCCCTGTTTACTTCTTACTTCATGGCTGAACTATCTCCCTGGATTTCAGCTCCACTTCTACATTAAGGGGGATCCTGTTGTTTACTCGGCTCTGTTGTGCTTCCTGGTTCTGTGGGATGACTGATATGAGTTGGATTACACAGGAGGACAAGGACAGACCCTGCTGCTTCCCAGGGCTCCTTTAAACAGAAGACACGATTGAATTGTGGGAGCACCCTCCCTCCCTCCCTGGCATGTGTGCAAAGGAGCAGAGTGGGGTGGATGGGTCTTGTTTTTGTCTATTTCCTCGCAGCCCCCAGGAAAGCCAGGACTTACTTCTGAGTAGAAGTAAGATAGTGCTGTAAGTTTGCAACCCTCAGCACACTTACTTGGGCGTAAGCCCCACTGAACACAATGGGACTTACTTCTGAGTAGACACATGGTGATCAGATCTGCCTCCCTTTGTTGCAAGGAGGCATTTTATCCACTTCTCCCTCGGTTTAAAGTTCTTCCTCGGCAACTTTACGCACTGCCAATTTCGCACCATTGTTTATTCCAGCTTTTGTCTGATCTATTTTAAAGGGGAGGGGCACAGGAAACATCCTTTTTTTTTAACTGCATCATTTAATTGACTCTGGAAACTTCCATGAGTGGCCAGAAATGAACATGCTATAAAAAACCCACCTCATTTAGAGAAGCTCCAAATTGTTCTCTCTGGAACTGGCATCAGCCTTGACGGATTCAGAATATGCCCACCGATCCCACTGCTGAAACAGATTTTTTTTAGAATTTTGAGTTGAAACACTGGGGTTCAATATCATTAAGAAGTATTCCCCTCCACCCCCCCAACTGTTCACTTTCTTGAATTCTACATTTCTTTTGGATAAACCTAGCTTTGATGCTCTGGGAGGCCTCCCTACATGTACTTAACTATGACCCCCACCCTGGTCCAAATTAGAATGGCCAAGGAAGTAATTCTGCATGGCTAGCCTCTGGCACTTGACCAGGTTCTTGAAAATGAAAAGATGATACATAAGGTGTTTACAGAGTGTCTTAGGTAGAAATCTAAATACCTCTGAAGTTTCAGAAGAGAGAGGGAAGGGGGGAGGGAGGGAGGAGGTGTTTGAGCTTCAACTGCATCAATTACAGGTTTGGCAGCTAACAAAAATGGAACTGGGAACTTTTAATAGCCTTCTCCATTCTTCAGTAGCATTGGCCAGAAGAGGGCTTTGGCAATTCTCCTAAACACCCCTATGCATTTTTTGCAGGCGTGTCACTGCCAGCAGCTTGTGCAATTTGTGTTTGCCATTCCTTTTGTTGGATCTCTAATTTCTGCAGTTCTTTGGAAGGGGAAGTCACATTTAAAATAACACCCAGTAGACAAAGTGGAATAATCACTGTGGCGGGCGTGTCATGCATCAAGTCAGCATTCAGCTACAGCCCAGGCATCTCCTAAGCAAGGCAGTGGGTTGGGTCACAGCTATGAAAGCTCAGCTTGTATCACTCGCCTGGGTCTGGGCACACATTTTCATTATCTTTCTGCTCCTCCTCTTTTTTAAATGCCTCCCCCACTTTTCCTCTCACCATTTTGGTGACGTCTCTTTTTTCTTTCTTTCATGCATGATGCTGTGCTGAATTCTCTCAGCAAAGGCCAGTCTAACTATTTCCCCACTAGCTGTGCTCTCGGCAGACAGACGTTGTGGGATTGGTGTAGCAAAACATGACTGAAGCAAGTGCTGGAGTTGGTTCTTTTTAGAAATAACAACAACAACAACAATAATAATAATTTTATCTATTACCTGCCTCTCCCTCTGGATCGAGGCAGGGAACAACACAATATAAACACAATATAATACATAAAATTAATTAAAAGAGCGTATAAAACCAATACAATATTAAAATAACAATCACAGCATCTTAAAATTCTTAGGTTTACAATTCATCTGGAAGGGACCTCCGGAAAAGACTAGTGAAAGACAGGGATTCAACTCCCTTTAGGAAGAAAACACATCAACTTCCTTGGATTCCACATTTCTTTTGAATGAACTTAGCTGTGAGGCAAAGTGTGCTCCCCACAGTGCTCCCCACAGTGTGCCAGATCACCCCAACATTAACTTCACCAAAGAAACAATCACCTGAAGCCAGACTTCTCTCTCTCTCACTGTCATACGCCAGCTCAGAGGCCTGGCAAGGACACTCTGTGTTGGTTACATGGATATTACGGCATTTGCAGGATCTCTTTTCCACTCTTCCACACACTGAGAGCTCCATCACACCTATTCACCCCACCCCGGTTTGCCTGCACATTTTTTTACCTCTGTTTCATAAGTGGGGCAGGTGCTCCTTCCTCCCTTTCACAATCATCCATACCAGCGAACTCTCTTTTCACTTGTCTGCTCTCCCGCTGCTATTGCAGCCACCCAACTGCACCCCACCCCTTCTCCTCCCCCCTCCAGTTCATTGGTTCTTGTGGTTGATGGACATTGTGATCAAGTGGCAGCCTGCCCCCCCTCCCTCATTGGAGCTTCTATGAGAATTATCTAAAATGCTTACAGCTCCCTCATTTTTAAAGATAAAGAGATGAAACTTGGGACCATGAGAGCGCTTAAGTAGGGTTTAAGGCATACCAAGTAGGGTCGGTTCACCGCTTGATTTTTTAGGATTTTTTAATTCCCCCTCCCCTAAATCATTCCTTCCCATTAACTCACCTCTCTGATTCTGCACAGGGTTGGTTTAAGGCAGAATCACAGGTGTGTAGGGGTGTGTGTGTGTGTGTGTGTGTGTGTGTTCAATGGAGCTTGTTTATTGCCTGGGCTTGATTCCATTACTCAAGAGTAAATCCCATTGCATTTACATCCAAGTCATACTAAAATCTGATATATGCTTACCCCATTGAACAGAGAGAGAATTACTTCTGAGTAAACAGAAGTAAGACTTCAGAAGTAAGCATAGGGTTGCAGAGCACTTCTTTCTAGGCCATAGCTAGACCTCAGGTTCATCCCTGGATCATCCAGGGTAGGGTGACCATATGAAAAGGAGGACAGGGCTCCTGTATCTTTAAAGTTGTATAGAAAAGGGAATCTCAGCAAGTGTCATTTGAATGCATGTAGCACCTGGTAAAATTCTGTCTTCATCATAACAGTTAAAGCTGCAGGAGTCCTGCCCTCTTGACCAGATACAAAAGAGATGAGGGCACCTGCAGCTTTAACTATTGTGATGAAGAGGGAATTTCACCAGATGCTGTATGCATACAAACAACACCTGCTGAAAATCCCTTTTCTCTACAACTGTTAAAGATACAGGAGCCCTGTCCTCCTTTTCATATGGTCACCCTAATCCAGGGGTCAAACCTGTTCATCTAGGTGACACACAGGGGATCAAGTGCTCAGGCAGGGGCGAACCCTGGATGATCCCAGGATAAACCTTAGGTCTAGCTGTGGCCCTAGTTTGCTGTTTTAGACTTTTAAAAAAAGCTTCTGAGTGACCACACTATTAAAAGTCAGTTCTATTTGTGTTTACTCAGAGGTAATTCTCTGTCTGACTGACTTGCCCCATTGATTTCAATGGGTCTACTTTACATTTATCTGTTTGCATCCATCGAACGCAATGTATGACGCAGAGACAAGCTTCTATGTTGTGTGTAATGAAAAGCAAATTGGAAAGGTGGGATAAAAATGCTTTAAGATAAATAATAAAATAAAGACATGCTGATGCAAGATTTATTTCCCCCTTCCATAGCCAATTTGGTTTGGAAAATAACTGTTCCTTTCCATTTTAATTGAATTTCTAGCAATAGGGATGTCATCAACCTATGGCTTGTGTTTAGTGAAAAATCTCTTCCTGCTCTACTTCTTGTTTAGTTTTTGCATTTTGACTATTTTTCATCATGTCTCTCAGAGACAAGAAAGTCAGAAGATCATTTCAGAGCCAGTGAGCAACAGATGGAGATGACAGAAGGAGGAATGTATCTATGCACACATGCATATATTTATATTACACAAGCTGGCACACAGCCCTAAATTAGACCAAACATGGTGCCACAATAATTCCAGGCAACTGTATCTATGGTAACACAAACACACATAGAACTCAGTCGAATCACAGTTAATGAACACCTTTGGGATGCTGGCTGTATAATTGTCTTCCTTTCCTTTCTTTTTTTCTTTTTTTAGGGCACTTTAAAAATAATTAGTATTTAAATAAATGTACTGAAGAAGCTATAATTGTATCTGCCAGAGCCAAAATCCCTACATGAACCTCAAAATCAAGGGGGCAGGAAGAGAGAGGCTGTGAGAGAGTGAAAAATTATTAGAGAGGAGAAAAAGACAATTTCACATTGCTAAACTGGCTCAGAAGCAGCAACATTTCATGCTCAGTAAAAGTGGCCCAATGTGGACCCATTCTATCATCCCTTTCACTACCACATAGAGCAAGGCCTAGGGTGACCATATTTTGGAAACCAAACAGGAGGACATCATGGCTGCCCCAAGGGGGCGTGCCCACCAACATGTCCAGCCCCAAAGGGGCATGCCCACCAATGTGCCCAGCCCCCAAAGGGGCGTGCCTACCCAAACATGGCCTTGGTCATAGGTCTGATTTCACAGCACACAATTAAGACAAACCTGTTCTACATAACATCTTAATGTTAAAATCACTGGAATAAAGAACAAGTGAGACATTCAATGTATCTGAAATTAACTTTACTCATTCCTACTTTTGTAGCTTTTGCTGTACTTTGAAGCTTTTGCTATACTCTGTGGGATACAGTCTCCCCTTCCCTCAAATATCTTTTCTGACTGCAAATCCTTCACTGCATGACCATAGTCTCACCTTTCCTAACATTTAACACTCTTTCCCCATCACCTTTCTGATATCCATACTTACACATTCAGCATACTGCTACCACTGAACAAACGAAGTGGTTGATAAGTACAGAAAAATCTAGTACAACAAACAAACAAGTAACCAAGCATTCAGAAAGAGTATAAAATACTATTACCATGCAAACATTAGCCATGGAACAAAATAGACTAAAGGCTAGCACCTCTTAGCTTGTTTCAACTTCAAACAGACATAACAGTCAAAAACAATCAAGAAAAACATACCTACCCAATTGACATAGCAATACCTACTGACAAAAATCTTGCAGAAAAGGAAGAAGACAAGAGAGAAAAATATACACCACTGGTTATGAAAGTAAAAGAACTATGGCAACAGGAAAAAGTTACAATTATTCCATTAGTCATATCAGTCACCAACATCACATTATTATTATTATTATTATTATTATTATTATTATTCAGAAAACCTTCAGAAATTAAGCCTACCAAAATACATGCATGCCAACATCCAGAAAGCAGTCATACTTAAAACATGTTCAATAGTCAGGAAATTTCTGAATCAGTAAAAGACAGCATAGTATCATAGAATAGTAGAGTTGGAAGGGGCCTATAAGGCCACTTCATGTTCATCTAGAAAAACCACCATGAGCAAGAAAAGAGAGATAAATGATTATGATGATGATGATGATGGCAACCCTGTTAATTTTTTAAAATATTTTTAAGAAGGATGAACAATTATCAGCCATTTTTACAAAACGTACGTCATGCCAATTATATCAAACAAATTGGAGAGGAAGGTTGATAGGTCAAAATGCATTATTTAATAGGAATATCACCTCCAAATCATTGCCCCAACTCACAGAAAACTACAGCCTTCACCCCCCAAAACACTGCAAGCATGCACATGCATCCATTCACTCAAAGCAAGGCATCCCATTCAGACATCAATTAGGGTGACCATATGAAAAGGAGGACAGGGCTCCTGTATCTTTAACAGTTGTATTGAAAAAGAAATTTCAGCAGGTGTCATTTGTATATATGGGGAACCTGGGGAAATTTCCTCTTTACCACAACAGTTAAAGCTGCAGGTGCCCTGCCCTCTTTTAAATCTGGTCACTCTAGTATAGCTCCTGCAACTTTAACTGTTGTGATGAAGAGGGAATTTCACCAGGTTTCCCATATATACAAATGACACCTGTTGAAATTCCCTTTTCTATGCAACTGTTAAAGATACAGGAGCCCTGTCCTCCTTTTCATATGGTCGCCCTACATCAATACACACACATTCATTCACTCAAACAACCATGTATCCCATTCAGACATCAATACACACACACTCAGGATCACCCCCCCACACACATCCATCCATTCACTCAAACAACCAGGCACTCACTCACTCACTCACTCTCTCTCTCACTCACACACACACACACTCCTTAGTCTTACCTGCTCCTTGCTCTTGCTCTTCTCATTCCTCTTCCTCCTGCTGCTGCGGTTTAAGGCCCTCCAGGCTTCTATCTGGGCCTCTCCTTTGCCGTGGTGACATCAACGAGGCCCGGATGGAAGAATGGGCGGGGCTTAAACTGTGCATTTCTGAAACATGGAAACATGCGGTTTAAGGGGGCCCCCACTTCCATCTGGGGCTCTCCTTGGTTGACATCACTCCGGCGACCAAGGAGATCCCCGGATGGAAGTGGGGCGGGGGCTTAAACCGCGTATTTCCGTGTTTTGGAAACACACAGTTTAAGGCCCTCCAGGCTTCCACCCGGGCCTCTCCTTTGCCACAATGATGTCAATGAGGCCCAAAAGGAAGCTTGGAGGTTCTTAAACTGCACATTTCTGAAACACAGAAATGCACAGTTTAAGCCCCTCCCACGCTTTCATCCGGGGCTCTCTTTGGTCGATGTCACTGCTGTTGTTGTTTTTAAAAACCAGCTGTTTTCCCCTGACAAAATGGGGAAATCGGGGATTTCCCCCTGGACACAGTTCCCCCACTGTGTCTGGACATGTCCGGTTAAAACTGGACGTATGGTCACACTAGCAAGTCCCCCATCCACCATTGACTTATAGAGCAAACCTATGGTGAGGGCAGAGGAGCCCATGGTGGAGAAACCCCCACTTCTTAAGCCCTGCTGGTAGGAACGTTGTTAGCCTGGCCCTCTGGGGCCCCAGACCAGAATCTATTTCCCTGGGCCTAAGTGTGCATTGATACCAATGGAAGATTTTTTCCTTAGCTTAATTGCCATGCAGGAGTCAGTTTTCAAGGGGTAAATTTGTGAACCGCCCAGAGAGCTCCGGCTATTGGGCGGTATAGAAATGTAATAAATAAATAAATAAATAAATAAATTCAAGGGTTTACCCACACTTCCCCATATGCTGGAATATCCACACACAAATTCCCAAACACCTTCCTACATGGCAATAAAGCTTTTTTAAAATGTTCTACTGGTGCCAATGGGAGGTTTCTTTTTCCTGAGTTTAATTGGCATGCAAAGTGAGATTTTCACGGGGATCCCAGCCAAAAAGGGTTAACCCTCCCCTCCCTGCCTGCTGTGAGTCCCCGAAATCCCCTCCCCTGGCATGGCAATTAAGCTTAGGGAAAAACTTCCATTTTCCTACAGGACATGGGAGGGGCAGTGAGAAATGGAGAAGAGACAGTGGCTGGGTTCGGACAACACTTTAGTCAATGGAGGGGGAAACAGGCAACTGACCTGTGGGTACTCCCCGCATGACATGTTGCCCCACCCCCATTGTGCAGCTGAGGCTCCCGTCAAGTATGCTAATAGTCAATGCTAGGGTGACCATATGAAAAGGAGGACAGGGCTCCTGCATCTTTAACAGTTGCATAGAGAAGGGAAATTCAGCAGGTGTCATTTGTATATATGGGGAACCTGGTGAAATTCCCTCTTCATCACAGCAGATAAAGCTGCAGGAGCTATACTAGAGTGACCAGATTTTTAAAAGGTCAATGCGCCAGTTGAGTGACAGTGTGCCTGCCCCTTCCCCACCCTCCCTTCTCCCTCAGGCCTCCCAGTGCTATCCCAGCAGCCACTGCAGCCTGAAATCCATGGCCGCCTACATCGGCACAACAGGAAAACATGCCTCTCATGGCACATTGGCTGATCGTTGACCATGGGCCATCCCCTCTGTCTTCTATCATAGCAGTGAAATTCATCCAAGTGCCCATACATATGAAATGCCCATACATAGGAAATATGCCTCTTTCCCCATTCCTGCCTCCCCCACCTGCTTTGCCCAGTGCCCCCCAGCTCCCCGTCCCTGGATGCCCATTCATTGCTGGGTGCCTGCTCAGCCAGTCGCCCTAGCGATGCCACACCAGCCCTCCTCATCACTATCTGCTCCTCTGCCAGCCTCCGCTTCCCCAGGCCTCACGCAAAGCCCAGCCAAAGGGTGCACGTGGGCACTGCAGCCAGCCATAGCCCCCTCTCACCTCCTTAGCCTCTGCCAGCCCTCCCTGAGTCCCCACTTCTCCAGCAGCAGGCAAAGGCACTCATTCACTTCACACAAGCACTTTTGGAAGCAGTAGCACTGTTGAAAGATGCTTTTTTCATCAGCAGCTACAGAAATGGGCACACGGCCGAGTCGATTGGTATATTGTATAGTGGTATAGTATAGACGATTTGGCAGGCTTCCAGAGCAGTGGCAGGCACCCCCTTCATCTCGCACCCATGCCACTCCAGGGCACCCTGCTGCAGCAGGTGCATGGCGCTCAGCCCCATATGCACAGGCAGGAGGTTGCTGCAGGCACTGCTGGGGTGGCAGACATCCGAAGGGCTGCATGTAGGGCACTGGCTGCTGTGCAACCTGCAAGACTCCTCAGAAGGCCACAGCTAAGGCCTGGATGGCTTCCGTAGCAGAGGAATACCAAGTCAAGTATGTGTAATTGGTTAACGTATTGGGATGTATTAGAACTGATGCAAGGTGAATACAAATTAAAATCGAGGGAAGAACTAGTGAAAGAAGGTTATATACATCAATGGTTCTCATATTTACAAATTTTGGAAAGGTTTAAAGTAGATAAGAGAACTTTGGTTTTGAAGAAACAAAATCTGAATTTGAAAAGGCAAAATGTGTACAAATGATGAACATGTTATTGCAAAAGTGTATAAATTGTTGCTGAAACTTGAGACAGAGGAAGAACAAGTAAAAGATTACATGTTAAATGGGGTCAGAATTTTGGGTATAATATATTAATGGAACTATGGGAAAATATGTGGTTAAATGTTTAAAATTTACATTAAGCTCTAGTCTTAAAGATTTTTTTTATAAGATGATGTATAGATGGTATATGTATCCTTCAAAACTGACAATAATGTATAGGGTGACCATATGAAAAAGAGGACAGGGCTCCTGTATCTTTAACAGTTTTATTGAAAAGGGAAATTCAGCAGGTGTCATTTCTATATATGGGGAACCTGGTGAAATTCCCTCTTCATCACCACAGTGAAAGCTGCAGGTGCCCTGCCCTCTTTTAAATCTGGTCACTCTAGTATAGCTCTTGCAGCTTTAACTGCGGTGATGAAGAGGGAATTTCACCAAGTTCTCCATATCATAGAATCATAGAATAGCAGAGTTGGAAGGGGCCTACAAGGCCATCAAGTCCAACCCCCTGTTCAATGCAGGAATCCACCCTAAATCATCCCCGACAGAGGGTTGTCCAGCTGCCTCTTGAAGGCCTCTAGTGCGGGAGAGCCCACAACCTCCTTAGGTAACTGGTTCCATTGTCGTACTGCTCTAACAGTCAGGAAGTTTTTCATGATGGCCAGCTGGAATCTGGCTTCCTTTAACTTGAGCCCGTTATTCCATGTCTTGCACTCTGGGAGGATTGAGAAGAGATCCTGGCCCTCCTCTGTGTGACCTTTTAAGTATTTAAAGAGTGCTATCATGCCTCCAGTGCCTGTTTACCCTACCCTGTGCCTGTTTGCATTCTCTTCCCCTCCTTATTGTTTTATTATGATTTTATTAGAATGTAAGCCTATGCGGCAGGGTCTTGCTATTTACTGTTTTACTCTGTACAGCACCATGTACATTGATGGTGCTATATAAATAAATAAATAAATAATAATAATAATAATAATAATAATAATAATAATAATAATCTCAATCTTCTCTTCTCCAGGCTAAACATGCCCAGTTCTTTCAGTCTCTCTTCATAGGGCTTTGTTTCCAGACCCCTGATCATCCTGGTTGCCCTCCTCTGAACACGCTCCAGCTTGTCTGCATCCTTCTTGAATTGTGGAGCCCAGAACTGGACGCAATACTCTAGATGAGGCCTAACCAGGGCCGAATAGAGAGGAACCAGTACCTCACGTGATTGGGAAGCTATACTTCTATTAATGCAGCCCAAAATAGCATTTGCCTTTCTTGCAGCCATATCGCACTATTAGTTCATATTCAGCTTGTGATCTACAACAATTCCAAATGACACCTGTTGAAATTCCCTTTTCTGTGCAACTGTTAAAGATACAGGAGCCCTGTCCTCCTTTTCATATGGTCACCCTAATAATATATAAAGGTGCTTCAGGAAATTGTTGGAAATGTGAAGAACAAGAAGGGACGTTTTATCATATGCTTTAATTCAGAGATTCTGAAAACTAATGTACAGTTGAAATTGGAATACTTCCTGTTGGGTCTGATGGATGATCAGATGAAAAAGAACTATGGGACACTATTTTTATATATGACAACGGCAGCAAGATTATTATATGCACAAAAATGGAAAGGATTAATAGTACCCACAATGGAGGACTGGTTATTGAAGATGGTGGAGTTAGAAGAGATGGCAAAACTTACGTCAATAATTAGAGAAAAGTCAACATCTATGTTTTTAATGGAGTGGAAACAGTTTATATACTTTTTGCAAGAACAAGAAAAAAATGAGCTATTTATCTGTGGATTCAATGACTTAGAAGAAAAATTTAAGATAAAAGAAAGAAAGAAGGGAATCGGGATTTCTGTAATGGTAGATTAAGAAAAATTATATATTTGGCCTGTGGAGAAAATTGGAAGTCAATTTTATATTTTAAGTGTTATGTGTTTTTTAAGTTTGGCAGGATCTACACCACTGCTTTGAAGTGCTTTATAACAGTTTTGACAACTGCTGGGGCCCAGGACACACTCCAGATACTGTTTTCAAAACTGTTGAAACTGTTATAGAGCGCTTCAAAGCAGTCGTGTAGATATGGTTTTGTTTGTTTGTTTTCTCTCTCTTTTCTTTTTTCTTTTTTGTATTGTGTTTGTTTAAGTTGGTTTTGTTTTGAAAATAAAAAACTTTAAACACGGAAGGCCACTGCTAAGGCCTGGATGGCTTCCATTTGGTGGCCAATGGCAGCTGCACACTCATGCATGCCTCTTTCAATGATGTCGCTGGTGGCAGACATGGCCTTAGTCAGGTCGTTGACATGGTCCATAAGGCCTAAGTGCACAGCCTCCCCAGACTCCCTTATGGCTCTAGCGTAATCCCCCATGGCTTCAGTGGCCATGCGTGTAGCCCACATGGTGAGGACGTTCTCCTTGGTGTGTCTGCTCTCCTCCTCGGCCGCCATGCGTATGAAAAGGTTGTGGATTCTCTCTCCAGTGTCCTGTGTGGCTGTGACCAGATCCATTGCCACCTGCAGCCAATCTGCTTTCCACTTGTTGCAAAGCCAGGTACACCTCTGGGTGTTTGTCACTGGGAGGGCTTCTGGAGCAGGGCCTGTGTCATCCGCTGCAACAGCAGGCAGTGGAGTGGGCTCCTCTTGGCGTGCTGGTGGCTCCTGCATTTCTTCCTCTGGCTCCTCCAGAGGGTCGTCCAACTCCACAGCATAAACGGCAGCCACTGCTCCTAGGGCTTCCTCATCGACGGTCTCCCCCTCCATTGTGGCCATTTCCATGAAGGTCCCCATGAAAATGCATTGCAGCTCCTTGTGGGAAGGTGACAACTCAGTGGGGAGGACGTGGCCCACCTCACCTTCGATGGACTCCATCTCCTCTCTCAGCTCTGGTGGTATGGGGTAGCTCTCTGTACTGGGGTTGAAGACATGCCACTCCAAGCCTGGGATGAAGCCAGGTATGCTCTCAAGGTTAATTTCACTGGTCAGGTGGATGATGGGACATGTAGTCTGCTCTGCATGGTGGGCAAAGAGGCTCTCAGAGCCAGCATCCAACTCCTCCTGCATGTCTGCCAGGAAAGCTGTCCACACGGCCTCCTGTAGGGCGCCTCCTGTAGCCCCTGCCTTGGCTCAGGATGGTGGCTGCTGCTTCTGTGGAAGCTGTGTGTGAGGGTCCTGGGAGGTCATCTCTCTCCTGTGTCTCATAGAATCATAGAATAATAGAGTTGGAAGGGACTAGAGGCATGTCCAGCGGCTTCTGTAGGGGTGCGGTGCCCGTGTGCGCCCTTTGGCTGGGCCTTGCGTGAGGCTTGGGGAAGTGGAGGCTGGCAGCGGAGTAGGTAGAGATGAGGACGCATCACCAAGGCAACTGGCTGAGTGGGCACCAGCAATGAATGGGCATCAAGGGACCAGGGAGCCGGGGGGCACTGGGCGAAGCCAGTAGGGGAGGCAGGATCAGGGAGAAGGGTGCCCCATTCTCCCAGTACAAGGACATTTCTCTTAGGAAACAGAAGGGGACAGGGGAAGAAGGGGTCAGCTGTGTGAGCTCAAACAGCACAACAAGGGCCTTGGCCAACCTGTGTCAGCAGGACCCGTGCTCAGAGGTGTTGCCATGAGGTGCTTCTGAGGGGAATGCTTGTGTAAGGGGGAGGAGGGAGAGGGCTGGCCAGAGATCTTCGTCCATGGAGATGAAGCTGCAGGGAGATGCTCCTTTCAGAATGCAGCCCTTCGCTTGAACTCAGGGAGGGTGGAGATGGGGAGGCAGGCATCATGGGTTGCTAGGCAGACTTCAGAATGAAGTGTCAGCGTGCATAGCAAAGCGGCCAGGGCGCTTTTGGCCGCTCTTGCTGGAGGACTCTACAGGCTTGTGAAATAGCGCACTCAACGTGTGAAATTAAGCAACGGAGCCTGCCACATGACACAATCAGCAACAGGTGTTCGGATAAGCCACTGAGCAGCAGGTTGTTTTTCTCTATTGCTTAAACTGCGGAAATAGCGTACTGTCAGTTGTGTGCTCGTTGCCCACCACGTGCCACGCTAAGCAACACAATTGACGGTTGCCTAATTAAACAACCGTTGCTTATCGTGTCGTCTGAAACCAGCCAGTGAGAGCTCACAAATTAATTGTAATGAAGAGGTTCTACTGATCCAGCATTGAAGTGGTGACAACAGTGAGAGGACCTCCAATGATGGAGCTCTTTCTCCACCTGCAGACCTCCCTACCTGTTGCGGACCCTCCAACAGCCCCTCAGCTGCTCACTGTTGGGACTTCCGGGTTGCTCCCTTCAACATTTTGTTTGTGACAGAAGAGCAATGTTTGCTTGAGGAGCCAATTTTGATATTAATTTTATAGCTTTGAAATCGGTAAATGAGATCTGGAGAAGCAGGTGTGTGCCCCCATTATTTACAGCTGAGCTCCTTAAAGGATAGGCAGACCATAAATCTAATCAATTACTACATATAAATAAATAAAACATTGGTGCAAATATTGCAAGAATGAGAGCACCTTGCATGTAGGAGAAGTTGTTTGTTAAAATATGTTATTTGGGATGTTAAAAACGTAAAATACTTATCAAAGTGGGACAAAGATATATAAACTGATATTGCTGATGATGTATGGGGTTTTCTGTTTTATTATAGATCTCTCTATGGTTGGATCTAAAGATTCAGAAGGATCTTTAGATTCTATTCCACAGAAGGAATAATTGGGTATATTTGTGGTAAATACCTTGATGAAAATGTCAACACTTTGTACAGTGGCTGGGAAAAAAAGTTAAATTCCATGTTAAGGATTATTTTGAGAGGGATCGAAAATAAAACTATGGTGGCTAGTGTAGTGCTATAGTTAGATCAGCCCACCCCCGCCCCCGCCCCACCAGACCTTTTGGACCTGTGAGCACCATTGTGTTTTTGAAGAGGGCAGGGAGTGAAGAGCTTCGTGGCTGCTACCAGAAGTCCCTGTGAGCACCATGGGGCCTGTGAGCACTGTGTTGGGGATCCCTGTGTTAGAGTGCTAGACTCAAACTTGGGAGACCCAGAGTCTATTCCGCACTCCGCAATGAAGCTCACTGGGTGACTTTGGACCAGTCACTAAGTCTCAGCCTAACCTACCTCACAGGGTTCTTGTGAGGATAAAATATGCGTGTGTTTTGGGGGGGAGTATGTACACTGGCTCAAATAAAATTTATATACCACCCCATAGCCGAAGCTCTCTGGGCGGTTTACAAAAGTTAAAAACAGTGAACATTAAAAAGTATACAACATTTAAAACCATCAAAATATAAAAACAACAGTATAAAACAACAGTATCCATTTAAACAACTGTTCTTTTAAAAACAACCTTAGCATATGTTGTTAAATGCTGTTAAATGCCTGGGAGAAGAGAAAAGTTTTGACCTGGCACCGAAAAGATAACAATGTTGGTGCCAGGCAAGCCTCATAGGGGAGATAATTCCATAATTGGGGGGCCACCACTGAAAAGACCCTCTCCCCTTGTTGCCATCCTCTGAGCTTCCCTCGGAGTAGGCACTTGGGGGAAGGACCTTAGATGCTGAGCACAGTGTACAGGTAGGTTCATGTCAGGAGAGGCGTTCCGTCAGGTATGGGGGTCCCAAGCCTTATCAATGGCTACTAGTCATGATAGCTTCATCCAGCTTCCAGGTTCTGAGGGGGTAACTTCTGAGTCCTGACTGCTGGTACTTCTGCTCTTTTTGCCACCATCTTCAGCATGACATTTATATGGGGAACCCCCGATACTTGTAGAGGCTCCTTGTGTGATTTAGAACCCTAATTATGCAGGGTTCTAAATCACACAAGAACCTGTATGAGTAAATTGTTTGTTTATTTATTTGTTACATTTATATCCTACCTTTTCATCTAAGGAGCCCCACCAGTGTACGTAGTCCTCCTCTCCATTTTATTCTTACAACAACCATGTGAAGTAGATTAGGCTGAGTCAGTAATTAGCCCAAACTCATCCATTGAGCTTCATGGCCAAATCCAAGTTTTCCTAGTCCCAGTACAACACTCTAACCAGTACACCACACTGTCCAACACTTTAACCACTATACCACATAACACCAAGTTATGAAGCACATGGTGATTACAGGCATGCCAGAAGTGGCATGACTAGGGAGGTGGGGCTAAACACAGAGCACTTTTCACCACCGTCAATCTGTGAATAGGGTTAAAACTATCATCTGACCTAACTAGGCATTCCTGAGTTTGGGGAAAAATCAATCATACTCAGCTCATAATTTGGAATATCCATATAAGTTCCACCTTAGCCCACAGTTTACTTATGTTAGCTTTTACTTGATTTTCATCTGAGCAGAGAAGTGATTTGTATTTGTGGATCAAGGTAAAAGCACGAAACGGAACTACCATTGTTCACCTCCTTCTTCCTCCTTACATTCTTACTTGTCCAGCAGCTTCCTAGAGAAATGCCTTATTTCTTTTTGCCTGTGTTGAAAGAGAGAGGGACTCATTCTCACTATCTTCAAGTCTCTGTTAAGTTGCTGCTTATTTGACTCTGTGACTGGAGTTTCAGTTGTCCTTAGAGAAGGCTCACTTTGGGTTTAAGGCAACAGAGGGATTTTAGGTTTGGGTTCAGTTTCAGTTCCCCAGGAAAAAGACCTCTGAACAAGGCTTTGGTTCAATGCCTTGCTTATGAAGCAGGGAGACAGACAATAATTAAGACAGCTGAAAGAGGCTTACACATGTGTGCCCAAAGTTTTCTGAGAATCTCCTCCCTGCCACTGTGAAACTTGAAACAAAATTCTTGAGGACCAGATCATGTTTTTCTAGGATTTTTTTTGAGGCTGGAGACTCACAGTAGATGAAAGTCGTTTGAGAACATTTTCACATGCATGTCAAGCTTATTTGCTCCCATTGTTGCCTCTGCTCATATTTTGAAAACAAACAGAAACAGTTTACAAGGGTGGGATGAACACCGACACGTCTTTCCAGTCGTCTTCAGTTCTCTATAGATCAGTCTCCAGAATTCATTTACAGTAAGCTGACTGAACTCACTTCTGAGAAAACATGCAATGCTATTGAGCTGGCACCAGACTTAGGCAGGATCTACACTACTGCTTTAAAACGGTTCATAACTGTAATGACAAGTGTTTCAGCCCAGGACACACTCAGTATACAATTTTCAACTGTTTTCAAAGTGTCATATCCTGCTTGGCATAGATCTGGCCTTAGTCATAGAGTTTTATTACACCAGCGTTATACTGTGCAATCACTGCGAATTGCGTGCAAAGGACTCTGAAGTTTTCCAGTTTATAATCTACTTTGACTGTGAAGTACTCCCATGCATCCTGCTTTAATTGCGCTATATAGGGAAAAGAATCGAGCTATTTTGCTAGTAGTTTTTAAGTGAATCATTTGTTTTCCGAGCAGCCACTGGGGCACAGGAGCAGAATTTGGTATGTTTAAAGAAAAATTAAACAAATGCTTACATTTGTGTAAATTTTAAAGATAAAGACATCAAAATTGGCACAGTAATAGATATTAAGGAGAGCTTTAAGTATACCAAATGTGAATCAGATTGGGTCATCCGTTGATTTTTTATGATTTTTTTTTTACATTTCCCCCCTTAAATCCTTTGCAAAGGATCTTAGGAGCGCTATCACCCAGTGTGTGATTTAGCAACAACAACGATGCCAGTTTAGCGCTGTAGGGGATAATTCAAGGGAAACAGGTATGTGGGATGAAGCTAATATTTAGAGTAGACCTAGTGGAATCAATGGGACTTAAGGTAGTCATGACTGACTTAAGTTCTGTGGATTTCAGTGGGTCTACTCTCAGAATGACTTAATCTGGGCCCAATCCATAGTTTAGTTCTGTTGCCCCTCCTCCACCCACTCGATGCTCCCTTTCACTCTTGCACTTAATGATGAAGATGGACTTCACCTGCACCCTCTGTTTGCCCATTCCCTTTTTCTGTGTTGCCAATTTAATTTTCAAAGAGCACCAGCTGCTGTTTCTCTCCTGGAGTATCTTTCTCTCTTAAGAACCTGTTTCCTGGCAGTGCAGAATCTTTTTTCTCCTACTTTATTCTTTGTCTTTGCTTTCTTCTAGCTTTTAAATTGAGATTGGTTTGGATGGTAAAAGAAGTTTAAAACAACCTGCAAAAGTGAATAGTTAGTAGGATCTTTTTTCAAGCCTAGGTAAGGTGGTGGAGCCTGTTTAGACTTATTAGGGCAGCGAAGATGGATATAGGATGTGGTGGGAATACTGTTGAAAAACCTATTTAAGATGATCTGTTAATGCCAGGAGTGAGCTCCCTGAGAACTTGGCTGTGAGATATTCGTTTTTCTTTTCATTACGCCATTTAAAAGACAAACAAAAACCTTCTGTCTTCCCCTCCCCAATTTGCAGTGTCTGCACAGGGGAGGGAGATGAGCTGAAGAGAGGAGACGTGGCCCAGTGCTTTGCATGCAGACGCTTTGAGGTTTGATCCCTGGCATCTTCAGGTAGGGCTGGAAAAACTCCTGCCTGAAACCCTGAAGAGCCACTGCCAGTCAGTGTCAACCATTCTGGCCTCCGTGGCCCCAGTGTCTGTTTCAGTATAAGGCCACTTCCTGTGTTGCTATGTTTCTAGAGACTTCAAGAAAAGCTCGTTCTTGTGTTGCTGCTTTGGTTAGTTGGGGCAGGGAGGCAAGCAGAGGTGTGAAGTAGTAACATGGGAGACTTTAGAACCTTCCCTTTGCCAGTAACCAGCAACCAGTCCCCATGTATTTGAGAGTGAGAGACAGAAGTGTTGGTGTCTCAGGGGTACGAGCTCCAGGCAGGCCTCTGCTCCTTAATTTTGGAAACTAAGCACAAATGCAAAGGGGGCTTGTGAATACTGGGAAAAAGAAGACGGGGGTGGGGTGGGGGCTGAAGAGGTACAGTAGATGACCCTTGATTATTGTGTATGAACCTGAAACTGATACAAAGCATGATAGTACAGAGACTAATGGATGACTTCTAAGGCTTGTCTATACTACAAGAGTGAATTGGATTAACTGAAGAAATTTCATACCTCCTCTCCCCAACAAGTATAATTGTAGTGTTGTGGAGATGCTGAGAACAGCTGCATGGTATTGCTACAACAGTTCTTTGATAGCTGGATTGACTTGGAACTGGTTTAATTCCTGGTCTACACCTGGCCCTTATGGGAACTCTTTGATCTCTTTAGGCTGTTCCTCCAGTAACTGCCTCAACTTTTTTGGCCTGTGATTTGGGAAGTCATCTTCTTGTTTCCTGTCACTAAGACTTTGGTCTCTTGCCCTTCTCCACAGATGAAGCACCATGTCCCTATGCAATCCTGCAATGGCCTTGCGGTTTGACTCCCAGATGAAATGCAGCACTCCGGTTCCAGTCCAGGGGGGGACGTTCTCTGCTCTCCATTTCTTCCCTCGACCAAGCAGGTCTTCCCCTTTGCTGAGCCAAGAGGAGCTTGTGGAGTCCTTGGATGGGTAATAAGCTTCACCTGGGGTGCAAGCCACACATCTGGGGTCCTCTTCTTTAAAAGAGAGCTACGGGGGTTATCCCAGATGTGAAAAGAATTAATGCAAACCTGTCTCCCTTTTTGGATGATACATTTCCTCTTTTTTGGTGATGTGTAAAAGTTGTCATCCTGTCAGACATGCACATCAAGCTGGGAAAACAGGTGCCTTATTTCAGGGATGGCAAGGGCAAGCCGTGGTTCAGACTGGCATTTTGTTACAAATGCTCAAAAGTTTGATAGATCCCCAAATCACAGTTGTTCTGGTTTAAAAGGACTTGAATTCCTGTTGGGGCAGGCCATTGGCAAAATCATTTGAGTGTCTTGTTTTGAACAGTTGCCAGATCTGCTCTTCTGAGATTTCTAATAGCAGAGGTAGGCTCACTTGAAAGTGGTTATTTTCATCATGTGATGCTAGAGTCATCAAAGTGTTCATTTATCAACGTGAACTGCCTCTTTTAAGAGGAGAGCCCAGAAGTGAAGTACAAGAAACAATTTCACTTTTGCAGCAGAAGCTTGTATGAGAGATGGGGCCTGCATAATTTCCTCAAGGAACAGATCCGTGTTGGTTCTTGGGCCTAGATGGATGGTGGTGCAGTACTAAATTTGAAGTGCAAAAGCTTATCATGAGTGTGTGTGTGTGTGTGTTTGTGTGAACCTGAGCCCTCCCCACTACCATAGTGCAGCATTACATGAGCCTAATATCCAACTTACCCGGAGCAGCACTCCTCCACCTACCCCAGAAACAACCCAATCAGGGCTGAGCAAGTTCAATGGCCACGGAATGCTGAGTTTCTGTGGTTGCTTTCAGTTGAGGTTTTTACTATGCAATCTCACTGCCTCATTCATGGAATTTTATAGGAGGTTGAGATTATTATGTCTTTCATTTGCAGCCCCCCCCCCATGTTTTCCCTTTGCTGCTTCTATCTTTTCTTACCAGAAAAAATCTATTAAGGGAAAGGACGGAATACCTGTGATGTAAAAACTAGAGTGTCCATTTCCCCCTGACACGCACACACCTAGAAAAAGTAAAGGGGCACACGAGGCAGGAAGGGGGGAGTGGCCAGATGCCCCCAGTAAAGAACTCCATTTATCCCCATGCAAGCAGCACATAGACACTTTCCCAGCCCCCTAGCCTTGTCAGCTCCAAAGAACACCGATTGAGTTAATCCCATCAAATCTAGACCTCACATATAGGGGAAAGGTTACGTGCAGGTATGCAAGACAAAGGACATCAGAGAGCAGGTATTTCACACTGATGGCGGCAGCCAGATGTCGCCCCCCCCCCCCCCGTTCCAGCGCCACCTAACTTCAGGCAAACGTTGCTTAACTGCCAGGACACCATAGGTCAGTTTCAAATGTAACTGACCAACCAAACCCAGCCAAGTCCTGAGGACTGCCCCCTAGCCACATCACCAATAGGAGAAGGGCTACAGGCACAAAGCACACCTGAGAAAGCACATGGAGATGGCAGCCGAGTAATTTCAGCTGCAATCCCCCTTTCTGACCACTGCTTGGAAGTATATAAGCTACTGTCCAGCCTCAGCCCGGTGTGACCCTGAATTAGCAGCGTGAGTGCAAGGGTCACCTTTATTCTCAAGAATAAACATTTGGAGCCCAACACCTCATCTGTGATCTTTCGCGAGGGTCTCAATATTGGACTTTGGCACACTTGGATTTGGCATAATTTATGCAATACCTGCACAATGCCTTTTGAGTGTTAGTGCTAAGAGCCTTCATCTGGAAGCACCCAACTGGAGAAGGACAATAGGCCAGGGATGTAGGGAAGGGGGAGAGACAGAGAAGAACAGAATGGATTACCCTGAAAGAGAGCTAGAACCCTAAGTGGGAGCACTCCATACTGCAACATTCTGTTGCAGTTCCCACTTGTTTTACCCAAAAAGTAAACCTGCTCCTCCCTTCCATTTTTTTGGCAATACATGCAAAGGCATTGGGACAGTTGGTGAGTATTGCATACTTAAATTATTTTGTAAAAGAATTATGGGGGAGGGGAAGGTGAGCATATTCTGTTCTCCCATTGCAACAAAACAAAACAAAAACTATTCACAATACTGTGTATGGTCACTTGTATTGCATCCAGTGTATATGGGGAAGACTAGGGCTGAGTTGCTCTCATTCTCTCACTACAACTGAGTACATAAAGTGAGCTGAATCCAGATTTAGGCACTAGTGGAAGCAAACTTCCTCAGCCCCTTCTCCCAATGTTGGGAGCACTGTGGAGTGTGGCATACTGAGGGGAAGAGGAAGGTCCTGCAAAATGGAAGGTACATCTGGGGAAATCCCCATTTGGGGGGGGGGGCTTTTCCCATGCACCACTGCCTATACTATTCAGCAGGGGCCCTCTTTGTAACATTTGGTGGCGGTGCTGAAGGAGCTGCCACAGGAGGAGGGGTACAGAAGTCTGCTTCCATCAGCTCAGTAGCACATGCCTGAATATGGATTTGTAGGAACTTGCAAGGAAGTAGGATAACTGATTCTTATAAACTAATTGCTCATAGTGGTGGCCTCTCAGAAAACTTCCCTTGAACCCAGGCTTTCTGTGTGTGTCCCCCATGCCCCGCCATACACACACTCTTCAGCCATGGAAGAAGCCTGAGCCTGTTCAGCCATCCTTTGCATCAAAATTATCCTGGAGCGTGTTCAGAGGAGGTTAATCAGGATGATCAGGGGTCTGGAAACAAAGCCCTATGAAGAGAGACTGAAAGAACTGGGCCTGTTTAGCCTGGAGAACAGAAGATTGAGGGGAGTCATGATAGCACTCTTCAAATACTTAAAAGGTTGTCACACAGAGGAGGGCCAGGATCTCTTCTCGATCCTCCCAGAGTGCAGGACACGGAATAACGGGCTCAAGTTAAAGGAAGCCAAATTCCAGCTGTACATCAGGAAAAACTTCCTGACTGTTAGAGCAGTACGACAAAGGAACCAGTTACCTAGGGAGGTTGTGGGCTCTCCCACACTAGAGGCCTTCAAGAGGCAGCTGGACAACCATCTGTCAAGTGTGCTTTAGGGTATTCCTGCATTGAGCAGGGGGTTGGACTCGATGGCCTTGTAGGCCCCTTCCAACTCTGCTATTCTATGATTCTATGAAAATAATCATTATGGGGGATGGGAGTCAAAACTCAGCCTGAATCCCTGACTATCAGTTTGGAGGCTGCAGTTGTTTGTGCCTGCTCAGTAAACCTGTGTCCTTGAACTGGTCACAGGAGGGATCTTGCAGTGTCAATGGGAAGCAAGCAGCAGGCCACAAAACTCTTTGCCCCACAAGCTGAGGGCTTGTGCCAACACGGAACTATAGGATGTGCAATTCCAGCAGGTGAACTGCTCATGCTTTTGACTGCTGGCTGTAATAGTGTTTGTGAATTGTCTTTTGATAGGAGCCCCTGTGACTTGAATGACCTCAGCCCAAGGCTGTTTGAGGGTAGTGACTGCTCCATGCCTGATTTCCAGCTGGCCAGAAGGATCATATCGCAGGTAGAATTCTACCTCTCTGATGAGAACTTGTCCAAGGATGCCTTCCTCTTGAAGCATGTCCAGAAGAACAAGATGGGTTTTGTCAGCATTAAACTCCTGACATCTTTCAAAAAGGTGGTCAAATACATTATTATTATTATTATTATTATTATTATTATTATTATTATTATTATTGGAGGTGGTGGTGGTACCCTACTCTTCCTTTGAAGAAAGCTGAGGTGCCTATGTTATGTATGGATTCCAGGATCTGAACTGCCACTTCTGCCTTCAGACCATTCTCTGGGACATATATAATTATATGCTGTACCAGGAATGCAGAGCTGTCATTTTGAAATATGAGTACCAGTTAAGCTTTTCCGTTTCTGCTGTATTCCATACCCTTATAACACCAGTTTCTGACATCTACTATTAGATTTCCAGTGTTGTGAGGAATTCCTGATATGGTGTTCTCATAGCCTTTAGAGGCCACACCCAGCCATCATGGTGGTCTTCCTGCCTGCTTTCGCAGTGCTTAATCTGAATCAGGGCTCAGTCATGTGTAACAAACTGATAGTTTCCTTGAGGGTCTGCAGAATGCCCTTTCCTTACCACCAGGTATGTACAACGTGTCTTCATCCCTAGCCTAAGGCTAACCAAGGCTTGTCCTCCAGCATGTATACAAAAGAGACTTGCAGCTGATTACATCATTTTTATATAATTGCACATTATATAAAACAGCTGCAGCATTACGGGGGTGGATTTCAGGAAGTGTCATGTGAACCAGGAGTCACCAAGGCACACTGAACCTGCAGTACAGGCTGAGTGTAGATTCAGCCTAGATGTAGCCTATAAGTGCACCGTCTATATCTAAGTTGTTTGAAGTGGCCCTGGGTCAGAGAGTTTGACTCTGGGGCAGAACTGAGTATTGGATTCACTCTCAGAAACTAAACAGATCCTGTCCATGTTTCATCTAAGCCAAGGATGGAGAGCATGTGGCCCGCCACATGTTGTTGGACTGAAACTCCCTGCATACCTCACCATTCGCTATGCTGGCTAGGGCTGATGGGAGTTGCAGTCCAACAACATCTGGAGGGCCACGCATTCCCAACCACTGCTTTAAGCAAACAATACCAGTGCAAGAATTGCTTTCCAGATTGTACTGAGTCTCAGGTTTCCTGCTGCACCACTTTCAAGTTCCTAGTCCTCATCTTTCAATACTCCAGTTTTTGTCCCAGCTATCTCCTGTCTTTCTTTTCTCATTGAACATTTGTTTCCTTTGTGGTTGACCCTATTTCATCTCCCTCAAAATTTCCACATAAATCTCACCTGCTCAGGAGCTCCAGTTGGAGTGGGGGGAGGAAGGTGGCTACTAGTCAGATACACTAGTCTCAGTTTGTTAGAGGACTGATGGTACAGAGGCTTTGTTATCCCACACAGAAACATATTGGAGATCAGGAGGGTTAAACTTGCATTCATGACTGAGAGAATAAGGGTGGAGTTAAACCATTCCCTTATTTTTGCTGCAAGGTGAGCACTTCCTACTGTAGTTGTTATAAAGTGATTCTTGGTGGTGCAATAGTTACAACTGTGGTCTTAATAGCTTCAATAAGGTTGAAGAAATTTGGAACCAGACAGACATGCTTACTTGGAATAATTAGCATTGTAAAATGCAGGATAACAAAGTTTCACAGTTAACTCAGAACTTGCCTTTAGACAGAGATGGGCAGACTTCAGTCGACTTCTTTTTCAGAGCCAGGTGCAAAACAGTGGCTGGGCTGGTGAGGTGGCGCTAGTTGAAACATGTTGGTTAAGCGGAGTTGAGCTAATTATCTATGGCAGCATTCTCCGACCTGGTGCACTCCAAATGTGTTAAACTGCAGTCACTATGTATGTTGGGGATGGTGGGAGTTGTGCCATGCAGGAGCACTGATCTACTGCAATTCATGAGCCATAGTCTGGGATGGCGTGCGTATACCAACCTGTCAAAGGTAACTAGTTTACAGTACAGGGTGCTTTGGATTCTCCCAAATGCAGAACTGAAACAGACTGATTCAGACTGATTTGGGAGATGTTCAAATTGAAGCGGGGGTCCAACAAAGCAGATTAAATCTGATTCTGAACGCGTCTGAAGATTCAGAGGGACACAGACAGTGTGCTTTCAAAACCTGATACGTTACTCCCCAGTTCTCCATATAAGGAAAACACTATGAGGGAGGCGTGGAGAGAGAGAAGGGGGTATAATTTTGTTACTGGCAGCTGTAGCTTCTAATCACAGTGAATGGTTTTACCAGGGCTCTCCAATCCCAGTTATTTTGGGGAAGGTGGTTGAAGTAATTCCAAGACTGACCCAGTGTTCAGTGCTCTTTTCTGTTTCTCCCTCAGAAGCAGGAATGTTAAAACAGGGTTGGTGGCTGGCTTCATACAACACACTAACCCTGGGTTGTTGCAGGACTGTGGGTTACCATGCTGTCTGAATGCAGCATATTTTCCACAGGATGGCATGTTAACCATGCATTGTGGCTTGTTAACTACCCTGAAAACCCCTCAAACTCCCATGGGTTCCCAAGGTGGCTTGTTTGAGAAGAAATAAGCAACACTGCATGATTAACAAGCCACCCTGTGGAAAACGCCCAGTGCTCAGACAGCACAGCTACCCACAGTTCAACAACAACTCACACTCAACCACTGAGTGTGGGTTAGCACGTTGCGTGACCCCAGTCAGTGTGACCCGGGAGGAATTAACATTGAATGCTTCCTTGGAAAATGCTGGATGTTCAAGTTTGTTTATTGCATTTCTATACAACCCAATAGCCGAAGCTCTCTGGGCAGTTCACAAAAATGAAAACCATCAAATACAATTCATAGTATAAAACAAACCCTAATATAAAAAGCACGATATAAAAGTTCTTCTACCCTGCCACTATATGCTCCACATCCATCATTCACCCCTATCCTATTGCACTTCATTATTATTATTATTATTATTATTATTATTATTATTATTATTATTTATATAGCACCATCAATGTACATGTTACTTTGGTGCCAATTGAGCAGAACTCCAAAAAGTCGTATGCTGCTTTTCAGTCATCGTAACTCCATAGCACCTGCAGCGATCCTTTTGAGATTTTGCAGGTTTCTTGCATAGGGACACTTCTATGACAGATGATATTTTCATACAAATTGCCGAAAAATGTCACTTTCCTACCCCAATTTGGACATTGCATTCCTTCTGAAATTTTGCAGGTCTCATAAGTAGGCATGTGCTCCGCTCCGATTAGGAGCGGAGAAGCAGTAGCGAATTGGCCTGCTCCGCCTTACCCAGAGGCGGAGTAGAAGCGGACCACGGACCCCTAGAAGCAAGGCGAAGAGAAGCGACCATTTTTCGGAGCTCCTATTTCAGGCAGAGCGCTCCGATCGCCATCTTGAAAACATTTCACCCATAGGATTGCATTGTGGGAAATAATCGCGGATAACTGGGTTGTTTTTGAAGCTATCGTTCTGAAAATTCTTGTGCTCAGAGAGTCGTGGATGGGGGTCATTTTGAGACTACTCTCAGCTCTCTGCATCGTGCGGGTCGCGTGCTAGAATTTTTAAAAAATCGGGTAAACAAACGGACAGCGCGGGTCAAACAGCGGTTTTCGCCCATAGGATTGCATTGAGGAAAAGAATCGGGGATAACTGTGTTGTTTTTGAAGCTATCGTTCTGAAAATTCTTGTGCACAGAGAGTCGTGGATGGGGGTCATTTTGAGACTACTCTTACTCTCTGCGTGGTGCGGGTCGCGCGCTAGAATTTTTTTTAAAATCGGCGGGAAAAATACCTTTTTCAAAGGGCTGAGGGGCAGAGTCAGCTCCCGGTCATGATGATCCCAAAGTTGGAGGAGGGGATAGGCAAAACGGGTAACTTGGGATTCTGGGAAACTTCTCTTTCTTCATCTGAACGGACTTTTCCCAGTGTTTTTTAACACAGTAGCCCCACCAAATGCACAAACACAACCTGAAATCATATACTAAGCCAAGAATAAGAGATAGAAACACAGCACTGCTCCCCACCCTAACTTTGGGGAACAACTGAAAAGATGTGGTGCAAGGGGATGAGCTCCCCTAGGGCATCTCATCATGGACGTGCCCCCACTCTCTCCTGTACTTGGAAGGCCATCAGAGCCTTCCAAAGAGAGTAACCCGGTGGAGCAATGCCTATCATGAGTTGAAGTGAGCGTTTACTTCTTAGTGGTGGAGCAATGTCTTTCATGAGTTGAACTGACAGCGTTGCTTCTTAAAAGACTGGTCACTACTAGGACCAGTCAAATTGGCAGCTGCTTCCCCCTCCCCTGGGCACGTCCCCCTATTGCTGGTAAAAGACAGATATAGCCTTTTTTTAAAAGTTCTTCTTGTTGTTTATTCAGCAACACTGCTGCTTTTAATTCCACCCCTCCTTTGTTTATTTATTGATTTATTCCATTTTATATGCATTACTGGCTTATCCTTGGCTCACTTCCTTATGCCCCCAGAAATGCCAGCTGCATGCCTGCCTGCCTTCCCTCCCTCCTCCCCTGCCCACCTCGCAGGGATGTTGTGTGTGTGTGGCTTTGACTCAGGGGAGAAGTCCTTCCTGCGCTCACTTGGAGTTTTGGAAGTTCCAAATTTTGCAGGTTTAAGCCCCGCCAAAAAACAGGGGATGATGGGACTGCCTTGAGTCTCGACATGCGTATGTATCCCTGGATAAGCTTTCATGGTGGTGAGTTTGAGGGGTTTTTTTAACGTGCAAAATTGACAGAGCTATGGAAAGGGGTGTTGGATTTTCTAAAATTCCCCAAAAATCAGGGGATGATGGGACTGCTTTGAGTGTGGGCGTCCATGTGGACACATGGATAAGCTGTCATGGTGCTGAATTTGAGGTTTCTAACATGCAAATTGACGGAGCTATCCCAGGGGTGTGAATGGGGTGCCCGTTTTTCAAAAATTCCCCAAAAATGAGGGGATGACGGGATTGCCTTGAAACTTGGCGTGTGTGTGGACACGTGGATAAGCTTTCATGGTGCCGAGTTTGAGGTTTCTAAGTTGCAAATTGACGGAGCTATCCCAAGGGGTCTGAATGGGGTGCCCAATTTTCAAAAATTCCCCAAAAATCAGGGGATGATGGGATTGCCTTGAAACTTGGCGTGTGTGTAGACACATGGATAAGCTATCATGGTGCTGAATTTGAGGTTTCTAACATGCAAATTGACGGAGCTATCCCAGGGGTGTGAATGGGGTGCCCGTTTTTCAAAAATTCCCCAAAAATGAGGGGATGACGGGATTGCCTTGAAACTTGGCGTGTGTGTGGACACGTGGATAAGCTTTCATGGTGCCGAGTTTGAGGTTTCTAAGTTGCAAATTGACGGAGCTATCCCAAGGGGTCTGAATGGGGTGCCCAATTTTCAAAAATTCCCCAAAAATCAGGGGATGATGGGATTGCCTTGAAACTTGGTGTGCGTGTAGACACATGGATAAGCTATCATGGTGCTGAGTTTGTGGTTTCTAATGTGCAAATTGACGTGGTTGTAGAATGGGACAATTTGGGGTGTCATAGTGCCAAACGTGAGGTTTCTAACTTGAACAGAAAAAAAGTTGTATAATTTTTTAGCTTTCAATGCAACCCTATGGGGGGAAAAAACGGAGCTCCGATCTGGATCCGGAGCTCCGAGCGGAGCGGAGCGGAAGTGGGCGGAGCGGGGGTGGGGCGAAGCGGCCCGCTCCGAAAATCGCGGATCTGCAAGTGAAGCGGAGCGGGGGGTCCGTGCACACCCCTACTCATAACTAGAGACATCACCATGCTGCATGTCATGCTAATTGCACACTTGTCAGCTCAATCAATTGAAAAATCAAATATGAACACTAAATGGTTCAACTATCTCAGAAATATTGTAGAGTGTGCTGGGATGGCAGCTCTTGGACTGTGCGATGCAGGTTGCCAGGAGGCACAACATGTCTGGTGTCGACCCTATCAGCAGAAGAAATTGTCTCATGTATCTGTTCTTTCATCTCTTAGAAAAACAAGTAACCATGAAAGAACTGTAAGAAATCCTCTCTTTAAAACATAAGCAAGTAAAACTTTCTCCCCCCTTTTTCTTTTCTTTTTTAAACCACAAGGTGAAGTATTTAACCCGAGATTGGCGGGTGACGCTCTATGCTCTGCAGTTCTCCGAGATGCTGGAAGTAAATGAGGAAGGAACAAAGGTGAGGAGGAGGAACCCCATTCCAGGGTATCTGGTGAACATCCCTCCAAGTAAGATGCTGCTGGCCTGGAATGTTCTTCCATATGAGCAAACCATTCCTGCCTCACTTCTGTTCCAGACTACCTTTCTTGACAAGATCACCAAGCTGTTCGGGCCATTTGGTGACATCACCTCCATACGCATCCTCCGGCCTGGCAAGAAGCTCCCTTCAGATGTGAAGAAATATTCATCACGGTACCCTGAACTCTTGACTAAGTGTTGTGCCTTGGTAGAGTATGAGAGTTTGGAGAGTGCCCGGAAGGCCTTTGAGGAGCTCAGCCACAACCAGGTCTCATCCCCTGGGGAAGCCATCAAAGTGGTCAGCCTCTCTGGAAGGGGTTCCAAAAAGAAGAGTGTGCCCAGTCATGAAGATGGTGAGGAGATGGAGAAGACATCTAGAAAGTGGACCAGCATGTTGCCCGAAGGCCTCCAACATGCTCTTGAAGACTCCTTCTTCTACAGTTCATCCACTGAGTCAGACAGTACTCCAGTTTCCACTCCCATCCTGCCACGGAATTTCCTCTCTGCTCCAGTCTGGCCAACCACCAGCTTCTGCAACTCTGCTGGCCAGGCATTCAAACCCAATTTCTTCAGCATCCCATATGCAGGGCCCCTCCCACTGCACAAGTCTTTGGCTTGGCCATTTTGCCCCTCACCTCTCTCTGCACCCAAGCTTGGCAAAGGCACTTCTGAATTACCGAAGTCATCTGACTCCTGCTGGGACAGTAGGGTAGGTACTGGGAACTTGTGGATGCCAAAGCAGTGTGGACCAGCCTGCAGTCAAGTCCTCCCACTGAAACCAGATCCCTTGAGCTCAGTGGCCATTTCCAAACGGATGTCTGAATCATTTGGTGTCCAGCCAGAGGTGATCCGCCTTCCTCAGGGGCCAGATGGCACCAGAGGCTTCTACAATACCATTGGAAGGGGGAAATTTGTCCTGCGGCACTAAGCTTTGTGTCCTTTGGCAGGGAAGCAGATTTATATAGGGTAACTGGGTGCATGCACCATTTCTGCAGTGGGTTCAAATCCAAGGAATGTAGCAGTCCGACCTGTCAGAATTGTATGGCTGTAGGGAGAGGTATGGTGGAGAGCGGGCTTGCAGAGTGAGAGGCGGCTCTAAAGCTGTTGGTCTCTATTGTCCCCTTTCTTTTCTTTTCTTTTCTTTCTTTCTTTCTTTTTTGGAACATGACCGTTTGCATTGATGTATTACTGTGACTATGAAGTATGAATGATTAAAATACAGAAATTAAGGCAGAGTTATGCATAAGATTAGATTTGGAATGCTTGACTTCTGTTGCCGCTAGAAATTGATAATGGGTCTGCTGTCTAAGAACAGTCAATAAAGAGCGTGGAGACATTCCAAAGATCTGCATGCGCCCTGCTTGTTTGCGTTCTCTGTTTTGTTTATGCACGCAAAGCAGTGGACAATGATGACCACCCAAGATCCAGCTGAGGAGCTGTGACTTCTATCTCCCTGCTCCAGGCCTGGATAATCTGTATCCATTCAAATCAGCTCCAAGCAGAGTGGCCAATGGTCAGGAGTAATGGGAATTGTAGTCCAGTAACATCTGGGGGCCACACTGCCCTACTTCTTGACCAACAATGAAAGCAGAGTGAAGAGAGCCAAGATGGATGGTCTTTGACACTTGTGCTTGTTCAGACCCAGCTGCCTGGCCACAATAGTGTGCGCAAGGGCTGGACTCTTACCTCCTTGGCAGTATGCCAGCTTGTCTCTCATTTCTTAGTTTTCATTATTTTAAAATAAAGTTAGACACGATCCCTTTGACATACAGAAAAGCAAGGAAAAGCCTGCAGGTGTCCACCTAATTTCTTACTAAGAAGTAAAGTAAACTGCCCAGAGAGCTTTGGCTTGGGTCGGTATATAAATCTAATAAATGAATAAATAAAGTTGCTTTTCCCTCTAAGGCACTCACTGCAAAGACATTGAGGTAGCTGACAAGCAAAGGTGGCAGTGGTGCTTAGCTCCATTGCCCTGGGTTGCAGAAGGAAGTAGCATTGTTGCAGTTGCCTCCCTTGGCAATTGTCTTAGTTGCCTGTGGCTAGATATTGTTATGTTCTCCCTACTCCTCCAAAGAGAGAGATGTCCCAGGGGCACAGTGCATACTTTGGTTTTCCCTTTGGAGGGAAATCACTGGAGGCTTGTAGTTGGGATTACTTACAAATCTACAAGTGGAGAGAGCTGAAGGTTGTATGTTGGAGCTTAAACAGTCTGACAGCCAGATCCACTGAACCACATCGGAAACATTTCTATATGAGTGATGTATTGCACGCTTGTGATTGGTCACTCACAGACATTTTCAGGTCCTTTACACGATGTCATCAACCCCCCCCCCCGCCACTCCCACTTTCAGAAAGATCAAAAATAACCCAAAGGGGCTTCACCACACCAGGCTAAAATCCTGCATCCTTACTGGGGCTTCTGCTTCCGCCGAGCTCTCCAACCTGGGTGGCTCTTTTGCCGGCAGCAGGAGGCCGGCGGGGAGTTGGGCTCGGCGGCAAGGAAGCCGCTGAGCCCTGGGAACTTTTCGCCGCCGCTGCCTCTTCCTCCATCTCTTCTGACCAGGTAGCTACACTAGGACTTTCGGGGCACCCTGAAGCGCTTTCGGGGCGCCCCGAAGACTGTGTGTGGAAGCCCCTGAGGACCCTAAATTCTGTTAGGGTTCATTACACAGCCACTAGATGGCGGTAGTAATATATCGGATTAACCATGTTTATCTCCGATTTTTTTAAAAGCAGGATAAAGGGAGGAAATCTCAGGAGATGTCCTGGAAGCTGACACTGCTGTGTAAAGCTTGCACAAGTGACCAATCTTCAGTGTGCAATAAATCATTCATGTAGAAATGCTGTAAGAAAGGTAAATCCAATATATCAAAAAAACTAGACCAGAGGTTGCCAGCCAACTCCAGGCACTCTTGAATGAAATTGATTACCTACATCCATTTCAATCAGGCCACAGATCTGGATTTGGAATGGAAACTGTCTTGGTCACTCTGTGGGATGACCGTTGCCAAGAGAAACAGAACCAATGCAACCTTGTTGACTCTCTTGGACCTCTCAGCAGCTTTCAATACCATTGACCATGGTGTCCTTCTGGATAGGCTATCTGGGCTGAGTGTTGGAGATCCTGCATTGCAGGAGTCCTGCTCCTACTTGATGGCCAATTGCAAAAGGTGGTGCTGGGGGATTATTGTCCTGTCCCTTGGCGGTGATGCCATGGGGTGCCACATGGCTCTGTTTTATCCCCTTTGGTGTTCAATATCAACATGAAACCGCTGGGGGAGGTTACTGAGCAATGTGGACTGAGGTATCACCTATATGCAGATGACATGCAGCTTAAATTCTCTTTTTTGTTAACCCCAGGTGAGCCAGTGGAGGTCCAGAATCATTGGGTAATGGACTGGTTGAGGGGCAATAAAGTAAGACTCAATCCAGCTAAGACAAAGATACTGTTAAGAGGTGGTTCCTCTGCCTGGTTGACTGATATTCAGCCTGTTCTGGAGGGGTTTGCCATATCCCTAAAGGATCATACTGATAGTTTGGGAGTATTCTTGGATCCAAGACTGTCACTAGAGGCCCAGGTGACTTTGGTGGCACGGAGCACCTTTTTGAGCTTAGGCTGATACACTAACTATATATCTACACCAGATCTACACCAAGCAGGATATGACACTTTGAAAATGGTTCAATAACTATAGAGAGTGTGTCCTACGCCCCACCAGTTGTCACTACTGTTATAAACCACTTTAAAGCAGAAGTGTAGATCCTGCCTACGACTCTATCTGGACAGAGATAGCCTAACTACAATTATCCACACTCTGGAAGCCACTTGTTTTGATTGCTACAATGCATTATATGTGGGGCTACTTTCAAAAATGATCCAGAAATTTCATATGGTGAAGACCAGGCTTTTTAGTCTCTCAGTTAAAAACAAAACAAAACACATGTAAATTGCATCTTCTTCCCAGAGAGCCGAGCTGCATTTTACAGGTGAGATCACAGTGGCTCTCTATCTTTACTATATCTATGGACACAAACTATGGTGGCTGTAAAAGCCCATGTCTCTTTATGGCCACCATAGTTTGTGGCCATAAACAGAGAGCCGCTGTGACCTCAACCGTAAATTGCAGCTTGGCTCTCTGAAAGGAGGACGTGATTTATAGGTGAGTCTTGGCAGCAGGTGGCAATGGTGGGGGTGGGGAGGTTGAGGAAGGAGAGGGAGGTGAGTCCAATGGACTCGTGACTGGCCTTGTGCCAGCTTTTCCAGGCAGGTGGGGGGAGTGGCCCAGTGCTCCTCCGAATTGGCCCAAGGTACCCCAAGGCTTTGGTACCAATCTGCTTCAGCCTCAGGGTGCCTTGGGCTAAACCAGTACCATAGAATCATAGAATCATAGAATAGCAGAGTTGGAATGGGCCTACAAGGCCATCGAGTCCAACCCCCTGCTCAATGCAGGAATCCACCCTAAAGCATCACTGACAGATGGTTGTCCAGCCGCCTCTTGAATGCCTCTAGTGTGGGAGAGCCCACAACCTCCCTAGGTAACTGATTCCACCGTCGCACTGCTCTAACAGTCAGGAATTTCCAATTTGGAACTAGGCCGAGGCAAGCTGAACTGGCCCACTTCGCTTTGGTTTTGGGGATTCAGCCCAAGGTTGTGCATCGCCCTAGCAGTAACGTTTGCCCTTCGAGATCCAGCCCTCAGCTTAAAGCCCTCACTTTACCCATGCCACTGTCTGTCCTACTTTACAGAGGACAGATAGTTCTCTATTTGAAGGTGTTCTCTGGTCCAAGTTGGTCTAAAGATAAAGAATCTTAAGAATCTGAGGAAGCAGGGGCCTTGGAGTTGTCCTTCCATAGTTAGCACCTGACCAGTATTCTGAGCAAGATAGCACACAGGTCACCTAGTCACAGGCTTCATTATTAGGGTGAGAGCTATTATATATATTTTTATCAAAATTGTAGTAGCTGTTTCTAAATCTGCACCTTACATATATAAATATATGCAAAGTTTCTGCAAATCTATGTTTGTGTGTTGGCCTGTTCTTTGGTAATGCCTCAGTGGCCACCCTACTAGCAGCTGACATCAGGGACTGATGCTGGGATGGTAACCCACACTCAGGTTGGGGTGGGGGACACACAGCAAGAATATGATTATGTAGTGTTCATCTTCCTTCTTCCTTCTATATACAAAAAAATACAAAAAAAATACAAAAAAATACAAAAAAAAATTATTCTCTATTTCTTCTCTCTGTTACTTGGACTGTGTGTGTGACTGTGTTATTGTGTGAGTGTGCTGTGTGCACTGTTTGTGAAGTGCAACAGCCACAGATTAAGCATTTCAAATCCTGTTTGGGCAAAGCACACACACTTCTTGTCCCATTTCCCTACATAATATTCTTATACATATTCTTATATTCTTATACATATTATTCTTATACATGTTATTATTAGTATTAATATTTTATTCTTATACATATTATTAGTAATATTAGTATATTCTTATAGATATCATTAGTAGTATTAGTATAATATCATCATGAGAAGAGGGAGCAGGCGCATGTCTGTGGTGGGGCGTGCTGAAAGCAGTGTTCAAGGCAAGGCTCAGGCTGGCACCAGTAAGCAGGCTGCCTCTCCTGCTGTGAAAATCAAACGGGCAACTCCTTGGCTGGCTGCTCTGCAACAGAAGCAGGAGAAGCAGCAGGCAGAGCCACTCTCTTCTGCAACTTGTGCCAGGCGTTCTCTTTTTGAGGGTGGGAATGGGAAAAGTGCCCGTTTGCAAGAGGCAGGTGGCAGCAGTGCCATTAGAGGAGGAGGAGGAGTATCCTCAACTCCTTCATTATCATTTGAGCCCACGAGCCCACTGATGGACCTGTCTCCAGACCTCCTAGACGAGGTTCTTCTCAGCACAGTGGAGGGGCAGGAGGAGGAGGAGGAGGCGGTGGGTGCTGAGGAGGAGCAGCAGCAGGCCGAGGCTATCTCCCCAGTCTCATCTCACACCTCTTCCGCTGCAACCCCTGTTTCTGTGGCAACACCAGAGAGCTCAGGCGGGCAACTGGTGGTGTCACCAAGGAAGCAAAAGACAAGTATAGTGTGGACCACTTTGAGTTGGGAGAGGATCTCCGCTTTGCTGTCTGTGCCCACGGCAAACTCACCCTAAGCAGGGGTTCATCTACAGGGCATTATGGAACCAGCAGCATGAAGATGCATCTTCAGAGGCAGTACCAGTCGATCTTGCTGGGGAAAGAGGCGGGCAAGGTGACTGGTTCCAGGGGAAAGCCGAAGGCGGCTGCTGCTGCTGGCACTGCCACTCTAAGCTCTCTATCTCCCATCCCCACAAGGGTTAGGCAGGCAACCCTGCCGGAAATGGGGTGGGGGAAGTATGGACCCACAAGATGGCGTTTTCCAACGCCCACCCAGATCACCACCCGCATCGGTGAGATGGTGGCGTTGGACGACCAGCCATTCAGCCTCGTTGACAACGCAGGCTTCAAGAGGCTGATGGCGCTTGTGGTGCCATACTATAAGCTGCCGTGTCGCACCACCCTGAGCAGGTGGGTGGTGCCTTCCCTGTACCGTTCCTGCAGGGAGTTAGTGCTGGGTCATCTGTGCCAGGCAGAGGCACGGATGGTGCACTTCACCTCGGACATTTGGTCCAGCGAGGGCGGAGTGCACGCTTACCTGTCCCTGACGGCTCACTGGTGGGCAAGCGTGGGGCAGGAAGCATCCAGCACTAGAGGGACTGGCAAGGAGGGCTACTGCTGGGCCCTCCTCCATACGCAAGTGATGGACCAGTCCCACACGGCAGGGGAGATTACGGAGGCTATGAACCGCATGGTGGATGGGTGGCTAGCTGGGCAGAAGCTCGCCCACGGTTACACGGTCATGGACGGGGGAGCCAACATGGTGAAGGTGGTGCGCGACAGCGGATTCGAGGGCGTCCGCTGCATCGCGCACATCTTGAACCTGGTGGTGAAGGATGGCCTTGGGATGGGCAGCAAGGCCAACCTGGGTCCCCTGTCCGGTATCCGTAACCTCCTGGAGAGCTGCAGAAAGGTGGCAGGGCATTTCCACCACAGCGTCAAGGGCAGTCGATTGCTGCGGGAGAAGCAGGAGGAGTTGAATCTCCCGCAGCACAGGCTAGTGCAAGACGTGGTGACACGCTGGAACGCCACCTACCTCATGCTGGAGCGTATGGTGGAGCAACAGCGTGCCATCCACGAGTTGTTCAGGGTCAGGGACATGGGCGTCCACCCAGCCCTGGGCAAGCAGCAGTGGGACGCCATGTCCCAGCTGGTGGTGGTCCTCAAGCCGTTCCTTGAGGCCACCGAGACCCTGAGCGCTAGCTCTGCCCTCCTCAGCCAGGTGATCCCTGTATGCAGGCATCTCCAGAAAAAGATGGGTGAGTTTCTGGAGTACAAGGATCCCGTCACCGGCAGGCGCTTCGAGCCCGAGGTACGCGAAGCGGTGACTAGGCTGAGGGATGGCCTGATGCGGAGGCTGGAGCCCATCCAAACAGACAGGGTCTACATGTTGGCAGCCATGTGCGACCCTCGTGTGAAGGATGGGCTTTGTGGGCCAAATACCAGGCAGCACTGGGTGGAAATGCTGGTGGGTGAAGTGCGGGTGGCACGGGCCAAGAGGGTGGGGCAGAGTGAGGCAGAGGAGCAGGCCACCACTCCCTGCAGCGTCAGCAGCAGCAGCACCAGCAGCAGCCTCACCTGCATCCCTCCCAGCAGGAGCACAGGCCAGGGGTTTTGGGCAGAGGCTCTGCACGCTGTGGTTGGGCAGAGACCCTCCCCAGCCACCGGCCAGGATGATGCTGCAACCGCCGTGCAGCGTTACCTGGCAGAGCCCATGGAGGACTGCTCCATGGACCCCCTGGCCTACTGGTCATCCCGCTGCCAGATTTGGCCGGACCTGGCGCGGGTGGCCATGGATCGACTCAGCTGCCCACCCACCAGTGTTCCAAGCGAGAGGGTGTTCTCTATGGCGGGCGACATAGTGACCCCTCACCGCTCTCGCTTGGAGCCGGACTTGGTGGAGCAGCTGGACTTTCTCAAGGGCAATCTGCCCCTGCTGGGATACCCCACCCTCAAGCCCTCGTGGGAGTGACAGGCAGGCTCCCCTCCCTTTAATTCCACCCCTCCTTCGGTTGGCAGGCAGACTACAGTTCAGGCAGGCAGGCAGGCTTTTTATTATTATTATTATTATTATTATTATTATTATTATTATTATTATATTATTATTATTATTATTATTATTATTATTATTATTTAGTGGCTGTGTTTCAGTTCACAACATCAACTCTGAATCATTCGATTCGTCTGTCTCAGTAAGGTCATGCCTTCTTCGTCTTACATACATACAGGCAGGCAGGCTGTAGTCCTTCTACAATTCAGTTCACTCCGTCAAATTCAGGCTATCTCTTCTCTTCCTCACTACCACAGTAGACGACGTAGCAGGCAGCACTGCCAGGCTGGATCTTCCCCTAAAGGAGAATACTTCCTGCCTGGTGGGCATCATGAGCCTCTAAAAGCTGTAGGCAGAGTTCGTCAGCGTCCGTGTGTGTGTGTGTGACTGTGTGAGGGCAAAGCACCACACTTGATTTCATTTCATTTCTGTGGCGTCTGGTACAGCTTAGTCAACTCATCCGGATAGTTTTCCACCCAGTTCCAAAAGACTCCATGATTGACTGCACGTGTTTGGGTGAGGTGCAAGCAGGGGGCAAGGCAATGCCTGGCACCACCACCACTAGCCAGGCTGCCTCTCTCGCTGTGGAAATGAAACGGGCTAGTCCTCGCCTCACTCACCACAATGAGTTAGTGTTGGCTTTGAGAAGCGAACGGACACTGCAACTCATGGAAGTCTCATCCAAGCCCTCTTCCTCGGTAACGTTCATGGCTTTGAGAAGCAAGCTGACACTTCAAGTCATTCACTTCCCCAATTGAGGGAGGTAAACTCCAGCAGTCCACGGGTCGCCCTTTGGAGTGCCCTGGGAGTGGAAGACGTACTCCCTGATCCAGAAGTATGGTTTTGAGAAGCAAGCTGTCACTTCAACTCATGAGCCTCTGTGCAAAAGCTGTCATTGTGTGTGTGGTTGTGTGTGTGACTGTGGCTGCCTGTCTCACTGTGAAAATGAAACAGGAGAGTCCTCGCCTTTGAGAAGCTCACTCACACTGCAACTCATGGAAGTCATTGACTTCAGCACAGCCACTACTGTGGAGGCGGTGGTCCTCCAGGATGTGGGTGATGAGGAGCAGCAGCTGGCCAAGGCTCTCTCTGCAGTCTCATCCAACCCCCTCTTCCTCGGTAACGTTCATGGCTTTGAAGCAACCTGACACTTAAAGTCATTCACTTCCCCAATTGAGGGAGGGTCCACGGGTCGCCCTTTGGAGAGTTCTGGGATCAGATGCACTATTCGTGATCCAGTCTGGTGATTTTGAGAAGCAAGCTGTCACTTCAACTCATGGACTTCAACTCTCACAGCATACTGTGGCCTTGGCCGTACTCTGAGAAGCCACTTTTTGAAATGCGCACTGTGTTTTTTTCCCCTTTCTTCAAAGTCAGTCCTGCACATCTTAGCTAAAGTCTTAGTTATTGGTATAACATTGATTAGCATAGAATCAAACTTCAAGGTCTTCATGTCCGTGGCTCAGGAGTCTGAAATATACTTCTGGGGCTATTTCAGATATGAGTCTGGGGTCTTTTTAGGGGTTCTTCTTGTAAATCTTCCCAAAACCCTCACTCAAGCCACCCCATTCCAGATCAGATCATCCATATCTCACTTGAAGTAGCCTTCTTCTTGCAGCATAATTTAACCCTTTTAGCACCAGATTAACACCGCCCAATAGCCGAAGCTCTCTGGGCAGTTCACAAAATTCTAAATCCAAGGTGATGGTCTTCAGTAAGAGGAAGGCAAAATTCATCTGGTCTATGGGGGGCGGGGAGAATCTCCCAGGTTGACTCCTATAAATACCTGGGGATTTGGTTCCTGGAAACCCTAAGCTGGGGCACCCATGTTAAGCACGTAAAGACCAAGGCCGAGCAGGCAGCTGGTGCGCTTGCTCAGTTTCACTACACAAAGGGTGGAAAATTTCTACCAGCGACCATCCGGGTTTTTCAAGCCAAAATGGTGTCCCAGACTTTGTTTGGGTCACCAATCTGGCTACCTTATTGCAAAGGATCTTTTGAAAGTATCCAACACCTCTTTCTAAGGTTAATATTTGGTGCCCCAAGAAGTGTTTCTGGCGCTGTTTTAAATTTGGAAGCAGGACTTAATTCGCTTAATTGTCTAGCGTGGACCTACACTATATACTTTTGGCTTCGATGCCACTTAGCCACTACTTCCAATTCTCTACTCTCACTGATCCCGCTGGACACTGGTAAATCCCACTGGGCAAAAACGATTGAAGAAAAAACCTGCACTAGCGGGCTCTCGCCTCCTCATCTGCTAGTAATGGACCTAGCAAAGGCTAAATCGATTGTTAAACAGCGATTAGCGGATATTGACCGGCAGGAACTACAGGGAGCTGCCTGTGGCCCATGCTCCCCATACTCATTAGGCCTAACTAGACACACCAATAAAGATGGTCCTCCATATTTATGCTGGTTGACTATTCCCAAGTATAGGAGGGAATTTACCTTGGCCAGATTTAATGCCCTTCCTTCCAGGTCAGATATAAAAAAATATCTGGAAGGCAGATAAAAAAAAAATTTTTTTTGCAAAAGATGCTGCCCTTATAACGAAACTGAAGTAGAAACCATTATCCACGTCTTTTTTTTTTTGTAGCTTCTATGATGATATCAGAAAAGAGCTGATACGCCCTTTTATACAGGCTTTGCCTGGCCGCTCCCCAGAGACCCTGATGGTGAGCCTCCTCCAGGGCCAAAATCAATCAATCACTATACAGGTTTCCAAGTTTCTGAATCTGGCCATTCTCACCAGACCACGTATGATTGCTTGAATTTTTCTCCTATGTTCTGTTAACACATGTCCCATCCTTGCTCTGATCTTACTCCCTTTTACCCTTGATTTTTATGTATTAAAATGTATTATTAATGATATGCTTAGGTTATCTTATTGACCTTTCACTTGGAATGACTGTACCTTTCTTTTTCTGGTCCATTGACTGTAAATAAAGGATTGATTGATTGATAAGAGTTCGCTAGGTGGGGATCTTGGCCTGGCTTAGGAATGGTTATTAAGCGCGTGCGTTTCCAGGATTCTGGAATCTCCCCACCTTCTAAAATAAAATTAAATAATCTCACTAAATAGGGAGTAAGGGTGACTTTAAAAGCTTTATAATGTTGGAAAGTAACTCCTCTCCAGAATAAGCAGAGTTCTGTTAGAAGTTCTCTCAGTAGAAACGCAGCAAAGACTCAAATAAGCTCAAACACTTTGGGCTTTGCTAGACCTGCCGGCTTACACCGGCAGGGAGGTGGGGCCAAGGCACGCTAATGTTAGCACGCCTCGCCCAGGCTTCCAGACGGCGGAGCCGCAGGGAGGACACAAGCCCTGCAGCATCCGCCATTTTTTTTGTTTGTTTAAAGGGGCTACGGGTGGCTCGAAGACTCTGGGAAGGTAAGTGGCTTTTTTATTTTTTTTAAAAAAATGGGGGGGCGAAGGATGGGAGGGTGGGTGGCATGGGGGGAGGGCGGGTGCGATCGCACTGCCGTCGCCCGAGCAAGCAGCCGAGCAGCGCTTGCCCAGGCAATGCCCGGGATGGGGCGGCATTGCCCGGGGAAGCGCCGCTCGGCTGCTTGCTCGGGCGGCGGTGGCGTGATCGCACCCGCCCTCCCCCCATGCCACCCACCCTCTCATCCTTCGCCCTCCCCTCTCTTCCCCCCCGCCGATGGGCACAGCGCTCCTATGAGCGCTGTGCCAGGTCCGCAGCTTTTCACGGCTCCCCGTAAGCGAGGAGCCGCGAAAAGCCGCGGAAGTCTCCACACTTCCCCCAGCCCCGGCCTGAGGCCAGAGCTGGGGAAAAAGCACGCCATAAGCGCATTCGCTTATGGCGCGCTAGACCAGGCCTCACTGCGGCCTGCCGCCGGATTCCCCTGTGCGTCATCTGGACGCACAGCAGGGAAACTGGGTTGGAAGGCGCACTAAGGCCTGGTCTAGCAAGGCCCTTTGTTAAGATAAAACAGAGCTTCTTTTTACTGGCATAAAAGTTGGTTGAATAAATTAGTTACAGCACACACATACAGCACTCACAACAATCACATCAGATAAACAGCAGTAGCAGTAGGTAGGATAAATGATACAATACAGAGCCATATATAGAGAGCAAAAACTGTACAGTCATCCCAGCCACTAATTGACTAATTGAATAATCATCCCATGCCAATAATTCAATAATTGCATTGTGCAGTTGGTGGCCTTGACATTTAGAAATATTTCTTCATGTTTCTTCATATCTTCTGCCACTGGGCATCCTAAAGCTAAGGAATAAAGTAAAACCTGATCCATTCCAGGATCTAACACCCCTTCTTTTACTTTATGAGACAGCTTTATGCAAATACATTGTACAGTTATTTACATTTACTCCTGCCTGAAACCTAACGTTTCACATAGCTCTCTGTGTCTTGTAATCCCTAACGGCTTTGTGAACAAGTCAGCAATGTTTTCCTTTGACTCACAATAAACAAGCCTTAGAGTTTTATTATTTATGTGTTCCTTCACGTTTTGGTATTTAATTGCAATATGCTTGGACCTAGCTTTAAACATGTCTGCATTTGCTAAAGCTATACAGGACTGTGAATCACAAAAAACAAGAATTGGTGTTTCAAAAAGAATTTTGAAATCTTTCAGTAACTGCACAAACCAACTGATTTCACCACACAATTCTGATAATGCTCCATACTCCACTTCACAGGATGAAATGGACACGTATGCTTGCTTTTTGGACTTCCAGGAGATTAAAGCTTTGCCAAACATTAACACAAGTCCTGATGTCGATTTTCGATCTTCCAGGCACCCTGCCCAATCTGAGTCGACGTAGCCCAAAAACTGTTTGTCCTGTTCTACTGACAGCTTTAGACAAAAATCTAAAGTCCCCTTTAAATACCTTAGAACATGTTTTGTTGCTTGCCAAGCTGGGACTGTTGGCGAAGCAACGAACCTGCTGAGAATAGCAGCTGAAGCAGCAAGATCTGGCCTAGACCACAACACCAGATAAAGTAATGTGCCCACCACTGAATGATACAGACTTGGGTCACAAAAACTTTCCCTTTGCAAATTCTTGCGTACATCAACTTCTAAAGGACTTTTGACCCCTTTGCAGTCTTGCATTCCACAAGCTTCTAGCAAGTTCAAAATTCTGACTGAGCATAAAGCTTCTGTCCTTGGCTATTTTGACTTCTACACCCAAGTAATTTTTTACTGGACCTAGAGCCTTTAAACTATACCTTTTTTCAAGTTGTTTTGCAACTTCCTGGACTTCTTTAACAGTGCTACATACAATCAAAAGATCATCAACGTAAACAATCATGGCTTTATAATTCTTTCCACTTCCTTGTGTATACAGACAAGGATCTGCCAGGCTCCTGTCAAATCCCATTTCATTAACCAAAGTAGAATTTAAAATGGGATTCCAGCATCTGGCACTTTGTTTAAGCCCATAGATTGCCTTTTTCAGAAACCAAACTCTATTTCATAACCTTCTGGCTCCTTTATGTAAATCCTTTCGTTCAGTGGAGCATTCAGGTAGGCTGTTTGGAAATCGTATTGGTAAACTACTAATTTTTCTTTTCCTGCAATAGTTAAAAGCAACCTTAATGTCTCTGCTTTACAGATGGGAGAAAAAGTTTGGTCATAATCAACATTTTTAATCTGATTAAAGCCCCTAGCAACCAGTCTGGCTTTGAACTTTTCACCACCAGATTCAAGCCTCTTCCGTTTTAAAACCCAAGGACAAGATACAGCCTTTTGTCCTTCAGGCAAATCTGTCTGCTCAAACACATTATTGTCCTTAAGACTTTGCATTTCACTTTCCATTGCTGATTTCCACTTTTGTTTCTCTAAGGGACCTAACGTCTGGAAATCTGCATAAGACGGTGGCTCGTATCCTACATAGAAAACCTTTGAAGCAAACCTTTCAGGTGGAATTCCTTTGTTCACCCTCTGAGCGATTGTGGAACAAACATCTCCTCCTCCTGAGCTGTTTCAAATAAGCTCAAACACTTATTATTATTATTATTATTATTATTATTATTTATTTATTTATATAGCACCATCAATGTACATGGTGCTGTACAGAGTAAAACAGTAAATAGCAAGACTCTGCCGCATAGGCTTACATTCTAATAAAATCATAATGAAACAATAAGGAGGGGAAGAGAATGCAAACTTTGTTAAGATAAAACAGAGCTTCTTTTTACTGGCATAAAAGTTGGTTGAATAAATTGGTTACAACACACACATACAGCACTCACATTCGCTTATGGCGCGCTAGACCAGGCCTCACTGCGGCCTGCCGCCGGATTCCCCTGTGCGTCATCTGGACGCACAGCAGGGAAACTGGGTTGGAAGGCGCACTAAGGCCTGGTCTAGCAAGGCCCTTTGTTAAGATAAAACAGAGCTTCTTTTTACTGGCATAAAAGTTGGTTGAATAAATTAGTTACAGCACACACATACAGCACTCACAACAATCACATCAGATAAACAGCAGTAGCAGTAGGTAGGATAAATGACACGATACAGAGCCATATAGAGAGAGCAAAAACTGTACAGTCATCCCAGCCACTAATTGACTAATTGAATAATCATCCCATGCCAATAATTCAATAATTGCATTGTGCAGATGGTGGCCTTGACATTTAGAAATATTTCTTAATGTTTCTTCATATCTTCTGCCACTGGGCATCCTAAAGCTAAGGAATAAAGTAAAACCTGATCCATTCCAGGATCCAACAGACCAGACCATCCCCCCCAGACCATCTATGGCTGGTGAGTTCCCATTTTTAAAACATTTTTTTAAGCATTGATTACCAAACTCCATTTTATGAAATAAGTGGAAAATAAAAGGCCATTCCAGACGGTCAAACATTTTATGGTCTCTTCTGTCTCCTCAGCTCTTATAGGTTTTATGTTCTATAAAAAGAGTTTTATGTTCTACTTTTAATTTGGGGATAGTCAACCTGTTTAAGAACGTGTCTATCTTGGCCATGTCAGGGTTGTCCGTAGTATATAATTTTTTGGTAGAAATTTTCAAATGCCTTACAAATTTCCTCATTCTTATAAAGAAGGTCCCCCTGAAGTGACTTGATATGTGAGAACTGAAATTTAGCCATTTTTCTGCATAAGGCTTTGGCTAAAAGCCTAGAGCTTTTGTTGCCAAATTTGTGATAATAACAATTAAGAAATGTCAAGGATCTATGTACAGTACGTGTGTCTAAAGCAGAAAGTTCACCACGTTTACCCATCAGTTGTCTGTATGTCCTTTGACTGCCGGTGTGTTTATGAAGCGCTTCGAGAAGAGAAATGTCGTACAACAGCCTGGTGGGTGCTGCCTCTCTCTTCTTCTTTATCTGTGAAGCCTCTTTGATGCACGATCCTCGAAGAACTGCTTTCATAGAATCCCATAAGATATCGGTTGAGATTTCTGGCAGGTCATTGAATTGGAAGTATTCAGAGAGATCTTTTTGCAGTTGTTCTCAAACTGATTGTTTAGTTAAAAGATGAGGGTCAGAAATAAGAGTTGGTGCAATCTTCTGAAAGTGTCAAGTCAATCCAAATTGGGGAATTATTATTATAATTTTGAGCGTGACAAAGCAGGCTGTCTGATTCATGGTGAGATTAATTCCAAATAGATTAATTCCAAATTCCACCCACTAACCCTTCACAAGGCAGCATCTGTGCCAGTCTACTTGTGCATATTCTGTGAGGGTGTGAGAAGGAGGTGTAAGGACAGCCCCACTGTCCAGATGCTCTGTGCTCCATAGAAAGGGGTGTATATTTATAAAATGTATTTCTTTTTCAACCAAAATCATACTCAAACCACCATAAAGCCACTTGAAGAGCATGGTATAAAACTGCAGCAGAGAATTACAGACATAAAACAGCCTGATATGCTCAGCAGAAACCAGCAAAAGCCAATTTAAATATTTCAACTTGCTGGTGGAAGATAAATAGAGAAGGAACAAGCCTGATTTCTTTGGAGCAGGTGTTCAACAATGTCAGTACCACAACAGTTCAGATGACACGCTAATCAACAGTTGTTTCCCATTCTGTTCCTATTACCCCCACCCCAAGTTTATTAGCGTGTCGTCTGAACTCAGCCAGTATCTCCTCATTGGAAGCCCCACCCTGCATGACCAACGATGAGAGATGACAGAAGTTCTAGTCCAGCAACACCCGGAAGGCCACAGGTTCACAACCCCGGCTGCAAATGGTGGAATGCTAGGGAACATGGCTTCTCCCAAAGACCTTAGTGAATGGAGTACATACAGGAGAAGGTATTCTCCAAGATATACAGGACTCAGGCCATTCGAGGAGGTTTAAGGTAAGCACTATTTAGCCAATACGATTGTGGCAGTGTTGCAAAAATACAGGTTCTACTCATGGTGAGTGCCCAATCTCCACCAAGAATGAGGGGATTTGAGACGTGAGGTATAAACCAATATATTCTGCAGAATAGAGATGGCGTGTGAGCAATTGCCCCAAAAGACACATCGCCTGCCCTAAAGCAGGCCTTGAGCGTTTATATACACAGTCTTCGGATGGAGGCTTACGCCTGCGCTCTAACAAGGTCTTTGTCTAGCTAGAATGGAAAAATACTGACAGTCAAGATAATGCCTCTAACAGAGAGTCAAGCATACACAAGGTGGGTGAAAGGTTATACAAAGATGGTTCATCCAGCTACTTCTATATACGGATCTGGCTTTTGCTGATGTGGCACGTCAGAGTCAGGAAGTGAGCAAATAACAGATATCTAAGGAATGTCTCAAGTCATGAAGATGCCTGGTCCTAAAACAAACAGGGCAAGAATGAAGGGGCCTCTTTTGGGTATCAGCAGCATTGCAGTTGCATCAAACAGCATCCTAGTTTATCTATTCCAGCCAGCTGCTATGCAAGATAGCAATCTTAGGGCCAAAAGACTTGTTGTGCTAATCCTGTAGCATGTAGCTGAGCCTAATTGTTTTATTTACTCACTGTCAATTAACACTCCCCCCATTTCCCCTTTAATTCTCCCCCAATGGGGTAATTTTTTAAAATGACAAAAGTTTCCATTGACTGCAATATTTTCTTTTATACCATATGTTTTTAACAGTCTATGCTATGTTTTAAATCAGTATTTTGTGTATTGTATGCTTGTTGTTGTTCCCCCCCCCTCAACCCAATTGGAGAGGCGGGTAAGAATTATTATTATTATTATTATTATTATTATTATTATTATTATTATTATTTCATTTGGCCATGTCTTCTAGAAGATTTGGCCATGCTGAATGTGAATATTGTGGAAGACTCAAGCTAACTTGATGTCACAATTATCTCAGAGCCTGGGGAGGTGTACAGTGCCCCATCTGGTCATGTTTCTTGGGATCAGTTCCAGTTGTTGCAGCCTGATGATGTGGACAAGACGCTTGATCAGTCCATCCTACCACATGTAAGCTTGACCTTTGCCCATCCTGGCTAATTCGATCTAGCAGAGGTGAATTGGTTGGGTGAGTCCAGGGGTGGTAAATGCCTCCCTCTTTCAGGGAGTGGTGACGGCTTCCTTGAAAGAGGCTGTAGTGCACCCTCTCCTGAAGAGGCCCTCCCTGACCCAGAGGTATGTGAGAACTACCGCCCCATCGCTATTATCCCCTTTTTGGGCAAGGTGCTTGAACATGTGGTGGCCGGGCAACTTCAGACGTTCTTGGAAGAAATGGATTATCTGGACCCATTTCAGTCTGGTTTCAGGCCAGGGCACGGCACTGAAACAGCCTTGGTGGTTCTGACTGACAACCTACCCCGGGTGAAAGACAGGGGGAGTGCTACCCTGTTGATCTTCCTGGATCTCTCAGAGGCTTTTGATACCATTGATCATGGTATCTTACTGGACCGGCTCTGCCAGATGGGAGTAGGAGGCACTGTGTTACAGTGGTTCCGTTCCTACTTGTAGACTGATTCCTAAGTACTTGGCCAGTTTTGCACAAGCTAAGCCTTCTCTCTGCTCACTTCGAACCTATCTACTGTACAATTGACAACTCTTCCTTGATAATCACCAGGTCAATAGCTCCATGGGAAAATGAACCAGGATGTTATCCATGCAAGAAATCAATATCTCTGATGTTCAGTTTTCATTTCCCCTCACATAGATGTCACTTAGGTATGGAAAATTTCTGGGGACAAATTGAACCCTTGTGGAATTTGGATGAATTAATACTTGCTGTCCGTGGTACATGAACTCAAATTTGTACCAGCAGGACAGATGCAAAGGCACGCTAAAGTACGCATTAGCTAAGTCAATGACTTAGTACCAGTGGAATCCTGCAGAGACCACTGTCACAATTTTATTATACTTAGCCACCGCAGTTCTTCCTGAGGGGTGGCTGCATTTAAGGCACAGTAGTCTACCATTATCCTATAAGTTACATAGTGGCTGTTGAGGGTGAGCCAATTGGGAGCATTGCAAACTAATTGCATGGGCACTAAAACTCCTTGCTCTAGTAAGCCATCAATTGTCTTTCCTATTATTTCCTCTGAATCAGAGGGTTCTGGGAAGGTGGATCTTCACCCTCTATGAGGACTTCTCCTTCCACCTTGCCAAAATATGAGAGGTTAGATACAGTTCTAAAGTCATTTAAATTGGAAAGATGGAAAGCTTCTTTTAAAATGCACACACAAAATTCCATAACCCGCTTCAAAATGGTTGGCCTTGCCTTCTGTTGCAAAATGAAATTTATGATGATTAACAGTGATTGCCGTGACCTAGTCACTTCTCAAATCTTTCATTAATGCACACAGTACTCAATAGTAGATGAAAGAGGCAAATTTGCAATCTTGATAACAGAATTTCTTTATTCTATGGACTTTATAAACAAAAGCAATTTATATTTAATTATAACAATTAATGAACAAAAACACAAATGAACCAGACTTCAAACCACTGTTGGTTATGTGACAATGGCATCAGTTATCCACCACTAACTTTATAACAGTCTCTGGCCTGTTCAGACAACACACTAAGCTATGATGGTTAAGCATTTGGAGCTAACCCTGACAGTTTAGCATGTCACCTGAATGGTTTTTCCTAACTGTGGTGGCTACATAACAACAGTTGAACCATGTTCACTAACCACTTGCTGCAAAAGGGTTAGTGGTCCTAACATAGCTTAGTGTGTTTATGAACAGGCCCTCTGTCACAGAAAATTCCTTTCACTCTGCAGTTGGGTTGCACTATCCTATCTTCTTCTTTTTAGTATAGCTGGAGTAACCAGATACAAAAGAGATCATGGCTCCTGGAGGTTTAACTGTTGCAATGAAGAGGGAATTTCACCAGCTGCTGCTGTGATGTTCAGCTGCCTTATATGTTATAAATGTAAATATATACACTATACAAAGTTATTGTTTATATTATGTATAAGTAGGCCTCAAGGTACTTACAATTAGTAGAGGGGGTTTGAATGCATGTGTGTTGATTGGATGTTTGAGGGGGAGTGCAAATTGGCTGAGTAAAAGTGGGAGGAACTATATAGTTAAGTGAGTGAGAGGAGGGGTTCGATGAGTCAGTGTGAGATGAGTCAGTAGAATATGAGAGCTTGAGTGTTATGAGATACAGAGCTTCATCCCACCAGCGTTATACTGTGCAGTCACTGTGAATTGCGTACAAAGGATTCCAAAGTTTTCCAGCTTATAATCTGCTTTTATTGTGAAGTACTCCTATGCATCCTGCTTTAATTGTGCTTCTTAGCCAAAAGAAGTGAAATATTTTGGTGTGCAGAAAGTACGGTTCTTCCAGTCATGCGAAAGCACATCCCTCAAATTTTAACATGTGTTTTCATCCATCGTTTTCAATGTGGTGTACTGTGGGCGTGTTTTCAAGGGGCATTATGCCAATTCCAATCCTTTCCTCCTCCTGCTTCCAAACTCCCCGCTCCCTCCTGGCAGGGAAACAGGAGCGGCTAATCCCAGAGTTGAACAAACAAAAAGTAGCAGTAACAACCCTCACCCACATATATACAAATCAAGTGAGACAGACAGCAAGGGAGGAAAGGAAGGTGGGGGGAGGGACTCTTTAGCTCTCTGTGTGTTTTTAACTCTTCAAAGCATGTGGAAGTCACAGTGGGCAGCACCCCCCCCCCAAAAAAAACCCTTTAAAAACCCCAACACGCAGGTTTCTGGAACCTTAAACCATTTTGCACAGCAGGCCGCTCAGGAGCAAGCAGTCCCAGGCATCCAAGGGGGGAAGCCGCAGAGGTTTCCCTTCCTGCATACCCTACTGGCTCCCGGTCATTCTTTGTATTGATTTCTTGTCTGTTTTGGGAGTCCACTGCTATACAAGCCACTCAACTCTTTTTCACCATCGTCAAAATGAATTCTCTTTTGCAATCCCAGAGAATGAGCCCACATTGTATTAACAACAGAAGAATGGCTTCCTCCTGAGTAGGCACTTTCAGCTTAAAAGAAATGTGGAAAAACCACCCTACTTGCCAGCAGCACCCTCATTTTTAAAGTTAAAGAGATCCAAATTGGCACAGTGGTAGCTCTTAAATAGGTCTTCCAGCATACCCAATTTAAATCAGATTGGGTCATCTGTTGATTTGTTATGATTTTTCCAATTTCCTCCCTCAAGCCCTTCTGAGCTTATAGCCCAGTAGTATGAAGGAGCGGTGTTCCACCCTTTTGATAGTTCAAAAGTTTTATTCTGAAACAAAGCTTGTGAACTTTTTAAAATAAATTTTAATTATTTTGTTTTAACTACCACAAAAATCCCACGTGTCTGTTTGGCATTTATCATCTGAAGTTTATACATTTAGCACCCACTCCTGACAATAATTCACCTCAGCACATATAACTCACAGCACATTATTTTATTATTGAAATCCTTCTCCATTTTAAACCCCTTTCTCCACATAGTTTGGAGGAAGGTGGTTTTTATCCCTTGCCTCAGGCGTATCAAGCGGTGGGGCTTGGCTTGAGCAGGGAGTAGCTGCGGCCGGGTCTGTTGTTCAGAGCCTGTGTTGTGGCAGGGCCATGTTGTGGACATCAATGATTCACCTTGTGACGTCTGTTCCATTTGTAGCAACTAGTTCACTCATCCTTAAGACCTCCAAAATCATAAGGGTGAAGGCCGCCCTGCATCATTTCACCTTGAACTGTAACCAACCTAACTTAGCAGTGATCTGGCCCCACTAAGCCAGCAGAGTAACATTGTAGGCCTCCCCCATTGGGTGTTGTTGATCACCTCCCACACAAGCCTTCTACTGACCTTCCAGCCCCTAAATAGGTTCAGGGGTCGGGCTCACTATGAATGTTACAGAAAGGTAAAATGAGTTGCTCCTTGGATGTACAAGGTTTGAAGTGTGCCCTGGTTCTACACGCTGTGAATACTGAAATACCATCAGTTCTGGTGGGCACCAGATGCTTGGTCGCATTGGTTTTTTTGGTGGTGCCCACAGGCCATCTGGGGAAGGGGTCTGGGCTGACTTCTAGTGTCCCAGAATGGAAAATCTCTCCTCTTGGAGGTGAGAGAGGGCTTCTGCTATATTATTATTTACATCTGGAACATATTGTGCTGAAAATCTTGTGTGAGCCAACAACACTCTACTCCTGTCATCCTGGAAGTGAAAGGGGCTTCTGCCTGGTGTTTGAGCCAATCCCAATACGGTAGCATATAATAGTTTCCAGTACTTATGTATTATCTTACCTTTTCCTGCTTGCTAGGAACCCAAGGTGGCTTACATGTTGCTCCTCCTTTTCCTTTTATTCTCACAACAATCCTGTGAGGCAGGTTAAAAATCTACATGGGGTTCCCAGGTAGTCACCCTTCCAAACACTGACCAGGACTAGACCCAATTAGCTTCATCATGGTTGCAGCATCCCATGCCTTTACACCATGCCCAGGGACAACGAAAAGTCAACAACTGGCCCAAAGTCCCATGGCCATGTGGGGGACTATGTCCTAGATGTCACTCTAACCAGTATACCACACTGGATTCAGGGCGCGTGCTAAGTCAGCTGCGATCCCTTATCCCATAGTGGTCACTGGATTCTTGGGGGCCCTTAAAGGCCCCTGCCCTGTAAACCAGCAGACATGAAGCCTGAAGATATGGTCCCAGGCCACTCTCACCACCATGGGAAACTTTGCAATGTGCCCCTGAGCACTTTTCCTTGATTGAAATTGCAGCATACCCTACACAGAGTATCCCACTCAAACTGAGGCCTGATCGATCAAGAAGGACTCTGGCCTGTGCTTTTTGTGGGGCCATACTGTGAACAGCCATGATCAGTGGTCCAATATATTTTGCATTCCACCACCCTGGAGTGTAGAACCCACCCCTGCAGACTGGGGAAGTGAGCCTCCATTGACCTTGGCTGGTGTTAGGGATCCCTCCTCCATGAAGAGTGCCCACCTGATGTTCTTTCGCTATCTGTCCCCCTCTGTGTTTCTCTCTTGATTTTCTGGCTCTTCCTGACCCTTTTGGCCTGAGCCTTCTGGACATTTCTTACTTGCTCAGTTCTATGGCTGATATGTGGGATTCTGTTGCCCAACAGCACAGAGGGCTGTACTGCCTATGCGGGCTGATTGCCTGAGCATTCAGAGAAGTCATGGATGGGAGATGGATATATCTATCTATCTAAAGAAGGTTAGACAGAGTGTCAGCAACTGGCCGAAGAAACCTTGTTCTTCCTTTGTGACACAAATTATCAACAGGTGCAGCCTTCTGCTATCTCTTACTCTTATTGCAGAATGTCAGAGTTGGCTCAGGGACCTACTGCATGGAAGGCTGGTGCTGTGCCTATTCACTTGCCCTTGCCTCCTCATCTGAGGTGGACTTTGTACTGAGCCTGTGTCGGGGTCTGGATTCTCTGAAGCTTATACCCCTTTGACCCATACCTATAATGTTTGCATAAGAACATGCGAAGAGCTGTGCTGGATCAGTCCAAGATCCATCCAGTCCAGCATTCTACTCACATACTAACCAAGCAGCTGCCTGCAGGGCTAGAAGCCAGAAGACCAGTCTGGCAATAACTAAATAAGGTTGTTTATAACCACCATAACTCAATAGGTTATGGGCCCAGCCCCCCCCAAAACAACCAGCAAGTATAGTGGCTACAGCAAGTACAGTAGGACTGAAGAATTAAGCCGTGGTTGATTAAATTCCTGAGCGTCTTTGTTGAAAGTCGTAGAAACAGACAGCCAGTAAGCTATTTCATATAGCAGGTGTCTGAAAAATCACACGGAGAGAACTGGCAAGAGTGGTTTGAATTTAAGGGGGCGCTGAGGAAGCTGAAACTGTATAGCTGGTCAGGCCCTAAAAGAAATTAAACCACTGAAGGGGTTGTATATCAGAAACAACCTGTTAAATTGAAAGTATGGCACTAAACGTTGGGAACACTGTCCCTATTGAATTACTTACAGACGAAAATTACATGTCATGGTCATTTAAAATAGAAATGAGCCTGAGAAATCTTGGTCTGTGGGAAGTTGTAACAGATGCCCCAGCAGAAGATTTGAATGCAGCAAATTTACAGGAGTGGAGACGTCGCACTGAGCGGGCGAAAGCCCACATTGTTTTGTCCATAAGGAATGACCAACTGTCGTATATAAGCAGAGAAGACACAGTTGATGTTATCTGGACTAAACTAAGAGCTGTTTATGTTAGAGATACCGCAGGAGCTAGAATAAGTTTAACCAGAAAGCTCTACCGTACACTTATGAAAGAGGGAGAAGATGTAAAAGCCCATTTGCAGAAATTAAGAGACTGTTTTGAAAGTCTAAATGCAGCAGGCTTACCTCTGAGTAACGAAATGAAAGTGTATGTGGTTTTGTCGAGCTTACCACCGTCTTGGGACGTGCTGGTGACAACTTTAGAAGCAATGCGGATCCAGGACATGACTTTAAATTTGATATCGGGCAGATTGATAGAAGAATGTCAAAAGAGGACTTTGAGAAAGTCAGCCCAAAGCAGTTCAGGCGACAAACCAGACACATTTTCAAAATGGTCTGGGTATGAAGGGGTTAAGGCTTTGGTGAAGAAGGAGGAAGATGAGTCAGCGTTTTCAACTTCGAGAAAGCCCAAACCTAAAAAAACTCTACGGTGCTTCAGGTGCCAGAAATTGGGGCATATTCAAAAGGATTGTAGAGTTAAATTACAATCAGAGCCCAACAAAGAGGAAAAAGGGAAGAATAAATCAGTGCAGCTAGTGACGGCAAGGAGTCAGCTCTGCAAGCAAGCGGAAGAAAAGAGCTTCCAGTGGCTCATAGACTCTGGTTCTTCTACGGTGATTTCGAATAGACCTGAGTTCTTCCGGGACTTCAGGGACTCTTCTGAAAAATCTATCACGCTGGCTGATGGCCAAAAAGTCCAAGTGTCTGGTGCAGACTACCTTTTTTGAAGGAATGCTTTGATAATGCATTGTTTGTTCCCAGTTTAAATTATTCCCTTCTAGGAGTGTCAAGTTTAACAGAAAAAGGTTTCTGTGTGTCTTTTGAAAAAGACAAATGCTTTATTCGGAAGCATGGACTCCTAAGAGGAACTGCAAAGCTGCAGAATGGATTGTATTTTATACAGGACAATCCAAATGAGGAAGAAACTCCAGAGGTGCAAGCAGGTTGTATGGAAACCTATGAAAATGTTCCTAACCATGACAATTGCATCCATGTTTTACATAGGAGACTTGGACATTCAAGTTTTAAAGTTCTGAACAAAACTCTGAGTTTTTCAGAGGGTATGAAAGTTCAGAAGTGCAACAAATACCTAGATTGTGCGATATGCAAAGTTGCCAAGTCTAAAGTAAGGAATATTCCACGTGTCAGAGACTGGCGGAGTCAACACGTTCTGGGACTGGTCCACATGGATCTGACCGGCCTGTTTCCAGAGAGCTATGGAGGAGCCAGATATGCTTTAGTCATTCTGGATGATAAAACCCGTTTTTCGTGGGTATATTTGTTAAAACACAAATCTGAATGTTTAGGCACGGTGAAGGAATGGGTTAAATTCATAGAGAGAAAACTCCAGAAGCAAATCCGGGAGATTTTGACGGATCGTGGAGGTGAATTTCAATCGAATGACTTCAAGCAGTTTTGTAAAAAGACTGGTATAAGTCATAAATTATGCAGCCCGAGGACACCTCATCAAAACGGCAATGTTGAGAGGCGCATCGGTGTGCTGAAAGAAAAAATGGAATGCCTGTTGAAAGACGCAGAGGCAGAGCCACAATTGTGGGGAGAAGCATTTGTGACAGCTAATTACCTTTGCAACAGGACTTGGACTAAAACCATAAATAACATTCCTTTCTTTTTGCTTTACAGCAGAAAACCAAATCTACAGCACTTGAGAACTTGGGGGAGTTTTGCTATTGTAAATGTTCCAATTTCACAGAGACGTACTTTTTCTCCGAAGGGAATCAGGTTAAGATTCGTAGGATATTGCCACAACAACTGGCGGTTCCTGTGCGAAGGGGGAAGGATAGTGGTCTCTAGGTCAGCTAACTTTAGTGAGGCGAATTGGAAAAGTGTGCACGACAACCTGGAAGTGCTGGTAGAACTAGAAAGCAGGCAGGAGCCTGAGTTATTGGTTAACCGTCAGAGTATAGAGGCTCAAGAGTTAGAAAAGCAGGAAAAGCAGCAGGAAGAAGCTCCTAGATGCAATCAAAGAGTTAATAAAGGCGTACCACCTAAACGGTACGGCTTTGAAGCTTGCTGTGTGAATGATGAACCTAATTCTTACTCTGAAGTAAAGAAGTTGAATTCTTTAGAGAGGCAGCAGTGGGAAAGTGCCGAGCAGAGGAAGCGAAACAGTCTTAAAGAGACAGGAGTCTTTAAGGAAGAGACGAGTTTGCCAGCAGGGCAAAAATCTCTAAGCTGCAGGAAGATATTTAAACGCAAGCAGTTTGAGAAGGGGTGAAGAAATTCAAGCCTCGGCTGGTCGCCAGAAAAGTTAAGGAGGCAGTTTGAAATTGAATTTTCTTCCAAATGTTTAAATCTTTTGTTGTTGGAAAGAGTTTTTCCTAGGATTGAAAAAGGATCAAGCAGGTGAAAGAAGTTTTTGCTAAGCAATGTGAATGCAGGATTGCAAAGGGAAAAAGCCCCATGGAAATGAATATGAGAAGCAACCTGCAAAAGAAACAGCTTTAGCAACTTCAGGCTTGTATCATTTGGTGGTGAGAAAATGTTATGTTCAGTGAACAATTTGTTTGTCTGTTTTTGTTACTATTCTCAGTGATGACGTTTGAAAAGATAGGAAGCAAGAGTTTGTGACGTTTTTCCTATGAGGCTAAGTATTGTGCTGGTGTATGGTAAGGTTACTTGGCTAATCCAGTTAAATAAAGGACTTTTAGGTCTCGGTGGAGAAGCCAGTGACAGTTAAAGTTAAAGCACATAGCCACAAATTTTCAAAACATGAAAGAACACAAAACAAGTGGAGTTTATTGTGTAGTTTATTGTGAGTCTAAAGAAAACCTTGCTGACATGTTCACAAAACCACTAGGTCCCACCAAACACAGGGAAGTTTGTGAAACTTTAGGTTTCAGGGAGGAAAAATGTAAATAACTGTACAATGTGTTGTTAAATCTTGTGTAAACATAAGAAGGGGTGTTGGAATCCTGGATTAGGATTCTGGTTATGTTTCCATGGATTTACTAATTGCTGAGGAGCTGGAAGAATCAGAAGACTCAGCAGAAAACTTAAAGGTCAACGTTGCACCTGGACATTGATGTCATGATTGAATAATTGGTAAATTGATTGTTTCAATTAAGGGATTGCAAGCAGTTGCATCACTGTACAGTTAGCCTATAAAAGCAAATGTATTCCCATGTACATGTATCAATCAGAAATGATCAGAACCACTCAGAGATGTATCAGAGCTGTATTGACTGACCGTATGTAAGTATTTGTATTTGTGATCAGGAGGGCTTTAAACTGAAGGCAGTCTTTCAAGTAACTTGGTCCCAAACCATTTAGGGCTTTAAAGGTCAAAGCCAGCAATCTGAATTGGACTCTGAAACACCAGAGCAGTGCAGCTGGTGCAATATAGGTATTATGTAGTCAAATCGCCTTGCCCCTATCAGTACTCACTGCGGCCGCATTCTGCATCAAAGGCAGCCCCACGTACAATGTGTTACAGTAGTCCAGCCTGGACGTGACTAGTGCATGGATAAGCAAGACCAGGTCTGTCCTCTCCAGATAGGGCCGCAACTGGCAAACCAGCCTAAGTTGATAGAATACACTCCTGGACACCACAGCCACCTGGGCTTCCCCAGTTAGCTCAAAATCATAGAATCATAGAATCATAGAATAGCAGAGTTGGAAGGGGCCTACAAGGCCATCGAGTCCAACCTCCTGCTCAATGCAGGAATCCACCCTAAAGCATCCCCGATAGATGCCTGTCCAGCTGCCTCTTTAAGGCCTCTAGTGTGGGAGAGCCCACAAGCTCCCTAGGTAGCTGATTCCATTGTAGGCACTGCTCTAACAGTCAGGAAGTTTTTCCTGATGTCCAGCTGGAATCTGGCTTCTTTAACTTGAGCCCGTTATTCCGTGTCCTGCACTCTGGGAGGATCGAGAAGAGATCCTGGCCCTCCTCTGTGTGACAACCTTTAAGTCTTTGAAGAGTGCTATCATGTCTCCCCTCAATCTTCTCTTCTCCAGGCTAAACATACCCAGTTTTTTCAGTCTCTCTTCATAGGGCTTTGTTTCCAGACCCCTGATCATCCTGGTTGCCCTCCTCTGAACACGCTCCAGCTTGTCTGCGTCCTTCTTGAATTGTGGAGCCCAGAACTGGATGCAATACTCTAGATGAGGCCTAACCAGGGCCGAATAGAGAGGAACCAGTACCTCACGTGATTGGGAAGCTATACTTCTATTAATGCAGCCCAAAATAGCATTTGCCTTTCTTGCAGCCATATCGCACTGTTGGCTCATATTCAGCTTGCGATCTACAACAATTCCAAGATCCTTCTTGTTTGTAGTATTGCTGAGCCAAGTATCCCCCATCTTGTAACTGTGCCTTTGGTTTCTATTTCCTAAATGTAGAACTTGGCATTTATCCCTATTAAATTTCATCCTGTTGTTTTCAGCCCAGCACTCCAGCCTATCCAGATCACTTTGAAATTAGTTTCTGTCTTCCAGGGTATTAGCTATCCCACCCAATTTGGTGTCATCTGCAAATTTGATCAGCGTTCCCTCCACCTCCTCGTCCAAATCATTAATAAAAATGTTGAAGAGCACTGGGCCCAGGACTGAGCCCTGCGGCACCCCTCTCGTTGCCTCTCCCCAGTTTGAAAAGGTTCCATTGATAAGTACTCTTTGAGTCCGATTCTGTAGCCAACTGTGAATCCACCTAATAGTTGTTCCATCTAGCCCACTTTGAGCTAGTTTGTTAATCAGAATGTCATGTGGTACTTTGTCAAAAGCTTTGCTGAAGTCAAGATATATGACGTCCACAGCATTCCCACGGTCCACAAGGGAGGTTACCTTATCAAAAAATAAGATCAAATTTGTCTGACAGGACTTGTTCTTGACAAATCCATGTTGGCTTCTAGTGATCACCGCATTGATTTCTTTTTTTTATTTTTATTTTTTTTATTTTTATTTTTTATAATTTTTTTTATTTTCTACAATACTTAAACATACACATTTACATTCACATAAAAACAACAACAACAACAACATACTACATAATGTTCAATTGAATACACAATCTTATCTTAATAACATAATCAAAATAACCTACAAGTGCACCCCCCACCTCGGGATCTCATTCCTGATTCCAGAATCTCATACTTTCTTCTGCTGGTGGTTTCCCACTTCCTTTTGAAAACACAAATATTAGGAACTGTTTCCAAATTCCTTCAAAATCATTTGATTTAGCTATACCTCTGCATTGATTTCAAGGTGTTTACAGATTGACTTCTTTATAATCTGCTCCAGAATTTTCCCAGGGATGGATGTCAGACTGATTCAAGGAAATTAGGCGTTCTTTGACCATTTGTTTATCAATCTCAAACTGTAATCCTGCCCCCTCAACTTCTGCTTCACTTTTTCCAGGGGGGTCATAGACCCGCTTTTGGGAGAAGACTGAGGCAAAGTAGAAATTGAGCACTTCAGCCTTTTCTTTGTCATCTGTTATCAATTTGCCATCCTCATTAAGCAGTTGAACCACCATTTCTTTCCTCTGTCTTTTACTACTCACATATCTGAAGAAAGCCTTTTTATTGCTTTTAGCATTCCTCGCTAATCTCAGCTCATTCTGAGCTTTAGCCTTCCTGATGCCATTTTGGCACTTCTGCTCCACTTGTCTGTACTCTTCTTTTGTAGCCTGGCCTTCCTTCCACTTCCTATATGTATCCCTTTTTGTTTTCAGGTCATCTCTAAGCTTTTTGTGGAGCCACATTGGTTTCCTCTGTTGTCTTCTATCTTTTCTCCTTGTTGGAATTGTTTGTAACTGTGCCTTTAAAATTTCCTTTTTTAAATACTCCCACCCATCCTGCACTCCTTTTCTCATTAGGCTCATTTGCCATGGGACCTTACTTATCATAGTTCTGAGTTTATTAAAATCAGCCTTGCTAAAATCCAGAGTACGTGTATGGCTACACTCAACTTTTGTCTCCTTCATAATCAAGAATTCAAGTATGACGTAGTCACTTTCCCCCAGAGTTCCCGTAACTGCCACTTTATCCACTAAGTCATCCCTATTGGTCAATATCAAGACAAGGATTGCCGATCCTCTATTTCCTTCCTTCACTTTCTGTAGGAGAAAGTTATCACCCACACATGTCAGGAATTTCTTGGAAGGGCCACTTTTGGCAGTATTGGTCTCCCAGCAGATATCAGGGTAATTGAAGTCTCCCATCACTACTACATCACACTTCCTTGAAACACTGGCAATTTGTTTCTCAAAAGTTTCATCCTCGTCTTCTCCTTGATTGGGTGGTTGGTAGTAGACTCCGATTATCATGTTCTTTTTATTCCTTGCCCCATTTATTTTAATCCTGATGCTCTCGATGGGGCTCCCAGTCTGATCTGCCTGTATTTCTGTGCAGGGATAGGTATTTTTAACATATAGTGCAACTCCACCTCCCTTTCTATTTCTTCTGTTCTTTTTGAACAAGTTATATCCTTCAATTGCTATATTCCAGTCATGGGAGTCATCCCACCAAGTTTCAGTTATACCTATCAAGTCGTATTTGCCTTCATGTAATAAGAGTTCAAGTTCATTCTGTTTGTTTCCCATGCTCTGGGCATTAGTATATAGACATCGAAGACCATGTGTTTTATAGTCTGCCTTTGTTCCTACATTGTTGCGGACACTATTTTGGGGCACTATTGGAGCTATTCTCTGTACTGTAGTGCCTTGGCCTTCATCCATTGTTGCCTCGAGGTTTACGTCTCCCGCCCCCATAAGATTCAGTTTAAAGCCCTCCTGATCAAGTTCTTCATGCTGTGGCCGAACACATTCTTTCCAGCCATTGTGAGGTGCAACCCATCCCTTGCCAGCAGTCCACATTCCAAGTAGCGTAGCCCCTGGTCCCAGAATCCAAAATTCTCACGTCGGCACCACCTTCGTAGCTAGTCGTTCATCCAGAGTATTTTTTTCCCCTTTCTAATCCTCTTCCAAGATCCGGGAGGATGGTTGAGAAAACTACCTCGGCTCCAAAGTTCTTCAATTTCCTTCCCAGAGCTTCATAGTCTGAAATGATTTCTTCGTAGTTCTGCTTGGCGACATCATTTGTTCCCACATGGATGAGAAGAAAGGGGCATGTTTCCGTGGGCTTTATGAGTTTCGGTAACCCTTCAGTCACATCTCTAATCTGTGCTCCAGGGAGACAGCACACCTGGCGAGTCCATGGGTCTTCACGACATATTTGGATTTCAATCCCACGCAGCAGGGAGTCTCCCACAACGACTACTCTTCTCTTCTTCTTGGTTGACCTACATTCTGCCTCTTGTTCATTGTTGCACTGTGTCTCCTGTACTTCTTCCTCTGCAAACTGTCCTTCAGACCCATCCTCCAGAAGCTGAAAGCGGTTGCTTAACTCTAATGGTTCCACTGGTGCAGAATGCCTTCTAGTTCTTCTGCTCCTAACTGTCACTCTTTTCCAGAGAGTTCCCTCTTCATTGGCTTTCCTCCCCTCAGCATACTCCACTTCCGCTTCAGCTGGCTGTTGCTCTTCAATCTCGTGTGCTTCTTGTTGCTGTTGCAGTTCCACCGTTCAGTCTAAGAACTCCTCGTCTTCTCTTATTCTTTGGAGGGTATACACTCGCCACTCAAGTCCTCTCACTTTTTCTTCCAAAAGTGCCACCAGCCTGCACTTGTTGCAGGTATACGCCATGTTGAGCTCAGGCAGAAACACGAACATTGCACACCCTTTGCAGGTCACCACCTCTAGGGACTCCTTTCCATCCATATTGTCTATTCCTGCTTTTTTTCCTTTCTCTTTATAGTGGAATTGCCTTTACTTTGTCCTGTTCTCTCTGAAGGTACACAACAGGAGTTACACAACAGGAGGACTCCCAAACTGCGTACTTGGACTTTTAGGGGGACTGTAAAGCTCCATCCAAAGTAGTTGGTTTCCCAACCCACAATACCTCCACCTTGTCTGGATTAAGTTTCAACTTGTTCACCCTCATCCATCCCAAAACAGCCTCCAGATACTAGTTCATGAGTTCCACAGCCTCCCTGGGATGTGCAGCTGGAAATGAGAGGTAAGAGCACATAATGATGACACTTCAGCCCAAACCTCCTGATGACTTCCCCCAGCAGTTTCATGTAGATGTTAAAAAGCATGGGGGGAAAGATAGAACCTTGCAGCACCCCACAGGCTAACAGCCATGGGATGGAATTGAAGTCCCCCAGCACCAACTTCTGAGACTGCTCCTCCTGAAAGGACCGGAACCACTTTAAAACCGTGCTTCCCAAGCCCAATCCAGATAAATGATCCAAAAGGATACTATGGCCAATGCTATCAAAAGCCTGTGTCCTTTAGCCTTATTCACAAGCCCAGGAGACAGTGAATGAATAGGGATCCTCCAGGCATGCAATAAGGTGGATGGTAGGTGGCAGCAACCGGAACTGGGGTGCGCTGCAAAGAGAGCTGATTCGGCAGGCCCAAACCAGGAACCACCTCCAACACTAACAATGTCAAAGTTCAGCTCCTCCTTCTGCAGCCAGAGACTGTTGCCACAACACTGTATGCAAATGAGCTCCTTCATGTTAGGGCATGTTTTCCCTGCTCCCCCCCCACCGGGTGGCGTGTACTCATTTCTCTACTGCTTTACATGTAGTTGTTAACCTCCTCCGGGTCCAGATTAGGCTTCTTCAGGAGTGGTCTAATTACCGCCTCTTTTAAAGAGGCCGGCACCACTCCCTCTCTCAAGGAGGCATTTACAACCTCCTGGACCCAGCCGGCGATCCCCTCCTTATTTGATGTAATGAGCCAAGAGGGGCAAGGGGCAAGCACACAGGGCCTGTTTAGCGTGGAGAAGAGAAGATTGAGGGGAGACATGATAGCACTCTTCAAATACTTAAAAGGTTGTCACACAGAGGAGGGCCAGGATCTCTTCTCGATCCTCCCAGAGTGCAGGACACGGAAGAATGGGCTCAAGTTAAAGGAAGCCAGATTCCAGCTGGACCTCAGGAAAAACTTCCTGCCTGTTAGAGCAGTACAACAATGGAGTCAGCTACCTAGGGAGGTTGTGGGCTCTCCCGCACTAGAGGCCTTCAAGAGGCAGCTGGACAACCATCTGTCAGGGATGCTTTAGGGTGGATTCCTGCATTGAGCAGGGGGTTGGACTCGATGGCCTTGTAGGCCCCTTCCAACTCTGCTATTCTATGATTCTTTGATTCTATGTTTTTAGGGAGATGAATCAATAACGGAAGAGACACACAGCCTGTGTGTGATGTTGGGAGGAGCCCCACCCCCATGGAGAGCAAGGAGAATGGGGCAGAGGAATGGGGAATGGGGCAGAGTAGGATGGAAAAGGACACACAGAGATTCAGAAGCAGCCAAAGGACTTTGCTTGAAACTGACAAGACATCTGGGTGAAACTGACGAGCCTTGTATTGCTTTGAAAAGCGCTCTTACAGATCTATGAACCAGTGGAAAACTATAAACTATAAGGGTTTAATTGAGGAATTTTAAAAAAAATCATATATAATAAATGGATGAAACAATCTGATTAAAATTTGGTTCCCCTTCACACACTCAAATCCAACAGCCAATCAGCATTCACTGCAACATTCCATTCACTCACTCTCCCTCCCAACAGACTTAACTACTTACCAGCCTTATCAGACGAAATCTAAACAGCATTTACATAATAGATAAATGGCATAAAGCAGTGAAACATCATAGTCCCTCTCAACCAATCAGAAGCCAATTCATCTGGCCACAAAGAGAGATTGAGAGAGAATGACAGTGCTAGAAAGGGAGTGCAAGAAAGAAAGAAAGAAAGAAAGAGCCACAAAGAGGGAGAGACAGACAGAGAGGTGCCAGAAAAAGAGAGAGGGAAGGGAGAGAGAAGAGGTGGCCCCATCCACCCATAGGTTACTGACACCCTCCAGGGGAAAAGGTTCCCCACTCATAAGGATAATCAACTTGTTCACAATGGTTTTTATTTTATTTTGTTACACTACCCATGTTCCTGGAGTGATCTTTATCCTGGCCCTGGGCAGGAGCAAGATTGGCTAGAACAGGGAGTTTAGTGTGCATTACTTGTCTTATTTTATCTCCGCTTCACCCCCCCCCCCCAAATTATCTGGAAGAATGAACATGGGTAATTGAGGTCTAATTAATTCCTCTTGCTACATCAGCTGTCTCATCTCATTAGGTCTGCAATTTAGGACACAGGGAGATGGGAATGCAAAGTGTCCAAAGGAGAGGCTTCACAAAACAGAGAGATGCCAAATTTAACCCCATAGTTTAGCCCTGCATTTACCACATTAACACTGGCATGAGTTATAGCTGCTATATTTTAGATTCTGAAATGACTTTTGTATTTAAATGCTCCATAGAGGGCAATTCTTAGAGCAATTTTTACATAAAAAATAAAATAAAAATCAAACACCTTGAACACAGAAGGATTGTAATCTCTCTCTTTTTAACATATGGAAGATTTAGATCCTAGATCAGGAATACAAAACTTTTGGGGTTCATAGGTACATTTGGCAATTTGAAAAACTGCCCTGGGAGCCACAACAAAAGGGAGTGCTGCATAGGAAAGTATGAGAAAGAATCTGAGGGCTACCTTTGAGGGCTGGGGAGCAGCTTTTGAGGATTACCTCCCTCTGGAGATTTGCTGGCACGAATGTTTAAACTGTCAGCTTCCTTCTAAGCTCGCCTTATACATTAGTGAATAAACTTAAATATCACAAGTTGTCTTACATCTCCAGTGATCCTTCTTTCCAAAGGCAACCAACACTCCTGGAATGGAACGCATGTAAGTGGGGTATGAGATGCTTCTACAGAAAGCTTTGATCGTGTCACCACCCTGCCTCATTCACAGAAAGTGGTGGGTGTGGGTGTGTCCAGACGATGTCATCTTCCACTCGTAACTCTCCTGTGTTTTCCTAACACTTCTGTCTTTTTTTACTTAATGCAGAAAATCTGTTAAGTAGAAAAAGGACTGTATAGCTGCACATTTCTAATTGGTAGCAGTAGGAGCTCCTTCTAGAAGCATCCACAATCCAAAATTAATTTGTTAGTCTCTAAATTGAAACAAGGCGCTTTAGGTTTTGGGTTTTTTTTTTTTTTTTTTTGCAACAATATATATGTATTTTTAAATGCAGATAATTTTGCCATTTGTACATTTTCATCAGTGAAGGCACATTTTAACTGATGGGTGTTATGGTGTATGCTGTAATTTACAATGACGACAGCCTTTCCCAGCAAAGTATTATGTAGATGGGTGCCAGATTTAATATTAGATACTTCCTAACAAAGCTGGGAGAGTCAGAGTGCTTAGTTAGAAAGGAGAACTTACATATTGACCTGTTTCACATAGAAGGCTAATCCATGGTACGAATTGTTGAATTCTTGGTTGTTGTGATGTGTGAATCCAGCCATGCTAATAAGAAATACTTTGTTAACCACAAATAATCCAGAAGGAGAAAATCCATGATTTGTTATTGGGTTATGAAATCTGTGTTGTTTAAACTATGTCTTGTTATGTATAGATCCAGAACTATGGGGTGTTCATGGGTTGTTTCAGCAGGCTACAGAATGACAGTAAAGAGTGGTAAAAACAAACAAAAATACCACCCACTCTACGTGCCCCACAAAGTGCCACAAATGCTTTTGGGATACAGGAAGGGAGTGGGCAAAGCCTGAGGGAAAGGTTGAGAAATTGAGCCATGGTTTGTTCAATCATCTGGCATATAAGACCTAGTTAGGGCAACCATTTCTGGGTTAACTTTTACTTTTAAAACGGGGGGGGGGGAATTTCCAAAGCAATTTGTGATGGTCTAGTGTTTAAGGGGATGTCAATCATTTTGCCGGGGATGTACAAAGCCTTGGGTTTAGTTCTTTGGGTCCCTAATGTGGCTTTGACATAGGTTGAATACAGATAACCAACTTACCATATGGACAGGCAGGTGTGTCTGTGTTTCTATGTGGTTACTTCAAACTTTTTTTGAAGTTTGATCTTTTTTCTGCTGCAATTGTGTGCTAAAGATTGGTGACATTTCCACATTTCTGAAAAGTCGGTGATCTATTGCTAGCAACGTTCAATGAGAAAGCTACAGAGTTTCATGGCAAGATTAATCTTTTAAGAAACAGCTTGTTGTTTGTCTTGGAAAAAGTTAAATACCTGCAGTTTTTGTGTGTTGTTGTTTTAAGTTATCAGTTATGCTTAGGTTGTTTCAAGATAATTTTTATTGTTGAGAAACTGTACTGCGAACTGTACTTTGAAATCATGTTACTTTGTGTGTTGCATGATGATGACACTGAACCGCCCAGAGAGCTTCGGCTATTGGGCGGTATAAAAATGTAATAAATAAATAAATAAAAATAAATAGAGTGATTATCTAATTCATCTTGATTTTATTGTGCGAAGTGAACCTTCTGGTGGTGGTGGTGGTGGTGGTAGTTCTCCTGTAAATCCTCCACTCTCATTTCACAAGGAAATGTGCTTGAGTGAGCAACAAAGGTGCCGCCCCTCAATAAGCAAAATTTATTTGAGTAGTGGGAAATAGTGTTTTCAAAAATTTCTGTACACCATTATCACTATGACTTAGGTTTTAAGACTGACGGAACAAAATAAAGTATGAGTATTGGTAAATTCAAAACTAGACAGGAGTGACAAAACAGTACTGCATGTCACTGACTTCCTCTGGTAGTTTTTTTGCCATTACCACCCCCACCACCCCTGCCATCCACTGTATCAAATCGGGGATGATCCACCTCTAAAAGATTATTTTCTTACCCCTCTGACTCATTCCACCAAGAAGACTTGGCTCACTTCTTTTACCAGTGTGCTCTAACCTCCTAAAGTAAGAGGTCAGGGAGGTCATACACTTTGAAGGTGACAGTATTTCTCAGCCGTGTCCAAAGTGTGGGAAGGAGGAATGTTTGGTTGAAAGAGTTTAGGCTTCACCAGAAATAACTGATGACAGTAACCTTCTGAAGAGATGTCAAAGAGAGTCATTTGTGGAACTAGATACCGCAATGAGGTCCACATATCTAACATCTTTATGGTTTTAAGTATAGCCACACAAAAATGGTATATGCTTGCTTAGAAAGTCGCCCACTGTGCAGTAGCCAGCTGAAGCAAACATAAAGAAAATATCAAAAGTATTTTTTTAATTCTTCCCCTAACCATCTGTTGAGTTGACAGTACTGTTTCCACAAATAGACCTAAGCTGGGGAGGGAATAAAATAACATCTGAGTTATTTCAGGCTGTCTTGGTTATACTATGTAGCTATTTTGTAGGCTGCAGTTCTAAACTGGCTTAACTGTATAGTGAGCCTGCAACATTTTGTCCACACAAGTGGATATGAAATAGCCATGTGGATGAGGATTTAAAATTCACCTGAGCAGCCATTTTCAATCATTTCCCCCCAACTGATCTTTTTTTAAAAAACAAAAACTAACTATTTAATTTGCATTAAAGTACTTATTTATTTAGGCATGACTGTTCAATTGCCTTTATTACTTGTAAAATAAATGACTTTTAAAGAGTATTCTAGAGGGTTTTATTTTAGAATTGTTCTAGATTAGAAGTGTTTTCATCAAGTGTTTCTTTTCTGTACACAGCCATAGCAGAGACTCTGATAAAGGATCCTGTAGGTAGAGAAATTGGAGTTAGGGATGTGTGCCTGAAAGACCACATCCCTGACCCCACTTTCTCCCTCCTCTGAGCTATAGTCTAAAGGAGAAGGGGCACAACTTGTGGTTCCCATGTGTCCCCCCCTCCAAATTCCCTACCACCACTGACCAGCATCACTGTTTCACACTAATGGCAGTGTGAAAACTAGGGATGTGCTCCGCTCCGCTTAGAATCGGAGAATCAGAAGCGAATTGGCCTGATCCGCCTTGCACAAAAGCGGAGTAGAAGCGAACCAGGGTCCTGGAGAAGCATGGCGAAGAGAAGCGGCCATAGGAGAAGTGCTTCTCTTTTCGTGGAACGATCTGCCCGCCATTTTGGATAATTTCGCCCATAAAATTGCATTGCGGAAAACATTAGGGGATAACTGTGTTGTTTTTAAAGCTATCTTTCTGAAAGTTCGTGTGCTTAGAGAGTCGTGGCTGGGGGTCATTTTGAGCCTACTCTCAGCACTCTGCATGGTGCGGTTCGTTTGCTATATTTTTTAAAAAAGCGGGTAAAAAAAGTGGGTGAGGGTAAGTGGAGGTGGTTTTTTTTATCGATGACAGGCACATTCAACTCCCAATCCTGATGAGAATTGATGACCTCATAAAGCATCCTCCAATCCCAGCATTCAATGGGGGGACTAAGGCAGAGCCACCCTGAGACCTTTCTCCTTTCTGTCTCTTTGTGGGTTGGCGTTCATGGAGAGAGGTGTTAGTTTATAGGTGCTGCTGCTGTGTTTGGAGTTGGAAGAGATTAGATTAGGATTTAGCTTGGGATGTGTGTGTGTTTGTTTGCTTGTTTCTGACTGTTTGCTTAGTTTGCTCTGTGTTTTTCCCTTACTTTGATTTTATATAAACTTTATTTTTAATTTTTTGAGTGGTTGGTTGGTTGGTTCCCCCCCTTCCCCCTCTTAAAGCCTGACTGTGTTTCATCTTCCTTCTTTCTTCTATATAAAAAAAACACAAAAAAAATACAAAAAAAAAATCTCTATTTCTTCTCTCTCTCTCTCTCTCTCTGTGTGTGTGTTACTTGGACTGTGTGTTATTGTGTGAGTGTGCTGTGTGCACTGCTTGTGAAGTGCAAAAAAAGCCAATACAGTTTGAGCATTTCAAATCCAGTTTGGGCAAAGCATACACACTTGTCCCATTTCCCCAAATATATATTATTAGTAGTATTAGTAGTAGTATTATATTATTATTATCATGAGAAGAAGGAGCAAGTGCACGTCTGTGGCTAGGCGTGCTGAAAGCAGTGGTGGTCAAGGGAAGGCTCAGGCTGGCACCAGTAAGCAGGCTGCCTCTCCTGCTGTGAAAATCAAATGGGCAAGTCCGTGGTGGGGCATCTGCTGGGACTGACTCCCCCATACTAGATCTATGGCGTATCTCTGCCTGGCTCTCTGCCCACCTGCCCTCCTCCTCTGTGACCACCTCACAGGGATGGTTTGCAATGCATGACTTACTGCTGGCTTTGAAACAAACCATCCTTGCCTCACTTCCTTATGCCCCCAGAAATGCCTGCTGCCTGTCTGCCTGCCTGCCTTCCCCCCCCCCCCCCCGGGTGCTGCTGTGGTGGGGCATCTGCCGGGACTGATTCCCCCATACTAGATCTATGGCATATCTCTGCCTGGCTCTCTGCCCACCTGTCCTCCTCCCCTGCCCGCCTCGCAGGGATGGTTTGTGTGTGTGTTGCTTTGTCTCGGGACAAGTCCTTCCTGCACTCACTTAGACTTTTTGAAGTTCCAAATCAATTTTTCAAGTGTGGAAGAAGATTCATATTTAGGGTTATCTACTCCCCTATTCATGGCATGTTGGGATTTCCTTTGAAATGGCCCCATTGAGGTGTCTGCAGCTTTAAATCCCTGAGATACTGGGGTGTCCGGGAATTTTCAAAAATTCCCCAAAAATCAGGGGAGGCTTGGATTGGCTTGAGTCTTGGCATGCATGTGTGCTGAACTTGAGGTTTCTAACATGAAAATTGATGGAGATATACAAAGGGGTGTGTGAATTGGGGTTAGGGGTGCTGCATTAGAGTTAGAGCCCCCCCAAAATCAGGGGATGATGGAATCAGCTTGAAACTTGCCATGAATGTGGATGTGCCTGCTTCCAAGTTTGTATCTGTCAAAATGTCGGAGAACAGTCCATGTCTGAAAATGGGGTGTCCGATTTTCAAAAATTCCCCAAAAATCAGGGGAGGCTTGGACTGTCTTGAGTCTTGGCATGCATGTGTATACGTGCATGAGGTGTCATGGTGCCGAATTTGAGGTTTCTAACCTTAACAGAAAAAAAAGTTGTAGGCTTTTTTGGATTTCAATGCAAGCCTATGGGGGGAAAAGCAGAGCTCCGATCCGGATCTGGAGCTTTGCAGCGAACTGGAGCAGACTATAGGCGGACCCGATCCAGAAGTTGTGGATCTGGAACAGAAGCGGATTGGGGGGTCCGTGCACACCCCTAGTGAAAACAGTAAGGCCGGTTGGGTTTCTGCATTCCAACCACTCAGAAAGGTGGGCCATCTTCAATGTTCCTAGTAGGGATGTGCTCAGCTTCTAATTGGACCGGCGAATTAGAAGCGGAGCAGGGTGCTTCGCCTTCCCTTAAGGCGGAGGCGAAGAGGATTGGGGGGCCGGCGGAGCGTGGCGAAGAGGATCGAGGTGAAGGCGGATCCTTCGCCTCGATCCGGAGCTCCCCCGGAAAGGTAAGTGGGGTTTCCTGGGCCCTGCCGTTGTTGCTGTCGCCCATGCGGCGACAGCGGCAGGGCCCGGTAAACCCCCCTCCTCTCCCTTACCTGCCTCCGTCCGTGGTCCATCGGCTTCTTCAATTGAGCCCGTGGTTCTTCCTGGCTGAACCGCGGGCTCAATTGAAGAAGCCGACGGACCGCGGACAGAGGCAGGTAAGGCCCCCCTCCCCCTTGGTCCCTTACTGAGCTCTGCCGCCGTTGCTGCACGGGCGGCGACGGCAGCAGGGCCCGGTAACTCCCCCACCCTCCTCTCCCAGCCTTACCTGGCACCACTCCCCTCCACTGCAGAGCTCCGATTCAGAGCCAGAGCTCCGCGGCGAAGAGGAGCGGAGTATGAGCGGAGTGGCGCGGAGCGGAGCAGGCCGATCCGAAATTTTCGGATCGGCCCGCGGGGCGGAGCGGGGGGTCTGTGCACACCCCTAATTTCCATATCCTGGAAGTCTTGAGAGATTTGAGACTGCAACAAGGAAGGTGGGGGGGGGTGCTTTCATGCCAGTCTAGCATGTGCCACAGATGTGAGGAGGAGGAGGAGGCTTTGGAGAGGAGGAGGAGGCTTTGATAGGGTGACCAGATGACCCAGAAAGCTCTGGAGACCTCCAGAAAAATGGAGATCTCTGGGGCAACTGGAACTGGGCCCCAAATTACCAGGGAAAAGGGCCAAAGGATGCATTCCCACACTTCCGGGAACGCGTCCTCCAGCCCCCCCTCCCCGGGGCTGATCTAGCTTTCTCTTAGGCTGGTGCAATCATGCTAGCCCAGGAGAAGGCCGAAGACAAGGCTGAGATCAGCCCAGGGGAGGGGCTGGAGGACATGTTCCCAGACTTCCAGGAATGTGTCCTCCAGCCCCAGCCCCCAGCCGATCTAGCCTTCTCCTAGGCTGGCATGATCACCAGCCAAGCAGCAGCAGCAGCAGGAGAAGGAAGTAGCAGCAGTAGTAAGACTAAGGTGTGTGGGAGAGAGTGTATGGGTGAATAGGGTGCCTAGTTGTTTGAGTGAATGGATGTGTGTGTGCATGTGTTTTGGAGTTGGTGATCCTGAGTGTGTGTGCGTGTGCTGGCAGTGTGTGAGTATATTGATGTGATGATGTCTGAATGGGATGCCTTGCTTTGAGTGAATGGATGCATGTGCATGTTTGCAGTGTGTGTGTGTGTGGGAGGGCTGTAGTTTTCTGTGTGTGAATTGGGGGGATGATTTGGAGGTGATATTCCTATTAAATACTGTAATGCATTTTGACCCATAGACCTTCCTCTCCAATTTGTTTGATATAATTGGCATGACATATGTTTTCTAAAAAATGGCTGACAATTGTTCATCCCTCTTAAAAATATTTTTTTAAATTAACAGGGTTGCCATTATCACCATCATCATCATTTATCTCTCTTTTCTTGCTCATGGTGATTTTTCTAGATGAACATGATGGGCTTTGCCAAGTCATACTGTCTTTTACTGATTCAGATATTTCCTGACTATTGAACATGTTTTAACACTGACTGCACAGGACAGCTGTTCAAGGAGAGAGGTCTTCCGCCAAAGTGACTGATTTTTTTGTGAAAACAGGAAGCAAATCAGAGGATGAAGTCGCTGCAGTGGAGGGTATGGTGGCCTTCCACACTGTGATGCATCACAGCACATTTAGCTCAATGGATTGTACCTCTGGCTTGTTCAAGATGATATTCCCTGACTCAAATGTAGCCCGGAATTGCACCAAGAAAGAAGCAATTGTGAACTCTGTGCTTGCACCACAGTCTGTGGAAAGCGCCCTGCAAGCAACGAAAGACTACAACATACCATACTGTGGAGTCTCAATGGATGGAAGCAACCACGGTGCAGTGAAAATATTTCCAGTTGTAGTCCAATATTTTGACTGGTGGTTTGCAGTTCAAGCTCATCAAAGTGAGCAACACACCTAATGAGTTTGTGGACATTGAATATAGAAAGGTGCTTTCCCACAGCAGGACACTGTGGCTGTCTTTATTCCCTGGAATCACAAGGTTACTGCAGATGTTTCCAGCCTAGAAGTCCTTCTTTCCCTCTCAAAACCATCCACCTCCTGTGCTCAAGAACTTCTTTGAGGATGAGTTGAGTGAGATCTACCTCTGACATATGCACACACTCATAGGCATGTTCCAAGCACACATTGAAGAGCTTGAATGTGAAAACAACTCTATGGTGGAAGTACTGAAATGCTTGGCCTCTGTAATCAACATCCTCTGTGAATGGAAGGCCCACAATTTCATGTCTCTTAACATCAGGGAACTCCTGGGGAAAAGCCGCAAGGAGGTACTTGCTGCACAGTGTGACTCATTCTGTGCCCAAGTGGAATGTCAGTACACCACATGCACTGAATATCTGCAGAAGTGGATGAGACACCTGGAAGAGTTCTTGATATTCACATGGATTGTCCAGACTGAGACACCAAAATGGCCTGATGTGGAGCCTACCATTCAGTACTTGAGAGAGAGGGGAGGGCTGGATGATGGGAAGGGCTTCGATCAAGTTGCAAATCTGAAAAAAAATGTCGAAAGTATCTGCAACAATGAAGTCTTCAAAAAGTTAATGGCACACCAAAAGTGGACTAAATATTTTGAGAGCTCCAAAAGTGCAGACTTCCACTCAGAACTGCTGCAGATTGCACAGTTCTTTTTTGTGCTTCCCTCCTACAATGCCAACGTGGAATATATTTTCTCGATGATGCAAATGCAGTGGACAAAAGAAAGAAGCCAGATGTCTGTGGAGACACTGAAAGGGATTTTACAGCTGCAATATAATTACAATATTATATTTTAAATAAATTACAATATTTTTACCATTTCCTGTTGAACATCCCACACCTTTTTTAAAAAATAAGATCCAGTGAAAAATATTCCAGGGCACATCAGGAGGAAGAACAGTCTTAAAATTTGTACAGCAACTAAAAATAAATGTTAATTTCTGATACGTTGAATATCTCACTTGTTCTTTATTTCAGTGATTTTAATATTAACATACTATGTAGAACAGTTTTGTCTTAATTGTAAGGTGTAGAATTAGGCAGGTGATGAAGGCCATGCCCCCTTTGGGGGCAGACATGTCAAGATGGCCCAGCCTTGGATTGGGGCATGTTGGGGTGAGCACGTCTCCTTGAGGGTGGCCATGTTGTTCTCATTTTTGGTTTCCAAAATATGGTCAGCCTAAGGCTGTCACACAGAGGAGGGCCAGGATCTCTTCTCAATCATCCCAGAGTGCAGGAAACGGAATAATGGGCTCAAGTTACAGGAAGCCGTATGTTACAGGAAGTAACATAGTTACAGGAAGTTACAGGAAGCTGGACATCGGGGGAAATGTCCTGAACTTTTAGAGCACTACGACAATGGAACCAGTTACCTAGGGAGGTTGTGGGCTCTCCCACACTAGAGGTGTTCAAGAGGCAGCTGGACAGCCATCTGTCCGGTATGCTTTGAGGTGGATTCCTGCACTGAGCAGGGGGTTGGACTCGATGGCCTTGTAAGCCCCTTCCAACTCATCTTTTCTATTATTCTATGCCCATGGAACTTCTTCTGTTCCCCTTGAGGAGTTTCTTCTAGAACTCTTTATCTCTCCCACCCATAGACCTCCATTGCCAAACTCCTGTTTGCTCTCCTTGTTTGCTTGCTTGATGAGATGAGAAAAAACAAATTCAGAAGCCCTCCCCACACCCACCCCACACACTTGGGCACATGAAACTGATTACACCGTTCTTTGGATCCTGCCTTGTATATTGTGACATCTGTTTATTCAGCTGTATATTTATCTCATATTAAATTACTTCAAGGAGGTCCCTATCTAGAGGAGATGGTGGTAATATGCAAACTGATTTCAATGTGAAGTGTTTTAAGAACTGCTGTTAACACCAACTTTGAATATTTATTCAGCCTTATCTGGGGCTGGATTTTAGAGAACCAGTTTTGAGTCTCAGTGTTTTAAGATATGGCTCTTCCCATTTCACTATAGCTTAAATTTACAGCTATGTCTCAACATTTGAACAACATCCTTTGAATTATAATTACTATGGTAATGATGAGCCAAACTAGATTGCTATGGTAACTTGATTTTTTTTAATGTTTGTACTGGGGTAATTTTAAAAAATCTTCTAATTCAGCCCCCCCCCCTCCTTTTTTATTATTTGCTCTCCACTCTCTTTGCAGCCTGGAATTGTGCAACTGAGATGAACTATTTCTAAAATAAGACCAACAGACTGGTAGAGGTCAGTGAGTGGGATTGAATGACACCATTTTTGACACAGATTAGATTATTTTTTAATAATCTTAGCAATGTATGTGCTTTGGAATGTTTAAATTATTTCATATATATTGTCTTGTAATCCTTCCACCACACCTGTAAGGTCAGTCACTATTATTACTGCACCAATATTGTAAATGGAGTGGAGGATTGAAGTGGAGAGATAGTGAATTACCTGAGACTACTTAGTAAATTCATATTTTACACTAGGAACATCCTATTTCCTGATTTGTAGCTCAGTCTCTTTGCAACTATGAAGCCACTAAAGGTAACGTTGGTGATCACCCACTTTTATGCCAATGGTCAATATCACATTTTGGAAAGCCTTTTCAAGTATAATATCAGGCTAGAGGTGGTGGATCATAATAATCTTGCCATACATTAAATGCCAGATGCTATATCCATATATAGGCAGCTGGACAAGCATCTGTCGGGGATGCTTTAGGGTGGATTCCTGCATTGAGCAGGGGGTTGGACTCGATGGCCTTGTAGCCCCCTTCCAACTCTGCTATTCTATGATTCTATGATTCTACCCCCCCTTTAGGGTTAATAAATCATGGGTGAGGTTAGCCACCTCTGGGGAAGTATAAGGGGGAAACAATAAATGTGGGGTGGAGAGGGGGAGGGGAGGGAGGGAAGGGGGAAGGGGAAAAGGGGGGAGTATATGTCTGTTTAGAGCTTCGGCTATTGGGCGGTATAGACATGCAATAAATAAATAAATAAATAAATGTTTGTTTTTCACTGAGGGACCATAAGAAGAGAAGAATAGTAACAATATGGAGAATAAATTGAGAATATCAACGCTAAACGTGAAAGGGTTGGGATCAGTTTTGAAGAGATGCAGAATTGAGGCTTTATTGAATAAGGACAAAGCAGACATTATATTTTTGCAAGAAATGCAAAACTAAGGATGGAGTTAATGAACTTAGGTTAAGATGGGCAACCACCTATGAGAAATCGTTTGGATCATTCAAGGCAAGGGGCATGGCGATACTTATATCGACCAAATGTGGTTTTAATGTACTACAGGTTAGAAAAGATTTAAAGGGGAGATTTATAATGATTCAAGGGGCAGTGGAACAAGAAAGATACACCTGGGTAAATATATATGCTCCGAATGAGAACCAGGTGGGATTTTTTTTAGCAAGGATTTAAAGAGTTTGAAACAAGAAGTTATGAGTAAATTAGAAAAATATAAAAGGATGAATTTGTCTTTGTTTGGAAGAATAGCCCTTATAAAAATGAGGATGTTACCAAAAGTATTTTTATTTAGAATGATGCTAATAAGAATATCAGAAAAAGAATTAAAACGTTGGCAAAGTATAGCAAATAACTTTTGTAATGGAGATAGAAAGGCGAGACTGAATAAAAAAAGTTGGTATGTAATGCAGAAAAAAGGAGGGCTATGGCTCCCAAACCTAAAGCTATATTACGTAGCTAATAGGTTGAGACATGTAGTAGAAAGTATGATAGGAATAGGAGATTTAAGTTGGTTGGAGGATAGAAAGGAAGAGGATATAGAATGGAAATTAGAAAATATATATTTTTAGAGATTATGCAAAGAAATGGGGGGGGAGAAATAGAGATCCCCCTTTTAAAAAATCACTGGGAAATTTGGTGATTATATAAAAAAGACTTACTTCCGAGTATTTCCCCAATATCACCAGTGATAATGATGAGGAACTTTCCGGAAAACTTAAAAAAAAGAGTTGGGAAAAAGTTTAAAAGAAGGAAAGGTAATGAAGTTAAAAGATTGGTTAGAAAGGATGAAAATGAGGGAAGAAATAAAAGAGAGATTAAAAGAGGGAAATATATCATGGTTAAACTATATTCAATTAAAACAGTGGACAAAGAAATGGTTAAATGATAATGGAGTGTGTAGAGGAATTACGAAGTCTGAGGAGTTGATTTTAAAAAAAGAAAATGAGAAAAGGGAAAACAAATCAATAAAAGGTTTAACGAGCGAAATATATAGAATATTAGTGGAAAAGGGAGAGTTGGAAAGTGTAGGCAAGATGGTATGGGAAACTGATTTGAAGGAACAAATAGGGCAACAGAGTTGGAAAGGGATATGGAAACAACGAGTGTTGAGAAATATGTCTGTGAGGATAAAAGAAAATTATTACAAGCTTGTCTGGAGGTGGTACCTAACCCCCGTGAAACGAAATAAAATAAATAACATGAATTCAGCAATATGTTGGAGAGGTTGTCAAGAGAAAGGATCGTATTTACATATGTGGTGGGAATGTGAATTTGTACAAAAATTATGGAAAATGGTGTTTAAAGAGATAAAGAAATTATAGGAATGGAGATTCAAGAGACACCTATTGTAGCATTATTATCAGTTTATGGAGAATTGAATTGTAATCAAGAGACAAAAGAATTGATAACGAACTTGTTAACAGCCGCAAGACTAATGATATCCAGGTTCAAGGAGATTATCATATAGAAGATTGGTATAAAGATTGGTATTACCTAGGAAGGTTGTGGGCTCTCCCACACTAGAGGCCTTCAAGAGGCAGCTGGGCAAGCATCTGTCGGGATGCTTTAGGGTGGATTCCTGCATTGAGCAGGGGGTTGGACTCGATGGCCTTGTAGGCCCCTTCCAACTCTGCTATTCTATGATTCTATGATTCTATGAAAGAAATATGGGATATTGGTATTAATGATAAATTAACATGTAACATGAAAGTTAGATGATAAAAATGAATGATTTTGAAGGAATATGGAAACAGGTCTCGGAATTTGTACTATTAAAGGGGAGAGGGAAAACACCTCCAGAGAAAGTAATGAGATTTGGGAAATATGAATAAGATCCCGTGGTTGGGGGGAGCACACTTTTTATGATTATGTTAAATGGAATTAAGTTAGAATATATGTTTATTAAATTGTTTACTTTATATTATTGTGTATTATGGGGCATTGTTTTATATTGTATTGTTGTATTGTTTGGATGTTTAAAAAAATAAAAATAAAAACTTAGGTTAAGATGGGCAACCACCTATGAGAAATCGTTTGGATCATTCAAGGCAAGGGGCGTGGTGATACTTATATCGAAGAAATGTGGTTTTAATGTACTACAGGTTAGAAAAGATGTAAAGGGGAGATTTATAATGATTCAAGGGGCAGTGGGACAAGAAAGATACACCTTGGTAAATATATATGCTCTGAATGAGAACCAGGTGGGATTTTTTTTAGCAAGGATTTAAAGAGATGAGGGGAATACAAAATGGATCAACAATTATTGCTGGGGATTTTAATATGGTTTTAGATAAATCAAAAGATGAATCAAAACCTACAGCACAAGAAAGACGATAAATATTACAGAGTTATATAGAATTATGAAAAGAAATGAAATGGTTGATCTATGGAGATGGATTATGGGGCATGAACAAAGGTACACATATTTCTCACCAGTGCATAAAAACTATTCCAGAATAGACTACATTTTTGTATCAAAAAATTTAGTGTCGAAGTTATTAAATACTGAAATAGGGTTAATTAAAATTATGGACCATGCCTTAGTTAGTGTAGATATCAAAAGACAGAGAGACGATAGAGTTGCTAGAAGATGGAGATTGGATACTAGATTGCTTAATTATAGAGAGAAAGTTGGAAAATTGAGAAAGAAATGAAAGAGATTTGGGCAATTAATGATACGGGACAATGTACTCAAGCAACATTATGGGACACGATGAAGGCAGTTATGAGGGGGATTTTCATACGGAGACAGGCCCAATGAAGAAGCAACAACTTGGAGAAAGAGATTAAAGAATTGGAGGAGAAGTATATTAAAAATAGAGACAAGCAAAGTTACAGCAATTACAGGCAAAGAGGAAGGAATGGGATGAAAAAAGTATTGAGGAAGTACAGAGGAATCTAATATATTTAAAACGAAATTTTAAGAATTCTAAGTGGCTGGCTAGATCTGCGCAATCAAAAAAGAGAAGAAATTTAATAGGGGCGATTAAAGACCTACTGAATTGCAATATTTTTGTGTGTTCTGAAAATTGCCTTTGGCCTAATGGAACACTTGAAGTGCTTTTACCCCAAACAGGCCCTTTTTGTCCTGCTGCAAGATGAATCTCCAATGCGAGAAAGCAATGAAGACATGCTGATCTCAGAAGTGGATCCTGATGTATGAGACGATGCTGGGGCAGCCTGAGCCCTAAATGCAACTACAATTGAAATCTGGAAGCACTCCTGTGTCCTTGTGTCAGTACCCTTTGAAGTTAGAGGCCAGAAGAGGACTGCAGCTACTGCAGAAGACTGCAGAAGAGGACTGCAGCTACTGCAGAAGACTGCAGAAGAGGACTGCAGCTACAATGGATAAAGCATTTGAAGAACTCAAGCTTGCCACCAGCACTAGCCTTACCTGATGGAAGAAAACCTTACTGACTGTACGTCCATGAGAGGAAAGGAATAGCCTCAGGTGTGCTGTGCCAAAAAGCCAGGTCCCACCTGGAGACCAGTGGAATATTATTCAAAAGTCCTGGATCCTGTAGCCAAAGGCTGGGCCAGCCTGCTTACGTGCTGTAGCAGCAACAGCATTCCTAGTCGCTGATACAGACAAATTAGTGATGGGAGGTGTCATGGAAGTACTGGTACCTCATGGAGTCCCACAGATATTAGGAAGTGGTAGAGGAAGCCGACACCTGGACCCAAGGCTCACCTTCAAAGCCATTGCCTCATTGAATCCTGCCACACTGATGCCTGAACCTCAAGGAAAAGAAGACGTTCCAGAGCATGATTGTCTTGAAGCCTTGCAATTTGACACCAAACCCCGCCCAGACCTGTATGATGAAGCTTTAGCAGATGCAGACCTCGAGTTGTTTACCGATGGATCCAGCTATAATTAAAGCTTCCTAGCAATTTTCCTGCACAAGCTGCTGAACTCGTAGCATGCACAGAGGCCCTGAAACTTGCTCCAAAAGACTAAATTTGTTTACTGATTCACATGGACAGATTTGGAAAGAAAGAGGATTTGTGACTACCCTGTTTAAGGAGCTACATTCCCACGATGGACATTCATCAGCCTCTTCAATGGTTGAAGGACTTTTGAGAACCATGATCAGTCAAGGAATATAGATCGATGCTCAACGAATTGTTTCTACTTGCCTCATTTGTCAAAAAGTAAATGTATCAAGAAAAGCCCCTGCAGACATGGGAGGGAGGACATGGGCTTGTTATCCTTTTTAAAGAATCCAGATTGACTTTGCTGAAATGCCCCCATAAAAAGGCTTTTTAAATACCTACTTGTTTTTTGTTGACCAACTGACTAGTTGGGTGGAGGCTTTTCCCTGCCCAAAACCATAGAATCGGATCTAGATAGCCATTTTACTTCTCAGGTAGTGCAGAACATGGCAAAAGCTCTACAAATAGACTGGAGACCCCAGTCTAGTAGACAGAGAGAGAGAGAGTGAATAGGACCCTGAAAGAAACCCCAGCAAAAATTCAATTAGAAACCTCCTTGAAATGGGTGGATGCACTTCCAATTGCATTATCAAAAGTTAGAAAAGGTCTTGTCTCCTTTTGAACTAATGTTTGGTTTTCCCCCTCGGGTTTTAGTGGGGGAACAAGAAGAAATTAAGTGGGAATTGGGGAATGATTTACTCCAAGAATATGTAATTGCCCTGCAGTTTGTTCTCTTGCAGCTCCATGGTTACGTTGCACCTTTCCAGAGACTTGAAGGACCCATCCATCTGTTCCAGCCTGGTGATAAAGTCCTGCTCAGAGGTGGAAACCTGGAAGTGGGAAGGTCCTTACTGCATTGTACTTGTAAGTCATTCTGCTGTGAAGTTATTAGAGAGAGATAACTGGACACATTGTTCTAGAATAAAACCTCTGCCTCCCCTGAGTACCGGAAACTCAGAGGACACAGGCGAAGCTGAGAGCAACAGCCCTCTGCCTTCTGGCGCACCGGAGGCCGCCAGAAGCACAGGCGAAGAAACCAGAACGGAGCAACCTAAGTACTCAGCCCAACATTTAGGGGGCACTAAAGTTAAATTTTATAAGCAAAACCAATGAACTTACATTTGTGTGAAGATTGTGTAGCTGTAATTTTGATAATTCTTATCCTGCTCATAAGTTTCTTACTTTGGTGGTTCCAAGTTCTTCTTTAATTGCCATGGCAAATGTCTTTAAGATAGAATTTTGCCTATATTTGTGCCTTATACCACTCATAAGTAACTTAACTTCACTCCACTAGTGCCAAACGTTCCTTGCAAACCCTCATAATCACCCTCATCTTCCTGCCCTGCTAAAGCTTGTGACAACCACACAAGCCAAAAACTGTTGGATTTGTGAACAACTAGGGAAGAAAGATGTAGATAATAAATTACTTCCTGTGCCCCTAACCTATTGGACCTCAAAAGTAAACACAGGATGGGCAGCTGACTGGGTTTTAAAAATGAATTACACACATGCTACCAGAGGCTTGTGGGTGCGAGATCCATGTTCAAAAGGACTCGTAGCCTACCAAGTAATACCTAACCAAATAAAATGCTCAATATGCATAGAATCAGAGAATTCAACTGGCCAAGATGTAGGATGGTTAAAGGTTCAAAATTGTGCACACATGTTATGGTTTGATTCTACCCAAGGACTTTTAGAGCCCTACGTTATTGATGAAAAGAAAGTTAACAAAGAAAAATCTACATGCAGTGGCACATATAGTTTTAGTGACATGCCCTCCTATAGTCTTACCAATCCTACACTCTATGGTTTAAATTTCACAGATGTCATTTGGAAAAATAAATCAGTGGCCTTATTAAACAACTCTGTGTTCTTTTTCAGTGAAAATGGAGCAATTGCCAAAGCTTTACTTAATAATTCCTGCCCAAGAACAAACCAAACCAGTAAAGTTTCACCTGACCTCATTCCAAGAAGCCTTTTAGAAGTCTTGACTACTTCCATCTTTTGTGGATTTAAACACACCATGAGATGGGAAGAGCAGACTAAACAATGGCACAAGAATACTAACCATCGCAAAAGATGCACATACCACTACATTGACGGTGTAAATATTGGAATGAAGATTACATCAAAAGATAACAAATTAACTCCTGTAAAGGGTCAAATCCTTTCTCTCACTCTCATTGAGCAAGGAGTATACTTTTTATGTGGAGAAAACCTGTACAAAGTTCTCCCTCCAAAATGGAGAGGAAGATGCACTGTATCATTCGCTGTGCCACATTTACAAATTGTTAAGAACCTCACTTCTGATCAGATGACTAATTTTGGTAGCTTTGCACACAGAATTGTACAAACCTTTAGCTAAACGGAACACCGGATTTCATTCTACTATCCAATGGTTATTCCCTTGGTTAGGAGTATCTGAAATAGAAAAAACTGTTAAGAACATTTCATTAGAGTTAGAAAAAGCTTTTAATAGTACACTGGATGCTATAGAAAACTTGCAAACTGAAGTTTCTTCTCTCAGCAATGTTGTTGTGCAAAATCGAATGGCTTCAGTTTTATTATTAGCTCAACAAAATGGTGTGTGCGCCATACTTAACCAATCTTGTTGTTTTTATGTAAATGAACAGAGTAAAATCGAAACAGATGTAAAGAAAATAAAAGAAGCAGTACAAGTCTTTCATAAAACAGGACAACCACCCACCAATGATCTATTTGGATGGCTCACTAGTTGGTTACCCAATATGGGGTGGTTAAAAGAGGGATTTATTGCATTATGTCTTATTGTAGTGATTTTGCTTATCCTTGCTTTTTGTCTTCCCTGTATTTTGTCTCTTGTGAAAAATCTTGCAAAATCTGTAATCCACCAGCAAATGTATTTGCATTATGAAGCCTTAGCTATAGATGACCTAGAAGAAGCTAGCATGCTTGAATTTTAAATTGCTTTAAAGGGGGGAAATGTTAGCATAAGTGACTCCATTTTAAAAAGGAAACTATGAAGCAGCCATTATGCAGCAAGCGAGGCGTCACGTACCCGCGGGTGTCTCCTTGTGTCTGTCTTATCTAACAAAAACAAGAGCCATGGCTCCAGCACAAAAGTTAGTTTACAGTGGAGCAAAGGGGTTGTTTAACAAAGATTAGAAAGACCGTTATGCCCCAGTGTTACGTTCTGATTGGTTCATGCTGCTACTGGGCACTGCCATTTGCAGGCTTCAAATGCTGTACTGAATTCCTTGCTTCTCTGTCTGACTGCTCACTTTCAAAGAGACCCAGACCTTGATTATAATCAATAAAGCGCTTTTTGAACCCTCTGTCACTGAAGTGTGGAGTTGTGCTTAGGGGCAGACTGGATCCCGTCCCTAGGGCGAAGAACTTGTGCAACAATTACAGACTACTATTTTAAAAGAATATAAATAAATAATAGCTTCTAGAAATGAACTGGTTTTCATCTATTCCGGGAATTAGAGAGCAGCGAAAGGGAGAAAATGTCTGAGAAAGAGCTCGAGCAGCTCAGGAGGCGCAAAGCCGCTCGGACATGGGCCAATTGGCTGCCTGGCTTCCTTATTTATATGGCAGTGCTACAGCAGCGCTTCCCCATGAAAGCCTTTGTGCTGACGAAATACCTCGACATGATATATCGAGCGTATATGGAGTACGAAGGTGGCGCCTGGTTGGCCTATGACGAAGCCTTTCGTAAAAAGGCAGTCTTCGACCATTCGGCACATTGGGACATTAGGGATCACGATCTATGGCTGCAGTTTATGACACCAGCCAGACCGGTTTCAGGCGATAGGGCTGATAGCGGACACGTCCTAGCAAAACATCAACCCGCCACCCCTAAAGGGAGCGCGGGGCGGGGGGTTCAATCACGCCCGCCTTGCTGGGAGTACAATTCCAAGGGAATGTGCTTACGCTCCCCATGTAAGTACAAACATGACTGTATTGCATGTGGGGGCGCACACCCCTCATCTAGTTGCCACAAAGTTAAATCAAACAAGAACCCCTTAAAAGAAGGGCAAGGAGGGCAGTGGCAGGGCAGTCAACAGCAACAGCCTCCGCCTAAAGGGCCCCAGCCCAGTTAAATTAGGCCCCCTCTCATCCCTCCTTTCCACTTATCCCAGCAAACAAGACGCTGAATTGCTGTTATCAGGCTTCACCTACGGTTTCCGTATTCCCTTTATGGGGATCAGGACTGCGACATTTGCCAATAATCATAACTCAGTAAACAGTATGGAAGCCCTAGTAAAAGATAAAATACATAGGGAATTACTCGCTGGTAGGGTCTCGGGTCCTCACAAGGAGCCCCCTTTATCGAACTTAAGAGTTTCGCCTTTAGGCATAGTACCTAAGAAGAACCCGGGCGAATATAGGCTAATCCATAATCTCTCCTTTCCCAAGGGTGACTCCGTTAATGACTATATCCCAGACCAATTGTGTTCAGTGCGTTACGCATCATTCGATTCAGCAGTTAAGATGGTGGGCACATACGGTCACGGAGCACTGATGGGAAAGTGCGACATTAAGTCTGCCTTTCGCATCCTCCCTATTCACCCCTATGACTTCAATCTACTAGGCTTTCACTTTCAAGGCCATTATTTCGTAGACAAAAATCTCCCAATGGGATGTTCGGTCTCGTGCACGTTATTCGAGAAATTCAGCTCATTTCTCGAGTGGGCGTTACAGACAAGAACAGGTTTTACGAACTCTATTCATTATCTTGATGATTTTCTGTTCATTGGGCCATCTGATACAAACCTGTGTTCCCATACTATGAATGAGTTCGCCACCCTTACGGAATATTTGGGAGTTCCTTTAGCTCACAAGAAAACAGAAGGCCCCACTACAACAATAACATTCCTGGGAATCGAACTGGATTCCAACAGCCAATGCTGCAGAATGCCATTGGATAAACTGCACACCCTACGCCATATATTGCACCAAACTTCACAGGCAAATAAGGTTACCTTAGGACAGTTGCAGGAACTGGTCGGCCACCTTAACTTCGCTTGCAGAGTTGTCGCACCTGGCAGAGCGTTCACCCGCCGATTGTGCGATGCCATGAGAGGCCTTAAACGCCCCTCCCACAGGGTCTGAGTGACGGACACGATGCGTGAGGATCTGCATATGTGGCTAACATTTTTATCCGAATTCAATGGTGTTTCATTTTGGAGACAGGATCTGCTGATAGAAGCAGAACTGCAGATTCACTCTGACGCATCTGGCTCATTAGGCTTCGGCGTTATTTGGGGAGACAGATGGTGCGCGGAGAAATGGCTGACTGAATGGCAGCACGCAGCCATTTCCGCTGATTTAACATTTCTAGAATTCTTCCCAATCTATGTTGCTGCTCACATCTGGCAAAAAGAGTTGTCAAATTCGGTCGTCCATTTCTAGTGTGACAACCAAGCAACTGTGCAGGTCATTAATACACTAATATCACGTAACCCCCGCGTCATGAACCTGGTTCATGCATTTACCCTACATTGCCTGCGTAATAACATTTTATTCTGCGCCCGGCACATACCCGGCTTAGATAACTCCATAGCGGACGCTTTATCTCGTCAGCAGGTGCAGCGCTTCCGAGACCTGGCACCTTCGGCGCGACAGCAGCCGGAACCCATGCCCCCATCCCTATGGGCCATTGGCAATGGGAAGTTGAGCGCGCTGTATGGCAATCGGTAGCACCAAGTACTAGAGCATCATACCAGCGCGCAGGTAAGGAATTTTATGCTTTCAGAGCAGCTAGGTGCTTGGCTCTAGCATGGCCCATCCCTGTTGATCACATCCTCCAGTTCTGTGTCTTTTCTCACTCGAAGGGCCTTTCTGCACGAACCATTTCGGGGAAGTTAGCCGCCTTAGCATTCTTGGCCAAGATGCAGGGTGTGCCTGACAACACCAACGACTTTCGAGTCCGACAGACCTTGAAAGGGTGGTCTAAGGCCTCGCCTCAGCCGCAGGATAATCGCCTTCCAATCACTCCAGATATATTGGCCAGGTTAAAAAGCCAATGGCTCTCCTTATGTCATTCGCCTTACGAGGCAGCATTATTTCACGCAGTAGCTGTAACAGCGTTCTTCGGGGCCTTCCGTATATCGGAGATACTTGCGTGTTCTAAGAATGATCGGTCATGCAAAGCTCTGCAATATCGTGACCTAGCTCTATTTGACCATGGCATCACTTGGCGGCTGAGGAGGTCTAAGACCGACCAGGAGGGGAAAGGTGCTGAAATTTCTCTTAACCGCGCTCAAATTACTGACATCTGCCCGGTAAGCGCATTACATACTTTCAGGAACTTGCGGGGCGATCGTGAGGGTTACCTTTTCTGCCACAGCGATTCAGCACCACTAACCAAATATCAATTTTGGTCCATAACCAAAACAGCACTGCAAACGCTGGGACTACATGACACATCATATGGCACACACTCCTTCCGGATTGGGGCAGCATCCACGGCAGCCAGCTTACAGCTCCCCCAGCAAACCATTCAAAGCATAGGCCGATGGAAATCAGCAGCCTTTCGGTCGTATGTCAGGAAAATGTCATAATGCCGTCATTTAACTCAATACCTAACTTCCCTGTTTATTCTAGATCGCAGAAACAGGTGTGCGCCTGTCGCGTTGTCAGAAAATGTCATAATGCAGTCATATAATTCAAATACCTAACTACCCTGTCTATTTTAGATCACGGAAGGAGGTGTGCACCTGTTCGCGTTGTCATATGCGGCCACAGCATGGTCTTTTGGGCCGGCAGAAGGGCAGCGACCTCTTCATTTGGAACCCAGCTGGGCTTCAGCCAATTGGCCAACATCCAATGGTTGGGAAGATGCGGGATGCGGTGGGAACGGCTCCTTCCCACGTTATTTCAAGCTGCGGCCTCGCCACCTCAGGTCCTCATCATTCACCTTGGAGGAAACGACCTGGGGTTACTCAAGGGCAAGGCGTTAATATTACAAGCAATTGCCGACTTCAAGATTATTCGGCAGCGTTGGCCTGGCGTGGTAATAATCTGGTCCTGCATACTGCCCAGGTTTGCGTGGCGATCTGGAGAGATCAAGCCAATGGAGCGGGCGTGCCGCCGTGTCAATGGCGAAATCTTCCGCGATCTAATTAAACATGGGGATGTCAGCATCATGCACCCCGCGATTACACTGGCCCGGAGGGAGCTATATCGACAGGACGGCGTACACCTGTCCGATATTGGTAACGACTTATTTCTGTATGATCTGCAAAGGGGACTTCAGGGCGTTCTAGGTCGATGGGGGGGGAGCGACTAAGCAAGTGGCTTGCCACCCCCTGTGGCAGGTAGAGAAGGCATCCAGAGGGAATATAATGGCGAGATTCCAAGGCACTGTTACAGTGATTGGTGACTCCCGAGGGCTCCCGGTGTTGAGCCCTGTGGCCAGGCCGGGGGATAAGGACCACCTTTGAGGCTGACCTCACTCACCCACCTTGAGCCCGGGGGGGCAGGGGTTGGGGGTGACAAGGGAAGGTCTCCCTACCCCTGGTTGGGGATGGACAGCAGGGTGGCGAAACTGAGCTCCACCGGCTGTACCAGGAAAGCTCGCCCTTTCACTTAGGAAGGCCTGCAAGCAGGCCTGGCTGGATGCCTTGGGAGAACCCCCTTTGCAGATCTTGAATAAAAGTGGCCCAGTTTAATTCCAGCACTTGTGTCGTCTCTCATTTCTTGCGTCCGTCCCACAAATGAACTGGTTTTCATCTGTGACCTGCATATTCCCTGTGTTTGTGTTTTCAAGGAGAAACAATACAAAATAGCAAAAATCACAGAATGAATGATGTAAAAGAGAGAGAGAGAGAAAAGACAAGCAAATCTGCTGGTTGGCATAATTTATACAGATCGCATAATGATTTTTTTTTCTTGGCACAGAATTTGGATTGATTGGTACAGGGTGGGATCTACACTAGTGCTCTAAAACGTTAAGGAAGGGTTGTGATAACTTATTGGGTCACATGATGCGATGGTTCTTACGTTTTATTGTCATTGCATTTTCCTTCTTCCTGTCATTGTATTTCTTCCATTGTGATGTTTAAATAGCGTTGCAAGTGTTCGTATGTGCCCCCTTACGTCAAAATAGTTGCATCTCACTGACTTTTGAATTGTCGATTGTCAGCTAATCGCTTTTCTGGGGGCGTGGATACTTCCTTTTGGCGCCTAAAACTAGTGCACTATAAGCTCCAAAGGGCTTGAGGGAGGTAATTTTAAAAAATCATAACAAATCAACGGATGACCCAATCTGATTAAAATTTGGTATGCTGAAAGCCCTCAATGGCTAGTACTGTGCTGATTTTGAACTCTTTATCTTTAAAACTGATGCAGATGTAAGCATTTGTTTAATTTCCATTAAAAATAATTTAAAAAATCAACCAGGGTGGGTGGGTGGAAGGCATAGCCAGGAGATCAGGAAGTGGACAGAGCAAAGAGACCAGCGACGAAGAGGAAGTACAAGCTACAACTATAAAAGAAATAGTGTGTCCTGCTTTAATCAATGAATACCGGGAAAGAAACATGTCCAGTGGTAGGAAAAAACATAATAAGACTAGTGTAGATCTGCCCCAGGTCTGATTATTGAGCTCTTTTAAAGACAAGGGAATACAAACTGATGTGGAAACCTTATGTGTTACATGCAAAGGTGGTGATAATTCCACTGCTGTCTCTCTCAAATGATCCTTTCTCTCTTTTTTAAAGCTGGAAACACAACACAAGCCCAAATTTCTAATCAGTGCTGTTGACTAGCTATAAATATATATTACAGATGCCCTTTCACATTTATTACACTGTCATCCAATATCTCCAGTTGAGTTATGTCTTTTTTTAATTAAAAAAAGTGCAAAGGGCCTCTAGTCAAGGGTTGTACACAAGCCCCTCTCACTTTAGAAAATAACCTCTTAACAATTAATCTGTTTTATCTCACATTTCCCCTTCATTTGTGTAAGTTAATTCTTTTAAATGTATGTCAATATAAAGTTGCCCATCTGCAAAGACAGGGGGGAAATAGAGAGTCTATATCACTACTCTAACTGGGTATCAGGAATTATTGTTTTTTCAGTCCAGAGTACTGCTAATCCTTGGAAGAATAGCATGTGGCTTGGCTCACTTACTTGAGATATGTGTTCTGCAAAAAGCTTATGACATTAACCACACCCTTTTTTAAAAAGCTTGCTTAAAGTGCTTACTTTGGTTCTGAAGGACAAGCAGCCATGCAGGATCCTATTCTGGGTTCTGCTGGGCTACAAGTCCATTTCTTACTTACCTCCTCCCCCTTGCCCCACAACTGCTATTTGCCCCTACCCACCATATGCACTGTGCACACCCTGCACATACTGCTGGGTGAGGGCCTGGATATGTGCCACAAAGTTCTTCCCTGCTGACACCACTACTTGTAATCCCTTCCAAAGAAGAGGGAGCATTCCAGTTGGAATATGCAGGCACTTGCATTACTGGATGTGAGGTGTGGGTGTAGAACTTGGCTAGAAATGAGGCAAGCCTGCTGGTCCTCTAAGGCTCAGAGACTGGAGAATAAATTGGTGCTTCCTAGGTTCAGTGTTAGAATGGGGGGAAAGGCCCCGGTGGGGATGACAATTGGCAGGTTGGGGGCAGAGCCTGGAGGCTGATAGACAGGGGTTCGAGCTAATAGCAAAAGCCCTCAAGCTAAGCAGCAAAAACGTTTTTAAAGTGTTTTTAAGTGTTTTATCTTATGTGAACTGCCCAGAGAGCTTTGGCTATGGGGCGGTATACAAATGCAATAAATAAATAATAAAATGGAGGTAAAAAAAATGGAGGCAAACCAGGGGGAAAATAGGTGTGATGGAGCCCTGTATAATGTTGATGTCTGAGGAGGCTGATTACATTCTCCAAACAGGAAACAAGCCCACTTGACTTCGTATAATACTCTTCCTCCAAAGAGCAGAGAATGGTGTCCAAATCTTATACATGCCTACTCAAAAGTAAGTCCCATTGATTTGATTCATTTATTTTATTTAGGAATTTATGCTGACATTCAAACCAAGAGTTTTCTCAAGGGTGCTTGAATTTAATTTCAAAGGAGCATTTCAAACTAATTTCTAAAAACATTTAACTTAAAACAGCAGCATAAAACAATTGCCGATCAGACAAGTAAAAACCATATTACAATTTTAAACAGAGAGAAATAACAGTTTAAAAGACAAACTTATCATTTCAATAAAAAGTGTATTGAAATAAATATCTTAAAAACCTCATTTAAAAGCATTAGAGAGGAAGCCAAGCATTCCTCCTTCAGGAAGGAGTACAAATAATGGGCCATCACTGAAAAGGCTCTGTCACATCTGCCTGCCAACCTAACCAAACTTAATGATGACCTGCAAGCATAGCTTCTGTGGCTGATCATAGAATCATAGAATAGCAGAGTTGGAAGGGGCCTACAAGGCCATCGAGTCCAACCCCCTGCTCAACGCAGGAATCCACCCTAAAGCATCCCTGACAGATGGTAGTCCAGCTGCCTCTTGAATGCCTCTAGTGTGGGAGAGCCCACAACCTCCCTAGGTAACTGATTCCATTGTCATACTGCTCTAACAGTCAGGAAGTTTTTCCTGATGTCCAGCTGGAATCTGGCTTCCTTTAACTTGAGCCCGTTATTCTTAAGGCCTGGCCAGGTTTGGCAAGTCACTGGGACTTATTCCTTGGAAAGTGTGTATAGGATTGCAACCTCAGGCTAGTTTCATTATAGCTGAGTCGGGGTTCGAGCTTAGATTTACCATATCCAAATGTCTAGCTCGGGTTTACACTGCCCATAAGCCATGAATTTCTGTGAACCGCCCAGAGAGCCCTGGCTATGGGAGCGGTATATAAGTGTAATAAATAAATAAATAAATAAATAAATAAATAAATAAATAAAATGAAGCATTCAATCAGCTACACAGGGCAGGGATTGACCTGTTTTTGCGGCATGCCTGGGATTGGGGGTGTCAGGGAACAGATGGGACAATCAAGCGCCCCTCAAGCTTCAGTATGTGGCTGGTGGGACTGAGGAATCCTGGGTTCAAATCACCACTCATTCTTAAATGTCATCAGCAAGTTGCTATTTTTCAGCCTAAGCTTAGGTGGATAAAATGGGCCCTACTCTGAGCTTCTTGGACCAATGGCAAAATACAAATCTGAAAAATAAAAGAAAATTGATCTATTTCGTCTTCTTTAGGAGTTCTATGCAGGCTACAAGCCCAAAGAGAAATATTTAATGTTTGCATAATTTGGTGCAATCTTGCTCCATTTATGGCAGTAGAGTTCATCCTTTCCTCAGTTTGAACACCACTTCCTTTGGCTTTAGTGGGATGTGAATTTGCATGTTATTATAACTGCATATAGGGTGTACTGTAGCATCTTTTTCCCAGTTTGGCAAAGGCTTTGTTTAGACCAGGGGTTGGCAACTTGTTGCCCATGGGCTCTGATGACCCTCAGACACTTTTTACGTACCTGCTAAGGTGCCCTACACCTCCCTTTTTTATTAACACATTTTCTTAGTGGCAGCTGGGATTGCCATGAATTTGGTTTCTCTTGGTGCTGAGATATTTAGTGTGTTGGGGCTGACTTCACTTCTCCTTGTACTCCATCTTTTGGGCAGATTACTTGTCCTCTACCATGTGTCCTGTGGCAGCCATTTTGTGGTGGTGCCCAGGACCATTTCCCAAATTGTCAAATAGGGGAAAGGTCCAAAAAGGTTGCCTATCTGGTTTAGATTTTCACTTCCTTTTTCACTACCTACAGCTGCATTCATGTAATAGTTTCCATTCTATACCCACCTGCAAAGAGATAATTTAATTGGAAAAGGGAGGTTAAGACCTTTCCTCCTTTAGTTTGTTTCCGTCAGCTTTTTAGAACATTATAATGGTTAGCAGGCAAAGTGAATTTCTATTTGCAGGAGGTAGACTAATCTTTTTCTGAGATACTTTTGCAGAACCTTCTGTGATTCTCTAGCAGCCTCAGCGGCAGCCGCAACAGCTGGCTCTTAGCAGTTATAGAGCAGACTCCCATTTGTTTGTTGTTGGTTTAATTTCCGCATAACTTTTTTTAATCAAAGGAACAACTTCCAAGATAATTCTTCTTAAACTTCTGAACTAGAGCAACAGATTATCCATATTTGTAAGGAAGAGATAACCCCCTCCCCAGCTTTTAAAAACACTTTTTTTAAAAAAAACTAACATTTCCCCCAGAATTTTCAAAATAATATCTCTGGAGGAATGAACAAAGGATTTCTGTGTATAATTTTTAAAAATAAAATATTTGATTCAGTTTGAGTTGGTTTTTGTTTTTTATATACAGGGTGAAGCCAAGCCTCCTTAATCATGGCACAAAATTTCGTGGGGATGATGACATAATAAAAACAGACCCTGCCAATATACCCAACCCCCAACCCCATACAAACACACATACTGCACACACAAAAAGACTCCAAGCCTGAGTTCCAATGGTGTAACAAAGCATTGGATTACTTATCACTGAGAGACTTAGTGGGCGTCTTTCTCTTGCACACGATCACAAGAGTTTGAGTTATATATCTGCATGTAAACGTTAGGCTCATGTATCAAAAGCTTTGCGTCCAGTCAGCGGTATCCAAGAGAAACAGCATAAAAGACTTGATACCTTCACTTTTTTCTTCTCTTTGCTCATAGACTGTTCATGCAAAATGTATGACATTTCTACATGCAGCATTTGGCAGAAATTTAACTTTGCACAGGTCTTGCTATACGGATATTTCTTTCTCATTTTTTTTTACAGGCAGAGATTTTATACTTTACTATTTGTAACAGATACACAAGGAATATTTCCCATTCTCTCTCTTTTCTTCCCCCTCCCCTTCTTTGTTACTCTATCAGCATGATGCCAGACAGCTCCCATTCTTTAAATCTTTACAACAGAATTCCATACTTGCAGGAGAATTCCACATGTCAACTTCTTTTCTTAATATAGTCCCATAATTGCAATGCCAACATCTTTGGATGGTCGCCGCTCTTTGACCAAAAAGTTGATCATGCTCTCCGATTTGATGAGCAGGTTGCAGCCCAAAAAGAAGACTCCAAAGACTACAGTCAATGAGAGGACACAGAGAACTGCAATCTGGACCACTCGGGTGATAAAGAGATTCCTTTCATCTGGGAGCAGGACTGATGCCCCTCCATCGCTGGCCACCACTGTTCCTGTCCCATTGCAGCAGCCAATCAAAGTGCCGAGATCTTGGGATCGGTTGGAATACACTCCCTCTTCCACTAGTGTTTGATTAAATAAGGTCCCGTTCATTTTATATTTCAATCCACCAGAATTTACAGAGAATAAGAGCAATAAAAGAAAACTGAGCTTCTTTTAGGGATGGCCCTAAAGATATGAAGACTCCCCAGCAAGCAGTCGGTCTGTCTCACCCCTTGATTCCTTTTCACAAAGACATTGCCAGCGTAAGAGAGTGGAGAGAGGATGGAAAGGGTGTACAAGTGCAAGGAAGGGGGGTCCTCATCAGCACTGTGTTCCGCCAAATCTTTAAGGAAAGCAAGGCAATTCCAGGAGCCAAATTCTCGGACACAGGGGAATGTGAGCAGTCTGGCAGACTGGGAACTCAGGAGATGCACGCTGCATTGCAAAGTCTCTAAGCAGCATGATAAAAACAACTCACACAAAAAACTCCACCCCAACTGATCCTAAGCACCACCTTCATCCATCACTACAGGCTGTCTGTAGTGTCTGTTCATATTCCTCCCCCATCCAAAAGAGAACCTGATCAATTCAAATAGCTGATGTGCTAAGAAGATGCAAAGGTAGTACCAAAATATTAGGAAGGCATCTCCTGGAGAGTGGCAAGCAACTGGGAGGAAGGTCCTACCCCAGCACGGAGCTCCCCAGCTCCTGGGGCTGGAAGAGTGAATGAATCCATCTACCTATTCTCAGTATCTGATCCAGTTGTATGGATCAGATACATTATATGCTTTTAGACGCCAGGTGAAGACCTTTTTATTCTCCCAACATTTTAACAATCTATAAATTTTAAATAACATGGTTTTAAATTTGTAATTGCTGCTGTTTTTATCTGGTTGAGCTTTTGTATTGTATTTTATATTATGGTTTTATACTGTTGTTTTATACTTTGAATGGTTTTAATTTTTGTGAACCGCCCAGAGAGCTCCGGCTATTGGGCGGTATAGAAATGTAATAAATAAATAAATAAAAATAAATAATTGTTAATTGCCCACTTGTTCCCTCTCAGGTTTGCAAATGATTTTTCTTTTTGCTGCAGGTCTGATAGGAAACAGCACACATATGACATTTGATCCTGACAAGAGCTTTTCCCCTCACACTTAAGAATTGGAAGGCTCCAAAGATCACCTAGTCCAGCCACAGAACGGTGTTTAGAAAATGTTACAGAGCAGGCTTTGGTCTCCGTGTACCTCCTGGTCATAGTCCCTCATGAGCATTTGCAAGCATTTTCCTTGGAGGAAAACAGGAGTTTCTACACAAGGCTGTTAATCCACTGCATCTACTTTTGATTTTCATGCAGAATTGAGACCTGACTGCTACACGAGTAAGTGCTAAGTTTCACTGTGGTATAGTGGAATAGTACAAACACACAAGTGGAAGCAGCATTTTCTTTCGCCATCAGAAGTAATACCCCATCTAAAATAGACTTGCCAAAAGTGTTATTCACAAACAGAAGCAAAACTGGGGGGGTTTCAGTGTTGTCTAAACAACACATAGGTAGTAAGACACATGTCTTAGCTGCCCTGCTCTGCTGATTTTATCTTTAATTTTAGTACCTTGTTTGGATTCTGCCTTCCTTTTGGCTCTCTCATCTGCTTGTTGTCTTCCCCTTCCTGTTAGGCTTTTGTGCAACAGTTGTTTCCACTTGTTTACTAAACAACCAACAACAACAACAACAACAGTTTATTGCGGTCAATAGACCATTCCAGCAAATAAAATTTTTACATACAAGCAAACTGAACATACCATTAACTATTAACTATTAAAGGTCAGGCGATCATAGAAGATCTAAAAGAAATGGCCAGGTTCAAAAACTTGGCCACTTGCTTAGTGGTTGATTTGTCTATATTACAAAGTAAAAGAGACGTTAAGAATTCAGTTGGGTGACCAGGATAAGATTGTAAAATAGGGTTTAGAAGATCATTTCTAGCCCCTAGATAAAATCTGCAAAACAGTAAAACATGAGATACAGTTTCCACTTCACTATTGTTGCAGGGGCAGCATCTGTTGAGCACTGGAATTTTATTAAATCTGCCCTCCAGAAGTTTGGAGGGAAAGACATTAAGTCTAGCTAATGAAAATGCTCTCCTGTATTTAGGAATAGTCAACCAGCGTAGATAAGGCATCCCGTCTTTACAAAAGGAGGCTGGTAGTCCTAGGGACAGGGGGGAACATGGGCCCCGTGCAGCTCTCTGAAGGACTTGCATATCTATATCAAGCAGCCTCTGTTTCACTACTGATTTGGCACTAGCTAAATCCCTTGATAGTAGCATTTGGGGGGATAGGCCTACTGACTTGATTTTACCAGTCATGGCCTTTGACCAAGGAGATTCAAAGTGGTCTAACAGAATCTTAGATGCTAGAGAATTAGATGGAGGTGTCAACTTACAGCGAAGCCAAAAATGGATAACATGGATCCAGGCCAGGCAATTAACAGAATTCAGACCAACTTCTAGTTTAAGAGCAGCTCCAGAAACACACTTGGGAACACCAAATAACATCCTAAGAAAATAAGACTGAATACCCTCAAGGGAGGATTTAAAGCACGGGAACCAAATTGGAGCTCCATATAAAATCTGAGGGATGATTTTGGCTTTGAAAACCTGGACAGCTGCTGGAATGAATTTCCCGCCCCTTGTAAAAAAGAAGCGAGTAATTGCACCTAGGTGTTGTTCAGCTTTAGTCTTAGAGAGTTTTCCCTGTTCTCTCCAAGAGATGGTTTCATGGAACCATATACCCAAGTATTTATAGGAGCCCACTTGCTCAATCGTGGAGTTCTCCATGGCCCAAGAAAATCTAACCTTGCGTTTGGAAAACACCAAAACCTTAGATTTAGTATAATTAATAGAGAGCAAGTTTTCTGAGCAGTAGTTTGCAAAGCCGCACAGCAATCTCTTGAGGCCCACCCTGGTCTGAGAGATCAGAACTGCATCGTCTGCATACAGAAGCAGAGAAACTTTAGTGTTCTGTATCCTAGGTGGGTGGGACAGTAAGGGCTCCAATGCGTGGGGGAGGTCTGACAAATACAGATTAAATAATAGAGGTGCGAGCACACAGCCTTGTCTAACCCCACATGATGCAGCAATCTCTTTTGTGTAGTGACCTGATGGGCTGCACCGAACCTGAGCAGTGGTGTTATAGTAAAGAGATTGAATCAAAAACAGGAGTCTCTTATCCATAGAAAGCTGTTCCAGTTTGTTCCACAGACGCGGGCGTGATATAGAATCAAAAGCCGATTTTAAATCAATGAAGGCTGCAAAAAGTTTGCCGCCTTTAGGGGCAGAATATTTGTGGGCCAGGTGAGTCAAGACCAGACAGTGGTCAAGGGTTGAGCAGCCGGGTTTAAAACCGATCTGCTCAACACCCAGTATGTCATGCTCAATGGTCCATGCCTTTAGTTCGATGCCTAAATAACTGGCATAGATCTTCCCCACTATCGATAACAAACTAATAGGACGGTAATTAGATGGATCATCTTTGCAGCCTTTTTTATATATTGGAATTATAAAAGCTTTCAGCCAAACAGCAGGAATAATGCCTGATTGGTTAATTAAAGAGAATAAAGAGGCCAACAAGGGGGCCCACCAGCTAATGTTACTTTGGATCAGCTCTGATGGTATACCATCAGGGCCGGGAGCCTTACCAGGCTTAAGCTGATGGATTAAGTCTTCCACAGTGGAAGAGTCAACCGGGGGCCATTCCGGGGCAGCGGAAGATAGATAGGGGTGGGGTTACTAAACAACCAAAGAATTAACCAAGGGAATCCATGCTACGACCTTGAAGGCTACATCTAAGATACAGAAGACAAGTCGTTCACCCCCTACACCAGGATAAGCTACTACTGTATCAACTACTACGAAACAAGGCTAGAAAGAATGCGAGAAGTTTCAAGCCTGCAGCTAACAGCATACACAGAGAGAGAGAGAGAGAGAGAGAGAGAAAGGTGGGGACTGCTTATTAACTAATTTCTGCTCAGCTTCTGTGATTTTTACCTTGTATAAGCACAAAGCAGAGAAGAGTTTTATCCTATGTCTGTGTATTTGTGGGAAGCTGTAAGAATTTGGACTTGAATAGAAGCAGGTTTTGAATGAGTCTTTTATACAGCTAAGACTGAAGCATTACATCAGACTTACCGAGAGGGGTAAGTGTGAAGTAGCAGAGAAGTTTGCTTCAGGCTCGGTTCACCTGTGCTCCCTTGCTAGTTTTGGACAATAGCAGCTATCAAAACTTGCTTCTCCTGTCTGTGTCATCTGAGTTTCCTGCCTCAGCGTGCTTTGCCTCCCCCCTCTTGGCACACCTATGGTAGCAGCCTCAAGGTGCTCCCTAAGGCCTGAAATTTGGGGGTAGGCATCTGCCTTCAGACATCCAGGAAAATGTTGGGCAGGCCTGCCATTCTACCACGAAAGTCGATTATCAACATCAACATAGTTCAATTCAGAGAAAGAAACAACTGCTCACAAAATTATAACCAGGGGCACATCTAAACGGGCTCTTTAAATAGGCTTACCTCCTCATTTTCCTGTTGTTTGTCACATGATGCAGCTGCAAAGTCACTGCAATGCCGATGTATAGCCCCGAAAATGCACATATTTTTACCTTCAATTATACAACGACTTTTCCAAAACCTTCATGTTTACCCTGCTTTATCCTTTATGTGTCGCTGGTGTGTGTGTGTAAATTTGGCTTTTGTGGGCAGAGCTTTGAGGGCAGGACAAAGTGATGTCACATCTTGGCCATTTCCCGCCACACCTCTCCCTTCCCATACCTCTCTCATACCTGCCCGTTTCTGCAAGCAAGATTGTAGTTACGGGCACGAATTTCATTGGAAATAAAAGGGGATTAGGTCAGCAGAGCAGTCTGCCTTTGCATTGTATGGGTAGATGGGACCTCACATCATGTAAAGTCCATTTAAAGAGAGAGCACTTAAGGGCGTAGACTGGGCACTCGATTGTATAAACAATGCTGCACAGATCTGTAGACTGGGCCGTAGATTGGTAGACCAGACCACCGTTTCAGGGAAGAATTGAAGGGTGATGAATTGGTAGATCGGAGCGATCACCATTTTGGGTACCAAGGTATGCACATCCTGCAGGTATTTACCTGCACAGATGCAAAGGATTGTGAGACCATGGTCAAGATTTGGCCATCGGGGGCGTATCTTCCCCAACATTATGGGCAGAACTCTGATGTTACCATTTCATTTTATCTTCCTTAGTTCTTTAATATAAGTAAATCTCGGAATGTAGATTTTAAATTATATGTTTAGCCATCCAGGCATGCAGACTTCTGTACCCTTGTATGTGCATATATGCAGAGGTGTGCATAAAGAATGATACTTTTTAAAAAAAGATTCCTGACCATGTGAAGCAACCTCGCTTCGCAAGGTCTCGTATGACAGGATTTTCCCTCCTTAAATTGAAGGAATAGCGCATTGTAGCTGCTGCAGTATGATGATGAGGGAGGAGAATCGAATCACAGAAAATGCAGTTTAAAAAATAATGAAGTGCAATCCCGGCATTTTATAGAAGACCACCTGGGTGCAAGGAATAGTACAGCCTACCACAAGCAACATGAAGGAAGTTAGAACAGCCAAGAATGCTGACATGGATGAGGAGTTGGAACTACCAACTACCAAGCAAACCAAATTGGATCATTATTTTCTGTCATCTACTAAAAAACACAATCTTTTTAATTTTACAATTCCTGCGGCTAATCGTTTTGAACCATTGCTTTCAATTGACAATGAGGAGACATACTGTGAGCCAAAAACAGAAGGGACAAACAAGGTTAATCTATCTAATGGAAACAAACACACCTTCCACGGAGAAATGGAGCTACTAGATGTGTTAGCAAAGCAAACTATGCTAATTAGTCAGACAGTTCAAAACATTTACAAAAAATAGATTTAATTACTAGGCTCCATGTTCTGGGCCAAGCATCATCTGAAATTACTGCTGGGTGCATCGGTAAGCAACATAGATCTAAAATCAGTGCAGAAAGTTTCAGATATTTCAGTTACTTTCTAAGCAAAGTAACAACCAATGCTTGGACATTTTGGACCAGTTTGATATTATTTTATTACAAGAGACATGGCAAGAGCAACCTATTCAGTTGAACGGATTTAAGTGCCATTGTTTGGCAGCTATGCCGTCTGATAAAGGATTAGCATGTTTTGTTTCTACAAGCATTAAGGAAAATACTATTTTTATGCCCCCTCATAAGCCATTAGCAACTGCTGTGTTAATTAAGTGTGAAGAAATACATCTAATGATAGTTAACATTTATTTTTCTCCCTGTTCAACTAAACTGGCTGTGGATAATATTTGGGGGAGCTTTGAGTATAGAATCTCTGTATCCTGCTGCAGCATTTGTAACAGCAGGGGATTTTAATGCATGAATTGGAACTAATGATCTAAATTTAAATGCCCATTTCCATCATGTCCCAGATTCAGACATATTTGGGGATCAGGATACTTTCTGCGTTTCTAAAGACAACAAGTTTAACTATGCGGGATATAAACTGGTCCAGTTCGTAAGACATAAACAACCATGAGTAGGTATGAGTGCACAATAAATGCCTTATTTAGAAAAGCTCACAGTTCAAGGTACTAAGAACCTTATCAGAATGTGCAGTCATTATTCTGTTGCTGCAAACATCCTTTCCCAACCAGAGCATCAGTTTTGGGGGATCCAGACATCTTACTTACAGCTAAGCATTCCATTGCAGGCAATCAATCCACATCTATTAATTTGTTTAAAGCTACCTGTGGCGTTACACCCCACAAGTCAGCTCCCTAATGTATGTCTAAGATTTGTAAGTCTATTGTGTTTAGAATGTTGACCTGAGTAAGTAGAGATAAGTAAGTAGGAGGGGGAAGGAGGATATCTAAGACAATGACTGAGGTGATATGGGGTGTTTTTAAAATACTTTGGTAGGAGGAAGAATTAGAAGATCAGAGTAAAGAGGGTTGTCTTTTGAGTGTATTGTGCAGATAGTCAGTTGGTGTATATTAACCAATCTCGATAATAAAGAAAGTTCAAGAGTGAAGGTGTGAGAGAAAGGAAAGCGTGTATGAGAAGAGAGAAAAAAATAGATGAGAAGTTTTAACAAGAGTCTAAAAAGTTTTATTATGAAACAAAGTTTGTGAACATTGAAATAAATTTTTATTCAGTTTGTTTTACTACCACAAAAATCCCACGTGTCTCCTTGGCATTTATCATCTGCAGTTATCTACATATAACACCCGTTCTGACATTAATTCACCATCAGCACATGTAATTCACAGCACATTATTTTATTCCTGAAATTATTCCTGTTTAACCCCTTTCTCCACAGAGTTTGTAGAAAGGTGGTGTTTGTCCCTCACCTCAGGCTCATAAAGTGGTGGCGCTTAGCTTGAGCTGGGAGTGCCTGTGGACAGGCCTGTTGTAAAGAGCCTGTGTCATGGCACACCACCCAGTAGCATTGTTCTCTGGGCAGCTTGCAGCATGGATGGTAAGGCTATCAGTGGCCACTAGTCATAATGGCTATATATTATTTCCAGTAGAAAAGGCAGTATGCCTCTGGATACAAGTTGATGGGCTTCACAAGCAGGAGGTGGTACTGTGCTCATGTCCTGCTTGTGGGCTTTACATAGACATCTGGTTATTTATTATTATTATTTATTTAGAATATTTATATACCGCTCCTCATTGAAAAAAATTCGGAGCGGTGTAGAAGGTAAAATGAAAATAAAAACAGAATAAAACAGTTAAAACAAAATTTAAAAAGAAGCAATATATATATATATATATATATATATATATATGGTTGGCCATTTTGTAAAAAGAATGCTGGACTAGATAGGCCTTGTTCTGATCCAGCACAGCTGTTCTTATGTTCTTAAAATTATAAAATACAAAGTACATCATCATCATTTATTATACAGTCACAGACCCAATGAGAAACAGTGGCAAACATCACTAAGACTGTAAAAACACAATTATTGATTTATTATACAGAAGGCTAAGAAATTATTAAAACATACACATGTTTAAAATGTCTTAAAACTCCTGAGACAAAGAAAAAAAATGAAAACAACAACTTGAAATAGAAGTTGTAATTACGATGGGGGAATCGTCTTACAAGTCCTTTGTACAGAGAAAAGGAATCCAGCCACTGCAATGTAAAATAGCAAATTCAGGCATAAAAATTTCTGATGCACATTTTCTTTAGACAAAATAAAGATAATTAACAAATGCACAACACATAAAGTAGTGCAAAGATTTAAAAGACTTTTAAAAGGCTGGGAGATTAAAAAAGAAAAGAAAAATGTTCACATGGTGCTGAAAGGGCCCTAAAGAACTTCTTCAGATAACCCGCTCTGGGGAGTGCATGTGACAAGTTGAATGCCACCACTGAGAAGGCCCTCTCCACGAGAGCCACCCTCTTCACTTGTTAGGGATACACAGAGCAGGGTCTCTTAGGAGGATCTCATGGTTCTTGCAGGCATAAATGGGAGAAGGAGATAATTCATGGTTGCCATGTGTGACTTATGAAAATTTGAGTGTATTGAATGAATTATCCAGAGGCCCTTAAAACCTTTGGTGTAGACACACATCTAGAATACAGGGCTGAAAGATATGTTAGGCAAATAGACATCGATGAAACCCACTGGCAGTGGCATCAGCTTGCCATTTCAGTTCTATTCCATTTTCAGTTCAGTTTCCTCAAGATCAGTCAATAGATTTCTATGAGACTGTGCTCGCCTGTTTTTGAATTTCACCCAGTAGTAAGAGGTCTGTTAGGGTTTTGCTATTGGGCGGTATAAGAAATATAAATAGATAAATCTTGAAATATTAGGATTTGAATATTGCAAGAATAAAGACTGCTTGTTTATGTAAGCATGATTCTTAAACAGATTTTCCAAAACTATGGTGTCAGGGATGCTTTAGGGTGGATTCCTGCCTTGAGCAGGGGGTTGGACTCGATGGCCTTGTAGGCCCCTTCCAACTCTGCTATTCTATGATTCTATGAATAGCTGCAAAAGTATTCAGATTAGGAATTGGATTAGGTAGTGACAGAACAGCCATATCCAACTCAAATTGCCTTAATTTTGGTTGGACAAGGAAAATGTCTTTGTTTGCCTCAGTAACTCATGTGAAGCTTCAAGCTTGAATTTCTGGGCACAAGAGGGCAGTAAAGGAACAGTATGGAAGAACCATTTTAAAAAGACATTTAAAAAGCCTCAACACGTTAGTTTTACATTAGTGTGCCTAATTTGCTTTAAAAAGATGCTGCTTCTTACGTAAACTGTAATTTTTTTTCTAATCTCCCTCCCCCATGTCACTTGCTGATCTCAGCTTAATTATCAGGTATGCTCATATCTGTTAAGCTTTCTAGAGAGAAGCCATCCAACTAAACTTGTCTGAAAACTAAAGAGAATTCAGGACAGCTTCCACAAACTGAGCGACATATTTCACTCTGGAAGGATTAGGTGCTCCTTGATTCTACGCTGTTCCTGGACCGTTAGGTGGCAAGGAGTATGTTTGCAGAATTATTCTTGGTGTGCCATCTGCACCCCTTCTTGAATTGGTTGTTGTTGTTGCATTTATATCCCACCTTGTTCCTCCAAAGAACCCAAGGCAGCATACATAATCCTCCTCCTCTCCATTTTACCCTTACAACAACAACCCTGAGAGTCTGTGACTGGCCCAAAGTCACCCAGTGGGTTTCATGGCCGAGCGGGGACTAGAACCTGGATCTCTTGACTCCCAGTCCAACACTTTAGCCACTACACCACATTGGTCTGACTTGGCCACCCTTATCCATGCCTTGACTGCATCACGTTTTGATTGTTACAACTCACTCTACCTGGGGCTACCCCTGAAGTATGCCAGGAGGCTTCCATTGGTGTAAAATGCAGCAGGTAAGCTGCTAGCATCCACAGTGCATGTGCATGTGTTGAGGCCACATTATGAGCTCCATCATACCTGCACGTTTGCCCTGGTTTACCCTCTAATTATCCGCCCTCGTTTCCATAGCGTGTGAAAGCCTGATCAACTTACACCTTTGCGCTTTTACATTTCATTCATCTTTACACCTCTCCTCTCGTGCGCACCAGCGTATCGTTGTTGTTTGTTGAGATGCACACCCTGCCCCCAGATCTCCTTTGTACCTCCCCCTACAGTTCATTGGTTTGTGGTATAGAATCATAGAATAGCAGAGTTGGAAGGGGCCTACAAGGCCATCGAGTCCAACCCCCTGCTCAATGCAGGAATCCACCCTAAAGCATCTCTGACAGAGGCTTGTCCAGCTGCCTCTTGAAGGCCTCTAGTGTGGGAGAGCCCACAACCTCCCTAGGTAACTGATTCCACCATCGCACTGCTCTAACAGTTAGGAAGTTTTTCCTGATGTCCAGCCGGAATCTGGCTTCCTTTATCTTGAGCCCGTTATTCCGTGTTCTGCACTCTGGGAGGATCGAGAAGAGATCCTGGCCCTCCTCTGTGTGACAACCTTTTAAGTATTTGAAGAGTGCTATCATGTCTCCCCTCAATCTTCTCTTCTCCAGGCTAAACATGCCCAGTTCTTTCAGTCTCTCTTCATAGGGCTTTGTTTCTAGACCTCTGATCATCCTGGTTGCCCTCTTCTGAACACGCTCCAGCTTGTCTGCGTCCATCTTGAATTGTGGAGCCCAGAACTGGACACAATACTCTAGATGAGGCCTAACCAGGGCCGAATAGAGAGGAACCAGTACCTCACGTGATTTGGAAGCTATACTTCTATTAATGCAGCCCAAAATAGCATTGGCCTTTCTTGCAGCCATATTGCACTGTTGGCTCACATTCAGCTTGTGATCTACAACAATTCCAAGAGACTTCTCGTTTGTAGTATTGCTGAGCCAAGTGTCCCCCATCTTGTAACTGTGCATTTGGTTTCTATTTCCTAAATGTAGAACTTGGCATTTATCCCTATTAAATTTCATTCTGTTGTTTTCAGCCCAGCACTCCAGCCTATCAAGATCACTTTGAAGTTTGTTTCTGTCTTCCAGGGTATTAGCTATCCCACCCAATTTGGTGTCATCAGCAAATTTGATCAGCGTTCCCTGCACCTCCTTGTCCAAATCATTAATAAAAATGTTGAAGAGCACTGGGCCCAGGACTGAGCCCTGCGGCACCCCACTCGTTGCCTCTCCCCAGTTTGAGAAGGTTCCATTGATAAGTACTCTTTGAGTCCGATTCTGTAGCCAACTGTGGATCCACCTAATAGTTGTTCCATCTAGCCCACTTTTAGCTAGTTTGTTAATCAGAATGTCATGTGGTACTTTGTCAAAAGCTTTGCTGAAGTCAAGATATATGACCTCTACAGCATTCCCACAGTCCACAAGGGAGGTTATCCTATCAAAAAATGAGATCAAATTAGTCTGACAGGATTTGTTCCTGACAAATCCATGTTGGCTTCTAGTAATCACTGCATTGATTTCAAGGTGTTTACAGATTGACTTCTTTATAATCTGCTCCAGAATTTTCCCAGGGATGGATGTCAGACTGACTGGTCTGTAGTTCCCAGGTTCCTCCTTTTTGCCCTTTTTGAAGATAGGGACAACGTTAGCCCTCCTCCAGTCGTCTGGCACCTCACCCATCTTCTGTGATTTTGCAAAGATAATAGACAAAGGTTCTGAGAGTTCTTCTGCTAGCTCCTTCATTACTCTTGGATGCAGTTCATCGGGCCCTGGAAAATTTAAACTCATTCAAGGAAATTAGGTGTTCTTTGACCATTTGTTTATCAATCTCAAACTGCAATCCTGCCCCTCAACTTCTGCTTCACTTTTTCACTAGTTGGACACCTAGTTGGACACCTCACCTTCCCTCTCTACATGGTTATTCCCTGTTGCCTAGGCTAAGCCCGTTCCTCTCACCCTGACTGGAGGCTTTGGAGCGTGAGCATACTAAAATCAGATGAAGGCTTACCTTTGAGTAAACACCATTGAACAGAGAGAGACTTACTTCTGAGTAAACAGAATTATGACCTCAGAAGTAAGCATGGGGTTGCAGAGCACTTCTTTCCAGTTTGCTGTTTTAAGACTTAAAAAAGAAAGCTGAGTGACCACACTATTAAAAGTCAGTTCTATATGTGTTTACTCAAAAGTAAGTCTCTCCATTCAATGGGGTTTACTCAAAGGTAAACATGCATAAGTACAAGTGGGATGTAAATGCAGTTGAAATCAATGGAATTTACTTTTGAGTAAAGGAACCAGCAGATCTGTAGTTTATGAACTTGAAGATGCACAGCTTCACATGATAAAAGCAATGGAAGATCGATCTTTTGCAATAGTCAACTACCAGGAAAAGGGGTTAAGGTGGGCAAATTTTTAAAAATCATTAAAAAAATCAAGGAATGAACCAACCTGATTCAAACTTAGCTTTCTGAAAGCCCTCCTTAAGAGCTATTACAGAGCCAATTTTGATCTTCTCAACCTTCTCAAACCTTCTCAAACCGGGGAGAGGCAACGAGTGGGGTACCGCAGGGCTCAGTCCTGGGCCCAGTGCTCTTCAACATTTTTATTAATGCTTTGGATGACGAGGTGCAGGGAATGCTTATCAGATTTGCAGATGACACAAAATTGGGTGGGATAGCTAATACCCTGGAAGACAGAAACAAACTTCAAAGTGATCTTGATAGGCTGGAGTGATGGGCTGAAAACAACAGAATGAAATTTAATAGGGATAAATGCCAAGTTCTACATTTAGGAAATAGAAACCAAAGGCACAGTTACAAGTTGAGGGATACTTGGCTCAGCAAAACAACAAACGAGAAGTCTCTTGGAATTGTTGTAGATCACAAGCTGAATGTGAGCCAACAGTGCAATATGGCTGCAAGAAAGGTAAATGCTATTTTGGGCTGCATTAATAGAATTATAGCTTCCAAATCACGTGAGGTACTGGTTCCTCTCTATTCGGCCCTGGTTAGGCCTCATCTAGAGTATTGTGTCCAGTTCTGGGCTCCACAATTCAAGAAGGATGCACACAAGCTGGAGCGTGTTCAGAGGAGGGCAACCAGGATGATCAGAGGTCTAGAAACAAAGCCCTATGAAGAGAGACTGAAAGAACTGGGCATGTTTAGGCTGGAGAAGAGAAGATTGAGGGGAGACTTGATAGCACTCTTCAAATCCTTAAAAGGTTGTCACACAGAGGAGGGCCAGGATCTCTTCTCGATCCTCCCAGAGTGCAGGACACGGAATAACGGGCTCAAGTTAAAGGAAGCCAGATTCCAGCTGGACATCAGGAAAAACTTCCTAACTGTTAGAGCAGTACGACAATGGAATCAGTTACCTAGGGAGGTTGTGGGCTCTCCCACACTAGAGGCCTTCAAGAGGCAGCTGGACAAGCATCTGTCAAGTATGCTTTAGTGTGGATCCCTTCATTGAGCAGGGGGTTGGACTTGATGGCCTTATAGGCCCCTTCCAACTCTACTATTCTATGATTCTATTATCTCTTTATCTTTAAAAGTTATGCAGATGTAAGCATTTGTTTAATTTCCCTTTAAAAATTCCTTAAAATCAAGGGATGGCCCAATCTGATTCAAACTTGGCATGGTTAAAGCCCTCCTTAAGAGCTATCACTGTGTCAATTTTGATCTATTTATCTTTAAAAATGAGGGTGCTGATGGCAAGGAGGGTGCATTTTCCACATTTCTTTTAAGGTGAAAATGCCCGCTGGAGAAAAGGCACACTCCTCTCTGCCCCTTGAAATCATGCCCACAGAACATCAGATTGAAAATGATGGATGAAAATACATGTTGAGGGTAGTGCATTGTCCTTATGATTTACCGGAAGAACCAGACTTTCCCCACGCCAAAAAGCAGCACTAAGAGGTGGGGGGAGTGAGGTCAGGGCAGGACATGAACAATGTCATCTGAGTCCTTTGCACACAATCCTCATTGACAACGGGCTATAACGCTGGTGTGATGGAAATACCTGCCCCAATTGCTTTCCAGGCTCAATTCAAGGTGATAATTTTAAACCTTAAAACTCTAATAGTTTAGGACATGTGCAATCCTATATATGTCTACTCAGAAGTACATTGATGGTGCTATATAAATAAATAAATAATAATAATAATTGACTTCATGGGACATAGTCTCAGGTAAATGTGTATAGCACCACAGCCTTAAAAGAATAAGAAGTCTGAAAAGCCTGGAAAAATAAAAAAGATTTTCACCTGCAACCAGCCACTCAAGCACCTTGCCTAGTAAAGGGGATGTTAGCAACAAGAAGGGGAAATCCTTAACATCTTCCAAGTACAGGTTGGCCTTCTAAAGAAGTGACCTAATTACCATCTCCTTTAAAGTGGCCACCATCACCCCTGTTGTCAAGAAGGAGTTGACAAACTCCTGGCCCAAGCTGGACATTCCTTCCTCACAGGTGGTCGACCAAACCTTATTTGCATCCTTGAGCCTCAACAACTAAAATTCATTCAGTAAAACTAAACTAGTCAGTACTCTGGATGAGACAACATTCAAATGACTTTATCTTCAAAGTGTCAAGCAAAGTTCTCATAGTGCACTACAAAGTGTTCCACCCTGTACTGGCTCCAGGTTTTTGACGGCCTTTGGTCAAGACACCCTCAATTAGGATTGTCATATTCTGCATTCACAAAACCGGGAGAAATTTTATTTTATATATTTATTTGAAATAAATGTTTTTCTGGCTAAACAGGCATAGCATTGCACCCTAAAGAACAAAAACAAAGGCAGCCATATTGACCATAAAATTTTGGGGCAGGGTGGAATCAAAATCTATATAATGTAATACTTTTATTAGGCCAACTCAAAGATCATAATAATGTACAAGTTTTTGAGATCTTTAGAGCTCTTCATCAGACAAGATGTGACAAAAAACAGTTTGTCAGAGCAGTGGTGATAATATGAATGGTAGATATGGAAGAGGAGGGTGTGGAGACATTCAACTTGGGCTCTACTCAGTGATGTGGCTTCAGTGCCCCCAGGACTACAGGGAACAAGAAAGGAGTAGACAATTGTCGACTCTCCATTTTTGAAAATATAAAATCCACCTAGCTATTAACTCAAAACAGTCACCTAACTTGGGAGTAAGCCCCGCTGAATTTACAAGCAAACCTGCATAAAACCAGGCTGCCTGAATGGTATTGTGGCATATACTTTTGTGTACACTAGAATTCTAAGGTTCCCGAAAGCTTACACCAACATAAATCTATTGGGGCACAATCCTACACATGTTTAGACAGAAAAAAGGCCTACAACTCCCAGTATGCCCTAGCCAGTCCTGCTGGCTGAGGGGAAGCTAGGAGATGTAGGTTTATTTTTTAATCTAAACATGCACATGATTCATTGCACCTTTTATCTTTAGAAGTACAATCTTATGCACATCTACTCATAAACCCTTGAGTTTAATGGGGTTTACTCCCAGATATGTGGGACAGTGTAAAAGCCGGAACAGAACAGGCTGGAACAACCCCTTTATATTAAAAAACCATACCAAAAACAGTGGCATGTGTTAGCAACACTTGGGAACAATATTTTAGGATTAAAACCATTGCAATATTATATCACCTTTAACCCTAGAACTCCCAAAACAACATCAGGAACAGAATGGGATGGCTGGAACTGCCACTTCTGAATGAGCGATATCAACCAAACTCCCCAGTCACAAATAACTCCATGGCAGGGATGCAATAAGCCACAAAACATCCAAAGAAACTGTGTTCCAATAACCCTTCACCACATAGCACATAATGTGCAAAACGGGCCGGTACAGCAGCTTCCAAATGAGGTATGTTAACCAAACTCACCAGTCACACATTACTAGGTGAGCCTGATTTAATAAGCTGCAAATATTGCACCAAAACCATGTTCTGATACCCGCTCCGGGCCAAAGTCCGTATTGTGCAAAACGGGCCGTAATGGCAGCTTCCAAATGAGGTAATTCGACCAAACTCACCAGACTCACATCAGTAGGTGGGACAGATCTAAAAAGTTCCAAATATTGCACCAAAACCATGTTCTGATACCCGTTCCAGGCGAAAGACCGTATTGCACAAAGCGGGCCGTAACAGCAGCTTCCAAATGAGGTAAATCGACCAAACTCACCAGACTCACATTACTAGGTGGGACAGATCTAAAAAGCTCCAAAGGTTGCCCCAGAATCACGTTCCGATTTGCACAATACGGACTTTGGCCCGGAACGTGGGTTTGGTGCAACATTTTGAACTTTTTAAATTTGTCCTACCAAGTAATGTGAGTCTGCTGAGTTTGGTCAACTTACCTCATTTGGAAGCTGCCGTTACGGCCCATTTTGCGCAATATGCGCTATACGCGGAAGGGGTAACGGAACACAGTTTCTTTGGATGTTTTGTGGCTTCTTGCATCCCTGCCATGGAGTTATGTGTGACTGGTTGATATTGCTCAGTCAGAAGTGGCCATTCCGGCCATCCCATTCTGTTCCAGATGTTGTTTTGGGAGTTCTGGAGTTAAAGGTGATATAATATTGCAATGGTTTTAGTCCTAAAATATTGTTCCCAAGTGTTGCTAATACATGCCACTGTTTTTGGTATGGTTTTTTTTTAATATAAAGTGGTCGTTCCAGCCTGTTCCGTTCCGTTCCGGCCTTTACACCGTCCCCAGATATGTGTAGCCTAGGGTGCCACAAGATTCTTTGTTATTGTAGTGATTAACAGGTTTATTTCAGTTATTAATTAGCTATGGCAAACTACAGGAGGGCTATCCATCTGGGAGGGGGGAAAGGGAGGAAGGAAATGTCTTTAAACATGTTAGCTTGGTGGGTTAAAAAAGGAGGTGCTGGGCAGTCACTCACATTACCCCGGAGTGAAGTGGAGTTGCTTCCCTTTTCATGCTGAGGGAAGGCAAAAACTCAGCCCACCTGAAGTCCTTAGATGCAGCGAGCAAGGGAGGAAGGAGCAGGAATGTTGTGCTCAGCCTCTGGGCGAGGCATGCGGGAATCCAGCATGCACCTGGTGCCTTGGCAAAAGGCGGGCTGCGGAACAAGGGGCTGTGCTGGTTGAGGCCATGGCTCCTCCTCATGGGCCGGGTGGCTGAGGAAGCTGTGCACTGTCCCTACCTCCATAAGTGGGGGGAGGGGGAGGGGGAGGAGGAATACCTCAGGTGCTTCTCTTTGTCTCAGTCCCAGTGCACTAGTACTTTCTGCTCTCCTCTCTCTCGCCTGGCCGGACCAGGAATCCAGGATTCTTGACCAACTGGCCAGGACATTTCAGAATGTTTTGAAATCTGTGACATTCCCGGTTTTCCCTCAGTGGACCCTCTGCCTAATGGGAAGGCTGGCTATGCTCATAATGATTAACAGGAATCGTGGCAAGCTGAGCCCATTCCTTCATCTGCATAGTCCTATCCTGGAATCTATTTATTTTTGTATTATTACATTTAAATTCTGCCTTTTTTCCGTCCAAAGATCACAAAATGGCGTACATGATTCTCCTCTCTATTTTATCCTCATAACAACCCTGAAGGTAGGTTAGACTGACGATCAATGACTGACTAAAAGTGAGCTTCATGGCCAAGCGGGGACTAGAACCCATATCTCCCAAGTCCCATATTTATAAAAGACAGAAAGATCAACAACAGAGTATTTTAACAACAAATTTTGAGCGAAACATTTCAGCTTCCACCCTCGTCAGTAGCTGTGCTGTTAAAAGGTACTGATGAGGGTGGAAACCAAAATGTTTAGCTCAAAATATATTTGTAAAAATACTCAGTTGTTGATCTTTCTATCTTTCTTATATATTTTACCTTAAGACTGACTGTGTCCATAGTTGACCCAAAGTCTCCGTGTTGCTTCGCTGTTGTGGTGCTTTACCTCCCTCCCTCTCTCTCTCTCTCTCTGTATATGAAGAGCATTTTAATAGCCGAATGACCTGATCCATAGAACCATGGAAGCTGCAGATAGCCAAGAGCATAATCACACAGGGCGGGGGGAATCGCACACACAGCTCTGCCTTCCAAGAGAGGGGAATGGCCAAGATGCTTGCAGCGATGGGTTTAAATTTGTTGTGGCCCTAAGCTATTACATGAGTGAGGCCCTTCCCTCTTCAACAAATAATAATAAAATTTAATGCAGAATACGGGCTGTACAATTAAACGGAATTTGATAGTCGTGTAACTTCAAGAGTAACAGAGTTTGGGGAAATCCTCAATTTCTTTGTGATCAGAGGCACTAAGGTACCCCTCGAGATAATTTAGACTGACCCCAACCACATAACTCTATTCCGCCTTCTGAAGAGGCCTTCATTTTGTATGATGTTTATGGTTTTCCGGTGGCAACGTTGTAAACTTTTCCCCCCTTTCTAACGCAAGGCCCCTCGTAATACGAGGCCCTAAGCTGTAGCTTGTTTAGCTTATAGGTAAATCCGCCCCTGGGTGCCTGAGATAGTTGTGCCACTTTGCTGCTCCTTGGGGAGCAAAGCGAAACAGGTTTAAATGGGGGGGGGGGTGATTTCGATTTCTTTCTTAAGCATGCGAGGCTTTGGTGAAATATTTCTGTCTCCTTGTATAGAGGGTGAAAGAAGCTGCCATTTCCTCCTTGTTTCCAGCTCAGAAAAAGAGGAAAGTGAACTGGAATCTCCCACGGAGGGAAGAGGAACGGAGGCGGCTGGAAAGTAAGTCACAGAGGTTGTCAGGCTCAGCAACGCTCCCCTCCTCCCCAGTGGAGTTCGCGAGAGCCCTTCCTGGGAGGGGAGGAACCTCTTCGGGCAGAGCCCCGACCCAAAGCAACAGGCGGGGCCACGCCATGACTCCCTTCTGACGGCTCTTTCCTCCCATCCCCTCCCCCCCGCCCGTCTGCACAGATAGACTTTTTTAAACCTGCCATTCGTATAACTCATCCGATCCTCGGCGTGGACCCTTCGAAAACGGGCTGCTCCCACTGCAAACTTTGCTCCAGCTGAGCAACATGGTCAAATTTGTCTTCTTCACTCTCCAGCTCTTTAGCCTGATTCTGTTCGCCGCCAGAACCTCGGGTAAGTTGTGTGTAAAAGTGGGTGATTTAGCTGTCGTTTGCTAGCTAAGAAGGGCAAATTGAAGATGTACATTGTAACCCAGTGCACGATTATTCAGAAGTAAATCCCATTGCGTTCAATGGCACTTGTTCCCAGGTAATTGTGCATAGAGTTGCAGTCTTGTTGTATTTACCTCGGACTGTTTTTATCACTTCGAATGAAGCCAGCCTTTTAAACATAATATCCTTACAGGATGGGTGTGTTTTTTAGAACAGGGTAAATCCGAATCTCTCTATCATGCTTAGGGTTTATACAGCCTGTGAAGCTGCTAAGATCACTTCTTCATTCCACACTCCAGTTGTCCTCCTGTCAGCTCAGGTAGTCCATAAACTCATCCAGGCAACTGCCATTCCAGACCATGATTCATATCAATGGAAGACGCCCCAAACCTTTTCTCTGCTTTGGCTCCTAGTAGGACATTAAAACAGCTCAGCACCCTGTAGGCAGCTGCCAAAGGCTGATGTTGCCTGAGGGAGCGTGGGGCTTGGACGATGTGCAGCTACAATTGGGAGTAGTGCTTTGGAGAAGAGCCTGGGGTGGGTTTTCTGGAATCAAATACAAAATGGTGGTGGTGGGAGAGTTATAATGTTAAGGAAGGATGGGCTGCAGCGGGGACCACAGCTGGAAACTGGAACAGAAATGATAATAATAAACAATTAAAATTATATATTCTAATATTGAAATAAGCCATGTTAAAAAGCAGGATATACAGCTAATAAAATACAACAAATAAGACAAACAGATTCTGAAGTAATCCCACCCCCACATCAGACTTGGCAACAATTTTGAAACTAAGTTTGTGCAGACGGTCCCACTCCAATTTGATTTCCTCTCTTCTGAAACATGGGTGTATAAATGTCTTTGCCTTCTGTCAAATACTTAGTTGACAAAGGAATTACTCTGTTGGAAGAGAGCAAAGGTCTACCTAGTCCAGCAGCCTATTTCCCACAAGGGCCAAGCAGGGCTGCTTCCAGGAGAGGCTTTTATCATGACATCATTTACAGAATTTACAGGAGGTCCACAGGGCATCCTCTTCCACTAGTAACACACACACACACACACACACACACACACGTTTTTCTACCACTTCTTCTGTCTCTCTTTTTTTTCACCGCAGAAAATTTGTTAAGGAGAAAAAGATGGTATAGTTAGGAACATAGGAAGCTGCCTTATACTGACTCAGACCTATGGTCCGTCTCACTCAGAACTGTCAACACTGATTGGTGGTAGCAATGACTCTCCAGGGTTTCAGGCAGGATTTTTTCCCAGCCGTACCTGGAGATGCCAGGGGGTGAACCTGGGACCTTCTGCATGCAAAACATGTACTGCTGAGCATGGCCCTGCACAGTGTCTTTTGATTGCTAGCAATAGGAGCCCTCCACATGGACCCCCCCCATGCCTCTGGAAAGCCCATAAGCAGAACATGAGGGCAGTAGCCCTCTCCCCTTGTTGCTCCCCAGCAACTGGTCTGCAGTGTCATACTGCCTCTGATCCTGCAGTTAACATATAACCACTATGCCTAGTAGCCATTGGTAGCTTATCCTACTGCCTCGTGCTACCCCCATGTAATTTCTGGAGCATTGATTTTATGGCTCTGTTCTGTAAACTTGCCATTGCTCTACTTCCTCCAATGCTGGGAGCTTCTCCCCTTTACTCCCAATAGCAGTTCTGGCAGGCCAGAATTAAAGTCCCCTAACCCTCAGGGCAGAATCCTCCCCCCACCCCCAGTGCTGGCAACTTCTGTTAGAAAAATATTGTACTCAAGAGCAAACCATGTGTAACTATGACTGTGTATAGATGCTAGCTTTGCAAAGGCATGGAGCTGTTGTTGCCCACAGTATAAGTGTTTATTTCCCCCCCCCCCACCCTATCATAATCTGGTGTGTGTGTGTGTGTGTGTGTGTGTGTGTAAAACTTGTTTTTGGTAAGATAAGTTTTAGTGGCTTCAAAAGGAGGCCTGGAAAATCCAGTAATCCAGGAAAAAAATTGTTTTACTCGGACAAAGAAATTGTAACAGAAGCGTTTGAAATGTTTTAGACTCAGAAAGAAAAACTGATTAGCATATCCAAATTCAGAAGAAGATGACAGCACCCTCAAATAAGCATTTCAAAATGGTGGATGTGTGCTATTGTGTATCAGCAATTATTTTAATGAGGGCAGAATCCTAAACAATATTTTGTGTCAAAACAAAACATTGGGCTGCCAGACATGATGCTAAGCCATCTCAAAGGCAAATGCTTGCCAGTTATGTGGTATGTGATTTGGGAGTGGGCCAAATTTTGGATCACCAGAAAATAAGTTCTGGGGAAATACGGGAGGATTGTGAGTGGAAGCTTTTATTCATTTCTATGTATTGGTATAGAATGGCACGGGCCCAGCACGCCCACCATCAATTTGTATACATTGTTGTGTAGCCCCATGTCCAAAGCAGTTTTGGAAGTTGTTTTTAAAATTATAATCAGCAAAAAGATTAACCCACATATGTACACATCTAGCTCTCCCTTTCAGCAATGCCCCCATTCAAAAACATCTTCCTTTTTAATATTTCCCTTTCCCCCTTACCATTGCAATTCATTTGACAATTAGAGTTGAACAGTTACATGGAAGCAGGGGTACTATTGGCTGTTTTTCTGATAAAAATTGCCTTCCTCAAGTTGATTTCCCATGTGAGGGTTGAAAAGATACAGGGTCCATATATCTCTTCCCCCCCCCTGTGGGGAGAAAACCAACTTGAGGTGGGCAATTTTTAGTGGGGGCCCAGTAAGGTCCACCAGTGCTGATGCCTGCTTGTAGGCCCCTTTAAGAACTTTTAATCTTGCTCTCCAGAACTGAAACCTATGCCAAACATTTGCTGTGAACAGCAGCATTGGCAACACTGAGGGGTTGTCAGGAAGCTGAAATGAGAATGTGAGCTAACTTTTTAATCACTTTTCAGTGCTCCTGATTTCATGTCATCAGGGGCAATTAAAATGGCCACTCACTCACTCACTCACTCACTCCTTACAGTCTCCTAACATTAATCTCTGTGCCACTGCTGCTCTCTGCAGACATGTATCAGGGCTTCTGCTGCCCAGCCAACACTACTGCTGCCTGCACAACTGCCGCTGTTTGCCTTGTTGCTTGGTAAGACGGGGGCCATGGGGGGGAACCCTACATTGGCATTGGGGGTCTCCCTTGAGGAACTTTGCCCGGGGGGCCCTCAAGCCTGAAGCCAGAACATAGGAAGCTGCCTTGTATCAGATCAAACTATTCGTCTAGTCCAATATTGTCTGACTGGCAGTGGGTCTTCAGAGTTACATGCCACTACCTGCTACTTTTAACTGGAGATGCTAGGCACTTAAACTAGGGCTTGGTACTCTACCACTAAGCTCTACCCTATAGAGCCACTGCATTAAATGGCCCAATGGAAAGGGTTTAGCACCCCCATCCCTAACCAACCTGATCCTGCTTCAATCAAATTCAGAATATTTCTCCCACTACACACGCACACACACACACACACTGCATTAAAGTAAAGCAACAACTTCAGAAACACCAACACAAGACACTTCACCTGTCATCTGCATTATTGCCAATTCCTATGTTTTGTGCAGTCAAAACTTTGTACAGCAGCATATGGTGCCATGCTTTGGAGACTGCGTAAGCTAAGAACATTCTATTCTATTTTATTAGAGTTTTAGAGTTTTGAATTTAAGTATAGTACAAGTGGGACCTGTAACAAAATGTTGCATTGTATCCTCACTTCCTAGTGGGAGTGCTTCTGTTCAGGGTTCCAGTCAGCCTCCAGCCATGCCAAGCTCCTATAACTATAAGCTCTAAGAAGCTCAAGCAGCCCAGTTCTCTCCCCAATGCCTATTTTTTGTCCCAACTGGCACTCAACATTTAGTGGTTCCTTTAAGGTTAAAAAAATACTTTGCACTTCTGCATATTTTGGGTTTCACCTGATCATGCTAATTAATATCTCCTTTTTCCCTCATTGGCCCTATTTTGGCTCCAATCCTGTTGGCGCTCAATATGGGTTCACTGTTAAAGGGAGTGATTGCTTTTTATCAGCTCCTACTCAGGGTGAAATTAGGGGCAGACATTCATTTCTTTTCATGTGCCATTTCCATATAAAGCAGGGAGAGGTGCATTTTGGAGTTGGCAATAGAGAAAAGTAGCTGGAGCTAGAATGCAAGGCGGTGAGGTACTGAAGAGTGGTTACAGCATTTCTCTTCTGCAAGTTCCTTTACTGTTAAAGTGAGACTCTCTTACTCCCGCCCCACATTATTTGTGAATGGGGCAGACATTGTCGTGTTTAATTTAGCTGAGCTCCTATTTTGAATATTAATTCATTCAAATACCACAATCCATTTGAGGTGTCCTTTGTTGTCTTACTGTTCCTGTGCTGCACTTTGTACAATATGCACTATAGGTACAAAGAAAGAACATCAAAGGTACAGTGGGGGCACAACCAGGATGAACTGGATCCAAAACAAAGCCAGACAACCCCGAACAGAGTAACTGTGCCACAGCCATATTTTGGTCTTCTCAGAGGCTGCTATCATGTGAACTTTCCTGGAATGTGATAGCTATATTAGTTGACTTTGGATGTCAGATCCACCATTGGGTTTTAACCTCCTATACGCTGATTTGCAGACTAACAGAGACTGTGTAGCAAAGAGAAAGGCTAGAACTGCCCATTATGGATGATGTAAGCCCTATGACTCCCAGTAAATTCACTGGGACTCCAGCTCCTGACAGTGGAAATATGAGTCTCAGGGGGGTTGTAATGCTCATCTCAAATACAAAGTGAGGATTACAACTCCCCAGATGTTTCTTCTGATCAGATTTCAACATGCCCGATATGGCTGCAAGAAAGGCAAATGCTATTTTGGGCTGCATTAATAGAAGTATAGCTTCCAAATCACGTGAGGTACTGGTTCCTCTCTATTTGGCCCTGGTTAGGCCTCATCTAGAGTACTGCGTCCAGTTCTGGGCTCCACAATTCAAGAAGGACGCAGACAAGCTGGAGCGTGTTCAGAGGAGGGCAACCAGGATGATCAGGGGTCTGGAAACAAAGCCCTATGAAGAGAGACTGAAAGAACTGGGCATGTTTAGCCTGGAGAAGAGAAGATTGAGGGGAGACTTGATAGCACTCTTCAAATCCTTAAAAGGTTGTCACACAGAGGAGGGCCAGGATCTCTTCTCGATCCCCCCAGAGTGCAGGACACGGAATAATGGGCTCAAGTTAAAGGAAGCCAGATTCCAGCTGGACATCAGGAAAAGCTTCCTGGCTGTTAGAGCAGTAAGACAATGGAACCAGTGGCCTCTCCCACACTAGAGGCCTTCAAGAGGCAGCTGGACAGCCATCTGTCAGGGATGCTTTAGGGTGGATTCCTGCATTGAGCGGGGAGTTGGACTCGATGGCCTTGTAGGGTTTTGACACTGTCAAAATTCCAAATGTGCCCACCAACCAAAAAGGTTAGGGGCCACTGCTCTAAGTAGAGAAAACTGTTTATTTTATATTATTGTTCTCCTCGCCGCCCCCCAGCGACATGCTTCTCAACATCTTTTTACCCTTCATTTCTTCTTCCCTTCTCCAAAGGCGTGGGCAGCACATTTCATTAGGGTGTGCACTCTTTTTAAAGGCAACCATTTCTTGAATACTCAGTCATAAAGGACATTATTTGTATTCATTTATTTTATTTATTAAACACTGTAGACACTGATGCCCTACTCTGCGTTCGGCTTGCTTGACTGCAGAAGGGCCTAGCATTGGAGGGCTTTGTTGTGCCACTGGCTGGAGAAGGGGCTTATGAGGCGATGTTAGCCTTCGGGGTCCCTCATCCTGGACTCTATGAAGTGTGGCTCCTGGCAGAGAGGCTCACAGCAGGGCAACTGCTTTTTGCTCCTGCTGCCAGGAGCAACAGAGTGCCATCGGGAGGGGGGCATCAGCAGAGCAGTCGGAGGACCATTCTCACTGCATCTTGATCCTCATCTGAATGCCTGCTCAATGCCCCCCTCAATTAGGTGCTTATTGCTTGAGGTATTAGGGTGTGCCTGAGCACACCCGGCACACCCCTTGTGCATGCCTATGACATTCACTTGTACCCTATCCCCAAGTTATTGCTGCTGCTGCTGCTGTTGTTATTAAAACATTAGCTGTTCTCTACCCATTTCCCCCTAGCATGCATGCCATGGCACAGAGCAGTCAAACAAAGAGACACTGGATAGTCTGCAGCACTGAGACCCACCTGAGTGTTAATTGAGACCCACTCCCAAACCGCAGTTTGAGGAAAAACTGGGATAAACATTGTATGCTAACCAGAAGCCCTTCACTGGCACTTCCCCCTTTAGTGTATTTTTCAAAAGCATTAATCTGCCACTCCTCTAGCAAATGACACTCTCATTATTATACTAGATCTGATACTTATCCCTTGTTTATTTACATCTTTGTGAATAATGTTAAGCATTCAGAGGCCAGGCTATAACATACCTTTGGGATTGTTACATCACAAAAAAGATGAAGGCGGGATGTTCCCTTTCATAAAAGATTCAAAGTTACATTGTCTGCATGAACTTGTGAATATTCAAGCGGCGGCGGCTGGGGCTTATCATGATGTGCAAGGTAGGGTGGCTTGCTGTAATTAATAAGCCACCGCAGAACCCTACTACAGTCCACGGGTTCGGTGGGGGGGGGGGTGGCCTGTTACACACGGCAACAAGTCACTCTGCCCGAGTTCACATGTCATACAAAGACATGGTGATCACCTGTCTTGGCTTGAATATTCATAATCGTGGTATGCACCGAATGTGAGCCAAGTTAGTAAATATGCCTCGGAGCTATCTCACTGCTAGTTGAATGTGGTTGAATGCTTCTTGGAACAAAAAAATAAATTAAATCCCCAAACATAGAGAACTAGTATGTCTAGAAAAAGTCTAAGTTGGAATTTTTTCCCCTTTGACACAGACTTAACTGGGTGTATCTTAAAGCTGACCTTAAACTGGGTGTATCTTAAAGCAATGTTGTTGAGAGAATGAAATGAAGTGTGGGAAGATATAGATCACCTGCAATTCCTTTGAAGAAAGAATGTGATAAATTTATTTATTTGTGGATATTTCATATTCTTGTAATAAGATAACAGGAATTTTCCTAAAGGAGATGCATTATTACAGTTCTGTCTTAATAAATGTATAAATGGAAGGGGGTGCGCATCGGGTAGTTTGGATTCCTGGATCTGAAGTCAGAATCAGTGCTCCGACCTCGACCCAGGACTTGGAGCGCTCTGCCTCTTCCCCCTCACAGCTGGTGCGGAGAAATACTGGAATTTCTTTCTTCTGCACAGGCGGAAAAGCTGGGAGAAAGAGCAGGAAACATTATGAGTTTTTAGAATGGCTGCAAGAAGTGGCATAGAGTAAGATAAGTGGAGATTGTGCTTCATGCCATCATGACCCAGTCTTACGAATGATTAACACATCACAAGCCAACAGTTATTCAGTAACCTTGGTCTCCACATGTGGTGTGAGTCATTCAAAAGATTCCTGTAGTTTTTCACTGCCAAATGACTGAAAATGTCAAACCTCACGGAGGAGGGGAGAGGAAATACCCCATCTAGATCTACCTGGATCTCTGCCTTAAGTCAGGACCTTCAGTGTAAATTCTGGGAGAGCTAGTAACTGCCCTTATTTGTAATGTCCATCTCTTAGACCTTGTAACTCAAAAGTATAGCAATCATCAGGAGCTGTTTGCATTTAAAGAACTGCAAACTGAATCCTCTCCCTGGTGTAGAAGCTGGATTTCTGGAGACTACCAGCTTTCCTTTTCAACATGTTTCTTAACCTCATGGTGATGGTTTTGAAATTGCAAGTAGAATTTCTCTGGATGAGAGCAGCTTCTGTGATCCTGTGTAGCAAGGGCACAATATTCATTAAAATAAATGGGTTTTTTGTCTTTGACTTTAGTGGATTATTGATTATGTCCACATGTTTATAGCCCTCTTGGTTTTGAAGAAAGACAAGGCAGTTCCCTGCCTAACTATCTGTCACTGTCCTCTTTTCCTTGTGGTTTCCAGTTTTCTCCTCTATCTATACGTCCTCATTGTCCCTTCTTTATCTAGACCTTGTTTCGTGCCATCATACTTGTCAGTAAACAAAATCCATTCCTTTGTATCTCCTGATAAGGCAAAGCAAAACACACCCATTCATCCCCTCTTAAGTTGTAGGCAAGAATATGGTGGGGGGTTGTTGTTGCAGAAATTACCGAGACACCTTTCTGGAGACCCACACACACAGAAGGAAGGGAACGCCCCATGGACAATAGGGGGAAGTTGGCTCCACAGACAAGCTAGCATAGAGTTAATAATAACCCAGGGCTGTAAATTAACAGTTTCTCAGAGCTGCGTAACCCTCAGCTTGTAGATGCTGCAGAAGCCACAGCCAGTGAGTCAGCAGACAGACAGACGGATGTGGTTATTAGAGGGAGGTGCAGTAGAAAAGATAGGGAAGACATTGTACAGATGAGCAAGGGGTTACCAGAGACTCTGGAATGCTGTCTCTCCCTGACACCTCAAAATTGGTCTGGATGAAACTTGTGCTAATCGTTGTAGGTAATGTGGTCCCCTGTCTACAACTGTCTGTGATGTGGGAGCACTTGGTGTAAAATCTCTGCTTAAGGACTCACAGTTCCCCATATATACAAAGGAAATGTGTCAGCTTCTTGTTCATGCCAACAGATAATGCAGACATTGCTGGATTCACACTGCAGTTCACATCTGTAGTTGACTAGCTAATCCTTCTTTGTAAAAACAGTTAAGTTTTGTTTGTTTGTTGGCAAATTGCCTCCAGTATATTGGGGAGAACATCCAATTATTACCATATAAAAACTTTGCTATCTCCACACCCCTATTTCATTAGGGAACAAAGATCAGTAATTTATTGTTTTTTGTTTTAACTTTATTATTTTAAACTATTTGGAACAGGGACCTGTCTTCATCTAGATTTGTAAATTGCGCAGTACCCTCCTAAGGTGTTATATCATAGAATCATAGAATAGCAGAGTTGGAAGGGGCCTACAAGACCATCGAGTCCAACCCCCTGCTCAATGCAGGAATCCAGTAAAGCATCCCCGACAGATCAGCTGCCTCTTGAAGGCCTCTAGTGTGGGAGAGCCCACAACCTCCCTAGGTAACTGATTCCATTGTAATACTGCTCTAACAGTCAGGAAGTTTTTCTTGATGTCCAGCTGGAATCTGGCTTCCTTTAATTTGAGTCCATTATTCCGTGTCCTGCACTCTGGGAGGATTGAGAAGAGATCCTGGCCCTCCTCTGTGTGACAACCTTTTAAGTATTTGAAGAGTGCTATCAAGTCTCCCCTCAATCTTCTCTTCTCCAGGCTAAACATGCCCAGTTCTTTCAGTCTCTCTTCATAGGGCTTTGTTTCCAGACCCCTGATCATCCTGGTTGCCCTCCTCTGAACACGCTTCAGCTTGTCTGCGTCCTTCTTGAATTGTGGAGCCCAGAACTGGACGCAATATTCTAGATGAGGCCTAACCAGGGCCGAATAGAGAGGAACCAGTACCTCACGTGATTTGGAACCTATACTTCTATTAATGCAGCCCAAAATAGCATTTGCCTTTCTTGCAGCCCTATTGCACTGTTGGCTCATATTCAGCTTGCAATCTACAATAATTCCAAGATCCTTCTCATTTGTAGTATTGCTGAGCCAAGTATCCCCCATCTTGTAACTGTGCCTTTGGTTTCTATTTCCTAAATGTAGAACTTGGCATTTATCCCTATTAAATTTCATCCTGTTGTTTTCAGCCCATCACTCCAGCCTATCAAGATCACTTTGAAGGTTGTTTCTGTCTTCCAGGGTATTAGCTATCCCACCCAACTTGGTGTCATCTGCAAATTTGATCAGCGTTCCCTGCACCTCCTCGTCCAAATCATTAATAAAAATGTTGAAGAGCCCTGGGCCCAGGACTGAGCCCTGCGGTACCCCACTCGTTGCCTCTCCCCAGTTTGAGAAGGTTCCATTGATAAGTACTCTTTGAGTCCGATTCTGTAGCCAACTGTGAATCCACCTAATAGTTGTTCCATCTAGGCCAGTTTTAGCTAGTTTGTTAATCAGAATGTCATGTGGTACTTTGTCAAAAGCTTTGCTGAAGTCAAGATATATGACATCCTCAGCGTTCCCACAGTCCACAAGGGAGGTTACCTTATCAAAAAATGAGATCAAATTTGTCTGACAGGATTTGTTCCTGACAAATCCATGTTGGCTTCTAGTAATCACTGCATTGATTTCAAGGTGTTTACAGATTGACTTCTTTATAATCTGCTCCAGAATTTTCCCAGGGATGGATGTCAGACTGATTGGTCTGTAGTTCCCAGGTTCCTCCTTTTTGAAGATAGGGACAACGTTAGCCCTCCTCCAGTCGTCTGGCACCTCACCCGTCTTCCATGATTTTGCAAAGATAATAGACAAAGGTTCTGAGAGTTCTTCCGCTAGCTCCTTCATTACTCTAGGATGCAGTTCATCGGGCCCTGGAGATTTGAACTCATTCAAGGAAATTAGGTGTTCTATGTAGAACAGTATCATATACTGTACACACAAGTGTGAGAGGTCAGTCCTTTTTGACGATATGCAGTTATACTAGACCAAACTGTAAGTGGACAAAAATTTACCCAGCTACGCGTTTTCCCAATCTTACTTCAACACTGATGATGGGTAGCATCCTCCATGGCACCCGAGGGTGCCAGAGCAGTTTATGAGATACAGGGCAGGCCACATGTAGTTCTGTCCTCTAATAACTTTTCCACCCCCAGCTGCCTCATTCTTCCTAATGGTTGGACCTGTGCTGGTTCCCCCTCCAGAACACAATCATCTCACACTTCTTTCTATATCAATTTCCCAGACTTCTGATAGTTGAGACATGTGCACCCAATATATAAGGCAATCAGTAAAATAAGGATTCTGTAAGGTTAAATGGAAATCAGGGGGTGAGTTGTTATAACCTTACTAAAATCAAAAGGGTTTCATCAAAGATTTGGGACTGAAAGACCCAGAAAAAGTGTGGGAGTATTGCTGGTAGGTTGTGACATTGCACAACTTTATTTTATGAATGATCATGGGGAACATCAGTTAAGGCATCAGCCTTACACTTACCTGGCTTTATGGAGCTTGTATCAAGGTGAGAAAGCCTTAATTTTTATTTTTATTTTAAACCGAGGTGAGATTCAGCCCCCTTGAAGCAGGTCGGCCTTGTGGGTTCCTGAGAGCCAGCCATACAGCTGGCACCCAGGAAAGCTGGGAGCAAGGCCAACTGGGAGTCCATTGGACTCCCGACTCCCTGCTCCCCTGCCTTGCCACCCCTGCCTCCCCCCACCATAACCTCGCCATTCCCACACCTCCCCTTCGCCTCCCCTATGCCACCCCAACCCAGAGCTGCCACCACCGGGACTTACCTGCAAACACATCGTCCTCCTGAGAGCCAGTGTGCGATTTAAAGTAATCGTGGGAGCTCTTTACTACGATGGAGATAAAGGGCTATTTCCCCTTTATGGCCAACGTAGTTTGTGACCATAGATATACTAAAAGTAAAGAGCCCTATTAAATTGTTGTCTGGCTTTCAGGAGGACAATGTGTTTGCAGGAAAGTCCCAGCGGGGGCAGGCAGGGGAGGTCTGGGAGGGTGGGGAGGGAGAGGGAAATGGGTATGGTGAGTTCACTTTCCTGGGCGGGTGGGTATAGGGGAGTGGCCCTGCACTGCCTTAAATCAGCCCAAGGTGCCTCGAGGCTTTGGGGCTGCTCTACTTTGGCCTTGGGGCCCCCGGGGCCACTCTGGATTCAGGCCAAGGCGGGCTGAACCAGCCTGCCTCACCTTGGATTTGGGGATTCAGCCTGAGGCTGTGCACAGCCCTACCAACAACTACTGTACACTGAGTGACAAACACAGGTTTCTTGCCATGTAATGTGAAAAGCAGTTCAAAATTACTACCTAGTTTTAAACTAAAGGGCATTGTTAAGGTAAGGGAGATTTGGTTTCTTCCTACATCGTTCAGATATTACTGATAATTCCATAAGGAATGCATATTCCAGCTATGCTGAAATCTTCTTTTTTGGGGGGTTTAAATGTTTTATTGTTTCAAAAACACAAACATCACAAAAATAACAACAGCAAAAAAAAAAAAAAAAAACATACAAACTTAAAATGGGCTTCTGATTTTCTCCACAGCAAAGATATGTAACAATATTTTCTCTTACTCTATAATTACAAAAAAAACCCCGAAGTTCCCCTCTTTCTATTATCTTAAAGTTTTCTTCTTATTCTTTGAATCCACAGATAAACAAACATTTTTTTTCTAATTCCCGCAAAAAGGCAATAAGAGGTTTCCATTCAATTATAAACCTAGATGTCGACTTTTCTCTAATTATTGACGTAACTTTTGCCAACTCCTATGCTGGAATCTTTTGTGTAAACCTTCAGCAAGCAATATTTAATGTGTTCATTTAACCCATAGGTATGTTTCCAGATCTATCTTGTAAAATTACAAAGAAATCAGGAAAGGGTGTAGCTGGTGGAGGGAGAAATGGTTAGACCTGAGAATTTCATATGAATTCGAAGTGTGGACAATTTATTCTGTATCAGAAATGAATATTTGAGGTCCATGCTTCCAATTTAGAAACTGGAGTGTGAAAAGTTAGACCCTTTCAGTTGCTACTGGATTCAGCCTGTTACTGGATTAGTGCTGAGCAATTCACACACACAAAAATGATTCCCAGATATAGTATTTGGAAGAAAGACTACTTTGCAAACATTTCTTGGTTGTTTTAGGTTTGTTGTTGTTTATTCGTTCAGTCGCTTCCGACTCTTCGTGACTTCATGGACCAGCCCACGCCAGAGCTTTCTGTCGGCTGTCGCCACCCCCAGCTCCCCCAAGGTCAAGTCTGTCACCTCCAGAATATCATCCATCCATCTTGCCCTTGGTCGGCCCCTCTTCCTTTTGCCTTCCACTTTCCCTAGCATCAGCCTCTTCTCCAGGGTATCCTGTCTTCTCATTATGTGGCCAAAGTACTTCAGTTTTGCCTTTAATACCATTCCCTCAAATGAGCAGTCTGGCTTTATTTCCTGGAGTATGGACTGGTTTGATCTTCTTGCAGTCCAAGGCACTCTCAGAATTTTCCTCCAACACCACAGTTCAAAAGCATCTATCTTCCTTCGCGGTTCTATTGACCGCGGTCTCAAGGAACTGAGGAGCATGGCGGGACCCCCTGGACATGCGCAATAGGATGGTGGGCGGGGATCCCGCCAAAAAGTCATATTCAGCTATTGAAGCTCCAGACACTGGTCTTGCACAGGCGCAAAAGCCCATAGTGTGTGATGTACAGAGACCACGCAGAAGAACCAGATTCCAGCTGGACATCAGGAAAAACTTCCTGACTGTAAGAGCAGTATGACAATGGAATCAGTTACCTAGGGAGGTTGTGGGCTCTCCCACACTAGAGGCATTCAAGAGGCAGCTGGACAAGCATCTGTCAGGGATGCTTTAGGGTGGATTCCTGCACTGAGCAGGGGGTTGGACTCGATGGCCTTGTAGGCCCCTTCCAACTCTGCTATTCTATGATTCTATGAATTGAAACATCAAAAACTATAATCACAGGTCTGGAAGCATTGCTGAATAGGGATTTCTTCTTTTAAAAAAATGATTGTTCAGTTCTCTCTGGAAAGTGGCAATTTCTATGTTGTTGTTGTTTATTCATTCAGTCGCTTCCGACTCTTCGTGACTTCATGGACCAGCCCACGCCAGAGCTTTCTGTCGGCTGTCGCCACCCCTAGCTCCCCCAAGGTCAAGTCTGTCACCTCCAGAATATCATCCATCCATCTTGCCCTTGGTCGGCCCCTCTTCCTTTTGCCTTCCACTTTCCCTAGCATCAGCCTCTTCTCCAGGGTATCCTGTCTTCTCATTATGTGGCCAAAGTTTTGCCTTTAATACCATTCCCTCAAGTGAGCAGTCTGGCTTTATTTCCTGGTAACGGACTAGTTCGATCTTCTTGCAGTCCAAGGCACTCTCAGAATTAAGCATCTATCTTCCTTCGCTCAGCTTTCCCTATGGTCCAGCTCTCGCAGCCATAGGTTACTACGGGGAATACCATTGCTTTAACTATGCGGACCTTTGTTGTCAGTGTGGTGTCTCTGCTCTTAACTATTTGATCAAGATTTGTCATTGCTCTCCTCCCAAGAAGTAAACGTCTTCTGATTTCCTGGCTGCAGTCAGTGTCTGCATTATTATTATTATTATTATTTATTTATATAGCACCATCAATGTACATGGTGCTGTACAGAGTAAAACAGTAAATAGCAAGACTCTGCCGCATAGGCTTACAATCTTTGCGCCCAGAAATACAAAGTTTTTCACTGCCTCCACGTTTTCTCCCTCTATTTGCCAGTTGTCACTCAAGCTGGTTGCCATAATCTTGGTTTTTTTGAGGTTTAACTGCAACCCGGCTTTTGCACTTTCTTCTTTCACCTTTGTCATAAGGCTCCTCAGCTCCTCCTCGCTTTCAGCCATCAAAGTGGTGTCATCTGCATATCTGAGATAGTTAATGTTTCTTCCTGCGATTTTGACTCCAGCCTTGGATTCGTCAAGCCCAGCACGTCGCATGATGTGTTCTGCGTACAAGTTGAATAGGTAAGGTGTGAGTATACAACCCTGCCGTACTCCTTTCCCAATCTTAAACCAGTCCGTTGTTCCGTGGTCTGTTCTTACCGTTGCTACTTGTTCGTTATACAGATTCCTCAGGAGGCAGACAAGATGACTTGGTATCCCCATACCACCAAGAACTTGCCACAGTTTGTTATGATCCACGCAGTCAAAGGCTTTAGAATAGTCAATAAAACAGAAATAGATGTTTTTCTGGAACTCCCTGGCTTTCTCCATTATCCAGCGGATATTGGCAATTTGGTCTCTAGTTCCTCTGCCTTTTCTAAACCCAGCTTGTACATCTGGCAATTCTCGCTCCATGAATTGCTGGAGTCTACCTTGCAGGATCTTGAGCATTATCTTGCTGGCATGTGAAATAAGTGCCACTGTACGATAGTTGGAACATTCTTTAATGTTTCCCTTTTTTGGTATAAAAATAAGTTGATTTTTTCCAGTCTGATGGCCATTCTTGTGTTTTCCAAATTTGCTGGCATATGGCATGCATCACCTTGACAGCATCATCTTGCAATATTTTAAACAGTTCAGCTGGGATACCGTCGTCTCCTGCTGCCTTGTTATTAGCAATGCTTCTTAATGCCCAGTCAACCTCACTCTTCAGGATGTCTGGCTCTAACTCACTGACCACACCGTCTGAGCTATCCCTGATATTATTATCCTTCCTATACAGAACTTCCGTATATTCTTTCCACCTTTTCTTGATCTCTTCTGTTTCTGTTAGGTCCTTGCCATCTTTGTTTTTGATGATACCCATTTTTGCCTGGAATTTACCTTCGATGTTTCTAATTTTCTGGAAGAGGTCTCTTGTCCTCCCTATTCTATTGTCTTCTTCACTTCTGCGCATTGCTTGTTTAAAAATAATTCCTTATCTCTTCTGGGATGTTTAAAGACAGATATATGCCATAATTTAGCCCTGCTGAAGACCTCCCTCATGAAAGCTCCTTCTACCCCAACTTTCACTACAGTTGCCAATCCAGCAGACTGTACTGAGGGATATGAGATGGGGGAACAGAGCCATTTCACCAGCCAAGCTGAAATAATTATTCCCCCCCTTTCCCTCCCCATTCCTTTTTCCTTGTCTGTCATGTCTTCTTAGCCAGTGGGCCACGGCAGTCTTGTTTAATTGCCGCTCTGGGAGCCTTTTTGATTGAGGAGTGGCATAAAAATACTTCAAATAAATATTTGACACTTTTATTTTGTTGAAGTTCAAGGTTTATCACTAGAATTTGAACATACACACTCTAGAGGTTTGAATATACACACTCAGATTCTATGGCCCAAGTAGCACATTTTTGGATTCTGAATTTTGGATCAAATTAGAGCCTGCAAATTTGGGGATTTGAGTGAGAACAGTATTCCCTCTCCACAAGTAGTAGTAGTAGTAGTAATAACAACAACAACAACAACAACAACAACAACAACAACAACTAGATATTGCAGAGAAGTTAGCACTTACTTTTGTTTTTATAAGTATTGCTAATAACTCTTGATAAGGACAGGCTACACATTAAAACTAAATACATCTTTATGTCATCTTTGCATACTTCCTGCTTGTGTGTGAACATACATGATTTTTTTTTAATAAAGGTATTAAGTCATTTTAGAAGCCCTGTCCACAACTAGCAATGACTAACAAATCTCAGGATCCCCAGGAAGGAGGAAGTATGGAGAAATGTGATGCGGTCAGGCTGTGTAATGGTGTAGGGACAGGCAGGGTTTTTATGAACTTCTGAAAATGAAATGCATCCTGGGTGCTTACTGAGAAAATGGCAGAGTCCTAACCAGGCAAACCCAACAGCTAAATTCCCCCCAGATTTCAAAGTCTAACCCAGTGGTGAGAAGTCTACATTGGCTGCTTTGTCACTAGTGAAAAGTGCCACTTGGGGCTGTAGCCTAATTCATGCCTGTTCTTTGCCTTTCAGGTGGTAATATCTGTGCTACACGAGGAGTGAACTCATGCCAGCAATGTTTGACTGTGAATCCACGTTGTGCTTGGTGTTCCCATGAGGTGAGGGAAAATAAGAGCGACCCAAGTTTTTGCTCTGTATTAGTTGAAAAGAGGCCACACGGTCTCTACGTGTTTAATGAACTGGTCATTCCTTGATTTTGAGCACCCTATCTATTTCACTTATTTAAGTATTTATATCCCACCTTCCCATTTCAAACTGAAATGCCAAGTTAGTTAACATCAATAAATATTAAAACAATTTAATTGTTTTAAAGGATAAACCGGTCAGGAAACTATCTGAAAAGCACACTTCAAAAATGATTGCTCAGGTGAATTGTACCTCGTCTTTTCCCACCAACATGGCTCTGTCATGTTCACTCGTGTGGATGGAAATTAAAGCTCCATCACACCAGAGATTTATTGCACACTCCTCATGCCTGGTATGCAGGTTTGCAGCCCGATACCCACATGACATCGTCCACATCCTGCACACGTTTCAGCTCTTATCCTCCATGTTTCATTTCTGTTTGGAGCATAGAAAGACTGGATTATTTTCCCTCTCTGCGAAATAAATGCTCTCCTCCCTCCCATGTATTTCTGTGGTTGACCTCTATCGACTATCCCGTTCTTTGTTGGGGGCATGTGTGTCTAAGGTTGGTCTCCCTAACAAAAGGGGAGGGTGGAGCAGTTCTCCACTCAGCCATGAAGGGGGAGGAAGAGAGGTCCCATTGAACTCTACCTTCTTACTTCTGAGTAGGAATTTCTACCTTAAAAGAAATGTGGAAAATGCACCCTCCTTGCCTGCAGCACCCTCATTTTTAAAGATAAAGAGATCAAATTTGCACAGTGATCGCTCTTAAGGAGAGCTTTCAGCAAGCCAAGTTTGGATCAGATTGGTTCATCCCTTGATTTTTTATGATTTTTTTAAAAATTTGCCCACCTTAAACCATTTTCCTGGTAGTCCATAAGTGTGAAGGATCGATCTTCCATTGCTTTGATCATGCAAAGCTGTGCATCTTCAAGTTTATAAATTACAGATCTGCTGGTCCCCTTACTCAAAAGTATATTCTATTGATTTCAACTGCATTTACATCCCAGTCATACTAAAAATCAGGTGCAGGCTTACCTTTGAGTAAACCCCATTGAACAGAGAGAGACTTACTTTGGTGTAAACACATATAGAACTGATTTTTTATAGTGTGGTCACTCAGAAACTTTTTTTTTTAAGTATAAAACAGCAAACTGGAAAGAAGTGCTCTGCAACCCCATGCTTACTTCTGAGGTCTTACTTCTGTTTACTCAGAAGTAAGTCTCTCACTGTTCAATGGGGTTTACTCAAAGGTAAGCCTGCATCTGATTTTAGTATGTTCATGCTCCAAAGCCTCCAGGCAGGGTGAGGGGAAGGGGTGAGTTCAGTAACAAGAGAAGCTACTTCCTAGGAAAAAGCAGTGCAAGACCAGGAGTGCCCCATGTCAATTACTAGGGAAGGTGAGGTGTCCAACTACCACCAACCAATGAACTGTAGGGGGAGGTACAAAGGAGATCTGAGGGCAGGGTGTGCATCTCAACGAACAACAGCGATACGCTGGTGCGCACGAGAGGAGAGGTGTAAAGATGAATGAAATGTAAAAGTGCAAAGTTGTAAGTTGATCAGGCTTTCACACGCTATGGAAACGAGGGCGGATAATTCGAGGGCAAGCTAGGGCAAATGTGCAGGTGTGATGGAGCTTTTCCTGTGGGATACACACACAGGAAAAATGCAGTAAGTCCATTGCAGGTCCTCTGGTAGCATACAGTAGAGCAGCTGATTGGATAGCGCTAGGAGCTGCCTTTCTAGAAGCACATGGCAGGGAGGGTGGAGGTGCCAAATAGAAAGAAATCTGAAGAATGTTTTTGTTTTAAATAATTAAAACCCAGTTAAAAGTGGAATCCTCTTAAAGTATTTGAAGAATGTTTGGGGGAGGGCTGTAAAAGCTCAAGCAGCAAAACCTGCCAGCTCTAACCTCAGCCCACCAAGAAAAGAAGAGGATTTCTTTAGAAGAGAAGTAAAAATCAACAAACCACCTTCCCACTTGTTTCTCTAGATCCTTTTGAACGTTTTCCAGGACATTTTTAATTAATTGATTATGCACCAGAATAACCTGTTCTTTGCAAGGAGAATGGTCCCTAGAACATGTCCCAGAAACCTCTGCAACATATTCGGTGTTTGATAGTAGATACGCAGATACGTAGAAAAGCTGATATGGAAAAAGTTGCCTAAAGAAGAAACAAAATGTGAAAGCTCCTGTCTGTGTTTTCTGAATGATTGGCTGAGGAATGAGACATGTTTTTTGGGTAAGCTGAGGAAGTGCTTGAGCAGTAGCTTGGTAAGGAGTGGGGAAGTGGTTAGTTTCTAAAAACAGAGGTTCAGGGATGATGCCTCCCCCTATTGCCCACTCCTCTGGTTTCAAAACACTGCTGTTTTATCCCTGGTGTGGTGTGGTGGGCTGTGATGACTCAGTGAGACTCCTCTGAGAATGACAGCCATTTGTGGAGTTGACAGAGAGCCTAGCCACCATGTTGGACTCAATGGCCTTGTAGGACCCTTCCAACTCTACTATTCTATGATTCTATGTTGGGCTGAAAGTGAAAGCTGGCTTTATTTTCCCATTACTCTTCCTCCTCTTTCCCTTGCCCAGTGCCACCCATGGCCCTGTTGTTTATATAGCTAGTACCACCAAGAGCATGCTTCTCCGCCCAGCCTCATGGGATGTTGTAAGCTAGGTGCCTGTGTGTGACAAGAGCAAGAAAAACCGAGAGAAAGATCCAGAACACATATTACTTTAGAGACATAAGTAGCAGCTGTGTCTTTTTTCTTTTTACTCTATAGTAAGTGTAAAGGTTTCATTCTGGACTAGGAACCAAGCATGGGCTGTAAGAGGCTTTAACCCCACCCCCCATTGCAATCCCGTTCCAGATTGCACCATTGAACCTGCAATATATACTGCAGTATTTGGCAGTATAAATTGCAGGCCCGGCCCTGCCACCACCCTCACAATCTGGATCAGGACTGCAGCAGGAAAGTATTAAAAAAAAAACTATTCCCCAAATTTGGGTCCTGATCCAGATAACCCCCCTGCATGTACTCTAGAGTAAAAAAGAAAGTAGTGTGTGCTTTGATCCAGAGGGTGGGGGGCAGGGAATTTGGACTTTGTAAGGTAACAGCATATAGTGGGACTGTCTGTCCACTCCTGGAGTTCTGATGTGCGACTCTTTTGGCTGTTTCTTGGAGTGTTTAACCTCAGCCTTCACCAGTACTCAACCTGTATGTTTGTAAATAAATGTAAATATTACAAAATAGCAATGAGCGTCAAAGGAAACTAAATCTAGGTAAGCTTCTCACCCTTGGAATGTCTCATTCCTCAGAGAAGTAGGATGATGATTGATTTCACTTGTGTCAAAGGAAGGCCCATACACTGAAAATAGGGATTGGGTCTGTGTGGTGGGAGTTTACTTCCCCCCTGCCTTTAACAGCAGCTTAAAGTGTAGCTATTAACATGTGAGAATATTTTCTTCATTCCAAGAAAGTTTCCACACCTGATTTTTGCAGATGCAGAAGCTGCAGTTAAAGGTAAAGTATCAGGTTAGACCTCTCCACCCCTGCCCTCATCCCTTTGCAATTTTATTTATTTATTTATTTATTTATTTATTTATTTATTTATTACATTTTTATACCGCCCAATAGCCGAAGCTCTCTGGGCGGTTCACAAAAATTCTACCTGGGGATTTCAGTTCCTGGACTCAAAGTCAATGTTGTGCTTCATACTTGGGCTAGATTCTCACTGAAGTGATGTAAATTGTACCACTTCAGACTTCCGATGGGGGCTGATGTGACTCCTCCATACAACCCCTCCCTCACATCTCTGCACATGGAAAACTAACATGTGTCCCTGATATCACGTTTTCCATGTGTAGGGAAGTTTTGTTTGTGTGGAAGAACATCAGAGCCTCCACCTGCAATCTGAACTGGTACAAGCCAGGCATGTTTTTCTCTCAATGAGAAATAGCCCTGTGATAATCTTGTGAGAATGTAGTTTCTAATAGTAGCATTCCTTGTGCAGTTAGAGATGGGATTGGAGAACATGTAAATAAAGCCAGGATCCCACATAGTTTTCGTCTGATCCATTTTAGCCATTTGCCTCAGTTTACTGTCTCAGTATGTAGGCCTAATGTAGCTCGTCAGACATCCTAACTGTTGTTTACATGAGATATTTGTGGGTGTATGACAGCAAAACCACAAGGCCTCATGCCAGAAATACTTGCTAGTTTTGTGTATAATATGATGGGAATTTTTTATTTTTATTTTTAAACATTTGGCTAGCTCATGCAAATACTGCACTGCTTCTCCCCAGTGCCACAGCTGCCTCAGCATTCTGTGTTCCTAGACAGCCGCTATGGCTACAAGGCTGTTTTGCTAAATTGTCTTCCTCTGACAAGAGTTTCCCAAAATGGCAATATTTTTCCTTATTGGGCCTTGGGGCTCTGTTTACTTAAGAGATGTAACTATTAGTGAAGGAGCTGTCTCCCGTCAAAAGCCATGCCCCCTCGGGTGCAAAACATGTTCGAAGAGCAACATGTTGTCTTAATTTAGCAACTTAGTTCTTCCCCTCCCTAGGGTCTTTGGTCCTCCACTCAGCCTTATTTCAAAACACAGAGCCTTCCTTTTGCGTGTATCTCTCTTCTGCCTAGAGTCAGTTACTCTGAACTCAGTATTACCATAGCTGGATTTTTTACTTAGTTTTCTTTCTACGTAAGAATGAGAAGAGGACCAGGTCACACCCCCTTCCCCTTTCCATGCTATCCATTACAAAATAAATCTCCAGCAACTGCAAGATAGAAATCAAGGGTAGCAACAGAGTTTGGAGACAGCAATAGGATAACTTAGTTTGTCACCACCCTCTTCCCCCTGCACTTCTTTATTGTGCCAAGTGCAGCTATGGCTGTTCAGAAGGGATAAATTCTCTGCCTAGGAAACTTTTAAACTGGGATTGCATAACACAATAACCCACCATGGGTTGACATCCATGGTTGGTTGTAGTGTCGTCCAAATTCAGTGCATTCTCCACAGGGTGGTTTAATTTTCATGAACAAGCCACCCTGAGGACCGATGGCTTGATGTAGGGTTGTTCATACCCATGGTGTGTTGTCATGTTGTCCAAACTCAGGAGAGTGATTTTTATCGAGGGTTGCCACATTCGGCTGCAGAGCCACTTGCCACGAAGGGCAAAAAAAGCCTGTGCTGCTTTTCATGATGTCGCCAGTGCTGCCTCCAGCCTTCCTCACCAATGATTACCCCTCCACTGATGCCCAGACAGTACTTTGGAGGGACCATCATTTATCTGCCACTTCCTCCCCCCCCCCCCCCAGTACTTCAGGAGTACCTCTTCTGGATTTGCTGGTGGCTCAAGGAAGTGTTGGATGGGAAGAAGACACAGAGGTGTCAGTTCAACAAAACAACTGGATTACATGACCATGTAGGAGATATTTCCCTTCCCCCTTTTGGTACACTTACTTTTCTCACTTCAGTGTTCCTTTTGACAGCTGAAACATACAAGAAAATTTTCAAGAAAATATCAGCCTGGTGATAGTGCGCTCCTGCGCCCTTGCGAAAGAATGAGGAAAAGATAATAATAAAACAAATTATGAACATATTTGTGCACTCCTTAAGTGGTGAAGAAAAAAAAGTGGAAAACAAAAAGGGGTACGGATTGGAGTGGGGAGGGGGGCTGGAGTGAGGAAACAAGGCCTGTTCCACCACAAAGGTGCCTGGGGTACATGCTGGTGCCAGCTGGAAGACTGAGGGGGCAAGGGGGAAGGAGGAAGAGAACAAGCCATGGCAAACCTGATCTCTGTTGGGTGTCCAATGTGTTGTTCTACAAACAAACAACCCACCAAGGCTTACTCTCAGGGTGGCTTAGCATGACATATGAGCTGGCCCTTTTTCTACAGCAGAGGTGGGTAGGCCAAGGATGGTGTGGGAGCAGGAACTGACCATGAATTGTATTGATAGGATTTAACTGTATTCCTGGAATCTTGTTTCCTTTGCAGTTGGTCCTCAAATGAATGTTTAACAATGGCAGACAAGCTTTCCTGCAGGACAGCTATTACCCACCAATGCCCACCTTCTTTTGCGACATTCAGCTTCAAGGAAGTTTTGGGTGTGTTCTACGTTGCTTTCTCAGTTCATGCAGGGTCCTGTAGAGGCTCAACAGACCTGGGCAGTGCACTGCATGTGATCTGCATGTGCTCCCTAGAACATGTCTCAAAATCATCTGCCATCCACAGGGGTTCCTCAGCAGACAAGTCAATGTGCAAAAAGTTCCCTGAAGAAACAATCTAATTTTTGAAAATGCTTAGGTTTGGGAAGGTCAGGTATAGGGTGGCCATGTGTCCTACTTGACAGAGGGCATTCCTCTATTTGAAGCCATCCTCTATTTGAAGGGCTGTCCATTCCATACCAAGTCCAGTATAAAGATAAAGAACCCTTGAGAAGGCAGAGCAAGGCCCTTGAGATTGGCCACCCAGTTAGTCTCTGGAGAGCTGACTGAATAGGCACATAGGTCACCTGGTCAGTCTTCCCCACTACAGTGATATAGATTGTATTTCTATTTAAGTTACAGAAATTATGTCCAAAGTTACATCTATACATATACGTTATTATATGCACATTTGTGAAACGCCCAGAGAGCTCCGGCTATTGGGCGGTATAGAAATGTAATAAATAAATAAATAAATAAATAAATAAATAATACATTTTATGAAAATGCAGCCTGTTTTTTTGGCAGTGCATTTCCTCTTTTGGGGTAATGTGGGGTAAATTTAATTGGGTAAATCTCACCCCCACCCCCTCCAGCCAGCATGGAAAGAACTGTGCAGGTTAGCCTCTGAGTTCGGGAAGACAACCTCGGAGATGGGAAACAGGGGCGACTGGTGGGTTGGGAGGGGAGGAGATTGGAGGTGCCAGGCTATGAGCTATCCTGGCCTTCTACTAACCTCCTCCCCTCTTCCTCTCAAGCACTGTTGCTAGATGGGCAAGCCCATCTAAGTGGAAATGCAAGGGAGGGGAAGCGAAGGTGGCCTCTTCCTACCCTGTTGGCTTTGGCTCGGAAGGGGATCGAATACACAAAAGCCCCTGGAGGCGTCTGTTTCATGAGGGGGTGACCCCATAAGCCCTTCTTTATTTAAAATATTTCTTGGCCACCTTTCAGAGTCAAAGCCCTCCCAGCAGTAAAATGCATAAGAAAAGCCAATGCGGCAACAACCAAGAAAATATTTGGGGTCCACTTGAAATATTTGGGGTCCACTCTTTCCCTTGGTATAAATGGAATTATTGTTTAGATTAACTGCCATTTGGAAGGGGGATTTTGGGGGGCCACAGTGCACAGAGATGGGAGGTTAAACTTTCCCTCCCCCATTGTGATCACCCTGGAAATCCACCTCCTCCTGCACAGCAGCTAAGCTTAAGAAAAAATCTCCCATTAGCACCAAGGGAATGATATTTCCCAAGCTAAATTACCATGCAGGGGAGGGGGGGAAACCCTTCCTTCTCCAGCAGAAATCCCCGCTGAAGGTTGCCCCCTGCATGGCAATTAAGTTGAGGCCAAACCTTCCATTAGTACCAATGGACACTTAGGTCTCTGGGGAATAGATCTTGGACTGTGGGAAATAGATCCAGGGCTGGGAGCCCGTTGGCCCAGGCTTAGCAACACTTCTGGGAGTAATAATACTGAACAATCTTAACAGGATTGTAGTAAAGCTTAAAACAAAATCATGTATGTGAAATGCTTTGAATGCTATTATAGATGCTAAGTATTTCTTCTTAACGATGTCAGAACAATAACATAAGATGCTGGATCAGACCGAGGCTCCGTCTAGTCCAGCATTCTTTTCACACAGTGACCAACCAGCTGTCGACCAGCAAACCACAGGCAGGACACATGTGCAACAGCACCCTCCCACCCATATTCCCCAGCAACTGGTGTACAAAGGCATTCTGCATCTGCTGTTCATAGGCATGCACAGCAAATTTCACTAGGGTGTGCACCCAGGGATTGGTTTTTAAAGGCGAACATTTATTGACTACTCAATCATAAAGGACATTATTTTTATTGATTGATTGATTAAACACTAATGCCCGACTCCACGTTTGGCTTGCCTGGCTGTGAGGGCCATTGCAAGGAGATGCTCCTCAAGGCCCTCCAGCATGGATGGGGCTTTGTGGTGACACTGGCCAGAGGAGGGGCTGACGAGGCGACATGAGCCTTCAGGGCCCCTCCTTCCTCCTGGCTTCTTTGAAGTGCAGCTCTTGGCAGAGAGGGTCCCAGCAGAGCGATTCCTTTTTTACGCCTGCTGCCAGGAGCTCCGGTGGGCTGTAGGGGGCCATGGCAGTGGAGCAGCCGGAGGGCCATTCCCACCATGTGGGCGACATTTCAACACAGCGTGTGCGCAGTATCGTTTACCTATGCCTCTGTTGGTGTGAGGTGGGTCGGCGCAGCTGCTCCAGCAGAGGCCTAGTGGCTGAAGGGGCACAGCTCCCAGCAGAGAGGATCCCAGCAGAGGGAATTATTTTTGCTCCTGCTGCTGGGAGCAAGGGTGCTCTCTTGGAGGCAGGGGTTCTTCGGCACAGCGGCAGAGCCGCCAGAGGACAGCTGGAGGGCCATTCCTGCTGCGTCTGGATCCTGCTCTGGGTTCCTACTCAATGCCCCCACCCTTAATTCTGCTTATTGCTTGAGACATTAGGGTGTGCCTAGGCACACCCAGCACACCCCTTGACAGCATCTGTCAAGTATGCTGTAGGGTGGATTGCTGTATTTTATTTATTTATTTATTTATTAAAGTTATATACCGCTCCCATAGCCGGGGCTCTCTGGGCGGTTTACAGAAATTCTAAAATTGAGGTAAAAACAAGTGTACAAAATTTTAAACTCTAAAACACAGAACATACACACATAAAACATTAAAAACCAATTTAAAAACTAAACATGTGGGCAATTAGGATGTGCTGCCATATGCCTGGGCAAAGAGGAAAGTCTTAACCTGGCGCTGGAAAGTTAGCAGCATTGGCGCCAGGCGAGCCTCATCAGGGAGATCATTCCACAGTCTGGGGGCCACCACCGAAAAGGCCCTATCCCTCGTTGCCACACTCCGAGCCTCTCTCGGAGTAGGCACCCAGAGGAGGACCTTAGATGTTGAACGTAGTGACCGGGTACATTCACGTCGGGAGAGGCGTTCCGTCAGGTATTGTGGTCCCAAGCCGTGTAAGGCTTTATAGGTCAAAACCAGCACCTTGAATTGGGCTCGGAAACATACAGGCAGCCAGTGCAAGCGGACCAGAGCAGGTGTTATATGGTCAAACCTTCTGGTTCCCGAAATCAATCTGGCCGCTGCATTTTGCACGAGCTGCAGCTTCCGAACCGTCTTCAAAGGCAGCCCTATGTAGAGTGCACTGCAGTAGTCTAACTTGGAGGTTACCAGAGCATGGACAACTGAAGCCAGGTCATCCCTGTCTAGATAGGGGCGTAACTGGGCCACCAACCGGAGTTTGTAGAAGGCACTCCATGCCACTGAGGTCACCTGAGCCTCAAGTGACAATGATGGGTCTAAAAGAACCCCCAAGCTACGAATCTGCTCCTTCAGGGTGAGTGCAATCCCATCCAGAACGGGTAGAACACCCCCCATCCTGTCAGCGGAGTCACCTACTAACAGCATCTCAGTCTTGTCTGGATTGAGTCTCAGTTTATTAGCCCTCATCCAGTCCATTGTCGCAGCCAGGCACCGGTTCAACGCATCCACAGCCTCTCCTGCTGAAGATGAAAAGGAGAAATAGAGCTGCGTGTCGTCAGCATACTGATGGCAGCACACTCCAAAGCTCCGGATGACCGCCCCCAGTGGCTTCATGTAAATGTTAAACAACATGGGGGACAAAACCGACCCCTGCAGGACCCCATACTTGAGAGTCCACGGGGCCGAGTAATGTTCCCCAAGCACCACCTTCTGTAACCGACTCGCCAAATAAGAGCGGAACTACTGCAGAGCAGTACCTCCCACTCCCAGCTCAGCGAGTCTTCCCAGAAGAATACCATGGTCAATGGTATCGAAAGCCGCTGAGAGGTCAAGGAGAATCAACAGAGTCACACTCCCTCTCCTGTCTTTCTCCCGACATAGGTCATCATACAGGGCGACCAAGGCTGTTTCTGTGCCAAAACCAGGCCTGAAGCCCGACTGAAATGGATCCAGATAATCAGTCTCATCCAAGAGTGTCTGGAGCTGGCCCGCCACCACCCGCTCAAGGACCTTGCCCAGGAATGGAACATTTGCTACCGGCCTGTAATTACTAAGATTTTCCGGGTCCAAGGAAGTTTTCTTCAGGAGTGGCCTCACTACGGCCTCTTTCAGACGGTCTGGGACCACTCCCTCTCGTAGAGAGGCATTAATCACCTCCTTGGCCCAGCCGGCTGTTCCATCCCTACTAGCTTTTATTAGCCAAGAGGGGCAGGGATCCAGTACAGAGGTGGTTGCGCGGACCAGTCCAAGCACCTTGTCCACATCCTCGAGCTGTACCAACTGAAACTCATTCAAGATAACAGGACAAGCCTGCGCTCTGGACACCTCACTAGATTCAGCTGCTATAACACTGGAGTCTAAGACCCGACGGATGTCAGAAATTTTGTCCTGGAAGTGCCTGGCAAATTCATTACAGCGGTCCTCAGAGAGTTCTACCATGTCCTTGGGGCCATTGCTGTATTGGACTCAATGGCCTTTTAGGCCCCTTCCAACTCTACTATTCTATGGTTCTATGTCTATGCTGGTACTGTAACCGTTGATAGCCTTCTCCAACCCCCTTTTAAAGCTATCAAAATTGGTGGTCATCACTATATCTTAACTATGGAATTTGCTACCACAAATGTAGTGATGGCCACCACCACCACCACCACCACCACCAACAACAACAACAACAATTTGTATTAAGGGGAAGGTTTCAAACATCCTTGAGTTCCGGCACTTCACTTGAACACTCAGTACAGGGAAGGCCCAGAGCAGGGAGGCAGCGCTTCTTCACTTTGCCAGCCTGCAGGCAGACAGACAGAAGGAAGTGGCCCCAGGAGGGAATTCTTGTGAGCTGTTCTGTTCTTATCAGCCCAGCAGCTGGGTGAGGAAACAGAGCAGCATAGCAGAGGAAGTTCCAGAGAAAGAGAGCGAGGAGATGGAGACTCATTTAGAACAAGTTTGGCTTCACTTGTGTCTTCCTGCCTGGGCCCCACTTTCTCTCTAAGTAAGGCTGTGTTTAAAGTTTCCCCCAAGGCCTCTTTCAGCTCAGCATAGTGTTGAACCTGTGCGTACGTGTCTGTGGAAGAAAGTTGCCCTGACTGCTCCTGACAGGTAGTAAAAGATACGATCCCTCTCTTCTTTGGGGGTCACATTGTCTTTCAATTGACTGGTTCTTGCAATATCATGTTTTAGGAGCAAGTTGCCAACTCACCATTCTGAACACCTAAACTACATATATGTAGTGCTACCTCTAAATAGCACTAGCCACCACTAGTGCTATTTAGAATCACAGAATAGCAGAGTTGGAAGGGACCTACAAGGCCATCGAGTCCAACCCCCTGCTCAGTGCAGGAATCCACCCTAAAGCATCCCTGACAGATGCTTGTCCAGCTGCCTCTTGAAGGCCTCTGGTGTGGGAAAGCCCACAACCGCCCTAGTTATATGGTTCCTTTTCAGCTTGCTAAAATCTCATCTTGAAATATTTTTGTCTTTAAAAATGATGGCATTTTTAGATCTCATCATAAACAAAGAAGGACTTAGAAATATGACAGTCGTGTTCATTAAATTCAGGGCCTGACTGATCACCATACATGGGATCAAAATGTTCAGATAGGCCAGTGAGCCTGAAAATGTTTTGCCTTCCATGTGTGGATTGGCTCACTGACTTGAGTCACCTGATAAGCTCTTCTTATAGCTTTCTGCAGTGCACTTCTTCTCTGCATTTTGCATTGCCTAGATTTTACAAGGTGATATGTACACGCTGAGATGTATGTTGAGGTCAGTAGGAAAGGGACAACTTTATGTATAATATTTACATACCACCTTTCCTCCAAAGAGCTCAAGGTAATATACAGTTGCTGTGGAACATGGGCAGGAGGGTGCTGTTGTGCTGCTTGTGGGATTCCCGTGGACAACTAGTTAGCCACTGCGTGAACAGAATGCTGCACTAGATGGAACCTTGGTCAGATCCAGCATGGCTCTTCATATGTTCTTATACATGAGCCCTTCCCATTATGTGGTCACAACAACCCTGTGAGGTAGGTTAGACTGGATGAGCTTCATGACTGACTGGGGCTTTGAATCATGACTGACTTCATGACTGACTGGGGCTCCTCAGTCCTAGTCCAACACTCCAACCATGATTGGAGTCTATACTATACTATAGACTATATTTTGTGTTCTTTTCCAGCCCTATGCATACCTGATGATATAATTCAGTTTAATTACTCTGATACCCTTTTCACACTTGGAACTGGAAAGGCAGAAGTGGCATTCTCATATTATCAACATATGTTTCTGCATAAAGATATCAGGAGTTTGGAATTAGCTTTACATGGCCACTGGAGAGAATTCTTGGGATCTACTTCCCAACACTCTTAGGAAAAGTCAGAATTTCCGCCTAATTCTGAGTGTTCATTTGGAGTTGCCAGCTGGTTTTACTGGCTCAACTAAAACTTTATCTTTCTAGTCATCTCTTAGAACAGGAATACATAAAGGCAGGAAAAAACATGGTCTGTGTAATAATATCCATGCTTTGTATGAGATATGTACTTTTAATATTTTAAAAAACATGGCATTCTTCAGCGGAAACACTCTGCCCATGTTCCTAAGTACTCTATTTTTACTTTAAGGTGTCATTGTTGTTTTTAAACTGCTTCCTGTCAAAAGGGACAGGCACTCTGTACATGAGCGCAGGGACTTTGTCTTAGGGGCCTTTAGAAAAACATCTCTGCTCAGCTCAGAGAAAATGTACTCTGCTGCAGCAAATGCACCAAGGTGCCAGGCCTTTGAAACCCAGAGGTGGCAATCCAAGTTTAATTTTAATGCAAATATATTATAGGAAAAATAAAAAATAAAATCTGGATGAGTTTTTTTGTTCCTAAGGAGCCCCCAAATATCCCGTCATCTTATGCTGATCTTTTATTTGCTTTCCACTTCCTCTCCCTCCTGCCTACCTCCCATCGTGTCCCCTTTGGTGCATGATCACCCCTTCTCCCTTCTTTGGACCTCTTTTCCTGAGCTCAGTGTTAATGCCCTGGCAGGCTGGAGGAAATAAGCCCTTGGATACTGGTTGCTGGGGTATTTTTTTCCCAGCCAACTTTTATGAACAGTGACAAAGCATTATTACACTAGGAAAGGCTTGGAGGGATTTTTTGGTTCTAAGAAAGCCAGATTTCTTGCTGCTTTTTGCAAGGGTTAATGGGTTGCAGCAATGCCAGTTCATTTAAAAAAAAAGAAACTTGTTGAAAAATAGGCCCAACATTTGTTTAAAATCCTCTCAGAGTGCTCCTATACTGGAAACTCTTTCCATAATTACTAAAACACTTATTATGAGTGGAGTTTGCCCATATTTTTGGTAATGGCAGAATTGTGTGTACGTGTGAACAATTTTTAAGGAAATAGTGGTAGGGTGACCAGATGCACCGGGAAACCCTGGAGACCTCCGAAAAGACGGAGGTCTCCGGGGCAACCGGGACTGGCCCCCAATTCACTGGGGGAAAGGGCTGGAAGATGTGTTCCCGAACTTCCAGGAACGCATCCTCCGTCCCTCGCCCAGCGCCAATCTAGCGCAGCAGAAGGCTTGTTCGGCACTGGGGGCTGGGGACTGGAAGATACATTCCCAGACTTCTGGGAACACATCTCCCAGCCTCTGCCTCCCCCCAGGGCCAATCTAGCCCTTCTGCTGCGCTGGCGCAATTGCGCAGGAGGAGGGCTAGATCGGCCCTGGGGGGCGGAGCCCAAGGACCCGTGCACCAGGACCCGTCCCTGGTGCCACTCTAGCCTTCTTGCTAACCTTAGACTTAGGCTGAGACTGCCGCGTTTTATGGATTTTATGTATGTATTTTATTGTATATTGGGGTTTTTAATATTATTGTGATGATGTTTTCTGTTGTGCTGGTCTATGACCGAAATAAACTAACTAACTAACTAACTAACTAACTGACCTAAGGATTATCCCAGGCAAATGGAGGGGTCATCCCTGCCTGATCCCGGGATCCCCTGTGTGTCATTTGGATGCAGAGGGATGATCCCGGGATATAGGCCTGGTCTAGCCACAGCCTTTCTTCCTCATGGGCCACTTGCCTTTCTCCAAATATAATGCAGAAAATCTTGTTGAAAATCTCTGTTGTGAAAGACTTCCAGAAGCAGTGAAGATTTAAATTCCAAATTTGGTTTTAATTAAACTAATAAGGATAAGGGTTCCCCCCCTAGAAAAGTAATGCAACAAACATTGATTTTATACCTTTTAAAATGTCATGGTTTCTCTCAAAGAAATCTGGGGCTTACAGTTTAGCAAGGGTGTTGAGAACTACATCAGAGAGTCCTAGTGCTTCTTTGAATGGGTGTTCTATAGCATGCTCGTTACGTACCACTCACAGTTGTTCACTAGTCATTCTGCCAACACCATCAACCTCCTGTGTGTCTCCTGCTCCATTTCCCAGTTTTAGTGCTAAAAAATTAACCTCAGAAAACCCAACTCTTCTGGGATTTATCTATATTTGTCGGGTTTCCCTGCCATGTGCAGGGAAAGTTGCGATATAAGATGTCCCATTTAATAGCATTGAACTGTACAAGTCATGTGGTTACTCTTCCTCGTGTAACCACAGCTTGTTGCAAATGCAGACGCGAAGCAGGAAGCAGAGCCACAGTAAGGAAATGCAATTTCCTTCTGCCAGAAGGCGCTTGTATTGTCCCACTCCCCTGAGTTATAGGTCCCAAAACTCTCTTCAGGGGATGGAATTATTATTAATATTAAGGCAACAGTTGTATGTAAGTCCTATTGAACCTGGTAGGACTTAGTAAATACTGGGCTGTAAGAAGAGATGTTGGAGAAATCTGCAACAGATTCAAATAATTTTGGATTTCATAGAATCATAGAATAATAGAGTTGGAAGGGGTCTATAAGGCCATCGAGTCCAACACCCTGCTCAATGCAGGAATCCACCTTAAAACATCCCTGACGGATGGATGTCCTGCTGCCTCTTGGAGGCCTCTAGGGTGGGAGAACCCACGACCACCCTAGGTAACTGGTTCCATTGTTGTACTGCTCTAACAGTCAGGAAGTTTTGCTTGATGTCCGGCCGGAATCTGGCTTCCTGTAACTTGAGCCCGTTATTCCGTGTCCTGCACTCTGGGAGGATTGAGAAGAGATCCTGGCCCTCCTCTGTGCAACAACTTTTCATATATTTGAAGAGTGCTCTCATGTCTCCCACCTGTGGATTCTGCAGCGGACCAGCTTTTTCTGAGTCGCAGGGGTTCTGCTGGCTTCTGGACTGGTTTTTCACTTGGGGGTGGGGAGTTGCACTAATGTGCACTAGTGCATTTGTACATTAGTGCTAATAAGCATTTGTGTAAGGGAATGAAATTCTCGTATATCCCTATTCATTTGTTTTAAATATAAATATAAATGTTTTAAATAAATAAATAAATACTTTATTGAGTTACTTTATTGAAATATTTTTAATGTTTTTTTAAAAATGAAATGGAATTGGAATTGCAAGCAAATGGAAGATCATTAAGATCTCAGAGCGGCATACAGATAAAAGCATACAGTATAAAACAATAAATATGCACAGCTAAAAACAAACCATGAACCAAGTTAAAACAATATTTTATTTATTTATTTATTTATTTATTACATTTCTATTAGGGGTGTGCACGGACCCCCCGCTCCGCTTCACTTGCAGATCCGCCATTTTTCGGATCGGGCCGCTCCGCCCCGCCCCCGCTCCGCCCCCTTCCGCTCCGCTCCGCCCGGAGCTCCGGATCCGGATCCGGAGCTCCGTTTCCCCCCCCCATAGGCTTGCATTGAAAGCTAAAAAATTATACAACTTTTTTTCTGTTCAAGTTAGAAACCTCATGTTTGGCACCATGACACCTCATGGGGATATACACACGCATGCCAAGTTTCAAAGCAATCCCATCATCCCCTGATTTTTGGCGAATTTTTGAAAATCGGGCACCCCACACACAACATCCCTGCGAGGTGGGCAGGGGAGGAGGGAGGGAAGGCAGGCAGGCATGCAGCTGGCATTTCTGGGGGCATAAGGAAGTGAGCCAAGGATAAGCCAGTAATGCATATAAAATGGAATAAATCAATAAATAAACAAAGGAGGGGTGGAATTAAAAGCAGCAGTGTTGCTCAATAAACAGCAAGAAGAATTTTTTTAAAAAGGCTATATCTGTCTTTTACCAGCAATAGGGGGACGTGCCCGGGGGAGGGGGAAGTAGCTGCCAGTTCAAGACAATGACAGCCACCAACAGCTCTGAGAAGAAGTAAAACGCTCACTTCAACTCATAACAGGCATTGCTCCACCACTGAAAAGTGACCATTCACTTCAACTCATGATAGGCATTGCTCCACCGTTTTACTCTCTTTGGAAGGCTCTAATGGCCTTCCAGTGCAGGAGAGAGTGGGGGCACGTCCACGATGAGATGCCCTAGGGGAGCTCATCCCCTTGCACCACATCGATTCAGTTGTTCACCAAGGTTAGGGTGGGGAGCAGTGCTGTGTTTCTATCTCTTATTCTTGGCTTAGTATATGATTTCAGGTTGTTTGTGCATTTGGTGGGGCTACTGTGTTAAAAAACACGGGGAAAAGCCCGTTCAGATGAAGAAAGAGAAGTTTCCCAGAATCCCAAGTTACCTGTTTTGCCTATGCCCTCCTCCAACTTTGGGATCATCATGACCGGGAGCTGACTCTGCCCCTCAGCCCTTTGAAAAAGGTATTTTTCCCGCCGATTTTTTAAAAACTTCTAGCCCGCGACCCGTACGATGCAGAAAGTTGAGAGTGGTCTCAAAATGACCCCCATCCACGACTCTCTGTGCCCAAGAATTTTCAGAATGATAGCTTAAACCCCCCCCCAGTTATCCCCGATTCTTTCCCTCAATGCAATCCTATGGGCGAAAAGCCGAAACGCAGTTTGAGCCGCGCGGTTGACCCGATTTTCAAAAAAATATAGCACGCGACACGGACAACGCAGAGAGGTGAGAGTGGTCTCAAAATGACCCCCATCCACGACTCTCTGAGCACAAGAATTTCCAGAGCGATAGCTTCAAAAACAACGTAGTTATGCGCGATTATTTGCCGCAATGCAATCCTATGGCGAAATGTTTTCAAGATGGCGACCGGAGCGCTCCGCCTGAACTCGGAGCTCCGAAAAATGGTCGCTTCTCTTCGCCTTGCTTCTAGGGGGTCCACGGTCCGCTCCTACTCCGCCTCTGGGTAAGGCGGAGCAGGCCAATCCGCTACTGCTTCTACGCTCCTAATCGGAGCGGAGCACATCCCTAATTTCTATACCACCCAATAGCCGGAGCTCTCTGGGCGGTTCACAAAAATTAAAACCATTCAAAATATAAAACAACAGTATAAAACCATAATATAAAATACAGTGTAAAAGCTCAACCAGATAAAAACAGCAGCAATGCAAAATTACAAATTTAAAACACCAAGTTAAAATTTATTTATAGACTGTTAAAATGCTGGGAGAATAAAAAGGTCTTCTTCACCTGGCATCTAAAAGCATATAATGTCGGTGCCAAGCGAACCTCCTTAGGGAGCTCATTCCACAGCCCGGGTGCCACAGCAGAGAAGGCCCTGCTCCTGGTAGCTACCTGCCTCATTTTCCTTTAAAAGCAGTTAAAACAATGTGCCAGTGAGTTTAACCATCAAAGGCTTTGTTAAAAAGCTATAGTTCTCAATTTCCTTAATTATTTTAATCAACTCTTCTCAAAAGCCTTGAACTCATGGGCAACACTACCATATATGATCATCATCTGCCCCAAACTAGGGGTGGCTGAACCATGGTAGCTGTCATTAACACTGGGGAGGGGGGCACAATCCTGGAAGCCAGAGCGGGCCCATGCCTGAGGGCTTGCGGGGGCCTCACAAGCACTCGAGTGCCAGTCCACACTTGCACCCAGACGCGCCCAAGTGGGTCTGTGAGGGGCGGATGCAGAGGGTCCACTGCCCTCGGAGACCCAGTCGGATGCTGGCGCCATCCCTACCCCAGACTTTGATACATTGATCTTACTGTCCAGTAGGGATATGCTGACCAGAGTCTAGCCATCTTTCATGAAATGTAGAATTCTTTCGGCTGTGGTTGTGACTGTTGCAAAGCTAGGGCAAGAGGCATGACTTCATGTTAGCCTGGTTCTGAGCTTCATTCAAAGTTCAAGACTGGTGCTGGCTTTAAACGACTAAATCAGGGATGAAGAATCTCAGGTGGCCCCACCCCCTTCCTCCTCAACCACTAATTGTTTGGTGGGTTTCTTGGGTTTTGTGCAGGTTTCCACTCCGTTCTAAAAGACCAAAGTACCTCCTCTAAGGCTTAGTTACTGGCAGGAAGAGCTTTATGCTAAAATATGCTGGGGTGTTTTTTGTTTTGTATTTCTTCACCTGCCCCTGTTACCTTTGGCCCCAGCCACCACTGGAACGTGGCCAGAATGGAATGCAGCCCTTGGGCTGAAAGAGGCTCTGCGCCCCTGCACAAATAGGGTTGGGCCCTATGTATCTCAGGGAGAACCTTCTTTATGAGCTCCTCTCCTTGCTCCAAGCTTCATGGTCCACCTGGGAGGTCCAGCTCCAGGCAACATCTTTGTAGCGAATTGTTTGTGCTTCATGATTTATTTTTTGCATTTCTCTGCCACTCAGGAGCACTCTGGCTCTCCCTAGGAGCAGGGCCTTTTCTTCAGTAGCCCCTAGGGCTACCATCATGTCTTCTTTCAAAGACAATTATAAAATGTATCTAATCTATTGTTATATGTTGTTTTTATGCTTTTTATATTTTTAAACTTCATATATTTGTTTTTAATGTTTACTGTTTTTAACTTTTGTAAACCGCCCAGAGAGCTTCAGCTATAGGGTGGTATATAAATGCAATAAATAAATAAAATAAATATGTCTTGGACCATCAACTATACAATTGGAAAGGTGTATTTTTGTTTAAACAATCTAAAAAAAAACACCTTTCAAGAAACAATCAATAACAAAAAAAGTATCTATTCTATTAAACTTTTACAAGTTTTTGAATTGTCTGCTTCTGTGATTTCTACATTTCTTAAAATGCTTTTAGATTTGTAGGTGTGTAAATGATGAATTGCGTGTTGATGAATTTTTTGGCCCTAGAGGAGGAGAGTGGTGTCTAGGCTGCTGACTCTCTCTGTGAGACCTCTTCCTTTTCGACTTACGACTGTTCTCCTTTTTTCCTTCTTTCTTTCGCCTTCTAACAGGTACAGTCACCAGGATTCTCTCGCTGTGACCTGAAGGACAATCTCCTTAAAAATGGCTGTCCAAATGACTTTATTGAGTATCCAGTTAGTGCCACCCAGATCCTGGAGGCCAGGCCACTCAGTAACAAAGGTTCAGGAAATGAAATTACCCAAATGACCCCACAAAAGATTGAGCTCCACCTACGGCCAGGTAAAGCAAGATATACTATTCAATTATTTGCACATTGGTACACTGTATTCTGCCCTTCCTCCAAAATGTTCAGGTAGTGTGATTTGTAATTGGCCATTACACTTCCATACATAGATGGTAAAGATGGGCTGTTGGCTCAATAAGAACAGCAGATCCTTTACCTGCAGAAAGTCTCAGGTTCCGCCCTCAGCATCTCCAATTAAAAGGAAAAGTGGAAGGACTGGGAAAAGAGCCTGAGATACGTGAGGGATGCTGCAGTCAACACCAATGGTCTTACACAGTATATGGCAACTTCCTAGCTGTGTTTACTTGAACATAAAACATTATATTTTGAAGACCTTTAACTCATATAATCCCCGGTATGTACAGCTGCATTGAATGTTGGCTGTGCAGATCCAGAAATTCCCACTGTGGGAATGAGAATAGTACAGCTGTGAATCAGCTTCTGTCAGCGTGTGCCTATACCAGGATGACACAGTTAAACAAGCCCTTACCCGCAATTTAACATTTCAGATGACTCCCAAACTTTCTCAGTACAAGTGCGCCAGGTAGAGGACTACCCTGTGGATATCTACTATCTGATGGACTTGTCTAATTCCATGAAGGATGACCTCCGCAACATCCAGAACCTAGGTACCAGGCTAGCCATGGAAATGCGTAGAGTGACCAGCAACCTGAGGATTGGCTTCGGAGCCTTTGTGGACAAGCCGCTGTCCCCTTACATGTACATTTCCCCTCCAGAAGTCATCAAAAATCCATGCCGGGCGTAAGTTATCTGGCTGAAGGAAGCACTGTTGTTTGCTGTGCAACCTTTGGAGCAGTTTATAAGCTGGTGCTTAGAGGGTTGCCAGATTTGTATTCCTATTTCCTCCTCACTTTTAGACAGTGCAGTGCATGAAAGGCCTCTCTTGAAGTCAGGGGTGGGATGTGGGGAAGTGCACTCCCTTCCTTGCAGTCTCTATCAGCACTGATGTTAACTCTTGTTAAGGCTAATCAGGTTACCCAATGAACCAGCATTCTTAACTAGCAGGTGCAGTGGAGAGCCTGTTGAAACTTACCCATGTTTAATGTCAGTGCTGACAAGACGTATCCATTAACCACTGTTAAGACAGGATGGGGAGAGGAAACAGCTGGGTGGAGAGGGTGCAGACATGTGTTATATCTGCACACTAGCTCTTTAAGGGTACCTCCAGATGGAGGGACCCTAGCACTTCAAATCAAAAGAATTATTATTATTATTATTATTATTATTATTATTATTTTGGGGTAAAAAAAAAGGTAAAAGAAGTGATGGGGAAATAGTGGAAGGTTACAAATGGAAGATGATTTCATAAAATTCTTTGAATGAGGCAGGAAAATTGCACAATGAAAGCTATAGAAGCGTACTGTGTCTACTTTCCGGCCTCACCCATATCTGCAGTTTTCAGCATGGTGGCAATTTGAAATGCATCCATGTGAGGACAGCTTCACAGAGCAAATTGTTCCCTATTTGGTCTTGACAATTTTCCATCCCCCCACTCCCCCAATTTTTGTGGTTTTGTGCTGACTTGGAAAAAACAGTGTGCAGGTGCCTTCACACAATTGCATTTCAGACAGCTACCCCATGCATCGCAATGTTCACATACATGCATAGGCCCTCTTGTATAATAACGTGTGTTACGAATTTGTTAAAGTTGAATAACTTTATGGTTATTCGACATGTCCTGGCCATTTTTCCTTAATGCTCTTCCTTTTTTATTTCGTTACATTACTTTAATTTCAACATATTAGTCTACTTGTATTTACAAAGGCTAAGCCTTAAAAGGGAGTGCTTTTCAGAAACATTTCCAGCAGCATTCCCTTTTAGCGATTTTAAAAGGGGTTATGTTGCTGTTATCCTATGCTATCCGTGTGCTAGAGGGACTCACAGCTAATGCACTGGGAAGCTGGTGGTTCCTCAAATATCTGGATAGAACAGAAATACTTGCTTCCGGAAGAGGGAAGGTCAGTGGAGTTCTCACAAGGGAACTGCTCTGACCTGTACAAATCCAGAAATGATGGATGTTAATGTTTTACCCCAGGAAATATTTTGTTCCTTCCCCCCAAAGCACCCACCCCAATCCCAAATTGAAATGGACCAACAGTACTCATAGTATTTTGGTTTTTGCTATTTTTCATTAATAATGTCACCTCTTCTGTATCCTTACCCCACTGCCACTGTGAAATCTCTGGCTATAGAACTTTAGCTTAAGAATAAACCATACTAGCACCATTATGCCATGGTGTTTTGATGCAAGAGGATGTCTTTAGCACAAATATAAAATCTCTAAAGTTTTGAGTTCTATTCTGCCTCCTCTCTTGCGTTGACATTCATTGGCTTCCAATTCACTTCAGAATCCAATATAAACTTCTCCTGTTAACCTTCAAAGCTTTTCACGGTCTAGCTCCTTCCTATCTCTCCTCTCTCATCTCACACTATTGCCCCGCTCGTGCTCTTCGCTCCTCTGATGCCATGTTTCTCGCCTGCCCAAGGGCCTCTACTTCCCTTGCTCGGCTTCGTCCATTTTCTTCTGCTGCCCCTTACGCCTGGAACGCTCTTCCAGAACATTTGAGAACTACAAGTTCAATCGCAGCTTTTAAAGCTCAACTAAAAACTTTTCTTTTTCCTAAAGCTTTTAAAACTTGATGTTGTGCGGACTTTATACTGCTAGTCTTACCCTACCCTGTGCCTGCTTACCCTACCCTGTGCCTGTTGGCATTCTCTTCCCCTCCTTATTGTTTTACTATGATTTTATTAGATTGTAAGCCTATGCGGCAGGGCCTTGCTATTTACTGTTTTACTCTGTACAGCACCATGTACATTGATGGTGCTATATAAATAAATAAATAATAATAATAATAATAATAATAATAATAATAATAATAACAACAACAACATCTGAGGTGCTTCCAAATGAGGCTTTTATGGTGTCATCGCCCTGCCTCATTTATGGAATTTCACAGGGGTTCAGATTATATTGTCTTCTATTGGTAACCCTCCAGTCTTTTCCCACTGTTTCCTGTGTCTTTTCTCTTACTGTGGAATATCTGTTAAGGAAGAAAAGTCGAATTAGCTGGCATGACTGGCTGGGAAATGCTGGGAGTTGTAGGACTTTTTTTCTGTCTAAACATTCATAAGACTGTGCCCTTAGCTACTCAATACCATCTGATTGCTAGTGTTTGGAGCCCTTTGTCTGGAAGTACCTACATATAAGTGTCATGTATGAGAAGCTGCATATGTGGAAAAGTGCTAAGTCCTAGGGGCACATGATATTTTGAACGCTGCAGTAGACAAATGCAAATGGCTTTTGTGTGAAAATTCCCGTTGATGCACGATCTTTCAGCAGGTCACTTGTCCTATTCGAGAAGGCGTCTCAAAGATTGTCACTGTATAATGGAATTGTGGGGTGCCACTTTTGAAATTCTGTATCACATGAAATGTGGCACATAGAAAAGTGATTAAGGTGTCAAATTCCATACTTTAAAGGCCAAGGAAACCAATGATTTATTTGCATTCACTGTATTGACACACGTGATCCTCCAACCTGCAGAGGAATTAGATTGATGTTGAAAGACAAAGGAACATGTGGATGCATGATCAAGGTTAAGATATGTTTACTGCTTTCATGGCACAGAAGTTAAGGTAGACATCTGGATTTACAATTTCTCTTCTTTTTTGTTCATGAGTGAATTTATAATTGAACAACTGTTTTCTTAAATCTCAAGGGGGGTGTTCTCCTAGAATAAGAGATTCTTACTGATGGATGTGTTTACTAAACTGTGCACACTTTCCTGACAGTGAGCCCCGTTGAACTCAATGGAGGTTACTTCAGAGTAGACAGTCATAGGATTGCAGTGTTAGTGTCTTTGTTATTATGTATCTTGATCTGCATTCTACAGTTACATATGAGGCAGAAATAAAGTGTAAAACCAGGCAGAGAGGGGGCAACTACGTGGTCTGTAATTGAAAACTTCCCCTCTTCTCTGTTCTCATAGTATTGAATGGGACAGGGCCCTCTAGTGGGTGCCTTGTAGCACAACTTCCCCTGTACCCGGTAGGAAATCCTGAGATATTTCAGCAGAATTGGGACATCAAAGGGTTTTGTTTTAAAAAAACCCAAATTACTGGGGGAAGGTACAGGAGATGTGTAGGAGATTGCTGACCTTGTCAAGCACACCCACAAACTTCTGTGAGTGGCCAGTCGTGAACGTGGCTTTTTTGCTTGTGTGAAGAAACCCACTGTGGCAGGTGTGAGCAACTTCAGATGATCCGGAGGCAAATTCCTGGCCCACAGAACCCACTGGAGGCTGCACATGCCCCTCCGTGTAATTTCCACGACCATTCTCACTTTAAAATAAGCTGTGCAGTGTTATCTGGCTATCCCCTGGGGAGCACAAATTTGCAGTAAAACAAGATGTCTTGTTTTAAAATTAAAATAAAGCTTTTCTATTGCTTGGTGGGAGCAATGAGGGTCGCAAAATCATGTTACCCACCATTGCTCCGTGGACTGGGAATGGGATGTGGTTGGGGGGGGGGGAGTGTGACTTTGCCTGAGTCTCAACTCAGGAGAAAGTGACTGAGGACATGTATAAGAGGGCAAGGGGAGGGCCTTGGGATCAGTAGCTGTGCTATTTTGAATTAGGTCCCAGGCCTCCAGTTGTTTATCTCTATCCTGTGTTTCCCCCCCACCCTGCTTCTTTCTAGCTTGAAACCACCAGATAACCACTGCCTGCCAATGTTTGGATACAAGCATGTCCTGGAACTCACAGATGAGGTGAAGCGTTTCAATGAGGAGGTGAAGAAGCAGAGTGTGTCAAGGAACCGTGATGCACCTGAAGGAGGCTTTGATGCCATCATCCAAGCAGTTGTCTGTGATGTAAGAGCCCTCCCCTCATCATGGGTCATTAGGGTTATGAGGATGGAGAAGAACATCTGGTGGAATTTGCATGTCCAGCATTAATTTGTGTGTGGAGAAGTGCCACTTGGATTTCCCATCATAGGCACTCCAAGTGTCTTTGGCCATCCTTGTATATAAACAATTGTTCCTTTCCCACATTGTGAAGTTAGAATCTTACAGGGATAACTAACTTGCACTAATTGATGTTGAGTATATACTTTTGTGGGCTTTTTCCTGGGCTTTGCTTTTATGTGTGTTTCAAACTTTCAAGGAAGTGTGATGTAGTAGTGATGGGGGACTTCAATTACCCTGATATCTGTTGGGAGACAAATACTGTCAAAAGCGGCCCTTCCAAGAAATTCCTAACATGTATGGGAGATAACTTTCTCCTACACAAAGTGGAGGAAGGAACTAGAGGATCGGCAATCCTTGACTTGATATTGACCAACAGGGATGACTTAGTGGATAAAGTGGCAGTTACGGGAACTCTGGAGGAAACTGACCACGTCATACTTGAATTCTTGATTATGAAGGAGACAAAAGTCGAGCGTAGCCATACACGTACTCTGGATTTTAGGAAAGCTGATTTTAATAAATTCAGAACTATGATAAGTAAGGTCCCTTGGCAAGGGAGCCTAAAGAGAAAAGGAGTGCAGGATGGGTGGGAGTATTTAAAAAATGAAATTTTAAAGGCACAGTTACAAACAATTCCAACAAGGAGAAAAGATAGAAGACAACCGAGGAAACCAATGTGGCTCCACAAAAAGCCTAGAGACGACCTGAAAACAAAAAAGGATACATATAGGAAGTGGAAGGAAGGCCAGGCTACAAAAGAAGAATACAGACAAGTGGCACAGAAGTGCTGAAATGGCGTCAGGAAGGCTGAGATTAGCGAGGGATGCTAAAAGCAATAAAAAGGCTTTCTTCAGATACGTGAGTAGTAAAAGACAGAGGAAAGAAATGGTGGTTCAACTGCTTAATGAGGATGGCAAATTGATAACAGATGACAAAGAAAAGGCTGAAGTGCTCAATTCCTACTTTGCCTCGGTCTTCTCCCAAAAGCGGGTCTATGACCCCCCTGGAGAAAGTGAAGCAGAAGTTGAGCGGGCAGGATTGCAATTTGAGATTGATAAACAAATGGTCAAAGAACACCTAATTTCCTTGAATGAGTTCAAATCTCCAGGGCCCGATGAACTGCATCCTAGAGTAATGAAGGAGCTAGCGGAAGAACTCTCAGAACCTTTGTCTATTATCTTTGCAAAATCATGGAAGACGAGTGAGGTGCCGGACGACTGGAGGAGGGCTAACGTTGTCCCTATCTTCAAAAAGGGCAAAAAGGAGGAACCTGGGACTACAGACCCGTCAGTCTGACATCCATCCCTGGGAAAATTCTGGAGCAGATGATAAAGAAGTCAATCTGTAAACACCTTTACTAGAATTACTAGAAGCCAACATGGATTTGTCAGGAACAAATCCAGTCAGACAAATTTGATCTCATTTTTTGATAGGATAACCTCCCTTGTGGACTGTGGGAATGCTGTGGACGTCATATATCTTGACTTCAGCAAAGCTTTTGACAAAGTGCCCCATGATGTTCTGATTAACAAACTAGCTAAAAGTGGGCTAGATGGAACAACTATTAGGTGGATTCCCAGTTGGCTACAGAATCGGACTCAAAGAGTACTTATCCATGGAACCTTCTCAAACTGGGGAGAGGCAACTAGTGGGGTGCCGCAGGGCTCAGTCCTGGGCCCAGTGCTCTTCAACATTTTTATTAATGATTTGGACGAGGAGGTGCAGGGAACGCTTATCAAATTTGCAGATGACACCAAATTGGGTGGGATAGCTAATACCCCGGAAGACAGAAACAAACTTCAAAGTGATCTGGATAGACTGGAGTGCTGGGCTGAAAACAACAGAATGAAATTTCATAGGGATAAATGCCAAGTTCTACATTTAGGAAATAGAAACCAAATGCACCGTTACAAGATGGGGGATACTTGGCTCAGCAATACTACAAATGAGAAAGATCTTGGAATTGTTGTAGATCGCAAGCTGAATATGAGTCAACAGTGTGATATGGCTGCAAGAAAGGCAAATGCTATTTTGGGCTGCATTAATAGAAGTATAGCTTCCAAATCATGTGAGGTACTGGTTCCTCTCTATTCGGCCCTGGAGTATTGCGTCCAGTTCTGGGCTCCACAATTCAAGAAGGACGCAGACAATGCAGGGTGGATTCCTGCATTGAGCAGGGGGTTGGACTCGATGGCCTTGTAGGCGCCTTCCGTCTCTGCTATTCTTTGATTCTACGATTCTATGAAAACTATGCTGCCATTTTTATTTTGCTACAGGAAAAGATTGGCTGGAGACCCGATGCCTCCCACTTGCTGGTGTTCACTACAGATGCCAAAACACACATTGCTTTAGATGGGAGATTGGCAGGAATCGTGACTCCGAATGACGGACAATGCCATATGGACAGCAGCAACTTCTATGATGCTTCTACCACACTGGTAAGGGCAAAGTTTTGTAGCTAGAGTGGAAGGATCACAACCACTACAAGGATTGTTACATTATAGTTGCTAGTACATTTGAACAAGTATCATAAAACATTTTCTATTCTGAATAACGAAATTGATAAACCTTGTAAATATTTCTAACTGTATACAAATGACTAACACTTCGAACAGTAGCAAGACGCCACATTTGCCCAATATAGGTGGGCAGGAGGGATAGAATTTTGTGCCTGTTTCTATAAAGCAACGTTCACCTCACTTTCAGCTCCTTTTCCCACCCATGCCAAGATGGGAAGGCAGGACAGTGGGTGGCATGACAGAGCAGAGGGCTCAGGTCAGGCAACCTCAGCGGGCCTCTGTAACCTTCAAGAGGTTATGCGAGACATGTAAACCAAGCATTCTCTCACACTGCCTTTCACCTTCTTGGGTTCATAGAATCATAGAATAGTAGAGTTGGAAGGGGCCTACAAGGCCATCGAGTCCAACCCCCTGCTCAATGCAGGAATCCACCCTAAAGCATCCCTGACAGATGGCTGTCCAGCTGCCTCTTGAAGGCCTCCAGTGTGGGAGAGCCCACAACCTCCCTAGGATTGTTCTATTGTCGTACTGCTCTAACAGTCAGGAAGTTTTTCCTGATGTCCAGCTGGAATCTGGCTTCCTGTAACTTGGGCCCATTTTTCTGAGTCCTACACTCTGGGATAATCGAGAAGAGATCCTGGCCCTACTCTGTGTGACAACCTTTTAAGTGTTTGAAGAGTGCTATCATGTCTCCCCTCAATCTCCTCTTCTCTAGGCTAAACATGCCCAGTTGTTTCAGTCTCTCTTCATGGGGCTTTGTTTCCAGATCCCCGATCATCCTGGTTGCCCTCCTCTGAACACGCTCCAGCTTGGCTGCATCCTTCTTGAAGTGTGGTGCCCAGAACTGGACGCAATGCTCTAGATGAGGCCTAACCAGGGGCAAATAGAGAGGAACCAGTACCTCACGTGATTTGGAAGCTATACTTCTATTAATGCAGTCCAAAACAGCATTTGCTTTTTTTGCAGCCATATCACACTGTTGGCTCATATTCAGGTTGTGATCTACAACATTCTAAGATTCTTCTCGTTTGTAGTATTGCTGAGCCAAGTATCCTCCATCTTGTAACTGTGCATTTGGTTTCCATTTCCTAGATGTAGAACTTGGCGTTTATCCCTATTAAATTTCATCCTGTTGTTTTCAGCCCAGCACTCCAGCCTATCAAGATCACTTTGAAGTTTGTTTCTGTCTCCCAGGGTATTAGCTATCCCACCCAGTTTTGTGTCATCTGCAAATTTGATCAGCGTTCCCTCCACCTCCTCGTCCAAATCATTAATAAAAATGATTTCAGCTGTACAAGGTGAAAACAGTGGCACTGTTGAGGCAGAGGGCCCACTGGTGATATTGGGGGCCCTTGAAAATTCTGAACACTGACACTTTCTAAAGCTGACCTGAGGATATATTGCACATTGGGTCACATTGCACCCACTGCGACATCAGTGTCACTGAGGACAGCCCATCACTGTCAGGAGTAGAAGGCAAGTTTTGCCTTCACTACAACAATGTCATCAAGAGTGCTTTTTCCCCACAGAGGTGAATGGCATCTTTTGATTGATGTGGGAGAAATGAAGGGGTGCACTTGAGGACACTTTTGGGATGGAGTCCAAGCTTGCTCCCTGCCTCTGGTGAACTGAGTATGTTCTGCACCGTCTTCTGCTTAGCACCATCCTGGGTTCAATTTCTTGATCATACTAATGTGTAACAGCATGTTGGGAAGAGTGGGATAGAGTGTTGAGATCTGGCTTTTGTATAGCTAAGGTTTGTGATGATATCACTAGTTTTGGTATGAAAGGTGGTATTAAAAAGTTTTAAATAAGTAATAAATAAAAAGCAAACATATCCCCACCACACACAATTCCTTGTTGTTTGTTGTTTTCCTGATAAAACATTCTCTATTTCTCTATCTCTTTCTCTGCCCCAAGGATTACCCATCTCTTGGCCTGATGACAGATAAACTCTCCCAGAAAAACATTAACCTGATTTTTGCTGTGACTCAGAACATTGTGGGTCTCTACCGGGTAAGAGAACTCATACTGTTTGGTTGGAGCTTATTCGGGTGGGAGGAAGCCACATGAAATAGTCTGTTGAAATTAGGGTGAACAGAAACTAGTTCCAGATCTACTGGTAAATCTTTAGATGATATGCAAAGCAGCAACAAAATCTCTCCCCTGCCCCCAGTTATACTGTTGTGAAGAAGAAAGCTCAGGAAAACCAGGAGTGGAATTCTGTGCAGAAGGACTGTGAGTTCCATTCAGTTCTGGTACTCAAAACAAATTCCTGATCTCAGAATTCTTTCGTTTTCAGTGTATGTCTTTTGCAGCAGTCTTTGGATGGTGGAGGCTCTAATGAAAAAAGTAGATCCCACAGGCCTGAAGACTGCCCACCCCTGGTCTATTTTCAAAAATGAAAGTAATAATATTGGTCACCCAAGTTTTCTTAGCTTATGCTTTTCTTTTCAGAACTACAGTGCGCTGCTCCCTGGCACTACTGTAGGGACCCTTTCAGATAACTCTGGCAATGTCTTGCAGCTCATTTTGGATTCTTATGGGGTGAGTATTTGCGGCAATCATAGAATCATAGAATAGTAGAGTTGGAAGGGGCCTATAAGGCCATCAGCAAGGCTGACCTAACCATAGAGGCAAACTCGGCAACCACTTGTAGTTTTGGATGAAGGGCACAGACCCAGCTTAGCAGCTCATTGGCTGAGTGATAGTTCCTTCATTCCAGGGACATGATTCAGGGCCTTCTCATCTCTATTGGCTGCTAGGGGCATAGCCATTGTTGTAAAGGGGAGGTAATAAAGAAATGACAGGCATTAAAATGAAGTTGCAACCCAACCAACTCTTGGAAATACTGTGATGCTGCTCAGAAGGGCAGATTTTAATTCACCTCAGGCAACAAACAAGAAACACTTTTGTAAGTCGCCATGAGAGCCTTGGCTAAATGGCGGCATAAAAATGCTTAAATGAATAAACAAACAAACAAACAAACACTATTCACATGAAATTGTCATCACTCACTTTTTATGGAGAAGCCAGAAGCCAGATCATTGCATTCTAGTGTTTTCTGTGTTATCTCCTCATATATATTTTCCAGTCCTGTTTTGGGACAATTTTTAAATTATTTATTTGACCCTTGTTCCTTTAATTATAAGCTTCCTCCTCCTCCTCCTCCTCCTCCTCCTCCTCCTCCTCCTCCTCCTCCTCCTCCTTCTTCTTCTTCTTCTTCTTCTTCTTCTTCTTCTTCTTTTATTGCTTCCTATCAAGCATAGCCATAGGATTATTGATTAACAGGATGTATTGGGATATAACTGCAACATTTTGTTACAGGAACCATTTGTGTGTAGGGATGTACAGATTTTGTTTAATCTGTTCCATGTATGTTTCACGGACTGTCAGGCATCTTTTGTTCTGTGATCTACTCATTGACGGAATTGGATTTCCCCCACATACCCAACCCATTTTGGAAAAGTACACAAAAATGTTCACCGCAATTTACTTAACTTACGCTGGCACATAACATTTTTTGTATTTTTGTTAGGTCAGTACACAATCAAGAAGCAGAGCACACAAAAAAGAGTGTTACACAGTGGAGGTTGAAGGGAGATCAGAGATATATAAAATGTTGTGTATGCATGTGTGCTTTTTGTTGTTGTTTATTCGTTCAGTCGCTTCCGACTCTTCGTGACTTCATGGACCAGCCCACGCCAGAGCTTTCTGTCAGCTGTCGCCACCCCTAGCTCCCCCAAGGTCAAGTCTGTCACCTCCAGAATATCATCCATCCATCTTGCCCTTGATTTTCCCCCAGTAATTTTCATATTTTTATACAATTCCATGGCATAACAATTCCAGAAAGTAAAAAAAAAAATGGTCTGCATGTCTGCATAATCCATGCAACTTGGAAACTGTGGAATCCACAGGTACAATTCATAGAGATCCAAAGTCATTTCAATCTGTTCTGGGTTTTTCTGACAAGCCTAATTGTGTGCTCTTCCACTGAGCTACACTTGGGAGGTGGATTTAGCTGAGAGATGGTGACTTGCCCAAGGTCACCTAGGGGGCCTCATAGCTGGACAATTTGAACCCTGGCCTCCCTGATCCAAACCTATTCATTCTACTGAATCCACTACACCACACTGAATTGCTTCTGTTGTGAATTGACTTCAGAGGTAGGTATGAGGAGAAAATGGAGCCAGAGATTTCAAAATCTTATGTTGGTGCCAGCCAAATCTCAAATTGGGAGGATTACTTGGGTTTTTAGGGGAAGTTTCAGGTTCAAGCTCAAGCATTTTAATTGTCATCTCAACCCTTCTCAGAAAATCCGATCCAAGGTCGAACTGGAAGTACGCAATCTTCCAGAGGAATTGTCCCTTTCATTCAATGCCACATGCCTGGATGGTGAAGTCATTCCTGGAGTTAAGTCCTGTGTTGGCCTTAAGATCGGGGACACGGTGAGTGGCAGGGTTGCAGCTCTAGGGCATTAATAATTGCAATGCGCTGGGGTAGAATGGCCACTTCTTCAAGTATCCCTCAAGGAAAATGCAAAACTTCACCCACAGTTGTAAAGGAGTTACAGAAAACGTGCCTATACTCTAGTGCAGCCTTCCGCAGCCTGGAGCCCTCCAGATATTTTGGACTACAACTCCCATTATCCCAAACCATGCTTGCTGGAGAAAATGGGAGTTGTAATCCAAAACATCTGAAGGTTGCCAGGTTGGGGAAGGCTCATGTAAAAGCAAGTCTCAGAAAAGACCCTAGAAGATCCTAGAAGCCCAATATTGGCACAAGCTTTCGTTACAGCACAGAACTATTTCTTTTAAAGGAACTTTTCCTTGACTGGAAAATCCACCTTTCCAGGGCAGTGTCTATCCCCTTTAATGCATATTTTTATTACATATTTATTAATAATATTTGTATACTGCTTGATATAATAAAATCTCTAAACAGTTTACATCGCAAAGTATTGAAAGCCACTTTTAAAATACTCAGTTAATAAACAGTTAAGCTATAATGAGGACAAATAAGTAACAGAAACAATAAAAACAATAAAAGGCAACAATGGAAAACAGTCAAATGGAGCAGCAGCATGAGAATCAAGTACAAGCCAGGGAAAACTTGCATCAACAGGAACATTTTAAAACTCACCACATTTTCTGCTTCCCAGAGCTCATAGGCAATGCAGTTCCAGCTCGTAGGTGCCATTACTGAGAAGGTCTGCTTCCAAGATACCACATGGTGACAATTTGTTGGTTACAAAATGACCAATTGGCTGTATATAGGGAAAGTTGGTCTGCTAGGTATGCTGGTCCTGAGTTGTTTAGGGTGTTGTATATTAACAACAAAACCTTGAACTTGGCTTGTTGCTAATAGGCAGCCAGTGCAGTTCTTTTAACACAGGTGTAATGTGTATGTGGCTGAGCTTCCTAGCTGCTGCATTCTGCCCTAGCTTCCACTTCCAAACCAAGTGCAAGGGCAGCCCCGCTTGGAGTGTATTACTGTAATCTAATTGTAAAGTTACCGCTGAATGAACCACAGTGGTTAAGCTATCCCTATCCAGGAACAGGTTGATATACCAGAGATCACCTGGAACCACAGTAACAAAGATGGATCCAGGAGCACTCTACCCCTCCCTTCCCCAAGTTACTGATCTGTCCAGAACAGACAAACAACCTAATTCCTGGACCTGGGAACTACCTACCCATAGGGGTCTCTGCCTTACCAGGGTTCAGTTTCAGTTTATTGGCCCTCATCCAGTCAATGGCTGCATCCAGACACTGGTTCAGAATGCACACGGCCTCTCCTGACAGAAATGTTGCAGTGAAATAGAGCTGGGTATCAGCATGCAGGACACACGTCCTCATGACTGCTCCCAATGGCTTCATTTAGATGTTAAACAACACTGGGGATAAAATAATGTGCAAGAGGGCAAGACAAAGTTGCCCAGTATTATTCTCTGGAACTAGCCCCATAAGTAAGATCTGAACCATGGTAAAATGGTGTCTACAACTCTCAACTCATGGAGATCACCCAGGAGGATGTATTAAGGAATGGTATCAAAAACAGCTGAGTAATCAAGAAGAATAACATGGTCCCACTCTTCCTGTTCCTCTCCCAAAGAAGGTCATCCATCAGGGAGACCAATGCCGATTCCATCCTTAAACGGCCTGAATTCAGACTGGAATGGGTGAGGGCAATCAATTTCATCCAGGAGGGCCTACACCACCAGTCTTTCAGTTGCGTTACCCAGAAAGGGCACATTTGTGATTGGACAATAGAATCATAGAATAGCAGAGTTGGAAAGGGCCTACAAGGCCATCGAGTCCAACCCCATGCTCAATGCAGGAATCCACCCTAAAGCATCCCTGACAGATGCTTGTCCAGCTACCTCTTGAAGGCCTCTAGTGTGGGAGAGGCCACAACCTCAGCAGGCAACTGATTCCATTGTCGTACTGCTCTAACAGGCAGGATGTTTTTCCTGATGTTCAGCTGGAATCTGGCTTCCTTTCCGTGTCCTGCATTCTGGGAGGATCGAGAAGAGATCCTGGCCCTCCTCTGTGTGACAACTTTTTAAGTATTTGAAGAGTGCTATCATGTCTCCCCTCAATCTTCTCTTCTCCAGGCTAAACATGCCCAGTTCTTTCAGTCTCTCTTCATAGGGCTTTGTTTCCAGACCCCTGATCATCCTGGTTGCCCTCCTCTGAACACGCTCCAGCTTGTCTGCATCCTTCTTGAATTGTGGAGCCCAGAACTGGACGCAATACTCTAGATGAGGCCTAACCAGGGCCGAATACAGAGGAACCAGTACCTCACGTGATTTGGAAGCTATACTTCTATTAATGCAGTCCAAAATAGCATTTGCCTTTCTTGCAGCCATATCGCACAATTCCAAGATCCTTCTCGTTTGTAGTATTGCTGAGCCAAGTATCTCCCATCTTGTAACTGTGCCATTGGTTTCTATTTCCTAAATGTAGAACTTGGCATTTATCCCTATTAAATTTCATTCTGTTGTTTTCAGCCCAGCACTCCAGCCTATCAAGATCACTTTGAAGTTTGTTTCTGTCTTCCGGGGTATTAGCTATCCCACCCAATTTTGTGTCATCTGCAAATTTGATCAGCGTTCCCTCCCCCTCCTCGTCCAAATCATTAATAAAAATGTTGAAGAGCACTGGGCCCAGGACTGAGCCATGCGGTACCCCACTCGTTGCCTCTCCCCAGTTTGAGAAGGTTTCATTGATAAGTACTCTTTGAGCCCGATTCTGTAGCCAACTGTGAATCCACCTAATAGTTGTTCCATCTAGCCCACTTTTAGCTAGTTTGTTAATCAGAATATCATGGGGCACTTTGTCAAAAGCTTTGCTGAAGTCAAGATATATGACGTCCACAGCATTCCCACAGTCCACAAGGGAGGTTACCCGATCAAAATATGAGATCAAATTAGTCTGACTGGATTTGTTCCTGACAAATCCATGTTGACTTCTAGTGATCACCGCATTGATTCCAAGGTGTTTACAGATTGATTTCTTTATAATCTGTTCCAGAATTTTCCCAGGGATGGATGTCAGACTGACTGGTCTGTAGTTCCCAGATTCCTCCTTTTTGCCCTTTTTGAAGATAGGTGCAACGTTAGCCCTCCTCCAGTCGTCCGGCACCTCACCCGTCTTCCGTGACTTTGCAAAGATAATAGACAAAGGTTCTGAGAGTTCTTCTGCTAGCTCCTTCATTACTCTAGGATGCAGTTCATCGGGCCCTGGAGATTTGAACTCATTCAAGGAAATTAGGTGTTCTTTGACCATTTGTTTATCAACCTCAAACTGCAATCCTGCCCCCTCAACTTCTGCTTCACTTTTTCCAGGGGGGTCGAAGACCCACTTTTGGGAGAAGACCGAGGCAAAGTAGGAATTGAGCACTTCAGCCTTTTCTTTGTCATCTGTTATCAATTTGCCATCCTCATTAAGCAGTTGAACCACCATTTCTGTACTCTGTTATACTAACTCTGTTAGTATAATATACTAATTTAGTATAGTTCGTATTTAGTTAGTATAATATACTGTTATATACTGACTCTGTATAGTTAGTATACATCTCTCGATTCAGGGTTTTTTTTTTCAGGAGTGCCAGCACCACCACCTGCTTAAAGCTGGGGGTGGGGGCCCACTCCATCACACAGCTCACCACTCTCCCAATCCCCCCATCCAATCCCCCAGGGCGAGCTTGAAGGACTATGATGAGCAAAGGTTGAGGGAGCATGTGGTAGGTCACGTAGATGCAAACATCCTGTCCACATCCTCAGGCTCTAAAAACTGAAACAGATCCCACAAAACAGGATGAGATGATGCACAAGATGATGCATATATGTATTAGTTTACATCTGATATGCATTGATCTACCTTCTTATCACTATATTAACTGACACCCTCTCAGGTTTGGTGGTGTGGAAGGAGAGCTAGAGAACTCCTCTTTTCTCCTGAAACACACGCACACCCCTCAGCGTCTTCTCTACCTTACCACACCCTTTCTCCTAATTGAAGAAACAGGTCTCACACTGGCCATTCTCTGTTTGCTCCAGTGGAATGCCATGGAGGCCGTTGCTGCAAACAGAATAACTTGGAATGGGGGCACGGCCTGCTTTACCAGGCTTCACCCTGCTCCCCCTTCCAAAGGGACTGCTTTCTGCAGTCCCTGAGAGGGAAGGAAGAACAGAAGGCTGGAAATGGATCACCCACTTGATGTGCAATATTAGATATCCTACATTCAGAAGGGGGAAGAAAGGACACAATTACTTTGCTCCTCTTCACCAATGTGAGTTGCTCATCAGAAGAGGCCGAGCCATCCAAGTACATGGTCTCCAGCTGGGGAAAAGTAGGTGAAAAAATGCCTTTGGGCCAGGGTGTGGGGTAAAGAGGTGCTTAAGCATTCCCTACACCTGCCTGTTCTCTCCATAAAATGCCCCCTTTGTATTAGCAGTACAAGGAAAATGCAGGGCAGGGATTCCCATATTTACTTCACAACAAGTAGTTCTATTATATTAAGCCAAATTTTCTTGTTTTGTCCCGCTCTCTCATGTGTATATTTCCCCCATAGTGTGTGTGTGTGTGTGTGTGAGAGAGAGAGAGAGAGAGAGAGACAGTGTCACACACACACACACACACACACACACAAGAAAGGGAGAAAGATGATAGTAAGTAGTATAGAATTTTTTAGGGTGTTCCTTTGACATGGAGTCTGAACAGTTCTGCTTGTGTTGCCCATCCCAGGTGAGTTTCAGCATTGAGGCAAAGGTCCGTGGCTGCCCGCTGGAACGGCAGAAGTCTTTCACCATCAAGCCAGTGGGCTTTGAAGACAGTCTGGCAGTACTGGTGAACTTTGACTGTGACTGCCTTTGCCAGCAGTATGCCCAGCCAGACAGCATCAAGTGCAATCATGGCAATGGAACCTTTGAATGTGGCATGTGCCGCTGCCACCCAGGCCGGCTGGGCTCGCTCTGCGAGTGCTCTGAGGAGGAGTATGGTCCCTCCCAGCAGGATAACTGCAGTCCCCAGCAGGGGCAACCTCTTTGCAACCAGCGGGGTGAGTGCATCTGCGGCCAGTGCGTTTGCTACAGCAGTGATTTTGGCAAGATCTCCGGCAAGTACTGTGAATGTGATGACTTCTCCTGTGTCCGCTTCAAAGGAAAACTCTGCTCTGGTGAGTGAAATCTACCTGAGTGGCTGGAATGGGCTTTCAAGAACTGAAGCCAGTTTGAAAGACTGGTCATTACTCTGGGAGTATATCACTCATTCCCTTTCCATCTTCAGTCCAATAGATTTCTGTAGGGTTCAGAATAAACCTCTGCAAAACCTGTTTAAACAGAGGTGACAGTAGGACAGGAAAAAATGTATGCAGACTGTGGGAAGTGATGGCTTTCTCAAAACTCTGTCAACTCTTCTAAAACCTATTGGATATCTCCAGCCTCAGATTCTGAAAGAATCTGGCCTGTTCCCAGAGATGTATTGGAGATTTAATGGTTCCATGAGGGAAAGGGGAGATTCTCAGCACATTTTATGAACTGCAGAAAAGCAGTATATTTTAACAGTACATGTTTAACTTTGAATTATAACTATGTGAACGCAGGTCAAACAGTCAGGGGTGGTTTTTTTGGCAAAGGGATTTGTGGCCTTTGGCACACATTTTCGTTACATAGGTCCATTGAATGGGTTATGAAAACATTTTGCATAGAGCCAGCTAGCTGGACTGGAATAATGGTGATACGTGGCCTGATGGAAACGCAGGAGGGGCGTGCTCTCCTGCCCTTCCCCAATGTTGTCCTCGCTGGTATTTGCTCCACTCGTTGAGAATGAAGCTCCAAATGGCAAACATTTATTTATAGCGAAACTTTGATGTCAAGGTATCTCCATGACACCTACGTACTTAGGGCTGGATCCATAGTAAGGATGCAATCCTGTGCATGTTTAGAGAGGAAAGAGTTGTACAACTCCCAGAATTCCCCAGTCAACAGTGCTGGGTGGGGAATGCTGAGTGTTGCAGGATTTCTTCTGTCTAAGCATGCATAGAATTGCATCCTAAATTAGTCAAACCCATTGAAATCAATGTAAAAAGTAAATCATGACTTAAGTTGTGTCCTGTTCACTCAGTGATGCAGGTAGGTAATTTTCGACCCTGGAACTGATGGTCTTTCAGGGACCACTCCCTTCTGAAGACGGTAATGTGTATTACTGGATCCTGTGCATATTTACTCAGAAATTTGTCTTCCATTGTGTTCAATAGAGCTTATTTTAAAGTGTGTGCATAAAGATTTGAGCCACTAAACACTAACTTTTACAAACAATGAGACATGGGAGATGAGGAACTAGACAGAAAGGACATAACAAAGCCAGGAAAGTAGATATGTCCTGTTTACCCATCCTTTATGTTATACAACAGCTAATACATCCCATCCTGACATGCTAGCAAAAAAAAAAAAAGCAGTTCACAAATCCTGCTAAATAAACAAAATAAAATACTGATCTTGTGCATTTTTGTTTTGACTGAAGGAAAGTCACTCTTTATATGGTTTAGAGGCACTGAGAGAAAGAGATTTAAAATTCTTTCTTTACACCATGCCAATAAATAAAGTGCCCTTTTGACAACACCACACTCATCAACTATATATGCGTCTAAATAAAAACAAGGTCCAACATAACCAAAACCAAGAACATCTCTTTGAATGCCTTACAAAGTAATGCTATGGATACTTACTCAGTCTGATGTAGGGCTGTGCACGGACCCCCCTGATCCGCTTCTCTTCCAGATTCTCAACTTCCGGATCAGGTCCACTCCACAGCGATCCACCTATGGTCTGCTTTGCTTCGCTGCGGAGCTCCGGATCCGAATCAGAGCTCCGTTTTCCCCCCCCCCATAGACTTGCATTGAAATCCAAATGGCTATAACTTTTTTTCTGTTAACGTTACAAACCTCAAAATTGGCACCATGAGACCTTATCCATGTATACACATTCATGCCAAGCCTCAAGCAAATCCAAGCTTCCCCTGATTTTCGGGGAATTTTTGAAAATCCGACACCCCATTTTCAGAAATGGGATTTACTCTGACATTTTTACAGATACAAACATGAAAGTGGGCACCCTCACAGATGCCATCTACATCCACATTCATGGCAAGCTTCAAGCAAATCCCATCATCCCCTGATTTTTGACATTTTTTTTCCTTTTAACTCACCCCAATTCAAATCGGATGCTAGAACTCTGTCAGTTTTCATGTTAGAAACCTCAAATTAGGCACCACGAGAGCTTATCCATGTATCCACCTTCATGCCCAGTTGGAAGTCAATCCGAGCCTCCCCTGATTTTTGGGGAATATATGAAAAATCCCTGACAAAAGACAGTATGCCCATAAGGAAACCATACCTGCCCATAGGGATCCATTGCAAAATGCTTGCCCATAGCAATCAATAGCACAGATGATTTGGGGGAATCAAGATTTTTTTTCTAAATAAGGATCTTCATCTCAGGTGAAACACTTCCAATGCGCGCGCGCACACACACACACACACACACACACACACACACAAACACACTCCAAGACCGTGCAATGTAGCTGCCTTTTATCACACGGAAGGATACCCTCCCTGAGTCAAAGCAAGACACGCACAAACCATCCCTGCGGGGTGGGCACAGAGGACAGGTAGCACTGGGAGCAAGCATGCCAGAGGCTTGTGGGGTTGAACCACAAAGCCCATCATGTAGTACATCTCCCAGGCACCAGGAGGGCAGAGAGGCAGGCAGAGATGTACAACTATGCCATAGATCTATGGGGAAGTAAGTCCCAGCAGATACCCCAAAACAACAGCATCCAGGCGGAGGCGGGAAGGCAGGCAGGCAGGCAGCAGACATTTCTGGGGGCACAAGGAAGTGAGCCAAGGATTGTTTCAAAACCAGTAATGCAAACCATCCCTGTGAGGCGGGAGCAGCACAGAGAGATGCCTTTTCTTTTGCATCCCATAACTAGGGGACTAGGAGGATAAGTGTAAAGCTTTGTGATCCTTGCTTCAGAGTTGATTGACTACACTGTGATCACAGCCATTAATAACGTTAATAATAACAGTACTAATTAATACTAATAGTAATAATAATAATAACAACAACAACAACAATAAGGAGTTGAACCACAATTAAAGCCTGCCTGACTTCACTGAAGAGGTCATTATTATACACTATGGGGTGTATAATAAATGTAATAAATAAATAAACAAAGGAGGAGTGGAATTAAAAGCAGCAGTGTTGCTGAATCACAACAACAAGAAGATTTTTTTTAAAAAAGGCTATCTCTGTCTTTTACCAGTAAGAGGAAAGTGGACATGCCCAGGAGGAGGGGGAACTCTACCCATTTGACTGGCCCTGTCTAGGGACCAATCCTTAAGAAGCTAACTTACACTTCAACTCATGACAGGCATAGTAGCTTCTTCCACTGGTTAATCTTTGGAGGGTTCTGATGACCCTCCAAAACAGGAGTGTGCACTGGGCATGTCCACATGCCCTAGGGGACCTCATCCCCTTGCACCACATCTATTAAGTTGTTCACCAAGGTTAGGGTGGGTAGCAGTGCTGTGTTTCCTATCTGTTATTTATTTGCTTAGTATATGATTTCAGGTTGTGTTTGTGCATTTGGTGGGGCTACTGTTCCAAAAAACACTGGGAAAAGTCCGTTCAGAGACTAAGAAAGAAATGTTTCCCAGTATCCCAAGTTACCAAGTATCCCGTTTTGCTTATCCCCCCCATCCAAGTTTGGGATTGGAGGATGCTTCATCAGGTGATCATGATTGGGAGTTGAATCTGCCTCTCAGCACTTCAAAAAAAGGTACACATCCTGCTTTTTTTACCCTATTTTTAAAAAAATTATAGCAAGCAAACCACAGCATGCAAAGTGCTGAGAATAGGCACAAAATGACCCCCACCCATGACTCTCTAAGCACAACGAGTTTCAAGGAGATAGCTTGAAAAACAAAAAAGTTATCCACTAATCTTTCCCGCAATGCAATCCTATGGGGGAAAATATCCAAAATGGCGAGCGGAGCGCTCTGCAAAAAGAGGAGCGAATCGCTTGTGGTCGCTTCTCTTCGCCATGCTCCGCTAGTCCCCCGATTCGCTTCTCCTCCGCCTGTAGCGGAGGCGGATCACCCCGGTTCGCTGTTGCTTCTCCAAACCGAAGAGAAGCGGATCACAGCCGAAGTCTTATGGCCTTTGCAGGTGCTTACTTTCTAGTAAGTGTATTTAGAATTGCAACCTCCATCTGTCTTTGTAAATGATGGAGCCCCACCAGGAAACATGCTCCTGTGAACCTTGGATAAAGCCTTATGTTCATGCTTGAGGATTTCAGCTGCACCAGGAAGATGCTGTTTATTTGGGCATTTATAGGCAGCCAAAATTACAGCAAAAGGCCCTCAAGCCATCTTACAATACATACATGCAAAAAAATAATATAACATAATACAATAATAAAACATACATCTAAGGCCCTAAATAAATATGACACAAAACACATAAAAGTGTGCTTAACACTGCTGCTTTTATTTGGGAGGAAAGTAAGTTGATTGACTGAAAAGTGCTCATACAGTAAACAGAAAATGCCAATCTCTTCTCCTTTTCCCTGCACTTTCAACAGGACCTGGTGAGAGGGCCTCCCCAGCCAGGAAGTCTCCAGGTCCACCACCCCACCCCACCCCTGACAGGACACCTCTTCTGAGCGTTGTCACTTTTGGGGGCAGCGGCTTTCACACTCACTTGTGCTCTTCCTCTGAATGACATGGTGTTGGGGATTGGGCCCAGCTAGCCAAATCCTCCACACTACCCCACGAGAGATGAGTGAGCTGGCAGAGGTGATGGCTGCAGACACATTTTGTTTGCTCTCTTCACTCTCCCACAAATGAGCAGGCAGAGGCAAAGAGTGAGTAAGGCCAGGATCTCTTCTCAATCCTCCCAGAGTGCAGGACACGGAATAACGGGCTCAAGTTAAAGGAAGCCAGATTCCAGCTGGACGTCAGGAAAAGCTTCCTGACTGTTAGAGCAGTACGACAATGGAATCAGTTACCTAGGGAGGTTGTGGGCTCTCCCACACTGGAGGCCTTCAAGAGGCAGCTGGACAACCCTCTGTCAGGGGTGCTTTAGGGTGGATTCCTGCACTGAGCAGGGGGTTGGACTCGATGGCCTTGTAGGCCCCTTCCAACTCTGCTATTCTAGGATTCTAGGATTCTCTCTGGGTGGCACCACAGGGAGGATTTGGTTCACTGTGCAGAATCCCACATCATGCAGCCCAGAGGTAGAATTCAGGTGAGCAAGTGAGAAGATGAGCTGGTGGCTCCTTCCTTCACCAAACCTGTATAGTGCAGTGCCCAAAGAGTGAAGTAAGTAAGGAAATGGGCAGAGAGAGCTGCTTAAGCTTTCTCTAATCAGTACCGCAGGCCCAGTCTACCCTGTTGCAGTGCCCAGAGAGGTTGAACAAGGGAGTGGAGGCAGAGGCAGCCGCTGCCTCCTCTGTTTGCACAATTTCCTGCCCACCCCCAGAATTATGCCATGCTGAGAAGCAAGGCCTGCTTCTTGCAGGCACATCTGTGGCTGCCTCCAAACAATTGCTCAGCTTTTCCTTTTCTCTCAGCAAGAAGAATGAGCAAGAGATGGTCGCCGCTCTTTTGAATTGTTCGTCTGCTCTGTGCCACTGGAGCATTCTGCCTGCTTGTGCATCCTACCTCTATGGGATAGGATTTGGACTTAGCCATCCCATGGGAGCTAACAGGCAAGCCAGGCAGCAAAAGATGGCTGCTCCTTAGAGAAGGAGCCAGCCAGCCACTACCACCTTTGCCTGCTCACTGAACCTCTCTCACTGGCTAGCATGGAGGCTTGGGTTATTTGGGCCTAATGTGACATTGTGTTACCCATTTTCTGTCCCACCCATAAAGTGCACACACAGACATACATATGCATGTGGTGTGTGGGTGCCTGCCTGCCTGTAACAAACTTCCCAGTTCCTGCTAGGAGGAGGGAAGCTCAGAACCACCTCTCTACCAGCTGAAGGCTCAGAACTGCTCCAGTCCTGGCTAGCAGGGTGATCTGAAGGGGGTGCACAATTCATAATGGTGATTTGAAGCAGGGGCAGCAGCCATGGGTGAAGGCAAACTGGGTCACAAGGTGGGGAAGGGGGTGGGGTAGGGGCTTTGAAAAATAACATTATTTTCAGGGACTCTGGCCATGCCCCCTGATGTCATTTGGTCCCTGGCCAATGTGGAGGCCTGGCTTGACTGTGTGCGGGCTTCTCCCAGGGGGAAAGGCCCATGTTACAGTTACAATCCACCTGGTGCTTTGACCAGCACATCTTGGCCTGCCCTGTGTCTATCTCATTGGGTGTGGGGGCAGGTAAAGCTGAGCTGACTAGAAGTCTACTTCGCGCACTGCACACAGTCCCAGTTGAGGTGGCATGCAAAGGGAGCGACTCAGCCAGGGTTTGCAGGAGCACCTATGAACATTCTGCCTACATGACAGCCAGAACTTCGGTTGTCAACTTAAATGCTGGGGGAAACTCCCCCTACTGAACTTCTTCTCTCAGCTGTGGAAGAAAATAAGGCTTCAGCTATGGGCAAGTCATCTTGTCTGCCTCCTGAGGAATCTGTATAACGAACAAGTAGCAACGGTAAGTACAGACCACGGAACAACGGACTGGTTTAAGATTGGGAAAGGAGTACGGCAGGGTTGTATACTCTCACCTTATCTATTCAACTTGTATGCAGAACACATCATGCGACGTGCTGGGCTTGACGAATCCAAGGCTGGAGTTAAAATCGCAGGAAGAAACATTAACAATCTCAGATATGCAGATGAGACCACTTTGATGGCTGAAAGCGAGGAGGAGCTGAGGAGCCTTATGACGAAGGTGAAAGAAGAAAGTGCAAAAGCTGGGTTGCAGTTAAAACCTCAAAGAAACCCAGATTATGGCAACCAGCTTGATTGACAACTGGCAAATAGAGGGAGAAAACATGGAGGCAGTGACAGACTTTGTGTTTCTGGGTGCAAAGATTACTGCAGACGCTGACTGCAGCCCGGAAATCAGAAAACGTTTACTTCTTGGGAGGAGAGCAATGACAAATCTTGACAAAATAGTTAAGAGCAGAGACACCACACTGACAACAAAGGTCCGCATAGTTAAAGCAATGGTATTCCCCTTAGTAACCTATGGCTGCGAGAGCTGAACCATAAGGAAAGCTGAGCGAAGAAAGATAGATGCTTAATTCTGAGAGTGCCTTGGACTGCAAGAAGATCGAACCAGTCCGTTACCAGGAAATAAAGCCAGACTGCTCACTTGAGGGAATGGTATTAAAGGCAAAACTTTGGCCACATAATGAGAAGACAGGATACCCTGGAGAAGAGGCTGATGCTAGGGAAAGTGGAAGGCAAAAGGAAGAGGGGCCAACCAAGGGCAAGATGGATGGATGATATTCTGGAGGTGACAGACTTGACCTTGGGGGAGCTGGGGGTGGCGACAGCCGACAGAAAGCTCTGGCGTGGGCTGGTCCATGAAGTCACGAAGAGTCGGAAGCGACTGAATGAATAAACAACAACAAGATAGAAATTGCCACTTTCCAGAGAAAACTGAACAATCATTTTTTTAAAAGAAGAAATCCCTATTCAGCAATGCTTCCAGACCTGTGATTATAGTTTTTGATGTTTCAATTCATAGAATCATAGAATAGCAGAGTTGGAAGGGGCCTACAAGGCCATTGAGTCCAACCCCTTGCTCAGTGCAGGAATCCACCCTAAAGCATCCCTGACAGATGCTTGTCCAGCTGCCTCTTGAATGCCTCTAGTGTGGGAGAGCCCACAACCTCCCTAGGTAACTGATTCCATTGTCATACTTCTCTTACAGTCAGGAAGTTTTTCCTGATGTCCAGCTGGAACCTGGTTCTTCTGCGTGGTCTCTGTACATCACACACTATGGGCTTTTGCGCCTGCGCAAGACCAGTGTCGGGAGGTTCAATAGCTGAATATGACTTTTTGGCGGGATCCCCGCCCACCATCCTACTGCGCATGTCCAGGGGGTCCCGCCATGCTCCTCAGTTCCTTGAGACCGTGGTCAATAGAACCAAGGATAGGTATATGTATACGTATATATGCATACCGTGCAATAATGTGTATGTATATATGTATGCATATATGCTGGCACAATATGAAATAAGTATGTGACAGGAGTCATATTATAAGGCAGTATACCTCAAGCTGACGAGACTAGAGGGGATGGTGGGTGGGTTGTGTGAATGCACAGATGACCACTAGAAGAACTACAGTTACAGGTAAGCAACCTGAATTTCTTCTGCGTGGTCTCTGTGCATCACACACTATGGGCGAATAACAAGCTGACTTACCGGAGGAGGGTAGTCTCGTTGGTCACGTTGGTGTCACAGAAGTGAAGATAAGACAGCTCTACCGAAACTGGAGTCAGCCCTGGCTTTGACATCGAGTCGATAGTGTCTAATGAAAGTAGAGGGCTTCGACCAAGTGGCCGCTCTACAAAGTTCTTGCACTGGGATTCCTCTGGAAAAGGCCGTAAAGGTGGCCATGCCTCTAGTAGAGTGTGCTGTTAGGTGGTCAGGCACAGGCAAATTCTGGAGTTGGTATGCAAGTCGGATTGTCTGAGTGATCCATACAGAGAGTCTTTGTGACGATATAGGTGAACCCTGGTTTGGCTTACCATATGCCACAAATAGGCGAGGGGTCGCTCTAAATGACTCGGTTCGAGATTTGTAAAACGCAAGTGCTCGGCGGACGTCGAGGCAGTGCAAAATTGATTCTAGTGGAGAAGACGGTTGTTTAAAGAAAGTAGAGAGAATAATATCCTGGTTGAGATGGAAAGAAGTCACAACCTTTGGAAGGAATTGCTGGTCTGGTCGAAGTGTAACCTTGTCGGGGTGGAACGACAAATATGGTGGGTCGACTCGGAGGGCTGTGAGTTCAGAAGCCCGTCGAGCGGACGTGATGGCGACAAGGAAGGCTACTTTCATAGAAAGGAGGCGCTTGCTGGTGGATGCTAAAGGTTCGAAGGGTTTTGTCGTCAGAGCTTTTAAGACGACCGACAGGCTCCACTGCGAAGTGATGTGTTTTATTGGCGGAAATAAGGTTTTTGCACCTTTGAGGAATTGCTTTATGAGAGGGTGAGTGAAAACAGAGTGTCCTTGGATTGGAGGGTGCGTAGCAGATAAGGCTGCTAGGTGTACCCGGAGTGAAGAATTTTTAAGACCTGAGTCTACGAGGTGTTTTAGAAAAAGAAGGATATCCTTGATGGAGCAATTTTGGGGGTCGAAATTGTGCCTGATTGCGAAGGATTTGAACCGGCACCGTTTGGCTCGATAGGATTTACGGGTCGATGGTTTCCTCGCTGAACGCAGTATGTGCTGTATCTGGGGAGGAATGTCTAATACTGATTGTTGATTTTCCATGCAGTTAATCGAAGTGTTTGGAGATCCGAGTGGTGAATGTGCCCGTTGTCCATCGTGATGAGGTTCGGTATGGGCGGTAGTCGGATGTAGGTCTGGTTCGACATGGCGAGAAGGGGAGCGAACCATGGCTGGCGGGGCCACCAGGGGGCTATGAGGATTGCCGTCATTGGTTCTGTCCGCAGCCTGGCAATGACTGTGTTGAGAAGTGGAAATGGTGGGAACATGTATGCAAAGGTGTGTGCCCATCGAATCTGAAAAGCATCTCCGAGAGAGGATTTTCCGTGCCCAGCTCTGGAGCAGAAGAGTCGGCAGACAGTGTTGGCCTGGGAGGCAAAAAGGTCTATGGATGGGGTCCCCCATCGGCGAAACAGTTGGAGAAGGATGGTCTTGGATAGTTCCCACTCGTGGGTCGGGGAGAAGGTGCGGCTGAGGGTGTCTGCAACCTGATTGGATTTCCCCGCGATGTGGATAGCTGTTATCGAAATGTTGTTGGAGATCGCCCAATTGAAGATGTTGAGTGTTATGCTGAGAAGTGTGGTGGAGCGTGTTCCTCCCTGTTTGTTGAGGTACCATACGACCGAGGTGTTGTCGGATAGGATTAGAACGTTCTTGTGTTGAATGTTCGGCTGGAAGGCGACAATTGCTTTGTATACTGCTAAGAGCTCGAGGGCATTGATGTGGAGTTTGCGTTCGTTTGTGGACCATCTGCCTTGGGTGTTGAGGTGATCGGTGTGGGCGCCCCAACCAAGGTTGGACGCGTCGGTAGCGATGGTGATGTCCGGCTGAGGTTGCCGAAATGGCATGCCTTGGCGCAAAAGCCCATAGTGTGTGAATGCACAGATGACCACTAGAAGAACTACGGTTGCAGGTAAGCAACCTGCATTTTCCTTTAACTTGTGCCCATTATTCCGTGCCCTGCACTCTGGGAGGATCGAGAAGAGATCATGGCCGTCTTCTGTGTGACAACCTTTTAAGTATTTTAAGTATTTTCAGACGTGGATTATGTTTGCTTTCATGAAGGCGAAAACAATTGTTTGAGTTTGGTTGTCTGTGTGGTTCAAGAATCCAGAATGGTTGTGTGAGTGACTCAAAGTGATAATGGGAATGGCTGTGGTTCTGTGAGCTGGGGAAAACAGCTGTGCCCCACGGGGCGTTCCATTCCATGTGAGTTTCTGTGCGTGCTGTAAAATAGGACAACTATTGTGTAACTATATACCGAACATTGATTAAACAAACAGGTCATTCATTGTGATTTCTTTTATTGCTCTGCTAACACTATTCCAAAAGATACCAGAATAAATATAAGACTCAGGGGTTCTGCTGAAAAGTCTTGTTTAACCCTCAATCCACCAATCAGTTGGAAAATGATGGCGCCACGGTTTCTGCTACCCATCACTAAAGCCACAGTTGCCTTGGGTCTCAATTCAGTAGCACATTGGTACAGAGTAGTCTCTTGGTTGCAAACTGGTAGCATTAATAGATGCGAGGTGGAGGTCTTTCCAGAGACCCCTCCTAATTGTAAGCTACAGTGCTATGCCACAGGCAAACAAGGCCACCATCTGGTTGAGCACTGAAATCCCGTGGATCAGATCACAAATTTTGAAGTCCAGAATGGACTCCTGGAAGCTGCCCAGAGAACATATTTTGATGGGTGGACATATTAATATGGCATATAAAAGTAAAAAAAAAAATGGATTTGGAGTAAGGTTGGCACCTCTTTTTAGTGGCCCTGCTCCTGCATCTTTAAGAGCGACCTGGCACCCTGTAATTAAGCAGGAAAAGATTTTTCTGGCATGTGAGTCAAAGCTTCAATTAAGGTATGGGAGCAAGGAAGTAAAACAACAACCTAATCCTGAGATGTGACTTCAACATGTAACTTTGAAATGTAGAGATTTTTTTGTTATGATTCCTAAATCTATTTCTGTTCTTCATTCCGTTCCTCCTCCTCAGTTGGTTTTGACTAAGCCATTGTGTCCTGGTTCATTCCATCCGAGTAATTATTTCTCAGGCGCATGACAAACCCACGACCTGTTCTCTAACCTATTTCCCCCCCACCCCCAGTGTCACTAGAGATTTTTTTTCCAGCCAGCTGCTCCTTCCTCTCTCCTCTCCCTATGTATGATTCACTTGAGTTTCTCATTAACCGACCTTTGTTGTTATTCTCGCCATGCAGACGGGGCTGCTGCCAACTGCCCTCTGTCCAGGCGTGTGTGAGGAGAGATGGAGTAGAGGCAGACACCTCAGAGTAGAATATTCTCTCTGGGTGTTTTTATGGGAACCTTTTATGGGGCCTCTGACCTTTTTCCTGACTGCAACCATGCATGATTTAACACTATTGGCTTAACTGGATCAGAAGTTTAGAAGGGTCAGTGCCCTATTGAATGAGAATTAAATTAATTGTAAGGACAGGCCCTGGAATTTGGCAATAATGAGGTAAAATTTTAAGAGTAGGTAAGCAGGTGGTCTAGTAACATGTTTGGATATAGTGCTTGGTGGCAGAGGACTGTCAGCACATGGAGCAGAAGTAGGCCTTTGGATACAGACTCCAGTAGGGTGGAGGCTCAGGATTGCTGGGGTGGGGGGAAGGCTTTAACCTCCCTCCAACCTAGAGTTCCTGTGCAAGATTGCCGGCGTGGGGGAAGCTTCAGATTGATGGATCAGGAATGCTACTTCCCCACCGCTGTTACTGGCACAGAAGCAGCACTCTGGGATGTTTGGGGGTCATTGGGGGAGGGGGAGGTGAAAGCATTAGCAGTGCAGAAGCAGTGACCCCGACTGGTGCGGAAGGGGGGAATTTGGTGGCAGCAGAGAGCTCATAGAGGCTGCATAACAGGCCTCTGGGAGCCAAGTGTGGCCAGTGGGCCACAGGTGGTGCACCCCTGCCTGTCATGAACACAGTATTTTTTGGTTTTGGCCTTCTTGACCACTGGGCTCCACCCCCTTTTCCAGATTCTTCTCTGGATTTTGCCCTTAGAGCTCCCTGTAGGTGCTGGATTTATTTTAATTATTTCAGTTAGCAGCCATAGTAACTGAGTGACTATCATGGATGACCTGGAATATGAACTAATTAGCAGAATATGAACTGGCAAGGTCACTGTTCCCAACCTCTGGAAATTTTGTTCAGCCCTGCTCTGAGTCGCAGAGGTCATTCAAGCATATGTTTTCAACCATGAGACCTGGAAATCTTGAGTTCTTTAGAGCAAAGGCAGGAAATATGTAGTAATAAAAACATATAAACATGTTTTTAAAAACCCACAGAAGATGAATTCTGTGTCTGTCATCACATTCAGCACTATGAGGTGCTCCAGCAGAATCATGGGCATATGTACAGTTCTGATTATTGTCTCTGTAATACATATGAGGGTCTGAAAGCAAAAGAAATTGTGGCTGGCCTGAGCTCCCCCACCCCCAGTAGTCCTTGCGTAACATTGTGAACTCCGCTTCCATGTATGTTATGGAGGTGGGTTGGAAGGTGGTACGTTAAATGTTAAATTGATCCCACAAGCCCCAAATCAATTTGGGTTCCTATACAGTTACGTATTCACACTATATTTTGCCTGCAGGGCACGGGAAATGTGTCTGTGGCGACTGTGCCTGCGACCCTGACTGGACAGGGGCCTACTGCAATTGCACCACCCGGACTGATACCTGCATGTCTAGCAATGGGCTGGTGTGCAGTGGGCAAGGGTACTGCAGCTGTGGGAAATGCATCTGCACCCAGCCTGGCTCCTACGGAAGCACCTGCGAGAAGTGCCCAACTTGCCCTGATGCCTGCACCATCAAGAAGTGAGCAAAGGGGGGGCCTGTTCTACAAGTGTGGCTTCATTTCTTATGTGAAAGGGTTCCAGTTCTCAGGGTGTGACCCAACGTTTCATGGTTTTGGCCTCCTTTTCAGACTCTTGAGGGGAAAGGGTGAGTGGCCAGAAGCAAGAGAACAGGTGCTTTTGTTGTCTCCCATGACTGGATTACTGCTTTTGCTCCGCCCCTGAGCACCAGGCATGGCCAGGGTCAGCCCTCTTACCCACCAGTTGCCATCCTCTGGCCCCACTGGGCTCCACCAGGCTCTGCCTTCTGATCGAGAAGAACCATCCCTTAGCTCCAGGCTCTGTCTCCTCCTGAATCCCAAAGTCTGAGTCTCAGGCAAACTGGCAAGCCTAGCCAGCCATGACAACTGCCTTAATTGTCGTGCCACCAGGACATTAATTAACTTCCATTTATTTTGGCTCCGTCAGGTTCCACTAGCTCATGATTCAGCCTTATTTCATGATATGCCTCTCCAATTTGATCAGTTCTGACTTATATTTATTTATTTATTTATTTATTACATTTACATACCGCCCCATAGCCGAAGCTCTCTGGGCAGTTTACAAAAGTTACAAACAGTAAACATTAGAAGTATACAAAATTTAAAACCATTAAAAACTTTAAAACAACAGTATAAAAACAACAGTTTCCATTTAAAAACAACAGTTCTGGGGTTGTTTGGCCAAGAGTGCCCTGTCCTTCCCCTAGCAGCATACTGGGCAGGGAGGAGGCGGGACGGAAAGACAGATGGTGCTTCCAGACTGAAGGCTCCAAGGGTCTAGCAGAGAGGGAATGGGTGGCCCCACCCAGTCTTGGCTCTGCCCACTGCTAGCATGTGCCCCCTTCCCCACCCACCAGATTGCCCCTGGGGGAAAGCAGCCCTGAACAGGAAAAAGGTTCCCCCACCCCTTCCCATACCCTAACCCAAACTTCATTCCTCAAACCTTCGGGGGCTACACTTTAGCTTCTATCCTCCTCCCTGAGTTTCAGGGTTTCATCCTCCAGGCACTTACAGTGTGAACTGGAATCCCATAGCCAAACTTTGATCCTCAGAGGGCTGACACCTGCCAACTTCTTTTCTCCCCTTTCCAGCCAAACACAGTTCAGTTTTGGGGTGGGGGCGAGGGTTGGAGAGGGGATGTCCATCAGGTAAGCCCAGGGAACGAGAAAGATAAAGGAAAGAAAGAGTCTGCGAAAACTGTGCCGATAGGAGTAGGCGGGGGGGGGGACAGCTGACAAACACTTTGAGAATTCAAATGGGGTGTTCTTTATTCCAGCAAAAAAAGAAAAAAAAGAAAGGGTAACATCAGTCTCAGATAAAAAAAACAAATAATCAAGGAGTGGAGGTAGACTCAAAGGGTTCTGAAGAAAACTCTCTGCTGTGTTAGAATATGAACCAATCTCCACCTTAAGGTTTGTGTTCTTAGGGTTCGTGTATGCGAGCGTACTTTCTCTACCCATCTCTACACACTTCCCTTTGCTGCTTCAGAACCTAGTCTATAAGGCGATCTCTCTTAACCTTCCTGTGAGAAAAACTTAAAATTGCTACTACTGTCCCCATTCCCCAACCAAGCAGGGCTCCTGTGCTTTTAATGACTAGGTGAGCTCCCCCTTCACTACATGTCCATGCCAGAGGAAAGGTTCCCGTGTTGAACTTCTGCCTGTCATTCTGAAGGCCCAAGACTCCTGCCAGAAATTTATTTATTTATTTATTACATTTTTATACTGCCCAATAGCCGAAGCTCTCGGTGGCAGCCTGTGTTACAAGTACAATAATTTATGTTGAGAAAGTTGCAACCCACTCAGGTTGGCAGCTGAAACTCACAACTCATCCTTAGGCACTAATTCTTAAAGTTACATAATTGTTCTTAAAATGACTACTGGGAATGGAGATGGTTCAGGGAACAGCAGAACCAAATGGCATCTAATTATTCAGCTGAGCTGATGGAGTAGACCAGCTTTTTCCAGCCTAGTACCACCACCACCCCTGATGTTTTGGACTTTAATTCCTATCACTCTCAGACATAATGTCCAATGGCCAGGAATGCTGGGAGTTATAGAACTTCTCTACATGAGCAATTAATTGCATGCTCATAGTTGGCCACTCGCGGAAGTTTGCGGGTCCATTCCATGACTCCATCAACCTCCAGGATGTCTCTCACGCCTTCCCCCAGAAAGCTTGCTACCACCTCCCCCAAGATAATCTGGTGTCTAAAATAACTGAGGGATTAAGTCCGCTGCTAGATGGCACTATATGAAACATTAGCCAGAATGAACGGGTTCAATCGCAAATCATGTGATTGCATCTGAAGGAGCCTGTAGTGAATGCAGATAGGCCTTAGAAAGAAAGCCTGGTAAGGGGCTTTTCCTTAATGTAGAGATGTTTAGAGCCTGCAACGTCTGCTAAAAGTCCAGAGAGCAGATGAGGCCCAAAGGCACCTGGTTCGAGCCAATGCAGTGGGTCATGCTGCCTGGCTCCTCCCTCAACAGCTGCAGGGCCACACCCTAGGAAGTGGCAACTCTAACTGTGTGACATCCTGTGGGAGGGACAGCCCCCTTGGCTGAATGGAGGGGGGTACTGCAGTTCCTGGTGATATCTGAAGAGAGCTCCCTGATTTTGCAAGGTTGGTCTGACAGGCAGCGTCCTTACTGCTTCCCTATTCTCTCTGCACCTGCTTTTTTCCTCCTGCACAGGGAGTGTGTGGAATGTAAGAAGTTTGAGAGGGGGATCCTGATGGAGCAAGATACCTGCAAGCGCATCTGCCGGGATGAGATTGAGTTGGTGCAGGAGCTTGGTGAGTAAGAAGCAGGGGGATCCCTGCAAGAATTGCAGGTTGCTCATCCTCACCACCATCACTGTGCTTATGATTAATTATGCTTGGGTTTGATTGGATTTCTACAGGTGTCATCAGACGAGTGTTTTATCACAAGCTCACTACTACCCACTTATGGATGTGCCTGCATCATTTAGACGATGACGTCCACCTCCCGCGTGCCTCCCGCTCCTTCTGCTTGTTTTTCCATCACAAAATAGACCCCCAAAAATCCAACTCTTTTTTAGAATAGAGTTGCCTCTTGGCTAATAAAAGCTAGTAGGGATGGAACAGCCGGCTGGGCCAAGGAGGTGATTAATGCCTCTCTACGAGAGGGAGTGGTCCCAGACCGTCTGAAAGAGGCCGTAGTGAGGCCACTCCTGAAGAAAACTTCCTTGGACCCGGAAAATCTTAGTAACTACAGGCCGGTAGCAAATGTTCCATTCCTGGGCAAGGTGCTTGAACATGTGGTGGCTGGGCAGCCTCAGAAGTTCTTGGAGGAAACTGATTATTTGGTCCCATTTCAGTCTGGTTTGAGGCCAGGCACAGCACTGAAGCAGCCTTGGCTGCTCTGATCGACCACCTACTCCAGGTGAAAGACAGGGGGAGTGCTACCCTGTCCCTCTTCCTGGATCTCTAATCAGCAGCTTTTGATACCATTGATCAGCTCTGCGAGATGGGAGTAGGAGGCACTGTGTTACAGTGGTTCTGCTCCTATTTGCAGGGCTGATTCCAGAGAGTGGTATTGGGGAAAACCTGCTCCAGCCTATGGCTATTAAGCTGTGGGGTGCGTCAGGGTTCTATTCTATCCCCCATGCTGTTCAACATCTATATGAAGCTGCTGGGTGTGGTCATTAAGGGGTTGAGTATCAGTATGCTGGTGATACTCAGCTGTACTTCTCCTTGTCATTGGAGTCAGCTGGGGCAGTGAACGTGCTGGACAAGTGCCTGGAGGCTGTAATGGGCTGGATGAGGGCCAATAAACTGAAGCTGAATCCTGATAAGACGGACGCTCTGTGGACTGGTGGTTCCCGAGTCTGGGAATTGAGTAAGCAACTTGTTCTGGATGAGGTGGCGCTCCCTTTGAGGGAGCAGGTGCGTAGCTTCATTTTACAGCTCTGAAGCTGTAACAGCAGCTGGACCAAACCTAGATTCCAGCAAGTGTTGCAATTGCAAGTATTGCCATTGAGCCGTAGCAGGTGAATTATATCGAACACACAAGTCTGAAAAGGGCCTTTCAAATAATGACTCTTGCTTTTTGAGAGCCCCTAATTTGAATGTCTGTGGCGTCCTGAGTCTTGTTTCCCAAGGGCATCTATTGGGGTTTGGTAGAGATTAGGGATGGGCAAACTCACCTTTGCCTGCCTCATGTGCCACTCACCGGACCCCTGTGTGGCATGTGTGGTTAGGCCTTTTATGTAAATCGCCATTTCGTGCAAATGGAAGCCATAAATAGGGCCATTCATGCAAAATCACCATAATTAGACTATTTATACATTGTACGTAAATGGCCCTATTTGCAGCCACCAGTGGCAATTTATATAAAATGGCAGCTCGTGGGTAAGCGGGCTCCCGATGCTTTCCTCACTCGGTGCGTGCCAAGTCGGGCAAGCTCCAGGTTCCACAGACTGGGGTCTGGGAGGCCGAGTAGGCAGAAACCCGCTGAGCTCAAGCCCCCAACTGGACTCTCGTGACATTCCTGGTTATTTCTTCTGCCCTCTCATGCAGGAGACAAGGGGAAAGATGCTGTGAATTGTACCTACAAGGATGAAGATGACTGTGTGGTACGTTTCCAGTACTATGAGGATTCCAGTGGCAAGTCCATCCTCTATGTCATTGAGGAACCAGGTGAGGCCCAAAAACCATTAAAATGAGGCTTTAATCAATCTTTGGTGATTCACTGACAGTACTTAATTTGCAAAATGAGAAACGCCAGGCCTTAAATTGTATCCCTCTTCTCTACTTCTAGATGTATGTGGGTTGACCATGATTTCTCAGTGGCACATGAAAAGTACTTGGTTCAAGCTCAGCCTCTGTGTGTGGAGCAAAAGCCAGTTCTCAGCTAAGGCATGACAGGAGAGACTTCTGTTCTAGAGCTCAAGAACAACAACAAAAACAGATTTGGAAGCCTGATCATGAGGGCCCTGGCTGAAAATAAAGCCTAAAGCTGTTTCCTACCAAGTGATCACTAGGACTGAATAGCATTCTCTTCCCCCCCCGCCCCAATCCTCACCAGACCTTTGTTCCCTGTGAAGGGGGTGGGTGGGAAGAAGGTGAGGGGCTTTTGGAGGGTGGCAAGGGCGCAAGTATTTGTTTTTGAACTGAAAACAAAGCTAAGCTGTTTGGAACTGCAGCTTAGCTTTTCCTACAATAAAAATGGGGAGAAAAAGGAGAAACCTCGCCATCTCATCCAAAGTGAGAACCTTGCACCCCACCCAAGCATTTGTGCAGCACCGTGAACTTCAGGGTGGGTTCCCCCAGCCAAAAGTTGCAAAAAAATAAAAATAAATCTGGGCCAAACAATTATATATCTGGAAAGACTTTGCCCACGTTAATTGAGACGGTGAGATATGTTTTTTTATGAAGTAGCATTGATGCACATGGCACTTTAGATAGTTTCATAAACAAGCAAAATACAAAGGTTCCTTCCACAGGGAATTTGTAATCTCAGTTTATGGTGAGGAAATATGGGAAATGCAAAGATAATAAAGGTTGAATATGTGCAAACATAGGTAGCATATGCTTAGGCTTTGTTTCTGTAGGGGATGAGGATTAAGCCAAAGACTTCATGAAAAAGTGGGAAGGGAAGAGGAATTTGAAGGAACTGAGAAATCTGGCACCACATGCATCAGCGTACTCTATGTGTTGGAGTACAGCATCATCCTCAACCAGCATGGTCATACTGGCTGTGGATGATGGAAGTTGTGCTCCCACACATGTGGATGACACTGATTATGGGAAGGCTGACATACAAGTTCAGAGAGAGAATTCCAGGTATATGAAGCAAAAGGATGTAATAGGCAGAGCAAGAGATCTCTGTGAATCTACTGAGAGTGAAAGTAAAAGGCAAGGACATTTGAGCAATGATTTAATAGAAGTTAAACTACTACAACTACTGCTTTGTTCTGTCTGTATTTCAAAGTGAGCTGACCTAATCAAATGATGCATGGATCAGAGCACAAATACCCTTTGGATTATGCAGTTCCCCAAATTTTGAATGCAATTCTCAGCTCAAAAATGTACAAAAATGCATATAAAAAGTGTATGTAGGATAAAATATGTTTAAAAATTCATAACTTGAGAGATAATCTATTTCATGCAGATTTTTTAAATGAATCAAATTAGTGTGAATGGGATAGGATGGATGTACAAAGGAATGCAAGCAAAACAGACACAAACTGGAAATAGATTGGCCTGTCTGTCCCCAATCTTGGTGAGGCAAACCAGAAGGATACCATGACTGATGATATCAAAAGCTGCTAAGGGTTCCAGCAAAACTAATGGAGTTCATTCCCCATCCATTTCATGGTCTAGGATGATTATCCACCAATTAGAGCAAGGCAGGCTCACTTTCCATCTCAGTCCTGAGCCCACACTGGAAAGGATCCAAATGATGTTTTTTTCCCAAGAAAACCTTGAGTTAAATCATCACCACCAACTTTGATATGCATAATTCAGATTATAGAATTCAGTATTTCTTTGAGAAGAGTTTTATTTAGTTCTGTCTAAGAGGCAATTAGATGCATTCACTTTTAAACTCTGGCATCTTTCAGTTCTGAATTAAAATTTGCCATTGGTGAAAAAGCTTTGGATTTACATAGAACTCTTTGTCAGGCTTCTAAACAAAGTCCCAGAAGCCTTCCCAACCCTAAAATAGTATGCGAAAGCTGCTGTTTATTGCACAATGCATGCAAAGTCATCCTTAGCCACAGGGGGTATAAACATAGCTGGTGACTCAGGCTACATGTAGGAGGTTGACACCGAATTGAGACTTGGGCAGATTTTGAGGGAGCCTGGCCTGACCACAGTGGAGAACAGTCTGAGAAGAGCTAATGCTGGTGGGAAATCATTTTATTTATTTAATTACATTTATATACCGCCCCCAGCCGAAGCTCTCTGGGCGGTTTACAACATTTTAAAATAGTAAACATTAAAAGTATACAATTTAAAAACACACACACACATAAAAACAGTATAAAAAATCATGAAAGTCATCACTGTCCCTGTGACATTCTGGAACTGTTAAAGCACCCAATGGAACAGAAAAGCAAACAGAATAATGTGGTTGGGGGATATTTGTGCTAATGAGCAAGCTTTCTGAAAAGGATTTTATGGAAGCAATTGTTTCATCAAAATGCTGAAGGGACTCGAGAGGCTGTTGAGACCTGCACCATTTGCTGGGACAGGATCCCTATAGCTTGCGCCATTATAAAGAGATGATTGCCCAACTTTGCCTTAAGAAATCCCATGGAGAAGGTTCCATTGTCATCCTGGGCTGCTTACTCTGTTGCTGTGCTGATCTTGCTGCCAGGAAGGTCTTGCCAATAACCATCTTAAATCTTATTCTCTATTACTTAAATACTTGACCTGGGCTGCCTGTAGATGGGAGCTTCCCCTATGGTTGATATAATGCTATAGCACTAAATCTGAGATAATATAAGCATAAAATAAGATTAGGGATGAGATGATAGTGGGGTTGGTGGTGTGAGTGGGTGTCATCTCATGAAAATCTTCATTAAATCTTCATTCTCTTCCAGTGGCATTTTTGAGATTGGGGCAAATGTATGATCCTCCTCCTTAATCTAGATTAAAACACCCTTTGTCCAGGTTCACCTTGTTGAAAATGGGATCAGGAGAAAATGCCTTAAGAGCTGAATCTCACATACATGTGTAGCTGTGAATGACTAGCAGCTGAATGTATGGGCTGACTGTGGGAAAGTGCGATTTAAAAGTTCTGTAATGGCTGCAAATCATCACTTCATATTTTAGTCATGGGCCTTCTGTAGATCCATCGAGTTCCCCGCTTACGGGGGAGCTGCCATTGTGGCGGGCGCTGGTCTGGTAGCGGGGAAAGGAAGGGAGCTGGCAGGAGCCTGTGCAGCAGCAGCACCACCACCACCACCTCCCGATGGCCTGACAGCGTCGAGCCCATCCAAAGGCGACTGGCTCAGCAGGGACGTGGGGATGTGGGGAGGCAACTGCACGGAGCAGGTTCCCGCCCTTGCCTGCCTGCGCGCAGAGGAACCGGTCCTCGAGGTTCAGCTGGTGCCATTGCCGTGGCGGACTTCCCCACCCCACCCCTGGTAATAGCAGATCTTGCAGTGGACAGAAGTCAGTTGCCCGTTAATGGGGCTGGGAAGGGATTTTACCTGCCTTCTAATTGGCAAGGAAGGGGGCAGGGGTTTCGCCTTCCTCGTTGCAAGTTTAGTCCATGTGTAAATAAGTTGAACTACATCTTTGTTGTTGTTTTTGTCTTGGTGGAATTGTATTGTTCATGTCACAACTTTGTGAGGCGTGATAGGCATTGGGCTGGATCAATTTGGGAGGGAGAGCGGGATTGGGCTTCCCGCTCCCCCATGGTGGGATCCCCTTAAGGGATCGGGGTGGGTGTGGCACCAAGACCAGGCCAGCACCGTGGCTGCAAGGGTGCCCCATCCAGGGTGGAGGGACAGGGGCTTCACGCTAGTGGCCTGTGCTGTGGTGGGCCTCTACCCCTTCCACCCACCACCAGCACTCCTGGCAGGCCGGCAGGCCAGGAATGGGAATCAGACAGCAGTTGGGCTGCCCGATCCACGCCCTTATGCCTCCGCCAATAAAGTTGTGGCCAATTTAATAACCCATTTAAGTTGATGCCTCTGGTTTGTTCCTTTCATCCACCACACAGACATAATTAGACGCTGCGCCACACAAGAGGGAATCATGTTCGTTTACTGGTGCTTTGCTTCCTGCTTCTCTTGCGCAGTTGTAAATTACACAAGAGGAGAAGAGAGACCACAGGGCCTGTAAATGAACATTTACCCGCCTCTCAGTCATAGGATTGGATGGAATAGCACCCTCTTGTGGGTGTGTTTTGTAGTGGCTGCACACAGTAGGAAAGCTTGAGATATTTCTGGGGAATCAGGATATCCAAGGTTGTTTTTTTTAAAAAAAAAACACAGAACAGTAGAGGGAGAGGCAGGTAAGAAATAAATGTTGTATTCTATTCTACAGCTAGAGTGACCAGATATGAAAAGAGGGCAGGGCTCCTGCAGCTTTAACTGTTGTGATGAAGAGGGACTCTCACCTTGTGCTTCATGCCTGCAAATGACACTTGCTGAAATTTCCTTTTCTATACAACTGTCCTCTTTTCCATATGGTTACTCTGTAACCAGGGGAAGGAGTGGGAGATGTGCATGAAGCTCAGGTTGTCATCCAAATGACCTGCAAACGTTCATGAATGGCCGTCACAAACGTGCTACGATTGTCTTGTTTAGAGAAGCCCATGAAAGGGCATTGAACTTGCAGTGTGTGAACCAGAACCATATGCTGGGGCCTGCTGCAAATTGGACCAGCCTACCCACCACAAGTTCAAACAGAAACAATGCCGAGAGGCAGCGAGTTAGGGTCCCACGAAAGTGTTTGCAGAATAACTGCTCCAGGTGACTCGAGCAAGTTACTTCTGTATGGGGCGATTGCTGCTCCTGAGTAGAGGTTTCCTTTGGTGTAGCAGCTGGATCAAGTGTATGTGTGTGATTAGATGTACCAAAGTGGGAAACACAGGGCTCCAGAGTGGGGCAGGAAGCTTCGTAGCTTTATATAATGGCATGCCTCTCTCCTACAGATTGTCCAAAGGGGCCTGATATCCTGGTAGCTCTCCTTTCAGTGACTGGAGCCGTCTTGCTTGTTGGCTTGGCCGCCCTGCTCATCTGGAAACTGCTTATTACCATCCATGATCGGCGGGAGTTTGCCAAATTTGAAGAAGAGCGGGCCAGGGCCCGATGGGATACGGTGAGAAATACAGGATAGTGGGATGGGGCAGAGAACAAACCCATGACTTTTCTCCTAAGGAGAGTTTTACAGTGGGGCATAGTTCAGTTTCCTTGCTCTTGTGTCCCTAATGTTGACTGCGGTTGTCCACTCTACAACTTTGTATCATATTTCTACCCATTTTAGGCTCAAACTAGATGTTATTGGGAAACATGTGGTTACCATTAACCAAATCTACTCCAGCAGCATGTAGTTGAAAAAAAATATAACTGGAAACCATTGCATTGGTATTTCCTGACCTTTGCTTTGCTTCCTTGACTAAGGCTTGCAAGAGGTGGGAGAGAAACAGCTACATGTTTGCAGCTACATGTCACTGGGGAGATCTATCTCCTTGGAATATGTGCTTTGGGCCTGTTACAGTTTCCTCAAAAAACAAAAATAGTAATCCCGGACTTGTAATTTTTGTGAGAACAAAGGGTCCTGCAGCATTTTTTGAGATTCCTAGCTAAGACTCATTGGGGTGAGAGAGCAACTGTTAAACCAGTTTTATGTCTATAGCATAAATGGGGGTCCACCATGGACCGAATGATGTCAGGGGCCAGGGCCACACCCGTGACATCATGAAATTCCCAGCCAAGGCGCATGGCGGATGAGCCACTCAGCACTTCAGCCAGGCAGCTTCACTGTGCACGTGCTTTCTCCATGGGGGGAAGCTGAGTCTTGGCCAGTGTGCCAGGTGGATGATCTGTCTGGAGCTCTGCCTTCCCTGTGCCTTCTCCCATTGGGTGAAAATGCAGCGCAGGCAAAGTCCAACCGGCTAGGTGCCTCCTTCACTTGCCATCCTGACTGGGGCAGCAAGCAGTATGCAAAGGCAAGAGACTCAGGTGCTTCTTGGAGGAGCTCTTGCAAGTGTTGGCCAAGTCTCTTCTCTTTGTGCACCACCTCAGTATGAGCAGTGGGGTCACTCAGGCTCTCCTGCTCCCAATTGGAATCCACTTGGTATCCTTGATTGGTGATTGGCGACAACAAGGGGAATCCTCTCCCCATTTACCCTCAAGCCTCAAGTAGCCTCTAGGCTAGGAAATGGGGCTCATGGAAGAAGCCCAAGATTGGAGATTCCCCACCCCGATGGAGAGGCATCCTTTGACAATGGCTTGTTAATTAGCAGGTACAAGATATGGTTTGTTTTTACTCCTTTACACTACTTTTTTCTGTTCCAGGCGAACAATCCATTGTACAGGGGAGCCACCTCCACTTTCACCAACATCACGTACCGTGGGAATTCGTGAAGGCAGACAGGGCCTTGCAGGACCTTCTTTATTCATGTTTACAGTGTGTTGGCATGTTTGTTGTGTGTCTGTGATATTTTAACAGCTGTTGCCCTAGTTGTTCAAGGGCCTTTGCTCTTCATTCTTCCAATGTCATGTAAGAATGTTTGCATTATGATTCTTCTTCCACGATTCTCTGTTTACCTCAGCTCACCCAGAACTGTGGGCTGGACCCATAAATTGAAGGACAAAGGAGGACTTATTGTTCAGTAGGAACAGCACTGTATAAATCCCTAGGGGTCACAGGTCACACAGAATAAAATTAAACGGCAGGGATGTTAAGGTATATAATCTAACTTGGACGGGTTCTCATAATGAAAGGTGGAATTGAGGGGTTCAGAAACAAAGTTCTCCAATTCAGAATACCTGTGCCCACTCCATGCTCAGCTCAGCCTCCCTATCAGGGCAGGCTTGAGATGGCTCGTCCAGTGATATCAATGTATTCTTGCTGCTGCCAGTTTTCCATCCAGAGTGTTTTAGCCATTGGAAAGACTTGTTGCAGGGCCTGCTTGTCAGCATTCCTAGTGCAAGGATCCATGGGAAATCTATTTCCCATAGATCCTGACTCCTAGTAGAGATGGAAAAGTTTTGGGAAAGGAGATGATGGACCTGAACTTCAAAATGGGCTCAGAATTTTTTTTAAAAGTATTTTCTGGGGGCTTGGAAGAATATATTTCCAGAATCCATTTTAGGCTGAGCTAATTTTTACTGTACTATGACAGAGTATTATATACTATTTTTAGAATATACCTCTTGTTATTTTTATGTCCAGAGTGGGAGATCATAGTTGTCTGGTATTTAATTTCTAGGAAGAGATGTTTGTGTGTTCAAGCTTGCTTGAACATTCAGTGACCTTAATCATTCATACGTATCTAAGAGCTGTTTGGTGAAGGAGGAAAAGACACGCGCTTGAAGGTCCTCCCTTTTGCATTATGACTTCACATGGTCCACAGTGGAACCCCTGGTTTAAATTACGCCATCATGCGACATCCCACACTTTCAGTGCATGCGTCATACCTACTTGATTATGTTGGGGTGGGTTTGGGGAAGAAGCCATAGTTCGGTGGTAGAGTACATGCTTTGCTTACAAAAGGTCCCAAGTTTAATCCCCATTACTGGTTTAAAGGATGTAAAGTAAACCAGGAAACTCCTCATCAAGATGTACTCATTCGAGTCTCTCTGTGGATAGGTTCTCCTCACTCTTGTTTTTCACTCAGGGAACTACAAATTCACCTTAAAAAGATGACACTTAAGTGTCCTACATAACCAAAAATCTGCCTCCAAATTTGTCCTCCAGTTTGTTGAAGGGGGAGAGGCCATGCTGAAGCAATGCAGCCAATGTACCCTGCTTCTCTGTGCCTTTGTTACCCAATATGTATAATACGGGTAGAAAGACTCCCCCACTCTCCTTGGGCTGGGAAGAATTAGGTATTTTCACTGCTGCCTGTCCACACAGGAAAGATCCTCTTGTAGCTGCCCAGCCTCTAGAGACCCACAGCCATTTCTAGACATGGGAACAGCAGCAGGCATCTGCCCCCTTCCTTTACCGATTCCCAGCCTGCCACTCATGCCAGCGCTTCCATTGCCCAACTGCAGCCTTCCCCATCTGGGTGCCTTCCAGCTGGCTCCAACTCCCATCAACCCAACCAGCGTAAGAGTATTCCCTGGAGGGCATCTGGTAAGGGAAGGTTACAAATGCTTGTCACATGTACACAGGATCAGGATCCACCCCCATCACATTTCTACCACAAATATTTGCCTCTGGAATTAAGAAAATGAGATGGTGCTGCAGTCAATACAATCTACAATCTACTGAGAGTGACTGAACACAGGTTCACTGTTAGAAGAAGTTGGGTTCCTTTTTAAGGGATTTTCTAACCACAGTTCACACAGTACCAAGTTGCCCCTTCTATATTCACCCTGGAGATTATTCCCCAGGATTTCTCAGCCCTTCTCCCACTCCCAATTCTATGTGCATTGGTGCCAACTGGTGTGAATTTGTAGATGGAATGGAGCCAGGAAATGGGGAGACACCCTTCTGTAGCTAGGGGTATATTGAGATGGGGTGGGCAGGGCTGTCCTGTGTAAATTTGGTCAAACAAACAAGTCCTTTGTGGCAATGATGTGGTGAAGTCATGTCTGTAGCACACGCAAATAAAATCAAATTGTCTTGGACCACTAGCTTGGTGGGCTTGTCCTATTTATTTATGTGTGTCTGTTTTGCTTTTACCCTGATGATGTTTTTAACACCAACAGAAATTATATTACTTAATAAATATGTCGCTGACAAGTCTACATATTCTTGAATTCTAAAAGGTACAGAGAAGGGCAACTTCCATGGAAATCCTATACATGTCCTCTCAGGAGTAAGCCTTATTGATCAATGGGACTTACTCCAAGGTAAATGTATATAGCCTAAAAATAATCACTGTAGTGGGGGCTGTTCGCATAAAAAAGAACTAAGATCTTAATGCTTTTTGCTTTAACAAACTAGCTAAAAGTTTGTTAAAGCTAGTTTGCTTTAACAAACTAGCTAAAAGTGGGCTAGATGGAACAACTATTAGGTGGATTCACAGTTGGCTACAGAATCGGACTCAAAGAGTACTTATCAATGGAACCTTTTCAAACTGGGGAGAGGCAACGAGTGGGGTGCCGCAGGGCTCAGTCCTGGGCCCAGTGCTCTTCAACATTTTTATTAATGATTTGGACGAAGAGGTGCAGGGAATTCTCCTCCTTTTCACGACTGCCCCCAGACCTTTGACATTAAGCGTTGATACTTTAATTTTCTTATCCATATTTTATCTTTTGATACAAGAGAATTGAACAAATGTTAAATAGAGAAAGATCTGATATTATTATGCTGCAAGAAACTCACCAAAAGTTTGATGGTGTAAACGAAATACGCACAAAATGGTCAGTTTATTATGAAAAGTCACTGGGGACAACAACAAAAAATGGAGTGGCTATTTTGATTTTTAAAAAAAGTGGATTTACATTAAAAACTATAAAAAGGATGATAATGGTAGATATCTTATGATAAAGGGAAGCATATACAGTAGTCAATGTCTATGCCCCCAATGAGAGACATAGAGAGTTTTATATGGAATTGTTTAAAGAAATAGAGGAGTTTAGGGAGGGGTATGTTATTTTAGCTGGGGATTTTAATATGGTAATGGACAATAGAATGGTCAGGTCAAACCCCACTAAAGCGGAAAAGAGAAATAACATTACTATATTGAACAAATTAGTAAAGGAAAAAGATTATGTGGATTGCTGGCATTTACTAAGTGGGGCGAACCCTGACTTTTCTTATTACTCCTCAGTTCATCATACATACCCTAGGATAGATTATATATTTGTTTCAAAGGAGCTTGCAACTAAGGTATGTAAAATGGAAACGGGGGTAATAAAGGTAACAGATCACGCATTGTTAAGTTTAGAGTTTACAGTTAGAAAGAATTATAAAGAAGCGTTTAGGTGGAAATTAAATACAAAAATTTTGAAGTATAATAAAGTGGTAGAAAAAATGCAAAGGGAATTGTCAGAGACTTGGGAAATTAATGAGAAGGGAGGAACGATAAGGGCAGTAGTTTGGGATACCATGAAGGCAGTAGCAAGAGGGATATGTATTAGAGAAATGTGCAATTTAAGAAGGCAACAATTAGCAGAGCAGGAAAAGTTGGAGGAAGAGATTAAGAAATTGGAGAAAGATTATTGGCAATTTAAAAATAAACATAAATTAATAGAAATACAAGCGAAGAAAAAGCAATTAGAAAATTTAAATTTAGAAGAAGTTCAGAAAAATTTAATATATATGAAAAGGGAGTATTTTGAAAATAGCAACAGAAATTCTAGATTGCTTGCCAGACTCACACAAAGGGAAAAAGCCAGGAATGGGATAGGAATATTGAAGGACAAACAAGGGAATTATTGTCATATAATGAAGGGCAAAATAAAAAAAAATCAAGAATTTTATCAAGAATTATATAAGGGAAAGGATATTCAAAAAAAGAAGTTGGAAGTTTATATAGAAAAGTATATAAAGAAGCGAATAAAAATAGAACATAAAGAGTTAATGGAGAAGGTAATAACTCAAAGAGAAATAGAAGAAGTAATTGAAAATTTGAAAGTGGGTAAATCACCTGGTGTAGATGGTTTAGGATCAGAATACTATAAGGTGTTTAAAACTGTTTGCCATATAGGATTAAGTTTTACTAATCTTACTTACGGGCCAGTACTGGTACTGCAATTGAGCCTACTCTCAGTTTTATATTACTAGCTTGTATTATTCTTCTGATTATGGTGTGATGGAGTATGGATATGCTATTATGTTATTATGTTAATATGTTATTTTGCCACTTTTATTTGTTTGCGAATGGCCTAGTTGGCTAACAAGCAATAAAGATTCATTCATTCAAAACGTTTCTAGTACCGAAATTATTGGAGCTGTACAACTCCATATTGCAAGGAGAAAGGACACCAGAATCATGGGAACATTCATTAATAATTTTAATACCAAAACCAGATAAAGATTTGACTGTCCCTGATTCATACAGACCTATTTCATTAATAAATCAAGATGCTAAGATTTTTTTCAACTATTTTAGCAAGGCGGTTGAATAAATTTATAGGTGAATATATAGGGGAAGATCAATGTGGATTTGTAGCAGGTAGACAAATGCATAACTTAGTGGGAAGAGTTTTGAATGCAATACAGGTGATAAAAACGTCTAAGATTAAAGCGGGAATTCTGGCATTGGATATTTTCAAGGCTTTTGATTGTATGAGCTGGCAAGCTTTAAAGATGGTTTTAAATAAAATGGGATTTGGAAATAAATTTAAAGCTATAATAGAACAACTATACTCTCAAAATACAGCCATAGTGGTAGTGAACGACGGAGTTATGGATAAGATACGACTAGCTAGAGGGACAAGGCAAGGATGTCCACTCTCGCCGGTCCTGTTTGTAATGGTAATGGAATTATTGGCGAATGCAATAAGAGATGATGAGGAGATAGAAGGAATAGGTATCATGAAAAAAATAAAGCTGAATATGTTTGCAGATGATACTCTGCTAACCATCAAAAATCCAATAGGAAAGATGGGAAAAATTAAACAGCAATTGAGAGAATTTGAGGATATTACTGGGTTAAGAATAAATTGGTCCAAATCAGAGATAATGTTATTTAATTATACTAAAAAGGAAGAGAAGGACTGGGAAGAAAAGGGAAGGGAAATGAGAGTTAAGGAACAGATTAGATATTTGGGAATTAAAATTACACAGAATTTAGAGAGCTTAGAGAAAGAGAATTTAAATAGTTTAAAAAGAGAGATTTTAGTAAAATTGGAAAAATATAAAAGATTAAATTTATCCTGGTTTGGAAGAATAGCATTAATAAAAATGAAGATTTTAGCAAAGATCAATTTTGTGTTTAGGATGTTACCAATAAAAATTTCAGAATTAGAGATAAAAAGTTGGCAAAATATCATAAATAATTATTGTAATGGAGATAAGAAAGCGAGGGTAAATAAGAGTAAATGGTATTTAAGTCAAAAAAAGGGAGGATTGGGTCTCCCAAATATTAAACTATATTATGTAGCAAATAAGTTAAGACATATTGTGGAGGCAATTATAGGAACAGGAGAATTAGATTGGATGGAAAATAAAACTACAAGTAATATAGAGATCAATCTGGAAAATGTATTTTTTAGGGAAGGAAGAAAAAAATGGGTGGAAAGTATAGGTATCCCGCTCTTAAGGTTTCACTGGGAAATTTGGAGTAAATATAAGGGGGAGCTGATTCCAAACAGCTCCCCTTTGTCACCGGTAATAATGTTAAAAAATTTCCCGGAGGAATTAAAGAGTAGATTAGGTAAAGTTTTAATAGAAAAAAATAAAATGAAATTAAGGGAATGGTTAAGAGGAATGAATACAAGAGAAGAGATGGAAGAGGTTTTAAAAGATAAAAAATTAACTTGGTTAAATTATTGGCAATTAGAACAGTGGACTAAAAAGTGGGTAAGAGAAAATGGAGATTGTAGAGAAATGACGAAGTTTGAGGAATTAATAGTTAAGAAAGAAAAGGATATGGGAGAAAGAATAGTGTCAAAAAGGTTAACGAGTGAAATATATAGAATATTGCTGGAGAAAGGGTCGATGGATAGCTCAGGAAAAATGGTTTGGGAGACAGATTTAAATATACAAATAGGACAACAGAGTTGGGAGGGACTATGGAGGCAGAGATCGTTCAGAAATATGTCAGTAAGAATAAAAGAGAATTATTTTAAAATTATATGGAGGTGGTACCTAACCCCGGTTAGATTAAATAAGATAAATAATCAGCATTCAGCAAATTGTTGGAGAGGATGTGGGGGAAAAGGAACGTATTTACATATGTGGTGGGAATGCAAATATGTACAAAAATTGTGGAAGATGGTGTTTTTGAAGACTGAAGAAATTGTGGGAATGAAGATAGAACGAACACCAAAAGTTGCATTACTGTCACTATTTGAAGATTTAAAATGTAAAAAAGAAATTAAGGAATTAATAACGAATTTGCTGAAGGCAGCAAGATTGATTGTAGCTAGGAACTGGAAGATTCAAGGGGAATATTCTACTGAAGAATGGTATAAACTGCTGAACTTTCCAACTAAGATTGTAGTGCCTGAATTTGCTTTCCTTTTCCCCCTCCTCTTCCTCCCTCCCAATCCCCTTTCCTTTTGTGTCATGTCTTTTAGATTGTAAGCCTGTGGGCAGGGACTGTCAAGAAATACTTTTGTAAGCCGCTGTGAGAGCCTTTTTTGGCTGAATGGCGGCATAAAAATCCTTAAATAAATAAATAAATATAAAGAAGTATGGGACATAGCTATAAATGATAAATTGACTTGTAATATTAAATGGAGAAGAGGTATAGCTAAAACAAATGATTTTGAAGGAATTTGGAAACCGTTCCTAATATTTGTGTTTTCTAAGGGAAGTGGTAAACCGCCAGCAGAAGAAAGTATGAGATTTTGGAATCAGGAATGAGATCCCGTGGTGGAGGGTGCACTTATATGTTAAGTTTGATTATGTTATTTAGATATGATATTATGTAATCAATATTTACTCAACATTTATGTAGTATGTTGTTTTCTTTTTATTGTAATGCTGTATGTTTAAGTATTGTAGAAAATAAAAATTTATTTTTTTAAAAAAAGAGAAGGTGCAGGGAACGCTGATCAAATTTGCAGATGACACAAAATTGGGTGGGATAGCGAATACCCTGGAAGACAGAAACAAACTTCAAAGTGATCTTGATAGGCTGGAGTGCTGGGCTGAAAACAAGAGGATGAAATTTAATCGGGATAAATGCCAAGTTCTTTTTTGTGGTCTCTGTGCATCACACTATGGGCTCTGCGCTGGCTCTGAGCTTTGCCTCGGAAATACACTCTAGCTGAGAAAAGTTATTTTTGGCGGGAACCCTCCCCCACCATCCACTGCGCATGACTGCGCGTGTTCTCGCCTTCCTCTCAGTTCCTTTGCGACCGCCTTAGCTGCTGCCTTGCAGGAATGCTTCTCCTCCTCATCCTAAAAGTTTGAGTAGCTGAGTTATATTCATTCTCTTCTTCTTCTACTACTTCTTCTTCTACTTCTTCTTCTTCTTCTTCTTCTTCTTCTTCTTCTTCTTCTTCTTCTTCTTCTTCTTCTTCTTCTTCTTCTTCTTCTTCTTCTTCTCCGTTCTTCTTTCTTTCTTCATCTTTCTTCCTAAAAAAAAAAAAAAAATGTTAAAAATTTCCTTTCTCTCTTACTATATCTTGCATGGCCCTTAAGGCACCTTTTCGAAAGTGCGTCCGCTGTGGCAACAAACTCCCTGCAGCGGATGGACACTCACTCTGTTTACTGTGCCTTGGTGAATCGCACGTAGTCGAAACGTATCACCACTGCCAAGCTTTTTCTAAGCAAATGAGAAGACACAGAGCAGACAGGGTTAAAGCTGAACTCTGGAAACAAACACTCCAAAAGGTCGACAAACCCAAAACAATGGCTACTTCGACCACGCCCCTACAGGCTTCGATATCGACTGAACCTTTGACATCAGCGTCACGCACTGAACCCTTGACATTGAAGTGTTCTCTTACCGTATCAACAGCAAAAATGCTAGCAAAGAAAGCTAAAAACGCTAAGTCTCCTACTACTACACACGACAAGCCGAAGAAAAAGAGACCTAAAACCGCAAAACCTGGCCTGCTTCCGCCACGCCCAGTGGTTATAACAGAGAGTTCCAACCCAGCAGAATTCCCGGCTGTTGAACTATTCTCCACGATTTCGGAAGGGGAAATTCGAGAACCCCCAACTCCTACACAGCTATCGAACATACCTCTCACCCAAAGAGACCTGCCTAGCACTGACAACACAGGACACGGTCGATCTCCTCCTCCACATCGACCTATATCCAGACCCGCATCTAGGGCAAGATTGAGGGAGCACAGCGAAACTCACTCCCGAGTTGAGCGCTACGAACGAGATAGACGTTTCTCTAGATCACGATCTCGACACAGATCACCGTCAGTCTATAGCGATCGCTACGCTAATAGACATCGACATTATTACCATAGCAAAAAATTCAAAATGACGACGCTACACAATATCTTACAACTTCTAAGAAAGAATGCATGGGTTGCGGTTGTAGACCTAAAAGATGCTTATTTTCATATTTCCATCGCCGAGACACACCGACACTACCTCCGATTCGCCATCGGAGAGGAAATTTACCAGTTCTGCGTACTTCCCTTCGGACTCAGCACAGCCCCACGTTTATTCACCAAGTGCATGGCTGTAGCCTGTGCCCATCTCCGCCTATCCAACGTCGAGGTATACCCATACCTCGACGATTGGCTACTGGCATCGGACTTGAAGGAAACTCTGTGCGACAACATCTCCCTGACGCTTCAAACCCTAGACACTCTCGGACTCTACATAAACCTCGAGAAATCAATTCTACAACCCACTCAGTCCATAAAATTCATAGGAGCAAGATTAGAATCAGTCATGAGAAGAGTATACTTACCTCGAGATCGAGCGTACCATCTCATTCGCAAAACCAAAGCTCTCATTACGAAACCACACACATCGGCCCACAAGATTCAACGCCTACTAGGATACATAGCATCGACTACCACAGTTGTACAATGGGCCAGATTCCATATGCGCCCTCTACAGCTCTGGTTCCTCCAGCATTACGACAAAGATCGCGACTCAAAAAGCCACTTTCTCAACATCCCACCTACTGTTATCGACAGCCTTCGATGGTGGACAAAGCCACATCACCTCTTAAGAGGAGTCCCCTTCCAACAACCAGCCCCATCCAGAATACTTACCACCGATGCGTCCACAACAGGTTGGGGAGCCCATTGCGGGACACTACAAATCCAAGGCCAGTGGACAACCAAAGAGTTTACCAACCACATCAACTTCTTAGAACTAGAGGCAGTCAGAAAAGCCCTCAAAGCATTCGAGCCCTACCTCAAAAATCATCACGTGCAGATACTCACCGACAATACCATGGTGTTATGGCACATAAACAAGCAAGGAGGCACAAGTCCCCGAAATTAGTCGACCTCACGCTCCAAATCCTCAAATAGTCTATCCCCAGAAGGATATACCTGTCCTCTCTCCACATAGCTGAGAACGACAACACCCTTGCAGACTCTCTCAGCCGCACATTAATTCTCCATCACGAATGGCAACTTTTGAACACGATACTCCATCAAATCTTCCAAACCTGGGGTCAACCAACAGTGGACCTATTCGCCACAGCAGAGAACACAATATGCAAGAATGTCTGCTCCAGAGGAGGGATAGGTCACGGATCCATGGGAGACTCATTCGCACACAACTGGACGAACACCCTCTTCTACATATTCCCACCTTTTCCGCTATTAAACAAAGTAATTATGAAAATCATACCGGACAAAACGATCTGCATTCTAATTGCACCATGGTGGCCCAGACAGGCATGGTTCTCACCACTAGCGCGCCTCACCAATGGACACATCTATCGACTCCCTCTGACCCCATCCCTCCTGTCATGCAACCACGGACGAATCCTCCACCCCGATCTACACAGACTCAAACTAACGGCATGGAAGATCGACCACGATTATACCTAGACAACGACACATCACCTAAGTCTCCACGTCTACCGCCAGAAGTTCAACATGTCCTAAGATAGGGTGACCATATGAAAAGGAGGACAGGGCTCCTGTATCTTTAACAGTTGCATAGAAAAGCGAATTTCAGCAGGTGCCATTTGTATATATGGAGAACCTGGTGAAATTCCCTCTTCATCACAACAGTTAAAGGTGCAGGAGCTATACTAGAGTGACCAGATTTAAAAGAGGGCAGGGCATCTGCAGCTTTAACTGTTGTGATGAAGAGGAAATTTCACCAGGTTTCCCATATATACAAATGGCACCTGCTGAAATTCCCTTTTCAATACAACTGTTAAAGATACAGGAGCCCTGTCCTCCTTTTCATATGGTCACCCTACCTAAGAGCATGCATAAAACAATCCATTAGGACATCTTATGCCAAAAATGGGCACGCTTCTGCATTTTCGCAACTGCAAACTCCTTCCAACCTGATCAATGCTCCATTACCAATATATTAACCTTCTTACACCACCTATATGAGAAGGGACTAAAATATTCTTCTATTCGTGTTTATCTAGCCGCTATATCAGCACACCGTGGGGAAATCCAACATAGACCCATCTTCTCCACTCCAATAATAAAGAAGTTCTTATGGGGCCTCAAGAATCTAATACCCCCAGTAAGACCTATTGCCCCCAGCTGGAGTCTATCAGTGATTTTAAACGCGCTAACAGCAAAACCATTCGAACCTCTTGCTACCAACCCCATGCACCTTCTTTCTTGGAAGGTAGCATTCTTAGTAGCAATAACATCGGGGAGAAGAGCAAGAGAACTATCAGCGCTCCACATTGACCCCCCCATTCACTATCTTTCACAAGGACAAAGTTGTCTTGAGACCAGACATTGCCTTCTTACTTAAGATAGTGTCAGATTTTCATATCAACCAACATATCGTCCTTCCGACATTCTTCCCATCTCCATCGACAGACCTACAACTTTATTAGATTGTAAGCCTATGTGGCAGGGTCTTGCTATTTACTGTGTATAATCTGTACAGCACCATGTACATTGATGGTGCTATATAAATAAATAAATAAATAATAATAATAATAATAATAATAATAACAATAATAATAGAAAAAACATTACATTGTCTAGATGTGAGAAGAGCATTAGCGTTCTACAAGGACAGAACAAAGACATTCCGTAAATCCCAAAATCTCTTCATTTGCTATGGGGGCAAACAAAAAGGGCACACACTCTCCACTCAAAGACTCGCCCAGTGGATAGTACATGCTATCAAGCTAGCCTACCATCTAGCTAAGCTACACCTTCCTCAAGGAATACGGGCGCATTCGACCAGGAGCCTAGCCACTTCCACGGCCTTTGCAAAAGGAATTTCATTAGAGGATATCTGCAAAGCAGCGACATGGTCACGTCCTCTAACTTTCGTTAAACATTACAGCATCGACACTCGCTCCCGGAAAGACTCCTCCTTTGGCAGAGCAGTGTTATCAGTTGTACTCCAATGACACCGACCCTCCCCCGGTGAGTGTTAGCTTGGTAATTGCCCATAGTGTGATGCACAGAGACCACGAAAAAGAAATGCAGGTTGCTTACCTGTAACTGTAGTTCTTTGAGTGGTCATCTGTGCAGTCACACAACCCTCCCACCGTCCCCTCTTCGGTGTCATACACTGAAGGGTTATCCTCTCGGTACCAAGATCGTTTGTCGGTCTCAAAGGAACTGAGGGGAAGGTGGGAACACTCGCAGACATGTGCAGTGGATGGTGGGGGAGGGTTCCCGCCAAAATTAACGTTTCTCAGCTAGAGACGTATTTCCGAGGCAAAGCTCAGCGCCAGCGCAGAGCCCATAGTGTGACTGCACAGATGACCACTCAAAGAACTACAGTTACAGGTAAGCAACCTGCATTTCTACATTTAGGAAATAGAAACCAATTGCACAGTTACAAGATAGGGGGTACTTGGCTCAGCAATACTATAAAACAAGAAGGATCTTGGAATTGTTGTAGATCGCAAGCTGAATATGAGCCAACAGTGCTATATGCCTGCAAGAAAGGCCAATGCTATTTTGGGCTGCATTAATAGAAGTATAGCTTCCAAATCACGTGAGGTAATGGTTCCTCTGTATTCGGCCCTGGTTAGGCCTCATCTAGAGTATTGCGTCCAGTTCTGGGCTCCACAATTCAAGAAGGACGCAGACAAGCTGGAGCGGGTTCAGAGGAGGGCAACCAAGATGATCAGGGGTCTGGAAACAAAGCCCTATGAAGAGAGACTGAAAGAACTGGGCATGTTTACCCTGGAGAAGAGAAGATTGAGGGGAGACATGAGAGCACTCTTCAAATCCTTAAAAGGTTGTCACACAGAGGAGGGCCAGGATCTCTTTTTGATTCTCCCAGAGTGCAGGACACGGAATAACGGGCTCAAGTTAAAGGAAGCCAGATTCCAACTGGACATCAGGAAAAACTTCCTGACTGTTAGAGCGGTACGACAATGGAATCAGTTGCCTGGTGAGGTTGTGGCCTCTCCCACACTAGAGGCCTTCAAGAGGCAGCTGGACAACCATCTGTCAGGGATGCTTTAGGGTGGATTCCTGCATTGAGCAGGGGGTTGGACTCGATGGCCTTGTAGGCCCCTTCCAACTCTGCTATTCTATGATTTTATGATTCTATCTAGCAATTTGTGGTAAGAAGGTGCTACTTTGCTCACGTTTACTTTAGGCCTATATAAATCATTTAAAATAGGGACCCCCCAAAAAATCAATTCAAAATCAATATGGTGGCCATCTTTCAAAATGGCAGACTCTGTCTTAAAAATGGCGTAAAGCAGTTGAGGTGTCATTTATAATGTTTTTGGGTCAAAAAATTCAATGGTACTATTTTAAAGTAGGTATTTTAACTATTTTTGATTGCACTAATTAAAAAAGAACATTTTATTTATTAATTTTATGCTTTAAAATCTTTTCACTAATCAAACATTTTAGTCATCTACCACTGTTTAAGAAAGCTTAAACTTTTCAAAGGTAACAAGTCTTTTTATTGTTTATTCAGGTGAACTGATGTGATGGCTATGCAGAAGAAACTCAAACTCGCCTCCACAGCAGTAGTTCCTTCTAAGTTAGACTGGAATAAATGCTGTTTGTGCTGACTACGAGGTGTCCTCATCTGTCCACCTGAAAATCTTAATCCAAAACAATGGTGTGCCTGGGTACAAGACACTATCAGAAAATCTAGTGAAATTTAAAGAACTTGGAAGATTAGAAATGATGTAAAAATTGATTATTTTGACAAAGGAGAAGGAATGCAGCATACCTTTAAAAGACATAAGGCACGTTGGCATAAAAATGTTCACTTAAGTACAACACACAAAAATCTGAACCGTGCAGTTAAATGTTCACAGTCTTGTAACCAGGAAGTGACAATTCAAAATGAACCACAATCATGTGGGGAATCATCAACACAGACACCAAGCAAGACACGTCGAGCATCGACACCTTCTTCAAGATTTACGGACAATATTTGTTTTTTATGCACTAAAGCATCACTTTGGAATCAGCCGCTTACCAATGTTGCAACTATGACAGTTGATAAATATGTTCGTGAAAAAGCATCATTCATTGATAACACTGATCTTCATGCTATAATGGAAGGTACATTTTTAATTGCTTTGGAAGCTAAGTACCACATCAGACGCATGGCCAACCTACGACACAAAGCAAGTTCTGTAGAAACGCAAAAGCAACAGCAACATGTCAATGAAGACACTGTCTGTCAGTCCGTGGCTTTCTCACACGTTGCATCATTTATAAGTGAAAAACTGGTTTCTGAAGATACAGAGTACATATTCCCTATGGGGAGTATTTTAAAAATGTTCTGGATAAAACTGGTGGAGCTCACAGGACTGGATGCACAACCAGAAGTTCATACAATCAGATTTAGAGAGAGACTTCTAACTCTTTAGACTTCGGGCTGAGAAGACAAGCAAAGAATATGTTCTAGTACGAGATAATACAAATATTTTCCATGATGTAGCACCTGAAGACATTGATGCCGATGCCATAGCATTCCAAAGATTTATTATGAGGTTGAGAAAAGAGATGTTTCAGTGTACTACTAATTTCAATGGAAGCTTTGATACTGAGTGCCAGAAATCATCAGTTCCCTCGGGTTTGCTTGCAACATTAAATTTATTGCTTTATGGTAGTACTGAAGTGAAAGATAGCAAGACTATACAACCAGCTTTAACCATCGCTCAGTTAATACTTTTCAATCACACAAAAAATGGTCCAACTAGAAATCAAGTCCATCAGAAGAAAATGTATGAACCACCCCCTTTGTATTTATAAGGCTTTGTCTACATACTGCAGAACCCGTGATAAAACTCTCATTAACAAAGATCACAATTTAGGATTGTCCATTTCACACAACCGTTTGACTGAAATCACCACAGGACTTTGTCAAGATGTAGTAGAATGTTCCAAGAAGGAGGGAGTCCTCTGTCCTACAAATTTCAAGGAAGGGCTATTCATGATGAGTGCATACGATAATATTGACCACAACTTCTTGTCTTCTACATCTGAAACTACATCCATGGCACTAGCATTTCAATGTACCAGCTACCAACTCCAATTAATGCAGGTGCTGTTGGACCATACAAAAGGGATCTTTCGAGTATCCCAAAAGATGGGCATGCATTTCCTGATCTGCCAGAGTTTTACAGCCTGTAAAAACTGCTGTTCTTCCTAGTAATACGCCTCAAATAACCAGTCCTATTTTGGAAGCATCAGGGAAGTTAATAACCGTTGAAGGTGTAACACAACAGTGGTTGAGGTAAAATGAATGGCTAAGCCATGTCACAAATTTCACGTTACCAGAAAGTAGTGTTGTTCCTCTGAATCTATCTTGGTCCCAGTTCCATGCCACCAAATCCTCAAGTTAAACTATTATTCCTGCAGTTCAAAGTCTTCTCCCATTATTTGCTGAGAGCTCTAGCTCTGTATCAATGCTTAGACATGGCATTAACATCAATAGACATGTTAATCCCATTCAAATCCCTGTGATTACAATGGACCAGCCACTCTACTCTTTGGCTAAATCATTACAGTGGAACTGGCCAGATTTGTATGGAGAAAGCAAACCTGTTACCCTTTTTAGACAATTCCACATTGAGCAGGCCTTCCTCAAACTTATTGGCCATTGCTTGGAAGGGTCAGGATGGTCCTTTATCACCGCCAACTGAAACATCTGCACTTGCGTGTATGAAAGTAATTAACGTAAAAAAAGGCTATAAGCTTTTTATTCTGGCCTATGACAGTAGTGACAAAGGCCTCAACCTTCAACAGTGGGTTGAGAAAAGATCCAATGAATCACCAACTTTTCTTTACTGGGTGACAGTATTGAACCTAGAGATTCTTTTGTTGACATTTATGTATTCAATCCGCATGGGAGATTACAGTTGCTTCAAAGAAAATCTGAAGAAAATGATCCCATGGTTCTTTGTTTTTGATCATTTCAACTATGCACACTGGTTGAGTATTCATATTAAAGACTTAGAAGAACTTCCTGAAAGAGTAGGGACAATGCATGAAGAATTTTCGAAAGGGAACTTCGGAATCTGAAAGACAAAAAGGCCTTTTTCAGCCATTGCAGTGGATCAAGCACATGAGCAACAAAATGTTTGTATTAAAGGTGAAGGAGGAGCTATTGGGCTGTTTCAAGACGCAAAAGCACTCATGCAGTGGGCTTTGACTGGTCCAGAGATAACCAGGTTAGTTGATGAATTCTGGATGCTAAAATCCATCCATCTCTCCACCATGAACAATACAAATCATACCAAAAGAAATTTCTCAATAAGACAAAACTGTTGACAGATTCTTTCTTAGACGTGTGTAATCTCTTTGAAGAACCGAGCAGTGATCTTTTTTCTCTTCATACATGTCTTGTCACAAGCTCTGATGGAGTGGAGGCTCTTCAAAACATTGAAGAAGATGGAAGAAACTTCTATCGTACATTCATCAAGCAATGACTTTCAAAGAACCCAAATGTAAGTGTTTTCAGCCCTCTTAAGATGAACCACAGGAAGTTATTAGCAGATCTAGAAGCAAGACCGATCCCTAGACATATTAAAGTTGTAAAAGCTCTGAAAAATGATGGCCAACTATTTTCAAAGCTTTTCATTGCTGCCCAATACCGTGAGTTGGATCTAGACACATTTTTCCAACATGAGAATCAACCGTTTCCCCCTTTTCTTTCTTTGGATGGAGGAATTCAGTAATGTGTAAAATCAGACCTAACTTCCATTCTTGAAAACGTAGCAAATGGTAGTGATGATTTCACAGCTCAATGCGATGCTATTGTGTTTGATGGTGCAACTCTTACCAACATGCTCCGTCCATGGACATCAAAAACATTTGGAGAATACTGCACACGTGAGTTTCAAGAGTACACTGCAAAAGAAATTGACAACCGGGCTGTAAAAAGAGCTGATTTTGTCTGGGACACTTACTCTGGAGATAGTGTCAAGAAACCTACACAGGAGAAAAGAGGACTTAGAGTTCACTGACATGTGACTGAAGGAAGCCTTGGTCCGAAAAACTGGGCTAGCTTCCTTAGAAATGATAAAAACAAAGAAGAACTTTTTGGTTTGTTAGCTAGAGTAATAGTAAGGGACAAGATGAGTTTTGAGGTTATAACAAATGATGGCAGAACATTTTTTATCATTGTGCTCAAACACTTCTCTCCATGGGACATTTTTGGTACTAGAAGCTGATGGTCGCATAATACTTCACATTGCAGATATTGTTTCTCATGACGCAGTCAATGTTATGATCAGAACTGTAGGTACGGATGTGCTTGTCCTCTCTACATCTTACTATCACTACCTAAAAAGCCTTGGCTTTAAGAGACTGTAGATTTTGTTTGGTGTTGGCAACCGGAAGCGCCAAATATCTGTGCACAACATCGCAGAGGTTCTAGGGGAATCAAAGGCTGTTGCCCTAAGAGGCTTCCACGCTTTCACCAGATGTGACACCACATTGTCATTTTCTGCAAATGGAAAATGAAGAGCCTGGAATTGCTGGATAAAATTTGAAGATGCTACAAGCTCATTTCTTGCACTTTCAAACCCTATGCCATATCTAAGCCCAGAACTTCAGCAGAAACTTCAAACTTATGTTGTTCTGCTTTACAGTACAGAATGTCCTGGCATGTCCATCACTGAAGCCAAGAAAATGCTGTTTACATCAAAAGGTAGACTGCTAGAAAATATGCCTCCTGCTGTAGCTGCCTTGCAAAAGCACTTTCTAAGGGCTGCTTATCAGGGTGGACATCTGTGGGAGCAGTCTCATATTGCAAATCCGGTCTTACCTCCACCTTCAGAGTGGGGTTGGATAAAAACTGATGGTATATGGACACCATTGGGGACATCTCTTCCAGCAATATGAGAGAGTTGCAGAGAGTTGGTCCGCTGCACCTGTAAATCAGGATGTCAATCACGCTGCAGTTGCAAAAATGTTGGCGTCCCATGTACGCTGCTGTGTAAGAACTGTAAGGCAAAATGTTTGAAGTCTACTGACCCAATAGTAGAAGAAGAACCATTTGAGGACACTGATGTTGTATTGTAATATTTAAGTGCCTAAACATCAAAGGCAATGATTTCAATCAATTATTTCTTAAATGTAGTTTAATTTATGTATACTTCAATATATACCAATGTTAAACATTAAATTTAGAAATGTGGAATACTGTAATAACAGTTAATAGTTCATATTTTTGGTTGTTTTCCCCCTATATAAATAACAAAATTGATATATTTTAAACATTGGATGAGCTGTTAAATGTTTGATTAGTGAAGAAATTTTACAATAAAAAAGTATTTATTTTTCCATTTTTCTCATTTTTTAAAGCAAATTCATTAAAATACCTACTTTGACCAAAAAAACATTGTAAAAGACACTTCAACTGCTTATCTACACCAGTTTTAAGATAGAGTCCGCCATTTTGAAAGATGGACATCATATTGATTTCTAATTGATTGGGGTGCGTGTGTCCCTATCTTAAATGACTTATATAGGCCTAAAGTAAATGTGAGCAAAGTAGCACCTTCTTACCACAAATTGCCAGATACTTACATGAACAGCCCCAACTACTGGTTTGGAGTACATTCCCTACATGGGGAAAGTCTAAAGTGCTTAGGAAAAAAATATCAGATGTGGGGCATGACAGTGATATTTCAAATTATAAACATTGAGGTCGGAACAACTGAAATGTTTCTCATAATACTAGAAAATGTAATGAAATTGCTGAGGTGTAGGTTCAGAACAGTGCCTTTTCACACAACACATAGCATTGAAATAGGCCATTTACATGATTGAGTCAGCTCCTGTTCATTGCAGATCCAATTTAAAGCATCCCTGACAGGTTCTGTTTGAATACAAGTCTCTCTCTGAATACTTCCAGCGACAGGTGGCCCACCACCTTCCTAGGGACTTGGGTTCGATTGAATGACTGCTCTGACCATTAGAAAGTTTTACCTGATGTTTATTCAGAATCTGCCTTCCTGTAACTCAAGTCCCTTATTTCCTGCCTTATAGTCTTGGATGATAGAGAACAGGTTGTGGCCCTCTTTTGTGTAGACAACCCCTTAGGTATTTGAAAATGGCTATCTTCTCTTCTTAACTTATCTTATTAACTTATCTCTTCTAAATTTATCTAGTTTATTAAATCTTTCCTTACAGAACTTAGCATCTAGTCCCCTGATCATCTTTGTTGCCCTTCTCTGAACTTGTTCCAATTTATCTGAATCCTTTGTAAGGTGTGGTGTCCTGCACTGGACACAGTATTCAAGGTGAGGTCTGACTAGCACAGAGTAGAGTGGAACTATGACTTCCCATGATTTTGAAACCATCCTGTTGATGCAACCTAAAACTGCATTTGCTTTTTTTGCAACCATATTGCTGACTCTCACATGATCCTTTTCACACAAACTGTTGTCAAGCAGGTATCATTCAACTTATACCTGTGCATTTAATTTATCTTTCCTAAATGAAGAACTTTGTGCTTGCCTCTGTTAAATTTCATATGTTGTTTTCTGCCCAGTTTTCAACCTATCAAGATAATTTTGAATTGAGTTTCTGTCTTCTAAGGTATTAGCCATCCCACCTAATTTTGTGTCATTTACAAATTTGATAAGCATTCTCACCTCTTCCTCCAAGTCATTAATATAAAATATAATTTCCGTATGAAATATAGGACCACATATGATATGGTGATGGCCGTTAGTTGTTATTGGAAAGTCATTGTATCTTATTTACTACATGGAAGTGCCTTCCATTAGGGTGGCCAGCTGCAAAAGGGGGGACCAGGGTTTTCTGGAAGAGGGAGTTTCAGCAGGTACTGTTTATTTCCTGCCCTGCATGACAAGTTAAAAGTCCATCTTCTGCACATCTATTAATTGCTGCAGGAGTTCAGAGCTGGCCCTATCACTAGGCAGAGTAAGGCAGCCACCTGAGCCAGCTGATTTAGGTATCAAAAAGGCACCAAATTGTTAGTTATTTAACTTGATGTTGTATTTTTACTCCCAGGGATGATTAGAGACCTTTGTGGGATTTTCTGACTCAGGTGCCAAAATAACTTGAAAACCCTTGAGTGCTATGCATGGAGATTTGCTGCTCTGCCTCAGGCGACAAAATGTCCTAAACCAACTTTGCAGAATCCTCATCCTACTTTGCATTTGGTGATCGTATCTTCCAAATAGGAATTTTATAACACTTGGAGAAACCTTTGGGCCATCAGGAAAGAAGCAGGAAATACAAAGGGGGCGGGCTCTTGCAATGGATTGAAGTGTGCCCCCCACTCTGTTCCTGCTGGCTCCTAAAGTGCCGTTCGGAGCAGCAGGGGCCAGCAGAAGGTTTGACACAGTCTTCATGTAGTTTATGGATGGTGCCACTTGTTCTTAATTGGCACAACTGAGACCTGCACTGTCCTCTACCTGGGAGCGCCTGTAATTTGTAGCTGGATCCCTTCACCAACATGTTTTAATGCCGTGTTGGAACGACAGTGACATCTATGGGCATTTTGTGGGATTTCATCAAAAGTATATACGGTGGTGGCCAAAACTGTGGACCCTTTTTGAAATGTTCATGTTTTGCAACTTTGCATGCTTATAGAAAATGTTCTGCTTCATGAAACTCAAATGTTTATGTATCAATTGAAAGAGAATTTAATGCTGAATTCAATACAGAAAACAATGCAAATATCTGCAGTACAAAAAAAGGATTGCTTACTTTAGTCTAAAAACAAACACAGGTGTGATTGAGTGAAGAAGCGGATTGGAATTGCAAACCCTACTGGCCAATCACAGTCCTTGTTCTGGGGACCAATCACATGGCAGTAGCTGCGATACATCATGTTTCAAGTTGGGGAAAGTCAGTCTTGCTGTTTGGTCTATAACTGAAGCGCAATTGGAGATGGTGTGAATATTTGAAGCATTTCTCAAATTAAGAGTGTACGTACGTGCGTCATAAATAGAGCAAGGGCACCAAAGAAAAGAGTTCATTGGAAACCCAGGAAAAGAAGCAGGATTGTTGAATTACGTGAATCAGGTCTTTCAATTGATATATAAACATTTGCATTTCATGAAACAGAACATTTTCTATAAGCATGCAAAGTTGCAAAACATGAACATTTCAAAAAGGGTCCACAACTTTGGCCACCACTGTGCAGCATATAAAGAACACATCAGATGAGCATTTTATTGCATGCTGGCTACTGCCCACCGATGGATGTTCATGCATCCTTTAGACGACGACGTCTGCCTCCCACACGCCTCCTGCTCCTTCCACTCATTTTTCCATTGCAAAATAGACCCCTTTTAATCCATCTCTTTTTTAAAAAAAACACCAGAATGCGCTGCTATTTCCTGTTGTGTGCAGGAAAAGCAGCATGATATAAATGTCCCCTGAATGGGCCATGTGGTCACTGCTGCTTCCTCTTTCTCTCCCCGTGTAAAGAAACCATCACTATTGTGGGACAGCAGCAGGAGGCCATAGTGACGGTAGGGAAATGTGAAAATTCACCCATCTGATGATGCTCATAGTATTTGCATAGTGCTTTTGCATGTTCAAAGTACCACATACATTAGTTTATATCTCATTATACCGACAGTATAATGATAGTGGGGGTGGGGTGCTGAGGCTAGAAAGATCAACCTGCCTAAAGCTCCCTACATGAGTTTAGAGTGAAAAGATGAGAGTCAAACTAATAATGTCCTGTTTTATAACTCAGTCTTTTTACAAAAGACTGAGATATAAAAACATAGTAGTGCCTTACTTTTTAGCAAAATTCAGTCACAGGCAAAGCACTTGAAATTTCACTGAAATGTAATAAAACCCATATTTTGAGGGCCATGCTTTAGGACACATATCCTCTATCAATGGAGTACTAGGAGATGCCATTTCATGTTTATGTATCCATTTCCCCTTATTGGAATATGTTGGGAACTCTTTTTAACTTACACTTACTTTGCCAGCTGTTACTCTTTTCTCTTTTCGCCTATTGATTGATGTGCCACAAACCAGCATAATCTTGTTCTGAATTGGCACATGGCTTAAATGTTTGGAGGCTAGTAACATTGCCCAGCCTGTATGAAAGAACCTGTCTGCTCCCTTATGATGCAGGAAGAGAAGGGAAACCCCGTGAGGGAGTGAAAAACCAAGCCGAAGGCAGGGGCAGAACCAAGGATAATCTTACAAAATATTGTTAGTCTGGAAAAGGGTTCATTGAAGGTGCCTTCAATAAACCCTTTTCTAGACTAACAATATTTTGCAAGATTATCCTTGGTTCCGCCCCTGCCTTCGGCTTGTTTTTTTGCTCCCTTATGACACTGTAGTCCTAGGCCACAGCTAGACCTAAGGTTTATCCTGGGATCATCCAGGGTTCGCCCCTGCCTGAGCACTGGATCCCCTGTGTGTCACCTAGATGAACAGGTTTGACTCCTGGATGATCCAGGGATAAAACTTAGGTCTAGCCATGGCCCTACCTCTTCACTCCCCAGAATGACAGTCAGCTGCTTCACAGAGACCCACATCTTATTTTCTACAATGTGATCTCTGTTTGGGTCACCTACTGCTCTATGACATCATCAAGTCGGAACATCTCATAGAACAGTTGCCATCCAGGTTGTAGTGGAGGACTTGCCTGCGGGAAGAGATGCACCTTCATCTCTGGTGAAGAACCACTTTCCCCCAATTCTTGTCACCCTCCCTCAACTGGACATAAAACTTGAGCTGCCTGTGGTCCTTGGAAAAATGGAAGTCCTGATTTCTGCAGCTTATTCATGTTTGTGGTCCTAGCTGCCCCTCCCCCTTGCCTGTTCTTTTCATCCTGGGACCTTAGCCATTGTCAACAAGGTTGCTGATCCCTGCAGCTTCTACCAAGTGAGTAGTGGGAGGGAAGGGATTAGAAAAGGAGGTCCTGTCCTCTTGAGCACCTTTTTGTGTCGGCTTTAAGGGCAGTATAGACATGTAATAAATACATTATTTTTCTGTCTCCTCTGGGTGGGTGTGGCTCTGAATGAAGGGTTGCAAGCAGTAGTGAATAATTATGTCTTTTCCACCTTCCGGGGGACAGGGGTCTTTCATCTGGCCTTCACTTTTTCTGTTGATTTTTGACTTTTCAGGTTTGGCTAACATCTCTGCTAATGTGAAAAGCGTAACCCTAACTCTCATCCGTATTCCCTGAGAAATGGAGAACCCCTTTGACAGCGTTGACAGGTAACAGATATTCTGTCCAGACCTCCTAAAGGTTTCTCAGATAGCAACATGCCCCTAATTAGGGTTTCTAAATTGTAATCCCCTACAATTTGTAGCCTTAAAACAGACCTGCACAATGTGTGAGCCACCTAGTCAAATGCAACCCATCAGCTATGTACTGAAGCAGCTAGCAAGAGCAGAAGGCTTCAACACATGGCTGGTGGATGGTGTTCAGAGTAGCAGGTTACAAGTTGTGATACTTCTGCAAGAGCAACAAAAAAACCCACCCTCTTTTATAGCACTTAGTAAATGTATGCACACAAATCCACATGTCCATCCTGGTAGATTTTCTCCAGCAGGCAGCCAATGTGGCCACCCCACTAAATGAATGAGCCACAACCACCACCTCGGGGGGCAGGCAGGAGAGAGATTGCTTGATAGGCAAATTCTATACCAGTCCTTCAATCATCTGGACAAGGTCACCTTAGATAGCTTCTTCCCCTGGGTCCCTGGTAGAAAGACCCAATCAATGCCTCTGACTTTCTCATGGATAACCCCACCCACCCCCACCCCCAAACATCCAACTTCTCCAACATCTGACTTATATCCCATGCACAGAGCCCTCCACGTTCAACTTATGCAGGATGAGGGCAAAATGAGGGAACAACCACTTTGTACAATCTATGAAACACGGAGTTAATCTTTGAAATAAATTATAAGTCTACATGAAGGACCACATAATCAGAATGAAAACAACAAAGTTCTGGATTGGAAGAAAGCACTGCTAGTTCTGAAACTTCAACCACTAAGATCTCTTAAGGGTGAATGAATTTATTGTTCAAAGGCATAGGCCACCAAAATTCCATATGGACAGAGACAATAAAATGCAATAAAAATACAGGCCAAGTTTAAAAAAAGCAATACACAGACAATTAAAATAACACAAAGTCACACTTCCCTTCTAGAGCCACAACAACAAAAGAAAAGCACAGCCCCTCGCCATATATTAATGTGAAAGTGCAGAATGATGCCCAGCTCTTAATTTTCTGGCAGCTTTGTATACATATCTGATCCAGGAGGGGTCTATTTGACGAAAAGCAGAGGATATAATAAAGAAATGTGTACCTTGCGGACTCATAGTGTTCAATAACCTCAACTTCACCAGAATCACAAATGCAGAGTCATTGATGAGGTGGGGTAATGTTAAGCCTCCCATCCAAAGAAGCAGAGGGACGACACAGATGGCGTCGTAAGGCTGCAAATGGTTTTCTTAAGGGAGCCACAGTAAGAATTGTAAAATACTGCTCCAGACCAAATGTTGTTTTATAATGGATACCAATTTGAATATGACATTTGTGTGATAGAATATCAATCCATCGCTGAGAATATAGATGGATTCTTTCTTTGTACAACTGCTTAACTCTGTTGGAGGAGAAAGTAGGTAAAACATCCGTACTTTTTGAGGAAACCAATGTGGCTCCACAAAAAGCTTATTGATGAACTGAACACAAAAAGGGATACATATAGGAAGTGGAAGGAAGGCCAGGCAACAAAAGAAGAGTACAGACAAGTGGCGCAGAAGTGCCGAAATGGCGTCAGGAAGGCTAAAGCTGTGAATGAGCTGAGATTAGCGAGGGATGCTAAAAGCAATAAAAAGGCTTTCTTCACATACGTGAGTAGTAAAAGGCAGAGGAAAGAAATGGTGGTTCAACTGCTTAATGAGGATGGCAAATTGATAACAGACGACAAAGAAAAGGCTGAAGTGCTCAATTCCTACTTTGCCTCGGTCTTCTCCCAAAAGCGGGTCTATGACCCCCCTGGAAAAAGTGAAGCAGAAGTTGAGGGGGCAGGATTACAGTTTGAGATTGATAAACAAATGGTCAAAGAACACCTAATTTCCTTGAATGAGTTCAAATCTCCAGGGCCCGATGAACTGCATCCAAGAGTAATGAAGGAGCTAGCAGAAGAACTCTCAGAACCTTTGTCTATTATCTTTGCAAAATCATGGAAGACGGGTGAGGTGCCGGATGACTGGAGGAGGGCTAACGTTGTTCCTATCTTCAAAAAGGGCAAAAAGGAGGAACCTGGGAACTACAGACCAGTCAGTCTGACATCCATCCCTGGGAAAATTCTGGAGCAGATTATAAAGAAGTCAATCTGTAAAAACCTTGAAATCAATGCAGTGATTACTAGAAGCCAACATGGATTTGTCAGGAACAAATCCTGTCAGACTAATTTGATCTCATTTTTTGATAGGATAACCTCCCTTGTGGACTGTGGGAATGCTGTGGATGTCATATATCTTGACTTCAGCAAAGCTTTTGACAAAGTACCACATGACATTCTGATTAACAAACTAGCTAAAAGTGGACTAGATGGAACAACTCAAAGAGTACTTATCAATAAAACCTTCTCAAACTGGGGAGAGGCAATGAGTGGGGTGCCGCAGGGCTCAGTCCTGGGCCCAGTGCTCTTCAACACTTTTATTAATGATTTGGACGAGGAGGTGCAGGGAACGCTGATCAAATTTGCAGATGACACCAAATTGGGTGGGATAGCTAATACCCTGGAAGACAGAAACAAACTTCAAAGTGATCTTGATAGGCTGGAGTGCTGGGCTGAAAACAACAGAATGAAATTTAATAGGGATAAATGCCAAGTTCTACATTTAGGGAATAGAAACCAAATGCACAGTTACAAGATGGGGGACACTTGGCTCAGCAATACTACAAACGAGAAAGATCTTGGAATTGTTGTAGATCACAAGCTGAATATGAGCCAACAGTGCAATATGGCTGCAAGAAAGGCAAATGCTATTTTGGGCTGCATTAATAGAAGTATAGCTTCCAAATCACGTGAGGTACTGGTTCCTCTCTATTCGGCCCTGGTTAGGCCTCATCTAGAGTATTGCGTCCAGTTCTGGGCTCCACAATTCAAGATGGACGCAGACAAGCTGGAGCGTGTTCAGAAGAGGGCAACCAGGATGATCAGAGGTCTAGAAACAAAGCCCTATGAAGAGAGACTGAAACAACTGGGCATGTTTAGCCTGGAGAAGAGAAGATTGAGGGGAGACATGATAGCACTCTTCAAATACTTAAAAGGTTGTCACACAGAGGAGGGCCAGGATCTCTTCTCGATCCTCCCAGAGGGCAGGACACGGAATAACGGGCTCAAGTTAAAGGAAGCCAGATTCCGGCTGGACATCAGGAAAAACTTCCTGACTGTTAGAGCAGTGCGACAATGGAATCAGCTACCTAGGGAGGTTGTGGGCTCTCCCACACTAGAGGCCTTCAAGAGGCAGCTGGACAACCCTCTGTCAGGGATGCTTTAGGGTGGATTCCTGCATTGAGCAGGGGGTTGGACTCGATGGCCTTGTAGGCCCCTTCCAACTCTGCTATCCTATGATTCTAATCCCATAAGTATGGAAAATGTATTTGCAGAATTTACCCAAGAGCTTTGGGCTCAGCTTTGCAATTGTTCTAGGTAGCACTTTTTTCTTTTTCTTTTTCTTTTTTTGCCAGACACAAGTCATTCATGCAAGACAGCTTCAGTCAGTACAAGGCAAGTGCAGTATGAGCACATGTTTCCATAGTGAGCATTCCTGTTTCTGCACTTAGGAAAGGTGCAGGTGTGCCCTGGGGGACAGCTAAGTGTGATCTCATGAAGGAGTTCTGCACCACCTCTAAACTAGAAACATTAGTATACCCCCATACCTCTGCACCATCTAACAGTTGTGGAACTATATTCTTCAGAAATCTCTCAACTGCTGGCACACCCAGGCTCCCCACTTGGCATCTAGGAAAACACATCGGGAACTGTATGGAATGTGAGGATTTCAATTTAACTGCCTCCAAATGAGGCTTCCATGAAAGCTGGTCATTAAACCTGAGTTCCAAATATCTGAAGTTGCACTGCTGATCAATGGCTTTATTATCCAATGTCCATAAATGGATTTTTTTCTTATTCTCAAAAACTACCTCTTTTGTTTTTGTATGATTAATTACTAGGTGCTCTATTGTGCAGAACTTGCTCAGTTTAGTCAGTAGCCTCCACATCCCAATGAATGTGGTAGAAATCATAACACTCGGCATACAAGAGAACTGAAAGCTTGGCATCCAAAATTGAAACACGGAAAAATCCCAGGCCTCTCAGTTGCTGTACAATGCTATCGATATAAAAATTAAAAAAGAAGGGGGCCAAGAGACATCCCTGACACACACCTTTATTGGTTGGCATATTTTCTCAGAGCAGTCTGTTTGCCCCAAGTCTAACCGTGAGGGAGGTATTGGAATGGAGCATTTGTATTAAGTACAGCAGACTTCTGTCAATATTTAGTGGCTGATAGTGTTTGCCATAAATGACCTCTATGAGATCAAAGGCTGAACTGACGTCCACGAATGAAGCAAACAATTCTTTTCTACCATCTTGAGAATATTTTTGGATCAGACGATGGAGAACAAAACATTGATTTATTGTAGACTTTCCCATTATGAACCCCACCTGTTCTTCAGCAATAGCTGAATTTTCAGCTGCCCAGGGGATCTAGTTTTCATAATAAATATTTGGAATGCAATTTAGAAATGACACTGAGCAGACTAATTGGTCTAAAATTCTTTGGATCTGCCTTAGAGCCTTTTTCGTGAATTAATGCTACTATACTTTCTCTCCAGCCTTGGGGAGTTTTCCTATGGTGGTTTATATAGGTAAATATTGTGGCAAGAACTGGGCACCACCAATCAGAATGTTCTCTAAATAATTCTCCTGGGAGCATTTAAAGGGGTTCTCTCAGATGAAATCTGGTGAGATTCTCTTAATAGATCTAATCCTAACATGATCATCAGAGCTGTGTGTGTTATGATTTGGGTCTGGGACAAGGCTATATCTTTGTTCTTTATTGCAGACAGAGAAGAAGTAGGCAATAGATTGACTTCTGCTGCAGCACTTCGTAATTTATTTTGAAAGTAGCCCAGCTGGGCTAAATCCAAAACTTTTCCAGTAGAAGAGTTATGAATATCTAGGATGGGAATAGTTGAAGAGATTCCTCCAGAGTAGGTTGTGAAAATGCTGTTCTTTTTCTTTTCAAAGCTATCCTGGGAGAAGTTTGGGGTAGAAGGTTTCCATTCCTTTGCTGGAGGTGTTCCCCTGTATAAATTTCCATCTTCCTCATCTGAAGTGGATTCTGCTCATTTTAGGGGATCACAAACTGAATGGGGGCTAGTCGGAAATGTCACAATGCCTGGCAGCACTTATTCACTAGTAGTTCTTTTAAGGAAGATAGTCTCATTACAATCTCCTGATGTTCCTGCACTGGGAGGGCTTGAAAATTCTCCATTAGCTTTTGTTCCTCAGGCAGAAAGCATTCCTTACCAGGACCATTATCTTTATTAGAGAGGAAATCATTCTCCTTTCTTATCTGCTGGTCCACTTGTGCTTGACTGTACAGAATCTCTGGTGTCCCTGTTCAAGCCATGGGGACTTTGTCCCAAGCTCAAAAGTAAAAGGGGTACTTTTCTTCTTGGAAAGGGGTACTTTTCTTCTGGGGAACCATTTGCTCTTCTTTATACAGATTTAGCTTTGTTGGGTTAGTCAAGGACCTGGGAATCTTTGAGACTGATAAGTTTTCTGACTTCATGGTCTTTTGATCAGATCCTGAGTCCTTATAATTAGGGCTGTGATCCACTTCTCTTCGGTTCGGAGAAGCAATAGCGAAGCAGGGGGCTTCGCCTCCATTATAGGCGGAGGAGAAGCGAGTCAGGGGCTAGCGAAGCATAGCAAAGGGAAGTGGCCACAAGCAAATCAATCCTCTTTTCGCGAAGCGCTCTGCCCGCCATTTTGGATATTTTTCCCCATAGGATTGCATTGCGGAAAAGATTAGCGTATCACTTTTTTGTTTTGAAACCCACATCCCTGAAACTTGCTGTGCTTAGAGAGCCGTAGTTGGGGGTCATTTTGTGGAAATGTTCAGACTTTTTGTCTTGCAGTTTGCATGCTATTAATTTGTTTAGAATTGCTTAAAGCGGGAGGGGGTAAGGTTTTTTTTAAGCTATGACAGGCAGATTCAACTCCCAATTGTGATGAGAAGTGATCACCTTATGTGAAGCATCCTCCAATCCCAATGTTGGAGGGGGGAATAAGCAAAATGGGATACTTAGTAACTTGGGATACTGAGTAACTTTCCTTTCTTTGTCTGAATGGACTTTTTCCAGTCTTTTTGAAGCAGTAGCCCCACCTAATGTACAAACACAACCTGAAATCATATACTAAGCAAATAAATAACAGATAGGAAACACAGCACTGCTACCCACCCTAACCCAGGTGAACAACTGAATAGATGTGGTGCAAGGGGATGAGGTCCATAGGGCATGTGGACATGCCCAGTGCACACTCCTGCCCTTGGAGGGTCATCAGAACCCTCCAAAGGTTAGCCAGTGAAGCTAATATATGCCTGTCATGATTTGAAGTGTGCGGTAGCTTCTGAAAGACTGGAACCTAGACAAGACCAGTCAAATTGGCACAGTTCCCCCCTCCCCCTGGACACGTCCACTTTCCTCTTACTGGTAAAAGACAGACATAGCCTTTTTTTTAAAAAAAAAAATCTTCTTGTTGTTGTGATTCAGCAACACTGACGCAGTGCTTTTAATTCCACCCCTGCTGTGTTTGTTTGTTTGTTTGTTTATTAAATTTATGTACCACCCCATAGCCAAAGCTCTCCTGGCTTTCCCTCTTCAGTGAAGTCAGGCAGGCTTTCATTGTGGTTCAACTTCTAATTGTTGTTGTTGATTATTATTATTATTATTATTATTATTATTATTATTATTAATACTAGTACTGCTATTATTAACATTATTATTATTGTTTACTAATGGCTGTGTGATGATCACAGTGCAGTCAATCAACTCTGAAGCAAGGAAGACAAAGGTTTACTCTTATCCTCCTAGCCCCCTATTAGTTATGGGATGCAAAAGGCATCTCTCTGTGCTGTTGCCGCCTCACAGGGCTGGTTTGCATTACTGGCTTTGATGGCCTGGAAAGTGGAAACAATCCTTGACTCACTTACTTGTGCCCCTAGAAATGTCTGCTGCATGCCCACCTTCCGGCCTCCACCTAGGTGCTGTCGTTGTGGGGTATTGGGATCTGCTGCCTGGGACTTACTTCCCCATAGATTTATGGCACAGTGTGTGTGTGTGTGTGTGTGTGTGTGTGTGTGTGTGTAGCACCTCTGTGCCTGCCTCTCTGCCCTCCTGGTGCCTGGGAGATGTAGATGGGCTGTGTGGGTCAACCCCACAAGCCGCTTGCATGCTTGCTCCCAGTGCTTCAGGCCAGGGCATAGCCGCCGCCTGCTGCTGCCTCTCCTCTACTCGGATTTCCTCACAGGGATGGTTATGTGTATTTTGCTTTGACTCAGGGCATTAGTCCTTCCTGCACTCACCCTGTTTAGACTTCGTGAAGTTCCAAGTAAATTTTTTGAAGTTTGTTAGAAGATTCATAAGGTTTATTTTTTAAATACTCCCCAATTCATGGCTTGTTGGGATTTCCTTTGAAATGCCCATGAATCAGGAAAGCCAATTTAGCTATCTACAGCTTTAAAAATCCCTGAGATATTTGGATTTCTGAAAATGAGGTGGGTTTTTTTCAAAATTTCCCCCAAATCAGTGGAGGCTCAGATTGACTTCCCACCGGGCATGAAGGTGGATACATGGATAAGCTCTCATGGTGCCAATTTTGTGGTTTCTAACATGAAAACTGACAGAGTTCTAGAAAGGGGTGTGAAAGGGGGTCAGAGGGTAATGCTTAAAAGGAAAAAAAATCACCAAAAATCAGGGCATGCTCGGATTTGCTTGAAGCTTGCCATGAATGTGGACTTAGATGGCATCTGTGAGGGTGCCCACTTTCAAGTTTGTATCTATACAGATGTCAGAGTAAATCCCATTTCTGAAAATGGGGTGTAGGATTTTCAAAAATTCCTGAAAAATCAGTGGAGGCTCAGATTTCCTTCCAACTGGGCATGAATGTGGATACATGGATAAGCTCTCATGATGCTGATTTTGAGGTTTCTAACATTAACAGAAAAAAGATATAGGCGTTTGGATTTCAATGCAAGTCTATGTATTGTAAACGGAGCTCTGATTCGGATCTGGAGCTCCGCAGCAAAGCAGAGCGGACCACTGGCGGATTGGCGTGGAGCAGAGTGGAACTGATCTGAAAATTGCGGATTGGGATCCGAAGCGGATCGGGGGGTCCGTGCACAGCCCTACTTATAATGTAAGGCCATAGTGGTGATGTTTTCAAAGAATCTGGTCCCCACCAGGCCCATTTTTAAATACTCATCTTTTTTATCATATGCTCCCTTTGCAATCTGCCAAGACCTAAATGTCACCAGAGTGTGCATGATGGTAAACATAGAACAGGTACTCTATCTTTGATACATCACCACAGTTTGAAGCTGTGGGATTACTAAATCAAATAATTCCAGAAAGTGGATTTTACGTTCTAGCTGGGAGAGTGCACCATTAGGTTTAGGAAAATTCAGGAAGGCTTGCTTTGGGTGGCTTAGGACCAGATCCCATTTTTGAGGTGTTATTGGCTTAGGTCCATCATGGAGTAGATTTTGTTTTTAGATCATTAATTCAGCATCCTCAGTGAGAGCATGTTGCCTTGGGCCATGAATTGTTGTCCCTATCTTCAAAAAGGGCAAAAAGGAGGAACCTGGGAACTACAGACCAGTCAGTCTGACATCCATCCCTGGGAAAATTCTGGAGCAGATTATAAAGAAGTCAATCTGTAAACACCTTGAAATCAATGCAGTGATTACTAGAAGCCAACATGGATTTGTCAGGAACAAATCCTGTCAGACTAATTAGATCTCATTTTTTGATAGGATAACCTCCCTTGTGGACTGTGGGAATGCTGTGGATGTCATATATCTTGACTTCAGCAAAGCTTTTGACAAAGTGCCCCATGATATTCTGATTAACAAACTAGCTAAAAGTGGGCTAGATGGAACAACGATTAGGTGGATCCACAGTTGGCTACAGAATCGGACTCAAAGAGTACTTATCAATGGAACCTTCTCAAACTGGGGAGAGGCAACGAGTGGGGTGCCGCAGGGCTCAGTCCTGGGCCCACTGCTCTTCAACATTTTTATTAATGATTTGGATGAGGAGGTGCAGGGAACGCTGATCAAATTTGCAGATGATACAAAATTGGGTGGGATAGCTAATACCCTGGAAGACAGAAACAAACTTCAAAGTGATCCTGATAGGCTGGAGTGCTGGGCTGAAAACAACAGAATGAAATTTAATAGGGAAAAATGCCAAGTTCTACATTTAGGGAACAGAAACCAAATGCACAGTTACAAGATGGGGGACACTTGGCTCAGCAATTCCTGACATGTATGGGTGATAACTTTCTCCTACAGAAAGTGGTGGAAGGAACTAGAGGATCGGCAATCCTTGACTTGATATTGACCAATAGGGATGACTTAGTGGATAAAGTGGCAGTCACGGGAACTCTGGGGGAAAGTGACCACGTCATACTTGAATTCTTGATTATGAAGGAGACAAAAGTCGAGCGTAGCCATACACGTACTCTGGATTTTAGGAAAGCTGATTTTAATAAACTCAGAACTATAATAAGTAAGGTCCCGTGGCAAGGGAGCCTAAAGAGAAAAGGAGTGCAGGATGGGTGGGAGTATCTAAAAAATGAAATTTTAAAGGCACAGTTACAAACAATTCCAACAAGGAGAAAAGATAGAAGACAACAGAGGAAACCAATGTGGCTCCACAAAAAGCTTATTGATGAACTGAAAACAAAAAGGGATACATATAGGAAGTGGAAGGAAGGCCAGGCTACAAAAGAAGAGTACAGACAAGTGGCGCAGAAGTGCCGAAATGGCGTCAGGAAGGCTAAAGCTGTGAATGAGCTGAGATTAGCGAGGGATGCTAAAAGCAATAAAAAGGCTTTCTTCAGATACGTGAGTAGTAAAAGACAGAGGAAAGAAATGGTGGTTCAGCTGCTTAATGAGGATGGCAAATTGATAACAGATGACGAAGAAAAGGCTGAAGTGCTCTGCCAGGGATGCTTTAGGGTGGATTCCTGCATTGAGCAGCGGGTTGGACTTGATGGCCTTGTAGGCCCCTTCCAACTCTGCTATTCTATGATTCTATGATTCTATGTCTTGCTGCAGCAGCAGCACATGGCTCACTAGTTCCACTTAGGGATGGGGCAGCACTAATACACTTTGGATTGCAGATTTCACACTTCTGCTTAGTAATAATTCAGATTTCTTCAATTTCTGCTGAGAGGATTTTGGTGACTTCTTAGAGGAATCATCCAATAGTTTGAAAAGCTCACAAAAGTTCGTTTACTTATTTAGCTGAGTCATTTTTTGACTCTTCCTAGAGGTTTTGATATTTTTACTCTCTTTTTGTGTAGGTTTCCCTTTTGGCTATTTTTCTTTCTCTTACTGCACCGTTTGCTTGCTATGCACTTTTTGGGGCCAACATTTGGGTCAAGGTCATAGCATCATTTTTTTTTTTAAAAAAAAATGTAAATACTGGTTGGTCAATTGTTTTACAAAGTTCAGCCATAGTTGTTAACAAACCATAGCATTCTACCTGGAACTTCTTAATTAAATCTAACTCTTTAATAATTAAATCAATCTGTTTCTTAAAAGGAAGAGAAAAAAAATATGTCCTTAAGGGGGTCCACTGCCAGAAAAGTAATGGGCTTTCCCTCAGGGGCTGCTTCTACATCTGGAGTGTGGGAGACTTCAGGATCTTGCTCTAGCACCCTGCAGTTGCTTTCTTGTAATCTGGGGGTGATTAAATTTAGATTCCCTCTAAATTTACATCTTCAACCATTTCAGCTTGGGCAATTTCTGTTCCTAAAACAGTGTCCCCTTCTGTGGCTGTTTTGGCAAGTTTGTTCCAGGAGGAGTAATCCACAGACCAGTCAAGAGCGCTGGTACAGGTGCTGGGTGCTTCATTTCCCCCTTTATTTGAATTAAAAAGGGATGAGATTTTTGTTTGTTTCATTTGTTTGTTTGTTTCCTCTGGGGAAGAACAAACACTGGACCGGGGAAATCCCTGGGGTATTACACCCCTATCTCATGAGGACCATACTCGTAGGCTCAGTTGTAAAATTCCGCAGATTGGATTAAATTGTTTTTAAATTAAGGGCTCTATCACATCTATTTTCCCCCCTGGTTTGCCTCTGCATTTTTTACCTCTGTTTCACAAGCTCTGCAAGCGCTCTTCCCTTTCACAATTGTAGCTATACAAGTGAACTCTCTTTTCACTAGTTTGCTCTCCAGCTGCTATTAAACCCACCCTTCTTCTTCCCTCTCCAGTTCATTGGTTCTTGTCATTGACGGACATTGCAATCAACATGGCAGCCTTCCCCCCCTCACTCATTGGAGTTAATTCCTATTTCCTATGGGAATTAACTGAAATGCTTACAACTCCCTCACCTTTAAACATAACATGAAGAAACTTTGCACAGTGGTAGCTCTTAAGGAGGGTTTGAGCCATGCAAAGTTTTAATCAGTTCAGTTCAGGTCTTGATGTTTAGGAATTTTAAAATGGAACTTAACCAAAATGCTTATATCTGTGTAATTGTTCAAGATAAAGAGATGGAACTTGGCTCAGTACTAGGTCTTAAGAGGGGCTTTATCCATGCCAAGTTTGAATCAGATCAGTTCATCTCTTGATTTTTTAAAGAAAATTTTTATTCCCCCAACTTAAACCATTTCTCTGATAGTCCACCAATGTGAAAGTCCACCAATGTGAAAGTCCACCTGATTGCATTTGTGAAGGATCTATATTCCTTTCCTTTGATCATGCAAATCCATGCATCTCCAATTCATAAAATAGAGATCTGCTCATTCCCTTAATCAAGAGTAAATCCCATTGATTTCAACTGCATTTACATCCAAGTCATACTAAAATCTGATGCATGCTTACCTTTGAGTAAGCCCCATTGAACAGAGAGAGACTTACTTCTGACTACACAGAAGACCTCAGAAGAAAGCACTTCTTTTCCAGTTTGTTGTTTTAGACTTTGAAAAAAAGCTTCTGAGTGACCACACTATTAAAAGTCAGTTCTATGTGTGTTTACTCAGAAGTAAGTCTCTCTCTGTTCAATGGGGTTTACTCAAAGGTAAGCATGCATGGGATTTTAGTATGACTTGGATGTAAATGCAGTTGAAATCAAGGTCCCAAGTTTCACCTCTTTATCTTTAAAAATGAGGGAGCCGCAGGCAAGGAGGGTGAGGTTGGCAACCCTTGCATCTATCTGCATCCATCATTGGTAATCCATAACTGTATTACTTGTTTTAAGTCATATTCGAAGACTATTGAAACATCTATCTATAATATAAATTTAAACCAATTGGATCTGGTTTAACTGTCCTGTCTTTACGCCCAAACCCTGGGAATTATAGTGTTGTGTGAGAACGCTAAAAATTTCTTATTAGAGCTCAGCAGACCTTTCATAGAATTATCTTTCCAAGGTTGGGAGTGATAACATTTAAACAAGTTTGAAATGGATTTAAATTGCAGTGTCCATATGCAAAATGCATTCACATTGTTGGCAAGTAGATTTGTGTTAGGATATTATAATTACCCAGCTATACTGTTCAATTATGTTTTCATCCATGTCTATGACTGGGCTTATTTTTCCCATCCTCACAGCAACCCCCAAAATGAAAGTGTGCAGGCTGAGAACAGCAAACCCCAAGACCCAAACAAGCAAGCTGAAGACAGCAAACCCCAAGACCCAAACAAGGAAGCTGAAGACAGCAACAAACCCCAAGACCCAAGTGAGCAAGCTGAAGGCAGCAATGCCCAAGGTCCAAAGGAGCAGGTTGAAGAGAGCATAAAACCCCAAGGTCTAAAGGAGCAGGTTGAAGAGAGCAAATTACAAGGTTTACATGAGCAGGACAATAAACCCCAAGATCAAAAGGACTGGGCTGAAGAACAGATGGAAGTTCTAGAACAACAGCCCCCTGATGAGCAGTCTGCCCTGCTTTCCATTACTGATGCGCAGGATATTACTATGAGAGAATGGCAGGATGAACTACTTCGCTCTCCTGCTCCTGAATCCACATTGAAAGAGTAAGTCACTGTCTGGCATTATAGTATGAAGACTGTGCTTAACATCTGATTTTTTAATGTTTCCCTCTCTTTGCCACATAGTTCCTTATGGTGAGGGATGCCCTACCTGTAATTTAAAATTTTTATTTCTTAATTTTATTAACTTGTTTGTTTAGAGTTTTATTAATGTTATTAGGAATATTTGAATTAAGAATTCAACTCTCCCCCAATAATTTTCAGCTCTAGTGACTTCCCTCCACTGGCAGTCCTCCTTGCCCCATCCCACACTGGTCAAGCCCCACCCAAAGACAGCATTCCAGGTTGTTGCAGGTGGGAGAAGTGGATGAGGAAATGTTCTTCCATGAACTCCCAAGAGTTAACTTAGGATCTGAGTCTATATAACTAGTCAGAGATTAGTTTTCACTGGTTAGATTGAGTGATGTTGGAATAAAATAACATCCAGATTTTTATAGGTAATGTAAGATTCGATAGTGTTTACAAACCTCATTTGAAAATAGGGTTTCTAAACTTCACATTGTTTAAGCCACTTTCAGTCAATCAATGCAACATAAGAACTAGCAAAACAAAAGGGTAAAAGAGACTGGAGTGCTTGGTTTAGAAAAAAATATGACTAAGGGAACAGATATTTATAAAATCTTGTTTGGTGTGGAGGAAGCGAATAAGAGGAATCATCTCCCCTCTCTCAAAGCTCTCTTGGGGTCAGTATTGGTAGAAAGGCAAGATGTGTGCACTCTAAATGGATAAATCATACTAGAAGTCATATTTAAATATTAAAACATTTTCAGCTGTCTTTCTACCAGTGTTGGCCCACGAGGTGGCTTTTAAGGAAATAGATTCAAGATAGGCAAAAGTTATACATCTTTACCCAATGTTATAACTTCAATTTTGCTGCAACAAGATGTGATGATAATCAATAGCTTAGATGGCTTAAGTGGGGGTTAAACCAATTCTTGGATTAGAGGTCTATTAATGGCTGTTAGCCATGATAACTAAATGGATCTCCCATATTTAGATGCCTCTGAATACCAGTTGCTGGGGGACAGCCTGCATGGGAGTGTCATGAGAAATTTAGCAGGGAAATAATCTTGCTCACATAGGGAAATGGTCTTGCTTGATTTCCATGACCAGAATCAAAATGGGCAACACAACCCACCACAAGCAGGCCACCTGCTCTAATTCTGGTCACAGTGCCTATCTGCCAGCTCATCCTGATCTCCAAGGGGTAGCGCTTACCTTGGGACCACCATGAATAGCAGGTGAACACCCTGGTAGTGGCTCCTTGGAAGATGGGAGAGGCCCACCAGGCTTGCCCCCTTCTCCATGCACATTTTTTTCTAAATTGAAGGCGATGCTAATGATGCCACTACGCTGGTAGGGTGTTTTGCTATCCTAGGTCATGGAGGTTGAACTACTGGCCCATTGGACCTCCTCGTGAAGTCCAATCAAACACTGAACTTCCCTGAGGGATTCTGATATTTGTTTGGACTGCTCAAGGGGCCCTGATTAATTTCCTTTGACTAAATCACGCATGCAAAAAGTGCGGCCTGCCAGACCACTCTGCATTTGCCACCATGGCCGCACTGCTTATCCGTTCCTTATTTCTGATGCGTGACAAGCAAGGGGGCAGCTTGCTAGAAACCTCAGTAGAGAAAAGCAGCCTGGATCACTGGCTTACCATTGTTTAAAAGCAGCAATAAGGTTGGGGTTGCTAGAGTGATCCCCAGCGACCCCAAAACACCTCAGGTCACTGCTTCCACACTGCTAATGGCAACATGAAAGCAACACTGCCCATGGGGTTGCTAGGAGGAAGAGGACGCTAAGCCTCCCCTCTCACGGTGCCTCAAAGCAGCCAGCATTGCAGTCACGTTGTGAGCATATGTATGTGAGCATGTGTGTGCATGTACATGTGTGTGTGTGCACACTGACCTCCTGGCAAAACCAGATTTGACCCTTTGGTCAAAAAAGGGCATGCATGCCTGGTCTATATTAGTGATGCTCCTAAAGTTGGAATTGAGGAGCTCTGAATACAACTTTCCTCAGTTCAGGACATCCAGGCAAATTACATGCCAAGCTCAAAACTCAAAGTGGCCTGGATTAGGCCAGCAGCAGCATAGTGGGTACCAAGATCTCTGGGAAATGTAGTTTCCCAAGTTTCTGGGGTCTTAGTAAGTAGCCATTGGCCCTGGGGAAACTACACTTCCCAGTACCTGTTGGTCCTATTATATTGCCTGATGAAAGCCGCAGAAGCAGATCTTCTTGTCATCAAAACTGCCTACCAGTAAGTTGGGGGGGGGGAGAGGCTGGGGGGGGAGAGGCTATTGGAGGGGCTCTCTGAGGAAGTTGGAGTGTGTGGAGGCTTCTGCAAGCTTTACTGTATTCCTTAGCAGAGGGGAACTAAATTGGATGGAGCAATATCTAGTCTTGATCAAGTTCCTGGTGTCATCAAGGGCACGATCGTAACTAAAACAAGCTACTTTAGGTATGATCCAACTGGAAACCAAATTAGCTTGTTTTATATTAACTTATTCCAAATCTCCCCCAGGGGAGATCACTCATCACTAGTATGAATGAGGGCTGAACGAACATGTGAAGGGGGCACATTCTGGGGTGGGGGACACCATTGGCAGTGGCAAAATGTGCATTCCCCTTTGCAGGGATCTTCCAGGGACTGCTCTGAAATGGAAAGCATTCATCCGTTCAGTATGAGGAAAAGGCTGATCATAGAAGCCTTGCCTCACTCAGTGCCTTCATACAGATGTTAGATAAGAAGGGGGCAAAACAACCCAGAAGCAGTACAAATGGCAGGGGGCCAAGATGATCAAAGGGCTGAGCCATCTGAAATGAGCTAGGAGCCGGGGAGTCAAAGGCGGGGAGCTAGCTGGGAACCATGAGGCAAAGCTGGAAATTGGAGCCACAGTGTGAAGCTAGAAGTCAGGGCAAGTGCAAGCCGCACAGGAAAGCACCAAAGCCAAGAAGACCTTGTTGCTCAGGCCATGCCCGACTCTAGTAGGAAGCCTTTTTTTACTCCTTCGTGTGCAGGACAGCCAAATGGCCAGTTTGGCTGGGCAGGGCTAGCCCAGGACCTGAGGGTGCTTTACTGCCTAGACCTGGGCAGACGCTCAAACCCACAGTTCTTTGGCTCGCTCAATGGGGCACCTGCACACAAATACTAAGGTTCCTAGTTTGAGCCCCAGCAACTCCTGACAGCTCTCCAAGGAAGAGCAAAACCATCAAAACATTGTGCCTCCAATTATCATATTGGTTATCCAGAAGGATACCATGCTCAAGGGTAGTGAATACCCTGAGTGATCCAAAAGAATCAACAGGGTCCTACTGCCCCTGTCCCTCTCCTGGCGTATGCCATGAGAGGGCCCTTGGAGCTGGATTCTTAGCAAAGGGATGATGACGATCTAGAGTGGGAGAGGAAATGCTTTAAATTCCTTGAGTAATTGATAGGGTTGCCACTGGCGGTGCTGTTATCCAGTTTTGCTCTAGAGTTTTCATCAATGTTTGTGGTTGGGCTTGTTTTTCCCTGCCTCACAGCAGTACCCTACATGAGCAGGATGAGGGCAGCACACCCCAAGACTTCAAGGAGCAGGCTGAGGAAAGTATGGAGACTTCGATGAAGACCCCTCTGCAACACCATGGAAAGCAATATTTTCTATCCACTACTGCAGATTCACAGAAGAAAACCATTAAAAAGCAGAAAGATGAAGCATGCAGCACTCTTCTCTCCAGAAACTACCCCCAGTCCTCTTCTGCCAAGTAAGCAGAAGCAGGGTGCTGTGACCAAAGGTGGCCTAGGGCACATGTCTGAGACCAGGAGGGTGCCCTCCCACCTCTACTTTTAGCAATCATTGTCATCGTCATCATTATCATCATCATCCAGATTTGTACACCACTTTAATAAAAGTATCAAACTGGTAAACATAAAATATAATGGCATAAAACCAACCATAAATATAACAATAAAACAGCACAATGCAATTAATCAGCACTAAAACTGCACATTCTACTACTGTAGGGCGGCTGCCTAATGCCCATTGGTAAAGTGTTCCACAGGGTGTGGTGCTGCAATTCTAAATGCTCTACTACAAGTGTTCCTGAGGTGAACATGTGGCAGCAACCCTCAGAAGTGCTCCATCTGATGATTGTGGAGATCAGACAGGCACATAGGAAGTGAGATGGTCCCTAAGGTCTCCTGGTCAAAAGTTGTTGAGGGCTTTATATAACAACAACACCTGAACTTGGTCCCGTAGCTTATTGGCTACGTAATTATTCTTCTCAAGTGCCCTTTGTGGTGAAGAGTTTGTCCAAAAGTTTATTTTCACTTTATAACACTGAATCAGCATTCCCTCTTCATTTTTTTTTATCATATTCTTACTACCATTCAATCCCTGATGAGACTGTCAAATGTGACATGTCTGTCATTGGGTGGTGTTTTTGAACTCAGTGTCTGACAGCGCTGCAAGCTCAGCTAATATATAAGCTGTGGGGCTGCCTCTTTGACCTGATGGATAAAGAGGTGAGTGCCAGGCTCTCTGGGCCAAATGTATGTAGATCAGTCAGTTTGGAGGCAGGAGGAATAGCCTGGTGGCCTCCTCTAGCAAGTTGTTTCTCAGACTGTGGGAGTGCAGTGGATCTGCAAGCATAGTAGTCTATTGCAGTGAAACCAACAGAGGGCCTGTTGACAAAGACATTTTATTGTGACACAAGTTATGTGCCAGAGCCCACTTTGTCAAATGCATGAAGTGGTCACCAGACTTGTTACTAATAAATAAAAGATACACTTAGTGTGGATCATATACTCATTTGATTCTTGTATTCCTTTGTGTCTGGATACATCTCTTGATGACTCTTGCATTAATAGCCCTTTTTGCCTCAGTCTGTGAAATCACATTTTTCTTCTTCTCTGTACTGATATATGTCAACGACCATGTCGTACATCTGATAAAGTGGCCTAGTCTTTAAAGTGCCATAAGACGCTTGTTGTTTTTGCTACAAAGGACTAACGTGGCTGTCCCTCCTTCCCCCTCCCCCTCTGGCTGTCTTTGACATTAACTAGACAAATTCCAGAGTGTGATCCACTCCCAGCTCCAGGCCACAGATGGTGAATTGGCATAGGAATGTGAATAATGTAAGCAAGCACCTGAAGAAGGCCTATGGCAGGGTCCCCTCCAGGTCTGAGGTGGTCCTCTGGAGTGGGCCCCTCCTCTGTCAGTAGGCCCAGTGTGCTTACCTGGCAGTGGCAGCAGTGCCCTAGGCAGGGCCGAGCAGTTCTGTGTCTAGCCATCCTTTCAATTTCCCACAGTACCCCAGACCAATGCCAGGCTGGGGGGGGGGGATGCTGGAAAGGGCGGCTAGTTCCAGTTGCCTGACACTACTCATAGTGCTGGGCCAGTAAAAAAAAATTAAGGGGGCCTGAGGAACACATGACTAGTGGTCCCTGCGCGGGGGCTGGAGTCCTAGCAGCTGCTCAAACTATGCCAGGTGCTGCTTCCTGAAACAAACTAGCTACTGCCAGTTTTCATTTAGATGAGGTAGCAAAGTATCCACTGTTTTGATGAATGAAGCAGAGGTTCTCTGATGCTGGATTGTAGAGTCCTTTCCAGCCCCCAGGATTCCCCACTGTGATCTCCAGGCTCTGGTCAGAGTGCATGAGGCCAGCAGCTTAGCTGGTGCTTGGAGGAGCCACTCGCCTTCTGAAGCTGGGGGCTTGGCTAGCTCTTGGAGGAGGTGCTCCTCCAAATTCGACACCCTTACTCTAATGGATTGCCTTTTCCCATTTCCCACAGCCCAATGAACACACGGAACCTGCCGATGCATGCAAAGGCACCACTTCAGGGATGCCTCCTCCCGAAAGGAAAACCCAGAACTGCTGACAAAGCAATTCAGGTGAGAGTCGGGGCTTCTGCAATTAACAATTTTGTGGTCTATACTGCCAGTCCACTCCCACAGCAGTTGCTATTCCATAGTGTTGGATGGTGTCATAGTATCTTCACAGTCCAGGAATTCAAGCCACGGGATGTTTAGATGTTGCTGAAAGACCACAGCATGCCAACAACTAATGAGAAGTAGTGAGTATTAGAACAATTTTAGGTAAAAGCAAAAAGAAACTTGAAGAGCTATTTTTGCTCAGCCCTTATAGAATCATAGAATAGTAGAGTTGGAAAGGGCCTATAAGGCCATCGAGTCCAACCCCCTGCTCAATGCAGGAATCCACCTTAAAGCACACCTGACAGATGGTTGTCCAGCTGCCTCTTGAAGGCCTCCAGTGCGGGAGAGCCCACCACCTCCCTAGATAACTGATTCTATTGTCATACTGCTCTAATAGTCAGGAAGTTTTTTCCTGATGTCCAGCCAGAATCTGGCTTCCTGTAACTTGAGCCTGCTATTCCGTGTCCTGCACTCTGGGAGGATCGAGAAGAGATCCTGGCCCTCCTCTGTGTGACAACCTTTTAAGTATTTGAAGAGTGCTATCATGTCTCCCCTCAATCTTCTCTTCTCCAAGCTAAACATGCCCTTGTTTGAATATACTTTTGTTCCATCACACACAGACAAGTAAACATGCTTGTATGAACTTCCTGAAGTAAACATATGTATAAATGAAGAACCTTGCCCAAGTCATGCATTATCACGTGCACTTTTAATAGATTTCTAAAGGCAAACACATTTACCAGCCACAGATCTGCACAAGTGGCACACATCATTTGTGATGGCAAAATGTAAATGTAAAACAAAGAAAAAAAACACAAAAACACAAAAACCTACCCCCCAAAAAAACTTCTTTTCTCTTAAGATACTCATATAGTTGTGCACCTTCAGAGAGCACAGGACAAAGCAAAGGCAATTCCACTATAATCAGAAAGGAAAAAAACCCAAAGCAGAAATAGACAATATGGATGGAAAGGAGTCCCTAGAGGTGGTGACCTGCAAAGGGTGTGCAATGTTTGTGTTTCTGCCTGAGCTCAACATGGCGTACACCTGCAACAAGTGCAAGTTGGTGGCACTTTTGGAAGAAAAAGTGAGAGGACTTGAGCAGCATGTGTCCACCCTCCAAGGAATAAGCAAAGTCAAGGAGTTCTTAGACCGAACGGTGGAACTGCAACAGCGACAAGAAGCACATGAGATTGAAGAGCAACAGCCAGCTGAAGCAGAAGTGGAGTATACTGACAGGAGCAAAGCCAATGAAGAGGAAACTCCCTGTAAAAGAGTGACAGGAGCAGAAGAACTAGAAGGCACTTTAGCGTTAAGCAACTACTTTCAACTTCTGGAGGATGAGACTGAAGGACAGTTTGCAGAGGAAGAAGTTCAGGAGACACCGTGCAACAGTGAACAAGAGGAAGAAGGTAGGTCAACCAAGAAGAAGAGAAAAGTCGTCGTTGTGGGAGACTCCCTGCTGCGTGGGATTGAAATCCAAGTATGTTGTGAAGACCCATGGATTCGCCAGGTGTGCTGTCTCCCTGGAGCACAGATTAGGGATGCGACTTAAGTTATACTGTTATACTGAAGCTCATAAAGCCCATGGACACATACCCCATTCTTCTCATCAATGTGGGAACAAATGATGTCGCCAAGCAGAACTACGAAGAAATCATTTCAGACTTTGAAGCTCTGGGAAGGAAACTGAAGAACTTTGGGGCCCAGGTAGTTTTCTCAGTTCTTTAATCCTCCCAGTTCTTGGAATAGGATTAGAAAGGGAAAGAAAAATACTCCAGATGAACGACTGGCTGTGAAAGTGGTGCCGACGTGAGAGTTTTGGATTCTGGGACCACGGGCTACACTACTTGGAAGATGGACTGCTGACAAGGGAAGGGTTGCACCTCACAAGGCCTGGAAAGAATATGTTCAGCCACAGCATGAAGAACTTGATCAGGAGGGCTTAAACTGAATCTTACGGGGGCGGGAGACGTAAACCTCGAGGCAACAATGGATGAAGGCCCATGCACCACAGTATAAAGAATAGCTCCAATAGTGCCCCAAAATAGTGTCCACAACAATGTAGGAACAAAGCCAGACTATAAAACATATGGTCTTCGATGTCTATATACTAATGCCCAGAGTATGGGAAACAAACAGAATGAACTTGAACTCTTATTACATGAAGGCAAATACGACCTGATAGGTATAACTGAAACTTGGTGGGATGACTCCCATGACTGGAATATAGCAATTGAAGGATATAACTTGTTCAAAAAGAACAGAAGAAATAGAAAGGGAGGTGGAGTTGCACTATACGTTAAAAATACCTATCCCTGCATGAAATACAGGCGGATGAGACTGGGAGCCCCATCGAGAGCATCTAGATTAAAATTAATGGGGAAAGGAATAAAACGAACATGATAATCGTAGTCTACTACCGACCACCCAATCAAGGAGAAGACGAGGACAAAACTTTTGAGAAACAAATTGCCAGTGTTTCAAGGATGGGGGACTTCAATTACCCTGATATCTGTTGGGAGACAAATATTGCCAAAAGCAGCCCTTCCAAGAAATTCCTGACATGTGTGGGTGATAACTTTCTCCTTCAGAAAGTGGAGGAAGGAACTAGAGGGTCGGCAATCCTTGACTTGTTATTGACCAATAGGGATGACTTAGTGGATAAAGTGGCAGTTACGGGAACTCTGGGGGAAAGGGACCACGTCATACTTGAATTCTTGATTATAAAGGAGACAAAAGCTGAGTGTAGCCATACATGTAACCTGAATTTGAGGAAAGCTGATTTTAATAAACTCAGAACTATGATAAGTAAGGTCCCATGGCAAGTGAGCCTAATGAGAAAAGGAGTGCAAGATGGGTGGGAGTATTTAGAAAAGATAGAAGACAACAGAAGAAATCAATGTGGCTCCACAAAAAGCTTAGAAACAATCTGAAAACAAAAAAGGATACATATAGGAAGTGGAAGGAAGGCCAGGCTATAAAAGAAGAGTACAGACAGGTGGCACAGAAGTGCCGAAATTACGTCAGGAAGGCTAAAGTTGAGAATGAGCTGAGATTAGCGAGGGATGCTAAAAGCAATAAAAAGGCTTTCTTCAGATACGTGAGTAGTAAAAGACAGAGGAAAGAAATGGTGGTCCAACTGCTTAATGAGGATGGCAAATTGATAACAGACGGGTGAGGTGCCGGATGACTGGAGGAGGGCTAACATTGTCCCTATCTTCAAAAAGGGCAAAAAGGAGGAACCTGGGAACTACAGACCAGTCAGTCTGACATCCATCCCTGGGAAAATTCTGGAGCAGATTATAAAGAAGTCAATCTGTAAAAACCTTGAAATCAATGCAGTGATTACTAGAAGCCAACATGGATTAGGGTAACCATATGAAAAGGAGGACAGGGCTCCTGTATCTTTAACAGTAATATAGAAAAGGAAATTTCAGCAGGTGTCAATTGAAGAAGGTGAAATTCTCTCTTCATCACAATAGTTAAAGCTGCAGAAGCCCTGCCCTCTTTTGTCTCTGGCCACTCTACTATAGCTAGTGTAGCTTTAACTGTTGTGATGAAGAGGGAAGTTCACCCACTTCAATTGACACCTGCTGCAATTCCCTTTTCTACATTACTGTTAAAGATACAGGAGCTCTGTCCTCCTTTTCATATGGTCACCCTAACATGGATTTGTCAGGAACAAATCCTGTCAGACTAATCTGATCACATTTTTTGATGGGGTAACCTCTCTTGTGGACCGTGAGAATGCTATAGACGTCATATATCTTGACTTCAGCAAAGCTTTTGACAAAGTGCCCCATGACATTCTGATTAACAAACTAGCTAAAAGTGGGCTAGATGGAACAACTATTAGGTGGAGTCACAGTTGGCTACAGAATCGGGCTCAAAGAGTACTTATCAATGGAACCTTCTCAAACTGGGGAGAGTGGGGTACCGCAGGGCTCAGTCCTGGGCCCAGTGCTCTTCAATATTTTATGAATGATTTGGACGAGGAGGTGCAGGGAACGCTGATCAAATTTGCAGATGACACCAAATTGGGTGGGATAGCTAATACCCTGGAAGACAGAAACAAACTTCAAAGAGATATTGATAGGCTGGAGTGATGGGCTGAAAACAACAGAATGACATTTAATTGGGATAAATGCCAAATTCTACATCTAGTAAATAGAAACCAAACACACAGTTACAAGATGGGGAATACTTGGTTCAGCGATACTACAAACAGGAAGGATCTTGGAATTGTTGTAGATCGCAAGCTGAATATGAGCCAACAGTGTCATATGGCTGCAAGAAAGGCCAATGCTATTTTGGGCTGCATTAATAGAAGTATAGTTTCCAAATCACGTGAGGTACTGGTTCCTCTCTATTCGGCCCTGGTTACGCCTCATCTATAGTATTGTGTCTAGTTCTGGGCACCACACTTCAAGAAGGATGCAGCCAAGCTGGAGCGTGTTCAGAGGAGGGCAACCAGGATGATCAGGGGTCTGGAAACAAAGCCCTATGAAGAGAGACTGAAACAACTGGGCATGTTTAGCCTGGAGAAGAGAAGATTAAGGGGAGACATAATAGCACTCTTCAAATCCTTAAAAGGTTGTCACACAGAGGAGGGCCAGGATCTCTTCTCGATCCTCCCAGAGTGAAGGACATGGAATAACAGGCTCAAGTTAAAGGAAACCAGATTCCAGGTGGAAATGAGGAAAAACTTCCTGACTGTTAGAGCAGTACGACAATGGAACCAGTGACCTAGGGAGGTTGTGGGCTCTCCCACACTAGAGGCCTTCAAGAGGCAGCTGGACAACCATCTGTCAGGGATGCTTTAGGGTGGATTCCTGCAATAAGCAGGGGGTTGGACTCGATGGCCTTGTAGGCACCTTCCAGCTCTGCTATTCTATGATTCTATGATGTATTTATTGTAATTTTCATACCAACCCATAGCCGAAGATCTCTCTGTTCTAGCATCCTCATCTAAATTTGTTTGTTCACTTATTATAGTTCATTCTCCCTTGTCCTTAAGGGCACCAGAACTTTAGTTTCTAACATGAAAGGATTTAATGCTCTTTTTCCACTTTCGTAATACATGAGAGGAATATTTCTTCCACTGATATCTGTGGAAACCATCCCACTCTGATATCATGTGTTGTCTGACTATTCAGACTGCTTACAGGTGTTCATCATTTACCTGATTTATGTAGAAGGGTATGTACAGCTCCCTGACAAGGCTCCAAAACCAAGTCTGCAGCAGGTTTCTCCTAGTCTAAGAGCAGAGGAGAGTGTGTAGGCTGGCTTCTCCTCAAGGGGACAGAGCACAGGTAATTCACTATGCCTGAATTCCATAAAAGCAGGTTTCAGATGGCAATCACATAGTGGTGAGAAGGATTACAGTGGCAGGCCCCACCCTTCCAACCTACACACATTTGTTAGACCAGGAGTCGCCAGTGGGAACATCTAGAATTGTGGGAGAGTGTTGTGGCTGCTATCACAAGTGGTTTCCAGGGGCCTTGCCCATTCATAAAACGGCTGCCATGGTGGGCATGGCCAGTCACAAAACACTGATGATACTAAAAGAACAGTAACTTGCTAAGAACCTTACAAGGGGGAGTCTACAGCAGCCATTTATTGCAGGATTGTATCACAGTCATCACTAATCATAGAATCATAGAACAGCAGAGTTGGAAGGGGCCTACAAGGCCATCGAGTCCAACATGATGTTCACCTGCTCCTGTGGTGAACTCGGCTCCACCTCTCAGTTTCCCCAGAATATCCCTGACTGCTTTTGTCATGGTTTTTCTGGCTCTCTCACTTTCATTCCGAAGAACATTTGAAGTGTGCCTCCCCCTTGGCAAGGTTGCTGCTGTTTGCTGCAAGTTCTGGGCTCAGCAAACAGCCAATCAACTGTGAGGGGCATGTGCATGGGTATTGGAGGTGTGAGGGAGTGGACTTGTCTGCCATTGCCACATGTTGGGAAACAAATACTGCCAAAAGGGGCCCTTCCAAGAAATTCCTGACATGTGTGGGTGATCACTTTCTCCTACAGAAAGTAGAGGAAGGAACTAGAGGATCGGCAATCCTTGACTTGATATTGACCAATAGGGACGACTTAGAATGAAATTTAATAAGGATAAATAAATGCCAAGTTCTACATCTAGGAAAAAGAAACCAAATGAACAGTTACAGGATGGGGAATACTTGGCTCAGCAATACTACTGTTGAGGAGGATCTTAGAGTTGTTGTAGATCACAAGCTGAACAGTGCAAATGCTATTTTGGGCTGCATTAATAGAAGCATAGCTTCCAAAACATGTGAGGTACTGGTTCCCCTCTATTCAGCCCTGGTTAGGCTTCATCTAGAGTATTGCATCCAGTTCTGGGCACCACACTTCAAGAAGGATGCAGCCAAGCTGGAGCGTGTTCAGAGGAGGGCAACCAGGATGACCAGGGGTCTGGAAACAAAGCCCTATGAGGAGAGACTGAAAGAACTGGGCATGTTTAATCTGGAGAAGAGAAGATTGATGGGAGACATGATAGCACTCTTAAAATACTTGAAAGGTTGTCACACAGATGAGGGCCAGGAACTCTTCTCGCTCATCTCAGAGTGCAGGACACGGAATAACGGGCTTAAGTTACAGGAAGCCAGATTCCGGCTGGAAATCAGGAAAAACTTCCTGACTGTTAGAGCAGTATGACAATGGAACCAGTTACCTAGGGAGGTCATGGGCTCTCCCACACCCGAGGCATTCAAGAGGCAGCTGGACAACCATCTATGAGGTTTGCTTTAAGGTGGATTCCTGCATTGAGCACGGGGTTGGACTCGATGGCCTTGTAGGCCTCTTCCAACTCTGCTGTTCTATGATTCTATGTTTTTGGAAGGGTATCGGCGTGTTGTACCAGCGAGTGTGTGTGTTTTTAATACAAATATATCTCTGCACAGGAGCAGATATTCAACAGAGTTCCTAACCCCCCCCTGTGCTGCTGCGCATCTACGCTCGTGTGTAGGCCTCACGAGTCATAAAAAATAAATTCTCTGCCCCATGGTCATGTCATCTGCTCAGTACCACCTACTTCTGCTGATCCACATGCGCAACCCACAATAGCACTCCTGAAATTGCGGTACACATCAGTGCCATGTGCCCCATGAATGCTGATTTTGGATGCTGGAAACATTCAGAAGCCTCCCTCTTCTGTGCCGAAATGCCTGCAGGTGTAGATTAGCCCCAAGGCAGAGGCAGGGTGTGAGATCCAAAACACAAAACTACTTCTTTGAACCCAAATAAAAATAGTGCTGGACAGCAACACTTTTCTTTGCAACATGCCTTCTTCCCAGTTTAATAATAATAATAATTTAAAAATTAAGGAATAAAATAAAAACCACGAAGGCCAGGGAATCTAGTGGGCACCAAGAGAAGTGTCTGTGGACATTTTGGTGTCCATGGGGGCCACTTTGGAAATGCCAGGATTAGACTCTGCAGTCCCTATGTGTATACAGTTCGTGAGGTTGGAAACGTTGTTTTTGCACTTAAAGTCCTATGTACTTAAAGTTATTGAATACCTGATGGTCGGAAGCAGGGCTTGCTGCCATGATCATGTCCCCACCCACCCACATGCCTGTACACTGTACACATGATTGTCATCTGAAACATGGTGTTGTAAGGACCTACAAAATGGAGCTGCCTTTTGTCAAGCAGCAGATTTTTGTATATATTAAATCAGTAGAATAATTTTCTTTGTCATCTGGGAAATGTCATTTATGTTAAACAGTGTAATAAGATGCTCATGCAGCGCCTGCCACTGCTTGTGAGGACACCACCTCAGAGAATCTTCACCCCAAAAGTAAAGCCTCCAGCAGACAACAAAGCAACTCAGGTGAGAGCCCCAACTTCCGTCTCTCCCAAGGAGCCCTCTCGGGTTAACCTGCCTTCACTCCAAGCTCCCCTCAGCCTCTTACCCCCAGCAGGTGCCCTCCTATCACAGGTGAATGAAACCATGCTGCGCTCCTACCAGGGGAGTTCCCTCGTCATGTTCTCCTGGGTATTCCCACACACCTCCCCAAAGTCTCCATCTCTTTGTTTACACAAGACTACGCTGTCTTGGGACAGTATTCATACTGCAACTCCAGCTCCCTCACCCTCCCTCTTTTGCAAGCAGAAGGCAGAACAAATGTAGGGGGGAGGGAATGAAGCTCCACTTGCTGACTACCTCCTTCCAGCAAGAAGGGGTTAACTCCTCCAGGCCAGATCTGCACCAAACAGGATAAGACACTGTGAAATTGGTTTGAAAACTGTAGACGGAGTGTGTCCTGGGCCCCAACAGTTGTCACTACTGTTATGTTTAAAGCAGTAGTGCAGATCCTGCCTCAGTCCCACAAACCCTTCTCTGTTGCAGCCTCTTTTATGTCAAAATATATTTGCATGAATTATAATAGCCAATCACAGGCCCATACTTTACCTTCACAGCTTAGTTACTTCATCACTTCTGGCAGCTGGTTAATTGCAGCTGGTTTCTTAATGATGTGACATGGGCCAGATCTACACCAAGCAGGATAAGACACTTTGAAAAAGGTTTGAAAACTGTCCATGGAGTGTGCCCTGGCCCCCACAGTTGTCACTACTGTTTTAAACCATTGTAAAGCAGTAGTGTTGATCCTGCCATGGATGAGCTTACTCTTATCACGGTCAATCCCTGTAGAACAGGGTTGGAGAGTGCAGCACCCTCCAGATGTTGGTGGACTGCAACTCCCATCAACTCTAGATAGCAGAGCCAATGGTGAGGGGGCGGAGCCTCGCACCCTCAGGAATTGCAGTCTATCAACATCTGGAGAGACCCACATTCCCAATCCCTGCTGTAAATATGTTTACCTCTCCCACTGTCCCTGTCCAACTAGAATCCTAACCATTTCAGTAGTTGTTTTGATAAGATTCTGCAAATGGTTTTCATGCTTTGAGATCTCTCAAGGCCAGGTGTTCAACAGGTTTTCCTTCATTACAATCCTATCAAAACTTCTTAACCCCAAATTAACAAGCTGTATGACTAAGCATGTGCTGTGGTCATAACCCCACCCCCACTCCTCACCACCAGATTTCTCCCTCCTTTGAGAGGCTGCTGAAGAGACCACCTATTTTGGTCAAAAAGAAGAGAAAAGAGGACAAGACGATTGCCCAGATCTCTCCAAAGAAGAGCAATCCATCCAGCTTGCACAAAGGGAGCAGCAGCTATTGTGCCAGGTAGGAATACCCTAATGCAATAAGACAAACCTCTTAAGCCCCACCTCCCTCCCTCCCCACTCCACGTATGTTTAATTCTCTCAGCATTCATCTTCCCCCACATTTATGGCAGCCTGCTATCTCAGCTGCTTAGACTGGGAGACTCCCAAGTTTAGGGCTGATCTTCTGCCCTTCTGCTTTGATGTCCAAACTTTGCCTCTTTTTACTCAATTTCCTAGATCAAAGAAAAACCACTTTAGCACTTAAGATGTGGGGAGTATTTTCTTACTCCCACTGGTAGAGGGGCTTCTCTTATAAAGACATCTCACAAATGCAATAAATAGAGGGATGAGTATAATGCACCATTGAGTTATATTTCCCCTCACTTTTCAGTGCACCTGAAATTTGCCCTTGGAAACAGCTTCCTACTGGTCAGGCTCTTGCTCTTCATAGGAGGGCTCAGTCACTCACAGGAGGTTGAGTTAGGCTTTCGGTATATTTGGCTTGGAGCAGTATGGTTGTTGCTGACCTGTGATTGCTTGCACACCTCTTCTGATAATGCCTGCAGCTTCTACCCACATGATTGGGGTGTACTGCAAGATCATACACCCTGCTACCAATATACCTCTAGGCATCATTGGCACAGCATATAATTTGTAATCTGCTCCAATCTCAGTGTAAAAGGCAGGAGTTGCAGATATTACTAGGAGTGGCATAGAATGGCAAAACCATATCAGTGGAGTGGGGGCTTGGGTGGAGATGGGGGCTTAGGTGGCTCCTCAGTAACCACTATCTCTGCTCTCCCTACAGCACTGCCGCACGGAAATCCTTGATAGTGAAAAAGGGCAAGTGAGTATTCCAGACACTTTCTTCCTGCTGACTTGTCTCCATGTCTGTTGACTCCATCTTATTTTTTGAACACCTGATTTTCCCCTTCAGATCTCTTGGACTTGCCACTTTACCGTTCTCCTTTCTGCCTCCTGTTTCTGCCTTCCTCAGTCTCTGGGCTCCCATCTATCTTTTCCATCCCTGCAATTTGCTTGAGGCTGGAGTGAGCATGGCAGTCTAAGCTCCTTCACACCAGGGGTTAACATGCTCCCTACCGTCACTTCTCTGCCTATGTTTTCATTCCTCACTTACTTCCTCTTTCAAAAGAGGAAGTACACAATGAGGCTAAGGCCCATTGAGTCTGCTGTTCTAATGGCGCTGCTTCTCCTGCACGCAGCAGGAGAGAGCAGCAATTCCGAGTTTAAAAAACCATCAGACTTAATGTGGGGTTTTTTTGTCATGCAAGGAAGGCCAGAAGGGGCGGAAGGCATGCGGGAGACAGACAACGTCATTTGAGGGACCTGAGCAAACTCTGTGAGTGCACAGTAATGAGCGTGCAATAAAACGCTTGTTGGATGGAGCTTTATGTCTCTATGGTCAAAATGATGTGTGTGTGTATATCTGTGTGAGCATGTGTGTGAGAGATGATGATGATGATGATGATGATGGCGGCAGCGGAGGCCATGAACATTGGGACAAGCAGTGGCTGGGTTTATACATAAATAACCAGTGAGATGGCAAGTATGGAAACCAATCAGAACCTGACACACTAGAGAAAATGGGAAAACATTCCATGCTTGGCAACTGCTTGAGGCATCTGCTCCAAGATCTGAAGGATTTTAATTCTGCTCTAGCAGAATAGATAACTAGATACGAATTAAACAGAGAATTACTATAGTAATCAACATTCTGTGCATGTTTTGGCAGGAAGCCTAAAGCTACCTACAATCTCTATGTAACTATCTATGATGGGTGGAAAGAAATTGATCCAGTGCGTATTAATGGAACTACTTGGGAAGGTAATTCATGGGGTTGTGCCCTTATAGATGAGGTCTGTGTGGCAAAAAACAACAACATTGCAGACTTCCTTACACATAAAACTTTGTTCTTATTTTGATTTAAAGTTTTGATTTATAAGCCTGCAAATAAACACACAACAAGCTGGGATATATTCTAAAGGATAAAAAACATAATTTCATGTCATACGTTCTGTAACGACCAAAATTGTAGAAAAGCAAACAGGTGTTTGTTTGTTTGTGTGTGTGTTTGTTATATGTGGAGTGATTCATGCCCACTTGCTGAGTGGCTATTAACAGATGCTTGTTTCATATGAAGGGATTTCTTAGTGTTATTTGTCTTAAAGTAGCCCTTAGGCTGTTTATTTTAGGGGTGTGCACGGACCCCCCGATCCGCTTCTCTTCCAGATCCGCGATTTGCGGATCGGCCCGCTTTGCTCCATCCCCACTCCGCCTGTGTCCGCTCCGCTCCGCTGCGGAGCTCCAGATCCGAATCGGAGCTCTGTTCCCCCCCCCATAGGGTTGCATTGAAAGCTAAAAAAGTATACAACTTTTTTTCTGTGAAAGTTAGAAAACTCAAGTTTGGCACCGTGACACCTCATGGACGTATACACACGCACGCCAAGTTTCAAGGCAATCCCATCATCCCCTGATTTTGGGGGAATTTTTGAAAATTGGGCACCCCATTCACACCCCTTTCGATAGCTCCGTCAATTTGCACGTTAAAAACCTCAAACTCGCCACCATGAAAGCTTATCCATGTGTCCACATGGACGCCCAGACTCAAGGCAATCCCATCATCCCCTGATTTTTGGCGGGGCTCTAACCTCTAACGCACCACTCATAACCCTAATTCACACCCCTTTCGATAGCTCCGTCAATTTGCAAGTTAGAAACCTCAAACTCGGCACCATGATAGCTTATCCATGTGTCCACATGGACGCCAAGTTTCAAGGCAATCCCATCATCCCCTGATTTTTGGGGAATTTTTGAAAATTGGGCACCCCATTCACACCCCTTTTGATAGCTCCGTCAATTTGCATGTTAGAAACCTCAAACTCGGAACCATGATAGCTTATCCATATGTCCACATGGATGCCCAGACTCAAGGCAATCCCATCATCCCCTGATTTTTGGTGGGGCTTAACTCACCCCAAATTGTCCCATTCTACAACTATGTCAATTTGCACATTAGAAACCTCTAACTTGGCAACATGATAGCTTATCCATGTGTCCACATGGATGCTAAGTTTCAAGGGAATCCCATCATCCCCTGATTTTTGGGGAATTTATGAAAATTGGGCACCCCATTCACACCCCTTTCGATAGCTCCGTCAATTTGCACGTTAGAAACCTCAAACTCGGCACCATGAAAGCTTATCCATGTGTCCACATGGACGCCCAGACTCAAGGCAATCCCATCATCCCCTGATTTTTGGCGGGGCTTAAACCTTTTAACTCACCCCAAATCAAGTCCCATTCTACAACTACGTCAATTTGCACATCAGAAACCTATCCTTTGGTCCCATGACATCTTACCCATGTGTCCACATGGACGCCAAGTTTCAAGGCAATCCCATCATCCCCTGATGTTAGGGGAAGTTTTGAAAATCGGACACTCCAGTATGTCAGGGATTTAAAGTTGCAATGCAGACAGCTCAATGGGGCCAGTTCAAAGGAAATCCCAACATGCCATGAGATAACCCTAAATCTTCTTCCACACTTGAAAAATGGATTTTTGAACTTGATAAAGTCTAAATGAGCGCAGGAAGGATTTCTCCCCTGAGTCAAAGCAAGACACCATCCCTGCAAGGCGGGAAGGGGAGAAGGGAGGGAAAGCAGGCAGGCAGCATGCATTGTAGTGCCGCAAGGATGGCTTGAGCACTAACGCATAGCAAACCAACCCGTAAGCGGGCGCAAGGAGCAAGTGAGGCCTTGAGGGGCACAGAGGAGGACGACTGGTAGCAAGTGTGCCGGAGGGTGCTGGGCACGAACGGCAAAGCCCATCTCCCAGGCACCAGGCGGGCAGAGTGGCAGGCAGAGCAGGCGAGGAGTCAGTCCTGGCAGATGCCCCACCACAGCAGCACCCCGGGGGAGGCGGGGAGGCGGGCAGGCAGGCAGGCAGGCAGGCTGCGGGCATTTCTGGGGGCACAAGGAAGTGATGGCTGGTTTCTAAGCCAGCACTGCAGTTAGTCACGCATTGCAAACGCAAACCATTGTGGTGGAACCCAAAACCACGGGTTCCTGTGGTTCGCTGAGTGGTGGTCAAAGACTCTCAAGACACAATTTCTCTTTCCTTAGAAGGTTTATTACGAGCAGCCTGCAGTGCTGCAAGGTGACAGTCTCAGAAGACTTGAGGAACTGCCCAACAATTTCAGGAAAGGTTAACATTTTTATAGGTCCCTTCAGATACAATGGCAGAACCCTCCCACCAATCATAATACACCAAATCATCATCTTAGCAACACAACAACCAATGAAATAGCAAAGCACCTAGGCATATACAGAGTTCAGGTACTTTCTTAACATGTAAATGCACCCCCCACCTCGGGATCTATTCCTGCTTCCAAAATCTCATACTTTCTTCCGCTGGCGGTTTCCCACTTCCCTTAGAAAACACAAATATTAGGAACTGTTTCCAAATTCCTTCAAACTCATTTATTTTCATTATACCTTTCCTCCACTTAATATCACAAGTCAATTTATCATTAATAGCTATATCCCAAACTTCTTTATACCATTCTTCAATAGAATATTCACCCTGAATCTTCCAGTTCCTAGCTACCATCAATCGTGCTGCAGTCAGCAAACTCGATATCAATTCTTTAATTTCTTTTCCACATTTTAAATCTTCAAATAGTGACAGTAATGCAATTTTTGGTGTTTGTTCTATTTTCATTCCCACTATTTCTTCAATTTCAAAAAACACCTTCTTCCATAATCTTTGTACATATTTGCATTCCCACCACATATGTTCCTTTTTCCCCACAACCTCTCCAACAATTTGCTGAATGCTGATTATTTATCTTATTCAATCTAATCGGGGTTAGGTACCACCTCCACAAAATTTTAAAGTAATTCTCTTTTATTCTCACTGACATACTTCTCAACACTCTTTGTTTCCACAGTCCCTCCCAGCTCTGTCGCCCTATTTGTACCTTCAAATCTGTCTCCCATACCGTTTTTTCCTGAGCTATCCATTAGCCCCTTTTCTAACAATATTTTATATATTTCGCTCATTAACCCTTTTAAGACTATGCTTCCTCCTTTACCTTTTTCCTTATTTACTATTAACTCCTCAAACTTCGTCATTTCTCTACAAACTCTATTTTCTTTAATCCACTTTTTATTCCATTGTTCTAATTGCCTAAACTCTAACCAAGATAATTTTTTCTCCTTTAACAGCTCTTCCATATCTTCTCTTGTATTTATGTCTCTTAACCAATCCTTTAATTTCATTTTATTTTTCTCTTTTAATATTTAACTTAATCTACCCTTCAGTTCCTCTGGGAAATTCTTTAACATTATTACCGGTGACAAGGGAGAGTTGCTCGGAAGCAGCTTCCCTTTAAATTTACTCCAAATTTCCCATTGAAACCTCAGGAGTGGATTATCTATACTCTCAACCCACTTTCTCCCTCCTTCCTTAAAAAAAATATTTTCCAAACTCATCTCTACATTACATGTAGTTTTATCCTCCATCCAATCTAAATCTCCTACTCCTATAATTGCTTCTACAATATATCTTAACCTATTTGCTGCATAGTATAATTTTATATTTGGGAGACCCAATCCTTCCTTTTTTGGCTTAAATACCATTTATTCTTATTTACCCTCGCTTTCTTATCTCCGTTACAATATTTGTTAATAATATTTTGCCAAGGAGTTGCCCGTTTGATTTTCACAGCAGGAGAGGCAGCCTGCTTACTGGTGCCAGACTGAGCCTTCCCTTGACCACTGCTTTCAGCACGCCCTGCCACAGACATGCGCCTGCTCCCTCTTCTCATGATGATATTATACTAATATTAATAATAATATGTATAAGAATATACTAATACTACTAATAATATGTATAAGAATATAATATTGATATTAATAATAAGATGTATAAGAATCTACTAATACTACTAATAATATGTATAAGAATATAATATTAATATTAATAATAATATGTATAAGAAGAATATACTATATGTAGGGAAATGGGACAAGAAGTGTGTTTATGCTTTGCCCAAACAGGATTTGAAATGCTCAATCTGTGGCTGTTGCACTTCACAAACAGTGCACAGCACACTCACACAATAACACAGTCACACACACAGTCCAAGTAATAGAGAGAAGAAATAGAGAATAAATTTCTTTTGGTATTTTTTTTGTATTTTTTTGTATATAGAAGGAAGAAGGAAGATGAAACATAGTCAGCCTTTAAGAGAGGGAAGGGGGGTGGGACAACCAACCAACCAACCAAACAAACAAACACTCCAAAATTTAAAAATAAAGTTTATATTAAATCAAAGTAGGGGAAAAACACAGAGCAAACTAAGCAAAAAGTCAAAAAGAAGCAAAAACAAAAAACAAAAAACCACACACACGCCCCAAGCTAAATCCTAAATCTATCTCTCCAAACACAGCAGCAGCAGCACCGAACTAAACTAGCTCCTCTCCCCTCGAACGCCAAACCCACAAGATGCAGCTCAAAGCTCTGCCTCTGAGGGTGCCTCTGCCTTAGTCCCCCCCTCGAACGCTGGGATTGGAGGATGCTTGATGAGTGATCAGGATTGGGAGTTGAATGTGCCTGTCATCGCTTCAAAAAAAAAAAGCCGTTTGACCTGCACTGTCCCTGTTTGTAATGTTTGTTTACCCGATTTTTTTAAAAATATAGCATGCGAACTGCACGACGCAAAGAGGTGAGAGTAGGCTCAAAATGACCCCCATCCACGACTGTCTACGCACAAGAATTTTCAGAACGATAGCTTCAAAAACAACCCAGTTATCCCCGATTCTTTTCTGCAATGCAATCCTATGGGCGAAATGTTTCAAGATGGCGATCGGAGCGGTCCGCCTGAAAGAGGAGCTCCGAAAAATGGTCGCTTCTCTTCACCTTGCTTCTAGGGGTCCACGGCCCGCTTCTACTCCGCCTCTGGGCAAGGCGGAGCAGGCCAATTCGCTCCTGCTTCTGCGCTTCTAATCGGAGTGGAGCACATGCCTAGTTTATTTGTCTTCCTACAGGGGAGGATGGTATTCTAGACTGGCTTGCTTTTCCCACTCATTCCAGAAGGCAAGAGCGAAATTTGAATAGAATTCACATGACTTACCTAAGTGGGAGAGCATCCCCTCCCCTCTCAGTTCCAGTCCTCCCTGCCTCCAGAATGCAAGGTGCTCATGTTTCTCTGCTGAAGGCAATTTCCTTCAACCCCTTCAGTTTCTTTCTTTCATCCACTGGGGATGGCTCACAGGAAGGGTGGCTTTTTTGAGGACTTTGTGGAAGATTGTAGAAGGTGAAAATGGAAGAGTATATTCCAAGTGCTGGTCCCTTAGAAGCTAAGATTTTCACCTGGAGTCCGTTACAGCTGTCTAGATGGACCAAAGCTCCACATAGCAGGGCAGAACCACTCTTATGTCAGGGAGTCAGGGAAGATGGGACTCAGAGGCATCTGTGGTGAATCCTGGTAAAGGAGCTGGGTCCAACATCTGGGCCCAAAGCTATGGCTAGAGAAAGCCCAGATGGGAAGACCACCCCTTCCTACAACTGCTGCTTTGGCAGGGCACCATTTCAGGAGGCACAGGAGAAAAGAGTGAGAAGCTTCCATCTCTCCTCCATCTTCAGCCCACTCTAATGTGGAGACTAGGATTTTGCCACAGAGGACACATTTTCCATGTGTCCTCTGGAAAGAAAGGGGAGAAAGGGGAGAAAGGGGTTCAAATCTGTCACCTAGTACAAACTCCTTGTACTGTGATAGGGCAGTCCTACATCTACAGCAGGAAGGGCCAAATCCTATACTTCTGGGAGCCACCATTTTAGCTTGCCACAGCCAGCTCTTGCACTAATGCACTGTTATCCTTAATTTCCAGATTGTGCAGTATGTTCAGGGCTATCCAGGTCCTGCACTGTTTTCAGCAACCTTAAGGCTGGAAGGATTCACATCAGCAAACTTCTCCTAGTCCTGCGTACCCTGGGGATCCTGGTGACCAGCGATGAGATGTATCAGGCTCTCAAGTTTGTCAGTGTGGATGGTATGCAATAACATTTGCCCTCAGGCCTGTGTTTTCACTGGCGGTTGGTTTACTTTCTTGCATGCAATCTGAGGAAAGCTTGATGTGCCTAGAAGTCCTGTTGAAATCAGAGGGATATATGCAAACAGTTATGTGCATTGGTTTCAATATGTCAGACCCTGGTCATGTGCAGTTGAGGGCAAGTTGAACGGGGCAAATGGCAGCATATATGACATAGGTACTGGGAGGGCAGGAGTTACCTGATGTGCTGTGGCCTATTAGAAGCTTCCTTGGGGGTCTGGCTGGTCTCTTTTGGACAGAGCTGAGTAGCAGTACACAGGCGAATCCCTGCCTGACATCTCTGAAGCCATGACTTCAAGATCTCCTATGTACTTATGTCCTAGCGCATTGTGATTTTGATATACTTAGCTTTCAGAATATTGTGCTTATTGCATTGTTTCTGAAACGGACAGAAAGCATGCACCTTTGAGCCTATTATATATCTTCTGTGTGTCTCCACCACCATATTCCCCCAAGGAGGAACCCCATTGGCTGAACCTCTTTTGCTCATGCATTGTATTTTCCACACGTATGTTGGATAAACTGCAATTCATTTTTCCATGTTGGATTTGCCTTTTCAAAAATGGCATGACTTGCTCTACCCACTTTCCTGAGCAGTGGGAAGTTCCAGGGGCAACACTACAGCATTGGTTTCCTTTGGAGGAGAGAGTACTGGAGATTTAGGCCGTTTCTACATCAGCCCCAAAATGCGGGCTGGTCACGGCCCAGTCCCTGGACTCACGTGGGCGGGGTGCGGGAGGGGAGGGGCTTGCATTTTTCCAGGGAAAACCCAATTCCTCCCACAGTCTCGGGATCATCCCAAGACCGTGGGAGGTGTGTGGCACTGGCCACCCATCCTGACTTCTTCCCTCCTCTCCGTGAGTAGCTGGGATCAGTAGAGGGAAGGAGCCGGGCTGGGAGGAATCGGGAGAGCAGGAGCAGTTTGTTCTCCCCCCCCCCCCACTTAACCTTTGCTGGAGTGCAAGTGCGCTCCAGCTCCTGTAACTTTTTAAAAAATGGCTGCCTCCACTTGTGCGACATCCCTCCTCCCATCCCGGATGTCGCACTGGCCATTTGGGCATGGGGGACGATCTCAGAAGGAGGTAAGTCCAGGATCACCCCTCCTTCCCTCTACACCTGTATGGTGTAGAAAGGGCCTTAAGCTGTCTTTGAACTCTGTAATTTGTTATCCCCTCAAAACCGATGCCAACGTTTTGCAGTGGTTTGCATTGCCACCCACAACTCTGTAAGTGACATATCCAATCGGGGTTCTTAGTTAATACCCCAAAAGACAACACTGTCATTTTTCCTCAAAGCAATGCCAACTTTTTGTAGTGTTTTGCACTGTAACCCACGGGTCTGTAACTGTCAAGTTTGAATCAAATTGGTTCATCCCTTGATGTTTTAGGAATGTTTAATTTTCCCTCTTAAACCATTTCCCTGATACTCCACCAATGCGAAATTCCACATGGGGCTCATCTACACCAAGCACGATATTCCACTATGAAAGTGGTATAAAAAAGGCAGGAGACACACTACTGCTTTATAGCGGTATGGAAGTGCACTGCAGGATCTACACTACTGCTTTATTGTGGTACTGAAGTGCACTGACAACTGTTGGGGCCGACATCTACACCAACCAGGATATAACACTATGAAATTGGTATATGGTATGTTGTTTTATACGGTTGTTTTTATATTATTGATGGTTTTAAATTTTGTATACTTTATAATGTTGACTGTTTTTAACTTTTTTAAACCACCCAGAGAGCTTTGTGCAAGGGGCGGTATATAAATTTAATAAATAAATAAACATGTCAATGGGCCCCAACAATTGTCATTACACTTCAATACCACTATAAAGCAGTAGTGTGCCTTCTGCCTTTTATATGCCACTTTCATAGTGGAATATCCTGGTTGGTGTAGATGAGCCCATGTTTGCATTTGTGAAGGATCAATTTTCCTTTACTTTGATCATGTGAAGCTGTGCATCTCCAGTTCATAAAATAGAGATCTGCTGGTTTCCTTATTCAAGAGTAAATCCCACTGAATCCAACTGTATTCAGGCCCTGTGCTTGCCATGTGCTCCTGAGAGTTGCTGCAAAGCCTAAAGGGGTGTGGCCTGATTGCTTTCAGCAGCTGAGTGGGCGGGGAGCCTCAATCTGATTTCTGACTCCAAGCTGAGCAGAAGCAGAGAAGAGGAGCTGCCCCAGCTGGACTAGAAGCTAGAAAAGGAAGCCAGCTCCCAGAGAGTGAGCAATCAGAGCGAGCGAACAAGAAGGGCAAACAGGAGTTTGTCAGGGGAGGACAAGGGTGAGGTCCTTAACAAAAAAAACTTCTTGTAAGACATACTCATATAGTAGGGGACTTCATTGTGCACCCTCAGAGAGGGCAGGACAAAACACAAGCAATTCCAATACAATCAGAAAGGCAGAAACAAAACAAAAATAGACAGTATGGATGAAAAGGAGTCTCTAGAGGTGGTCACCTGCAAAGTGTGTGCAATGTTTGTGTTCCTGCTTGAGATCAACATGGCGTACACCTGCAACAAGTGCAAGCTGGTTGCACTATTGGAAGAAAAAGTGAGATGACTTGAGCGACAAGTGTCAACCCCCCAAGGAATAAGAAGGTAAAGAGTTCTTAGACAGAATGGTTGAACTGCAACAGCAACAAGAACCACAAGAGATTGAAGAGCAACAGCAAGCTGAAGTAGAAGTGGGAAATGCTAAGGTGAGGAAAGCCCATGAAAAGGAAACTCCCTTGAAAAGAGTGATAATTAGGAGCAGAAGAACTAGAAGACATTTTCCACCAGTGGAACCATTGGAGTTAAGCAACTGCTTTCAGTTACTGGAGAACAGCCTGCAGAGGAAGAATTACAGGGGACCCCATGCAACAGTGAACAAGAGGCAGAAGGTCAGCTGACCAAGAAGAAGAGAAGAGTAGTCACTGTGGAAGACTCCTGGCTGTGTGGGATTGAAACCCAAGTATGTTGTGAAGACCCATGGACTCACCAGGTATGCTGTCTCCCTGGTGCACAGATTAGAGATGTGACTCAAGGGTGACTCAAAGCTCATAAAGCCCACGGACATACCCACAGGCATACCCTTTTCCCCCCCATCCATGTGGGAACAAATGATGTTGCCAAGTGGAGCTACAAAGAAATCATGTCAGACTTTGAAGCTCTGGGAAGGAAACTCAAGAACTTTGGGGCCCAGGTACTTTTCTCATCCATCCTCCCAGTTCTTGGAAGAGGAATAGAAAGGGAAATAAAAATACTCTGATTGAATGACTGGCTACGAAGGTGGTGCTGGCATAAGAGTTTTGGATTCTGGGACCACGGGCTACACTACTTGGAACATGGACTGCTGGCAAGGAATGACTTGCACCTCACAAGGGCTGGAAAGAATGTGTTTGGCCACAGCATGAAGAACTTGATAGGGAGGGCTTTAAACTGAATCCTACAGGGATGGGAGATGTAAACTTTGAGGCAACAATGGCTGAAGACCCATGCACCATAACACAGAGAACAGCTCAAATAGTGCCCAAAATAGTGTCCACAACAATGTAGGAATGAAGTCAGACTATAAAGCACATAGAATAATAGAATAGCAGAGTTGGAAGGGCCTATAAAGCCATCGAGTCCAACCCTCTGCTCAATGCAGGAATCCACCTTAAAGCATCCCTGACACATGGTTGTCCAGCTGCCTCTTGAAGGCCTCTAGTGTGGGAGAGCCCACAACCTCCCTAGGGAACTGGTTCCATTGTTGTACTGCTCTAACAGTCAGGAAGTTTTTCCTGATGTCCAGATGGAATCTGGCTTCCTGTAACTTGAGACCATCATTCCGTGTCCTGCACTCTGGGATGATCGAGAAGAGACATCTCAATCTTTGATGTCTATATACTATTGCCCAGAGTATGGGAAACAAACAGAATGAACTTCAGAGGCCATCAGTTGGGGAGGAAGTAGCAGCCAGGTACCTCTCCATTGTGCCTGGTCCAGCTCCAGCTGAGAGCCCCCTCCTTCCTGCTACCATCTGTCACTGTTGAACTTTGCAACTAAAAGCTCCATCAGACCTACACTTTTGCCCTCATATTATCCCCCTTCATTTCCATAGTGTGTGAAGCCGTGATCACTTACACCTGTGCACTTTTATGGTTCATGTATCTTTACATCTCTCCTCCCCATGGATCTCCTTTGTACCTCCCCCTACACTTTATTGGTTGTTGGTGGTTGGACAACTCCCTGCCCCTCCTGCACTGACTGTGATGGACTTGGGGCTACTAGGTGTTGCTCTGCTTTTTCCATGGCAGTAGCTTCTCTTGTTGCTGAACAGATTTGGGAAAAACAAGGACCTCTCCCTTAAGTAGTTTCGTGGATATCCCCTATAAGTCATTAAGTGGCCTCATTTCAGAATTTATAATGTGGGTTTATACATAGAAATCTGAGAGTAAATGATCTGAACTGGAATCCCTTGAGACAGGTGGGTACACAAAATTGGATTCAATCACAACTCTCTTTCAGTGTCTTTCTCTCTTACAGCATCGGGGACTCTGAATTTCTCTGAATTCTTGGAAGTTGTGGATAAAACATCACCCTTTGCTGAAACAGACGGTATGAAGAGTGAAACAGAGGGTAGGAGTGGAAAGATTGCTGCATTGTTAATATTGTGCCAGATGTCTCTCTCTCTCTCTCTCTCTTATGGAATGACTATGGCATGTTCAGTGGAGGAATCCTATTTAAGCATCCCTGGCAGATGGCTGTCCAGTCTGTGCTTAAATACCTCAAGCAATGGAGAGCCCTCCACCTCCTGAGGCAGTTGGTTCCATTGTCTGACTGCTCTGACAGGATGTTTCTCCTGATTTTCAACTGAAATCTGCCTTCCTTTATCTTATAAGCCCGTTATTTTGTGTCCTTCAGTCTTGGATGATAGAGAACAGGTTGTGGTTCTCTTTGGGGTTGACAACACTTTGGAAAGGAAAGGAACCTCTTGTGCAAGCACTGAGTCATTACTGACTCTTGGAGGGACGCCAGCTTTTGCTGATGTTTTCTTGGCAGGCCTTATAGTGGGGTGGTTTGCCGTTGCCTTCCCCGGCCATTATTACCTTTCCCCCAGCTACCTGGGTACTCATTTTACTGACCTTGGGAGGATGGAAGGCTGAGTTGACCCGAGTTGGCTGCCTGAAACCAGCTTCCGCTGGGATCGAACTCAGGCCGTGGGGAGAGTTTCAGCTGCAGAAACTGCTGCTTTACCGCTCTGCACCACACGAGGCTCTTTGACAACACTTTAAGTACTTGAAAATTGCTATTGTACCCCCACCCCAGTCTTCAATTCTCAAGACTTAACATAGTCATTAAATTTTTCATTGTAGTCATTCAATGGCTCAGTTCAGACAACACAGTGGGAAAACTCCACTCAACAGTTGAGTTTCTAGAGGGTGCTCACCATACAATATGTTCTAACTCCACTGTTGTGTAACTGTGAGCTACTGTGGAGTTGAGTAAAAGGCCACCCTCTCTCCTCCTTCTGATGGTATCCCATCAGCCATTGCTGCAAAAATACAGTCCCGTCAGCTCAGAGTGGCACTTGCTCCTTTCGCCATTCTTGCCAGAGAGGAATGTAACAGGAAACTCCATGAAGCCCTCCACGCAACACACAACAGTTGTGCAGGACCTCTCCTCTGCATAGCGTGGATATTCAGCGTGGAGTGTTCTCTAAAAAAACAACAACAACCCTCTACTGTGGGGTGGAGTTTTCCCTCCAGGCAACACATTTCTCAACAGTGTTGTAAAAATTCCACTGTGGAATTCTAAAACCACGATTGTGAATTGTGTTGTCTGAACAGAGCCAATTTTTCCTTTCTAAAAAAATTACATATCTATCATATCTCTGCCTCAGCCTTCTCTTCTCAAGGCTAATAATGTCCATTTCATTCAATCTTTCCACATAGAACTTAATTTCTAGCCCCTAATAACCTTTGTTGCCCTTCCTTGAATTTGTTCCAATTTATCTGAATCCTTCTTAGAGAGTGATTTTGAGAACTAGACACAGTATTCAAGATGAGGTCTGACCAGAGCAGGGTAGAGTGGAACTATTACTTCCCATAATTTAGAAACCATGAGCTCCATCACACCAGCAATTTATTGGATACTCGCCATTCTTGGTATGCAGTTTTGCAGCCTAATACTCACATGATGTTGTCCCTGTCCTGCACTAATTTCGCCTCTTCCCCAACATTTTTTGTTTCTTTTTGGAGCGGGGAAAGTCTGGATTATTTTCCTCAAGTGACTTCAATGTGCCTTTAAGCCTCCGTGTAGTGCTACTTCATCTGTCCGGTGAGGTGATGTTTGCCCTGTCCTGGACGGGGTTGCACTCTCCCTAAAGGATCGGGTCCGTAGTTTGGGGGTGCTCTTGGATTCAGAACTGTCACTTGAGGCATAGATGAACTCAGTGGCAAAGAGCACCTTTACCAGCTTAGGTTGATATACCAACTACACCCTTATCTGGACAGAGATAGCCTAGCTACAGTTATCCATGCTCTGATAACCTCTCGCTTGGATTACTGCAATGCGTTATATGTGGAGCTGCCTTTGAAAACGGTCCGGAAGCTTCAGCTGGTACAAAACAGGGCAGCCCATTTACTAACAGGGACTGGCCAGTGAGATCACATTACGCCAGTCCTTTTACAACTTCATTGGCTGCCAGTCCAGGTCCGGGCCTGATTCAAAGTGCTGGTATTGACATTCAAAGCCCTAAATGGTTTAGGGCCAAGTTATTTGAAGGAACTCCTCCTCCCATATGTATCTGCCCGGACCTTGAGATCATCTACAGGGACCCTTCTCCGTAAGCCCCTGCCAAAGAAAGTGAGGCAGGTGGCTACTAGGAGGAGGGCTTTCTCTGCTGTGGCACCCCGGCTGTGGAATGAGCTCCCCAGAGAGGGCCGCCTGGTGCCTACACTGTACTGCTTTCATCGCCAGCTGAAGACCTTTTTATTCACTCAGTATTTTAACACTTAATTTTAACTTAAATTTAAATTTTACTGTTCTAATTCTGTATTTTAATTTTATATCAATTTCTGCTGTGTGGTTTTATCCTGGTTGTGCTTTTTATACTGTATTTTTTGTATTTGTGCTTTTAACCTGTTGATTGTTTTATTATGGTTTTAATTTTTGTGAACTGTCCAGAGAGCTTCGGCTATTGGGTGGTATAAAAATGAAATAAATAAATAAATAAATACTTGGCCACAGCATGAAGAACTTGATCAGGAGGGCTTTAAACTGAATCTTACGGGGACGGGAGACATAAATTTCGAGGCAACAAGGGATGAAGGCCAATGCACCACAGTACAGAGAACAGCTCCAACAGTGTCCCAAAATAGTGTCTGCAACAATGTAGGAACAAAGCCAGACTATAAAACACATGGTCTTCAATGTCTATATACTAATGCCCAGAGCATGGGAAACAAACAGAATGAACTTGAACTCTTATTACATGAAGGCAAATACGACTTGATAGGTATAACTGAAACTTGGTGGGATGACTCCCATGACTGGAATATAGCAATGGAAGAATATAACTTGTTCAAAAAGAACAGAAGAAATAGAAAGGGAGGTGGAGTTGCACAATATGTTAAAAATACCTATCCCTGCACAGAAATACAGGCAGATCAGACTGGGAGTCCCATGAGAGCATCTGGATTAAAATAAATGGGGCAAGGAATAAAAAGAACATGATAATTGGAGTCTACTACCGACCACCCAATCAAGGAGAAGACGAGGATGAAACTTTTGAGAAACAAATTGCCAATGTTTCAAGGATGGGGGACTTCAATTACCCTGATATCTGTTGGGAGACCATTACTGCCAAAAGCGGCCCTTCCAAGAAATTCCTGACATGTATGGGTGATAACTTTCTCCTACAGAAAGTGGTGGAAGGAACTAGAGGATTGGCAATCCTTGACTTGATATTGACCAATAGGGATGACTTAGTGGATAAAGTGACAGTCACGGGAACTCTGGGGGAAAGTGACCACGTCATACTTGAATTCTTGATTATGAAGGAGACAAAAGTCGAGCGTAGCCATACACGTACTCTGGATTTGAGGAAAGCTGATTTTAATAAACTCAGAACTATGATAAGTAAGGTCCCATGGCAAGTGAGCCTAATGAGGAAAGGAGTGCAAGATGGGTGGGAGTATTTAAAAAAGGAAATTTTAAAGGCACAATTACAAACAATTCCAACAAGGAGAAAAGACAGAAGACAACAGAAGAAACCAATGTGGCTCCACAAAAAGCTTAAAGATAACCTGAAAACAAAAAAGGATACATATAGGAAGTGGAAGGAAGGCCAGGCTACAAAAGAAGAGTACAGACAGGTGGCACAGAAGTGCCGAAATGGCGTCAGGAAGGCTAAAGCTGAGACTTGCAAGGGTTGCTAAAAGCAATAAAAAGGCTTTCTTCAGATACGTGAGTAGTAAAAGACAGAGGAAAGAAATGGTGGTTCAGCTGCTTAATGAGGATGGCAAATTGATAACAGATGACAAAGAAAAGGCTGAAGTGCTCAATTCCTACTTTGCCTCAGTCTTCTATGGCCCCCTGGATAAAGTGATGCAGAAGTTGAGGGGGCAGGATTACAGTTTGAGACTGATAAACAAATGGTCAAAGAACACCTAATTTCCTTGAATGAGTTCAAATCTCCAGGGCCCGATGAACTGCATCCTAGAGTAATGAAGGAGCTAGCGGAAGAACTCTCAGAACCTCTGTCTATTATCTTTGCAAAATCATGGAAGACGGGTGAGGTGCCGGACGACTGGAGGATGGCTAACGTTGTCCCTATCTTCAAAAAGGGCAAAAAGGAGGAACCTGAGAACTACAGACCAGTAAAGTTTATTGAAATTTGACAAATTTTACTATTTCAATTTAGATCTAAACTGCATATTTTTATATTTAAAACAAAAATCCCATCCTTTAAAATTCTATCTCTTCTCACTCCTCACACCAAACACTCTCACAAAGCACAAGCCAGACTAAAACTTCCAGACTAAAACCAAACCTCAAAACAACTAAATTCACAATCCCCTCAGCCAACCTATTTATAATCCTCCCTCCCCCTCTCTCACCGCATCACTAGCCACACCCACTCAGTCAAACATTCCGCACGCACTAGACATACAAACGCAGACATACCAAAGGGACAGAAAGGTAGGTGTCACCACAGATTTGCTGATGGTGTTGAAGAAAGCTTTTGACAAAGTACCACGTGACATTCTGATTAACAAACTAGCTAAAAGTGGGCTAGATGGAACAACTATTAGGTGGATTCCCAGTTGGCTACAGAATCGGACTCAAAGAGTACTTATCCATGGAACCTTCTCAAACTGGGGAGAGGCAACGAGTGGGGTGCCGCAGGGCTCAGTCCTGGGCCCAGTGCTCTTCAACATTTTTATTAATGATTTGGACGAGGAGGTGCAGGGAACGCTGATCAAATTTGCAGATGACACAAAATTGGGTGGGATAGCTAATACTCTGGAAGACAGAAACAAACTTCAAAGTGATCTTGATAGGCTGGAGTGCTGGGCTGAAAATAAGAGGATGAAATTTAATAGGGATAAATGCCAAGTTCTACATTTAGGAAATAGAAACCAAATGCACAGTTACAAGATGGGGGATACTTGGCTCAGCAATACTACAAACAAGAAGGATCTTGGAATTGTTGTAGATCGCAAGCTGAATATGAGCCAACAGTGTGATATGGCTGCAAGAAAGGCAAATGCTATTTTGGGCTGCATTAATAGAAGTATAGCTTTCAAATCAAATGAGGTACTGGTTCCTCTCTATTCGGCCCTGGTTAGGCCTCATCTAGAGTATTGCGTCCAGTTCTGGGCTCCACAATTCACGAAGGATGCAGACAAGCTGGAGCATGTTTAGAGGCGGGCAACCAGGATGATCAGGGGTCTGGAAACAAAGCCCTGATCATCCTGGTTGCCCTCCTCTGAACACACTCCAGCTTGCCGAAGTCAAGATATATGACGTCCACAGCATTCCCACAGTCCACAAGGGAGGTTATCCTATCAAAAAATGAGATCAAATTAGTCTGACAGGATTTGTTCCTGACAAATCCATGTTGGCTTCTAGTAATCACCGCATTGATTTCAAGGTGTTTACAGATTGACTTCTTTATAATCTGCTCCAGAATTTTCCCAGGGATGGAAGTCAGACTGACTGGTCTGTAGTTCCCAGGTTCCTCCTTTTTGCCCTTTTTGAAGATAGGGACAACGTTAGCCCTCCTCCAGTCGTCCGGCACCTCACCCGTCTTCCATGATTTTGCAAAGATAATAGACAGCGGTTCTGAGAGTTCTTCTGCTAGCTCCTTCATTACTCTAGGATGCAGTTCATAGGGCCCTGGAGATTTGAACTCATTCAAGGAAATTATGTGTTCCTTGACCATTTGTTTACCAATCTCAAACTGCAATCCTGCCCCCTCAACTTCTGCTTCACTTTTTCCAGGGGGGTCATAGACCCGCTTTTGGGAGAAGACTGAGGCAAAGTAGGAATTGAGCACTTCAACCTTTTCTTTGTCGTCTGTTATCAATTTGCCATCCCCATTAAGCAGTTGAACCACCATTTCTTTCCTAAGTCTTTTACTACTCACGTATCTGAAGAAAGCCTTTTTATTAGGGGTGTGCACGGACCCCCTGCTCCGCTTCACTTGCAGATCCGCCATTTTCCGGAGCGGGTCGCTCCGCTCCACCCCCGCTCCGCCCACTTCCGCTCCGCTCCGCTCGGAGCTCCGGATCCGGATCCGGAGCTCCGTTTCCCCCCCCCATAGGGTTGCATTGAAAGCTAAAAAAGTAAACAACTTTTTTTCCGTTGAAGTTAGAAACCTCACGTTTGGCACCATGACACCTCATGGGCGTATACACACACACGCCAAGTTACAAGGCAATCCCATCATCCCCTGATTTTTGGCGAATTTTTGAAAATCGGGCACCCCATTCACCCCCCTTGGGATAGCTCCGTCAATTTGCATGTTAGAAACCTCAAACTTGGCACCAGGGCAGCTTATCCACGTGTCCACATGCACGCCAAGTTGCAAGCAAATCCCATCATCCCCTGATTTTTGGCATGGCTTAACTCACCCCAAATTGTCCCATTCTACAACTACGTCAATTTGCATGTTTGAAACCTCAAAGTCGGCACCATGATAGCTTATCCATGTGTCCACATGGACACCAAGTTTCAAGGCAATCCCATCATCCCCTGATTTTTGGGGAATTTATGAAAATTGGGCACCCCATTCACACCCCTTGGGATAGCTCCGTCAATTTGCATGTTAGAAACCTCAAACTCGGCACCATGATAGCTTATCCATGTGTCCACATGGACGCCCAGACTCAAGGCAATCCCATCATCCCCTGATTTTTGGCGCGGCTTAAACTTTTAAACTCACCCCAAATCAAGTCCCATTCTACAACTACGTCAATTTGCACGTTAGAAACCTATCCTTTGGTCCCATGACAGCTTACCCATGTGTCCCCATGGACACCAAGTTTCAAGGCAATCCCATCATCCCCTGATGTTAGGGGAACTTTTGAAATTCGGACACTCCAGTATGTCAGGGATTTAAAGTTGCAATTGCAGACAGCTCAATGGGGCCAGTTCCAAGGCAATCCCAACATGCCACGAGATAACCCTAAATCTTCTGGCACATTTGAAAAAGGGATTATTGAACTTGATAAAGTCTAAGTGAGCGCAGGAAGGACTTCTCCCCTGAGTCAAAGCAAGACACATCCACCATCCCTGCAAGGCAGGAAGGGGAGAAGGGAGGGAAAGCAGGCAGGCAGGCAGGCAGGCAGCATGCATTGTAGTGCCGCAAGGATGGCTTGAGCACTAACGCATAGCAAACCAACCCGTAAGCGGGCGCAAGGAGCAAGTGAGGCAAAGATGGCTGGTTGTTTCTTTCTAAGCCAGCAGTTACGCCTTGAGGGGCACAGAGGAGGGCGACTGGGAGCAAGCATGCCGGAGGGTGCTGGGCACGAACCGCAAAGCCCATCTCCCAGGCACCAGGCGGGCAGAGCAGGCGAGGAGTCAGTCCTGGCAGATGCCCCACCACAGCAGCACCCCGGGGGGGCGGGCAGACAGGCAGGCAGGCATGGGTTGGCGGGCCCAGAAAAGCTGGTACCTTGCACAAGTAAGCCATAGATCTGTGGGGGAGTCAGTCCCAGCAGATCCAGCTACCTCACAAAGACGGCTCCCAGGCAGGCGGGCAGGCGCCTCCACTGTAGTGGCTGTGCTCAACTCGGCGGGCGCACTACAAGACGAGTTGAAGTGAGAGCTCACTTCTCAGGAAACGTAGTGGCTGTGCTACGGGAGATCGGTGGACTGCTGGAGCTTAGCTTTTTCTCTGAGGGGAAGTCCATGAGTTGAAGTGACAGCTTGCTTCTCAAAGACAGGGTTACAGCGGAAGAGGGGTGGGACGAGACCGGGGAGAGAAGCTGGACCAGCTTCTGCTACTAATCCTCACCCACATCCTGGTGGAACAAAGCATCCACCAAGAAGTGGCTGTGGTGAAGTCAATGGCTGTCATGAGTCGAAGTGAAAGCTCACTTCTCAGGAGGAAACTTAAACTGTCCCTATGCAGTCAGTGGCTGTGCTATGGGCGATTGGTGGACTGCTGGAGTACCTCCCACACATAGGGGAAGTCCATGAGTTGAAGTGATAGCTTGCTTCTCAAAGACAGGGTTACAGCGGAAGAGGGGTGGGACGAGACCGGGGAGAGAAGCTGGACCAGCTTCTGCTACTAATCCTCACCCACATCCTGGAGGACCACAGCATCCCACACAAAGTGGCTGTGGTGAAGTCAATGGCTGTCATGAGTTGAAGTGAGTGCTCACTTCTCAGAAAAATTAAACTGTCCATACACACTAAGTGGCTGTGCTATGGGCGATCGGTGGACGCCTGGAGTACCACCCGCACATAGGGGAAGTCCATGAGTTGAAGTGACAGCTTGCTTCTCAAAGACAGGGTTACAGCGGAAGAGGGGTGGGACGAGACCGGGGAGAGAAGCTCGACCAGTGACTGCTACTAATCCCCACATCCTGGAGGACCACAGCATCCCACACAAAGTGGCTGTGGTGAAGTCAATGGCTGTCATGAGTTGAAGTGAGTGCTCACTTCTCAGGAGGAAACGTAAACTGTCCCTATGCAGACAGTGGTTGGGGAGAGAGGCACGGCCAGCTGCGCCTCGACCGTAGGGGCTGTGCTCAAGTGTCTGAACTTGGAGTCGAAGCGAGAGCTCACTTCTCAGATAACTTTAATTGCGAGACTGGGGAGAGACGCTCGACCAGCTGCTGCAACTAATCCTCCTCACCCACATCCTGGTGGAACAAAGCATCCACCAAGAAGTGGCTGTGGTGAAGTCAATGGCTGTCATGAGTCGAAGTGAAAGCTCACTTCTCAGGAGGAAACTTAAACTGTCCCTATGCAGTCAGTGGCTGTGCTATGGGCGATCGGTGGACTGCTGGAGTACCTCCCACACATAGGGGAAGTCCATGAGTTGAAGTGACAGCTTGCTTCTCAAAGACAGGGTTACAGCGGAAGAGGGGTGGGACGAGACCAGGGAGAGAAGCTGGACCAGCTTCTGCTACTAATCCTCACCCACATCCTGGAGGACCACAGCATCCCACACAAAGTGGCTGTGGTGAAGTCAATGGCTGTCATGAGTTGAAGTGAGTGCTCACTTCTCAGGAGGAAACTTAAACTGTCCCTATGCACTAAGTGGCTGTGCTATGGGAGTTCGGTGGACTGTTGGAGTACCAGCCGCAATTGGGGAAGTGAATGAGTTTCAGTGAAAGGTTGCTTCTCAAAATCAGCACACTGATCGGGTCACCCAGAGGACCACAGCCTCTACGTAGTGGCTGTGCTGAAGTCAACGACTTCCATGAGTTTAAGTGAAAGGTTGCTTCTCAAAGGCGAGGACTTGCCTGTTTCATTTTCGCAGCGAGACAGGCAGCTGCAGTAACACTCAGAACCACACACACAATGACAGCTTTTGCACAGAGGCTCATGAGTTCAAGTGACAGCTTACTTCTCAAAACCATACTTCTGGATCAGGGAGTACGTCTTCCACTCCCAGGGCACTCCAAAGGGCGACCCGTGGACTGCTGGACTTTACCTCCCTCAGTTGGGGAAGTGAATGATGAGTTTAAGTGAAAGCTTGCTTCTCAAAGACGGGTTACAGCAGAAGGGGAAGAGGAAGAGGATGAGACTGAGGAGAGAGAGAGAAGAGAGCATCCACTGTAGTGGCTTTGCTAGTGGCTGTGCTACGGGCGATCGGTGGACTGCTGGAGTACCTCCCGCACATAGGGGAAGTGAATGAGTTTCAGTGAAAGGTTGCTTCTCAAAATCAGCACACTGATGGAGTCACTCAGATCCTGGAGGACCACAGCCTCTATGTAGTGGCTGTGCTGAAGTCAATGACTTCCATGAGTTCAAGTGAAAGGTTGCTTCTCAAAGGCGAGGACTCGCCTGTTTCATTTTCGCAGCGAGACAGGCAGCTGCAGTAACACTCACAACCACACACACAAGGACAGCTTTTGCACAGAGGCTCATGAGTTCAAGTGACAGCTTGCTTCTCAAAAAACCATACTTCTGGATCAGGGAGTACATCTTCCACTCCCAGGGCACTCCAAAGGGCGACCCGTGGACTGCTGGAGAGAGGCAGCCTGGCTAGTGGTGGTGGTGCCAGGCATTGCCTTGCCCCCTGCTTGCACCTCACCTAAACACGTGCAGTCAATCATGGAGTCTTTTGGAACTGGGTGGAAAACTATCCAGATGAGTTGACTAAGCTGTACCGGACGCCACAGAAATGAAATGAACTCAAGTGCGGTGCTTTGCCCTCACAGTCAGTCACACACACGCACGGTGACAAACTCTGCCTAGTGCCTACAGAGACGAATGTAATGATTCAGAGATGATGTTGTGAACTGTAACACAGCCACTAAATAATAAGAATAAGAATAAGAATAAGAATAAGAAAAATATAATAAAAATAATAATAAAAAGAAAAAACCAGCCTGCCTGAACTGTAGTGTGCCTGCCAACCCAAGGAGGGGTGGAATTAAAGGGAGCCTGCCTGTCACTCCCACGAGGGCTTGAGGGTGGGGTATCCCAGCAGGGGGAGATTGCCCTTCAGAAAGACCAGCTGCTCCACCAAGTCCGGCTCCAAGCGAGAGCGGTGAGGGGTCACTATGTCGCCCGCCATAGAGAACACCCTCTCGCTTGGAACACTGGTGGGTGGGCAGCTGAGTCGATCCATGGCCACCCACGCCAGGTCCGGCCAAATCTGAAAACGGGATGACCAGTAGGCCAGGGGGTCCATGGAGGAGTCCTCGATGGGCTCTGACAGGTAACGCTGCACGGTGGTTGCAGCGTCATCCTGGCTGGTGGCTGGGGAGGGTCTCTGCCCAAACACGGTGTGCAGAGCCTCTTCCCAATACCCCTTGCCTGTGCTGCTGCTGGGAGGGATGCACGTGAGGCTGCTGCTGGTGCTGCTGGTGCTGCTGCGGGGAGGGGTGGCCTGCTCCTCTGCCTCACTCTGCCCCACCCTCTTGGCCCATGCCGCCCGCACTTCGCCCACCAGCGTTTCCACCCAGTGCTGCCTGCTATTTGGCCCACAAAGCCCATCCTTCACACGAGGGTCGCACATGGCTGCCAACATGTGGACCCTGTCGGTTTGGATGGGCTCCAGCCTCCGCGTCACGCCGTCCCTCAGCCTAGTCACCGCTTCGTGGACCTCGGGCTCGAAGCGCCTGCCGGTGACGGGATCCCTGTACTCCAGAAAGTCGCCCATCTGTTTCTGGAGATGCCTGCATACAGGGATCACCTGGCTGAGGAGGGCAGAGCTTTTGCTCAGGGTCTCGGTGGCGTTCAGGAACGGCTTGAGGACCGCCACCAGCTGGGACATGGCGTCCCACTGCTGCTTGCCCATGTGGTGGACGCCCATGTCCCTGACCCTGAACAAGTCGTGGATGGCACGCTGTTGCTCCACCATCCGCTCCAGCATCAGGTAGGTGGAGTTCCAGCGTGTCACCACATCCTGCACTAGCCTGTGCTGTGGGAGATTCAACTCCTCCTGCTTCTCCCGCAGCAAGCGACTGCCCTTGACGCTGTGGTGGAAATGGCCTGCCACCTTTCTGCAGCTCTCCAGGAGGTTACGGATCCCGGACAGGGGACCGAGGTGGGGCTTGCTGCTGCCCATCCCAAGGCCATCCCTCACCACCAGGTTCAAGACGTGCGCGATGCAGCGGACGCCCTCGAATCCGCCGTCGCGCACCGCCTTCACCATGTTGGCTCCCCCGTCCATGACCATGTAACCGCGGGTGACCTTCTGCCCAGCTAGCCACCCATCCACCATGCGGTTCATGGCCTCCGTAATCTCCGCTGCCGTGTGGGACTGGTCCATCACTTGCGTGTGGAGGAGGGCCCAGCAGTAGCCCTCCTTGCCAGTCCCTGTAGTGCTGGATCCTTCCTGCCCCACGGCTGCCCACCAGTGTGCCGTCAGGGACAGGTAAGCGTGCACTCCGCCCTCGCTGGACCAAATGTCTGAGGTGAAGTGCACCATCCGTGCCTCTGCCTGGCACAGACGACCCAGCACTAAGTCCCTGCAGGAACGGTACAGGGAAGGCACCACCCGCCTGCTCAGGGTGGTGCGACACGGCAGCTTATAGTATGGCACCACAAGCGCCATCAGCCTCTTGAAGCCTGCGTTGTCGACGAGGCTGAATGGCTGGTCGTCCAACGCCACCATCTCACCGATTGACGTGGTGATCTGGGAGGGCATTGGAAAACGCCATCTTGTGGTTCCATACTTCCCCCACCCCATTTCCGGCAGGGTTGCCTGCCTAACCCTTGTGGGGATGGGAGATGGAGAGCTGAGACTGGAAGTGCCAGCAGCAGCAGCAGCAGCAGCAGCAGCAGCAGCCGCCTTCGGCTTTCCCCTGGAACCAGTCGCCTTGCCCGCCTCTTTCCCCAGCAAGACCGACTGGTGCTGCCTCTTAAGATGCATCTTCATGCTGCTGGTTCCATAATGCCCTGTCGATGAACCCCTGCTTAGGCTGAGTTTGCAGTGGCGACAGACAGCAAAGCGGGGATCCGCTCCCAACTCAAAGTGGTCCCACACGATGCTTGTCTTTCGTTTCCGTGGTGACACCACCAATTGCCCGCCTGAGCTCTCTGGTGTTGCCACAGAAACAGGGGTGTGGGATGAGACTGGGGAGAGAGCCTCGGCCTGCTGCTGCTCCTCCTCAGCCCCCACATCCTGGAGGCCCACCGCCTCCTCCTCCTCCCCCCCTCCACTGTGCTGAGGACCTCGTCTAGGTCCATCAGCGGGCTCGTGGGCTGAAAGGAGAATGAAGGAGTTGGGGATACTCCTCCTCCTCTAATGGCACTGCTGCCACGTGCCTCTTGCAAACGGGCACTTTTCCCATTCCCACCCTCAAAAAGAGAACACCGGGCACAAGTTGCAGAAGAGAGTGGCTCTGCCTGCTGCTTGTCCTGCTTCTGTTTTGGAGCAGTCAGCCAAGGAGTTGCCTGTTTGAGTTTCACAGGAGGAGAGGCAGCCTGCTTACTGCTGGCAGCCTGAGCCTTGCTGCTTTCAGCACGCCTGCTTCCTCTTTTCATGATGACTAATAAAATATTAATACTACTAATACTATGTATAAGGTACTACTAAGAATATGTATAAGAAGAATATAATATGTTTAAATGTAGGGAAATGGGACAAGAACAATAAAATATACTACTACTAATATGTATGAGAATATACTAATATATATATATATATATATACTACTAAGAATATCTAAAAGAATATAATAATATGTTTAAGAATATTACTAATAAATGTAGGGAAATGGGACAAGAAATGGGACAACCACTACTATAAGAAGAACAAAATATGAATACTACTAATAATATGTATGAGAATATATACTAATAGACTACTAAGACTATGTAAAAGAATATAATAACAATATGTTTAAGAATAGGGAAATGGTGTGCGTATGCTTTCCCCAAAATGCTCAATCTGTGGCTGCACAAAAGCAGCCCACTCCGTCCAAGTTACACAGAGAAGAAAAAGAGAATCAAATTTTTTTGGTATATTTTGGTATATAGAAGATAGAAGGAAACACAATCAGGATTTAAGAGAGGGGAGGGGGGAAAAGAACCAACCACTACTATAAGAAGAACAAAATATGAATACTACTAATAATATGTATGAGAATGTATACTAATAGACTACTAAGACTATGTAAAAGAATATAATAATAATAATATGTTTAAGAATAGGGAAATGGTGTGTGTATGCTTTCCCCAAAATGCTCAATCTGTGGCTGCACAAAAGCAGCCCACTCCGTCCAAGTTACACAGAGAAGAAAAAGAGAATCAATTTTTTTTGGTATATTTTGGTATATAGAAGATAGAAGGAAACACAATCAGGATTTAAGAGAGGGGAGGGGGGAAAAGAACCAACCACTACTATAAGAAGAACAAAATATGAATACTACTAATATAATATGTATGAGAATATATACTAATAGACTATGTAAAAGAATATAATAAAATATGTTTAAGAATATAAATGTAGGGAAATGGGACAAAAAGTGTGTGTATGCTTTCAAAAGAAAGCTTTCACAAAAGCAGAACAGTCAGGCTTTAATACAGGGAAGGGGGGGCAACCAACCCAACCAACCCAAACACACACTCCAAAATTCAAAAATAAAGTTTATATTAAATCAAAGTAAGGGGAAAACACAGGGCAAACTAAGCTATAAGTCAGAAAGAAGCAAACACACACACACACGCGCCAAACTAAACCTATCCTAATCTATCTCCAAAGTCCAAAGCAGGAGCACTAACTAAGTAAGTGTTCCCTCCACGAACGCCAACCCACAAAGAGACACAAAACAGAAAGTTCTCAGGGTGGGTCTGCCTTAGTCCCCCCTCCAACGCTGGGATTGGAGGAGGATGCTTTCTGAGGAGATCAATTCTCATCAGGATTGGGAGTTGAATGTGCCTGTCATCGCTTCCAAAAAAATAAATAAATAAATAAATAAAAAAAACCCCAAACCCCGATTTTTAACAAAATATTGCACGTGAACCACAGCACGCAGAAAGTTGAGAGTAGTCTCAAAATGACCCCCATCCACGACTCTCTGTGCACAAGAATTTTCAGAACGATAGCTTAAACCCCCCCCCCAGTTATCCCCGATTCTTTTCCGCAATGCAATCCTATGGGCGAAAAGCCGAAACGCCGTTTGAGCCGCGCGGTTGACCCGATTTTCAAAAAAATATAGCACGCGACACGGACAACGCAGAGAGGTGAGAGTGGTCTCAAAATGACCCCCATCCACGACTCTCTGAGCACAAGAATTTCCAGAACGATAGCTTCAAAAACAACCTAGTTATGCGCGATTATTTGCCGCAATGCAATCCTATGGCGAAATGTTTTCAAGATGGCGACCGGAGCGCTCCGCCTGAACTCGGAGCTCCGAAAAATGGTCGCTTCTCTTCGCCTTGCTTCTAGGGGTCCACGGTCCGCTCCTACTCCGCCTCTGGGTAAGGCGGAGCAGGCCAATCCGCTACTGCTTCTACGCTCCTAATCGGAGCGGAGCACATCCCTACTTTTTATTGCTTTTAGCATCCCTCACTAATCTCAGCTCATTCTGAGCTTTAGCCTTCCTGACGCCGTTTCGGCATTTCCTTTCTTTTGATCATGCAAAGCTGTGCATCTCCAGTTCATAACAGAGAGATCTGCTCATTCCCTTACTCATGAGTAAATCCCATTGATTTCAACTTCATTTACATCCAGGTCATACTAAAATCTGATGCATGCTTACCTTTGACTAAACCCAATTGAACAGAGAGAGACTTACTTCTAAGTAGACATATATAGAACTGACTTTTAATAGTGTGGTCACTCAGAACCTTTTTTTAAATTCTAAAACAGCAAACTGGAAAGAAGTGCTCTGCAACCCTATGCTTACTTCTGAGGTCTTTCTTCTGTTTACTCAGAAGTAAGTCTCTCTCTCAAGATTGTTTTGGATTTTGTTTCTACCTTCTTCAGGTACTAGCTATCCCACCCAATTCTGTGTCATCAGCAAATTGTGAAATCATTCCCTCACCTTGTCCTCCAAGTCATTAATAAAAATGTTGAAGAGTAGAGGGCCAGCACCCAAGCCTGTGGCACTCCACTTGATACCTTCCTCCGGTTTGATGAGGAACCATTGATGAGCACTCTGACTATGGTTGTCAGCCAGCTGTGGATCCACCTAGTAGTAGTGCCATTCAACCTATACTTAACAAGTCTGGTAATCAAAATATAATTAAGCATTTAGTCAAATGCTTTGCTGAAGTCAAGATATATTATGTCCACCGCATTTCCATGATCTACTAAGGAAGTTACCTCATCGAAAAATGGTAACACTTGCTTTTGTGAAATCCATGCTGGCTTCCACTGATCCCTGCAATAGCTTCAAGGTGCCTATAGTTTGAGCACTTTCTAATCTGCTCTAGAATCCTCCCAGATATTGATGTCAGACTGACTGGTCTATAATTCCCCAGATCTTCCTTTTTGCCTTTTTGAAGACAGGGACAACATTTTCTCTCCTCCAGTTCTATCATTTCACTAGTTCTCCAGGATTTCTTAAAGATAATACATAGAGGTTTTGAGAGTCCACCTGCTAGCCCCTTCAACACCCTAGGAAGCAATTCATCCAGGCCAGGAGACTTGAAGTCATGAATTTGTTAAATATTTCCTGTTAACCTCAAGTTGCACTCCTAACTTTCAGTCTGTTTGTCACTTATGCCAGATGAGATATTTAGCTTCATCCCACGTACCTGTTTCCCTCTAATTATCCCCTACAGCGCTAAGCTGTTGTTGTTGTTGTTGTTAGCTAAATCACACCCCGGGCGGCAGCGCTCCTAAGATCCTTTGCATACCAAGAAATGGGTTTAAGGGTGGAAATGTAAAAAATCATTAAAAAATCAATGGTTGACCCAATCTGATTCAAATTTGGTATGCTTAAAGCTCTCCTTAATATCTATTACTGTGCCAATTTTGATGTCTTTATCTTTAAAACCTACGCAGATGTAAGCATTTGTTTAATTTTTCTTTAAACATATCCAATCCTGCTCTTGCACCCCCAGTGGCCGCTTGGAAAACAACAAATGATTTGCTCCAAAAGTAGTAGTAAAATAGCTCGATTCTTTTCCCTTTGTAGCACAATTAAAGCAGGATGCATGGGGGTACTTCACAGTCAAAGCAGATTATAAACTGGAAAACTTCAGAGTCCTTCACAATAAAAGCAGGTTATAAGCTGGAAAACTTCGGAGTCCTTTGCACGCAATTCACAGTGATTGCACAGTATAACGCTGGTGTGATAAAGCTCATTGATCCTCTTTTGGGAAAAGACTGAGCCAAAATAGAAGTTGAGAAGTTTTCCATCTTTTCTTTGACATCAGTCAGCATTTTGTCATCTTTGCTGAGCAGCTGGTCTACCATTACTTTTGTCCTCCTCTGAAGAAGCCCTTTTTGTTATTCTTAGCATCCCCCACCAACCTCCACTCATTCTGAGCTTTAGCCTTCCTGACACCGTCTCTGCAATTCCAGCTATCTACCTATACATGTCTTTAGTGACCTGCCCCTCCTTCCACCTCCTATATGAGTCCGTTTTGAAGTTCAGATCATTGCTAAGCTTTTTGTGTAACCACATTGGCAGCTTCTGTTGTCTTTCATTTCCCCCTTCTTTGGGATTGTTTCTGATTATCATAGAATCATAGAATAGCAGAGTTGGAAGGGGCCTACAAGACCATCAAGTCCAACCCCCTGATCAATGCAGGAATCCACCCTAAAGCATCCCTGACAGATGGTAGTCCAGCTGCCTCTTGAATGACTCTAGTGTGGGAGAGAGTCTTCAATATCACCTTTTTAGGAATTTCCATCTGTCTTGAACTCCTCTTCTACTTAGTTTTCCTGCTATGGAATCCTACTTAACATTGTTCTGAGTTTATTAAAATGAGCTTTCCTGAAGTCCAATTACATGCAGCTTTAGTTTTCCTTAAAATCAAGAACTTGAGCATTACTTGTTCACTTTCCCCCAAAGTTCCTGCTGTTTTCACCTCATCAACAAACTTTTCCCTATTGGTCAGAATCAAGTCAAGGATGGCTGATCCCCTCCCCTCTGTGAAGTTGTCAGCAAGTCAAGTCAGGAATTTCCTGAAGAGACCATGCTTTACAGAGTTTGTCTCCCAAGAGGTAAAGTCCCCCATTACTTCTACTACTACGTGCTTTGCTAACTTATGTGCAATCTGCTTTTGGAATGCCTCATACACGTCTTCTCCAAGGCTAGGTGGTTAGCAGTAGACTCCAATCATAGTTTTTATTCCTTTTTCTGTTTATTGTAACCTAGATGCTTTCCACAGGGGCCACCACATTCATTCTCTTGAATTTCTATGCAAGGTTGTACATTTCTAGCATATAGTGCAACTCCTCCCTTTTTTATGGCGTCTGTTCTTTTTGAACAAGGTATGTCCTTCAATTGCAATATTTCACTCATGGGAGTCATCCCACCAAGTCTCAGTTATATCTATTATGTTATATTTACCATTTTGAATGAAGAGTTCAAGTTCACCCTGTTTATCTATCATACTCTGAGGATTTGTATAAAAGCATCAATATTTTTATTAAGAGGTGTAACAGGGGCCCCTGCAGCTGCTCTTCCAGTTTCTGCTACAGTGCATGAACCTTTATCTGCAGTCCTTACTTCTAGCTTTCATCTCCATCTCCCATAGATTTTAGTTTAAAGCCCTCCTGATTAAACTCACCATTCTTCAGGTAAGCACATTCACAATGTCTACACCAGCTGTTTATCCTAAAATTATAAAATACTAGAGTTAGAAAGGGCCTATAAGGCCATCGAGTCCATCCCCTTGCTCATTGCAGGAATCCACCTTAAAGCATCCCTGACAGATGTCTGCCCAGCTGCCTCTTGAATGCCTCTAGTGTGGGAGAGCCCATGGCTTTCCTAGGTAACTGGTTCCATTGTCATACTGCTCTAACAGGTAGGAAGCTTTTCCTGATGCAGAGCCGGAATCTGGCTTCCTGTAACTTGAGCCCGTTATTCCGTGTCCTGCACTCTGGGAGGATCGAGAAGGATAATATCAAAGTTGTCCCTATCAGGCCACATGACGCACAGCTGATCCCACTGTGATCTTGGGTCAACCCCTCAGTTATCCAGGAATATTGCTGACTGCTTTTGTCACAGTTTTTTTTTTGGGGGGGGGGTTGCTCTCTTGCTACAATCCCGAACTCTGTGGCTAGTGTGCTCCCCCTTCATGAAGTTATTGCTGTTCGGTGCAAGTTCCTGGCTCAGTGAACAGCCAACTCACTGTCAAGGGGTGTCCAGCAGTTTTGGAGGTGTGCGGGAATGGTCCCATCTGCCATTTTTGGCACATTTTTTTATTGGTTATCAACCCTATGTGTAGCTGTGATTTTGCCTTCATGTGCATCCCTTCCAATTCATAAAAAGCCCCGTAGCCGCGTCATCTGCCTAGCCCCACGCACTTCTCCTAATCCACATGCAGAAGCACTGTCAAGGGACACATGTCCTCCTGCAATGGCACTCCTGTCATTGCAGGAAACTTCCCTCTCATGTGCCCTGTGAGTGGCAATCATGGAAACAGGGAACCATCACAATCATCCCTTCTCCATTGTGAAAGGGCTGTAGGTATAGATTAGCCCAATGTCTCCTGCACATTAGTCAGGTGCAGTCCATTTTCCACCAGCAGACCTTCATCCAAAAAGCATGAACCATGATATCAGAAACCAAATCTCATAGTTAATTGTTCACTGGAAGAACTTCTTTCTTTTCTAGTCCTCTTCTATGACCAGGAGAATAGATTAAAACACCACTTGACCCCCAAAGGTTTTGAGCTTCCTTCTACAGCTTCATAATTGGTCATAGCTGTGCTTGGCAGTATCATTCATTCCCTCATAGATTAGCAGGAAGGGGTAACTTTTGGTGTACTTAGCGAGTGTCTGCAGCTGTTCCATCACATCTCCAATCCATACTCCCAAGAGTCAATATACTTCTCAAGCCAGCACACATTTGCTGCTTTTCCTTGCGGTAGGAAGTCACCAACCACAACCAGACTTCTCTTCCTTTTGCTACAAGGAGTGGTTCCATCCTCTTCTTCTGTAAGGCCATTTGCTTCCTGTCCTGCAAGTTTTGCTGTAGATCCTTCTCTGAAAGACAGAGCCACTGTCTTCCTCAGGAGCCTCAAAGTGGTTTCTTAGTTCCAGTGGTGCAGAATGCCTTCCAACTCTTTTCCTCCTGAGTGTCACGGCCATTGCTCCCTCTTTAGTTCATTCCGCTCTTCTTTCTGAGTGCCCCCCACCCCACTTGTCCTTCCAGCACACATGGTCCACTTAACTTCTATGGAAATTTTGTTAGGGACCTCCTCCTTTATCTCCTGGATTTCCTTCACCAAACTCTGCTGCCAAACCCTATCAGGCTGTAGCTAGACCTAAGGTTTATCCCAGGATTATCCTGGGGTCAAACCTGTTCATCATAGGCTGTTGCTAGACGAGGCGTTAGCGCGGTGTGAGGCCCGGTTTCCCTCCTGTGCATCCAGATGACGCACAGGGGAATCCGTGGTCAGGCCACGCTAAAACCTCCCTTAAACCGGCATAAGCGAATTCGCTTATGGCCTGGTTTTTCCGCAGCCCCGGCCTGAGGCTGGGGCTGCGGAACGTCTAGCAGGGTCCGTGGCTTTTTGCGGCTGCTTGCTTACTCATACGAGTGCTGTGCCCATCGGGCAGGGGGGATCCGGGGGGGGGAGATAGGGGCCGCAGGGGAAGGCTGGACCCGGCAGGAGAGGGGGGGAGAAGAGCGGGCATCGGGGATAGCAAGGGGGCGGGAGAAGAGCGAGGGACAGGGCATCGGGGATGGCAAGGGGGCGGGAGAAGAGCGAGGGACAGGGCATCGGGGATGGCAAGGGGCGGGAGAAGAGCGAGGGACAGGGCATCGGGGATGGCAAGGGGGCGGGAGAAGAGCGAGGGACAGGGCATCGGGGATGGCAAGGGGGCGGGAGAAGAGCGAGGGACAGGGCATCGGGGATGGCAAGGGGGCGGGAGAAGAGCGAGGGACAGGGCATCGGGGATGGCAAGGGGGCGGGAGAAGAGCGGGGGACAGGGCATCGGCGATGGCAAGGGGGCGGGAGAAGAGCGAGGGACAGGGCATCGGGGATGGGGGGAGGATGGCCGAGCGAGCGGGCAGGGGCATCAGGAATTGGGGGGGGAACAGGGGCCAGGGGAGCGGGGGGGCTTTATTTATTTATTTTTTAAAAAACACTTACCTTCTCCGGCGGCTCTCCAGCGCACATGGCCCCTTTAACTAAAGAATTTTTTTTAAAAAATGGCCGATGCCATGGGACTTCCCGTTGCCCCTTCACGTCTTAAGTGTAGAAGCCTCCTTGCCGGCTTATCCGGCAGGTCTAGCAGGGCCCTTAGTGTCCTACACAGGGCATCCAGTGCTCAGGCAGGGACAAACCCAGGATAATCCTGGGATAAACCTTAGGTCTAGCTACAGCCTTAGTTTTCCAAGTTGACTTGATCCCTTGGAACTGGCTGGCTTATATTAAAGTTGTGCATGGACAACCCAATTCGCTTTGGATCCCAATTCGGACTTTCTGAATTTGGCCCGATTCACTTCAGATCGATTCAGAACCAGTCTACCTCATCTCAGATATGAATCCAAATCAAGATTCGGATATCTAAATTATTCATATTTTTCATTTTCCCATAGACTTGCATTGGAAAAAATAAACACCTACAACTTTTTTTATTTTTCGAGGTAGATATATGGAAGTTGGAGACCTTACAGATGCCATGGAGGTGCTCATGTGAGCCAAATTTCAGACATCGGTACAGTGTTATTCCTGGGCAGGATCTACACTATTCATTACACCGTTGTTTAAGTGCATTGTTGCGTCCTCCCTTGCTACGTTACAAAATGCAACTTGAGCCCAGTCAATCGAAATACCTTTTCTTCTATTGTTTTACCCCGGCACACTCTTCTTTAGAACGTTCTTCATTATGCTCATACCGGCTCTGAAGTAAACCTCCTTCTTCCGGTGACTCTGAGCTAGACCTGCCGGGATAAGCCGGCAGGGAGGCGGGGCGACGCGTAGGGACGAGGGAAGCCCTGCAGCGTCTTAAAGGGGCCACGTGCGCCCCGAAAGATAAGCGTTTTTTTAAAAAAATTAAGCCTCTGTCCCCTCTTTCACCGCCCTCCCCCCCCTCCCCCTCCCCCTCGTCGCGTTGTGCCAGCTCTCCCTCCCCTAGAAAAGCCCTCACTTGTCCTAATCAGGAAGCAAAGACCATGGTCACGAGACATGACTTTGAAAGACGGCATTGAAAACAACGAAACGTTGGGGCACATTGTTAGTTTTAAAACGATTTTAACAGAAAGTGGAACGGTTTTAAAAGTCAGAAGAAACGTAACAACAACAGCATCACGTGACTGCTGACGTCATCTCTGCCAACTTGTTACGTTTCATCTAGACAAGTGTAGACGGGCCCCTGTAATCCACTGCTAAAATATTACTTTTCAGTGAAACCACTCAAAGCAAAGTGCTATAACTTTCTCATTTTTCATGACACAAATGTGTAAGTTTGAGATAGATGCCCTGGAAGTGCTCACGTGTATGAAGTTTCAGACAGATCAGTGCAGTGCTATTCCTGTAATCCACTGCTAGAAATATAATTTTTCAAGGAAACAATTGTAGTAGTGACTCAAAGCAAAGACTGATTTGAAGGCATGTGAATATGAATCAAGGTCATACCATCCCTTCCCTAATCTCTGTGTGTTTTTGAAATGCAAATCCCCCTACTTCAGTCTTTGTCCCTTTGTTCTTAAGGTGACACATCCGGAGGCTCTTCCCATCCAGAGAAGAAACAAGGGAAGTTAAACTCTGTCCTAGACTGCCTGCAATACACACATTACCTGGTTGGGAGCAATGTGTCTCAGAGATTGAGTCAAAGCAAACTGGCCCAGGGAGGTGGGCTGGTGGGCACATCTGCACAGTGTTTTGAATGGAGCATGTGTGGCCATGACAGGATCACGGCAGCAGGAGGAAGCAAAGCAGCCAGTGACATAAGTGACCCAAGGAGTGTCTTGCTTCAAAGCCAGAAACACATACCAGCCCTGCAAGGTGGGCACAGACAGATAATATCGGAGAAGTATGCAGGTGCACAGGTGTGTGTTGAGCAACTCAGCAATAGACTCATGGGGTCACTCACCGAGTCCTGCTAATTCCCAATGTAACCCCATGGGCAGAGGCAGGCTGGCAGAGAGGCAGAGTGGCAGCAGGTGGGCACACAGAGGCAGCAGGCAGCTATGTGGGCACGAATTGAGCAAGTAAGCAATAGACCTGTGGGGTTGACCCACCAGATCTGGCTACTTCACCCCATGGGCAGAGACAAGCTAGCAGGCTGGCAGAAAGCAAATAAACTGGCCCTGTGGGGCGGCCACAGAGGAACGTGACATAAACAGTGAGAGATGCTTTGGGATTGCATAAGAGGCTAGGAGAAAGATCCTTTCAGGGTCCTTCAGAGTTAACTTACTCCACTGTAACCACAGATAACAACAACAACAACAACAACAACAACAACAACAACGCAAGCTGGCTTGGCTGTGACTAATACAGCTAATTCCCCACATCACCCCATGGGCAGAGAGGCTGGCAGACAGAGGCAGGCGGGCAGGCTGGAAGAGACAGTTTGAGAGGCAATCGGGTGGCTACAGGCATACAGCACTGGGAGCAAGTATACCATCGGCTTGTGGTGTGATCTACCAAGCCAAGCTACATCCTCCAGGTACCAGGTGGCAGGCAGAAAGAAAACAAACTGGCCCTGCAAGGCGGGCAAGGTGGTGCGAGTCACGTAAAACCGCCCAGAGAGCTTCAGCTATTGGGCGGTATAAAAATGTAATAAATAAATAAATAAATAAATAAATAAATAAAATAAAATAAAATAAATAAATAAAACCTGCACAGTTTCCCCATATTCAGAAACGTGAGGAGGCTTGGAAGAGGAGGAGGAGGATCCTTTCAGGGTTCATCCTACTGCACTGTAAGCACAGCCAATAATAATAAGAATAAGAATAATCTGCCTGACTCTAATAAAGTTGTAGAAGAGGATTCACTCACGTTGGCAGCAACACGTTCAAAATGCAGCTGACATTCCATGACAGTGAATGACTCATGCCCTGAGTCAAAGGAAGAAACACACAAACCAACCATGCAAGGCAGACACAGTGGTTCGAAACATAGACAGTGTGAGATGCTTTGGCATCCCCTTAATCAGAAATGGTAGGAGGCAGGCACAGAGAAGGAGAGGCAGCAGGCAGCTAAGGCCATGGAGTAACAGAAGTAAGACCTCAGAAGTAAGCACAGGGTTGCAGAGCACTTCTTTCCAGTTTGCCGTTTTAGACTTTTTTTTTTTAAAAAAAAGAAGCTTCTGAGCAACCACACTATTAAAAGTCAGTTCTATACATGTTCTCACTGAAGTGAGAACTTACCTCTCTCTCAAAGGTAAGCATGTATCGAATTTTAGTATGATCTAGATGTAAATGCAGTTGAAATCAATGGGATTTACTCTTGGATAAGGGAACCAGCAGATCTCTATTTTATGAACTTGAAGATGTACAGCTTTGCAAGATCAAAAGAAAGGAAAATCAATCCTTTGCACTGGGTTTAAGGTGAAAATGTATCCCTGGTCATGCCTACTCAGGAGTAAGAACATAGAGTTAAATGGGAACTCTCTCCCTCCACCTTTATGGTTGAGCAGAGAACCACCCCACCCTCCTCTTTTGTTGCAAGATTGCCCTTATACACACGCGCCCCTGACAAAGAACGGGATTGTCAGACAGAATGCAACAACAGCAATACATTGGAGGGAGGAGTGCGTTTATTTTGCATGGAAGGAAAATAATCCAGACTTTCCCCACTCCAAAAAGAATTGAAACATGGAGGAGAAGAGGCAAAATGAGTTCAGGACATGGATGACGTCATGTGAGTACTGGGCTGCAAAACTGCAGAGTGTGCGAGTGTGCCTATAAATCACTGGTGTGATGGAGCCCGATGTCAGCCAGCCTGCTCTCTTCCACAGACTCTGTCCTCCCTGAGCAATGCGGCCACAGCCTCAGCAGCTCCATACAACCTTTTATTTGCCCCTTCCCCAAACTAGCCCATGTTATTCCAGCTGGCCACTTCGTTGACCAGCCTCCCTCTTGGTTCTCTGTTCTTCTGAGTAAGATGGTGGAAGTTCTGTGGGCCTTTTTGGCCCTCTCCCCCGCCCCACTCCAGCTCACACAATTACATTTTCCTCACTGGAAGCAAAACATTGTTTGACCTAGCCCTTCTGCCTTATCGTGCTTGTACCATGCATGCTGCTTCAGTACCACTGCTTGCTTCTTCCCTCTTTTTTCTGAGTTGTCCCACAACAGCCATGTGGGGTCTCACTAATCCCTTGCTTGATGCGATTAAGTTGCAGGATGAACCTGACCTATGGGCTCTCCACATATTTTTTAAGGCTTGCTAGAAGAACACTGTCAAAGAAGGTTTTCTGTGCTTGCCCAAGTCTTACCCATGGAAACATCAGTAATTGCCATCCTTTCTCTCTCCTGTGCTTCCTGTAGCTCTCCAAAATACTCTTCAGGCTTTCAGGAAGATAAAGAAAGGTATGGTGACTGCCGATGAACTGAAGCCAGTCCTGACAGACCTGGGAGTCAATCTGAGTTCTGAAGCTGTAGAGCAGACACTGGGACATACTCGGGTTAACAGTGAGTATCTCAGTGAATGCCAAGAAATCAGGTTGTATGGCCCTCTAGAGAGAATATTGGGCATGGCATTCAGCTGGAAAGTTGAGCCAAAATACACCTGTGGAAGTGTCTGATCATTGTTATGTCATTTGATTTGGTGTTGGGCTGGAAAATTTGGCCAACCTGCCATTGCCTCTAACATCAGCAGAAGTGCCTATTTGATGCTTCATATTCAGTTTTGATTCCTCCACAACTTTCCTTCATGCCTTCAAATCATGCCACAACTCTGCCCATGGGAATACCACAAATGACTTTCAGTGTTTTCTTGCTCTGCCACACTGTTCAGAATAATTATTTATTTAAAACATAAATGACATGCCATTCCATCAAACCATGTTCCAGGTAAAATTCATCAAAAAGTACTACACAAATATCATATTGTATGACTACAATTAAAAACAAAATATCAATATTCCCCAATTTAATTATCTGAACAGCAACAGGCAGAATTTTATCACACCTATATCTTGTCCCACTCATCCCTTCTTTCCGTGATAGCATTAGCCTGTCTTCTAAAAATTAGCATAGTGGGGGCCCTAACTGGAACCTCTCTGGGGAGGGAAAATTCCATAGCCTGGAAGCCTAACTTAGATGCCCCTGCCTAGAATCCACCACCTATGGGAATAGCAGATGGAGGGAGGCCTAAGATGATGATCTAAATAAATGGGCATGTTCATATGGGATTAACTGTGTAATCCTACCGGTACATGTCTACTCAAAAGTAGGGGTGGGTGAATCTGTCAATTTCAGTTTCTTTCCCTCTGTTTCTCATTTTTCCAGACTTAGGGCTCCATCACACCTTTTTTATCCAGTTTTATCCAGACCCAATCTGATTCAAACTTGGGCTGCCTAAGCCCTCCTTAAGAGCTACCACTGTGCCAATTTTGATCTCTTTATCTTTAAAAATGAGGGAGCTGGGAGCAAGGAGGGTGCATTTTCCGCATTTCTTTTAAGGTGAAAATGCCTACTCAAGATTAAGAACATAGAGTTAAATGGAAACTCTCTCCCTCCCCCTTCATGTTTGAGTGGAGAACCACTCCACCTTCCTCTTTTGTTAGCGAGACCACCCTTAGACACGCCCCCAACAAACGGGATGGTCAGATAGAATGCAACAACAGCAATACACGGAGGGAGGAGCGCATTTATTTCACAGGGAAGGAAAATAATTCAGACTTTCCCAGCTCCAAAAAGAAACGAAACATGGAGGGGAAGAGGCGAAATGAGTGCAGGACATGGATGACATCATGTGAGTACAGGGCTGAAAAACTGTATACCAGGCCTGGCGAGTGTGCGATAAATCACTGGTGTGATGGAGCTCTTAGGTTTAGTTCATCCTGAGTTTTTTGAATTTTCATATTGGACTCTGCCTCCCTGAGATGTCGCTCTGAACTCTCCATGTTAGCTCTGAACATGGAGTTAATGAAACAGCTTTTAAAACCACCGTGAGATACCTCTGGCTGAAAATCTCCCCAGATTAGAAGGGGAGATCGTGAAGGGAATGCCAAAAGGAATCAGAACCCCATCTCACATAGATTCAGCTGTTGGATGCCATTGGATACTGCAAGAGGGGTGAGATTTAATGGTGTTTAAATCATCCCGGGAGCTGTTTTGGAGCCCTATGATGCAGCAGGAGCTGACAATTCCTGCATTGACCAGGGGGTTGGACTCGATGGCCTTGTAGGCCCCTTCCATGGCCAGTTGACTAATGGCTCCTTAGAGACACCTGCTGGACATAATAAGAAAAATATTGTGGGGAAAACAAATCCTCCCTTACTGCTGGATGATGGATTACAAGTTTTTGACGTGGAACATTAATGGAGCAAATGCTCCTCAAAAAAGGAAGAAAATATTTCATTACTTAAAAAAATTAAAGCAAGATATTATTTTCTTACAAGAGATTCACATCAGGAAAAAGGACATCAAACATATAATTAACAAAAAATTAGGTGAAGAATTTATATCAGCAAGTAGGAAAAAGAAAAATGGAGTGGTCTTATATATCAAATCATATTTAAGCCCTGAATTAGTATTGACAGACAAACAAGGATGATTTGTGGCAGTAAGTTACCTTAATTGGAATGTCAACAGTGGTGTTGGGGGTTTATGCTCCCAACAATCAAAAAGCGGAATTTTACGAGAAGCTTCTGACCAACCTAACTGACTTATCATATGAAAATTGGTGTTTGATGGGAGATTGGAATGGAGTGATTTCACCACAAATATACAGTACATCTGATAAAAAGATTAAAAGTTATCAAGGCAAATTACCCAAAAGTTTTTTGATCTGATGGAAAATTTGGGGTTAGTAGATGTATGGAGACATAGAAATGGTAGCTCAAATGAGTGTACCTATTTTTCAGAAAGGCATAAATCCTATTTTTCAGAAAGGCATGAATCAAGAATAGACATGATCTTGACAACTAAAGAATTGCTTACAGAAGTTAGTAGAATAGAAATTTTGCCAAAATCATTTTCAGATCATAATTCTATATCGATGGTATATAGGAGAAGAGGCAATACATTCAGATGGAGATTAAATGAGACTTTACTGCAAGATAAAAAGATAGTGGAAAATGGAAAAAAACTGAAAGAATATTTTGAACAGAATTTAAATAAGGGAATTGATCTGCTAATGGTTTGGGATGTAAGTAAGGCAAGTAAAATATCAGAGGATATTTTATTCAACAAAACAAATGATTGACAAGGAAAAGAGAAGCGGAACCACAAAATATCTTGAGTGAAATTAGGAAAAAAGAAGCTTTAAAGAAAGCACGTGGAAAAGCAAGTATTATACGACAAATTAAAATGCTTCAACAACAATTCTCAATGTTAACAATTCAGGACGGGGAAAAAATAAATTTCAAGAAGCAAAGAAATTTTGAATCAGCAAATAAACCAAGAAACTGATTGGCTTTTAAATTAAGAAAAGAAAAAGAAAAGAGAATAATAGTTAATATAAAAGAGACTGGAAGGGAACTAACAGAGAACAAGGCTATACAAAGAGCTTTCCACCAGTATGCCATGTAGGACGAGCTTCCTGCAGCGCTCCGGGCTCTTTCTGTCTTCTACACTTCTCGGGGCCCAGCTGGGGGCTGCTGGTGGCAAGGTTTGGGCTGCAGGAGGGGCTAGCAGCGCATTCCGGCTGGTGGATTCTGCACGTGGATGTCACCAGCCTGGTCAATTTCTCTGGGTCCTCTGAGTAAGAGGGCCTCTGATTCTTCCAGTTATACAAATCCAGTGTGCTAAATGGGGCATAGAGGAAAGCTGTTCTCCTATTGCCATCCATGGCTTCTCACAGGGGCATCTGCTTTGCCCTTGCTGGCTTTCTGACCTCCCTCCCGGTGGCAGCTTCTTGCAAGTGCAGGTGCTGGGGAGTCAGGTCTCAGGCAATTTCAAGTTGCTCAATGGCTTGGTTTGCTTCTTGAAAAGCTTCCACTGACTTGGTCTTGAAGCTTTTTTCAGTAGGCTTACATGTACAGGGTTTCATCGCACGGTGAGTTCTTTGATGTCTAGTAGAATTTCTACTTCCGCCGAAGCTCTTTCTATACTCTTTTCGCAGCTGCCATGTCTGTCTCCTGCTGGTTCATCTCATGAATTTACGAGGTGGATTTGGTTCTATGGGACTAGCTAGGGCACTGCTGGGTGCCCACTGCTGGCCACATGGGCTGGTTCCAAGGGGTTGGAGTGGGTACCGCTGGGTTAAGACGGGGTTGCCATGCCTGAACCAGTGGCACATGGCTTAAGGCTGCCCAGCGGGAGGGGGGGATTTGCTGGCGACTGGGTGCTGTGGCGTCGCCAGGGCAGCAGGGCTTGCTTGGGAGCTCGTGCCATGTGGCACTTGCTGCCCTGGGCTCCTAAAGTAAGGAGGGGGCAAACTTTTCATCCCTTATTCTCCCTCTAATCTACTCCTGCACTTCTTCTCAAACATGCACTTGTGCGCTCACACACACATTCTTCACTGCTCGCTCCTTCTTGCACAGTAAAGGTGGCAAAGGGACCGAGCACACAGGGCAGTGACTGCTTTTTCACTCACACACATGACATACATTGAGGACAGATATCTCCCCCTTCACACACACACACACAGAGCTCAATAAAGACAGTTTTAAAACCCATGTATGATTAGTGAAATTAAAGCACATAAACATTTCTCTTTACATTTATTTCCCTAATTTCTCTGAGAAATTCTTCTTAAGACAAACATGAAATTCCTCCTTGTGGTTTCATATAATTTTCATATATAATTTTCATATAAGTAGTACAAAAGCAATGTTGATTACTGTCAGAATTCCTGTTTTGGCTAAACGTAACGTTACTGCAACACAAACATCCATAAGCACATCTACAAAAGCACATCTACAAAACTTCAGTAGATACAGTTCTTTGCAAAGTTAAATTTCTACTGAATCTTAAATACCCCAAATGCCTGCTAAAGAAAAGCTACCAAAACAATTCTCAACAATCATAAGCAAGTCCTAAATTTTGTGTAGATGTCTTTTGAGTTGGATGGCCTTTGGGGATTGTGGGATTCTAAGTTGTTTTCTATAGTACATGATTTTGCCACGCGGAGGGAATTGTGGGACCAATCGTCTTACATTGATGCATGGAGGGGGGTGATAGAATAAGTAGACCACAGCCGTCGTGGCTTCAGAAGTGTAAACTCAAGTCATGTAAAACATGGTGTGATCTGAGGCAGCCAGGCCTGGGAAGCAAATTGCATGAGGTACTGGTTCCTCTCTATTCGGCCCTGGTTAGGCCTCATCTAGAGTATTGCGTCCAGTTCTGGGCACCATACTTCAGGAAGGACGCAGACAAGCTGGAGCATGTTCAGAGGAGAGCAAACAGGATGATCAGGGTCTGGAAACAAAGCCCTATGAAGAGAGACTGAAAGAATTGGGCATGTTTAGTCTGGAGAAGAGAAAATTGAGGGGAGACATGATAGCACTCTTCAAATACTTAAAAGGTTGTCACACAGAGGAGGGCCAGGATCTCTTCTCGATCCTCCAGAGTGCAGGACACGGAATAATGGGCTCAAGTTACAGGAAGTCAGATTCTGGCTGGACATCAGGAAAAACATCTTGACTGTTAGAGCAGTATGACAATGGAACCAGTTACGTAGGGAGGGTAACACTAAGAGGCATTCAAGAGGCAGCTGGACAACCATCTGTCAGGTATGCTGTAGGGTGGATTCCTGCATTGAGCAGGGGTTGGACTAGATGGCCAACCATCTGTAAACCGCCCAGAGAGCCCTGGCTATGGGAGCGGCATATAAGTGTAATAAATAAATAAATAAATAAATAAATAAATAAATAAATAAATGGCCTTTTAGGCTCCTTCCAACTCTACTATTCTATGATTCTGTGTGTTAGGCCCTCTGAAGAGTTTCTGGGGATGGACTCAGAGGAGGAAGCCGAACTGGTGCAGACAGAGGCTAGCGTCACGGCTGCTGAACTGGTGCCAGCTGGGAGTGGGGCCAACTCAGAGAATGAGGTGGAGGCAGAGCCAAGTACCAGTGTGCCGGTAATTAAACCAGCAGGGAGTTTGGCCAATTCAGAAGAAACAGAGCGAGAAGCAACAAACTTACCTGCACAGTTGTTTAGGCAGCGGAAAAGGAAGCTCTGCGCAGGTCTTTGTGTATTGATGCTAGATGCCAGGTCAATAGGGAACACCTGTAGCTGCCAGGGAGGGGTATTTAGAGAGCAGGGAAGCAACAGGAACTTTGCCAGAGATTAACTGAGCATCCTGGCGAAAGCTCTTGGTTCCTGTTTCGGATCTTCATGACCTTGTATCCTAGTTGAACATCGGACTGCCTTGGAATTTGTGACCTGATCGTATCCCTGGACTTCTGGACTGTTTTCTTGGACTCTCTCTGCCTCTCGTAAGCCTTTGACTCTCGGAACGGAACTGGACTCTGCCTCATGTTTAATCGTCTTGTACTCTGATATTGAAGAGTTAACTGTGTTGTTTCATAGCACAGCTGAAGACGAACTCAACTGTTTGTTTGCTGAGTTTGTGGCCAAATTCTTGGGCTTGTCTGGACACGCTGCCCGCATCTGTATTTCTGTCTAATTAGCTGGTCTATTGGCAGCTTCCCGGACACTATGATTCTATGATTCTATGAAAGAGATAGAGAAAAATGATGTATTTGTTTGTGGATTTTAGTATTAAGATGGGGAAAGAGAGGAAAGGGGGAGGGATTAGAGAGAAATGAAGTATAATTCTGTGAGTCCAATGTATGAGACTCAGATAAATCATAAGAAAGAACTGAATTTGATAGACATAATTAAATGTAATTAAGAAATTAGTTGGCATTTTTGGCATGAAGAGTGCTAAAAAATGTACTTTAACCTTACCCTTAAATGTTTTTTATTGTTAGTGTAGTTTTCTCATGTATAACTTTGTTTGTATGTATTATATGTGATGTCTGTGTGCAAAAAGAGAATTTTCATATTAAAGTTCACATGAAAATTCATACGCATTTTTGTACACAACTTTGCGTAATATAAACATTTTTGCAAGCAATTTTCCTAATGTAGTGCTTTTTTGGATGTTATTTTCACTAATATACAAATTTTTGTTCACTTTTTTTATTGGAAATCGCCATATTCATAGAAGTGTGAATTTCAAAGGACAACTGAATTTTGATTCACATATTCTTTCAAAAGTACAAAATAAAGTAGGTTCCATTAAAATGTGAACCAAATGGATTTCTTTCTCATCCCTACTCAGAAGTAAGCCCCACTGAGTTCAATAGGACTTACTCCCAGGTATGAGTTTGTAGGATTGCGGCCTCAGTGTTCCTTGTTGAGAAGCTCTGATCCTAGATGGTTTAGGGTTGTAAAGCCAGAACAAGTACTTTGATTTTTTTGACCAGAAGTCAACTGGAAGCTACTAAAGTTGCTTAAATATTATATTTAACTATTCTTTTTTTCTCTGTGTGCAGAGAATGGAAAATTTGGCCTTTTAGAGTTCCTGCTGGCTGCAAGGAAACTGCAGAGAAGCCTTGCAGAAGAAGGTGAGTTGCTCAATGCTTCCGAACCAGCCTGGAACCAGGTATTGCAAGTGGATGGCAACCCACACTCTTCCTCATTTTTGTGTTTATGTTAGAATCAATACAGAAAGGTTATGGTGCTTTGCAACTTTTGAATATTACCTGCTCGAAGTCAAAAGAGCAAATAAACGAGATTTAGCCCCTCTCCTATATATTTTGAACTTGACACTTTTATTTTTATTTTTATTTGCTTTAGTTTATTCCAGTCTAAAGCAAATAAAAATAAAAATAAATGTACCTACATTTCTACCCTAGCAATTTATTTTCTATGAATTATTTATTGAGTTGCATTTTAAAAATAATAATAATAATGAAGGATTATAAATGTCCAATTATAAATGCTCCTATTCCTTCCTCATTACAAAAATAAACACCCAATTTCCTTCAAATATAAAATCTATAAATCTCCTTCAAATATAAAATCTTTGATCTGAAGATATGTTAACTTAAGCAAGTTCACTGAAAGAACATTTCCTGTTGCGTCCCCCTGAAAAGCTCTTTTGAGGGTTTGGAAGTCTTCCAGAACAATCTGGGACAGGGCATGGGGACCTGCTGGTCGAGAGGGGAAATTCCCCCAAATTGGGTGGCACGATCCTCCCCTCTTTTGTATTGTGGCACTTCACCAGACATCTAGGACTTCTGCAAATTTCCCCACACTCTTCTAGTTGGTCCTATAAAGACACAAAGCAATAATTATATCTGGATGACAGTTAGATATTTGAATGGCAATCCTACTAAGATTGCTGTCAGTGAGGAATGTTGCAGAATATGTAGCCTTCAGTTAGTAGATGAGGTAAGCCATTACATCAGGGGTGGGGAACCTTTTTCAGTCCAATCAGCTAACTCCAATCTTATATTTATTTAGATGTGATTTTTACTTTGATAACTTATTGTTTGTTCATAGGTTCTTCATGCTTCCAATAAAGGTATTACTTTTTGTTTTGTTTTTTGCTATGAGGAGCAGATTTGAAATCAAGGGGGCATTCTGGTGGCCAGAGATAGATAGTGGAATAGCACCATGTTTAATGGAACCCTTCCTTGTCTTGTGCTCCAGTCAAAAAACCTGATCCAGGGTTCTTTGGTTCTCCTGACAGCATTCCTTAATGAGTACACCACTCTGGGAAGGAGGCCTTTTCAGGATGTAGCTGAGCTTGTTAATGCAGAATCTAGATGGAGGAAAAAGTACCAGGGCTATCTTGATGAAGAAATATCCACTCCCACTTCCCTGTGTCCATTGCTGGCATGGGCAGGCTCAGATGAAGATATTGCTCTGGCCCAACCGCAGAAAAGTGTATCCTGGAAGTCTGACCAGAGACGCCCCAGCACTGCATCCCCTGTAGATAATGAAGAAGGGGAAGATAAGGGCCATGATTTGAAAAAAATCTACTCGGACATCACCAATATTACACCCCCTGTACATAATACAGATGAGGAAGGTAAGGACCATGACATCATACAGGTGAAAAGGTCCCAATCAGACCAAAGAAGCCCTAGCACTGCACCCCCTGGGCATAATGCAGAGGGGGGAGATAAAAACCATGACATTGTGGAGGTGACAAAGTCCTCAAGCCGAAACACCATCCAAGTGAATTAACTGATAAAAGAAGTTGGGTTTCCTGTTAAGGGCTTTTTGGAAATAGAATTTATGCCAAACCTCCTCTCAGTCTGGTACAAGGCTTCCCTGTGTATTTCTCATTGCATCCTCACTCCCACCCCTGCAGCCTCCTTTCCAACCACGTTATCATCTGGAGCATCTTTCCAAAATGGGAGAGGTTAAGAAAGGGGGTCAATTCCTCCTGAAGCTAGGATCACATGGGGGAGGGGAATAGGACTGTTTTGTGTGGATTTAGACTCACTGTAAATGACTCATTGGCAGACTTGAATAAAATCCAACAGACCTGTGTGTTACCAAAGCAGTTTTCAAAACTTGGCCTATTTATTCTTTTGCATTTGTTATTGTTGTCACCACCTTTAAAAACAACAACATTCAAAACCAACAGAAATACACACAAACAAAACAAGCATCAAGGTCATCTATAAGATTCAAGACCCAGGATTACAGATTATCAGTGGGTCCCTTCAATCAACTGGAGGGGAGGAAATCAGGGAGAACCCTAGAGTTATTTGCCAGAGGACTCATGTAACAAGCCAAACTATAGGCCAATTTTATTTTTATTTTTTCTAAAACAGCAACCACCACCCCACCTTTTAATTGTCTGTGGTGTCACTGAAATACTGCTTTACTAGTCTCCAAACCATTGCTGACCAGAAACAGTTTCTCCTAAAACTGTTGGAATATCACATAAGATCAACATTTATGCTCTGCATTCATACTGACTTGCAGTGATGGAAGTTGTAGTCCAACACCTTTGGAGGGCACCAGGTTGGGGAAGGGCTGCTCTAAACAAAAAAAGAGAAGTAGGTGGCCCTAAGTTGTTTGTCATCAGTTTTCCACAACCCCACAGTCACTTCTGCATGTCCTATTCTCCATCCTGTCCTCATGGTTTATCTGCTTTGGGAGAATGAGTATTTCACTGGCACTTTCTGCCTCCTTAGGGAGGATGTGGCATTAAGGCTTGTGAACCTTGACTCCCAATTTCCCTGCTTTTTGGTGCTTGGTTGAAAACTGTAGAGCCTCAATGTTGTTTTGTAAACAGTAGGTGTTTTGTTTAATGAATTTCATGGCTTTGTGTAACAGATGTGCAAAAGTGCTTAAAGGCCCCTTAAAGTGAAGACAATAAAGTAAAAGAAAGAGGCAGATTGTATCACTATCCGTGTTCACAAATACTACAAAGGAAGATAAGTATTATAAAAGAAGCCTAATCTGGATCCGGAGGATGTTAACAACTACAGGCCGGTGGCTAATATCCCTTTCCTGGGCAAGGTGCTTGAGCGGGTGGTTGCAGGACAACTCCAGGCACTCTTAAATGAAACGGATGATTTAGATCCATTTCAATCGGGTTTCAGGCCTGGTTTTGGAACGGAAACTGCCTTGGTCACCTTGTGGGATGACCTCTGTCGGGAGAGAGACAGGGGGAGTGCGACCCTGTTGGTTCTCCTGGACCTCTCAGCGGCCTTCGATACCATCGACCATGGTATCCTTCTGGATAGGTTGTCTGAGCTGGGAGTTGGAGGTACTGCGTTGCAGTGGTTCCGCTCCTACTTGGATGGCCGATTCCAGAAGGTGGTGCTGGGGGATTATTGCTCTGTGCCCTGGCTCCTAAGCCATGGGGTTCCACAGGGCTCTATTTTATCCCCTATGCTGTTTAACATATACATGAAGCCGCTGGGGGAGGTTATCCGGAGATGTGGACTGAGGTGTCATCAATATGTGGATGATACCCAGCTCTACCTTTCCTTTTCATCAAACCCAGGTGAGGCAGTGGCTGTTCTGAACCAGTGTCTGGGCACGGTAATGGACTGGATGAGGGCTAACAAACAGACTCAATCCAGACAAGATGGAGGTACTGTTAGCGGGTGGTTCATCTGTCCAGCGAGGTGATGTTTGCCCTGTCCTGGACGGGGTTGCACTCTCCCTAAAGGATCGGGTCTGTAGTTTGGGGGTGCTCTTGGATCTAGAACTGTCACCTGAGGCACAGGTGAACTCAATGGCAAAGAGCACCTTTTATCAGCTTAGGTTGATATACCAACTACGCCCTTATCTGGACAGAGATATCCTAGCTACAGTTATCCATGCTCTGATAACCTCTCGTTTGGATTACTGCAATGCGTTATACGTGAGGCTGCCTTTGAAAATGGTCCGGAAGCTTCAGCTGGTACAAAACAGAGCAGCCCGTTTACTAACAGGGACTGGCCGGCAAGATCACATTACGCCAGTCCTTTTACAACTTCATTGGCTGCCAGTCCAGGTCCAGGCCCGATTCAAAGTGCTGGTATTGACATTTAAAGCCCTAAACGGTTTGGGGCCAGGTTATTTGAAGGAATGCCTCCTCCCATATGTACCTGCCCGGACCTTAAGATCATCTACAGGGGCCCTTCTCCGTGAGCCCCTGCCAAAGAAAGTGAGGCAGGTGGCTACTAGGAGGAGGGCTTTCTCTGCTGTGGCACCCCGGTTGTGGAATGAGCTCCCCAGAGAGGTCCGCCTGGCACCTACACTGTACTCCTTTTGGACTCAAGAATGATCCCGAGGTGGGGGGTGCACTTTTATGTTAAGAACGAAGATGTTGTAGTATGATAAGGTATATGTAATAGTTTTTGATATTTGTACTCAACAGTCATTCAATATGTATGCAGCAGATATTTGATGTTTTTTTTTTTCTTATTGTGTTTTGTTTCAGTTATATTTTGGTAATGTTTATCTATGTTTATATAGTGTTGAAAATGAATAAAAATTAAAAAAAAAAAAAAAAAAAAGGAAGTGGTGCTGCTTATAAGCTAACCACAGTGGAACACGTAATCATTTTTCATCTCAATCAGGCTTGTGCCACAGCTAACCCCCCCACCCCACCCCCAAGCTTAAGTGTGTTTTTGGGATATTCTGATGCATTTCTATGGGCCATTAGTAAAAGGCTTCTTGGTTGTTTCCCCACTGTGTTACAGTTAACAAGCAAATCAATGACAAAGAGAGAGTAGCAGCTGCCATTGTTAGAAATGCGATTTGAAATAAAGATTCAAGGACAATGGTGAAAGCACTCTGTTCCTTTTATTAATACAGAATTGCAAGTCTGGGTGCTCTAGCAAAGTAGGTACACCCTCAAGCACATGTGTAGCCATTTTTATACCCTATGCCCGGCCGAAGAGGTCCCTCCCCGTCTCTTTATTGGTCAGAGACTCAAAGGTTACAGCCTATCCTGGTAAGCCTTTTTGTCCCGCCTTTATTTACTTGCTTTTTCATTTCATTTGATATTCCACCCACTATTATTTACTTATGTCCATATAAAGAATTAATTCTCCAAGATCACTCTAATTATTCCCTCCTCCTCCCTGTTAGCTAAACCACAAGGTCATGAGTTCAGAAAACAACAAACTGTTTTCGGTTGGTCCTATTTCTCACTTCTCCTGACCACCAGTCCAACCACAAGTTCCGTATTATTCTCTTTTACTTCAACTGAATAGTCTAACGGCTAATACACCTGTCTGAGCAGTTTCCTGTCCCTTAACCATCCTCCTGTAAAGATAACAGTACTTTAGGCTGGCTGCTATTCAGCCACATATTATTAGTTATATTTTATTTCTTTATATCATCCCTTTAACATAAAGCATTAGCATCCTTATACATATAGCATCATAGATTATATATTTTAGCATCCTTATAACATATAGCATCATTGAAAAAGTAACATGTCTCTCCATTTCTCACAATCCCTCCTCTTTATTTATTATGTGTTGTCTTTTTCACTGCAGTATATAAAGGTGTATTCTTGACTGGACCACATGTTCTTAGACCATTTCTTATTTCTGTGCACACACTCTCATTGTTAAAAAATGCCATGGCGTTGTCCTAAGTTGTTTTCTTAGCGGTCTTCACTGAATGGCGCAAAGCCCGCATTCAGACTTTTCGTTGCGAGGATTATTATGCCTCGTTATCTCAGGAATATCTCTGATCTGAGTTTACAAAGACAGCCATGCTGATTGACCAGATGTCATTCCATGGAGGGGGCTCTTCAGCAATCTCCTTCCACTGGACACCTGTCTTTAGTGCTCACAGGCGGCTTTTCAACTTCCTCCTGGCAGCTTGCTTCGTCTTTTAACTTCTCGATCAGATTTGGACAACTCTCAGTCTCTGGTACAGATGGGTCATCTGGATCACTTCCATGGCATCCAAGGTTCAGCTTTTCACATATGTTGCTTGGACTTTTTAGATTTGGGCTATCAGTCTGTGTAGGCTTAGAACACAACAGATTATTTCCTCCTTGGTAGAGACAGTCTTACAGCTATAGATTCTCCAAACATTTCTATATGTGTTGGACAGTCAAATACTTGCCAGTTGTTCATGTGCTTTGAACAATTACAGTGGTCAGTCAGGAACAAGGGTCCAAACTCTCTTGCTTCTAGCTTATAACTTCTGTTGTTTTAGTTTGGCATCAGGCAGCAGACCTGTGGCTTCTAGGTCTGGTGCTGTGAAGAACCTGTGAAGAAATCTTCTTGCACACTCATTAGTTTGGGAGTTCAAACAATCTTATGGTTCTAATTATAAATCACTCTGTCTTCTATTCAGTCTATTTCTAAGACTTATTAATACTCAGGAAAGAATTAAAACTAGTTTCTTAGATTCAAGGTGGTATTGAAAAATCACTTTATATAAAGGTCTCTCTCCCCCCTTGGCAATGTAAGGGAAAAGGCTTGTTTAGATTGTCACAACTGATCTTTCTCTCTGCCCTCCCGACATGCCCAGATGGGTGAGTGAACCCATCAACCTTGCAAACTTTACCATCACATGATTCTCTTAGCAATGAATCTTGAAACCTTCTTGTCACATATTCTACCATCCTCAACCAATACCTGTTAACCACTCTTTCCCCGGTTTCTCCCTTTTTGGCGCTTGACATTCTTTCTAATGGGCGAGCTTCCCACCTCTTATTTCTCTCTCTGGTTTCCCACTGAGCTGTGGGGAAGGAGAAACAAGAGGTGTGTATGTGTGTCAAGCGCCTGGTGTTTTAACCAGCGGCTAGGGCCTGTCCCCAACCCTGAGCAACCGACCCCACCCAAATAGGCAAATGGGACCCCTCTCTCCCACCTGGGAGCAGGGGGTCTATTTTATTCAATTTAAATCATTTAAAAATCACTCAAGGGTGGCATTTTGGGAAAGGGAAATGAGGAATCTTGGAAGAAGGATGGCAGAGAAGAGATTGGGTGAAGGGAGTGGTGGGAAATCAGTTAATTTATCATAACAAAGGTAGTTAAGGTAACTGAACATTCAAGTCTCTCTACAGCATTAGTAAATTCAATTACTTTTAAAAAAACTATACATATTACATAATTCTTAATTATATCTTTCTTCTCTGGATCTTTCTCCTGATGTTCACGATCGTATCTTGGCATGTCTCTCAGATATCTCAGCTTGGTTGCTTCATCGTCGTTTGAAACTTAATATGGCAAAGACTGAATTGCTTGTTTTTCCTCCTAAACCTTCTCCTCATCTCTCATTCTCTCTTACTGTCAATGATGTTACACTTACTCCAGTCAAGGAAGCTCGTAGTCTTGGCTTTATATTTGATTCCTCACTCTCCTTTATTCCTCATATTGAGGCAGTAGCTAAATCCTGTCGTTTTTTCCTGTATAATATTGCCAGGATTTGATCATTTTTGTTTGTCTCTTCTGCCAAGACTCTTGTTCATGCATTGGTTATTTCTCGGTTGGACTACTGCAACCTTCTTCTCATTGGCCTTCCTTCTTCTCACATCAGTCCATTGGTTTCTGTTCACCACTCTGCTGCTAAGATCATCTTCTTGGCTCGCCGCTCGGACCATGTTACTCCACTGCTGAAATCTCTTCATTGGCTTCCAATTCACTTCAGAATCCAATATAAACTTCTCCTGTTGACCTACAAAGCTTTTCACTGTCTAGCTTTTAGGGCCACCACTAAAAAGGCTCTGTCGAGGGTGCTGCCAATCTGCCTCAGTGGAAGCGTGTGCAGCAAGCCTCCTAACATTTATTTATTACACTTATCTACCGCCCTGCTAAACATTAAAAATCTATATACAAAATTTTAAAACATGAAAAACAGCTTTTCACGGTCTAGCTCCTGCCTATCTCTCCTCTCTCATCTCACACTATTGCCTCACTCGTGTGCTTCGCTCCTCTGATGCCATGTTTCTCGCCTGCCCAAGGGTCTCTACTTCCCTTGCTCGGCTTCGTCCATTTTCTTCTGCTGCCCCTTATGCCTGGAATGCTCTTCCAGAACATTTGAGAACTACCAGTTCAACCGCAGCTTTTAAAGCTCAGCTAAAAACTTTTCTTTTTCCTAAAGCTTTTAAAACTTGATTTTGTTCTGACTTCATACTGTTAGTTTTACCCTACCCAGTGCCTGTTTATCCTACCCTGTGCCTGTTTGCATTCTCTTCCCCTCCTTATTGTTTTATTACGATTTTATTAGAATGTAAGCCTATGCGGCAGGGTCTTGTTATTTACTGTTTTACTCTGTACAGCACCATGTACATTGATGGTGCTATATAAATAATAATAATAATAATAATAATAATAATAATAATAATAATTGGCTTAACACCATAAGATATCCACACACTATTTTTTTTTTCATTTTTCTTTGACAACTATGTTTTTGAAATTAAGATTCTTTCAAGCAATTTCTCAATGAGAGGGCTATTTGGCTATTGGGCCTCCCACAGCTGTCATGAAATTCTTAGGTTTACAGATTAGTCTAGCTACGTAGCAAATTGAAAAGGAACATTGAACATTAGTGTGGATATTTATAGATAAGCCCTTTGATTTATCAAAAACTATCTATTTTATGCTTCATACCTGGGACAGAACAAACACAACCTCTATTAGGGAGGTGGTGGGCTCTCCCACATTGGAGGTATTCAAGAGGCAGCTGGACAACCATCCGCTAGGGATGCTCCAGGGTGAACTCCTGCATCGAGCAGGGGTTGGACTTGATGGCCTTGTAGGCCCCTTCTAACTTTGCTATTCTATGATTCTCTATTACAAGTATTTACTTCCTCTTTTCTGTCAGCTTGACGAAACTACAACATTTCCTGTTTGCAATCTGGTGTTATCAAGGCAACCTCAATCTTGGCTGGGAGGGGTTTTTAAATTTCAACTTTTCAATCATGTGGATCTCAGATATGTTGCTCTCAACAAAGAAAACAAGATACCTGGATTCAAGGTAATAGATTTATCTGGATTCTCCATGCAATATCTATTCATATCAAGTCAATCTCTGATTTGATAAAAAAAAAACTTTCTACACACAAAGCAGATGCAGCCCCTGCTCCCAGACAAGGCGGAAACATGCCACTGGCTGCTGCTGAACAATCACACCGCAGCCATGTCAATACATCATTCTCTGCAAGTTGTTAAGCTCAATGTAGGGGTTTGGGTTGTTTTATTTCAACTTCAATTTCATTTTAACCTCGTTAAATGCTAACACTCCAAACTGGAGGGTGTAGTTTTTGGGGTTCAGGATTGCTCATCTCTAGGCTCTGGGGCTTGTGTCTCAGGACAGTATTTACTTTGACCCCACTTCTCTGCCCCAGCCAGCACTGGTTTTGGAAATGGCTTTTCTTTTTATAGTAATAACATTTAGGTCTATCTCCTCGGCTTCTTTTGAGGCCCCTCCCCAAAAGCCTGAAGCCGCTGCAACCGCCTAGTTCACAGCTCTGTTTCTAACTGTTCTCTCTTTCCTCGCATATCATCCCAGCACCTGGGCAAGATCTACACCACTGCTCTAAAGCGCCCCCTAACAGTTCTGTCAACTGCTGGGACCCAGGACACACTGCATATACAGTTTTCAAAAGAACCTTTTCAAAGTGCTTCAAAGCGCCTTAAAAGCAGCAGTGCAGATTTCTCTAAAATTTCACTGAAAGGCTCATTCAGGAGCCAATCAGTTATTTGCTTGATAGCACATTTCATCCAGATCTGTTCTTAGATGTACTTTCATCTTTAAACCGTTTTGTATCTAGTCAGGGCTGGTGCCAGACTAATTTGCGCCTTAGGCAAAGCGAGCTACTGTCACCCCACACCGGCCCCAATTGGCAATTTTGATTTTTAAGAACAGATGTTTTACAGAAAAAAAAAAAAGCACAAAATTTGAAACATAAGAACATAAGAAGAGCCATGCTGGATCAGACCAAGGGTCTATCTAGCAGCACTTCTGTTCACACAGTGGCTAACCAGCTATCAGCCAGGGATTAACAAGCAGGACACAGTGTAACAGCACCCTCCCACCCATGTTCCCCAGCAACTGGTGCACACATGCTTATTGTCTTTAATACTAGAGATAGCACACAACCATCAGGGCTAGTAGCTATTGATATATATTTTTTTACTTCTAGGAATTTATCCAACCCACTTTTGAAGCTATCCAAATTGGTGGCTATCAGTATATCTTGTGGTAGTGAGTTCCATCCTGGATCTCCCACCACTCAGCTTCCTGGGATGACTCCACTGAGTTCTAGTATTTTGCGAGAGAGAGAAAAATGTCTCTCTATCCATATCTTCCATACTATGCGCCATTTTATACACCTCTATTCTATCTCTCCCAAGCCTCCCCTTTTCCCTTTTCTAAACTAAACAATCCCAGTTGATGCAACCTTCCCTCGTAAGGGAGATGCTCCAGACCCTTCATCATTTTAGGTGCCCTTCTCTGCACCTTTGGCAGGAAACATATCAGGGGAGCAGCCATTTCCTTAGTGGTGTCTGCTTCTCCTTGAACACTTTAGAAGGGAAAAAGGAGGGGGGTCTACATTTCCCTCCTACTCCATCCCCCTCCTTAAAAATAGAAAGAGTCACGGTGACTTTCCCTCACTCCCAAGAAAAGAATCTAACTCCTCAAAGTCTTGCTCCTAGGGAGACCGACAAGGGCAGGGGTGTCAGGCAGTGCCAGTCCCTTTGCCTTCGATCTCCGAAGGGGGCGTTTCCTCGGGAGCAAGTCCCCCAGACATGGACAGCCCCTGCTCCCAAGGAGACCAGCCCAGGCGTAGAGGGCAAGCGTCCCCCGCCATCCTGCTTCTTGCGCGCGCACACTGGGCAGCCTGACTTTAACTTGGTGAATCTAGCTGCAATGTTCTTATAACCACAATCAAACCACATACAGGGCTCTTGCATATGGCAATTTCCAGGTTTTGACACAGGCATACACCTGGAGTTTCTGTTTCTTTCTCTTCTATTTTTCTCCCTCCTCTTCTGCCACCCCCCCCCCCCTTTGTTCATGGTGCATTTGGCACTATGTTACCAGCTTGGTTAGGCAGAAATACATAAGGAGGAGGCAGGCAATTTAAGGGTTCTTATTTTAAATTCAGGATTTGAAATTCAGGTGTCTTTGGTATTTTGACTTACTTCTTCTTCCTGTGGATTTTTAAGGGTATTAACTGCTCCTTATTATCCTTAGTCAACAAGAGGCATACGTTTTCTTGTGATCCTGGAGTTTTATTGTTAACTTAGAAGTTTAAATCTGACACAACCAGGCTTTATCAGACCCATATTTTGGCCAGAAAACAGGAGGTGTTTTTACACTTTTCTTGGCCATTCAACACAACAATACAATAATTTATTTTTATCTTTCCCTCTTGTACAAGATAAATATTCCCAGGACATCAACATCCTCCCCAACGGACTATCCGGAGGAATGTCATGGGCCAGGATCAAAGACTCATCATTACATGGTCTTTTCCCATTCTTAGGCACTTTATTTCCCATTATGGACCCCGGGGCTAAGCAACAACTGCAAACCGTCTATCTGACTGTCAACCCGGATTGTGGATTTCCTTGGGGCTAAGTAACAAATACAAACTGTCTATCCGACCGGTCAACCCAAGATATGGATGTGTCACACGACTCCTCAATCACTTTGTCTCTCTCCGGCCATTTTCCTCGCGGACAAATGGAACCGCGGATCCGAGACTCCACACTCGTTTTGTGCCTCTTGGACACATCTCAAACACTTGTCAATACACTCCACTCCACAGTCCACCCCAACCACCAAGGCAATACTTAATAGTCAATTTTCTTACCTTGGTTCGTGCACGAAGTTGCCTGGTCGATGCAGTGCCTACATTTGAATCCCTAAGTGGTTTCACCAGTCCAAATGTTCCAGGATTTTGCCAGTCAGACCACTGGCCCTCGGTGTCGCCCAAAGGGACTGCTAGAACTCAGCAGGACGTGTCTTCCCTGTTTCTGGCACGGATTGTCAGCGGCCACGATGGCTGTATCCGGACGAGCCCCCAAATAGTTAGAAATGCGATTTGAAATAAAGATTCAAGGACAATGGTAAAAGCACTCTGTTCCTTTTATTAATACAGAATTGCAAGTCTGGGTGCTCTAGCAAAGTAGGCACACCCTCAAGCACATGTGTAGCCATTTTTATACCCTATGCCCAGCCGAAGAGGTCCCTCCCCGTCTCTTTATTGGTCAGAGACTCAAAGGTTACAGCCTATCCTGGTAAGCCTTTTTGTCCCGCCTTTATTTACTTGCTTTTTCATTTCATTTGATATTCCACCTACTATTATTTACTTATGTCCATATAAAGAATTAATTCTCCAAGATCACTCTAATTATTCCCTCCTCCTCCCTGTTAGCTAAACCACAAGGTCATGAGTTCAGAAAACAACAAATGTTTTATCAACTGCTGTTTTCGGTTGGTCCTATTTCTCACTTCTCCTGACCACCAGTCCAACCACAAGTTCTGTATTATTCTCTTTTACTTCAACTGAATAGCCTAACGGCTAAAACACCTGTCTGAGCAGTTTCCTGTCCCTTAACCATCCTCCAGTAAAGATAACAGTACTTTAGGCTGGCTGCTATTCAGCCACATATTATTAGTTATATTTTATTTCTTTATATCATCCCTTTAACATAAAGCATTAGCATCCTTATACATATAGCATCATAGATTATATATTTTAGCATCGTTATAACATATAGCATCATTGAAAAAGTAACATGTCTCTCCATTTCTCACACCATGGAGAATCCTAACTTGCGGGAGATTGTGGAACAGTGTGTTCTGGAACCAGACTAGCTGCTGTGACAGCCATTGACCCGGGACTTATCTGGCACATTTGTATTAAAGTCTTTGTAAAAATATGGAGGCCTTGGATTTAATACTGGAAGGGCCTTTGTATCGCCTGCGTATTTTTAAATAAACATTTTATAAAAATGCATTTAAGTACAGAGGGAGTGAACAACGTATAGATCAACCGGTAAAGGAATGTATAAAGTAATCTTCATTGAAAATTGATTTATAAAATAATTCTGAACCAGTCTGTTGCCCTCCCATTAATATGTACTGTAATTTTAAAAATCTGATTTTGAATTATTTTTCCCACTTTGAAGTGGTGGAGTGTATTTGAATAGCTTCTGTGTGAAAGATGAATAAAATACAGAGTTCTTGAAACTGGAGTTGTCCTTAATTATCATTAAAACGTCCGTATTAGGGATGTGCTCCGCTCCGATTAGGAGCGTAGAAGCAGTAGCGGATTGGCCTGCTCCGCCTTACCCAGAGGCGGAGTAGGAGCGGACCGCGGACCCCCTAGAAGCAAGGCGAAGAGAAGCGGCCATTTTTCGGAGCTCCGAGTTCAGGCGGAGCGCTCCGGTCGCCATCTTGAAAACATTTCGCCATAGGATTGCATTGCGGCAAATAATCGCGCATAACTACGTTGTTTTTGAAGCTATCATTCTGAAAATTCTTGTGCACAGAGAGTCTTGGATGGGGGTCATTTTGAGACCACTCTCAACTTTCTGCATCGTACGGGTCGCGGGCTATATTTTTGTGAAAATCGGGTCAACCGCGCGGCTCAAACTGCGTTTTCGGCTTTTCGCCCATAGGATTGCATTGAGGGAAAGAATCGGGGATAACTGGGGGGGGGGTTTAAGCTATCATTCTGAAAATTCTTGTGCACAGAGAGTCGTGGATGGGGGTCATTTTGAGACCACTCTCAACTTTCTGCATCGTACGGGTCGTGGGCTATATTTTTGTGAAAATCGGGTCAACCGCGCGGCTCAAACTGCGTTTTCGGCTTTTCGCCCATAGGATTGCATTGAGGGAAAGAATCGGGGATAACTGGGGGGGGGTTAAGCTATCATTCTGAAAATTCTTGTGCACAGAGAGTCGTGGATGGGGGTCATTTTGAGACCACTCTCAACTTTCTGCATCGTACGGGTCGCGGGCTATATTTTTGTGAAAATCGGGTCAACCGCGCGGCTCAAACTGCGTTTTCGGCTTTTCGCCCATAGGATTGCATTGAGGGAAAGAATCGGGGATAACTGGGGGGGGGGGTTTAAGCTATCATTCTGAAAATTCTTGTGCACAGAGAGTCGTGGATGGGGGTCATTTTGAGACCACTCTCAACTTTCTGCATCGTACGGGTCGCGGGCTATATTTTTGTGAAAATCGGGTCAACCGCGCGGCTCAAACTGCGTTTTCGGCTTTTCGCCCATAGGATTGCATTGAGGGAAAGAATCGGGGATAACTGGGGGGGGTTTAAGCTATCATTCTGAAAATTCTTGTGCACAGAGAGTCGTGGATGGGGGTCATTTTGAGACCACTCTCAACTTTCTGCATCGTACGGGTCGCGGGCTAGAAGTTTTTAAAAAATTGGCGGGAAAAATACCTTTTTCAAAGGGCTGAGGGGCAGAGTCAGCTCCCGGTCATGATGATCCCAAAGTTGGAGGAGGGCATAGGCAAAACAGGTAACTTGGGATTCTGGGAAACTTCTCTTTCTTCATCTGAACGGGCTTTTCCCCGTGTTTTTTAACACACCTCGCAGGGATGTTGTGTGTGGGGTGCCCGATTTTCAAAAATTCGCCAAAAATCAGGGGATGATGGGATTGCTTTGAAACTTGGCGTGCGTGTGTATATCCCCATGAGGTGTCATGGTGCCAAACATGAGGTTTCTAACTTGAACAGAAAAAAAGTTGTATAATTTTTTAGCTTTCAATGCAAGCCTATGGGGGGGGGAAACGGAGCTCCGGATCCAGATCCGGAGCTCCGGGCGGAGCGGAGCGGAAGTGGGCGGAGCGGGGGCGGGGCGGAGCGGCCCGATCTGAAAAATGGCGGATCTGCAAGTGAAGCGGAGCGGGGGGTCCGTGCACACCCCTAGTCCGTATAGGTTAAAAGAAACAAAGATAAACCAAAGTCGATTAGGAATAATTCACTGAAGCTGGCACTTCTGAAAACGAGGGGCAAATACGGCGTTTCAGCTGCAACCTCTAATGATTGTATTCTGTTTGAACATCCAGAGGGGTGGCCATGCGAGTTCCATGCAGGAAACACGTGAAGCGTTAACCTCAAATGGGCAGGTTTACATGCATTCTGTACTGGGAGGTGAGAATGAAATGAAACGAAAATAGAGACTGTGCTTATTATTATTATTATTATTATTATTATTATTATTATTATTTATATAGCACCATCAATATACATGGTGCTGTACATAGTAAAAGAATAAAACAGCAACACCCTGCCACATAGGCTTACATTCTAATAAAATTGTAATAAAACAAGAAAGGGAAGGGAATGCACCAAATAGGCACAGGGTTTCAAGCTAACAGTGTGAAAGTAAGAACAAAGTCAAGTTCTAAAAGCTGTAGAAAAAGAAAAGTTTTCAACTGTGCTTTAAAAGCAGCAATTGAACTCGTGTTCCACAAATGCTCTGGAAGTGAGTGTATATGCTCACTTGGCGCACCATCCGACAGCCCCGGAAGGTCCATTCAGCTGCGGTGGGCTGGCGCGTCATGCAAAGCAGCTCTCCGTGTTCATGCAAGTGGCAGGAAGAGAGCTGGTTTGGGCCTTCTTTGGCTTAGGCGTCAATCTGTGGCTGGTCAGAAGAATACAGCCGATGACGACCTTCCTTCTTCGAGTGCACATGCGAAGCCATATTTTAAATTATTGATGGGAAAGAACAGGGGAAGTTGGTTCAAAATCTTAGAAAAGTGTATTCCAAAAATACTGTATTCAAAGAAGTCTTAACAAAATAAATACACCTGTCGTGTGAGGGGCTTTTTCATCTAGTTCCATATAAAGCGGAGTATTGTTTTCTCCTCCTCTCTGTACTTGGGGTGTATACGCACCCACCAACGTAGGTGACCAAGCTTCTAACCCACAAAAGCTGTCATGATGGAGTCATCAGGCTGCCACAAGACTTTCTGTTTTGGCAACAGACAACAACTGTCCCTCCCTGGTCTGATTTTGCGTTGATAGGACAGCTTCGGTGTGTTTTCCAGGAACGGCACAGGAGTATTGTGAAGGCGCCAAGGAATCCAACCGGAAAATACAGGAGCAGCTCCGTGGGAGGCGCTTGCTGCCTTGCAATTCTTTCAGGTTCTAATCCGAGCCAAAAGCCAAAAAAGGAAACCCCAGCGGAGATGCCCAAAAGGCAAAGGAGTAGAACAAAGGAGACGTTTCGGACCGTTGGGTCCTTCCTCAGGGTGACCTAAAAACAACAACAACATATATAATATTTATGGAGCCACGTGCTCACCGTTGTGTGTCACAAAAGATTTACCAGCGTACATAAACATGAAAATTTTTAAAAGGTTACAAATAAATAACATAACAAAAATACTTACTAGATAAAATCCAAAGGATCCACCTTGCTTCTCTCTCTGAAAGAATCCTCTCAGTCTTTTTCTTTCCTCCTTCTGTTGCCCCAAATGAGAGGTCCTTAACTAATAAGATTGATCTTTCCAGTGTTGCATTAATGGTGCTCCCACAATTTCACTGACAACAAGGCATCTTGAGATCAGAACAGGAGAGCTTATGAAGGAAGTAGGGGCACCATAGGGCTTCTCCACACAGAGGCCTTTCATCCTGCGATTTTTACGGGGCCTTCTGCTTCCGGATTCTTTGCTGGATTGATTGGCGCTTTACATGCACTTGAATCAGGACTCTCCGTGTAAAAGGCAGCATGCAGAGAAAGCAGCCCTCCCCTGCTTTTCACCATGGCCAGGTTTTCCAGTCTGGACGTGAGAGAAAAGAGCTGAACCACCAGTAATAGGAACACAACTTCACCTGCTGGATGAACATCATATACATCTTCTTCGTCCTCCTCACGGTCCTCCTGAAGGGACTCCTCATCACAGAAGGCCTCCTCACTGCCCCCATCTCTACACGCTTCCGAAGCACAGCGGTCAGCACTCGGAGAATCTCTGCTTTCAAAAGAAAAAGTTTCTAGTCCTTAAACTGGCTAAGGGTAGACGTGAAAGTCTCTGGGCCGTGCCCGGCAAGATCTCAGAAGCCAGAGCAGGGCCTGTGCAGGATTTCCAGTGATAGTGGGTTCTTTGCCCCTCTGCGTAACAAGAAGGCTTGCGGAATTCAAGTACAGTACTGCTATTTCAGGCATTCCAAATAGCGCAGTATCTTCTTTCCCGATCCGCACTCTAGAAAGGTTGCAGAACTCAGGTAACCACAGCTGTCTTTTGGACTGCTTTCCCATGACGTATGCAAAACCCTGTAATTATGCTTGGTAACAGCTATCATTCCCTGAGAGGATTCAGCCCACTCACAATGGGGAATTTTGGGGGAGATTCTAGGGAATGGGTGTACTTGTGGTTGTACATATTCACTGGGCTCTCACGAAAGCACAGCCTCGGATCAATGTGCTGCTAAGGAGCTGGAACACTCCAAGGCACCCAAGAGGCCTTGTCCTTCACATCTTACTCTGCAACGCTTTGAGGAGGCTCCCAAGCAGCAGCCCTCAGGATGTATCAGTGACAGAAGGCAAGACAGACGGCTTTCCAGTGTAAGCGTTACCATTACGACACACGTGGCTTTCACATTTCTTCCTGCTGCGCAAGCTCCACACACACAACATGGAACTTGGCACAGCACTGCTAGCATCACGGCGACAACAGAGGAGATTTGCAGATGCTTCAAACTGAACAACTACAGCGAGAGTTTACTTCAGAAGTCAGCATAGCAGAGACCATGCTTCTTCCATACTTCTGTAAATGGGTTTCTCCATTGTTTAGATCCCCAGAAGTAGAGGCGACGTCACCAACTGTGCACGGATTAGAGCACGAAGTAGAGCACAGATTGTTGCTGTCGAAGTTCTTTGACACCAGCTTTTTAAAGGTCTCCCTAAGAGAGAGAGAGAGAGACCAAGGTGACAAAGATCAGTTGAAAAGTCACACCACAATCCCACGGCTGTGGAGCGGACCAGGGTGGACCAGTCATCTTGCCTTGGCGGCTGTGACCCACAACTGGCTCATGCCCTAACTGTAGCAACTGTAAAAGGGCTTGATTTGTTTGCGATGCTGAATAACGGGGTAACTAAGGGTACAAATCAAACAAGGCTCTAGTGTATCAGGGGCTCTATGCTTGAAGGTTATGAGTATAAATAAGACCTGATGAAATAAGATTTACTATGAGTTTCTGTATCAGATCTAACTGCCTTGCGACATGTCCCAACTTGTTCCAGCTGTCTTGTTCCATATAAAGAATGGACCGACTGGTAGAACGTTGTAATTAAGACAGGGTTATTCTTTAAAAATCTCTAACGGTGACAAAAAAGAAAAATAAGAAGAGATGTTGGCTGCAAAGATAAAGAAACAATACTCTTGAATATTGAATAAAGAATGGCCAAAAAGAAGAGGCTTTCCAGAGGGGAAAGAAATGACATTTTCCAAGGAAAAGATGACCTGGAGAATGATATAGACCAATCGATGCCAGAGTTTCAAAGTAGGTCAGAGACAAAGATGGAAGCTGTCAACAAAATGGTGCTTAAGTGTAAGCACTCCAAAGAAAATCTCTCTTCTTTCCCTTCCATACCAACCAGGCCTGAACTGATCACTCAGTGTTAGTCTAACCCTAACTTCCAAGCTGGAGACCTCATCCTGTCTGAGAAGAGAATGTCGATAGGGGTGTGCAAGTTGGGTCTTCTCTGCCTTGAAATTTGAGCCAGAACTCCGTTGAGGCAATTCTCTGCCCCGATTTCGGAACGACTCCCCTTACTCCGCCCCATGGGATTACCCGTCGGAGAACCGCCCGTTTTCAGAAAACCGCTCTAGTCAGTGGAAATTAATCAAATGCTTACAGCTCCTTCAGCTTTAAAGATAAAGGGATGTCCACCAGGGGAAGAGCCTTCAGAGCAGTGGCTCCCCTCCAGTGGAACTCCATGCCTCTGGAGGTCAGGCAGGCACCAACTTTGTACTCCTTTTGGTGCCTCCTGAAAACATCATTCTTCCAGGAAGCCTTTCCTTAATGTCCAGCCATGACACACTGTGTTTGCTTCTTTTAAAATCTGTTTTAAGTGTTTTAGTCTGTTTTTATTTTCATTGGCTCCGAAATTTTCAATGGGGAGCCATATATAAATATTGTAAATAAATAATAATAATTAAATAATGGTGATAGCTCTTAAGTGGGGATTTAGACATGTCAAGTTTGCAGTAGATCCATTCATGCCTTGATATTTTAGGAATTTTTGTTCCCCCCCCAAAAAAAAACATTATTCCCCTTAAACACACAAATACACACACACATTAATCCAGCCCTGCAAATTATGGAGGGAGCTTCTATCCTTTACAGCACTGACACCTGAAAAACAGTCGGAGAATTTCAGAGGCATTAAAAAGTGTGCCAGAATGTGCCAGAATCCATACTCCCATGCAACCTATGTCCTTTGCCTCCTGTTTTCACAACAAGTTTGTCCCTGACAGTTTTTAATGATCCTTCTACACGCAAAGGTTCTTTTTTGTGGGATCAGGATTGGAATGACTGAGAATATTGCTTGTGCCACTTTGTGTTGGATGAAACTTAAAAGATGGAGTAATACTAAAAATTAGGGGTGTGCACGGCCCCCCTGCTCCACTTCTCTGCCAGATCTGCGATTTGTGGATTGGGCCGCTTCGCTCTGCCCCCGCTCCTCCCATGTCCGCTCCGCTCTGCTGCAGAGCTCCGGATCCGGATCAGAGCTCCGTTTCCCCCCCATAGGCTTGCATTAAGCTAAAAAAGTATACAACTTTTTTCTGTTAAAGTTAGAAACCTCAAGTTTGGCATCATGACACCTCATGGAGGTATACACACGCACGCCAAGACTCAAGGCAATCCCATCATCCCCTGATTTTTGGGGAATTTATGAAAATCGGGCACCCCATTCACACCCCTTTCGATAGCTCCGTCAATGTGCACGTTAAAAACCTCAAACTTGCCACCATGATAGCTTATCCAGGGATACACAAGCACGCCGAGACTCAAGGCAGTCCCATCATACCCTGATTTTTGGGGAATTTATGAAAATCGGGCACCCCATTTGCAGACGTGGACTGTTCTCTGACATTTGGACAGATAAAAAAAAGGGAAGTGAGCACACTCACAGATGCCATCTAGACCCACAATCATGCCAAGGTACAAGGCAATCCCATCATCCCCTGTTTTTTGGCGGGGCTTAAACCTGCAGACATCTCAATGGGGCCATTTCAAAGGAAATCCCAACATGCCATGAGAAAAGGAGTGCAGGATGGGTGGGAGTATTTAAAAAAGGAAATTTTAAAGGCACAGTTACAAACAATTCCAACAAGGAGAAAAGATAGAAGACAACAGAGGAAACCAATGTGGCTCCACAAAAAACTTAGAGATGACCTGAAAACAAAAAAGGATACATATAGGCAGTGGAAAGAAGGCCAGGCTACAAAGGAAGAGTACAGACATGTGGCTCAGAAGTGCCGAAATGGCGTCAGGAAGGCTAAAGCTGTGAATGAGCTGAGATTAGCGAGGGATGCTAAAAGCAATAAAAAAGGCTTTCTTCAGATACGTGAGTAGTAAAAGACAGAGGAAAGAAATGGTGGTTCAACTGCTTAATGAGGATGGCAAATTGATAACAGATGACAAAGAAAAGGCTGAAGTGCTCAATTCCTACTTTGCCTCGATCTTCTCCCAAAAGCGGGTCTATGACCCCCCTGGAAAAAGTGAAGCAGAAGTTGAGGGGGCAGGATTGCAGTTTGAGATTGATAAACAAATGCTCAAAGAACACCTAATTTCCTTGAATGAGTTTAAAACTCCAGGGCTCGATGAACTGCATCCTAGAGTAATGAAGGAGCTAGCAGAAGCTCTCTCAGAACCTTTGTCTATTAGCTTTGCAAAATCATGGAAGACGGGTGAGGTGCCGGACGACTGGAGGAGGGGTAACGTTGTCCCTATCTTCAAAAAGGGCAAAAAGGAGGAACCTGGGAACTACAGACCAGTCAGTCTGACATCCATCCCTGGGAAAATTCTGGAGCAGATTTTAAAGAAGTCAATCTGTAAACACCTTGAAATCAATGCAGTGATTACTAGAAGCCAACATGGATTTGTCAGGAACAAATTCTGTCAGACTAATTTGATCTCATTTTTTGATAGGATAACCTCCCTTGTGGACTGTGGGAATGCTGTGGACGTCATATATCTTGACTTCAGCAAAGCTTTTGACAAAGTACCACATGACATTCTGATTAACAAACTAGCTAAAAGTGGGCTAGATGGAACAACTATTAGGTGGATTCACAGTTGGCTACAGAATCGGACTCAAAGAGTACTTATCAATGGAACCTTCTCAAACTGGGGAGAGGCAACGAGTGGGGTGCCGCAGGGCTCAGTCCTGGGCCCAGTGCTCTTCAACACTTTTATTAATGATTTGGACGAGGAGGTGCAGGGAACGCTGATCAAATTTGCAGATGACACAAAATTGGGTGGGATAGCTAATACCCTGGAAGACAGAAACAAACTTCAAAGTGATCTTAATAGGCTGGAGTGCTGGGCTGAAAACAACAGAATGAAATTTAATAGGGATAAATGCCAAATTCTACATTTAGGGAATAGAAACCAAAGGCACAGTTATAAGATGGGGTCACTTGGCTCAGCAATACGACAAACGAGAAAGATCTTGGATTTGTTGTAGATCGCAAGCTGAATAGGAGCCAACAGTGTGTTATGGCTGCAAGAAAGGCCAATGCTATTTTGGGCTGCATTAATAGAAGTATAGCTTCCAAATCATGTGAGGTACTGGTTCCTCTCTATTCGGCCCTGGTTAGGCCTCATCTACAGTATTGTGTCCAGTTCTCGGCTCCACAATTCAAGAAGGATGCAGACAAGCTAGAGCGTGTTCAGAGGAGGGCGACCAGGATGATCAGGGGTCTAGAAACAAAGCCCTATGAAGAAAGACTGAAAGAACTGGGCCTGTTTAGCCTGGAGAAGAGAAGATTGAGGGGAGACGTGATAGCAGTCTTCAAATACTTAAAAGGTTGTCACACAGAGGAGGGCCAGGATCTCTTCTCGATCCTCCCAGAGTGCAGGACACGGAATAACGGGCTCAAGTTAAAGAAGCCAGATTCCAGATGGACATCAGGAAAAACTTCCTGACTGTTAGAGCAGTGCGACGGTGGAATCAGTTACCTAGGGAGGTTGTGGGCTCTTCCACACTAGAGGCCTTCAAGAGGCAGCTGGACAACCAACTGTCAGGGATGCTTTAGGGTGGATTCCTGCATTGAGCAGGGGGTTGGACTAGATGGCTTTGTAGGCCCCTTCCAACTCTGCTATTCTATGATTCTATGATTCTATGGACAAATAATCAAGTAAATAAGCTTTTTAGTGGCACAGTTCGAAAAATGGCCCAAATCAAAGCGACGATGATCCACAAGATGTATGAAAGTTTTCGTTTCCAGAGTCAATGCACACGCAGAGCATCTTCCACATTTAAAATGCCCCAAAGTAGGGTCCACTCTTATTGTAGGCTGGTCAACATCAGTATGTACCAGTAAATCATTTAGATTCCTGGAGTGTTTCAAAGCAAAGTAAGGAAAATCACTGCATCCTGTAAGTTCCTTGATAATGTGCCAATGTCTTTTAATAATGTTAATAATGGGATACACCAATCGAGAGTAAGTGAATGAACATGTTAATCTATTGACAGAAGAAGCAACCCTGTGTGATATTAGGGATGCCCGTGGTACCGATGCTGCTTTTCTTTCTGCTGAATGGACCACTTTGATAGGGTAACCCCTGTGAAGAAGTTGGTGTCTTAAACCAGTCTGCTTCTGATGTAGTCTTGTGGATTTGAGGAATTCCTTTTCAAACGCAAATATTGTCTAATATAATATCCACAAGATTAAGCAAAAAATGTCTGTTCCGGATCAATCCATCCTGGTTATGTTGGATGTAAATTCATTATATACTAATATTCCACATGAAGAATCACGCATGAATCACGCAACTGTAATTGATAAAAGATCTAATCCTCATCCACCAACGTATTTTTTGCTTAATCTTGCAAATTTTGCAAGAGAAATTTACCTTATGGACAATATTTGCATCCATAGTTGTGAGATCTATGCTCTAGTTCATTATTTAATCAACTGAGCAGACGCTGCTGTCTGCCAGCAGAGAAACGGAAAACAATGTGATGAAGCGAAATACAGTTTACTGATTTTGGTATGTATGTAAGGTCTTAATTTTGTGTTGACTTCCTGGAATGTTAAAGAAGTGTAATGTTGTGCAGTGGCACAGACCTTTGCCTGTTTAGGAAAAATATAGCTAATTAGCTTTTTGTATACTGTGTAGGTATAATACCGGAAGATGGTCTCACCTTGAAAAACTTAATAAAGAGAGATTGCGTGAGCTTTCCCACGCCAATTCTATTCTAAGCTGAACCAATAAAGTTGTGGCCAATTGTTTAATCCATCCAAGTCTATGTCTGAATTTGTTTCCCCACCTTCCTGTCCTGCCCCTAAGGGACCAGCTATGCACTGCCACACACAATTAAGACCTATGCATAGTATACATGCAAACGAGCAAAGAAGAAATGGAACTCATATTTTACTGAAAGAATAAGCCAGGATAAACCTATCACTGCTGGCACTTAATAGTCTTTTCTGCAGTAAAATGACATTAACACTTCCAGAAAATGACTAGTTGAAAACTACTTAGCTGTTTATTTTTCTTTCGATTACAAAAAAAAAGATAATTAGAACCACCACAGAGGAGTGTAAGCCTGTGAAGGAAGACACAGTCTGAGCAATAGCCACCTAGAGCAAGAGGAAGGCTTGAAGAATCACTAGGCTAAGAAGCAGATCATCCTTTAGACAACCAGTTCCTTGAGAGCTAGATTTCAACTTTGGGTTGTGCCCTCAAGCACATTTCATATTGATTGACTTACTATTTGGAGGATAAGACTTTTTTTATTTGTAATATCTATATGCTGCCCTATAACAAAAGGTTATCAAGCTGGATCACATAATAAAAACAGATTAAAAACAGAATAAAAATAATGAATACAATAAACATTTTTAAAAACCTTGGAAAATAAAATTACAGTTATCAAAAGCTAAAAATGGCTTGGAGAAGAGAAGTGTCTGGCACTGCACAGGTCACAGTGTAGGTGTCAGCTGAGCCTCCTTGGAAAGCCTCTGCTATAAAAGATGCACTGGTAGAACCCCCCAGATAGGTCAGTGAAACTCTTCACTAGCAGAACATGCAAGACTCTGCCTGGTGTATCAGGGACCTCCAAGCACACTTGCTGTTTGGCATTCTCAGTCGCCAACTTAGTGAGCTGTTCCTGCAATCCTCTACCACAGCCTTCCCCAACCAGGCGCCTTCCAGATTCCCCCCAGCCCCAGCCATCATGTCTAATTGTCAGGAATGCTGGGTGCTGTAGTCCCAAAAATCTGGAGGGCACCAGGTTGACAAAGGCTGCTCTGTCATGTGTCAGTCAGCAGGTCACAGCAAGATATTCTGAACCAACAACAGCAGATGGCAGCAAAGCAGGCTGGTGCTTGCAGTACCGTGGAAAACACTAAGAAAGCAATTTGCTTAAACACAGGCTGGAAGTGGACCGAGGCCTTCTGAATCCCTCTTTCCAGTCCACCCCTCCTAAGCTCCATCCTCCTGCCTGAAGACTATGAAGTCCCGAAAGCAAACAGTTCTCCTCCTTCCTATGGCCTCCCACCTGGTGCACGACCTGCATCATTGGGCAGGCACAAGGTTGTGGGAGATACTTGATGTCTCAGGTGTCTCAGGCTTGTGGGAGGGCAGCTGTGGAAGTCTTGGCTTAGGGGCCACAGGCTCCTCAGGATTAGCATCAGTACGGTGACCAAATGAACCAATTGGATTTTCCTGGACAAGTCCGGAAATCCTGCCCCCCAACCAAGATCCAAGGGGAGATTTTAAACTCCCCCCAGCCCCTTCAGCCTCTTCCCAGGAAAATCACCAGGCAGGGAGGGGCTAAAGGCCATGGTTCCACACTTCTGGGAATGTGGCCTTCAGCCCCTCCCGCCTGGCGATCGGGGCCTTTTTTGTGCCGGCCAAGAGAAGCCCCAGATGGACCATGGGAGGAGCTGAAGGCATGTTCCTGGAAGTGCAGAAACATGGCCTACAGCCCCACCCATGGCCCATCTGGGTCTTCTCTTTGTAGGTTCGAGTGATTCCGTCATTTCCGGAGACACTACAGCAGTCCGGTCATACTTGCCTGGCTGCTGCCACCACATGTGGCTCGCTCCATGGACTCCCTCTGGATCTATAGCTGCACAAATGACTCACAGCCAACAGGTAAGAGAGAGGGGGCAGCACAGCAATGGCGCACACTGGGCAAGGCTTTCCAGGGCTTCGGAAAGGAAGCCACCCCCTCATCACTGGGCGCCTCAGTGCTTCTAAAAAAAGATCTCTCCTCCTGCAGAAGGAGAGAGTGTTTAAAGCCCCCCAAATGGTGTGCGCTGAGCTGGCTAGCAAGGCTTTGAGGGGCACAGGAAAGAAAGTGCTACCCCACCCCACCCCACCCCACCCCACCCCACCGGGCAACAACAACAAAAAGGCCTTTCCTTTGGCAGGAAACCAGGTCCTATTTGTGTACGAGTAAACTTAATTTATTTATTTATTTATTTATTTATTGCATTTTTATACTGCCCAATAGTCGGAAATTTCTCGGGGGCTTACAAAAATCTTTCTTTAGAATGGATGCTATCTGGTGCTTGCAATTTCAGTACTAACTTGTAGAGAATCTATTTGATCCAAAATTATAGATTCAAACTGATCATAATAAAGGTAATTTTGTGGTGGTTCTAATTATCTTTTTTTTGGCATCGACAGAAAAATAAACAGCTAAGTAGTAAACAATGATGTTTTCAACTAGTCATTTTCTGGAAGTGTTAATGTCATTTTACTGCAGAAAAGACTATTAAGTGCCAGCAGTGATAGGTTTATCCTGGCTTATTCTTTCAGTAAAATATGAGTTCCATTTCTTCTTTGGACTTGGATGGATTAAATAATTGGCCACAACTTTATTGGTTCAGCTTAGAATAGAATTGGCATGGGCCAAATCTATTCTAATTCTAAAACCTCTTCTTTGCTGCCACCACCATCTTCTTTATACTCAAAAAGAGTGAGGGAAGACTCCACTCCCTGAGAAGATGTCGCTCTGAGCTCTCCATGTTAGCTCTGAACGTGGAGTTAAGGAAACAGCTTCTAAAACTGCCATGAGGTAACTCTGGCTGGAAATCTTCCCAGTTTAATAGGGGAGATCATGAAGGGAATGCCAAAAGAAATCAGAATATCATCTCAAGCAGCTCCAGCTATTGGAAGCCAGAAGATGCTGTGAGAGGGGTAAGATTTTATGGCGTCTACAACGTCCTGGGAGCTGTAATCGGCGCCTTCGGCATACCAGGAGCAGACAATTCTCGCTTCTAATTAGGTTAGAATATAGTCTTATCTACTTTTTTGCTCTTTTCCTGCCACAAATGTGAATTGGCTAAAGATAAATAGAACAGAAAAGAGGAGAGTATTACAGAGAAGAATGAAAGTATACCTTGCCGATGTGTAAACAATGTCTAGGAATGAACTGAACGAATAAAGTATTTTTTCTCAGATAAAAAGCTTTTAATTAAGACAGTTAACATCATAGAAGAAATAAGAAATATTTCAGGGATCATAACGAACCAGTTGCAACTTGCATTTGGCTTAGAAAAAAAGTAGGATTCAAGGGGGAAAATGTGGTTACATTTCTAAACACCGCAACGGGGGGGATGTCTCCTAACATGGAGATTGGTAGAGATATGGAAAATATTTTTCTTCCGCTGAGAAATTGTTAGATCTTCTTTCCTGAGATGTTTCATAAAGGATCTGGAAGAACATCAATCAGTGATATTGTTGATGTCTTGGCCTTCAATGGGGTTCAGTTATCTGGAATCCATAAAGTCACTTCTGGCTCAATGATTCTGTGAATATGCCCCCCGAAATGATAAGTGGTTGAGAAATTTCTCTTTAACTTCACAACTGAAGATGTATTTTATGTCTTTTATGTCTTTTATACTCCCCTTTGTCAGCTCCTACTCTATGACATCATTAGATTGGAACCTCTCTATGCAACAACTGAAATCAAGGTAGTGAGAGACATCTCAGTATGGAGGAGAGCTGCACATCCATCTCCAGAGAGCCAATTCCACCAAACTCTCTTGGCTCCTCTTATCACCCTGCTTGGCACTAACTTTATTCATGGTGCCAGAAGAAGATCAGAAATCCAAGAACTTCCCCCTACTATACCCTTGTCTTTCGAGTCTGAGTTCTCTGTTGTTACCAACAGCCGTACTAATCCCTGTAACTCTTGGCAAGTGAGCTGTGGCAAAAATTAGCAAGGAAGGCATTTTGCTGTAAGTATTTTTGTTTGCTGCCATTCTGGATGAATAAGTGCTATCAAAAGTAGACAATGGTTTCTGTTCCATCTCAAACTGAGACGTGGAGTCATCCTTCACTTTTCCATTGCGACTTCTTCTCTTTTTTTAGGTTTTATCAGACTCCATCACAAATGTGGAAGGAGTAAAATTTCCATAAAAGAATGGAGAACCCACTCAACAACATTGGCAGGTAACTGGGTTTTTTGCTCAGAAAATGAACAACTTTATTCATTCATTCCATTTATATACTGCCCCAAAGCCAAAATTCTGTGGGAGGTTTACAAAAATTAAAAATTGAAAATACAACACAATAAACATAATATAAAATAGTTAACATACAAAAATCTAAAAACATTTTTTAGCAATCCACAATAAAAATCCCAAGACCCACTAAAAAGCCTTATCATATGCTGTCTTAATCTGTTGCTGAAAATATGACAATCTTGGCACTAGGCAGACCTCACGGGGCATAATGTTCCACAATCACGGAAATCAACCAAGAAGGCCCTCTGTGTCTTGCTGCTATCCTCCAAATTTTCTTTGGAGGAGACACTTGGAACAGGGTGTCTGATGACAGTCACAATGTACTAGGACTGGGGTGTGCTCTGCCTTGGACCGAGGCCCCGAATCCAAGCCAAGGCAGGCTGATTTGACCCACCTTGGCTCTGTTCTGAGGCATTCTGGGAAAACCCAAAGTGGCTCGAAGCTGAAGCCTATTGGCTCCGAAGCTTTGAGCCACCTCGGCACTTCAGAGACAGCCTTCGGCGGGTCCCTTACCTGCTGTCGTCTGCCATCCACCGTCACCACCTTGCTTCTGGTGGCTTCTGGTGCTGCCGATGCAAATGACAGGAAGTAGGCTGTGCAATTTTAAGATAGTACCTCTATGGCCACCATAGTTTGCTATGGTGGCCATAGAGGTACTAACCACAGAGGCACCACAATATCTTAAAATCACACTGCCTACTTCCTGTCATTTGCGTCGGTGGCACTGGAAGCCGTCAAAAGCAAGAAGGCACTGGAGAGAGTGGACAATGGAGGCAGCAGGTAAAGAGACTGGGGAAGCCTTTTCTGGGTGCCGGCTGTAACCCAGAAAAGTCTGTGTCGCCTCGGAGGGCCTGAATCTCACCTCGGCTTCGGTGCCAAGGCAGGTTGGGCACCCCCCGAAGCACCCCCGAGCCAAACTGGGGCTGCTTCGGGAGCTCCGAGCCAGCCTCTAAGGTGGATTGGGGGTGGGTGCACAGCCCTACAATGTACAGGTAAATTCACACCAGAGAAGATGCTCTGTGTGACTTTATCTTAATGCCTGCACAGTGAACCAATAGCAGCAGTTGTGTTTTAATCATGATTGAAACTGTTAACAATATTTTAAGCACTATATAATAAATTGATTTTTAAACAATGTATTTGGTAAAATTTTTATCCTAATTCTTTTTCAGTTCGAATTAGAAGTCCCTTCCTCATCCCTGCTCCAAGCCGAATTTGCTTTCTCACTACAACAGTTGTTCGTATTCATCAATTCTGAATTTAATAGATCTTTCAATAGCAGACAACACTACAGACATGGTCAAGCCCACCCAGTTTTTTATTACTAGTTCTTGCACATGTTTCAAAGCTAAAATTTGTGTTATTTTATATATTTCATATTTATTTCACCAAATAGGAGAAACTCTCTGTTCAGCATTAAAATAGGCCTCAGGCCTACATCTCGGCTCAGACTCAGCTCAAAGTCTTTAATTTTCCCCCATGACCCATAAAGAAATAGAACTTCAAATGGATAATATGTGTTAGCTGGAACTGTAATGAAAAGTGGTGTAAATGCAGTTTATCTTTTTTTGATATATGAAATTCATATTTCAAAAATGTCCAATTTCTATTTAAACATTGATTTTGAGGATGCACCCATTTTCTAAAATAGACAAAGATTTCTTAATGTACATTTAAGGCAATTTTTGCCAAATTTCAGATAGTTGAGGCACACTTTTCTACTGAATTCAAATTGGAGACACATTTCACATCACTTTGGTCATATATTGTTTTAGAGTGTATTAATAAGCATTACCACCCCTTCAGAGGAGCCCTACCCCCTACTATTTAAGCTGGAATTTCTATTCAGGTCATGCCTCCCCTGAAGGTGGATAATTTTGCTGTAAGTCTGCACTTGGAGTTATCAAACGCAGAGTCACAACAGAAATTACTTGCCCCCTCCAGCGGAGTCTGGTGGAAAATACACCCAATGTAGTGACCCATGCATAGGGCTAACAGGCAGCATCCTATTTGTTGTTTATTCGTTCAGTCGCTTCCGACTCTTCGTGACTTCATGGACCAGCCCACGCCAGAGCTTTCTGTCGGCTGTCGCCACCCCTAACTCCCCCAAGGTCAAGTCTGTCACCTCCAGAATATCATCCATCCATCTTGCCCTTGGTCGGCCCCTCTTCCTTTTGCCTTCCACTTTCCCTAGCATCAGCATCTTCTCCAGGGTATCCTGTCTTCTCATTATGTGGCCAAAGTACTTCAGTTTTGCCTTTAATACCATTCCCTCAAGTGAGCAGTCTGGCTTTATTTCCTGGAGTATGGACTGGTTTGATCTTCTTGCAGTCCACGGCACTCTCAGAATTTTCCTCCAACACCACAGTTCAAAAGCATCTATCTTCCTTCCCTCAGCCTTCCTTATGGTCCAGCTCTCGCAGCCATAGGATACTACGGGGAATACCGTTGCTTTAACTATGTGGACCTTTGTTGTCAGTGTGGTGTCTCTGCTCTTAACTATTTTATCAAGATTTGTCATTGTTCTCCTCCCAAGAATGTATTTATTTATTTATTTATTTATTAAAGTTATATACCGCTCCCATAGCTAAGGCTCTCTGGGCGGTTTACAGAAATTCTAAAATTGAGGTAAAAACAAGTATACAAAATTTAAAACTCTAAAACACAAAACATACACACATAAAACATTAAAAACCGATTTAAAAACTAAACATGTGGGTAATTATGATGTGCCGCCATATGCCTGGGCAAAGAGGAAAGTCTTAACCTGGCGCCGAAAGGATAGCAGCGTTGGCGCCAGGCGAGCCTCATCAGGGAGATCATTCCACAGTCTGGGGGCCACCACCGAAAAGGCCCTGTCCCTCGTTGCCACACTCCAAGCCTCTCTCGGAGTAGGCACCTGGAGGAGGACCTTAGATGTTGAACGTAGTGACCGGGTATATTCACGTCAGGAGAGGCGTTCCGTCAGGTATTGTGGTCCCAAGCCGTGTAAGGCTTTATAGGTCAAAACCAGCACCTTGAATTGGGCTCGGTAAATGTCTTCTGATTTCCTGAATGCAGTCAGCGTCTGCAGTAATCTTTGCGCCCAGAAATACAAAGTCTGTCACTGCCTCCACGTTTTCTCCCTCTGTTTGCCAGTTATCAATCAAGCTGGTTGCCATAATCTTGGTTTTTTTGAGGTTTAACTGCAACCCGGCTTTTGCACTTTCTTCTTTCACCTTCGTCATAAGGCTCCTCAGCTCCTCCTCGCTTTCAGCCATCAAAGTGGTGTCATCTGCATATCTGAGATTGTTAATGTTTCTTCCTGCGATTTTAACTCCAGCCTTGGATTCGTCAAGCCCAGCTCATCGCATGATGTGTTCTGCGTACAAGTTGAATAGGTAAGGTGATAGTATACAACCCTGCCGTACTCCTTTCCCAATCTTAAACCAGTCCGTTGTTCCGTGGTCTGTTCTTACCGTTGCTACTTGTTCGTTATACAGATTCCTCAGGAGGCAGACAAGATGATTTGGTATCCCCATACCACCAAGAACTTGCCACAGTTTGTTATGATCCACACAGTCAAAGGCTTTAGAATAGTCAATAAAACAGAAATAGATGTTTTTCTGGAACTCCCTGGCTTTCTCCATTATCCAACGGATATTGGCAATTTGGTCTCTAGTTCCTCTGCCTTTTCTAAACCCAGCTTGTACATCTGGCAATTCTCGCTCCATGAATTGCTGGAGTCTACCTTGCAGGATCTCCTTGCTGGCATGTGAAATAAGTGCCACTGTCCGATAGTTTGAACATTCTTTAGTGTTTCCCTTTTTTGGTATGGGGATATAAGTTGATTTTTTCCAGTCTGATGGCCATTCTTGTGTTTTCCAAATTTGCTGGCATATGGCATGCGTCACCTTGACAGCATCATCTTGCAATATTTTAAACAGTTCAGCTGGGATACCATTATCTCCTGCTGCCTTGTTGTTAGCAATGCTTCTTAAGACCCATTCAACCTCACTCTTCAGGATTTCTGGCTCTAACTCACTGACCACACCGTCTGACCTATCCCCGATATTATTATCCTTCCTATACAGATCTTCCGTATATTCTTGCCACCTTTTCTTGATCTCTTCTGTTTCTGTTAAGTCCTTGCCATCTTTGTTTTTGATCATACCCATTTTTGCCTGGAATTTACCTCCAATGTTTCTAATTTTCTGGAAGAGGTCTCTTGTCCTTCCTATTCTATTGTCTTCTTCCACTTCCGCACATTGCTTGTTTAAAAATAATTCCTTATCTCTTCTGGCTAACCTCTGGAATTTTGCATTTAATTGGGCATATCTCCCCCTATCACTGTTGCCTTTTGCTTTTCTTCTTGGGCTACTTCCAAGTGTCTCAGCAGACAGCCATCTTGCCTTCTTGGTTTTCTTTTTCTTTGGGACGTTTTTTGTTGCCACCTCTTAGACAATGTTGCGAACTTCTGTCCATAGTTCTTCCGGGACCCTATCTACTAAATCTAGTCCCTTAAATCTATTCTTCACTTCCACTGCATATTCATTAGGAATATTAGTGAGCTCATATCTAACTGATCTGTGGGTCTTCCCTATTCTCTTTAGTTTGATTCTAAATTGTGCAATAAGAAGTTCGTGATCTGAACTACAGTCAGCTCCAGGTCTTGTTTTTACTGTCTGTATAGATGTCCGCCACCTTTGGCTGCAAAGGATGTAGTCAATCTGATTTCGGTGTCGGCCATCTGGTGAAGTCCATGTATAAAGCCATCTTTTAGGTTGTTGGAAGAGAGTGTTTGTTATGCACAGTGAGTTGTCCCAGCAGAATTCTATCAGCCCATGTTCCGCTTCATTTTGTTCTCCTAGACCATGCTTACCTGTAATTCCAGATGTCATTTGACTGCCCACCTTAGCGTTCCAGTCTCCTGTAACGAAAATAACATCTCTTTTTGTGTATTATCCAGTAGGTGCTGCAGATCCTCATAGAACTGATCTACTTCTGCTTCTTCAGCATCTGTGGTTGGGGCATATATTTGGATCACTGTGATGTTAAATGGCTTACCCTGAATTCGAATTGAGATCATTCTATCATTTTTTGGATTGTATCCAAGCACTGCTTTAGCCACTTTATTATTAATTATGAATGCTACTCCATTTCTTCTATAGAAGTGGTTAAATCTGCTGCATCTCCTTATCCAGTAATATCCCATGCAGAGAAGAAGAAGAAGAAGAAGAAGAAGAAGAAGAAGAAGAAGAAGAAGAAGAAGAAGCTGCCCCCAGTGGAGCCTGACTGAAAAGTAATGAGATGCAGCAGCTTGACTTGGTACACAACAATTTTGGTGTGTGACTGGGCTTATTTTTTCTTCCTTCACAGCAAATCCCAAGACCTAAATGAGCAGGTGGAGGAGAGCAAACCCCACGACCTAAATGATCAGCTTGAAGATGACAGCAAATCCCAACACCCAGATGAGCAAGGTGAAGATGACAGCAAATCCCAAGACTTACATGAGCAGGCGGTGGAGAGCAAACCCCACGACCTAAACGATCAGGTTGAAGACAGCAGCAAATCCCAAGGCCCAAATGAGCAGGCCAAGGAGAGCAAATCCCAAGGCCCAAATGAACAGAGTGAGGATGGGATCAAGACAGTCCTGGGGACACCAGAGCAACAGCGCCAGGAAGGGAAGGGGCGCTCCCTGACACACATCTCCAGTTCATGGGGAAACAACACAACGGACTGGAAGGATGATCTGTCCGGCTTTCTTGCTACCGAGACAAACCCATCCACTCGCTTTTCCTCACTCAGCTTAGACAAGTAAGAGAGCAACTACACAGCAAAAGGAATAGTTCAGGGGTTCCCTTCCCCTCTTTGGGCTAAGAGCTATCCTTTATGTTTGGATACTTTCCCAATGACCTTCATTTATAAAGCCATTAAGCGGTTCCTGGCCTTTTCACAGTCTCATGTCCTTAACCCTTCAGTCACTAAACTCTTAAGCCAAAGGGAATTTCTGCCCAATATGGCATGTATCTCACAGTCCTTGTAAATTGTTCCAATTTAACTCTACCACAATATTTGTAATGCTGCCATTCAGCTGTAGTATAGCGTTCCATTATGTCTGTGATAGGACTTATTTTTCCTTCCCTCACAGCAAAATCCAAGACCTGAAAGAGGCTGCGTGGATGGGATCACCGCTAGAGATATCAAAGCTGCAGCCTGAGTATGAGGAGGAGCTTCCCTGCTCTTTGTGGGAAAAGACCAGGGTAGAATGGAAGGAGAAACTGCCCAGCTGTTCTGGCGCAGAGCGCAAGCTTTCCTTCCACAACTGCTGCTGCTGTAGCGCAACTGAGTAAGCTGAGACAGTCTGTTGTGACTGAAGATAGTCTGCATTTCGAATCTGATACCTTATATCAGCATTTTACATTCTAGCTCCCTCTCTTCATTGCTTTGCAACATGTTGTAGTACTTCTTGGGTGAGAAGTCCCATGTTGTTTGTGTTAATTTTATGTAGCCATTCAGTCTTTCACCAATGCATTTTCAGAGTCTTGCCACATTTAAAAATATGCTCTCACCTCCTCCATTGGTGAACGTTTTTTATTTATTTTTTTCAAATTTTATTTTATTTAAAGTGATACAAAAAAGGAATGAGTACAAACAATCCCCTAACAATTAATATCAAACCAATGGCTATATGAATATGTATAATGTACAATATGTATTAAAGTAGATTGATACAACTTCTAGGGGAAAGAGGCTTAATGAAAGTAGAAAAAGAAAAGTTAAAAAGAAAAAAGGAGACAAAAAGAAAAAGAAAAGAAACAAAAAAAAATCCCTAAATCATAAATGTGCTGTATTCCTTCATTTGTTGATACAATGCCCATATATTCAGAGCTGAAACAGGAATACATTGTTGTACATTCGGTTGTGATGCATATTGAACGAATCTTCCCAATATGACATTGAACAACGTTGATTCTGATTTTCAATGAATTTGAAGCAAGTCATAAGTTATTTTTTCTGATATTGCCACAGACCATATGTTTCAATACCATGCAGATAAATTCAAATTGTCCGATTTTTTCCACTGCTGCAGGATTGTCTGATGAGCAGCCATCAACATGAATATTATTAAATCTTTACATTTCAATCCAGTATTAAATCCTTTATATTGATAATGAGAATAATTCTGGATCATATACAATTGTTTCTCTAGTAATAATAATTAATTCTCTATGTACTGATCTCTAGAATCCCTGTATGTATGGATAAGACCACCATAAATGAAAATACATGCCTTTTATCTTGCCGCCTCTCCAACAGAGAGGACTACTAGTTTTAGTGATGTGTGCTAATTGTACTGGTGTTCGATACCATCTATGCAATATTTTTAAAGAAGTTTCTCAAATAGAAGCTGATATTGATCTAAATGGTCTGTTATTCCATAATTGGTTCCATCCAGTTTCCTCTAATTCTCCTTCGAAATCTCCTTTCCTCACTTTCCTCAGTCCCTCGATTGTGCCCATCTGGGCATCTATTAATAAGCATAAACTAAAGATATTATTCCTTTCCCTCCTCCCCCCTAGCAGTAACAATACTTGTTCCAATGCTGTTAAAGGTCTGAGTGCATGTATCTTTGTGTTAGCGTCCCCAAGGAAATGGGATAATTGAGCTTCTTGTAGCCATCTCAGGCCTAATTCTCCTATATCAACTCTAAGGGCCTTGCTAGACCTGCAGGCTTATGCCGGCAGGGAGGCGGGGCCGAGGCGCGCTAACGTTAGTGCGCCTCCCCCAGGCTACCACATGGTGGACGCGTAGGGACGTCGCGTCCCTGCGGCGTCTGCCATTTTTTATTTTTTTTTAAAGGGGCCGGGTGCGGCCCGAAGACGGCGGACAAGGTAAGTGGGTTTTTTTGTTTTTTTTTTTATGGGGGGGCGAAGGCTGGGAGGGTGGGTGGCAGGGTGGATGGCATGGGGGGAGGGCGGGTGCAATCGCGCCGCGCGCCGCCCAAGCCCGGGCAATGCCTGGCATGGGGCGGCGCCGCCCCATGCCAGGCATTGCCCGGGCGGCGCGCAGCGCAATCGCACCCGCCCTCCCCCCGTGCCACCCACCCTGCCACCCACCCTCCCAGCCTTCCCCCCCCCCCGCCGATGGGCACAGCGCTCCTATGAGCGCTGTGCCAGGTCCGTGGCTTTTTGCGGCTCCTCGCGAGTAAGCGAGGAGCCGCGAAAAGCTGCGGAAGTCCCTAGACGTTCCCCAGCTCCGGCCTGAGGCCGGAGCTGGGGAAAAGGCGCGCCATAAGCGAATTCACTTATGGCGCGTTGGAGGAGGCCTCAGCGCAGCCTGTCTCCGGATTCCCCTGTGCATCATCTGGACGCACAGCAGGGAAGCCGGGACAGAAGGCGCGCTAAGGCCTCGTCTAGGAAGGCCCTAAGTTGTTCTATTGTTTTGGATTTATCCTGGGCATAGAAATCCCTTCTTTTCCCATTCAGAAACTTTAGTAACAATAGTTGCATTTAATATGATTGTACTGGGGTAAGGGGAGACCACACTGGGGACAGCTTAGGCTGCCACTTTTTCCAAATTGTAAAAATAGTCTTGGTGTGTGGGTTTTGAATATTGTTTATATTCTTTGTTTTTATGAATTGAAAAGGTAATTAATGCCCATAAAGGGCCTTTATTCAACTTTTCTTCTTCCAAGGTTATCCAATTTTTATTTGCCTTCATAATTATAAAATGAAGCTGCCGTATCTGGAAAGCTTCATAATACAATGCAAGATTTGGAAGTCCCCAGCCTCTGTTGCCTGGTTTTTTATAATATAATTTTAAAGCCAGGCGGGGCACTTTTGCTTGAAAAATGAATGTTTTCATTTGATTTTGCCAAGACTTCAGTATGTTTGATTGAAGGAGAATGGGAAGAACCTGGAATAAGAATAAAAACCTTGGAATTAAAGGCATTTGTATAGCTGCATTTCTCCCTAAAATTGACAAATTGAATTTATTCCACTTCTTCAAATCAGTGGTCATATTTTTAATAAGGGGGCCATCGTTTATTTTAAACAGTTTGTTAGTTTTCCTAGGAATATATATTCCCAGGTATCTAATAGAGGTTCTGCAAATTGGTGATCCCAAAATGTGGCTAATATGGTACTGATGGTTAGGAAGAACATTATTTGACGTGATGGTAGATTTTTCGTAATTAACTTTTAAACCTGCTGCCTGTCTAAATTCTGCAAGTTCTTTCTTTAAATTAGAAGCTGACTGGTGTGGGTCACCTAACAAAATTATCATGTCATCTGCATACATATTTATCACATGCTCTCCACCCCCCCCTTCTGTATCCAACAAAACCTGGTGTTGACCAAGTATTACATTAGCCAGTGGTTCCGAACAAAGCGCGAAAAGCAAAGGTGACAGGGGGCAGACCTTGTTTTGTTCCCCGTTCCAAACCAATAGGTGGAGAATCAATATTATCCGTTCATGCCATTGCAGTATTAGCATCATATAATTTAGAAACTGCAGATACAAATTTAGTTCCCAGTTGATAGTAATTTAAGACTCTTAATAAATATTGCCATTCCAGGCGGTCAAAGGCCTTGAATATATCAAGTGATATTAATGACAATGAATGACCTGTTTTAGTTGCATCATAAATTATATTTAAGACCCGTCGTATCGGGTCGGATATATGTCTTTGAGGAATAAATCCAGTCTGATCAGTATGACTGAGGTTTTGTTGTTCATTCGTTCAGTCGCTTCCGACTCTTCGTGACTTCATGGACCAGCCCACGCCAGAGCTTTCTGTTGGCCGTCGCCACCCCCAGCTCCCCCAAGGTCAAGTCTGTCACCTCTAGAATATCATCCATCCATCTTGCCCTTGGTCGGCCCCTCTTCCTTTTGCCTTCCACTTTCCCTAGCATCAGCATCTTCTCCAGGGGATCCTGTCTTCTCATTATGTGGCCAAAGTACTTCAGTTTTGCCTTTAATACCATTCCCTCAAGTGAGCAGTCTGGCTTTATTTCCTGGAGTATGGACTGGTTTGATCTTCTTGCAGTCCACGGCACTCTCAGAATTTTCCTCCAACACCACAGTTCAAAAGCATCTATCTTCCTTCCCTCAGCCTTCCTTATGGTCCAGCTCTCGCAGCCATAGGTTACTACAGGGAATACCATTGCTTTAACTATGCGGACCTTTGTTGTCGGTGTGGTGTCTCTGCTCTTAACTATTTGATCAAGATTTGTCATTGCTCTCCTCCCAAGAAGTAAACGTCTTCTGATTTCCTGGCTGCAGTCAGCGTCTGCAGTAATCTTTGCGCCCAGAAATACAAAGTCTGTCACTGCCTCCATGTTTTCTCCCTCTATTTGCCAGTTATCAATCAAGCTAGTTGCCATAATCCAGGGGCTTTGCTAGACCTACCAGGTGTTCCGTCGTTGAGGAGCGGTGAAAGCGGATTTTCCCATTCAGCCGTGACGCCTCATGCTCCACACCTGCCTTCGATTTGTGGTGGAAGTTTGCGCCGTTTGTACTGCCGCCGCTGCGAGCACAGTTGCGCAGCCACACCAGCCTGATTGCCGCGGCTTTTTTTTTCGCTCGCCGCACGGTTTGCGCAAGTCCAAAAGACCGCAAACTTGCGCAGCCATCATCGATGCCGCCGCCGGGGCCGGCGGCAGCGGCGGCAGCAGTGCCAGTGCCAGCTGAAGTGCTGCTGGTGCTGTTGAGGGTCAACATTGATGCGCTCACTTCCTGATGGGGGTCGTGGCGGGTGTAATATGACCCGAGGTCAATCGTCTGCATGGGCACTCTGTGCCTACATCTCCCATCATGCCTCTGAGGTGTTGCCACCGATGACCGCCTCTGTGCCCTCTGCCCCATCCCAAGGAGCCAACCCACATCTGGCCGTAGCCATGGCAGCAGCCCACAAACAGCTCTGCCCTCTGCCAGCCTGGTACCCACACTAACAGGCAGCGTACAGCACCGCCATTATGCGGCCACGGTAGCTGCCCACCGCAAGGAGTCACCAGCCACTTTTCCGTTCCTCCGTTCCTGCGCAAACTGTCACTGGGGGAGTTAAAAAAAAAAAGCCGCTCCGCCGCGCTGCCCCAGCTGGCGGACTGCGCACAAATGGCGGACGCGGCTTGACCGAAGCCGCTGACCACTCCCCCTTAGCACGCCTTTTCCTGCCCAGTGCGGACCGCAGTGACCTCACATCCTCCCACGCATACTCCGAATTACTGCGGGACGCCAGGAAAAGGCACACTAGAACTCACTTTTTTAAAGTCGGGAGAAAGAGGCTTCACCGCAGGATAACGGCGGATCCTCGTGAACATCATCTGGAAGCCTCGACGTGACTGCGGAAGGTAACGCGCGCTAGAGCCTCGTCTAGTAACGCCCTTGGTTTTTTTGAGGTTTAACTGCAACCCGGCTTTTGCACTTTCTTCTTTCACCTTTGTCATAAGGCTCCTCAGCTCCTCCTCGCTTTCAGCCATCAAAGTGGTGTCATCTGCATATCTGAGATAGTTAATGTTTCTTCCTGCGATTTTAACTCCAGCCTTGGATTCGTCAAGCCCAGCACGTCGCATGATGTGTTCTGCGTACAAGTTAAATAGATAAGGTGTGAGTATACAACCCTGCCGTACTCCTTTCCCAATCTTAAACCAGTCCATTGTTCCGTGGTCTGTTCTTACCGTTGCTACTTGTTCGTTATACAGATTCCTCAGGAGGCAGACAAGATGACTTGGTATCCCCATACCACCAAGAACTTGCCACAGTTTGTTATGATCCACACAGTCAAAGGCTTTAGAATAGTCAATAAAACAGAAATAGATGTTTTTCTGGAACTCCCTGGCTGAGGTTATCCACAACCTTATTTAATTGTTGAACTAGAATAGACGAAAAAAGGTTTTGATCCTGATTGAATAGTGGAATTGGTCAATAGGACCCTACCTTTGTATTGTTTTTTCCAGGTTTTAGTATTACTATTATGCTGGATGTTTTCCAAGTGTCTGGGGGGTCCTCACCATGCCAAATTTTAGAGAAGAGCTGAGTAAGTTTAGGAATCAATGTTTCTTTAAACTTTTTATAAAAAGAACTTCCAAATCCATCTGGACCAGGAGCTTTATTATGTTTCAAATATTTAATAACTTGTTCAACCTCCTTTAACTGTATATCTCCTTTCAGCATTTTTTGTTTGCATTAAGTGGGGTGATTCCACTTCTTCCCAAGTATTTTTCTATAAGTTCTGCCCTCGGAGAAGTTGTGTTATAAAGCTCTGTATAGAAACCTGCAAATAAAGAATAAATTGCTAGTTGATCAAACGATAGGGTACCATCATTCCTACTTATAGAGTGAATTTTAGATTTTATTTGTCTCTTTTTAAGCGCATTGGCCAGCATTTTGGAGTGTTTATTGCCAGAGGAGTAATATTTTTGTTTTAAATATCAAAGGGATTTAGCAATACCTGTGGTGTTGCTGTACTTTCCAATTCTTTTCTTTTTGCCTCCAATTCCCTAAGTACTTTTGTAGATCCAGTTTGTTTATGTCTACATTCCAAAGCTGTTATATCTTTTATTAGTAGATCCCACTTAATTGGGTTTGTATGTTTCTTTATTTTTGTACTTTCAGCAATACATGTCCCGCAAATTGTAGCCTTCATGGCAGCCCATCTTTGGTGCCATATCTGGGGTATCATTTAACTTAAAATATTCTTCAATGGCCTTCTTAATAGTTAAAGTGGGAAAATGTCTGGTTAGGCGGTAACTATCCAAATGCCATTTTGGGTGATGTGGACTTTGAGGGTTTAATGACAAGCCTGTTTCAATTGCAGCATGATCAGAGACTACTCTGGGAAGAATTGAGAACCAGATCTCCTGCTACTGTTAGCTCCCCAATTGTGAATTGAGATAGCTTTTTAAACACTTCACCCAAAAATGAATATTGATGTACATTAGTTGCATATATTGAGGCTAACATAATAGGCTGGCCATCGAGCTCTCCCGCTAGAAATAAATATCTTCCATCTGGGTCCCTTTTTATCTTGTCCACCTGCAAGTTCAACTGCTTTGCTATAATAATTGCTACTCCTCTAGCATGATTAGTCCCAATCACTACATACTGAGACCCAAAATATGGATGAGGTAAGAGGTTTTTCCCCTCTCACCTGCTTTAAATGTTTCTTGTAAAAAGACAATGGAGGACTTACGAACCCGAAGATGATCCAAAACTCCCCGTCTTTTGATCACATCTCCCAACCCTCAAACGTTGAGAGTAATTAACTGTAAATCGGTCAGTTGGGGTTTTAAACCTAAAATTCTCTAACATTACAGTATAGAACATTGTTAACATCTTTCTTGTAATGATCAGTATGTAAATGAAGTAGTCAGCACAAAATAATAAGTTGTATTCCAAATTATTCCCCCCCACACAACAAAAGCCACCACCACAAGGAATTAGGGTTGTGCACGGACCCCCTGATCCTCTCCAGATCCAGATCCACAACTTCCAGATTGGGTCCACTCCGCCCCATGTTGATCCACCTACTGTCCACTCTGCTGCGCTGCAGAGCTCTGGATCCAGATTGGAGCTCCATGTTTCCCCCCCATAGACTTGCATTGAAATTCAAATGCCTATATCTTTTTACTGTTAAGTTTACAAACCTCAAAATTGGCATCATGAGAGCTTATCCATGTATCCATATTCATGCCAAGCTCCAAGCAAATCTGAGCATGCCCTGTTTTTTGCAATGTTTTTTTTGTTTTAAGCATCACCCCCTAACCCCAATTCACACCCCTTTCTAGAACTCTGTCAATTTTCATGTTACAAACCTCAAAATTAGCACCATGAGAGCTTATCCATGTATCCACCTTCATGCCCAGTTGGAAGCAAATCCAAGCCTCCACTGATTTTGGGGGAATTTTTGAAAATACTACACCCCATTTTCAAAAATGGGATTTACTCTGACATTTTTACAGATACAAAGTTGCAAATGGGCACCCTCACAGATGCCAGCTAGATCCACATTCATTGCATGTTTCAAGCAAATCTGAATATTTCCTGGTTTGGGGCAATTTTTTTTCCATTTTAAGCATCACCCTCTAACCCCAATTTACACCCCTTTTGAGAACTCCATCAGTTTTCATGTTAGAAACCTCAAAATCACCAACCTGAGAGCTTATCCATGTATCCACATTCATGCCCAGTTGGAAGGAAATCCAAGCCTCTACTGATTTTGGGGGAATATATTAAAATCCCCCACCCCATTTTCAGAAATGCTAATAGCTCTGACATCTTTCCATACCTGCCCATCAAGATCCATTGCAAAGCACTTGCCCATAGCAATCAATAATAGCACAATTCTCCATAGAGAAACCATAGGGATCCATTGCAAAACGCTTGCCCATAGCAATCAGTAGGACAGATGATTTGTGGGAATAAAGATTTTTTCTAAATAAGGATCTTCATCTCAGGTGAAACACTTCAAAAATGCGCACACACACCAAGAAATCTTAAACAGGATGAGTGTGCAATGCAGCTGCCATTTATCACAAGGAAGGATACCCTGAGTCAAAGCAAGACATGCACAAACCATCCCTGTGGGCGGGCCCAGAGGAGGACAGGCAGCGTGCCCCTGAAGCACTGGGAGCAAGCATGCCAGAGGCTTGTAGGGTTGAACCACAAAGCCCATCACCTAGTACATGTCCCAGGCACCAGGAGGGCAGAGAGGCAGGCAAAGATGTATGACTATGCCATAGATTTGTAAACCGCCCAGAGAACTTCAGCTATTGGGTGGTATAGAAATGCAATAAATAAATAAATAAATAGATCCATGGGGAAGTAAGTCCCAGTAGATACCCCACAACAGGTGGAGACGGGAAGAAAAGCAGCAGACATTTCTGGGGGCACAAATAAGTGAGCCAAGGATTGCTTCAAACTGTCCCGGTGACATGGGAACAGCACAGAGAGATGCCTTTTCTTTTGCATCCCATAACTAATAGGGGACAAGGAGGATAAGAGTAAAGCTTTGTGATCCTTGCTTCAGAGTTGATTGACTGCACTGTGATCACAGCCATTATTAAACAACAACAATAATAATAATAACATTAATAATAGCAGTACTAATATTAATAATAATCATCATCATCACAACAACAATAACGCTTTTTTACTGTATTTCGTAATTGTGTTTTAACCTGTTGGGTGTTTTACTGTGGTTTTAATTTTAGTGAACCGCCCAGAGAGCTTCGGCTATTGGGCGGTATAGAAATGTAAAAAAAAAGAAAAGAAGAAGAAGTTGAACCACAATGAAAGCCTGCCTGACTTCACTGAAGAGGGAAAGCCAGGAGAGCTTGGGCTATGGGGTGGTGTATAAATTTAATCTATATAAATAAAAATGTAAATGTTCGTTTGTTCCTAATCTTAAATCTCCGAAAGTTCTTCACCGATTGCTTTGAAATTTTGACACAACGTTGCATTCGAATATGCGCGTGTTTTTATGCAACTATATTATAGATGGGGACAAAAGTGTGTCTTAGAATCGAAGAAATAGGGTATAAAAAAGCCCAGAGGCCTCCTCCAAGCCACTTATGCAAATAGGAGAGAAGTCATTGTGACATCACCAACCAGTAGGCCAATCCATTGCCTCTGCCTTCTATAGATGTCACACCTGTGACAGGTAAAAACATGCATTTTTTGAAAAACAGCACCATCTGTTGGATGTAAAAGGAACACATGCTGGTCAGGCTGGAAGCAGCAATGAAGCTGTATGGCGAATTCTTTCATTTCCCATACATGAACGAAGTCCAGCTGTTGTTCACTTAGCAGTACATCTAGAAAATGGACAATGCGTTTATTTCACAGCTGCAAATGTGCAACAAATAGCCCTGAATCCACTGGCTACAACGTTAACTGCTTTCTTCACGTTATTGCTACCAGGTGGAAGAACTGCTCATTCCGCTTTGAAATTGCCATTGAACATGCAATTCATTGAAACTCCCACGTGCAACATTTCCAAAGCATCCGGCATGGGAAAAGTATTGCAAAAATGCAAACTTATTGTTTGGGATGAATGCACAATGGCGCACAAAAAATCGCTGAAGGCTCTTGATCGATCATTGCAAGATTTGCATGGAAACAACAGACCATTTTGGAACGCATTAATATTGCTTGCAGGAGATTTCAGGCAAACATTACCTGTAATTCCTCGATCGACACCAGCGGACGAAATAAATGCTTCCCTGAAATACTCTACTTTGTGGCGACACGTAAAGACGTTAAAATTAACTACAAATATGCGTGTCCAGCTGCAAAACGTTCGATCAGCTGAGATATTCTCACGTCAATTGCTGGAAATTGGGAATGGAAAGGTTCCGGTTGATCTGACCTCAGGACGAATTTCATTGCCTCATAACTTCTGCAATTTAGTGACGTCAAAAGAAGAATTGGTTCAAAAAGTATTTCCCAATATTCAAACCAATTATAAGAATCACGATTGGCTGAGTGAACGAGCTATTCTTGTGGCCAAGAACAAAGACGTCTACGAACTTAACAATATTATTCAGTCTAACATTCAAAGCGAGGCAGTCACATACAAGTCCGTCGACACTGTTGTGGAAGCAGATGAAGCGGTTAATTATCCAACAGAATTTTTGAATTCACTCGATCTGCCAGGGATGCCACCGCACGTACTGCAATTGAAAATCGGCGTGCCAATTATCATGTTGCAAAATATCAACCAGCCAAAGCTTTGCAACGGCACGCGGCTTGCAGTAAAAAAAATTACTAAGCAACGTCGTAGAAGCAACAATCTTGACAGGACCTTTCAAAGGTGAAGATGTCCTCATTCCTCGCCTTCCTATGATTCCAACGGATATGCCATTTCAATTTAAGAGATTGCAATTCCCAATTCGATTGGCGTTTGCAATCACCATCAACAAAGCTCAGGGCCAATCTTTAGAATTGTGCAGTTTAGATCTAGACACGGATTAGTTCTCACATGGACAATTATATGTTGCGTGTTCTAGAGTCGGCAAACCAGACAATCTCTATATCTGCACAGACAATGGAACAACAAAAAAAATTGTATACCCACAAGCATTGTGAAATTCAATCAATCAATCCTTTATTTACAGTCAATAGACCAGAAAAAGAAATGTACAGTTATTTCAAGCAAAAGGTCAATAAGATAACCTAAAAATAAAACATATCATTAGTAATACACTTTAATACATAAAAATCAAGGGTAAAAGGGAGTAAGATCAGAGCAAGGATGGGACATGTATTAACATTAGATCTTGAACAGAACATAGGAGGAAAATTCAAGCAATCATACGTGGTCTGATGAGAATGGCCAGATTCAGAAACTTGGCAACCTGTATAGTAATTGATTTATTTTGGCCCTGGAGGAGGCTAACCATCAGGGTCTCTGGGGAGCAGCCGGGCAAAGCCTGTATAATAGGATGTATCAGCTCTTTTCTGATATCATCATAGAAGCTACAGAAAAACAGGACATGGGTAATGGTTTCTACTTCAGTTTCATTACAAGGGCAGCATCTTTTGCATAAAGGAATTTTTTTAAATCTACCTTCCATCAACCTGGAAGGAAGGGCATTAAATCTCGCCAAGGTAAATTCCCTCCTATACTTGGGAATAGTCAACCAGCATAAATATGGAGGACCATCTTTATTGGTGTGTCTATTTAGGCCTAATGAGTATGGGGAGCATGGGCCACAGGCAGCTCCCTGTAGTTCCTGCTGGTCAATATCCGCTAATCGCTGTTTAACAATCGATTTAGCCTTTGCTAGGTCCATTACTAGCAGATGAGGAGGCGAGAGCCCACTAGTGCAGGTTTTTTCTTCAATCGTTTTTGCCCAGTGGGATTTACCAGTGTCCAGCGGGATCAGTGAGAGTAGAGAATTGGAAGTAGTGGCTAAGTGGCATCGAAGCCAAAAGTATATAGTGTAGGTCCACGCTAGACAATTAAGCGAATTAAGTCCTGCTTCCAAATTTAAAACTGCACCAGAAACACATTTTGGGGGCCCAAATATTAACCTTAGAAAGAGGTGTTGGATACTTTCAAAAGATCCTTTGTAATAAGGTAGCCAGATTGGTGACCCAAACAGAGTCTGGGACACCGTTTTGGCTCGAAAAACCCGAATGGTTGCTGGTAGAAATTTCCCACCCTTTGTGTAGTGAAACCGAGCAAGCGCACCAGCTGCCTGCTCGGCCTTGGTCTTTACGTGCTTAACATGGGTGCCCCAGTTTAGGGTTTCCCGAAACCAAATCCCCAGGTATTTATAGGAATCAACCTGGGAGATTCTCTTCCCCCCTATAGTCCAGGTCAATTTAATCTTCCTCTTACTGAAGACCATCACTTTGGATTTAAAGTTATTGATTGTTAAAGAGTTCTTCTCACAAAAGTCTACAAAGCCGTTCATTAGGCGTTTAAGACCCAAACGTGTTTGTGATATCAGGACGGCATCATCAGCATATAGGAGGAGTGAGACTGGGGTTGAGCCGATTTTAGGCGGATGAGATTGGATTTTCGCTAGCGAGTTGGGAAGATCAACTAAATACAGATTAAATAAAGTAGGTGCCAGGATGCAACCTTGTCTGACGCCTTGTTTGGCAGCAATCTCATTAGTAAGATGACCATACTTGCTGTATCGCACTTGGATTAAATTATTGTGGTATAATGATTGGATCAAGCATAAAAGTCTACTTTCAATAGAGAGATGTTTTAGTTTCCTCCAGAGGTGGGGCCGAGAGATTGAATCGAATGCAGATTTTAAATCCATAAAGGCAGCAAAAAGTTTGCCGCCCTTTGGGGCAGTATATTTATATGCCATGTGGGCCAGAACTTGACAGTGGTCAAGAGATGAGCATCCAGATTTAAACCCAATCTGTTCTCTTCCCAAGATATTCTTTTCACTAATCCAGGCTTTTAACTTATCATTTAGGAAACTTGCATAAATTTTCCCCACAATGGATAGTAGGCTGATGGGACAATAGTTATGTGGGTCGTCTTTAGGGCCCTTTTTGTGTATTGGAACAACAAATGCTTTCAGCCAGGTCAGTAGAACTACTCCGGTTTTGTTTATTAGGGAGAAGAGAGATGATAAAAGAGCTGACCACCATCCAATGTTACATTTCAGCATTTCAGGGGGGATGCCGTCAGGTCCTGGTGCCTTGCCTGGCTTTAGCCGTAAAATTAGATCCTCTACCATGGTATAGTCCACGTTTGGCCATTCAGGAGTGTCTGGAGGCAGAGTGGGCGCAAGGTTTAGTGTATCACAGTTCTCACAGACTGCTCAGAAGTGGGACTCCCAGATCTCAGGGGGAACATGACAGTCGCTACTTCCATTACAGTTACCTAGGGCACCTGACACTATTTGCCAAAAAGAGTTCATGTTATTGGAAAAAGAGGCCGCTATCAGCATTTCCCAGATTTCTTTATCTGCCTCATTTTTCTTCTGTTGAAGAAGTTTTTTATAATCCTTTTTTAGTTCATAACATAATCTAGGTAATCGGGGATCGTTGTTCTCTCGATATGAACGGTAAACCCCCTGGATTTCTCTTCTTAGTTGGGCACATTCTCTGTCGAACCACTTTTTAGACTGGTGTCTTGTACCATTTAGATTGGTGGCATTTCTATAAAGTATAGGGTACAGCGTTTGAGACAGCTCCTCATAAGCAAGCATACCACTTTCAGTGGACGTAGCTTCAATAATACGATTAAAGATGTTTAGAGTAGATGGAGCAGAGGTAATGGTCTTAAACTGGTATTCAGAGTCTTTTGACCATCTTATTCTTTTAATAGTTGGCACAGAGTTCATATTAGAAAGGAAGGGATATTGTACTGTTGTCTTTATATTCCCTGGCAAAGTAAGATAGAGCTCCAAAGGCAAGTGATCGCTGTCGAGCCGCTCAGCAATTTTAAGATTACAACCCAATAATTCCAGTTCCTTATGGATTAAAAAATAGTCAATTACACTGGATCCTTTGGAGGAAACGTAGGTAAACTCTCCTTGTTCATCATCAATACCATGGCCATTTAAAATTAATAGGTCATTCCTTGCAGCAAATTGTAGTAAGCATAGTCCAGCAGGGTTAATATAGGAGTCCTTTGAAATTCGAGAGTTAACTCTTAGGTTTGTTTTGAGCGCAATCAAACTATTACCGCAGGTAGCTGGATCTACCAGGTAGCTGCCTGTCCTAGCATTTAAGTCACCTGCAATAATTGGATATGCATTCAGATATTTTGTTGTCCATCTGGAATAGAGACAATCAAATTTAAGCCATGTTGCCAAAATTTCTTCTTTGCACGCTAGTGGGATAATATAAATGTTTATCAATAATATAGATATCCTACAAACCTTCAGTTCCAGGATCAGGGCCTGTATAAATGAATCTTTGCAGGGGAGATTAGTGATCTTAAAATCAAGAGCAGTAGAAATCAATACGCAAAGTCCCTGGCTGGCTCTGCCTTTTGTGCTAAAGGGGTATGCAGGGAGGCAGATGGAAGTATATCCATTTAAATAAATGTCATCTCGGCACCAAGTTTCCTGGAGCAGAATAATATCGGCATCAGCTAGATAGTCAAGGAAATCCTCTTTCCTGGATTTAGTACTCCATCCAGCAATGTTCCAAGAGATGATTTTTAGGGGGGTCATGGCTTCCTTTTTCTTGAGTCAATCGAGTTCAGTTATTATATCCAAGTGATTTTTCATATTTTCCTGGATACAACCGTTAGAAGATTTAGGCTGTAAGCTCGTTAGGGCCCTACATGGGCGCTGTTCGTTGTTAGACTTTGGGGTTACGCTTATCAATGACTCTGGATGTTGTGTATAAAGTCGATTAGATTTAACGGATGCTTGAAGTTTGCCTCTATGTACAGTGTCAGCGCCTTTGTTAGAATCTACCAATTGGTCCATTTTGGTCAAACTAGTTAGCAGATCTTTTGTGGATGGTTGGCCAGATTTTGAAACCAGAATTTTAGGACTCAATACTGGACCTCCTTTTACTGGTTGGTGGTGCCATTCTCCATCTAAAGGCTGCTCTGTCAGCTGTAATTCAATAACCTCCTTTGGGTCTGTGATTACATGATAAATGGGTTCAAAGAGCGTTGGGGGGTTTAACGCTGGGATTTTATTGTTCAATTGTGATTTAAGCAGGAGTAGTTCTTTCAATGAAGAAAGTCTTAATAAAATTTTAAGTTGTTCCTGGGTTGGCATAGCGTCGTAACTGTTAATTAGATTGATTTCATCTATCGATAGGTCCTCATAAAAATTAGGGGCACTACCATATTTATTGTTCACATTATACTCAGATATTTTAGAGGTTTCTTTGTTATTACTATGTTTAAATGGTGATCGGTTGCTTATGCCTTGATCCTCAGTTGATGTCAAATCAATCAAATCCATTACTGTGGGCTCCTTGCTAAGAAGTCTGTTTGAAGATGATGGTCCTATAGGGTATGCTGGAGACATGTTCTTAAAGTATCTATGTATCTGCATGCCATATCTATTAAATGCCTCCTTAGCTTGAAAGATTTTGGAAGCTATATCGGAGGAGGAAAATGTAACAATAGCACGAGCGTTGTTGTAATTGTAGAAAACATATTCTGCTTTTTGAATAGAAACAGCATGCAATTGCAGGTTGGTGATAGGGGAGATTGCAGGGGAGATTAGTGATCTTAAAATCAAGAGCAGTAGAAATCAATACGCAAGACTTGTATAGTGTGTTCTTTCTGCTCCGATGATGTCAAGATTCCTCTTATCTTTGGATAGTTTGAAATGACTATACTTTGACTTTGTAATTGGAGCTGCCAGCTGTTTGGTGTACAAAGCGTTGGCATTCGGGCAGAGTTCGGAACTGCCAAAATTGAAGAAAGAGGCTTACTTGGTAGGTTCTGTGGTGACCATGGATCTAGAGGGGCATCTTCAATTATATCACGTGTAGCCTGCCCCTGGAGACCGGGGTTCTGTGGCAACTGAGATCCATTAATAGGGGCTCTGTTAATCTCTACTTCAGTTCTCATCGTTGTTTCTTTCAGCTTCTTGTCATTTTCCATTGTTTCCAGTATCTTAAACAGTCTGGCAAAGTTTAGTTTAGATGCTGCCCTCCTCTTAACTGCATATGTTTTTTGTTTTGTTTTTTGTTTTTTTGCTACTTGAGGTTTAGCTTTGGCAATTTTATCTTTAAGATTCTGTTTATATTTTACAGAATTATCTATGTATTTGGAGTTGGAATAATTTCTAGCTTTCCCTTTCCCTTTATCCTTGCCTTTATATTCACCTTTGTTCTTATTAGTGTCTTTATTATTAGCTGTTACGGGGGACCCATTGACGTTTACATCATTAACATCAGAGTTAGAGTGGTATTGAGAAATCCCACAATTAGGGTCTATGGATTTAAGCTGTTCCTCACCGGTAAGTTTGACAATGGCAAAGCTGGTTAGAGTTGTTAAGAGATCTTTGCATTCCGCAAGGAATTTCTTAATAGAAGATATATTTCCAGCCTGATCTAGCAATAGGCTTTTGGTTCTTTCGTGATGATTATTGAGTAAGTTTATTAAGTCTATTTGGTTATTACTCTTTGTTCCATGGGGGTTTAGGTAGAGGGAGAAACTGGGTATCAAGGGGTCGCTTTCTTTGCACTGTGTATTGGACTGTTGTTCGCTATTATTCATAGGACAGTCAGGCGAGCATAGAATATGCATGATGCTCGATGGTGCTTCTTCAATCAGTGCTAGCTCAGAGGCTAAGTCATCTTGCTCATTCCTCTCCGAGGTCCTCATTATACACTGGGGGCCAAGTGACCAATCCAGTATACTCTCATTGTGCTGCGTAAATTCCTGTTTTGGGCTTGAGTGTGTCTCTAAATTGGGGCAAAGGAAGTCTGTGATTTTTAGTTGTTTTTGTTTTGCAGCCTTGATGTGGATTTCCACGTCATCGGTTCACTGGGACAATCCCCTGTAGTTTATAGCCACCTCTGGTAAGAACCATGTTATCCACTGTGAGAGTTAATTCTGTAAAAGGTCAGCCAAAGATCTCTGAGGCTGTATAGATACTGTCAGCCCCTGAGTTAAAGCAACAAGATTTGATAGTACAATAGATATATGGGATAAAGACTTACAGATAGTCTCCAGCAGTTACTTCAGGTCCTTTAAATGCTTGGTTTCCCTTACTCCGTTGAGAAATTCCCCTTTGGTTGCACTTTCTACAACTGTAGTAACTTTAGTAATTAGTAATTAAAACCCTTCTCAAAGCAGCATCAATTACACCACCAGCAGCTGGTTGATATCTTCAAATTTGGCTTATCTCTATTGCTTCTGAGCTGTTAATGCTGCTGCACTTAACTCTTAAAACTCTTAAAATTCCAAACCGCACGCTTAGTTACAAATTGAAGTTAAAATTGTATTTTAAAAATTTGTATTAATTACTTATCACATCTTGCAATACTTATCAAGTTCTCGTTGGGTTACGTTTACGTTAGCTCTTCCACTCTTCACGGCTCTTATCTGTCTGTATTTGTGCTTTATTCTTTGTTGTTTATCCTGTTTTCTTCTCTGCACTGTTTCTCTCACTACTTTCTCTCAAGTTTTCTTTGTTTCCTTTACTTTGCTTTGCTTTGCTTTGCTTTGCTTTAGGGTGACCATATGAAAAGGAGGACAGGGCTCCTGTATCTTTAACAGTAATGTAGAAAAGGGAATTGCAGCAGGTGTCAATTGAAGTGGGTGAACTTCCCTCTTCATCAGTTAAAGCTACACTAGCTATAGTAGAGTGGCCAGAGACAAAAGAGGGCAGGGCTTCTGCAGCTTTAACTATTGTGATGAAGAGAGAATTTCACCTTCTTCAATTGACACCTGCTGAAATTTCCTTTTCTATATTACTGTTAAAGATACAGGAGCCCTGTCCTCCTTTTCATAGGGTCACCCTACTTCGCTTTGTTTTGCTTTTACTGGAGCTGGAGCTGGAGCTGGAGCAGAACCCGTCCGTCCCCCTCTGAGGTCTGAACTGGAAAGTGTAGGTGATTGTCAGAAAAAATCCGCATTGTGAAATTAAACATATTAGAAACGTGCGCTTTCTCTTTTCTTTCTTTTCCATTTAACCAGACTGAGCCACAGCAATGCGTGGCCGGGTACAGCTAGTAAATAAATAAATAAACATAGGAGGGGTGGAATTAAAAGCAGCAGTGTTGCTTTTAATTTTTTCTTAAAAGGCAATGTCTGTCTTTTACCAGTAAGAGGAAAGTGGACATGCCCACGGTGAGGGCAACTGTTGTGCCAATTTGACTGGTCCTGTCTAGGTACCAGTCTTTCAGAAGCTACCGCACACTTCAACTCGTGACAGGCATAGCTTCCTCCACTGGCTAACCTTTGGAGGGTTCTGATGACAAAAACCCCGCCCAAGGCAGGGCAGTGTGTACTGGGCACGTCCACATGCCCTGTGGACATCATCCGCTTGCACCACATCTGTTCAGTTGTTCACCAAGGTTAGGGTGGGTAGCAGTGCTGTGTTTCCTATCTGTTATTTATTTACTTAGTAGTATATGATTTAAGGTTGTGTTTGTGCATTTCGTGGGGCTACTGTTTCAAAAACACTGGGAAAAGTCCGTTCAGACAAAGAGAAAAGTTACCCAGTATCCCAAGTTACTAAGTATCCCGTTTTGCTTATTCCCCCATCCAACATTGAGATTGGAGGATTCTTCATCAGGTGATCACGATTGGGAGTTCAATCTGCCTCTCATCACTTCAAAAAAAAAAGTTACCCCTCCCACTTTTAGCCATTTTAAACAAATTAATAGCAAGCAAACCGCATGACAAAAATGTCTGAACATCTCCACAAATGACCCCCACCAACCACCACTCTCTAAGCACAGTAAGTTTCAGGGATGTGGGTTACAAAACAAAAAAGTTATATGCTAATCTTTTCCGCAATGCAATCCTATGGGAAAAATTTTCCAAAATGGCAGGCAGATCAATCCGCTTGTGGTTGCTTCTCTTAGCTATGCTTCGCTAGCCACCTGACTTGTTTCTCCTCCGCTTTTAATTGAGGCAAAGCACCCTGCTCCGCTATCGCTTCTAAGAATCGGAGAATCAGAAGCGAATTGGCCTGCTCCGCCTTGCCCAGAGGCGGAGTAGAAGCAGACTGGGGGCCCGTAGAAGCACAGCGAAGAGAAGCGCCCATATGTGGAGCGCTTCTCTTTTCGCGGAGCACTCCGATCGCCATTTTGGAAAATTTCACCCATAGGATTGCATTGCGGAAAAGAATAGGGGATAACTGTGTTGTTTTTTAAGCTATCTTTCTGAAAATGCTTGTGCTTAGAGAGTCGTGGATGGGGGTTATTTTGAGCCTGCTCTCAGCTCTCTGTGTGCTGCGGTTCGCTTGCTAGAATTTTTGGAAAAAATCAGTTAAAAACAGCGGGAAAAGGTACCTTTTTGAAGGGCTGAGGGGTAGTTTTACCCCTACCTTTGTCTCTGGGGAAGGCATTTGAAGACGTCTATCAGGAAATGGTTACTTGACCCAGGCCTTTTGTGAATGCTCTCAGTCTGTAGGTGGGGTTTTGGGTTGCTTCAAAATGGAGTCAGTACTACTCACAGAAGCTACCTTGTAACAATTTATTGAGGTTGAAATTGATACAAATGCACAAGCTCATTTTGGGGGAAATTAGATGAGCAAGTGGAAGCTTAGAAGAAGTTTCAAGACTGAAAAATAGACTTTCTGAGATTTAAGAGCATACACAGACAGCAGGGGAAAGAGTAGAGGGAATCCTTAAAGGCAATATACCTTTCCTTGGGCTGGAGCCCTTTTCTGTAGACATGAAATGGTGAGCGTTGCAACTCCTGGTCTCAGGTGAAGAGGAAAAGCATAAAGGGACCCTTGGATAGGGGAGGCAAAGCACTCACCAATGGCAGCTTGCTCTCGCAAGCAGGATTCGGTAGTATGGCCCTGTGCTTCAGGTAAAAGAGAGAGAGCCAGCCCTCCTTCTCTAAAACCTGAGGGTCTTTATATGATCTAAAGAAAAGCAGTGGCATCACTGCTCATAAGCACTGGAGGTGATGCTACTTGCTATGGGAGAGAGAGATAACAAAACAGGGTGACTGGGGATGATGGCTGTACTTGCTGAAAACATTCTCTTTACAAAAGACGACTTTACACAATAATGATGGCTTTAAAGACATGTTCAGGCTGGAGTTCAGCAACAGGGCTGAACATGTACTCTTGCCATCCAGCATTCATATTCTGCTTAATTTTACCCCCACCTTTATCTCTGGGGAATGCATTTGAAGAAGTCTATCAGAAAATGATTAGAATCATAGAATCATAGAATAGCAGAGTTGGAAGGGGCCTACAAGGCCATTGAGTCCAACCCCCTGCTCAATGCAGGAATCCACCCTAAAGCATCCCTGACAGAGGATTGTCCAGCTGCCTCTTGAAGGCCTCCAGTGTGGGAGAGCCCACCACCTCCCTAGGTAACTGGTTCCATTGTCATACTGCTCTAACAGTCAGGAAGTTTTTCCTGATGTGCAGCTGGAATCTGGCTTCCTTTAACTTGAGCCCGTTATTCCGTGTCCTGCACTCTAGGATGATCAAGAAGAGATCCTGGCCCTCCTCTGTGTGACAACCTTTCAAGTATTTGAAGAGTGCTATTATGTCTCCCCTCAATCTTCTCTTCTCTAGGCTAAACATGCCCAATTCTTTCAGTCTCTCTTCACAGGGCTTTGTTTCCAGACCCCTGATCATTCTGGTTGCCCTTCTATGAACACGCTCCAGCTTGTCTGCATCCTTCTTGAATTGTGGAGCCCAGAACTGGACGCAATACTCTAGATGAGGCCTAACCAGGGCTGAATAGAGAGGAACCAGTACCTCACGTGATTTGGAAGCGATACTTCTATTACTTGATCTTACTATTACTATACTTCTGTTAGTTGATCTATCCTTGTGTGAATACTCTCAGTCTCATTCCTGCTGCAGGTGGGGTTTTGGCTGCTTCAAAATGGAGTCACAAGCTACTTTGTAACACAACCCACGGTTCAACGACAAACCACACTCAACCCATACTCAACCCTTGTGTGGGGTTTATCATGCTGTCTGAACCCAGTCATTGTGATATTAGCTATTCCATCCATATTAGGCATGTGCTCCGCTCCGATTAGAAGTGCAGAAGCAGGAGCGAATTGGCCTGCTCCGCCTTGCCCAGAGGCGAAGAGAAGCGCCCATTTTCGGAGCGCTCCAGTTTCCGCGTTCTGCTTCTATCGCCATCTTGAAACATTTCGCCCATAGGATTGCATTGAGGAAAAGAAAGGGGGTAACCGTGTTGTTTTTGAAGCTATCTTTCTAAAAATTCTTGTGCTTGGAAAGTCGTGGATGGGGGTCGTTTTGAGACTACTCTCACCTCTCTGCGTGGTGCGGGTCGCACGCTAGAATTTTTTAAAAAACCAGCGGGAGAAATACCTTTTCCGAAGGGCTGAGGGGCAGAGTCAACTCCCGTCATGATCACATGATCCCAAAGTTGGAGGAGGGGATAGGCAAAACGGGTAACTTGGGATTCTGGGAACTTCTCTTTCTTAGTCTGAACGGACTTTTCCCAGTGTTTTTTAAAACAGTAGCCCCACCAAATGCACAAACACAACCTGTGAAATCATATACTAAGCCAAGAATAAGAGATAGAAACACAGCACTGCTACCCACACTAACTTTGGGGAACAACTGAAAAGATGTGGTGCAAGGGGATGAGCTCCCCTAGGGCATGTGGACGTGCCCTGTGCTGAAGCTAATGCCTGTCATGAATTGAAGTAACAGGTAGCTTCTTGGCATAGAAGCAGCTGAGCTAATGCCTTTCATGAGTTGAAGTGAAAGGTGACTTCTTAATCCCCCTCCCCTTGGGCACGTCCACTCCCCTCTTACTGGTAAAAGACAGATATAGCCTTTTTAAAAAAATTCTTCTTGTTGTTTATTCAGCAACACTGCTGCTTTTAATTCCACCCCTCCTTTGTTTATTTATTTATTTATTTATTCCATTTTATATGCATTACTGGCTTTGAAACTATCCTTGGCTCACTTCCTTATGCCCCCAGAAATGTCTGCTGCCTGCCTGCCTTCCCTCCCTCCTCCCCTGCCCGCCCCGCAGGCATGGTTTGTGTGTGTCTGGCTTTGACTCAGGGGAGAAGTCCTTCCTGCGCTCACTTAGACTTTTGGAAGTTCCAAATCAATTTTTCAAGTGTGCAAGAAGATTCATATTTAGGTTTATCTCTACTCCCCAATTCATGGCATGTTGGGATTTCCTTTGAAATGGGCCCATTGAGCTGTCTGCAGCTTTAAATCCCTGAGATACTGGAGTGTCCGATTTTCATAAATTCCCCAAAAAACAGGGGATGATGGGATTGGCTTGAGTCTTGGCATGCATGTGTATCCCTGGATAATCTATCATGGTGGTGAGTTTGAGGTTTCTAACATGAAAATTGACGGAGATATCGAAAGGGGTGTGAATTGGGGTAAGTTAAAAGGTTAGAGCCCCGCCAAAAATCAGGGGATGATGGGATTGGCTTGAGTCTTGCCATGAATGTGTCTCTAGATGGCATCTGTGGGGGTGCCTACTGCAATTTTTTTTATCTGTCAAAACGTCGGAGAACAGCCCATGTCTGCAAATGGGGTGTCCGATTTTCATAAATTCCCCAAAAATCAGGGGATGATGGGATTGGCTTGAGTCTCGGCATGCATGTGTATCCCTGGATAATCTATTATGGTGCCAAGTTTGAGGTTTCTAAAGTGAAAATTGACATAGATATCGAAAGGGGTGTGAATTGGGGTTATGGGTGGTGCTTTAGAGGTTAGAGCCCGGCCAAAAATCAGGGGATGATGGGATTTGCTTGAGTCTTGCCATGAATGTGGATCTAGATGGCATCTGTGAGGTTGCCCACTTCCAATTTTTTTATCTGTCAAAACGTCGGAGAACAGCCCATGTCTGCAAATGGGGTGTCCGATTTTCATAAATTCCCCAAAAATCAGGGGATGATGGGATTGGCTTGAGTCTTGGCATGCGTGTGTATACGTCCATGAGGTGTCATGGTGCCAAACATGAGGTTTCTAACATTAACAGAAAAAAAGTTGTAGTCTTTTTGGTATTTCAATGCAAGCCTATGGGGGAAAAGCGGAGCTCCGATCCGGATCCGGAGCTCCGCAGCAGAGTGGAGCGGACTATAGGCGGAGCAGGGCGGAGCGAAGCGGCCCAATCTGCAAATTGTGGATCTGGAAGAGAAGCGGATCGCGGGGTCCGTGCACACCCCTAAAATCCCTCTCCATTGGTGAGCTGAAGTGACTTTCTACCAAATTTGGGATGTCCCTACTGGTGATTGAGGAACTTGTGAGGCCTTTTCCCAGCAGGGTCATGTGCTTGGCTGATGTGCCCAGCTGTGGCAGCTCTGGGGCTTGCCTCAGAGAAAGTAAAATCCAGGAACCAACAAGAGACCAGTCCCCAGAGTGTTACCCTTTCCGCATTTTTCACTTCCCACATTTTTCACTTCCCACAGGCAATTGATCAAACACAGCCCAGTGCACCTTGCCAAAGCACCATCTCGCAGAGGTACCGTTCAGAAACATCAAGCACCAAAGTTCAAAAGAAATGAGGTGAGATTATTTAGGTTTGGAATTTGATCCTCCAGAGTAGTAGTTTTAAAACTGTGAAATTTCCAAAAGTAAGAAGAGTTCTGCAATGAAAAGACCAACCATGGTGGACAGACATCGCTGAAAGACAGTTGCCCACTATCACTACTGATCTTCTGTTGAAATGTGCAGCCACAAGGGAGCGTTAGGTGTTCTAGGTCACACCCTCAGCTCCAGCCAAAGATCAATGGCCAAATGGCCAAAAAGCCTTACCTGTACCTTGAACTGCATATGCCCACTTTTATAAAGGCTTCCCCGGAGCCTTTGGCAAATGGCAAAGCCCAGACATTCCTTTGCGCACAAATCTGGAAAGATCTCCTGAGAGTGAGGAAGCCCAACCACGTTCCATTTCTTTCTGGCACAGAGGCTGGGAACTCCTAGAACTGATGCTGATTTACTTATTTTTCTTAGCATCCTTTCTGGCATAAATAATCTGCAAAGGGGCATACAATATTTAAAAGAAGATTGAATCAGTTTAAACAATATAATATTAAAACAATTAAAAAAGCTTAATTGGGGGCAGAGAATTATTGAACAGAGATATTGCTCTTTTGTGGCCTTCTGTTTCTGGTCAATTACGGTCCCTGATTCCTGTGCACCATTGTGGTGGTTTAGGCAAGGCAGGAGGAGGTGAGGGGGCAGCGATCTTTCCTCTCTCTCTTTCAGTTGCATCAACTGCTGATTTATATGACATTTAAAGTTAGTATGATGTTATGCAAATGAGGCTTATTTATTTGATTTATTCATTCATTCGACTTTTGTACCACTTAATATCCTAATATCTTTAAGTGGTCCAATTAATATTATCTTTCTATCTATCTATCTGAACAAAACCAACATAAACAATGAAAAACTAATGAAAACAGTAAATACAAACACATTACAGCAAGAAAATAATAAAATGGAGCCGTGTCATAATATATTACAAGTCAGGGAAATCCTGGGGGGTGTCTATATGGCCCATTTAGCCCAACATGGCTGTGCAGTGATGCTGCAGCATTTTAAGGGAATCAGCTACAAAGCCACATTGTATAGACCCCCCGTGTAAACAAATACGCCTTCGAGAGGCATTTAAGAGTGACACACTTTCTGCCTTTCGAACAACACATGGGAGGGTGTTCCAGAGGGTTGGTGCTCTACCAGTGAGGCCCTGTTATGAGATGTTATTTGGTGTAGAACATCATATATGGCCTCCACCAAAGATCTCAGGGCCTGACTAGGTAAAATAGTGTAAGAAGTCAGCTAGGTATCCTGACCCTGAGTTGTTTAGGGCTTTGTAACAAACACAAATCCTTGAACATGACTCAGTGGCTAATAGACAGGCAGTGCAATTGCTAATACAGGTGTGATGTGTGTATAACTTGGCACTCCACTGATCACCCTAGCTGCTGCATTCTTACACTAGTTGCAGCTTTCAAGCCCCACACTGTAGTCTAATTGTGAGGTTGCCAGTACACAGTGGCTAGGATTTCCCTAGCCAGGAATGGGCATAATTGGCACACCAACCAAAGTTGGTAATGGGTGTTCCAAGTCACAGAAGTCACCTGAGCCTCCAATGACAAAAATCCACCCCATAACTGCATCCAGGGACTGGTTCAGAATGTGAATCGCCTCTCCTGACTCAGATCTCATAGAGAAATAGAACTGGGTGTCATCAGCAAACTGCTGCCACAAATCTCCTAATGATCACTCCTAACAGCTTAACATAGAAGTTAAACAACACTGGGGACAAAATACTACATATGTAGGTAGGTAGGTATGTCTCCTTCACCCCTATCATGCCTACATCACTTATCACGCCTTGTTTTGCCAAGTGTTTCAGAGGCAATGAACACACCAAAGGGTAAATGAAAGAAATTTATTTAGTTAAAATAATAAAGCAAGAAAAAGTGAGATGATACATTCATAGCATAAAGTATATGTTCCTTCAGCATACATTCCGGGAACCCTGTACTCCTATCTCAAGATCAGCAAATCAGATAAGAGCTGTGGCAAACGGCTCCAGTGACCTGCCCCGTAACACCCGTCTTGCCCTATGGTGAGGTTCTGAATTGGGAAGGTCCCAGGGAATTATATATTGTGCCCTTCATCTCTCTCATTCTGGACATGGTCCACATTCTTGTTAACTGGAAAACCACCAACCACAACAATTACCAGGCCATCACATATAGCTCCCATTTCCACTCTTGGCTGGCCTTGACATCTTGCCAAAGTCTTTATGTACCAGCTTGAGCACAGCATCAACAGCTTTAACCCTAGGAACTACGAAAGCTACCCACCCCATTTCCTTAACAAACAGGCACCATGCCACTCTAGATATGGCCCAAGGAACTGGTGCACCACTGGCTCCTCGAAATACAGTAGTCTTCCACATTTCCACTATATGCCTCCATCAGCCAGATTGTGCTGGTGATGCAGATGTGCCAGCATATCCACGAAGTTTCACTAGTCCTGGCTCTGCATCCCTGCTGACTTCATCTAGATGATAAGTGGGCTAGAGCTAAGTCCCCTCCACAGATCTACAGGATTGGAGAGTTATACATATGTGGAGGGAAGAAGCTGGTGCTTTCCATGCTTTCCTGCCCAAACCTCTGGGCTGTACACCTGAACACATCTTTTGTGCTTCTTGTCCTCCCAGATCTCACCCTCCTCCGAGAGGTTGCTGAAGCAAACACTTCCTGCGGGCATAAAGAGGAAGAAAGAGTTCAAGGCCTTTGCCAAGAATCTACCATGCAGGACTACCTCATCTGTGTCACCCAATGGAAGTGGCAGGTATTTGGGCAGGTTTGAATATGTGATGCGATATTATAGACATCTTGAATAGGGTTCGGCCTGAATCACTAGAGAACTTGCAACCTGGCACTTCAAGAAAGGTTCTAGGACTGAGCCACAGGACTGATCAGCTTAGGGCTGATCTGGACAATATAGATGTCACGCAGATCCTTGGGAATGGCTTGTGTTTTATTACTTAACCCTGTGTGATGCATGTTGTGTGTGACAAAGTGCTGACCATTGCATTATTCTAGCTCCTGCTGCAAGTGTCTGCATACCAGCACCACTGGTTCCAGGGAGGCAGCTAACATGGAAATGTCCTGCACCAGCAACAGAATGATGTGACACCATGTTCCAGAATGAATAGCCAACAGACTAGGGACTGTTAATCACAGGGGCTGGAAGTGTTTCGTGATGCCTGAATATTGGCAAAGCAGTCGTGGAGGGAATGCAGTTAGAAGCAGAGAAATGGAAAAGTGGGAAGGGGGTGCTTAAATCTCCCCCAACCTGCTGTCCCCGCAATGCCCCCAACCACATTCCTGAAATGATGGGGCCAGATATGCATTTGCAAACTCATCGGTAAAAGAGCGAGATGGATTGCAGAGGGAAAGCAGCAAGCAGCCTCATAAGCACCCTCATCCTGATCCCCGCTTCTCCACTGCAAATTATCACACCAACTCTTCACAGCTATTAAGTAACTACCTGGGCTCCCAGATCCAGCAATCACTTTGCTCCATCAGCAGCACACGAAGCAAGAAAAGCGGATTATACAGCAACTAAAAACCCACTTTTCATCAAGCCCTGATGCCGCTCAGCAAATGGGAGAGACTTGCCGTCCCCCTCGCCACTCTATCCAGCTATCCCCCTTACTGCTCTGTTCCTATGAATGAGAACTGCAGAATTGATACTCTGACTGGGAAAGCAACTATGTTGCAATGCTGGAGCTTTATGAAAGAAAAAGGCAGGCTGCCTAGTGAAAGCTACAACTGTGCAATTGTGGAGGCTAGGAATAACACTGTCATACTTTTATGAATGAGAAACATGGGCTAGATACTTTCCTTGGGGAAAGCAACAAATGTACAGTTGTGGCAACTAGGAAGTGCTCAATTCGCACTTTGGCTCAGTCTTCAACCAAACGTGGGTCTATGACACACACACACCCTGGCAAAAGTGAAGTACAAGCTGAAGGGGAAGGACTACAACTTGAGATTGATAAACAGATGGACGAGGAACACTTAATTTCTTTGAATGAGTACAAATCTCCAGGGCCCGATGAACTACATCCTAGAGTAATAAAGAAGCTGCCAGAAGAACTCTCAGAACCGCTGACTATTATCTTCGCAAAATCATGGAAGACGGATGACTGGAGGAGGGCTAACATTGTCCCTATCTGCAAAAAGGAGTAACCTGGGAACTACAGACCAGTTAGTCTGATCAATCCCTGAAAAATTATGAGGCAGATTATAAGGAAGTCAATCTGTAAACACCTTGAAAACAATGCAGTGATTACTAGAAGCCAGCATGGATTTGTCAAGGACAAACCCTGTCACACTAATCTGATCTCATTTTTTGTTCGGGCAACTTCTCTTGTGGACTGTGGGAATGCTGTGGACATAATATATCTTGACTTCAGCAAATCTTTTGACAAAGGCCACAGCTAGACCTAAGGTTTATCATGGGATCATCCAGGGTTCGCCCCTGCCTGAGGACTGGATCCCCTGTGTGTCACCTAGATGAACAGGTTTGACCCCTGGATGATGGAGGGATAAACCTTAGGTCTAGCTATGGCCAAAGTACCACATGACATTCTGATTAAGAAACTAGCTAAAAGTGGGCTAGATGGAACAACTATTAGGTGAATCCACAGTTGGCTACAGAATCGGACTCAAAGAGTACTTATCAATGGAACCTTCTCAAACTGGAGGGAGGTAACTAGTGGGGCAGTGCTCAGTGCTCTTCAACATTTTATTAATGACTTGGATGAGGAGGTGCAAGGAACGCTTATCAGATTTGCAGATAACACAAAATTGGGTGGAATAGCTAATACCCTGGAAGACAGAAGCAAACTTCAAAGTGATTTTAATAGGCTGGAGCACTAGGCTGAAAACAAGAGAATGAAATTTAATAGAGATAAAGGTCAGGTTCTACATCTAGAAAAAAAGAAACCAAATGCACAGTTACAAGATGGGGGATATTTGGCTCAGAAATACTACAAGCAAGAAGGATCTTGGAATTGTTGTAGATCACAAGCTGAATATGAGTCAACAGTGTGATATGGCTGCAAAAAAAAAGCAAATGTTATTTTGGACTGCCTTAATGGAAATATAGCTTCCAAATCATGTGATGTACTGGTTCCCCTCTATCCGGCACAGGTTAGGCTTCATCTTGGGTATTGCATCCAGTTCTGGGCTCCACAATTCAAGAAGGACGCAGACAAGCTGGAGCGTGTTCAGAGGAGGGCAACCAGGATGATCAGGGGTCTGGAAACAAAGCCCTATGAAGAGAGAATGAAAGAACTGGGCATATTTAGCCTGGAGAAGAGAAGATTGAGGGGAGACATGATAGCACTCTTCAAATCCTTAAAATGTTGTCACACAGAGGAGGGCCAGGATCTCTTCTCGATCCTCCCAGAGTGCAGGACACGGAATAACGGGCTCAAGTTACAGAAAGCCAGATTCCGGCTGGACATCAGGAAGAACTTCCTGATTGATAGAACAGTACAACAATGGAACCAATTACCTAGGGAAGTTGTGGGTTCTCCCACAGTAGAAGCCTTCAAGATACAGCTGGACAGCCATTTTTCAGGTATGCTTTAAGGTTGATTCCTGCATTGAGCAGGGGGTTGGACTTGATGGGCTTATAAGCCCCTTCCACCTTTGCTAGTCAATGATTCTATAATAGCTTTGTAGCACTTTTATGAATGGGAAAGGCAGACTAGACACTCTCCTTGGGGAAAGCAGCAACTGCACAATTGTGGAGGGTAGGAATAGAATCATAGAATCATAGAATAGCAGAGTTGGAAGGGGCCTACAAGGTCATTGAGTCCAACCCCCTGCTCAACGCAGGAATCCACCCTAAAGCATCCCTGACAGATGTTTGTCCAGCTGCTTCTTGAATGCATCTAGTGTGGGAGAGCCCACAACCTCCCTAGGTAAGTGCTGTATTGATTTTATGAATTGGAAAAGCAGGCTAGTTACTCCGAGTGGTAAAAGTAGCGTCAATGTGGGGAAAGAATGAATGGGGGGGAGGGCCGGCCCCACCTCTTGATTGTATCACTGCCAGGTCACAGCAATGTCAGAGAGGAGGATTTAATGTCCAGGATTTAATGCAGAGAGATGGGGCTCACTGCATTGGAACCGCCTGGGAGCTTTAAATGAAAAATCATTATATTATATTTTTTCATTATATTTTAATTTTATTATACATGTCAGTAAGAAATGCTAACAGTTACTCAATTTTTCATTATTCTGTAAGATAAAAGCCCCATTTAGACATTCAGGTGAACCCATGGGGGAGAGGATAATAAAACTACAGCAGCAGACTGCCCCCAGTGTGTTGATTCATGTTCAAAAGTTCATTTGAACAACTGAAGAGAGCCTGACATGTAGAATTGTATGTACAGTGGGTTATCTCTGCATGATCAGGTTCCTTGCTTTTCCAGATGAACAACAGAATGCCAACTTTATCTATCTATCTATCTATCTATCTATCTATCTATCTATCTATCAATCAAATCACCTTTGCCTATATGCCTGGCTGGTTTTGTTGGCATAGAACCATTTGACTGTGGCCATAGCTAGACCTAAGGTTTATCCCTGGATGGTGCAGAGGTCAAACCTGTTCATCTAGGTGACACACAGGGGATCCAGTGCTCAGGCAGGGGCGAACCCTGGATGATCCCAGGATAAACCTTAGGTCTAGCTGTGGCCTGTGTTTGCAACCCATGGGCCCTTCAGCTGTAAGAACCAGCCACCATCTTGATTAACCTCCTGAAACTGTAGGAAACAATGGGGGAGATTCCAGCCTTGGCCTCTGCCACTAGATCTGAAGAAACTGAGTTCTGAAGTCATGGGGGTACAACAAAAGAGAGTGAGAGAGTTATTTGTTGGTAATGGTGACCTCTACGTGTCTCTTAATAGGAGGAGTAAAGCTTTGTACAATCTCTATACAACCTTCTATGATGAGGGAGAACAGTTTGGACGATGTCTTATTCAGGGAGCAAAAGGTAATGAGCTGGGCAAGTTCTGATCAGTGGTGCACCCGGTCTGGACCTTGGGGCCAAAGTCCAGGGCCTTGCAGCACAGCCCCCCGCCCAAATGGCCACCCAGTCACTATCCAAAAGAAATGGAGTATTACTTTAAAAGTACTGCAGATCACCACACACCCCGAATGCTTTGGCTACATAAATAAGAATGCCTGTTCTTCCACTATGGAGTATTTTCTGTGGTATGTAGATTTAGCAACTCGTTCCTTACCTTGGAAAAGAGTGTGAAAGCATCAGTATTTTGGTATCCTTAATCATTGCCTTGTTAAGAGAGTTTTTGTAGACTTTGGGGATAGGATGACGATATTATACAGGGCTCCTGTACATTTAACAGTTGTATAGAAAAGGGAATTTCAGCAGGTGTCATTTGTATGCATGCAGCACTTGGTGAAATTCCCTCTTCATTATAACAGTTAAAGCTGCAGGTACTCTGCCCTCTTTTGTATCTGGTCACTAAGGCAGCCAGAAACCGATTCCAGATGGGGGTTAGAAGTTTGGATGGGGGCAGGGGGCAGAATCCAGATCGACAATATTTACCTTGCTTTTTCAGGACTGTCCAGGGCTTGCACCATTTTGAATACCATTAAGAAGGGAAAGATTAATGTCAACAAGCTCCTCCTGACCTTGCACACACTGGGGATCCTGATGACTGGTGCGGAGATGCATCAGGCTCTCGAGTTTGTTCCGATTGACAGTGAGTGCTAGCTTCCACTGTGGAAGGCCTGTGTTTTTCATCAACCATTATTTTACATTCATTGAAAACAGGGGGAACGCATATTGAAACAAGCAGAACATACATTGAACATAGTTGCACCTAATACACTCATGCCTTCACACAAATGGAATGTACTTTAAAAATTTATAGACCATTCTACATCCAACAAGATTCTCAACTGGTGAACAAGAAAAAACAAACATATCAGAACATGGCAGGTGGAGGGATGACATATTTAAATCAAATTATGCCATGAAAACTGTGGCTGGAGAATTTAACTAAAGTGTTGCATGAATGAGATGCCCATAAAACTTTCAAAACCAGTTTCTTGTTTTGGATTTGGTGAACTATGTCAAGCCATTTCAACACATCTGGGCATCAGTGCAAATACCATTGATTGATAGCTAAACCTTTCTGCCACCAGCAGTTGAGAAAACATACAAAAACATTTCTTCATTTGGATAATACAATTGTAGAGTTGCCTTTTAGAATTGGATTAATCTGATTTTAGAATTTTAACTGTAATCCCATGAGACATTTGCTTCACTTGTAATTCAGACTGTACTCACTCCCATGTCTCTTACTCACTCCTCTTGCCTCTTCTTCTCAATTCAGCACATGGGAATCTAGACTTTGGTGACTTTCTAGACGTCGTGAGTGATACCTTGACATGCACTGAATCAGAAGGTATGTGGAAGGAAATGGAGACAATGACAGGAAACTTGGCTGCATTTCAATGCACACTCTATCTGGGTGGCACTTTATCTCAACTCCCCATCTTCCGTCTGAATTGACTACAAGGCACTCCACTGTGTTCTTATTTCACACACTCCCCTTCTTAATTGTGCAACTGGTGCCCATACTGGCTGAGAGCAACCCACCACCACCACCACCACCACCACATGAGCCCTGCATTGAGCACTCCATTGAGAATTCAGAAGGCTCCTTCTCTCCATAGGCAGAGAAAGGTGGAGGGGACAGAAATCATGTACACTGCGGTGAAGCCTTCTCCCCATCCCTTTTATTTTACCTATGTTTTTCTTAGTAGCTAATCTTCTGTCCCCTTCCTTCCTAAACCCTACTAAAAATTAGCCGCTAAGGAGAGAGATAAAGGAATACAGACAATGTTGGGGCTTGTAAGAGTTTTAGCCTAAAACAGCTGGAGGGCACCAGGTTGCCTACCCCTGCCCTGCCCTGCCCTCCTCTAGTGATTGAATAAAAAGGCACCATTGTGGGGTGAGGGAGCTTTCAGAGTGGCTCTCGTGGCCAGGCCACAAACCCCTGGCAGTTGGTCAAGGCCAGTGCTGCAGGATTGCTAACTGTGGTTCTGAAACCTAGCAGTTGGTCTCTGGAACGCACCTTCAGTCCTGTCCCGTGTCCTCCTAAGCAGGCCCCTGCTCCAGTTTGGCATCAGCTCTCACCTGTACCTCTCTCTTAGCTGTCACCTGCCTGTGGCAGTAGGATTTGTGATGGAGCAGGACATTGAGTCTAGAAGCATACCTAGCTTTATAATTCATTTGTGAGGGAAACACGCAGCAGCCCTAAACAAATAGAAAATACTGAAACATTAATGCCATTTAAACACTTCTGGCCAAAAACCCACACCTGTCCTTTGCTTTTTATTTCTAAGTATTTTGAAGTTTGATTTGTTGATATTCATATTATATGTTATAATTTTAATAAAAAGTTGTAACAATCACAAAACAAAAATAGAAAATAGCAGCTGAAGAATTGGCCAATTAATTCAAGTCAATATGTAAAATTCAAACCCTATGATCCACTCCCTCTGTGCTTTAAGCAGTGCTTTAAATGCTATGTGCTTGAAAAGCAGCCTGGCACAGGTGAAACTGTTCCAGGTATAGAGATAAAACATGTGACATTTATTTATTTATTTATTTATTTATTACATTTCTATACCGCCCAATAGCCGGAGCTCTCTGGGTGGTTCACAAAAATTAAAACCATTCATAGTATAAAACAACAGTATAAAACCATAATATAAAATACAATATAAAAGTTGAACCAGATAAAAACAGCAGCATGCCTACTTGTCTTGTCCATTAACTTTCTGCTTCCCTTTGATTTCTGTCTCTCAGCTAACTGCCAGCTCTATCCGTTTCTCCTTGCCCCATTTTGTTCCCACTCAAAGTTTGTCTACATGAACAATTGGCCTCTCACAGAAATTTCTGAGTCCTTTATATGACACTGTCAACCTCCAGAACATCTGTCACACTTTCCCCCTATAATCTCACTTTTTAAAAGATCAGAGATAATTCAGTAATTAAAATTATCGTGGGATATCTGCAGTGTGTAAAGCTGGCGTTGCACTATAATACAGCCAATGGCACTATTTCATTGAACATATACAGCTGCGAGGGGAAGTTTTCAATTCCACCATCTAAAGGAGCATAAACCCAAAAAGACTTTGGGAGAAAGCCCGGTAAGGATGCAGGGATTTTCCTTAATACAGAGACATCCTTAATCAGCCTGCCCAAATCTGCTCCTCTTCACCTTTTATGAGTGAGGTTTTAATCCTAACTACATTGACAACTTCCTCTTCCCTAATCAAATCTGGACTATGCACATTCTGCTGCTGTAAATTTTGTTCCCTGAGCTACAGCAATGTTCATGAGTGTCCCATTGCATCGCACCTCAGCCAATCTTGAGTATTTCATCCAATTCTGGGCACCACACTTCAGGAAGGATGCAGACAAGCTGGAGAGGGTTTAGAGGAGGGCAACCAGGATTATCGGGGGTCTGGAAACAAAGCTCTATGTGGAGAGACTGAAAGAACTGGGCATGTTTAGCCTTGAGAGGAGAAGGCTGAGGGGAGACATGATAGCACTCTTCAAATACTTGAAAGGTTGTCACACAGAGGAAGGCCGGGATCTCTTCTCGATCATCCCAGAGTGCAGGACATGGAATAACGGGCTTAAGTTACAGGAAGCCAGATTCCGGCTGGACATCAAGAAAAACTTCCTGACTGTTAGAGCAGTACAAGAATGGAATGAGTTACCTAGGGAGGTTGTGGGCTCTCCCACACTAGAGGCCTTCAAGAGGCAGCTGGACAACCATCTGTCAGGGATGCTTTAAAGTGGATTCGTGCATTGAGCAGGGAGTTGGATTTGATGGCCTTATAGGCCCCTTCCAACTCTACTATTCTATGATTCTAATCAGTATGAGAGGCTACACTAGCTCAGCCAAACAGTGTCAGAGATTTCAGAGGCAGAAGTGAAACAAAATATAGAGGATAAGACTTGATCATGCTGTTTCCTAAACCAATGGGGAAAGATGGTTTATCTTGCAATCTCTGCCCAACAGAGTATATGGGGAAAGGGAGTGATTATTTTGAGCTTACTAATTGTGCCATTTTTTCCTAACTGGTACTTTTTGCAGCTCTCCAGAATGCTCAGCAGGTTTTCAGGAAGATTAAGAATGGCATAGTGGCTATTGAAGAGTTGGAGCCAATTTTGGCATGTTTGGGTGTTACTCTGAGCCCCAAGATTATACAACAGGCGCTGGAATGTACTTGGATTACCTGTGAGTATCTGCCAGTTTTGATATATGTCAAAGGTGTGTGTGTGCATGGTGCATTAAAAAGAACACTGGAAATTTTAGCCACGCCTCTGTAGTTTTGACCTCAACAGAATAATCTTGTTAATTTTTATTTATTTATTTTATTACATTTTTATACCACCCAATAGCCTGGGCATTAAGTCTGGGCATTTCACAAAAATTAAAACCATAATAAAACAACCAACAGTCTAAAAACACAAATACAAAATACAGTATAAAAAGCACAACCAGGATAAAACCATGCAGCAGAAATTGATATAAGATTAAAATACAGAATTAGAACAGTAAAATTTAAATTTAAGTTAAAATTAAGTGTTAAAATAATGAGAGAATAAAAAGGTCTTCAGCTGGTGATGAAAAGAGTACAGTGCAGGCGCCAGGCGGACCTCTCTGGGGAGCTCATTCCACAGCCAGAGTGCCACAGCGGAGAAAGCCCTCCTCCTAGTAGCCACCTGCCTCACTTGCTTTGGCAAGTGAGATGCTCACAAAGTTATCCCAATCCAGGCTTGGAAAAGAATTTCAGGGGCTCATTCAAATCCTCCCAAAGTAGAGGCAAGCTTTACATGTCCCCAAATTCTTAAAATCGAAGCCAGAGGAAAATTGAGGACTTCCCAGGCCTGTCAGGACTTCACCACACCAAGCAGAAATCCCTCATCCTTACCATGTTTTTCTGCTTCTGGTTTCTTTGCAATATTACTATTTTAATTGAAAACTACATTTCTCGGCCATGTTCTGTTTCATTATACAGCACCATCCAGTGGCTGTATTATAGTGCAATGTCATCATTACACACTACCGATACCTTGCATTATTGTTTCTTATCAGTTTATCTCCTATCTTTTAAAAAGTTGCATAAAGCTTAAAAAGCACAGGAGACACTCTGGGGTCTGAGAATATCATGTAAAGCACCTGCAAATGTCTGTGAATACCAATCACGCCAATGCAATAAAAGCCTTGTATAGAAATAGTCTCAGTCCATTACATTTAGCACAGAGCTAAAAGTTCCCCCTGGAACATTTTCTTCTAAAGGTGTGTGTGTGTGTGTGTGTGTCTGTGTGTGTGTCTGTGGGGGTGAGGAGGTGTTTGTTGATGGTGAAGGATCATAGTTGTGATTTCACTCATTACCTAATCACACTGAAAGGTGTTAGTAGCCTCACAAAACAATTGTTCAGAGAGTTTCAGCGATTGGATGGTATAGAAATGTAACAGATAAATTTAAAAAATGATTGGAATGTGCCTGAACAAATTGCCTCATTGCTTGGCTTCTACAAAAGCTAGAAACTTGCACTTCCTTTATTTAAAAGCTGGGAATCTGGGCTAGCTAGTGGACCCCCTGAGATACTGGGCCAAGAGCTATAGCCCCCTTAGCCTTGTGCTTAATCCAACTATGGCCACCCTCTTCTCCTTTGCCTCAGGCAGCTTGGGCCAGCTCTAATGGGCTTAACTTTGCATAAGCAGGACTGCCACCTAGTTCTTTTCATTCTGTTGCAGGGGATGGGAAAGTGAACATCTCGGAATTCCTGCTGATTGTGAGGGGACCATTCAGCCTCTATAAGCAACTGTGTAAGTGTGCGTAGCTCATTAATCATCTTGGGGTCAATCTGAAATTATTCTACATGGTTCTTCTGTTAAGAGGAATAGGTAGCTACCCTCTATAGCAAGGATGGGGGAACCTCTGGAATGTGGCTCCCAGGAGTTCCCCATGAGGCCACAAGCTTCTCTTGTTTTTACCTCCATTCAGTGATTGGAGATAAGGGGGTATTTAAAGGCAAATACCCTTTAAATACCCTGCAAAGAACTGAACTGTGCAATGTATAGGCATGAGAGCTGTTGCACTCTGACTTAATCCTGAATAGACTTGCTTAGAATTGAGCTGTATTAATGCTGTGGAAATGCCCCAAATGGTAAGAATTCCATCTGATCCCACACATGTTGCTTTCTCGGCCCTATCCTGTGCCTTTAGCTCCACCCACTCGTAGAATAGAGTCATTGAAACCATTCCCAAATTGGAATTCAGCTCAGAGGCTAAAAAAGGTCCAACAAACCTGCTTTCAGTGTGTCAAACGTGCTTCAGAAATATTATATTCTTGATATCCTTAACAAGAATACTGTAAGGTAAGTCTAAATTATTATTCCCATATGATAGATAGAAGAAAGTGGTTTACTAAGGGCACCTGGCAAGTTCATGGCTGACGTTACTGTTGAAGTGAGGGCTTCATAATGTATTGTTTAATGGCTTTAGGCCACTTTTTATGATCCAATGCTCAACAATGTCAGTGTGTAGCAGCAAGCCCCAACCCTCACCCATGCATATGTCTGTGTGCATACTTGCAACATTATTATTATTATTATTATTATTATTATTATTATTATTATTATTATTTATATAGCACCATCAATGTACATGTCAACGTATGTACAAACTGGGCATGACTTCACACACATCCTCAAGATGTACACTTCTTGCAGGTTCCCCAACTGTGCATACAAACCTATGTGCATCCAGTTTGTATCTACGTTGAAGCTTGTACAGCAGACGCTGAGGCTTGTCACTGTGAACACGCTCCACACATGTAGTAGTAGATGTACTGGAGCATGTAAAGAGAATTTTAGTTACTATGCTGCACCAGGGATGTTGCACCAGGGCTGTTACATTCCTTGGGTTATGTTGCTTTTTCTAATGTTGACATGAATGATTTCTCAACTGGGATCATGAGGCCTTCAGGGATTTTGATGTACCCATTGAGTCACAAAGCAGGTGAGGGCCAAGGGGAAAGAAAAGGGGGGGATCAGTGAAACAGTGGACAAATCTACACCAACAGTTTGAAGACTGTCTAGGGAGTGTGTCCTGGGCCCCAACAGTTGCCACTACTGTTATAAACCATTTTAAAGCAGTAGTGTATATACTGCCAGTGAGGAGGCAATAGTGCCTGAAGCAACCTGCAAGCAGCAGGAGGGGAGAGAGAGAGAGAGAGAGAGAGAGAAAGAGAGAGAAGGAAGGGAGATGGAGCAGGTGCTGGACTCAACAGCATCAGCAGCAAGACTCTAGATTCTTTTAGTAAAAATAAATAAATCACATTAATATCAGCTGAGGAGAGAGGTAGCAACCAGATATTTGGAAACGGGTAGAGCAGGTTGTGGATCTGAGCAATGAGCCAAGAGGTCCTAGATTCAAATTCCACATCTGTCACAAATGCGCTCGGTGGCCTTAGGCAAGCCTGTATTCTCTTTTTGTTATTATTGTGGAAGAATGGTTATTTTCACAAATATTTATAAATAATCTTTTTATACTTAAAACAACTATGTATCGCACAGATTTAATTTAGAATATATTTTGTGTTTATCTGTATTTATTATTTCTTTTGTTTTATTTCTTACTCTATTTGTAGTGCTGTCATTGAAATTTTTGGGTGGGGGGAAGGTCACATTTTTAAATACACATTTTTAAATAAATGAATAACACATTTTTAAATAAATGAATAACATTCTTAATCAATTTCAGTTGGTACATTTAATTCTATTTAATTCCAGTACTGTGTAAATAAGTGCCAACTTGCAATAAAAGTTGTGATAAGCATACCACCTGCTCTTTCTTTCCTATATTTTATGAATAAGTTTAATCATGGCTAGAATATTTCATACATTATTTATTTATTTATTTATTTATTACATTTTTATACCGCCCAATAGCCAAAGCTCTCTGTGTTAGCCAATGTGTTAGCCAATCATCAGAATTGCCTGATGTCAGCAGTACCAAGAGAAGGGCATCTCTAGAAGATCTATAAACTCAGGCTGGCTCACGTGGGAGAAAGCAGGTCTTTCATTAAAACTGAAGCAAACAAATCAAAACTCAGCTACAAAGAATAAGACCTGGAAGTTTGGATAACTAGCATGGTGCCCAGCGGTGGCCAGGGCCCAGCGCCAGCTCAGCCTCGGAGGGGACGCCCTTCCATAAACCGGGCAGCACAGCAAGAAGGGTCCTCTCTTCAACTTACCCATAACGTACAGCTCAACAGTTGGGGGCAGAAGAGCCCCCTTGACAAATCTTAATAGGGTGGTGTATTTAAAGCAGTTTGAATAATTTAAATATGATATATAAAAATGCTGAGCTTCTGAGAACTGGGCCTTTTTTATTTTCTAAATCAAAACTGAATCAACGTTTGCTGTTACTGATCATCTACTGTTAAGAGTTGGTTAAAGAAGCCCGCCCTGCTATGTTTCTGTATGAGTTAATGATGTGGAAGGAGGTACTGCCTAAAAGGAGGTAAGCCTAGAGCAGTAACTTGTAGAGAAATGCAGTGTACGGATTCCTTTGAGAGAACACAATTATGTTGTGTCTGCACAGGGAGTGATTGAATGTTTGTCATACCACAGCAATGGGATGAACAGGCAGCCTTCTTTGTGGATGGGTTTAAATTAATGCATTTCTCCTTGCACACAGTTTGGGAACTGCTGTGCAAATTGCTATTATTTGAGAGAGAGATTGCAGGTAGCACCATGTTCTGTGGATTATTTGAGCTTGAGGTACAGAATGTTTGATAGATCTCTTTGCTTCTCTGTGTCACACCTGTAGATGAATATGCAACTTTGGAGAGGGGGTCTTCTCAGGATTTTGCTAATGTGAGTGATTTAGAGACTCAATGGAGAAGAAAATGTAATTTGCTTGCTAAGGAGGTACCACCTGGCCACGCTCACCTGACTACATTCTATGATCCAGATGAAGAGGTTCTTCTTGCCCAGCTACAAAGGGAAATAAATAAATCCCAGAGAACTGTTGGCCTGAGACAGCCCAGCACTGCATCTTCTGTCTGTCACACAGAGCAAAAGAACAAAAACAATCAAGGCGTACAATGGCCAAAGATTCAACAAAACTTTGGCTACACAACACAGTATACTCTGTTTCCACTTAGCTCCTCTCTGTCCTTTAAAGAAGAGGATAAAAATTTTGTCCAGCAGCAGAAAACAAGAAGGCTGTCATTGCCTGTGGGCCAAAAGGCTGCTCTTTCCTCAGTTGCCCAGATAAGTATCAACTATGAAACTCTTCAGCAGCAGAAGAAAAAGAAGAAGCTGGCCTTCCAGGAGAATCTCCCAAGGAGGTATGGCCCTGAAATTGACAACAACCATGTATAAAACTCCAGGACATCTGAACGTGGGGGCAAGGAACATTCAGAAGGTCTATCAGTCCAGCAAGGTGGGTCCGGAAGTGTTGTCAATTCAATGCAATACACACTTGCATTTGCACATTTTGGCTCAGGTGAACTGTAGGAAGACTATCACATTGACTTCCAAGGGTGGCAGGGGAGGGGTATTATAGAAGCGGTTACTCTGAAGGGAAACCTCTCAGATCCTACCTCTCACTCTTTAAATCAGTGTGTGTGTGAGAAAGAGGGGGGGGGTCCTTGTCAACATTCCAGTTATCCTATTCACATTCATTTGGACCCTTTTTGAGTCTTTTTAGAACAGTGTCCCAAACCTCCTCTCTGTCAAATCTCGTGCTATCCGAGTGCTCCGTCTGATGAGCTTTTATTGTGTGCTCGTTACTGGGCACTCACAGAGTTTGCTCAGGTCCCTCACGTGATGTCGTCTGCTTTCCAGGTTCTTCTGGCTTTCCTTGGGAAGCCCACGCCGCCGCGAGGGTTGGTCTACAATTCAAATGGCGGGGAGGGGGCGGCCCCTTCCAAGTCTGCTATTCTGGAATGTCCCAGGCATCCCGTCGGCTCAGTGTTCCTCAGGCTGGGGCTACCCGAACCCATCGGAGCGCCTCCCCTTCTCCCAGGGAGGCCCCACCCCACCCCAGCCCACCTTCTCTCCACCGAGACAGAGGGGCCGGTCAACAAAGGCCGGGTCTACCCAGAAGTGAGGGCTCAGGTGAACTGTAGGGAGACTGTCACATTGACTTCCAAAGGCGGCGGGGGAGGGGGAGTGCTCCGTCTGATGAGCTTTTATTGCGTGCTCGTTACTGGGCACTCACAGAGTTTGCTCAGGACACTCCCGTGATGTCTTCTGCTTTCCAGGCTCTTCTGGCCTTCCTTGCGTGACAAAAAATACCCTCATTAAGTCCGATGTCAAAGGTAAGGAGTGTGTTAACCCTCAGAGTAATGGGGCTCTAAAATTTTTCCTCTTTTTCCTATAAGCTAGCTGCTCATGTAAATCCCTTAGAAGTTTTTAAAAGGTCACCTTCGGCATCCTTCTCGCCCTCCCCTCCCACAGTCACAGCGCTTTTCCCCAGCTCCTCACTGGTTTCGGCGTGTGATCCAACAGGAGTCACCCCCAATCTAACAGACCCGGCCTCGTTCGTGACAGGTTTGCCCATTGTCCTTCCTTTGACTCCTTCCAAAACCACTCCGGCTCCTTTCCTGCCTACAGCCTGGCCTCTGGAATTTGCAGAGGACACAAAATTGGGTGGGACAGCTAAGACCCTGGAAGACGGAAACAAACTTCAAAGGGATCTGGATAGGCTGGAGTGCTGGGCTGAAAACAACAGAATAGGGAGACATGCCAAGTTCTACATCGAGGAAATAGAAACCAAAGGCACGGTTATAAGACGGGGGATACTTGGCTCAGCGATACGACAAACGAGAAGGATCTTGAAATTGTTGTAGATCGCAAGCTGAATAGGAGCCAACGGTGCGATCGGGCCGCAAGACAGGCCAATGCTCTTTGGGGCTGCGTTAATAGAAGTCTAGCTTCCAAATCACGAGAGGTTCCTCTCTATTCGGCCCCGGTTAGGCCTCATCTAGAGCGCGGCGTCCGGTTCTGGGCTCCGCAATTCAAGAGGGATGCAGATGAGCCGGAGCGTGTTCAGAGGAGGGCAACCGGGACGATCAGGGGTTTGGAAAAAAAGCCCTAGGAAGAGAGACCAAAAGAACTGGGCATGCTTAGCCTGGAGAAGAGAAGGTGGAGGGGTGACGGGATCGCACTCTTCAAAGACTTAAAAATGTTGTCACGCCGAGGAGAGCCGGGATCTCTTCTCGATCCTCCCAGAGTGTGGGACACAGAGTAAAAGGCTCAAGCGAAAGGAAGCCAGATTCCGGCTGGACGTCAGGAAAAACCTCCTGACTGTTAGAGCCGACGCGAGGGAGGGGGTGGGCTCTCCCACACTAGAGGCCTTCGAGAGGCAGCCGGACAACCCTCTGTCGGGGATGCTTTAGGGTGCATTCCTGCATCGAATCGAGCGGGGGGGGGGTTGGACTCAATAGCCTTGTTGTCGGCGCTTCCGACTCTGCCGTTCTACGATTCTGAAATAAAACCTGTACCGCTCGAGTCGCGTGTGTTTTTTTTAAATAGCGTTCTTCGGTTAGCTCCATTCAAACCGCCGTAAGGGAAAGGCTTTCGAATGAGGCCGTCCGATAGAGCGGCGTTTCCTCAACGTACGGATTTGATGGTGAGAACGTTTTCTTTAGAAAACCGAGACTTTTCAACCGGCGCGGCTAGACACGGAAAGGCAAACTCGTAGCGTGAGGAAAGGAAGAGCCGGCGGCAGGCCCCGTGGCCTAGGCAACCCCACCTCTGTTGGTTCTGGGGTTCTAGAATGCCTATCGTCTCGGCTCTGTTCCGTAGGAAGAGCATTGGACGGCACTCCAACTGAGCCTCCTTTGGATTTCTGTGGGGTCGCTCTCCCGGGCCACCTGACAGGCTTAGAGGCCCAGGACGGTTGAGTCGGAAGGGGCCTCTCAGGCCATCGACTCCAAACCCCCCGCTCGACGCAGGAATCTGCCTTCCGGCACACCTGACGGATGGCCTCTCGAAGGCGTCTAGCGTGGGGGTGCCCACCCCCTCACTAGGTCACCGGTCCCGTCGTCCCGCTCTAACCGTCAAGAGGTTTGAACGGATCAATGAAGAACGTTGATAGACTTCTGGGCGGCGTACCAGATCAAATGAAACTAAAAACAGATTCGACAGGTTCCAACCAAACAAAGCCGATACAGAGAATCGAGGCTGCCTATTAAGGAAAGGCTTCTCAGAATCGAGAGGTTTTCAAGAGGCACCACGAGGTTGGCGCATGCATGATCTCAGGAGGCAGGGAACACCACAGGAGGAGGGGCGCCACCACACCGAAGGCTCTTCCCCCGCTGTATTCCAATCCGACAATGGATCGATGCAGAACCCCCAGGAGCGGGCCCTCGGATGACCTTGGGAATGGAGGGAGAAGTCAGTCTCTCAGGTCTTCTCGGAGTCGGGTTGCTTGGAGATGGGGAGGCGCTCCGATGGGTTTAGGTAGCCCCGGACCGAGGAACACTGAGCCGACAGGGCCCCGGGGACCTTCTAGAACAGCAGACTTGGAAGGGGCCGCCCCCTCCCTAATGCTTGAATGGTAGACCAACCCTCGTGGCGGCGCAGGCTTCCCACGGCACACTGGCCATTCTCCATCGTCCGCGTCCTTTGCCCCTTTCGTAGAGGAAGGGCCCGAAAGCCTAAGCCTCTCCAAGGTAGACTGGAGACGGGTTGACCAGCCCTCAGCCTGGACCGAGGCAAGGTGGAACAGGTTTCACTGGGCTAGCGCGAGACGGGGATCCTGTAGCCCCGGCCCGGGCAGCGAGCCTTCTCCGATAGTGGCGACCCGGGGGCCCCCGGCCTTTTCAGGACAGCGCCAGTCGGTAGACCGGGAGCCCCGCTTCGCCCGCATGTGCCAAGGATCGATTGGGGCCTGGAAACCATTCCTCCTGGGCTCGAAGGGGTTGATGAGGCTGCGGGAAGAAGGCTACTGGAAGGGAAACGGGGAGGATCCGATCCGGAACAGGGGGGCTCGAGGGAGGGTTTGGGGGGAGATTTACAAGAAGAACCCCTAAAAAGTTCACCCGAGAGCTCGCTTCTGGGTAGACCGGCCCCTGGTCGACTGCCCCCCCCCTCTGTCTTGGCCAAGAGAAGGCAGACCGGGGGCCCCTGGCTCGCCGACGGGTTTGGGCAGCTTCGGCCCGAGGAACACTGAGCCGACAGGGCCCCGGGGACCTTCTAGAACAGCAGACTTGGAAGGGGCTACCCCCTTCCCGACGCTAGAACAGTAGACCAAACCTCGTGGCGGCGCGGGTTTCCCACAGGGCGCTGGCCGTTCTCCATCGTCCGCGACCTTTGCCCCTTTCATAGAGGAAGGGCCCGAGAGCCTAAGCCTCTTCGAGGTAGACCGGACCCATGTCCACTGGCCCTCCGCCTGGACCGAGAAAAACCTACGTGTGAAAACCTAGGCACGCCAAGTCTAAAACGCACGACGGAACGACAAATCGGCAGGGTCGGAAAACAAGACTGACCAAACGATCGGGGGGATGGGCCATTGCCTCAGCATCGCCCCCTTCGGCGGTTTGGGGGAGATTTACAAGAAGAACCCCTAAAAAGTTCACCCGAGAGCTCGCTTCTGGGTAGACGCGAAGGAGCCCGCCTCTTAA